>NC_088690.1:12498333-15126666 GCF_028017835.1 Emys orbicularis
AAGTTCTGTAACAGCCTTCCAAGGGGAGCATTGGGGGCAAAAAACCTAACTGGTTTCAAGACTGAGCTTGATAAGTTTATGCAGGGGATGGTACGATGGCATGTGGCCCATTGGCAACTGCCAGTAGCAAAAATCCCCAACTGCTGGAGACAGGACACTAGATGGGGAGGGCTCTACGTTACTACAGAGAATTCTTTCCCAGGTGTCTGCCTGGCAGGTCTTGCCCACATGATCAGGGTCTTACTGATCACCATATTGGAAATCAGGAGGAAATTTCCCCCCAGGTCAGATTGGTAGAGATCCTCGGGAGGATGGTGGGGGGGGGGTTCACCTTCCTCTGCAGCATGGGGCACAGGTCAATTGCAGGTTTAAATTAGTATAAATGGTGGATTTTCTGTAACTTGAAGTATTCAAACCATGTTTTGAGGACTTCAGTACCTCAGGCAGAGGTTATGGGTCTATTACAGGAGTGGGTGGATGAGGTTCTGTAGCCTGCCATGTGCAGGTCAAACTAGATGACCATAATGGTCCGTTCTGACCTTTAAGTCTATGAGTTTATGATTAGCATGCACCGTTTGGGAGCCTTAGGGTGTGAAATGGCTCAAAAAGCAGGATCTCCTTGTGAAAGGAATTCTGTGGGCCTGGGTGAAGGTCACCTACACGCTTCTCCCACTCTTTCTGCAGCCAGGCTGCCTGTTTCCCTCCTTCCCCCACAAAGGCTACTGATCCTCTTTCTTTCTGTGCAGAAGGACTTCTGATCCCCCTTTTTCCTCTGGAGATTTGGGATAGGTGCAGACAGCTGGGAGATGTCCAGTTAATCTCCACGCCAGATTCCAACACTGAAAAGGAGGGTGAAGAGATAAGCACAGATATAGGTAGGGGTAGGGGATTGGACATGAGAAGGAGGGGGCGGTTGGACAGTACGGGGTCCGTACCAAATTGCATAACTAATGGGAGAAAGGATAGACAGCATACAATAAGATGTTTATACACCAATGCGAGAAGCTTAGGTAACAAAATGGAGGAATTGGAGCTCCTGGTCCAAAAAATGAAACCGGATATCGTAGGAATAACCGAAACGTGGTGGAACGGTAGTCATGACTGGAGTACAGGTATGGAAGGGTATGTGCTGTTTAGGAATGACCGGAAGAAAGGTAAAGGTGGGGGAGTGGCATTGTATGTCAATAATGAGGTTAAATGTAAAGAAATAATAAGTGATGGAATGGATAAAACGGAGTCTGTCTGGGCAATAATTACACTGGGTAAAAGAACTACTAGAGCCTCCCCTGAGATAGTGCTTGGGGTGTGCTATAGACCGCCAGGATCTAGCCTGGATGCGGACAGAGAACTATTTAATGTTTTTAGGGAAGTAAAAACTAATAAGAACTGTGTAATCATGGGGGACTTTAACTTCCCAGATATAGACTGGGGAACAAATGCTAGTAACAATAATAGGGCTCAGATGTTCCTAGACATGCTAGCAGATGAATTCCTTCATCAAGTAGTAACTGAACCGACGAGGGGGGATGCAATTTTAGATTTGGTGCTGGTGAGTAGTGAGGACCTCGTTGAGTAAATGGTTGTAGGGGACAACCTTGGCTCGAGTGACCATGAGCTAATTCGGTTTAAACTAAATGGAAGGATTAACAGAAATAAAACTGTGACTAAGGTTTACGATTTCAAAAAGGCCAACTTTAATAAATTAAGGCAACTACTTAGGGAAGTGCATTGGGCTAACATACTTAGGGATCTAAAGGCAGATGACGCCTGGGATTATTTCAAGTTGAAGTTGCACGAGCTGTCCGAGGCCTGTATCCCGAGAAAGGGAAAACGGTTAGTAGGCAGAAGATTTAGACCTAGCTGGATGAGCGGGCGTCTCAAAGGGGTGATTAAGAAAAAACAGAAAGCGTACAAAGAATGGAAGAGGGGAGGGATCAGCAAGGAAACCTACCTTATTGAGGTCAGAGCATGTAGGGATGCAGTGAGAAAGGCCAAAAGCCGTGTAGAGTTGGACCTTGCGAGGGGAATTAGATCCAATAGTAAGAGGTTTTATAGCCATATAAATAGGAAGAAAACAAAGAAAGAGGAAGTGGGACCACTGAAGAATGTAGATGGAGTGGAGATTAAGGATAATCTAGGCATGGCACAATATCTAAATGAATATTTTGCATCGGTCTTTAATAAGGCTAATGAAGGGCTTAGAAATAGAGTGAGCAGGACAGAGGGGAATAAAGGAGGGGGGATTGACATTACAGCATCAGAGGTGGAAGCCAAACTTGACCAGCTAAACGGGACTAAATCGGGCGGACCGGATGATCTTCATCCTAGAATATTGAAGGAACTGGCACAAGAAATTGCAAGCCCCTTAACGATAATTTTTAATGAATCTGTAAACTCGGGGGTGGTACCGTTGGACTGGAAAATAGCTAATGTGGTTCCTATTTTCAAGAAGGGGAAAAAAAGTGACCCGGGTAACTACAGGCCTGTTAGTTTAACTTCTGTAGTATGCAAGGTCTTGGAAAAAATTTTGAAGGAGAAAGTAGTTAAGGACCTTGAGGCGAATGGCAATTGGGACAAATTACAACATGGGTTTACGAAAGGCAGATCGTGCCAAACCAACCTGATCTCCTTCTTTGAGAAAGTAACAGACCTTCTAGATAAAGGAAATGCGGTGGATCTAATATACCTCGATTTTAGTAAAGCGTTTGATACTGTACCGCATGAGGAATTATTGGTTAAATTGGAAAAGATGGGGATCGATATGAAAATCCAGAGGTGGATAAAGAACTGGTTAAAGGGTAGACTGCAGCGGGTAGTACTGAAAGGTGAACTGTCAGGTTGGAGGGAGGTCACCAGTGGGGTTCCTCAAGGTTCGGTTTTGGGTCCGATTTTATTTAATCTATTTATTACTGACCTCGGAACCGAATGTAGGAGTGGGCTGATAAAGTTTGCGGATGACACAAAGTTGGGAGGTATTTCCAATTCGGAGAAGGATCGGGATATTCTGCAGGGAGACTTGGATGACCTTGTAAATTGGAGTAATAATAATAGGATGAGATTTAATAGTGAGAAGTGTAAGGTGATGCATTTAGGGATGACTAACAAGAATTTTAGTTATAAGCTGGGGACGCATAGGTTGGAAGTGACGGAGGAGGAGAAGGACCTCGGAGTCCTGGTTGATCGCAGGATGACTATGAGTCGGCAATGTGACGTGGCTGTGAAAAAAGCTAATGCGATCTTGGGATGCGTTAGGCGAGGTATTTCTAGTAGGGACAAGGAGGTGCTGCTTCCGTTATACAAGGCGCTGGTGAGACCTCATTTGGAGTACTGTGTGCAGTTCTGGTCTCCTATGTTTAAAAAGGACGAACTCAAACTGGAACGGGTACAGAGAAGGGCCACTAGGATGATCCGAGGAATGGAAAACCTTTCCTATGAAAGGAGACTCGAGGAGCTCGGTTTGTTTAGCCTAACCAAAAGAAGGCTGAGGGGGGATATGATTGCTCTCTTTAAATATATCAGAGGGATAAATACCAGGGAGGGAGAGGAATTATTTCAGCTCAGTACTAATGTGGACACGAGAACAAATGGATATAAACTGGCCGTGGGGAAGTTTAGGCTTGAAATTAGACGAAGGTTTCTAACCGTCAGAGGGGTGAAATTTTGGAACAGCCTTCCGAGGGAAACGGTGGGGGCGAAAGACCTCCCTGGCTTCAAGATTAGGCTAGATAAGTTCATGGAGGGAATGGTTTGATGGGATAACGTGATTTTAGTCAATTAGGCAATAACGTGCCATCGCTGGTAAAACGAGGGTCCGGCTGGAGATTCTTGCCTGTATGCTCGGGGTTCTACTGATCGCCATATTTGGGGTCGGGAAGGAATTTTCCTCCAGGGTAGATTGGCAGAGGCCCTGGAGGTTTTTCGCCTTCCTCCGCAGCATAGGGCAGGAGTCGCAGGCTGGAGGATTCTCTGCGACTTGAAGTCTTTAAATCACGATCTGGAGACTTCAACAGCTGAGTTAAGGGAAAGTGGGTGGGTCAGCTTTTGTGGCCTGCATCATGCAGGAGGTCAGACTAGATGACCACAATGGTCCCTTCTGACCTTAAAGTCTATGAGTCTATGAGCTGCCACTCCCCTGGGGCTGACTCCCAGAGCCTCCTGACTGGCTCTTCTCTTCTTCTCCCCTGCCTCCTGCACCAGTTCTATGTGCTCTTTTAACAAAGGGAGCAGAAAAGCCAGACATCATTGGAGGCCATGACTCTTTGGCTGTCTTTACATCATCTGACCCCACTCCCATCATGCCTGAGAGTCCACAGGCTCCAGATGCCATATCATTTGTAGTCTTTTCCTTGTCACACTCTCTGGTTGAGAGAGGAACCTGGGGGTTCCATAAGCAAAATATAAAAGCAATTGTTTTCCAGTGTAATCAACTGATCAGATGTAGGCTGTTCCCTTTCTTCAGTTGTCCATATTCTAGACTTCTACAAAGAATGCAGTGACTATAGACAAACAAGAGGCCAGCTGCACATTTCACTTTGCCAGGGAGTATTGTGTGTGGTTTTTAATTCAGCAACCCTATGCCATTTTCACAAAGTCAGCAGTGACTGAGTGAAGTACAAACACAGAATATATATTTTCAGGGTGCTAAAATGAAATCACTTAAAACATGGCTGATTAAAGGGAGGCAACCACACTTCCAACAAAAGCAGATCAACTTCTGCTGATTGTAATACTGAGCCATCTCAGTCATCACCTGCAACAGGAACTACGTGCTAGTTATCTGATACTGTTGGCATTTCAGAGACACTTCAACCACAACATAAGTCTTTTCCAGTGCATAACAAGGCCATTCTTTCTGCTCATCCAGTTTTGACTATTGTCAGTGGCTCCATTATTCTGAAGCTAGTAACAGTGTTCATTGGTTATGTCTACCCTGCAGGTGGGAGCGGGCCTCCCAGCTCACACCAACATGCGCTAGTGCCGTTCAAGCTAGTGTGCTAAAGATAGCAGCATGGACATTGTGGCACAGGCAGCAATGCAGGCTTACCACCCAAGCTTGAACCCACCCAACACCCTGGGTCCAAGCTCGGGTGGCTAGCCTAAGCCGCTGCCCATGCTGCAGGGTCCACACTGCCATTTTTAGTGCACTAGCTCAAGTGGAAATAACACGTGTCTATTTACCCAGGCTGGAAGGCATGTTTCCAGCTGTAGCATAGGGAGACCCTTTGTTTCTACTGTTGTACAGCGCAAACTACTTTTGACTAGGTACAAAGATGACGTACACATTAACCCCCCTACCCAAATTCAGGAAAGGAATTTAATAAGTACATCTACTTTGAAGTAATTGATTTTACAGCATCCAGAATTCAGTCAAGATTTGAACAGAATGGCTATAAAATAATTCAAAAAGCCTTGAAACGCTCATAACAACTCCATATGTACCAGAAATGCAAGTTCAAGATGTGCTTCAGGTGAATGGTTCTGATATCAACCATGATCGACTGATTACTCAGCTTCATCTGCTGCAAGCCAACTGTCAGCATATAGAAATATTTTTGAACAGACTTCAAGGATCTCTCAGTTCGTTTAGCCAAACCGAACATCAGCTGGCGAAGCTGATAAAAGTGATTTTATCAATACCAGCTACCAATGCTGTAAGCAAGCATAGTTTCAGTGCCCTATGCCATATTGAAACATGGTTTCAATCCACTATAGAACAATCACAGATCAACTGGTATATGGTATTACATGTACACATGGACAACACTGATGACTTACAGCTTATAGAGGTTGCAGAAGAATTCATTTAAAGAAACCCAAAGCAAAGATTATTTAGAACTTTTTCAGTTTTGTAAGTCATTCTTTATACTCATCTTTAAAAAAGTAATGCTTTCATGAGTAGTTTTGTACCAAGACTAAAGCTGCCTATTTTTAATAAAGTGAGATAAATGAGCTTTTGTTCCAACTCCACATTTATTAATGCAGTCCCTAAATTTGTGGTGGAGGGCACTAAAAGCCCCCCAAAGTCCATAACTATCTATACCCATATTTCCTCCTAAGCAAAAACATTTAAAGTGCACACAGATATTCTGTTGATGTGTACATCTTATCAATGCCTATAATAATTACAAGTATCAGAGGGGTAGCCATGTAGTCTGAATCTGTAAAAAGCAACAGAGGGTCCTGTGGCACCTTTAAGACTAACAGAAGTATTGGGAGCATAAGCTTTCGTGGGTAAGAACCTCACTTCTTCAGATGCCTTGCAAGGTTGCTTGCTCCTTGCAAGGCATCTGAAGAAGTGAGGTTCTTACTCACGAAAGCTTGTGCTCCCAATACTTCTGTTAGTCTTAAAGGTGCCACAGGACCCTCTGTTGCTTTTTACAATAATTACATTATTACTAGACTGACTAAATCCTGCATATGGATGCTCAGGAGGTAGAAACATACATTTCTGATTTAAGAGTCAGTTTGAGTATCCAAAGTTAGGATTTTGATATCCTCCTACGGCATCCATATTTGAAAACTGGCTCAAGTCAATGTTCCCTGCCCTGTTTAGCAAATGTTTCCTAATACCAAAGGAGGTGTTGAAAGAAGACCAGATTCTTAGAAATAAGAATGTGTGTGACCTACACAGTATATTTCTCTCCCTAGGACTAGAGTTCATAACATCCTGATAGACTGATTTCTTTGCAGTTTGACAAACAGTAAATATCTGAGATCTATAGCATCTGATCCCTTCATGTCCCTAGGAGCAACTTTAGCGTTAACAACTTAAGGATCTGATTTTGGTTCTGTCCACCATTTCAGAATGCAAAAAAAACAAAAAACAAAAAAAACCCAAAAAACAAAAACCTTGTAAATTAGCTTGTCAGAAACCTTTGGCTTTATCACCAGCACATATATTCCTGAGATTTGCAAGTCCTCCTCCTTATGAGGAGTCTGACTTCATAGCTCAGCACAGTTTGATCCAAAAAGATAGTTGGCATCTTTACAGTGCACAGATAAGTAATGTTTTCATGCAATATGACAGCAGTTACTGTGCACAGAGCAGAATAAAGTAATTGACTCCTCTGATTTATTACAAATGGTATCAACATAGAATTCACAGTAAGACTTTCATTATATTATGTTTTCTATATAAACATCACCATGGGTTTTGCCGATCCATTTTACATCCAAAAATGTAGCAGTGGGGATGCATAAAATATAAATATGTCTGAGTCTGTATTTTGACTATTTCTAAGAAATATGTTTTAAGCAATTAAAGTGATAAATAGAACAGTAAAAGAAGCTACTTCATTGTTTAAACTCAACATTTCATGCTCAAATGATTTCACAGGATCTCTGTCTTCTTTAAATCATCCTCCCTTCTACCTGATTTTTCTTATTTTCCAAAGGAAATGAACTCAAGATAATTCAGGGTGAGACAACCTTTGTGTGTCTTAAATAATATGGGTCATTATATACTGTAGACAAAAGTTAGACAACTGCCTCAAATGACACAGTCTATACATACCTGACTATAGTTGGAGAGTATACAATAACCTACAATAAAGAATGTGGCTAGATCAGGTGCGATCCAGGGTACAAAGTCAGGTGCTTTCACCCTCCCAAGAGGCTGCATATCCGGAGTAATCACACTTGTGTTACAGCTTTACAAAATGTTTCTACTGCATTTTATTTCTGTACCATTTGACTTCTGAGATCTGACCCATGTGGTTATTACACCAGACACCTTCAGAGCCAGAGCCTGCACAGAGGAACCACTCATCAGCCAATCAGAATCCTCCTTATATAATGCTTGCTTTATGAGTCTCTCTTTTTTTTCCTCTGGCAAGATCACGTTCAAGACTTGGTTTTCAAAATACATGAAAGCCAGGGCCATGCGCAAAAATGCAAGTGCACCTGGACACCTACCGATTTGAGTGGGCGACTACAAACACAAATTGGGTATTTGTGGGCAAAAAAGGCCAGTCAGGATTGCATTTGCAAGCAGGATACTTTCATGATTAAATGAGATACAACGTTACACTCAGACCTGGGCTTCTCATGGTTTGAAAATTAGAAAATTAGCTCTCAAGTTACTTGCTCTGGTTACAATCTTGCCATAACATACCAATGACTTTGTCACTCAGTGTGGTCCAGTAAAGAGGATACAATAGCATGTCACGCGCTATGAAAAATCATCAATAATTCATTAAAACACATAATGAACCAGATCCTCAGCTGGTGTAAATCAGTATTTGCTTCATATGTATCCAACTCAGGTTCTTGTATGCTCTATTTGCTTGGCACCAGTATTGACCTGGGTTTCTATCAGTAAACTAGTTTATTTTATATGCACTGGTAAATGCTCTCATCACTGAACGAAACTCAGTGAGATCAGTTTTCTGCTGTATTCATGACAAACATTACACAACACCTCAGTTTGACTTTCACACATTTATCTGGCGCAGGGCCATGCATGGGATTCCCACTGGTGTCAGTGCTGAACAAAGGCCTGAAAGTTACACCACTCTTTTAAGTGCTTTTGCAATTTCACAAACTCTTTCCTCACTAGCAAGCAACTGTGAGAACTCTTGTTTAGAGTCTATGGGTCAGGTAGATCCTAGCTGATCATAGCTCAATTTAAGTGTTAAAAAAACTTATCTGTTCTGGAATCTCAAAGTCATTTCCTAGAAGAAAATACACACTTTTAAGTTAGATTTGGAGTCTGCATTTCTAGGTCCCTTAAAAAGACAGTACCAAGGATGTATTTTCAAAATGCCAGCTTTCATTTTCCCCCCCCTTAATAAGAACAATAACCTAAAAATGTTCATCTGCAATTTTTGAGTGGGAGGGGGGGCAGCAGGTAATGCATATTACAGTGGATCAGTCATATGGGGGAGAGATAGGATGAAAAAGGCAAAGAAGAGTTCTTTCCATCTACATAAGCTCCATCTGTGGAAAGAAATCCTAATAAACAAATTACTTGCTTGTTTCTCCCAAGTTTGATGTGTACGTCTATCATTCCTAGATATTTAAACTGATTATATATAGTCACCTATCACCATGGTATCTAAGCACTGAATAAAATTATCAAGCAACAGTCCAGAAAAATGTTGTTTTTTAATCTCCAACCTCCTGTGTTACAGGAGAGTGTGAATGTATGGGCCGGCTCCTCACATACTGTACTATAAAGCAGGAGGAAGAGGAGGAGAAGATACCCAATGGGGTTGAACATGAGATCACTTTGCATTCCAGAGACAAGGGCTGAGCTGATAATTGAGGAGTGACAAAGCTCCATCAGTAGATTAGAAAGGTCTTTCTTGTGTTAGGTAAATAAAACTCGCTCCAGCACTGTATAATTTCTGTTTACACAGCAGGCCTGGTTTAAGATTGTTGGGTTTTTTTGTTAAACACTTTCATATGATTTTCATGAATGGACACTGTTGTGTGCTCATTCAGATTGCCAGAGACTGAAGTCGTAACCAGAGATCTTATTATCCATTGTTTAAAAAGGGGGGGGCTCTTCTTTAATGAATATAACTGAGAGGAGTTTAATCTCCTTCTTCATAGGTGTCTCCGTTGGCATGATGTCGAATGGCTGTCTTCCAAGCATACAGAATTTAGCCTACTAGCCAAACTCTTGAGCAAAAATGAAAGCTGTCCTATGGTCACATGAATTACCCAACTCTTCCGCAATTGTGGAGGGCAGATTGTGCGTATATTCTGCACTACCCATCCTACTTATAGGCTAGCAACTACCCCTATATCTGAATCGGTTAGGCCTCGCGCTAGGGACAAAACCTTCTGCTAATGAAGACAAAAGGACAACCTTCTATCCTGCCCCTCCATTGGCTGGCAGAGCGAAGCAGTGCTCCAACACTTCAACCTTGTTTTTGTAACCAAAGGAGCAGTTATTACCACCACCTGAATGCTGATTAAATGATCCCTTGATTCCACAAGCATTGGTGCAGCGTCAATGACATTAAAGAACCTGTTTGTCATAAGTCGTCTACGCCCAGAGTGGAAGCATCTCTCTATTAGACTGCAAGGTTTGATATACTTCTTGCAGGAAGAGGACAGTTTTCAGAGGCATCCCAGCAACCCAATAGCTATGGGTGTAAATACAGACCTCTCACTTTGGTAACTTACCTGGGGTTCATTCAGGGAAGGTCACCTGGGAATGGAATTGCTTATCGTTAAGTGCACTCAGGACAGCGGGAGGAACTGTGCCTCTCATTGTCCCTTTTTTCTTTTCCTCTTTACAGTTTTTGGATGAATTTTAGTGCTTGTGGATGTGAAGGAATAACTGCACTAGCTAGACAGAGCGAGAGTGTAAGCAGGCCATCTGTGAGCTCACTCTGCAAACAGCTCTGCTGACACCTTTCTGTCTTGACCTGCTATCCCACTCCTAGAGTTACTCAGACCCTGTTGTCAATGCACTTCAATCCTGACCCCATCTCCAGTGCCCTCTGCTATTCCAGCACTAGGCCTCCACGGAGCAGAACTGTTCATTTGTGTTGAGTTAGTTGGTGATTCTGTGATGTTGACAAATGCCCACCCAGGTCTAAGCTGATATTGCAAACTCATTTTCATTTGCAAGAATAAAGAGTTCTCTTTTCTACAGAGTTCACTGTAGGAGCATGACCTATATTGTCATTGTCTGCTACTTTTGAATCAAACACTTATTTTGCTGTGTGTTTATTTTAATATACCCAAAGCTCTTTGCAGAAAAAATTGTATATAACAAGGAGATATTTCAGGTGGCTATGAATAATAGTTGGCACATCCCTAGCCATCTTCAATTTGCTCTATACACATTACTCAATCTTCACAAACCCCCTGTGAGACAGTAGGTTAAATATTAACCTCATTTTTCAGATGGGAAAAATGGTGGCACAGAGGTTAAGTGACTTGACCAAGGGCACAGGGGGAGTCAGACGCAGGAGTAGAGTTCCCAGTCCTGTGCCTAGAGCAAGCCAGTCCCTAAGTTTTAGATGTCCTTGATTTTTAAGATGTGGGAAAGAGCACTGGGGATCCAGGGGGACTGCTTGGCTTCTCACAGTGCCTTTCACTCCATCGTGTCCCAATATGCCTTACAAACCATGCATAGGTAAACAAAAGTCACACCCACAGCCACTAAAAGGCATTTAGCAGGGGTACCTGTAAAGGAAGGCACTACTCACTCTGAATAAGGATTGGAGAATCTGGTCCTTAAGAAAAGTATTTTCTCATTCATTTTGCCTGACAGCAAGCTTGCATCAAAGTGCCACATCGCTTCCAAATTACTGACTGCTGCTGCTGCTCTTTTCCCTACTGCAAATATTCACAATGGCCAAAACAAACTACACCATTTTATATGGCTGCCATTTCTACTGGCCTAATTTTGCCCATACAACAGATTATGCCCACAAAGGTGGATGTACAATCAGCCACTTGCATGCACAGATCAACACGCTGAAAGCCAGCCCGCCCAATATGCATGTGTAAATGGCACTTTGCATGTGCAAAAATTATGATGGTTATTTCTATGACAGTATCACCTAATGGCCCCTACTTAGATCAGTCCCCCACTGTGCTAGGCAGTGTACATACACACAGTGAGACAGTTCCTACCCTAAAAGAGCTTACAGTCTAAATAAACAAGACAGAGAAAGGAAGAATTACCATCCCCATTTTACAGGTGTGGAACTAAGGCACATGGAGTTCAAGTAATATGCCCAGGGTAACAGAGGAAGTCTGGGGCAGAGCTGGAAATTGAACGAGGTGTCCCAATTCCCAGTCCAGTGCATTACCCACAAGCCCATCCTTCCTGAAAAGCAAACCCCCATGTTTGCAGGCTCAATCAGTTGCATGCAAAATTGGAGCAAGGACCAGAAATTTGGTTCTGACGAGTCAGTATCGATGGATCTATTCATTATTCAATACCTCAGATCGTTATGACAGTTCCCAATCCTGCTGGAAAGGCATAACAAGTGGGGTTCCGCCGGGGTCTGTTCCGCCGGGGTCTGTTCAATATCTTAATTAACGACTTAGATATTGGCATAGAAAGTACGCTTATTAAGTTTGCAGATGATACCAAACTGAGAGGGATTGCAACTGCTTTGGAGGACAGGGTCATAATTCAAAATGATCTGGACAAATTGGAGAAATGGTCTGAGGTAAACAGGATGAAGTTTAACAAAGACAAATGCAAAGTGCTCCACTTAGGAAGGAAAAATCAGTTTCACACATACAGAATGGGAAGAGACTGTCTAGGAAGGAGTACGGCAGAAAGGGTTCTAGGGGTTATAGTGGACCACAAGCTAAATATGAGTCAACAGTGTGATGCTGTTGCAAAAAAAGCAAACATGATTCTGGGATGTATTAACAGGTGTGTTGTGAGCAAGACACGAGAAGTCATTCTTCCACTCTATTCTGCGCTGGTTAGGCCTCAACTGGAGTATTGTGTCCAGTTCTGGGCACCGCATTTCAAGAAAGATGTGGAGAAATTGGAGAGGGTCCAGAGAAGAGCAACAAGAATGATTAAAGGTCTTGAGAACATGACCTATGAAGGAAGGCTGAAAGAATTGGGTTTGTTTAGTTTGGAAAGAGAAGACTGAGAGGGGACATGATAGCAGTTTTCAGGTATCTAAAAGGGTGTCATAAGGAGGAGGGAGAAAACTTGTTCACCTTAGCCTCTAAGGATAGAACAAGAAGCAATGGGCTTAAACTGCAGCAAGGGAGGTTTAGGTTGGACATTAGGAAAAAGTTCCTAACTGTCAGGATGGTTAAACACTGGAATAAATTGCCTAGGGAGGTTGTGGAATCTCCATCTCTGGAGATATTTAAGGGTATGTCTACACTACGAAATTAGGTCGAATTAATAGAAGCCGGTTTTATAGAAATCGGTTGTATACAGCCGATTGTGTGTGTCCCCACATAAAATGCTCTAAGTGCTCTAGTCGGCGGACCGCGTCCACAGTACCGAGGCTAGCGTCGACTTCCGGAGCATTGCACTATGGGTAGCTATCCCACAGTTCCCGCAGTCTCCGCCGCCCATTGGAATTCTGGGTTGAGATCCCAATGCCCGAATGATGCAAAACAGTGTCGCGGGGGGTTCTGGGTACATGTCGTCAGGCCCCTCCCCCTCCGTCAGAGCAACGGCAGACAATAGATTCGCGCCTTTTTACCTGGGTTACCTGTGCAGACAACATACCACGGCAAGCATGGAGCCCGCTCAGCTCAGCTCACCGTCACCATATGTCATCTGGGTGCCGGCAGACGTGGGACTGCATTGCTACACAGCAGCAGCAGCTAACTGCCTTTTGGCGGTAGACGGTGCAGCATGACTGGTAGCCTTCATCGGCGATCTGGGTGCTGGCAGCCGTGGGGCTGGCAGCCGTAGGGCTGCATTGCACCAGCCCTTGCCTTTTGCCTTTTGGCAGTAGATGGTTTATTACGACTGGTAACCGTCGTCATCGTACTGCAGTGGCTGTCAATCATGGGCACCTGGGCAGACATGCTCAGTCCTATCGAACTGTCTTGACAATGATGGCTATCAGTCGTAGTATGCTATTTTCTGCCAAGCGCCCAGTATTTTCTGCTAAGCACCCAGAAGAGGCCGAGGGCAATCTGGGTGCTGGCAGACGTGGGGCTGGCAGACGTGGGGCTGCATTGCTACACAGCAGCAGCCCCTTGCCTTTTGGCAGTAGATAGTATATTATGACTGGTATCCATCGTCATCATACTGCAGTGGCTATCAGTCTTAGTACACTAACTGCCAAGCGCCCAGTATTTGCTGCCAAGCACCCAGAAGATGCCGAGGGCGATCAGTCATGCTGCACCGTCGTCTTAAGATGTAAAAAATAGATTTGTTCTGTATTCATTTGCTTCCCCCTCCCTCCGTCAAATCAACGGCCTGCTAAACCCAGGCTTTTGAGTTCAATCTTTGGGGGGGGCCATTCTGTGTGACAGTTGTTTGTGTTTCTCCCTGATGCACAGCCACCTTTGTTGATTTTAATTCCCTGTACCTGTACGCCATGTCGTCACTCGCCCCTCCCTCCCTCCCTCCTTCCCCTGGTCCGTCAGATACTAGTTTCGCGCCTTTTTTCAGACCAGACGCCATAGCTAGCACTGGGATCATGGAGCCCGCTCAGATCACCGCGGCAATTATGAGCACTATGAACACCACGCGCATTGTCCTGGAGTATATGCAGAGCCAGAACATGCCAAAGCTAAACCAGGACCAGCCGAGGAGGCGATTGCAGCGCGGCGATGAGAGTGATGAGGAAATTGACATGGACATAGACCTCTCACAAGGCACAGGCCCCAGCAATGTGGAAATCATGGTGTTACTGGGGCAGGTTCATGCCGTGGAACGCCGATTCTGGGCCCGGGAAACAAGCACAGACTGGTGGGACCGCATCGTGCTGCAGGTGTGGGACGATTCCCAGTGGCTGCGAAACTTTCGCATGCGTAAGGGCACTTTCATGGAACTTTGTGACTTGCTTTCCCCTGCCCTGAAGCGCCAGAATACCAGGATGAGAGCAGCCCTCACAGTTGAGAAGCGAGTGGCAATAGCCCTGTGGAAGCTTGCAACGCCAGACAGCTACCGGTCAGTCGGGAATCAATTTGGAGTGGGCAAATCTATTGTGGGGGCTGCTGTGATCCAAGTTGCCAGGGCAATGAAAGACCTGGTGATATCAAGGGTAGTGACTCTGGGAAACGTGCAGGCCATAGTGGATGGCTTTGCTGCAATGGGATTCCCAAACTGTGGTGGGGCCATAGACGGAACCCATATCCCTATCTTGGCACCGGAGCACCAAGCCACCGAGTACATAAACCGCAAGGGGTACTTTTCAATGCTGCTGCAAGCCCTGGTGGATCACAAGGGACGTTTCACCAACATCAACGTGGGATGGCCGGGAAAGGTACATGATGCTCGCGTCTTCAGGCACTCTGCTCTGTTTCGAAAGCTGGAGGAAGGGACTTTCTTCCCGGACCAGAAAATAACCGTTGGGGATGTTGAAATGCCTATCCTGATCCTTGGGGACCCAGCCTACCCCTTAATGCCATGGCTCATGAAGCCGTACACAGGCAGCCTGGACAGGAGTCAGGACCTGTTCAACTACAGGCTGAGCAAGTGCCGAATGGTGGTGGAATGTGCATTTGGACGTTTAAAAGCACGCTGGCGCAGCTTACTGACTCGCTCAGACCTTAGCGAAAAGAATATCCCCATTGTTATTGCTGCTTGCTGTGCACTCCACAATATCTGTGAGAGTAAGGGGGAAGACATTTATGGCGGGGTGGGAGGTTGAGGCAAATCGCCTGGCCGCTGATTACGCGCAGCCAGACACAAGGGCGGTTAGAGGAGCACAGCAGGGCGTGGTGCGCATCAGAGAAGCTTTGAAAACGAGTTTTGTGACTGGCCAGGCTACGGTGTGAAACTTCTGTTTGTTTCTCCTTGATGAACCCTCCGCCCCCCCCCACCCGGTTCACTCTACTTCCCTGTAAGCCAACCACCCCACCCTCTCCTCCCCCCTTCGAGCACCGCTTGCAGAGGCAATAAAGTCATTGTTACTTCACAGTCATGCATTCTTTATTAATTCATCACACAACTAGGGGGATAATTGCAAAGGTAGCCCGGGATGGGTGGGGGAGGAGGGAAGGAAAAGGACACACTGCAGTTTAAAACTTTAACTCTTATTAAAGGCCAGCCTTCTGATGCTAGGGCAATCATCTGGGGTGGAGTGACTGGGTGGCCGGAGGCCCCCCACCGTGTTCTTGGGCATCTGGGTGAGGAGGCTATGGAACTTGGGGAGGAGGGCTGTTGGTTACACAGGGGCTGTAGCGGCGGTCTCTGCTCCTGCTGCCTTTCCTGCAGCTCAACCATACGCCGGAGCATATCAGTTTGATGCTCCAGCAGCCGGAGCATATCAGTTTGATGCTCCAGCAGCCGGAGCATATCAGTTTGATGCTCCAGCAGCCGGAGCATCGACTCTTGCCTTCTGTCTGCAAGCTGACGCCACCTATCATCTTCAGCCCGCAACTTGCTCTGTTCATCCCGCGATTCAGCATGCCACCTCTCCTCTCGTTCATATTGTGCTTTTCTGTAATCAGTCATTGACTGCCTCCACGCATTCTGCTTTGCTCTGTCAGCGTGGGAGGACATCTGGAGCTCTGTGAACATGTCATCCCACGTCCTACGTTTTCTCTTTCTAATCTTCACTAGCCTCTGTGAAGGAGAAACATTTGCAGCTGGTGGAGGAGAAGGGAGAGGTGGTTAAAAAAGACACATTTTAGAGAACAATGAGTACACTCTTTCACGTTAAATTTTGCTGTTCACATTACACAGCACATGTGCTTTTGTTACAAGGTCGCATTTTTCCTCTTATATTGAGGGCCTGCCGGTTTGGTGTGAGAGATCACTCACGCAGTGCCAGGCCACAGATTTCAGCTTACAGGCAGCCATGGTAAGACACAGTCTTTTGGCTTTTTTAACCTTCTTAACATGTGGGAATGGTTTCAAACAGTAGTGCTCTCATTTCCCATACCAAGCACCCGTTGGGTTGGCCATTTAAAATGGGTTTGCAATGTAAAAGGAGGGGCTGCGGTTTCAGGGTTAACATGCAGCACAAACCCAACTAACTCCCCTCCCCCACACACCCAATTCTCTGGGATGATCACTTCACCCCTCCCCCCCACCGCGTGGCTAACAGCGGGGAATATTTCTGTTCAGCAGAGCAGGAACGGGCACCTCTGAATGTCCCCTTAATAAAATTGCCCCATTTCAACCAGGTGACCGTGAATGATATCACTCTCCTGAGGATAACAAAGAGCGATAAGGAATGGATGTTGTCTGCATGCCAGCAAACACCGGGACCATACGCTGCCATGCTTTGTTATGCAATGATTCCAGACTACGTGCTACTGGCCTGGCATGGTAAAGTGTCCTACCATGGCGGACGGGATAAGGCAGCCCTCCCCAGAAACCTTTTGCAAAGGCTTCGGGAGTACATCCAGGAGAGTTTTCTGGAGATGTCCCTGGAGGACTTCCGCTCTATCCCCATACACGTTAACAGACTTTTCCAGTAGCTGTACTGGCCGCGATTGCCAGGGCAAATTAATCATTAATCATTAAACACGCTTGCTTTTAAACCATGTGTAATATTTACAAAGGTACACTCACCAGAGGTCCCCTGTGTGCCCTCAGGGTCTGGGAGCACGCCTTGGGTGAGTTCTGGGGTTACTGGTTCCAGGTCCAGGGTGATAAACATATCCTGGCTGTTGGGGAAACCGGTTTCTCCGCTTCCTTGCGGCTGTGAGCTATCTACATTATCTCCATCCTCATCTTCCTCGTACCCCGAACCCGCTTCCCTGTGTGTTTCTCCAGTGAGGGAGTCATAGCACAAGGTTGGGGTAGTGGTGGCTGCACCCCCTAGAATGGCATGCAGCTCCGTGTAGAAGCGGCATGTTTGCGGCTCTGCCCCGGACCTTCCGTTTGCTTCTCTGGCTTTGTGGTAGGCTTGCCTTAGCTCCTTAATTTTCACGCGGCACTGCTGTGCGTTCCTGTTATGGCCTCTGTCCTTCATGGCCTTGGAGACCTTTTCTAATATTTTGCCATTTCGTTTACTGCTTCGGAGTTCAGCTAGCAGTGATTCGTCTCCCCATATTGCGAGCAGATCCCGTACCTCCCGTTCTGTCCATGCTGGAGCTCTTTTGCGATCCTGGGACTCCATCACGGTTACCTGTGCTGATGAGCTCTGCGTGGTCACCTGTGCTCTCCACGCTGAGCAAACAGGAAATGAAATTCAAACGTTCGCGGGGCTTTTCCTGTCTACCTGGCCAGTGCATCTGAGTTGAGAGTGCTGTCCAGAGCAGTCACAATGAAGCACTGTGGGATAGCTCCCGGAGGCCAATAACGTCGAATTCCGTCCACACTACCCCAATTCTGACCCCCTAAGGCCGATTTTATCGCTAATCCCCTCGGAGGTGGAGTAAAGAAACCGGTTTAAAGGGTCCTTTAAGTCGAAAGAAAGGGCTTCGTCGTGTGAACGTGTCCAGGCTTAATTCGACTTAACGCTGCTAAAGTCGACCTAAACACGTAGTGTAGACCAGGCCTAAGAGTAGGTTAGATAAATGTCTATCAGGGATGGTCTAGACAGTATTTGGTCCTGCCATGAGGGCAGGGGACTGGACTCGATGACCTCTCGAGGTCCCTTCCAGCCCTAGAATCTATGAATCTATGACACCATGGTCTCCCACCCTACAACATATACAGTATAGACTTGTATTTTCACAGCACCACAAGTAATTGTTGCTTCATCCATTAAGAGTAGCTTTGGCAGGATCATTTTTTGGGAAAGCCTGCCAAAAACCCCTCTTTGGTGGATAGTAAGTAACACATTTAAAGACTTGTTACATTACAAGTTAAAAGGGAAACTCGATTAAAAATTACATTCAACAGAGTGGAGCCGGCTTTAAAAAAAAAGAAAGAAAGAAAAGAAAAAAAAGGCGCATCAAATGGTGGGAAACTTTCCCAGTAAGGCCAAACTTACTGCCCAGAGTCCATGGGAAACAATGGAAGCATTCATAGGAAATACTTCACCTTCAATGCAGAACGTTTGCAAGAGCACAGAAAAGCAGAGCTGACCCTGGCATTGACATGTTAGGTATATCTTAGAAAAAATACACACTTGTAGTCCTAATCATTTACAAGGCTGATCATATATTCTTACTTTATTTGTATCCCACAAGATCAATCCCATTTGAATTGCATTTCCAAAACAACTTCATAATCAGTTCTCATCTAGGCAAGCTGCCTAGGTGGAGAGAAGCCCTGAGTGCTGTATATACCCATGTATAAGCTGTGAAGATCTCAAGTCACCAGGCTTATGAAAAGGTCCAAATGCAGCAACACACAGGCTGCAACAACAGATGAGAGGCCAAGGAGCCCACAGAAAGGGTGGGCTGCTAGAATGAGCCAGATGCTGAAACAACTCTAACCCCAACTCTAAGTGTGAGTTGAGGAATGTATTTCACTGCTGTTGCTAACTGTCAATGAATCAGCCAGTTTATTTACAGGTCAGTTAATTAACTGAAGTCAGCTTATACAAGGGAGAATCTTTTTTTGTCTTTCAGATGGTAAAATTAAAGGGCCAATTTATATCCAAGTATACATACGATGATGAGCCTAATTCATCTTCCACTGAAGTCACTGTGAATCTTTCCATTCACTGTATATATTGTATGTATTCCTGTATGTGCTGGAATATAAATTGGCCCTTAATTTGTGTTGTCTTTCAGAGAGTAAAATTAGATTGTCCCTTGTCTAAACAGACTCCAGTTAATTACAAGTTAGCAAAAGCAGCTACAAGACTACCTTGTTTCACCTTTGAGCTACAGCATAATTGTCACCCCTGTGGTACACACACCTTCTTCCATTTTATGTCTCAATTACCGCTGTGTGAAAGAATTCTCAATGTTGGCAAAACCAGCAGTGGGGAGGGTGGAGGGAAATCACATTTACTGGATGCCTAAGAAAGCAAACACTTCCGTGCCCCCCGCCCCCCCTCGGGGAACTAGGTTGCCTGGGGGGGTTGTGTGGACCATAGAGCCTTCTTCCCCTAGATCAGTAGTTTGACTAACACAGGGATCGGCAACTTTTGGCACACGACCCGCCAGGGTAAGCCCCCTGGCGGGCCAGGCCGGTTTGTTTACCTGCCGCGTCCACAGGTTCGGCCATATTGCGGCTCCCACTGGCCGTGGTTCGCCGCTCCAGGCCAATGGGGGCGGCGGGAAGCAGCGGCCAGCACATCCCTCGTCCTGTGCTGCTTCCCGCAGCCCCCATTGGCCTGGAGCGGCAAACTGCGGCCAGTGGGAGCCACGATCGGCCGAACCTGTGGACGCAGCAGGTAAACTGGCCCAGCCTACCAGGAAGCTTACCCTGGCGAGCCGCATACCAAAGGTTGCTGATCCCTGGACTAACAGTTGGTTCAGATACCAACATGGGCTTGGAGCAGAAATCACTTGGTGAAGTTTGATAGTCTTACCTCCCGCATAACACAGGCTAGATGATCATAATGGTCCACAAATCCATGAATAGCTGTTCCCATCTGATAGCTATTTGATGACCTTTGTGAAACGAGTTCAATGGACTTGCTCCAATTCTCGTTGGCCATATCACACAAAGTCATTAATCTAGTTGTCAGCCTCAGCAGAAAAGCTAAGAATGGAATAGGCCGTGGCATCTGAACCATCTTCTCACACCTAGCAGTGAGAGCACCAGCTCAATGTTGATGTGCATTGGCAAACAAGGGCGGGAAATGGTTGCACAGCCCACAACAGACGTGTTCAACATACACGGATGACTTGTCTGCAGTGCTGTCAGTGCCGTGCTTCCCGTGCCGTGCTTCCCTGTGCACTAAATTCATGGACACACACATCACATCTTATGATTTTGCCTCAATTTTAAGTTTTCAGAAATGAAAGACAATTTTGCCAGTTGAAGCATCTCGCTGCCTCCTGAAAAGTTGTTCCTGCATCAAACATAGCAATCCTTCTCGGTGAAAATAGGGATATTTCTGTCTAGGTACAGTCATGATTTTACCCAGATATTGGAAACTTGCCCTTGTAATGACATAAAAGGGAGCATTCCCTGGTGGCTTGGGAGAAACTTAAACCTGCATCAAATCAGTGAAAATATTGATTTTAGCACATGAATTCTTCTGCAGGGAAAGATCAGGGGTAGTTTTGCACCGCTCTAGTCTAAAGGGAAGCAAATGCTCTGCTCTTAAACTTTTAACACCTGGACAGACACCGGGATAGGCCCAGCACTCTGCTTTTTAACATTATGCCAAGTTTATATAGATTGAACACTTTTCTGAGCCGAGATTGCAAGTTGCAAACATCGGTGTTACAGCAGGGACATATGTGAGTTTAATAAAACTAGAAGCAGCTAATGGTTAACAGTAAAAAATAATATTTTTCCTTCAAGCAATTAAATTGTAATATAGGGCTCTCTAATTCCTTCCTGTCCAGTCCCATGGGCCTAAGAATAAAGCTACATGAGAAATAAATAATGTGTTGCTGTTACACTGCTTAAACCAAAATCTTAAAGTCTCTACTGGAGAAATATTGTCTCCCTCATTAATTCTGAAATCTCTTTTATAGTTTCATATATCAAGTTACCTTTCTGCTAACCTTTTATTTGTATGCTGCATTTACTGCACTGTTGTTCCAATTCAACATTGTTTTAATAAGTAGTTTGGCTTTGAAAAGTCTATGGCACATCTCATCGTTTGAGTAGCACCGTACCTATCACCCAGTAAATACTCCAAAGTAAGCAGTTCTGGAGATTCCTGTAATATTTTGCAATAGTCCTTTAATGTTGGTTTATTTTTATTTATTCCTCCCCTCCAACAATCTCTGTAGTCTTCTGCAAAGATGTTCATATTCCTCACCTTAAAGATTCTTAAAGAATCTGCAACTGTTTAAAAATTAATATATATAATTAAATTACATATACATATAAAAATAAATAAAAATCAGATTTCTAAATCAGATCACGAACTATGTATGTGGAAAGGGTGAAATAGCCACGAAACAGCCCTTTTAACAGTGATCTGGGGCCATATTGTGCCATCATTTTTTAAAAGCAGAACTCCCCATTATTTTAATTACTTATGTTATGCTGGCAGACAGGGAACCCAATCAGGATCAGTTCCCCATGTGCTAGGGGCTGTACAAACACAGAGGTAGATCTGGCTCCTGCCCCAGAGAGCTTCCAATCTAAGGCCTAGATCCTACTAGCATTACCGTGTGAGTATGCTTTATGCATAAAAGTCATCTCATCGAATGTAATAGTGATGATTCACATATGTAAAGTTACAGGCACGAGCACGTGCAAGATTGGGATTTAAGACGGATTTACAAATGAAGGGGGACAGGGAAACACCAAACACCAAAATATGTACAATTTGTAGGTGAAAATGTACATTTTTTTAACCCCAAACTAGCCACCAGTGGTTGGTGGATTTTGTGCAGATGACACGGCTGCTGTGGGTCTTGAGCAAGGATTAGAAGAATGACAGGGTAGCTACCTTCAGTTCAGTTCAAGAAGGGTATAAGTAGTAGTATGGAAGAAATCTTGAAGACATTTGCCTGTGAAATAGACATGAGGGCACTTGTGAATGTCTTTAGGTTCTGCTTAGCAGTCTGATGGCAAGGGCAAAACTAAATCCAAGCTAATCCAAACAGGAACCCAATCCGGTCATCTTTACTCAGGCAAAACTCACACTGAATTCAAAGACTGGCAGGATCTGCCCAAGACATTTGTTTCTTTAACAAATAAATAAATAAAAAGACTGTTGAATTAATTTTAGCACTGCTGGTTCTCTGACACAGTAAAGGCCTTTTTATGTCATTGGGGGAAGCATCAACATCTTTGTTCAGTTTCTTTTATTTAAACTAGACATTGTAACCCTTTCTAGAGCATGTTAAACTACTCAGTTATGAAAGACTATAAACCGAGTCCCATCTCCCAGTTGCAGAAGAATTGCGTTAGTATACAGACCCTAGGGCTGCAAGTTAATGAAAAGATGAAGATTTTTAGTGTTGGCAGACTTTAAAAGTATTTGCCTGAATCGTGTGTGTGTGGAGGGGAGGGGGGTTTACCAGCTTAGCTTTGCTTTAGAAAGGTCCTTGGACTGGTATGATTTCCTATTACTAACAATCACCTACCCGACCACCCCACAATTATCATCCTCTGTAAAAATGCATGTCCTGGCAACGCTAATTATTGTGGCTCTTAACTCTGCCTGCTATGAGCTTGCGGTGGACATAGAGAGTGGTTCTGTCCATTCAGAAACCTCATTCCAAGGAGAACAACAACAAAGGGTGGGGCAGGGGGGAGGATTTGGTAGTGTTAGGAATGAACAAACCTGAGCACCAGCATTTTTTTCTTTTCTGCACATACTTTTGGTCTCACTACCAAGCTGTTGCATTCAAAGCTTCACCATTTCCACACTAAGTAGAATCATGCTTTCTGCAACTCTTCTAGAAAACTGAGCTCCAAGGATTTGTGGGTTACAATATTTATGGACCGTGTGTTCCTCCATCAATCTCAAAGCACTTTACAAAAGTGGAAAAGGATTACTATTCTCATTTCACAGATGGGGAGACCAAGGCACAGAGATATTGAGTGACTTGCTCAAGATTGCACAGTGAGTCAACAGCCGAGTCAGACCTAGAACCCATATCCAACACCCAGCCAGGCACTAAACGACATCTGCCTCCTTTTACAGTTCTACCCATGTTATAGACAGGATATTTGGAATAGATTTGACTGGAGTTCGGAGGAAGAACACATCATTCTGGCTAGCAACATATGAATGCTAAACTGGGATCTGATTCTTCAAACTCACGTGACCTGTTTAAATTAACTGGTGTAAATTAATGAAGCTACACTGATTTCTATCAGCCAAAGATCTGACACAGTCTACTTGCATAAGTAAGCACTACTCATGTGAGCAAAGATTCACAAATTTGGCCCTTAACAGGCCCAAAAATCCTAATCCGTGTTTCCTAATATACTTCTGGGCCTGGTTCTTTAAGCCCTTATTAACAAACCGTGCATACTCAGATGAGTAGTCCCTTTGAAGTCAGTGTTCAGGTATGTAAAGACGACTCACTTGAGTAAGAGTTTGCACGCTCAAGCCCTTCAATTCCAGAGCTGAAATCACTTCTTTCCTGAATATTTTCTAAAAATAAAGCCAGCACTGGAAAATATTATTTTCAAATACTTAAGCCATGAGAACATTTTACATCCACCTAATTACGCAGCCACTTATGAAGTGTCCAGGTTCATTAACTTCTTTCCAATTAAAGAAAAGCGAACATTGTTCTTTTTATTCCCCTCACAGAGTCCACTCGTGAACACAAAGCAGAGACTCGGAACGAAACAGAGCTGCTTCCTGAAAGGGAATTGTTTGTTTCTTCGTTTCAAAACTTTTACTGGTTACTGTAACAGATGCTAAGGTATGCAGGACGTCTTTTTCTTTCTTCCCCCATACAAAAAATTATTGTACAGAACACAGTGACCTGCTTAGGGGAAACATTTGTCAGACTGGAGAATGTCTTGAAAAATATATAGACACTTTTGTCTGGTTTTATTTTATGGGGCTTGGTCACTTTTCCACCCCGTGAAACTGTATTTCTGACGACCTCCTGTCATTCTCCCTACTTGGAGCTTGTATCAGTGTCAAACCAATTGCCAGAACTAAATCTGGGAGATGTTCTATAAAACCCTGAGCTATAACCTCATGGCTTAATCTCCTGTAACCCGACTAGTTTAATGAGGAACAATTGTACGAGTAGGAAAATGATTTGTCTTGGGACTATGAGGCAGATAATTTTGGCTAAATTTTTCCAGCTGGCTTCTAAATCTGAAAAAATAGCCAAATTTCTCACCAGCTTGCTGAAAGAGCTTGGATGGCTTCCCTCTTTGATTCATAAAAAGGCTGTGTTTTATATACTGTATATGGCATGATGTTCTTTTCGTGCTTGGCCACCAGCACAAGCATAAAATTAATCAGCGTTAGCTGATATGTGTTTGTTTTGCTGTTTATGCTGGAAGTGCAGATTAAACGCAAGCTTCCTACAAAACTTTAGATTTCATGGGTCTCACGGCTTTTCTTTGATCAAATAACACTGAAAGGTGGGGACGGAGGGTGTTTCTGGTTTACAACATCACAGACAGCAGATTTTTCTGTGACGCCTCAGCTCTGCCCAAGAATAAAGGCTTGAAAATTGCCATTATGTATCACACCATAAATGCATTACAGACAAGGAAAAAGCAGGGCTCCTGCCCCAAGGAGTTTACAATCCAGAAGCCTGATCCTATGCTGAGTGAAGCCAGGAAAGCAGGCTCTGAATTACCTTTAAAATCAAACAAACAAACTTCCCTGTGTAAGTGGGTTTACAGCAATGAAACCTGTCCATAATACCTGAGTATCCTCAGTTCACAAATCTACTCACTGAGCTCTTCCCCCCTCACCTTCCGGGACTCCCGGGACTTTGGCCTTTGTCTTTGAAGTGGTTGTGAATAGTTCAAAACACTTACACTGGTTTCCTAAATGATCTCTTCAGGGAGTAGTACCCCTTCCATCCCAGGGCCACTACATGCAATTAACAGAGACCTTCCCAGCCCATCTTGCTTCCCTCAGCAGTGGATGATATGCAGCCTGCTAACTGTGATGGCAGCAGCCACTTCTAGTGCTAGGACTGAGTGACTAGTCAGGAGGGATTGGATGGGAATCATAAGCAAAAAAGAAAGGAAGGAACCGCTATTCAGAACCCTGATTATTCTGTGTCAAGGGCAAGCCTAGGTCAGAGTAAGGCAGGGGGACCCAAACTTGGGTCAGGCCCTCAAATGGGACGGTGACAGACAGGACTGAGGGGAGGCTCAGGCAGAGGTGTAGTGGAGATGGGGAAAGCAGCCTGCTCCAGACTGGTCCAGTCCAACCCACCCGCTATATACATTCCTGTCGCTGTGGGTAAAGGAGCAGGCACCTCCTTTAAAGCCAGCTGCCTTCCCTCCCCACTCCTGAGGCTGTTCTCAGTGCACTTATTGAACCACCGGGGATGGGCGGGCACAAGTCTACCCACATATAAAGCCCCCCCCGCCCCCGCCTAAGGGGAGAAGTCACTGGACCCGGATGTTAAAAGAGTTCAGAGGACAACAAATGATAAACAGGAATCGGAGTGAAGTCACAGGGTCAAAACCAGGAAACCAGAAGGGGACACTGAGCAGAGAACCCCAGACAGCATCCACTGCTACTCGAAGGCATCCAGGGAGCCAGCGGACACAGCCCAGAGGAACTCTGTACAGATACATAATCTGAGGGAGCAGCGGAAATGCGCCTCACAATCATAGAGCGCTTCCCCATCCAGCATCCTCCTCCTGGTGTGGTGGACGGCCTCCTTGGTCAATGCCAGGAGGAGACTGATGAGGTCTTGTGACTTTGTGGGGCCATGGGTAGAGTGTGCAGACATCAGGAGGTGCAGCCAGAATCTAAGGAGAAGGTTCTGGAGGAGGCGGAAAGGGGGCTGCAACCTGGCGCACCCGAGGCACCAGGTCTCCCTCATGCTGCAGAAGGGGCAAGTGTTGGGAAGGGGGGTGAACCATGCCAGGTACATGCCTGTGCTCACAGCTCCATGAAGGAGCCATCAACCAATAACCCCGGCGAGCTGGGGGACCAGGGTGGAATACAGACTGGCCCACCGGGGCTCCTCACCCTCCACACATGGTAGGAGGTCCTGCCACTTGGTGCTGGGGCGGGACACGAGGATGAGGAAATGAAGGGTACGGAACACGAGCATGTACAGTTGTTTCCTAGGCGCAGTTCGGAGGCAAGCTGGCTGCAGGTCATGCAGCCGGCTCAAGGGCTACAGAGGGGGCAGCTGGGGGGGGGGGCTCACGGAGCAGGAGGTCGATGACAAGGTCCAGAGGGCCAGGGTGGGGGCTGGTAGGGACCAAGGGTGGTGCTTCCTCAACAACCAAATGTGCTGCAGGCCTCATTGAGTCTATGCAAAAAAACTGCTGAAAAAATCCCGCCAAGACGATCCAAAGTGGTAACCACTGGAGCATCAATACTAAAGCATGTGCAACAACAAAACACAGGCATCATTTCACCTGGTCATAGTCTTAGAATTCAGAGTTGAGGCCATTGTTTGGAAACAATCCCAGTCTGTGTTTTATACTGGGTTGCGTTGTCCATACCTCTGCTCCTTACCTTCTCTCTGCCATTTGTTATTTTGTATACCTCTGTCATGACCCCTTACATTTGTTTAATCTGCAAACTAAATAGTCCCATTCTTTTCTGTCTCTGCTATGTCTTTCTATGCCTCTGATCAGTTTTGGCACCAGGCTCTGAAGCCCTTCTCATTTCTGCTAAATCCTTTTGAGATGGGGAGACCAGGACTGAACACAATTATCCCAGGTGCGGGCATACCACTGATTTATGCAATGGCATTAGAATATTTCCAGTACTATTTTCTATTCTATTTTTATACTCCCTGATATCTTGTTTGCTGTTCTGGCCACTACAGCACATTGAGCAGAGATTTTCACAGAACTCTATAATGGCTTGTTTCCTGAGTTGTTACAGGGATGATTGTATTATGAAGAGCTGCACAATCTAACATGAGCAATGTCTCATTTTGGTATTTCAAGTGGGTGGGGCTTGGTCTGTGGGTGGAACTTGGAAGAATATCCATGCTTCAGATTCCCTACCCCCAATTTAATTCCTGCTGTAGAATGATGTCCTGAAAGTCATAATGCAGAGTAGCAGGACAGAGGATATATATTAAAAAACAAAAACCAAAAACCAAAAAAAACCCCACAACCCTGTTCCCTAAACTAATGTCCGCATGTTTTCTACAAGGGGCCTGATCCAAAGCCCACTGAATCCACTAGGAATCTTTCCATTGACTTCACTGGACTTGGGATCAGGCCCATTCCCTGGTTTGGACTCATGGAACTGCAGTGTTCCAACTTCCACAGACCAGAATCTGTTGGCCAATGGGGAGATGGCTATTTGTGAGAGTAGCCATTTACAGTATTCAAAGTTTGGTCATCAATGTCTGATGTCAAGCTTCAACTGGAGCCTGATCCAGAGATTTTTGCTATTGATTTCAATGGGAGCAGGAGAAGGCCCTTGGGCTACATGTGGCCCATGACATCTTTGAATTTTGAGGGCCCTAACTTTAGCTGATGTATCCTCCAGCTGAGGTTCTGGCTCTTCACCTGGGTGTTCTGGCATAACCCAAAGGTGCAATGGCATGTTCTTAGACTATTTTATCACTTCACATCCATTTTTTGATCCACTAACATCAGTCATCTAAGTGACACCACCTCGTGAGTCAGCATGGAATTTGTATATCTTCTATAGGTAGAGGATATTTAAGCATGCCATTCACTCAGATATCTTAAACCTACAATCGCATTACATGTGTATTCACTTTAAAACACACTTTTACTATTTGGGCTTTAACACGCAGAATGGATGCTGCATCCATGGCAGAAAAAAACATAGCCTTTACTGTGACACAAGCCAAGTATTTAAGATGAAAAGGTAACTGGAAGGGAAGTCTATGCATCAGTACAGGACTGCATTTAGTCACTGAAAATAGTGTATTTAACCTTTTTCTTATACTTACAGTACGTGCTGATATAAAAGCAGCTAAATTGATCAGAGGTTAAAAAAATAAAAACCATGCGGTGAACTGAAAGTCATCTCCCTGTGCTTATGCAGTCACGTCTCCAGATCACTTAAGATGCAGAGTTCTGAAGGATCCAGGCTTCTGCAGATTCAGCCACAAGGGCCCAAAGGTCAGCAGCGTAAATGCTGCAATGCAGCCCCAGGCCAAATTCTGTTCTCAGTTACACCAGTCTGACTGAAATCAATCAAATTATTCCAGATTTACACCAGCGTAACTGAAAGCAGAATGTGGGTATCTGCTTTCCCTTTAGGCTTAATATTCAATAATAGTAAAAACCAACTCAACGCTCTTTCTACTTCTTATATTTCCAAAATCCTTTAATTGACCTGTGCGGGAAATGCTATGGGGCACATTACAATCCTGATGCACGACATTACACCGGGTGATTCCCATTAATGCTAATGGGGGAATCCTGCGCAAAGCCCTGCCCAGTGAGGTGGGAATACATCAAACCACACCAGTGTACAGAGAATTTAGAATGTTTCCTTTACTGTCCTTTGCTGCTTAAAATACTGCTTGCATGGACTAGGTAGCTGGGTATCTTGAATGATACAGAACACATTCAAAGCAATAGACACTTGTCAAACTATCAGACCATACCAGGCCACCAGTTTTTAGCAGAATTTCCCATTGAGGAGCTCTGCTTGAAAACCAATGGCATGCCATGGCCTATTGCAAGGAAAGTGAGGAAAAACGAAATCAAACTTTTCACACAGCAAAAGCTTATTAGCCCTTTTCTATTCAGCTTCTATAGAGTTTTATAACCACATATTTTGCCTATAAATATTCAGTCTAAGACCATTGTGTCTTGTTCTGTGCAAACTTCCCAATCAATGCTGCCTCCTTTTCTATTAATCTGCCCTCTAAAATTTGCTCTTTTATCAGGTTGTAATGTCCAACATGATTTAATCAGAAACACATGCCTCATAAATATCATCTGTCATGTTCCATTAGTTTCATGTGGAAAAGTACAAGTCAATAAACAAAGGTTGTGCCATAAATCTGCCTTGAACACATTATACCTCAAATAAGAAAATAAAAACATGTGTGTCCTTTGACCTGGATAGTCTTAAAATGGGAACTTAGGTATTGTCTTATGCCTTCAAAAACGTTTAAAATGTTCACAATTAATTGCGTACCTAAGCAATTCCAATTTACATAATATAGATATGTAGATGGTGATTAAATAAGCACTATGCCTTTAAGGCACCTGTTAAATAACATCACTGTTCCTGGGTTGAAACTGATATCAGGAACTGCACAATGAAAACCAGTTTCCTCCACCATGGAACTCTGCTATAAAACCCCTCATAACCCAAAGAAGCCGTTATGTTCGGTTATTAAAAGGGGGGGGGAATTAACCACCTTGACTTGTGCACTGGCTGGAATTGCTGCTGCTGACTGCTAACAAGTCCCAATACCAGGCAAGAGGTCTCTGCATTTTAGTATCCAGCACTGCCACTAAATAGGTTAGTGAATCTGGGCATCAGGTTGGCATAGGGTGACCAGATATCCTGATTTTATAGGGACAGTCCCGATTTTTGGGTCTTTTTATTATATAGTCTTCTATTATCTCCCCACCCCCATCCTGATTTTTCACACTTGCTGTCTGGTCATCCTAGGTTGGCATATGGAGACTCTGCCTGCACAGCTCTGAATTCCAGCAAGCCAGCCCAGCCCCTCCTCCTTCCCACGTATATAAGCTGTGTGCTTTGCTGTTTATTGTGCAGGATTTTGGGGGCAAAACCTCAAAAGCTACAGCAAATCAAACTACAAAGTTCATTCCAGAGTCAAACTTCTCCAGAGTTCAGGAGTGTTTGGATCTGGGGTCTTGGTTCAGGGCCCATGAAAACTAAAGGCTTGATCCCAAGCCCACTGAAGTAAATGGAAAGACAGACAGTGATTTTAGAGGCTTAGCATCAGGCTCTCAAAATCCTGTCTACTTGTCAAATATAAGATCAGGAGTTTGTACTGACTGAGGATACCCTCTCCCACCTCGCTGGGCCGCATGCTGCCGATGCCCTCTGGCACCATCTGCCTTTCAGAGTTTGGCACCCGGGGCTCAATCCTGCAAGGTCCCCAGCTCCCACTGACGTCACCAGCAGTTGAGAACTGCTCAGCATCTCTGGACAGGTGTTGAAGCATCAAACCTATAGTATATAAAGTGCTTTAGGATTCTTCACATTGACAGAGTTGCTGTAGAAATACAAGGTGTTATTCTGATTAATAAATATTGAAGGGGATGGGGGGGAAAACCACTTTGAATGGGTTAAGTTTTGCAAAGAAAATAAAATGCTTTTACTTTTCCCCCTTAAACAAATATTTCTCTGATATTTCCTCTATATCCTCTTTCACCTCCTTGTATAGATAGTGAGGTCTTGCATATTCCTGGCGGAAGTGCATGGTGTCTAGGGGGTGCCACTTTCTCCAATTCCTACTCCCCTTTCCCCACCCGAAGGTTCCCAACACTCCCTCTCCCCACCCCAATCACACCAATTCCACCCTACGGCTCCAGCCACCAACTTGGGCAAGGGTGTGCCACATGCACCCATGATGTCCCCATGTGCCTATGGGTGTAGCGCTCTCTTTTCACTCATCCCCTTGTGAGCGTGTTCCTACAAGGGCTGCACGTTCCTACTTAACCCATTGTGGCTTGAAGGTGCTGCGAGGAAGGCAAAAAAAAAAAAAACGCCCTGGTCTTTCGCCAATTGGCCCATGGAAGAAAAAATTCCTTCCTGGCCCCCAAACAGGCTATCGGCTAGACCTGCAGCATCTGTCAGGCTGGGTTCCCATCCCTAGTTTGGGTGGGTAGGGTAGGGATGCTGGAACGGACCTGAAAGTCTCCACATGGCCCCCACTGCAGGTTAAATCCAGGGAGCTAGGGACTGATGATCAATCAGTACCCCCCCCCCTGCAGCTGGCCAATGAGTGCCGGACACTCCCGGGGTGGGGGGAAGAAGAGCTACCCAGTGTCCCTCAGCGAGTGTCCCCTCCCTCACTACTGCCACATGCTTTACATAACTCCTCCCTAGGGTATCATGCATCTTCAGTGCTGGGCCCGCCTCTGGGGCCAACAATGCCAAAAGGAAGCAACAGTGCCATAGGCTCTCCTGACCTGGAGATCCCCCCCACTGTCACTATGCTAGCATTGGGGTCGCTCAGTGAGACAGATTAACTCAATTTCCACAGCCTAATGTCTTCCACAATAATGCTTAGATGCTATACTTCACTTCATCCCCCCACAAGGCAGGTATTATTACCCACATTTTATATAGTGAGAAAACTGTAGTCAAGAGGTCACCTAGCTGACCAATGCCATGCAGAGGGTCCGTTTCAGGGAGAATTCCAGAGTTCCTAGCTCCATGCTCAGACGCCACAGACCAAACCTCGCTAAAGACCAGCACCATAGTCCTGCTGTATGGAGGGGGAAATCACTTCTAACAACTGTGATTGGTAATCACAGCTGCAGCTAGACCCTGTAAATATCACACTTCACTTTCTAGCTTCAAGAGTTTAAGATGCTTTTCTGGCCCACTCATCACTACTGCATGACTCTAGAGCTATAGTATTTCTAAGACCCCTAGACCCTCTATCTAATGCATCCTATGCTGACTCTGCTGCTATCAGCTGGAATGGAGCCAATGGAGCTCTGCTACTAAAGCTGTGGGAAACTGACAAAACCTCCCAGTTTTGCTGGATTTTCAGAGAGAGTAGGTCATTTTTGTTCCCCCTCTAGGGAAGTCCCTGTGTGAGAGTTTTAGGCCTTGAAACTGTAGAATTAATAAACGTGGTGCATTTTCTTTGGGCAGCTCCCCCACCCCAGTCCTAACTTTACTCCGAGAGGTCCTGACTCCTTGGTGGGGCAGGATTATGACCTGGCGTAGTGTTCAAGGCAACAGTCTGCCTGGAAAGGAGTTTCATTGTATGCTGCAGCTCAGGGTGGAAGGAATTAAATAACATTGCAACACGCACACACACAATGCCATAAGAAAGGCCATACTGGGTCAGACCAAAGGTCCATCTAGCCCAGTATTCTGTTTTCCGACAATGGCCAGTGCCAAGTGCCCCAGAGGGAATGAACAGAACAGGTAATCATCAAGTGATCCATCCTCTGTCACTCATTTCCAGCTTCTGGCAAACAGAAGCTAGGGACACCATCCCTGTCCATCCTGGCTAATAGCCACTGATGGACCTAGCTTCCATGAATTTATCTAGTTCTTTTTTGAACCCTGTTATAGTCTTGACCTTCACATCCTCTGGCAAAGAGTTCCACAGGTTGACCGTGCATTGTGTGAAGAAGTTCCACAGGTTGACGTGCATTGTGTGCCATAAAAGGAGGATCACAAAAAGCCTGAACTACGTACCATTAAATGCCAAAGGATTCAGTTGAGAGAATTTAAAGGCCTGACTTTCCGAGGCGCTGTAGTTCCCGCTGACTTCAATTGCTTAGCACTGCTGAGAATCAAGTCTTTAAATTCACTCAGTTACTTTGTCTAAAAGAAATGCAGTTCAAGGAAGGTTCTGGCCAAATGGGCAAAATATTCAGAACCAACCTTCTTTATGATGCTGCTGTTTTAATTATTTTTTGAACCTAGTAGCTCTCTAACCCAGAATTACCTACATCAGAAGGCCTGTTGAGTGGTGCTGATGATGGGGCCGTGGGCATCTGATGGGCTGCCCCTTCTGATGCGACCTACCTGAACATCATTACAACTCACTGAAAATGATGGATTGTTTTCAATGAATGTGGGTATTATCAGATTTCACTGGCGACCTTATAAAAATACAAGCCCAGATTCTGACATGAAAGGCAGACCCCAGTTTGCAAACCGAGTTGCCCATCTCAAAGACTCATTTGGCAGGCATCAAAGGCCAGCCGTTTGCCCAGCACAAAAATATAAATCACTGATACCACCCAAAAAACCCTGTGATGACAGTTCAGATTGATATTAACTTGTCCACTTGTAGATATTCTGAAAGTATTTACTCTCAGTCTATAGCACTCCCAATGGCAGGCCCTTTATTCCAAAGCGTACACTTGGCCTGTTGGAGCAAGAAAGCAGACACAGTAAATATAAACGTTCGGTAGCATAACAGCAAGGGGGGGGGGCACAACGGCCACACCACAGAGCACTCAGAGCAGCTAAGTACATGGACAGAAACAGATCTGTGCCTGGCCTAGGCACCGGCAGGAAGAAAAGGTGTCACTGATATAAATCTAAGACCAGGGAGCTAAAGAGCTCACCCAAATTTGAGTTAAATTTGTGTCAGTCAGTTCCCTTGGCTGCCTTCATCGACTGCGGCTTGATGTTGTAAAGTCTGCCCACGGCTGTTCCGCACACCCTCAATCCACTGTTTCACACTGTGACTTTATACAGGCTTATTTGGGCCTAACAAGGTCCTTATTTTTCTACAATGCAGGAAATAAGGAAACCAGCCATCAATTATTAGAAGCGCAGCAGATCTGAGCCGCATGGCTGTAAAACAGATTTTTCTTTAATGAAACTGAATTTGCATGTGCCAGGAATAACAAGTGCCTAGGACCAAAATGTAAATCAAACCTAAAGGAGAGTTTTCAAACTTTGAATCATTGGTAGCAACAGACAAGCTCAGAAGGAGTGTGGTATGATTTTGGAATGTCTTAAAAATGTGTGACTAATAAGACTTCTAAAGATATTATTTGTGAGTTAGTATTTCAGTCTCCCCACAGAAAGAAAACATCATACCAGAGAAAGGGCCACGTTTGCTGTAATAACTGTGTTAGTATGTCACCATCTCTGGGCTGGGAAGAAGGGCTTGTGTGTTAGTTTCAGAAAGCAAAGAAAGGGAAGAGACAGATGAAAAGTATCGATATTCTGGTAAGGGGGGCAATGAGAGGATAAAACTGTGTCTTTCTCCAATATGTCCATGCTTCAACACCAGCATGAGGTTTTAATTGGTCTCAGCTCAGTCTCTGGTGGACAGTGGGCCACAACACAAAACTATTGCACAAAATCTGGTGCTGGTAGGGATTCCTGGTGGCGTCTGCATAAGAGAGAGGCCCAGCAAGAAACCAGCACGGAGGCTTAGTCACCCATAAAAGAAGGCACCTTGGAGGGCAGATTACAAGTAATTGTTAGAAACATTTATGTAGCAAAATAGTAATTAATTTGTAATTATTCTAACAGAATCGTCAAGATGCACACATTCCTATACTGAGCAACGGTGTGATGTTAGTGCTGAAACCCCACCTTCCCGAGCCCATCCTTACACTTTGTCACCATCACTCATCAACTCATGTCTAAAATTAGACCCTGAATCTGCAACTGGATTCACAAGGGCAAAGTCCTGAATATGTGCAGAGCCCCTTTGACTTCAGAAGTGAGTTTGGCCAGAGAAAGCAGAGGGGAAGGACCCATGAGATGATCCCTCTTACAAGACTGCTTGCTCTGCAAAATGAAAGTAACTATGAGTTTCTTTAGAACAGTTCATCCAGTTCTGGGAGAACACTTTATCTAGTTCTCTGAAACCCGAGAAGTCAGTTCAACTCCAGAGTCATAGACTCATAGACTTTAAGGTAAGAAGGGACCATCGTGATCATCTAGTCTGACCTCCTGCACACTGCAGGCCACAAACCTCGCCCACCCACTCCTGTAATAGACCCCCTAACCTCTAGCTGAGTTACTGAAGCTGGGGCATCTTAATTGGTCAAATCAACACTTATATCCTAGATCAGGGGTCGGCAACGTTCGGCACGCGGCTCGCCAGGGTAAGCACCCTAGCGGGCCGGGCCAGTTTATTTACCTGCTGACGCGGCAGGTTCGGCCAATCGCGGCCCCCACTCGCCGCGGTTCGCCATCCTGGGCCAATGGGGGCGGCGGGAAGTGGCGCAGGCCGAGGGATGTGCTGGCTGCGGCTTCCCGCCGCCCCCATTGGCCCAGGACGGCGAACCGCGGCCAGTGGGGTCCGCGATCGGCCGAACCTGCTGCGTCAGCAGGTAAATAAACTGGCCCGGCCCGCTAGGGTGCTTACCCTGGCGAGCCGCGTGCCGAACGTTGCCGACCCCTGTCCTAGATTATCCAGAAGGGAACATTATGACCACCTAGTCTGGCCTCCTGCCTAACACAGCATTTCACCTAGCGATTCCTGCACTGAACACAATAATTTATGGTTGAACTAGATCACATCTTTCAGAAAGACATCCAATCTTTATTTAAAGTCTGTAAATGATGGAGAATTTACCACATCCTTTGGTAATCTGTGCCAGTGGTTAGTTCCTTTACAGTAAAAATGTGTCTCGTTTCCAGTTTGGACTTTACGGGCTTCATTTTCCAGCTATTGGACCTAGTTATGCCTTTGATAAATGAAAGCCCTCAGGTATCAGATATCTTCTTCCTGGATACACACTTCCAGACAGTGATTAAACTGCCTCTTAACCTTCTCTACAAATTAGCTCCTTGAATCTCTCATTGTAAGGCAGGTTTCTTTGACCACAAATTGTTCTTGTAGCTCTCCTCAGAACCTTCTTCAACACCAGACCTGGACACAGTATTCCAGCAGAAGTCTCACCAGTGCTGCATACAGAACTATCATCATCTCCTTATTCCCATTAATACATCCAAGTATCACGGTACTCCTTTCCTCCACAGCATCATACTGGGAACTCATGGTCAGCTGGTTATCTACAATGATCCTCGAGTCCTTTTCAGAGTCGCTGCTTTCCAGAACACAGTCTCCCATCCAACAAGTATGGCCCGCATTCTCCCTCCTAATTAAAGACCATGCACATTGTTTGACTGCTCCCAGCTAACCAAGTGATCCAGATCACATTGTATCAGCGGTCTTTTCTCATTATTATTTACCATCCCACTAACTGTGGGGTCACATGCAAACTTTATCAGCTATGATTTTCTACTTTCTTCCATGTCATTGATAAAAATACTGAATGGCGTTGGGCCAAGAACTGATCACTGCAGAATCCCACAAGAAACACCACAGCTGCTTGATAATTCCCCATTAACATCTAGGTCTTGATATTTATTCATTAGCCAGCTTTTAATCCACTCAATATGTGCCATATTGATTTTGTATAATGCCAGAAAGTCATGTGGCACTAAGCCAAATACCTTACAGATGTCCAAATATAACGTATCAGCACAGTTATCCTTATCTACCACTCCTGTGATCTTGTTAAAAAACTATATCAGTTCTGTATGATTAGACCTATTCTGCATGGCACAATGTTGATTGGCACGGATTCCATTTCCATCCATTAACTCTTTGCTGACAGAATTTCACTGAAGTTTTGCCTGAATACGGAATACAGGGTATGGCTCACTGTAATGGAGACAGCTGTGAGACATGGAAGAGCTGTAACTCACCTCAGAAAAGAGCCTCTTGCACAGTGGCTGTGGGAAAAGGCCCCGAACAACAAGACGGCGAGAAAAGAGTTGTGAGATGTGGTGGGAAGTTAAAAGAGCTTGTAGAAAGTAAACAAAGAGCTGTTGCAGAGTGCTGGTGTTTGGGCAGTCCCAGAGAAGTTGATATAGGAATGGCCATGGCACAGTCTCCTATACCAGGAGAAGCCTCATGAAAAGTTGCAAGAAATGGCCTTAGATAGCAGTGCTGCTTCTCCTTGAGAGAGACAGGATGGGGAATTCTGAGGTGCTGTGTTTGCTGAAGCTCTACTGCAGTAGCGGTGTATGCACCTTCTGGTGGGACTAGCTGATGGTGGTCTCCAGACAACATCAGGTCCCAAAAGAGAGTGTTGGTGACATTGCTGAATGCATATGGCTTCTACCATCCACCTTTTCTGAATCACCCTAATTCTCTCGATGTAGCATATTACTAAAGCAATTCACACTTGGTTTCATCACTCATGAACTGCTTTCTATACTGCCTGCACCCATGCACACATTCATTTCCTTTTCTAAATCATACATTGCTTGATCTATTTTTAGATTCCTTCCTTCTTATTGCGGTTTAAGTGCTGCTCACATCATCCTTTCGCTTCTTCTACACATTGGCAAATAGCTGCCTTGTTAAATCTTGACTATTCTGCTGAAAAACCTTCTTCAGTGGTTTCGTTGATGCAAAGCTTCTGTGTGATTTACCATCACCAGGGGCTGTCTGTGTTTCATCTAGGAGCTCAGAGACATGAATAAGTCACACAGGGCAGTGGTGCTAGAGGGCTTCTGTGCTGCCAGTTTTTCTTAATATTTGGAAGATGGAATGCTCTGAGAAAGAATAATAATTCCAATCCTAGCCTAATTAAATATCAGTGAGGCTGTTGCCTTCTTCAGAACAATGGCTGGCATTTTCTATCCTCAAGAGGCAATCCTGGGTTAACAAAGGCTTGTCTTCAGAACGCCATAAAACAGCTCCCAACTGTTTTGTACATAAGATCAATAATCCCCATGCCCAGCTGTTCATCGCTGGCTCTCCCACTGCTACTTTCCTGTCACTTTTGTCTGTCTATTTTCTATTGTGGACCTTCTCAGAGTTTTCTTGACAAACAGATATGGTCATGTCCTCCAATGTCCTTGTGCACACACTGCATTTAAGAGGGAGAAAGAGGTGCCGCTGACATTTGTTAAGCAAGTCAGATAGTAGGAGACTGGGATACTGAAGGGTTTTGAGGGCCCCCTCATAATACGATGAGGTAGCAGACCAGAGAAAGGGAATGGCAGGAAGAAGGCAAAGGGGAAAGAGTTTCTTTAGGGGGAGCCAGCAGGGAGAAGATAGAAGGCACTGGAAATCTGGCTCATTTACTAAAATACCCAACACCAGCATAGAAAATCCATTGTCATGCTCCACGGTGATGGGTGCGTAGAAAGCCTAGATTGATAGCAGCAGAGGGATAGTGCATCAGAAGAATTTGTGGCTACTCAATGTACATAGTATTTCTTTGAGCTGCAGAGCCTGAAACACTTTGGTGGATCACATGACAGTCCTTCTAGTATCTAAATTTAAAGTACAACTAGTTTACCCAACAAGCTAAGACTGCATTTGTAGCTTGCTCCAAACGGTGGAGGTCTCATCTAACCTCTCTTGTTGTTTTTTTTGATGGTAGTTGGCAGTGCTTAATTTGTTAGGAAAGAGGTGCTGGGGCTCAAGCAATTTTTTACATTCATGACAGACGTGGCAAGCCCGAGGTGCTGGGGCTATGCAGTGCCAAGCCTAGAGGTGCCGGGGCTCAGCCCAGGCACAAAGTAAGCACTGGTAGTTGGTACCATGATTCAGTTTTCCCTGAATCGAAGCGGATTATAAACTGGGAGTTATTTTTCATGGCAAGTTTTCTCTTGAGTCTCGTATTATTTAGACTGTGAAGCTGTCTCCCTGACATCTCGGCACAATCTGCCTACTGTGAAGCCTCTACACCATAAAATCACCTTTATCGCTTCCAGTGATGGCTGAACTACTTGTGTTCTTGGTTTGTGGGTCCCCCAGCAACTCCTCCAGCAGTTGGTATAGAACTCCGCTATAAAAATTAGAACTCCCCACCTCCAGGAAGTAAAGATCCCTAAAGCACATTACTCCCATCCTGAGAAAGTCATGCTGGGTTACAGTGAAGCAGCAGGTCACATTTCCTTATACGCAAATGTCTGCAAAATCCTGTTCTAATACATTCCCAAGACTTTCTTAGCTTGACTTTCCCAAAGTAAGGCTCTTAATCTGCAGAGAGGCATCGCTGAGCCTTCGGAGTGCTGGGATTACAATGCTTGTGGCTACATCTTTAGTCTTATTTTAGAGCTGAGTTAATATTTCAAAACACTGTTCATGAATAGCTTTGCATCGGCTTTCCAGGTTTGTGCCCCTTTATGTTTGCTTTCTCTGACTCATCTAGCGAAAATAGACACTAGTAAAAATATTTGTGGAAACAGCACGTTTTAAGTAAATATCCAGAAAGAATGATTTCTGAACTAGCAATCTCACACAAGTAACCTCAGTCTAAGAGCTCCGTGATAGCATGCATTAAAGAGAGGAAGAATCATGTGATTAATGTGTTCAATCAAAACCAACCAACATAACCTGAATTTCAGAATTTGCTCTACAACAGCTCCATAGGCCAGGAAATCATTCAGCAATTATTTTCAAGTAACTCACTTTTAAGACAAAACCATGAGCTGCTTGTTGACAGTTTGCAGAAGGAAAATAAAAGGTAATATTCTCAGATAAATTATATGCTGCAAATCATTTGCTCAGGTCAATCATTTGCTAATTTCATTCTATACTTACAAAAAGAACTTTTGCAGATTAGATCCTCTGGGCTTGATCATTTACACGACTGTAATTTAACTGACTTCTGATGTAAATCTGGAGTAACTGCACTGAAAATCAATGGAATTACTCCAGATTTACACCAAAGTCAGGAAAAATGGAATCAGTCCCTCTGAGTTGTTGACTAAATGTAGATCAAGTCTGAAGACTGACACTACAGCAATCAAGGCTGTATAAGAATCTAGGTAAAGAGATGATTAGTGCTGTGTTTTCTTTAGGAAACAAGTAGAACAGATTCTCAGCTGCATTCAAACCTTGCTCAGATTAAGTGATGGGGTCATCAGGGAGCTGATAGCAGCTCTCTCATCCCAAACTGTCCAGCTTCAGTGCACGTTAGAGCTGCAGAGGCATACTCTGAATTACACCACATGGTCCTTCGGGGACCTTATACCAGCGGAGCTGAGGTGTGGTGGATCTCCCCTGACCCTTTAGGAGAAGGGGGAGAGGACACAGGGGATGGTGGAGTGGAGTCAACGCTGCCAACTTTCTCTGAGGGTAGAATTCCCCTGCACAAGAAGAATACTCCACTGGCCAGTTCCAGCCATTTTAAATCCACTTTGAAATAATTCTTTATAACTCCATTTCTAACAACTTGAACTACTGGGCATTGAACTAGACGTGAGGAATGTCCTTTACCCCTCAGTTTCCTTCCTGCAGTGAGCTGGATGGATGGTACCAGGAAGCACAAGCGGGGTGTCTGACCAGGAGCTCTCGCCTTCCTGGAAACATTTTGGATAATGATAGTAGGTAACCCTTTGCACTCACTTAGCATTTTTCATCTAGATCTCACACCACTCTACAAAGGAGAGCAAGTGCCATTATCCCCATCTTATGGATGGAGAAACTGGGATGGGTGTACATAGACTTGCCCAAGGTCCCCCAGCAACTCAGTGACAGAGGCTGGGATAGAACCCAGGCCCCCTTAATCCTCCTCTACTATGGTATCTATTTACTCTGGCCTCGTTGACTTCATCTGACATGACCCTTGTCCCATCTCCCCCTTCACTGACTCTTCCCCAGCTCTGAGTCTCACTAGGTCCACGTATCGACTGCAGATTGAATTTATTGTGCATAGGCTCTTCTAGCAGCATGCAATCCACAGAGGTAAAGGCCTGAGAGGACCATGTGAGGCCCAGCCAGGAAATAAAATGCTTAACATGGAGTTGCTGATTGCCTTACCCCAGAGTCCCAATACAGGCCTGCTTCTGCTGCCACTAAAGTGGACGTAGGAGCAGGACCGGGCCGTATATTATGCTCTCTGTTTCTCAAGAGAATATGGGAGGAATTTTCAAAAGCACTCAGAGCTGGCCCAACTCTGCTCCCATTGAAGTCAATGGTAAAATTGCCTTTGATTTCAGTGGGAACAGTTAGGCCAACACGGAGGGCAAGTCTACGCTACAAAATTAAGTCGATCTAAGTTCACAGAATCATAGAATATCAGGGTTGGAAGGGACCTCAGGAGGTCATCTAGTCCAACCCCCTGCTCAAAGCAGGACCTAATCCCAACTAAATCATCCCAGCCAGGGCTTTGTCAAGCCTGACCTTAAAAACCTCTAAGGAAGGAGATTCCACCACCTCCCTGGGCAACCCATTCCAGTGCTTCACCACCCTCCTAGTGAAAAAGTTTTTCCTAATATCCAATCTAAACCTCCCCCACTGCATCTTGAGACTATTACTCCTTGTTCTGTCATCTGGTACCACTGAGAACAGTCTAGATCCATCCTCTTTGGAACCCCCTTTCAGGTAGTTGAAAGCAGCTATCAAATCCCCCTTCATTCTTCTCTTCTGCAGACTAAACAATCCCAGTTCCCTCAGCCTCTCCTCATAACTCATGTACTCCAGCCCCCTAATCATTTTTGTTGCCCTCCGCTGGACTCTTTCCAATTTTTCCACATCCTTCTTGTAGTGTGGGGCCCAAAACTGGACACAGTACTCCAGGTGAGACCTCACCAATGTCAAATAGAGGGGAACGATCACGTTCCTCAATCTGCTGGCAATGCCCCTACTTATACAGCCCAAAATGCCGATAGCCTTCTTGGCAACAAGGGCACACTATTGACTCATATCCAGATTCTCGTCCACCGTAACCCCTAGGTCCTTTTCTGCAGAACTGCTGCCTAGCCACTCGGTCCCTAGTCTGTAACAGTGAATGGGATTCTTCCGTCCTAAGTGCAGGACTCTGCACTTGTCCTTGTTGAACCTCATCAGGTTTCTTTTGGCCCAATCCTCTAATTTGTCTAGGTCCCTTTGTATCCTATCCCTACCCTCCAGCGTATCTACCACTCCTCCCAGTTTAGTGTCATCTGCAAACTTGCTGCGAGTGCAGTCCACGCCATCCTCCAGATCATTAATGAAGATATTGAACAAAACCGGCCCCAGGACTGACCCTTGGGGCACTCCGCTTGAAACTGGCTGCCAACTAGACATGGAGCCGTTGATCACTACCCGTTGATCCCAACGATCTAGCCAGCTTTCTATCCACCTTATAGTCCATTAATCCAGCCCATACTTCTTTAACTTGCTGGCAAGAATACTGTGGGAGACCGTATCAAAAGCTTTGCTAAAGTCAAGGAATAACACATCCACTGCTTTCCCCTCATCCACAGACCCAGTTATCTCCTCATAGAAGGCAATTAGGTTAGTCAGGCATGACTTGCCCTTGGTGAATCCATGCTGACTGTTCCTGATCATTTTCCTCTCCTCTAAGTGCTTCAGAATTGATTCCTTGAGGACCTGCTTCATGATTTTTCCAGGGACTGAGGTGAGGCTGACTGGCCTGTAGTTCCCCGGATCCTCCTTCTTCCCTTTTTTAAAGATGGGCACTACATTAGCCTTTTTCCAGTCATCCGGGACCTCCCCCGATCGCCATGAGTTTTCAAAGATAATGGCCAAAGGCTCTGCAATCACATCCGCCATCTCCTTTAGCACCCTCGGATGCAGCGCATCCGGCCCCATGGACTTGTGCTCGTCCAGTTTTTCTAAATAGTCCCAAACCACTTCTTTCTCCACAGAGGGCTGGTCACCTTCTCCCCATACTGTGCTGCCTCTCCCCATACTGTGCTGCATTACGTTGACGTACAGCCGCCGCTGTAATTAAATTGCTTTTGCATGCCCACACTACGCTCCTTGTGTTGGCAGTGAGCATCCTCACCAGGAGTGCTTGCACCAATTTAACTGTCAGTGTGAGGCATTGTGGGACGGCTTCTGAAAGCCAGTAACAGTCGATGTAAGCAATGAAGTGTCTGCACTGATACTGTGTCAACCTAACTACATGGACCTAAGTGCTAAGCCTCTTGCGGAGGTAGAGTTATTAAATCAGTGTAGTGAGTGAGTTACACCGGTGAGAGCTACATTTTAGTGTAGACGCTTACAGAGTTAGGTCAATGTAAGTTTACATTGACCTAACTCTGTAGTGTAGACCAGGCCTGAGTGTTTATGAAAATCCCATGCTGGAAATCCTTTCAGGAAAACACTAGGAAATAAAATGGCAATTTCTTTTTTATCCACAGAAAACATTCCCTGTGCCCCACCCCACCTTGCCAGATACAGATGGGGAAAGAGTAGGATTTGCACAAAGAAGGGTAAGTGGAGAGATCTGTTTTGTGGTGAACTGAGGCCTTTTGAACCAGAGCACTGCCTTCCTCAAACATTATTCCTGTCCCATTTGATGCTCTTTTTCGTGTAGTACTCCACTTCGGAGATGTTCCAGCGAAGAGCTCTACATACAGTAATTGTAAGTGAGTGACTGATCATTTGCCCTCAGTGTGGGATTCAGGTTAAATCAAAGCCAGCTGCTCTGGAGAGGGGCAGGAGAAGAAATCAAAACAAACAGATCTAGAAATTAAATGCATAAGAAATCACTGCTATTCTTCCACATTAATAATTAAATCTAAGCTCTTCAAGCCCTGTGCACCTAGAACAATTTTCTTCATTTTATGACTTTAAAAAAAACAAAAAAAAAAACATCCTGCGCTGTTGTCTGTGTCCCGATAACTCTGAAATGTGCTAGTCATCTCTCCCAGTTAAATATCCTGTTTCATAAACCCACTCCTAGATATTTGAAACTGCAGATCACTAATGTCTAGCTTTAGGCATCTGACATTCCACAGAATTAATATTTAAACTTATTATAAAGGAATTGGGGTTGTGTTAAGCATGAAGTATTTAACAGCATTTTGTTTCTTTTGTTTCAAACTATTTTGTTTCTTATCTAAAGTGCATGTTATGTTATACACGCAAATAAGAAAAAGTACATAATTAAATTAATACATTTACTGCTATTTTCCTTTTACTGCACTGAGAGTTGGATAGGCTTAAAAAGTGGAAGCTATCAAATTCAATTTTTAAGATAGAATTCTAAGTGTATTATCTTTCTTTGCCTCAGGGGTTGTTGACTTCAGTATTTAAGCTACTTAACCACATCAAATTATCAAAAAGCAATGAATCACTGGCACATATTTAAAATAACCTTAGGCCTTCCATGTCGTGCTGGGAAGTTACTTGGCTTGAGTATTGTCGTATATAATCTAACTCTTATCTTTTAAAAAAAAAAATCTCAGTTACGAAATATTACTTAATTTAAAAAAAATTAGCCTTTGATTTACACATTGGATGCTCTCTGTCTAAAGCAGCATGTGTAATTTATTTACAGCATTGGAAGGCAGGCTAAATACATCATCTACTGTTATGCAAACTTCTACTAGGTATTAAAATACCTGGTCCCCCAGAGACACATTTCATACAGTTCAGCAATGTTCCAAAATAAACTAAATCTCCAGCCCCTTAAAAGCTTAAAATAACAATTGAGATCTGTATTAAAAAGTGTTTTACAGTATTTGATTATGTCTACTTAGAACCACTTTTTCCTCTGGTTAAATGTGCACAAAAAACGCAAACCACCACACACAAAAATATATTTGCTTTCTCCTTATTCCAGAAAGACTGATGTATTCTCATACCCACAAATCGTTCCTCCTCCTTCACCAGAAAAATCTTGAATACAAGAGTCCAATGCTATTTGAAATGCTTTGCATTAGCTCACCCTTAAGACAAAGCCGATGAGATTTATTCTATTACAATGCTTTTTATTAGTTAACTGTGTAAAGCACCAAAAAAATATTCAAGCACTGTGAAACAAAAGGCCAAACATACTTCACATTATTATATTTACACAAATGCAAAGATCTAAAGGAGAGACAGACAACTAGATCATCACTTTTGACGATCTGAATATGTAAGTTCTTGCAATTCCCAACTTCTAAAAGGCAGAATTTGAAAAGCTAAAAGTCAGAATGTGGGTCTATTTTCTATAGCAGCTCTGGCAACTCACTTTTCCCAATAATCATCAGTGATGAATAATCATTTCATAAACCTAAATTAACCATAGTAAAGAAAAAAAATCCTTGTGCCAGGTTACCAGTGAAGCATGGATTCTGCAAACAGAAAGCAGGAGATACCCTCTGGGGTTTCACATACTGAATGCCTTAAAGTACAGTGGAGAGAAAAAAAAATTCTTGGCAACTATTCTTCAAAGTTGAAACTGAAAGGTAGAATTGGAATTGAATTTAGATGAAATGGTCTTTGATTTTAACATGCCACATTGAAAATTATTCCTGCCATTTTAGTGCTTCAACCAGTCATTTTGTCCACTTCATTCCAATGTTCAGGATTTTCGGGATACGAGGTAACAGCTGTGTCATATTCAGAAACACATCTTTGCTCTTGTTTTCAGATTTCTAGGGTAAGATTACACTGTATGAGAATTAGCAAACACCACCCCTGCTTTTGATCCAAGCTTTTTTTTTTTTCTTTTTCTTTTTTTTTGTATTTATAAGTTGCATCAGTGTGCTGGGAAATAAAGTTTTGAGGCTGACAAATAAAGTAAACAAACCAGCCCTATATTAAAAGGAGTTACCGTACACTGTGAAACGATTGCCGGATTGCGTGACTTCTCTGGTCTGTTGACATGTACTGATAGAAACCTGGAGTATGAAATGCAGCAGTTTGCATCCATAATCCCTCTCTAATTGCCCAGTCAGCATCTTTAAGCGTGTTTCAAAAAAGCTCTAAAACAGAGGTATATTCACATTTCTACAATATTTATTTTGTAATCGTAATATTGATCAAACATGGAAGTTAACCTACAATATCCTAAATCTGCCACAGACACATTCCCCTGATTATTTCACTTCCAAGTTTACCGACATATTTAATGTAAGGGCTGATACTTGTTCAGCACGCTTGACAGCATAGGGTATATCTACAATACTATTATGGCTGAAATACTGACCCCCATCAAAATCAATAGCAAACCTTCCATTGACTTCAATGGAGCCAGGATTTCACCCTATACAATTAAATAGCAACCTACTGCACATCTTTGCTCATTGTTAAGGAAGTGAATCTTTCTGTAGAAGAAAAGTACTATTCATAGTTTCCAAGGCCAGAAGGCACCTTTGTGATCATCTAGCCTGACCTCCTGTATAACACAGGCCATAGCATTCCCAAAATAATTCCTGCCGCATAACTTCTACAAAAACATCCAATCTTGATTTAAAAATTTTAAGTGATAGAGAATTCACCATAACCCTGGGTAAATTGTTCCAATGGTTATTTACCTGCATTCTTAACATTTACACTTTATTTCCCATTTGAATTTGTCAAAGAGGGGTACATTTAATAGTTTTAAGTATTCTCACAGCCTATGGAATAACTGTCAGAGTTTATTCAGAGCCCCCTTATGACTGAATACGCATAAAATCAGCTTGTGCATTCTTGCAAAAAAGACATCTACATGCACATTTCTTTCCAAGTTCAGCAGTTTTACAAACATCATCTTTCAACAGTTCTATAACATGGTTTTAAATCTACTAAAAACCATTCAGCACACACCTCGTGTGCAGGTGTTTGCAGGATTGGACCCTAAAATGGGAACAGCCATTTAGATCTATTTAAGAATTGAGTAATTTAGAACAGTTTGAGTATTAGGTCAATAGGATGACTCACAAGAGTAAAGTAACTCGTACTTGCAGAATTGAAGTCCTAAATTAACTGTCTTTTAGTTTACAATAAAATACAATAATTTCCCTCTCACCCCATTTAACAGAATACATTGTAAATCTAGTTTTCATTCCATGTGTCAATATAAAATTTTAAAGCCATAATAAAGTAAAGTAATCATTTAAATCCATCCTTCAAGTAGAACACAAGAGGTTATAAAATGTATAATTTTAATTATCAGGTTCATTTTTTTCTGATTGAAATAATTACATCTCATTATCATATATAATTGCAAAATGATATCTACTACTATCATCTTTCTAACAGCTCATTTATTTCTAAACCAGAAAGCTCTATGCTTTTACATTATAGATGCTGTATGCCTTTTTGTAACATATTGGTAGTTAGTTCTTTTGTTTTTTATTTGCCAATTATTCTGTGTTTCATTAAGCATCCCTAGATAAAAAATGCAATCCTAAATACTGGATGCAATTAGATCCACCTTTTTTTTTTTTTTTTTTAAACGGTGCAATAGCATTTAGAAATCTATGAAAGGGGCACATTCGATTCAGTGACTTCCAATCTCAAGACACAAACCACAAAGGAATTTCCTTCTGCAGAAAATAACTGAAAACTTATTTTCTCTTTTGGGAACGTATAACAGTTTTAGCTAATTTGAGAAAAAAAATAAGATTTACTAAAATGACCTAAAGCAAATGTGATTTCAGCTGCAGTTTCTCCCCTTTTTTCCAGGAAGGAGGGGAAAAAATAAAATAAAATAAAAAATAGGAGAGTTATGTTATATTATGCATTATTCACATAAAAAACCCCAAAACAAAACAAAAAAGAGAACATCTAAAAGATTTAATTGTAAGAGATTATTCAAAACTACGATGCTCCCAAAATGTGAAGTGGGCTGGGTTTGTATGGGAACCAGAATGAGGTGATAAAGAACACCCCTGTGTACTATATATAAAATTGAGTAAATATGGAGATTGTCATTCAAAATGGGACCAAAACTGCAACCCACCAAACTCAGATGAGTAATTCTTAATCATGCAAGTAATCTCATTCTCTTCAATGGGACTATTTGGGTAAATGATGATCATTCATCTGAGGGAGGGTTACAGGATCAGGCCCAATAAGAACAATCAGTATATCTAATATATTGTATAATAACTGGGTTAGTTATATTGCACCACCTTATGCCTTTTGTCCCAGTCCTGCAAATCTTTAATTATCCAGGAAAGATAGCCCCACGGTAGTCATCAGATTACTTACACGAGTAAGGTATCACAAGTACTGGTCCCTTGTTTTCTTTTTTACGTGCAAGTTTGCTAGTATAGAGCATTATGTTAATTGTGGCTCTGCGTAAATAATCATATAATTATGACCCTCATCAAGGAAGTGACCAAATACTGAAGACTAAACTACTTTATTGTCTCTTAATGTAAGTAACTGTCTGAAGTGGCTCCTGAAAAGGTTTGTGCAGTTGGGAGTATTTTCCCTAACGGCACAAAGGACAGGACATGAGTTAACACAGATGACTCATGAATCCAATGTATCACATGAATCTGCAAAAAAGAGCATTTCATTGTAATGATCAAAACTGTTTTAACTGGGTTTTTTTTAAGACATATTGGACAGGATTTTGATGTACTTTGTCGCAATTTTTCTTCCCTACCCGAACCTCAAGTATTTTTTGTGTAACTGGTTATTATTTTGCCCCGTGCTACCCTGCAAATCACATATTATAGCATTAAAGTAAATGAAATACAGCAAAACCACATAACCCCGGGAAAATATTGTAAAGTAAGTCATACCTTTTATTACAGTTATTCTATGCCCAGTGGACCACAAGTGCCTCTAAGGGAACAATGTTTGGGTGCAAATACTACAGCTTGCAATCCACTGAGATCAGAGGTAAAACAAGGAGGGCTCAGCATGTAGCACAGCCAATCACACCGAATGAGAGGTTGGGCAAAATGTCACATTTAAAATAAAAATCATTGCCAGAAAGGGACAAATTTTAAGCTCCTTTTTTTTTTTTTTAAGTCTGCATTTTTGCTGAAATATAGACAGCCCCAGGCTGCAAACACTTACACACCTGAGTAACTTTACTCACATGACCAGTTGCTCTGAGTTCAATTAGACTACTTGTTCAGGTTTGGGAAGTGTTTGCAGCATCAACACTTAATACCACGCAACAGCAGAGGAATGACATAGAGCACATTGCAACAGCAGGCTGCTCCTTCTCATTGCAATTGCCTCAAAGCTGTGCTTTTTGTTAATGGGGCAGTATCTTTTTTTTAAACAAAAAAAATTAAAGCCACATTTGGCAAAATGTTTACAGACAACTATAAAAATGGTTTACGCTCACGTTAAGAGGGTCCTTCCCCCCCTGCTCCCACCCTTCAAAAAGGGATAAACCTAAACCAGGAGGCGTACTCTGTAATCTAACCCAGACTGAAGAGGGAGTTATTCCACATGCAGTACTGAAGTGCAGAAGACCCACTGTGTGATGGTCTGAAATCAAGCTGTCACCAGTTCCTCCCTTGAAAACCTTTGCAGGGTACATTTGAAGTCCCGCCCCCCCCCCATTCTGATTTCTTGGTTATTTCTTACATTATGTCCACATACACCTGTCTTTTCCTATAACCTTTAGCCTATTTGCAGGGCTATTGGCAAAGTCTGGATGCTTACAGATTGCCATCATTTGGCTTTTTTTGTAATTGCAATTTAGTCTATTATTTGATTATTCTACTATCTAATTTTATAAGGTGGCTCTTGTTATTAGCAGGCTATTGTTGGTGTAACAGCACCGCAATCTCCCTGCTTATGGAGTGTCCGGTGGGTGCTTTAGAAATGTCAATATTATTACTGGAAGAGAGTGAGGCTCACAGCAAGAGAACTGGAAAAATGCACAACTGTGTGTGTGCAGTTGCTGTCACTTCACAAGCTGCGCAACTTGAATCAGAAGGACAACGCTGCAGCTTTAGATAACATGAAGACTATTTATAATCTGTTGCTTCAGTTTCCATTTGACTGAGATGAATGAATGCACACTGTAGTTTGTCGGAAGAAACAGATACTCTACTAAGGCTCACTGGAGTCAGGGACACTTCAGAACAATGAGAATCTATCGCAACAACATTTCATTTCCCCTATCCCCAGCTTCTGGTCTATGCTAAAAAGTCTTAACCAACAGCATAGCTGAACCACTCAGCCTGGAAAAATCCAATATGCCAGCATTATGCACCAGGTGAACATGGCAAAGACCCCAATCCCAAATGTGGATAATTTTGCTCACGTGGGTAGTACAGGTTACTTGCTTAAGCATCTGTATGCTTGGGCCCTAAATGGAGAAACTGGAAGCTTTACAAACAGGAATAAACTCCAGTGATGACTGGAGAGGAAAGGGAAGATAGTGTGATCAGTTAAGATGAGTGTGTGTCCCTCTCCCCAGACCCACTTCTTTCTGCTGCAGGGACGCCAACACACAGTGGAACTTCTGTTATTCCAAAGCGGGGATAGGGGGTTGTAGGGAAACCATATGGGGACTGAGAGCCCCTCAGAAGTGAGTTCCACACCAGCTTGCTGTGGGACAACAAATGGGTGGGCTTTTAGGCAATCTGAGAAAGCAGCAAAGGTGTGCCTGGTGGCAAATCAGGCATCTGGGGGATTCGGGGGGGGGGGGGGGCGGGGGGGGGGAAACTGGCAGGATGCAGTCCTTTCCACAGCCTGTAGTGGGAACTTCAGCATAGCTGTGCTAGAGCTCTGTGCACTCCCCCGTGTGTGCACTCCCCCCATCCCCAAACGAAGTTGCAAATCCCATGTATTTGGGCTGTGTGCAGTAGACACAAATTTCACCCTTGCTGAACTTGGGAAAATCTTTAATCAGAAGGGGAATGCTGAAGCTCTAGAGAACATAAAGGTTATTTATAATCAGAACAATAATATAGTGGCCAGCCCCATTACCCTACGTAAAAGCTCACAAAAGACAACATTTCTAGTCCATGTGTGAACAGTCTACTTTACTTTTCAATAGAAAGGAAAGAAATGGATGCAATTCCTAGTGGGAAGTATCTTACATCAGCTAGATAGAGGACATTTCCGTAGGTTTTTATACAAAGAAAAATCACCTTGTGAACATTAGAGCAAAGGCAGTCTTTTCTATAATAATCTATGCACATCTGTCCGGGTATGTGGTATTATAACATGGATGAGATGCTTGTATTCTCTCAGAAACCAGATATGTATCTCTAGGGATTATCTAGAGAGTGGAATATTTTAAAATTGAACCCTGATAAGCTAACACAATCAAATAGCAGAAGGTGGACAGGTTTAAATAACCAACTTCCAACCAAATATAATGCCATTAGTTATTAACTTCTTTAAGAATGATGGATGAAAAGATGCATTTCTAAACTAAAAAAAAAATTTGATTTTATACAATCCCTCTCAGACATCAGGAATCCTGGATCTGAGAACTCACTGCTTACATACATGTTAATCACACCTTCTCAATGTCTAACATACAAATTCAAACAATTACAGTGAAACCATTTAATACAACTAAGCATTTACCTTAAGCCACAAGAACAGTGTGAAATAAGACGACCTAGCCCAGTTCATCCCAGTGAGCAGACCCAGCTTAAATGACCATCCCCTGTGTGTTTTCCAAAACTGAGGAGAGGCTGCTCAAGGAAATTAAAGAGGATGCTGGTCTCAAGATTTTCTTGAAACGTATCAAGAACTCTATGCAGTCCATCTGCAGACAAAGTCTGGTTTACATTATCTTGCATTTAAAAGGTGGAAAGAAAAAAAATTTTGCAGTGTTATAGAAACATTTCTGAAAATATCCTGAAGACCAGAAAGAAAAAGGTTGATATTGATGAATTTGTGTTGGGTTTTGTTTGTTTGTTCGGTTCATGCACTTTATAACTCACCCTTCACGCTTTGATGTTTCTGCTGCTGGAAATACTCTCTGGAGCTTTTAGGACATCGGAACTCCTGTGTCCGCTGAAGGATTGGAAGCCTCTCAAATATGCTTGGTCTTTTGGGGATGAGATCTAACAGCGGCACTGACATTTCATGTGGACTTTGCTGCGGTTCTGTATTGTCGCTGCTGTTGTTGACAGTTATTTTAAAGGACATCTGAGAATTCAAAAAAGCTTTACCAGTGTTGGAACAAGTCACTTGTGGCAGTTCCTTCATAGGCACTACTTGGCATTTATCAATCGCTTCAAAGAAGGCTGCACTGGTACTGGGTTTCTGAAACTCTGCAACCTCATAGTGCATATTTGTGTCCCTCTGCTGGAAGGGTCCTTGCTTATCTCCTACATAAAACAGCACAAGGAATGTCAAATGGCATGGAAGCTGACCCTCTAACTCTTAAAGCAATGGAAACAACAGGTAAAAACACCCTACAAACTTGTGGTCTAACATCAGGTACCTTCATATATTCTAGCCAGTGGGTCATTTAAAAGAAGAGGCTACTGCAAACCTGGAAACCCTAAAGGGTTAATGAATACAATCTCAGTGAGATGTTTCCTGGTGTTTAGTCAAACAAATCCTGTATTATTGTAAAAGGAAGGTAAGCCAGCACTTTCTCCCCATACAGAATCATAAATACAGGGATGGAAAGGCACTTTTCACGGCTCTGGGGCTGTTTGGGAGAGAGCGGGGAGTTTAGCTTTTAAAACTGCTCATAGGTTTGTTTGGTTGGTTGTTTTTTCCCCAGTGACACTGCTCGTCCTTTCAGTCATTTCAGGGAAAAGAAAAGAAACACTTTGAACGATTCATTCAGGATGATTCCGTTCAGTTGAACCATTCACACAGCAACCGCCCAGACAACAAGAGCTGTGGTTTTCATGCAAATAACCCCGAGGAGGTTGTTTATGTAGCGTGATTCTGAACTCTTGACTTTCACGACGTGCTAATCCGCTGCCTGTGGGTCACTGCGGCTCGCGAGGGCTCAGCTCCGCTGCCAGGCAGCGGCCGCCAGGGGAAAGACGAACCCGAGCCGCGGCGGGGGTGGCACCAGCCCGGCTCCCCCAGCCCAGCCCAGCCCGGGCGGCACGAGCTGCAGAGGCAGATGTCACTGGACAGCAGCTCGGGACCCAGCGGCTGCCCGGGCAGCGTGCGCCAGACACCGCCCAGCCCCGCACACCTCCGGGCGCTGCTGCCCCCCGCGCTCTCCTACCTGGCCTGGGGATGCAGGCGGGCTCCCTCCTCCCGGCTGCCGCCGCCGCCGCTGCTGCCACCGCGCAGCTAGCACCGTCCCGCCGCTCCGCTCCCCGCCGAGCCCGAGCCCCCGCCCCTCCGGGGCCGGCTGTCTGACGGGCGGCAGCCCGGGCCATTGCCCTGCCGTAGCGCCGGAGCAAGCCCGGCCCCCGAGCCAGTCAGGGCGGGGAGAGGGAGGGCTGGGCCGCCCCCCGCGTCGGGGCTTGACAGGCTGGAGAGCCGGCGTGAGCCCTTCGCCGGACCCGCTGTCTGGGCGGCACGCGCAGGTACTGGCACGTGTCGCGCGCCCCTATGGACAGGTACACACGTGCACCCGCATCGCAGGTGTGCAGGGGCAGCCCTGCCCACCATACACACCACACACCCCCATACTGGCACACACTACCCACCCCAGCACACCACACACACCATACCTCCCTACACACCACACACCCATGCACACCCATACTGGCACACACTACCCACCCCGGCACACCACACACCCGTAGGGGCACACACTACACCCATGCACACCCCACACCCATACTGGCACACACTGATGTACAAGTGCATGTGTGCACCTTTACATACATGCACACCAATGGCCACACTCTCACGTGCACCCATCTATTCCAGGGATAGACACGTTGGTATTCTGTACCTACAGCTATATAGCAGGTTCAGCTACTCAGCCACCAAGTCAAAGGTCCTTAGTGGCAGGACAGGCTATACCGGTGCTGAGTGTCAGAGAGGCAGGCCTCCTCGCTGTCTTTCAGAGCTAGGTACAATCTGGCCATGTCTTCACATGGCCTTTGCAGTTTTATCTATACTTACACTTCCCTTTATACACTGTATCAGCCTGTTCCATCTATAGTGAGGTGTAGAGATGCATAACTTAGGCATGTATGCACACATAGCTAGGATGCACTGTCATGAGGCAATGCTAGCATACCTGCAACAGGTCAAAACACCTCACAGCCCAAACTGAGTGCAGGGTTGAAACTTGGCCCTGCTTTACATACTGTGTTGTGTCAGGGGCTGCTCACAGCCAGGGTGCCTAGGGTGAAGCAGAATTAAATCTGGTCGGAAAGAGGGAGTTTTCATTTGCCTGCAGGTCAAACGTGGAGGATACACCCACATGATTTAGGACCGCTCCACCAATTTAAGGATCAGGGACAACGATGCACCTACTATTAGAGTCCCTCTTTCCCCGTTATGAGGAGCACAAAGGCCGGGGTGTCCGTTGATGGCACTTACCCTATCTATTGTAGCTCACTTTGCAGAATGTGATTTACATCATATACATCACTTAGAATCATAGATTAGGATTGGAAGAGACCTCAGGAGGTCATCTAGTCTAACCCCACTTCAGCCACTTTTAAATATGAAAAACAAAATGAGGTGAGGGTTCCTTTTGTACTGGTGTCATTCAATACAGGTCTATCGCATTTTACAAGCATTTAACATGCGCAGTTGGCAAAAACAAAAACAAAAAAGAAAAATAACTATTTTAAGACTGTACCTGTAGTGCAGGCGATGTCGCCCACCATTCAACTCAATGTAATTTTGACTATATGCGGTTTTTGCTTTACGCGCTAACCGCGGAACGGAACCCCCACGTAAGATGAGACTCGCCTGAAGCTTCTGTTAACAGATACAGAATTTGGCAGATGTGTAGCCCATGACACAAATAGCGAGGGGGGGGGGAGAGGAGGGGAGGGTTAAATAAAAAACTCAAGCAAGACAAGAGATTGAAAAATCAGCTACGGGACACAAACCTCGAATTGTGACCCAGTCCAGGGGTGATGTTATGAGGGTTAAAAACAACCAACCAAACCTGTGTTAACTTTATGCTCCCATGATGTGGCCAATTACCATCTTGCCCTCTACTAATTGGTTGTACCCCTTCCCCTGCTCGGTCTCTCTGGCTGTAGCTTAATAGGGACAGCAGCAGTTCCTTCTTTTCCATTTGGAAAATGTCTAGCAAATTATAGGTGCTATTGGAAATGAATAATAATGTACTAAATTTGCATCTTAAATTATTAACACACTAAACCATAATGATTTGTGAAGTGGCATTAAAATTTATAGGGGGAAATAATATGTCATACTACAATGTAACTAGGGAAATCATATTGGATCTTAGAAAAGGAAAGGCCTAATGTTTACATTAAGCTTAAATACAGAGGGTCAGGTCCTCAGGTGGTATAAACTGGTATAGCTACACCACTTCACACAGCTGAGGTCCAGACCAACCATGTATTTTTCCTGGGAGTTTTCTCACCAACCAAAATTGGTCCAATAAAATATATTACCTCACCCACCTTGTTTCTCTGTTGTTCCTGGAACACAGGTAATATCAGATATGTTTTATAACTTTTCATGTTGATTTTTCTTTTTAGATGTTAAGAATCTTTTTAAACTAAGAAAAGAAGGAAATTTAACACTTAGGCTGCTACTGATCTCATTGTGAATTTCCTGCTTTAGGCCACTTACATCCAGCCATTGTGTGATTTAAGCACATTTGTTCTTGTAGTCAGACTGTTTTCTCTCGACAGTTCAGTGATGAAATTTCAAGTCACTGGGCCAAATTCAGCCCTGGTGTAAGCAGATGCAACATCACTAAAGTCAATGGAGTGAACTGGCTTATGCAAAGTGTGAAATAAATACCAGCAGAGGCCACCACATACTGAATATAATCATCAATTACAGCACCCCTCACCTCGACCCACAGAGCTCCTGGAGCTGTGCCCTAGAGTAAAACATTACAGTGAATGTGACTGAGGGAACGTAGTGCAAAAAGAGGGGGGAAGAGAGAAGTCAGAGGCCAACATGTCAGTCTAAAACAGGGGTCGGCAACCTTTCAGAAGTGGTGTGCCGAGTCTTCATTTATTCACTCTAATTTAAGGTTTCGCGTGCCAGTAATACATTTTAACGTTTTTAGAAGGTCTCTTTCTATAAGTCTATAATATATAACTAAACTATTGTATGTAAAGTAAATAAGGTTTTAAAAATGTTTAAGAAGCTTCATTTAAAATTAAATTAAAATGCAGAGCCCCCCGGACCGGTGGCCAGGACCCACGCAGCGAGAGTGCCACTGAAAATCAGCTCACGTGCCGCCTTCGGCACACATGCCATAGGTTGCCTACCCCTGGTCTAAAAGGACACTTCTTTCTACCAGAGGCGGGATATGGACTTGGCTGGATTCAAGGGGGAAGCAAGTCCCACACCTAGAGGCCACTGCAGGAAATGCCTGACACCTTAAGGATAAGGATGGGATCTCTAACCTGGGGACACTGGGCCTGATTCTGATCTCTCACTGGTGTCAATCAAGAGTAATTCCACTGAGGCCAGCATGAGTGAGAGGAGAGTCAGACCCAAAGTGCAAACACAGATGGCTGCCATGAGAAAGGCCAGTTCACACCTGCTCTCTCACACTGCATAAAGTAATCAGGGCCTGTGCAGAGAACTCCAGTTCACCTGCATGCAATAGACAGTGTGCAAGTATCCTCCACTGGCTGTTTCTAAAAAGCATATTACAATATATTTTAGGACTGGAGTGCAAAGGCAGGCAAGTGCATTTACTACGGGTAAGACTCTTTTCTGCACTAGTTCACCATGACTTTGCTGGATGCAGGGCTTGTGTTGCGAATGCTTTCTCACCCCAACACTGTCTCTCTGTCCCGGATCTGGATCATCAAATCCCATCTCCATACACCTCAGGAAAGTTAATCATTAGGTCCTCTCACCAATCACTCTGTTACGTTATTTCAGTGATGATTTTTCCACCAGCCATTTGGGTTCACATGTCTGGATGCTAAGGGCAGAGTTCAGTGTGACTGGCTACTCATGTATGAAGGTTGCTGGCTCAGGCCCGTCCTCACTGCCTCCTCTCCACCTCTGATGGAGTCACCATTACTGTCCCTGGAGTGGCAGAGACAGGAAGGATGTCCTTTCCCTGAGAGTACAGGCAATGCTGGCTTGTAGTCAGAAACTGCCCAGAAGTGGGGGAAAGGGGTAGTTTGCTCCGAGCCCCTTGAGAGGGCTCCCAAACTGACTGGTGCTGCAACATGGCACAAACCTGTGGCACTGCACGGCAGGTCGCAATGCCACATGCTCAAATTTGCTCATGATGGAGGGGTGGCCGGGCAAACCCTGAGTGGCACTGTGACCCCAGAGTAGACAGTCAGGCCCAGCACCCTGGATAGGAGCCACCACTGTGGTGTGAGCGCAGGGCAGGCTTGCTCTATTCCCCTTCCCCTGCTGGGACCTCACCTCAGTGGTAATTTTTCTGGATGGAGGGGGGTCCTCAGTTTCAGAGTTTGCCCCAACCCCCACTAAAGTTCTGTGTATGGACAGCCCTGTCTGGGGTAGAATTTTAGTTTTACTTTCCAAAACTCTTCAATTAAGCTGGTGGGAGCAAGATTGTGATTGTGATTTGGACCTCCCTGTGTGGGTGACCTGGTTCTTAGGTCCAGGCACATAGGCAAATAGGAGTAGGGCTGTTTACTCCCTTCCTAGACCAAGGGGGAGGGTGTGGATGGGGAATAAACAGAACCTTGCCCCCCCTCCCCCCCACTCACTGGCAGAGTAGCTGACCCAGGGTGGACTCTCTCTAATAGGATTGCAGGATTGTCACTCTGTGACTCTGAAGCCTAAAACATCACTGACACATGCTGGAAGCTGCTACAAGCATGGGTGAGAGCTCTTTTTGTTAGAATATCACCAGGTTGAATGAGCACTGGGTTTTATGGTCTGTTACTGTCCAATTTCTAAGTTCTCAGCCATTTTGACTTTACAAGTCACAGCTGTATGGAATACTGCTACAGTAAGGCATGTATCTATGTCATACCAAGAATCCTCAACCTTTGTGATCAGAGGTCATTAAACCAATCACTACCCTTACTCTGCAGCTAATTTGCATGCAACCGTTTAATTGATTGTATTAGGGAGATGGCTTAAGTAACCCACCACCTGAGCATTGGTGCCACAGCACAGCTTTCAGCTACTGGTGGGTAGTAACTGACCGTTATAATAGTAAACTAGCACCTGCCAGCAGCAAAAAGAAACAGAAGGAACAGTGATGCAGGGGGATATTTGTCAGAAAGCTTGCTGAAGCTATTTCTGGGTTGGTGCAATATAGGCACGACCCCTTGCTCAGGGCTGTGTGTATACTCACAATCCAGCCCTAAGGGAGTAACCTTGCTCCTATTCAGATTAGATCAAGACTAAACAATTAAATCCTCTCAATATTATGCATTTCAGAAGTCTGCATGCTCTTAATACGGCGGTGATGTAACTTGGTTCTGAGACCAAAAACAAAGCCCTGGCCCCATTGACCAGGGAAGCTATGCTAGCAACAACAGTGATATACCTGCAGCTGGCTGATCGTGGTTTCACTGTAGACCAGGGTCATAGAAAAGCATAGATCCCAAACAAACAAAAACTTTCCTGTTGGTGGGAAGAAAGATTGATGGTTGAACAAGTTTGGTTACCGGAGCTGTTATGTTACTGATGGTCTGTGGCTAACTGGTCAATGCCATGATGCTGGTTCCTCCTCTGTTTCCAGGTGCTTCTACCGGCACCCGGGTTCTTCTTTGCAATGAAGAGCTGCAACACCTGTACTGGCCACTGTAAAAATGGAGGGTGGGACACAGCAGTCTCTGATTCAAGCTGCTCCTCTAGGAGCAGGGAACTGGAGCTGCTCCCTGAGATCAGAGTATGTGAGAAGGGAACAAGGAAGCATCTGCAGGGGGAAAGAACCAGACAATAACGAGGGGCAGAGGAACAGGGAACAACAACAAAAATGGATGAGGAAGGTCATTAAATGAAGATGAAAAGGGGACAATGCAATTAATTCCCCCCTCCTCCCCCCAAATGTACAGCCCTCTTAGGGTCTGAGCCCTGAAATCCACAGGAGTCCAAAATACTCTCCCTAGGTTACCACCTTCACTAGTAATCAACTGCTGTGGTAGCCACAGGGATGTTGTCTGAGGCAAACAGAACAGGGGATCTCCACAAGATACTCTATTTAGATGTGAGCCACGCTCGGAGGTCTCTGTTTCACTGTGTAGGTTTTCTCTGGAGGAAAAAGAACTAAAACAAAGTCACCTTTAAAATGGACTCTGAAGAGCGAACACACAGATCTGATTTATTCACTGGCTTCCATATGGAAAGTCCTGCTTTTGCTTATGTAAGGAAAACCGGGGGAAGGGGGGGGGGTTGAAATTTTTTAAAGGGATATGCTTGAGATTGCAATGCCTTAGAACTCCCCTGCTTTAACAGTTGTTACAGTGAGTAGATGTTACCATCAGGATTCTATTTAGAATAAAAAACATTCCTTGCGGGAGAGATGAAAACCCCTGTTATAAATAACCCAGTTTTCAAATGTGCTGTTAATTCACACACACAAATTAATTTACAATGTCATGCAAAAATCCAGGCTTGTTTTTATTTTAAATTTACTGCAACACAGATAGTATAAAAAACAAAGCCAGACAAATTCTTAACCGAAGGGGATATCTGTGGAGATGGGTTCATTTTAAAAGTCTGATAATGTCCCTTTAAGGCAGCACAAAAACCATGAGTCCTTTCTTATAATGGTTTTTAAATGGACCTTTTAAATTAAGACAGCAAGGTCAAACTGACCACTCATTAACTAGTGGTGTGTTCAGCCATTCCTTCATAATTTACAGATTTAATAATCTTGTAGTTAAAAGAAAAGGCCCCCAGATCATTGTGATTTTTATCTTTCAAAAGTTAGTCTCTTTTCAAATAGAACTAGTAGCTAGTATACCCTGGACTGGGAAAAACAAAAGAAAAATCTCCAATCCACTTTAGATGCCAAAAACGTAATAAGTGGCCAGTGATCCAAGGATCAAAGGCTCAGTGCAATTCCTTCAATCCTTTTTATTGGAAATTTGGCAGATAACTGTACAGGATTCCAGATAAATAGGACTATTCTACCTGACACACTCAGTTAGGGTTACTGTACTTTAGATGCAAAAACTGTTAGTTATTGCTGAAGCAGTTATAGATTCATCTCACACAGTAGATCCATCATGCATACAAAAAGCAAAACAAAACCAACCACCTACTTCAAAAGAAAATTTAAGCTGCAGATAGTTAAACCCTCAAAAGTTAGGAAATGCTAAAATTAAGGTTGCATTAATTCAACCCCGTGTGTATGCATTATAATTAAAATAATAGCATATTTGTCCACAGGACATCTGCTCATTCAGTGCACAGGATGAACGATGCTCACCGAATGGTTGACTCTAATATTTTGTATTCTCCTCATTGGCATGAGGGCCACACACTGAGCATATTCAGTGCAGGGTTGGGATGGCATGCAGTAAATGCAGAATTGTTAATCCCCTGGGCGTTTCTATGGCGCTCATCACCATACCATCAGAGTGCTTCACAAACGTGAGTTAATCTATATTCACAATACCCCCAACAAGGTAGCAGTATTCCCATTTTACAGATGGGGACCTGAGGCACAGAGATTAAAGCAGAAATTGTCAAAGTGTCCGCTAAATTTAGGGGGCAAAACTTGAGACATTGCACCTGAGTTTTCTAAACTGCTCTTTTGTTAAAATTTGTCGCTCGGGGATGTGAACCTCCGCCCCCCCCCGAATGACAAAAGTTCTAACAACGAAAAGCACCAGTGTGGATGGTGCTTCATTGGTGGGAGACACTCTCCCGCCCCTTGTTGGGGGGTGGTTTTATTTTGTCGTCAGGAGAGCGCTCTCCTGGTGACAGAGTGGCTACGCTGTGCGCATTACAACGCCATGGCTGTACCGTTGTAAGGTGCACAATGTAGACATAGCCTTAGTACTGTATAACACTTAATATGTTCAAAGCCCAGCCCCCATTGACTTCAGGTGCAGTGGTGAGCACCCAGCACTTCTGCAAATCAGACACCAGGTTTGAAACTGTGCACCCATAAAGCGAGGCAAACACAGTGGCCACCTGTGAAAAGTTTGGTTTATGTGACCTGCCCAGCATCACACAGAAACTCTGCAGCAGAGACAGGGATAGAATCCAGTTCTCCAGGGCAGCATTCAACTGCCTGAACCACAAATCCATCTTCTCTCTTTCTGCAGTTCCCTACCTCATTCACTCCACACCTTCCAATGCACCCAGGTTCCATGGCCCATTGGGGACATTAGTTGGCAGCTCCTTGATGGAACTGCAAGCATGGGTGACGCGGTTCACAAACTCCCGACACCTGCCCCTTTTGTGGAAAAAGGGAGACCCTGGCACACATCTATGTAGAGTGCGTCAGGTTGCAGCTCCTCTTCCGGCTCCTCCCTGCACTTTTCCCTGCACCTCCTGACCTGGGCACACCCCATCCATTGGTACATCAAGTCCTGGGACCTCCCCATCAACCACCTCCTAGCACTGGCCAAGATGGCCACCTATCATACCAGGAGGAGGATGTTGGGCAGATGCTGTGCAACTGTGGGGCCTATTTCTGTTCCCTTGTCCAATCATGAGCAGACTGCCCTGGGGCAGTGTCCACTGACTCCCTAAACGTCTTTGAGGAGTAGTGGACGTTGTTGGGGGCTCTCTGCTTGGTGTCCCCTTCTAGTTACCCAATTTTTACCCTATGACCTTCACTCACTCTTTATCTGACCTATCCGTCAGGGCCCTTAAAGGAAACCTGCACAATACTTTCAAAAGACAAGCCTGGGCACTTTTCATAACTTTGCTAGACACTAAAAATCATGGACTGAATAGAGACACTGGATTTATGGCTTATTACAATAATCTGTAACTCACAATCTCCAACAACTACACAGTGCACCCAACCACCTGAAAATAGGGTCCTATACTGGAAAGTGTTAGGTAACCTTAACCGTAGGCAGCAGTGCCAGTTCTTCCTGTAACGACCTTGTTAATATAAAAGTGGTGTGGCAAACAGGTTTCAAGTTTGTTCACTTATGTGCATGTAAAGATATGGAATCAGGTCCCAATCCTGCAATGAGATCCTAGAATCACAGAAACGTAGGGTTGGAAGTGACCTCACGAGGTCATCTAGTCCAGCTTACTGTGCTGAGGCAGGACAAAGTAAATCTCGACCATCCCTGACAGGTGTCTGTCCAACCTGTTCTTAAAGTCACAACCTCCCTTAGAAACCTAGTCCAGTACTTACTATCCTATTAGAAAATGTTTCCTTATATCTAACCTAAACCTCCTTTGTGGCACATAAAGCTGATTACTTCTTATCCTACCTTCATTGGACATAGAGAACAAGTGATCAAAGTCCTCTTTATAACAGCCTTTAACATATATGAAGGCTTATCAGATTCCCCCTCAATCGTCTTTTCTCAAGACTAAACAGATTTTTAAAACTGGGTTTCTTCATAGGTCAGGTTTTCTAAACTTATCATTTTTGTTACTTTCCTCTGGACTCTCTCCAGCTTGTCCATATCTTTCTTAAAGTGGGATGCCCAGAACCGGACACACCAGCTGAGGCTTCAGAAGTGCTTATGAAAGCAGGAGAATTACCTCCTGTGTCTTACACACAACACTCCTGCTAATACAACCACAAATATTAGCATTTTTTGCAACCGCACCACTTTGTTGGCTGGTATTCAAATTTGTGATCCACTCAAGGCCTGTGCTCCTTTTCAGCAGTTATTCCTCATTGTGTATTTGATTTTTCCTTCCAAAGTGAGGTACATTGCACTTGTCTTTATTGAATTTCATCTTGTTTAATTCAGACCAATTCTGAAGTTTGTCAAGATCACTTGGAACACTAACCCTGTCCTCCAAAGGGTTAGCAAAATCTTCCAGCTTGGTGTCATCTGCAAATTTTATAAGCGTACTCGCGACTCCAGTATCCAAGTCATTAATATTAAAATAGTATCAGACTCAGGACAGGCCCCTATGGGCCCACTTTAGAAACATCCCCCCCAGTTTGACAGCAAGCCATTGATAACTACTCTTTGAGTACAGTTTTTCAACCAATTGTGCATGCATTTTATAGTAATTTCATCTAGACCACCTATCCCTAGTTTGCCTATGAGAATGTCAAAAGCCTTACTAAAATCAAGACAGATAGATCACATCTACAGCTTTCTCCCTATCTGGCCAATAATCCTGTCATATAGGAAATTAGGCTGGCTTGGCCTGATTTACTTTTGACAAAACCATGCTGGCTATTTCTTATAACCCTATTATTCCCTAGGTTCTTACAAACGGATGATTTAATAAATTTGTTCCAGTATCTTTCCAGGTATCAAAGTCAGTCTGACTGGTCTATAATTTCTTGTATACATGCTCCTGCACCTATGCTGAGCCCTACTGAAGTCTATGGGGATCTACACAGCTGTAAGAATGCACCTACACAATTCTCATTGCAGCATAGGGGCCTTAAATAAAGCTTGGCATGATAGTTTTCAGTATGTCCTTCCCTAGCACCACTAAAAAGCAGATCAGCCTGCAATCTAGCTCTTTTCCTAAATATGTTTGGAGCAGTGACCTCTGCTGGCAAACAGAAAGATTTGAAAAGAGTTATCTGCTGTCCTGTTCACCAAGCTAACCTTCTCCAAAACACCCCCACAAAATTACACTGTGCTAGCTTAGCATTGGATATTCTTTGCATGGCTGAATTACAGTGGAAAGTGATCCTTAGATATAATTTGTATCATCCTTTGACTTCCTTCAGCTTGAAAGGTGCTATATAAACTCCCCAAATCCTACCAAATTCTCCCCTGAATTACCACCATGTATCAAATACATTAGCCAGTAGATGGTGCTTAAGAACCATTAGACTGTGCAAACAATAGATATGATGCATGACATTTGACACCTTGTGGGAGCTTTATGCTGCATCTTATATTAGTTGTATGACCCATCACTTTTGCTCAGCCCACTTTTGCCCATTACTTTAGGGAAGTTTACAATTGTTGATAAACTGGAGAAGAAACAACAAATTCATTGGTCAGAGGTTGAGACTTTGAAAAGTTAAAACAGACAAACATCAAAAGTAGAGAAAAATAGAGGGCAGGAGGGGAAAAACAGCTGATAGCCTCTGCAGCTGTTTGCTCTGAGGGGCTAATCATGGAAGGAGGCACTGACCTAGAAGCCAGGCATGCCTCTCAGCAGCTGGGAGCTGGCTGCTCCACAAAAAGTTTTTGTATGTTACAAACATTGTGCCTTGCTCAATGCAGTCTCTGTCCAAGAACACTACTCTGAAGGCTGAGACCGCTTCATTTCAGGGATGTATTTAGGCTTTGAGCAGAGGTTGAGAAATCATGCACCAGTTTTCCAGAGAGAAAAGTGCTCAGACCAACCATTTAAATCTCAAAGTGTAGCTACCTTTGCCTACTAATCCCCTATTGATACATTGTTCATTCATATCCTTTTCAAAGTTTAACTTGGAAAGTAAGAGGGGGTGCATAGGTTTGTAAATAGCAACGTTAATTTTACAATCCCACTTCAATGATTACATATAATAGTCATACAGACCCGAGAAACCTTTATTTTAAAAGAAAACTGTGCACTTCAACAGAATCTAGTTACAGCTGCACCCAGCTCATTTCAGATATTCGGCTACAGTTAACCTTTTTAGAAAGGTGACTGGTTCATAAAATTCTCACCACAACCAACCCCACTTGGTTGGATTTACTTTCACTTTCAACAGACAACACAGTAAACTGCAACAGCTCAGCAAAGCTGGTCTAGCCACTTGCTGCATGCAGTTTGCCTTATATGAATTGAAATAATTTAGAGACCAATTGTAGAAACGTTTTGCAATTTCTTCTCCAGACTGAGGCTGCAGTGATGGAAAGGACAAAGAATCCCAATTTCATTTCAAACACAGGTTGCAAAGAAAGGGTATTTTTATTTAGAGGCAATTGTACATAAAAAGGCTGTAAAGGTTGATCTATTAGGCCTTGAGGAAAGTAGTAATTATCAGGCAGTAAAACACATTAAAGCAAAATTGTTCTCCCCCACGTCCATTTGGGCTGTATAGTAGTCACCTCTTCAGTTTGTTACAGAGTAGGCATATGGATTTTATACCATTTAAAGAGATAAAGCTAAATAAACAGAACTAATGCTGTATTTAACCGTTTCTCATGCTCATAACCCTATCAAAAATGTGCTTAAGGGCAATGCCACCAGAGGTAAAACTATGAAGAGAGAGACATGGACTCTTCTGTGACTTTTAATAGCCATCCTTTTGAGCAGAGAGCTGTAGCTTTTTAAAGAAATCACACAGTAATCAGTTCTTGCCTTGCAAAGTACCTCTCCAGCTAGTGCACACAGGGTTCAGTGAATTCTACTCAGCAGTAGTGGGGGGGGGGGGGGGGGGAAGATGTGTATATCTCCATTGCAAAACAAGGGGGACCAACCTCAAACATTTAGTTTCAGACAGAAGTCTGCATTTTAAGACTCCTGGTATTAGCCATAATACAGTTAGTTACAACTTATAGTACACAGGAGTGCTTCCTCATGTGCACCTTCCTACTGTATTGCTAAGAAAAAAGGTGCAGATTTTTTAAGTGTTTGAAACTTTTAACGAAACCATTTGAACAAGTCAGTTCTGAGATGTAACTCATTCAGTTACCAGACCATATTTTGGCCCAGGTGCACTGTGTAATAATGAAAAAGGAGTACGTCAAATTACAAAAAAGCCAAACAGGCAAGAACGAAAATCCTACCCAAATGCCAGGCAGACCTTAAATTCAGTGAAAACCTTAAATTATGTGGGATTTAAACATCAAGACCTTAAATTGAGGTTATCAGTTTATAGTAAACGCCAAGATATATTTGGATCTAAAGTGGATAATATACCTCAATATCAAAGCTGAGAACCCTGACATGTAGGTACTACAGCAATATGATGAATTCCTGAGAGTTTTACTCAGAGCACCATACATGTCTCAAGTTTGTTTGTTTTTTCAACATAAAACCCTAACAGGTCACTGCAGAATGTAGTACTTGCTACCTGTCATCAAGTCACTTGTTCCTCACACCAATTGAACTATTAAAAGCCAGTTACATGAGCAAGACCTGTCCTATCCAAATTCCTTTGCAAATATGAGTTAGTGTTAGGGCCATGTTCTAATCTTGGTTACACTGGTGTAAGACGGGTACGTCCGCTGAAGGGAATGGAGTTAAACCAATGGAAACAAGACTTGAATCTATATCCACCACCACCACCCTGAATCCATTTGTAAGTGTTCAGTTTGCTTTTTTGCTGAAAATATTGCAGCTGCATCTCAGAATCTCTTATTACATATATTTGTGGTGTGGTGCCTGCACTGTTAAATACATTAATACACTTGTGTGCAGTTACTTTATCTTTAAGAGGTAGTGTGGTCCCTTCAAATGTGATGACAGGCTTGCTTACATTTAACTGATGCTCGGAAGTTACCAAAATTTGTTTCCCATGTGAGGCAGATATTGAAATGTAAGGATGAAATGCTACCACCAAAATACATCTTCATATTTCTTGCTTACCATTCTAACAAAAAGGTTGTCAATTCAAACTTTTTGAGTTGAGCCTTAGAATTGCTACTAGGAAAGCTTTACTAACTTTAATGTTTTCTACATGTCTTTATGTAGATCAATTTAATTTAAAAACCACTCATCAGTAACAATTCTGCAAACCCTCTTGAAACTAAAATCCAAGTTGCTAGTTTCTCAAACTATATAGTTTACAAAGTAAACAGTACTTGCTTGTGTTCTTTAGATATGGCTTTCTGCTCACCATTTTGTTTTGCAGATATTTTGCCATCAGACAGAAATGTTGCCCCTTTTATCCTGTAGCATAACATACATACTTTTGAATCACTTAAAGCACAAACTCCCTGCACTAAAGAATGCTAAGGACCAGATCTACAAAGGTATTCAGGTGCCTAAAGATGCACATAGGTGCCTAGTGTAAGTGTTACAAGGGGCCTATCTGCCTCTTTAAGTGCCTATGCGCCTTTGCAAATCTGCCCCCCATTTTTTAATATCAACTGCCAGGCAAAACATACCTGGTAAAACAAGTGACAAATTAACCCTGTTCTCCTCAAAAGCAGATACTAATCTCATAAAACAACAACTGAGGTTTCTTCAATTGCCAAGAATATTTAAACTAAGAAATTTAAAAGAAAAGAGTTTTATTATACAAAAGATCAAGTAAAGTGATCCAAACAGAAGTTTTTTGTAATTCTGCTAAGAGTTGCACTCCATGATTTACATTTAAAATACACTTTTTGAAAAGGCCACCAAACAAGATAGGAAGACCCACTTTCTTCCAGTTCAAGAATGCTAAACATGTACTGTCCATCTGAAGCAGTATCAGCAACGTAACCGATTTAATTTACTTAACTATTCTTTGAACTCCAAGAACTGCTGAAGTCTTTTCTTATGCTCTGCAGACACGTGAACTGCACTAGAACAAAATACAAGCATAAAATTTTACATTAATATGTTACATCAACTGTAGAGCAAACCTCATAGGTCAAAACATTTTAAGCACAAGTTGAAATCAATAGTTGGGAGTCCATTAGAAAACTAGAAAACCCAGCTGTGTTGTATAATAAAAATCTACATTCAAATAGTAAGGGCAAAGACAAGCGAATTCAGATTTGGAGTTGGATACTTCTTCTTAAACCTGCTCTCATGTATGAAAGTATTAAATAGTTTTAATTACTGAAAGGTATTTGTTCTTTTAAACGAGATCCTAAACAGTAATTCACTTATAAGCTCCTTTAGTATTTAACAAATTCATGCACACCTTCTCCCAATGTAAACAATCTATTTTAAATATATCTATCTGAAGTCTGCAAAGGAAAAATCCCTTATAAAGTAGTTGTTGCTCATGTGTTACTGTTACTTTCAAAGTTAATAGCACAGTGGCCCAATGCCAACAGAAGAATGATGATCTCATAGTTCATGTAACTTCCATCAACCTGCATGTCCACAAATTAGGAATGAGGCTGCCTATTGCTTTTACAAGAACAGCACAGCCAGCCAGAGCCTGACAGTCAAAGCCCCATGTTTGGGGGCTACTAGGACTCTACAGATGATTATCCCTGTGAATAATACATATTCATTGCCATTAGGAGGGGGAATTGGGAAAATTCCCTTTGTGTTTTCAACAGCTGAAAATTGTTACTTGATGTCCTGTAAAGGTCCTATTCATGGGACTTCGCTTTCCATAGATACACTTGGGCCATGTCTACACTTACAAGCTTACAGCAGCACAGCTGTACTGATACAGCTGTGCCGCTGTAAGAGCTCTGGTGTAGCCATGTTATGCTAACCGGAGAGAGCTCTCCTGTTGACATAATAAAACCAGCTCAATGAGCAGCGAAAGCTATAGCGGTGGGAAAGCATCTCCTGCCAACATAGCACTGTGCACACGAGTGCTTATGCCGGCAAAACTTTTGTTGCTCAGGGATGTGAAAAAACTACCCCCTGAGCGACAAAAGTTTTTTCGACATAAGTGCTAATGTAGACATGGCCTTTGTCATTACATTCACTTAAACAGAACTAAGCGGGTAGCTGCCAATACAAAAGGCCTTACTTTAGATGTTCTCCAAAAGTAGTAGTGATCCGGTATATCGCAGTTTTCAGGGATGCTCTAAGCGCAAATCGTAGCGTTTTGTAGGAGGTATCCATCAGACTTCCCGAAATCCTGGGAGGTTTGCTAGAAGCATGAGGCAGCTTGAAATGCTTATCTACAACCTGGATTGACAAGTGAATGAGAAGAACTGTTCTGTTGAATCCATTTCAAACGGACTCTAGTAGCACAGGCGGTTGTGCCAAGTAAAGCGAAGAGACTAACAGCAAATTCAGAAGTTTCACCACTGACAAGTAAAAAAGATTGGAGACAGCTTGACCCAGCATTCCTTCTGCATCTTGGCCAATGGAAATACAGGAGCAGACTTTGTAAACGGAGATTCTCCATTTATGGATTCTTTAAATGCTGAACATAGTACAAACACTGCAGTAGAAGGAACAATTCCCAACTTTGCCATGACTAATCTTTTAGAAATAAGGAAGCATTTCCATTGCATGTGTTTGGAATGCCTTATGCTGAAGAATTTTAATTACCTCTAAAATTCTGAGAATCTGCCATTAAGACAGAACACTGATTATAATAAATGGCACATAACATTACCTTGGAGACACATCTGTGTGATTAACACACTCCCAAATACATCATATAGTGATATGATAATTGCTTCTAAAGTAATGCTCTAATATTTGCTGAGAACCATGAAACAGGTTTGATTTCCTGAAATTTGTTGGCTCTGTAATTGAAATGCTGTACGTTACACGTGAGGGATGTATGTGACCAAGTTGAAGATTAAATCCTAAACACTTATGTTGACACTACAATAATTTTTACTTCCATGAGACAATGTTTATAATTGAGCATTTTGTATCATTTATTTAAAAAAACTTTCCAAGTGTAATGTCAGTTAAGAAAAATCTAATGAGGTATTTATTCAGTCTAAAAAAGGACTCTGGTGCTTTGTTTAGCTTAACTGAAGATTACGATAAGCCATTTTAAGTGGTGACATAATAGTTTCATTTTATAGTTAGTCAGCAGTGCCACAGTGAGACACAGGAAAACTTCCCCCTTGAACTAGTTTTGCACTAAGGAGATGTCAAGGATCCTCACCTCCTGAAGAGTCAGTAAGGTATTCAGAATAGCTGGCAGTGTAGTTTGGACAACTCCAAATCGGTCTTCAGTAAATGAGGCCGCAACCAAACGGGATAGACCTCCAAGCAAAGAAAGAGGTTAATATTAAGTCTAATATAACTAAGACCTAACTAATCTTAATTTAGCCTCCAGAAATTGAACAAATATGCTGCAATTCTAGGGATTTAATGGGCCGGATCCTGGCCCCCACTGCACTTTACAGCATCTGCAACCTGAAGATTCCACTAGTGTGGGGGAGATCCCTTGAAGTACAGTGCAGCCAGGTGCAGGTTACAGCAGTCCTGAGGCTGCTCTAACTTGCTCCATGGTATAAACTATCCCCAGATTTGTTGCCTTAGCTGCCCATCTACCTTTGCTGCCTTCCCCATCACCTTACAAGTCTTACACTTAGAGATCACCAGAACTAGTTCCATAGCTCTAACCAAGCGTTATCCAGTTAGGAACCATTAATAGTTAGTTAACCCACACTGCCCATTTTGCACGGGTAATACTTTCTCCACATATTGGTAAAACTTCCACTTTATTCTTTTAAATCCCTTCTCAAAACATACCTCTGCCAGGATACCCACAAGTCACTTCCATCTGGCACTGGCAGGTAAATGGCAAGTTGTCACATCTGTTTTTCTGCCAAACTAGGTTTAATTTATAGTTCTTATCCCCCTGCAACTCACATCGCCCCTTTTGTCTTTGAATTCTGTCTTGTGTAAATTGCCAGTTTACTAGCCCAGGGACTGCAGTCTTTATTTTGCTGTACAGTGCCTGGCCTAGCACAACAGGGTTTCTAGGTACTAACATAATATAATCAGTCAATTATGTAGGTCATGACTAGGCAGATTGCCAGCAGGAATTATTGCTATAATATCTATTGCTCATGTATCTCTTTTTAAAAAACTCTCCAAACTGGGCAAATAGCTATCTGATGCAACCATGTATTTTCATCGGTTACCCTCCACCTATTGTTTGTCTTGCATCAGGAATCATAACATTCAAAAACCAGTAGAACACTTCAACCTCTCTGGTCACTCAGAAACCGACTTAAAGGTGGCAATTTTGCAACAGAAAAGTTTCAAAAACAGACTCCAACGAGAAACTGCTGAGCTTGAATTAATATGCAAACTAGATACCATTAACTTGGGTTTGAATAGAGACTGGGAGTGGCTGGGTCATTACACATATTCAATCTATTTCCCCATGTTAAGTATCCTCACACCTTGTCAACTCTCTAAAATGGACCATCTTGATTATCACTACAAAAAAGTTTTTTTTCCTTCTGCTGATAATACCTCATTTTAATTAATTAGCCTCTTACACCTTTTCATGTTCTCTGTATGTATATATATTTCTTACTATATGTTCCATTCTATGCATCTGATGAAGTGGGCTGTAGCCCACGAAAGCTTATGCTCAAATAAATTTGTTCGTCTCTAAGGTGCCACAAGTACTCCTGTTCTTTTAACTCAGAATGTAATTTCTTGGGGCGGGAACGGTCTTCCGGTGTTTGTATAGAGGATGCTTGTGTTCTTAAGATTACGTTATTGTTTAGTATTACAGTATAATCTCACACTGCTCTGAGATAATCCAACAGGGAACCAGTATATTGCTGGCTTCTGTGCTGAACAGGTAAAAGTACTGACAGTGAGCGCCTTAATTGAAAACGGGTTCCTTTTGTGGGCTTATATTACAAGTTCAATGTTGCATACACTTCACAAAAACAAAAGTAACTTGTTGCCCCAGGTGGGTATCAGCAGTGGGGATTAAACCCAGGATTTTTGGATCTAAACCCATGAACATCTACTGCTTGAGCTAAGAGATCCAAGTCTGCTAGCTCAAAGCCAGTAGCAGATTCAGATCTTATAGTCCAGCCACTCGAGGTGGGCAAAACAGCCACGTGGTGTGAGTGTGGGTTATACTTACAATAGAAGGTCTTTATTTAAATCCATTTACATAGTAATGGATACAGCAAGTCTGGAATTGGAGCTCTTTCATGATGTCCACTGCTGTTGTACCACAAACCGAGAATAACGAACACAAATTCAAATGGAAGTTGCTTACCTTCTAATGCCCAAATGTGCATTTGGGCATCAGAAAAGACAGCCTGGATCGAGGCCTCTGGATGCTAAGGAGAAAGCATAAGATTTCAGAAAAGTCATGGTTTTTTTTCCCCCCCCCCCAGTCAACCAGACATCACAGTTGTTTATTTCAAATACGACCCCACACATTATTTAACAAGACTATAACTGCATGCCCAGTATACACAGTTGTACAGTGTAGTCCCCGCCGGAAAAGATTTGCTACTGAGTTTTATTGGCGTCTACTATAGGTGCTGTAGGGACTGAACCATTTAACTGGGACTTGCCTGCTCTAAATAGTTATAGCACGCTCATCTCCATTGCAGCTAATGTCCGCCATGGGATCTGTTTGCCTGCACAAAATAAGCATACTTTAAAATGCTGGGCAGACCTACCCCAGGATGTGGCAAGCTACTTGTATTTATGTACCACCTCCCACCCTGGCAGAAAAGGCTGCAGGACCCACCTATAAAACAAGCAGATCTCAGGAGACGCATGGGAGGCCAGGGCCATTTAAAAGCTCTGAACATGCACACTAGCTCTGCCCCCCGAGTGGTACCCCAGATTCCTGATTGCAGTTGCCCACGAAAACCATGAGTGGGGGCTTTACAAAAAATAGGGCTATATAATCTGTTCTAACTTCAATGGGGCTTGAACAGTGCTTAATTTGTAACGAAAAATGCCGGGGCTGAAGCCATTTTTTTACTTTCATAACAGACACAGCAAGCCCAGAGGTGCCAGGGCTCTGACCTGCCAAGCCCAGAGGTGCCGGGGCTCTGACCTGGCACAAATTAAGCACTGTGCTTGAGGGACAATGTACACGCCATAGCTCCACTGACTGGCCCAATATGGCCCACTCTCTACCTCAGACTTCACAAAGGTCTCTGTGGGGCCAGGACTGGGAGGCATAAAAATTGCCATGAGGCAGCTGAACCCCTCCCTTGATACTAGGCAGAGGAGGAGCTCTGCATGCAGAGGGTCCCCTCTATGCAGAGACATGGGGGGACATGACCTGGCCCAGTGATAACACTCATTTAAGTCTACGAAAGATTAAAATCAGAACCAAGGGAAATCCTTTCAATAATTCTATCAAGTTATTGGATCATGTATGTGAGGATTGCTGATTTGGGGCCTGTCAAACTAAATCTACACAATTTAAAAAATGCTGAGCTCTACCTATTTATTTTATTTAATCTTTTGTGCCAATATTAAGATTTAAAAAAAAAAAAGTTTCCAGTAGGTTGACCCTCTCTGCCAAAAAGATTTATGGAACGTTCCCGTGGTTTGTCCACATCACAAGAACTAACCCCGTGAGAAGTCTGGTTTTAACTGGTATAACACTAGAGACTGTTCTCTAGCAGTTAGTGTAGAGATATGAAGTCAGGATTCCTAAATTCTAATCTTGGCCCTGATGCTATGTGGAAATTGCAATTTATGCACCTCAGTTTACCTGTAGTAAAGAACAGTTACGTTTCTATACATGATTCTAATATTGGAGGCTTCAGTACAACAGTACGTAAAATGCAGTAAGACCCTGGAATAAAAGATGTTCTAGAAATGTTACTACCAAATTTAGAGGGTTCACTTAATACAGGATTAGAAACCACTTCTGCCCATGTGTTTCTGGTGTACCCAACCAAATGCTGTCACAAAACACACATTCATCCTTACCTTGCTGAAGAAATACATTATCAGCACTCGTTTTGACAAGAAACTCCTAACCTGAGTAAGAGAGCAAAAAAACCCTGAAGATTAAGAAAAAAAATATATATATATATACACAGGCAACATTTCTGATATGCAATTTAACCCTTCCTCAACTTTACAGTCCCTAAACTTTCTATATGGAGAAGAGTGTTTTGAAGAATTAGGGTTGTTTTAAAAAAAAAAAATTAAAAATTAAAAAAAAAAAAAAAAAAAAGGTTAGGTCAGCTAATCTGAGGAGAAAGGTCATACAATAAAATGAAGTTTCCCTTTAAAAAACAAACAACCAAACAACCAACCTTGCATGCTACATACAAAAACAGAAGGTGGTTTTAACTGGTTTGTACTGCAATTTTTACTCCACCTGCTCTTGCTTGTTCTGGAGCCACATATAAATAAAGCTTGGCTGTATTGCTTCATTACCAACTCTTGCAACAGAGATCACAGGGAAGGACGCTTGATAAGAGCCATTCATTTGCAGATCTACAAGAGAAATCCAACCGAGTTAGAGAGAAATAGCTACCCTCCCCATAGAGCAATCGTTTAACTCCAAAGATAAGGATTTGTACAGTCAAGACAATATTCCAATTATACCTAAAGAGGGGGATGAAAGGGGATTGAAACCGAAGATCCCCACCTGAACTTGATGTCCACAGCTTTGGTCCTCTTCTCATAACATGAGGACTTTGGACTGATCCATGCCAAGGAGAGTTTAAATCCAGAATCCCAGCCTTGCGATTTAGAGCAGGAGAACTGAAAGGTGAACCAAAAGAGCTTCCAAGATCAGATGTAGACAATGCCTTTAAAGGCAAGAGGGATGATTTAACCAGGGAAGGCATGTGGGCTCTAGAAACGACATTAGACCTCTGTGGCTGGAAGGCCATTTCTTCCGTAACAGCTGCTTCTGGTGATAAAGAACACATTGCATGGAGACATACAGGCTGGCATGTGTCAACCCATTTTTCTACTAGCGTCTCCCTTAAGGTTACTATTCCCATAGCTATTTCAGCACACAATTTCTGGTGAGAGTTCTTAATGCAAGATACACTGTTTCCATTGGAAGTCTATTACCACCATTACATTCAGAACCCTTACTTTTTAGTCTATTTTCAATCTCATCTATGGATTTAAGAATTGCAAAAGCTAAGGGGGTACTTCATGGTTTTGGGGGGTTTTTTGGTAATAAACACTACTATCTATACACACCAATACAGATTGACGTTTTCCGTACAATATTTGTGCTTCCAGTACTTATTCCAAGACAATTTGGTAAACAGGATGTCTATGTGTATCCTAGCCTCTCCTTAAGTGTTATTTGCACATTCCTACACCAACACTAGCTGAATCATAACAAACATCCCTCAAACTCCTACAGCAGGGGCAAGCAAACTTTTTGGCCTGAGGGCTGCATCGGGTTTCGGAAATTGTATGGAGACCAGTTAGGGGAAGCTGTGGCTCCCCAAACAGCCAGGCATGGCCTGGAACCCCCCTTCCCCCCCTTCTTGCCCCCTGATGGCCCCCCCCCCGCTGCTCCCTGTCCCCTGACCACCCCCGGAACCTCCACCCCTGACTGCCCCCCCCGCCGCCCCATCCAACCCCTCCCCTCATTCCTGAATGTCCCTCCCAACCCCCCCAAGGACCCCTGCCCCATCCAACCACCCCTCCTCCCTGACCGCCCCCTGCTGCTGCATCCAACCCCCCCTCTCCTTCCTGACTGCCCCCTGGGACCCCTGCACCCATTCAACGCCCCCCCGTTCCTCACTCTCTGACCGCCCCCACCCCATCCACACCCCCGCCCCCTGACCACCACCCCAAACTCCCCTGCCCTCTATCTACCCCACCTGCTCCCTGCCCCCTTACCATGCTGCCTAGAGCACCGGTGGCTGGTGGCACTACAGCAGGGCCACCTGGCTGGAGCCAGTCACGCCACCGGGCAGCACAGAGCACCGGGTCAGGTCAGGCTCTGTAGCTGAGCTGCCCGGCCATCCAGAGCATTGTGCTGGCGGCGCGGTGAGCTGAGGCTGCGGGGAAGGGGGAACAGCGGGGAAGGGACCGGGGGCGAGCTTCCTGGGGCCGGAGCTCAGGGGCCAGGCAGGAGGGTCCCACGAGCCGTAGTTTGCCCACCTCTGTCCTACAGCATTAGAACGAGACTAATTCTACCACCTTAAACTAGCAACAGTAAACTACAGGCAGCACCAGAGTCAGAAAATGGGTTATAGCAAGATTTTAGCCCTCTCTACAACAGGTCCCACCACTTAGTAAAAAAAGCAGTAACAGTTTGACTTCCTTAAGCCACACAAATATGGAATTAAAAAAAGACAAGAGTGCTGTTAAATGCACTAAGTAAACTGGAAAAGGTTCTCTCTCTCCAAGTTTTCTGTTTTAATTCTCTTTGGTGTTACTTTTAACAAAAGTAGGTTACAAAACAATTTTTAAGCTAACAGTGTTCCCTTAATACTTAAGAACAGTAAGACTACCCACTTGGTTCTCCATATCAATTTATACTAGTATTAGTACACTACCCCTTGCAATACAGCATGTCTTTTGGGGGTATGCAGATGTAAAGCCCACCACAACAGCTATTGTGAATCTTCTCTCATAAAAAGATACCTGAAGAGCTCAAAGATCTTCCCAATTCTCCTGTAGATGGCTGTTTCACTCTCCCATTTGTAGCTGCAGCTTCCTGCTGCATAATCAGCTTCTGTGTCAAGTCACTCAAAAGATCCAAGCACTCCTTTGATATTGCTGTCCAATTGTGAGGATGCCCACCTACCAGGGACATAGAAAAACTATTTGACGGTACAACAGATGTTCTCTCTCTACTAGGGTGACCAGATGTCCCGATTTTACAGGGACAGTCCCGATTTTTGGGTCTTTTTCTTATATAGGCTCCTATTACCCCCCACCCCCGTCCCAATTTTTCACATTTGCTGTCTGGTCACCCTACTCTCTACTCAAGACACAGGTACCACCAAGCCTGTTCTGATGGTTGTGTTTATGTTCTGCTTTTACTTTTAGTACAAGCTTAGAGAATTATCTGAAACATTAAATTCCTAGGAAAGCCATGCAGCATTTTCACCATGAGAGTTTTTAGTCACCAGATAGGTGACAGACTTGGCCAAATTCTAACCTTCAAGCCACACTCACTGCTCCCAGTAATCTCAATGAGAGTCGCATGGGCAGATTGGAGGGCTGAATTTGGGCCCATTAGTTGCTTAGTAGGTTTGAGACTTAAGAAGACCAAAAAAAGTGATGTCAGTTATGGTAATAAACAGATTTGAAGCTAGTCCATAATACCAGAATGCCTGATGAGGTGCAACAAAAGGTCCCCAATGGACTCAAGACAGTTTTTATTGAGCTCCTACAGCATATGTTAGGAGTCTCATACACTTTATTTTTTATCACAGCCACCGTTTGCTTTCACAGCTGCAGAGTTGATTCATTTTTTATGCTTGGTTCCATCTCACTCTCATCCTCACACTAGGCTTTTATACACATCTGTTATTCTATTATTTAGTTTAAACTTATGATCTATGATGTCAATACCACTCTGCTTTTGATACTCTAGGACCTATGTTTCCTCACAGTTGTCATTTAAAAAACACACACACAGCAGGCACCAGTATTTAGTAGAGGAGACAACACTATCAAGGCTTCTCCAAATGATGCCAAACTGATGCCAGGGTCTTTTTATGTATGAGTCCCTGTGGTTTATGAAGCATGCTTCAAAGCATTAGATTTTTAAAAAAATAAAATCTTACTATTAGAACAGTTCTTAAAAGTTTATAGCCATGAAGAATGAATTTTACAAATACCTGGCTGACTGAGGCTGAAGACCTCTTGTCGTCGCACAGGAGAATACTGGGAAAGTAACATCAAGTCCTGTAAGGCCAAGAACTACAAAGGAGGAACATGTTTTAATAAGTTATAAAATCAAGTTGACCACTTATACGCACTTCAGTCAAAATCTACTGGTTTTGTTTTGGGATTTCAGCACAGAATTCTTCCTACAAATGCTATCCCTAATGAAGTCAATGGGATTTGTGCCCAGATACCATAACTGTGGGCAAAATTCAGCCATATGACGGAAAAAATTTAATCAGGCTGAACACTGGGAGAATGATTCCCTCACTTAGACCACTGGGAAAAGATTCATTTCATATGGAGGCTGTTGAGTGAATCAGAACTTTGTAGAAAACTTTGCAGACTTTAGACTACTGAATGAGAAATAAAATAGCATAAAGTGCCAATTTCTGGCTCTAATGGTTAAAGACGAGACAGAAATCATGGAATTTACATTGAAACGAAAGCATAATTTTAAGGCAAGTTCTCTCATTGCCTGCCAGGGCTAGATAACAAGTTAGTCGCACTATTTAAAAATTCTGTCAGACATCTAACAGTACTTTTCTGAAAATTTATCAAGGACCAAATAGATGTCCCAAAACATCAATGATACTCAGACCTCAGTGGTTCATGAGCCAAATTAGCAATCAACATTACCCAAAAGAGCCTCAGTAGTGTGAACTCATTGTTTCATTTACTATAGTACTCTATAGTCATACTATATAAGCATCCCGATTGATTAATAATTATATCACACAGTCTCCTGAGTCTGAGTATCACTGCTGTGATTTCTCAAATCCTGCAGATATAAACAAAATGCAGTTATAAATTACGCTTTTAATAAAGCTGAGATTACAATTTCAGGAATCATTACAAACTAGGGTTTGCACATCTTTAATTCTGTTGATGGTCACTTCTCTTCTGCAAGCCCTTTTCCAAAATGTAATAGAACTGGAAACACTGGGAATTGTAATGCATCTCAGCAGTAGTCTTAGATAAGCTATAAGTCTCTGGAATCATTAACTACAGCACTTGCCTGTGCAAGGAAATATTCTCAGCTAAATCATTTGTAAGACACCAATTTAAGACTTCACACCTCAAAATAAGAGCAACATTTAGTAAATTGGTTCAAGTACTACATTTGTCACTTCAGAACACAAAGTTCTACATTTATCACTGTCAAATTCACAGTTTGTGAATAATGTTAATTTTTGTGTTATTGTCTTTAAAGAAATATATATTTTTACAGAGGACAGAAACCCAAGGAAATGTTGGGTCTTGAAGATAGGGAACAGAAGGACAAACAATAGGAGAGATGCAGCAGCATCAGAAGTGTTGAGTGCACAAATATGTGCATCTATTTAGTCTAGTACATATAATTCTAAGCAGTGCCTATTCACCTGACAAAGATACAAGCTGGAAAAACAGTTAACACAAAGTGAATGGAATTTCATATATGCTCTGTTTTAACAGAAGTGTACAGTAGTGTACAAACACAACTGACTAAGTGATATAAAATACCAGAAACTGCTTCTTTCTACCTAAATTAATCTTCCTTCAGGTTTAAACACTGATCCCGTACAGCAAACAAACATAAGGTATCACTATGAAATTTAAAGACAGAAGTTTAAGCACTGCACAATGTTTCTGACTGTTCTGAATTAGGCTGATTTTTTTAAGGAACATTTGCTGCAGTCAAAACTATTATACGCAAGTCTCCCATTATCTACAGTCAGGGAGTCTTAGGACAATATAATTTTGTAATATAGACATACCCTAAGTTATGTCGATGTACAGCCACTGCAGTAATTCAATCACTTTTACGTGTCCACACGACGCTTGTTGCGTCGGTAGTGCGCATCTTCACAAGGAGCGTGTGCACTGATTGAACTGTCAGTGTGGGGCATTGTGGAACGGCTTCTGAAAGCTAGCAACAGTCGATGTAAGCAATACAATGTTTACGCTGACACTGCGTCGACCTAAGCACTATGCCTCTCGTGGAGGTGGAGTTAAGTTCGCGTAGTGGGTGAGTTACATCAGCAGAAGCGATATTTTAGTGTAGATACTTACAGAGTTAGGTCAATGCAAGGCAGCTTACGCCAACCTAACTCTGTAGCATAGACCAGGGATTAGTGAATACACATGTAATATCAACGTGGCAGTTCAGATACCTTTATAATAAGGGGAGGGTTGCTGTTTAAGATTTTAGGCAGGCATTGGTCTGTTTCCTCAGCGAAAGTTGGTTGAACAGGAAAATGATGTGCCTGAAATTAGAGAAAATAACTAAATTTGTTCATCACTAGTTATATTATGCAGAACAAACATTGAAACAAACCATTAATGAGAGACCACAGTCAAGTTAATTTTTTGTCGCTTGCCAACCTGACAAGGTACAAAAATATATACCCAAAAGCTTCGACATCCTGTTAAACGAGCCAGTGGTTTTTAATGCAGTAGCACAAATGGACTTCTATATCTACTTTTAAACGGACAAGAACCAGACAAGTCACTCACTTTATTTATCTTTAAGCTACAGTCCCTCACTTTATCTTAATACCCTCCAAGTAACCCTTGTGATTAAACGTTAGGGACACCATCCCATATTTTACTATGTCTTACGAAAAAGCCATAGACATAACATGAAGTGATGCACATCCCATTACCAGAAGGGCATATCAACCTAAACTCTATCTGTCAAATAGCAAGCTCAAAGTTAGACATAGTTAGCTGTGTCCTGAAGGATTCAAGGTCATTAAAAGGGGAATGTCAGATTTAACATTTCTATATCTGTATTAATAACTCCTTATTTAAACTCCTAAAACAAAGAATTTTAACCTAATCTAATTTAGTTGTCATTCTGATGCTCACATTTTATACTTCCATATTTTTGGCTTTCTGATTCTCATGCTACAACATTTAGACTGCAAATATAGAAGGGAAATGTTTAAATCCCAACAAAAAGCTGATTTAATTTAATTACAAGTATCCATCAATGTACTTCTAGTCACATTAAATTTAGTTAAAATGATATGATGTACAGTTCGGGTATAGACTCCCTAGCAGTTTCAGGTTTAAAGCAGACTATTCTTGAAACTATTTCTTTTCTTCCTCCCCTCCATTTCTAAATAGAAACTTTAAGTTCTATCACATTAAAAAGCCAAACAGCTAATAAAATGACTTCAAGCAGAATAAGAATTGCTCTAGAGACCTATCAGCTTACATCACATTCAACTATATTGAATGTGATGTAACAGCAACTTTTGGTGAGTTGAACCACCTAAAAAAAACCCCCACCACATCACCTTTTATGGGTAAACAAACTTTCCGTGATCTCTTCTGCTGAATAGCCAAAAAACATTTTATAAAGGAAACCTCAAGGTCTAGAGGCACGTTTTGATGCCTTTAGTAAACTGGACACTTTCTTCAGAAAGTTTTGATTTGGAAATTAGGGTTGACTTAAAACAATAGAGAAACTAAAAATGCCAGTTTTAGACTCTCATCGGGGCAGCAATAAAGCATTATGTGGAAGTCTTAAGGATTCTACAAAGGTGCATAGGAAAATTTAATTATTCTAAAATTATACTAAAAGCTGACAAGTATCAGAGGGATAGCCGTGTTAGTCTGAATCTGTAAAAAGCAACAGAGGGTCCTGTGGCACCTTTAAGACTAACAGAAGTATTGCAGCATAAGCTTTTGTGGGTGAATGCCCACTTCATCAGACGCAAGACGATCACTTGCGTCTGATGAAGTGGGCATTCACCCATGAAAGCTTATGCTGCAATACTTCTGTTAGTCTTAAAGGTGCCACAGGACCCTCTGTCGCTTTGCACTAAAAGCTGAAGTAATTGTATCCATGGCTTTCCTGAAGGACTTCTATAAATCCATTTGAATCTTTGTATTTCATTAATAAACTTTAATCCTCCCATTTGAGTCTCTGAAGTAGTTTGTATTAAAATAAACTGCTCTGGCTTGCAACTTTTGTCATGCTTGCCTTACTTTTATTACCCTGGCACCGTCTTCTGATCACAGAAAAGTTACTTATACACCTCTACCCCAATATAACGTGATCCGATACAACATGAATTCGGATATAACGCGGTAAAGCAGTGCTCCGGGGAGGCGGGGCTGCGCACTCTGGCAGATTAAAGCAAGTTCGATATACCGTGGTTTCACCTATAACGCAGTAAGATTTTTTGGCTCCCGAGGACAGCGTTATATTGGGGTAGAGGTATATTTTGAAAAATAAAGACCGAATTATCCCCGTCTTCTCAAAGTAAAGGGGAGTACATATCTCCTCTGATATTGCTAAAACTTCCTGCCCACGTTTGTAGAAAAACTTCTTTGCATTCTGAATTTGTTTGTAGGTCAGTATTTCCCAAACTTTTGGAAACCACACTACCATTCAGGAACATGAAACCAACTGCAACATATTTCAACCCTGCCCTAAGCTGTCAAAGGCCCACCCATATTTTACGTTTTCATAATAAGACACCTCCTGTCTTGTCTTACATGATTTTATGACTAGTAAAATGATTAACGTAGACATTTAATCATTAGCATTTGAGCTAGCACCCATTGAAATAGGGCAGTTCAAACCTCAAAGCTATCGTTCCAGGCTCTCTGAAAATTCAGGTAGCCATCACTGCATCCGTTATAGTTTAGTCACATTTTGAAGGTTTTCTCCATCTTCATAACAGCTAGAGACTCTCAATGAAAGCTGACACTCTGAAGAACAACTGAGATGTCTGCCCCATATTTTAAGAAAACATTGCTTTAGGTTTTAAAAACCTCAGCCCTTTTTTTCTGCTAAGCTGTAGCTCAGCAAAGTCTATGACAAAAATAACGTCATGTTATTGCGGGGGAGGGGGGTTATTCTCTGCTGTTTTACAAAAAAGTATCTAAACTAGACAATAAGACTCCAATTCTTTACCACTGGGACTTCACTGTTTCTTTTATTGAATCATGGTCTCCGCTTTAAATACATTACGAGTCATATTAAAATAAATCTTTTAGCCATATTAATTTGAAGCTTAACAATTAAGTGAAAAAGGAGAAAAATGTATTAATTCCCAAGATGCTTTGAAGTCTCTTTCAATAGCTCAGCCTGTATTCTGTTAAACCAAAATTGTCTGCATTACAGTGTTATGTACTTTGGGGGTTTTGTTTGAAGTTTCTAAGAAGGTACGGTTCACCAAACATTGGCTGAGCACATGATGCTCTCTCATTTCAAGTTGAGCTACTGCAATAAAAAACAGCTAAAATGCAACAGATATTCTCCAAATATTAGTTTTTCCATTTAAACTGTAGTTGTCTATAGATGTCACAACCTTGCTATGGTATTGGAAAGGGGAAGGAAAATGGTTCAAACAATCAAAAAAGGGATGGGAGATATCCATCAGCTAGTCTCTGCATTAAAGCATGGTCCCCACTATGTAATGTTTGAGAACCACTGGTTTAAATTATTCATTAGTGAATATTGCTTTTGAACATTAGCATTTTTCCCCACAACACTGATGTCATCCCCCTATAGCAGTCACCCAATACTAACCTCTGTAGCATAGATTTTGAAGAGTAACCATGCAATGTGCCAAGTAATCAGAAGAAATATACCACATAACCAGGTATGGTAGAGCAAGGATAGATCCAGAAGCCCAGTAAGTGTGTCAAGAGGATGAAGTTTACTGGGGGTAAAAAAAATATATATATATTATATACATATACATACACACACACACCCCCATTTAGTATTGGAAAATGGTTATAATTGACTTCTGCAACACACACAATTTATGGATTAAAGCTTACTACGAGAAATGTAGTTACTTGGCCAAACATTTTATCAAAAACCCATTTAGTTCTTTTAACTTGTCAGCACTGATGGTTCTGTAAGATCCAAAACTTTTCAGTCAACTAAGAGTGATGTTAAACTCACAACATTTTCCATTTTAAACAAGGAATAGTCCTAAGTAAAGAGATACTACAAAGATTGGGAAAAGGAGAATATATACGGAATACATGTATGATGTGCGGGAAAATATTCCCTTCTTGTATTCTAAAAGGCAGTCATTTGTACTACTTACCTATCTGTATTAAGGTTCATTGTGGTACCTATCCATGCTCTTGGAATGTAACCTAGGTAGTAACAAACAGAATGACATGTAAAATACATCTCTAAAACTATGAAGTGTATACAAAAAGGCTAGTAAGAACTTTCATGTCAGAATGACGGTAGATTACACACAGACAAATGAAGAATTGCAACATGTGTATAGTGGAAAAAGGTGATATTTTTCAGAGACTGACTACAGAAAGAATGGATGTCTTTTAGGATTAAAGCCCCTGACTATGAATCAGGAGATGTGGATTCTACTTCTAGGTCTATTAATGGTTTGTCTAGGGGTCTTATCCAAGTTACTTCTGTTATTTTGTTTCACCCACCTGCAAAACAGGGCTAATGCACATCTACATCACAGGGCTGTTATAAAGATAAATGTCAGTACAACATTTTGGAATCCTCAGTGGAAAGTGATCTAGAATACTCTGCATTTCTAAAGTACCATCATTACCTATAGAATATAAATATGGCAAATGGAAGAGGAATACTTCAATATCCTTTAGGCTTAGAATACAAAATTGCCATGATTGTGTGGCTGAGCCAGTAAGCCATTCACCTACACTTTATCATAATGGTGAAAAATGCTTATTTTACTTACCTAATAAAAAAACCTATGCACCCTGGACAAGTTATTTGTAGGGCTGAATAATAAATATTAATAGATTGGTTAAATAATTCTCTTAGTATATATGGACAAGAAAAAAAAATGTCAGAACTCTTACCAAAAAAATAATATGCAACACAGACGTTTCTAACCAAGTACAGTGATTCCACACAACTACGTTTAACCAGCAGAGGCAAAGATCTTCTGAAACGTAAGTACTTGTATTGCTAAAAAAGGAAAGATTAGTTGAAGCATTCTGCATACAAAAGAAATCAAGTATGATAAAGTCCTCAAACAAATGCAGTCAACCTAAGGTCTAGTCAATTTTTTAAAAGATTAATTAGAAGTAGTTTCAGGTGTTACCCCGACACCTGAGTCCCCCAGCTGTAGTTTCTGCAATTGAAACCAGTAAGAAAATGTGATTGTACAGTCTTTTTTCTCCCCTGTTGCTGTGTGAAAAAACCCACTAGTAGAGAAAATTGAGCACACAGAAGAAACAGGGAAATTGACTACATATAATTTGCTATCAAATGCACAAAGTAAATTGCAAATAGAGGAAAGTATGTTTCTTCTCAATTCTCTTAATTAGAACCTCAGGTGTGTTCTATACTAAAAAGCAGATAAAAATTCAGACAGCAGTATGATTTTTAAGTTTATGACAATCCTTCAAAACCATGAAAGAGGTAGATACTCAAACCTTCTTGCACATAATCATTACATATTTCCTTTGAAAACTGAAAAACGTCTCACTAATAAAATGTATGCAAGAAAATAGACGAGATTTACCTTCTCATTTAGATAAACAGTCTCAGAAAAGGAGAGTTGCCAATATGAAACTGCAAGCATCTAAAACTATATCAGATTTTATTTTAGGAAGCACGTGTAAGTTTACTGACAAACTAAACTGATTTAAGCCAGGTTTAAACTAAACTAAGAGTGTCAACACAATGTTTTGCACTGGTTTAACTAAATCTGTTTAAGACACCTTCAGTTAAACCAGTACATCTCTGTGTTTAGACCAGGCGTTGGTCTAGAAATCAACTGGGATCCATTGCTGCTCCTGGATTCTGAGTTATAGCAGTAGCAAGAGTCTACCTCTTCAGGTACCCTTCAAAAGCACCCAGTAGCTTCAGCTAGTGCAGAATACAGCAGCCCACGAGCACTATACACATGTAATGGTAGTGATTGATGCTGGCTTTTTGCTTCAGAGCATGATTCAAGCTGTTATGTTTTATGCTTGAATTAGTTTAGTAACTTGTTCACTGAAAGCTTGTTTTTCCCCCACATCATAAGGCTTAGAATACACTAGGCCACTCCTGCTGCGAGTTCCTGGAGTTAAACTCAATGGCAGGGCGTTCTCACATCTGGAATTCACTACAAACAGTGGTCCACCTGAGCCAGAATTTACCATGCTTCAGGGCTGTGTAAATTTTACTTGGTTGTAACATTAAGAGATTTTTGGTTTATTTTAACATTAGGATTTTATGGGATCAGGAGAGGGACCTTTGCTAGGATTTAAGCTGAAAGCCTTGTTTGTTAATTTTATAATAGATTGGTTTAATAAAAGAATGCAAGTACTTGGCCACTGGCACCCACATACATTTTGGTACTGGAAGCAGACCAAAAAAGGGAAGGGAAAAAAAAAGTTTACCCTTTGTCATTTGAGCTGATTAGATATTTATCTTTACAAAGATTTTTAGCCTCTTACCTGTATGACTGGAAATGGCAAATAGTTCATATTGTTAACAAGGTACAAGAGACTATAATTGTAGCCCATGAGAGCTCCAGACAGCAGGAGGAAGAGGTGATACTCATTTAGGCACATGTGTTGAACAGCACCATCTAAGCTAAAGTAAAGAAATGGTTTATTTATAACATATAATACTGTAAATTACTATTCTAGACTTCAGTTTAGCGTCTAACTTTAGTTAAGCAGAGCTTTGATTTTATTCATCTGATTGGCGTAAATGAAAAATATTCCCAAGTATCAGTGAGGGATGTATACCAGAGCAAGTTTTATCTGAGCTGTTAGTCCTATTACCTGTTCTTCCTACTTATACATCATGGGGTGGAAGGGGACCAAGATCTATTGAAGATGCCATTTAGAACAGGAGACAGGTTCTTAGGTCATTTTACAGCTGAAGGGTCATTTGACCTTTTCAGCACTGAACCTGAAGCAAGGGAGATTTAGGTTAGATCACTGATAGACTGAGGCTTGTGAGCCACAAATAGCTCCTTATGTGCCTCCTGCGACTCTTTGCAACACATGATATTAAAACACTGATTCAATTATTAACCTAAGTTATTAACCAATCAGGATACTTTTACTATGTTATTAACCAATTGTAGTTGATAACACTTAATAAATAAATTCACAAAAAAATGACATATATATATATTTTATATATATAAAATCAAACAGCATGATGGGGAAATATTTAGTATATAAACTAAATATTTCCCCATCATGCTGTTTAAATATTAATATATAGTACCATAGCAAATGAAACAATGAATTCACACTACTGTCTCTCTTTTGTGTAACGCTGATTGTTAGTTTGACACCTGAACCACAGAGGTCTGAGTAGTACTTGGATTAGATATTACGAAAAACTTTCTAACTGTAAGGGTAGTTAAGCACTGGAAGAGAATACCAATGGAGGTTGTGGAATCCCCCTCACTGGAGGTTTAAGAACCGGTTAGACAAGCCACATCAGGAAACGTCTAGGTATTTTTGGTCCAGCCTCAGCGTAGGGGGCTGATGAGAAGATCGAGATCCCTTCTATTCCTACATGTCTATGATTCTATAGTTCATTTCCGTTAATAATCTTAGTAACTTAGATGGTCAGGGCTTCTGGTCAAACTTAAAAAAAAAAAAATCCACAGCAATGTTTGTAAACTAATCATTTGCCATTCTTCACTGAAGTACTCTTCTCCTTCCAGTACTCAAACTAAAGCAAGTTTAAGAACAGACACACAATTGCTCATCTTTTGCTAGAAGTTAAAGGGTTATTTCCTCTAGGAAGAGTCCATCAGTGAACTCAGTTTAGTACAAAACTGTACTACTTGCACAATACTTGGTTCCGTTATTAACAAAAAAGTCACCTTTCTGAAGCTGTGCAGGGTAGAGCAAGGAACTGGAACTTCCCCTTAGTCATAACTGCAGCACACCATGCCACCAGCATTCCCATTATAGCATGAACAACTGAATGGATAACTTGCCGTGGGTGAATAATCTTTCCTAACAGTGCTAATCGAGAGCAGGGAATAGAAGGCACAACTGCAAATAAAAACAAACATGGATTATCATCTACTGCTAAATAAAACTCACATAGCTTATGTTTCATTTGCATATGATACCTTTGACACCACAGAACACTTTAGTTATAATCAACCATAAGCGGATATAAATAAAGTAACTCAGCAGCACAGAGGAGAGTTTCAGGAGTATGAAGTAGCACGAGGATAACAACAGATCCCCTTCCTACTCCAAAGTGCAGTCACATTAGTGGGGCAGAGTGAAATGGCTGGTGAATACATGGAAATATATAGCACCGGAACAAGCTTGTACAGAATTTTGAACTGGACGAGGAGCCTGTTCAGGGGACACTGCTCCCCTACTACATTCACCGCTGGTGATTTGACTCACAAAATGCAGGTGGATTGTTGAGGCTACATACAGAATCCAATTTTTATGGAAGAATCAGAAATTAAAATAGTTATTTTAAAGAGGATCAGGGTTTTTGTTTTTGTTTTAAATTCAGTGTTTCTGACCAGGGCAAGTCAATTTGACTATTATGAAGTCCCTTTAACACTGCAGCCACCATTAGATACCTAATTAAAATAAGCTTTAAGGCATTCCACTTTCAATCAATACACACAACACTGTATAAAGCCAATACATACAGTATAAAAAACATCCTTCAAGACAGTCCTCTCATTTAGCTAAAGGTCAAATATCTTGTTGACAGCAACTTTCATAACCCACCTGCATAAAATTCGACATTGAAGATGCTTATTATCAGTATCACCATTGACATAAGAAGGATACAAAAGATGACATAGGAAGTATACCAATCGTTGAATGAATCTAAAATGAAAGAGAATACATTGTTCATAAGGTGCAATAGTACTATATAAAGCTATGATACTAGCAAATGTTTAATATTAAGCATCTAGGTCAGGGGCGGGTAAACTTTTTGGCCTGAGGGCCGCATCAGGTTTCGGAAATTGTATGGAGGGCCAGTTAGGGGAGGGGGGTCGGGCGGGACTCCTGCCCCATTCAACCCCTCTCCGCCCCACCCCGTTTCCTGACAGCCCCTCTGGGACCCCTGCCCCATCCACACACCCCAGCTCCCTGTCCCCTGCCGCCCCCATCCAACCCCACCTCTCATTCCTAACAGCCCCCCCCGGGACTCCTGCCCCATCCAACCACCCCTTCTCCCTATCCCCTGACTGCCCCCGAAACCCCTGCCACCCCATCCAACCCCCCCTCCTTCCTGACTGCCCCCCCCCGGGACCACTGCCCCCATTCAACGCCCTGTTCCCCCCCCCCCGACCCCTATCCACACTCCTGCCCACCACCCCAAACTCCCCTGCCCTCTATCCCTGCCCCCTGACTGCGCTGCCTGGAGCACCGGTGGCTGGCGGTGCTGCAGGCGCCGCCACCCGGCTGGAGCTGGGCCACGCCGCCACCGCGCAGCACAGAGCACCGGGTCAGGCCAGGCTCTGCAGCTGCACTGCCCCAGGAGCTCACAGCCCCGCCGCCCAGAGCATTGTGAGCGAGCTGAGGCTGCCGGGGAGGGGGGACAACATGGGAGGGGCCGGGAGCTAGTCTCCCGGGCCAGGAGCTCGGGGGCCAGGCAGGATGGTCCCGCGGGCCGGATGTGGCCCGCGGGCCGTAGTTTGCCCACCTCTGATCTAGATACACAATGCATAATCACAATCAATAGGTTCTTATTTCATTGAGAAGGTGGTATTTTGTAACGTGCAGCTGCACAGTGGTTCTGGATAAACAACCATACTTCAATGGAGCATGTTGTGCATCTTAGTAATTGGATTTGTCATTATGAAAATACAGAATGTTGCAATTTAATTTGGACACATTCGTGTATTTCTAATATAGTTGAAGTAATTCCCTTTTCAGCAATAGCACCCATACCTAGACAAACCTGACTATGAAAATGAAGGCCTGGTCTATACCACAAAGTTAGGTCGATGTAAGCCGCCTCGCATCGACTAGTTGCACACGTGTCTACACTTAAATCCATCTCCCACCAATGTAAGTGCAGACATAATACCAGCCCCCTGAGTGGTGCTGAGGCATGGTCAATGTACTGGGTTCGAGACACCATCAGTGTACACACTGCATTACCTGTTGACCCTAACAATCCTCCCGCAGCAGTCCCACAATGCCCGACAGATCACTCCAGCCACAATTGTGAATTCCACTGCCCACGAGTCACATAGACTGAAAGCTCCCCCAGCCCTTCCTTTAAAATCCCAGAGAATTTCTGAAATACCTTTTCCCTGGTTGTCCAGCTTGGTGAGCACACCTCTATCTGCTCGCCGTTGTTGTGTACAAATGCCCAGCTAATCATGCCGGATACACATTCCAGACATGCTCTGACCTGGAGTAGACAGCAGACATTTGATCTCCTGGGCCTGTGGGGTGAAGAGGATGTCTAGGCACAGCTCTGAACCAGCTGTAGAAACGTCAACATCTACAAGCAGATTGCTTGGGGGATGCAGGCAAAGGGGTAAGACAAAGACTAGCAACAGTGCCTTGTGAAAGCCAAGGAACTGGAGCAGGAATACCAGAAGGCCAGGGAGGCCAACAATTGATCCGGTGTGGAGCTACAGACCTGCTGCTTTTACAAAGAGCTGAATGCCATCATTGGCAGAGATTCCACCACCATCCTGAACACCACCATGGATACCTCTAAGGCACCAGAGTCACAGGCCCCTACCATGAACAGAGAGGAGGTGGTGGATGAGGAATACAAGAGACAGGTGACCAGGCAGGTCCAGCTGTGTCATGAGTCAGGACCTGTTTTTGACTCCACTGCAGTCCAACCAATCCCTGCAGTTGAGCACAGGCGAGCCCGAAGCAGGGGAAGGAACCTCAGATAAGCATGTAAAAAAGTTTCCAATTACAGTGATGGCCTCCCCAACTTAGCAGTACATAGCTACTGACTTTTCATTAATTCAGTGGTTTTCAAACTGTGGTCTGTGGACCCTTGGGGTTAGTCCATGTCTAAGATTTCCACAGGGGTCCACACTTTCATTCGAAATTTTTTTAAGGGTCCACAAGTGAAAAAAAAGGTTGAAAACCATTGCATTAATTTACCAGTACTACAAAAGGTAGTGGTACAACAAAGATGTAGAGTTGATAACTGCTTCCCATTCCTCTCTAGACTGAGACAAAGGTGGCCATGCAGAGCAGTTTGTTTACATTCAGATGAATTTCCCCTGAATCTCCTGAGAGCTCTCAATGAAACTTGCATGGAGGTATTCTGCAGTCCTCTCCTGAAGGTTTCTAGGGTTCGCAGTCTTATTTCTTCCTCTCTGGTAGAACACTTTCCCATGCCATTTGGTGAGGACTTCAGCAAGAATCATTGCCATAAACAGGCTAGCACCATACGGGCCTGGGAAGCTTCAGGACGCCAACAGCAACTGTGTTTCTCTGCCTTTGTTACCCTTAGGACTGAGATGTCAGCTAAAACCACCACCACCACCTGTGGAAAATGGTGCCAGTGCCCTGTACTCAGTTTCATGCAACCGAGCAATTCCCTCCTTATCTCCCTCACCCCTGGCAGGTCATACTCAACATGGCTGGTGCCGTGAACAAGCACTCCAAAGAAAGAGTGCCAATAAGCACGTCTTACTTAAACACCTAGGGAATCAAAAGAAGGGGGGGAATTCTGAATCCTACGTTTCGTTTTCCATTCCTACCTTACGGACAATGGTACCTCTATGTATTTTACTTGGTGATGCAGCTGCTGAGGCCTTGAGAGGTACAGTCTCCACACCACTGGAATGACTAACCCAGTGGGAGGACATGTTCTGCAAGATCCTGCAAGCCAGTGCTGCACCAGACCTTAAACAGAGGGCCTAGAGGGTGAACATTGCAGACAGTATGGAGAAGGAAAGGGCAGACAAGAGAAAGGCGCAGGAAAAGGAGAGGGAGCTGCACCGGGACATAATGCAGCTTCTCCATCAGCCAATGCAAATGCTGCCGACTCTTTTGGACTTCCAAGTTTAACGATCCCAGGCTCAACTGCCATTGCAGTCAGTGGAGAATTGCAGCACAGCGCCTCCCCACACACACCCCATTCCACATGGCCTCAAGGCCTGCATGCCTACCCCTACCACTCCACACTGGGGGAAAACATGGACAACCACAGCTTCATATACACTGACCTGGGAGAGCCATGGTTGATGTATGTGTAGCTACAATTGACAGTGTTCCCTGCTCTTGTTTATTTATTGAGATTCTAAATTATTTTAAGTTAAAATGTATTTACTTTTAAATTCTTCAGATTTTTTGTTTGTAGCTGTTTTTGTAACTGAATACAACTCTCTTGTTTTGAAAATTATTCATCTATTAGTTTACAACATATGGTGGGTAATGCCTGCTGGCAGTGAAAGTAGTGCTGTTGTATACTCACAACCCATAGGCTCAGTGCCAATCATCATCATAAATCACCTGTCATCATAAAATGTACAGCAGGCACCACAACAACATTAACAACTGCACTGTCAGTGATATATGCACATATGTGCAGCAAGCACAAATCCTAACAGATCCCAAAACTGCAGCAACAGGTTAAGCACAGCATACCACATTACAATGGCTGGCTGCTGAAGTGGTCTTTCAAAGCCGCCTTACGCTACATAACTCCTCACTGAGCTCATCTAATAGCCCTTGCGTCTGGCTGTTCAGACTCAGACAGCCAGTCCACCTCAACCTTCCACCCCTGCAGAAATCTCTTCTCCTCCCCCCCCCCGCCCTTTGCTTCACAAATATCATGCAGGACACAACAGGCAGCTATAACCACTGGGATACTTTTCATACTGAAATCTAATCTGGAGAGGAAACAATGCCAGCACCCTTTCAATCTACGAAAAGCACATTCAACTCTCATTCTGCATGTGCTGAGCTTGTAGCTGAATCTTTCCTTGGTGCTGTCAAGGTGGCCAGTGTATGGCTTCATGAGTCAGGGAGGAAGGGATAGGCTGGATCCTATGTCTACTGCCATTTCAACATCGCCAATGGTAATCTGCTGGACAGGAAAGAAGGTCCCCGTTTATAGCTCTGTGAACTGTCCTGCATTCTTAAAGATACAAGCATTGTGCACCTTCTCTGACCAGCCAACAATGATGTCAGAGAAGCGTCCTTGGTGATCCCTTTCTGTTGATGTACTAAAAGCTGAGGTGCTCTGGGGCCAAAATAGGGATGTGTGTGCTGTCTATTGCTCCAACAATTCAGGAAGTCCATAGCTGCAAAGCCATCCACTATGTCCTCCACAGCAGATGATTAATGGCCCTGTACACTTGCATGACAATGGCCCCGCACTGTGGATTTTTCTACTCCAAAATTACTTCCCACTGACTGGTAGCAATCCAAAGCATTGCAAATTGACAGTGTGATCATTACTTGCTTCTCCACTATCAGCGCAGTTCTCAGTTTGGTGTCCATGCATTGGATGACGAGGGAGAGCTCAGCACACAGATCCAGGCATGTGGCCTTTTGCATCCAAAAGTTCTACAGCCACTGCTCATCTCCCAAACCTGCACTACAATACAATCCCACCAGTCAGTGCTTATTTCTCGGGCCCAGAAGTGGCACTTCACCATCCGCAGCTGCTCAGTGAACGCCAACCACCACCTTGAATTGGTTCTTGCTATGTCTCAAGTCAAACTGACCACATGGAAATCATCATGCTCCCCGCAGCTCTTCTTGCCACGCTGCAAATACTGGAGGATCATGTATCCTGTGCTTGCAATGGTCATGACAATAGTGCAGAGCTGTGCAGGCTCCATGCTTCTGTCAGAGATGGCGGACAGCGACAAGTCCCATGCATGTTCGTAGGAAATTGAAAACAGATGCTAAAATTATCGGCTAGAGATATTATGGGGCGGATAACACTGTATTATGGGAATTTGACCCCATTTCTCCCAGTCACCCTTGTGAGACTCCATTCTGCCTCACCATGCATTGCCAAAACTACCCAAAAGACAGTGCACTGAACAGTGGCAGGTTGTATACCGGGATACCTACCCATACGGCACTGCACTGTGCATCAACACAAGCACTCCTAGTGGGTACATGTAGCACTGACCCAAGGAGTCAAGTATGCACGAACACATGCAATATACTAACTGTGAAGGGTGTATGCCAAAACTTGTGTTGGCAAAACTTGGTCATGTAGAGAGGCTTACGATATTAGTTATTTGGTAATTACTTTCAGGGTCCCTTCCAGTTCTATGAGATAGGTATATCTCCATATATTTTTTTATTTTACTTTGTTTGTTTATTCCTTTTTCAGAAGAGTAAGATAAGATGACACCTCCCTGAAAGGCTGAATGTCACAACTACCAGGCTTTCCAGTTGGTGTCTATCTTTGGAGACAGCCAACACCACTCCTGTAAACGTATGTTTTCCTTTTGCAATCTATTTAATATGTAGCATATATTTATCTCCTTCCTCAGACACTTTAAAAAAAACCCTGAACCTTTGATAAAGATAAGTATCAGCCGTTATCATTTAAACACCAAGTTATATATTGGAAAGCATATTTATATATCAGTTTCCACAAATTTAGAAAGGTCTCAAATGCAGGTAAACCAGTATCCCTAGAGCTCTGATTCTCAAAACTCTGATTCACCAGTGGTCTATGGAGCACCTCCACATGACTCAAAGAATTAAACACTTTGAAAACCAGACAGTGGAGGGTGATTTATGAGATGAACTTTCACTTACAAAGGATTCCACAGGGCAAAATAGTTAGAAAACAGAGTTCAGTAAGAGTGGAGAATTTAAAAATTAAGGACTTGATTCAGTCTTGAAATAAAATGATTCCCAGGCTACACAAGCCCCGCAAAACTCAGTTTTCAGCACAATGCAGTTGCCAATATAGTTATTTTTTATTTAATCAGAGCATAAGTACCAAGCGGAAATAGAATGCTTTAACAATTGCACAGAAAGTTAAACATTTCACACATAGGGAAGAACACTTACTTGAAATCCATTGTATAGGATGAAACAAGTCAATGCTGCTAATACTTATGAAGACTGCCGTACACAGAGGTAGCAGTAGTACTGACCAGGCAATACTAGCAGCCACTCTCCAACCCAAAACCTAAAAAGACAAAGGAAAACATGAGTAGCAGTACAGCACAAACCTTAAATACTGTCTCTGTAAACCAAATACCAGCCAAACTACCACATAACCCAATTAATCAGAAAGGTCAGATACTTGTGCAATATTGTCCACACCAAGCATTCAAAAAGCATGCATCTGGTCCCAATAAACCATGAGATTAACTTAAAATTCATGAGATTTGAGAGATAATAAATTTGGGGTTCTTTTTAGTTGACTTCTGGTTTCTTAACTTTTAAGTGGCAAATGCATCCGGTTTTCAAGCTCTTCTCTGCAACCATGAGAGTTAGAAACATACAGGTTTGGTTTTTTCTAAAAAGAAAACTGAGGATTGGTCTATACCTAAAACTTCGGTCAACCTAGCTATATCACTAAGGGCTGTGAAAACATTTGCGCCCATGCGATATAACTACATCAAACTAACCCCCTCTGTAGATGCAGATAGGTCAACAGATTAATTCTTCCGTCGACTTAGCTACCACCTCTCGTGGGGGTGGACACAGTAAAGGAACAGAAAAATCCCTTCGATTTCTATCACAAATGCCTACATTACAGTGGCATAACTGCAGTGCTGCAGCTGTGCAACTCGTAGCATAACATACCACGAGAGTCTCACATAATCAGTCGACTCCAGCAAGGTTTGTAGTAAAATGGCAAGAACTGGTAACACTGCTTGTGACTTGCTGCACACGTGTGAGTCCGCATTTATGGCAAGTGGCAAAAAAGAATGAGGACCCCAAGATTCACTGTTCATGAAGCAGGATCTCTTTTGATTGTCCCGATTATGTCCTGAAGTTAGTTTTCAGGCTGGGATTTCCAAGAACCAGAGTTTGGCGCCTATTAGCCATTGAAACGCCATAGGCTATAGGCATTTAACGCCCTTTGGCGCACTAGCTCTCAGTGGTTAAGTCACGGTCCGGATCCCCCCCAAGGGCTGTCAGTCACTGCGCACCCCCTGCCGGCTGCGGGGCCCGCATTACCCAGCAGGGCACTGGCATCCCCGACCGGCCCAGACAGGCTGCGGGCACTGCGATGCTTTCGGCTAGACACGCCGATTGCCAGAGGTCCCCGCGGTGCGCAGGGCGGGCTCCGCACACCCAGGGCAGGGCACCAGCCCGAGCAGGGGCCCTGACGCGCGGGATCAGGCCAGGCCACGGTCCACCCGGCTCCCACAGCATCTACCCCGCAGAACAGTCCGGGGCGACCGTCACTCGGCCTAGGGAACTCACAGCCCCTTCTCCCCTCCCCCACCGGGGGCAAGGAATGCGGCGGTTGCCCGACAGCGGGGCCTAGGACCCCCACACTGCTACAGGGAGGGGCCTGAGAACGGCACAGGGCGCGGCTCTCACCTGCCTGAGCAGCGCCTGCTGCTCCCCGCCGCCGCCTGCCCTCATAGTCCCTGCAGCGTGAGTCCCGCTGCCGCCGCCATTCAAAGCCGCCAGCGTTCAGGCCCCCGCTTCCTCCACCGGGGCTGTTCATCGTGCTGCCTGTTGGAGCCACCCATCAGGCGCTCCTATGGCCAGCCCCCGCAGGGACCCCACAACCGGAAGTGACGGCGGCAAGGGAGCTGAAACTACAGCTTCTGAATCGGGCAACTACCGATCCTGCGCAGTACGGGCACTGCACGTCCCGGGTCTCCCGGCGTGCCTCGCGCCCAGGTGATCCCGAGTGTCCCCCTGCTACCGCGGGTCAGCAAACCGACTCCGGTCCCGCTGTGTACCCAGTGTGTGTGTATATACACACACACCCCTCTCTCTCTCTCATTACTCACTCCTGCCCCTGGTCGTTACTACATACTGCTCGTATGGCGAGGCACTTACAGTTGTCCTATGCTCTTTTCCACAGCTAACGGGGACACAAGAGGCTACGTTATGAAGAGAGTAATGGGATGACCCTAAACAACCAGATCTGCTTGAAGGCACTGCACTTCTGTGGTTTTTAAAAAAAAAAACTTGTGAAGACAGAAGGAAGCTGAAAGAGGAACCACGGGGGCCGGCTGTTTAAAAAAACCGCACCTATACAACACTAACACTTCAGTAAAAGTGAAATCTCACCTTCACAGAGCACAGAAACTGACTTATGAACTCCCCTAATGAGATCTCATCCCATAATTGTCACAAACAGTAGGACAATGGCTTCAACATGCCAATTATAGTTAACTGTTATTTAAGCCCCAAGGTAATACCTCTCTCTTGTTAGGCAAGGTGGGTTTGACGCTTACGTGTTTCAGATGGACATTAAACATGATAATATGAACATTTGTTGCATACACAATGTATTTGTCAAACATCCAGAACAAGGCGTTTGGGACAGATTTTACTCTCAGCCTATCATAAATCTAAAGCAACTTCAGTGAAATCAGCAGAGTTATTCTAAGGAATGGTAGCAGAGCCCAGACTTTAGGACCCAATTCCCTATGCACGCACTTTTCTTAGAAGAAGCAGAGCATTACCTTGAAACATTTTATTTTTTTTCCCTTTACCTTGTTAAAAATCAAAACTAGTAAAGGAAATGGAGGACACCACAACACTTGCAATCAGTATGTTGTTTCTACCAAGATAGAGTAGGGGGGCTTCTTCTAACAAGATTTTTCTGTTGTGCACTGGTGCCTTATATTAACATTTAATGTACATTACACACCTATTGCTTTTTCTAACACACATCAACTTGCATTTTTGTGGTCTAATACATAAGCAGAGCCTTTTTCTGTTCAAGTGTGCACCAAACAACAGTATAAAGAGAAAGGAACACTTAAAGCCAAGGCCCCATATGGCCCATTGTACATCTAACCACAGATTATGGGCAAGGCATTTTTTTAAAATTTAAAGAGAAAAATCTGAACAATTCTGCACCTATTACTTTTGAATGATTTTATGAAAGTCCATTTTTTCCTCTGTACTTAATGGCTAATTCCAGTGCACATGTACATGAGGAAAGCTACTATCATTCTAGCAGTAGCTTACACGTAAAATACTGCAAATTTAAATCCAACAGCATTTAAGCTAAAGTTGTGAGGGTATCCGTTTACTGATTAGAAGAGGAAGTGTTTAGACTGCAGTATGTGAATTATACAAGGAGTGGTGCAATTTATCTAGAACAATACTTAACACTTTGCCAACTTTAATATTAATCCTTCCTCGGACCACCTGCCTCATTTTATAAATGGGGAAAACAAAACAAAGACACAGACATTCTTGTAATGTGTATATATAGGAATAAGAAATCTTCCTTTGTCAAAGGCCACACTGACAGGAGGTGATGTTAGAACACAGAGGTTCTTATCTCCTTAATGGGTCCTTAGTCAATTAACCCACACCGTGGCTGACAAAACATAATAAACCTACCATACATATAGGATTATTAGATTTTAAATAAGGCTGTCCAGCAATTAAAAAAACTAATCCTGACTAATCACACTGTTAAACAATAATAGAATACTATTTAAATATTTTTGGATGTTTTCTACATTTTCAAATATATTGATTTCAATTACAACACAGCATACAAAGTGTACAGTGCTCACTTTATATTTATTTTTGATTACAAATATATGCACTGTAAAAAAAAATAGTATTTTTCAATTCACCTAATACAAGTACTGTAGTGCAATCCCTTTATCATGAAAGTTGAACTTACAAATGTAGAATTATTCAAAAATAAAATAATGTAAAACTTTAGAGCCTACATGTCCACTCAGTCCTACTTCAGCCAATCACAAACAAGTTTGGTTACAATTTGCAAGAGATAATGCTGCCCGCTTCCTGTTTACAATGTCACCTGAAAGCAAGAACAGACATTCGCATGGCACTGTTGTAGCCAGCGTTGCAAGATATTTACATGCCAGATGCACTAAAGATTCATGTGTCCCTTCATGCTTCAACCACCATTCCAGAGGACATGCGTCCATGCGGACAGGTTCTGCTCGATAACGATCCAAAGCAGAGCGGACCGACGCATGTTCATTTTCATCATCTGAGTCAGATGCCACCAGCAGAAGGTTGATTTTATTTTTTGGTGGTTCGGGTTCTGTAATTTCTCTTTTAAGACTTCTGAAAGCACGTTCCACACCTCGTCCCTCTCAGATTTTGCACAGCACTTCAGATTCTTAAACCTTGAGTGGAGTTTTTAGAAATCTCACATTGGTACTTTCTTTGCGTTTTGTCAAATCTGCTATGAAAGTGTTCTTAAAATGAACATGTGCTGGGTCATCATCCGAGACTGCCATAACATGAAATATATGGCAGAATGTGGGTAAAACAGAATAGGAGATATACAATTCTCCCTCAAGGAGTTCAGTCACAAATTTAATTAACGCATTTTTTTTAAATGACCATCATCAGCATGGACGCATGTCCTCTGGAATGGTGGCCGAAGCATGACGGGGCATACAAATGTTTAGCAGATCTGGCACGTAAATACCTTGCAACGCCAGCTACAAAAGTGCCATGCAAATGCCTATTCTCACTTTCAGATGACATTGTAAATAAGAAGCAGGCAGCAGTATCACCTGTAAATGTAAACAAACTTGTTTGTCTTAGCGAGTGGTTGAACGAGTGGGACTAAGTGGTCTTGCAGGCTCTAAAGTTTTACATTGTTTTGTTTTTGAGTTCAGTTATGTTAAAAAAAAAAATCTACATTTGTAAGTTACACTTTCACAATAAAGAGACTGCACTACAGCACCTGTATGAGGTGAATTGAAAAATAATATTTATCATTTTTACAGTGCAAATATTTGTAATAAATAATAATATAAAGTGAGCACTGTACACGTTGTATTCTGTGTTGAAACAAATCAATATTTGAAAGTGTAGAAAAACATCCAAAAATATTTAAATAAATGGTATTCTAGTATTGTTTAAGTGCAATTAATCATGTGAGTTATCTGCGATTAATCGACAGCCCTAATTTTAAATAACCTCTGGAGTTTGTTATAAGTGGAGCTGGTAGCATCACCTATAGTCAAGGTTGCCTGCCGATATCCATTTATGTGTGTTGGCAGTTGCTTATAACAGAGTTGAGTGAATAATGGATTTTTCAGGGTGGTAGCTGAACTGAAAAAAAAGTTTAAATCTGAAGCTGAGTTTTCATTTTTTTTCCTCAGCAACAACGGAAAATTTCATCCAGATTTACTTGAATTGACATTTTGGAAAGAAATGTCACTTCTACTCAACTTTTCAAAAGTTTCTCCATCCTCCCCCTCTTTTTTTTTTTTAAATTCAGCCAAAAATAATTGCTGAATTCACAAATAAATTTGATTGCCCAGAAACTACAGTTTTCGGCACATTCACTATTTGCTGAACAAATCTGAGCTAGCTCTAGTTTATAACTTTGCCAAACTGTTTAGACTCAAGTTTCTCATACTGAGTATGTGGGCCCCCTCCCCTTTAAGTTTAAACACTTTAATGCCTTGGAGCAGGTACATGAAATTTGGCAGGGTGGTCCTGCTGGTGCCAGAAATATGCTTTTTGCAGTCCCTGTGAAAGTCCCCAAATTTGGCCAAGCTGTAAGCCTTCAAAAATCTGAGTGCCTAACCTGAGTTACCTGGTTCCAGATTTACTGAAGTGCTGAATGCTCATAATTGCAACTGAAGTCAAGAACTGTTTTGAACATATGAACTGCTATAAAAATAAGTATTCAGGAAAAAAAATAGAGCTTAGGTGTTTTAAATTAGGAACCTGAAGATAGGACACACTTGACAATTCTGGCTCATCTCTGCATCTGTAAAATAGGGACAATATTACCACTTAATCTCTCAGAGGCATACAAGGCATTCCGTGGTATGTCTCTACTTCAGTCTGGAGGTATAAATTGCCATCTTGAGACATACACATGCTAGCTTTCATCGAGCTGGTACACTACGAACAGAAATACAGCCACGATGGCATGAGCAGCTACCCCTCCAAGATGATAGCCACCTGCAGGTGTGTCTAACTCCTCGTGCCACAGCAGCTACATTTTTATTTTTAGCATGGGTATATCGCCTCAAACCAGAGGTTTCACCTCTATCTCAAAAGGTAGCTATACCCACTATGGTGAGAGAAACCCCCAGGATGAAATTATTAATTTTATATTAAATGTAGGGCTTGGATAGTATGCATTAACTAATGCAATGTGAGGGATAAAAATAGTGAAAGTAACCATTTGCTGAGTTCACAGAATGAGGCTGGGGTCCTGTGCAAAATTGTCACTAGTTACACAATCACGTACTATCAATTCATACACACAAGGGGGCCCAATAAAGGTTGCCTGGGAAACTTTCAGTCTGGCATTAAATGCTTGATGTGCAACCTTAAAATGGTCTTTTAAAAACAAGTATATTTTTTAAAAGTGTGATTTATAACTAATTCAGCAAAATTCTCTCCTCCATCCTGGTTTGTAATTTAGTCTTGTCAAATGAAGTGACCTGAAATATGTTTATCCCAATAGATTGACAGAAGTGAAATTGTAAAAGCTCTTTGGAAAAAAGATCATTAACAAACATCTCTCACCTGTGAAAGAACTAAAATTCAAAACCACCCTCTGGAGCATTTTATTCTGAGACATACACTGCAATGAGTGCAAGGTATGCAGAAATTAAGAAAAAAGAAAATCTCTGTACAAGGAATAAAATCAACAGTATTAGAAGTCTACTAGCATTCTGATGAGCATTTAGATGTCCATGAGTCATGTAACTGCACTGGCTCTTCCTTCTTTTTCAGTTTTTGCAATTTCCATTTTCTTCAGTGAAAAAATATCTAAAATAAAAATTACTGTACAGATGGGGAACAAAGGCGTTGTAATCTGAAAAACAGAGAAGTAGCACCTATCAATATGAAAATTCTCCGCAGATAATAGATTAAAGTGTGTACATGCATTTGTGTCTAAAGAATTCTACCATAGCATTTCAGAATTCTATTAGTCACTTGGGATAAATTGCTTTTTGGAGGAACGTAAAATCTTCAGTTTATTCATTATCGATAATCTTGGTAAGTAAGGGCAATTAGATTGTGTCTGAGCTTTGCTAGGATTAACTGGCTACATTGAGAAGAAGTCTAAGAACAAGTGACTAATCAATAAGTACTAATAATGCTCTACTAATTTTCCTCACACCCACCCACCCACCTTTGGTCTTCAGCCTTCTGTGGACCAGCTCCCATGCCTTCTAACCCTATTCTATATCCAAGTGTTGTTTGGCATCGGCAGTATCCCTGGCCATCAAGAAGCAAGAATTCACACCATCCCATATATGGAATTCAGTCCATATGCCTCAGATACTAAGAGAAACATGTTCAGAGAGAACATTGATCTACCTATATACAGGAGCTGGTGCTTTGAAAACTATCATGTAGAAGTTAGGTTAGATATTCCCCTATCTTCTGATTTGAATATTAATGAAACAAAGGTACAATTTATAATCCCTTAATTTTTTTTTTTTTTAAAGAATTTGGTTTGCACAATATGTATTTACTTTTAATAACCTCTATTAGCCCTTCAGCAAGTACATAGTTTTTCCCCCACTTAAAACTCTTAGCAGAGATAAATATTTATTAAGTAGAATTTTGTTTTGGTAATATTTGTTTACTGAGGGTAAACTTCAAGAAAAGGTAAAGCATCTAAGGAAGAGTTATTTTAATAGCCATAATACAACACTTGATCTTAGGGAAATGATAGAATACTGAATGGTATACATGTACAGATCAGCACAACATTTTTAAGAAGACCCACAGACTCTTTCCAACTTACTTACAGTAACACAAGTTCAGCAAAAATGGCCCCAGACATTTGTCTTCCTAATATTGGCAAGATTTTTGAAAAGTGACTAGAGCTGAAAATTTAGATTTAATTGTTACCTTATTTACTGAGTCTTTGTTGCTACTATTGTTCCATTTTGAGCAGCTGCAGTAGGTATAAGAACATTCAGGTCAGGAGCATCAAAAAAGTATGCCTACATTATTAGATGGGAGTGAGAGAGAGTTAGAAACAAGACACAACTTCACCTTGACATGTTCATTTTCACAAGTTATATTTTATGGAGGTACAGTTTTAGCATTTAGGCAAATTTTAGCTCTTTTCAAAAAGTCACATTGTTAATTCAAAGAGTTTCTGTGGAAGGAGCTTGATGTCAGTTTATGTGGTTGCTTGTTATTTTACTGTTGGAGAAGAAAACAAAAATACCCACCACACAGAGACCCCATTGAACTTCCCCTGGAGACTGCTGGTGAAATCCTGGCCCCTCTGAAGTCGATAGCAGAACTCCTATTGACTTCATTGGAGCCAGGATTATGACCTCCATACGTTATAATTTGCATTGTACTGAATTTATGTACTTCCGAAGGCTAAAGGGTTTAAATGGACCTTCTTGGGTTTGAACCTGTGGTGCAAAGAATCAAGCTATTTCAAACCTGAAGCTTGGATGATGCCTCCCCAGCTTTGTACAAAAGGGGGAAAAAGTAGAAGTAGTTTATGTTCTCTTAGTTACACTTAGCAAAATTTGTGTCTTAGCTTTGTAATTTCTAATTATGTGTAAGTAGTATGTACAAAACACTATATACTGAACATTTGATAAGCTTTAAAAGAATAATCTTTATACTTACCTGAATGAGATGTTAATTGCATATGATACAGATTAATGCTTTAAAAGGCTGCTGTCATAAATGCAAGGTATACTTAAGACGGCTATCTGAGGAACAATTTATGCTAAAAATGTAACCATCATTGCTACTTTTAGTGTAGAAACACTCGGGGAGAGATCTACAAAAATCTTTGTGCTATGTTTGAATATTCATGCCTGCCACATGTATTGAGATTTTTTCAGAACAGCATCCTTATGTTTATGCTTTGCAATTATCAAGAGATCTGCTTAAACAAAAAGCTCCACAAACCCCCTTGATTTTAATACAAAGCTATTACTGTACAGATTGATTTAACTCAAATAATATATATCTTAGACGCTAAGAAAGAACATTATCATACCAAACAACCAACAGCAAGCAGGGCATGAAGAAGTACAACAGTCACCATAGTAGCCAGTGCAATCCTTCGGTTATCGTCTCTAACAGCAGGCCAAAATGTCATTACTAAAACTGACCCCGAAAGGCCCAGAGCAAACATTACCAAGATCCATCGTACAGCTTTTTGTGGAATAATCCACAAAATCTGTTTAAAAAGAAAGAGAGAGAAAGAAAAAAAGGCCTTATTAAATATCAAGATACATTTATTTAAGTCACTGTTTATAGCATTACAGCTCCATAGATCACATCCATTCATCAGGACTGTTAGCAAGTACTATTCATGCTTCATTTGGCACCAAAACATAAAGGTTTCTATCACCCCAAGCTAAGAGGAGACTCCATTAGCTGTATCAGTACCAAGGCTTACTAGCTGGAACCAATGAAATAATTGTACTAAATAAGAACAACTAAAGCTTACAGTGAGAGCACTTTAAAAAGAGTTCCACTGGTTTGAAAGAATTTACCAGTCCCTGAGATATTCTCTAAAATGAAGAATTCTAGTGTAGGTGGTAAAATCTGTTGACATTTTTTAGGGTGCCAACTCTATGTCCTGTAGGCTGCAGCCACTGAAGGAAAACATCACAGATGAGAAGGTCTAATATTCCATCTAACAGGTCTAATATTCCATCTAATTTATGTGGCATAAATACACAATAGGCAGCCTGTTACATAAATTTAAGGAGTTAGAGTACTCATGTCTCACAGGATACACATATGAATGTCACGTACTTTCCAGCCAATCTTTTCATTGGGAGGTAAAAACATACACCAGCCAACACATCCATGTACATTTTCTAGTCAGACAACATTTAATAAAAACTCCTGAGATTTTCATAATACATTTGATGATGCTCTTTAGGCCATACTTACAGCTGTTGGAATATAAATAAAGAGTGAATAGCCATAGACACACACTATCTCAAGAAACGAGTAGGAGACTATATTCATAACTTTGCTATTTCTCCACATAAGGAATCCCCAGAGAGCCAGAGGAACCAGCCAAGCATAAGCATAGATAGCGGTTGCAGCTATGGACACTGTAAAGAGACATTAAAGAGATTTAGTAATACTAAACACCATCATTAATTTAATTTTTTGCTTCTAATTGAAGAGCTAACATTACAAAAAAAAAAAAAAAAAAAAAAAACAACTAAGATTACTTTAAGGAACAATGGCAACTTTTGCATTTATGTCCTTTTTAAAAAAAAAAAAAGCCTACCACTACTATAAATTAATACTTAAGCTTATAGGGGAAAGGTTATTTTTCTGTTTTCAGTGTTTTTACTTTGACTATATAAAAATGACATCAGTTTCAGTATTTTCTGTGGGTATTCAATTCGCCATTTGTGTGGAACAGTGGAAAGAAAAACCCACTTAAAAAAAAAAAAATACAAAAAGGATACTAAGGACCACTAAAACTGGGAGGAGAGCTCAGGAGGTATAACATCTGAAGCTATTTTTAACTCATTTATTTTAAATTGACAGTATTCCTTTAAATATGTCATGCATTTAAAAACAAGTGTTCTTTTATAGGTATTGCATTCTCTTTCACAATATAAAGGACAGCCAAAGGGCAGGCAATTGCTTCCCCACTCTCTAACTTCATTAGAGCAACACATAATGGTTAAGCTTCCTTTACTGATTTTGTATCCCAGCATGAAGTAGGAACTTCAAGCCCTTTGTTAAGTGGACTGAGTGATTATTACTGTATGATCTGCTGAAATTCTATTCAACTTCTTACATGAACACTATCAAGAGATGTCTATTCACCTACAACTTTAATTATTTTTGCATCTGTCTGGAAGTGGAAAGAGACAGTTATTAAAAAGTTATGACAAAGCAAAGCTATGACTTCTACATACAGATTTATTTGTTTAAAAGAAAAACCTAAGTTATAAGAGATAAGGAAACAAGAATGAGAACTACTTACACACCTTTTCTGAACTCGGGCACATACTGGTACGCAGGTTTACCCAGATGGATGAAGAAATTTGAAAGATTACCACTAATAGCAATGGCAAAGACTAATGTGGCACATATCCAAAAAGGACCTTAAATGGAAACAAATCAATTTAACAAGATAGTTCTCCTGTGCCCCACCCTTGTACTAATTTTAACAAAAGAATGAACTTCAATAATGTAGCTATTAAATAATATTAATGTTACAATTGGTACACACCATAAAGATCTGGATTGCTACGGATATATAGTCTTACAAAGTTTTTTCCTGGTATTGGGAAAACCGAGCCTTTTATTCTGTCTAGGACCTAGGAAAAAAATACCATCATGTTACTGAAAACGCACTATGAAATAACTATAAAGCATCTATAAATATTAGTCTACAGTTAAAACTGTTAAACCGCTATAATTCCCTTTGTGTGAAGTAAGATATTAGATAATGTTCTCACCCCTCAGCCAAAAGGCCGAGAAGCGATTACTAATATTAAGAACAATTACAAACCTGGTATGTATCCACATCAAAGAAAGTCTGGTAGTATTCAAATGTCCAGAAGGGGGCACTTTTCTTCTGTCCTGCAAGTAACTTGAAGATAGGAAAGATAATTCAATAGAAATTATTACAATCATCCATTTTACTTAGTAAGTCATTTAAAGCCCAATAATATTACTTACACCATAGCTAGAATAATGGGAAGTAAGAGAATTATTTCTCTCTTTCTCTGGTGTTCGTTAACAGCAGAAGATATTTTCTATGGGGTTGCATATTCTAGATGTGCAAATAGTTTATGATTCCTACCTCCTTTTTGTTGAGGAGGTTTACAAGTAATATAACTGCCATTAATAATTAAATGTCTTGTTCAACTAGCCTTTCAAGTCTAAAAGCCTCAACCCTACCACCTATACTGTATTACCACTAAGTGTCTTGAAGTCAACTACATCTGAGCTTCTTCCAGTCTCCACCTTACAATAGGTGTAAGTGGGAATTAAAGTATGCACTTCCATCAGTACTGACAGGGCCAGCAAGGAAGTTCCCTGTTCCTTCCTGATAAAAGTGTTGACTGTTGTAAAGGGTATTTAGATACATCATGTTGATGGGGGCATTATAAATGTGTTATTATTACCTCAGTTTTATCTGAGTCATCAGTCCCCAGTAACTCGTCATCCTCCTCTCTCCTAGAGTCTTGCAGAAGGCCATACTGATTCTTGGGGTTTTCACTAGGCTCATCAATACTTATTGTGGTGGCATCTGGGTTTCCTGCCAGCAAGTTAGCTGCATCATCAAATTCTGAAAATAAGCACATTACAAAAAAGGTGGTATTTTCAAGGTTTAATTTAAAAAAAAAAAAAAAAAAAAAGTTTCATTTTAAGACTGATATCTCATCAATCCTTAGGCCTTGTCTACACTAAAGTTTTGTTGATGCAAGTTACACAAACAATCCAAAACCACTATAACTACATTGCTTGTGTATGTTCACACAATGCTCCTTCTGTCAGTGGAGCGCATCCCCAGTTGATGCTCTAGCACCGACAGAGAGAGCAGTACACTGTGGGTAGCTATCCCACTGTGCTATTCGCTACCTTCTGCGGCTAGGAGTTGTGGGAAGGCGGAGTGGATCGCAGTGCATCATGGGTATGGGCTCAACATCCCATGATGCAGTTTTTTCTGTCCCATCATTCCATGGGCTTCCGATTGCGTTTCACACCATTTTTCAACAGCCCCTGCAGCATAATTAGGGACTTCAACATCTCCGTTTGCTCCTCCTCCTTCACTTTTATCATCCGCTCCTTGCCCATTAAAATTTGCTCCTGGCTCTCCTTCCTGTCCTGGGTATTAGATAATTTTCATTTACTGTCTCTCTCCATGGCCTGTGTTCTTGTTTTTCGGTGTCTAAGGATTGGAGCACCTCTCGAAACATGTCCTCCTGGCTCCTCCTCACCCACACCGTCAGTGTGTAGGGGGTTCCCCTGAAGGCCACATCTACAGAAGCACAAGAAACAATAAACAGAAGCATGATTGTTAGTGTATTCACAGCATCGAATCATGACAGCATCAAATTATGATAGTAAAATACACCTTTTAAAATATGAAATAATCTCTCACTGTCCCTTGGCCAGAACATAGCTAAGGGAACACCCTAAACATGGTGAGTCAGCCGGGGGCAAGGGGGAAAGTGGGGACTAAAGATAGGGCAAAGGATCTAGGTGGTTTTTTAAGGGGCTCCCTGCAAACGACTAGGGACAAAATTGTAAATTCTGCCACCATTTTCTACGGGGGGTGGGGGGGTGTCACTGAAACCGATATCTCACTCCTGACCGTAAGCAAGAATGCAAGGGTACATCTCCTGCAGGCGTGCAGCTTCAGACCTGGTCCCTATGTTGGTTGCCTGTTTGCCACTTTGGTCCCTAAACAAGTGATTGCCGATTAGTGTGAAAAAGTTTCCTACAATGGGGGAAGGAATAAAGCAGCTCTGCCGAGGAACCTTCAGCAGAGGATTGGCGAGTACCTCCAGGAAAGTTTCCTAGAGATCTCTCTGGAGGATTCTTGTGAAATCTTGATGTGCATTAACATACTGATCCGCCCTACTGCGTAGCTGCAAAGGGGAATGTGAAGCACACGCAGACACAGCTAGTTGTGTATATTTCTATCCCTTAACTCACTTCTAGCATATAACAAAGCAAAGGACAGCTATACCTCATATAGCCAAGCAGTATCAACTCAAAAAGATCACTTACCAGAGCTCTCCTCTCCTGCATCATGTGTGCCAGAGATGGAGTGCTGGGACTGGCTCGAACCCTCCTGGATCAAGAAGAGGTCCTGGCTTGCCACGGTACAGGACAACTCTGTTGCCTGTCCCATCTCATCCTCCAGCTCAACCTCCTTGTCCACCACTTCATTCTCAGGGTTGAATCCATTGTCTGCTGTCTCCAGGCCCCCCAAAGTATCCACGGGGCTTTTGGAGGTGGGATCGCCGCCGAGGATGGCATCCAGCCCCCTATAGAAGCAGGTCTTCAGTGCAGCATCTGAGCAACGGTTTGATTCCCTTGCCTTTTGGTACGTCTGCCTGAGCTCCTTTATCTTTGCATGGCACTGATGTGTGTCCCGTTCATAGTCCTTATCCAACATGCCACAAAGTTCCTATGGCTGGAGTGGAGCTGGGACTGCACAGCCTCCTCTCCCCACAGTGCCAGCAGATCCAACAACCCAAGTATGCTCCAAGCGGGAAAGCGTTTGCTGCATGGCGCCACCATGGTCAGCTGCGAATATGCGATGTGAGCTCTCCATGCCAAGCAAACAGGAAGTGGAATTTCAAAAATTCCCAGGCCTTTAAAGGAGGAGAGGCAGATACCTGTGTACCTGGGTACAGGGCAGCGGAGTTTGAACTGCTGACCAGAGCGGTCAGGATGGGCATTGTGGGACACCTCCCGGAGGCCATTTACAGTGACATAACCAAGTGCAGTGGCTACACTGACACTTTTATCGTTAAAACTTTTCTGGCTCAGGGGTGTGAAAAAACATTCCCGCCGCCCCCCCCCCGAACGACAAAAGTTTTAACGATGAAAAGCACTGGTGTGGACAGCGCTTCGTCGGTGGGAGCCATGCTCCTGGCGACGAAGCTACCACCCCTCGTTGGAGATGGTTTTATTTTGCTGCCGGGAGAGCTCTCTCCCAGCGATAAAGAGCGGCTACACAGCGCACCTTACAACAGCGCGGCTGCAGTGGCACAGCCGCACCATTGTAAGATGCACAGTGGAGACATAGCCTTTGTCAATACACCTTTGTTGCAAAAAGGTCTACACCTCTCGCTGGGGCGGTTTTATTTTGTTGACAAAGCAGGAGAGTTTTGTGGGTGGAAGGAACACTGTAGAGTATAAACCTCCACTGTTTTGTCGATGAAAACTGACTTTTGTCGACTAAACTCTGTAGTGTAGACAAGGCCTTAGGGTCCATGTTATTAGCGTGGGCACACCTAGGGTGAATTGTTTCCTAAAGCCTCAACTAGCTCAGATTAAGCTGGGTGCTCGTTCAGTTAATGGAGTGCTGTGCCTTCTCTCCAACTAGTCTGTCTTCTGTGTGCGCTAACGATATATCACAGACTTAGGTCCCCATCCTTCAGTCAGAGTCACTGGACAGACCTTTATATCCACAAGCAGTCAAGTGGGGCCCTGCACTGGTGCAGGCAGCTGCCCGTGCAGAACAGATTTATGATTAGACAGCCTTAGCCCTCAAAGATATCTTTAAAAATAAGTTTGACACTATATCGATTTCAAGGTCTGATCCTATGTACAGGTGAGAATGTTCTCATCTCTGCACCCAGTGGGCCAGTTCTGATCAGCTTAAGCTCCGAATTTACACAAGTGTAACCAGTGTTTTCAGTCAAGATAGAAATAACATTTAATCACCTAAGTGCTTTGAGATGCTCATCTAAAAAGATGCTATGCAAGAGTGAAACAGTTAAAGACATTATTTGTGTAAACTTGCGTTACTTAAACTCACATTCACAGGGAACCAAAGCAAAGGCTGCAACCACTTAAAAAGAATCAATTACTGTCACTTATTCATTTTCCTTAACATGAAAGTTTTGGCCCAATTAACAAGTGTAATTTGACAATTTACCTTGAAACTTTAAATCATCCACAGTCGCCATTCATTCGCTAGGCTCTAGAACGAGTATTCAGAACTTTAAAATATCTGAATAGCAGATCAAAAGTTAAACATCTAAAATGAAAAATAAGTGACTGAAAATATTTTTAAAATGCAGTTTTTCTCTCAATACATTGATGAAACAGGTATTTGTAGCTTCCCCCTCTCTTCAGCATGAATAGTATAGTTAAGGTATTAAAATTTCCTGCAAAAACATAGAAGTTTAGATATTATGATGTCATTATACTCAAGCATATAAGGAGATGTAAAACTACAGTTCTGATGTTTGTGGTAATTAAAAACCGATACCACAAATTAAGGGCTTATCCCTAACATCCTGTCCAAATACCACTTTGGCTAGCTACAGTCTCCTTTCTTTTCCTCCTACCGTAGTTAATATTAATGTGATAGTCTTCATTTCTTGTCCTGACCTATTGTACAATGTTCCTGTCCTGTGCACAGTTAGATAGTTAGTTTCACCCCAGAAAAGGTGTATTTCCATGGTGGGCACATATACTTCAGCTACCTCCTAAGAGTGTTACAGAGTGCAATTCATTTCTGAAGACATATGAAGATCCTTAACTAAGAAATATAGAAATGATTGAACAGGTTAAGGGGGACATTCATGGGGCAGTTTCCATCCTTTCCAAAAGTCCCTGCGTCTTGCCCTAAGCCACAGGCAGCAGCCAGCGCTGCAGGGACAGACAGGCAGCTCCCACGGGAGGGTCGGGACTTATCCTCTTCCCTCATGGGCTAGTCACACACGGGTGACGTATTGTCCGTTCAGTTGATGTCAGGTGGGGGTGAGTTTGACAAGGATCCCTGAACATCTCCGGGGGGGGGGGGGGGGAGAGACGTGTCTCCTCCGTGTGGGGGACAAAAGGGAGGGAGACGGGGGTAGCTCCCCTACCAGCATCCCCCCGAAATGCACACGCCGGGGGAGACTAGGCAGGATCTGGGCACAGGGGAAAGGGAAGAGCACCTGGACCCCCCAGCCCAGCCCACACAGCTACCGGGACCCGGCCTTTGCCCCCACCCCCAGCACACACCAGCAGGGGGAGGCTCTCCGCGGCCTGCGAGGGGCTCGGGGAGAAGCCGGTCCGGCCCAGGGCGCTCACCTGGCGGGGCCGGGCGGCTCGCGGGGGTGAAGGGTGGGGACTGCGGTAATCTCCAAAAGCTCGGCCGGGCGTTGAGAAGATAAGCGGAAGGAACCAAGGCCACCACTACGGAGCTGTGTTGCCGGAAACAAGAAACTAACCGCTCCCCTCGCTCCACCCTATTAAAGCGACAGGAGCCTCTTGGCAGCGCCAGCCAATCAGCAGCTCAGCTACTCTCTTCCCTCCCCCCTCCCAAACTGGTTTGAGCCACATTGGTAGCGCCAGCCAATCAGGAGCTCAGCTACTCTCTCCCCCCCCAAAAAAAACCAGGCCTGAGCCACATTGGTAGCGCCAGCCAATCAGGAGCTCAGCTGCTCTCTCTCTCTCTCTCTCTCTCTCTCTCTCTTAAAGAGGTAGTGCATGCTATGGGGAGGGGACCAATAGGAGCAGTCTGTCTGCCTGCGCCATCCCCCCGGGGAAAGGCGGGTTTGTATAATCCACATACACAAGCAGTAGCTGGCAGCGTGCTCGGCAGCTGTGACCAGCACGAGCTGGGCAAGCCCGCCCCCCCCCCCAACTCATGCCAACAGAACCTTTACATACACGTAAAAATCCTCAGCCATTTGCTGCTTCACAGCTCCCAGAACAACTGTTGCAAGAATTGTTACAGATTTTTAAAAAGGGAGTATTTCTTGTATCGCTTCAGTTGTAAAGTCAGATAGTCAGGATTTTATTTTATTTATTTGGTGAGTAGGGGCAGGAGGGAAAGAGTAACAGGGCAGGAGGGAATCAAGCGATAGTCCTGATATTTTTGTAAGCTTCAAAGCATTCTTAAAATCGTTTTTTCGGTAATCTATGTAGCATTCCCAGAATGCAAGGATTTACTGGGGTGAGCTGCGTAACTCATGCTGATAAATTTTTTATCATACTGACATATATATATGAATACTTCTTTCTTTCAGGAATTATGTTGAAAGGATTTGTAGAAGAAGGGGTTAAGCCTTTAATGACAATAGCAGGGAATCATGGAATGTTTGCTGAACATATAGAGCCTTTATTGGTTAATTAGCTAATGTTTCTACAGCTTTGAAAATGTAAACTCTTATATAAGAGCTAAGGTGGCAGGCCCCAAACCTTGGAAATTTATTCATGTACTTAACTTCAAGCACAAGTAGTCCCAGTGACTTCAGTAGGGCTATCTATGTGAGTAAAATTAAGCAAGTGCTTATTTTCAGGATTGGGTCCCAAGTTATTACCACCTTTATTCTGCCAGAAAAGCATCCAGTATGTAGTCAGTCCTCTCATTTGTAATGCATGGAATGCATTTGGGAATAAGCCTTAGATGTGCATTAATACAATTAACAGTAATAAAACATTCTTTATTGCAATTAACATCCTGATTTATTTTCAAGAGACACAGTGTAGTAGTGGACCATATTCTGTTCTCATTCACACCCTGTGCACTGACGTGAGTGGGACTGTGAGAGGGTAGAATTGGCCAGACACGTGAATGACTTTCCAGCCACTATCCCCTTAGCCTCAGCCTCATTTCCCCTCCTCCTTTACCTTTGCTCCAGCTCCCTTACACTGTTTTCCTTTGGAAGCAGTCTGTCTGCCTCTGACAAAATGTTCAAAATCAGGGTAATTATACAAAAGACCTTGATTCTTTTGTATGAATTGCTGTGTGTTGCTGTTGGTAAAATGCTGATGATATTGTTCCCGGAAATGATGAAAAGATATATTCTAAAACAGGGGCAAAAGGGCAGCATAGGCACGAATCCAAATTTCAGCTATGAGAACTGGGGTCCGACTTTCTTCAGCTTGAAATATTTACTCTTTGTTTTGAAAGTGAAGTGGAAAAGGCTGGAAGATGAAGCATTTTTAGGACATAATGCTCCCAACACCCCAGTGGCAGACTTCAGGGATGAAATGCATCACATCTTGGACTTCATGCAAGGTCAGTAAAATTATCCAAATAGGTTGGGTCCTTATGGTTAGGATGGTAAATTAAACAGACCGTTATATTCAAACAGTCTGAGACATGTTGTCTGGAGATTGGGGAGCTAAATGATGGTTAGAGGGTTCAATTACAGTGTCTGCAAACCAGTTTAGATTAAAAGTAACTATCTGCAGAGGGATTTGTTAAGTAGAAAAGAATATATCACATTCCAACACTGGGGTTTCTCAACCATCTGGTGGTTTTAGAGAAAATCTGTGTGTTTGTCTTTGCTAATGCACTATTACAGTTTTCTAATGCATACAGCTATTTGTGGCCTGCTGTCATGGATGTGGGGGGTGGGGTGGGGTGGGGTGGGGGGGGGAAGCATCTGTTTACTGAAAACCAATACAATAACTTGTCATGGTGAAAGAAGAGGCAAATATAACCAGAACCATGTACTTTATATATTTTGTATACTGTTATACACAAGTGGAGAAAGCCTGTACACCACCATCATTAATCAGATTAAAGTCCAGAAAATGGATGATGTTTGTTACAAAATAATGCTGAGAGAGAAAAATTTGGTTTGTACTTTGTCCTCCACTTTGATCTTTGTAGCACACATTCTTAATCATTAAGCTGCACGGTCTAGTACCCAGTATATTAACCAGGGCTTAAAAACCCCAAACAACACAATTTCAAAATTGATATAGCATGGTTTGCATATCAGAAAGGTATCCACAATGTATTCGGAAGTGGGTCCAACCTTAGACCTTTTCAAAGTGTGATAAAATGATAGCATCAGATTTTGAAATTAAGCACAGCCAATAAGGAGATCGTATACAATTTCAAATTACATTATATGACCCTGGACTAAAATAGATTTTTTTAAGTCCTTGGAAGCACTCTTAAATCAGGTCCTGCAAACACAAGAAAGTGTTCCTGTAAATATTTGTGCAGAGGCTTTTTGTTAGGTCCATGCATAAGCGTTTGGGGGATCTGGCCCTTAAGCACTAAGCAATCTGGGGCAGGAAACATTTACTTCTGTGGCTTGTACAGCAGTTGTTTAATAAATAATAACAACGAATAATTAAAGTTCTGTCTGGACAAGAAAATTGCTGAATCACATTTAAATCATGAAAGCCTGGGATGCATTATCAAAAATATGGCTAAAGTTTTCAGATCTGGATGTCTGTAACTAGGCTCCCATGACAAAATGTAGGCACCTAAATAAAAAGGAACCGATTTTCAGAATCTGTAACGTCCCCTGACATCAGCTGGAGCTGTGGGAACTCAACATTTCTGAAAAAGCAAGACATTTGTAATTAGATGCCTAAAAATGCATTTGAGAGCCTAAATTTAGGCATTCTGGTTTGAAAATGTGGGCCTTCATGGGGTTTATTCTTTAAGGAACATGCAGAATATTTTTTTAAGTACCTTCATACTAATTTGCTTTACAGTAGCATTTAGAGACCTCACCTGAGATTGAGAGCCCATTGTTCTAGTTGCTGTACATACATTTAGTAAAACAGAGCTCCGCCACCCCAAAATGCTTACAGTCTAAGGCTTGGATCCTGCAATGAACTCCATGTGGAAAGATGCCTGCGCCTGTATGGAGCACCACTGACTCCACTGGGGCTTTGCGTGGGCATAGGAGTCTGTGTTCATAAAGCTTATTGTAGGATTGGGGCCTGAATAAACCAGACAGGGCCAAGGTGGGAGAAGGAAAGCATTACTATGTCGATTTTTACATACTGATACTGAGGTACAGAGAAACTAATAGCCTGATTTTCAGAAGAGCTCAGCACCTTTGAAAAATCAGATGATCAGTGTGACTTGCCCAAGATAATACAGGAAGTGTGTGACAAGGCTAAGAATGGAGCCCAGATTTGAGCCCAGGCCTTAACCCTAACCCTGTCCTTTCTCTCATCACCCGATTAACATGACTGTTTCATGTCTGTTACAGACAACAGGCCTTTAGTCCTGAATTTTGGAAGCTGCACCTGACCTTCATTTCTTTTCAAATTCAGCGAGTTCAACAAGCTTGTTGAAGATTTTAACTCCATAGCAGATTTCCTTATAATCTATATTGAAGAAGCTCATGCAACAGGTACAGTATAGAAAGCAAAACATATAAATGTATGATGAAGCATAAAGATATGGATCCTTCTGTCTGAATCATGGTAGGAGGAAGGGCTCAACCGCTCTGGAGCTTCTGGTTTATGTTTTATATTCCTAAAAGTTCATGCTTCAGGGTTTCAGCTGGCCACCCACAGGAGTCAGGAAAGGATATTTTCCCCCCAGTATAGTCTGTGGTTTTTTTAAATCTCCTGCCTCTAAAACATCAGAGATGGTCATAGCTGGAGATGAGACATTAGATGAGGATGGCCAGGGCACCGAGCAGTCTCTCTCTCTCTCTCAGGTGTTTGGCTGGCTGACTCTTACTCACATGCTCAGGGTCTAAATGATTACCGTATGTGGGGTCAGGAAGGAATTTTCCGCCAGGTCAGATTGGCGGTGACCTTGGGGGAGGGGGTTGCCTTCCCTGCAGCATGTGGGTGCGGGTCACTTTCCAGGATTATCTAGATATCTATCACTTAATCATTTCCCAGCCACTGCAGGGGTTTTGGGCACTGGTGCACCTGCGTCTCTCCTATTCTCTGCCTGTGGCACATAGTTTAGTCACCTCTGGGCTCTAAATCTTTGGTCTTATTTTGGTTGTTGGGTTTAGTAGGCGGGTGGTGTTGGTGGCCAGTGATATACAGGAGGTCAGACTATGATCTGGTCCTTCCTTCTGGCCTTAAACTCTATGACTCAATAATACAGTATATTTGAGAGAAGAATGAAACTGCAAACAGGAAGGAAAAATCTACTGAAATTCAAAGTAACTGTGTCAACGTAAAGAACCAGTTTTGGGCCCTAATCCTGCAATCACTTGTGCACATGCTTAAACTTTACACATAAGTAGTTCAGTTGAAGATAATATGAAGATACTTATGTGTAAAGTTGAACACATGTAAGTCTTTTCTAGATTGGGGCCCTGATCTTAGTCTGCATATAAGTACATCAGAACATCCATACTAGATCAGAGCAGCAGTCCATCTAGCCCAGTATACTGTCTGTCTTCCAACAGTGGCCCGTGCCAGATGCTTCAAAGGGAAAGAAGAGAACAGGGCAATTTTGAGTGAGCCATCCCCTGTCGTCCAGTCCCAGCTTCTGGCAGTTGGAGATATAGACACCTGGAGCATGAGATAATAGCCACTGATAGACCTATCCTCCATAAATTTACCTAATTCTTTTTTTAACTCAGTTATACTTTTGACCTTCACAACATCCAATGGCAAGTAGTTGCACAGGTTGACTGCATTGTGTGAACTACTTCCTTGTGTTTGTTTTAAACCATCTGCCTATTAATTTCATCAGATGACCCCCAGTTCTTGTGCTATGTGAAGAAGTAAATCACTTCCATATTCACTTTCTCCACACCATTCATAATGTTATAGATCTCTTATCATATTCCCCCTTAGTTGTCTCTTTTCCAAGATGAACAGTCCCAGAATTTGTAATCTCTCCTTTTACGGAAGTTGTTCCATACTCCTCATCATTTTTGTTGCTCTTCTCTGTACCTTTTCTGATTCTAATATATCTTTTTTGAGATGGGGCGACCAGAACTGTCCACACTATTCACTGTGGGTGTACCATAGATTTATATAGTGGCATTATGATATGTTCTGTCTTATTATCTATCCCTTTACTAATGGTCCTAACATTCTGTTAGCTTTTTTGACTGCCACTGCACATTAAGCAGCTGTTTTCAGAGAACTATCCACAATGACTCCAAGATCTCTTTCTTGAGTGGGAACAGCTAATTTAGATCCCATCATTTTGTATGTATAGTGGAAATTATGTTTTTCAATGTGCATTACTTTGCAGTTATCAACATTGAATTTCATCTTCCATTTTGTTGCCCAGCCGCCCAATTTAGTGAGATCCCTTTGTAACTCTTTGCAATCAGCTTTGGATTTAACTATCTTGAATAATTTTCTATCTTCTGCAAATTTTGTCAGCTCACTGTTCACCCCTTTTTCCAGATTATTTGTGAATATGTTGAACAACATTGGTCCCAGTACAGATAGTTGGGGGACCCCGCTATTTACCTCAACATTCTGAAAAATGACCATTTATTCCTACCCTTTGTTTCCTGGCTTTTAACTAGTTGCTGATCCATGAGAGGACCTTCCCTCTTATCCCAGGACTGCTTACTTTGCTTAAGAGCCTTTGGTGTGCGACCTTGTCAAAAGCTTTCTGAAAGTCCAAGTACACTATATCCACTGGCTCACCCTTGTCCACATGCTGGTTAACACCCTCAAAAAATTCTAATAGATTAGTGAGGCATGATTACCCTCTATGAAAAACGTGTTGACTCATTCCCAACATATTGTGTTTATCTGTGTGATAATTCTGTTCTTTGCTACCTTTTCAGTCATTTTGCCTGGTACTGAAGTTAGGCTTAATGGCCTGTAATTGCCAGGATCACCACTGGAGCCTTTTTAATAATTAGCATCACATTAGCTACCCTCCAGTCATCTGGTACAGATGCTGATTTAAGCGATATGTTACGTACCACAGTTAGTAGTTCTGCAATTTCATATTTGACTTCCTTCGGAACTCTTGGGTGAATACCATCTGGTCCTAGTGACTTACTACTGTTTACTTTATTGTGTCTTTAGCTAGTTGCTCTTCAAATTCTTTCTTGGCCTGCCTAATTATGCTTTTACATTTGACTTGCCAGAGTTTGTTTTTTTTCTATTTTACTCAGTAGGATTTAACTTCTAAATTTTAAAGGATGCCTTTTTACCTCTAACCACATCTTTTACTCTGCTGTTTAGCCATGGTGGCATTTTTTTGATCCTCTGTTCTTTTTTTTGAGGGGGGGGCAGCAAGGGGGGTGCTATATTTAGTCTGAGCCTTTCTTGTGGTGTTTTTAAATAGTTTCCATGCAATTTATAGGCATTTCACCCCTGAGACTGTTCCTTTTAATTTCTGTTTAACTAGCTTCCTAATATTTGTGTGGTTCCCCTTTTTGAAGTTAAATGCTACTGTGATGGGTTTCTTTGACAATTTTCCCCCTGTGAGGATGTTAAATTTAATTATGTTATGGTCACTATTACTGAGCAGTTCAGCTGTATTCACCTCTTGGACCAGATCCTGTGCTCCACTCAGGACTAAATCAAGAATTGCCTCTCCTCTTATGGGTTCCATAACAAGCTGCTCCAAGAAGCAGTCATTTATGATGTCTAGACATTTTACCTCTGGATCCTGTCCTGAGGTAACATATACCCAGTCAATAGAAGGATCATTGACATCTCCCATTACTGTTAAAAAAAACCACATTTGGGCCTTGTCTAGACTATGAAGTCAGCACATATTAGTTTTTAGAAGTCCATCATAGACAAGGCACACTGCCTTTAACATGTATGAAAGGGAGGACTTTAGGCTTTAAATTTGAGCAGTTTAGCACATATTAATTAAAAATATGTACTGCTTATCCATACTACAATTTTAGCTAACACCACACCATTTATCCAGGCTAGAGAAGGCCTTGCAGAACACAATCTCTGCACTCTACATTCTAAAAGTGTGACACCTTCCTATTTCTATTAAATAGTTGTGGAACAGCTGAAAATGACGTATCCTCTAGTTTTTAAAAAAGCTTGCTTACGTTACCCATTTTACATTTAAAATATTTAAATAGTATTTACACCATACCAATTTGAAGGAATAAAATGGTGTGCGCGTGCCAGCAATTGTTTGTATATTAATGAGAAAGACAGACTATCTTAATTTTCAAAATCAGTTTAAAATTTGTAAGTAACATACCCCATTTCCAGAGATCTGAAATCTGAGATCTAGAGGACCAGAAACAGCAGTGAGCAGCAGCCAGTCAGTAGAGTTGTTAGAACTCCTGTACACTGATGGCTACCAGTTGGAAACTATATATACCGTATTTCAAATTGTACCTACAGCATCAGGGGTGCAATAATCTTCTGAAACCTAAGTATTTTAACTCAGAAAAGTTATGTGAAAAAAATTTAATTCCCTCTGTCACGGGTGTTACAATTTAACACTTTAAACTAGCTAGCAAATCCCTATGTGGTTATATCGGATATTCACACAGCTAGAACTTCAAGATAATCAGATGCCACCTTTCATTATAAGCCTACTATACATACACAGAGAGGGAGAGTTTCACTTTTATATCTATATAAGGTGCATATTATCATCCCTATTTTATAGATGGGGAAACCGAGGCACAGATAAATGAAGGGCTGCATTTTTGGAAGTGTCCACTTATCTTGGGTGCCCAACTTAACAACCCTATGCTCTCATTTTCAGAAGTGCTGAGCACTCACAGAATCCCATTGATCATAGTGGGAGCTGTCAGTGCTCAAGCTCTGATCAATATCCTGTTCTATAGGTGCCAAACTGGGCTCCAAAAAATTGAAGCCTCCCAAAATTATGTGGACAGTTATGAAAAATAGGGTTAAGTGACTTACTCCAGTGTGAATGGCAGAGTGGTATGAAAACTCAAAGTTTCCCACTTCCCATCTTCTTTATGAAGAGCTTGATACACTGTGTAGGCGTGTGACCCTCCCTTGCTGTCAATCTCCGAGGGAGGCCACGCCTCTTTGCTACAACTGCCTTCCTGCAAGTTTAAATGTCTTGCAATTTCTTTGGTTACTCAGGGTATTAACATAGCTATTGAAATTATATCATATATAGATTAATGTGCATAATGTTACAGGCAGGGCTAGTAGCACTGCCTGTTGTTGAGTTTCTCTGACACTTCCCCTTATAAACTATTTTTCAGTTGCTCATAACTTTGCCAAACTTTATCCATTTGGGCTGAAATTTTCCATGCTGGGTATCTGCCTCAAGCTGGCGGTTTTTTAAATTTCAGAAAAATGGTTCAGCTGTTTCCAAGAACAAGGCTAGGGAAAAAAAATACAATTTGCTCATATTAAAAATTCAGCAATCTTTTCTTTGGAAAGATTTAGTAGGGACTTGAAATTTGTGTGAGGGATATACCTTTTGCCATCCCTGTGAAAATCCACCCAAATTTGGCCAAGTTATAAACCCTTTAAAAAAAAAATCACAGTTAGCACATGCTCAATAGAGACGACTTTCAGCAGCTACATTTCTGAAGATCCTTTCTGAAGTGGGCATGTTCCAGCCTGGGGCTGAGCAAGACTTTCTCTGCAAATGTAGCTCTGGGCTGCTGAGAGCCATGCTGGGTTTGAGCACCTAAAAAGAGCAGGGGAATGGTGTCTCCTGTGCTCTCAATGGTATGTGATCATGTAAATGAAAACTGTATCATAATGCATATGCTCAAGCAGTCTGAATTAAGTTGCACAGGCAATCCTAATTCTGGCATTTCTTAGTGCTTGACTTTGCAACCTTGATAATGTTCTTTTAACATGATTTTTGGGGCATGTACACACACACAATATATAATCGCTTTTCCCTCTCCCCCCCCCCCTTTTTTTTTGAAGATGGATGGGCTTTTAAAAACAACATTGTTATTAATAATCACCGAAACCTTCAAGATCGAAAAAAGGCTGCACAATTTCTTTTGAAAGAGAATCCTTTATGCCCAGTGGTTTTAGATACTATGGAAAACCTGAGCAGTTCAAAATACGCAGCTCTGCCAGAAAGACTTTATCTGGTGCAAGGAGGAAAGGTTGTCTATAAGGTAATGAACTCTGAACACATTACAGTGTAGTTTTAACTTTTAAAAATACCCATGTAATATCCCATAGCATATTTGATGGGCAAACAATTAACATTTTTCATTGTGTTCCATTTCTAACAACTTTACAATTAACTTCAAGCACATTGTTCATTGAATAATGATTAGCAACAAAAAAGTCTTGGCATTGATGTATATTTTTGATGTATGTCTTAGCTCTGCCTCACTATTTATGTAGTCCTTCCTAAAGAGATAAAGTGAAAGCATACTGAGCACAGGGCTGGAAACAAAGAAACCTTACATTCTAACTCCAGCTGTTTCCCCAACTTGTTGGTTGGCCTTAACCTCTGCATAAAAGTCTACCCATGTGTAAAATGAGGACAATAATACTTACCTAGCTCACAAGGCTGTTTTGAAGTTTGAGTTAATATTTGCATAGTATTTAAATATATAAAGTGCTAATTATTATCTGGTAACTGGAGACCATGCCTGTTACAAGAGTCTACTTCTATTTAATTTAGATTATCTTTCAAGTTCCAGCATTAAACTTGCTAGCAGTTAAAACCTTCTTTTACTGTGTAATTTCCTATACTGCTATATATCTAAAAGTCTGTACACAAGACATTAGGACAGACTCTCTACTGTGCTGTTTCTGCTTGGTGCGGGAGAAAGGGTGGCCATTAGCAGCCACTTAAGGCTCCCTGATTATCTAGCTGGCTCTGCTGCAAGCTGCTCTAACCTGTGTACAGCTGGCAATGGGTCCCAAGGGTTCATCTACCAGCTGAGCAGAGTTGCAGTGCAACACACTCAGGTCACTCCTCTGGGTGGGTGGGGCAGGAGATGGCCATGTCAACTATGCACCACTGGAGACTCCCCCATAGAGTATATCTGAACAATACTGTATTTTATTTACTTTACAGGGTGGAGTGGGACCTTGGAATTATCATCCAAAGGACATACGTGCAATCTTGGAAAAACTAAAATAGGTGAACAAATCAGAATCCCCAAGAATAAAGTGGTCTATCTGGAAAAAGTGGTCCCTGAACACCTTACTCTGACCTTTTTTAAAATATATTTTTACTGCTGTTTATTTTAAAATAATTATAGAAATCAGAGGTTAAAAGAATATATACTCACCCAGGAGAAAAAGACAAGGATATAGCATGAGTTATACCTTATTCAAGAATCAGACATCAACATGGCTTGATTCAACACCATTTGAAATTAACGGAAATGCTCTCTAAGAATGCTAGCCCAGATATAGAGTCATAGATGTAACCATCAGCTACAGGTTAGCATATAGGAAATACAAGTAAAACAAAAGAGAGAGAATAAAAGGAGTACAAAAATCAAAAGTGTTCTTATAGATTTCATCGCTACCCTGTTCATACACCCTTGGACCAAAATTTTTCATATAGTGAAACTACTTGTCTCAAAAAAAAAAAAAAATCCTGGATATTACTCCAAATGTGTAATGGCTTTCATATGCCCATTCTTAATAGTTTAGGTAGCATCTGATATAATGAAACTTAATATTAAATAACAGAAAATAAATAGTGTCTATATTCACTACACTTCAATTAGCTCAAGATTTCTTGTAATTAAAATATGAACTAGTGAGTGGAAAGAAAAATATATTTTATTCCACTGAATGCACCTATCATTTAGTGCCCAATCCTTCAGTTCTGATGAATGTAAAATTCCCACTGAGATTAATGGGAGTTTTTTGCCTACTTTAGGACTGCAAGATTAATCCCTTTGAGTTTTGAAACCTGGCCTTATCAGTGAAACCTTACCAGTAATACATCCTGGTGCAACGGATTCAGATAATGTTCAGTATCACAGAGACAGCAATGGTACAACATGTTATAACTAGTCACTGAAGTACTTTTTGAAACTGAAATCTATAAAATAAATATTAGTAATTAAAAGCCGTACAAATCGCTTGGATGAATGTTGGAGTAGGGTATTAGCAAACAAAACAAATGATTGCACACTGATCCCTCTTTTTAAAAAAAGAAGAGGCAGTTTCTATTATTTACAGGCAGTTTTTCTAAATGTTCACTTGCACACACTCCAGCTAGTTTATGAATGAAACAATTTGTATTAATGTACATCAGCATTGGTTCTATTAATATTTGTTTATGACAGTCATAGCATAAAGCACAGGCAGCTGTGACCTGATTTGTGAAAATATTTATAGAGGCAATGAGCTAAATAGGAGCAATTAAAATATATTAAACCATCTCGAGTGGCTTCAGCTTGGTATTTAAATATTTCAACAGACGTTATAATCATCCTCTTTTCTTACCTAGGGTTCTCAGCTGATCAGGAGTACCACAAGCTAATGAATTTTGGAAGGACTTATTTTAGGGTTGGGGGAATGGCCTCAAGTTTGACTATTTCAGACTTTTATTTTTTCTGTGAGGGAAATATTTTACAGAGAAACAAATATTCAATGGCATTTTAAAACAATGTATCTTAAATAGCCTTTTAATCTCAACATACTGCAATTCAGAAGTGGAAGCAATTATACTCCTATGTTAATGGTTAAGCAAAAAGCAATTCTTCTACATTTGTACTCTACATTGGAAAACTACAAATGTATTACCAGAGTTAATAGTTGTACTGCATTACACATTAAATTGCTGGGAAGGGGGGGGGGGGAACGACACACATGACATACTGGAGCCATATTTTAAAAATCCATTTTAATATAATGTTTGAATAATATATATCCTTTATGCTACAAATATCATTACAAAATAATTTTTGAGGCAATTCTTTAAATTTGGTCTTAAATATTTTCTGCTACTCCTTCTGCCATCACTGTGTGCACTGAAACAAAATGATCAAAGGCAGATTTGATGATGAATCGCAAGTAGGTAGCTTGGAATTCAGGAAGCTGTAGAAGAGAAAAGGAGCTTATTATTTTCATTGTAATAATATACATGTTCAACAAGCTTCTGCAAAGAAGTTTAACGTTTAAAATATAACACAAGGATCAAGACATTTCTACATGTCAGTTTTCAGAGCTTTCTTGGGTTAGAGGAATCCAAAATAGCCCCCCTCTTTCCTTTGAAGCCCTGGAACTCATGAAACTTTCAAGACAATAGCTGGGCCAAGAGAGATTACCACACTTCTTCAGATAGATATTTAGCAAAGTTAGGAGCTCTAGCTATATGGATTTTTATACCATAATGTATAAGCACATATCCAAGACCTAGGGATGTATCCAAACCTCTAAAATAATATGTATTGAGTTGCGCTAATTGAAGGCATTTTTAACTAGTCTATCCACCCCTCCTACATGTGGCACTAATGCTGAATGTACTCACAGAAAATTCTTCTGTTTGAAGCGCCCCTTCTGTGTATTGTAAATCTAGAAAATAAATTTTATGTCAAACAATGAGTTAATATATATAAAAGGCTGTGATAAGTTTCCACTGGACTTGAAAGTTCCTGGAAGTTAAGGATTGTGAGTCTACATTTTATGCAAAAATTATTAACAAGCCGATTAAAGAATACAAACAATTTTAGTAATGTTCCAATTTAAATATACAAGCAATTAAACTGGTTTTTAAAATGTCCCTACTGGACATAAAAAAAACTGTGTTGCATTATACTACTCAAATATGCTTTTAATTTTTGAGTATAAGATAAAATATACAAGTAGTACGTTTAGCACTTATATAGTGCTTTATATCTTCAAAGTACTTTACAAACAATCAATTCTCACAATTGTCATTTATGGAATTATAAAGTATTACAAATAATAAATACATAAATAATAAATAGCCCTATTTTATAGCTGGGCATACAGAGAGTGAGATTAAAGGGCCCACCTCAGGTCACAGAGTGAATCAGTGACATAGCTGAGATTAGAATTAAGTTATTCCTGTTTGAATAGGACATAAAGGGACAAACTGAGATTAAGACCCCATATTGTTAGGCACAGTTCTTCATAACATCCTCAGTACACTAAATATAATTCAAAGACACAGGAATGAACATTTAATCTTGTCACATAATTTAATGTTTTCCATTTTTCTTACATGTGGCATATGGTTATGCAGTTTAAACAGCTCATCATCATCATACTTTCAGTGTTTTAGTATTATTTGTGGACTGGCAAAGGCTCCGATCCAGCAAACACTTATGCACATGCTTAACTTTAGGGCTCATGCTAAAGTTAAGCACATGCAAAAGCATTTGCAGGATCAAAGCCTTTGTCTTTTTAGACAAGGGTTTATTAAATGTCAAAAACTAGATCACAACTTCTGTGATAACATAAAATATAGCTCTAACATTTTAAACTTTCTACTATTCTAGTTTTCATTATGCCGCCATTCTCACTTGATGTCAAAGGAGCCAACACAGAGCCCAATTCTGCAAACATTTATATATAGGGCCCTACTAAATTCATGGTCCATTTTGGTCAATTTCATGGTCATAGGATTTTAAAAATCATAAATTTCATGATTTCAGCTATTTAAATCTGAAATTTCATGGTGTTGACCCAAAAAGGAGTTGTCGGGGGTGGGGTTGCAAGGTTATTGTAAAGGGGGTTGCGGTACTGCTACCCTTACTTCTGCGCTGCTGCTGGCGGTGGTGCTGCCTTCAGAGCTGGGCAGCTGGAAAGAGGCGGCTGCTTGCCAGGAGCCCCGCTCTGAAGGCGGAGCTGCCACCAGCAGCAGCACAGAAGTAAGCATGGCATGGTATAGTATTGCCACCCTTACTTCGCTACTCCTTGCAGATCTGGGGCCTCAGTCAACAGCCGCCACTCTCTGGCTACCCAGCTCTGAAGGCAGAATTAAGGATGGCATGGTATGGTGTTGCCACCCTTAATCTGAAAGGGTGGCAACATGGTATGGTGTTGCCACCCTTACTTCTGCGCTGCTGTTAGCGGGGTACTGCCTTCAGAGCTGGGCATCCGGCCAACAGGCGCTGCTCTAAAGCTGCCCAGCTCTGAAGGCAGTGCAGAAGTAAGGGTGGCAATATTGCGAACCCCCCCCCAAAAAAAACTCCCTTTTAGGTCAAGACCCCCAATTTGAAAAAGGCTGGTCTCCCCCATGAAATCTGTATAATATAGGGTAAAAGCACACAAAAGACCACATTTCACAGGGAGAGACCAGATTTCACGGTCTGTGACACGTTTTTCATGGCCATGAATTTGGTAGGGCCCTATTTATATACACAGCAACTCTACTTCTTGTGAGCAGTCTGTTGGAATCAATAGGACCACTCTCATAAGAAAAGTACTTGTATGCATCAGTGATTGTAGGATTAGGCCCATAGTGTAACAGTTTATGCTTTTTTATTTTTATTTTTTTTACAACAAAACAGGGTTTCCTGATAATTTAAATAATGAAAATTCAAATACAAACCTAAATTTACAAAACTCAGGGTTGAGAGAAACTAACAAAAGAGTGAAAGTTTGCAAACAAAGATCAACCTCTGCCCCATCCTCAAATACCTACTGAGCACACAGCAGTACCCAATTTAACATTATCATGATTTAGATTGTTGTGTTCTGGAAAATATTTTGTCTCTTAACAAGGCAGTATTGCTATACTGTTTCAAGTCACACTGTTTTTTCACATATAATTTTCATGTGGATTTCCAGCATGTCACTCTGGTAACATTGATGGAATATTAATTTTTTATGGATTATATCCATAGTAATAAAAACAGCCAATCACAATCCTTTCCAGTATACCAAACAAATGTTATAAACTTTATTCTTCTAATGGTGTAAAGATATTAAGACAATGAGCAAATAGATAAAGGCCAACATAATTTCCACCCAATCAGAGCTGCTCCTCATTTGATTACTTACCTTTTTCAATACACACTTCAAAAGCTACTGGATCTTTAGATAAGCTTTTCTCAATCCTCAAACTCCGCACTAAAATATATTTAAAAAGAAGTCAGCATAGACTGAGCACTGAAGTCTACTTAGTTTCGTATTACTGTTTTACTAATAACAACAGTACTTAACATCATGCATCACTTTTCATCTTCAAAGAATTTTACCAACATTAGCTAATTAATTTTCACAGTATCCTGTTGGGTAGGTAGGTAATCTTATCATCATCCTCATTTTACAGGTGGGGAAACTGAAGAAGAAAGTTTAAGTGATTTGCCCAAGATCAGCTAAAGCTTGAGTTCCTAAGTTCCTGGGCTCACAATACTTTCTCTTTCATAATAACTTTTCTCACATGATTACAGAAATTTGACAAAATGTAAATAAAGGACATAGAAGTTCATACTATGAAATTAAAAAGCAACACATTTAAAACAGATAAAGAGAAAATACTTTTTGATGAAACATAATTAATTTACAGAATTGTTTGAAGCAAATTATTTATTAATGATCATCATTTATAGGATAAATAGTTTAGTACAATAAAGTTACATTAACTAGGTTAAAATTATCAGGCCAATTTATCCCCATGCTTCAAGGCATAAATCAATCACTAGCTCAAGTCGGGGAAAATAATTCTCCTCGTCAACATATCATAATGATATAATGCACAAAGGCCAGGGCTATTAGGAAAGATGTTCATCTTTCTCCAGCATATCCTGCTTCCCTAATTAGTTCATGCAACATACTAGCCTCAAAGGATCACTGGTTTGCTGGCTTAGCTACATTCTTGTGGATTATTTTTTAAACTATTAGCTGCAGAATGGGATACTACTGTGAAAATTAAAACATGAAAATACATTGCGTTCTTACCTAAGTAACACTGGATTGTGAGTTTGCTGATTTTTACACATTTATGAAAACTAATAATGAATTCCTGGGGGAACATTCCTGTTGTTGTCCAAAACGTTTCTGAACTTCTGTTGTTAAAAAAAAGCAACATGACTTTTTATTTGTTACATTAAGTATGATATATTTATAAAAGAATGAGATCTGCAAAGTAATTTCTATTTAGGCTCCTCTGAAAAGGAACAATATACATCTGAAGATCCATTACAATATCAATGTTTACCATATCTTCTCTCTCTCTTACAAATAGCCTCTATTTCCTTTACTGCTCGCAAGTCTGTTCATCACAGAATATTCCCAGATACTTGAATCTCACAAGCCACTCAGTTCAACAGCCTGTCTAAAATTTGGGTTTGAGTGACTCTCACCTAGAAAGAGCCTATTTAGATTAGCTTCGTTGTCATTCCCTCCCTTCTCCTTTCTGCTGCATTTCTCAATAACAAAAAATTCTGGCACAGTTAGACAATTCATACCTGCACATTACACCACAACTGACCCACCCATTATGATACAGTCTTAGTTACATGACCACGTACTATTTTTCCACAGAACCCCTGCCTCATTCAGTGCACAAGATGGATGGTGCTTTGGGAATGAATCAGGGTTGTTCAGTGAAGAAGGCTGTTGTCTGTAGGATCCCTGCTTCATTTGTTGCAGACGTTGAAGGTGTCTAGTGAATGAAGTGGAAGACTGCAGGAATAGAAAGGATGGTCTTATATATAAGGCAGATGAATGGTGCCCTGGAGAAATGGATTCTATCCCTACCTCTGTCATAGATTTCCTACGTGATGCTCGGCAAGTCACTTAAACCAAACTTTTCACAGATGGCAACTGTGATTCCTCATTTTCTGGGTGCCAACTTTAGATCCTGGGACTGAGCACTCACAGCTGCAACTGAAGTCAATGGAAGATGTGCTTTAAACATATAAAGTGCAATAAAATATTAAGTACTCTGAAAAATCAAGCCACACGCTGTCTCCTATTAGGCACCCAGAATTATTGGACATTTTTTACCTCACTGTCTCTGTGCCTCAATTCCCCATCTGTAAAACGGGGATAATAATGTCCCCTCATCTCACAGGGATGTTGTGAAAATTAAGTACTATTTGTGAAGCATTCAGATACTATAGTGAGGAGCACCACAGAAAAATCCATAAGGAAATTAATAAGAATGGCCATACAGGGTCAGATCAATGGTCCGTCTAGCCCAGTAGCCTATCTTCCAACAGTGGCCAATGAACAGAATAGGGCAATTATCAAGTGATCTATCCCCTGTTGCCCAGTCCCAGTATCTGGCAGTCAGAGGCTTAGGGACACCCTGAGCATAGGGCTGCATAATAATTCTGTCTTCATAGATTCTAGGACTGGAAGGGACCTCGAGAGGTCATCGAGTCCAGTCTCCTGCCCGCATGGCAGGACCAAATACTGTCTAGATCATCCCTGATAGACATTTATCTAACCTACTCTTAAATATCTCCAGAGATGGAGATTCCACAACCTCCCTAGGCAATTTATTCCAGTGTTTAACCACCCTGACAGTTAGGAACTTTTTCCTAATGTCCAACCTAGACCTCCCTTGCTGCAGTTTAAGCCCATTGCTTCTTGTTCTATCCTTAGAGGCTAAGGTGAACAAGTTTTCTCCCTCCTCCTTATGACACCCTTTTAGATACCTGAAAACTGCTATCATGTCCCCTCTCAGTCTTCTCTTTTCCAAACTAAACAAACCCAATTCTTTCAGCCTTCCTTCATAGGTCATGTTCTCAAGACCTTTAATCATTCTTGTTGCTCTTCTCTGTATCCTCTCCAATTTCTCCACATCTTTCTTGAAATGCGGTGCCCAGAACTGGACACAATACTCCAGCTGAGGCCTAACCAGCGCAGAGTAGAACGGAAGAATGACTTCTCGTGTCTTGCTCACAACACACCTGTTAATACATCCCAGAATCATGTTTGCTTTTTTTGCAACAGCATCACACTGTTGACTCATATTTAGCTTGTGGTCCACTATAACCCCTAGATCCCTTTCTGCCGTACTCCTTCCTAGACAGTCTCTTCCCATTCTGTATGTGTGAAACTGATTTTTCCTTCCTAAGTGGAGCACTTTGCATTTGTCTTTGTTAAACTTCATCCTGTTTACCTCAGACCATTTCTCCAATTTGTCCAGATCATTTTGAATTATGACCCTGTCCTCCAAAGCAGTTGCAATCCCTCCCAGTTTGGTATCATCCGCAAAATTATAAGCGTACTTTTTATGCCAATATCTAAGTCGTTAATGAAGATATTGAACAGAGCCGGTCCCAAAACAGACCCCTGCGGAACCCCACTCGTTATGCCTTTCCAGCAGGATTGGGAAGCATTAATAACAACTCTCTGAGTACGGTTATCCAGCCAGTTATGCACCCACCTTATAGTAGCCCCATCTAAATTGTATTTGCCTAGTTTATCGATAAGAATATCATGCGAGACCGTATCAAATGCCTTACTAAAGTCTAGGTATACCACATCCACAGCTTCTCCCTTATCCACAAGACTCGTTATCCTATCAACGAAAGCTATCAGATTGGTTTGACACAATTTGTTCTTTACAAATCCATGCTGGCTATTCCCTATCACCTTACCACCTTCCAAGTGTTTGCAGATGATTTCCTTAATTACTTGCTCCATTATCTTCCCTGGCACAGAAGTTAAACTAACTGGTCTGTAGTTTCCTGGGTTGTTTTTATTTCCCTTTTTATAGATGGGCACTATATTTGCCCTTTTCCAGTCTTCTGGAATCTCTCCCGTCTCCCATGATTTTCCAAAGATAATAGCTAGAGGCTCAGATACCTCCTCTATTAGCTCCTTGAGTATTCTAGGATGCATTTCATCAGGCCCTGGTGACTTGCAGGCATCTAACTTTTCTAAGTGATTTTTAACTTGTTCTTTTTTTATTTTATCTGCTAAACCTACCCCCTTCCCATTAGCATTCACTATGTTAGGCATTCCTTCAGACTTCTCGGTGAAGACCGAAACAAAGAAGTCATTAAGCATCTCTGCCATTTCCAAGTTTCCTGTTACTGTTTCTCCCTCTTCACTGAGCAGTGGCCCTACCCTGTCTTTGGTCTTCCTCTTGCTTCTAATGTATTGATAAAAAAATCTTCTTGTTTCCCTTTATTCCTGTAGCTAGTTTGAGCTCATTTTGTGCCTTTGCCTTTCTAATCTTGCCCCTGCATTCCTGTGTTGTTTGCCTATGTTCATCCTTTGTAATCTGTCCTAGTTTCCATTTTTTATATGACTCCTTTTTATTTTTTAGATCATGCAAGATCTCGTGGTTAAGCCAAGGTGGTCTTTTGCCACATTTTCTATCTTTCCTAACCTTCAGAGGAGGCTTTGATTAATGTGCAGTAAATTAGGCATAGGGCCACAAACTGAACAACAGGGATAAAACAAATATTGAATAGCTGTGCATTAAGTGAGTACTGGCCATCCTGTGCACTGATTAAGGCATGTGTCCTGTGGAAAAATAGTATGTGGTCACGTAATTAAATATGGTATCATATAATGCATATACATACAGGGGCCAAAGTAAAGTTGCACTGACAACCTGAATTTTGGTAATTCCTCACTTTTGAGTGCTTCACTTTGCCACCTTAATGTTCTTTTATTAATAATAATAATATAACAATATAAAAACATAATAGCATAAAATCCAGTGATAGAACAAATGAATGTTAATGACACCAAAGCACTTTATTTCTCCAACAACCTTCACTTACATAAAGAACCAAACATCAAATCTTACCCATCAATGATGTTTTCAGGGGGGTATTTTTCATCACTTGATGTGGCTAGAACAACTTCAGCCCCTGGAGAGCTAAGGCACAGATCTGTTGATTTCATCCTTTCTTGTTGGTCTGCATGAGATCAAAAAACCCCAAAAGAAACGTTCTTAGAATATCACTGAATGGGAGCGTCTGTCCTCTTGTTGCCTAGCAGCCAAATTCAGTCCCTAACAGGAATTCAGAGAAAGCATGTTACACTCTTATGAGCAACACTCTAGTCTGTCTCTTTTAAGATCTCTGATTCAACCACCGATATTTCTTGAGTTACAGTCAAAACAGTCCCCTCACACCACCCTGCTGCCCACAAATAGTTCCAGTTCTAAAGAGTAGCTGCTTGCATTTCTAATTGTATTCTTTATTAAAATGCTTGAAAATGCATTTTACATAGTCAAAAACACCTATGTTCTAATTAAGAAATATAGTGACAAGGATTTAAGTAAAAATATTTTTTAAAATCACGAGTGTTTGCTGTAGTGCTGCCAAAGTAGCCAAACTCCTAATAAATGATAATATATAATTATAGTACTTTGTGCTTTTCTGTAGAACCTAAGAATCCCAGAGAACTTTACAAAAAATAGTTAAGCCTTGCAATAAATATCTTTATAAGTTAAAGTATGACTTTCCCCTTCTGGTATTCCCCCTATTTCCTCAGTATCTCTTCAGTTTCCCTATTTCTTTCCCCATTGTAGGTATTTTGGGCCCTAATCCTGCAATGAGATCTATGTGGATACAGGACCCGGGTCTTTGTCATGAGAGTGAGCAAGGAATTATATGTGAGCTGGCAGGGTGATAAGACATCTAAAAAAAGTCAATGTCATTTTGGGTTGAATACACAGAGGCATTATGTCACAGAACAGGGAGCTGATAGATTCTCTCCATATGGCATTGTTGAGACAAATAATGGATAGTTGTAGGGAGCTGAACACCAAAAAGATATAAACAGTTTTCAAGGAATTGAGCGAATGGCAACAATAATTAGGAGTCTGGAAGGACTTATTAAAGAATATTTAATAGAACAATGACTAGGGTGGCTAACTGCCTACAAGTGTTGGGAAAGGTATCCAACAAAGAAGGAGAAGAATCATTTAGGGATGTCAATAGAGAAGTCGAAGAATAGTGGGATGAAACTGAGCACATGATAATTTAGGCTGAATCACAAGAAACGTTTTCTAAGGGTGAGGTTGACTATGGAATCATTTCCCACGGGAAGGGACGTCCATCACTTAATTTAAATTTAGTCTAGTCCAAACTTTGGAAAATATGAGGTACGGGGCAATTACACTAACAGACCTCTATCATTTCCTGGCATCCATCAGCGCCTCCCCATGTCCCCGTCAAATCCCAGAGCCCCCTCCCAATTCCCCATATCCCCTCAGCGCCTCCCCATGTCCCCTCCAAATCCCAGAGCCCCCTCCCAATTCCCCATATCCCCTCAGCGCCTCCCCATGTCCCCTCCAAATCCCAGAGCCCCCTCCCAATGCCCCACATCCCCTCCAAATCCCAGAGCCCCCTCCCAATGCCCCACATCCCCTCCAAATCCGAGCCCCCTCCCAATGCCCCACATCCCCTCCAAATCCCAGAGCCCCCTCCCAATGCCCCACATCCCCTCCAAATCCGAGCCCCCTCCCAATGCCCCACATCCCCTCCGCACCGTCCCACATCCCCTCCAAATCCCAAAGCCCCCTCCCAATGCCCCACATCCCCTCCAAATCCCAGAGCCCCCTCCCAATGCCCCACATCCCCTCCAAATCCCAGAGCCCCCTCCCAATTCTTCACATCCCCTCCGCGGCTCCCCACATCCCCTCCAAATCCCAGAGCCCCCTCCCAATGCCCCACATCCCCTCCAAATCCCAGAGCCCCCTCCCAATGCCCCATATCCCCTCCAAATCCCAGAGCGCCCCCCCAATGCCCCACATCCCTGCCCCATACCCCGGGCTCCCTCCCACAGCCCCGCCCCATGTCCCTCTATTATCCTGTCACCCCAGCCCCATATCTCCCCTGGGTCCCCGCCCCTGGCTCAGGGACTCGCCTCTTGTCTCGGGTGGAGACGCCGCGCGCTCCCGCCTGGGGCTCCCCGTCGCTTTCTCAGCCCGCGCACGCACGCGCGCTCCCCTGGCTCAGCTCCCCCGGCGCGCCCCCGCTCTCCCCTTTGTGGCCCCGGGGCGCTCCCGGGGTGGGACTGGCCTGCGTCGAGTCCCGGCCCCTGCGAGCGGCCGCGCCGAGCGGGGGCTCTCGGGACGGCCCGTGCCCGGGGCCAGGTAGGTACGGTTGGGGGTTCGGGCCGAGCTGCTCGGGGACCGGGGAAACTTTCCCAGCGCCCGCGAGAGCCCCAGGCTCGGAGCGACGGACCCCGCGGGGCGGGGCGGGCCCAGGGAAGGGGGCGCTGCTCCGCCAGCAGCGGGGCACGAACCTGCCCCGGCAAGGGGCCAGGCCTGGGAGCGGGCCGAGCGGCCCCCGCCCGATGTGGGCAGCGGGGGGCTGAGGGGGCCCAGCCGGACACGGCCAGCGCCGGGGAGAGGCTGTGCGGGCCGGGGCCGGCTGGGCTGAGCCCGCGACTGGACACCCCCCGGCCTGGCCTGTCTGCGCCCCGCGGCACGGCCCTGAGCAGAGGGGCAGCAAACGCCCCGCTGGGGAAAGGTTCAGCGCAGGAGCCCCCCTGGGCCGAGCAGCGCCTGTTGCATCCCAGAAAACAGCCGCCGACCGTCCGTGGCCGCCAGGTGGCTGCGCCTAGCCCATCCCAGCGTCAGACAAAGCCAAGTCCCGCTGCTCTGCTCCGCGCCGCCGAAGGGGGCAGACGCGAGGGGCGGGTGCAGACATGTCCCCGTTTGCAGGCCGGGCCGGTGTCATGGCAGTGCAGGTGAAAACCCCGCCGCCAGGTCTGCAGCGTTGAGCAAGAAGATGGTGCACGAGACAAACTTCTGTAGCGCTCTCACAATTTACCTCGGCCCTAATCGAGCATCATTTTAACGGGCAGGCCCCATGTGCAACGTACAGGACTATATGAATGCAACAGTTGTAATGTACTGAGTACTGTAGTGTGTAAGGTATAGCAAGCACTGTGCCCTGCTAAATGCAATCAGAGCAACACCATGTTAGTACTGATGATCAAGGAGTACTTACTTGTGTGTGGAAAAGACCTGTCATTCTGAAGCAAAAGTCCTGAGTTCTAGTCCCCATATTTGTTTTGCTGGCAGCTGGGGGTTATATGTATCATATGCAGCCACGCTTTCACGGTACCGTATGGGTACACTATCATGTGCTGCCTAGGGCACCAAAGGAAATTAACTTGGAATTGATATATTTCCAAAATAGTATAATTTGTTCCAATTATTTATCTCTCTCCTTTTGTTTTTGCAGAAACTGTAAAGGGGAATGTCTTACTGCCTCAAGTCAGAAAGCCTTTTGGATACAGGCCCAATATATGTGCGTGAAAATGGGCACCTGTATATGGTAAATCAGGGTTCTGGCACTGTAAAAAATGCCACTCCAAAACCAAGGCCTTTTAGACTATTTTCCAAAGGATTCTCTGTGGAGCTTTGTATGAACAGAGAAGATGACAGTGCAAGGAGAGAGAGAACAGATCATTTCATCTTTACTTATACTAAGGAGGGGAATCTCCGGTACTCAGCCAAGTCTCTCTTTGGCCTAGTGTTGGGTTACATTTCTGACAATGTTGATCATATTGATTCGTTGATTGGCTTTCCAGAGCAGATTGCTGAAAAGCTTTTTTCTGCTGCAGAAGCAAGGCAAAAGTTCACAGAACCAGTTACAGGACTCAGAGCACTACAAAAATTTACTGAGGCTTATGGAAGTCTGGTGCTTTGTTCATTATGTTTACAGAATAGGTAAGTGCATTCAGTAACATAAATGTGTGAGGCTCTGCCAGTGTTTTTACTTAAGTGTTTCCATTTTTTTACTTAAATATAAACAGTTCCTTGATTTGGATTATTAAATTATATTTGTTCATTCCATAAAGTATTGTTGGTAAATAGCATTTGGTTTAATTCTTGTATCTGTAATGCAAAACCCCTAATACTGCCAGTTAATCCTCCAAATCCACACGAACACATTCTGCAACCTGAATTGAAGGATAAAACCTGCAGCTTTATTTTTAACATGCTAACACTTAGTACTTGTATGGTGCTTTAAAACCTAATCCTCAGAACATACCTACCTTATTGTCTGCAGGATAGTTTTAGCCATGTCAGTCCCAGGGTATTAGAGAGACAAGGTGGGTGAGGTAATAATATCTTTTATTGGACCTTCTGTTGGTGAGAGAGACAAGCTTGTCTAACTTACCTACCTCACAGGGGTGTTATGTTAATAATTAAATTGTTTCTGAACTAATAAAAACCCTTTTCTGTAAGCATTTCAACATTTATTATGACTTGTATAGCAGCAAAATGTTCTAGCACACAGTCCCACTGGGAGGTTCCATGTCTACTGTTGCATTTCATTTTAAGGGTATCAGTACCCCAAGGTATAGGGGAGAAAAGGATAGTCTTGTAATTATATCACAGGTTTTGAAGTCAGAAGACTAGTACTACATTTTATTAATTACTATTTGTATCTAGATGTGTTGCATGCCCTCCATATTAAATACACCTTGACCAGGGATGTTCTCCCTCTCCACTCTTCTCTGGACAAGTTCTAACTCAACAAGAAACATTTCTCCTTACAAGGCTTAAAATAGGATTATACCCCTCTAAAACCTTGTCCCTGGTGAAGTACCTTCCTATGCTATAACAGTTTAGGGGTGGTTTTTTTTGGTACATTCACACAGTTTATGGACTTTTCAGTCCTTTAAATATGAATCAGTATACATCAAAGCATATAGGTACATCATTCTTGGATGCCAAAGGTGGCATGAGCAATATAGGAAAGTTTTAATAAAAAACATCACATGTACCAGGTGTCACTTCATCCTCCGAATGATCAAATTTTTTGCCAGTCTACTCGTGAATTGCCCTTTTCGTGGGTGAAAGATGGCTTCTGTTGTAGGATCCTTGTGTTCTCTTTATTTCACTAATCAAGGTTTTTGTCTATGGCCATGAAATGTCAGTTTTACCATTTGGCAAGCAGTGCTGCTGGAATTAGACTGATATAGCTTGAGATCTAGTCATAACAGCTGTCTTTGCAAGTTGAAGTTACTGGTTACAGAGCAAGTACTTTTTGAGTCAGATCTGAGCCACAATGTTGGTATAAGACATTGAGTAAGTACTTGAGCATGTGTTCCACATGGACTGCAGCCTGGGTAGATAATGAAGAGACTGTGCTCATTTGGGGCATTTTTCACATGGCAGAGAGTAGGCACCTTCTAGGACTATACCTCTTGTGCATCTAAACGTTGATAGCTTTCTGCTCTTTACAGATATCTGGTTATTTCTGAAAAACTTGAAGAAATTAAGTCTTTCAGGGAGCTGACCTGCTTGGATCTTTCCTGTTGTAAACTTGGAGATAACCATGAATTGCTAGAACATATCACCAAGGAAGCTCTGTCTAGGTACCAATTTATTTATATGTATAACTGACCAGCATTTTCTTTTCCATCACCAAGAAATTCACAGAATCACACTGTCTCTTTAAAGGAAAGTTTCACAGGCAACAAGCACTTTTATTGGGGTTTTTAGTTGTTTATAAATTCTCTTCTTCAGGTGAAAAAAGTATACATCAGAACTAATAAAACAAATTGCATGATACCAGGCATGTACTGAGTCTTTAGACATGATCTACAATTATGAAAGTTGAAATAAAAGTACTCTACTATCCAACATAAAGACCAATTGTTTTGTATATTTTTCATTTTCTGTTTATAGTATACACTCATTATTGTAAAACTTAATTTCCAACTGCTGTAGACTTTCCCTATTAAATTTGCTTATTGATTTTTTGGGAGAAAACTTTATCAAAATAATCATTTTAACTGAATCAGTATGTCAGCATGAGATATTCCTAATTTACATATTTTGTCCAGTATGTGTTTGCTAAAATGTTTATATAACAGTATTTTCAAGCTTCCAGAGATCTAAAAGGTAGAATATTGTGGAACTTTATTAGATAGGTTAATTGTGTTTGTTAATTAATAACTGTTGTTACTACATAAGACGTCCATGCATTTGATTCAAGGTTGTGTTTTAAAGGGATGCGGTGGAAGTATATCTGTAAATTTTTGGGGATTTCATTTATTCTTCTTTGCAATCCTTCCTTGTATCTCCTACCAATTTTGTCCTTTCCTATATGTCAAGCAAGGATTTTCCTTCTCCAGTTTTGAATGGGGTTGAAATTGACAAGCCTAATTGTCCTTAACTTCAAGTTACAAAGAATCTTATTACCTGTGTCATCAAGCTGTTGTGTTCTGGTGTTGCCTGTGTCAGTGAAATTTTGGCAATAGTTTGTTAGGTAATTACTTCAGCAGAGCCTTCAGAGGGAACAGGGAAAATACCAGAGGCCTCTTGTTTTATTAGTCCTTTTAATATCAGCAAAGGAGTGGTAGATTGAGCAGGTGTTAGGGGAAGATTCACATGAAATGCTAACAATTTTACAAAAAACTTTGAAATTATTCCTTTATAAACTAACTTTACATTCCTTATCCTAGTGTAACTCGGCTCCTCCTGAAGGATAATTGTTTGTCAGATGCAGGCCTTCGCAAAATGACAGCGCCTGTTCGAGTGATGAAAAGGGGACTTGAAAATCTTTCTGTATTAGATTTGTCTTGTAAGTATGTCAAAGTGCCTCATAATTTACATTTAGAAACACATAGTTACTTCTCATCTAGGGTTCCTCCTAGTTAATATTGAAAGGAAACAATTGTTCAAAATTAGCCCCAACATCAGGAGTCCAAACAAGGACTTCATTGACAGCTTGCCAGAATTCACGTGTTGCCCCTATAGCCTTATCCTGCTGCACCGAAGTCAGTGAAAGCAGAAATCAGGCCCTTGATTGGCATAAATACACCATTTAAATGAACATTTATGCATTCCAAAATGGAACTTGAACTAGTCAATATCCAAGCTGAGTGACTCAGCACTGAATTTATAATCTAAGTTTTGTATTTTACTACTAATAAATATGACATGAACCTGACAATATCATCCTTTGTATAGTCTTTGTGCTAGGGTGGGGACTATTCAACATATAAACTTTTTACACAGAGAACAAGACTAAGGTGACCATCATCTTAGTCTCAAATACAACATCAAAAGAAAACTTTCTGAACTTGACATTAACAAAGGATACTGATTATCGGTGGAGCTCACAGCACTAGCGGTTATGAAGGTTGCCTGTCACTTCCTATCATGTGTTCTCAGTTGCTTATAACTTTACCAAACTTTATCCATTTGGGGTGAAATATTCTATGCTCGGTGTCTGATTTAGGCTGATTTCTTCTGGAAAACTTCAGCCAGAATCATTCAGCCATTTCCAAGAACAAGGCTAGGGGAAAATGTTGTTTTGCCCATGTTAAAAAATTCTGGCTACCTGTGCTTTGAAAAGCTCTATCACCTCCATGCTCTGGAACAGGGACCTGAAATTTGGAAGATGGTGGCCTTTGAGGGATGTGCCTTTTGCTGACCATGTTGAAAATCTGCCCAAATTTTGCCAAGTTATAAGCCTTTGAAAAGTCCAGTTTGCACATGCTCACTAGACACTTTTTTTTTTTTTTTTTTAGATTTTAGCAGTTAAATTCCCTACAATTGCATCTGTGCTGAGCAGAACCTTCCCTGCAATTGCAGCTTTGTGCCATGCAGGGTCTAAGCACCTGAAGTGAGATCAGGGAGTCTGTTTCCCCCGTGCTCTCAATGCTGCCCCCACTGGACCAGGCAGTATGAAGGAGGAAGCTGCCTGATTAAATTTTTTTTTCTATTTTGTTTTTTTAGGAAACCTAAGAAATTGCATACAAAATGCTACTTTAAAAACACTTCAGGTTGCAAAGTCAAGCACTCAAAAGTTAGCCTTAATTCTGATGTTTCCTGTCTGTGTAACCCTAATTTGGCACCCTTGTGAGTATGCAATATGATAGTCTTTAATTACATGAGCACTTACTATTTTTTTCCCCACAGCACCCCTGCCTCATTCAGTGCACTGCATGGACCTGCTCTGGGAATGAGTCAGGGTTGTATTTTGAAAGAGACTGATGTTGGTCGGATCCCTGCTTCATTTGCAAAAGTTGGATGATGTGTAGTTAATGAGGCAGGAGGCCACAGAAAGAGAAGGGACAGTCTCTCAATTAAGGTAGTTGAATACTGTGCTGGAGAACTGGATTCTGTTCCTGTGTGATAATGGGCAAGATGTGAAAAGTCTGACTTTTCACAGGTGACTATTTATTTGCATGTTCCTCATTTTCTGGGTGCCTGACCTGAGACCCTGGTGACTGGCTTACAGAAGTGCTGAGCATTCACAGCTACAACTGAAGTCACTGGGAGCTTTGACTAGATAAAGTGCTATATAATGCTAAATAGTTTGACATCAGGTCCTAATTGTTTCAAATTAGCCACTCAAAATGCGTGGATACTTTTGAGCTTAATCTCTGTGCCTCAGTACTTCATTTGTAAAATGGGGATAATAATTCCCCCTCTTCTCACAGGGATGTTGTGAACATTAACAAATGTGTGAAGCACTTACACTATTGTGATAAGTGCCATAGAAAAATATTTCTGTCTTCAGAATAGATTTGAATATTATGCAGTAAATAAAGTATAGGCCACACGCTGAACAACAAGGAGAAAAGAAAATATTGAATAGTTGCTCATTAAGTGAGCAGCCTCCATTCCATGCACTGAATGAAAAATATGCAACCATGTAATTAAACACTGGCTCATAATGCATACCCCTCACGGGACTGCATTAAGGTTGCATAGGCAGCCTCAATCCTGGCATTTCCTATCTTTTGGTGCTTGACTTTGCAACCTTACATTAAAAGAACATTAGTTTTCGTGTGCAATAAATATGTATTTACATATGCACAAGTATGGCTTATATATTTATAATGCTTAACCTAATTGAAGCTGTCTATGAAAGCTTAATTTTGCTCTGAAGAGAAAAAAAATCAGTTTCAAATAACTTTCAAAACAAGGAGCATGTTAATATAAATGTGCCGGAATAGCTTATTCCCTTGGTAAATATTTTATAATTGGTTGCTTGCTAGTATAACATTTGTATTGTCCTTTTTCCCACACCTACATTTTAATACTTAAAAAAAAAAAAAATCGGTTTTGCAGAACACACCTATATAGTCATGCAACTTAATCTAACTTTTTGATTTTATAGGTAACCCTGAAATCACTGATACAGGAATTGGGTACCTTTTTTCTTTCAAGAAGCTGAATTATTTGGATATTTCTGAAACAGGTCTCAAGGTAAAACAGAATTTCCACCCAAGTCTGTTACATATATACAGCATGATCAAATGCTCTTCTACAGTGTCTGCTTTATATCCTTTTTTCACCAGGATGTTAAGGCAGTCATTCAGAGGCTTCAGACCCAAATAAGCTTAGTTCATTCAAAAGTGCCTCTGAAAGAATTTGATCATAGTAACTGCAAAACAGAGGGATGGGCAGAGCAGGTATGTTCTTTTTTTTTTTAATTTTTTTACCAAACCAAAGTATGTGTCCTTTTCAGTGACAAATCATTTCACATCACCCAGTGAGGTTCTATATCTTTTTAGTATTTCATTCTGAGAAAACAGATGTTATAAAGAGCTTAGAGAATGAACATATTCTTCATTCTTACATGCCCGAAGAAGTATCCAGAGGTTGCATTGACTGCTGACAGCCAGGATCAAACCTAAATTTGCAGAGAATAAAGCAGAGTGCAGGTATTCTCACTTTGTCAAATAATGTGCTCAGACTGTTAAGTCTCTGCGTGGACCCAGTGAGGCCACTTGAAGCAAAATGAAGCATTGCATGCTGGAGCTTCTGTATGGGCAGCTTTAAGCTGCATTAGAGACCTCTGAGCCACATTTGGATGGTACGGCACACTTTGTTTATCCTTCTGTTACAATGAAATTCCTGCAGTTGTAATTTCCCTAACAGATTGGGGTATATCTATACTGCAGAGACCGTATTGGCATAGCCACATCCCTATAGCTATGCCAGCATAACTGCACAGTGTAGACTCAGCAACTGAAGGGGTTTTGCAGTGGTATAGAAACATCACCTCCCTGAACAACGGTAGCATTCATTGACATAGCTGAGTCTACCCTGGGGTTAGGTTGGCATAGTGACGTCTGTTGGGGAGTAGTTTTTTCACACCCCTGACTGAGATAGCTATGTTGATCTGACTTCTAAGTAAAGACCAAGTCTAAGGCCATGTCTGGGGGAGGAAAGTTGCACTAGTTTAAATTAATTGATTTTAAATCAGTCTAGTTAAACTGGTGCAACTTCTGTGTGTGCCGTACCATCCAAATGTGGCTCAAAGTTCTATAATGCAGCTTAAAGCTGCCCATACAGAAGCTCCAGCATGTAAGAGGAGAATCACAACCATAGAGACTCCTACTGTAATGGAAGTGTTGTAAGGGGACATGTTAGCTGCAGGTGTTTTTCTGTTTCTCGATGGTCCTTCATCTTGCTTCATATATGCATCAGAATTCCTGTTTGATAAGAATTGGAGGAGGGAATATTTTACTTAGGTTGCTAATACTTAAAGCTTTTACTGAAAACTGATGTTGCTATATAAGTCATCTTTGACGGGTAATACGGCATAAAAAAGCTAAAGAGTAAGGTGTAGAGTTGTTTCTGATGATCATTTCTTTTAAGAAAATAATTCAAAATAATTTAAATCATGTTTCAGACAGTGTTGCAGTGGGAGCAGTTGGCTATGAAAACTGTCAAGCCCAAGGAAAACTTGAAGTCCGGAACGGCAGCTCAACACTTCTGTACGTAACTGTGTGAGGCTCTGAATAACTTGTTCATTAAACTTGTACATTACTTTTACACTAAATTTATTTAAAAAAAAACTAAAGTGGCATATGGAATGTATACCTGCAGCCACTTGTGAAACTGAACGTTTTTCACTTATACAACATCTTTAAAGTTACAAAATATCTAAAAAGTGATTGACCTTGCTTTTAGTGAATAGATTTTTTTCATCTGATGGAATATGACATAGGTAAATCCAATTCACTGACAGCTTAAGCTCAAGTGCGTTGAAACCAATGGGAGTCTGTTGGCCTCAGTGGGTTTTGGGTTAGTTCTTGAGGCAGCTGGAATCTGGTGACCCAGGTCATTTTCAGCTTGGTCATCTGCCTTTGTATAAAGTGATTAAGTTAAGCACAAAATCCTCCCTTTGTAATATGATTAGCATATCTCCCAACAAAAATTAATGAGTAATATAAAACAATCTTATGTGTTGTATTGATTAAATACAGCCAAATATTGAAAAATTGATTTTATTTCCAAATATTAAGGCTTTGTAGCTGTACTAAACATGGCTTGGCTTAAATGATGAATAGCTTTTGTGCCAATACTGCATTGGAGAGCAGGCTTAACTCTGTGTTTTGGGTTTTTTTGTAGATGGAAAGAGACGCAGGATAGAAGAACCAGTCAAGTGCACATTGGTGCAGACTAAAGCAAAAGCTTCTGAAAACTTGCAGTTCTATAAGGATAAAGTACAAAACTGCCATTTCCCTTTATTGACAAAGGAGGCTGCAGCTAGCCACCAATTAAAGAAAAATAAAGAGAAAGGTTTAACTGAACAAGAGAGAGAACGAACTTCAAAGCAGAAGCACACGTGCCTGACCATGGAAGATTGGGACTTGTTGAATACCTATTGATGTAGACAGATTTCCCTTTTTTTCTGGTGGTAAAGTTGTTAGAAGTATCAATATGAATTTGTGTATGGAGAAAGGAGACTGATATTTTTTAAAACAGCAGTGGCATAGCAGCAAATTATAGCTACTCGTGTTGGGAGAGGGGAGTGCTAGACCCAAGAGGTGGAGTGATGATCATTCTAATGTATATTTTCTATACATAATAATTTTTTCAAATAAATTTTGTTGTCATCCTTAACTAATGCCTGTGACATGCATAACACATTGAGGGAAATGGTTCTCCTTAAGTCTTGCTCTGTACAGCATCCCCAGTGGCAGAAACAGATTATCACTTAGCCCGACTGCCTCTTCCGCTCAGTAGCACTCTACACAACACCACCAGCAGTGTAGAACTTGAAACTTACTTGGGTTGAGAGATTCTAGTTAGTCAGGTTCTACTGCTAGTAGAAAGCATTGTGGGCATCAGAGTTTGAAGTCATCACTATGGTAAGCAAGTATGAGTCTGACTAATCAGTTTGTAAAGTGTCATTTGATTGTAATGGTGCTATACTAATCCTTATCTAGGTAGTACATACAGCTCACAGGGTGAGGTGTACCCAAAGTGCTGTGGATAGACCCTAACAAAGAAAGGAGAATAAATTTATGGGAGGGGTGAAATATGAAGTTAAGTAACATCTAATTTCCGGGAGACAATTACTTTGGAATCAAAATTGTAACATGGAAGTGGGGAAAACATTGCAGTTTGGGGAGTTTCAAGATTAAACTCTGCGTTTTACTCTGCTTCTCTGAGTTACAATGGTAGAGTTTGTTCTCTTTTTATAAACCAATCAATGGCACTTTACACTTGTCAAGAGCCTTTTGTGGATTGAAACATGTTTAAGCTTGTAATTATCACTATCTAAAAACATTTATATAGAAAAGTATTGCTATATCTATGGGTAGGGTTGAAAACACATTCAATTGATCTACTGCATCTAAAACAGTTCTAAATTATTCTACGTAAGTCCAGTGGAACCTCCTAACTCTAGTTACCTTGAGGTCTGTCTGTCCTGCAAACACTGAAGCTAAGAATTTCAGTAGTGATTGTGGATGCCTAACTTAACACCTTAAAGTTAGGCACCTAAAAATTGAGGCACCCAGAATTACTAATGACTTCTGAAAATTGTGGCATGATTAAGGCCAAAATTTTACTTCAGTTTGTTTCTTCTAGTAGCACTTAGATATCCCTCTGGTAATTCTTTCAAACAGCTGTTTGCAAGCCAGACACACACAAGAAGTGCATCCTTGGAATTTGTAAGCAGAGTTTCTGTTTGGGGGTCTTTATTTCAACCTGCTAAAAAGGCAGGAATATATAGTATACCCACATTCTGTTTGTTGTTCTACTGACATATTTTGCACTCGAGTCACTACAAAACAAGGATTGTAAAAACAAAGTAGATTTACATGCACGTACCGTCCAGGAGAGAGTCCCAGCACCATCTGGCTTTCTTAGGGTCTCTCTGCGGGGCATGGATCAGCGTTCCCGTCACACTCCCCGTCAGTACCCAGCCCAAGCCAAGGAAGCTAGTGATCCAACCAATGGACCAAATTCAGTGATGAATCCTGGTCATGTGCCACCCTGAGGCATGTTGTGCATATGCTAAGAAGGTGGTCTCTCCATCTTGTGCAAAGGTACTACAGTATTTATACTCCTATGCCTTTCTCCATCACATGTTGCCAGAAACTAGGGATACTAACAGTGGCTGCTATGTTGGACAACATTTACCATCCTGCCTTGTTCTCAGAAAGACAATGGCTGGAACCACCAAAAGCACCTGCTTCTTCACCACCAAGGAGCCCATGAAATTGGCCTTGGGTCCTAAAGCCAATGTGGGCTTCTTTATAAATGCCCTGAGACTACTTGCTCCCTTTTAATGACTATTCCCAACCGTTTACAGAGGCAAAGCTGGAACAGGGTAGTACTGGACATGGAGGGTTTTTCCCCTTCTAAGCCTCCAAATTCTGTGCACCCCCCTGCACTTAGGTCAAGGATCTAACAGATGAAACTATGTGCATGATATGATGGAAGACAGACAAAGTCTTATACTTAGATTGGTCATGTAGAGTAAAGTCTGACCAAAAAACACAAACCACAGGGTTGTTTTTAAAAATAACGGCTAAATTCTCTCTTTAAAATAAAGGCTGCAAGTCACTATGTACCTCTTATGTTCCTAGCCTCAACATCGGTCACTAACCCTTCTCTTCTCATCCTGGCACTTCTGCTCTTCTTTGGGACTAACAGATGTCATGGCTGTAACTCACCAGCAGTGGAAATCAAAGTAGATGGGGTTCAAGTTTTTTACCACTATGTCATCTAATCCTACTATGGCTTTCAGGGGTGATGAGTTAGAGTTGTGGATTTGGCTAGTGTAGACACAACCTTGTAGTTTAGGGAGTGATGCTTTAGCCTCCTACTCTCTTTGGGTTGACCCTGCAGGTAACATACTAATTCCCATTCTGATACACATGTCCTCATTGTCACATTTAGTCATCCTAAGGGACATCTGTACATCTAGTTATTTAGGTTTCTTTATTGGGAATGTTAAAAATATTTGAGGAAACGAGCATCCAGATGTAAGCATAGTGTAAAGCTAACTCCTGTGTTTGATCTATGGATATTGATATCTGACCATCAAGGAACCTCTGTATACCCCACTAATTCTGGTACACTGCCAACTACTGATGAAACTGAGGAGAAGCGATGTAGTTATTGGTTAGGTAAACTCCCCCTGAATACAAGTAGACAGTACTATGTGATGAAGTTCAGAGTCCTCTCACTGGGAAAAGTTACTCAGCCTTCTGGTCTTCTCTCTTATCCCTCTATAAGAAACTACATGCTGGTATATCCTTCATGAAAGCTAAATTCACTCTTAAAAATGACTGCACAGCACAGGTCTACATGTTAAATTGCTATATGCTACATCCACTAATAATGTAAACAACGATCTGTCTCTACAGTTAAGACCAAAAACTTCCCCCATTAATATTGCCTCAACTCTTGTGGACTAAAGCAGTGTTTCGCAACAACCCATCTGTGGACAGGTGCTGGTCCCTGAGATCTCCCTGACAGTTTAGGAAGGCAGCAAGCTGTTTCCTGGTATGAAAAAGGTTGAGGAACACTGTTCTAAAGCCACCCAAATAAACCCCCAAAGCCAATCCTGCTAATATACAAATTCTTGGAAGAATTAAAACGAGTGTGATAATATATTTAGGGTCATTTCATATTCTAAACTGTTGTGGGGTAATTGTTTTGCACTGCTAAAAAACTGCTCCTCTTCACCAGTGCATGAATAAACTACATATATAATTCTGGTCAGTTCAAGATTATAGAGTTCTCTGGGCTTGAAACATTCTATACTGATGTGCGTTATTCTTTGGTGATAGTTGGCTGCCCGCTGCATTGACTGAAATAATTTCTGGTACTATTATTGTCACATCTTCCCATATTCTCTATATCAATGGTTCTCAACCAAAGATACATGTACCTCTGCGAGTACACAGAGGTCTTCTGTGGGTATATCAACTCATCTAGATATTTGCCTAGTTTTACACCAGGCTACATAAAAAGCACCAGCGAAGTCAGTACAAATTAGAGTTTCATACAAACTTGATTTTACTGCTGTATATACTATACACTGAAATGTAAGTACACTATTTATATTCCAATTGATTTTAGAGTTATTGGTAAAAATGAGAAAGTAAGCCATTTTTCAGTACTAGTGTGCTATGGCACATTTGAATTTTTATGTCTGATTTTGTAAGCAAATAGTTTAAGTGAGGTAAAACTTGGGGGCACACAAGACAAATCAGACTCCTGAAAGGGGTACAGTAGTCTGGAAAGGTTCAGAGCCACTGCTCTATATCCTCTTCTTTCTGAAACTCCTACTTTTTTTCCCTCCCTCTGCAGTCTACCTGAGCAATAGTGTTAGCCACCCACCATCCCTTGTTTCCACATACAGATTGGAAGAAAAAATATTTTCCTGAGGCATAATTTACTCCAGAATTGTTAGCAAAGCTAAATTCCATACACTGCCTTGTGTTAGCACTCTGTGCAGACAGTGTAGCCTAGTGAGAACTTGAATGATATATGCAAGTGTGCTATGCTGCTTTTGTATTGTTACAGGAGGTTGTTCTCAGGGAGCAACATATGTCAAAAATCAGAATTCCACCCCTCTCCTTCTATCCGTGACATGCCCTCCAACTCTAGTCCATCCACCCTTTAGTCTCTTTTTTGTCATATCCCTCAAGATATACTTCTTCCACGATGCTCGCAAGAAACAAGTCTATAATGAAGAAATACGTAAAGAGCCATCTAGAAATATATATGCTTAAAAGCTAGTTACCTGGTTAGGCTTACTGCTGTAAACCCTATCCTTTCCCAGCCCGCTCCCGGTCTACTGATTATGATGCCCGAGTTTGGCATCATGTCTAAAATAATGCACTTGGTTCTTATTTGTTCTATAAAATACCTAGAACACTTTTAGGTGTTGTAAAAATACTGAATAAGTAGTATAAGAGCATAAAAATTGCCCAGAAAGATCAAAACAGTGGTCCCTCAAGGCCAGGATCCTGTTTCTAACAGTGGCCAGTATCAGACACTTAGAAGAAGGTACAAGAAACCCTGTAGTAGACAGTTACAGGGCAAGAGTCTTCCTAACTCCCTTTAGTTAGTGACTGGTTTATGCCCTGCAACATCAGGGTTTATGTGTCATCCATATAAGTGACAACCCGTTTTTTGAAACAGGCTAAACTCTTGGCCTCTGCAGTATCTTGTGGCAACGTGTTCCACAGGCTAATAATGCATTGTGTGATAAACAAGCCATTTTTATCTTTTAAAAATATGCTGCCTTTCTGTTTCCTGGAATGCTCCCTGGGATGCAGCACATTTTAGGTGCAGCTCACTTGTACCTATGACATTGGGAAAAAATGCATGAAACCTTAGGTGAAACACTTTTCATTATGGGCACCCTCAAGCTGTCACAAAGCATAACATAAGCATACATAAGCAAACAGCCTAGGACTTTAGAACCCAACTAGGACCTGATCCAACTTCCACTGAAGTCAACAAGATTCCGTTGAATTCAAAGGGAGCTGAACTGAGCTCAGATGCAGAACAGAAAGGTCAGCAGTGTTATCTCCACATCCTCCTCTTAAGAAGTGTGCAAACATTATTCCCTATAGATTGCCACAGAACACTCCCTTGTTTAATATGAGGAACACAAACTATAATTATAATGATTAAAACAAAACAGGCTTAATTTACCAACCCAATATTAGCTTTACTGAAGTGTTAAATTAGGGTGATTTTCAAGTCAAAACTACTGAGCATGACCTGTATTTCAAATCCTATTAATCTGCCATTAGAATTCAAACAGCTAGGAATCTCTCATTAATGTTTTGATCTTGGACTGGAATTCTTAAGCTCTGAAGTGAAAATATTTACTTATGCAACTAATGCTTTCTAAGCATGTCTCCTCTTAGCTGTGGCACTAAATACACTGCAGCATTTTCTACAAACGGGGAAAGGAAGCCATCCATTATAGCTTGGTTTTACGTCTCTGCAGGGATAGGTTACCAAATACAGCTTTAAAGGTTGCTATAGTAGCTGTTCCATTACATAGTCTTTTACTGTGTCATTCGAGATAAAAGTATGAGTCAGAAAACAGTAAATCCATTTTACAAAGGCTGTTTCAGATCTACTGCTGTAACCCAGCTACAAATAACAATCAACATTCTCCATTTACACAAGTCATGGGGACACCTATCGTTTCAGATTGCACAGGCCAGAGAGAAAAGGAATGGACTGACATGTGAATTGAGGTGGTGGTAGGACTAGGGAAAGTACTGACTGATGCTTATTTCTGGCTTATAAACATAGATGTATTGTATTTACTATAAAGCTGTGCTTCTTTCAAGCATAACATCCCTAATCAGGAATACAATAGCTGAGATTTTCAAAGCAGTCTAAAGGGATTGCATCTTTCTTTAATTACAGTGGAAGACACCTGCGTAAACTTCTCAGACTGCTTTGAAAGTCTCAACCACTGAGCCCACTACAGCTATTTCACTGATGTGTGAACAGTTAATGGGTTCTGTGTCACTTAACATCCACACAGCGAAACATATGGGACACCTGATTTTCTGTGGCCCACTTCTCCAAAGGCTGCTACTGAACAGTTTTTATTTTCTCACTTTGATACTTCCTGGTACAAACCATACGGTAGCAGCCTAATCCTGTGGTTGCCCTTAGAGTAGAAAACTGCCACTCCACAACTATATCCTTCTAAGAGATTAAACATACTTTAAATCCTATCACAAAGCTTACATTGGCAGTAACAAATTATAGGAGGAAGAAAGGACCCCACTTTCCCTCTGTCACAGGGTACCCCCCGCTTCCGTCTTGCTCGGTGTACACAGACTGCTTAGACTCTGTAAATAAACCACACGTGGGGTTTACAAGCATTCACTCCCCCCCCCTTATCTACAACAACATATAATTCCTCATCCCCTTAGGCCTGGGACAGGAGAGGGAGGAGTTCTCTCTGGGCTCTGGTGCTCTCTCCCTCCCCCTCCTTGCCCACTTCCTTCCTGCATCTTGTTCTACTCCCTGAGCTAATGTGTTAATTAGTGTTTTAACTATCTCCGAGTCCGACCCATTCTAATCTGTCAATTAGGCACAGTTTCATCCCCCAGTTTTACTCTGGGGCAATTTAATTGGTGATCCAAGTGCAGGTACTGTCACTGTTGCCCAGCACTGTGTCCCACACCTCCCCGGCTCACCTGACAAAGATTTTTCTTACCCCACACTCTCCCTCCCTTACCAGAAGGGCTTCCTTGTGGGGTTCTTCCTCTGTGTTCAGGATGATTATCCAGGCCCTCCTTATAGGGTCTGCCCTGCTCCACTGGCAGAAAACACACTTAGAATTGTGAGGGCAACCTCCACCCACTGTTTTGGCTCACAGGTCCTCACACCATTGGCCCTCCAGAGTGCTCCTTGTCCTACTCTCACCCCTTCAGTCTTGTGGTGGGGCCAGTGGGCTCTCCTCCCCCCCCCCCCCATGCCCCTGGTTCTCCTATCCTGCCAAACTATACCTGAGCTTTTTTCCCCTTGGTGCACCTGTCGGGTGGTTCCAAGGGCTACCCAACCCACATTAATGAGCTAGGGTTTTGTCCTTATTTTCCATTCCCTCCCCTTCAGTGTCTCAGGGGTCTCCCCTTATGTCTTGGCTTGCATTCTCTCGTCTAGTAGTGTCTACACTTTCCACCTTGTTTTCCTTCCTGTCCCCCTCAGTCTCTAGGGAAACTCTCTTGTCTTGGCTTGTATCTTCTTGTCAAGAGGCATTTCCCTAACTGGGGCCCCCAATGCCAGCTTGTCTTCCCAAAAAGAAGGGCCTCCAGTTGGTGCCCAACACAATAGGGAGGTGTAAGCTATCTACTACCCCTACCTGTTTCCAAGTGAGCCTCCCACGGACCTTCGGGGTACCTCTGCCGCTGGGCAGCGCTATTTATCCCTATGGACACACACTAATTTCAGACTACCTGGAACCATCCAGTGGGGTTTAACCAATGCCCACTGGAACAGAAAGCAAGCTGGAGCTGTGTCTACCAGGCCCCTTTGATACTTCCTCCCCACCATCACAGAAATGGTAGACAGTTTCTTTTCTTTCCCCTTCCCGCGAATCCCAGCCCAACCACAGAACCTGGCAAAACACCTTGCCTTCCATGTATGGGCAGCCTCTATACACGTGTTCCTGCTGCCCACTTTGGTAAAAGGTAAATGTACAAGTACTTGTCAGAGCGTCTCTGGGCTCGTCTCTCTTCTTCTCTACACACTTCCAGGCAGTGGGTTCCCCACACTTCTTCCCTTGATCTGATCCCCTAAATGATCGGCCTTCTTTCCTGGGGAAGCCTGCCTCCGCAAACTCCTCTGTCAGTTTAACTGCTTCATCTAAGGTACCTAGCTGATGCTGTCTGACCCAGACCTGTATGCTCTTGGGGAGGCTCCAAAATCGGAGCATTCCTAATCTCCCCCCCAGTTTGGGTGTCCAGTCTCGGACATCAGATGGCCCAATCTGTCAGTTTTTGGGCGAATGCCTGGGGCCACAGACCCCTCCCACATCCATCTCACAAATTAGAACTTCTGTCAATACTTTTCAGCAGACAGGCCCACCCAATCCAAGATGGCTGCCTTCACCATCTTGTTGTCTGAGGCCTGCTCATCATTTAGAGTGGTGTAGACCACCTGGGCTTCCACAGTCAAATAGGGGGATAGCCACAGGTCCCAGGTTCCCCTGTCTCAGCCTGCATCCATATCCACCCTTCCAAAGGTGCCCATTAATGCATTGGGGTCATCCATAGGGGTCATCTTACAGAGGCCAGTCCCTGTACCCAGTTGCCATTTCCTGCCATGGGACTCACCACCCTTTGTCATAACTGCTGCTGCACAATTGTTTGCTCTTGGATGAAGTCATACAGGCTCTTTTGCTGGTCTACCTGCCAGGCGAGCAACATTTGCCTCTCCAGGTGGTGTGACTAGTGGAAGCTTTGCAGGGTCTTCTGCATTCCCTTTTGCTGTTCCACCAGCCATTGCGGGCTCTCCTCCATCATCCAGGCTGCCAAACCTTCACATCGGCCACTCCCCTGTAGGCTCTCTGTCTGTCCAGGATCTTACCTTGATCTGTACAAGTCCCCACATGTAAGAGGGTGTCCCCTCCGCTCCTGTCTTTCTCTGCACACTCAGGCTGCTTGGAGACTCTCTACTCATAAACACCACCCATGGTGTATTTACAGTATTCCCCTATCACCTTTACAAGTGCATTAATGTATAATTCCTCAGCCTACCAAGGCTAGAAAAGGGAGAAGATCTCTCTTGGGCCTGGGCTCTCACAGCCTGCCCCTCTCTCTCTGGCTCCCCCTGCCACTTCCTTCCTGTCTTGTTCTACTGCCTAGGGTTAATTAGTGCTTTACCTCTCCCCAGCCCATTCTAACCTGTCAGACAGGCACAGCTTTGCCCCCCCAGGCTTAACCTGAAGTGATTTAATTGGTGATATAATGATCAAAGTGTGGGCACAGCTGCTGTTGCCCAGCATTCTGCCACACCCCCCAACGGCAAACTTGCTTCAATCCTCGTTTCCATTTCTGCCTCTGTTCTGGCTATTATTAGCTGAGCAACATACAAACAAAGGAAGATAAGGTCCCTACCATCATAAACTGACCATCCAAATCAGACACATAATACAGGCAAAACAAGCAATACTCCACCTGAGGGACCATTCTGGAAGCCCGACAGATAGATAGCCTTTAGTAGGTTGTTACTAAATGGCTTTGCAGGAGAAGTGGTTTTGTAAGGTGGGTTTCTCCTCTTTGCCTTTCCCTCTGTTTGAAATTGTAGCTATTTCTGTGTTCTGCTTGGTAGCTGTGGTCATTCACTTAGGCAGCTGGTTTCTGCCACAGAGCATTGCGTTTTCTGCTCGGGGATTGTGAAGAGGTCCTGCTCCAACATGCTGAAGCACAGAAAGGACATGATGATGGACACTCAAAGGTCAGTGCTAGAGAGGCTCCCATGTAACACTTGCACACGTGCAGAGCTCACACTGTTCTACCCAACTCTAATGTACGTTTCTGTGCTCACCTCATATTTTGGGGTGGCCCTTTGCTCACTATTGCATCTTGTCCATCTGACCCCCTATAAAGCCACTGCTATTTCACCATGGGATGAGCAACTGGGTCTTACACATACACCTGGAGGGACCGCTTTAGGATCAGTCACTAAAGGGGACACTACAACACAACGTATACAGTACTGTTAACAAATGGTGTCTCTGTCCCTCACAATAACAAACTAATGGAAGAATACAGGTAGAATTTTTAATATCACTTATTTTAAAAGCCTTATTTTAAAATTTCCCCTCATTTTCACATCAGAAATAGTTCTGCAGAAAAGAAGTAAACCCAATTTAATTTCAGGGGATATTTACCACGATTTATTTTTTTAAATAGGTAGACAGCAATGAGTGTTTGCAACCTGGTTTCATATAGTTGAGCGCTATAAAAGACTCAGGGAATTTCTCCTCCTTTCATGCTAACAGATTAGTGATCAATTAGCAATGACTGTTGTTATCAAAACCAAAAAGAGTGTGAGGTCACCTATTGGTCTTATTATTATTTTAGTTGATACTTAATCTGTATTTGTCGTTTTTTTCCCTAAAAAGGAAAGAAAAACAGAGTCCCTGTCTACTGTAATTTCCCTCCTCTCCCTGCAGACTTGCATATACAACTCAACAATCACAACCTCAACCCATAGCTAGCACTTTGTATCGTCAAAGTATTTTACAGGTGGTAACTAGTTAACCATCACCACACCCTGGGAGGTAGAGCAGTATTATCCCCATTTTACAGATGGGGAAACCAAGACATAGCAAGGTGAACGACTTGCCCATGATCACACAGTGAGTCAGCAAGAGACAAAGGATTAGAACTGTGCGATTCCTGGCTCCCAGTCCTGTGCTGAGTCTGTTATACAGTACTCCTCCTCCTTTCAGTGCTGTTGCATGGTAGTCAGGAAACCACTAGGCCATGTCATTTTCAGACAAAAGCTTCAACCCAGGGCATTAAAGCAGCAGGAGGAGAAGGCTCGCAGGTGAGAATGCAGACCATGCCCTGGGGGGCGTAGCTACCTCTTGGCACTTCATCTATTGCAGGCATACTCATCAGACCAGTCTGAGCAGTGCTGGATTCTGTCTCCGCAGAGGGCCCTGGGAATGCAGGTGCAATACTCAAAAAACACCGGTGTGCAGCTCCACCACTGAGTCCCACAAGGAGGGCAGCTAGCCACTAGGGTGAAAAAGAAAACAGGGACCATTGGCTCTTCTGCTTTTCTTACACATTACGTTTTAGACTTTACACTGGCAGATCTGAACTCTCACCTAGTAGACATTGATCGGCACAAGAAAGAATAGCTTTCACCCAGCACCAGAGTATTTAACCTTAAGCAGCCACCTAATTTCTTAGAGGCAGTAGATACTGGTGGGTACACGAAGCTGCCATGTAAAAGGGTCCCTCAGTCAGTACTATCTCCAGAAGTCAGGGACAGTTAGCTACCAGTGAGAGGAGCAGCCAGTTAACATTCATGACACACAAATGCCATTACTTGAATGTAATACATTATCTGTATATCAGAAAATAGCTATTCTAGATGCAACTGCTGATATGCATCAGTTCAGGTGTGCATGTTGTGGCTGAGATTTTTGAAACAGTTTAGGTGATTTAGACACACAGTTCCATTAATTTCAGTGGAAGATGTGTCTACTTTTCCTAGACTGCTTTGAAAATCCCAACCTTTAGCTTCAATTTTCAAATATGAACTTTTTTAGGTGTGTTAAATTCCAACTGGCACTTAGTAAGCTGCTGTAAACATTCATAAGAATCAGCCATTAGTTTTGAATTTTCACTGCTGGCTACAGTCATTCTTTGAGACAAAATCAATCCAAAGTCAGCGTACACCAGAGAATGAATGGCTCAGGGGATTGGCAATGGGCTATGAAGCCTTTCACCTCTAGGTCGTTAGTCTGAATATGGCCCAAGTTGTTAGTGATCAAGAGTTATTAGCATCAGATGTCTGCTTGGCAGCGTAAGTGAAATTAAATTGGTGGTGACTATCCAATGGCCATTGAACAGATGTCTACATAACAAAACCACCATATCTGGCATGCTTGTTGACAGTCTCAGCAGACAGACCAAGGACTGAGCGGGTCATAGAGCCTGAATGAAGGGCAAGGTTGAAGTAGCTTTGTGGGATGACATGAGGAAGTCTGCACTGTTGTTACTCACGTTCTATCTATCTCAGGGGTTCTTAAACTGGGGTTCGGGACCCTTCAGGGGATCGTGAGGTTATTACATGGGGGGTTGCAAGCTGTCAGCCTCCACCCCAAACCCAGCTTTGCCTTCAGCATTTATAATGGTGTTAAATACATAAAAAAGTGTTTTTAATGTATAATGCACTCAGAGGCTTGCTGTGTGAAAGGTGTCACCAGTACAAAAGTTTGAGAACCCCTGATCTATCTTGTGGGTAAAAGGAGGATGTCAGTCTCTGTGGTTGTCAGTCCACCATCCTTTACAAACACCAAGCCCTTTAACTATTGTTTACATCAGTGAAAAGAAGTGGCTGACTTACAGGTCCCCTTTTCATCAGAACAGTCTCCACAGTCATTCGCGCCATTACACTTCTTATCAGCATAGATCCAGTACACAGGGTTGCTGCAGCGGAAGATCAAGTATCCTGGCAGGTTACTGGGCAAATCATCTACAAGATGAGACACCTGGAGATAGTGAAATGTTCTAACTTCACTCAACAACAGTTGGACATAAATACAATGGCTGAGAAACCGATTATTAGCTATTAATATTATTTTACAATTCTCTGTTCTCCTTCCATGCAAGGATCTCAAAGCACTTGAAAAATATTAAACTACATGGCCCCCCTGGTAGATGGAGGGAAATATGCTTATTCCCCTTTTAAAAATGGGGAAACTGAGGCACTGAGCGTTTAAGTGACTTGCCCAAAGTGTCATGGGAAGTCTGCAGCAGAGCCAGGTGTACAGCCCAGATCTTCTGGATCCCTGTCCGCTACATTAACAAGACCATCTGTTCTGTAGCTGACTGAACCATAAATCAAAACCAGATCTTCCACATGCTAACACGATGCTCTGTCAATTGGGCCATTTAATCATATTGTGAATAACTTCATCAAAGGAGGAGGGAGGCCTCATGGTTAAGGCTCACAAGTGCAAATCAAGGGACCTGGATTCTTCTGTTTCTGGTTCTCCACAGACTCCTGGTGCAGCCTTGAACAAACCGGTCATTCAGCAGCTGGGTTATGAAGTGTTCTATTCAGTTATTCTGTGCTAAAGTAAGCTTTGAGTAAGGAGGAACATGAGGAAACCAGGGGTTGTGAGGAGCATGCACAGGAGGACTGGACAAACCATCACAGGGAGAAGATGTTTTAAAAAAAAAAAAAAAGCTTACTACATAATTTCTCCTGCTCATCCTCTCCATTAACACACTCTCTGATTCTGTTGCAGATCTGACTGGCTGAAAGGCAAGTCACTCTGTCATCACACAAAAAGCCAGTCTGATTACCTGAAGTCACACAGAAACGGTTCACTGAAAAGAAATCAGGACATAAATGAGCTTAGATACTGATTTATCTAACTAGGGTGATCAGATTTTACAGGGACAGTCCTGATATTTGAGGCTTTGTCTTATATAGATGCCTAATACCTCCCACCCCTGTTTTGATTTGTCACAATTGCTCTCTGGTCACCAGATCTAACAGACATTTCCACATTCACCAAGAGCACAAAAAGACGTTTTTAACCAGAAGAAAAACATTAGGAATTTCAGGAATTCAGCTGCCACCCTGGAACTGACCAACGGTCCATTTATACATGGATCCTACCTGCTAACATGCTCTACTACACTAGAGGCCTAAGTGTATTAAAATGTGATTACACCACCCACACTAAGTATTAGAGAGTTACAAGAATCCTATTAAAGCTCCAAGGACAAGTGTATGTTCAAAGTAGCGCTTGTCACCAAGAGTTTGGAATGGAGCAAATTCAGCTCTCTCCTTCTCTTCCTCTCCCCTATCTCCAGGTTTCAAGTGGCACCTTCTATGTCTAACTTATTGAAAAAATGGCAGCACTTTGCTTGGAGATTAACTAACTTGTTTAGACAGAAAAAAATAACAGACTGACCAGGAGTGGGTGGCGGGAGTCCAAATGTGACGGCAAAACCAATGACAGCACCTACGACGCCAAGTGCAAGCAGCGCAATAATGGAGATACAGAGGCATCTTCGAGTACAACTTAAACATGCACTGCATTCCTGGCAACGATCTGTGACAATAAAAGGGAACTAAATGTCAGAGGATTCACAAGTGACGAGCGGGGGTTAAAGTGAGTTGGACATTGTAAACTGTAGTTTAAGCAGACTGCAAAATTCTCACATTCATTCATTCTTCAAAGTTATTCCCAAAGTTTTTGAGCAAAGAAGAACTGGAAATATTTGAAATTCAAAACATGTGCTGTGTTGGTTAGTTTCATGGATCACATGGTATCATTTTTGTTACATGATTGGCTGTCTTATGGCACTGAGCAACAAAAGTGCACATACGGGCAAGTATAATTTAAAATTGAGAATTCACATTGTTATTGGTTACTATTTAGAACAGGGGTGGGCAAACTTTTTGGCCTCAGGGCCGCAACGGGTTTCATAAATTGTATGGAGGGCCGGTTAAGGGAGGGGGTCGTGGCCCGGCCCCCACCTCCTATCTGTCCCCCCCGGGGACTCCTGCCCCATCCAACCCCCCCTGTTCCCTGACGGCCCCTCTGGGACCCCTGCCCCATCCACACACCCCCACTCCCTGTCCCCTGACTGCCCCCAGACCCCCGCTGCTCCATCCACACACCCCTGCTCCCTGTCCCCTGACTGCCCCTGGACCTCCGCCACCCCATCCAACCTGTCCTCTCATTCCTGACAGCCCCCCGAGACCCCTGCCCCATCCAACCACCCCTTCTCCCTGTTCCCTGACTGCCCCCCGGAACCCCTGCCCCTGACTGCCCCCCACCGCCCCATCCAACCCTCCCTCCTTCCTGACTGCCCCCCGAGACCCCTGCCCCATTCAACTCCCTATTCCCCCCCACCCCTACCCACACCACTATACCACTGCCCCCCCTGACCACCAGCCCGAACTCCCCTGCCCTCTATCCAACCCCCCTGCTCCTTGCCCCCTTACCGCGCTGCCTGGAGCACTGGTGGCTGGCAGCGCTACAGCCGCGCTGCCTAGCTGGAGCTGGGCCACGCCGCCACCGCCACCACGCAGCACAGAGCACTGGGTCAGGCCGGGCTCTGCAGCTGCACTGCCCCAGGGGCTTACAGCCCAGCCGCCCAAAGCATTGTGCCGGCGGCAGGGCGAGCGAGCTGAGGCTGTGGGGGAGGGGAGACAGCAGGGGAGGTGCCGGGGGCTAGCCTCCTAGGCCAGGAGCTCAGGGGCCGAGCAGGACGGTCCCGCGGGCTGGATATGTCCCATGGGCCGTAGTTTGCCCACCCCTGATTTAGAATGTCCTTTCGGTAAACATCTGATCTTAACATTTGGTTTCATAACTACTCATTATTATTTATTATTTGTATAGTGGTGTTGCCTAGAAACCCTCGACACAGACCAGGACCTCATTGTGGTATGTGCTGCACAGACACAGAACAAAAAGATGCTCCATGCGCCAAAGAGCTGACTTGTGCTAACTAAGCTTGTTCACTAGAATATTTGCAGCAAAACGAACACAAAAGGACTCAAACTCAGTCAGAGCAAACTTAGGTTTAAAAATTAAAATGAACATTCACCAAGGTCTTTTTACACCTCAGCTCTGTTTCTAACATCTCAAAAATCTCTGAGCATAATCTGTTAAGGATTTAGTCTGTGTGTTCTCTCTCTGTCAGCACACTCCTTAGTAATGCTGTCAATGCCAGCAGATCAGTGACACAGTAAATTGAAACAGAGGCAATAATGTGCAAGAGCTGAATGAAAGGTTAAATTCAAAACTGTACCGAACATATTCAAGTGTAATGTGAAATGAGAAGAACTTTGCTCCGCTACAGTATCTTTCCTCCAGGAAGCTCAAAACCCTTTACAAAGGTGATGGGCGCTACTATAATAAAACCTAAAGTAAAGCAAGCTCTTGTCATTTTACAGATGAGGGTAACTAAGGCACAGGAGAGTTAAATAACAGAAAAAGTCAGAGGTAGGGCTAGGAACAGATCCCCAGGAGAAATCCTGGCCCATTAAATGAGTGGCAAAACTCTCATCAACGTCAATGAATTCTTTGTGTCAGTCTTCACTGCAGAGGGTGTGAGGGAAATCCCCACACCTGAGATGTACTTTTTAGATGACAAATCTGAGGAGCTGTCCCAGATTGAGGTGTCAGTAGAGACGGATTTAGAACAAACTGCTACATTAAATAGTAATAAGCAGCGCCCTACCAAATTCACAGCCATGAAAAACGCGTCATGGACCGTGAAATCTGTATAGTAAAGGGTAAAAGCACACAAAAGACCAGATTTCACGGGGAGACCAGCATTTCCCAAATTGGGGGTCCTGACGCAAAAGTTGCAGGGGGGGGATCGCAAGGTTATTTTAGGGGGTCGCAGTATTGCTACCCTTACTTCTGTGCTGCCTTCAGAACTGAGTGGCTGGAGAGTGGCGGCTGTTGGCATACCATACCATGCCATCCTTACTTGTTCACTGCTGCTGGCGCCAGCTCTGCTTTCAGAGCTGGGCTCCCAGCCAGCACCTGCTGCTCTCCAGCTGCCCAGCTCTGAAGGCAACACTGCCACCAGCAGCAGCGCAGAAGTAAGGGTAGCAGTACCACAACCCGCCTACAAATAACCTTGTGACCCGCCCAATCAACACTGTGAAATTTCAGATTTAAATAGCTGAAATCATGAAATTTATGATGTTTAAAATCCTATCACCAGGAAATTGACCAAAATGGACTGTGAATTTGGTAGGGCCCTAGTAATAAGTCACCAGGACCAGATGGTATTCACCCAAGAGTTCTGTAGGAACTCAAATATGAAATCGCAGAACCACTAACTGTGGTAGGTAACCCAATGCTTAAAATCAGCCTCTGTACCAGATAACTGGAGGACAGCTAATGTAATGCTGATTTTTAAGAAAGGACTCCAGAAGCGATCCTGGCAATTACAGGTCGGTAAGCCTCACAAATTGGTTGAAATGATAGTAAAGAACAGAATTATCAGACACATCGATGAATACAAAATGTTGGGGAAAAGTCAAAATGGCTTCTGTAAAGGGAAATCATGCCTCACCAATCAATGGAAAGAGGTAAATAGCAGAGTGCCCCAAAGATCTGTACAGGGACCACTGCTGTTCAACATATTTAGGGCTACTATACGTCCGGATTTCCCCAGACATGTCCGGCTTTTCGCTCTTTAAATAGCCGTCCGGGGGGGATTTCTAAAAATCTAAAAATGTCCGGGATTTCCCCCCGGTTGGCTATTTATCGACCGAAAAGCGGCTGACAGGGCGGCCGAGCGCCGCTCGCATTGGGGCCTCGGCAGCCAAAGCCCCTTCCCGGCTCCCCCCATCCCCTGCAGCCTTAGCACGCCGCCCGGCAGCGCTGGGGGGCGGGGCTGTGCGCCTGTGAGGGAACACGGCGGCGGGGCTGGCAACGGCGGCCAGAGCCCCTCCCCTGCTTCCCCCCTCCTCCACAACCTCAGCACGCCGCTTGGCAGCGCTCGGGCGGGGCGGAGCGGGGCGCTTCTTGGGGTGCGGAGCCAAACACCTGCTCTAAGCCGAGTGGCACGGTAAGGGGGCCGGGGAGTTGGAGAAGGGGGGCAGTCAGGGGACAGGGAGTGAGTGGGGTGGATGGGTCGGGAGTTCGGGGGGGCTGTCAGGGGGGCAGGGGTGTGGAGAGGGGTTGGGACAGTCAGGGACAGGGAGGGTTAGATGGGTCCGGGGTTCTGGGGGGGCTGTCAGGGGGGCAGGGGTGTGGAGAGGGGTTGGGACAGTCAGGGACAGGGAGCAGGGGGGGTTAGATGGGTCGGGGGTTCTGGGGGGCTGTCAGGGGGCGGGAAGTGGGAGGGAGTGGCTAGGGGGCGGGGCTACCCTCTCCCCCCAGAGTGTCCTCTTTTTTGAAAGTTCAGATATGGTAACCCTAAACATATTCATAAATGATCTGGACAAAGGGGAAATAGTGAAGTGGCAAAGTTTTCAGGCAATACAAAATTACTCAAGATAGTTAAGTCCAAAGCTGACTGCAAGAGTTACTCTCGCTAAACTAGGTGCCTGGGCAACAAAATGGCAGATGAAGTTCAATGTTGATAAATGCAAAGTAATGCACATTGGAAACCATAATCCCAACCGTACATAAAAAAGATGGGGTCTAAATTAGAGCTGTTACCACTCAAGAAAGAGATCTTGGAGTCATCATAGAAGTTTTCTGAAAACTTCTGTTCAATGTGCAGCAGCCACCAAAAAAGCTAACAGAATATTAGGAACCATTAAGGAAAGGGATAGATAATAAAATAGAAAAGATTATAATGCCACTATCTAAATCCATGGTACCCCCACATCACAAATACTGCGTGCAGTTCTGGCTGCCCCATCTCAACAAAGATATGTTAGAATTGGAAAAGATACAGAGAAGCAAAAAAATGATTAGTGGTATGGAACAACTTCCATATGAGGACAGATTAAAAAACTGGGACTGTTCAGTTTAGAAAAGAGACAACTAAAGGGGAATATGATAGAGGTCTATAAAGTTATGAATGGCATGGAGAAAAAGTATTATTTACCTCTTCACATAACATAAGAACTAGGGGTCACCCAATTAAATTAATAGGCAGCTGGTTTAAACAAAACAACACATAGTCAACCTGTGGAACTCGTTGCCAGGGGATGTTGTGAAGGCCAAAAGTATACCGGGTTCAAAAAAGAATTAGATACATTCATGGAAGATAGGTCCTTCAATGGTTATTAGTCAAGATAGTCAGGGATGCAACCCCATGCTCGGAGTGTCCCTCCTCTCACCACTAGTATGTTACATTCTGCTATAGGGACACAGCCAATACTAATGAGAAATTGTTACAGAATAGACCCTCACAATGACTACTTACATTTCCAGAGAAAAGAATCAGAGAGTTGGAGTTGTAATAGACCATTAAAAAAAAAAAAAAAGAAAAAACAGAGCAAAACCTAGGAAATGAAATGATCAAACTGCATTTTTACAACTTTAAGGTTACACAGTTAAGTCCCCAAAAGTCAGGAAATGTGAAAGTTAAAGCTGAACACAAACCCTTAACTCTGTTCCCTTATATGTCCGTATTATGTCTACAAATTCAGCATCACATTTCCATAGAATCACACGTTTCTAAAGTAGTCGGGGGAAAAGACCCGATTTCAGTATGTTGTTTGAGAAATAGTATGTAGTCACATAATTAAAGACTATCATAATGCATCAGTCCAAAGGAATAGAATTAAGTTGTATGTTCCACCTTTTTTCCCCCCCTGACCTTGAGTGTTATCTGCAAAATCGTAATGTTGCATTAACACAGTGTTTGCATTTCATTAGCAATTTGTCAAGTGCCAGCTGTGCTCAGTGGTGTACAAACATGAATGAAAGCATGGTCTTTGGCCCACTGCTGCTGAGATTTTGGCCCCATTTGAAAGACACACAATTCACCTTTGTTCAGGGAACCGTTCATCTCCAAAGGCAAACATTTCAGAAAATCATGAGCATGTGAAAATAGAATGTGTGTTTATGACACAAAAGTGTTTACAAACATTAAGTATAATGATTGCAACCAATGCTACCGCTGTGAGAAAGATAGCAATAAAGTGCCATTGTTTCCTGACTTGCAAATATTTCCTACTGAATTTTATTATTTTCACATTTTTATTTTTAAATGGACAATAAACAACAATGGCTGAAGTTGGCAATGCAGATGTCACCCCGATGAGTATAGGACATTGTTTTTTTGAAACACATGAAGAACTTGCAGGGCGTTTAGACATTCTTCATGATCTCTTCCTTCACAAAAAGATTCCGTTGCTACAAGATGTTGCATGCAGTACTAGGTACCAAATAGCATGCCATTTCCCTACCAGCAAAAGGCAGCTTATACCCATCAGTTTTATATTCATTAATAAAAGAAAAGCCACCCAAGAAACTGTAAAACATTGCTTGTATTTTATATTATGTGGATAAGAAGAATGTATCTATTGATTTCCACTTTCTTTACCAAGCCACTCAATTATACTTTATTAATTACCTCTTTCTTCAGAGGAGGACTTTGTTGAGTCAAATAAGATTCCACCAAAACTTCTCTATAAATAAGAGAAATAAAATACATAGCTTAAAAGAAGCAATGTTTACAGGTAATTTCAAATAACGTTAGTTACATTTTTCTGGTGCTTCTGTGTCATTTTATATGTAAATACATTTTATACATCTCATTACCTTTATATAAAAAGAAAGATGAAATTATCTTAAAATGTGGAAGATATTTCATTAACAAGATGGTTGCTAGATCGTCTTTGCATCTCATTCACCCATTTGTAAAGCAAAAGCTAATACAATTTCAGCATTTAAGATAAAATATTTTTCTTTTGGTGGAATTACTTTTACGTATAAACAACTAGCTATTGTACAGCAACCAGCAGGAAAGAGGCCAGACAAATTGAATGCATATCAGCATTCTTTAAAAAGTCATTACATTTTTCGAAGGGGATAAAATTACCTGAGGATGAGTTCTGTTCATATTTAGGTATAGCCACAATGTTTTACTTAATAGGAGTTGAAAAAGCCTTGGAATTTTTTTCCAGTACAGGGTTCAGCCATGCCATTTGCAGGCAGATCGTCTCTTTCAGATGGTTCTGTTTTAATGAGCGTCTACACCATGAAGGGCACTGCTGCTGTGTTACCTGGTTACTAAGAGAAACAGAGGTAGACAGGAAAGAGTCATTCTAATCTATAGTCATACACATATGATACAGGGTCTGATGGATGGCAGGAGAGGCAGCATCAGCCTTTTCTCTGGCTCTGGGCGGAAGTGAGAGAGAGTTGGGTGGTCATAGCCTGGTCCCTAGTGGACACATTAGCAAACACCACACAGCTCAGCACAACTAAAGCTGCACTTGGAGCTGGGCTGGCAGGGCGGGAGGCGCTTTGGCAGAGCTGCAGGAAAGGCGGCGGTCTGTCTGCAATAGCATTAGCTGGCCCCAGCCGGAATGCTGAGTGTCACTGTGTTAACAAACAGACTAGAAGTTACTGTGGCTGCAGACACACTAGGTAACTGCCACAGAGCGTTGGCGTAGGCTTTCTGGAAGTGCTCGTCACCGGCCTGACTCTGCTCCCGCTGAAGTGTGTGTAGAGCTCCCACTGCCTGCCGTGGGAGCAGAGAGGCCCGGGGGTACTTTGGAAAAGCCCATCCTTCTAACCTTGCCCGTCTGAGTCCATTTTTCATCTTTCTGCCTTCAGTGTCAGGGAAAGACGCTCCCTTTGGTTTGTGGGAAAGTGCTAGAAAGGAAATAGATGGCAGCGCCATGATACACAGCCCCAAGATGAAAGGGAGATCAAAGCAACCAAGGACAAATGTGTGTGTGGCAGGTAGGAAAGGGACAGATCCTCTCCCCAGAACAAAGACACCATTAGGGACCCTCCTCCCTCATGGAATCCCAGAGCCCAGGCTCCAGCCCTCGCCCAAATAGCTACAGTGCAATTTTGTAGCCCTGCAAGCCTGAGGCAGCTGACCTGGGCCAGCCTGGGGTGTTTTATGGTAGTGTACGTACCCTTAGGATCTGAATTTTCAAAGGTGCTCAGCACTTCTGAGAATCTAACTCCTAGCAGGCCTGATTTCCCTCTTTTACATTGGCGTGAAGTAGGAGGACCCTCCTTCAAAAAATCAACAGAGTTAGAACCAGTGTGAGGAGAATCAGGCCTGCTAAGAGTCCATGCAACAGGGATAACACTTACCTACCCTGGAGGGGCGCGCAGGCTCAGTATGTATTGGTGCCATGCTTTGAAGTAGTAAAGGGCTCTATATAACGTAGATAATACTCCAGCCCCTCTGCTATAGCTTTTGACAGCAGTACATAGCAAACCAACTGAACAGGAATTTTCTTCTCCCTTTTCTTTCTAGTTTCAGCGTGGATTTTGAAAACAAACCCAAGAACTGATGGCAGGATTAAAAGAAAGAGCCAGTTAATTTAAGCCTAATATTCAAAACTTTCAGAACCACCACCACCGCACCTTTTTCTGTGTATCTTCCTTCCACCCCTCCTTTCCCCTCATTTTAACTCCACTGCTATTTGACTCAGGCTTTATCTTTCCCTGCTGGTGGATGTGAGCCCAACAATGGGTGCAAGTAGCAAAAGGACAGATGCTGCTTTGCTGTAGTCTGCAAACCCAACTTCGCTGGCACCAGCACATCTTCACAGAGGAGTCACTGGGTCGGGCAAGAGAGCCTCTACTGCTTCTTTCCCCAACAATGTAAGAAAAAGGAATTTGTGTTTGTTTTATTCTAGTATAGGACATTGGCTTAGGTCTAAGGTCTTACATGTGTCCATCATCTGACTATTTCCTCCTCTGCAGGAGGTAAAAGAATAGGAGCTGGCAAGCAGGGCCGGCTCCAGGTTTTCTGCCGCCCCAAGCGGCGAAAAAAAAACAACCCGATTAGGCGGCACTTCGGCAGCAGCTCAAAGAGGAAGAAAGGGACTGAGGGACCCACCGCCGAATTCCCAGAGTGCCGCCCCATTGTACTGGCCACCCCAGGCACCTGCTTCCTTCACTGGTGCCTGGAGCCGGCCCTGCTGGCAAGGCACACATCTCCCTTCCCCCCCAAGTCCCATCTCCACTGTGGGAGCACATCATCATACTTCACCTGTAGGGTGAAATGTATGGGGCCTGTGTGTGATGTGGGAGGGGAAAGGGAGATTGATCAGGAAATGGGGTGACCCAGGGATCTGCAGGAGGGCTGTGGATGGAAATAAAATGGAATGCTGGTGGTTAGGGGAAAGAAGGTAAATAGTGGGGACAGCAGCAGCTCAGAGGAGAGGTCAGAGCTTTGTCTGGCAATGCAGGTACATCATGTGACTCCTGGGTAAACCAGTAAGCAGACAGTAATAACTACAAAACAAACAGCTCAGGGCACCGCCCTTATTCAACACTCCCACATGCTATTTTACTAGCGACTTAGCAGAACAGAGCTTACTGAGGACAACAGCCGCTGTCAGGAGCAGAATTTAATTTTCCAGACATGGTGTAATACCTGTCACCTTCTTGAAAATGTAAGGAGGATGATAAGGAGATACCTAGATAGTGAGCTGGTACTAGGATTGTGATTTAGGGATGGGCATATACACAGCTATTGCAATGGGAAAGTTATTGTCTGTTTTAATATGATAGCACCCAGGGCAGAGGATGGTTATCTGAAATCGAGAAATAACAATGAATCATCCTCACAGGCACTAAAGCAAAAGCAGTTGCTGTGCCTCTAGTTCCACAAAGATTAGTAGTGAAAAGGAAACATTCCAAACTAGAAAAGAATTGGAAAACTAAAATCGGTTTTAACCCAGAGGTAAATGCAAATAGGAGAGACACTTGAGGCACGATCCACATTAACAGGAAAGGAGAATATTACTTCCAACATAGGTCTTCAGAAGATGCTGCTTTCTTCTGTAGTGTAGATCCAGTTAGAATTAGTGTGCTTTGACAAGGGAGAGGCTAAGCTATATCTTAATCATCCAAATATTGCTAGGTCATCGCTATAAGGGAACTTCAATTTTCTTTCCAGTCTTTCGCTCTCTAGCTCAAACATACCCAAAGAAGCCTTGAGACTCTGGGCACATAAGATTTATTGCTGGGCACAAACATATAGCAAACATCTAATGAGATACGGTCACGCTTCATTTGTGATAGGACCCTAGGTGATGCATCAGTTTCCACATATCTAATCACCTTGGGCTACCCTATACCTACCAGTTCAAATGTCCAAGCCCATAGCACATCTTAGGTCAGCCTCTTGCTCAGACTGATGCTCCCCTACTAGTTTAAGATTGCCCCTGCAGTCTCAACATGATAGATACTGTCCAAGCATAAAGGGCTAGTTCCTGCCCGGGCAAGATTTACAGCTTAAATGACTGTTCTAGGAGAACATACTCTGGCAGGGGGGGAAGCACTGAACACACAAGCAGACTGGTGCCATAGAAGTTTGTTAAAGATACTCCATACAAACCATTTACGAAAATATTACATACAATAGTCAAAAATATTGATCTAGCGGTTTAAGGAGCTTTGTAATATCCTCAATTAGGGTTGCAGTTCCTCTTTGGGAAGACTACTATGTTGAAAAAACAAAGCTACAAGTGGCTTGGCATGTGGTCTCCTTGCAGTTCTGGATATGCTAAATGTTCTAAGTTTAGACCTAAAATGGTGGTGTAAATTAATGCACAAGGATTTTCAATTAGATGTTCTGGTACCAGTGATGCTGAGTGTAATTGCTTATGACCACAATACATACAGAATTTACAGCTGCTGTTGAGGAGAGTAAGACCAGAACCATGTGCCTCTATAAAAATAGGTCCTCCCAATTGGCTTGTCATACAAGCTTCTTTTTTTTTTTAAAAACAGTGTTAAAATAGGAATGACAAAAGAAGAGCTCAGGGAGGCTAGTTATCCACCATCCTCTTCTGGGATCATTCTAAATAACTGGAATGATCCTAACCCGCATGATCACATTCGAGATCCAAAGTAGAGTTAACAAAGACTCATAGCTCCATATTCTGCTCTTAAGTCTAAGAACCAGCAAGGACATTTCATCTTTTTCAGTCACTAAGAAATCAGAGACCAGCACACTCTCTGCTGTAGCCTACTACAGAACACTTGGGTTTACGCAGGGGGATTATATATAAATCCCAGCTCAATCAGGAACTGTCTTTGGTCAAAATCAGAACCTTTGTACCTCAGTTTCTCCATCTACTAAAGTAATATTTGCCAGCCTTGTAGGGTGATGCGAGCCCTAACTAGATGGATGCAGAGTAATAAAATTAGTGGAACAGATAAGCATATAAATTTATGACTTCCACTCACCTAGGACTCTGATGGTACAATAACGAAGCTATGGCCACTGCACCATGGGGAGCAGGAATTATCAGTCTTTTGTAACTTAAATCATACATTGCTTATTGAGCAACGGAGATGCTAGGATTCCTGTTTCTAAGTTTAGATGTTTTTGAGTTCTCAAAACAAGAGAGAAAAGGGAACAAGTACAATAATATGGGGAACAGGAAGGTGAGGAAGTAGTTAGTCCCTCATCTACAATATCTTAATGCAATTTACTAAAGTTTTCATTTTTGGGCAGAGCCAAAACCCAAATCACTACACACAAAATTAGTGTTTCAGAAAACAGAGAATCTGAATATAAGGAAGAGGAATAGAGATTGTTTTGCCATCTTAAAAACTGGTAAATAAGACCTAGGTCTGCTCCAATAATGGTTACAAACTACTGTATTTTCAAATACCAAGATGACTGAATTGCCGTCTGTATTTAGAGTAGGAACTGCTGGCATTAGTTTGATTCTGATAATGGACCTGGATAAAACCTGAAATGTATAATACTGTGAAAGTCTGGTTCCTTGGACTATAGTTTTGTTTATAGAAATTAATACCTTGAGAAGTTCATTACAGGAACTCAACTTTTGTAGGTGTCACCCATGGTAGAGTGTTACTGAGTCCTGGACTTCAGCATCTATTCATTGTATAGTAACATTTCAGGTAAGTAACAAGGCCCAAGACTTGAACCTTTATTTATATCTATTTGTTGATTTGTTTCTTCCTTTCATTTCTGGTTTTCAGAAGTTTAAGCAGATATTACAGCTCAAAATAAAAACTAGAAGCTGATGATTAACCCAAATATAATTAAAAATTTAAACATTTGAAAACATCCACCTTTAGAAATACAAGTTAAGAAAAAACAGTTTTACACTCATGAGTTAAAAATTAAAGTCATTGACAAAATGAAAGCTGTACTATACATAGTGAAACAGGCAACTGGACAGTTATACTTTCAGTGAGGCTATATAAACACTATTTCCCGCATTTACACATCACAGGGAAAACAGATTCAATGCTACATATATGCTATATTCAATGCTAGTTATAAGTCAAAATTTGGGATAATTAAAATGTCTTCAGAGACTGCACTGCAGACAAAGTTAGTGCAAAGAATACCAGCCATAGCCACTGGTATAAAGTCTGCATTTGCACCTAAAGATTTTAAACTGTCATTGCACAAGTTACAGTTAATGCTGATGTGCTAGTATCAAACAAGGCTGTGTACTGATGTCTGAAGTACATAACTGCATAGAAATGAGAGTCTTAGGACTGATTACTACTACAGATATAGAAAAAGCTATTTTTGGGCATCAGATTATGAAACAGTTTTTAAAGCACTGCACAACCAACCATCACATTTTTAGACCCTTGTATAACCTAGGTATTTAATAAAGACATGTTAAGAACAGCATTTCACTCCAACTTTCATGATTGTAAGTTAGATCCTCTTTCAATGCCACATCAACCAAAAGTTACTATGTAATTGGGCTTAAATTCAGTGTTTGTACAATAACACACTAGACCCCTTGAAGAATGAGATTCTGAACTTCTTACACCTTCATGACAAAAAAGTAAGGTGCACATAGTTTTGAAGAGAACACCGATTTGTAGCAGCTCTGTGTATGCTTACCACATATAGCAAGCACCACAGTGTATGTGGTATGCACTCTAAGTATGGACCCATAATACATGATCTATAACCACAACTATATAGTCCTCAAACTTTAGAAACTTACTAAATGCATACCCTTTTCTAAACCTCACTCTCAACCAAACTTAAAATTATTCTTCTGGTTTTAATTCATGCAATGAGCTATTCTCTGGACGTCTCAAGTATAATTTTTGCTCGAGTACAAAAGCTATGCAAAACCAGTAGATTTCTATTGCCTACTTCTAACCTGAATGTGGACAATCGGATAAAGTTCAAAAAGTTAAAGATATCTGAGACATAATTTTGGCCAGTTTCTAAACATTTGCAAAGAGACTTCGTAAGGAAAACCATCACAGTCCCTTCTTGCTTATAGATGCCTAGCAGGCACCACTAGATCGTAGCTGCTGTAGTAAAGAATAGAACTGTGTTGGACAAACTAGCTATAACAATATTCTCACATAACTAATACAATTCAGTAACAGTATTTACTAATGTAGCAGAATGTGGTAAAGTTGCATATATTAGGGGGATGCTGTAGATGAGTCTCATACTAAGTGCATCATGGTTAATTGAGAGCCATAGCAAAAGGCTACAGTCATTATTCTACTTTTCTAAATTTATTCTCAGTTTTCAGTAATCAATTTGTTTCTGACAATGAAACAACTGGACCCAATTAGTTAATCAATACAGCAAAGGGAGTGCCTTCAGAAAAAGTATGCTCTAACCCAGGGGTCGGCAACGTTCGGCACGCGGCTCGCCAGGGTAAGCACCCTAGCAGGCCGGGCCAGTTTATTTACCTGCTGACGCGGCAGGTTTGGCCGATTGCGGCCCCCACTCGCCACGGTTCGCCATCCCGGGCCAATGGGGGCGGCGGGAAGCCGCAGCCAGCACATCCCTCGCCTGCACCGCTTCTCGCCGCCCCCATTGGCCCGGGACGGTGAACCGCGGCGAGTGGGGGCCGCGATCGGCCGAACCTGCCACGTCAGCAGGTAAATAAACTGGCCCGGCCCGCCAAGGTGCTTACCCTGCCGAGCCGCGTGCCAAACGTTGCCGACCCCCGCTCTAACCTAACAAGCTATTGACGAGTTTAAGGCTAAAGTTTGTCAAAAGAATAAATAAGCATGTCTCTTTTTTGTGTGCAAAAGGATAAGTCCATGAGTCGTTAAAAACTTGCATTTCTGACAGCCTGAGCTCAACCTGCAGTACCTCATTAACGCTCTGCATATTGATACCTGTAAAAAAATACATTTCTATTTTGGGGGAAAGGGTTATTGCAAAGACTAACGGATAATACAACATTTCTGCAAATAGTTCTAAAATTAATGTTCTTAGTTACTCACAACTGAAAATGCCTGACCTAAGCATCTTCTGCCCACTGAGAATTTATACCCTACTTTTAAGAGCTAATGCCGATCTTACATCATAGAACGGTTAGAAATGACTGATTGAAAGTGCCATGGTAGAAGTGTAGCGAGCATGCTTACAGTTTTTGTTAAGCAAAAAGGACACATTGCAAACTCCAGTGAAAGCAATTACATATATTTGGAAAAAAACTGCAAGTTAAACGTGCAATTCTCTTCACTACTAGAGGAAAACAAGGATTCCATGACAGACTGATTTGTTGATTCTGTAACTTTATTTTCATTTAAACACTGACCGCTAAGCCCCGCAGCTGAAGAAACCATAAAAAAACACCAGGAGTTGACAGAAGTGCTAGAATTAGTCTATTAAATTCTTTTAAACTATTTAAATTGCTGAATGAGCCAGATTAACTTTTGTGGGTAGAGGTCCTGCTTCTTCATGTTCATCAGTCTTGCATCGAACAACAACAAGAGCAGAAGCTGGGTATCTGGTCAGTTTTTCATTCATGTACTCCAAGTCTCCATAGATGCTCAGCTTCTGAAATAATTAAACATTTTAAAAAGATCATATCATTACAGATTCTGAATGCAAGACTCAAGACATGCTTAGCCATAAGAACACAGAATGGCCATAATGGGTCAGGCCAACAGTTCATCTAACTCAGTAGCCTGTTTTCCCGACAGTGGCCAATGCCAGGTGCTTCAGAGGGAATGAACAGAATAGGTCATCATCAAGTGATCCATCCCATCACCCATTCCCAGCTTCTGGCATATATCTATGATCATACATTTTTCAGGCCTGGTCTACACTAGGCGTTTATGTCGAATTTAGCGCCGTTACATCGAATTAACCCTGCACCCGTCCACACCACGAAGCTATTTAGTTCGACATAGAGCTCTCTTAAATTCGACTTCTGTACTCCTCCCCAACGAGAGGAGTAGCGCTAAATTCGAAATGGCCATATCGAATTAGGCTAGGTGTGGATGGAAATCGACGCTAATAGCTCCGGGAGCTATCCCACAGTGCACCACTCTGTTGACGCTCTGGACAGCAGTCCGAGCTCGGATGCTCTGACCAGCCACACAGGAAAAGCCCCGGGAAAATTTGAATTCCTTTTCCTGTCTGGGCAGTTTGAATCTCATTTCCTGTTTGGACAGCGTGGCGAGCTCAGCAGCACTGGCAACGATGCAGAGCTCTCCAGCAGAGATGGCCGTGCAATCCCAGAATAGAAAGAGGGCCCCAGCATGGACTGATCGGGAAGTCTTGGATCTCATCGCTGTGTGGGGCGATGAGTCTGTGCTTTCCGAGCTGCGCTCCAAAAGAAGGAATGCAAAGATCTACGAGAAGATCTCTAAAGCCATGGCAGAGAGAGGATACAGCCGGGATGCAACGCAGTGCCGCGTGAAAATCAAGGAGCTGAGACAAGGCTACCAAAAAACCAAAGAGGCAAACGGACGCTCCGGATCCCAGCCCCACACATCCCGTTTCTACGAGGCACTGCATTCCATCCTAGGTGCGGCCGCCACCACTACCCCACCACTGACCGTGGACTCTGAGGATAGGATATTGTCCGCGGCCGGTTCCTCGTCGGAAATGTTAGCGGACGGGGAAGATGAGGAAGGAGATGAGGAGGACGAGGCAGTCGACAGCGCTTGCACCGCTGATTTCCCCGACAGCCAGGAGCTCTTCATCACCCTTACCGAGATCCCCTACCAACCGTCCCCATCCGTTACCCCGGACACCGAATCAGGGGAAGGATCAAGCAGTAAGTGCTTTAAACATCTAAACATTTATTTTTAACATAACTGGAATATTTATAATATTAACAATGGGTTTTTCATTAAATCATTTAAACAGATAAACTTTTATTTTTAACACAACAGGAATATTTATAACATCAACAATTGGTTGTTCATGATTTCTTTGCCTTAGGCGCTTAACTACTTAGTCCCAACTATTTAAAAAAAATCAAATAATGTCCGGATTTTCATGATTAGGCTGCCCAAGACGCTCCACTCTGTAGTCCCTGCCAGTACAGCTAGACCAAAATACCGTCTATATGTCCGGGAATTGACACGAAATCCTCATGGGAGATCTCCGCATAGCTCTCCTGGAGGTAATGCTCAAGCCTGTGCATCAGGTTCCTTGGCAAGGCGATCTTATTAGGTCCACCATGGTACGACACGTTTCCACGCCATGACTCTATCAAGTACTCTGGGATCATAGCACGGCAGAGCATGGCGGCATACGGCCCTGGTTTCTGCATGCTCTCCCGAAGCATCCGTTCCCTGTCGCTCTCCGAGATCCTCATCAGCGTGATGTCGCTCATGACGCCCTGCTTTGAATTAGGGAGGGGAATGTTAGTATTGGGACTGTTTTACAGCCACGCGGTGGAGGCGGCAGAGGGGCAGCATACAGGGATCTTTCCCTGGGACAGCCGCGAGGGGGTGGGACAGGGGCAGAGCTCATGCTTCCCTGATTGCTGCCAGCAGAGACTGGCATTGCTTTCAATGCGAAAGGAGCCCAGTGCTACTATTAAAGTTTTAAGCAGCCACAAGTCTACGGCTTACCATGTTTGCCTGCTACAAAAGTTCAGGTGTCCTGCCCCACTTCTCAGATCGCAACTGCAAGACCCCAGGCACTGAAGGCGAGGGCCGAAAATTCGACCTTGTCCTGAGTGCGCATGTGAGAGGTGCAGTGCATGGTCTTGTTCACAGAGAAAGACTATGTTCTTTGTTCACAACTTCATTTATCTGTCTCAGGAATTCACTCCCTTTTTCCCATTCCCACAGACACATCTGCGACTGTCTCCCAACCCAGCCTGGCATCACACTCCCAGAGGCTAGCGGAGATTAGGCGGAGGAAGAAGAAGACGCGTGAGGACATGTTCTCAGAACTAATGGACTGCTCCAGAGCCCAGGCAGCCCAGCAGACACAGTAGAGGGAGAACATGTCCCAAATGCACCGAGCAATCATGGAACGGGAGGAGAGGTGGCGTCAGGAAGACCAGCAGGCGACTCAAACGCTGCTTGGACTAATGAGGGAGCAAACGGACACGCTCCGGCGCCTTGTGGATGTTCTGCAAGACCGGAGGCAGGAGGACAGAGCCCCGCTGCAGTCTCTCTCTAACCGCCCTCCCCCGCCACAAAGTCCCACACCCCCCTCACCCAAAGTCCAAAGAAGGAGGGGCGGCAAGGGCCGTTAAAACTTTCAGTCAACCCCTGCAGACTGCTCTAGCACTAGAAGGCTCTCGTTCCCCAAAGTTTGAAAAGTCCTTTCCTACCCACCTCACACAAGCCCCCGTCCAAGTGTCGTCCCCCCCCCCCCGTTTCATGTGTGGTTCATAATAAAATATTCGTTTCTGTTAATTACTGTTTCCATGATTTTCTTTTAGAGGAGACTCTGTCTGAAGGGGGGGGAGGGGGTTGGTAATTGGACAGGACAGTCACCTTTACCAGGGTACAGAGGCGGGGGCAGGTCCAGCATCAGGACACATACACAGTGCAGTCACCAGTTACCCTGGTCAGTCTGGGAGGTGGTTTTCATGTTCTGGGGGGGGGGGGGGTTTGCCCTCCCCCGCCACAAAGTCACAGATCAGTTAGAGATCTTATGCCGCGGTCCTTATCCTGGATCACAGAGCCACGCAGCAGGGGATCTGTAACCCTCCTCCCCCTGCCAGAAAGTCACTTGGCCGACACGTACACGCAGTCCCGCCCAGGAGTGCTGGCAGGCTCCATTGAAACAACCAGTCCACCACTGCGGAGCCTGTCATTCCCGGAGTTTAGAAGCATCATTTGCATCAGAACACTAAACCCGCCCCCCGCCACAGTCTGCGTCCCCGGTTTAAAACATTCCCGCGAAAACAGTAATAAAGACAACGGTGTTCATTAACAAAACGGAACAGATTTTATTTTTTGGGAAGGTGGTGAAGGGGGTATGTAACTTGGAAGGATAGTCAACAGTCACTGGGTAAAGAAACTGGGGCAGGTTCAGCTTCTGTGTCCACAAACTTAACAGTCACTGGTTACCCTGCTCAGTCTGGAACCTAGCTTTCAAAGCCTCCCGGATGCACAGCGCGTCCCGCTGGGATCTTCTAATCGCCCGGCTGTCTGGCTGGGCGTAATCAGCAGCCAGGCTATTTGCCTCAACCTCCCACCCCGCCATAAAGGTCTCCCCCTTGCTCTCACACAGATTGTGGAGCACACAGCAAGCTGCTATCACAATGGGGATATTGGTTTCGCTGAGATCACAGCGAGTCAGTAAGCTTCTCCATCTCCCCTTGAGACGGCCAAAAGCACACTCCACCACCATTCTGCACTTGCTCAAACGGTAGTTGAACAGTTCTTTTTCTGAGTCCAGGGCACCAGTATAGGACTTCATGAGCCAGGGCATTAGCGGGTATGCAGGATCCCCGAGGATCACTGTAGGCATCTCCACATCCCCAAGACTTATTTTGTGGTCCGGGAAGTAAATACCTTCCTGCAGCCGTCTAAACAGACCAGAGTTCCTGAACACGCGAGCGTCATGAACCTTGCCCGGCCACCCGACGTTGATGTTTGTAAAACGTCCCCTGTGGTCCACCAGTGCTTGCAGCACCATTGAAAAGTAGCCCTTTCTGTTAATGTACTGGCTGGCCTGGTGGTCCGGTCCCAGGATAGGGATGTGAGTCCCATCTATAGCCCCACCGCAGTTTGGGAATCCCATCGCGGCGAAGCCATCTATGATGACCTCCACGTTTCCCAGGGTCACTACTTTTGAGAGCAGTACCTTGACGATTGCCTTGGCTACTTGCATGACAACAACCCCCACGGTAGACTTGCCCACACCAAAGTGGTTCGCGACTGACCGGTAGCTGTCCGGCGTTGCAAGCTTCCAGAGGGCTATGGCCACTCGCTTCTGGACAGTCAGGGCTGCTCGCATCCGGGTTTCCTTGCGCTTCAGGGCAGGGGACAGCAACTCACAAAGTTCGAGGAAAGTCCCCTTCCGCATGCGAAAGTTTCGCAGCCACTGGGATTCATCCCAGACCTGAAGCACTATGCGGTCCCACCAGTCCGTGCTTGTTTCCAGGGCCCAGAATCGCCGTTCCACAATATCCACAAGACCCATTGCCACCGTGATGTCCTGGGCGCAGGGTCTCGTGGTTTCTGACAGCTCTGTGCTACTCTCCGACCTCAGGCCCTCACGGTGGTGCCGTAGCCTCCTCTCCTGATTTCTCTGCATCTGCCTCTGGTAAAGGTGGATGAGAAGCTGCGAGGCGTTGAGAACGGCCACAACTGCAGCGATGGTCGCAGCGGGATCCATGCTCGCACTGCTGTGGCGTCCGCGCTGTCACTGATCAGAAAAGTGCGCGAACTGATTTCCCGCCGGCGCTTTCAGGGTGGGAGGGAGGGCGGGAGTGACGGACGGATGACGACAGGTACCCAAAAGCACCCTCGACACATTTTTTTTACCCAGAAGGCATTTGGGGCTCGACCCGGAATTCCAATGGGCAGCGGGGACTGCGGGAACTGTGGGATAGCTGCCCACAGTGCACCACTTCCAATGTCGACGCTTGCCCCGTTAGTGTGGACTCACAAAGTCTCACAAAGTCGAATTACTGTCCTTAGTGTGGACACACACGTTCGACTTTGTAATATCGATTCCACATATTCGATTTAAGTGAAATCGAACTACTCTCGTAGTGTAGACATACCCTCAGTGAGGTTTTGAAGGTCCTCAAAGTAGCAATGCTTCAACTCTTACTATGAAACACTTTGCATTTTCCATGACATCTAAAATTCATGTTCACAGTTGAGTCTGAGTCCCAGGCTAGGACTGACATGTTCCTGTCAGAATAAGTGTGGTACTTGCCAGTCTTGCATATTTTTAGAGGAAGGAGAGTGGGGGGGGATGTCAGTTCAGCCAGTCCCTTCTCTCCTCCTCCAGTCAGATTCCTGCCACCCACCCACATCATGTCCACAGGTTCCTGCCATTCTCAGCCTTTTCACAATCTTATTAAAACCCCTTTAATGGTTTAGTGAATGCAACCTGTAACCATACATGCCCTAGGTCTCACTCTGCTCTGGCAAAAAGATACTAGAAACAAATTTCCAGTTGTCAAACATGGTTACCACGGGGAAGGGAGTTCCCAGTCAATGGGAGTTGCGGAGCCAGCGCTCGGGGTGAGGGCATCGCGCAGAGCCCCCAGGGCTGCCCTGTGCCTAGGAGGCAGATATGCCAGCCGCTTCCTGGAGCCGAGCAGAGCCAGGGCCAGGCAAGGCTGGCCCCGCTGACTGGATTTTTAGTGGCCTGGTCAGCACCAGGATCCCTTTTCAACTGGATGTTCCAGTCAAAAGCCAGACACTGGGCAACCCAACAGCCCACAGGTAGGTCTAATTGAGTATCACTGCCCTAAGCACTGGAATATGGGAGGGTTTTCTAAATCACATCTCTGTCTCTCTTGCTGAAGTTGTTCCACTGTGTGTAAACACTGTAATTAAACAGTTATTGGAATAAGGACACAAACTTGGGTTTCCCACCTCCAAGGTGAGAGCCCTAATCATGACACTGCAGTCATTTCACTGTCTTTGTCATTTATACAAAGTGGAACGGCTTCAACAAAATGCTTGAATAGTCATTGAGAATGAGAATAGTCATAATGAGAATGACTGTAGCCTCATGGTTATGGGCACTCACCTTGGAGATGGGAGACCCACATTTATGTCCTTGGTCCAATGACTTTAATTTACTTACACACAATTGAACAACTTTGAGAGATTGAGACCTGCCCCAAATGCCAATAGAGCATTCTTCTGCCACGTGGGAGACCAAAGTTCAAATCCCTGCTCCACAGCCGGCCGAGAGGGGAACACAGGTGACCCACATCCCAGCTAAGTGCCCTATCTACTGGGCTAAAGGTTATAAAGGGAGGCACCCCCACCACCTTCTTCACCCATTTTGTGAATCGAGACCTTACAATTCTTGTCTTTACTTTTAAAATGTCCCAACAGAAAGTGCTTCATTTTGATGCAGATGAAATTTTGTTAAACCCAGATCAAAATGCACTGACTTTTGATTTGCCAACATTTTTAGTTTGATTCTAGCAGATTTTATTTTTAATTTTGCAGAACAGCCAGTGAACCAAAAAACCAGCTCTACACCTAAGACCCTATAGCATTTCAGACACTAAGTAATATGAATAACTTCAAGGTGATGTAAGCTATAGAATAATTAGCTTTACCTCAGATGGAACATACTGCTGTACAGCTGTAGCAACAGTAGCACAACAAATCCAGAGTAGCACCAGTACGGAGAGAACAAGTGTAGTAGTTAAAATCCAACCAGAATTTCTGAAATGTAATGAGCATCGTTAAAGTTGTTTATCCTGTTTTCTTAAACTGTTATTCCTAAAGACATACACTGGGCTTTACCAATCTGCGTTCTCATGTCTAGAGCATTCAGTTGAATGCTTCACTGGAGGAGTCTGGGAAACCAGTCTCCCACCCCACCTTAGTTACCTGTCTTCAGGTACAGGGTAGGGAAGCACGATGAATCAAGTCTGGCAGTTTCTTTACTAGATCCCAAGCGGACTCCTACTTTAAGCTATTTTGCCAACAAATCTCTCCATTAATTGCATTTTGAATGCATGACAGCAAAATCTCTAATCTCTCTTTCTGCCTTAAGAACCTCATTATGCCAGGGAAATAGCAGCCAAATGTTTAGCGCAATTCTAAAGAACATAACGAACATACTCATCAGACCAATGGTCCATCTAGCCCAGTATCCTGTCTTCTGACAGTGGCCAGTGCCAGATGCTTCAGAGAGAATGAACAGAACAGGACAACTGAGTGATCCATCCACTATCATCCAGTCCCAGCTTCTGGCAGTTGGAGGTTTAGGGATACCTGGAGCATGGGGTTGTGTTCCTGACCATGTTGGCTAATAGCACTGATGGACCCATCCTCAAACTTACCTAGTTCTTTTTTGAACCTAGTTAACTTTTGGCCTTCACAACATCCCAGGGCACTGAGTTCCACAGGTTGACTGTGCAGTGTGTGAAGTAGTATTTTCTTTTGTTTGTTTTAAACCAGCTGCCTATTAATTTAATCGGGTGACCACTAGTTCGTGTGTTATGTGAAGGGGTAAACAACCACCACCACCACCACTTCCCTATTCCCTATCTCCATATCATTCATGATTTTACAGACCTCTATCACATCTCCCTTTAGTCATCTCTTTTCTAAGCTTATCAGTCTTCTTACTCTCCCCTCATATGGAAGCTGTTCCATACTCCTAATCATTTTGTTGCCAGTCGATGTTGATAAATGCAAAGTAATGCACACTGGAAAACATAATCCCAACTATTCATATAAAATGATGGGGTCTAAATTATCTGTTACCACTCAAGAAAGATCTTGGAGTCATTGTGGATAGTTCTCTGCAAACATCCAGTCAATGTGCAGCGGCAGTCAAAAAAGCAAACAGAATGTTAGGAATCATTAAGAAAGGGACAGATAATAAGACAGAAAATATATTGCCTCTATATAAATCCACAGTATGCCCACATCTTGAATACTGCATGCAGATGTGGTCGCCCCATCTCAAAAAAGATATAATGGACTTGGAAAAGGTTCAGAAAAGGGCAACAAAAATGATTAGGGGTATGGAACGGCTGCCTTATGAGGAGAGATTAATAAGACTGGGACTTTTCAGCTTGGAAAAGAGACGACTAAGGGGGGATACGATAGAGGTCTATAAAATCATGACTGGTGTGGAGAAAGTAAATGAGGAAGTGTTATTTACTCCTTCTCATAACACAAGAACTAAGGGCCACTAAATGAAATTAATAGGCAGCAGGTTTAAAACAAACAAAGGAAGTATTTTTTACAACGCACAGTCAACCTGTGGAACTCCTTGCCTGAGGATGTTGTGAAGGCCAAGACTATAACAGGATTCAAAAAAGAACTAGATAAATTCATGGAGGATAGGTCCATCAATGTCTATTAGCCAGGATGGGCAGGAATGGTGTCCCTAGCCTCTGTTTGCCAGAAGCTGGGAATGGGTGACAGCGGATGGATCACTTGATGATTACCTGTTCTGTTCATTCCCTCTGGGGCACCTGGCATTGGCCACTGTCGAAGACAGGATACTGGGCTAGATGGACTTTTGGTCTGACCCAGTATGGCTGTTCTTATGTACCTTTTCTGATTCTAAAATATTTTTTGATATGAGGTGACTAGAACTGCATGCAGTATTCAATATGTAGGTGTACCATGGATTTTCTGTTTTTGTATCTATTCCTCTCTAGTTATTAACACTGTTAGCTTTTTTGACTGCTGCTGCACATTGAGAGGATGTTTTCAGTGTACTACTCACAATGATGCCAAGATCTTTCTTGCAACTAAATTAGACCCCATTATTTTGTATGTCTAGAAGTGTGTGAATGCATCCTGCAGCTCAGTAGCAAAGATTAATGAAAGAAAAAGAGCAAAGTTATATTGTAGCCTATCAACCTAGAAATAAAGCAAAACTGCTTATTTATACAGCACCTTTCACACTAGACAATCCCAAAGTACTACACAAATCAATCACTTCACCCTGCTGTGCAGCCATATCTAAGAAACCAGTGAAATGTAGCAGCTGTTTAACAGTTTGCAGCAAAATATCAGTAGCATGGGACAGGAAATGACAAATGTCATGGTCAGGTTAAACTGCATGGAGAGATTAGGTTGGCCAAATAGCCAACAAGTATATTGTGGCTAATATCAATTTTCTTAAGGGAGCAGTGAGCTCTTTAACACAAGTGCTCAGAACCTCCCCTTTAACATCTCCTCCAAAACTTCATCTTTCTTGAATACAGTTCTGTCACTTTGAGATTCTCTGATGGAGTATATGACATGTAAAATATATGGGGAAGGAATTTCATCCTACCATTTAAGCTTTTACAAGACAGTAGAAGATACATACATAGAAAGACATTTGAAAAAGCTATTGCTTTCCTCCTCTTCAAAAAATCCTCTGTGTGTCTGTGAACCTCCTGGCTGTAGGTCTGCTGAAATATCACAATGACAGCTCCATTACAAGGTTACAATTAAAAAAAAAAAAAAGATTTATGTTTAAAAACTCTAGTCTCATACAGTCCCTGTCTATACGAAGACATTGATAGTAGAAAGCTTCTTTACAATGGTTCTAATTCCAGTGTGGCACCACTACCATCCAGTAGTATACCATGCTATATTTAAAATACATTTTAAAAAGAATTTATTACTGTGGCCTTTGTTGCAATGTACACAGGGTGAAGGTGACAGTCTGCCCATAATGACTTTTTCCTTTGTGGAAGATTTGACTTACTCTTGCAGGTTATGAATAATTTTCATTTGCACTCTAGAGAACCCAAACCAACTTACCGGATGTTTTGCTCAACAACGATTCTTTCAGCTCTGTGGTGTCCTGTGGAATATATTGAACTTCTGGCTTTGACTAAAACAATAATGAAAATTGTAAGGTATTATTTGTATTTCATAAAGCTTCAATTAACCTTAAAATTATAGTCATCCCATACGCATCATTCACATTTGCAAAAGAAATGGGGAAAAATATTGACACACTATCCATTTAAGTTAATTTTGCTTTCTACATTGCAAATCCAGTGACCACTACAAAGAGAGACTGACTGCTGCCAAACATTAAGCATGCAGTTACTTGCCGAGACGGCTCTGCTATCTGTTGTGTGATTGGAAGACGAAGGAGATCAACTGTTAACACCCAGGACACACAAAGCCTTGTAAAAGTAAAAAAGCAAGCAAGCACCTGGAATATAACTATTTTGCCATCATCTGCTTGAAGGTAGAAGGTCCATGAGGAAGTTATGAAGCTCTGTGCTGAGTCCATCATGTCACTCCAGAATGATCTCACCAGTGTCAGAGGGAAAAGGAGATGAATCCTTGGCATCAGGGACATTAACTGTAAACACATCATTAACTGGTTTTCGATTTGTTCTGTACATATTCAAGCAATTTAACACTGTCCCCAATATGGTCTTAGTCTTTAAATAGAGAATTTCTCTCCATCTTTCTACACACACATTAAATTTGAAAAAAAAAGTGAGAATCTGAGCAGAAAACAAGTAGGTGGCATTTGACAAACATGCTACATGCTTACTTGCTCTTGTCTCAGTTCAGCAAATGGCTGCTGATTCTGGCACCCAAGATGGCAAGCATATTGTTCATCAGACTGGGAATATGCTTCAGTACAGGCTGCAAAGAAGAAAAGTTGTGTAAATTGAAAAATAATTTCACATCTTAAGTCAGCAACTGAAAGCACGAATGTAAGGTGTAGGTACAGTCTGATAAGGACTCAAGTGACAATTTTAAAGACTCCCTATCCCACCTGAGGAATAATACGAGAGCAATCTACCAATACTGGTACCGGATTCTTTGGGCTGATGTAATCTAGATGATCTATCTAGAATAGGCATAAAACTGGGTTATATCTAAAAGCTGAATGCAGCAATAGCATTTGATCACAAAAATGAGGAAAAGCAAAAAAACAATCAAAATAAAGTAAGAGCAATTACTGGTATAGAAAATTCCAACACAGTGACGTAAATTAACACAGCCTCAACCCAGTAGAATAGGCAAGGATTTTGTACCAGAGATGGCATGGATTATCAACCAGAGTTCTGAAAGACCCTCCCACAGGACTGTGGCCTTCCCTCCCACATACCATGGAAGAGTTCAAGTTTTGCTCCAGGGGATGGAAGTAAACTAACAGAGGAATCCATCAAACTTCAGAGCGCCATGGCATAACAGGGAACAAAGGAGGGTTTGCCCATCAGTGTTGCATGAGTATAGTTAGACTTTCTATACCAATTTCAAGCTCTATCAAAAATGTAAAGTCAGCTCTGCTCTTATTTCCAAATATCCGTATCCAATATTTAAAATAAAGGACAGACTAGCAATTACAGGAGAGAAGCCAGAAGATTTGTATTCTATTTGTGGCTTAGCCACCCACCTGCAGTATGACCTTGGGAAAAGTCTCTACACCTAGGGAACCGGAGACAGAAGTCAAGTGGGGATAATCCTCTCTCACTAGGGTCTTGGGAGGCTTAAGCCAGAAGGCACAAAAAGAACAGGCTTGGCAAGTAAAAGTGCATACTGAACGTTAGGACGATCCATTTTCTCACAGGAGAGGTAAATGAACAAGCGTACGACCAGATATGGGCAGTCTATGGAAACAGGGCAGACAAAATCCTGGCAGGGAATGCACAGTAATCAGCCAAATAACGGAGTGTGCCGTTCTCAGGTGCCTGAGCAGCAGTCCTATGGTAAAACAGTTACAAAGCCAGACAATCGGCAGTCACAGAAGCACCTAGAGACAGAACTGAACAGAATGGTCAGGGAGCGCATCACAAAGCACAGGACAGCCACCAAGCAATGAGCAAAATCAGTGTTATAAGACCACGGCAAATGAACAGGCAGAAGGCAACAGTCCAGGGTGGCAATGTTGTACAGGAAAGGAGGCAACACTTCAGACTCAGCTCTTCATTTGGACTTTTGCTGCAGCACCCCTTTTTATGATATCCCTTGAGGTGTGGTTTGGCAATTGAAAAGAAATGCCTGGAGCACAGCTGTGCACAGGATACTGCTTTTCTGCAGCTCTAGCCTATTCCCAGCTCCTATAACTCAGCTCTGTATTGCATTAACATGCCTTTCCCCAACTCTCTCTGCTATTGGAGCTGGCCACTGCCCCCTTTGCCTTCAGCACAAGATTGAGCCTCTTTTTAGTGTTGAGTTGGCACTTAACCACTTTTAGACTACATAGGGAGAGCTGCTCCCTCTCCTGCCTTGCTTGGTTGGCACCACGCATTTGATCTCAGTATACGAACCTTAATGTTTATCAATTGCTTTAAGATCCTTGGCTGGAAGTACTACAGAACTGCAAAGAAATATTAGCTTGGTATATAGTTTGTAACAAGTATTTTCAGTTTTAATTATCGACATTCCTTGTCTGATCTTCAGATAATTAATCCTTTTAAACAATTAGTTATTCATGATTATTTAATGCCTTAATTCAACAAGACAAACCCAGCTCCCAAGTTGTTTAACTACATGCAAGGCAGAGAATGTAGTTAAGCTTTGTTTCTCTTTCCATAGTAAAGAGATTGTAAAATTTAGTTGAATGAGGCCATATCAGTGATGTAGTACAGTATACAGTTCACCAAGATTTGTGCTTTGTAAAGCAAACATTTCAGCTGAAGTAAATACAAAGCCATACAGTCCCAACAAATAGACAGGGCTATGAAAATCATTGCAACTGATGTCATTTATTAGGTTGTCATTACACAATGTTGCATGGAGTAAAAGGGACACCATTAGTTGAAAATTACATGGTCAGCTAACCATTTTACACCCAATATGGTTACATTACCTAAGTTTTTCCCTTGGCCAAAAGGACCCTTATGTTTTAAAGGCTCACAAAGCAGAAACCCCTTTTAAAAATTTGAGAAATTTTAATGAGTGCTCTATCAAACTTTTTTTAAAGAGTAACATCAATTTAAAAAAAAAGTCAAATTGACAATATCCCTTCATACGTTTCCGCTCTTCCCTTCATTTGTCTCTTCACATTACATCTTGTGGAAAGAGCATAGAATTATCTTACCAGAGTCGCATTCCAGTTTGGTACGATTCAAGTCAATTCCATCATCCACGAACTGACAAATAGAAAACAGTCTGCAGCCTCGCTGACATGCATACAGTTCCTCTTCCTGGGAAGTTACAAGAAAAGCAGGGTTGCTAAAGAAATTACTAATACTCCATCCAAGAACCTAGGGTAGCAACAAGCAAACATTACTACTTTTCTGAGTACTATAAAAGCTACCGTGGAAAATGTTCTAGCAAAAAAACCCAAACAAAAAGAAAACCTTAGAAGCCAGCCAAACACCAAGGTCTGTACAGTCTGGAACAAAAGCAAATTACAGTTCTTTAAAATTATTGGGCAATTTTGATATGGACTTCCTTAGTCGAAGCAGAACACGGTTCTTTATTCAGCAAGGAGCTGGCCTTGAATAGACAGATCACTAAAGTCAGCAAGTTCAAAAATGCATTTCTGAAAAATGATAGCTTTAAAAATAAAGGTGCTAGCTGCTAAAGAATCAAAGTAGAACCTATTAACCTTCACTTCACTAATTCACACAGAAAGTTGGCAGTCCTTACCTCTCAAAGATTTAATGGCAAATGCTACCAGTGAGGAGTCATAATAAAGATGAATAGTATATTGTCAAAACAACAATTATTTATTATAGGATATAATTAGAAGTAAAGAGTTGTCAAAATAAGTAACCAGAGTATATTTTGTGGTGCACTATTCCTGTGTCAAGGCTACTTACTTGCCAAAATAGCTAGTCGACATACTATTTAATGGTTATGCTGAGGGAAAGTAAGGGAGAAGAATATTCCTTTATGTAATTACAAAACTAAGATACAGCAAGTGTACAAAAAATGTATATCAATGTTCCTATTTGATTGTCACCCTCTTTCTCACCCTTCATATGTTACAGTCTTAGACTGTAAGCTCTTCAGGGCAGGCACTATATCGACCTCTGTGTATAATGCCCCAATCAAGATTATAGTATGGTAGCATTCAGAAGACAAAGTAAAAAACAACTTAATGCTTCTCCCAATAATTAATGAAGTTCTATAGTACTTTGTTTCACAAGAAAATACTCCCTTAGCTGTGAGAAACATACTGTTTTAATTACTAGAAGTACCATGTGGCAGAGAAATGGGGTCTGTAAGGTAGACTTCATTTGAGGGCTTGTCAACCCACAAAAGTTGTATAGCTAGAGCAGTACTGGTATAGCTAAGGCAGTACAACCCTCCTAGTGTGGTCACAGTCATACAAGCATAGCTTATTTCCTTATGGAAAGGGGAATAAGCTACACTGGTATACGGCACCTTTATATTAGTATAACTACGGCCACACTAAGTTGTATAACTAAGAGTTGTAACAGTATAACTATTTAGATAAAAAACATGCCCCCAACTAGAGTAGTTATACCCTACTGGTAGAAAAACTGTGTTTAAATGAGGCCTAGGCAAGTACCTACTTCCCTGGTATTTTAGAAGTTTTGCTTATTTTTTAAAGCAAAGCAATAAAAGTAGCGAGTTATCTAGTTCCACAATGTGGAATATTTTCTATGTCAGAGACCAGATAGACAAGGTAATATCTTTTACTGCACAAATTTCTGTTGGTGGAAAGCACAAGCTTTCAAAAAGTGTCCGACTGCTTTCCACAGACCTGAAGAACTCTGTACCTTCCTCCAACAGAAGGTGGTCCAGTAAAAGATATCAGCTCACCTACCTTGTCTCTCTCATATGTTAAGACCAACAAAACTAGTTGTTTGTAGTGTTGTTGTAAACACTAAACATTGTTCTGCATTTGACACCATGTGAATCTATTAACAGGAAAACTCAAGACAAGTCTTTTGGCTCTGTCCTCATCCTTATGGTTGTCACCATCTGTTTTACAGGTGGAGAGAACTGTGAATCCATTATTAAAGGAACAAGGCAAACACACCACACCTTACCATATAACTAAACCATTGCAAACAAACTGATGTGGTTTTCTTTCAGACACAGATGTTCTGATATTTTATACTGCAAAAACATAGAACTGACAAGCTGGGTCAAGATTTTTTTTATTTTTTTAATAAAGCCTAACAACCTTGACTGTCTCTCTAATAGAAATATCCTGCTGCAGAAAATATGCCGCGGATGTTGACATTCACATTGAATTGGCTTTGGCAGGTATGATGCACACACAGATTCTCTTGACAAGTCTTAATGAAGTTTATCTTGAAGTTAAACCAAACAATGAATGTTTCCAAAATAAAAAGTTTCCTGCCACCTCTATTTCTATTTGGTAGCTTAGTGGTAAGTAGTGCTTAAAATCAACACAGGATAGATTGTTTAAGTCACAAAGTACTCAGTAGGAAGAAGATTGTGTGTCATTTTATTGGCCTCTTTATGATGTATATTATAATAATGAGCTCAAAGTGCTTAGTTTTTTAAAAAACTCTAAAAGCTACCAGAAACACCAGAGTCGCAATTTCCTTCAAAAACTTGCCAAAGTCCTCCAACAAAAAGAAGGGAACTATGCTTCACCACAGGAGTCTGAAATTTCATCTGCGGTAGGAAAAGATTTGGGGTTGGGATTAAGGAAGAAAGATGTTTAATCTTACAATGATTCAGTTCCCAAACTTTGGCCTTTTTTGCAATTGGTATCATGCTTAGACATCTCAACATGCGGCATAAAGTCCCATATTCTATCTAGATATACATTTAATTCCATCTACACAAGTCTTTGTTGCTTCCACTCATTGTTGAGGTATACACATCACAGTTACTGTCTCAAAACCATGATTATGTAGTTTTATTCTAAAAATATTAATTCCACACTTCAAACTTTCTGCTCTATTACTCGTCTCCCTCGTTTGTAGTTTGTGCACCCCACATTTTGAACTCAACCTGTTACACTGCTGCAGATAGAGAATAAAGTATATTACCAGTCAAAAATTAACACAAGACTTAAAAGAATAATGAATTTTCCAAATTCCAACAGTAACTCAGAATTCTATGGAATCTTGAACTGATGCTGAACCTCAACATGAAACAGAGCTGGGGGGGACAGTTTTCCAACACCTTCCTTTTATAAAGACTTCTGCCTAAGTTAACTAGAACCCAGGGGTGGAAGTTTTTTGGGGTGCTCATTTTTTAACCACTCTTCAGACTTCATCCTCTATAATTCAAATGTTTTATCAGTGTCATGATTCAGGACTTTTTACTTGTCAACACACAAAGATATTTTGTATGGTTTTAAAGCCAGAGCAGCCCACATCAAGTTGGCATTGTTTCTTTGAGGGAAGGAGGGAGAAGAAAACAGGACACATGGAAACCCCACAACAACAAAATCTGGATGCTCTGCGCTTGAATAGCTTTTGAACATATTATAGATCCTAAGAGGAAACGGTATTGCCTTACCTGGTAAACAAACAACCTCTTCCCCCAAAAGGGTATATTTTACAGGGAGATTACTGACTGCTACACAGAGCTCTTCTTCAGGTCTACTTCCTTACCCAGCCCCGAAGAAGAGCTCTGTGTAGCTCAAAAGCTTTTATCATCCACCAACAAAAGTTGATCCAATAAGAGATATTATTTCATGTAGTCTATCTATTTCCCATGGGGAGGGGGTGCAAAAGAAACAGGGCATATCTTGGGTTTGCTGTGTAGGGGGAATCTTCCTAGCCAAGGACCCCTTACCTAGAGGCACCTGCTACCAGATAAGGAATCACCAACAACCAGTGGACCAGGGTGAACAAACCTCAAAAGCTATCGAGCGGGGGAAGCGAATCATCCTCATCCCGACATATACCCGAGGAGTCTCTCTCATGTTCTGGCAACACTTGCCCAGCTTGTCATGCCAACAGTCTCACTGACTTGGATTAGATCAGGGATGGTCCCAGCTGGAGAGAAGCAGGGGGACCCCGGCGGAAGGCCCTGCGCCTTGGGGCCAGAGTGCAGGGGGCGGGGTCTGGCTATGGGCGCGGGGGACTGGGAGGCCTGTACCTTGAGGCAGGTGTGGGGGGCGCCCCACAGCGCAGGAACGGGGTGGAGGGGAGACCTGTACCCTGAGAGGCTCGTCCAAGGAAGGCGGAATAAGGCCGGCGGGGTCCCGTACCTTGGGGTAGGTGTGCAGGGGGTAAGTCAGCTGACAGGCCCGGTGGCACGACGCCGTGCTCCCCAGCGCCGAGTCAAAGGCCTCGGAGGAGCCCGCGGCAGCCCAGCCCCTCCCGCAGATCAGGAGCAGCAGAAAGAGACCCAGCCCCGACAGGCTCCCCGGCGGCGCCGCCATCTTGCCCCTCCCTCTCTCACGGGGCGGGTGCGGGGGGGGGGGTGTTGTTTATCGCGTCGGGTTCCCACTTCCGGCCCTAAGGTGAAGGACGGGGCTTGAGCGATATCGCGAGAATTCCCTCGCCGCGGGGCCTGACGGGAGAAGCAGTTTCCCTATCGGAGCTGAGCTGGGGAGGAGACGGAGAATCGCCTTCGCCGGGAACTACGAGGCGAGTCACTTCCGGGACGGGCCGCGCGACTCGGTTCGGGGGACCGTGTAACTAGCCCGTGCGCCCCGAGCCCCGCTACCCCGCCGGGCAGCCACTAAGTCCCCGGCTCCCCAGCGCCGGGCAGCAGTACCCCGGGCCCATCGCTGCCCTGCCAGACACCCAGCTCCATCCCAGCGGGGCGGGCCCCCCCCGACTCCATCCCTCCTCCTCGTCCTCCCCCCCCCCCACGGGCCGGTCCCCCCCGACTCCATCCCTCCTCCTCGTCGTCGTCCCCACGGGCTGGACCCCCCCGACTCCATCCCTCCTCCTCCTCTCTCCCCCCCCACGGGCCGGACCCCCCCGACTCCATCCCTCCTCCTCCTCCCCCCCACACGGGCCGGACCCCCGACTCCATCCCTCCACCCCACGGGCCGGCCCCCCCTCCATCCCTCCTCCTCCTCCCCTCCCCCACGGGCCGGACCCCCCGACTCCATCCCTTCCCCCGGGGCATCAGCCGGGAACTCCCTGCCCACCCCCTCAGGGCATGTTGTAACTCGTAGCATGGTGCTGCACCCCCTGTCGGAGAAAAACTGAGTTCTCACTTTTTGTTTGGGTACAGCAAGTCAGAAGCTTTATTCACTCTCACAATTGTGCAGAGGGAGAGAGCCAAGCAGGTCTCTCTCACTGATACCTAATTACAACAAGCATTTATACCTTTCAATAATGAGGGACAGCTGCATTTTGTTATACATAAGCCATCTTGATATCTTATTTCTTAATTGTTTTGACTCTTGCCAACATACAATATTTCCTATACCTTATCTACACAAGGTCTTCTACACCTTATCTATACAAGGTCACAATAACTTCTCACACAGTACTTTCTCACCCGCCTCACACAATCCTCGCTTCTACAAATCTCGCGTTATCAGGGCTACAGTTAGCCTGACTCTTGCTAACAAACTGTCATGCATTGCAGTTCTTTTCTGACAGTTCTTTTTCTGCTTCCACAACCCCCCCTTTTGTACTTCTAGTACAACAAACATTCTCAAACCTCTATTTGCATCAAGTCCTGGACTTCAGATTCTATATCAGATGTTTCAATTTTAGCGGTTCTGATTGGATGTAATGACAATGCATGATTAGCATGAACATGAAAGGTATTACTATTATTACGTCTTTTACAACAACAACAACATAATCCTAAGATAACTAATAACAATACAAGCAATAACATTCCCATAGCAATACTATAATGGGGTTGTTGTACAGTCTTAGTCACAAAGCACAATACATTATACTTAGTACATAAAGTGGATACTCTATAAGCAGTCTGAAAGGCATACTTTTCAACTTGATATATATTTTGAAGCATGTGAATTTGCCCTTGTACTTCAGAGATTTTCTGAATCTCTGGTAACAGTGAAAACAAATTCTGAAATCTATCAGGTACTAAACTAGTCCAATTAAAGGGTATCTGGAACCTAAGGGCTACTTGGAAAGCTCTATCTGCAGGCCAGTAAATAATATGATTGCCTGCAGTGGTAGTGAGATTAAAATGTATGTCTTGTAATGTGGTGTCATTAACATACACACAGGTATCGTTAGCTTGAAAAAGTAAGTGTCCTGTCAGGGTAGTTCCTTGTCCCCTACCCTCCCAGCAAACGTAGTCATAAACAGTGACAACTTCTCCTGGCTCCAGTTTACGGTTACACTGAAGCTGTGGGGTTCTAATGGCCAAAATGTCCACTGACTTCCTAACCCCATCCAAATGTGAGTTATAATCCCAGGAGCACTGACTAAAAATCGATTGGGCATATCAGATGGTCTAATTTCCCAGATGTCTCGGTGAATTATCCAATCCCACATGCATCCTCCCCATGGACCCGGCAGGATACGGTATGTAGGAGCCCACACCCCCTTTACCGGTCCATATGCTTGGAAGGAGCACTGAGAACGTCCGCACTTCCATCCAGAAAGTTTCCAAGTAAGTCTCCATGGCCACAGATCAGATGGTACTCCTGATGTGTCTGTAAGGGCAGTGGGCCAAGCCTGATGTTCTAGATCATTCCGAATGGACATCAGCTGGTCATTCAGGAAATCCTGAGTCTCTGAACATGCTAGATCCCACTGCAATGCCTTCCCAGCCTCAGTGATATTCAGTACCATCTCTGTCAGCAACTTCTGGGTCATAGAACTAAGGGCGGAAATAACATGTAACTCACCAACTCCAGCCTGTACCTGGGTTAGTTGTGCTCCAGAAACAAGGCCAATGGCCTTCTCTAGTTGGCCCAATTTCTCATCATGTTCCTGGTTCTTAAAAATATTCCACACTGCTGCTGCACTATTGGCCCCATCCCACAGGGATCCGGTCAAGTCTCTCTTCTTTCTAGAGGAAATAACCCAAGCCCTCTGTTGTGCTAATCTAATGGCAGCCCCCTGTGAACAATTTGGGTATTTATCTGATTATTCACTAATTGGGTGACCAAATAACAATAAGGGCCTCTCTCATTTAACACAGTACAAGTTCCAGGAACAACCATCATATCTACTTCACTATAGAACCCATCAATTGCAATTATTAATTCTTGGGGTTCGCTGGTAGTGATATCATGTATTTCTATCTCTACTGATCCATTTGTTTTCCATTCAATTGTTTGCTCATATACATTATCCTGAACTTTAAAGAATAATTTCTCTGAACAAAATTTCAGTAAATCACTAAGATGTGAAAGCCTTGGCCACTGGGTTTCATTGGAATATACAGTACGGTTTGTATCTGGGTAAGTTACAGTGGTGGTGGCAGGGGTCAAGGGACTAGTGGGTGTAGTCCTAGTGGTGGCAAGGCGGTTTTGATATTCATCTTCTGAAAGCCAATTAGGAAGGGCAGTGCACCCTGAAGGTACCTGTCTATAAGCACAAAGTCCTGATCCTGGAAAGAATCCACCCCACCACTGGACCCCGCATTCCCAGGAACGGTCCCCACAGTTCCCTCCTTGCCAATAAACGATGCTCCGTCTTCTCCACCAGGGCCAGTTCTTAATGTCTTTTGTAGTCAGGAATTCCTGGACTTTGGTGGTTTCAGCAGAGCGAGTGTTTCTTCTTTTCTTCTTCAAAAGCAGTTGTGATTCACCATAGTGCAGGGGAGAGGTTACTAGCACTTCACCCTGTACTGGTGTGATTCATGTAAAAGAATTCAAAGGCATTGTAGATCTGTCAGTGGACAAAGGAGAGGTTACTAGCACTTCACCTTGTCCTCCTTCCCTGCTGTCCAGGAGGCACAGCAGAGCTAGCAGGAGAAATAGGCTGATCAGCAGCTGGAGAATCCTCTCCAGGTGGAGGGGTCTTTTTGCAGTAAGAAGCATGGTTCCAGGTGGGCAGTCCTTGGCACTTTACAGCGGTGTTGGTGGTTAACAGGACTTGGAAAGGGCCTTTCCAGCATGGAGCCAAAGCAGTCTTTCGTTGATGGACTTTACATAGACTCAGTCTCCTTGTTTCAATGAATGGCAGGGCTGCTAGGGTCTTTGGGTAGCACTTCTTTTATCTGTGAGAAAAGAAACCTAACACATTTCCTTAATGCCTGGCAGTGTTTTGCAGATATCATAGTTGTTGGGCACATTCAGGCCCCCCCTTTTCTTGGCTGTCAGCCAAGTCTTAGCTGTGGGTAGTATCCTTGGATGGGGCCAACGTCTTATCTTTGGACTGAGCTTGCTAGCTATTTTTTCCTCAGTTAACTCATTCTGTTCTTTTTCCTTCTCCCCTTCTTGGCTTCTTTTAACCTACAAAGGAAACTTCCACTCTTCACTCATACACCTTTTCCCAACAATGAACACATACACATTGCCATTATACAGTACATTAGTCTTATTATTCAATATATGCCATGTACACCCTTCCAGTAAAATAACTTTATTACAGAGCTTTGGAGCAACAAGCCAGGACGAGCACACCCACTTTTGAGGAGTTCACTCGGTACAACCTCAGGTGTCCAATAGCTTTCCTCCCTCCCCAGCCCTCTGGCTAGAAATCTGAGGTAGCCAGAAGGATCCCATGGGCAATATGGGGAGTGGGTTAACCTTCCATGTCCTTGCTTCCAAAGACTGTTGGTATGCAAATTTTAACAACCATTTTTTCAATTAAAAATCTGGCCAATGAAGTTTCTTTTTCTTACTTAAGCAACTGTATTAGACTTTAGTATATCACATTTTCCTGATTTATCCAAACACTTTTTGTATTCCAAGTTGAATAAAACAAGTATCTGCTTTTTGATTTAACCCTTCTATTTAATTTTGAACTAGACTGTCTTATGAAAATATTAAACACAACAATTCTGGCCACAAGACAAACACCACAAGACAGGACAAAGAACACAAAAATAATTCCTATTGTACCAGTAAATGCATGGTACATTGAATGCTGTTCAGCTGGCATCCGTTTTCTCTGATGATCTGAAAGACAAAAGAACAGAGGTCTACCCCTTCTGGGTAGTCAGTCATTGCTTAAAATATTTCCTTTATATACACATACTCTTGTTGATTTTAGACAAAACAGAGGAATTACCCCATATTTCCTTGTATTTGTTTCATAGGCAGCCCAGGTTTCAGTGGCTTCTACCTTATTAGTTAGAAAATTGCATTAATACAGATGCTTTCTGGCTTGCTTCCAGATCCAAAGCTATCCACAGCTTAAAGATTCTTACTTTAAAAGGGACACAATTAACTTTCCCAGACTTTTGATTGCCTTTTACTTCTAGCTCCTGCTTTCAAACACCCAGTGATCTGAAAGAGACAACACAACCTATATTGGTAGGTTTGCATTTCTTTTACCTCTGCTACAATATACACTGCACATGTTCTGGGGAAAATGCACATCCTCTCCACAATTCAATTTCCACAACACTAGCCACATCCATTTCTACACAAGGTGTAACTGTTTCTTTTGTGCTTACAAAATCTCCATGCACCCCTAGTAAAGTGACAGCTCGACCACACAGAGCCAGGGGCACTGTCCTTCTCTATCTTTTTACCAGATCTTTTATCTGCTATTTTGTTACCCAAAAACAAATTCAAATCTTTTATTCTCCTGGCTTTTGACTACCCTGCTGCAGCCACAACCTTTGGTCTTTAGTTAAAACATTTTAAATCTTGTAAAGCATTAAGTCACCTTAAGGATTAAATGCTAAACACCATATTAAACAACACTAGTTTCCTGTGTCTGGCAAAAGTATTTTCGGTTTTTGCAACTTTAAAACAATACCAATTCATCTCAAACTTATAAAACACAGATTGTACACAGCAGGAGTGTTCTTCAGCACATTTGACTAACTTATTCATAGTCGAATAATTCCACTTAAATAACCTCTTGCCTGAATTACTTACAGACATTCCTACCAAGTTTCACTGCTTGATTCCCTCTAGCAACTACAGAGTTAACTTTTCACTCTCTTTTCTTAAATCACTTGCTTGTCTCTCAAAACTACACCCAACTCAACTCAGATTTTACCATTCCAATTATTATCCTGGGGATTTGAAATCCCCATGTTTATAATTACTTACTCCTTTCCTTCCACTATGCCCTCAAAGTTTCCAACCTGTTTTCCAATCTCTCTATCTATTGCCTGCCCGCTTGGGCCCAATCCTGCTTTTCTCGCTGAACCGTCCCTTCCATGGGCACCGGCTTTTTCACTACCAATTTAGATAGGAGGGTGGGCTTCTCAACTAGCCCCCACCCTTCCTGGTCTCTTCTCTTAAACATTCTTACTCACAAGGCTACCCGAGTCCTCCCTCGTGAGGCTTGCCACTTGGGCAAAACGCAGGGCCCATTGGCGTTTAACTATTCAATTTTCTCTTGTGGCAAACACACTGCTGTTACAGCATATGCAAACACAAATGGTTAAATTCTGACAAGTCCCTGAAGGACCGGTACTTGCTTAGCCAGTGCTTCCTTTTCTGCCTGGAAGTCCTGTCTCAAGGCTTGCAACTTGCCCTGGGCATAGGTTTGAGTTGCTGCCTGGTTCATGATCTATGCTTTTAATTGCTCAATTCTAGTTATCAAGTACACAACTCTTCCTATTACTCCAACTTCTCTATTGCCCAGTCCTGCTACGACTGGGGTAGATCCACCTGACACCCTTCCCGGTCAACCGGGGTGGAGAGAGGAATGCTAAATCCCTCTCCGGTTCTCAGACTTACTGCGGCTGAGAGTAGGCACACTTTCATACTCACACACGTATGTCCAGACTGGCCACGTCTGTGTATAACGTTGAGAGAAGGTGCTGTGCAATCTCCAACTTGCTTCCTCTCTTGGGAGGGCAGTTCTTTTACACCCTGAAGTCTCCTGGGGCGTCTTTTCAGTGATTCCAGTCCAGGCCGGCTGCCTGTGGCTTCTTCAGCGTCCCCAAACCACGCCGGCTCCAGGGTCGCAAAGGCAGACTGTTGGATCTCACTGGACAGTTAAGCTTTGCAAATGTAATCTCAGCACTGTAACTTGTATTGCCTTTGGTTTGACTATGTCTATATTTTTTCACAGCCAGCTGGGGCCGAAAGTAGTTTTTCTTTGTACTTAGCCTGGTCTGCATTGATTCTTGACCTTGAACGCAGATTAACTTTCTCTTTATCTCTGGACCAAGCTGAATTTCAAATTAACCCGTTCCTTTCCTCAATAGACAAATTGCTCCCATTGTGTGTCAGAGGCTTTCTTTTTTGGTGATTAAAAACTCCTCTGAGATGTATGATCTTATCTAGATTGAAGGTACCTTCTAGTGGGCATTGTTTAGATGAATTTTCACGCGTGTAATGATTCCAATTCTCTAAATACCTGCAGGTTGATGGACCATAATGTACGTACATAAAATAAGCTGGGGTACCCTTAGGGGGTGAGAGGGAATCCTTAGACTGTCCCCCACCCATTTTCCAATCACACACACAGGGAGGAGGATGCCCTGTCCGCGCTAGCGGCATATAAACTAAGGATCTCTCCCTACAGGGTACTCACACAGGAGAGACTAACGAGGATAGCCATGACCTCCTACACCTCCCTTCAGCAAAGAGCGTCGGCTAATCTCAGAGAGACGGCGCCGCTTACTCTGTTGCATCCAGTGAGATGGTCCGACAGTCAGTGCCTCACACGGAGAGGAAAAGGGGAGGGAAGATGGGTTCACACACTCCTAGACCCAGGCAGCTTCCTCGCCGGACGATGCCAGGCCGAGTTAGCGTACCGTGGGTCGGATCTCCTAAAAGATCCTCTAGTTACCGGGCTTGCGTTAGAGTAGTTCTGGTCACGAGCCAAAAGACTTCGCAGAGTACTCTGGGCGTCTTCCGGTAACACTCAATTCACACTGGTGTACACACACACACACACCAAGGCCTTACTCCAGGTACTATTCCCAAGTACCTCAGGTACTATTCCCAAGTACCTCGATGCATCACTCGAGGCGGTAAAAACCCCTCTTGAGGCGGTAAACAACCCCTCTGTCCGGACTATGAGGCAGTAAAAACCCCTCCTGCTGAGGCGGTAACAACCCCTCAACACAGGTGCAATCCTATGCACCTCGCATATGCATACAGAGGGCGGCAAACAATTCCCCTACGCCGCTCAGCATCTGACCTTGCTGCACAGTCAATAAGTTCGGATGGCGTGAGCCCAACAGGGACAGACGGCCCCACGGACAGTCCTCCTCCGACACCCCAATAGAGATTTCAAAAGGTCTCCTACCTCTATTGTGGCGCCATGGGGTTCGAAGGGGAATGATCCGTAGTAACTGCCGGTGCCTCTGAGGGCGTTGCCATCCCGGACGAGCCCCCAAATTGTCGGAGAAAAACTGAGTTCTCACTTTTTGTTTGGGTACAGCAAGTCAGAAGCTTTATTCACTCTCACAATTGTGCAGAGGGAGAGAGCCAAGCAGGTCTCTCTCACTGATACCTAATTACAACAAGCATTTATACCTTTCAATAATGAGGGACAGCTGCATTTTGTTATACATAAGCCATCTTGATATCTTATTTCTTAATTGTTTTGACTCTTGCCAACATACAATATTTCCTATACCTTATCTACACAAGGTCTTCTACACCTTATCTATACAAGGTCACAATAACTTCTCACACAGTACTTTCTCACCCGCCTCACACAATCCTCGCTTCTACAAATCTCGCGTTATCAGGGCTACAGTTAGCCTGACTCTTGCTAACAAACTGTCATGCATTGCAGTTCTTTTCTGACAGTTCTTTTTCTGCTTCCACAACCCCCCCTTTTGTACTTCTAGTACAACAAACATTCTCAAACCTCTATTTGCATCAAGTCCTGGACTTCAGATTCTATATCAGATGTTTCAATTTTAGCGGTTCTGATTGGATGTAATGACAATGCATGATTAGCATGAACATGAAAGGTATTACTATTATTACGTCTTTTACAACAACAACAACATAATCCTAAGATAACTAATAACAATACAAGCAATAACATTCCCATAGCAATACTATAATGGGGTTGTTGTACAGTCTTAGTCACAAAGCACAATACATTATACTTAGTACATAAAGTGGATACTCTATAAGCAGTCTGAAAGGCATACTTTTCAACTTGATATATATTTTGAAGCATGTGAATTTGCCCTTGTACTTCAGAGATTTTCTGAATCTCTGGTAACAGTGAAAACAAATTCTGAAATCTATCAGGTACTAAACTAGTCCAATTAAAGGGTATCTGGAACCTAAGGGCTACTTGGAAAGCTCTATCTGCAGGCCAGTAAATAATATGATTGCCTGCAGTGGTAGTGAGATTAAAATGTATGTCTTGTAATGTGGTGTCATTAACATACACACAGGTATCGTTAGCTTGAAAAAGTAAGTGTCCTGTCAGGGTAGTTCCTTGTCCCCTACCCTCCCAGCAAACGTAGTCATAAACAGTGACAACTTCTCCTGGCTCCAGTTTACGGTTACACTGAAGCTGTGGGGTTCTAATGGCCAAAATGTCCACTGACTTCCTAACCCCATCCAAATGTGAGTTATAATCCCAGGAGCACTGACTAAAAATCGATTGGGCATATCAGATGGTCTAATTTCCCAGATGTCTCGGTGAATTATCCAATCCCACATGCATCCTCCCCATGGACCCGGCAGGATACGGTATGTAGGAGCCCACACCCCCTTTACCGGTCCATATGCTTGGAAGGAGCACTGAGAACGTCCGCACTTCCATCCAGAAAGTTTCCAAGTAAGTCTCCATGGCCACAGATCAGATGGTACTCCTGATGTGTCTGTAAGGGCAGTGGGCCAAGCCTGATGTTCTAGATCATTCCGAATGGACATCAGCTGGTCATTCAGGAAATCCTGAGTCTCTGAACATGCTAGATCCCACTGCAATGCCTTCCCAGCCTCAGTGATATTCAGTACCATCTCTGTCAGCAACTTCTGGGTCATAGAACTAAGGGCGGAAATAACATGTAACTCACCAACTCCAGCCTGTACCTGGGTTAGTTGTGCTCCAGAAACAAGGCCAATGGCCTTCTCTAGTTGGCCCAATTTCTCATCATGTTCCTGGTTCTTAAAAATATTCCACACTGCTGCTGCACTATTGGCCCCATCCCACAGGGATCCGGTCAAGTCTCTCTTCTTTCTAGAGGAAATAACCCAAGCCCTCTGTTGTGCTAATCTAATGGCAGCCCCCTGTGAACAATTTGGGTATTTATCTGATTATTCACTAATTGGGTGACCAAATAACAATAAGGGCCTCTCTCATTTAACACAGTACAAGTTCCAGGAACAACCATCATATCTACTTCACTATAGAACCCATCAATTGCAATTATTAATTCTTGGGGTTCGCTGGTAGTGATATCATGTATTTCTATCTCTACTGATCCATTTGTTTTCCATTCAATTGTTTGCTCATATACATTATCCTGAACTTTAAAGAATAATTTCTCTGAACAAAATTTCAGTAAATCACTAAGATGTGAAAGCCTTGGCCACTGGGTTTCATTGGAATATACAGTACGGTTTGTATCTGGGTAAGTTACAGTGGTGGTGGCAGGGGTCAAGGGACTAGTGGGTGTAGTCCTAGTGGTGGCAAGGCGGTTTTGATATTCATCTTCTGAAAGCCAATTAGGAAGGGCAGTGCACCCTGAAGGTACCTGTCTATAAGCACAAAGTCCTGATCCTGGAAAGAATCCACCCCACCACTGGACCCCGCATTCCCAGGAACGGTCCCCACAGTTCCCTCCTTGCCAATAAACGATGCTCCGTCTTCTCCACCAGGGCCAGTTCTTAATGTCTTTTGTAGTCAGGAATTCCTGGACTTTGGTGGTTTCAGCAGAGCGAGTGTTTCTTCTTTTCTTCTTCAAAAGCAGTTGTGATTCACCATAGTGCAGGGGAGAGGTTACTAGCACTTCACCCTGTACTGGTGTGATTCATGTAAAAGAATTCAAAGGCATTGTAGATCTGTCAGTGGACAAAGGAGAGGTTACTAGCACTTCACCTTGTCCTCCTTCCCTGCTGTCCAGGAGGCACAGCAGAGCTAGCAGGAGAAATAGGCTGATCAGCAGCTGGAGAATCCTCTCCAGGTGGAGGGGTCTTTTTGCAGTAAGAAGCATGGTTCCAGGTGGGCAGTCCTTGGCACTTTACAGCGGTGTTGGTGGTTAACAGGACTTGGAAAGGGCCTTTCCAGCATGGAGCCAAAGCAGTCTTTCGTTGATGGACTTTACATAGACTCAGTCTCCTTGTTTCAATGAATGGCAGGGCTGCTAGGGTCTTTGGGTAGCACTTCTTTTATCTGTGAGAAAAGAAACCTAACACATTTCCTTAATGCCTGGCAGTGTTTTGCAGATATCATAGTTGTTGGGCACATTCAGGCCCCCCCTTTTCTTGGCTGTCAGCCAAGTCTTAGCTGTGGGTAGTATCCTTGGATGGGGCCAACGTCTTATCTTTGGACTGAGCTTGCTAGCTATTTTTTCCTCAGTTAACTCATTCTGTTCTTTTTCCTTCTCCCCTTCTTGGCTTCTTTTAACCTACAAAGGAAACTTCCACTCTTCACTCATACACCTTTTCCCAACAATGAACACATACACATTGCCATTATACAGTACATTAGTCTTATTATTCAATATATGCCATGTACACCCTTCCAGTAAAATAACTTTATTACAGAGCTTTGGAGCAACAAGCCAGGACGAGCACACCCACTTTTGAGGAGTTCACTCGGTACAACCTCAGGTGTCCAATAGCTTTCCTCCCTCCCCAGCCCTCTGGCTAGAAATCTGAGGTAGCCAGAAGGATCCCATGGGCAATATGGGGAGTGGGTTAACCTTCCATGTCCTTGCTTCCAAAGACTGTTGGTATGCAAATTTTAACAACCATTTTTTCAATTAAAAATCTGGCCAATGAAGTTTCTTTTTCTTACTTAAGCAACTGTATTAGACTTTAGTATATCACATTTTCCTGATTTATCCAAACACTTTTTGTATTCCAAGTTGAATAAAACAAGTATCTGCTTTTTGATTTAACCCTTCTATTTAATTTTGAACTAGACTGTCTTATGAAAATATTAAACACAACAATTCTGGCCACAAGACAAACACCACAAGACAGGACAAAGAACACAAAAATAATTCCTATTGTACCAGTAAATGCATGGTACATTGAATGCTGTTCAGCTGGCATCCGTTTTCTCTGATGATCTGAAAGACAAAAGAACAGAGGTCTACCCCTTCTGGGTAGTCAGTCATTGCTTAAAATATTTCCTTTATATACACATACTCTTGTTGATTTTAGACAAAACAGAGGAATTACCCCATATTTCCTTGTATTTGTTTCATAGGCAGCCCAGGTTTCAGTGGCTTCTACCTTATTAGTTAGAAAATTGCATTAATACAGATGCTTTCTGGCTTGCTTCCAGATCCAAAGCTATCCACAGCTTAAAGATTCTTACTTTAAAAGGGACACAATTAACTTTCCCAGACTTTTGATTGCCTTTTACTTCTAGCTCCTGCTTTCAAACACCCAGTGATCTGAAAGAGACAACACAACCTATATTGGTAGGTTTGCATTTCTTTTACCTCTGCTACAATATACACTGCACATGTTCTGGGGAAAATGCACATCCTCTCCACAATTCAATTTCCACAACACTAGCCACATCCATTTCTACACAAGGTGTAACTGTTTCTTTTGTGCTTACAAAATCTCCATGCACCCCTAGTAAAGTGACAGCTCGACCACACAGAGCCAGGGGCACTGTCCTTCTCTATCTTTTTACCAGATCTTTTATCTGCTATTTTGTTACCCAAAAACAAATTCAAATCTTTTATTCTCCTGGCTTTTGACTACCCTGCTGCAGCCACAACCTTTGGTCTTTAGTTAAAACATTTTAAATCTTGTAAAGCATTAAGTCACCTTAAGGATTAAATGCTAAACACCATATTAAACAACACTAGTTTCCTGTGTCTGGCAAAAGTATTTTCGGTTTTTGCAACTTTAAAACAATACCAATTCATCTCAAACTTATAAAACACAGATTGTACACAGCAGGAGTGTTCTTCAGCACATTTGACTAACTTATTCATAGTCGAATAATTCCACTTAAATAACCTCTTGCCTGAATTACTTACAGACATTCCTACCAAGTTTCACTGCTTGATTCCCTCTAGCAACTACAGAGTTAACTTTTCACTCTCTTTTCTTAAATCACTTGCTTGTCTCTCAAAACTACACCCAACTCAACTCAGATTTTACCATTCCAATTATTATCCTGGGGATTTGAAATCCCCATGTTTATAATTACTTACTCCTTTCCTTCCACTATGCCCTCAAAGTTTCCAACCTGTTTTCCAATCTCTCTATCTATTGCCTGCCCGCTTGGGCCCAATCCTGCTTTTCTCGCTGAACCGTCCCTTCCATGGGCACCGGCTTTTTCACTACCAATTTAGATAGGAGGGTGGGCTTCTCAACTAGCCCCCACCCTTCCTGGTCTCTTCTCTTAAACATTCTTACTCACAAGGCTACCCGAGTCCTCCCTCGTGAGGCTTGCCACTTGGGCAAAACGCAGGGCCCATTGGCGTTTAACTATTCAATTTTCTCTTGTGGCAAACACACTGCTGTTACAGCATATGCAAACACAAATGGTTAAATTCTGACAAGTCCCTGAAGGACCGGTACTTGCTTAGCCAGTGCTTCCTTTTCTGCCTGGAAGTCCTGTCTCAAGGCTTGCAACTTGCCCTGGGCATAGGTTTGAGTTGCTGCCTGGTTCATGATCTATGCTTTTAATTGCTCAATTCTAGTTATCAAGTACACAACTCTTCCTATTACTCCAACTTCTCTATTGCCCAGTCCTGCTACGACTGGGGTAGATCCACCTGACACCCTTCCCGGTCAACCGGGGTGGAGAGAGGAATGCTAAATCCCTCTCCGGTTCTCAGACTTACTGCGGCTGAGAGTAGGCACACTTTCATACTCACACACGTATGTCCAGACTGGCCACGTCTGTGTATAACGTTGAGAGAAGGTGCTGTGCAATCTCCAACTTGCTTCCTCTCTTGGGAGGGCAGTTCTTTTACACCCTGAAGTCTCCTGGGGCGTCTTTTCAGTGATTCCAGTCCAGGCCGGCTGCCTGTGGCTTCTTCAGCGTCCCCAAACCACGCCGGCTCCAGGGTCGCAAAGGCAGACTGTTGGATCTCACTGGACAGTTAAGCTTTGCAAATGTAATCTCAGCACTGTAACTTGTATTGCCTTTGGTTTGACTATGTCTATATTTTTTCACAGCCAGCTGGGGCCGAAAGTAGTTTTTCTTTGTACTTAGCCTGGTCTGCATTGATTCTTGACCTTGAACGCAGATTAACTTTCTCTTTATCTCTGGACCAAGCTGAATTTCAAATTAACCCGTTCCTTTCCTCAATAGACAAATTGCTCCCATTGTGTGTCAGAGGCTTTCTTTTTTGGTGATTAAAAACTCCTCTGAGATGTATGATCTTATCTAGATTGAAGGTACCTTCTAGTGGGCATTGTTTAGATGAATTTTCACGCGTGTAATGATTCCAATTCTCTAAATACCTGCAGGTTGATGGACCATAATGTACGTACATAAAATAAGCTGGGGTACCCTTAGGGGGTGAGAGGGAATCCTTAGACTGTCCCCCACCCATTTTCCAATCACACACACAGGGAGGAGGATGCCCTGTCCGCGCTAGCGGCATATAAACTAAGGATCTCTCCCTACAGGGTACTCACACAGGAGAGACTAACGAGGATAGCCATGACCTCCTACACCTCCCTTCAGCAAAGAGCGTCGGCTAATCTCAGAGAGACGGCGCCGCTTACTCTGTTGCATCCAGTGAGATGGTCCGACAGTCAGTGCCTCACACGGAGAGGAAAAGGGGAGGGAAGATGGGTTCACACACTCCTAGACCCAGGCAGCTTCCTCGCCGGACGATGCCAGGCCGAGTTAGCGTACCGTGGGTCGGATCTCCTAAAAGATCCTCTAGTTACCGGGCTTGCGTTAGAGTAGTTCTGGTCACGAGCCAAAAGACTTCGCAGAGTACTCTGGGCGTCTTCCGGTAACACTCAATTCACACTGGTGTACACACACACACACACCAAGGCCTTACTCCAGGTACTATTCCCAAGTACCTCAGGTACTATTCCCAAGTACCTCGATGCATCACTCGAGGCGGTAAAAACCCCTCTTGAGGCGGTAAACAACCCCTCTGTCCGGACTATGAGGCAGTAAAAACCCCTCCTGCTGAGGCGGTAACAACCCCTCAACACAGGTGCAATCCTATGCACCTCGCATATGCATACAGAGGGCGGCAAACAATTCCCCTACGCCGCTCAGCATCTGACCTTGCTGCACAGTCAATAAGTTCGGATGGCGTGAGCCCAACAGGGACAGACGGCCCCACGGACAGTCCTCCTCCGACACCCCAATAGAGATTTCAAAAGGTCTCCTACCTCTATTGTGGCGCCATGGGGTTCGAAGGGGAATGATCCGTAGTAACTGCCGGTGCCTCTGAGGGCGTTGCCATCCCGGACGAGCCCCCAAATTGTCGGAGAAAAACTGAGTTCTCACTTTTTGTTTGGGTACAGCAAGTCAGAAGCTTTATTCACTCTCACAATTGTGCAGAGGGAGAGAGCCAAGCAGGTCTCTCTCACTGATACCTAATTACAACAAGCATTTATACCTTTCAATAATGAGGGACAGCTGCATTTTGTTATACATAAGCCATCTTGATATCTTATTTCTTAATTGTTTTGACTCTTGCCAACATACAATATTTCCTATACCTTATCTACACAAGGTCTTCTACACCTTATCTATACAAGGTCACAATAACTTCTCACACAGTACTTTCTCACCCGCCTCACACAATCCTCGCTTCTACAAATCTCGCGTTATCAGGGCTACAGTTAGCCTGACTCTTGCTAACAAACTGTCATGCATTGCAGTTCTTTTCTGACAGTTCTTTTTCTGCTTCCACAACCCCCCCTTTTGTACTTCTAGTACAACAAACATTCTCAAACCTCTATTTGCATCAAGTCCTGGACTTCAGATTCTATATCAGATGTTTCAATTTTAGCGGTTCTGATTGGATGTAATGACAATGCATGATTAGCATGAACATGAAAGGTATTACTATTATTACGTCTTTTACAACAACAACAACATAATCCTAAGATAACTAATAACAATACAAGCAATAACATTCCCATAGCAATACTATAATGGGGTTGTTGTACAGTCTTAGTCACAAAGCACAATACATTATACTTAGTACATAAAGTGGATACTCTATAAGCAGTCTGAAAGGCATACTTTTCAACTTGATATATATTTTGAAGCATGTGAATTTGCCCTTGTACTTCAGAGATTTTCTGAATCTCTGGTAACAGTGAAAACAAATTCTGAAATCTATCAGGTACTAAACTAGTCCAATTAAAGGGTATCTGGAACCTAAGGGCTACTTGGAAAGCTCTATCTGCAGGCCAGTAAATAATATGATTGCCTGCAGTGGTAGTGAGATTAAAATGTATGTCTTGTAATGTGGTGTCATTAACATACACACAGGTATCGTTAGCTTGAAAAAGTAAGTGTCCTGTCAGGGTAGTTCCTTGTCCCCTACCCTCCCAGCAAACGTAGTCATAAACAGTGACAACTTCTCCTGGCTCCAGTTTACGGTTACACTGAAGCTGTGGGGTTCTAATGGCCAAAATGTCCACTGACTTCCTAACCCCATCCAAATGTGAGTTATAATCCCAGGAGCACTGACTAAAAATCGATTGGGCATATCAGATGGTCTAATTTCCCAGATGTCTCGGTGAATTATCCAATCCCACATGCATCCTCCCCATGGACCCGGCAGGATACGGTATGTAGGAGCCCACACCCCCTTTACCGGTCCATATGCTTGGAAGGAGCACTGAGAACGTCCGCACTTCCATCCAGAAAGTTTCCAAGTAAGTCTCCATGGCCACAGATCAGATGGTACTCCTGATGTGTCTGTAAGGGCAGTGGGCCAAGCCTGATGTTCTAGATCATTCCGAATGGACATCAGCTGGTCATTCAGGAAATCCTGAGTCTCTGAACATGCTAGATCCCACTGCAATGCCTTCCCAGCCTCAGTGATATTCAGTACCATCTCTGTCAGCAACTTCTGGGTCATAGAACTAAGGGCGGAAATAACATGTAACTCACCAACTCCAGCCTGTACCTGGGTTAGTTGTGCTCCAGAAACAAGGCCAATGGCCTTCTCTAGTTGGCCCAATTTCTCATCATGTTCCTGGTTCTTAAAAATATTCCACACTGCTGCTGCACTATTGGCCCCATCCCACAGGGATCCGGTCAAGTCTCTCTTCTTTCTAGAGGAAATAACCCAAGCCCTCTGTTGTGCTAATCTAATGGCAGCCCCCTGTGAACAATTTGGGTATTTATCTGATTATTCACTAATTGGGTGACCAAATAACAATAAGGGCCTCTCTCATTTAACACAGTACAAGTTCCAGGAACAACCATCATATCTACTTCACTATAGAACCCATCAATTGCAATTATTAATTCTTGGGGTTCGCTGGTAGTGATATCATGTATTTCTATCTCTACTGATCCATTTGTTTTCCATTCAATTGTTTGCTCATATACATTATCCTGAACTTTAAAGAATAATTTCTCTGAACAAAATTTCAGTAAATCACTAAGATGTGAAAGCCTTGGCCACTGGGTTTCATTGGAATATACAGTACGGTTTGTATCTGGGTAAGTTACAGTGGTGGTGGCAGGGGTCAAGGGACTAGTGGGTGTAGTCCTAGTGGTGGCAAGGCGGTTTTGATATTCATCTTCTGAAAGCCAATTAGGAAGGGCAGTGCACCCTGAAGGTACCTGTCTATAAGCACAAAGTCCTGATCCTGGAAAGAATCCACCCCACCACTGGACCCCGCATTCCCAGGAACGGTCCCCACAGTTCCCTCCTTGCCAATAAACGATGCTCCGTCTTCTCCACCAGGGCCAGTTCTTAATGTCTTTTGTAGTCAGGAATTCCTGGACTTTGGTGGTTTCAGCAGAGCGAGTGTTTCTTCTTTTCTTCTTCAAAAGCAGTTGTGATTCACCATAGTGCAGGGGAGAGGTTACTAGCACTTCACCCTGTACTGGTGTGATTCATGTAAAAGAATTCAAAGGCATTGTAGATCTGTCAGTGGACAAAGGAGAGGTTACTAGCACTTCACCTTGTCCTCCTTCCCTGCTGTCCAGGAGGCACAGCAGAGCTAGCAGGAGAAATAGGCTGATCAGCAGCTGGAGAATCCTCTCCAGGTGGAGGGGTCTTTTTGCAGTAAGAAGCATGGTTCCAGGTGGGCAGTCCTTGGCACTTTACAGCGGTGTTGGTGGTTAACAGGACTTGGAAAGGGCCTTTCCAGCATGGAGCCAAAGCAGTCTTTCGTTGATGGACTTTACATAGACTCAGTCTCCTTGTTTCAATGAATGGCAGGGCTGCTAGGGTCTTTGGGTAGCACTTCTTTTATCTGTGAGAAAAGAAACCTAACACATTTCCTTAATGCCTGGCAGTGTTTTGCAGATATCATAGTTGTTGGGCACATTCAGGCCCCCCCTTTTCTTGGCTGTCAGCCAAGTCTTAGCTGTGGGTAGTATCCTTGGATGGGGCCAACGTCTTATCTTTGGACTGAGCTTGCTAGCTATTTTTTCCTCAGTTAACTCATTCTGTTCTTTTTCCTTCTCCCCTTCTTGGCTTCTTTTAACCTACAAAGGAAACTTCCACTCTTCACTCATACACCTTTTCCCAACAATGAACACATACACATTGCCATTATACAGTACATTAGTCTTATTATTCAATATATGCCATGTACACCCTTCCAGTAAAATAACTTTATTACAGAGCTTTGGAGCAACAAGCCAGGACGAGCACACCCACTTTTGAATGCATGACAGCAAAATCTCTAATCTCTCTTTCTGCCTTAAGAACCTCATTATGCCAGGGAAATAGCAGCCAAATGTTTAGCGCAATTCTAAAGAACATAACGAACATACTCATCAGACCAATGGTCCATCTAGCCCAGTATCCTGTCTTCTGACAGTGGCCAGTGCCAGATGCTTCAGAGAGAATGAACAGAACAGGACAACTGAGTGATCCATCCACTATCATCCAGTCCCAGCTTCTGGCAGTTGGAGGTTTAGGGATACCTGGAGCATGGGGTTGTGTTCCTGACCATGTTGGCTAATAGCACTGATGGACCCATCCTCAAACTTACCTAGTTCTTTTTTGAACCTAGTTAACTTTTGGCCTTCACAACATCCCAGGGCACTGAGTTCCACAGGTTGACTGTGCAGTGTGTGAAGTAGTATTTTCTTTTGTTTGTTTTAAACCAGCTGCCTATTAATTTAATCGGGTGACCACTAGTTCGTGTGTTATGTGAAGGGGTAAACAACCACCACCACCACCACTTCCCTATTCCCTATCTCCATATCATTCATGATTTTACAGACCTCTATCACATCTCCCTTTAGTCATCTCTTTTCTAAGCTTATCAGTCTTCTTACTCTCCCCTCATATGGAAGCTGTTCCATACTCCTAATCATTTTGTTGCCAGTCGATGTTGATAAATGCAAAGTAATGCACACTGGAAAACATAATCCCAACTATTCATATAAAATGATGGGGTCTAAATTATCTGTTACCACTCAAGAAAGATCTTGGAGTCATTGTGGATAGTTCTCTGCAAACATCCAGTCAATGTGCAGCGGCAGTCAAAAAAGCAAACAGAATGTTAGGAATCATTAAGAAAGGGACAGATAATAAGACAGAAAATATATTGCCTCTATATAAATCCACAGTATGCCCACATCTTGAATACTGCATGCAGATGTGGTCGCCCCATCTCAAAAAAGATATAATGGACTTGGAAAAGGTTCAGAAAAGGGCAACAAAAATGATTAGGGGTATGGAACGGCTGCCTTATGAGGAGAGATTAATAAGACTGGGACTTTTCAGCTTGGAAAAGAGACGACTAAGGGGGGATACGATAGAGGTCTATAAAATCATGACTGGTGTGGAGAAAGTAAATGAGGAAGTGTTATTTACTCCTTCTCATAACACAAGAACTAAGGGCCACTAAATGAAATTAATAGGCAGCAGGTTTAAAACAAACAAAGGAAGTATTTTTTACAACGCACAGTCAACCTGTGGAACTCCTTGCCTGAGGATGTTGTGAAGGCCAAGACTATAACAGGATTCAAAAAAGAACTAGATAAATTCATGGAGGATAGGTCCATCAATGTCTATTAGCCAGGATGGGCAGGAATGGTGTCCCTAGCCTCTGTTTGCCAGAAGCTGGGAATGGGTGACAGCGGATGGATCACTTGATGATTACCTGTTCTGTTCATTCCCTCTGGGGCACCTGGCATTGGCCACTGTCGAAGACAGGATACTGGGCTAGATGGACTTTTGGTCTGACCCAGTATGGCTGTTCTTATGTACCTTTTCTGATTCTAAAATATTTTTTGATATGAGGTGACTAGAACTGCATGCAGTATTCAATATGTAGGTGTACCATGGATTTTCTGTTTTTGTATCTATTCCTCTCTAGTTATTAACACTGTTAGCTTTTTTGACTGCTGCTGCACATTGAGAGGATGTTTTCAGTGTACTACTCACAATGATGCCAAGATCTTTCTTGCAACTAAATTAGACCCCATTATTTTGTATGTCTAGAAGTGTGTGAATGCATCCTGCAGCTCAGTAGCAAAGATTAATGAAAGAAAAAGAGCAAAGTTATATTGTAGCCTATCAACCTAGAAATAAAGCAAAACTGCTTATTTATACAGCACCTTTCACACTAGACAATCCCAAAGTACTACACAAATCAATCACTTCACCCTGCTGTGCAGCCATATCTAAGAAACCAGTGAAATGTAGCAGCTGTTTAACAGTTTGCAGCAAAATATCAGTAGCATGGGACAGGAAATGACAAATGTCATGGTCAGGTTAAACTGCATGGAGAGATTAGGTTGGCCAAATAGCCAACAAGTATATTGTGGCTAATATCAATTTTCTTAAGGGAGCAGTGAGCTCTTTAACACAAGTGCTCAGAACCTCCCCTTTAACATCTCCTCCAAAACTTCATCTTTCTTGAATACAGTTCTGTCACTTTGAGATTCTCTGATGGAGTATATGACATGTAAAATATATGGGGAAGGAATTTCATCCTACCATTTAAGCTTTTACAAGACAGTAGAAGATACATACATAGAAAGACATTTGAAAAAGCTATTGCTTTCCTCCTCTTCAAAAAATCCTCTGTGTGTCTGTGAACCTCCTGGCTGTAGGTCTGCTGAAATATCACAATGACAGCTCCATTACAAGGTTACAATTAAAAAAAAAAAAAAGATTTATGTTTAAAAACTCTAGTCTCATACAGTCCCTGTCTATACGAAGACATTGATAGTAGAAAGCTTCTTTACAATGGTTCTAATTCCAGTGTGGCACCACTACCATCCAGTAGTATACCATGCTATATTTAAAATACATTTTAAAAAGAATTTATTACTGTGGCCTTTGTTGCAATGTACACAGGGTGAAGGTGACAGTCTGCCCATAATGACTTTTTCCTTTGTGGAAGATTTGACTTACTCTTGCAGGTTATGAATAATTTTCATTTGCACTCTAGAGAACCCAAACCAACTTACCGGATGTTTTGCTCAACAACGATTCTTTCAGCTCTGTGGTGTCCTGTGGAATATATTGAACTTCTGGCTTTGACTAAAACAATAATGAAAATTGTAAGGTATTATTTGTATTTCATAAAGCTTCAATTAACCTTAAAATTATAGTCATCCCATACGCATCATTCACATTTGCAAAAGAAATGGGGAAAAATATTGACACACTATCCATTTAAGTTAATTTTGCTTTCTACATTGCAAATCCAGTGACCACTACAAAGAGAGACTGACTGCTGCCAAACATTAAGCATGCAGTTACTTGCCGAGACGGCTCTGCTATCTGTTGTGTGATTGGAAGACGAAGGAGATCAACTGTTAACACCCAGGACACACAAAGCCTTGTAAAAGTAAAAAAGCAAGCAAGCACCTGGAATATAACTATTTTGCCATCATCTGCTTGAAGGTAGAAGGTCCATGAGGAAGTTATGAAGCTCTGTGCTGAGTCCATCATGTCACTCCAGAATGATCTCACCAGTGTCAGAGGGAAAAGGAGATGAATCCTTGGCATCAGGGACATTAACTGTAAACACATCATTAACTGGTTTTCGATTTGTTCTGTACATATTCAAGCAATTTAACACTGTCCCCAATATGGTCTTAGTCTTTAAATAGAGAATTTCTCTCCATCTTTCTACACACACATTAAATTTGAAAAAAAAAGTGAGAATCTGAGCAGAAAACAAGTAGGTGGCATTTGACAAACATGCTACATGCTTACTTGCTCTTGTCTCAGTTCAGCAAATGGCTGCTGATTCTGGCACCCAAGATGGCAAGCATATTGTTCATCAGACTGGGAATATGCTTCAGTACAGGCTGCAAAGAAGAAAAGTTGTGTAAATTGAAAAATAATTTCACATCTTAAGTCAGCAACTGAAAGCACGAATGTAAGGTGTAGGTACAGTCTGATAAGGACTCAAGTGACAATTTTAAAGACTCCCTATCCCACCTGAGGAATAATACGAGAGCAATCTACCAATACTGGTACCGGATTCTTTGGGCTGATGTAATCTAGATGATCTATCTAGAATAGGCATAAAACTGGGTTATATCTAAAAGCTGAATGCAGCAATAGCATTTGATCACAAAAATGAGGAAAAGCAAAAAAACAATCAAAATAAAGTAAGAGCAATTACTGGTATAGAAAATTCCAACACAGTGACGTAAATTAACACAGCCTCAACCCAGTAGAATAGGCAAGGATTTTGTACCAGAGATGGCATGGATTATCAACCAGAGTTCTGAAAGACCCTCCCACAGGACTGTGGCCTTCCCTCCCACATACCATGGAAGAGTTCAAGTTTTGCTCCAGGGGATGGAAGTAAACTAACAGAGGAATCCATCAAACTTCAGAGCGCCATGGCATAACAGGGAACAAAGGAGGGTTTGCCCATCAGTGTTGCATGAGTATAGTTAGACTTTCTATACCAATTTCAAGCTCTATCAAAAATGTAAAGTCAGCTCTGCTCTTATTTCCAAATATCCGTATCCAATATTTAAAATAAAGGACAGACTAGCAATTACAGGAGAGAAGCCAGAAGATTTGTATTCTATTTGTGGCTTAGCCACCCACCTGCAGTATGACCTTGGGAAAAGTCTCTACACCTAGGGAACCGGAGACAGAAGTCAAGTGGGGATAATCCTCTCTCACTAGGGTCTTGGGAGGCTTAAGCCAGAAGGCACAAAAAGAACAGGCTTGGCAAGTAAAAGTGCATACTGAACGTTAGGACGATCCATTTTCTCACAGGAGAGGTAAATGAACAAGCGTACGACCAGATATGGGCAGTCTATGGAAACAGGGCAGACAAAATCCTGGCAGGGAATGCACAGTAATCAGCCAAATAACGGAGTGTGCCGTTCTCAGGTGCCTGAGCAGCAGTCCTATGGTAAAACAGTTACAAAGCCAGACAATCGGCAGTCACAGAAGCACCTAGAGACAGAACTGAACAGAATGGTCAGGGAGCGCATCACAAAGCACAGGACAGCCACCAAGCAATGAGCAAAATCAGTGTTATAAGACCACGGCAAATGAACAGGCAGAAGGCAACAGTCCAGGGTGGCAATGTTGTACAGGAAAGGAGGCAACACTTCAGACTCAGCTCTTCATTTGGACTTTTGCTGCAGCACCCCTTTTTATGATATCCCTTGAGGTGTGGTTTGGCAATTGAAAAGAAATGCCTGGAGCACAGCTGTGCACAGGATACTGCTTTTCTGCAGCTCTAGCCTATTCCCAGCTCCTATAACTCAGCTCTGTATTGCATTAACATGCCTTTCCCCAACTCTCTCTGCTATTGGAGCTGGCCACTGCCCCCTTTGCCTTCAGCACAAGATTGAGCCTCTTTTTAGTGTTGAGTTGGCACTTAACCACTTTTAGACTACATAGGGAGAGCTGCTCCCTCTCCTGCCTTGCTTGGTTGGCACCACGCATTTGATCTCAGTATACGAACCTTAATGTTTATCAATTGCTTTAAGATCCTTGGCTGGAAGTACTACAGAACTGCAAAGAAATATTAGCTTGGTATATAGTTTGTAACAAGTATTTTCAGTTTTAATTATCGACATTCCTTGTCTGATCTTCAGATAATTAATCCTTTTAAACAATTAGTTATTCATGATTATTTAATGCCTTAATTCAACAAGACAAACCCAGCTCCCAAGTTGTTTAACTACATGCAAGGCAGAGAATGTAGTTAAGCTTTGTTTCTCTTTCCATAGTAAAGAGATTGTAAAATTTAGTTGAATGAGGCCATATCAGTGATGTAGTACAGTATACAGTTCACCAAGATTTGTGCTTTGTAAAGCAAACATTTCAGCTGAAGTAAATACAAAGCCATACAGTCCCAACAAATAGACAGGGCTATGAAAATCATTGCAACTGATGTCATTTATTAGGTTGTCATTACACAATGTTGCATGGAGTAAAAGGGACACCATTAGTTGAAAATTACATGGTCAGCTAACCATTTTACACCCAATATGGTTACATTACCTAAGTTTTTCCCTTGGCCAAAAGGACCCTTATGTTTTAAAGGCTCACAAAGCAGAAACCCCTTTTAAAAATTTGAGAAATTTTAATGAGTGCTCTATCAAACTTTTTTTAAAGAGTAACATCAATTTAAAAAAAAAGTCAAATTGACAATATCCCTTCATACGTTTCCGCTCTTCCCTTCATTTGTCTCTTCACATTACATCTTGTGGAAAGAGCATAGAATTATCTTACCAGAGTCGCATTCCAGTTTGGTACGATTCAAGTCAATTCCATCATCCACGAACTGACAAATAGAAAACAGTCTGCAGCCTCGCTGACATGCATACAGTTCCTCTTCCTGGGAAGTTACAAGAAAAGCAGGGTTGCTAAAGAAATTACTAATACTCCATCCAAGAACCTAGGGTAGCAACAAGCAAACATTACTACTTTTCTGAGTACTATAAAAGCTACCGTGGAAAATGTTCTAGCAAAAAAACCCAAACAAAAAGAAAACCTTAGAAGCCAGCCAAACACCAAGGTCTGTACAGTCTGGAACAAAAGCAAATTACAGTTCTTTAAAATTATTGGGCAATTTTGATATGGACTTCCTTAGTCGAAGCAGAACACGGTTCTTTATTCAGCAAGGAGCTGGCCTTGAATAGACAGATCACTAAAGTCAGCAAGTTCAAAAATGCATTTCTGAAAAATGATAGCTTTAAAAATAAAGGTGCTAGCTGCTAAAGAATCAAAGTAGAACCTATTAACCTTCACTTCACTAATTCACACAGAAAGTTGGCAGTCCTTACCTCTCAAAGATTTAATGGCAAATGCTACCAGTGAGGAGTCATAATAAAGATGAATAGTATATTGTCAAAACAACAATTATTTATTATAGGATATAATTAGAAGTAAAGAGTTGTCAAAATAAGTAACCAGAGTATATTTTGTGGTGCACTATTCCTGTGTCAAGGCTACTTACTTGCCAAAATAGCTAGTCGACATACTATTTAATGGTTATGCTGAGGGAAAGTAAGGGAGAAGAATATTCCTTTATGTAATTACAAAACTAAGATACAGCAAGTGTACAAAAAATGTATATCAATGTTCCTATTTGATTGTCACCCTCTTTCTCACCCTTCATATGTTACAGTCTTAGACTGTAAGCTCTTCAGGGCAGGCACTATATCGACCTCTGTGTATAATGCCCCAATCAAGATTATAGTATGGTAGCATTCAGAAGACAAAGTAAAAAACAACTTAATGCTTCTCCCAATAATTAATGAAGTTCTATAGTACTTTGTTTCACAAGAAAATACTCCCTTAGCTGTGAGAAACATACTGTTTTAATTACTAGAAGTACCATGTGGCAGAGAAATGGGGTCTGTAAGGTAGACTTCATTTGAGGGCTTGTCAACCCACAAAAGTTGTATAGCTAGAGCAGTACTGGTATAGCTAAGGCAGTACAACCCTCCTAGTGTGGTCACAGTCATACAAGCATAGCTTATTTCCTTATGGAAAGGGGAATAAGCTACACTGGTATACGGCACCTTTATATTAGTATAACTACGGCCACACTAAGTTGTATAACTAAGAGTTGTAACAGTATAACTATTTAGATAAAAAACATGCCCCCAACTAGAGTAGTTATACCCTACTGGTAGAAAAACTGTGTTTAAATGAGGCCTAGGCAAGTACCTACTTCCCTGGTATTTTAGAAGTTTTGCTTATTTTTTAAAGCAAAGCAATAAAAGTAGCGAGTTATCTAGTTCCACAATGTGGAATATTTTCTATGTCAGAGACCAGATAGACAAGGTAATATCTTTTACTGCACAAATTTCTGTTGGTGGAAAGCACAAGCTTTCAAAAAGTGTCCGACTGCTTTCCACAGACCTGAAGAACTCTGTACCTTCCTCCAACAGAAGGTGGTCCAGTAAAAGATATCAGCTCACCTACCTTGTCTCTCTCATATGTTAAGACCAACAAAACTAGTTGTTTGTAGTGTTGTTGTAAACACTAAACATTGTTCTGCATTTGACACCATGTGAATCTATTAACAGGAAAACTCAAGACAAGTCTTTTGGCTCTGTCCTCATCCTTATGGTTGTCACCATCTGTTTTACAGGTGGAGAGAACTGTGAATCCATTATTAAAGGAACAAGGCAAACACACCACACCTTACCATATAACTAAACCATTGCAAACAAACTGATGTGGTTTTCTTTCAGACACAGATGTTCTGATATTTTATACTGCAAAAACATAGAACTGACAAGCTGGGTCAAGATTTTTTTTATTTTTTTAATAAAGCCTAACAACCTTGACTGTCTCTCTAATAGAAATATCCTGCTGCAGAAAATATGCCGCGGATGTTGACATTCACATTGAATTGGCTTTGGCAGGTATGATGCACACACAGATTCTCTTGACAAGTCTTAATGAAGTTTATCTTGAAGTTAAACCAAACAATGAATGTTTCCAAAATAAAAAGTTTCCTGCCACCTCTATTTCTATTTGGTAGCTTAGTGGTAAGTAGTGCTTAAAATCAACACAGGATAGATTGTTTAAGTCACAAAGTACTCAGTAGGAAGAAGATTGTGTGTCATTTTATTGGCCTCTTTATGATGTATATTATAATAATGAGCTCAAAGTGCTTAGTTTTTTAAAAAACTCTAAAAGCTACCAGAAACACCAGAGTCGCAATTTCCTTCAAAAACTTGCCAAAGTCCTCCAACAAAAAGAAGGGAACTATGCTTCACCACAGGAGTCTGAAATTTCATCTGCGGTAGGAAAAGATTTGGGGTTGGGATTAAGGAAGAAAGATGTTTAATCTTACAATGATTCAGTTCCCAAACTTTGGCCTTTTTTGCAATTGGTATCATGCTTAGACATCTCAACATGCGGCATAAAGTCCCATATTCTATCTAGATATACATTTAATTCCATCTACACAAGTCTTTGTTGCTTCCACTCATTGTTGAGGTATACACATCACAGTTACTGTCTCAAAACCATGATTATGTAGTTTTATTCTAAAAATATTAATTCCACACTTCAAACTTTCTGCTCTATTACTCGTCTCCCTCGTTTGTAGTTTGTGCACCCCACATTTTGAACTCAACCTGTTACACTGCTGCAGATAGAGAATAAAGTATATTACCAGTCAAAAATTAACACAAGACTTAAAAGAATAATGAATTTTCCAAATTCCAACAGTAACTCAGAATTCTATGGAATCTTGAACTGATGCTGAACCTCAACATGAAACAGAGCTGGGGGGGACAGTTTTCCAACACCTTCCTTTTATAAAGACTTCTGCCTAAGTTAACTAGAACCCAGGGGTGGAAGTTTTTTGGGGTGCTCATTTTTTAACCACTCTTCAGACTTCATCCTCTATAATTCAAATGTTTTATCAGTGTCATGATTCAGGACTTTTTACTTGTCAACACACAAAGATATTTTGTATGGTTTTAAAGCCAGAGCAGCCCACATCAAGTTGGCATTGTTTCTTTGAGGGAAGGAGGGAGAAGAAAACAGGACACATGGAAACCCCACAACAACAAAATCTGGATGCTCTGCGCTTGAATAGCTTTTGAACATATTATAGATCCTAAGAGGAAACGGTATTGCCTTACCTGGTAAACAAACAACCTCTTCCCCCAAAAGGGTATATTTTACAGGGAGATTACTGACTGCTACACAGAGCTCTTCTTCAGGTCTACTTCCTTACCCAGCCCCGAAGAAGAGCTCTGTGTAGCTCAAAAGCTTTTATCATCCACCAACAAAAGTTGATCCAATAAGAGATATTATTTCATGTAGTCTATCTATTTCCCATGGGGAGGGGGTGCAAAAGAAACAGGGCATATCTTGGGTTTGCTGTGTAGGGGGAATCTTCCTAGCCAAGGACCCCTTACCTAGAGGCACCTGCTACCAGATAAGGAATCACCAACAACCAGTGGACCAGGGTGAACAAACCTCAAAAGCTATCGAGCGGGGGAAGCGAATCATCCTCATCCCGACATATACCCGAGGAGTCTCTCTCATGTTCTGGCAACACTTGCCCAGCTTGTCATGCCAACAGTCTCACTGACTTGGATTAGATCAGGGATGGTCCCAGCTGGAGAGAAGCAGGGGGACCCCGGCGGAAGGCCCTGCGCCTTGGGGCCAGAGTGCAGGGGGCGGGGTCTGGCTATGGGCGCGGGGGACTGGGAGGCCTGTACCTTGAGGCAGGTGTGGGGGGCGCCCCACAGCGCAGGAACGGGGTGGAGGGGAGACCTGTACCCTGAGAGGCTCGTCCAAGGAAGGCGGAATAAGGCCGGCGGGGTCCCGTACCTTGGGGTAGGTGTGCAGGGGGTAAGTCAGCTGACAGGCCCGGTGGCACGACGCCGTGCTCCCCAGCGCCGAGTCAAAGGCCTCGGAGGAGCCCGCGGCAGCCCAGCCCCTCCCGCAGATCAGGAGCAGCAGAAAGAGACCCAGCCCCGACAGGCTCCCCGGCGGCGCCGCCATCTTGCCCCTCCCTCTCTCACGGGGCGGGTGCGGGGGGGGGGGTGTTGTTTATCGCGTCGGGTTCCCACTTCCGGCCCTAAGGTGAAGGACGGGGCTTGAGCGATATCGCGAGAATTCCCTCGCCGCGGGGCCTGACGGGAGAAGCAGTTTCCCTATCGGAGCTGAGCTGGGGAGGAGACGGAGAATCGCCTTCGCCGGGAACTACGAGGCGAGTCACTTCCGGGACGGGCCGCGCGACTCGGTTCGGGGGACCGTGTAACTAGCCCGTGCGCCCCGAGCCCCGCTACCCCGCCGGGCAGCCACTAAGTCCCCGGCTCCCCAGCGCCGGGCAGCAGTACCCCGGGCCCATCGCTGCCCTGCCAGACACCCAGCTCCATCCCAGCGGGGCGGGCCCCCCCCGACTCCATCCCTCCTCCTCGTCCTCCCCCCCCCCCACGGGCCGGTCCCCCCCGACTCCATCCCTCCTCCTCGTCGTCGTCCCCACGGGCTGGACCCCCCCGACTCCATCCCTCCTCCTCCTCTCTCCCCCCCCACGGGCCGGACCCCCCCGACTCCATCCCTCCTCCTCCTCCCCCCCACACGGGCCGGACCCCCGACTCCATCCCTCCACCCCACGGGCCGGCCCCCCCTCCATCCCTCCTCCTCCTCCCCTCCCCCACGGGCCGGACCCCCCGACTCCATCCCTTCCCCCGGGGCATCAGCCGGGAACTCCCTGCCCACCCCCTCAGGGCATGTTGTAACTCGTAGCATGGTGCTGCACCCCCTTTGCGTACCCTGCAGTATCACCCCAAATCTCCAGCCACAGATCTGCGCTCCCAGCCAGCCCCAGGTATATACGGTAGCAGCCCAAGCCCCCACTCTCCCCAATCCTCATTTGTGCCTTGCAGCTTCATTGTATTCGGGGCTCAGTGTAACATTGCCATCAATAGGCCCCCCCCCCTCTTTTTCCCCTACCTACCTGCAGCTCAGGCTCCTAGGTTATTTTTGCTGGTATTTCTGTCAACAATCTGCCTTTAAGTTAAAGCAGTATTACCAATACAGTTTCATAAAAGAAAATGGACAATTGTTTTCTCACTGAAACAGCTGCTGCACGTATCCAATAATTTGGAGACCTTTAAGTGTCCATCATGGATAGATTTGTGATACGAAAACCCAAAGCTCAAGAAAGCCCTAGGAAAAGAGATCCAGGGGAAAAGGTTTACAAGCAAGCCACTATAGAATCTCTGAAGGTAAGAGCGGGGAGGGCAAAGGGAATGGATGGATAAGAGATCAGTATAGTATTTTCAGTATAGGCCTGATGAAGTTTATATAGCAACTTCTGTCCCAAAGGATCACCGAGCACTTGAGAGAGTACATACAGCACCACTGAAATGCGTCTGAGATGGACAGCAGCCAAGAAGACAACAAACACTCAGCACAACAGCAAGGAGAACGAAAATGTACTCCAGACACTGAAGCAAAGGCCTATTACAAAAACTGCCATGGAACATTTAATGTGTATCTAAAGCAGATAGGACGTTGTTTTTTAAGCTCATTTAATGCATGTATACCATAAACTGAGGCAATATCAGATTTGGAGCTTGAAAGGATAATGTGTTAGATTCACTCTGCTGAGATATGAACTTACAGTTCTAGTGAGTCCAAGTCATTCATATCTGACGCTTAGATGTAGGACCCCCAATTAATAGGCCCCTGAATTTCCTTTCGGGCCATTAACACTGAAATGGGATCACTTCCCACCCCTTTCTCTAGGGTAAAGATTTCAGCCCTAATCAGTATTTCAGAACCCAGTGTGCAATATTCACATTCAGTATCCTGTAAAATTGGGTACAGTTTAGTTTAGCCCTTTCACTTGAGCATTAGGAATTCTGTAATTAGAAGTGTGTGTGTGTGTGTGTGTAAATATGGCCCACAATTAACTTCAGTTGGATGTGAACGCTGCACAGAAGCCAGTTTGCTGGACCTGTACTCTAGGACCCTAAAAGGGCTGATGATCAGTAGCAGTTGTTCTGTAGACTTCTGCTGGCATACAACTTCAGGCTTTATTTTATCAGATCTCCTAGGCTAAGGCATGGTCAATAGTTCAATGAGACTCCTCCAAAGGAAGCCCCGGTTGCTGCAAGAAATGGTGTTGGTCATTTAGGTGACACTTCTCTCCCTACTGAGCTAGTGCTCCACCACACCACGAGGGGGCACTGGATTGCTGGAAATACTATTTGTCAAATAAATACGTGTGGTCATTGAAGATCTTATGGCAAATGTTAGCAAGGTGTGGTGTTACTCCTGCTGTTCTGGCCAAAATTCTATCTTGGGTTCTTACAGTCAGCCCGTGTCCAAGTTTACCTGTGGCCTCAATTTTAGAAGTGATTTATTTCCTCACCTGAAAACAGTCATGTAAAGTTGACACAGAATAGCTGCTGCATTCCTCCCCACATATGGCTGCCGTTCAGTGGTGTGTGCTCTGTCAGTAAACAGTACAATGGATAGGCTCGCTCCATCAGACTGAAAGGCATTCTATAAACAATGGTCAGCTATTTGGTGACGTGAGTACAAGATTCTGCACGACATAAGCTTTCTAAAGAAAGTTCAATAGATTTAGAATTTGTTTAGAATGTTTTATGATGAATCACAAAAACAAAACAAAAACCCACAAACGTAGGGTCAAACTTTCAGCCAGTCTCAGGTGTCCTGTAAATCTGTGCATATAGATTTTGCAGCTCATACAGAGTAATTGCGTATCTATCCATGTGCATATGCATTTCTATGCTCATAATTTTGCAGATGCTAAGAAAGTATAGCTGAAACTTGGACTCATAATTAGTTGTAGAATACGTAGGTACAGAGTACAGTTACTATTTGAGCTCATTCTAAACCTATGGGAAGTCATAATGCTCTAAGTAGCAACACTAATGCTGGAATCATCATCCAAGAGTGCCATTAATCAGGTGCATGACTGTATTTATAAATGTTGTATTTAAAGAACATAAAATGTGCATAAACTATTCAAATAGGCAGCAAGAATGCATTGTGAGACACATTTAGCATGTATAGGTGGATCCAACACCACCCTCCCTGCATGGGATTAAAGCATTTGACAAAGATTCTCTGAGCCATGTATTTTTCCTGAATCTCCACACTGAGCTGGCTTTAAGATTTGCAGAACTCCATGCTTGAGGGGGAGAGGGAAAGGACACAGGCCAATTGGCCATTAATAATAATTTATTATTTATATTACCATAGCACTTTTCCTTCCCCTTTTGATCTTGCTGGAAGTGGGAATTGGGTGGTGAGTGTTCTCCCATTTGGGTCCTAATTGCAGAAGTTTAAAAAATAAATAAATTAGGAGTAACTTGCATTTCAACAGTGAGTGAAGTGATTCCTGCATATCCATTAGTCAGTCTGTATCTGAACATTTCTAACGTGCCCATCACTGTAGCATCTGGGCATGATATAGATAATTGAAAAGGACAATCTGTGAGTAGAGGTGCATGCTTTTCACCCCTCCCTTCTTGCACCGCTTTCTTGAGTGACAGTTTCTTCATTGTTTTCCCCTCTGATACTTAGTTTTTTCATTGTTTTCCCCCTGCAGGTTATTTTGCAGCCAAGAGATTTTTATTACACCTCTACCCCGATATAACGCTGTCCTCGGGAGCTAAAAAATCTTACCGTGTTATAGGTGAAACCGCGTTATATTGAACTTGCTTTGATCCGCCAGAGCGCGCAGCCCCCCCCCCCCCCCCGGAGCACTGCTTTACCGCGTTATATCTGAATTTGTGTTATATCGGGTCGCGTTATATCGGGGTAGAGGTGTCTTAATTGTGATAGCACTTGTGTCCCCAGTCTTGGATCAGGGCTTTATTGTGCTAGGTGCTTACAAACAGAACAGAAAATGTTGCCAAAGAGCTACAATCTAAATATAAGACAGAGGAGGATTCAAACAGCATACCAGCTGCATAACCGTTGCTGAATGATTGTAAAAGGTCTTGCACTACCATCTTGCGCGTAACAAGACTCGGGCTTCTTGTAATCCGTTGTCTGGGAGTGTCACAGCAAGATGCTTGGGGTGAAAGGCACTATGTAAATGCCAGATACATTAATGACTGGCTTCTTTCAGTCCCTCTGTGGTGCTCCCTAGCTCCTTTTCTCTCTGCTGATACTACCTGCTTTAAGATTTCCAAAGTTGAAAACAAAAGTGGGGCAGATTCAGGCGCTGCCTGGTACTAAGTTGCTACTAACAATATTATAATTAGCTGCTTCCCCCAGCCACTCCCTCTCATCCGCTCTTTATTAAGCCATTTATACAGTGGGCTTCCCAAAGTCTGAACACTTGCATAACTGTCTTCTTTTTCTAGGAGACATTTGCAGTTAAGTGCCCTGTGTTTGGCAGAATAAGATTAAGAATCTCACTTTTGCCTTCTAGATATTTCTGTCCTGATTTACAACAGGGAGCTGCTCTCAAGCAATTACCTATCATTTTGGACCATCACATATTCTGTGCTCTGGTTCATGTCATGATTAATAATTCATGTGTCGATAACAGCCCCATTAGCTGAGATGAAGGCCAACATCTTTATTCGCAATAAGAATATTCCACTGTCCTAATGACTTTTCTCTTTCCCAGAGAGTGGTGGTTGTAGAAGACATAAAAAGATGGAAATCTGTCCTGGAGCTTCCTGGCCAGTCTAAAGAGAATTTGATCGAAGCTTTGGAGGAATTAAAGAAGAAAATACCTTCTAAGGATGTGTTACTTTCAACAAAAATAGGTGCACTTCGTATCTAATTTAGAGTGTGAAAATGAGGTGGATTTGTGTCCTTCACTTGTTGGATTTTTCTATACACAAGGGAATTGTTGACAGTATTTTTCAGTAATGGTCCTAAGCACTTTACCTTATTGTTGAATAAGATCCTAGTGGTAGGTAGCTACATAGTCTGCAAAATTCTTAGTACAGCAAAGAAAGAGTTCTCCTTGAATTATTCACAATTATTTGGATGTTGCCTGCTTGTAATCAAGGGCTGGGTCACTCCCTTCCATGGTAAAATATGTGGGAGAAGGACTAAGGGGGAGGAAATCTCCACAAAGTTCCTCCTTGATTGGTCATGGGTGGTTACTGTCCTGTGGAATGAGATGCGGGACCCATCTGCAAACCCAGAGAAGTCCTCAGGATCTGCTGGAGGCCCGAGCCATCAGCATAGAGGCCCTGCTCCTTAGTTACAGCTACCTCGGTGCTCCTTTCTTCCCCCAGGAATCCCCAATGTGGAGGGGGCTACGTGCTTATAACACCACAACAACTTGATTAATTTTCACAGGACTGGGGGACAGGGTATGATGTGAGACCACCAGTTCCCTGCCCTCTTTTTGTTCAGATCCTGATCTTGCAGAGATCACCCCAAGATGTACTGGAGGGGGGAGAGTAGCAGTGCCAGGGCTGACCCCCTCCCCCCCCCCCCCTTCTGTGCAAAAGCAGTAGGATCCTCATGCAGAGGGCCCTCTCTGTGTACGGAACAGGAGGAATGATCTGCTCTTCTGGTCTGAATTTTGTAATTTAATTTGCCATCTTGAGCACATTCAGCCTTCCTATATCACAGGGGTTCTCAAACTGGGGGTCGGGACCCCTCAGGGGATCGTGAGGTTATTACATGGGGGGTCGCGAGCTGTCAGCCTCCACCCCAAACCCCGCTTTTCTTCCAGCATTTATAATGGTGTTAAATATATAAAAATGTGTTTTTAATTTATAAGCACTCAGAGGGTTGCTATGTGAAAGGGGTCACCAGTACAAAAGTTTGAGAACCACTGCATCAGGTCTGCACCAGCGACAGATGAAGCAGTTGTGCTGTATGAAACCCAAGGAGTAACAGTGACACCTTCTGGCCAATAGTGTTATCACTTAGAAATTAATACCAAGCAGAAGAAGAGGAACTGTGCCTTCTGCTTTGTGTTACGTCAGTGGTTTTCAACCTGTGGAATTTTTATTGGAATTGAAATTTTTTAGGGATCCGCAAATGAAAAAAGGTTGAAAACCACTGTGTTCAGTAGTATATCCCCTTTCAAAGGGCACATTTCCTTGACGGTGCAGTAGCTCTCTGTGCATTTCCGTGGGCGTGAGAAACGTCACTCATGGTGATTGGAAAACAGTAGGAAATCATTACTTCCTCACTCGCATGTAAAATCATTGCAAATATCACTTAATATCCGCTTCCCCAAAGAATTTTTTAGCAAACATTTTTATTCTGTGTGAGCCAATCCTGAAGACTTTACACTAGATTTACCATCTGTCTAAGTACTCGTATAGCCCTGTATTGTCTGAGCACCTCACTACACACCTTTGTGATCTAGGGAAAGCTACTCCCATTTTACAGCTGGATAACCGAGCACCTAGGAAGTTACTCAGGCAAAACCACCATTGAATCAGTGAATAAGGACTCTGCAAGCATTGGCCCCAGTGTTTTCATATTTGTATTTGTGTCAAGTGCTTAGTTTTCTGCTGAAGCTGTCTGAGCCCTGGTCTACACTGGCGGGGGGAGATCAATCTAAGTTATGCAACTTCAGCTATGTGAATGATGTAGATGAAGTCCACGTACTTGGATCGACTTACTCGCAGCGCTGGAGTATAGGAGTCGACAGGAGAGCGCTCGGGGGTCGATTTATCACATCTAGACTAGACTTGATAAATCGATCCCTGCTGAATCGATCACTACCCGCCGATCCGGCGGGTAATGAGGACATACCCTGACTTACAATGCTTTGTGACTGTTTTGTCACTAATGTGCACTGACAGGTCTGGATTACACTTACCTACCCACCAAAGTTGAACGAACTCTGTTGCTGTTTCTATTTGGCAGGTCACACGGTGAATAAGATGCGCAAACATTCAGACCATGACGTGGCCAATCTCGCAAAAGACGTTTACACTGAGTGGCGAACTTTCATCAAAGATTATTCAAACAAACCATCGATAGAAGTCAGGAGCGATCCCAAAACAGAGACTCTCAGGAAGAATGCACGGAAGCTACTTTGCGATGCTCTGGAACTAGAGGTAATATTCTTGATACTCTTATTTTTTTTTAGCTTAAAGGAGAGTATGTAGGTATCTGCTGTATCGAGAGATCTTCGTTATTGGGTTTTTTTCCAAAGGAATTAGTTTTCCTTTGCTCAGATTACTCTGGCTATTGAAAACAAAGGTGAAAATGACGCTGACACTGCTCTCATTTACAGAGTCCGCAAACAGGACACCTGTGTGTCTGTTATGCTTAAATCGTGTAGGGGAAAGAGGACGTTAATATAGAAAACTATACATCCTACTGTTTATTAGCTATAAAACCTACACAAAGACCTCTTGGTTGTTTTGTGTTTCAGGGAAATTGTATTTCAGTAATTAAATATTTGTAAATTAAAACTTATTGCAAAAATGGACAGAGAGGGGTCAATAATATATGAAGTGGTGGTAAATACTAGATCCCTGTGGTATCTTTAAGTGAATGAACAAGACGTGCTGTAAGGCTTAATGATTAGTTTGCCTGGTGTATTAAACGCCATAATAATTATCCTTTTAATTTATTCATTAATTAGCCTTTAAATAGAAAGTCAAGTGGTAGGAAATCAGGAGTTACAAAGCAAAGTTAAAGGTAATGTGTTCTTTAGCTGTATCTTGCCTTAGGAAAAATGAACACTCTGGCCAGTTAAGAAGTGAATGGTATGCTCTGAAAGGAGTTCTCACCTGTCCTCTTCAAATAGGGTTATGATAGGTTAAAGTGGGGATGTCTCAAGATGACTGGATGATTCAAGAGAGTGATAAAAAAGAAAGGCCCCATAATACACTAGGTGGCTTGTTCAAATCCTGCCCTTTGGATCTGTGTTAGTTTCTAGCACAGAGGCCTGGTGGTATGAACAGACAGGGTTTGCAGTGGCACAAGGTGCCTGCAGCCTACCCTCTGCCAAGACAATTCATGCCACTTCAAAAATAGGCAGTGCTGGGTAGAGACACCAGTGGCAGGGCAGAGATTAAAACTGCCCTCTCCAAACAGGACACGTGTAAGGATGGCAAGGAAAACATTGCCTGCTCCCCCATAGGCATGAATCTCCCCAGAATGCAGCTACCATCAGAGAGATGTAGTTTGCTTCAGTATGAGTCAGTCAGATGTATAGACAGTCACAGGAAAAGGAGGGAGTCCAAGAATTGGGAGTACAAGGACAATGGAGAGGGGAATCTGCAGGTGGGGACAGGAGTAAGTGGGTCAGAAGGGGATGTGCAAGGACAGGGGCAACTGGGAGATGGGTAGCAGAGGGGGGATAAAATGGGGCAAGGACTTGGGGATTGAATAATACTCTAATAATAACACACTAACATTTTGGAGTCTCCCATCTGCGAAAGTATGGGAGATTCCCCATCACTAAAGGCAAAAGTGAAATTAAAAGTGTGGTGAGCAGTTGAGGTTTCATTTCTTCCTTTATTGTTTATTTCTTACATTTCTAAGCTGTGCCAAATTACAGATCTTGGCACACAGCTTCATAATTAACATTTAGCAAATCCCTTTCTGCATTCTTAATTACACCTCCTTCCACACACAGCCTGCATTTCCCTTTATAGCACCAGGCAAAGCTCCCAAGTATTTGGAGTGTCTTAGAATTGCTTTTAGGATCGAGCTGAAAATAGTATCCAAGGTGCCTTGTATTAGAAAGATCAAATGTGAGATTTATGGAGACAGTGCAGTGTAGTTTGTAATTGCAGTTGAACTTGATACCCAAAGCTGGTTGCAGATTAGTGTCCTGTTGTGAGGGCAAAGCATTGCCTCCCAGCTGGAGATGCGAATGAGTTCCCTGCGACTGACCAAGTTGCCTTGTTCCTTAATTGCTCGGGTGGAATTAAATTGCTCTTCCTGTTTCACACGTGATGGGAAGTAGATTTCCTTGAATTTGAGCTGATTAATGAAGAAACTCTGAAAACCACCGAACTCCAATTTCAATCAGTTGGTCTCCTTATTAAACGTAAGGATCTAATTTTACACTTTGCTGTTTTCAGATTGATCACCCACTGGCTGAAAATATTGAGCGAGAAGCTTTTCATCTCTCTTCCCGTCTCATTAATGTACCATATCGCAGGACAGTGCGAGCCCTAGTCTTCACGTTAAAGCACAAACCTGAAACCCGCGCACAAGTCAAAACCGGTGCACTCCCAGTCAGTGCGCTTGTACAAAACCATAAGAAGTGACTCAGAGTGCCTGGTGCTGAACGTGGGATTCACGTGTCTATGCCACATATTGGGATTGAGAAGCCCTTGTGTTTTAAGAGTGCAGGAGCACTGGTCATGTCAATCACTCTGCCATTGTAAGGACAGGATATATCAGGAAGGTATCTGGGGCAAATTCAGTGGAGATGTAAGCGGTGGTGTAAATTAATCATCTGTGAGTCAGTGGACATTTGAGGGAACAGAATGGGTGGGGTTGTAGCAGGAAAAGCACATAGGCCTCCCCTACTTTGGTTTATGCCTTCTTAATTACTTTCTTACTTACTTACTTGGTTAATTTTCCTGCTACAAACCCACTCTTCTGGTCCCACAGCATGTAAGTTGTATCATCTTGCACCGGCAGAACCACACATCACTTGCACCACCATTTATGTCACATCTGAGGGCAAGTCTACACTACAGCACTACATCAGCGCAGCTGCACCGATGCAGCTTTGCTACTGTAGCACATCTGGGAGAGCCCTCTCCCATTGGCGTAATTACTCCACCTCCGCGAGAGGCAGAAGCTATGTTGGCGGGAGAGCGTCTCCCGTCGATGTAGCGCCAGTGTGGACGGTGCTTAGGTCGCTGTAACTTGCATCGCTTGGGCGTGTGTGTGTGTGTGTCTTTTTCACATCCCTGAGCGATGTAAGTTACATCAACTTAAGCGGTAGTGTAGACCAGCCCTCAGCGTGACTCCTGTCTGAGCCAGGAGCATAGTGGAACTATCTGAAAGGAGCAATGATGTTCAGTGCCAGTCAGAAGGGGTGGGAGTTTACAATCGGAAGTGAAGGTGATGACTAACTGACAGCTCTAGTTAACTCTAGTTCAGTCATGTTCCCTGCAGTAATACCCAGGTACTCCCAGAGCTAACTGCTTAGCAAAGTGAGGGGGCTTCTCTTCACTGTATTCCAGAGTTGGGAACTCAGACCACAGTCTGTGTTGGCTGGCCAGCTTTATCCCGCTGCATCCCAAAACCTCGTTTATCCCAGCATTGTGGATGCCTCCCTAGGCCTTCAGGTAAACGAGGCGGCACCTGTATTTGCTACATGACACCTCTTTGCTGTGTATTCTACTGAGCATCTCACCTTAAATACATCAGAAATGAGGTGTTGATGTTTAAGTGTGGTGCTTGTTTTTTGTGTGTACGAATATGAGGAAAGCTTGTAATGAAATCTCTAAGTATAATTCAATGGGAGCGTAAATTGACCTTTCATAAAGGCTCTTACCCCCACAATGGAATAAATATTAATACTTTAGAGCGATTATGTGAACAACTTTTTAAGCAATAAACAGATTATTTTTAACCAGCACGTGTTTCCCGGTATTAATTAGTGGAAGCTTTGTCTTTTCTCCGATTGCCTTAGTGCCACGAGTCACGTTGTTCTTGATACACATGCTGTTCTTGAGGCTGTGGCAGACACAGTCTCTCTCTGCTGTGCTATGTGTTCTGACTATGTGCAGGCTGGTCAGAGAACATAATCAGTGAGCTGAAACTATAAGAGTAGAGATGGCCGAGTACTGGGATAAGTGAAACTTGTGTATTGTTGGCCCTGGAAATGTGATGGGGCAAGGAGTTCAACATGTCATCATAATGTCAAGTTGCTTCAGGAAGTACCTCCCCTAATCACTGCTGGTCAGTACTTGTGGTGTCTGTCTCACAAAGTGCCACTAAGTCAAGATGGTTGGTGCATATGGAGCAACTGTATGTTAGGTGTTCACAACAGTCCACATTCAGATCTCCTCCAAGATAATGAGAGAGAAATGATTATCCACCCAGTTGTATCTGCCAGCCCCCTTTTTTCTCCACGGATATTAAAACCTGAAGCAGCACTCCACTCTGAAGTTCGTGGAGTCACTGCCTTTGCCCAGCACTGCATTCTCCAGACACCTCATACTACTCAATTCTTTTTATTAATTTCAAAGCAATGACTCCCTAATTTTAGAATACTGTAATACAGACATTCATTTAAAATTAGGGATAGGTGGGCTGGAAACATGACTGAGTCAGATGTTGGAAGACGGCTATCTGCAATGCAATGAGTAACAGTTTGTTCTAGAGCATTAGGGGTGGATGTATGACTGATCGTTAGGTCTTCACTCAGCTATTACTCCCCTAACACTTGGTCTGCTTGTTGCTACCCACAGTGCCTAAACCACAGTCTACTTCTCACAGGTAACTCAACCCATTTGACACAAGTTAAATACTCAAAACCATGCTGACACAATAGCATGTCAACAATATGCTGGACTGGCATGAAGGTAATTCAGGATTAACAGGCTCTGCATTAGTCCTTAGGTTTTATTCCAGAAAGGCCGTGCCCTGGTTTCCAGCTCCATTTTTGATTCAGGTCAATTTTACTCACTCACTCTGTTAGATGTATGCATGCAACTTGAAATCACAAACGTTAGGAACTTCCAACGATGGAGAGAGCATTTTCCCACACAACTCTGTTGATACTCTACTTGGGCTCCAGTCCTTGGCCCCACCTGACCAAGTTGTGTTGAACTGTGTGGCGGTTTTGCAAGATGAGCAAAGATCTAATAGAAAATGCAGGGAGGCCCCAAACTCTTCTTTGCTGTGGCAGTGAAAGTGCGACTTGAGGCAGAACTGTCTCTGGGGTGCCCAAGCTGTGTTTTTTCTTGAAAGATTTTAGGCAATACAAAGTGCAGTTCTACCCAGAGAACTGCCTGTGTACAAATGGCCCCTTCTCAGCCAGAAGACTTGCTCCCTGTGTAGATTCAGAATCCGCTCCACTTCTGTTTTTACTTAAAGTTACCCACTTAAGGGAAAGTGAGCTGTTTTCTTGTTGTAAACCAGTGGCTCTCAATCTTTCCAGACTACTGTACCCCTTTTAAGAATCTGACTTGTCTTGGGTACCCCCAAGTTTCACCTCATTAAAAAACTTACAAAATCAGACATAAAAATACAAAAGTGTCACAGCACACTATTACTGAAAAATTGCTGACTTTCTCCTTTTTACCATATAATTATAAAACAATTTGAATCTAAATATTGTACTTACAGTTCAGTGTATAGTATACAGAGCAGTATAAACAAATTCTAGTTTGTACTGACTTCGCTAGTGCTTTTTATGTAGCCAGTTGTAAAACTAGGCAAATATCTCAATGAGTTGATATACCCCCCGGAAGATCTCTAACTTAGCACCTTGATGCATCGTGGTGATAGGTGGGAGAGGGGAAAATAACCCAGCTTGGCTAGAGTGACTTTCCAGGGCTTCAGTTAGAAAAAACTTATTTTTATCTGTAAATTGAGCACATTTGACAATATACGTGGAGCCCCATTAATGGCCTTTGGATAGCGTCGCTTTTCAGAGTAGAACCAGACTTTAAGTTCAAGTGCAACATATGCATCAAACATGCAGCTGGTGGGTCAGACTCAACCCACCTGATGTGTTCATGTGGTTTCCATAACACTTTCAGACTGGGCAGAATCTCAGCCTTCATTTAAACTAAAAGAAAAAAATTCCTCACGCTTATGAAGGAAACCTTCCAAATGCAAACCAAGGGTAAAGTGATGTCACATTGCCCGCCTGATTCTGCAGTCAGTCTGAAAGAACGTTTCTCAGACACATGAACTTCTCTGCCCCCTATTAATCCCATTGGAGTGTCGACTGAAATGATGACAGTCTCATGTCAACATTAACAATTGTGTTACTGATAACATTGGGGATGGGAGAAAATTCCAGGGGCGGGGGGGGTTGGAATTGGGAGTGGAAGGAGGGAAGGAAATGCAGAGAGAAGAATAGAGAGAAAGGAGGTTGGGGAAGGAAGAAAAAAAACAAAATAGCAGTGGGCCCACCCAAGAGTATGCTTTTCCACTGAGTGATAGTGAATGTGGCAATGGAATACTTAAAAAAATCTAAACATTTAGTTACTTTATAAAGACCCGATTCCCTCCTTGATCTCCACTCAAACCTCCTACTGACATCAGTAGATGTTCTGCTGTGGATGGAGGTGGGTATGGAGTTCCAAATTTATGCTTCCGTTTATGGGCCATGACTAAATGTGGAATTCAAGCCACTCCACACGATCAATTTGACACCCCTGAAGGGAAAGCCATGCATAATCATCCCTTTTCCTGCCAAGTAAAATTACCTGGCTAATCACACTCCCTGTTAGGAGACGCTCAGCAAGTGGCATCTGTGACACCGGGGGTTAATGCACTAGACTTACAGTGCAATTCCTGTAAATTGCTGGACATTTTCTACTTCTGGTTTTGTTTTATAGCAGTTGTGTGGAAGTGGACTAGCCAGAGTGCCAGCTAGGCACTTCCTAAAGCCAGGGACTCTCCGCAAGTCTTTGTTCTAACAAGGGAAAGTCCTGTAGATTAAAAGAACCAAGAGAACTTCACAGGTGGCACTCTTCATGAGAATGGTTCTGGGCAAGCTGGTTTCCTTTGAAACAATTTTGTTCCCCTTTTAAAGAGGAAATTTGGAATAAATCGGGTACCAAAAATAGTCTGGAGAAGATGTTTGTTTCCCACCCCACCCCCGCAATTAAACCCAGCCCACCAATAGTCCTGAGCCAACACTGACCTGCAGGGTGAATATAGACTCATTGCAACAAGTGAAGGGAGACTGGAGACCTTCTGCTGAGGTATGTAAGATATTCTTTCCTGTTATTGCTTTGTTATTTGTCTTTGGAATGCACTAGGGGCCACCAAATGGCAGGTATTTACAAGTGATTTCCCCAAGGCAGTGATGCCCAAGGAGAGCTTTATCCCTCTGCCAATTACTCAGGTCAGACAGGAAGTACAGAGTTAAGACGTTCCACATTAGTTGCAATGGGGCAGTAGACAGTAGCTGTAATTTCTTTTTAAAAAGACTTCAAAAGTATTCTCCATCAAGAGCCTGGTCCTGCAAGCTCTCCATGCACAGAATGCTCACTGTCTGCACTGGGAATCCTGTAGCTGAACAATTTGCAGGATCAGAACCACACTAGATGGTGGTAAAACATTATTAACCAGCTGTGCGCTGCATGTTTCCATAAAGCCCTATGCATTTGGATGATGCTTAAGGACATACTTGTGACTATCCATTTAGGAGGTAGGACAGGGATATTAGAGAGACAAGGAGGGTATGGAAATCTCTTTTATTGGACCAGCTTCTGTTGGCGAGAGACAAGCGTTTGGGCTTACTCTGAGCTCCTCTTCAGGTCACTGAAGAACAACAATGCATAGGGAAGGGAGGATACCCAGCCCACCTGATGTATTTGTGGCCCTCCTTAGAGCCTGCAGAATCTAATTTTTTCATTTCATTCCTGGCTGGGAAGAACTGAAGGTAACTGAAGCAGGAATGTCTGCCTCAGTCTTCAGGCAGCCTAAACAGTAGCTCTCAGAAGTGTTGACTCCCCTGTCCCTCATTAGGCTTATTGGTTTGTTGACTCCGAAGCTCAATGATGACACTTCAATGTCAATATTAACTATTTCACTGCTGTTTCTTTTAGCAGATAGAATGAGCTGAGGGGTGGGAATTGGGAGTCGTTGCAGGGAAGGAATTGCAGAGGGAAGAGAGGAGGAGAAAGACAAGGGAAAGGGAAGGAGAAACAGAAGGGAGGATGAAGGTAGAGGAGTAACAAACACCATGGCAGCAGTGGTCTTGCATGGGGCATATTTTTCCATCAAATGATGCTGAATGTGGTCAAGGGCCGTAACAAATTACAGCTGTGACGTTGTGCAGTCTATATGGTTTTATAAAAACATGATAATAAGTGAATATAATGTAACTGGGATAGTTTTAGAAAAATATGGTAATAAGTGAATATAACGTAACTGGGATATGCTTCATGCAAAAGGTCTCTTGTAAGGTATCATTACAAAGCTTATAATCTACTGAGTATGATCATCCGATTTGTATAAATGTACCACTCTTGTATCTAAAACTAGAAATATAAAATATAACTCTGAGGGCCTATTGTAATTATGTAAAGTGTAGGCCATTAATGATGGTTTGGAATCTTGATGACTCCCATTAACAAGGACCATTATCCGCAGATGGCTGTATTTACCTGTGAGTCTTCCTGTATGTGTGTGTGCTGGCAAGTGGGCAATGAAGTCTTGCAGTGACATGTGATCATGTCACCTGAACTGGAATCCATCTTTAACCTGGTGCTTTTCCAGTGGGGGGGGGGTAGAAACCCAGAGGGACAAAGGGTTCCCGCCTTATGCAAAAGATATATAAAGGGGTGGAACAGAACAAAGGGGAGAGAGGAGCCATCATGAAGAACCCCCTAGCTATCACCTGAGCTGGAACAAGAGCTGTACCAGGGGAAAGAATTGTGCCCAGGCCTGGAAGGTGTCCAGTCTGAGAAAAAACTTACTGAAGCATCTCTGAGGGTGAGATTATCTGTATTTAGTTTGATTAGACATAGATTTGCGCATTTTATTTTATTCTACTTGGTGACTTACTTTGTTCTGTCTGTTACTACTTGGAACCACTTAAATCCTACTGTCTGTATTTAATAAAATCACTTTTTATTTAGTAATTTACTCAGAGTATGTATTAATACCTGGGGGAGCAAACAACTGTGCATATCTCTCTATCAGTGTTATAGAGGGTGAACAATTTATGAGTTTGCCCTGCATAAGCTTTATGCAGGGTAAAACGGATTTATCTGGGTTTAGACCCCATTGGGAGTTGGGCATCTGAGTGCTAAAGACAAGCACACTTCTGTGAGCTGTTTTCAGGTGAACTTGCAGCTTTGGGACAAGTGATTCAGACCCTGGGTCTGTGTCTGGAGCCAGACGGGAGTGTCTGGCTCAGCAAGACAGGGTGCTGGAGTCCTGAGCTGGCAGGGAAAACAGGAGCAGAGGTAGTCTTTGCACATTGGGTGGCAGCTCCCAAGGGGGTTTCTGTGATCCAACCCGTCACAACAGCTATAAATTCAGTTCCTACTACCAGGCTGTATTCGCCCCTTGGTCTTAGTGCTAATCTCTCTCGGCCATGCATGGGAGATCTGTTGTGGATTGAGGGGAGTAGGGGTCCTCCATTTATAACCCAGCCCATGGAGCATCATTAAGGCTGGAATTTGGCCCACTGTACAGAATGAGTGCTATGTCCTGGACTCCCATCCACCCCACTAGTACTATTCACCATTTCAGTTACACTATCATTGATTATTTATGAGCCCCACTCCTGTGAGCCCCCATGGTGCAAGCAAGATCACCAATGGCAAATCAAGCACAGGAAGGCTCCATTGTTAAAAAGGCATGTTTAAATACATATTTAAAAGCCGTTCTCGCACTGGTGCAGATTCACTGGTTCATCTTCAAGGCCTTTGACAGACATTAACCCACACAACATCCCTATGAGGTGCATAAGCAGGTATTAGCTTCATTTGATAAGAGGGGAAACTGAGGCAGAAAAGTGTTGTGACTTGCCCAAGGACACAGAGAGAGTGCCAGGATTATACTAGAGGAGTTCCTGTCTTTAAATCCTATGCTGCCAGACCACTAGACAGTGCCTATGAGCTCTGTCAATTAGACCAGATTATGGGATAATCCTTGCCAATTAGAAATTATTATATACAAACCAATGATCTCCATACCTAGAATACGCCTTGAATGGATAAACTTCTAGTTCTATGAAGCTGTAAACTGGCCAAGCAGTTTTCCCCCAGGCCAATATTTATCTTAAGATGAATTTTCACTAGTCCAAATTCTAAACCCTTGCACTGATTGGAACTGATCAGGGAGGGAGAAGGCCTGGGAGAGGGAAGGCCAATGCCACATGATTCCAGGGTCCCTGCCACATAAATAATGTGCTGCAATAGACCCGAGGCTTTGTCCAAAGCGTGAGCTGAGCGGCACAGATGTCAGGATAAAATCCCCTAGCCAGACTGCTCTGGGAAAGCCTGCTACAACCTGCTGGCTTTCTGGACAAGGCTGTTGCTAGCACAGCTTCAGCTCTAACACTGAGAGGGCCTATGGGACACGTCCAGCCAATCTGCTCTCGTTTCCAACTCCTGTCAGAAGCCTGGTGAAATGAGCCCAATGCAGCAGCAGCTGGGTCATTGTACACATTAACCTGTGGAACTCATTGCTCACAGAGAACATATCTAGCAATTAAAGAGAGGAAAACCCCGCACAGTATTTCATTTACAGAGAGCTCCATCCCCTGTGAACTCAATCCCTCCTTACCGTGACATGGCTGAACCTTGGCACTGTTAGGAGGCCTCAATTTTCTGCTCAATAAACATAACTCATGCTCCATTATCCTATGTACAGTCAGGGAGCGCCTTTTGGCTGGGCATCTCAATGCCCTGAAAAGCAAGAATCAATGGTGCCTCCCACCACCCCAGTACCAGTACAATCATTTTTGGAGAGGAGTGAGCAGAGCAATTAAGGGGCTCCCCAAGGGCATATCACAAGTCATTCTCAGAGCTGGGAGCAGACCCTAGCAGTCCTAACTCCCAGCCCCCTGCCGGCCACAGTTTAAAGGGCCAGTTGCTCAAACAAAGAGAATGCCTTTCATTACCGTAAGAGAGAGTCATCACCACCCACCCTGGTTCTCCGCCTAAGCCCCCAACGCGTCAGGGGGACGTCTGACCCATCCAACGTGTCAGCTACCTGTGAGTGAGCCACCAAAGTGAGCCGGTCCTTGAGTTTGGGCTGAGGGGCATGTTTTCCTTTTCACACGTCATGTACCAAATCACAGAGGGGAGGAAGAGGCGCTTGCTTCTTCCAGTGCTTGCTAGCATCAGGAAGCTGAAGCCCTGGATGTTTAAAATAAGCTAGAGACAGACCTCTCAATATATCATTGCATTTTTAATTGTCCATATGCTCAATCCATTATGTTTCCCCAGATGGCAGGGATGCTTAACTACTACTTCCTCATCTGGGCTGTAATAATGAGGATCTCTGGCAGGCACCTGGCACCGAAAGGTAAAATACAAGATCTATGCACTGTAAACTGAGAAGCAAAAGGGGTGAATTCACTGCTATTACCCGTTGGAGATACTTCCTGCTGCTTGCAATTGAGATCAGTTTAATCATAGGGCTGTGATCATTCCATTATTATTTGTATTGCAGCCACGTCTAGGGAGCCCAATCATAGACCCGGCCCCATAGTGCTAGGTGCTGCACAAACACAGCCCTGCCCTGCCCCCGAAGAGCTTACAACATTGTGTCCGATGCTAAATCCGAGTGCGGGTAACATTCAGTGAAGTCTTGCTAGTGACAGAGGGCTTGATCCCGGCACAGGGCAGATATGGGGTGTTGTGTCTATAAACAGAAGGTGAAAAGCGATGAGCAGGCCACACAGCGTGGTGGAGTCCGATCCTGGATGACTCAGCGCACTGTTCAGCTGCCATGTTATCCTGCCTAACAGCAGGAGCAAAGCCAGAGAGGGAAACGTGCAGTTCAGCAGCTCGTTAGCATGATGGGACTCCCACTTGGACTCAGGTCTCTGACCACAGCCTGCCCTTCCTTTACCCTGCATGTGCATAAGTAAAGGAGCAAGCACACCACACTACCATGCCGTATGCCTAGTACTCAATCTGACTTGCCCTGACACGGAGCTTCCATTTGTGCTGGAGCGCACCAACCCGCTGCACGATGGGCAACGACTTGCAGGGTGAAAGCTACAGTCTTCAGCACATAGAGACTTCTCTCTCCCTTTGTCTCCCCACTTCTGCCAGCTGGCTTGGAGGAGGATGCTGCTGGGGGGGGGAAGGGAGAGGAGGGGCGGGGCTTTGGGTACCCAGGAGGGCAGGTAGAAAGCGTTCTGGGCAGTGGGAGGGCAAGGCAGATGGGGCTGGGTATCAGCAGCTGTTTCTGTTACCTGAGGTTCAGCAATGTGCAAAGGGGGTCAGAGCTCCACAAATAGCTGTAAAATAGCAGTATGTGGTCGAAGGCCCGAGGCCTTAATCCAGGTGTTCACAGTCACTGGGGGAAGAAAAACATAGCATGCATGTGCTGAAAGCCACGTTGCTAAATAAAATAGCTTTGTGGCTTTCATTGGCTTCCTCCTGCCCCAGATAGCAAATGCTACTTTTCCATTGTATGGACCCAGGGCCTGCACAAAAGTAAATACATCAAATACATAAAATGTTCGTTTTAAGCACAGCCGAAAAACAACCGGGGTGATACTTTTTTTGTATTCTTATCCATCAAGATAGGTAAACAGATATTTGCTTCCAGAGTTTGAACAAAACAAACCCCATGTGGAGACTGTGCCTGCCAAGGTCCAGCCTGGAGCAAATTTTACAGCTAAATTATAAGCCCCTGAAAATAGAGTCTTAGAATTATCACTCCGCGAGACGCCTAACTAGAGGCTGGAGGCGAAAACAGCCTGGCTGTGATGAAGGCTAGGCAGAGAAGATCTCCTGTTTAGGCTGTGTAAAAAGGCAATGTTCCCCCTATGGGTATAGATGTATATTCGGGGGATATGCAAGATAAAGTGCAGTAAGGTTATTGTGGCTTTTTTGAATGTTAACTCCTCCCTACATAGAGCATGCTGAAGATTACCAGTAAGATGCTCCCTAGTTCCCGTGGCATAATGAAAATGGCCATCGATCTGTTTGATGATATATCACTCCGTTCTCCCCTTGCAATCTCTAGGAGCCTCTTCCTCCTTACACCTGCGGTGCGTAGTGCTTTATCCAAAGTGCATGTCATGCCACTGGACTCCACAGGATGGTGCTGCATCCAATACAACATTCCACCTCAGATATAAGATGAGGTAAATAAAACTGGGTGAAAACTTTATCCCAGCTATGAAACACGATCCTTGAATTACTGCATGTTTATGGGAGACTCCACAGCATCCAGCAAGGGGATGTAACTCTCTTCTTTTGACATTATATAATTCACTGCACGGAGTTCCCCCTCTTTCCCTTTATTCTAATGTATTGTGAGTGGTGTGGGCTGCAGTATTTTAGTCGCACAGTAGCTGCACTGTTTTGTCCCCTCAGATGGGGGGTGGGAATCAGAATAATTGTCAAAGTACCTTTCCACCCATATAGATACATTCTCCAGCATTGGCCTTCTTGGTTTTACTGCGGGTGTCTGGATTATTCCTTTAGAATGCTGTGGTTAGAAACAAGTAGCACCAGCTCTTGTTAAGTGTGTATCTAAATCACACACACTAATGCAATGGCCTTTGATCTAACTACTCTTTCAGCCTCTCCTGTGGCACAGCGTACTGCATACCTCGACGAAAGGCGCTGGGGTGTTTGCAGCTGGACACACCAAGTGCACCTTTCCAGTCATCCAAATGGACATAACCAGTGGTTGACAAAGCACATGCATGTTCCATCAGCAGTGCGATGGGTTGAAAAATTAACTACCTAGAGATTTCCACATGCCTAAGGAGCAAACCCAGAAAAATCGCAGCTTTACAAAGGAGCTGCCTTTGGGAACATGCCCAAAGCGCAGGGGAGGGTGGAAGGGGAGGGCATTGTATGTCTTCCTGCATAGAGACCTCTGGGTGGGATGGTCTCCTCACTCTTTGTTCACTTGGTTTAGGGGAGTAACAGAAGCCGAAGAATGCAAAGACTACGTCACCAGTGGCCCCAACTCCTGCTATTTCAGCCGCACCAACCTGTGCCTGTACTTGACCTATGAAATCTGGGTGGAAGCTGGGAACCAGATGTCAGAGAAGCTGATTGTTAACACTGAAGACATTGGTGTGTGGGGTGTGTGTGAATGCGTGTCAGGGCGTGTTTGCGTGGTTGGTTCTTTGTTTAATTGTATTTATGGCAGAGAGGAAATTAGAGCAAATATTCACATTTGTGTCCTGACCCTGAGCCCACTGGAGTGGAAGGAGAGATTCTTAATGACATTAATAGGCTTGGATCAAGCCCTTAGAGGAAGGTGTCATGCTCCAGTGGTCTTAGTCTAGGACTGGGAGCCAGAAAAAAATTGAGAGATTGTTTCCCTCTGTGCCCATATACAAACCAAACGTCCTAGGTCTCAGTTTCCCCATCTATAAAGTAGGAATAATACAACCTCACCTTGGTGTCGCAAGGGATAGTTATGACTCAAGCTTTCAAATGCCCTTTGTAGAGAAGTACCGTTATTTAGGCAAGAGGCTGGCTATTCCTGACTCCCTAGGCCTTGTCTTCACTTGGAAAAAAGGTGTTTTTACCACGCGTTAGCTAAGCCATCATAATTAACACGAGTTAAAATCTTGGGGCGGACCAGGCAGCTTTCAGTTTTCACATGTGTTAGCAGGTCAAACCTCAGCATGCTAACGTGAAAACTACCAACTGCCTTGTCCATGGTGGGGTTCTAATACGTGCTAGCGAACACATGGTAAAACACCACCTTTTTTTCCTACTGTGGACGCTCGCCCAGTGTGAACGCAAAGCCCCCACTAGAGCACCCTCTGCTTTTAACGTTCACAATGTGAACCAAAACCCAGGGAAGGTCAGATCCCGTGTTGCTGCTCAGGCCCTCCTCTAATTATAAACAAAGGAGCTTCAGTCAACAGTGCAGCCCCAATAGTCTCTGGTGCTGAACAGGAGAGGGGGCATCGAGCCGGGGGCAAAGCCTCTGTGCATCCCTTATCTCGTGTGATTCCATCCAGGGGCAGACCCCTTCCTTACTGGGCTTTTTACGCTCGCTTTATCTTGGCCTTCACCCGGTATCTGCTCTCTCCCCATCCCTCCAGACAGCCTGCTGGATTTAACACAGCCTCCCAATTCCTGCCCTGCTGCAGCTACGGTTTACTTTTTTTATTTTCCCTTCCCCACCATGGTTCCCACAGCACAGATACTTTGTGGAGGGGAGGGGTTGGGACAAAGGAGGATTATTGGCCCAGGAGTGCAATCTCTCTAACTCTGTCTGGGTGCCATAAAACCTGCCCTGTTCCATTTCCATGCAGCGTGAATGTGCTGTTTGCCACTGGCTCAGTTCTGCAGCCCCTGCATGTGAGCCGCTTCCCCTGAAGTCGATGGGGAGCTACTCACATGCAGCAGCAGCTCCAGAGGCAGAGAACCAGGCCCCTCCTCCTGGTGTTTAAGGCAGACCACAGAGAGAGCAGCAAGTAAACTAATCCCGGAGTGTCCTGGCGAGAAGGGCCAGGATGAGTCAGATTTCAATTGGATGAGACTCTAGAAAGTCAGCATGTCACACCTGTGAGCTTAGAGCCTCTGAACATCTAGAGCAGGGAGATGGTCTGATAGAGGTCCCTTCTGAACAGTGTCAGGGGACCGGGATCTAACGCAGCATCGTTGTAGATGGGTCTAAGCCAGGTCAATAACCACGTCTTTTAAGGACTGTAACATGAATCTAATACGGATTGTTCCCATCTACCCAGGCAAGACCCAGCCGTAATGAAATACAGCCGGGGCACTACTGTGTGCTAATCCAGTCCCCTGACACTGAGAAATGTGCTGCATCGACAGGCCCATGACTAGAGCTGTTTCTTCCCATATATTTGGTTTGGGCAGCATGTTAACTCCCAAGCAGGGGGTGGGTGGCAGCCCCTGAATGTAATGGGCCTCTTTCAAAGGCAGTGGTGGTTAAAATGCCCCGACATTGGCTCCAGTTTCCCTCTCTCCCATCTCTTTGCTGCCAGCTTCTCCTCACTATAAACTGCCTTTTTTTTTCTTTTTCTTTTTTTTTGTTCAGCCTACAGCAGCGTGAGCTACCCATCCCCCCAGCTGCAGAGTGAAACAGCTCAGCCTTTTCCTCCGCTGGTGGCTGTTGCTTGATTCAATGCCAGGTTTGTGCGTGTGGGGAAGAGAGAGAGAGCATGACACACACACACACACACACACAGAGCGAGTGTGCAATAGGAGTAGAGTCTCTCTCTCTCACACAAACACACAAAGTGAGTGTGCTATAGGAGTCAAATCTCTCTCTCCCACACACACACACAGAGCAAGTGTGTGATAGGAGTAGAGATTTTCTCTCTCTCACACACAGAGTGTGTGTACAATAGGAATAGAGTCCTCTCTCACACACACACACAAAGTGTGCATAGGAGTAGTGTCTCTCTCTCACACACACATACACACAAAGTGTGCGATAGTAGACACACACACACGAAGTGAGTGTGTGATAGGAGTCAAATCTCTCTCTCTCTAACACACACACAGAGCAAGTGTGCAATAGGAGCGGAGTCTTTCTTTTTGCCACAAGCTGCGACTGGACAACAGGATGGATCCCTCAAAAATTGCCCCGTTTTGTTCCTTCCCACTGAAGCATCTGGCACCAGCCACTGTCGGGAAGACAGGCTTCTGGGCTAGCTGGACCATTGTTAGTCCAGTTCTTATATGGATGTATGGCCGTTCTTGTATTTCCATCCAGGGACTGACCTGGTTACTTCTGCACTGAGACCGGTTTGTCTCCCCCAAAGGAGGGGTTCTTTCCCCCGACACACAAACCTCTCCCCTCTGATCCCTCAGCAAACAGCCTCTGCCCTTGCACGCACCAGGAGGCAGCTCCAGAAACCAGCGACTGTAGCACACACAACAGACCGAGGAGCAGAAAAATCACCCCCAGATTGAGAAGCACATGCAGTAGTTTACTCAGTCATAATACTTCTCTGCCCTATTGTGCCTAGAAGAATTATGTTAAAGACTTTCTTCACAGTGAGACTTACGCTTAGTAACATGGAGGGCTCTTTTCTATTGGCCAATGTGACTTCTCAGGATTTCCCCCGCTTCCTCGAAGACTTTGGCCTGATTATGAAAAGTGGCCTGATTCAGGAAAGCAGCACTTAAGCGTGTGCTTCAGTGCATTCCTGGATCAGGGTTTTGCTTGGGGGAAGTGAAGTTATAGGCCCTTGTGTAGTTATGTAACTAAGAGCACTGGGGCCAGATTCTGGGAAGAGCTCGCTGAAGTCAATGTGGTTTGTGGTGCTCATCACCACCACTTGGGTTTTTTCAGTGGTTGGGCTTGGGAGGAGGGGAGTTCCTTTGGATCCCCATAAAACCTCAGGGCCAGTCTTGCGCTGGCAGGACTCCTAGGTTGAGCAGTGATGCTGGCAGATATTTTAAGAACATCTGTTTCACAAGTGCTGCCCACTAAGACAGGATAGCATAGGGCAATTTTACTGCTAGTGGCCATGGGCTCCTGCTGAGAAGCTGCTATATTGATTACTGCCAGTCAAAAGAAACTTTAGATTGCTTTTAAATAACAAGACTCGCAATGCTGGCTTTAGCCAAAATTCACATGGGAACTGCACTCCCTGTCCAGACTGCTGAGATGGCAGTTTCCTCTTCCATTGTAGATTAATTACTCTTTGCTATGGGGAAGATACTAATAAATCTGTTTTAGTGATTTCCTCCTCTTGTGACGAAGGGTACAATTTTCAGAAACAACTAAATGACTTAGGCGCCAAGGCCCAGATCCTCCAAGGTATTTAGGCACCTAATGCTCATTGATTTCAGTAGTGCCTAAATACCTTGGAGGATCTGGGGCCTAGTCCCATTTTCAAAATGAAGTAGGCACCAAAGTCTCATTGAAAACCTATGAGCCTTAGGCTTCTGAGTGTATAAGTCACTTGGAAATGGGACCTAGCCATCTAAATCGCTCAGGCGCTTTCAAAAATTTTACCCTAGAGCATGAACAAACCACTGATCACACACATCCACCTGGGCACGTAGCCAACCCTCCGCCCATGTCCCATATACCCACAATGTGAGTTTAGCCCCTCCTTTCACCTTCTTCTTTTTTTTATAGCTAAAACTGAACCACCAGAGGGCCTGAAGGCCACTGGATTTGGCACCCACCTATCCGTAGAATGGGGGTACCCACCTGGCGTGGCAGCCTCCTATTTCCCACTGGTGTTTGAGCTTCAGTACCAAGAACAGGGGAGTGGCGAATGGGAGGTGAGTCACTTTTGCTTTCCTTGCCTTCCATGGGCTGGTCTGTAGTGTAACAGGCATGGGGCTTTCCTTACCAAAGCCCTGGGGAACCAGGCCTGGTTTGCAAGGAACCTTGTGCCGCAGAAGTCTGCACACTGCCTGGGAAACGTGAACGTGGGCTAGGAACATTCAGAAGATAGGGTGTTCAACAGCGGCAGACGAGCTGTCACAAGTAAAGCAAAACAATAAGCAATTGTGTCATCCCTGTTGTAGCTCCACGGACTTCACTGGGCTTACATCAGAGATGGCTCTGATCCTGCGGTCAGTATCCTAGGATATTGACTTGTCAGTTCAGTATTGATCATATGTAACACCGACAGACCCCAGTCATTGGTGGGAGGGATCGAATCTGGGACCTCTGGAGCTAAATGCATGAGCCTTTATTGCATGAGCTAAAAGCCATGTGCCTCTTAGCTAAGGCTGTAGCAGACTCATTAATCTCTAAGCGGTCTCGGTGCCACTAGAGGGGGCAGAACACCACACTCAGGAGGTGTGTGGGTTACACATACACTCTGGAGGAGCACTGAAAGTGACTGAAAAGAAAGGCCCCTTTTAGGAAACAATATAGCCGTTGGCCAGGAGGGTGGACTAACCAGCTGAACCTCTCTGATGTCTATGATTCTTTTAGAAGAAAAGACAACCCCAGCTCAGGATCCAAACTTCATGGCCAGATTCTGTCCCGTTCCCAGCCCTTTCTGCCCCTTTCCTATCCCTTTCGGCCCCTCTGGCCACATCAAGGGCCAGTAAGCTGCCTTAACTGGGCAGCTAAAGATTCTTCCAGCATAGACAAGTCCTTGGCTGGCACAGATTCAGCATAACCAGGTCTAGGCCATGTCTTCCTAGCCCCCTACCCCATCCAATGTATGGAGGTGTCGGGGGTGTGGCCGGAGCATGCTGTGCTCCAGCAATCTCCACTGGCATAACGGCTCCTCTTGAGTTATTACAAGCCAGTGTAGTTTGGAGCAGCCCTGCTATAAACTGCGTGAGTCTTGGTGCCTGTAAGCAGGTGGAGCGCCACTGACTTATGCAGTGTTGGACAGGCTCACTCATGCTGACCTGGGTTTTGTCCTAACTAGACTTCAACAGTTTTTCCTGCAAATGCATTAGCTGCAGACACAACCAATGTGACAGCTACACTATAATAAAAATGGTTTCAGAAGAAGTGGTTTTTTACCCACGAAAGCTTATGCCCAAATAAATCTGTTAGTCTTTAAGATGCCACCAGACTCCTTGTTGTTTTAGAGTAGGTGTAGATTTCCAAATGCTTGCTCCATAAACTATATTAATGATATTTTACTTGCAGTATATCATTTAGCCACTAGATGTCTCTGTGTGCTACACATTTCCAGATAGGTTGAGGTCCCTGGTAAACAAAAGAGACAAAGCTGGAACTCAGGCTGCATGGAAGTCTGTTTCCTTCTGTCTATAGATCGCAGTTGTTTTCTTTAATGAGTACCTCCTCTTTAAGACAGACTGTGATTCCATATACCATGGAATATTCTAAACAATGTTTTTTGAGAATAATTCAAAATTTGTTTAAAAAGGAAACATATTTATTTAAACAGGTGAGTCCTTCCAAGGTGTGGTTTATTGGTCCAGGGTCCCAAGACCTCCTGCTTTCTTCTCCTGGGGCTGACACTGATTTCTTCTATGGCCTTGAGACAGTCACTTTGCTGTGCTTCAGTTTCCTTGTTGTGTGCATAACTTAATGTAAATGTAAAAATGCTTTGGAGATGCTGAGTGATAAGTATTATTATCTTTCTTCCTCTCAGTTATTTCTCCTAACTGAAGACTAAAGGGGCAAAGGAATTACTCTTGTTCTTGGGAAGTGAAGTGAAAGTAATTTAAATAGGTTTTTCTCTTTCTCCGTATTAGCAAGAGCCTGATGTGGGTGAGCAGACCAGCTACTATGTTTATGGTGTGAAGCCAGACACCATGTACATCCTGGTGGTCCACTGCAAGAACTCGGACGGGAAAGGCTTTTGGAGTGACTGGAGCACCCCAGTTATAGTCAATTCTGGCCAAGCCACAGCAAAACCCAGTGCAATCTGAAGCACAGTGAAACAGAAGATTCACCACACAAGGCAATGGTTCAGCTAGCCCAGCATGCTGCCGCTGGAAGTGACCTACAGCCAGTGCTTTGTTAACAGATCGCAATAGACAGAGCATGTGAATATCGGGTCCCAAGAGCAGATTTTTTTGGTGATTCATTTTGTGAAAACTACTGCTTCTTATTAAATGAAAGAAACCATAAAAGCTAAGGTGCCGTTTGTATTATTGTTAGCCAGCAGGAAGGCGCTAACGCTCTGACTGTGCTTGGTCTGTAAATGCTGAGCTATTTGTGTGAGCTCCAGTTCCCAGTCCCAGTCCTAGCTGGGACCTCTTTACAAGCCAGAAAGCCTTACTGACAATCACAGAGTCGCAACTGGAGCTGGGAAAGGTATTCTTCACTTCCTGCAGCAACTCCCAGATTCCCTGTGATAAAACGATCAGGGTCCAGAGACGAAACAGTTAAGGCTGATAAGTCAGGCAGCATCATTAAGTTTGAAAGTTAAAAACAACCCAAATTAGACTGAAGGGTGTGGGGTTGTGCTTTCAGAGCCATTGTTTCAGGCTGCCTGCAGGCTCAGGGATAATTCTCGGCAGTTACACGTGGCTCACATTTGGAAGATTTATTATTATTAATTCTTCTTCTTCTTCAGCCATGAAGGCTAGAAACTTACCACTTTTAAAAAAGAAAGCTGAGATTCTACAGACTCTAAATATACCGTGTAGGCCACATGAATATACCAAGTGAGCTCCGTGTTTGACACCTCTGCTTAAGAGAGTGCTAAGGTATCATTTGTTTTTGTGACCGGGTTAGCTTGGAAACCTGGAATTTATAAACCATTCCTGGAGGAAGAGAATGTGTGACTCATAGCTCTCAGCTCTCCTGACTATGTGACATTGGCCTTTAAAATGTGAGGCAAACCCATCAAATAGTAGGTGTAAGAACATAAAAGCATAATAAATTGCTACATTTATATAGCACCTACAAAGTAGAGACACATCCAATGCCATGCAGAGTCAGCCACCTTTGGAACAGAGTGTGGTAGATGATATGCACACAGCGATGGACAGTTTATTTTGGCCAAGCTAAACCTTTACTGTCATGAAAAAGTGCCATGAGATCTATGCAGAGAATCTGTGGCTTCAGTTTTCAAGATGTTATCCAGAAGCCCCAAACACAGTACATACGAATGGCCATACTGGGTCAGACCAAAGGTCCAGCTAGCCCAGTATCCTGTCAGTGGCTGATTCCAGGTACCCCCAAGGGAATGAACAGAACAGGTAATCATCCCCCCACAGCAAGGGACATGGTACTCAATTCATATCACTCAGAAGGAGGAAGGCCTAAGCTGACCATGCACTTTCTACATAGACATCTTAGTAACCAAGTGCCTTATGGGAGGCAGGGAAGTATTATAAACTGAGTCATGGAGAGATTAAGGTCATATATTTCTAGCTGACCCAGGAATAGAACCAAGGTCTTCAGAGTCAGGGGCCAGTACTTTAACCACACCACCATCCTTCCAGGGTTTCTAGGGAAAAGCTATACACTCCAACTCCACTATTCAACCCACCCTTCATTTCATTAACACATAAAGGTTTTGCACGCCCCTGTTTCATGATTTTCTATTTCTCATGTCAATACATTGCCATAACAAGCCATGAGCAAACTCCAGGCACACGAGGGGCACAGGATCTAAAACAACAGACCTGTGCTGCACGGCGTAAGGTGCAGAGAGTGGATTAATACACAAAACCAATTCTCTGGGCTTGACAAAGTGCACGTTTGGCCAGGGCCGCCCAGAGGATTCAGGGGACCTGGGGCAAAGCGGGGGAGCTGCGGCACTTGTACTCACTCGGCGGCGGTCCGGGTCTTCGGCGGCATTTCGGCGGCGGGGGGGCCCTTCAGTCACTCCGCATCTTCGGCAGCACTGAAGGACCCGCCGCCGAAATGCCGCCAAAGACCCGGACCGCCGCTGGGCCAGGGCTGCCCCTCGTAGGGCCCGGGGCCTGGGGCAAATTGCCCCACTTGCCCGCCCCCTCTGGGCGGCCCTGCGTTTGGCTGCATAGAAGGGAACAATTGGCCCAACTGACAAGTTTCACTTCAGTGATGAAGAAGGCAGCAAGTGATTACTTTACCTACCAAGGGGTTCCATATTGCTAACCCGCAGATTGTCAACACACCATCCATTCCAGTTACCCCTCTTTGCTCCAGTGCTCAGCCCAGAAAACCAAAAATGTCACCATTACGGTGTCTCTAGAACATCTGAGAAAATGAATGAAACTGATTTGCTGTTAATTACTGGAAAATAAAATAAGAGTGTCACATCTCAAACAATGAATTGAAAGTTGTTGGACAGCTACTATTAACTCAAAAATCCTTTATATCAGCAACATATCAGAGACATTACAGTTAGTGAACAGCATAAATCTGAAGATTTATTTTTCAAAAACCAACCCCCCTAGCCTTCAATAATATCCTTTAATTCTTCATTTTATATTAAAGTGGAAATAAGGATACAAAGGACTTTATTAACTCATCTCTGAAATATTCAGATCCTTTTAGCGCTGTAACCCCTTTCAGAAAGTGAATCTTTCAGAAAGTTATAAGGTAGGTGAAAACAGGGTCATAACTGAAACAGGTTTGTAACCTTAACTGTAACATTTACTACCGTGTAACTATGACAACATCATAGTGTGGTCGCATGCCAGGGAAAGAAAACTCTTGAGGAAAACAAGAAATACCAAGAAGAGCTGCAGCGTAAGATTTTAAAAAGAAGACTCTTTCTGTATGGTGTAGAGTTAGGGCTAGGTTTTAGATAGCTTAGTTTAGACTGAAGTATTCAAGTGTCCACAACCCACAAATGAGGCCAAACTTTTGGAAATGTTCAGCTCCCATTTAGGCACCCAGGCCAGAGGTGGGTCATTAATGTGCTAGGATCATTTGAAAATTTAGCCCATACTGTATAACTAATTGCTTTATTTTAACAAGGTGCATCATTCCCCTTTGTTATCTCCACCACTAGTATTTTTGAAACCACGAAGGTATGTGCATGCAGTTCTGAGTTACTATTTGTATCAAACCAACTTCTGCTGGTGGAAGAGACAAGTTTTGGAGCTGCACAGAGCTCTTCTGCAGGTCTGGAGAAGGTAACCGGAGCGTAACAACTAAATACAAAGTGAAACACACTGCTAAGCATAAGGAGCTAAACATGTTATAAGAAATCACTTAAAATGAAGAGGGTAGTTAACACCTCTGCAGTCATAGGACAAAAGAGGGTTAGCAGGACTGCAAACAACACATATTATAGAGTCAGAAATGGTGGTACCTGCAGTCTGTACACAGAAGCCGATCCAGTTACATCTTGTCTGTTTGGTGTTCCTGGAAGAGCTCCAAGATGGCCACTGATGAGTCATATGAGCCTCCAGGTTCTGAATTCTCTTGTTAAAGATACAGCGTAATCATTCATTTACCCGAGGCATCATGAACCAACGTCATCCCTGGAGAGTAACTCTATTGACATCAACAGTTACATCAGGGATGACTTAGGCTACGTACACACTACAGCTAACGTCCGGATAAGTTTTGTCGTTCAGGGATGTGAATGAGTCACCCCCCGGGCGACGTAAGTTACACCAACCTAAGTGCCGGTGTGGATAGAGTCTCCCGCTGGCATAGTTATCACGACTTGTGGGGGCTGGAGTAATTCAGTCGACGGGAGAGCTCTCCCCCATCAGCTTAGAGCATCTGTACTAGCAGCGCTACAACAGCACATCTGCGCCGCTGTAAGCTCGGTAGTATAGCCATAGCCTACGTCTCCACTGGCTTGGGTACTGCTGGCTGGGCAGTAACACAAGGAAACTGCATAGTTGTAAAACTAAACTGGCTCTTTATTAAGAGAATTATTTACAGAGATGCGGCAACTGCCACTAGCATTCGAGCTGTGTGCACGCAGTCTGACTTCCTGGGGCCTCTTCCAAACTCCTCCCTCCAAGTTCCATGCAGGGTGCGACAGTCACCACGTTTGTCCTCCCCTTCGCACCTCGGTGAAAGCACTAATCCACGACTCCAGGCCACATTGTTCAGAATTAGCCACTGACTCTGGGGACCTTCATTTTGGGGTGTCCTACATGAGAGAGCTTGAGCCACAAGTGAACAGCACCAACAGCTCCACCGGAAGCCAGGCCCAGAGACTGCAAATGGGGCAGTAAAATTCTGAGCCACCCTGTCCACCATGCTCCTCCTGTCATCATACACCTGCAGGATATTTTTATGGCTGTATAAGCAACATCCTTACACTCACATAGTTAGAATGCATTCCCTCGCTTAGCACAATCGCATAATGTGTATTACCCCACCCAGGTCTTTCCCCATTGTCCTTGAGTAGGTTTGTATGCAGACAGATGACAGATAGACTGCACCTAATCTAATGGAAGCAATAGAGAGTCCTGTGGCACCTTTAAGACTAACAGATGTATTGGAGCATAAGCTTTCGTGGGTGAATACCCACTTCATCAGACTTCGTTGCGTCTGACGAAGTGGGTATTCACCCACGAAAGCTTATGCTCCAATACATCTGTTAGTCTTAAAGGTGCCACAGGACTCTCTATTGCTTTTTACAGATCCAGACTAGCACGGCTACCCCTCTGATACTAATCTAATGGAGAAGCCTTTATCTTCTATGTAGAGGAATGAGCTCATTTACACTAAGCAAAATGAGATGATGGGAAGTGGCATTCAGATCAAAAGAAGAACACCATCAATAAATAAATAATAACAGTAACAACAATAATACCATGTGTGTCCATAATGCCTTTCATTGGATAATTTTAAAGTGCTTGGCAAATATCAATGAATTGAACCTCTCTGAATCCCTGTGAGGTAAATAAGTATCATTATCTCCATTTTACAGATGGGCAAACTGATATGCAGAGAAGTGAAGTGACCTGCTCAAGTTTACAGACAAAGTCCTCTATGCCTTAACCACTAGACCATGCTTCCTCTTTGAAAGCAAGTTTGACGAGACTCGGGCACATTTCTCTTAGTAACCGCACAGTATCGAATGCCACATTCCAAGAATGTCTGCCACAGTCTGGCATATCAGACGACAGAGACAGAGAATTAATGTTATGGCATGGTGGGGTAATTGACACCACACTAACTGTGCACTTCCCCTCCCCCCCCCTTTTTTTTACATCCTTTTGGTAAAGACAAAAACAAAACAGCATTAAAAAATAAGAAACACCTTTGAACTAGAAAAGATTCAAAAAATACGTTAATTTGTTAATTTTATTTTTTTCAGTTTTTGGGTGCAATTTTCCCAGATTGTCAGCAATTACACCAAGGAAACAGCTTGTACAGTCGTCTAGTCAATTTCTCACATGAGTGTCTATGGAGCTTCAGGACGACAATAATAAGCACAGTTTCAGAGAAATGAAGTGCAGCTCAGTGCTGATATTAGTGTGCTGAGTTTGCTACGGTTCTCTGAGCTTAGGAATACTCTTGAATACTTAATGCAGCTCTGTAAACTAATAGACATTTATTAGCCCCTTTTGGCATCCCTGAGTTTCAGGTTGAGTGTAAGCTGGTAATCTTTGCTATGAATATTTTAAGGTTAACAAGGGTCTAAGGAGATTTTTTACATGATCAGCTAGGAAGACATCAACAGAGCTCTCTGTGGAACCTTCATTATATAGTAAACTGGCTAGTTTATATGTGTACCACTGCCCTCTGCTGGATGGACTCAGAACTGCTCTACTATGTGTCATAGGCCCCATGCTGATAGCAAGTAAAGGAGATTCGCCTTTAGCTCCTGTAAATTGGATCTGTGCTTTGAGAATGGTGATCACAATTTTTATACGTGCTTCTTGTCTGAAGTTCTGAGTAGCCATGGTGTGTAGCACAGTGACAACCAGGAAGCCCTAGGCGACCACAGTGTGTTACATTCATACCGATTGATAAATTTAGCATCTTATATCACTATATTTTCACAGTACTATATGAACATGCCAACGCTAATGAAGCTTCACATCACCATTGTGAGGGTGGTACGCAGTAAACTACTATTTTCAATTTACAGATGTAGGGGCTAAGCGACTTGTCCAAGGCCAGGGGCAGAGGCAGGATTAGAATGGAGGGGTCCTGGAATCCCAGTTTTGAATGCTGGAGACATGGGGGCTGGATTGCTCGGAGACTGGTAATGGAACATAGAGTTATAAAATCATAGAAATGTAGAGCTGGAAGGTCCTCAAGAGGTCCATTCCCCGGCACTGAGGCAGGACCAAGTACACCTAGACCATCACTGACAGGTGTTTGTCCAACCTGTTCTTAGAAACCCCCATAGCTTCTCTCCTCGAAAGCCAATTCCAAAGCTTAACTATCCTTATAGTTAGACATTTTCCTCCTAATATCTAACCTAAATCGCTCTTACTGTAGATTAAGCCCATTACTGCTTGTCCTACCTTCAGTGGACATGGAGAACAACCGATCACCAACTTCCTTATAACAGTCCTTAACAGGTTTGAAGACTCTCATCAAGTCCATAGTAATGGAAAGTTGTCAGAAGTCTGGTTCAGTGCCTTTGTGAAATGGCTTAGTGCTCTCAATCCCGTTAGCTTGTGGAGTGCTTTTAGGATGAAAGATGCTGTCTCGGGGCTTCGTCCATTGAAGTCTTTCCATTGACTTCAATGGGCGTTGGGTCAGGCTCTAGAAATATACTATTCTGAAAACACACCCTCTAAAGACAAATGTGTACATGCACAATAACAAACAAAGGACCAAAAAAAACCTACGATCCATTTCCCCAAAGTAAAGGAGATTTCATAATATCTCAATATTTCTAGGAGTAGTTTTTTTCCTTTTCAGAACCAATGATAGCAATTTTCCATCATTGCTGACCTGGGCCAGAGCAGTCTAGCAGTTCAGAGCTGAATGGATCAATCCATGGTTATCAGTGGTTCCCACGCTGTGGCCTGTCTCCCAAGACCTAGTGCTGATGGTCCACTGAGAACTGGCTGGGCATGTGGTGCTGGCTCTCCTTTTGGTTTCCATTTGCTTCCATTAGTGTCCAGATTGCAAAGAAGAGCTGGAGCAGCTGGAAACAAGGTGGAGGAGCCAACCTAGTGGGGGAAAGTGGATGAGGAAACAGGATTTGCCCTCAAAGGCTACAGCCAGCAGTGAGACTGCAGCTGCCAGCCAGAAACAGGAGAGGAATGTCCAGGGGAGTGGAGGAGAAATCTGGCAACAATCAGGCAGCAGAAAAGCACAAATAGAGGGAGAGGAGGACAGAACCAATGGGAAGGAGAATGAAATGCATAACCAAAGTGGGCAGTGTGATTAATATTAAAAGTACATGAATACGAACTTTCCCAACGAAGCAATTTCTGGGGGGAGGAGTGGCCCACTCAACAGTGAATGACAGAGGAAGTGTCCATGAGATGATCTGTCTATTAAGGTCTGAGCCAGCCTCTGATAAAGTTTGAGATCCCTGGTTCTCTGTCTGACTCCCAGTCCCCTGAGTCCAGCAATCTTGTCTCTCTGGAGAGGAAAAGGATGGAGGGAAGTAAAACTCATTATCAGTGAATCCCTGCCAAAGGTGTTCAGCATTTAATAACAGTCCACTTGGTATAGGCCATGCAATCTTGGCATGGCAATTTAATTTTCTGAGCTCTAATTTGATACCTACATTTGAAAGTAAGCTAAAGGGATGGGAGGGAAAAATCAATCTCCTGCCTGTTAGTTGAAATATCCTTGCCCTGCAGTTTCACTAGGCTCTTCCTAAGGTGGCTAAAAGCAATAATTGTCTACATGGGATTCAAACACTGAAAAACCACACTTTGGAGCTGCACTGAAATTGGAGCTCTCAGTAAGTGAGGGCTTTCCTGTTCCATTAAGACAAATGAAGCTGAGCTGGGAGGGAATGCAATTCTGCTGCCCATTAGCAGAAGATCCATTTGAGCCACTTTTACATGAGAAATGGCCCCGATTTCAAAGAATTAACTGAAAATAGATCTAAACTGAAACTAGATCTTCTCTCCCTTTGTCACACTTTGCAATCCCTCTCTTCCTGTATTATCCTTTATGATTTCAATCCAACTAGTTCATTGAACTCAGTACAGCATTTCAGATGCTGTTTGCCATGAAAGGAACTGTGAGCATCTTGGACGGTGTTGCTGAGAGATTTCCTGGCCCTCATTGGTGGTTAGCTTTCATTTCTCTCAGAGGTTTTGATTCGTTTCTCAAGCCCTTTTCAGATTCCTTACTACATCTTCACTCTGCAGGCTCAAGGCTGGAAATGTTTCCTGAGGGAAAAAATGGTGCCGCTTTGCATCATGGCTCACATCCACCATCCATGTGATGGTGGTGCTGCACGTAACTAATCAGTAACTGGAGTGTCTGCAGGTCCTCCTCACAGCTAGATTATTCATTCGGATCTGGATCCGTTCCTCGAGCTGTCCCTAGGATGAAAATGGATTTTGTATTGATGTTAACTTGCAAAAAGGTACTATCTCCTCCATCTTGTTATTCTTCATGCTTCTCTCCATCGCTTTCCATTGGCGCCCTCTAGAGTTCACAAATATGTATTGCATCTTTTCACACCTGCTCTATTGCCTTGGCAACAGCTATAACAGACATGAAGGTCCCTTTATACCTCTCTGGCAGCATAAAGGGGCCTAAAATCAGGCATAATCATCCCTCTGAGAATATTCATCCCACAGAAGGCCTATCCAGAGGGAGTAGAACTGGTGTAAGGGTGTTGCAAACTGGTACAGAGGCAGATTGGGAGCATGCCAAAGGTGTGGCCAGAGTGCACTAACTCTGTGATTCTCTGCTTCCCAGGGGTCATATTCTAAGGGGGCCACGGGAAGCACCATGAACTTTAAAGCAGCCTTGAGGCTACTCTAACTTACACTGAGGGTGGCATGGACCTGCACAGCCCCTGAGGGGTATGCAAAGATACCTTAAAGTTATTTCCCCTCACTGCTCCCTCAGTATCTGCACCAAGCCAGGAATGAGATAACTGAGGGTCAGACCCAATAGATTCGCCAAGGCAAGATCCTGAGGATGCAGTGGGACTAGTTTACTTTTGATTAGCTACTCCCGCAGCAGATATTTCCAGCTCTGCAGAGAACCCCCATCACGGCCATTGTCAGAACAGTCTGAAAGCAGGGGTTGTGATTTTTGAGAATCGTCGTTTTTGGAGGTTGTTGCTAAAGACATATGAGCTCAAAGCCTGAACTAGGTGGAAGGGTTCTCCGTGTTCTACCTGACCGGGAGGAAGGACTTGCAGCTAGCCAGGGAGCGGAGCAGGGTATTGGGGATCATCCATGCCAGGGTATCTGTAGAGCTCCTGGGATGCCATTGAGAGGCTAACTCAGTTTTGTTCTGCTGTACAAGGTCTGTGAAGAAACTGAGGGATTGCAGTCTCCAGGGCTTTCAATCCAGCACCTTTCACCAGTCCTAAATCCACTCCCAAGAATAAGCCGTTTACAAATATCGCAGACAAACGGCCAGGCTTTATTGTAATTATTTGAGTTACGCAAACACTAACTGCAGTACAGAGTCCTGTTGAGATTGGAAAGGTCAGCTGGATACAGGAGCACTGGCCTCCACCAGTCAGACATGGTTTGCAAAGCTACAATAAAGCCATTGTCCAGGCCTCGTTGTCAAACATCGCTCTTTGTTAAAGCCATCAGCACATGATTTATAACGTTACCTTTAGATGAGTTATTTACCCTGATCCAAGCAAGGCCTTGCTGTGTGTGCGGTAATGCAAGCTGTGGCCCTAGCCAAGCCCTGAGCCTGGTGCTGCTTTGGCTTGTGCTGGCTGTCAGCAGCTGGGGAGCAGCGGGGCATAGTGATGCCCAGGCCACGTCTCCTCTCACCCAGCCATGATTCTGCCACCCGCCATAAGGAGGGGCTGGCGTAGAAGCCCTTGCACCAGCTGTGCTTCCCTGAGAGATACCCCTACAATGGGGTGATCCTTCTGTGGCCATCTACCCTGGCTTCAGGGCCTTTGGGGTTGACAGTGTGGTTCAGATCTGCCCCAGAGCAGCCCAGCAGTTGGACCACTGACTCCATCCACCCCTTTATTCCATTAGACATTTGCGCCCCAAGAAGATGGCTTAGATGGCGCAAGCATCAGGCCTGACATCCACAGGTTTTCTAGAATTACAGGTTCATACCCTGGCAGAATCACATCCACTCCTGATGTTACTAGGCACGTGTGGATCATTTGGCAGTGCATTTAAAGACAACATGGATATTAAAGACCCCATGGCACTTATTTTTGTGAGACTAGGGGGTCTGACTTGATGCCATTGACTCAAATCACTAGTGTGCTGTGAGCCAGTTGGCTGTCACCTGCCACCCCAGGTGGTTGCATTTCAGTGAAGCGATTCCCGTCCGACGCCAACAAACAGTGTGGTTTAGTAGGCTGGGCACCGGAAGGAGTAGCCAGTGCTGACTCTGCCACGGGCTTGCTGGGTGGCCCAAATTTTCAAACGTGGCCACTCTTTTTTGGGGTTTCCCAAGTTTTGGATGCCCAACCTGTGATACAGATGGTGAGACCTGGTTTTCAGAGATTCTGAGCAGCGCCAATTGATCTTGGCTGGAGTTGTGGGATCTCAGCACTTCCAAATATCAGCTCTTTCAGATGTCTCCATTTGGGCACTCAAACACACAGCCCCCCACATAATCAGTGTCCGCTTTTGAAAATGGCCTTAATCTCACTCGGTGACTCAGTTTCCCTATTTCTAAAATGTGGAGAACACTGGTTTACCTATCTGAGACGGGTGCCGTGAGGTAAATGTCTGTAATATGCTAACACATGCTGTACTATCACGTGTATAGTTATATGGCTCTCAGGGTGCCTTCATGAGAGAAGCTATATAAATGTAGGATGACATTACTACCATTAGGCTACTAATTAAGGGTGATGAGGTGAATTACTGTCAATTAGTCTGACGACATCACAGTGGTATAAAGCTTTTTACAGGTTAAGAAATCAAGGTCCATAGTTATTAGAGAAGAGGTGGTTTAACAGAGGACCTGAGTGAGGTGTGCAAAATGCTGAAGGACAGTGAGAAAATGGATGCCAAAACCTATTGGAGAAAATTAGAGGCTCCAGTACATCAGGGCATGAATTGAGGCCAAGAAAGGACCGAGCACAGAGGGAGTACAAGAGACATTTCTTCGCACAGAGGGTAATGAACGAGTGGAATGGATCACTAACACCAGACGCAGCTGTGAACATATCCAAGAACAAGTCAGACAAGCACTTACAAGAAGAAAACATGACAGGGTGCAAACACTTGACAGAGAGGGGATAAGCTGCATGGCTGCCTTTGCCCTGAAATGTTCCTGTGCTTTCAAATTACATTAATCAGACGGGCTATGGATCACCTGGATAATAGCTCCGAAGGGACACATCCTCAGCGGGTGCAAATCAGCACAGCTCCCTCAAACTCAGTGGAGCTATGCTGATCTACACCAGCAGAGAATCTGGTTCATAAGGGAGGGCCCTGTCCATATTAGGGTTGGAATTATACCAGACTCTACCTGGGCTGAGCCCCATTGAAGTCTAGCACCTTTCAAGGTAGAAGGCCAGGTTACGTGGAAGAACTCTCATTATTCAAAGGATTCCTCGCACTTCTTATGAGGAGAGTAAGACTACAGTAGATCAGAGTAGCCCTCCCTAGTCTGGATGGTAAATAAAAGCACTGATCTGGGTAACGGCCTCCTTCCACTGATCTATATACCCTCAGAAGATGGGTAACAATGAAGAGAACCAGGAACTCTCTGGTGAAAGCACTGACTACATCACTGGTGCTCAGAGAATGAGGATAAATACTATAGGACAGATCGCTTATGGGAGGGAACATCCATCCATGACTGGATCTCTGTCTGCACTGAAAGGCACCTCCCTGCCAGTCCAGGGCTGCTTTATGCAGAAGAGGGTCCACTGATGTTCGGGGCTGGAAGTTGGAGAACGACTAGATCAGGAAGGCTGGAGGCAACTAGTGCTGCTCCATGGCACCGTGCCCCATGGATATCCCAAGCAGACAATGACCCACCCTTCATTCCCTTTGGATTCTCTCTGCAACAACTGCTGAACAGCCATGTGGGACCCCAGCCAGGAACTACCCCTGCAGACAGCTTCTCTCCACACAGATCTAGGGGGTCCTTTGGGATGCAGGGCCTTGGACCCTGTCTCTTAAGGGGATGCTTGGCAGGAAATGCCCTGCGTGACCCTGGCAGTGATTTCCTGTCCCACTCCTGTGGCTGTTTTTGTGGCAGGAGAATCTGGCTCAGTGTGAACATAGCGAAGTTTCACTTTCCATTTGGGATTTTGGAACTGCAGAGCTCTTGGACTATTTCATTGGGGGCAGAAAGGGAAGGAATCGACTGTAATTATTGTGGCTAACCAGTACACTGAACCCCTAGAGTGCCAGTAGTGTGCCTGGTGTACTCCAGTTTGGATGGTAACAGGCCTTGTAGACACTAGCCCGGGGGTTCCCAGTACGCACTCAGGAACATGGCTAAGGGAAAGGGTATTTGACTAGGGCTGGCAGGAAAGGGAAAGGTGGCTGATACCCAAGGTACAGAGGCTAGGAAAGGTAACTATTAATAAGTGCAGGCCTAGTTCACGTTTTATGATTTTGTTTTTTATGTAAACCATTTGTTGCCATCATTCACACTTGTTTCTAGTGAATCTCTATTCTTTCTTAAATACCTTACCTTTTCTTTTACTGTAATTTAACCCACTGCTGCATCTGAGACAGGAGCAATGATCTAGGTAAAACTGAGGTACTCAGCTCCCTTGGGAACAGAGGGCCTGGGATTTCTATGGGTATCTAGTGATCAGGAGCTGGATACCACTGGGGGACACTTTGAAGGGAGTTGGGGGCTGGGGTACATTTATTGTCAACCTGCAGGGCAAAGGCAGGGCTGGCGTAGCGCCGGAGAGAGTGCTTGAGTGGCTGACAGGCGGGTGATATGAGGGAGCTGGCACCCAGCTAGGCACAGGCAAGATTCCCTCGCACTGGAGGCAGGTGGTAACAAGGTGACTCAGCCCTGGGTGCTGCGAGAAGCATCCCAGACTCCCACTCGCAAAAAGAGCCCAGCCACTTCCTGGTTAAGAGCTTCTCTCCTTACCCGGCCAGGGGAAAGGACAGAGCAGTGAGGAAGAGGCTGATAGGCATTGTTATCCCCTGCTTTGCAGATCCAACAGGTGATCTTTCTCCACTACAGGTGCGCAGAACTCCACTGAAGTCAATGTGAATCCTACACACGAGCACCTGTATCAAATCAAATAGGTTCATTTTTCAAGAGCAAAACTAAAAGCTACACAGAGTATCTTTTCCTACAGCAAAGCACAGGTCCACTGGCTCCAGTCAGAGGTCCAAGGGTGTCAGTCCTGGCTCAGGGACAGTTTATACCCCAGAAGATTCAACCACAGAAACCTATTTGCAGACTAGGGACTTGATTCTGCCCTGTGCCGAGTTCCTCCTGCTAGGTACTCAGCAGCCTCCATACTCACTGAGCTCCATAGGAACTAGGGGTGCTCAGCGCCTCGCAGGATCGGGCTGCTAAGAAGGTTAATTATATCTTTAAGTTGCCTCAATTGTCAAATCTTATAACTAGTCTCAAGCTGACAGTTACATACGTAGCAATTAACTTGCATAAAAGATTTGCAGACAGTGGGGGGTTTTGGCCCTGTCTCCCGAGCATGTACACACACAAACACACACACTAACAAAACATTTCCTTAATGGAGCTTAACATGGTTGGCAAATACTCCACCCATAAATCTCGCCTTTACCAACGCGTTGCTCCAACAAACACTGAATCAGTCAAGACCCTGATAACAAAAGGCTCCTTGTTACGAGTGGCATGCGCAGATTCATTTCTTTTCTACCTCCCCAAATGCCCTTTATCTGTGGAACTGTAAATATCAATATATCAGCCCCGCACTCTGTGTGCAGCATTTCAGCTCCTTGTAATGGATTCTCTGGCTTGTCCCTCTCTTTCTCTCTCTCTCTCTTCCCCCCCCCCCCCCCCCGCTTTAGGTGGAATAAAGAAACTATTTATCTTGGGTCCCCAAAGGTTGTGAGACATTGCCCTTCTATTCACCGCCTGCGTTTGGCAAAGGCGATTTGGGAGATGATAGTTTCACCAAAAGAAATAAAGCAGGGTCCCCCGGCAGTAGTACACTGATGAAGCCAGAGGTGCAGGGTGTCACAGACATAGCAAGTAATAATAAACCTTTGTATTTCTCTATAGAGATTGCGACCCAAGGATCTCAAAGCACTTTACAAGCACTCATGAACTGAGCCTCACAGCACTCCTCTGTCTATAGGATTTATATGGCCACCATCACTGTAATAACTGAGTAGCTCAAAGTCTTTAATATAGTCCTCCTCACAACACTCCAGTGAGGTAGGGCAGGGCTAGTATCCCCATTCTACAAATGAGGCACAGAAAGACTATAAGGGTGAAATTTTCAGAAGTGCCTAAATGACTTAAGAGCCAGATTTTAAAAGATATTTCAGGTGTTGTTCTGCTCAGCATTGCAAGGCTTAAGCCATTGAGATGACTAAGTCCCATTTTCAAAAGTCACAGGGTCCTAAAGCCCAGATCCTCAAAGGTATTTCAGTGTCTAACTCCCATTGATTTCAATGGGAGTTAGGCACCTAAATACCTTTGAGGATTTGGGCTTTAGGAGCGCAAGTCCCATTGACTTTCAATAAGATTTAAGTCACACACACATACAAACACACACAGCTATGTAAACATTTATTATTATTGTTATGACTTATTACTGTTATATAAATGGCTGAGATCTACGTATGATGAATGACAAGCAGTCATGGGATAAGAGGGAAGGTCCTCTCATGGATCAGTAAGAGGTTAAAAGACAGAAAACAAAAGGTAGGAAAAAATGGTCAGTTTTCAGAATGGAGAGAGGTAAATAATGGTGTCCCCCAGGAATCTGCGTCCTCTTCAACATATTCATAAATGATCTGGAAAAAGGGGTAAACAGTGAGGTGGCAAAGTTTGCAGATGATACAAAATTACTCAAGATAGTTAAGTCCAAAGACTGCAAAGAGTTACAAAGGGATCTCACAAAACAGGGTGGCTGGGCATCTAAATGGCAGATAAAATTCAATGTTGATAAATGCAAAGTAATGCACAGAGGAAAACATAATCCCAACTATACATATAAAATGATGGGGTCTAAGTTAGCTGTTACCACTCAAGAAAGAGACCTTGGAGTCATTGTGGATAGTTCTCTGAAAAGATCCACTCAGTGTGCAGCGGCAGTCAACAAAAAGCAAACAATGTTAGGAACCATTAGGAAAGGGATAGATAATAGACAAAAAATATCATAATGCCACTATATAAATCCATGGTGTGCCCACATCTTGAATACTGCATGCTGTTCTGGTTGCTCAATCTCAAAAACTATATATTAGAATTGGAAAAGTATAGAGAAGGGCAGGGGTGAAAGTAACTCCAGACCCTTAACGGTACGACGCTGGGGCCGGCTCCAGCCCCCGGAAGGGGCGGGCCCTCAGGTGGAAGGGGTAGGCGGTGGTCAGCATCCCCCAGCCAGCCCTTCCAGGCCCAGCTGCTCACTTTGCCCGTCGGCAGCTGAGGAGGGGCAAAAGGGGCAGGGACGTTAAAGCGCTGCAGGGTCCTTTGCCGCAGCAGCGCTTTAACGTTGCTGCCATGGCAAAAGACCATCCTTACAGTGCTGCCGCGGCAGCGCTTTAATGTCCCTGCCCCTCTTGTCTCCCCTGTCGGCGGCCCTGCCGGTATGGACCCTGCCAGCAGGGCCACCGATGGGGGAGGCAAAAGGGGCAGGGACATTAAAGCGCTGCGATGGCAGCGCTTTAATGTGGGCTGCGTATGGGCCGGTACCGGGGTGCTACCGGTACACCATACTGGCGCGTACTGGCTCACTTTCACCCCTGGAGAAGGGTAACAAAAATGATTGGGGGTATGGAACAGCTTCCGTCTGAGGAGAGATTAAAAAAAAAACCTGTCACTTTTCAGCTTGGAAAAGAGATGACTAAGAGGGGATATGATAGTGGTCTATAAAATCATGAACGGTGTGGAAAAAGTTAATAACAAAGTGTTATTTACTCCTTCACATAACACAAGAACCAAGGGTCACCTAATGAAATGAATAGGCAGCAGGTTTAAAACAAACAAAAGGAAGTATTTCTTCACACAATGCACAGTCAATCTGTGGAACTCTTTGCCAGGGGATGTTGTGAAGGCCAAAACTATAACAGGGTTCAAGAAAGAACTAGATAAGTTCCTGGAAGATAGGTCCATCAATGTGGTCAGGGATGCAATCCCATGCTCTCGGTGTCCCTAGCCTCTGTTTGCCAGAAACTGGGAGTGGACAACAGGATGGATGACTCGACGATTGCCTGTTCTGTTCATTTCCTCTGAGGCACCTGGCATTGACCACTGTTGGAAGACAGGATACTGGGCTAGATGGACCATTGGTCTGACCCAGTATCACTGTCCTTATGACATAGCTCTGACTTTTCTCAGCTACAGCTTGGAGAGGACCAGTCCCTTTCACATATAGGGAGTTTTTGGGTCCTGCATTCCCCAGGGGAAAACCTGACATACCCATTATCCACATGGCCATGTAGAACATTCCCTCATTTTTGCATAATTGTTCAGTGCAGGCTCATGAGCAGAAAACAACAGACTATGCTGCAGGTGACCTGGAATTCCAACTTCCTACTCAGTGCCACGGTCTCTTGCTCTGGCCAGTTGAAGAATGTAGGTTAAATCAAGGCAGAAAAGGATTAGCATGGAATTAGGCCCATTCATTACTGCGGGAACAGCAGTTGGCATTTCTAAGTACTGTGATGTAAACATTGTGATTAGCCAGCACAGAACTTGTATACATAAGCTAAGATGCTGAGGCCACATATTACCTTCTAGTTGTTTGAATGTGTTTTATCAGAGTAAAATTGTATGGAATCATTCAACTGGCTACCTTCAGTGGGGTTACCCCTGGTGTGATTATGGCCCATAGTCTTTACTTTGGATGTTCTCGCTCATAGATACCCTAGTCTAAGTGGAAACCCACCAGGAGGGGATTAAGCAAAATGGAGACTCAAAAATTGATACTATCATCGGGATGGGGCCAAATTCATCCCTGGGGTAGTGACAGTGGTTTCAGTAGAGTTGCATCCATTTGTTTTGAGGACAAATTTGGCCCTACATTTTACACAAACAGCCTTTCATCACAAAGGATTCCCAAATGCTTTGTAGGCAAACTCACAAAGTCGTCCCTTCATGGACCACTACAAGGCAGCCACTCTTGAGGAAGAACATGGCAGATATCTAACACCACACATCAGCATCACATGTTAACAGGCCACTTACACATTGTAAGAGACCATTCAAAGTGGTTAACTACTTATGCTAAACAATCTGTTCCACCTGGTATTTTGCTGTGATGCTGCGAGTACCATTCCCAGGCCTGAAGAGCAGCTCTGTGTAACTCGAAAGTGTGCCTCTCTCACCAACAGAAGTTGGTCCAATAAAAAATATTACCTCACCCATCCTGTCTCATCAGTATCACATAACACTGTAGGATAGAGAGTGACAAATCATCTAATCTGATCAGGGGACTTTAATGTCTAAAAGATGCCTACTTCCAGGAGAAGTGTGTCCTAACCCCAGCCCAGACCACTGGTGTAGTTCCAATGTAGAAGGAAGAATGCCACCTATTGATTCACCAACGTCACTTCCTACAATCTCCATGGATTTCCTTTGACGGTCTGACATCCAAGAATTTACCAGTCTTAATGCTGCTTAGTTTCTGAGATCCCAATCCTAGCTATTACGGCTGCAAGTTGATGCCTTATGTAAGAAATAAGAAATCTGCCAGTAAAGCATTTGATTTAATACATGTGTGACTGTCTGAGGACTCCCAGAGATCACTGCTCCTGTCTTCCCTGCCACTCATCCATTGTCGCAGGACTTTGTGCAGATGTGAACCCTTTGGCAGAGGCCTGCATGTGAAATCTTTTAACGGGAAACCAGTGCACAGGCAGTAACCACACAAAACTTGACAGGAGGAAAACCCTGACCCAGTGGCAAGGAGCTCCAAGACAACCGGGGCCTCCATCCTGCTGCAACACTCATCTGCCTTCACAGCTGCAGAGTACTAGAAGGTCCTCTATGTGCACCCGATCCACCGTTGGGGTCTTTTGAAGTTTGGACCACGGTTAGTCAGGGGCCTCGCCTCAAACCTGCTCGTCAAGGGGGACCCTACCCGGAGTATAAAAGCTCTAGACAATATAGCTCTGAGGATCTTTAGCCCATGCAAGCCTCTCCACCACAACAAAGTTGCAGTCCATCAGAGAGCAACACCAGGAACTGCTCATGGCATTCATTGACCTAACCAAGGCCTTTGACTCTACCAATCGTGATGCCCTGTGGAAGGTGCTGTGTAGGTTTGGCTGTCCACAGAAATTCATTTCCATCATCAGACTACTCCACGATGGGATGACTGACACCATTCTGTGCAACGGCTCAGAGATCGAACCACTCATCATTCGCACTGGTGTCAAGCAGGGCTGTGTCATTGCTCCAACATTCTTCTCCATTTACCTTGCCGTGATCCTGATTCTCATTTGCGACCGCCTTCCTGACGGAATCAGGATTGAGTATCATATGGATGGCCAATTGCTCAATCTTCGACGTCTCCAAACAAAATCTAAGTTCACAAGAATTGGCAGTATGAAGATGACTGTGTCATTCTTGCATACACAGAGGCCGACCTGCAAAGTACCCGAAACCTTTTTGCAGATGCCTATCACAACCTAGGTCTCTCTCTCAACATCGGGAAAACCAAGGTACTCTACCAGCCCTCACCTGCACAAACTACTCTTCGTACTCCACAAATCACCATCAGCAGAGAACCCCTGGAAAATGTGGACCATTTTCTGTACTTTGGCAGCCACCTCTCCCAAACAGCCAACATTTGACACAGAAATTGAATAGAGGATCCGCTGTGCCAGCACATCTTTTGGAAGACTATTCAAATGAGTCTTCAATTAAAGGGATCTGCAAACAGGTACCAAGATCCTGGTTTACAAGGCAGTTGTCATCCTCACCCTTCTCTATTGGTGTGAGACCTGGGTAACCTACAGACGACATCTCAAGCAGCTGGAGTGGTTCCAGCAGCACAGCCTCAGGAGGATTCTCAGGATCAGCTGGGAAAACAGACACACTGACATCAACGTTCTCTCTGCAGCCAATATCAGCAGTATAGAAGTGCAGGTCATGAAACACCAACTCCGCTGGGCTGGCCACTGTGTACGTATGCCTGACACTCACCTCCCGAAGCAACTACTCTTCTCTCAGTTAAGTCAGGGAAGAAGGGCTCGTGGAGGGCAGCAGAAGCGTTTCAAAGACATACTGAAAGTACACCTCAAAAAGGGAGGCATCAACCCAACAACCTGGGAGGACTCGGCGCGGAACAGAACACAGTGGCGCCACACCATACGCCAAGCCACAGCTCACTTTGAGGAGAACAGACGTGCTCATGAGACAGAGAAGAGACAAAGGAGGAAAGAAAGGGCACAACACTCCAGCCAACAACTATGTCTCCTCCAAGATTACACCTGCCACTTCTGTGGGAAAATCTGCAAGGCAAGAATTGGGCTCCTCAGCCACTTAAAAACTCACCAATGAACCCCTTTGGTTGACATCATCCTCGCATCGAGGCATAGCCAAAGAAGACTGTCTGAGGGTATGTCTACATTACAGCTGTGCTGCTGCTGTAGACAGAAGGGGTTTTTCCATCGAGGTAGGTAGTCCACATCTCCAAGAAGCCGTAGCTAGGTTGATAGAATCATAGAATCATATACTGGGTCCGGAAGGGACCTCGAGAGGTCATCTAGTCCAGTGCCCTGCACTCAAGGCAGGACTAAGTATTATCTAGACCATCTCTGAGAGGTGTTTGTCTAACCTGTTCTTAAAAATCTCCAATGATGGAGATTCCACAACCTCCCTAGGCAATTTATTCCAGTGCTTAACCACCCTGACAGGAAGTTTTTCCTAATGTCCAATCTAAACCTCCTTTGCTGCAATTTAAGCCCATTGCTTCTTGTGCTATCCTCAGAGGTTAAAAAGAACAATTCTTCTCCCTCCTCCTTGTAACAACCTTTTATTTGCTTGAAAACTGTTATCATGTCCCCTCTCAGTCTTCTCTTTTCCAGACTAAACAAACCCAATTTTTTCAATCTTCCCTCAAAGGTCATGGTTTTTTTAGACCTTTAATCATTTTTGTTGCTCTTCTCTGGACTCTTTCCAATTTGTCCACATCTTTCCTGAAATGTGGCACCCAGAACTGGACACAATACTCCAGTTGAGGCCTAATCAGCATGGAGTAAAGCAGAAGAATTACTTCTCGTGTCTTGCTTACAACACTCCTGCTAATACATCCCAGAATGATGTTTGCTTTTTTTGCAACAGCGTTACACTGTTGGCTCACATTAAGCTTGTGGTCCACTATGACTTCCAGATCCCTTTCCGCAGTGCTCCTTCCTAGGCAGTCATTTCCCATTTTGTATGTGTGCGACTGATTGTTCCTTCCTAAATGAAGTACTTTGCATTTTTCCTTATTGAATTTCATCCTATTTACTTCAGACCATTTCTCCAGTCTGTCCAGATTATTTTGAATTTTAATCCTATCCTTCAAAGCACTTGCAACCCCTCCCAGCTTGGTACCGTCCGCAAACTTTATAAGTGTACTCTATGCCATTATCTAAATGATTGATGAAGATATTGAACAGAACCGGATCCAGATCTGGTCCCTGCGGGACCCCACTCATTATGCCCTTCCAGCATGACTGTGAACCACTGATAACTGATGGAAGAATCCTTCTGTCAACCTAGTTGCATCAACACCAGGGGTTACGTCGACCTACCTACGGCACTCAGGGCTCAACATTTTTCACAGTCGTGAGCGACATAACGAAGTCAATCTAATTTGTAAGTGTAGACCAGGCCTGAGTCACAATCCTGTTGACAGCTGTTAATAATACTGCAGGTAAAACCAGCAGCAGGAGGATTTAGCCACATGATGTGATGCTATTATAAAATATTATCAAGTTAGCATCCTCATCAGAATGGACCCACGTTCAAGGATAATGCTGCTAAAAAGGACTCCCGGATTACCCACTTACATGCTATCTACCCTCAGGCTCAGCTGCTCGTCCTTTGAATGACCGTGTTTGGACACAGGGTATTTTAAGGTCTCGCTGCAGTGCAGTACAATTTTTTTTGTTTACACACTCCAGCTTTTCAAAATAAACGGCTTCCCTTATATACGGCGCTGAGATGCTAGAGGGAGCTTGACATGGCTCTGTAACGGGATCTGAGCAGCAAGACAAAATTGCAGCGATTCTGTTTCTGGCCGGGCTCCTCACCCCGAAAGGTCTTGTCCGCAGTGATCTAAAGACAACACAACAAGCTAGCTCAGGTATATACCGCAAGGAAATGATGATTCGACCAGCCTGGCTACCTCGCAACAGCAAGCACAGGGATCAGCAGCGGTTGGGAACACTGGCCTGAGGGAGCCACTTGCATCACTCTGCAATGGTTCCTCCCCCAGCAGACCCAGGAACTGTCCTGTTGGGGGCTGGAGGGAGCTGTGGCTGGGTCATACAAGGTGCTAACAGTCAAAGGGAAGCTGCATTCGAGATGGGAGGGGGGGGGAAGGAAAATATCGGAGGACAGATCACAGGGGAGCTTGGAGGGCTTGCAGCATGAGCATCAGGAGAAAAGGCCTTTCCTGTAACAGTACCTCGCTCTAGTTTTTAGAGCTATTGGACGACAAACCGGTCACCAGTATAGTGCTGAAGTCTGCTCAGCCTGGGGCTTGCTGAGGAAAATTCCACATTTGGGGGAAAGAAGAAAAGCTCTCTCTCTCTTTCTTGTTTGTCAGGTGGGTGAAGCTGCTCAAAGGGTTGGAATGTTAGAATAAGTCCTGGGAGACATGGATGGGAGGGAGAGCAGCTGAATTGGTCACAGAGGTATGATAAATGCAATGTATCCTATGGCTGTTACAATGGGTGTGTGTGTGTGTGTGTGTGTGTGTATGCAGCGTAGACCTGAAGAAGAGCTCTGTGTGGCTCGAAAGTTTGTCTCTCACCCCAACAGAAGTTGGTCCAGTAAAAAATATTACCCCCCCCCCACCTTGGCTATGTGTGTGTGTGTGTGTGTGTGTGTATAGACCGATAGGTATGGGCTTTATATTTACCCAGTGTATTGTATTTTAAAATTCAGCCAAAATTTATTTATAGTGATATTTCTAGCCAGAGGCAAACAATATTACACCCCTTACTGTAGCCCCACCACTGGAAACAGTTGTAGGAAGAGTCATGAAACCCAAGAATCAGATTCCTAAACCCAATTGACAGATTAAAAGAAAAAAATATATAGCTGAGAAGAGGAGCTGTTTGCCTATTGCACCGATTTCTCCAGAGAACAGAAAGGAGATGGAGGTTGAACCCAACCTCTGTTTCAGGACATGGAAGCTGAGCTTCCATTTTAGCAGCTGCATTGAAACTCTAAGCCCAGGATCTAGGATGAAAGGCCACTGGCTGTGCATGCGTGTCTGTGACGGGGACGGAGGGCAGGCAAGGAGGAACTGGGCCGAAGGCAGCATCCTATAGCAGCACTAGTCCAACCACAGCAATCACCATGAGGATACCGGCAAGAATACAGATGCTAATGAAGACAATGTCACTGGTGTCCTGGCTCTTGCTCTCATAGGCCTCCACTGCTTCTGCATCCTGCCCGTGGGACTCTACCAGGTTCTCCGCGTACTGGGTCAGCCGGTAGGGGTCAGAGCTCGAGATAAGGTTTACTGAGGCTTCTTTCCTCTTAGGCTCGCACTGCACTTCATATTCATGAATATCCTCCTGGTTCCCAGCCGAGAAGTCGATATACAGGATACTGACAATCACAGACGTGTGGTTTCTTTTCTACAAGACAAGGTTTTTAAAGGGCAAGGGTTTGTTTTTACTTGTCAGCCTTACGAATTAATAAAAACTAAACCCCCAGAGTAACAAGTTTCAGGGCGGAGCCGGAGTTAGGCTCGTCACGGGAAAGGAGAGTTACAGGGTATTCATGGCATTTCATTGCCAGCAGATTGAAAGCATGCACTGAGAACACGCATTGAGAACGCACATTGAGGGCAGGGGACTGGACTTGATGACCTCTCGAGGTCCCTTTCAGTCCTAGAGTCTATGAATCTATGAATAAGACAGGCCATGGGGCAGAAACCAGGTTGATCAAATTCCCTAGAAATAGGGAGCCTTATTTTCACAGGGGCGTTAATGAGAGCTGCACGTGCTCAGCAACTCAACCATGTCAGGCCAACACCCACTGTAAAGGTTTGGGAGTTGGGACTTGTAGGTTCTGTTCCTGGCTCTGGCACTTACTTGCTGTGTGGGCCTAGGCAAGTGACTGGGGCCAAGTTTTTCCAAAAATGGCCACTGATTTTTGGGTTCCTCAGTTTTTTGGCTGTCCAGCACCTAGGTCCTGAGAATCCCAAACTCCAGCTGAAATCAACCGGCGTGACAGGACCTCAGCATCTCTGAATAAGACCCATGGAGCCGCATGTTGGATATCCAAAGTAAAGCACCCAGAATCAGTGACCCATCTATAAAGAGGTGGGCCTTTCTGTGCCTCAGTTTCCCCTTCCGTGAACTGGGGCTAGTTTACCATGGGCATAATGTCGAGAGACCAGAGGTGTGTCCAGTGCATGGAGTTCTTTGGATGCAGCAATGGTGGGGCTTGCTCAGGCCAGGCAGGGCTGCCAAAAGCATGTGCATAGTTTTTATCTGAGTAACTAAACGCTGGGTGCACAGTGCCCTCTGCCTCAGGCCTGCGTTCATGTGGGTTACAGTATCCCAACAGAACATATCCTAAATCAACTGTACAAAATTCTGACCTCGAGCAAGTCACTTCATCCATTATCCCCATTATACAGATGGGGCTAATAGTTCCTTTCTCGCAGACCCTTTCGGTACGTCTACACTGTGATAAAAGACCCGCAACAAGCCCAGGCTCAGGCTGTGGGGCTTTAAAATTGCAATGTAGATGTTCAAGCTCAGGCTGGCGCTGGGGCTCTGAAACCCTGCAAGTGACTCCAGCCCAAGTACAAATTCTACACTGCTATTTTTAGCCCCATAACGTGGGCCCTGTGAGCCTGAGTCAGCTGACCCTGGCTCTGAAACTTGGTGCTGCAGGATTTTTCACCCCCTGCAGTGTAGACGTACCCTTAGTCTTGTATATTTGGATTGTAAGCTCTTCAGCAGACAGACTGTCTCTTACTATGCGTGCGTGCATGTGCATCATTAGACGCAGATTTTTTATCATCCTACTGTATTTGTTTTAGGTAAATAGGATTCACTCCTTATTATACTGATCACTTACCTGGGACTCAGTACCGCAGGTGTCGAACCTGGTGTGTATTTTAAAGTTCAGGCCAACCACTTGGGCAGGACAGGATGGGGTCCCTAAATAAATCTTATTTCTCTCCAGCTGGGCAAGAGACTGCACAGGAATCTGGATCTGGAAATCTGTTCGCGTGCAGCTGACGTTCACGGGAACAACTGTTGGGGGGGAAGAAAGAAGCTCGTCTAAAACTCACAAGACTGCACCGAGTGGGGATTTTCATCAGTACTGTGCAGTGTACAGTACAAGGCAGTTCCCATAGCTGAGAGTGGCACTGTCGCTATCGTCACCATGTCATACAAAGAAGACTACTAGTGGCATCCACAAGCAAGTGACCAATGTTGACAATGCTTACGGTTTTATTGTGAGTCTTCTGATATCTAGTGTTTTTCTTAAAGCCCCAGCTGCTGGAGTCAGGTGAGTATGTGAGAATTTCAGCTTCCATTAAAAAAAAACCTGTAAAGTTTCTAGTCCTCACAGTAGTGGAGAAGATCTTTAAAAGTGCATGATCTGAGTGTAACCTAAAGGCTCAGAAAGGAGAAGGCAAAGAAAAAGAACCCTACATTTATCATTTTTAAAAGTCTCATGAATTTTAAACCCAATCTCAGGATTTCTGGGGGCCTGACTCATGATTTTTGAACACTTGGGGCTAGCAAAATTCTGCATCAGCATCCATTGGGAACACAACAGGGTGTGTATTGGATCCCTTTGTTTTGGGATGCGATTCAGAGCACTTCTGACAATCTAGAAAAGCTTGACCATCCTGGGAACTGAAGAAGTGGTTTTTTACCCACGAAAGCTTATGCCCAAATAAATCTGTTAGTCTTTAAGGTGCCACCGGACTCCTTGTTGTTTTTATCCTGGGATCTAGTTATCCAAGATCCTGCCAATGCCACACATTTCAGACCGGTTTGTAACCCATTATTGGCACGCTTGGCTTTACACATGAATTGTGTCCGCACACCACATGGTTAATACTCTGGGCCTGGTTCTGCCAGCCCCCTTCCTGGGGGAGCAGTGGGGTGGGAAGGATGCCAGTCAAACTGGTCAGGTAAAGGCTGCATCCCACAAAGGGATCTGAGAGCACGTGCACAGCATTCTGCCTTCCTGTGCTCCCCATGGGGCAATGCAGCTCAGTGCCACCCCAAGGCAGGGCCATGGTAGTGTCTAATGTGCCCTCTAACCATATGTACCCCCTGCCTAGTGCAGCGTAGGAATGTCTTCTTGTCACCAGCTGAGCACTGTTTTCTGCACTGGTGAGGGAACCCTCTCCTCAGGCATGTCTATGTAACAGTTTGACCGGTCTGCCTTCCTCCCAGCTCTCTGTGGAATACTCTGGTCCCAGTGTGGACCCACCTCAGGCATAGTCTACACCTAAAACATAGGGCCACCTCGCTACATCATTCAAAATTTCATGCCCCGTGCGACATAGTTAGATCAACCTAAACCCCTGCTGTAGACACAGGTAGGTCGCCAGAAGAATTATTCCATCAACGTAGCTACCACCTCTTGGAGAGCTGGATTAACTGCATTGATGGAAAACCCCCTTCATCAGCGTAGGAAGCGTCTACACTACAGAGGCGCAGCTGCAGGGCCATAACTGCTATAGTGTAGACAGTCTATGCATGTAGTACATGGAGTTCTCAAAACACGGGAGTTTTACGGTTTCTGTTATAGACCCTGCTGGTCTATCTTGCAGCTGTGGGAAATGTTACACCCAGCACCAGCAAGTCAGCAGCTTTTCGGGAATGGAATCACTCAGTGAGTCAGGCACGGGTAGGAGGCACCACGTGGCTGAACAGCATGAAGCATGGGACTCGGAGCTAGGATCTTCTGCATTCTAATATTGGAATGGCCTTGAGTACATCAGTGTCCCCGGGCTCTACTCCTCCGTGTCCCCCGCTCTAGAAAATGGGGTAACAATACCTACCTTGCAGGGGTGTTGAGAAGACAAATCAGGCGCTACAGTGAACTCTGATGATGTAAAATGCTAGGGGGCTGGTTCTTCATGGCCATGCACCTTGTGCAGTCACTGACCCCGGTACACTTTACTTTGCACTCGTGTAACTGCCTACCTGAGGAGCAGGGCAATGGAGAATCAGGCCCCCTAATCCATAGTTCTACGGAAAGTGTTGCATCTGTGTCTGCCTATATAGCAGCTGGCCTTTCTACATGGAGAAGACAAACATATAAACCACATGGAAAAGGAAATAAGAACAAAAAACCCCATAATATTTAAAGGTACCTCCCACCGAGGCTTGGCCCAAACACTAACAATATGAATTATTGAATTATTCTAACTAACTCCGTTAGAATCAGACTCTTATGAAACTGATAAGATGCAATAAAATCAATAGGGAAAAAATTGTGTCACTTTACTACGCTTAGTACATTATAGAACCATTAGAAGATTTACTAAATAACTAGAGTGCATTAAATCAAGGGGAGGAGAAAATGGATCCTCGCTCTCGAGTTGAAGGCTTCCTTTAAAATGACCATAAATCACATGGACAGCCCAACTCACATCCTTTCATGGGCCCAGCTAGACAGAAAAATATTTACGCTAATTACAAGAGCCTGATACAGCCCTGTCTCTGTATGTCATTTTATATACTTCACCCATTACCGCACTGAGCACACCATGGCATCTGGACTTCCACTGGGGCCTTTTCCTTACATTCTCCTACTGTTCCACTGCCACTGAGGGAGCACCATTGGTGGCAGTATTAGTGTACTTGCCATCATGGGATCTAGCCCTGCTAGTGCAGACCAGGCTAATGAGAGCAGTTTCAAGCCTCTAGGGTGTTTGTTATGCATTGTCCATTAGTGTTAAGAGATCCCAAATCAGACTGGGTCCCAGCTGTGCTAACTGCTGTACATACACACAGTAAAAGACAGTTCCTGCCCCTTGTCATCTAAATAAACAAGGGATGCCAGATCATATGGGACACCCAAGAATCGAACCCAGTTTGCCAACAGCCCAGTCCAGTACCTTACCCACCAGACCACCCTTCCTCACTGGAGCCAGAGCAGAACACTTTACCATTTGAATCTCTACTCCAAAGAAAGAGTCAGTCCAAGGGAAACTTCACCCAAGAGGCTCATTCTGTGCACTGGGAAGCAATCCCAGGTTCCATCATGAAGATGGTCATCCTCCTTTGCAGCGGCTGTTTATGGAAGATTTGTACCACACAGACTGTTAACTGCAAGCAGATATGTGCACACAGATCACTGGCAGGTGTAGGAAAGTAACATGCAGAGATAATTTGCTGAGGAAAACAGTGGTTTTACATTCTATTTTTTCCTTTCAAAATTTAACATTCATCATGTGGATTTATGCAACATGGGTCTAGTGGGATTCAGGAGACTTGGCTCCCTGCTCTGCCACTGACTTGTGGTATCACCTTGGGGGAGACACTTGACCTCTGCACCGGTTTCCTCCATCCCCTCCTCCACCTTTGTCTGTCTTGTCCACTTAGTCCCTGCCCTGAAAAGCTTACACTCTGTCACTCACTATGTGTATATACTGTGCTTAGCACAATGCGGCCCTGCTCTCCATGAGAGCTTCTGGATGCTACTGGAAATCAAACAATAAACCACAGTGATTCTGAGGCGGGAGGCAGAATCACGGCATGGCTACACAACACAATTAGGCGATCTAATTTACGTCGGCAGACAGCCTTTCCAATAATGACATTGCTTGTGCGCGGCTACACTTTGTTCCTCCTGTTGGCGGTGCGCGTCCTCCCCAGAAGCGCTTGTGTCGATTGTACGGTCAGTGCGGGGCACTGCGGGACGGCTCCTGACAGCCAGTATCAGTCGACGTAAGCAACGCAGTGCGTGCACTGGCACTGCACCAACCTAACTACGTCAACATTGACTTGACGCCTCTCATGGAGGTGGAGTTAAAAGCGGGCTAGACTACGCTAGAAACGCTACGGTGCTGCAGCTGGGCCGCTGTAACACGTCTGGTGAAGATGTTCTAAGATGGGAGAGAGCTCTCCCGTTGGCATCATAAAACCACCTCCGTGAAAAGCAGTAGCTATGTCGGCGGGAGAAGCTCTCCTGCCAACACTGCGCTGTCCACACCAGCGCTTAGGTTGGTGTCACTTATGTCACTCAGGGGGATGGCTTATTCACATCTAGTGTTGCCAACCCTCCAGGATTGGCCTGGAGTCTCCAGGAATTAAAGATTAATCTTTAAAGTTTATGTCATGTGATGAAATCTCCAGGAATACATCTAACCAAAATGGGCAAGCCTTCTGAGCAATGTAAGTTATACCCACATAAGTGTATAAGCCTTCAGTGTAGCGGGCAGTTACGTCGGCAGGAGTGACATTTTAGTGCAGTTGCTTCTATAGTTAGATCGACATAAACTACTTGCGTCAACCTAGCTCTATAGCGTAGACTAGGCCTCAGATTCAGAACAGACATTAGGAACCAGATCGACAAAGGCAGTTAGACTCCGACCTTCCACTGAAATCACTGGACGTTAGGAGCCTAAATACTGATGTGGGTCTGGGCCCAGGAGGCTAAGTGCAGCACCTCACTCATCATGTGAATTATGACAAAAATCAGAGTGACCCAGGACGGATCTGAAGGCAGAAGGACCTTGGCAATATCTCGGCTCAGTGAAACTGAGGCTACGTTTGCACTAGCACTAGCACTTTTGTCGGTAAAACCTTTGTTGGTCGGGGTATGAAAAAAAACCACAACAACACACCCCGACTGACAAAATTTTCACCAACAAAAGCGTCGGTATGGAAAGCGCTGTGCTGGCGAGAGACACTCTCCCGCTGACGTAGCTACTGCTGCTTGTTGCGGGTGGTTTGATTATACCGGCAGGAGAGCTCTCTCCCGTTGGCATAGAGCAGCTACTCGGGAGAAATGACAGCGGCACAGCTGTGCTACTGTAAGGTCCGTAGTGTAGACATAGCTAAATAAGGCATGCATGATTGACACCAATGGGAATTATACACGTGGGCAGAGCCCATACTATGCCCTGGAGTACCACCTGCACTTTGAATGGCCTAGGTTTGCCGGTCAGAATGACAACTTTAGTGTGACTTAAAAGGGATCCTTTGGTTGTGGTATTTAGTGCACTTTCTCAAGCTCGTGTGAGAGGCAGCACAACCTAGTGAACTGAGCACAGAGCTGAGAGTCAGCATCCCCAGTGTGAACTCCACAGTGACACTGGTCCTTGCAGCAGTCTTGGGCAAGTCGCTTAGCTTCTCTGCCTCCATTTCCCCATTTACAAAATAGAGAATTCTTACGAACCTCCCTCCCAGCAGCATGGGGAGGGTTAACACACTCATTTTTAAAAAGTTCTTATTAAACAGACTTGGTGTGATCTATTTGAAATGATAAAATTATGTGTTTATGGGCTGCTAAAATGGCATGTTGCTGACCATATGTACTTAGACGCATTGGGCCTAACTTGGCCTTTTCATATAACTATCACTAGCGTCTAATGGAAAATATGCCCAAATTAAAAATCCATTGGTAAGTTACAGACTCCTTATGCCAGGAGCAGACACTATTCAAAAATTAATATAGAACACTTTGCACTGCTCTAGTACATCCAATGATTTCAAACCACTTCACAAATATTAATGAATTAAGCATCATAACACACGTGTAGGGAAGGGAGACATTATCACTGTTTTACAGATAGGGAAACTGAGGCACTGGGTAGTTAAGTGAGTTACCTCAGCTCACAGAGGAAGTCGGTGGCAGAGCAAAGACTAGAACTACCTCCTTCCAACTCCCCAGTCCTATCCTTTCATCACCAGACCTTCCTCCTTCCCCTCTGCTCCACTGAGTTTTCTGAAAATGCCACTGGCATGAAGCAGATGAATCCCTTGCCAAACATAAAATTAGGTGAAACTGAAGACTTTCTGGAGTCATGGTGGCTGAAGCCAACTAGCTAGTGTCTTTTATACTGCAGAACCCAGAAGAATACTGCGCCCAGAGCACACCACCGGTGTAATTTGAGGTGATTGGGTCTCTATGTGCATAAGACATTACAGTGTTTGGCCAGATGTTTGGTTTCAGAATCTCATACATCGAGTTTGAACTTTGGTGGCTGAGTTATAAAACCTTAAGTACATGAGGTTTGTAATCACAACACTGATTCCACCTTAAACTACAGCAACACTACCGGGCACAGCTATAATCCCCCTTCTCATTCTATTACTCAACCCAAGAGGTTACCCTGCACTGTGACTGTGAGCGGAGGAAAAAAGAAAGCACAGTAGAGGCTATGCTAGTCCCATCCGCAAACACACACAAGCAGCTCCTTAGTTAAAAGCCTTCTGAATACTCAGAGAGGATCATCTTCAGCAGAAATAGGTCATGAATCATCCCTGACACACAGGTCAGCTCCAACACAATTATCTTGAAATACAATGAATGCCATCAATTCACCCGCTTTTGAGGAGGCACAAAGGTTGACAACTATATGAAGAGCATTACACAGCAAGGCAGCATCTGGGCAGCTCCTCCCGCCAACTATCTCCATATCCTGGAACCTCCAGGATGACAGAGTCTGGTTTGGGTCTTTTCCAAAGACACAGCCCTTGCTGGGATCTCACAAACCCCAGGATACTTATGTGGCTTTGCAGATAAAACGCCCAGGAAGGTCTCACTGAAAACTGAGTCCACAAAACACTTTTATTTCCAAGGGAATATTCCTTGTGAGAGTGAGTCTCTTGCTGAGGTTTGAAGAGGCCTCCTGCCAGTCTGATATGGACCCCCTCCCCCCAAAAGTGGGCTTACTGCTTGTGCTAATTTCAGCCATTAAAGGTAAGGAGTAAGGGGCTCCGCCAATTCCAGCCAAACCTCCATCCTGTCTTGAGGGCAGGAGATTAGTCTCCAGATGTGGGAGACATGGGGGATATAAATAATAATCAAAGAACAGGAGAGAGAGTTTAAATAGGTCCCCACTAGGACACTTCAGGTTCACAGATTTTAAGGCCATATGATCATCTCATCTGGCCTCCCGCATAACACAGGCCAGAAAACTTCCCTTGCTGGCAGCTTGAGGACAGGCAAGAATGTATTCTGTGGGACATCAGGATTGCCAGGATCAGACTCATGGCTCATCTAGTCCAGTAACCTGTTTGCAACAGCGTCCAGCACCAGATGCTTCTGAGGCAGGTGCAAGAAACCCTACAGAAGGTAGATGTGGGATAATCTGCCCCTCAGGGAAGTCTCAGAGTCTAAGGCCAGAAGGAGCGACCAGATCTTCTAGTCTGTTCTCCTATATATCACTGGCCACCAACAGCCCAACACCCGCACACTAAACCCAACAACCAAAATGAGACCAAAGTATTACAGCCCACAGGAGACTAGACTAGTATGTGCCACAGGCAGAGAATAGGAGGGGACCAAGGTGCACCAGTGTCCAAGGCCCCTGCAGTGGCAGGGAAATGACTGAGTGAGAAATACCCAAATAATCCTGGCAAGTGACCCACACGTTACAGGGAAGGCAAAACACATGGAGTATGGCGATCAGCTACAGCCTGAGCACGTGAGCAAGAACCAGCCAGCCCAGTACCTGAGAATGAGAATGCTCGGAGCCACCTCAGAGCCCTGGCCCGACCCATCCCACCCAATGTCCCTTCACCCACCGTGGCCATCCTTGATGCTTCAGAGGAAGGAGATATAAACACAAAAACAAACCACCACCATCACCACACAACCTCCCAGAATACATGGGGGAGGGGGCATGCACAAAATCCCTTCCTGACCCCTCCTGGTGGCCAGCTGAAACTCTGAAGCATGAGCTTTTAGGAACATAGACATAGACCAGAAGTGAGCCCCTGGGCTGCCCTCCCGCCCCCATCCCAGCAACCCCATCATACAATTGCACTCTTAAATTTGTCCAGCTCTTTCTTAAAATTAATTGTTTGCCCCACAACTCCTACTGGGAGGCTGCTCCAGAACCTCACCCCTTCTAGTTTCCAGCCTGAGTTTGTTCATGGCCAGTTTATACCCATTTGTTCTTGTGCCAACATTGTCCTTTAACTTAAATAGCTCTTTACCCTCCCTGATATTTGCCTGCCAAATGTATTCAGACTCAGAGAGGAATCATATTCCCTCTCAGCCTTCTTGTTGCTAGACTAAACAAGCCAAGCTCTTCCAGGCTCCTCTCATAAGATAGGCCCTCCCTCCCTTCCCCTGATCATCCTAGTAGCAAATCTCTGCACCTGTTCCAGTTTGAATCCATCTCTCTAGAACAGGGTGACCAGAACTGTGCAGTGTTCCAAATTAGGTCTTACCAGTGTCTTGTACAGGGGCATTAAACATTTTTCTCTCTTTATTGGAAGCGCCTAGCCTAATACAACCTAGGATCACGTTTGCCTTTTCTCTCCTCTCCTCTCTCCTCCTAGCCTGTGGATCTTGTTCTTTTTCATAGGTGACTGGAGCCAAGGCTTGCCTGTTAAATCAGGCTTTTAAATAATCGCCAATCAGTGGAAGGGTGGTAGTTATGAATGAAGGGCGGGAGTTTACTGGAGGATGCCCAGATGCTATTGTGTTAAGTATTCAAGCAATAGCTTATGTAAGTTGGTAGCTATCTTAGCAAGACAAGGTTTGGGAACACAGGTACTCACTTAGTTCCCCGGTCATGGTTTGGCCAGTCTCCTATTCATGACCCTATCAGCCAAACTGCTGCCTGGTGACACTCCATAGACTGAGTCACCAGGCAGAAACATGGCCTAGTGTTTTGTTTGTTCAGTGTCTCAGAACTCTTCCATCCCAGGTCTAGGTGGTTGGGGTAGTATATAACCCAGGACCTACTTATTTTTAAAAGTGTCTTTGCAGATCTGGCGGCATGTGTGAAATCCTGATACAAAAATATGTCATGCACTTTTGCATGTTTAGGCATTTGAACAGCAGAGTGCCTAACTGATATGTGCAATTACAGTGGTTGCAGAGGTACAGCTGGGTAATCGCCCATGCAAAGAGCCAGTTATAACTCCCCACTGGCTAGCCGTTTGCACAATTGCCCAATTTGCATGAGCAATTATAGTAACCACATGCATGCAAAAGTTTGGTGCACAAATTTGCTCACATTTTTGTGCATGTACTTTTGGAACTCAGACTGTCAGATTTTTACTGACTGTCTCCATACTTATAATTCTCCGCAGCCTTGCCCTACAAATATCCAGCAGGGAGCGAGGGAGAACGGGATCAATGCACTGAGTCATGCCTTACCTCCAATATATGCTACCGAGAACCCCCTGTTGGCCGTATTCCTGTCCGTGTGGAGGACCAACAGCAGTTTGTTTCTAGTGGATGTTATGGGAGACAGCATCTCTCTCCCACACCACTTCCCCAGGAGGGAAGCTTTCTCAGTGCCTCCATCAAACACTGCCAGATGGTCGTAATCACAGCCATCTGTTAGGCTGTTCCGCCCCTCCAGAGCCAAGTCCAGGAAGAAGACTTTGATTCGGTATCCTGGGGGGAGCTGGATGGTCCAATGACATTTGATATTGTTGGGGTAAAAGTTGGGATACTGAGGACTGGAGAAATTTCCTTTGATGGCTGTGTATACTTCCTGGCATTTGCCTGGTTAGAAAAAGAAAATGTATTACCAATCAAACCGAAACCCCTGGGTGTGGAGGGAGCAGCTGCTGGGGGGTTCTCTTGATTTATTGCTAAAATATATCGCAACAAATTATCTTTTCCACATAAAGGTTTCACAGCCACATGCTGTACAGATCTGCCCCAAACGTTCAAAGAGTTAGGGGGGTCGTTAGCTGCACAATTGCGGCCAGACTCCACACAACGCAAAGGATTTCAAGAACAGTGATAACAACAAGCACCCATGCAGAGCTTTTCAACTGAGGACATCAGTGTGCTTTGGCAAAGAAGGGAAAAGGATCCTTATCCTCAATCTACAGACAGGGAAACAGCGAAGTTAAAAGCTTAACATGTCACATGACCAGGACATAGGCAGGGGTCATGGCTACAGGTCAGAGCAGGAGTCCGGGGGTCAGGCCTAGGTTACCTGGAGTGAGGCAAGGCTGCGACTAAGCAGACACAGGGACTATCACAGCCACTACACGGCTGCTGCAGCTGGGCTTCAGAGCCAGTATGCTGACTCTTCCCACCAATCATGCATAGGGTGACCAGACAGCAAGTGTGAAAAATTGGGATGGGGGTAATAGGAGCCTATATAAGATAAAGCCCCAAATATCAGGACTGTCCCTATAAAATCGGGACATCTGGTCACCCTAATCATGCAGTGTGGGCTATTGGTCAGCCTGCTACAGGCCAGCTGTGCTCGTTAGGTTGCCTGGAGACTGGCTCTGCTGCTGCAGGCCCTGATTCCTGACAGTGCTACCCCAGCGAGGTCAGTGGGAGCTTTGCCATTGACTTCAAGGAAGCAGGCTACAGCCCTAACCAAGAGCAGGTGGTCTTGTGGTTAAGGCCCTGGCCTAAGACACAGGAGCTGTAGGTTCACTTCCCAGCTCTGGTACAGGCTTTCTGGGTAAGTCCCCTGATCTCTTTGTGTCTCAGTTCCCCATCTGTAAAATGAGGCTGATACTGTTTCTCTACAAGGGTGCCCCATAAACATTTTGAGGAGGCTTAGATGCTACAGTAATTGGGGCCGCAGAAGGACCTAGATAGGAATGACTTGCTCAAGATCACACGGTGAGCTGGGGCAGCAGTGGGGATAAAACTCTTGACTCCTGAGTCCCAGTTCAGTCGCCCTGCCCGGTCAACCATGCTGCCTCTCTAGAATTAAGGTCTGAACACTCTTAAATGTACTTTTTATTTAAATGGATACGACACAGATGCTAGAAGGGCCCCTTCCACTCTCTGGGAGCCCCTCATATACTAAGGCTTACAATTCACAAGCATGACACCAAACCATTTCACTTGCTGGCCTGCACGCAAAAGATCTTGCCATGGGTGGAGGAACAGTGAATCTATACCCCCTTTGTGAGAGCAACACCCTGGGACAGTGGTGGAGAAGGAGAGGGCCCAAAGGGCTTCCCATACATCTGGTAGCTTACGCTGGACAAGCAGTTGCCTCCGTACCTGAGAAAAAATAGGCCTTGAAGCCTCTACCTCCTATGTTGAAGTCTGACTTGAACACCAACAGGAGCTCGTGCGTGGAAGAGACGATATCAGGGGGTTTCATATTCCCACAGTAGTGGCTGAGATGCATGTCCCCCATCGTGGGCCCATCATAGACGGCCACGTAATCAAAATTGCATCCCTCGTTGTTTTCCATCTGAAAGTCAGCAAAAACCAGCTTGATGATGGAGTTGGGCACTGCCCGGATGATCCAGCGGCATTCGGCATTGTTGGGGTAATTCTCAGGGTAATCGGGGCTTGTTATCATGCCGGAAAGGCCAGTGAGCACTCCCCCACAAACATCTGGAAACAAACACAGATGGGTTACACACATAACACCTCCGAGAGAAGCAGAGGGAAGTCCCATGGCCCACAAAGGGGATGGAGAACATCCACACACATGCCTCAACCCTGGAAAGAGGAACAAAGGAGGCAAAGAAACAGCTTGGGGGTGTAGAAGACTGTAGGTTGTCTCCAACTCCATAAGGAAAAGAGGTTTCCTGCCAAATGAGCAGAGCAACCCAAGTTTCATTCCATCTGGAGACTGACGATGGACTAATGTACTGGGCCTGGGAGATTCCTCCTTCAGGGGGCATTGTAGAGAAAGTGTTTTTTACTCTCCTGTCCTGTTTTTTACTAGTCAAAATGGTACATCACATGATGCTCATTCAGCACTAAGGTCCCATTGCAGGGCTGAATTCTTCTCTCTGTTATACCTGTGCATCCCTGCTGCTCATTGCCCAGGTCTAACAACACAGTTAAGCCCCCAGAACCTTTATTCCTGGTGATGCTTCATAAGGAGGAAAGAGACCAGCTTGTCTCAGAGCCCAGAGAGTAAACTGTGGGCTGGCCGTTAGAAAAGCCATCCTTTTAGTTGTAAACCGAGCACACTGGCGCTGGAAATCACTGTGCTGGGGGGAGGGATAGCTCAGTGGTTTGAGCATTGGCCTGCTAAATCCAGGGTTATGAGCTCAACCCTTGAGGGAGCCATTTGGGGCAAAAATCTGTCTGGGAATTGGTTCTGCTTTGAGCAAGGGGTTGGACTACATGACCTCCTGAGGCCCCTGACATTCTATGATCTATAATAAGCCCCAGGATTTTGCAGATTCACTTTTCAGACCAGAGCTGCACTTTAAGCCTGATACTATGCAAGACCTGTCATTTTGGGGGGTGGGGAGGGATTTTTAGCAGAGTTTATTCAAACACCCTCAAACAGACGAGATTCACACCAGAACTGAGCCGGGTATTCATCACATCCCTAATTAGTTCACTCTGTATAATCCTTTAACTCTACTTTGTGGGACACAGTTTGTTTCAAAGGTGCTCGTGTAACAGTCTCTTTGTCCACTGCTACACAGCAAACCTAGAAGCCTTTCACCCAGGCGTTTCATGCATTAACCTTTTGAGGAAACTCCACATAAAACCTATTCCAACCTTTCCGGTAAGCTGCAGAAAAGCCTTGACTGGCCACGTGCTTATCTGAGTGGAAGATGATGGACATGACATGCCAGGAAGAAGTAAACTGCGGAGGGGAGTTCTTGCCACAGAACTTTCCCAGGAGATTCCCCTCGTCCTCGGAGAAGCCGTTGTAGATTTTGAGGTAGTCGTAGTCACAGTTGTCGTGATATTCCAGGTCAAAGTGGTCAAAGGTCAACAGGGCTGAGGATCCTTCTGTGACCACTATGAGCCAAGTGCACTCGGTGTCATAGGGGTAGAGTCCAGGGAAATTAGGGCTGGAGAAGTTGCCATATGGTGCGGCGAGGACTCCGCCACACTTGACACCTAGAGAAAACAAAACATTGCTTATAAAAAACAAACAAACCACAGAATATTTATCTGCTTGGTAAATCTCCAAAGCCGATGATTTGCAAACCAGTTACAATAATTGCTCATTGTAGCTGTTTGCTCTTAAACAGCATCCATGTTCCACCCCAGAAGTGTCTTGACTTCAGTGGTGCACAACGTGATTTTCTGTACATTTGCAAAGTACTTCGGGCTAAAGAGAGGAGGAGCCCAAAAGTGGGATTTTAAGATGGAACTCAACGTGGTGGCGATGCTGTTGTGCCAAAGACATTTACAGGAACAATAATTAATAGTGATTTATTAATCTATTTTCATTCAGGGATAGTTTGCTCACTCACTTCCCAATCCTTTGCCCCTCTAATCTCAGGATACTGGCCCCTCTCAGGTCATCGAGTTGTTTATATTATATCTATAGATCAGGGATTGGCAACCTTTGGCACGCGGCCCGTCAGGGAAATCCGCTGGCGGGCCGGGACGGTTTGTTTACCTGCAGCGTCTGCAGATTCGGCCGATCGCAGCTCTCACTGGCCGTGGTTCACCGTTTCAGGCCAATGGGGGCTGCGGGAAGTGGCGTGGGCTGAGGGATGTGCTGGCCGCCACTTCCCACAGCCCCCATTGGCCTGGAACGGTGAACCACGGCCAGTGGGAGCTGCGATCAGCCAAACCTGCGGACGCTGCAGGTAAACAAATCGTCCCGGCCTGCCAGCGTATTTCCCTGACGGGCCACGTGCCAAAGGTTGCCGATCCTTGCTCTAGATGAATACACACAGCTACACAGTAGAGCTTTCCCACTCTAACTAACTCATGCTGCCTGTTTGAAATCTCCCGCCAGGAAACGAGCTCCATGTGGTCCTTTCTGTCCTTTTTCTTGCTGGAAAAAAAACAAAGTGAATCTGAAACCAGTGGAGACACTGGCCTCAGTTGTACCCTGCTTGGAAAGCTGCCTTCACACTCCAGAACCCACTGACTGTCTGGGAGATGACAACAACAATACAGACTGAATCTAGAAGGCAGATCTAACAGCTCCCACCACCCCATTCAGAAGGATGCTGTGCTGGGTGGCCATTCCATCCGTCTCCTCTATGCAGCCCTCTCAGGTGGACCAGAGATGGTACTGTGCATGAAGCAAAGTATCTTCTTGGAACATCAGGAGTCATGCAACATCAAGAACCACAGTAAAGTATCCTGCCACCCCCAATACACAACAGCAACTGCACGATGTTCCTGGCTACCATTGAGCATATGGAGAACTAGCTGGGGCCTGTATTTTCCCCAGAAGGGGACCGGACCATCAATTTACATTCAAACATTGTCTTTTAATCAGTGGAAGACTATTGCATTGAGGAAAAGTCCACAGAAGGAGCTTGTTTGGAAAAGGCGTCTGTGAGAAAATATACCCCTGAATTCACCTCTTGCACTCTACTGTAACAATCTTTGTACAAAGTATGCCTCGTGCGGTGTCATTTGAAAATTCAGAATTTGCTGGGCATTATTGTCCTGGTAAAACATGTGTAGCAATATTGTGTGTAGAGTTATAAGATTCTACTAAAACATGTTCCAAGTCTGGGGGTGGCCAAACCAGTCCCTCAGAGACAAAGAGCAAGCTGACACCTCAGACAAGCGTAAACAAGGCCAATAGGTCAGTACCTGATAAATGGCCATTCTTTGGCAGGAAAGGAAGTATGGGCGAAAAATCTATATCTTAGCAAAAACAAACAAACAAAAAACAACAAAAAAAACCCAAACAAACAGCAAGAAGTTCTCATCCAAACAGTCTTTTTGTCTCCTGAATCTCAGTTGGAAATGCTTTCCAAGGGAGACTGACACTATACAAAGGGGGACAAACGCACCAAGGGACCTCACCCCCTTCTCCTCCTCCTCCTCCCTCTCTCTCTCTCTCTCTCTCTCTCTGTCCACCAGTTCACTGCACCAGAAGGAACAAAGGAAGCAGACATTACACAGAAGATTGTCCTGGCCTAAGAAGTTCAGCCAGTAAGACTGTTGAGAACATGTGGTGAGAAAAACTATGCTTTGAATTTATCATAGTTTATTAAGTTAGGCATTAGTTGTGTTTGATCTTTATGTTTCTTGTAACCATTTCTGACTTTTATGCCTCATTACTTGTATTCACTTAATTTGATCTCTTGTAGTTAGCACACTTGTTCTATCTAAACAGGTGTGTTTGAATTGAAGTGTTTGGGCAAATCCATTTGGCATTACAGGATTTGTGCATATCATTTCTCTTAATAAAATGCAGGACTTTATATGAGCTTGTATAGTCCGTGAGAGGGCTGGGCAGTACACTACATACATTTCTGGGGGGAAATCTGGAAGTGGGAATGTGCTGGGGTCACCCTGCAATTTAATTCAGGCTGGCAGGATGCAAATGCACACAGACATAGCTGGGAGTGATTTATATGCTAAAGTGAGCAGTCCGGAAGTGGAGGCAACAACAGCAAAGCAGTGTAAAGGACACCCCAGGTTAGAAGGCAGGAGTGACACAGTTACTCACTAGTCTAGATTATATCCTGGGTATGTCACAGCATATAAACACCTGGCCCCTGAAAGCATGAACTGTAGAACAAAACCACTCTCAAAGTAGGTGAGTATTCAGACCTGTCAGCCTTGTCAGCATTCTTCTTTTAACTTTCATCTTTCAAGTGCTAATATGTTGGGGGGGGGGGAATATTTAAAGCTGGTATCTGAGAATCTAAGCTCAAAGAAACAGGGGTGAAGGGCTTGATTCATTTACCAGTGAGTTATGGATTTACCGATTGATTTTCTAATGAAAACTTTATACCACAATGTCTTCTTCTTCTTCAACGCACAGCTGAACAGTTGGCCACAGAGATTGTTCACCATTTGGTCTATTCCTGTGCGGCCGCAAGGGCTTGACAGCCCAAGAGTCCAACATCGTAACAGACTTGACGAACCCATGTAATAGGGGGTCTGCCTCTGGGCTACCTCCACCCCTCAGTTGGTGGAATTTTATCCCGGATGTTACAAGCCACCCGGAGAACGGCGTTCGCTGGAACGTCTTGAGGGATTCTCGCAACATGTCCGAAAAGCGTAAGGCACCGTCGGTGGACAATGGCCCCAGTAGTCTGAGGACCGGCATGACCATAAACATCTGCATTACAGGTTAAGTCATTCCACTTTATGCTCAATATACGACATTGGCATTTTGTGTGGAAAGTCTCCAGCTCTGCCCAGTCTGAGCGGTGTAGTGTCCATTGTTCACTCTTTTATACTGCAATGCAGCTACTATAAAATAAAGGGAGTGGGAAGAAGCTAGCAAACACGTGCAACTCACCATAATCAGAGAGCGGATGAATGTACAGTTGTGCTAAGCATATACCACCAGGGCCAGCCCTAGACAAAATGCCCCCCCTTCATTTGTTAAACTTTTGAATACCTTATTTTTTATTGCATTTGTAGCCCATTTCATTACTTTGATGCATGATTTACATGCCTGCTTTATCCCTGTCATATAAGATGATACATTTGCATGCTAGGATGTGTAAATCTGTATTTATTCATGCCATATATAAGCAAATAAAAAAAATTCGTTTCCTCTAAGCTTATAAAAACTTTTTAATTTTAAGAATAACTGAAATGTACTAACATCAAGAAATTGAACTGTGCACCAACATTGGGTGGACCAGTATTAAATAGTGTTACAGTAGGTGACAGCCTTCTTAGACTGTTAACCCTAGTCCTTTAGTTCAAAAGGTTGCTTTTTTTGCCTTTGTCCTCATGAACTGAAGCACAGCGTCAGAGATTCAAAACTGGCCAATGGCATTTTCAAGCAATAAAATAGCAAGTGATGTCAGTTTCTCGTTAGTCATAGTCCATTGAAGATATATTTTAATGAGCCTGAGCTTTGAAAAGCTGCGCTCCCCACTCCCAACTGTGACCGGCAGCATGAGCAGAGTCCTCAAAGCTATCCACACATTAGGAAAAGTGTCCTTCAGCTCTGCATCATAAATGAATTGGAGAACTTGGAGTGGAGAGTGCTTCCCGTGTTGCAAAATGTGACAGATGTTGTCTAATTCGACACAGAGGTCTTTATCATTGACGTCCGAACGTTTCCCATGTATCAGCATCTGGTGAAGGTCGGTACAATTGTTCAAGAGTGTTTTCCTGTCTGCCAACAGCTTACTAACATCAGGTCTTTTTGTGGTGCTTCATTTGTCCAAACCTTTCTTCAATGGATACTCAAGGAGTGTCAATGAGAGAGCAAAAATACTCCCTCTTGAATTTTTCTTCCGAGCTTCCCATCATCTCATCTCTGCCCTCATAACCAAACTGTCTCTTCTTCTGATGAATACGAGTTTCCTTGAAGACAGGCTCAACTCCTAAGTTTTCCACCATTTCTCTGGCAGCAGTGATGGCATCTTCAAATCCGTTGTCTCTGTAGGCCACAACGAAATCAAGGCAGCTTCTCATCAAAACAGTAGTGGTCGTGATGTCCATCGACTGAGTTTGTAATGCCTTGCTTACAACATTTACTTGGAACAGGATATGATGCCAAACCACAACTGACACCAGAGATTTGAAGTCAGTGATCTGGTTTGCCAGGCTTTGTGCCTCGTGTCTGATTATGGTCTTGGCTTTACTTGACTGCACCAATTCCATCAGGCCGTCGTAAACCTTAGTCACTCGGTACCTCACTGGCCTTATGCTGTCAATTTGGCTCTCCCAACGAGTGTCACTTAGTGGCTTCCCCCTCAGATTTGTAACATTGTCCGTGAGGATCTTCTCCCTGATAGTTCATGGTGAAAACAGGATGCATATTCTTTGCAGTACTCTGAAGAGAGATACTGAATCTAAAGAAGATGCTGCTGCATCTCACACAACCAGGTTGAATGAATGGCAGCCAGAAGGCATGAAGAAAGCTCTTGGATTCAGCTCAAGGATCCTTGCCTGGGCACCACTGTTTCTTTCTTCATGTTTATGCCGTTGTCATAGCCTTGGCCGCGGCAGTTCTGAAGCTTTAGTTTATTCTCATTCCTAATGTTCATAAACACTTTTGTTTGGTCTTTTCCAGTGGAGTCGTCCACAGGACGGAAACAGATAAAGTGTCCCTTTACTTGTGTAAGCAGAGTCAGGATGAGCTCTACCCTGACATCTGGTGGTGAATTATGGCGAGTGTGGAAAAGAACTCCAGGGGCTGATCTTGTTTGCATAGGCACACCCACTCGCCTGGCATGAAACAACAGCAACTGAAAGTGGTTACTTTGGCTGGTGTGGGATCCCCAGTTTCTCTGTTATTGGGGCAGGAAGAATAAAGTTTTGTTACCCTGATTCTGTGAATCAAGGCCAGTGGAACTGTTGTATGACAGAAGGACTGAGTGAGTCCTTCACCATTACCTAAGTAGCACTTGCTTGACAAGGGGCATGGGTTACAAAACCCAGTGAATGGAGAGAGGATGGGGACAGGTATTTGTACCTGATGGTATGGGCCCCCTCTGAGAGTTTGAAACACCAATTGCACTACCTCCTCTCTCCACTGTTGAATGTCAGAGCTAACTTTGATTCCATCAGGAGTCTAGTTACAGGCTGCTGAGCTGAATTCACTTTGGGCCAATGGTGCACCAGCACTGGGGCTCCCCTACTATGAGCTGAAATCGCTAAGAGCTGAAATCACAAAAGAGCTAAAGTTATTAAGAGCTGAGATCACTGAGTACTGTGTTAACTAGTGGGGGAGCCTGAAGCTATATTGCTAAGCAGCTGGCGGAGCAATTTGTGGGGACGACTGGAGGAGCGGCGCGGAGCCTTGCGGAGCCGGTTGGAGCGGCCCAAGGAACGGCGAGCGGAGCTGTTTGCGGGGACAGCTGGAGCGGCTCACAGGTCGGTGAGCGGAGCAGTTTGTAGAGCAGAGCAGTTTGTGGGACAGCAGGAAGTGGACTGGCTTGTGGTGAAGGCTGTGGCGGAACCCCACGGAGAGACGGCCGGCCGGCCGGCCTTAGATCACGTAAGGTGCCCCTTAACACCCTGCGTGCCCCCCCTTTTTACTCTGGGGCTGCACTGACCAAGGACAGAGACTTTGGGGTTTGTTGGACTTTTGGGACTTTGGGTGGTTGCTGGACCCAAGAGACTTTGGGGGTGTTGGACTTTGGGGACTCTGGGTGATTTTTGGGTTGCTGGATTCAAGAACCAAAGGGAAAGGACACAGCTCAATTTGCTGGGGTGGGTCTTTTGCTCATGGTTTGTGTTATGAATCCTGTTTGTGGTGTTTTTTCCAATTTAATGCTGATGTCGTTTACCTCATGTTATTAAACATTTTCTGATACACTCAGACTCCGTGCTTGCGAGAGGGGAAGTATTGCCTCTTAGAGGCACCCAGGGGGTGGGATGTAATTGTCCCAGGTCACTGGGTGGGGGCTCGAGCCGGTTTTGCATTGCGTTATTGAAACGGAACCCCTAGATACAGAACCCGGCCCTTGTTGCTGCCAACTTAGGGTACGTCTACACTTACCTCCGGGTCCGACGGCAGGCAATCGATGTTCTGGGATCGATTTATCGCGTCTTGTCTAGACGCGATAAATCGATCCCGGATCGATCCCGGAAGTGCTCGCCGTCGACGCCGGTACTCCAGCTCAGCGAGAGGAGTACGCGGCATCGACGGGGGAGCCTGCCTGCAGCGTCTGGACCCGCGGTAAGTTCGGACTAAGGTACTTCGAATTCAGCTACGTTATTAACGTAGCTGAATTTGCGTACCTTAGTCCGAAGTACGGGGGTAGTGTGGACCAGGCCTAAGATGGGCAGAAGGGTTACACTTGGATACAGCCATCCTCATCGTCAACAAATCTTACTGTAAATGACATCTTTTCACTGTGACTAATGTCGGAAGTGCAGTCCATTATTACGGCGTCGTACTTTGCTTTGACGAGACGCATCAATATGTTATCAAGCACCTTCCTTGCCAAAAGGTCAATCAATTCATTTTGAATTGTTTTGCTGTGGTAATGGTCCATAGCTTCTTTACAAACTACTTGACGTAGGTGCTCACGCATGAAATCGTTGTATTTCCCAAGGAGCTTGACAAAACTGAGGAAATTACTGTTATGTTCAGTGAACAACTTGTCCAATGAGCCCCAGAAAGCCAAATTATTCTTTGCAAGGAAGAGGGTAATTGAGATCAGACACTTGAGCACGTTCCTACAATGCTTGTTTCTACATTAACAATGCTCTGCTTTTCTGCGTCTATGCATTTATTCAGCTTGAGCCTGGACTCACCCTCCATCCATTTGGAGTAGGCCATAAAATGGCTGCGTGACTTTTCATGTTGCTTCAGAGCATCAGTTAAGCTATGCCGGTAATTGCACACAGAAAGCACACGCAACAATTTGGCATTCTTGTCAAATATTTTGCAACACAAACAGACCACTTTGTCAGTTGATTTTGAGTAAACTAGCCAATGCTGATTCAGTTTCTCGCCATTCTTGAGCATTCTTTCACAGTGTGACTTTGAGAAGTGTCACTTCTGTTCATTTACTGGAAATGTCATATCCTCGATTTTGCTCGGCTCGTTCAAAACTGTATGATCAATATCGGCAGAGTTTAGGATCGCCAGTCATAAAGCAGGATCTGATGTATCGATTTGTGGTGTGCAATTTTTCTCACTGCTGTTTCTGTCATCATGCGAGGCTGATTCTTCTATATAGTTTCTCTCTTTTCATGTAAACCAGATTTTTCTTTATCATCAGTCTCCTTTTCATGTGAGCCACATTCTTCTTTATCATCACTCTCCTTTATATCGCCAGGAAAACTGGACGATTCTCCATCACTTTCCTCACATTTCCATTTCTTATCTTCAGGAAAATCTGCTAATTCCTTAGCAATAGGACTTCCATCACTTACACTTCGCTCCTCAATTTCTTCTGCACTGGGACGATCACTACTGCCTAAAGCCTGGCCTATGTTGTTCGGTTTCAGATATTTTCCCATCAAATTTGCCCCTTGCTGCACACTAGATTGCAATTGCGCATTTTGCTTCATATACTGAGCTCCTGAAGGCTTCTTCAGGGACATCTTTTATTTTCTTTAGGAGAAAACAGATAGTGTTAGGGAGAGCAAAAGTCTATGTTCCGCAGTCTTAGAAAGTCATCAAACATTACGTGTTAAGCATGGCAAAAGAAGTAACAGTATTTATTTTAAATTGTTGCATAGAAAGGGATTTGGTAGTTATCTCTAGCATCTCATTAAATTTGTCCTTTATTAGACACTATTTACACGCTTCAAGTCTTAAAACACAAGTACACTTTCACAATTACACAATAAAACAAGGTTCCCAATATCGCAGCTGGGCTCTCACTTCATTCTTATATCTCACTGCCTGACTGGCGACGCCCCACCCCTTATACACCCATGAGGGCATGGCTGACAACATTCTAGGAGGTTCTAGGAAAATTTAGTTCTCAGGAAGTCTGGAAGGTTCCATGAGATTCTACAAAGGTCCAGAATATTTTAGAAGGTTAGTAAAAAATGAATAAGGAATACCTGAAACATTTTACTTCAAACATTCTATTTTCCCTTTTATTGCTAACAACAAAAACAGCACCCCAAGCCCAGCGCCCCCCCCCCAACAAGCCCAGTACCCCAGGCAGTAGCCTGGGTCGCCTTCCCCTAAATCTGGCCCTATATACCACATTTGAGAGCAAAGTAATATCCTTTGTCCCTTCTGAGGGACATGTGTAGATTCCCAAACAAGTCTATATGCTCTCAGGCTGGGCAAAGTCTATTGCAAATCAATAACTGGCCATTGCACATTGCTTTTCATTATGCTTGGCAGTGCTGTGACCTGCTAAGGAGGGAGGATCTCTGCATAAATGTGCATTGTGATGAGCAGTCAAAGACAAACGGTGAATGTACATTTGCGTGTGTGGGCGCCTGCGCATGGGTAGGATGGTCAGATAGCAAATTGACATGGTAATTACCAGGGATAGGCGATAAAGTAATGTGGGGAAGGTATTAAACTAATAATGTTATTGAAATAAATAGCCAAGCGGGGAGCCTGCAGGAGGAGTAAAGGTTACTTCAGAGACAATTACTGATGAATTAATAGCTCAGTGCTTCGAGGTACTTAAGTGAGCGCAGTAAGTGACAGTGGCTCATGAGCAGCCAGCACCGTGTGAGGACTTTGGATTAAGAGGGAGGTTCATTGAATTCTAGTGGACTTATTTCATGTTGCAGAACAGATGGCAGTGTGGTCTAGTGGACTGGCAGTCAGGAGATCTGAGCTCTAGCCCTGGCCCTGCCACTGACCTGCTGTGTGACCTTAGAGGTGTCATCTCACCTCTCTGTGCCTTGGTATCACCTTTGATTAGACTGAAAGATCTTTAGGGCAGGGAGTGTCTCTGACGATGTGTACATACAGTGCCAAGCACAATGGAGCCCCAAACTCAGCTGGGACACCTTGGTGTTATTTTATACTATGATATAATATAATCATTATAATGAATTATAATGAATACATAAATGGGCAAAGGGGGACAACCCACTGGCCCAGCCCCACCAGATTTAGCAATTCAAGGCCCGCGAGGTTGAATGACACATCCCAGCTGGCTGGAGTTGCAGTAATTTTGACTGACAGCTCAGGTACATGTTCCTGGAGGAGTCAAAACACACAGGGAAGCTGCCGTGTGCCTGGGGGCTTGATACAGACCTGGTTTGAGCGACGTTCTGGATGGGGTGCTGCACCCACGTGAGCACTTCTGCTTCTACTACTTTTGCCCCATCCCGCTCTGAGGCCACCACGGAGGTGATGTGTGCCTTGTAATTCTGTGTGCAGTGTGCATGGAGTAGCAATGCAGCATCCCCGCAACTGTGTCCACTCATTTCTCTTCCAGCAAGGAAATACCCCAGCCTTAGGCTAGATCCTGCAAAGTACCGAGCACCCTCAGCTCTGACTGGCTTCCAAGGCACTGAAGGGATCAGCCTCTGACAAGAGTAGCTCCCAGAGTCCACATCTTTCCCGACTCCTCAGACACCAGGACAGCTCCAAACTCTTGCCTGTCCTTTGAACTGAAATCAAACCCTGGGAGGATCAAGAGGGGGTAGCTTAACTTTTGGGTTGCTCATGTTTTGTGCACCTTTGGCTTCCTAGCTCCACTGGGAGATGCTGGTGCCACAGGACCTCCAACCCCAAACAGCCAATCTCTCAGGTTCTTCTCCGAACTAAACTGAGTCCATGAACTCCTGGCAGCTCCCCCACCAGTAGCAAGGGCCTTTGTGTAGAAAATAATGTTTGAGGAAGCCCAGTTATGAGATACAAGCACTGATTGTCGGTGAAAACATGACAGATTTCATGGCCTGATCTGAGAGACGCATATTCTTAGTCCAGGATCAAGTCCACATTGCATTCATTTTACAGACAAGACAGAGCTAAAACTCTGAACTAAAAACAGCTCTTAACTTTGCTGAAGTTCTGATCTAGGTCCAGATTTTGTGACATGCCTCTGTGTCTTTCTAATGAGCATCTGAACTCCTCCAAAGGAGGGAGTGTGAGTCTCTCTAGTTAATTTAGTGACAAAACCAAGCTGTCAATATCTGACTCTACAAAATCCTTAATGTGGCAGTGCTTTTTAGCCGGAATTTCCTCTGCTAGACTTTCCCTACTTCTGGACCAGTTTAAAAGAAGAGTAATTTGTTGTGGTGGTGGGTTTTTAGAAAAATAATACTTAGAGAAGCAAACAAATATTTCAGAAGAGTAACTGTAGACAGATGTGGAGACTTCCACATTGCTACCCCTCAATCTTTAGCAAACTAAAAGAGTGAACCATAAAATCAACCAAGCAGCATTCTAAAGCATTTTATCCTGTGTCAGTGACTGTCAAGGAAAAAGTAACTTCCCCCAGACCAGACACATCGCTACACAGAATCATAGAATATTAGGGTTGGAAGAGACCTCAGGAGGTCATCTAGTCCAATCCCCTGCTCAAAGCAGGACCAACACCAACTAAATCATCCCAGCCAGGGCTTTGTCAAGCCAGGCCTTAAAAAGTTCTAAGGATGGAGATTCTACCACCTCCCCAGGTAACCCATTCCAGTGCTTCACCACCCTCCTACAAATAAGGTCCAAGTGCTGATGAATAAGTTAATGGCACAGGGTTCTACTGATGTGGTTGAAATATTTCATTTCTATAGTTAAAAAGCAAATCCAGAACTACCACACTGCTTTAGAGCCATGCCTTCAGCTGGTGTACATGATCCATTGATTTCGATAGAGACACCAGCTGAGGAACTGGCCCATACAGTCTACTGTGTAAACAGTTGGGACGATGCAGCAGAAACAGGGCAGGGGTGCCGCCAGCAAGGGACAAGGGTTAATCAGCTTGACATAAGCAAAAAAACCCCAGAGCAACTGTAAATGCCCCCCAGCCTGGTACTCAACTCAGTCCTATGACCCTGGGGGCAGGAGGAGCCCTGCCATTCACCGCCTGTCTTCCAAGCAGTCATTTGATAGCCTATCCCCTGAGCACATGTGCAAGAGGGGGAAGAAGTTGGGCTGAGTTTAACCCCTTGCTTGCTGGAGAATTGGGAGCAGCGCTGCCCCAAGCCACGTCTGCACACACTGTACTGTCTATACATTAAAAATCTAAATGAAAAGGAGACATTTACAAATGAGTAAATACGGTAATAATAATAACGCATAACAATACGGAAGGGCTTGGCCTAGAACTGCTTCCTCACACGTCTAGTTCCGTCGCAGCCAATGAGACTGTGTGTGTGTAAGGATGGCTCATATGAATAAGGGCTGGGAGGATCAGGCCCTAAACCAACATCAAATATTGATAAACCAGACAGAATATCAAAAAGCCCATGAAACGGGCATCGTTCATTCATGCATACACACTGCAGGTGACCTAGGAGCGTGCCTGCTGCGAGAGTCCTGTAAGAGCTACCCAAGCTGGACATCAAACTGAAGGAGCCCCTGGAAGTTAACCCTCGGTGCTTTGGTGCTCAGCACAGCTGAACAGAGTCTTACCTTCCTTAGCATGCATCCTGTTTGCCACCCACAAGAAAGTCATTGCCACAAGACACCCGACGTGAATATGCCGCATCCTCAGACACAGCTGTGCTACGAAGCAAACAAATGTACTGTCATGAAACAGCAAGGATATGCTCAAAGCTGCCTAGCTGGAAAAAAAATAAAAAATAAAAAGTAGGAGGCCGGTAGAATTAATAGTGGAATTAATAATTCATTGCGTGTTTGAATTAGTAACCTGATCTCTTCCTTGCTCCCTTCACTTGGTTTTAATGATCTGGATCAAATGTCCCTAGGATTTACACTGTACCAGATACCTTGTCAATACGCCATATTTAGAAGAGATATGAATGTTTCGGCTATGGTATATAACTGCAGTAAGGCTGTGCTGACAACATGCCCTTCTGGGGCTATGAAAATAATTTAGTTCACAATGCAAGACAGTGAACCAAAATGGGAATTTCAGCCTTAACACAGAAAAGTACCTTAGGAATTAACTTGATTTATACTGCGGCACAGGCACTCGCTGCACAAAGCCAACTGTTGATAAAAGCAAAAGAAACACAGAACATATTTTAGTCCATATTTTTAAACAAAAGCCACATTTCACTGCCGTTCCCAGAGATGTCATGCGATACGCATATCAAAGATCCAGGGAGCTTCCGATGCAAAGGTGCTTGCTCGCTTATCCGCCCAAAGGCTTGGGCTGGTTAGTTAGTCCTAACTGCAATTCACAACTGCCAGTGAAATAAACAGAAGGATTTTGTGCTGCACAGCAGGGCCTGGAAGGGGGAGGACGTTTAACCAGCATTTAGCTGGTGAAAAGTGGATGAGAAAGGGCAGCCCATTTTCTCGGCTATGTCTTGTATCTTGGCTTGAGTGGCAAAAAGCAGCACAGTCTGAAAACCTGGCAAGATTCCGGCAAAGCTTGGTGGTTTGTTACTACCTGTGAATATGGTTGGACACAGCCTGATGTTGGAAAAGGAGACCTGTGTATATTCAAGTGGGAACAAGGCAGGTTTGATTAGCTAAGAATGTCCTGAAAGATTTGCCTCTAAAAGATTACACAACAATTCTTTTAAATTGACTTCCTTCCCCCCTAGCGTCTCAACTCGACTTCCCATTTTGCTTTTTTTAAAAGAGGGACTAACAAGATGCATCTGCTACGATCAGACCCTGTGTCCTCTTTGTTTTATTCCTCACCCTTTCTTTATGGTCATCTTTCTTTATGGATGCATTAACAGGTGTGTTGTGAGCAAGACACGAGAAGTCATTCTTCCGTTGTACTCTGCACTGGTTAGGCCTCAGCTGGAGTATTGTGTCCAGTTCTGGGCACCGCATTTCAAGAAAGATGTGGAGAAATTGGAGAGGGTCCAGAGAAGAGCAACAAGAATGATTAAAGGTCTAGAGAACATGACCTATGAAGGAAGGCTGAAAGAATTGGGTTTGTTTAGTTTGGAAAAGAGAAGACTGAGAGGGGACATGATAGCAGTTTTCAGGTATCTAAAAGGGTGTCATAAGGAGGTGGGAGAAAACTTGTTCATCTTAGCCTCTAAGGATAGAACAAGAAGCAATGGGCTTAAACTGCAGCAAGGGAGGTTTAGGTTGAGAAAAAGTTCCTAACTGTCAGGGTGGTTAAACATTGGAATAAACTGCCTAGGGAGGTTGTGGAATCTCCATCTCTGGAGATATTTAAGAGTAGGTTAGATAAATGTCTATCAGAGATGGTCTAGACAGTATTTGGTCCTGCCATGAGGGCAGGGGACTGGACTCGATGACCTCTCGAGGTCCCTTCCAGTCCTAGAGTCTATGAATCTATGAATCTCTTGCTGTGTTTTGTCTCTCAGATTGTAAGCTCCTAGGGGCAGGGACATGCCCCTGTTTAGTGTCTGAAAAGCACCACGTACATCTCTGGTTATTATTAATAATTATTTGTATTACAGTAGCATGCAAAGGCCCCAACTGAGATTAGAGCCCCATTTTGCTAGCCTCTGTACATGCATATTGAAAGACTCAGCCCCTGCCCTACAATCTGAATAGACAAGACAGGCAGCAGGTGGAAGAAAGGAAGTATTATCTATATTTCACAGATGGAGAACAGAGGCACAGAGAGATGAAGTGACTTACCCTACGTCACACAAGAATTCTGTAGCAGAGCAGTTCTGGACTCAGCTCTCCTGAGTCCATTTTTCTTTATGTGGTACCGTCTAAACAATAAATAGTTATGTGTAAGAGGACCAGGGTTTGGTTCATGGGCATGTCTCACTTGGCTTTCATCTCCCGCTGTGCACAGATAGGTTGCTACCACTGCAGGTTTGTTGTTGTAACTCCTCTGTTGATTTTTTTCTAGCCCAACCTCCATGAACGCTGAGAACTGTTTCACAGCGCTCACTTACAAGAATGCATTAGCATTTCAACTGAGGGAAGCAGGGGTTATTTGGTACTGTGTTAGGTACATACCAATGCCCAAGTTAGCCCTGGACTCCCTAAGCAGGGGAGGCCGCCCTTGTTAAATGTGGTGCGTGGTATGCTCAGGGAAAATGCCACGTCCTCAGCAGCTGATGGTGTCATATCCTTACCATATATCAGTGCTGGTGAAAGGTGCTGAACTGGCAGTCTTGGAAACCAGAGTCCTCTCTTCACTGATTCCTCCATGTCGTCAGCCAATATGCTTTAAACCTGATGGGGAGGGATCACTTCTGAGGGATGAGGATAATTAAGTCTCAGGCCCATTCTGCCTTGGGAAGGATAAAGAGGAAGATATTAAGTACGATGATGGTTTTTCTGATGTGGTCACTCAGCCCCTAAGAACAGGACTGGGACCCATCAAGTCATTTCACACAGGAATTCCAACAGTTGTAAGATAATGCCAATCTGGGATAGAATGCAATCCAAGATCTTAAAGGCTCTGTATTCCATCACCAACTCGCATCCCATGCATTTATTCAGACAATAGCCCAGCCATGTTCTTTGTTAATTTAATTTTATCGCTAGTCTCATGATACCTGGTACTTTTCTGAAATCCTCAGCTCCTGGAGAAAAATGCTTACATGCGAACCTCGGCTTTTCATTTAAAAAAAAAACAGTACGTTTCTAGCCTTTACGGCTGCAGAGAAAAGCTTGAGAAATGTGACCTGAGTGTAAAGTAAAGGTTCAGACAACAGAAGCTCAAAAAGAAGAACCCAACAATAATTTTTATCTCATGATTTTTAAGCCAATCAGTCATCATGCTCATCCCCTCAACAATGTTGTGTATTGACCTGATTATTCCTGCAAGTAACATATTTTGGATTGATCATTCTACCAGGAATGATGACTATGATGGAGGTATTCAGTGGTTACCAATCAGGGTAGATGGGCAAAATACTAGATCTCCCATCTCTCATTGGACATTGATGCAAAGCATTCCCATGTTAAGTCCAAAGAGGTTCACAAATATTTTATGCCAGATCCAGGTCACATGGGCTCCAAGGCCCTGAAGTTTGAAAATCTTGGTGGGGGGCACACAGGCAAGGGTCAGGGTCAATGGCTTTGTGCTCATTCTGCCTGACTGAATCTACTTATAAAGCATCAGCTTCTATGGGTGCTAGGTGTGAGCTCATAGGGGGACTCGGACTAGAAGTGGGGCTAGTGGTGCTGCTGGAGAATACCATTTGGTCTTTCCAGTCTCAAGAGAGGTGAGAGAGAGCAAGTGGGCACCATGATAGGGTGTTTACCCCACACTGGCATACAAGAGGTTACTAAAGCCCTAGGGAGGCTGCGCGGGAAGGGAAGCAGCCAATAGGAGAGTGGCTGCGAGGAGCAGTCAATCAGGGCCCTGGAGTCTCACAGAAATGGAGCTGCAGGCAGAGCAGAGGTTGGTTGCTGCTGGGAGCACAAGAGGGGAGAACTGTGTCCCTAGCACTCTAGCAGGCTGAAAGAAAGCTAGCAGCATGGACAGGTCAGTTGCTGGCAGGGACCGGGGGAGCAAGGGAGAACTCCTGGCTGGCTCCAGGGACTGAGCAGCTGATGGCCCTGAGGTAAGGGCAAAGGAGGAGCTGGGGCCATGGGGAAGTGTCTAGGGAATCGTAGCAGTGGTGAGAGGAGCTGGAGGAACAGCAGGAGGCTGCGATACACAGGGTCCTTGGGCTGGGACCTGGAGTAGTAGACGGGCCCGGGTCCCTCCAACTCACCACAGGGAAGTGGCAGGATTTGGACTGCAATACTAACCGCCAAAAGGGGGAAACACGGATGGTGACCTGGCCGAAGGGTTGAGCCATGAAGAGGACACTGCAGTTCCTGGGGCCGTGGGAAGGGCTGCAGACAGACAACGGGGACAGAGCAACAGTGTGCAAGCCACGGATGGGAGGGCATCGGCATCGAGCTAATCCCCAGGAGGCAGTGCCGGACCAGCGGTGAGTGATGCCCCCTGACAGGCGCAATCTAAACGCACTGGCCAAGTGCAGCCTCAAATATGTGCTCATGGACAGCCAGCTAGCACCAAAAACCTCCCAGTCAGAGGTTCACAGACATGAACAGAACTTGTCTGGGCCTCTGCTGGTTCAGTCACCGCCGTCCTCACTCAACATCAGTGGGAATCTCTAGAGTAAATTAGCAATGGACGCTGCTGGCATCTGTACACTGATTTCCCTCCTGTAGCAGGATTACCATCCCCAGTGCCCCGGGGACATCCCGAGACATTATGGAACCGTCGGTCAGGAGGCACCGTGGAAGCACAGGGACACCACAAAGATGGTCCTGGCTTCCAATAAATCCCAGGAGAGCTGTGCATTTTAGGGTTGAACCCCTTTCCTGGTGGACTGGCGGATGGGGCAACCCGCTGCTTCCAAAGAATTGGTCCAAACCGACATTAGTCCAAAGATACTGAGGGTACGTCAACCGTGTGATAAAAAACCCTCTGGTACCGAATCTCCGAGTCAACTGCCCCGGGCTCGCGGTGCTATAAAGTAGCAGTGTCAACGTTCAGGCTTGGGCTGCACCCCACACTCTGAGACCCCACGAGGGTCTCAGATCTAGGGTGACCAGATGGCAAGGGTAAAAAATCGGGACGGGGATGGGGGATAATAGGTGCCTATATAAGAAAAAGCCCCCAAAATTGGGACTGTCCCTATAAAATCGGGACATCTGGTCACCCTACTCAGATCCCAGGCTCCCCCCCGAGCCCGAACGTCTATGCTGCAATTGTATAGCCCCGCAACCCAAGCCCTGCAAGCCTGAGTTAGCTGACCTGGGCCAGCGGTGCTCTTTTATTACAGTATAGACATACCCTGAATTTCCTGTCTCCTATTATTATTGTATTGTATTACAGAAGCCCCCAGAGGCTCCAGCAAATATCAGGGCCCCATTGTGCTAGGCACTGTACATACGCATAGCAAGAAACTGCCCCTGCCCCATAGAGCTTACACTAGAGAAGGCACAGAGTTGCATGGGAAACTTAGGCACTGAGGGGTGAAGTGACTTGCCCAAGGTCACACAGCAGGTCAGTGGCAAAGCTGGGAATAGAAACCACATCGCCTGCCTCCTCTCATTCCTTATCCTCCTGACCACGCTATTTCCCATGGAAATAACCCCTACAGGAAACAATTTAGTCCTAGGACATTGCCATATGTTATAATTTTATGACCTCAATGTAGGCAGCATCCCTGAACTGCTTTACTTAATATCGCCCCCCCAAATTGCTATGGATGTTAGTTTCACCAGCCGCACGCTCTGAAGCCAGGAAGAGTTTATGCTTACAAAGGGAGAGCCATGCCAAAGGACCACCAATTTTGTCAATAAAGGGCCGGCTTTCTAATGGTTAATAGAGTGACATCTCACCAGCTGACTGAGGGAGAACAAAGCAAATGCTATGTAAATAATGCCTCTTTCTCCTGCTCTCTCTCCAGAGAAAGAAATGCAAATCTTGTTTGCCTTAATGTTTATGGAGGGTGGAGGTCTGGAGAGAGTCAACACAGTAGCCAGAATCAGTAGCTGGAGGAGTGTTAGCCATCCATTTTGTACACACTGGAGGGCAGGCGTCCTGTTAAGTAGAAGTGGCTTCATTTTATTTTAACTTAATCTGGTCAGTGTTTCACGTGGCTGTCACAAGGAGAGCAAAGCACCTTGAACCGAGGCTACACCAAGGCCATCTGCAGGTAGGACAAAAACAATTCTTCCTATCTGTCAGTGAGTAGAGTGTCACCGTCCCTGGAGCCCGTGTGATACACTGGGTGATGGCTGTAGTGTAGCCCTGTTGTGTAGACATTAGGGCCGTTACCTTCTGACTGCACATTTGTACACATTTACCTTTCTTAATACAAAATGCATTCCAGATTTGCAAAGGGAAAATCTTTTTGGTACACTGAGGGCCTGACTCTGCTCGCTCAGATTTACACCTGTGTAACTTGGTGGCTCTGATGGGAGTTACTCTGTATTTACAGTCCTGAAAGCGAGCCCAGAACTGGGTCCTGACTCTCCTGGCCAATACTATTGGCATTCTCAACATGAGATAATACACGTGAGCAGCTCTAAGACAGGCAGTGAAAGAGTAATGCCATCTAGAAATGTTCCAGGCAATATAACAAGCACATCGTTTACCAAAGGCAACCCTGAAAACAGTAATGTTTATGTGTCTGCCTTGTAATCTAAGGAAGAAGCAGGTCATTTAGTCTACACCACTCAGATGAATTCTGTTTTGAAATCTGATTGGGTGAGACAGCGCAGTCCTAGTCTTTAAAAAGTGATCTTGGATCCAAGATTTCCAAAACCAGGGATTAGTGATTTTGGATGACTCTGTTTTTTGGGTGCTCAACTTGAGACACCTTAAGGGACCTCATTTACAGAGGAGGGTGTTCAGCACCTTCTGAAAATTCCCTTCTGGCAACTCAGGCTGGGCACCCAAAACCACTAGCCACTTTTGAAAACAGGGCTCCAAATCAGATGGGGACAGTGCACCTGACTTTTAAAACTTGTAGACTGGTAATCGCTCCCAATTAGTGTGGTTGTTTCTCAAAGACAGTTGGTACTCTAGAACTAAAGATAGCAAATCCACCCAATAAAGAAAGTACTGAAGATGAATGGTGACTCATAGGCAAGAAATTGATTATTACAGAAAATGTTAAGACCTCGGTGAATTACAATGTTCTTGCTCGACAGCTCATGCTCCTTTTTGTGCAGACTCTTGTAAAGCGGATGTAATCAGCTGAGGATAATCAAGACTTTGTGTTGCTTCTGAAAGATTTGCTTCTCGTGCGGTGCCACATTAGCCAGGGAAACGCAGAAGACAGCAAGCGTGTCATCTGTTTCCCTCCTTCTAAGGGTGAAATTCTCTGCTGCAGCAACAAAACAACACTCAGATGAATGCCAGGAAACCAAAAGACCCAAAGGCCTCAAAAGAAAGAGTGACAGGTGCTAAAAAAGTCACCTTCAATGCAGCAGGAAGAGAAGAAAGGGCCGTCTCTAAATCTAAGCCAGTAAGACATGTTGCATTTATTAATTAAGCAATAGGGATCGATACCCAAGTCATTTCTTGTGGATTAATGTCCAGCTGGGAGGAGCTGACAGCCTGAGGGACATGAACACCAATCTGTCATTAATCCCCAGGAAATGCTCTCTGCCAAGGTCATTAAGTGCCTGGATTTATTTTATGGGTGATAATAACAATAATCATACTTCCTCCCTTGACCCCCACCCCAGCTGAAGTGCTATGCAACAGCAGCAAATCAAATACAGTACAGTGTACACATGAATACAGACTTCCCTCTTCAAATACAAACACTCAACGTGTGTGTGTGTTCTATTTAACATCAGGGAGGAAAAGGCATTCAGCTACTGTGGTGCAGGGGCCCATGTAAGAATTAGATTCACTAGCCAGACGATGTATCCACGCCCAGAGATGCAGGGCATTCACTGCCCCCATTCACACTCACTGTGGGTGGCTGGGATGTGCCGTGGGATGTGTGGGGTTGGGTGGGGTTTACCTGTTTGGTTAAAGGGTCCAATTCGTATTTTTGTTATCTTAACTTGGGGGCAGGCGAAGGGTTTGAGCTGCCAGGGCAGGATGGGTGGCTAGCGGCTCAGTGAATGCGTCACAAAATTCCATTTGGGGAAGCGTCCAAGACGGATGCCATGGACCAGATGCTCCTGCAGCTGGTGTCATGACACCGGCACGTCTCTTCACTCAGACATCCGCACGCGCTCACTTCTTGCTCCGTATATTCCCCTTAAGTCCCCAGGTGCTCCTGCTGCTGGCGGTTACTCACCTTCCAAGCTTCAGATGGGCATAGAAACCACAAGAGCTTCAGAAGCCACAACTTCTAAACCAGCCTCTATCAGCCTGAGGGGCCTTCTAGCCGCCCAGCGACTCACTAAGGAATTTAAGGTACTGTGGTTATTGCTGTAGAGATGCTCCCAATAAGAGCCACTTAAGAGCAAGGCTCCAGTGACCCCCTGGTTCTGCTGTGTCCCATAGCAGTAACCATCCCCCTCGAGCAGACACCAGGAGGATTCAGAACAGGAGCGAAAGAGGCTGGTATTGCTGCTAAAAGCATCTATACCCAGGTCCGGTTAATGGGCACAAACAGTAAACCAAAGTCTGGGGCCCTGCTGCCCAGTGCAACCTCCACAACTCCCAGCCCTCTGCAGGCCCACAGCCTTTGCCCCCCCAACACCAGCAGGTGATCATCCCCCACAGGCAGTGGGAGAAAGCCCAGTGGTTTTGACCAACCCCATCACTGTCAGGCTGGCTCTGACTGCAGAGGTTTGAAGCTGTGCTGTAGAGCTCCTGGCCCTCGCTAGCATGGTTAACAGAGACATCCGCATGTGCCCCTTTCCTGGGGCACATGCTCGGTACTGGAGTGCATCCCTGACTCTCTTTATCATCCCACCTACCCTTTGAAACTGGCCTCTGCTAACAGGATTAGCCCTGGGATTAAATCCATTTTACTCACGGCAGGAATCGATGATGATGTTTTTAACTCCCCCCTATGTAGCTTACCTGTTTAAGGCAGCTGCTAGCAGTGGGCTGGCCATTGACTCTGTGGTCCAGCCACAGCCACTGTTTTCTGGTGGTGAGGGCTCAGGTAAAACGTATAATGCCTAATACTGGGGCTCAGGCGTTTTCTGTTGGGAGCCAGTACCAGGATTTACAGTATAGCTAGAGGTGCCAGCTAATAGTCTGACACTGGATAGCTCCCATCTCAGCCACACAGTGTATTAAAGCAGCCTACTCCCCTTAGTTAAACAAACAAAGCCCGAAGGAGCCCTTAGAAAAGTGCTACCGTAGGAGCCGAGATGTTAACCACAGAGTCTGGGACAAATTCCAACTCTGGCAATGACATTCTAGCTAAATTCCCCTAGCCCAGGGCAGGGAGTAAGGGGAGCTGGGGTCTGTTCCCAGCTCAGCCACTGACCGTCTGTGTAACCTTGTCAAATGACAGCCTCTCAGCTGTAAAACAGGGATACTGACACCAGGACCTGCCTCATGGGGATGGAGTGAGGCTAAGCTCAGTAGTGTTCATAAGATGCTTTGAGATCCCCTTATAGCAAACAAAATAAGGCTGTATTTGGATGTTTATAAGTCAAAGGCAGGCTATGTGAATGTAGATAGTTCAATATGGCTGTGAATATAGTCTTGTTCTTCACTCCCTGCCCTAAAATGTTGTGTATTGTTGCTGCCTTCAATTCCAGAGGTGGCTGTATTGCAGTGGTAGGTGAAGTGATCCCTTCCCTGCCTCAGGGACATTGCAAAGCTTACTAAGATCACCTTTGTAAAGTGCTTTGAGATCCTTTGATGAAAGATGCTGAAGAATGGCGAAGTGGTACCGCAGTGTCTGCAGGCCCCATTGTACTGAGCCGTGCACGTGCCCACAGTCAGACACTCCCTGCCCTGAAGAGCTGCCCAGTGTGTGGGTATGAAAGGCGGGCTGGAGCTTTGTTGTCTTGCTCGTGTATCTTAGCACCTGGTAAAGCATGCATTTGACTTGTAGAACCGAGCCACTATGAAAAACAAGTCAAGACTCCAGATCTCTTGTCACAAGCCCATCACCATCATCAATGAGAAGGTACGTGTTCTGTCTGCCTAGCGCAGGGTTACTCAGATGACACACTCAGTGCAGTTTTCTATTGGACATTCCTATGGCTGAGGAGAATGGTGACATCCCCTCAATTAGCAATGAAGACTGACCACTCGATGCCAATAACAGTGGGACACACCACAGTGGAATTGCCCTGTCTAGGAACTGCTCCAAGGGCTTTGAAGATCTGGACTGGGCTGGGTTCAGGCCTCTTTCATTGACTAGGATATGTGCATGTTTCAGGTACCACTGTGGCCTACATATGATAGATCCAAAGAGCTCAGCACCCAATGTGCACTTATTCTGCTGCCTAAATGGAACCTGAGCTTATTTGGAAATTTGGCCCTTTGGGCCTGATCCAAACCCCACTGACATCAATGGGGTTTGGATCAAACCTATAGGAATGTGTCTTTTCTAGATGAAGAGGTGTGGTCCCAACTTGAGTAGCCTAACACCAGTTAAAATCCTAGTGAAGACCAGGCAGTTGGTAGTTTTTCACATATTAGTGGGTTGAGTTAAAGACTATGGAAAATCCTAGATCTAGTACTAGGATTTTACCTCATGTTAGTTACCGTGTGTTAGTTAACTTGAGCTAAGAACACACCTTGTTTCTGAGTGAAGACAAAGCTTTAGCGTCTGATTTTCAGTGGTGCTGAGCCCATAACTCCAGTTAGGGTCAAAGGGTGCCTTGGGTCAGGTCTATGCTGTCCAGCATAGCCTCCATTGCTACGCTCATGGATAAAACTACAAAGGTGGTGATTAGCCCTCGCCTTGCTTGGAACAGACTCATCAGCCGGGCTTAGAAAGAACATGCTTCCTCCAGGCTCGATTCTTGTACAGGTGGCCAGAGCACTCTGGGTTCCGCCTGCTTTCCTCCAAAGCATGCATCCATCGCTGGCCACTGTCAGCAACAGGCTGCCTGCCTGGATGGCTCACTGATCTGGTCTGGGATGGCAGTGCCTAGGATGCTCTTCTTTGTGTGGTTTAGCTTCCCCATTCCATCCAGCTGCAGGCCGTGTCCCCAGTTGCTGCTATTTGTTGTACCCACTGGATACAACATTACTCAGGAAGCCAGGAGAGGGGGTGGAGAGCTCTCTACCAGGTGCTCCGAGGAGACAGCATATATCAGCCTCATGACACGTTCACCCTCGTGTGACCTGGGGCCTGCAATTCAGCTGCTGTGCCTGAACTGAGGAATCCTCATTTGTCAGCCAAGCAGTCCTGGGCTAGAGGGTGGGGGCGACGGGATGAGGAATAATGGTGACCAGCCAGGTCAGTCCTGTCAAATAGGAGTCTTGCCATGAACAGCAAGGACCTCTGCATCAGGACCACAGTGGATTAGTTTGTACTGCAACCATTTTGCTTCACTAGAAACAGAGTTACGCCATATCTGGGTCTCACCCAGTTTCTACCAGGTAAGAATCTATAAACCACAAGTCGAAAAAGACTTGGATTCATTTTAAATGGAAGGGATGTTATCAAACAGTGGGACTTCAGAGCTGATCAAGGGTTTAAAGACAGTACCAAGTAGGGAGAGGAATTACTTAGGCAGGAACACGAAGTAATGAGATGAAATTAAGAAAGAGAATATCTAGGCTGCATATCGGAAAAACCTTCCTGGCAGTGAGCTGCATTAGACGGTGGACTTGTCTCCTTGGGGAAGTACTGAAAGCCTCATTGCTAGGTTGCGGGTCTAGCACTGGAAATGTCCTGTAGGGACCAATCCTGCATTGGCCGGGAGATGAGCTGATCTCTTTGATCCCAGCATTCTGACATGAAATGAGCCATCTGCATCTCCAGAGATGACTCTACACACACACAGCACTAAGAATCCATTTCATAATTGATGCAACAATCAATATCTCAGCATTTTTTCAATGAAACTCTTCCTATGGGATACTTCTCTGTTCTGCTCCTAGAGTCTGTTGAAAAGTGGGGAAACCCGTCTTCCTTTAGTAAGTAAAGAGCCCAGGCACCATCCTGCCAACTGAGCATTAGTGTCACACACAGGCTGGGGCTGGAGTACAAGAACAGCCTGTCTTTGCAGCATGGCTTTCACGCTCAGCACACTGACCAAGGGCCTCTACCTCCTCCAAACGGGGCTGCCGGAGCAAGGGAAGGTGTAAATCCAAGCTTGGGCAGAGGGAGTCTGTGGAGTGGGGGAGAGCGTCTGTGGAAACTGGAGACTAAAGATCATTAGGGCCTGGCCAGAGGTGGGGTCTGTTTAGAGCAGTGGTCCCCAAACTGTGGGACATACTTCCTCTCACCCCCAAGAGGGCACAGAGGAACGTTTAGAGGGGCAAGCCCCCACGGGGGGGGGGGGGGCAGGGAGGGAGCGCCCCGCTGCCCCACCCCCGTCCGCAGTTCTGCCCTCATTCCCTCTGCCCCCTAGGCCAGCTCCACCTCTAGCCCCAGCTCCCTCACATCCCCAATTCTGCCCCCAGCTCCGTCCAAGCTCCTCTGCTGAACCAACTGTGCAGTAGTGTGTGTGTGTATGGGGGGGGCGTGGACAGATTCCATGACTGGTAAGGGGAGGGTGCGACAGGAAAAGTTTGGGCACCACTGCCTTCGAGATTGCTGTGCCGACAGCTGCTGTTTAAGGCTCTTCACATTTCCAGGGCCACCTCCCACACTAAGGGGAAATTCCCCTGAAGAATTTCCCTCCTCCAGGGAATGCAGATGGCTGAACTGGTGGAGCCGCATACAAAACTGCCACCCTCTCTCCCTGCAGTCTGCCTTTGCAGGATTGCAACCCAATAATATTCACAGCCTGGGCTGTGTGTCTCTCACTCCCCTCCCTTCTAGCCATGAACAAAGAGAGAAGGCTTAGCAGCAGAAGGGCCAGACCAGCTGGGCAGGGTTGTGCCCCATCGTGTTCCATATGTGCTGAAATACCTAGGCATATTGGGGTGGAATTTAAAGTACAGTTCCAGTTTCAACTCTCCCATTCTTTGCTAACTTGAAGTTATACCCCTGCATTTTCAAAGAGCTGCACTGGGTACATCGATACTGCAGCTGGGAGCATGCGTCTCTGCTCGGACACAGACGCGATTTGCTCAAGCTTGCGTACTAAACGGAACAGTGTAGTCGGGGGTACCACAGGCAGTGGCTCAGGCTAACTGTCTGAGTGCATAGCCGGGATTCCGGGTGGATTTGTCCTCAGGTGGCTAGCCCAAGTCTCCCCCTGTGCTACCCATGGCTACACGGCTATTTTTTGCATGCTAGCTTGAGCAGAGCATCTGCCTAGCCTACCCAAGTAGGGAAGCATGCTCCCAGCTGCAGTGTAGACATACCCACGGGTGTTTAGCAAAACCTCTAGATTTTCAAAGCTTAATGCGTGTGAACAAGTCTTCGAAAATTTGGCTCATAATGGTCCGAGATTATGCCTTCCCCTGTGTTCCTAGCCAGGGCCAAAGTACAGCCAGCGACTGAAGAAGCCATCTCAGGCTTTATGAGACCCAACATATGTTGGGACAGGACTTGGGCAGTCAGCATTGGGTAGAAGTCCTACTAGAGCGGATAGGTTCACAGAACTTCCCCATCTACCATAATAGTATAGTGGCTGCACCCAAGATGGTTAAAACATGGTTTGATATTCCAGTGCAGACCTAACCAGATTTTAACCATGTGTCCGAATTGGGCAAAAGCCCTGGATATACCTTAGCATTTACCTATGCTGGGGAACCAGAACCACATTTTGTGTTGTGGGCAGGGCCGGCTCTAACTTTTTTGCTGCCCCAAGCAGCAAAAAAAAGTGCCGCCCCCCGAACCCTCCCGCTGAGCTCCGCGCCGCCGGAGCCCGCCCCCCCCGCCGAGCGCCCCCGGAACCCCGAGCGCCGCGCCGCCCCCCCGCCGAGTGCTGCACCACCGGAGCCCGCCCCCCCCCGCCGAGCGCCGCCGGAACACCCCCCCCCCAGCGCTGCGCCCCGCGCCGCCCCCCCCCCCCGCCGAGCGCCGCGCCACCGGAGCCCGCACCCCCCCACGGAATGCCGCGCCGCGCGGCGCTCCCCCCGCCGCCCCTTACCAGGTGCCGCCCCAAGCATGTGCTTGGGTGCCTGGTGCCTGGAGCCGGCCCTGGTTGTGGGGATGACTGTATTGTGAGCCAGCACACTGACCCAGTTCCGTTAATGTGCTTGTGTGGGTTAATTCTAGACTCCCAGTAATTGGAGTCAACTCTCATTGACTTGACTGGAAGTTGACTGGTTAAACCCCAGGTAGCTCTTTGAAAATGTAGAGATTCATATTGTTGGAACAGAATTTATTGTGGTTCAATTGTAACACACACACACACACACACACGTGTGGGTGTGTGTTTGTACAGGGTCTAAAACAATGGGGCCCCAATCCTGACTAAGGGCGCTGGGCATGACTGTAATACAAATAAATTAATTAAATTATATTATAGAGTTGGGTCTTTGTTACAGATTCCAGTCTCGTCTGCAATACCGAAAGAGAAATTCTCTTGTGGCAGAGCAGAAGAGCTGCTAAGAGAATATTTACCAACCAAACTCGCCAACGTTACTTATGAGCCTGCAAAATGTGCCAGCCTCACTATTGCTTTAAGTGAAGAAATAAAACACTTGGTCAAGCAAGTCACTCCTCCTCGGTATAAGTTAGTTGTCAACGTCACCATTGGAAACAAAAGCAAAGATGAGACTGTGGATATAGTGGTGACTAGCCAGTGTCTGTGGGACCCTCATTCAGATAACTTCACATCCTCCCAGTACGTGAATGAGACACTTTTTTGTGTTGTTTTGGTACATGCTGTTTATTTCGAGTAACAATCCAAATACATCTCCTTCGCATAGGAAGAGCTTAGGTATGTTACTAGCTACAAGTAAAGCGAGACGCTGAGACACGGGTGTTTGATGACAAACTTGGAACTGTGCCATAGCTACAGCATACACAGTATGCAGAAACTCTAAAACAGAATAAAAATGCTAATTAACAGATGAATTTAAAGATGTGGAGAGAGACTATGTGCGCCGTACATCACGTATACACTTATGTGCGCAAGATGCCTTGTCATATCCGTAACAATACCTGGCTCTTACATAGTGCTTTTCACCGGTCTGGCTCAAAGTGCTTTACAAAGCAAAGTATGTATCATTCTATCACTGGATGTACTTTTACTAACAATATTGTTTTCCATTAATAATGTTTTAAAATGGAAATTATGATACCCAATACTTTTATTTCTGAGATCAACCATCTCCTCCAGTCTGTTACATCTGGCTGAGCCTGGGTCTGCATGGAACTCAGAGGCAGTTTGGACTTGTTGCTAAAGAATCCCAGGGACAACTCCTAGCCTGCACCTGCCAGATGTTCTGCCTCTGGCAGAACAAATTCAGCAGCTCCACTCTCTCCTGCCCTTGATTCAGCAAGGCACTTAAGCCTGTGCCTAACTTTCAGCATGTGAATAATCCCATTGATTTTGTGTACTTAATGGTCAGCAAGTGTTTAAGTACCTTGCTTGAATTGGGGCTTTTGTTTTCTACTTTATTTTGTATCTCTTTTAGGGGGAGGGGTGGTAGTGAGGAATTTTATTGAATAGATTGTGTTTTCTTCATTCCTTCATCTCCTCTGGGGTAACATCGCTGCCTTGAGGCTTTGTAACCAGGGCCGGCTCCAGGCACCAGCGCAGGAAGCAGGTGCTTGGGGCGGCCAATGGAAAGGGGCGGCACGTCCGGGTCTTCGGCGGCGGGTCCCTCTCAGAGGGAAGGACCGGCTGCCGAATTGCCGCCGAAGAATGAAGCGGCGCGGTAGAGCTGCTGCCGAAGTGCCGCCGATTGCGGCTTTTTTTTTTTTTTTTTCCCTTCGCCACTTGGGGCGGCAAAAAAGCTGGAGCTGGCCCTGTTTGTAACCTCTGGAACAGCTAGTAAGGTGTAGCCCTAGCAGGCCTCTATGCACTGCCCCTTCCTCCCCCCACAATGCTAGAGAATTCCAGAACAGGCCTGTGGAAAATCCAAACATTATTTCAGATATGAGGCAGTGTTCCTGGGAAGTTCAGAAAGTCAGTTCTGGCAGCCCTCTGCCTATGGAAAAGTCAGGCAGTCACCATGAAACAGCTTTTCTAACTTGAAAATAGCTTCAGTTTCATAAACAATAGAGACTATAAAATGCTTGGGAGCAGGTAAAGCAAATAACCTCATCCCTAAGAAACTGAGGTTTAACAACAGCTAGAACATCATGCACACACTTTCTCAAATAGATTTTTAGGATACATTTTTATTCTCCACGTGAAGTGTTGTACACAAATGATAAAGGATTTTACATTTTTGGGGTACACCATGCAAACCCATACCAGAGCATCAACACATCATGGGGCAAGGCTTCATAAATGCCCAGTGACCAGAAGTATTAGGGTATGTCTAACTGCATTGTAAACCCGGGTCTGCGGGACCCGGGCTCATGGACTCGGTGTTTCCAAGCCTGTGTTTGAGCATCCACACTGCTATGTAAACCCGGCTTTACAAGTGCTGGATCCAGGTCTCACAGCCGTGTTAACGCATCAATGCTATTACACTATGGAGACCTTCTGACTTGGATCTGTGGTTTGACCTGTGTTCACGCTGCAAAAGGAGAGGGCTTGGACTGGAGTCACAGCAGGAGTCGGGCTCTGACCCACTGCCCTATTAGGGCCCTAGGACCTGCGTCCTGAGTGCTTGCTGACCTAAATCAGACTGATTTGGAATGGGGGCTTGTAATAGGGTGCTGGCCAAAAGGCACTGACTCAGCCCCTGTTAGCTCAGAGCCTGCTAGCTCAGCTCCCAGTAAGGGGAAGAGATTGGAGCTGACAGGCTGTGGCTGATTAAAGCCCTAAAGGAGAGACACCTGTGAGCTTGATGGGGGAAGGCCTATAAAGCTAGCAGGAAGGAAGTAGAAGGGGAGGAACAGGAAAGTGAGGACCTGTTGCTCCCAGCTAGCTGTAAAAGCAAGCTGTTCCCCAAGGGGTTACCTGCCTGACAGCAAACTGTATAAAGCTGTATATACGTGGTGGTGGGAAAATACAAGGAAATAAAAGGGCACTGGTGATTGAAAGAGTGGTCTCTCACGAATTTGTGCCACGAGCAACGAAGGGCACGTCTGCAGAGCTCAGGTTCAAACCTGCGTCAAAGCCTGGTCTTTTGTGCAGTGTAGACATACATTTAAAGTCCCTTATGACAATAACCTCTGGATTAAGAGTTCCCAATAGTGCAGTGACATGGTAGACCCAAATGGCTTTCAGGGTGTTAGTACCGTGACAACGATGCACAGATCAGAGCAGTTACTTACCTTCTCCTTTTTAATTACAAAATGAAAGTGATGACACAAAAAAATGAGATAAAAGTAATGCTAAATGTCTCTTTCATGAAATTCTGAGTTACTGCTTCCACCTTCATTCTCCTCTTTCCTAACTGTGCCACGTTATTGTCAGCTAGCCTATAGGGATTTTTAAAATAATATATTAAGAATTATATTAAAGACACTGTATACAATATTTTATACAAAAGCATATGAAAATATATGCACGAGAAACCCAAACAGGTCAAAGGACAAGTTCAAATTGATGTTTGCATAGGAAACAGCAAACAGGTGCATGCTTGGTCTGCATTTCTTTTCAGAGGAAGCCGGTCTGGAACACACTGCTAAAATACAAAATAGGAATCCTCTTTGAGTCCTATGGCTTTCAGACATCTAGTCATATCTTCATTAAATGCTACCGAGCCACAAATCAGCACAAATGGCTTTCTTCTACAGGAATTTATCATTTTCTTAATCAAGTTCTCAGTTATATGGCCAGTGTGTGTGTTTTCTTGATAGCTCCAAGGAAGTTTTTCCAGGGAAGATTCCTGGAAAAGCAAAAAGTTTACACTGTATCAAGTTATTTTAGAAAAAAAGGATGATTAACACTTTGAAGAGTTAATGCTTAGACCAAACATCTGACCTCCCTTGACAGAGTTTCATCTGAAAGTTTACCCTTCAGGAATCCATCTAGGTGGTTTCTTCCAGGTCAATAATTGATGTAAATGAACCACTGCGACAGCTGTGCTTTTCCGGGACAATGAAAATCACAAAGCCCAGGATGAATCAGGTGTGAGCTGGGAACAAAGCATTCTCTGTCAAGGGGATCTGGCTGTGGAACAATCTTTCAGAGGAGATTGGGCAAATCGAGAATCTGACCATTTTTAGGAAATGTTGCAAAACATTCCTCTTTGAGACAGCCTTCCCATCAGAAGTGACACTCACAATATGAAGACCTCCCTCTATTCCCAACCCCCTAATAACACCCCTCTGCAAAAATAAAACCCTGCCCCAAGCAGAGTTTTGACCCTAAAAAGGGAGAAATGCCAGACATTCCATGAAGTCCACTAGGGCCTTTGCCATTGTTAGTGATTTTATGTGGAAAGTGCTCACATACTACCATGATGGGCAGCAGTATAAAACTGATTGATAAGTAGACAGATAGAATTATAAAAAGGAAGCTGTACAACTTGGTGTAAGATTAAAACAAACCTCTTATGAGAGGAAATCACAATGAGACAAGATAAGAGAAAAAAACGTATGGACTGCCATGTACTGATTAGTGTCAAACAGGCACCACTGCCCTGTACAGGATGAAATTTCAAGCCCTCCTCAATGTTTGTGACCATCTTATTCTTTGATGGCAAAAGGGTTTTAAGGAGCAGAAGGTCATGAGTTCTATTCCCCATTGCCCATACTGGCCAAATGTGGTACACAAAGTTCCACAATGAGGGACGCAAAAAATGATTCATGCAGGAAACGTAAAATGCTGTGTGATTCATACTGTTAGCATAAACAACTTTCTATAATCTGAGTGCAATGAATCTTTATTTCTGATGTAAATAATTTTCAACAATAGAAGTGAGGGAACACCAGATTTGTGTGGAACATACGTAAATTTGAGACTAAATGAGCAACATCCCTGAAAATGAAGGCTACTTCAGAGGTAGGCCCGTGTCCATGAATTTGGTAGAGTTAGCAACTTTAAGTATGTGGCCCCAACATTTTTACACATAGACACGACATTGGCTTCATCAGAGGACTCCAATGTGAGATAAGTTGATGAGAAAGTGGGTGGATACGTGCTGCAAGGTGAGACACCAAGCTGGCAGTGAACATTTGTGATGATTGAAACTAGCTAATCAACGTGAGCAGCGAATGAAAGCAGCTAACAAATCAATGCATGGGTGCTGAAAAAGGAAAACCCTTCGGGTGCAGTTTGTTTATTGTGAGTTTCACAGAGAGCTGAGAGTTTTATAAATACAATTTTTCATATGCAGCAATGATCAATTTGGAGGGGGGGAAATATTCCATGGCGGACACAGTTCAATGGGACTTTCCTAACAGAACCTCTGTCAAGACAGGTCAACTAGTGAGCGATACAGTTGAAAGTCTGCTAGTTAGTATGAACAGGATTTAAGAACATGTTCTCAGACAGATGCTACTGGATCAACACATGCCGTTGGCCACTGGTAAGCAATCAACTTAGATAACACTGAGGCAAAAGCAGAGAAGGCAGAGAGTTGTTCACCACAGAGAGCCCAGGGATGAGTGTATCTATATCAGAATGTTACCTGGCTAAGGACGTAACATGTTCTGACGTTCCAGTATCGAGACTGATCTTGGAGAAGAGGTTTCAAGTAAATATTTTCAAAAGTCCGGAAGCAACCAACCAGGGTTATAAAGGTTTCATCATCTTCATTTTCTGTTATGTACTGGAGAATGGGGAGCATTGGTGCTATGCCAGTTCCAGAGGCAAGCATAAGAAGTTCTCCATACTAGAAATTAAGTGGAGGATTTTGAATGGATTATAGTAATTGGAAATGGAAAAACCTATTAGATGACTCCATTCCTCTGAAAGGGTGCTATAGCGGGCCTATAATATCTGATATGTTCTCTAATGGGGGACTGTGTCAGGTACATTTACACACAACATTTAGTTTTTTCAAAGGCAAGATTTTACAAAACCCAAGCTCAATGGAAACTTTTTCATGATTAAAAAAAAAAAATCAAATGAAAACCATTTTTTCTTGGATATAAACATACCCCTGAGTTTTAAGCTTGATTTCAGCTAAAACATGTTGAGCCTCAGTTCAGCTGCCCCCACTGCTGACACCCCTTGTCAGCAGTGGTTTATATTTCCATTGTAGAAAAGCCCTCAGATAAAGATGAAAGCACTCAAATCTCATGCTGTAGAGTGTAATTTGGACAGCTGCAGGAAGGAACTCTTTTCTTCTCTGTACAATTGCTTGGTGCATTATGGAAGTTCTCTACCTTCTTCAGTAGCAGTGGACATTACAAATAAATAATAATAATACTTAGAACTTTTGATCCACAGAGCTCAAAGCACATACAAAAGGTGGGTGAGCATTATAATCCCCATTTTATAGATTAGGAAGTTCAGGCATGGGGAGGGCTTGATTTTCAGAAGAGCTGAAGGATCTCAGCTACTTGCCCAAGTTCACACAGCATGTCAGGAGAACCCTGGTCTCCTGATTCCCAGTTTGGTGCCCTGCCCACAGGACCACCCTGCCTCCTTTAGCCATGGCTAGGGACTGGATATCAGACTGGATGAACTACCAGGTCAGAATTGATATGGCAAATCCTATGAATCCATACAAAATCATATGAAGTGCTCACAGCCAAATCAATCACTTTTATTCAAGAGTTGGATTGAGGACAGCTGAGCTGCATCCCAACAGAAAAGTTAGTGGCCTGTGGAAATCAAAGCCCAAAGCTCCATTAGACTGAGAATAGATTTGCAAAATAAAGGGCCCACTCCAACTCCTGTTGACTTCAGTGGAAGTTGGATCTGATCTTTTATGAACTAGGGTGACCAGATGTCCCAATTTTATAGGGACAGTCCCGATTTTTGGGTCTTTTTCTTATATATGCTCCTATGACCCCCCCACCCCCTGTCCTGATTTTTCACACTTGCTGTCTGGTCACCCTATTTATGAACAAATCTACCTTAAGTGCTATGAAACTTTCAGCTTCCTTTTATACAGGCCACTGATTTATACAGCATACTAATTCTTTGGGACTGCCATCAGTGGGAGCCAGGGGTGCTTAGCACCGCTCAAATTCAGGCCCTACATGTGCCCAGGCTACCAGTAAGGCTGGTTCCCCGTGGTACAGTTTGCAAAACCTATTCTAACTTATGAATTGGTAAATTAGCTGAGCAGGCTGGAAGCAGGGCACAGAGATGGTGTTTTGGGACTATTTCGCGATATATTGTGAATGACCTATTTAAATTGCTGAGCCATATCCACTTTTAAAATACGATCAGTTTTGATGTATTTTGGTAACAAATTACTCTGAATGCAAAAATAAAAGGGAATTTTATTTTTGGGTGTTAGCAGAAGTCATAAAATACCCTCCATCTATTATTATTATTCATAAATAATACAAATAATTATAAACAGTTTGAGCTTCTATGGTGACTTTCAGCCAAGGGTCAGAACGTGCTTTATGAGCTGTATTTACCAGGGCTTTGGAGCGGAGCCGGGAGCTGGAGCACAGAGCAACTCCAGAGCAGTGGAGCTGCAGGTTTTTGCCTGGAGCTGGAGCACAGCTCCAAAGCCCTGGATTCACCCTCTGTTGGGATGCAGTCACTTCTGGCAATGCAGCACAAACTTGATCACGAGTTCTGAAGAAGGGGAAGTGAAGAATAACTTTTCCAACTGAAACAGCAGGGGGGATTTCAGCAGGCAGAATGTAATTGCTCTACCTGGAATTTGGCCAGGTCCCTGGGGTTTTCACACTCCTACGTTGCAAGTGCCATGGGATCTCTAACGACCAGAGCCACAATTCTACATCTCATCCAAAAGGTGGGGATTAAGTAACAGTCCCTATGTTTGTGGGAAATCTCTCCAAAATTTGATATAGTCATTTTTGCTGTGAGTTTGGCACCCATACGTGGGATCACTATTTGCAGCATCATGGACATAAGACTGCACACCTCACTGAAGTCTGCATAATCTGATGATACCACATGGGCCAAATAAATATATCAAATGGGTCAGATCTGGCCCTGGGACTAGAAGTTTGATACCTCTGCTCTGGTCAAACTTGGTCTTGAAACATCAATGTAGTTCAAAGTGATGCAAAACAAATTTGCACGCATTTTTGGTGATAACTCTGACCAGTTTTCTTCGTTTCAACACTAATGAAATGGATGCTCAGCAACAGTTGCTAGTGTTTTATAATCTCCCCCACTCCTCCCATTCCTCTCCCGCCTTACATATTTTGCATTCTAACAAGATCCATTTACTCCAATCGACTTCAAATGCTGTAGCACTGTACAGTAAATGCGTGAATCCTTCAAATAATCAAAATAGTAATCTAATTGACAATCTCCCTTTGGTACATTACACAAAGTGAGCTACCATGTGCTGAGCCATTCTGTATCTATTATATAACTAACCTGATTAGGGCTATATGGGAAGCCTCCAAATGGCCCTCGCCAAAAGACTGTGTCTCCTTCAATCCAGGATTTTATATATTGTGACATTAGCCCAGCCTTGTAGCACTATTAAAAAAAATCACACAAAAGGAAAAAATAATTATACTTTGTTGGAAAGTTTCCCAGCTTAACGTTAATTACAAAATTATCTCTGTTTAAACAAAAGGGGGAAAAACATTTCAGGGATTTAAAAAATGACTGTTCTATTTGCAAAATAATATAAACTTGTAACAGTAACAAAGACATTTAACTGAAATGATACTGGATCAAATCCAGCTTGAATAGAATGTAAACACAATACACACTTATGAAGCCTAAGCTTTCTGAACCTAGGAAAGCCTATCAGAACTCTCATTTACAAAGCACACAAAGAAGAACTCCTTACAGTCAAAAGCACAGCAAGCTTTCTTGTGTTCTCCAGAGCTCAGAACACGGCCATGTAGCACAATTATTAAATGACTGGGAGCTGGAAGTGCATTCTGGGTATTGATATTCAAATGAACACCACATATTTTACACTTTGTTTCAGATCTCCCAGATGCTACAATGGCACAGCAAGTAACTACTGAACCGGAGTCAGATTTCCCATCTGAAATGTTAAAATGGGTATTTTTAGTACAGATCATCTGAATGTGAAAGGATGCTCTGAGATTTTACAAAAATGTTGACATGGACCTCACTAAAAACGGCATTCACAAAAACTGCTCTTCTTCCTAACAGGTACAAAACCACTGTGAAAACACTGTTAGAGTCTTCTGCATAAAGACTTCATGTGTTACTGGCAGGAGTCATAGCTTGCCTGCAATAGAGGACACAAAGGGAAACGCTAAAACCCTGGGATCATCCAGTTAGTCCTGTTACCATCCCTAATGGCATCCATGCTGTAAGATACTATCAGAGACATTTTCCATTCAATGGGCCTTGCATCTTGGGTAGTCATTTAACACCTATGCTGAGTGGGTAGAAAAGGTATCATATCAGAATGGTTTGTATGGTAAGCATCTTACACTCACCTTCCACAAGCATAAATGGCAATGCAAGGTATAAGGCAGTAGCAAATTAGCAGTTACTTCATGTTCCCTACACAGCACTGGGCGAAAAGCATTTGGAACTGAAACACTCTCCACATCCAAATATCCCCCCTCAATCTAAATGAGAAATGACTGAACTGGTTTACAATTAATTTTTGTAAATAAAAAGAAAAAATATCTCCTGGGATGAACACTTCTACACTCAGTTTTATACCAAAAGAAACCATAACATTATAAAATCACTCAAAGGAAGGTGTAAGAGTACGGCTTGGCACTTAAGGACTAGAGGCCTAGGGCTAGCCAACTCTGATTACTGAAGGAACTGCTCCAGCCCACCTATGCTGTGGGACCTGAGGGAGACAGCTGATTCCCCTATCAGGGGCAGCAGGAAGCTGTGGTAGAGAGTGAGGAAAGGTTCTTGCAGGGAACATGAGAACTCAGAGCCAGGAGGATGAACTCCAGCCAAGTAAAGCATGGGAGTGACTGTTAAATTAGGACCCAGCTCTGGAAAGGAGGAATGGGGACTTTCTACTGAAGGGGAGAGAGATATTGAATGGGGGTTGGGGCCTGGAGGGAAATGTGTTTCTGAGGATTGACTAAATTGGACCCCAGAAGGGGATTGTTTTAAGTACTGTGGACTGTGCAGTTCTTAAGGGGCCCTGAAGAAGGGAAACAGAGTGACCCTAGGCCACAAGGGGGGTGCTCAGAAGGTGGCTGACCCTGTTACAGAGGGTTATGCATGGTAAATAGCAACTCCCTCACTCTAAACTGTAGTATCACAAACGTGATAGTGTAACAATAGGAAACAGAGGGGTTTGAACATTACTTGGATTGCACAGTAATAATAATATAGTACTTCCCAAAATTGCCTGAATAGTGTGAAATATACTACAACCTACACAGCAAGTTATAAAAACGGGTACTTTCTGAGGAGGTGTTGCAGGCCTTTTATTACTGCCAGAGAATCACTATAGTTCCCTTTGGGATGAAAGGTTCTATATAAAGGAAAGGTATTATTACAATCATTACTATTATTATTGAAACGCAAAACCTGTGTAATAAGCAAGTATACATGAAATTTCACAGTCAACTTATAAATGTATCCTATTAATGCAGCTCAAATGTAGCACTTTTCCCCGATTGCCACAACAGTGAAATAACCCACCCATAAAAGTCTTTTATCAGAGTTACACACATTTCTAAAGGACTACATTCTATCATACAAATGAATAATAAATCCTCAAAAGTATAAACTCCTGGGAGACAGGCAGAGGCTAAGAGGTTGTACTCTAATCTGCCTGGAAGCTGTAGCTGTCAGAATTTTACACGTGGAGTAAAATCCATCTTCCCCCCAGAAATTAGCAAAGATATGTAAATATGACCAGAAAGATGGAACTGATTTTGATTTCCTACACAAAATAATTATTTTTGCTGACCCTGGTCCTGCAGTCCTTATTCAGGCAAAACTTCCATCTAAGTCGAGGGGTAAAATCTCGGCCCTGTTGAAGTCAATTGGAGCTTTGCCATTAGCTTCAATAGGGCCAGGATTTCACCCCAAACGGGTCTCAGTATCAGTTTCTAAATGTGAAGACCACAAAACAGATGCTTTATGGTTCTACATATTTTGCAGCAAAATGAACAGTTTCCCTGAAAAGTGTCCTTAAAGCAAACAACCCCTCAACAAGCCTAATTGCTGAAGGTTGCTCTTGTGATAAAGGCACTCTCCAGGGATGCAGGAGAGCTGTTTCATTTCCTGCTGTACCACAAACTTTCAAAATCCTCCATTGGCATTGCCACTGCACTCACATGACAGACTTTAGGGGTGAAAAGGGACCAGAGGGGCATCATTCCCCCAGGGATCCATGCACAGGATTTAGAACTAATCCCTGATCCTATTCCTACCACAGTCAATTGCAAAACTCTGACCTTGATTTTGTAAGGATCACTTAATAGAGAATAGGTTGTAAATAATTTATTTACAAGACACCTTTTCACTTTCAGTTTTGTGTATGTAAAATGACCACTCTTATCAGCAAAGGACAATTGCCCCTAAATAATTACAAAATGCTCCATGACACATACTCCTAATTATTATTCTCATTTGCTAAATATTAACAGAGTGAGTTCTGTACATTCAATGGAAGAAAAACACAGTCCCAAGTTGTTTACAATCTTATCTAACTAATATAGACTACTTACTTTTATTAAAACTTCAAAGTATCCTTCAGCGTTTACAGGGCTAACTGGAGTATAAGCTCTCTGAACCTCCAAACCATTCACCATCCCTCTGAGAAGAAAACAAGATGGTACAGGAAACCATTACTGGAATCACTGATTGATACTCTTTGGAGTGATGAGCAAAGGCTATTGTCTGAAATACACAGCAGTCTTTCCTCCCCATGGGTCATCCTTTGCTGAGACAGATGTTCCCTCAATTAGCTAAAGATCCAGGGAGTGAAATAACCTCAGATTTCTCTGCAGACCCTTTACGACACTCTTTAGTATTCCTCCAATTCTCTAGGCAATGGCACCAGCTATGTTGCGCTTGTAGCTTCCCCAGACAAATCAGGCAAAGGAGTGTAACAGACGTTTTGTGTGGAGCAGATGAATGTGCAGTATTGTGAGGAAATGCTATATTGGTAAATTTGAACTGTTTGGGCTAGAGGCTGTTTTTCACTGTTTGTACAGCATCCAGTAAACATATAATAATAATTGATATATATCAATGGTGCCTATAGTCTGACCTTCTTCTGTATCTGACAGTGGTCACCATGAGAAACTAGCACAGATGACAGCTCCTCCCACATGGCCCCTTTTTGGCAAATACTATGCCAGGGGAGGGAATGTTTTTCCTGACCTCAGCTGGCAATCAGCCACAAAACACATGGACTTTGGATACAATATTGCACGGTGCTTAGCCACCCCAAGCTACAGGGCCTAACATTGAACTCCTTTTCGTAGTTTGCCTTCATGCCACCACATTGATAAAAATCGTGTGCTGAAACAACTACTTTTTCTCTTTTTCCTTCTGTTAATTGCTCTTCTTAGCCACACTTAGTTCTCTTTTCTCCACCACCAACACAAAGGTAATGTTGGGAAAAAATGAAGCTATGGAGTGGGCTTTCACCATAAAATTAACAAACAAACTCATGAGTTCTTTCAACTGTATCATTACAGAAGCACAGAAATTATGATTTACTTGGTATGAAATCTTTGTATATTGACAAACTGCATATTAAGTCACGTAATGTAGCCCATTTAACTAGAGACAAGTACAGTACCTTAACACAATATGTTGTCCTAAACTCAATCCCAGGCTGCTATTTCCTGGCAGCTCAAATTTATACTGGTAGGTGTCCTCTGTTAGCTGTTCCACAGAGCTTATCTTGAAAGCAGTAAATGTATCTGGATTTAATTCTGAATTACTACTCTGCAAGAACAACAATAAGCAATTACTGGGGTAGGCAGCATCCTTTATTTCACTTTTATTTTTAAAAAAACGTGTGTGTGAATTTAGTGCTGGTGAAACTTAGGACCCCAGAAAAATGTGCCTTGAAAACTCTAGGGACAAGCACAGATTTGGGGTCTCTCTTCTGGTTTGTTTTTTTGCAGTTTTTTTTTCAAAATCTAAGATGTCATTTAAAAAAAAAAGTTAGATTCCAGATCCTATGACCACAAAGAAAACCTTCTAAACATGACTCAGTCCAATGCTGTCTTCCTGAGGGTACAGAGAGAGTTCAGTAGAAACAGCTCTAAGAGAGCTTAACATCCTAATGGGGACTTAACGCTGAACTCTAATGACCATTTTAAAAACCAACACTGTTAATTATTTCACTGCTGATTATGTTAGTAGAAACATCCTGCTTTACCAGCATGGTTGGCTTTATTTGAAAGGGCATTTGACAGGAATAAAACTATGTTTTGAAGAGGCAAATAATTGACTGCTGTGTCAAATGTTAATTTTTTATCCTCAATATATGAACCTGAAAATGAAGGTAAAATAAAAGTTGTCTAAGGTGAACAGTGAACGCTATCATAGCAGAAGAGATGCTGACACTCTCATCTCTGCTTTTTTCCCTAAAAACTTGTTGCCTCAAGCTGTGGAATCACCACCTATTCTACACAGGGCACATCACTGTAATATCCAAACACCTTCAGTAGTGCATTAAGAATGAGAGTAACACCTGTCATGTGTTTGTTCTCTCATCCTCTCAACAGAGAAAGACGTATGTGCAGGACTTTTTTTAATATACATGTTGCTATGTCTTTATGTTAGGGACAGAAAGACCAAAGAAATGCACCTTGCACTTGGACCGGAAGGTGGTGAAGTTTATGATGGTCCTTCATTTTCTGGGTGAGTTCATTCGAGTTTCAGACTGGCCCTGAAGAAAGTTCTGTCACCTGCACAAACAAGCTTTAGTCTTATTTTATCGCCTTCATGTGATGTGAGCTTGCTGTAGTGGCACCAGAAACCACACTTTAATGAGGTACATAATGAAATCCAGAGAGTTTGGGAATTTCCATTACAGCAGCTACACCTCTACCTCGATATAACGCGACCCGATATAACACGAATTTGGATATAACGCGGTAAAGCAGTGCTCCGGGGGGGGCGGGGCCATGCACTCCGGTGGATCAAAGCAAGTTCGATATAATGCAGTTTCACCTATAATGCGGTAAGATTTTTTGGCTCCCGAGGACAGCGTTATATCGAGGTAGGGGTGTATTATGGGGGAGGTCTACATTCCTCTAATAAAAGACCATTATAGATCACCCCACCCTCAGCTACTCAGCTATCAAACGCTTACAAACACAAATGTGATAAAAGTACTGACTGATTGGATGCTATGAAGAAGGCCTTTAAAGTCCCTACCTCCTCCTTCTGTTTGGTCAGGAGGCTTCTGTCTTTCTTTGCTTTGGCTTCTTCCCACTGGGCTAGCTCCTTCTGATACACATCATAGACACACGGTTTGCAGCCACTGCCACAGCACTGAGATTGCAAGGGTTCAGTGGGCATAAGAGAGAGCCAGTCATCCTCACTTTCACTCATTACCTACAAAACACAACCCAAGCATCATTCACAGGGCTACATGTTTTAAGAAAGAGGCACACATGAATCTGGTGCTAGCTATCTGCTGCTTTAGAGACATCCATCTCAATATGTTGAAGATTTAATTCAGGAGGCATCCAAACTTTATCTAGCTGAAGATATATTTGGCTAACTTGATACAAGCAACGCTCCATCTTCATTTGAGTGGCTGCAATCCTCTGCTTTAATACAGAATTGTTATACTGCATATGACCAATGGCCCACAAAGTCCAGTATCCTGTCAGTGACTGTGGCCAATACCAGATGATGCAGAGAAAGGTGTAAGAAACCCATGAACAGTTTGGTGAGCGGTTTATGCCCAGCAGAATAAGTGTCTGTATTGCGTATACATTAGACAGGAAAAATAATGTAACTGTGGATGTTCTCAATATTCATATAAATTGCTATATTTTTTAAATCCTAGACTCAGCTTCAGTGACCAAAGAAGAGCATTGTGACCTAGGATTTATTATCTCTGTGGGCCACACCCCTACATTAAAGATGAATACTTGGTGTGCTCTGGTCCCATCTTTATCTTGCATCTTCCTCTAAATCCCCTCCTTCAATACATCTTTATTAAAGTACTGTATTCAACATATAAAGTAGCATTCTAAAATGTGGCCTGCAGCTGCCCCCGCTTTTAATAGAGAGGTTCAACCTCTGGGAGGCTGGAAGATAAGCGATGCTGGAGAAATACAGGTGGTGGTCAGAGAGAGGAACTTGACAGGGAGCAGTGTTTAGTGAAATCAGTCAAGTGAAGGGCCATTTTGGTGAGCAAGAGAGTTGCTACAGGGTTAGAGATCGAATAAGTAGGCGAGGGCAAGCACTGGTAGAATTATCTTTAACTCCCCATCCAAATATCCTTATATCAGACACTCCTAGATCATGTCCTATCAAAAGAAGTCCCAAAACTGACCTCTGTGGAACATCATAACTTTTTAATGCACTGCTAAACTTGATATTATTCTCAATGCTTTGGCATACACCGATGAAGAGTGCTAGTTAAGAGCTAGATATTAATGCTGTATCATTCAAAAATGAAGAAAATTATAAAACCACAAGTGGTAGCGTTGAAGAATACTTAACACCTATAACCATTTTCATTTTCAAGGTGCTTTATGGGCATTAAAACTTATCTTCACACTCGTGACAAACATATTATTATTCTCATTTTACTGATGGAGAAATAGAACACTAAGGCCACCATTTTGAAAAGTGGCCACTGACTTTAGCAGTCTAGCCACAGGGAGCAACATTCTGAGCATCCATAGCAAAGTCAATAGGAGTCGTGGGTGCTCAGCATGTCTGACAAGTTAGGTCCTAGGTGTCTGTTATCTCAAAATAAGTGGCCATTAAAAAATTAGCCTTTGTGACCTGACCAAGGCCAAAGATTAATCTCAGTTGTTAGCACAGAGCCTACAACTCATGAGAGCTGACTCCTAGCATTGTACTCAGACCGTGCTACCTTCCACCCAAGGAATATTCTTCTTTCACCCAAAGATAGTAAGTTCCTTGGAGCAGGTACTATGCCCCTATCTTTCTGTTGGGAAAGAGCCTAGGACATCAGGGAAGGCAGGTCTCTGCTTTGGTGAGTTTCCAATCTGGACAAACGGAGAGTAGGCGAAAGGGGCCTGTACAACACAGGAGCAGTGTTTGGGGAGGGCATTCAATACGCCTCTCAGTTCTGTGATTCAGGTACGGCTGTAGTATGATAAAACCATCTTCCCCTTGCAGTCCAACCCAGCCATGCAACCCCATCATGCTACAAGGCAAAGGCGAGACTGGGAGCCTGCTGCTCCCTGTAGCTACGGGAGGTGGCAGCTAATCATCCCAGTTGGTGGGACCCAGAGTCAGGGCAGATTGCAGAGCGGCTCTCTTGAAGCCCCAGCTCCCGGAGTCATGGGATTAGGGGAGAAGCTCTGCATTCATGGATGGACAGGTCCAGTCTGTGCCACGGCAGAGACAGGCTTGGAAATGGGGCCCCCAGGTAGGGTTGTCAGGTGTTCAGTTTTTGACCAGAACCCCTGGTCAAAAAGGGACCCTGGCAGCTCCCGTCAGCACTGCTGACCAAGCCACTAAAAGTCCGGTCGGCGGCACAGCATGGCTAATGTAGTCTCCCTGCCTGACCTGCCTCCCACGGCTCCCGGAAGTAACCGGCATGTCCAGCTCCTTGGTGCGGGGCGGCCAATGGATGAGCGCTGGCTCCGCAGCTCCCACTGTCCGGGAGCCGCGGCCCACAGGAGCTGTGGGGGCGGCACCTACAGACCACTTCTGGGAGCTGCCTGAGGTAAGCGCCACCTGGCCAGAGCCTGCATCCCGAAACGCTCCCACACCCCAACCCCCTGCCCCAGCCTGGAGCCCCCTCCTGAACCCCAAACCCCTCGGTCCCAGCCTGGAGCCCCTCCTGCACCCCAAACCCCTCATCCCTGGCCCCAGCCAGAGCTCTCACCCCCCACCTCACCCCAACCCTTTGCCCCAGCCCAGAGCCCCCTGCACCCCAAATCCCCAGCAACACCCCAGAGCCTGCATCCCCAGCCGAAGCCCTCACCCCCCTGCCCGGTGAAAGCGAGCGAAGGTGGGGGAGAGCGAGCGGAGGGCGGGGCCTGGGGCAGGGGCGGGGCCAGGGTGTTCGGGTTCCCGCGATTAGAACGTTGTCAATCCTGCTGGCGGAGCAGGGCCCAGCGCCCCTCCGCTCCGCTTATGGCTCGCTATAGCCCACGTGGGGTGGGCAACACAGGACATGGCGGGGGGGGGGTTGCTCAGGGACTGACACTCCCCCCCCGAACTCCCTCCCGGCAGTGACCGACTCCCCGGGCTGCTCGTCCTGCCCCGAGCCATCCTCCGGCTCGCGACCTACCAACGGCCGCGTGCCCTCGGCGACGCCCCCACCATTCGCGGCCCCCAGAACACGACTGGCGCGCGCCCCCTTTCGTCGGGAGGGCGGGAACAGAAAGAGCTTACCCACGAGTCATTGGCTGACGGTGCCGTCAGTCGCCGGGACAGCGAGCGTGCTGCGTACCCGGCATGCCCCGCGCTAGGGAAAATGGCGGCCCCCAGTCGGTGACTCTTCCGGGTGGCTGGGCCGAGGAGGGCGAGGGCCGGAGTCCCTGACAGGAGCCGACCATGGCGGGGTTATGGTGGCCTACGAGGCCAGCGGCCGGGGCGCTGAGGGCGTGGGGCCCGCGTGGGCCGCACCGCGGCAAGACTGTGCAGGCTCCCCGCAGGCCGCTGCCCCGCACGCCCTGGACCACCCGCGGGCCGCCCCCGGGGGCCCCCCTGCCCCGCAGCTGGCAGGACAAGCGGCCGGTGCAGGAGCAGATCCCCGGGCTGGAGCAGGTCACCTACGCGGGCAAGCAGTACTTCGTGCCCTGGCTGGCCCGGCCCCGCCACCCGCCCTGGGAGCGTGGCTGGCACGACCCCCGCCACTCCCTGGGGCCGCGCTACGAGGCGATGCCCCTCTACAAGGAGCGCGTCTGCTACGTGTGCCACCAGCGAGCCAAGATGCTGGAAGGTAGCGGGCGCGGGGCAGAGGTGCTGGGTGGGTGAGGGAGCCAGGCCGCCGTGAGGACTGGGGGGAGCGGGGCAGCAGCACCCAGCCTTGCCTGGGGCAGCAGCGGGGTTTTGGAAAAGGCGGCCCCCTCGTTAGGGCACCAGCCTCGGGAGAGCCAGGGTCAGTTTCCTGAGCTGCCACTGCTTTCCTAGGTCACCCTGGGCAAGTTACTGCAGCTCTGTGCCTCACTTCCCCAGCTGGGGATGATAGCTGCTCCCCTGCCCCCCCCCCCATTATAAATACATGAGGTTGTGAGGTGCTCAGATGCTACAAGTGATGGGGTCATATAAATACCTTAGACGGGGAGGAGGGGTGTAGAGAGACCTGCCTGAGAGAGCTAGAGTAGCAGTTAAGGGGCACCCACAATAATATGCAACAACTAGCTGCCAGACCTAGCCTATAATTAGGGCCCTACCAAATTCAGGGCCATGAAAAACTCCTCACAGACTGTGAAATCTGGTGTTTTGTGTGCTTTTACCCTGTACAGATTTCAGAGGGGAGACCATCATTTCTCAAATTGGGGATCCTGACCCAAAAGGGAGTTGTAGGGAGATCACAAGTTTGTTTGGTTTTTTGGTGGGGTGGGGTGGAGGGAGAGAGAGAATCACTGCGCTGAGTGGCTGGAGAGCAGTGGCTGTTGGCCGGGCACCCGGCTCTGACGGCAGCACCATGCCAGCAGCAGCGCACAAATAAGGGGGGCAATACCATACCGTGCCATGCCATCCTTACTTCTGCACTGCTACTGGCAGCAGGTCTGCCTTCAGAGCTGGGCCTCCCAGCAAACAGCCGCCGCTCTCCAACTGCCCAGCTCTGAAGGCAGCACCACCCCAGCAGTGCAGAAGTAAGGGTAGCAGTACCACAACCCCTTCTCCAATAACTTTGCAAACCAACCCCCCCCCCCCCAACTCCTTTTTGGGTCACTACCCCTACAATTACAAAACTGAAATGGCAGATTTAAATAGCTGAAATCATGACATGTATGATTTTTGAAATCCCATGACCATGAAATTAACCAAAATGGACTGTGAATTGGGGGGAGGGGGGTTGCTGCATGTTATAACTCAGGTGGAGGCTGGCCGTTATCCTAAAACAGCTCATATCAAGAAGGCATTTTGTGTTGGCTGGAGTGGCTGTAACCTGACTTGTGTTGGGGAGTGGGCCACGCCTCCCCCCAAACCAGCTCACATGTATACAACAATAGTGGTGTGCATAGTAGTCTAGCACCTACTTTCTTAGGTGGGTGGACCAACAAAAATATTGGATTAGTTTGTAAGGGCTGTAGGGTAGGAACCATGTCACCTGAAGGTACAGGGCTGTGCACAGTGGGGCTCTGATTTTTGTTGGGGCCCCAGCTACTATGATAATGTAAACAGAAAGCTAAGAAACTTTGGCAAGGGGTACAGGCTCTCTTTCCTTTCGGTATGGATACCAGCACTTAATTTCAGATGAACTATGCATGCAGCAGAATGCAAGATCCCATTTACATTTAACATGAAGTATAATATGCAAAGTATACATATGCTATATGTAGTCTCTCATATCTTGTTTCCTTGTAATTCTTAACCCAATATACTACAATTAAAATAAGTAGGGAAAAACACTTCTAAACTAATCTCTTTCAACTTACATGTGTAACTTATATGGTGCTAATGAGGCATGCACACTTATTTCAGTGTTGTAAAACAGTACATAAATGAAAGTGGTCAGACTACATAAAATTAATGTTCCTGATAACTTGGTCATGCTGAGAAGTATTCTATATTAGTGGTAGCATAAGTGCTTAAGATTCAATCGGTAAAAGAGCATTTTTATATTAACCCATTTATGGCATAGTTAACACTGCTGAATATCTTCAATAAATATATTTTGATTTGACTCCAAGGAGTAAGGCAAGCGCTCTGGCTAACAAAGACAAAATTAATGGAAGGCTTACCTCCAAAAGTACTTAATATTATTGATGAACCAGCCAACCAACTAGAGAATCAGGATGAGAGAGTACAAAATGCAATTTCTCATGCACGTGTCTGGAATACCACTGAACTTATTCCCAAGAGAGAGAGTTATTGGTAAGTCCTCAAAAGTTAAAGAAATCTTTACTTACACTGCAGCCTTTTCAGGGAAGCTCTGCTTCAAACAGCCAGTTTTTTTTATCAGTATCAGTTTTTAAAAAAAAATTTATTACCAGCAGAACATTATATTTACTGTTTAATGTTACTGAGGTGAATTCAGTTTGTATCTGGTTGCCAGCCCTCACTTGTTTACAATTGTACTTGTGTGTATATTCAAAACTTTTTTTCATCTTATGTCAAAGTGTGTAACAGTCTGTGGGTTTGTACAAACTTAGTTCTATTTTAGATCATATCCCAGCTAATACAGATGTCAATTGTTTTAATAATTGAAAGTAAACATTATCACTGCCAACTTGGAACCCGATTGGTATGTCAGATGGATTTAAGTATTAAACAAATCTGTATTAACCATTTGGAAATGTTACATATTTCATACTGTTATGGCTTACTTGTATTCATGAACTAGAATGCATTGTATATTCTGTACACCTATAACTTTCAAAGTCATTTTGTATCCTATCCTACTAATTCTTGTCTCATTCTAAAGCCCTGTACTCTTGGAAGACTTGTTACATTTGTGTAGGACAATGGCTAGCAAGTATCCTTCCCTCTCTAAAAGAATGTTGGCTAGAGACTACAAAGTGGCGGCTACATGGGAGAGAGGTTAGTAACTTTATTTTATTTATTTGTAGAAAACACTTCTCTTTCTCTTTACTTGTAATCCTGATAAGGAATAATAAAGAAAAATACTAGCTTTAAAGCTAAGGACATGGATGAGGATTAAAATAAAGCTAACACCTATGAAACCAAGTGTCTCAGAACCTTTTAGCTTTAAATAGTGCATTAGGCATAGTTGAGGTAAGATGGCTGGTCCCTTGTCCTTAGAAGTTCACTATCTAAACTTTACAGAATATGAAAGAGACATTGTGGGGAGAGGAGACAGACAATGGTGCATGACAAAAGGCAATATGAGCATTGTTTTCTAAAGAACTGATGATTTGTTTACTACAATGTGTGCATGAAATCTGTACAATCTTTCAAGCCATACTTATATAGGATCAATAACTAGTGAACTGGATAAATAGAAGTGTTATGTTTGTATTTTGTGTAAATCATTGTCTCCAGTTGGGCAGCTACTTAACATTCATTTTGGGCGGGGGGGGGGGGGGGGGAGAGACAACACGAGGTGCCTTCCAAAATAAATCAGTATTCTTGCAGTACGACTATTGTGACACTTCATGGTTAACTATGCAGGGGTTAGCCTATGGCTTCATTTTTCCATAGAGTATTAAACATTAGCAAATGAAACCTAGGGCATCTTTTCCTTTGGATGCATGTTACAGTAAAATTATAGCAATAGAAGAATAAATTAATAGATGTGGTGGTAGATTTATTCTAAATTAAGTACAAGTGTTTAGTGAGTCTTTGCAATGTTTGCATGCAATATAATCTCTCTTTACAGAATCATCTATTCTTCAGGTTCGTGGCTTGAATGGAATACTTCTGAATGCCATTAATCCATTATTGCCAGTAGCCTCCAAGGATGAGATTCTGGCTACCGAAAACCACATTCTAGAGACCTTCCATCCCATCTCTCCTACAATTGATCTTCAGGAAGTTAATGTATATGAAGAACGAAATGATACAGGTAAAAGTTGCGTAGCACTTACATAAACATTCAGGCTAATGTTTACTAGTGGACAGCACTACAATCTTTAACTTCCCCATTCCCTTAAACATTTCATGTGCTGAGGTTAGATGGTGTACAGTTGATAATGGATTAGCCAATTTGCTAGTGCTATATAGGGTATCTTACATGTTCTTCATAGCAGTAAGTCTAATCTGCGTTAATACAAATTTAATAATTACTGAAAAGAGTAAAGGAAAGACTAAACTTTGTACTAAACTTTTTTTTTTTGTATCTCATGGTTACCCATAATCCAGGTTTTAGAGAGGGTTATCCCTACCCTCATCCTCACACTCTGTACTTTGTGGAATCAGCCAACATTCGTCCAGCCCGATTTAAACCAGAACAACTCCGGGCTAAAATGCTCATGTTTGCTTTTGGCAATGCACTGGCAAAGGCGAAGATGCTATATGGGGTACGTATTAAAATGACTGTTATACCTCACTACGTCTATAGTAGATGTCATTGTTCATGGAGGCTGTTGTAATGGTATGATCTAAAGGTGCAGTACAACCTGTGTGGTTGGAGATGAATAAATTGCAAGCCAGCAGCAAAGGAAGTTTTGCTTTCAATTATACAAAATTGAGAAATGGTACAGTGATCTCACAGACTTGGATTAGAAGGTAGATTGTTGAAATACGTACTTACTACCTGCACTTTTACTTAACTATGGAGATAGGAGATATCTGTTGATGAGTTTTAGTTCAGACAAATATAGCACGGAGTTTGTGATTCAAACTTTCCTATACCATCCCATCCTCATGCCCCAGTCCTGACCTAGAAGTATGAATGCTAGATGGGAGTGGGTAGTTCAGTCCATAGCATTGTAGCTGAAATTTCCAAGAAGGATGCCAAGCACTGTGGACTTATGATATGGACTCCTCTCTTTGAAACTGGAGTGAAACTCAGAGCACTTCAGAGGCCACTAAGCAGCCACTCGATGGCAATGACTTAGTCACTGTTGACCTGGATTGAATTTGAACTGATGACGAGGGGTGAGAGCCTCTCAATTCCATTAAGTCGGATATTACAATATTTTGAAATCTGCATTGATAACCATTTGGGGGGGGGGGGGGGGAGAGATAGCTCAGTGGTCTGAGCATTGGCCTGCTAAACCCGGGGTTGTGAGTTCAATCCTTGAGGGGGCCACTTAGGGATCTGGGGCAAAACCAGTACTTAGTCCTGCTAGTGAAGGCAGGGAGCTGTACTTGATGACCTTTCAAGGTCCCTTCCAGTTCTAGGAGATAGGATATCTCCATTAATTAAAAAAAAAAAAAAAAATTATCATCTAGTGACTTTAATGGCCAGAGATTTATAGGTAACCTTTAAAGACATGTTTGATTCTTACTCTGAATTGACAAACAACTTAACTCTTTGTTATGCCAATAGCAATTATTTTAATGTGTTAATGAAGGTTAAGAGTAGACTGGCAATGGGTAGAAATCAGTTGAAGCAACTGTCTTGTGTGTAGCTGAAGTGAAAAACTAGAACAGACATAATTCAGTTTACATCTATATTCCATTGCCATTTGAAAGAATTAAAATTAGGGCTGTCAAGCGATTAAAAAAATTGATTAATCACACTTTAATAGAATACCATTTATTTAAATATTTTTGGATGTTTTATACATTTTCAAATATATTGATTTCAATTACAACACAGAATACAAAGTGTACAGTGTTTATATTTGATTACAAATATTTGCACTTTAAAAAGCAAAAGAAATACTATTTTTCAAATCACCTAATACAAGTACTGTAGAGCAATCTCTTCACCATAAAAGTTGAACTTAAATGTAGATTTATGTACAAAAAAATAACTGCATTCAAAAATAAAACAATGGAAAACTTTAGAGCCTACAAGTCCACAGAGTCCTGGTTTCTTGTTTGTCTGAGCGATTGGCTCAACAAGTTTGTTTACATTTGCAGGAGATAATGCTTCCTGTTCACGTCACCTGAAAGTGAGAACAGGTGTTCTCATGGCACTGTTGTAGCCGGCGTTGCAAGATATTTACATGCCAGATGCTCTAAAGATTCATATGTCCCTTCGTGCGTCAACCACCATTCCAGAGGACATGCGTCCATGCTGATGACGGGTTCTGCTAGATAACAATCCAAGGCAGTGTGGACCAACGCATGTTCATTTTCATCATCTGAGTCCGATGCCACCAGCAGAAGGCTGACTTTCTTTTTTGGTGGTTCAGGATCTGTAGTTTCTGCATAGGAGAATTGCTCTTTTAAGACTTCTGAAACCATGTTCAACACCTCATCCCTCTCAGATTTTGGAAGGCACTTCAGATTCTTAAACCATGGATTGAGTGCTGTAGCTATCTTTAGATATCTCACATTGGTACCTTCTTTGTGTTTTGTCAAATCTTCAGCACAGGTGTTCTTAAAATGAACATGTGCTGAGTCATTATCCGAGACTACCATGACATGAAATATATGGCAGAATGTAGGTAAAATAGAGCTGGAGACATACAATTCTCCCTCAAGGAGTTGAGTCACAAATTTAATTAACACTTTTTTTTACGAGCATCAGCATGGAATGGTGGCCGAAGCATGAAAGGGCATACAAATGTTTAGCATATCTGGCACGTAAATACCTTGCAGTGCCAGCTACAGAAGTCTCAAATAAGAAGTGGGCAGCATTATCTCCCATAAGTGTAAGCAAACTTGTTTGTCTTAGTGATTGGCTGAACGAGAAGTAGGACTGAGTGGACTTGCAGGCTCTAAAATTTTGCATTGTTTGAGTACAGTTATGTAACAAAAAATCTACATTTGTAAGTTGCACTTTCGTGATTGCACTGCAGTATTTGTATGAGGTGAATTGAAAAATACTAGTTTTACAGTGCAAATATTTGTAATCAAAAATGTAAAGTGAGCAGTGTACACTTCGTATTGTGTTGTAATTGAAATCTATATTTGAAAATGTAGAAAAACATCCAAAATATTTAATACATTTCAATTGGTATTCTATTGTTTAACAATGTGATAAACTGCAATTAATTTTGAGTTAATCGCATGAGTTAACTGTGATTAATCGACAGCCCTAATTAAAATACAAAATCTATATTCAAAACCTGTTTGAACAGAACTTTCTGAGCAAGATATTACCTTTGTTAAAGTCCTGGCTTTAAACCAAATGATAATTGCTGATTCTGTATCTTCTCATCCATTGTCTGTTGTAACTCTTCCTCCCTTCCCTCCACCCTACCCAGGATGATCCCAAAGTTTTAGAGCACCCGGTAGTAGTACAAAGCATTGGTACAGAGGGTCGTATTTTCCAGTTCATGGTGTTCCAGTTAAATACAACAGACTTGGCCTCTAATGATGGTGTTAAAAACCACGTCTGGATTGATTCTGATCAGTATATGTATGACTACATCCGGTATCTTCCAGGAATCAGGAAGAAAGTTGTCAAGGTAAGTTAACAGGCTTGAGAGAACTAGTTTACTCACCAGAATTATAGAGTGGAAATCCTACCCCTTTACATATATTTTGAGCCTTAGGAGCTTGTACAGACGGTATTGGTATAGATAGGACAATAGGCTGTTTGGTACTTAATTGTGAACACTGAAATAATATAGGGCAACTATCAGTCCATTCAGCTGCATTGCAATTTATATTAAGCTTGCTAAGATGGAGACATCTTATGTAGATGTACAATTTCATTATGTCCTTATTGAAAAAGTTATTCAGTGAAATAACTAAGTAAATGGAGAGAATATTAATTGTCAACTCCCCTTAGACTAGGAAGACTCTAGTCTCACTGGGTAAATTCCCCACCCATCAGTGCAATCCCAATGGAAATACGCTCAAACTCGCTTGTCTGTCAGAGAAAGCTTGTTTCAGACAGACTGCCCTGTTTCAAGTTGTCTCTAAGTATAAAGAAAGACTATTGCTTGGGAAAATATCAGTTCACTACAAACTGAATATCCAAGTCTCTTCTCCACAGTTTCCTCCTGGAATATATGGCTATCGACCTGACACATTCAAGAAGTTTCTGGCACTGTATTTGCATGGAGCTGTGCAAGATTCTACTCAAACCAAAATCCTTTAAGTTTACTTCCTGCTATTTTCATTAGAAGATTGTACAGCTAAGCAAATGTGATCGTATACTACTCTTAAATGGAGTAATTTAAGGGTTTAAAACCTAACAATTTTTGAAAATAAAGACTTTTTTTTTTAGTAAGTGTGTGCACTTGAATATAAACTTTCATTGCAATGGCCTAACTGTACCATTTTACACATATGCATTGTTAATGAACCCAGCCTCCGTGAGTATTTTCCCAATTTTCCACCATCACCAAGAGGGAATATGCAAACCAAACTACCATTTATTTCTTACTGTTTGTAGGAGCAGATTCTGGATGTAGCAGCTGGGAGAGCAGAAATCCACAGAGTAGAACCTGAGCACAGAATGTGTTGAGCGGGTACCCGACTCCAAAGCAAACAGCACAATAGTTAGTTACCAAGTTGCATTATGTAGAAAACCCACCTTTATAAAGCTTTAAGCATAAAGTCTTGTGGGACAATGGGCCTTCACAATCACCACACTTTGGTTTTACTTCTAAAATGCTTTTGGATAACTTAGTGCCCAGCTCTTTATTAGTGATTTACTTTAGAATATTATCTTATTACCATCAAAATGGAGTCTCTCTATAGGCAGACAACTGAAATTCTTCAGGGCACAACACTGGTAAAGAGTCCTGTTAGCCTGCAAAGGTGAAAACAGTTTTTGCTGCTATAGCTACTAGTTTGGGGTAGGGAGAGGGAAGGATCGAGCCCCTAGGTCTGAGCTTGGGTGGATAGCCGGAGTCTCTCTGCGGGAGCTGCAACGTCCACACTGCTTTTTAGCACGCTAGCTCAAATCTGTCCATCCAGGCTAGGAGGCTTACTCCCAGGTGGAGTGTAGACATACCCTATGGTGCTACAATAGTAAGTGGCCTCAGAACCACAATTCAAGAAGGATTATTAATAAAGTGGAGAGGGGTCAGAAGAGCCACAAAAATGACTTATTAAAAAATCAGAAAACATGCCTTAAAGGATAAGCTAAACAGACTGAGCTCCTTGAGTCTAACAAAGAGAAGGTTAAGTGTGACTTGAGTACAATCTAGAAGTGCCTATACAGGGAACAAATATTTAATAATATGCTCTTCAATGTGCAGAGAAAGGAATAACAATCCAATGGCTGGAAGTTGAAGCTAGACAAATTCAAACTAGAAATAAGGTGTAAATTTTTAACAATGAGGGTAATTAACCCTTGAACAGTTTACCAAGGGTTGTGGTGAATTCTTCCTCACTGAGAATTTGTAAATCAAGATTGGATGTTTTTCTAACAGATTTGCTGTAGGAATTATTTTTGGGAAGTTCTAGGGCCTGTGTTATACTGGAGGTCAGACTGGATCATCATAATGATCCCTTCGAGCCTTGAAAGCTATGAATTCTTACCCAGCAGACACGAATTTAGACTCTTTTTCAGATCAGTTGTCTGTAATCCTAGGCAAAGAGGCTGGATTGGCTGTGACCCATGTGAAAGCATTTTCTCACTCCATACTCTAAGTCCTTAGCATGTAGGAAATAACATGATGGTTTGCAATATTTCTTAAGGCACAGTGCTAAAGGAATTTTTGAGCATACTAGGGCCTCAAAGCTGATACCAGTCTCTGCTTCCTTATCTTGGCTGGTGCTCTGGATAAAAACCTCCTGGGTGGTCCTATAATAGAAAACATTAAAGAGCCTTAGCCCTTACTCAAATTGTTTAGGAAGCCAGAGTTTCACCAACCAAATTCTGGGTCAGCAGTTGTACCCAATAAATCTTGACGTCAACTTCTGTAAAATCAAGTTGAAAAATTCAATATGCAAGGGCAAATGCTGGGGGGGGGGAATCAACTGATGTACCACATCTATCTAGATTATATTAATTTTGCTTGCCCAAGAGATGAATAGCTCATCTATTCAAATTGTGTTGGAGTCTATTCTTTGCATATAATTATATAGGAATAAATCTGGACTAATAGCTATACCAAAACTGCATTGCTTGTCAGGTGCCAATATATTGCTGCTCCAGCTTGGTTTGCCATTTGCCGTGTCACATGGCACTCAGAACAATTACAAGCAGTTGGCCTAGAATAGGCTAGCCAATGGCCCTGCTCCCTTCGGTTCCTTTCCAGAATAGAGACGATATACTGCAGAGGCAACATAACCCAATTAGCTCCCTCCATTCCTGCTCTAGGTGCTAACTTATCCTAGAGAAAGTATCCTGAGGGTGGTCAACACTTACGAGCCTATTTGCACTCCCAAGACAGCCAGGTTTTACGCTGATGCGGCAGGTAGTTATGTTTGACATCAGATGTCAAACATGACAGCGTCTCCACTGGAGCTGGGAGAGTAGCTAGCAATGATACACTCCTGCACCAGAAGTGGGCTATGGAGTAAACCTGCAGGGGGCTGTACCACCACTTTCCAACATGTGCATAGGACCCAGGCTGTGCACCTAGAGAGTGACTGAAGGGAAGTAACCTCCCTGCAGAGCTCAGCAAGGGGAAGTTTACTGAGGCAAGCCTTAGAGCAGCATCACTCCTGGCTCTTGCAACTGGTACTTTAGACACCTGCTTTGGTGGAGGGCTCTGCCTTGCTGTGCCACCCCACCCTGATTCAGCTTGGCACACCATAACCCGTAGTGCAACTCACTGCTCTAAACCCCAGTCTGACAGCAGCTGGCAGGGCCCAGGATTCCAAATGCCCCAGGCACTAGTGCAGGTTTATTCCTGCACAAGTGGGAAGTAGGCAGGGCAGTGTTACACTACAGCCCAGCCTGGAGCCTGGATTCCCACCAAAAATGGGAGTTTTAATGTTCATGTGAGTAGGAAGGGGCTCACAGGTGGGAGAAAAACCAGAAAAATGATTGATTGGTTTGCTTTGGAGATGTTAGTTCCCTACTGGCTCTCTCACAGCAGCGTCAGTGGTAGCTGGAAGCACCAAGGGCTTAGTGCAGTAAGCTGCTAATTGCCAAAAGGTGGTCTCCCTGCCTCTTACGAGTCCATTTCATCCGAGGCAAAGCACTCCACATGTTTGTTTGGGTACAGCCGCTTTCAGTATACTCTGCTGGCCATTTAGACAGTCTGGTGTTGAGCTAGAGTCCCCTCTGAACACTTTCACTGACAGGCAAAATAAAAGGCAGGATTATTTACAAGAACAGCTCCACTTCACAGGATTGCTGCCTCCAGGAGTGATTGGGGTAGGGAAGAGAGATGGAGCAGTTCAAATGAAATTCAGACACCCCACTGGGGAGACTTGAGGTAGGCTGAAGCACTACCTTCTTATGGAAGAGAGTGAATAGAGGTTGGAGATCACAGGCTGGGGTGAGAGTGGAGAGAAGGGCAACTCAGAAAGGCAGTAAGAAAGAACAGTGCCCCAGAGGTTCAATACGGGGAACGCAGGCACCAGCTTAAGGCCACAAGAAGGTGCAGGGGGCCATTTTACAGAAGTGTGCCATTGAGTAGAGCACAGACAGTGTTTGTAGGACTGTTTCGCGCACAGCTCATTCTTACCTTTGCAGGCCAGGGAAGTAGCGAGAGGCCCTTGCTAGCATGAGATTTGTTCTGGCTAACGGGCTTTGAAATCTAGCACAGACGGTGCCTAAAATAGGCAAAGTGGGTCTCTGGGGTTGTCACTTAGCTAAATATAAGCAGTAATGGGGTGTCTGGCATTGTAGAGAGAATGTAAAGGCTCCATAGAGGAACACAGTTACACAGGGGCCACCCGTAGAAGCTGGACAGACTCTAGATACAGAGCAGACCCAGGACCAGACTAGGTTTTGTGAGCATCTCATATGAATGTACAAAAAGGCGTATGCTCAGTAACCGTGAGTAATCAGTATTCTCAACATGCCTCAACTACCCCCTCGTTTCCCTCTCTTGTGAGCAGAGAAATACCTCCTCCTCCTCCGATTTCTACAGTACTGTGACAATTCTAAGGCTGGCCCCTGCAGGGACCAGCCAGAGTGTTTTGTGACAGGCTTTTCAAGCTGCTCCCACTCATTGATCTCCTGTCTGTACTGTTTCAACAGGTATTCAGGGCTTAGATAAAACATTTCTTGTGATGAATTCCTCATGCTGTTCAAGGGGAGAGTTCTTTCTTAAACAGTATGTTCCCTTGAAGTGTGCCTGGTATAAAATCAAACTCTTCAGGCTGTGCTAGTAGTGCTGCCACGTCAACTCAGTTCTCAGTGGGAACCCCGGCTTGTACATACCCTCCTCTTGCATTTAACTAATGAAAACAAACGTGGGAGAGAATTATCCCTAGGCTGGGCCCTGGAGACCATTTATTTGTGGACCATGGCAGTTTCTTATTCCTGTATTTTAACAAGTTAGTACGTAACCCAACAAGAACCAACAGGAGAGTTTCCTCTGTACCTTGCTATATAAATGCAACAGAAGCATAGGTAAGGGCTGGTGTTCTTGTCTGATTTTGTAAGCTAAGGAGGGTCATGCCTGGTAGAGCACATACGTGGAAGGGCTTGACCCACCAGAAAAATCTACCATTGAACTGAGTGTGTGTATCTGCTGGCTGTATAATACACAGTTAGAAAGAACATTACCCTGCACTAACATGCAGAAGATGCATGGGCTCTTGGCAGTGGTGAAAGTTAGGAGCTACTGGGCTTGCTCTTCAGGCATGGCCGAAGCTTGAAGGATCATCCTGATTTCAGCAGGTTGGACCTGCAGCACAATGTTTTTTTCCGTAACTCACTCAGCCATGGATCTGAAAGTCAACCTGGGTTCCTTTCTGCTCATGTATCAGCACCCCATCTTGTGTTATTTGTAAGCTGAATTCTTAGCACCAAGGACAGAAGTAAAACTAATCAGAACGTAAGTCTGCCGAGGACACATGAGCACGAATAAAATCCAGCCCTTCTCCCATATCCTATTGCACATATCCCATGTGCAGTAGGAGGATAAAAAAATATCAATGATATAATTTACATTTAAAAAAATATTTTTATTTTTTAATTAAATGTATTTTTCCTTTTTTAAAAGGAAAATATTTAAAATTAAATCTGAAATGATAATCTATGTTAAGGCCTAAATTTACTATCATTTATTAAAATACTTTCAATTACATACAAGTAATATTCAAGCAGTATATATTTGCTGCCAAAGTTTTAAAGAAAGTCAGACCATTGAACTGGTGGAAGGCACTGGCTACACACCTGGAAGCAGAGTTAGTTGACGTGCTAAACAAGCTTCTGACAACAGTAGCCTCCTCTGCAGGTACACAGCGAATATGTTCTTCATTTCAGTTTATTCAACTAATTCATTTCAATGACTAGTTCATTCAAAGTTAGGAAACTGATTGGGAATGGAAAAAGGAAAGCTTGTTTTCCTCTCCCAATCTCCAAATAAAAACTAGGTGAGAGAATGTTTTAAAATCCTGCAGGACATGATTTGTGGTCACCAATCAGTTCAATCTACCAAGTACTGTTAATTCTTCCTTGGTCTAATAAATCAGTTTTAAATGAAAAACATGTTTTGATAAACTTACTCTTTATTGTGTCCAGCATATTTGATAGTTTTATTTAACTAAAAAACCAATTTTAAAGTGTTTTTGTGCATTTTTCATTTAATTCCAATTTCTATCCAGAGCTCAACTACAAATCACAGGTAAAAAGAATAGAGCAAATAGAAAATGGTGAATGATGCATTTCTTAACATACATTTATTCAGATTCTTAGTTTTTACATGTTTTGTTAAGTTATATAATTTGCTTAAGTAACTATGTATAGACATAGTGCAGCCTCCTGGTTACTAAAAGGAAGAACCACATTTTAGTTTCCTTAGCTATACTTTAGTTGTTTTTGGTTAATGGTTACCAACCAGTAAGAATCAACCTCTCGTCAGGAAAACAAAAGTACAAATTCAAAACAGGATTAAAATCTATTTAAATCATGCCCAATTGCCCTGACAGCTAGAGCTGGACACAAGAGTTTGTAGCATTCTCACAGCCACAGAGACTGGGAGCAATTGCAGAGTATTATTGTCAGAAATATAAGGAGCTGGGGAAAGTTGGTCCGGCACACAGCATCCTCACTGTTTTCCTCTGGTCGTGGTTTCTTCCCCTCCACCCAGAGTTTCAGGTTTTAGAGAAGCAGCCTAGGCCAGCAGCCTGAGAGCTAGGAACTCCCCAAAAACGCTACCATCCACCCTGCCTCAGTTTCCCCCATCTCTATATCATGCAGACTACTTCACTGGGGCTTGTCGTAGAACCTTGAAGGGCTGAACATTTACACAGGGATCCCAGTCTGCTTGCTGTCCAGCCTTTCTAGGGCATCTCCCCACAAGGATTTCTAAAATCATTCAGGGCTACTTTCCCCAAGGAGGGGTGGGAAACCTATCCTCAGCCACTTTGTCCCCTGCCACTGCCTCTCCGTTCAGCAGATGTCTCGTGGCTCAGTCTTACTAGAGCAGAAGCACAGCATGGCAGGGGCCAGTGGTCCTCGTTAGGTAGCTGTATTGGAGAGGTGGCTGCCTAATAGAAATGAAGGCCATGTGGGGAAGGGAACACACAAGAGGTTCCTTTTTAATGTAAACAAGATCGAGTTTTGGAATGTTACATTTCCGACAGTCTTTTGAGCGAGCATGCCCACCTTTTAATGCAGGAAATCAATTGCCAGTGAAGCTGGTTTCTTTGACTGGCTCTATGCTACTCCACAGGCATTGTCATATTGGACTAGATCGGGGTCGACAGCCTTTCAGAAGCGGTGTGCCGAGTCTTCATTTATTCACTCTAATTTAAGGTTTCACGTGCCAGTAATACATCTTAACGTTTTTAGAAGGTCTCTTTCTATAAGTCTATAATATATAACTAAACTATTGTTGTATGTAAAGTAAATAAGGTTTTAAAAATGTTTAAGAAGCTTCATTTAAAATTAAGTTAAAATGCAGAGCCCCCCGGACCGGTGGCCAGGACCTGGGCAGCGTGAGTGCCACTGAAAATCAGCTCGCGTGCCGCCTTCGGCGCGCGTGCCATAGGTTGCCTACCCCTGGACTAGATGGATCACTGGTCTAATCCAGTATTCCATCTCTGACATCGGCCAGCAGAAGCTGTGTCAAAGAAAGGTGCAAAAGAAACCCTGTTGGAACAAATCTTTCTACCAGAGAACACATTCCAGGGGGAAGAGTTCACTCACCTACTCCCCTTCTAATATGGGTGTATTGGCAGATGCTGCTCTGGGGTCCTGAGTAGTGCAGGTTCCATTCGTTCTATAAAGTACGCTCAGAGCAAACATTTGCCATCCAGTCCCAGCACCATCATCAGAGGAGTTCAACGGGGAGCTGGGGCCCTGCCTGGCACAGTGGGATGTGGACAAATTAAACAGGTAGGACATTACGCTGCCCAAGCATAACTTAATGCCAGCATGGACAACAGGAGTGCAAATTCCAGCAGCGTTACCCCATGTCAGGACACTGGGGGCACCCTATGACTAGGAGAAGTCTAAACTAGCGTGATTGCCAGCTTGAGGAGACATTCCCACGCTAGCTCTGATTGAGCTAATGCACTAGAGTGCAGCGGCAGTGGCGCAAGCAGTTGGATCACAAGTACACACTTGGGGCTGCTGCCCCTCCTGCCACAGCGACACTGCTATTTTTAGCACACTAGCTCAACGAAAGCAAGTGCAGGGGTGTCTCCTCACGCTGGAGTTCACACCTTCTTTCTCCGGTGGAGACATACCCTTAAACTAGACTGTGCAGGATCCATCTCCCACAGCTGTGGTGCAGCGATCGCGGTGGTGTAACGATGGGAGAAAGGATGCCCAGGTGCCTGCTTTACACCCTTCACAGAGAAAAGCATTTCTGAGCCCAAAGGACAGGTCTCACGGAATGAGAGGGCCATGTAGGGACCTAGCGGACACAGGAACCTATTTATGCCAAGCAGTGACAGCCTCCTCAATGCATTCTTAAATCTGAATGCATTGAGGCACAGGAGCCCTGTTCGGTCCCACCTTAAAGACTGATCAATCACCACCATGGACATGGCACAAAGATACCATATATATCTGCATATAAGCCATCACCCCAATTTAGATGTTACATTTGAAAATAATTCCCTGCTTATAAGGGAAGTAGACTTATGCAGAAGTATATATGGCTGCAGGGAGCTGCCAAAGAAAAATGGACATAATTTTAAGGGGTGCTGAAGAATTGAGACAGCCAAGTGCTAGAGGCCTTTTCAGGTAGATCCACAGAGCTCCCTTCATACCTCATCCAGTTCTGCAGTGTCAGAGCAAAGGGAATGAGAAAAGAGATTTCTAGGGGAATGTAATAGGGAATAGGCTGATGGAAAGCCAGGTGGCACAATATACCCCCTGCAGTGCCCTGACTCTCCTGGCTAAACAGGGGACCACCTGGAAGATGCTTAAACCCCTTCCTCCCTGGGGATTCAGAAATGAGGTGTGGAAAGCAGCAGCAGCAGCTGCAGCGGAAAGTAGGAACAGCAGAGCCAGGCAAGAGGCCCCTGGACAGCAGCCGGCTGGCTTGCAATTTTGGCAGCTGTATTGGCTGGCACAGGGAAGAGTTTGCATGCTGGCTATTCTGGAGGAGGGAGCCACAAGCCAAGGAGCTACAGAACCAACTGTCTAAATGAGCTGTTCCCAAGGGGCCATTAAAACTGCACCGGGATTAGAGGATTATCTGAGAGGAATCTGACACCTTCCTTGGGGTTTCACAAAGAGCAGGGGGGGGGTCATTTAGCCCTGGGGGAGGCCCTCACACAGACTAAGGGAAGGCTGAGCCTGAACTTTGCCTTGTCAACTGCTTTAAAAACAATTTAAAAAACCAAAACCCAGCATTTCTCCAAGATGGGAGCCCATCTTGCTCCTTCAAGCTCTTACACCCTCAATGGCTTCTCGGGCCCTTAGCAACCCATTAAAGGAGATGTGAACAAGGGATGAGACATCTAAAAGCATGTGGGTTTCTCTTTGAAGCAGGGCCCCCTAGGTGCCATGGACTCTGCTGTGAACAGCGTAGGCCAGATGAAGATATGGAGGAAGGTTCAGCTGTGGGAGGGCAACATTTGAGTGCTCCCAGCCTAAAGGATTTTACAGCCAGAATCTGACCATTCTTGGAAACAAGTATCAGGGGGTAGCTGTGTTAGTCTGTATCCACAAAAACAACAAGGAGTCCGGTGGCACCTTAAAGCCTAACCGATTTATTTGGGCATAAGCTTTCGTGGGTAAAAAAAAACCCTTCTTCAGATGTGAAGGAAGACGTGGGTTTTTTACCCACGAAAGCTTATGCCCAAATAAATCAGTTAGGCTTTAAGGCGCCACCGGACTCCTTGTCATTCTTGGGAAGGCTCTTTCTCCTCAGTGGGGAGTGAACAGAACAACTTTGAATTTAGTTGAACAAGTCCGTAGCCACACAGTGATAAACTGAGGCAGCCCTGACATCCCAGAGTGGCTGCAGTGGAAGTGTCAGACCAATGGTCCTTACGGTCTCTCTGAGCACAGTCATTGTAACTGTTATACGGGAGCAGGGAAGGGATGGCCTGGTTGAAAGGCAAGTACCGGAAAGTCACAGAACACTCATGAGCCTTCTCACTCTCGTCTCACTGGGTCTTTGGGGGATGGGCTGGTTTTCAGTCATCTCTGACAATATTGTCAGTCCACTTTGGAATCTTGGAGAACTTCAGCCTTAGGAACAGTGTCCCTTAAAGAACAGAAAAGCAGTTGAAAGGGCTTAAGGAACAGCGGGTTTCTGATGTGAATGAGCTCACCCCTTATACCATACTTAGTGGAGAAATGGAAAGGGGAGAGCTCTTCCTATGGTTAACTCCCCATTCCCTTCCAGCTCTGGAGTGGTGTGGACCATCTTAAAAACTCCAGCTAGGGAGGCATCCTACCTCCTCTTGGAACAGTTTTTCTCCTCCTCAGGGCAATTTGTCCCACATCCCAGGCCAGGAAACCAGGCCCACTTAAGTGGTCCTCCAGTGATAGCTTTGCTTTTCCCCCCCCTGCCTGAAGGAAGGAGACTGAAGCATCTGCCTGGAAAGGTGAAGGCTGAAATGAGCACTTCCACAAAAACCAAGAGCTTTATATAAAGGAGGATGGCATATGGGAGCAGTACCTGCCTTTACGCAGACCACCACCATTCTGGACCCCTGAAAAGGAACTGCTTAGCCCTCACCACAGTATCCAAGTCTAGAGTGGTCGAGGAACAGAGCTCTGACTTTTCTGTGCATGTGGCACAGAATGGCAGTGAGACGACACTGACATGGACGTCCACACAACAAACATTCGTATAAATGGTTCAGGACATGACCATGCTACCCCCCATGCCCCGTAACAAGTGGAATGGTAAAGTGCTGGGGGGGGGGGGGGGGGGGGAACTGCTCTGCAGCCAGCCTTCCTTTCTCCAGAGAGGGCCTTACTCCAAGAGCCACCACACCTATAGCAGGACCCATGCACTGACTGGCTATGTGGATAGTCAGGAAGAGACGGCAGGACTTCACCCAACACCCAGTGCAGCAGACTCTCCAGGGTTGGAAAAAGCAGTTGAGATCACAAACTGGTGGCCACTTTCTTGCAGTTGACCCTGGCCCACTAGGAGGAGGAAAGACACTGCTACCCTAGGGCCATCTCCCCAGTGTGCTCTGGTCAATGCAAAGGGAAAAATAGAGCACTCACTACATCAGGCCACATCCAACCAGCTAATCTTGACCAAGGAAAGGATTGAAAGGAAGTATTTGCCAAAGAAAAGGAGAACACTTGAGTAATTGCCACCTGCTGGGAACAGGAAAAGAACTTGGTGGGTCAGCGAAACATACTTGTAAGTGAAGAGACAGCACAAGAAAGGTTACTTACCTTACAGTAACTGTGGTTCTTCGAGATGAGTTGTGCACATCAATTCCTAGATCGCACAGCCAGAGAGGACCACTGTGATCATCTAGTCTGGCCTCCTGGGTAACACAGGCCTTAGAACTTCACAAAGTAATTCGTAGAGCATAGTCAGAAAGCCAGGGAGGTGTAGTGCTACCAAAGTAACATGATGATGGATGCACTAATCTCAGAAATGTGTAGCTTCCTGGCAGAGCAGAGAGGATCTGGCTCCTGCTTGCCTGTTGATGTAGTGCAGCGCTGTGGGTTGTCCATCATGACCTGTGCTGACAAACCCTGGATAAAGACCTATGCAGAACTGATAAGACCTGCATGAATCTTTCCAAGACGAAGGGTGATGGCTTCAGCTTCATGTCTCTTGCCTTCCGGGTTCTTTTGGTGAAGGACTTGCAGACTGAGCAGCACACGGGAGCATACATCGCGAGTGCCTGCTATTCACTGGCATAGTAGCAGTGCAGGCGGGGCAGAACTTAAACCTCAGCCATTTTAGGCTAATGTACAGAGGGTCTTTACTAGAGAGAGATCCCTTGTCAGGGATGGTAACCTACCACTACCATTCTAAAATTAGGTATCTTAAGCCAACTAGCAAAGAAAGCCCATCAACACGAAACTTAAGAATAACCATCCTTTCCCATTAGGAGAAAACTGTTCGCTAGGAGCGGAGAATGTGGATGCTATAGAGTTCCATCTCAAAGCCCGGGGTGGTAGTAAGGAACTGAGGGGGTTGCAACAGCCCTACCCTTTAGGCCATAGATTATGGGTTGTGAGGGGGTACTCAGGGCACAGGCGTGGCCCCAATGGGCTTTAGTATTGAAAAGAATCTGAACTCATTTGCACGTGCACCAAGAGTGGAATCTGAGTGTCCACACAGACAACTTTGCTTTTTCCTCTCTAATTGCTGTAAGAGTTTCTGGTTCTCAGCTGTTGGGCCAAGTAGAGAGAACATGAGAGCATCAGAAGATTCCAAATTAATCCCTGCTTTCCCCCCTCTCCCCCTAGGACATCAAATTTAGCAAACAGCTTTCAAAGGTCACCTTATACCCAAGTCAAAGGATAAACTAGGCCCAGGATAGCAACAGATTCTGCTCTCTGTAGGTGCAGATGGGTTGCTGGGTAGCAGGAAATACATGTTATCTACTCAGTAAGCAACCCAGCAACTCCTCCCTACTGTATATGCCTGCATAGGAGCCCATGCAGCATGGATACAGGTCAGTGATGTTAAAATACACTTTTAAAAGTCAAATTTACAATGCTAAACTTATTTGTGAGTAGGTTTGGGACTTCTGTGCTGTTTTAACCCCAGCCCAAGAGACAGCTATTGGTTTTCCAACTCCTGTCTTTGAATGATAGGGCGATATTCTGGAATAAACTCCCTGAGTGGACACGCTTATTCAGGAATTAGGGTAGTAATGCCTTATTCAGAATTAGAAAGTGAATTGAGCTAATTTGGAAGATGGCACTCTTATTCTGGAAAAGGGATGTCCACACATGGAGTTAATTGGGAATAATTAATCTGCTTTAAATTCACACCATCCCTTATTCCGGATTAACTTTCACATGAAGACAAGCCCTAAGAGTCAGATGGAGAAGGATTTCATTTCTCATCAGTAACTGAGAAAACTATCTAAAGTTATATTGCATTGGAAGTGCTTAGAAAAAGCAGTAACTTTGCCATGCTAGACCTCTACATCCCCTCCCCACCCCCCAAATCAGGTATCATCTGTTCTAACATGAAAATACCACAATCCTTCCTTACATTTTAAGTAATTAGCATGAGCACACCTTGCCCTTACAAACCCCTTGCACCAGAGGATTTCAAAGCCATTTACAAAGGGGATATATCACCCCCATTTTGCAGATGGGGAACTGCAGTACCAAGAAGTTAAGTAACTTGCCCAAAATCAGACTCAACAATTGTCAGAGCTGGGAATAGAACCAAAGTGTTCTGACCCCCATTCCCTCCTGCTGTGTTATCAGCGATTACTGATACTCAGACAGGATAACCATCTTATGTATGTGTTGCTCAAGGTAAGGAACATGCCTATTTTCTACAGAGTGATGCGCACATAAGGAGGAAAAAACAGTTACCTACCTTTCTTTTCATAACTGTTGTTCTGTTGCTCATGTCCATTCCATTCTAGGTGTGCGCGCACTCGTGTGCGGTCGTTGGAGATTTTTGCCTTAGCGGTATCTGTAGGGTTGGCTGTGGTGCCCCCTTGAGTGCCGTGCTCATGCGTTGGTGTATCAGGAACTGCTGGCCCTATGCCCTCTCAGTTCCTTCTTGCCAGCAACTCCGACAGGGAGCAGGATGACGGGTAATGGAACGGACATGAGCAACACATCTCGAAGAACAGTTACGAAAGGTAGGTAACCATTTTTTCTTCAAGTGCTTGCTCATGTTGATTCCATTCTAGGTGACTCTCAAGCAGTATCAATGGAGGTGAGCTCGGAGTTCACAGTCTTGCAGCATGCAGCACTGCTCTGCCAAAGCCAGACTCATCCCAGGCCTGCTGGGTACAGGGCCGGCTTTAGACCGATTCAGCCGATTCGGCTAAATTGGGCCCCGCGCCAAGAGGGCCCCGCGCCACAGCTCTCCACCCCGCCCCCAGCTCACTTCCCCCTCCTCCCCTCCCCTGAACGCTCCGCCCCCTGCTCCTCCCCCGCCCCTGCTTCCCGCGAATCAGAGATTCGCGAGAAGCCTGAAAAGAAGCAGGGGCAGGCAGGCAGCACCTGGTAAGCTGAATCAGGGGTGTGGGAGGGGGACGTGAGAAGCGCTCCGGGGAGGCGCGGCACGGCCCAGTCCGGCCCCAGCAGCTCCAGTTCTGGCCGAGCGCCCAGGCCCCCGGCGGCTCGGCTCGGGCCCAGGCCCCCGGCGGCTCGGCTTGGGCCCAGGCCCCCGGCGGCTCGGCTCGGGCCCGTGTCCGGCCCCCCGGCTCGGGTCCGGCTCGGCCCTGGCTGGAGCTCCGGCCAGAGCGCAGCCCGATTCCTGGGGGCGGGGCTTGCGGCAAGCCACGCCCCCAGGAATCGGGCCCCGCTCTTGCTAAAGCCGGCCCTGGGTGGGTAAGCACATAATGGGACGTAAACGTGTGGACAGACGACCAGGTAGCAGCTCTACAGATCTCTTGGATCAGCACCTGAGCCAGGAAGGCCGCTGATGATGCTTGCGCTCTAGTTGAGTGTGCCTTGACTACTGCCAATGGAGGCACTTTCGTCAGCTCATAGCAGCATCGGATGCAGGCTATGATCCAGGACAAAATCCTTTGAGCAGACACTGGGTGACTTTTCATCCTGTCTGCCACTGCAACGAACAGCTGCGTTGACTTGTGAAACAGTTTTGTCCTGTCAATATAAAGGCCACACCCACCTGATGTCCAGGGTGTGCAACCTGCATTCCTCTTCGGATTTACGGGGCTTTGGGAAGAAGACGGGTAAATATATGTCCTAGCTGGTATGAAACTGGGAAACGACCTTGGGCAGGAATGCCAGGTGCGGCCACAACTGGACTTTATCTTTGTAGAATACTGTATAGGGCGGTTCTGAAGTGCCCTGATCTCAGACACCCTGCGGGTAGATGTGATCACAACCTGGAATGAAACCTTCCAGGAGAGAAGCAGGAGAGAGCAGGAATCCAGAAGTTCGAAGGGAGGCCCCATGAGCCTCAACAGCACAAGATACAAATCCCAGGAAGGGACAGGGTCCCGGACAGGAGGGTAGAGATGCTCCAGACCTTTCAAGAACTGGGCCGTCGTGTTGTGAGTGAAGACTGACCTGCTTTGGAACAGAGGGTGTAAAGCAGAAATAGTGGCTAGGTGGACCTTGATCGATGACAGGGAAAAGCCCTGAAGTTTGAGGTACAGAAGATAATCCAGGATCCCCTGCAGAGAGGCCTGCTTGGCCCGGATACGTCATTCCAAAGCCCAGCACCTGAACCTTTTCCACTTGGCCAGGTAAGTCGCTCTGGTGGAAGGCTGCCTGCTACCCAGCAAGACCTGCTGAGCACGGGCCAAGCATTCCCGCTCTTCCGCATTCAGCCATGCAGTAGCCATGCTGACAAATGTAACACCTTCAGGTTCGGGTGCAGAAGACTGCTGGGGTCCTGGGTCAGCAGGTCTGGCCAGAGGTAGCCACAGCAGGGTGGCTAGCAAAAGGTTCAGCAGTGTGCCAAACCAGTGTTGGCAAAGCCACTAGTTGGGGGCTATCAGGATAACTTTTGCCCTGTCCTGTGATCTTCACAAGGACGCTGTGGATCAATAGCACTGGCGGGAAGGCGTACATCAGGGCCCCCGACCATAGGAGCAGGAAAGCATCTGACAGGGAACCCATTTATCCCCCGGAGTGAACAGAACACATGGCATTTCTTGTTTATGTCCCATCAGGACAAGTCCACCTGGGGAGTTCCCCACTTCCGGAAGATCATACTGGCTGCCTCCAGATGGAGCGACCACTCATGGCGAGACAAAAAGGTCCTGCTGAGGCAATCTGCTAGCACATTCCTGCGCGGCTAGCAGATGAATGGTATGCCGCACACAGAAGTCCCAAAGGCAGAGAACTTCTTGGCAAAGGGCTGACGACCTGGCTCCGCCCTGCCTGCCTGTTGATGTAATACATCATGACGGTATTGTCCGTGAGGACCTGCACCACCTTGCCCTTTAGGTGGGGCAAGAAAGCCTGGCAGGCCAGGTGAACCACTTTTAGCTCCTTGACATTGATATGAAAGGCCAGATCGTCCCACAGCCACTGGCCTTAAGTGCTGAGCTCGCCCAAGTGGGCTCCTCACCCCAGGTCCAAAGCATCTGAGGCCAGGGTCAGCAATGGGGCCGGGGCCACGAAGGGAACTCCCTCCAACATCGACCCAGGATTCAAGCACCACTCCAGGGACGACAGGATGTGATCTGGCATCTTAACTACCTGGTCTAGGTCGTGTGTGTTGAGGATATAAACCAATGCCAGCCACGCTTGCAGAGGCTGGAGATGGAGCTGGGCATGACTGATGATGTATGTGTACACGGCCATGTGGCCCAACAACCACAGGCAGATATGAGCTGTGGTGAGCAGGTGGTTCTTTACATGGGAAATCAGGTCCGACAAAGCCTGAAAACAAATCTCTGGAAAGAAGGCTCTGGCTCACATGGAGTTGAGAACCACCCCGATGAACTTTATTTGCTGGACTGGCCTTAAAATAGATTTTTTGCTAGTTTATCAACAGGCCCAGGTTGCGGCAGGTGGAATGCACCAAATCGAGGTTCCTCTGCACTTTTTCTTGAGACTTGCCCTTGATGAGCCAGTCGTCGAGTTACGGGAAGACCCGGACCCCTCAATATCTCACGTAAGTGACCACTGGCACCATACATTTTGTGAAGACCCTTGGGGCCGATGAGAGGCCAAAGGGCAGCACCGTGAATTGGAAATGACGTCCGCCCATATGAAATGGGGGGAAAACGTCTGACCTTGAAATATGGAAATAAGCATCCTTCAAGTCGAAGGTGGCATACCACTCTCCCGGATCCAGGGAGACCATGTGAAATTTCAACTTCCTGAGAGACTTGTTTTGAGGTGTCGCACGTCCGGAATGGGTCTTAAGCCCCCTTTTGCTTTCAGGATTAGGAAATAATAGGAGTAGAATCCCTTTCCTGTCATGTCCCGAGGGACCTCCTCTACCGTCCCCAGGCACAGCAGGTTCTTGACCTCTTGAATGAGGAATTGAGTCCCTGAAGAGGGACAAGAAATAAGGGGGGATGGAAGGGAGGGGCGGCCGAAAACTGCAGGGTGTAGCCTTGAGACAGTATCTCCAGCACCCCATGGTCTGAGGTGACATGGGACCAGGCCAAATGAAATGGATGAAGACAGTTGAGGAAAGAACGGGGTGGATCCTGGGAGGTACTGGGGTGTCGCTCTCAACCGCACCCTCAAAATGAGTGCTTCTGGCTCCTAGGGTGCTTTGCTGGGCCAGGCTGCGTGGGTGAAACTAATGTCCCTGCCCCTTCTCTTTGCAGACCCCAGAAGAGGCTGCTAAGGCCTGGGCGGAAGGGGGTGGCCGGAACTGCTTTCTTGCAGACTGTGGCGTATGCATGCCCAGCGAGTGAAGGGTGGCTTGAGTGTCTTTTAACCATGCAGCCTTGCATCCGGCTGATCCAAAAAGAGACCATTCCCATCGAATGGGAGATCCTGGATCAAAGTCTGCATCTCTTGGGACAAGCCGGGGGTCTGAAGCCAGGAGCTGTGCCTCATAACTACTGTTGACACGACCACCCTAGCCACTGAGTCAGCTGCATCCCACGCCATTTGGAGGGAGCAACTAGCCGCCGCGGTGCCTTCCTCCACTAGGGTGCTGAATTTCTGGGCCAAACCCTGCGGGAGGGACTCCTTGAATTTACGGAGGAAATCCCATAAGTTGAAATTGTATCTTCCTTAGGAGGGCCTGATGGTTCACCATCCAGAATTGTAGGCTGCAGTTGAATAAATTTTTCTCCCAAATAGGTCCAATTTTTGGCCTCTAGTTTTGGGAGTCGAGCTGGTATGCCCTTGTTTATCTTTTTCATTGGCCGCAGAGACCACCAGCCTGGGGGAGCGTGGGCGTAGAGATACTCAAACCCTTTGGCCGGGACAAAAGTATTTCTTTTCGGCCCTTTTAGAGGTGGGATGGATGGATGGATGGATGAAGGAATTTGCCAGAGTCTTGACAATTTTGAGGACTCCATCATGCACTGGTAGTGTGACATGGGCCAGGGTAGAGGCTGAGAGGACATTAAACAAGGTGTCTGCCTGCTCAGCCATCTCCTCCACCTCCAGGCCCAAGTTCTTGGCCACCCATTGAAGCAGGGCCTGGTGTTCTCGAGGGTCCCGCAACCACCTTGTCTGGGGATGACAACGACGACTACCACCCTGGGAGGCCCAGGGGCATCTTCCACCATGGGGGAGGGAGGCTTAGAGGTGGGTGCAATCTCCTCTGCCTCGATCTCCGAGTGGGTCTCATGTGCCGAGCTGGTGCCGCCAGCTGTTGCTCTGAGGCAGCAGCCGACGAGTGGTGTGAAGGGGGCATTGCCATGACTGGCATGTCCCACACGCCCCAATAAGGCCACTGCCCGTGCTGCCAAGGTGGCGCCAATGTAGATGCAGCCTCAGGTGCCCATTCACACCAGTGGGGTCTAGGCGAAGGGCTGAACTGCCCTTCTGTGCCGGAGGAATCCCCTCTGGTGACCACGGTGGGGCCATTGATGCCTGAGTTGGAGACTGGTGACCGGAGCAAGGGGACAGTGCCGGTATCGAGTGGACTGGTGCCACCGCCGGGGGGACCGGAGATGTGACAGAAAATGCTCCCGCAGGGCAGACGACCAGAATCTGCATCAAGATGACGACCAGCGAGACAGCAAATGGTGCTGGTAGTACAGAGACCGGCATCTCCCTCGAGGCAGTGTGTGTTGAGACGGCGGGGACCGCGATTGTGGTGCTGGTGACCGAGGGCGAGCCCCAGAGTGTCTGGGCTGCGACTCCGGCAATCTGCAGCATTGAGGTGGAGAGCGCCGCTTTGTCTTGGGGGATCGGCGGTCTCCACTGCCCCGAGGGGTCTTAGTGATTGGCTTGCCCTCGGGGGGAGTTGGCTGAGTAGTTGGCTTGCCGATTCCTGTGGCACGTGCTGCATCAGCGGCGCGGGTGGAGGCTTCTGCTCTCTCAGCTTGGGAAGGAGTCTGTGTTGTCAGGGGTTTAGGTCCCATACCGTTCCCGAGAGTCGGAGGACTTTTTAAGGGGTTAAGGGCCCCGACCAGGGAGGCACAAACGCGTGATTCCAGAGTGGCTGGGCAGCCTGAAGTGGGTCCCTTGCCCGATGCCCCATGGCCCTTCTTGCCCGGTGCCAGGGAGCCGTGCTTTCTCATTTCTTTTTGGGCACTGGCGACAGGGGTGCACTGCGCACCGAGGCACCCAGTGAGTCCTGGTGGGGCAGCTCGGAAGCCAGACAAAGGGTGGGCTCCATGAGAAGCACCCATAAAATGAATGTCCTGCTCTGAGTCGGGGGCCGAAGGTTTTTACAAATACGGCATTTATCCCCCACGTGTGATTTCCCCAAGCACTTGAGGCAGCTGTGGGGGTTACTTACAGGCATAGGCCTGTTACAGTCCACACAGGGCTTAAACCTGGGAGACCGGGGCATGCCCTGCCTGTAGCGAAGTCCCCACTGGGACTCTAACTACACTTAACACTAACTACTATAAACAACTACTTACAAGGCCCTAAGGCTCAAAGTCAGTAAAGACAAAAAAACGCTAGCCCTTGCTATGCAAGGAAAGGCGCTCTGACTAACCACCACGGGTGGTAAGAAGGAACTGAGGGGGGCGTAGGGCTGGCGGAGCCTGATATACCGGCGCATGAGTGCAGCACTCAAGGGGGCGTCACTGCCCACCCTATGGATATCACTAAGGCAAAAATCTCCAATGACCACGCCCGTGGACATGCACACACCTAGAATGGAATCAACATGAGCAAGCCCTCAAACAACAACAGCTTTACACTGAACAAAACGTCTGTGTTTGCAGTCTCAATTTAAGACAACCTGCAGCATTGGGTGAAATGGGAAACAAATCTAAACGCACAAATCAAAGGTTTGTTAGGAACACGAATACTTTCTGGTTTTCACAAGGGTAACCTACTCTGCCAGTCGACCCTTATGCGAATGGACTTAGTAAACAGGGGGATTTTTCTTGGTGTTTTCTAAACCACACAGGGGTTTCAATGCAACAATTCAACCATGTCACACAGCTCATCTTGCACTGAGAGGTCTGTGGGTCACCAGCAATGAAACCGTTCCTAGGGATGCAAAGACATTTTGAGAAGCAAATTATGGGATGCTGTGAGCAGAGATGGGTCTAGAACCGATTAAACCGTCTTCTGCAAAAATTCCCCCCCCCACCTCCAGCTAGAACATTCAGAGTGTTGCGACTGGTTCCTGGTTCAGGGCTTGTTTTGCACAGCCACAGCATTCCATTCTTACATGATACAAGATACAAAGTATGTTCCCCCTGAAGAAAAGCTCTCTAGAGAGCAGCATTAAAGCTGCATCACTCTGTTTAAGAGAGACATTTCCAGACCATTTATTAGAAATCCTAGTTCAAATCATATTAAAGCTTTCCACAAGCAAAAGGGAAAAAAGCAGGAAAATTCAAGTAAAAAAAAAACACAAAAAAAAAAACCAACTTACCTTCCCCATGCCAATCAGTTACCGAAAACGAGAGGACAAGTGTCAGAAAACAAGTCACAACAAATGATTAGCAGTTATCCGGCATACAAGCCCACAGTTATCTAAAGACTGAGAAATCAAAACATTTCAGACTTGTTCTTAAGTGCAGAACCTCGGTAAAGTTTTTTCTCTTCACAAAAAAGATTGATCAGAAACCTGGTAATAGGTTGTTCCACTGTAAGGTCAGAAGGTCATGCAGAAAGACATTTATGCACCTTGTCACAGTTGAGGGTAACTGCACCTGTATTTTGGGCTCTAGGCTCCCAGCTCCTCAGCCATCACCCGACTTGCGTAGAGGCCCATATCTCTCCTCCACCTGACCAGGGTTTTTCCAGGTTTCAAAGTTCCCCTGCTTATACTGATATCCCCAGCAAGCCAGACTGCCTAAACAGGCCAACATCTGCACTTTGCCCTCTCTCTGAATGCTATGAACAGCTGGCATTGTCAGCCATCACAAGTTACCAAACAGCTTTTTCTATGCAAGCACATTTATTCTTAAGGTAAAAAGCATTTCAGAGAAAAAAACAAAAACAAAACCCTGCATGCATGCTAATAAGCTTACCAGAGATCACCCCGACTCCAAAAAGGGCTCTGACAGGAGCCAGTCCTTCAAACCCCACAGGTGGTTTACTGTAGTTACAAGTTCATAACAGCCTTAGCTCAGAACCAGAACAGTCACATCAAAATCTGAAAGAACAGCTCTCCTGGAGCGTTTTCTTCAGAATAGCTACATTAAAGATGAACTTGTATTTGTATTGCAATAACACCTGGGAATTATGGCCCAGGACCCCATTGTGCTCGGCGCTGCAGATCAGGTCTTTTCGGGTGTGTGTGTGTGTGTGTGTGTGTGTGTGTGTTCGTTCCACATGCTGTATGTGAGAACAGCACATGCTGACTTGATGTTTACGGTTTGTTAAAAACAAAGCTGTAAATTTAACACTCCAATATCCTTTCCTCCTTCGATTACCTTAATCAGGGTTTTGTGCATCTCCTGCAACAGATGCTGGTCACAAAAAAATCCAGCTTCTTTCCCTACATTCTCCACTTTGTTGTGTGTTTGCAGAGCTGGTGCTAGCCCACTGGGGGCCCTAAGCAGGAATATTTTAGGCTCCCCAATACTAAAACAGGCAAGTTCTTATAAAAAGCAAATAGGGGGCCCCCTTGAGCTGCTTGGGGCACTCAGCAATTGCTTAACTCTGCTGATGCCTAGCACCCGCTCTGCACGATTTGATGTCACCTGGGAGCTATATTGTAATTGACCTTGTCTATATTTGTGTATAAAACACGCCCTGCTCTACAAATGACGAACAATCAACAATTGCATGAAGAAGAGGCCCCTGGAAGGGAAAATGGAGGAATTTTCAACTTGATTATTTTTTTTTTAAGAAGATGGATACCTGGCATACACTTTACACATTTTCCTAGGGTGAAGTTCTCTCTCAGCCCACACGCCAGCATGAAGCCAGAGTTTGGGCGGTCTATCCTACAACCAGAGGCTGCTCAAACGGCTAAAAATCAAGTGAAGCTGCCGCAGCATGGGCCTCAGTGCAGGCTGTACAAGCCCGCCCGTACACTGGGTACATACTTACATTGCTAGCCAGTGCCGGGGGGTCCTGTGCCACCACATCTTCATGGCTAGTTTTAGACTAAAGCTGGCCTGGGTATGTCTGAGCAGCAATCACACCTCCGATTGCCACATAGACCGACTAAATGGACTCTGCTCATCTTGCTCCCAACCTGCATAGCAGGCTGTGGTGCTGCAGCAGGACGACTCCTCGTGCAGATAGAACGGGCACCTCACACTTCCATCTGCATTGGCTGCTAATGGGCTCACCTTCCCCAGCAAATATGGGGGGGACTTCTTCATCCCAGAGAGAGAGTCATGGGGCTTCTGCGGTGTGGAGCGCCTCCCCCATGCAGGGAATCTCACTCTCCCAGTGAGGCTCCTAACGGTCCTTTTAAAATACTGACGTCCACTTTTAACAGAAGGTTCTCCAGGCCCCATCAGCTCTCTCCCGGCGAGCATGCTCACACAAGGCAACCGCGTTGTACATTTACCTTCCTGTTCCATGAGTTTAATCTGGCCGCACAAGCCAGGTTGAAGATGGGGAATTGTAACGTTCTTCCAATGGATAAGACACGCACCGTCCATCAAAGTTTCAGTTTTAAGATGAAGAAACCCTGACTTCGACCCCCTCACCTCCACCCGACATTACTGTTAAAGCTTCCAGTCCTAGCGTGGCAGGAGACAAGCTTCCAAAGATATCCCACAGATCAGAGTCCTTAGCAGGCATAGCCCTAAGGAAACTATTGATACCACGGAATTCACTCATTCCACTTCCCCTGCCCTGGGGGGCCAGGTTCTACACGGCACCTCTTGAGAGGCCTAGCTCAGAAGGTGCAGCTTGACTTTATACCACCTCGGTGCGGCCCAGATTCTGGGCTGAAATGGCCACTGGCATAAGGGGTTATTCTAATTGATAGCTGCCACTCCAAGGTGGTGGTGTAGCCCAGAACCCAGTGCTATAGGCACACCTCTACACTAGGGCCTAATGGGGCGGGGCACAGAGCTGCTTTCCTCAGTCTTCCGTGGCTCTGGGCTGAAGGAATTCTCCACCAGCCCCTTAGCGGCATCTCTGCGACTGCCAAACCAGTGTATAAAAACGGGGGCTAGGCCCTGCCACCCCTTCTTAACCTTACCGCTCTGTCTGGAACCGAATGTCTCAATACAAGTTCCTTGTGGGGGAGGGGTTAAAATGGCCAATCCTCAATGGATACACTTGTCCTCCCCCCAAAACTGCACAGAAGCGTTCGAGTCATTAGAAGCAAAACTAAGTGCCCAGCTTTCTCATGGCAAATCCCAGTAACAAACAGCAGAGACCTGAACTCAAATGTTTATGTTTATATTTATTACAGCATGGAGGGGGAAAAAAGAACCGTTTCATTCAAAAACCATCCCATACCAATGAAGACAATAATTTAGCTATCCATTTTAAAATACATTAAAACCGGTCTGTCATTTCTCACTTCAAAAAACAAAACAAAAAAAACAAACAAACAAAAAAATAAAAATAGATGACCCATTCTGGAGACCACGGATGTTTCAGCAATACAACAAATCTTCATTTGATTTTTTTTTATTTTTAAATATTAACCTGACTGTAACTATGAGACTGACACCCTTTTCCCACCCCCATCCCCACCCTCAACCCCACCCCCACCGACCTTCTACAGGTAAAGCACAATTAAAATGCCTAGGAAAAAGAAGGCAAACATTTAAAAAAATTCATATTACACACTAAAAAAAGTTTGTCATCTCATGTCTTGCAGTCAGAATAATAAAAACCAGCCAATGTTCCCAAAAAACATCTCAATGAAGGGGTGCGGAAAAAAAGACATCCCTTTAATAAAACATTTTCAACAAATATCATACACAAACTACAATGTATAATAATTACTTTTTTTCCCTCTCTTATTTTAGAACCAGACTACAAGGTAAGAAAAAACACTGAAACAAGATACAATGTTCTCAATAATCGGCACAAAGGGAAATCCAGGGAGATAATATTTTACATAATATGATATACATGGATCAGAAGTGGAGATTTATAAAACAAAGACCAACTACAGGGTAGTGTAATGTACATAGATTCCCAGACTCTGGCGAGTGTCACTTTAACATGGTTGGTTTGTTACTTTTCTGTAGTCACCTCTACCACAAGAAGAAAAGGTAATTTTTTCATTTTTGTTTTTATTTTATTTTTTTGTTACAGAGTGAGCCTACAGAATACCAAGTATACATTTGAACAATTACTTGAAAATATCTCCATCCAGTTCCAAAACACATACAGCGAAACCCTGATAAGATCACATCTTTAAAAAAAAAAAAAAATACAAAACCAAAAATCAACAAAGATGTTAGCTTGAGATCACAGTTACAAAATCCCAGGTCAGATTAACCCTTTCTTTCTCTCTTTTTTTGGTGCGGGGGGGGGAAAATAGCTCAAGGATTCTCGCAGGGGGAAGTACTGAACTCTCCTTGTATTCTGAGAGGGGGAAAAAAAGACTAATACAGTGCATGCCACGGTCACAGATAGTAAGATCACAATTAATTCTTGAGGATGTGATCCTATGAGGGGCCAACTGCATTAACAACTTTCTATGAGGTGGAGGAGTCTCTTCTGGAGGAGGAGGTGGTGTTGTGCTGCAAACAAGAAAAGAAAAACAAAACAGGCCTTCCAAACAAAAACCACCAATTGTAAACTGTCCAGTTTATTTTAAAAAAATAGGACTACAACAGGGACAACATGAGATTTCATATCTAGACTAGCTTCCTGGTGTAGCACAGCACAAACATACAACAGGTTTAAAAGAACAAAGCAAAGAGGTTGGAGTTGGGTACTGGAGGCTTCCATTTGTTTCCAAAAAAAAGAAGAAAAAAAAAAAAAGAAAAAAGAAAAAAAGTGTCATGTACATATATAAATCCTTCCACACAAGAAGGATCTTGTCACGTCTTGAAATATTTTAAGTTTTGTCCTTCATGTTTTATGGAATAAAAAGTTCAGCCTTTTTATTGCATGAAACTAAAACTGGGGTTTGCCCCCTCGCGTCTCTCTGCCAATACACCTAGCTTCTTCTTGCATAATTTCTTTTAGATCCTCCAAATGGCAGCTGACTCTCTTTATCCTGGAGAGGAGGAAGGGGGAGGGAAATCACACACTCATCGTCATGCTGGGGGAATACTGAAAGAGAGACAAACACAGAATGAGTACTGGGCAAACAGGACTGAAATACTAAACGCGGCCAAGGCCAGGGAAGAGGGGATATGCAAGTAAGACTCGGGCTTATGAAAACTATAAAGCAACATAATTGGATATAATAAATCAGAAAGATAGAATATGCTAGAGACTCTTAATTTATCAGCACATAATCCGCTGCATAATGGTCTTTCCAGGGAGAAAATAAGCAAAACAGTATGGGGTAGGAAGCAATTTAAATGCATGCATGTATATAATGCTAAATATGGCGAGAAAAAAGGGGGAGCCTCTCATCTGTAGAGCTTGAATCCAACGTGAAAATACTCTGCAGATCTCAAAGATGAGTGCACATTTGTTCGCAGCTGAAAGCGAGCATGGTTAGCTGGGTCTGCTCAGGGGCAGCTCAGAAACAGCAGGGGGTGGTGCAAGCCTGAGCAAAACTGCTCCCGAGCATCAATAGGGGGTCCCAAGGTTAGACCTGCAGCTTCCCTGCTGTTCCAAACGGCAGCACAGCTGTATAGGGAGGTTTTCGCAGAGTGAAGATGTTTGTCTCTAGCTCACCATGGTAGCTCACTTTCACCCGTCTATTTCACGCACATGATGGCTAGAAAGGGGGCCAGCAAGGTTTATTTACACCTTTATTAAAAACCCTACCAATTGGATGCAGAGCTGCGTTACACAACCATGTGACCCTACTGCTCTCACATTTTTCCTCCCCCCTCAGCCTCATTTGTTACATGCTGTTGCCATCTTGTCTAGCCTGTATGGTTTTTGGTTCAATACCTTGTTCAGAAATAGATCTCAAAACACAGTGCAAAATGCAGGTAAGAGTGATCATCGCTACTTTTTGGTTTTCACTTGGATAGGGAGCTCCAAAGCACAGAGCTTAAGCAACATTCCCAGGGTCAAACAGAAAGGCAGTGACAGAATCGGGATTAGGAACCAGGGCTTCTCAACTCCCAGCCCCCGTGCTGAGTCCCCTGGACCACAGCTAGATCTGTATTAAATGACAACATGCTCTCTCTACCATCATCAGAGATCACCCCTGCCCCTCCAGACCCGGGCCCCACCAGGAAGCAGAGACAGAGCCTTATAAATTTGGTGACACCAAAAGAGAGGGGGCTTAGAGATTGGGTGTCTGAGCAACTCACATTGTCATTTTGGAAGGAATGGAGGAAGTTACCTCCCAGTTCACCATCATCTCTTGGAGTGCCCGGGGGGTTGCTAATGCCACTTATGTTGTTTGGAGAATTCTAAGGAGACAAACGAAGGAGAAGGTGAGTATGCCTCAAATACGTCACTGAGCACAGACTGGCAAAATCCCTCGCTAACGACTATGAGCGGCCGGTGGGAGAGCAGGAGAGAAAGGCCGCGTTTTATACAACCTTCCGTTAGTGCCGAAGCAAACGTCTCATGGGAAAGGGCTACAGGATGGGAGAAAGCCCCTTGTGTCCCTCTATTGCTCCCCCTACATTGGAGCCTCTCCAACCACACACACGATTTCCTCACTGCTGATGCTTCATGAGGGAGGGAAGGACTACGGTTGAAAGGAAAATGATTCACCTTTACGGTCACCACAGTGCACACTTACTTTTGGAAGTCCATCTATGTCGCCTGACCCTATCAAAAGAGGGGAAGAAAGGGAACTTTTATTTGCAAGTTAGTTACATTCCTTGCTCACAGTTGAGGTAGTTCTCCTCCTTGGCTAGCCCATTCAGTGCAGGAGCACGCTGGTGCTTAGAATGCCATCCAGAAACAGGAGGCTGTTGCTACATGCAGCTACTCCAGGGCATTGCTAGCAGCAGGCAATACAGGTCGCAGCTGTGCTAATCCCACACCTCTTAACATTTGCCTCTGGTAAAAAGGAACAGTGGGGGGCCTCAGCTGCCTTTCCTTTGTATGCTGAACTCCAGGGAGTTGAGGACAGCTCACCTGACTGCATGGCACTGTAATAATGGCAGGTTAGTTGCAGGGGCCTTGGCTCTCCCTGTGGTACTCGGACATTGATCAAGCTAGAGCATAGCTCCTATAGCAGGACAACGTAGGAGACGGACTCGAGAGGTTAATGGGCCTTTCTACGGCTTTCAAGTAAACACTAACACTGGTTTTGAGTTTAAGCTCCTCTTCTGACTGAATCTATCAATGCTGCTCCAGTGAGCCTGTGCCTAGTCTACATGCTACAACAGAAGAGTATCCAGCCAGGTGGGCGGACAGGCGGCCTGGCAGGTAGGTCATGGCAAAAGAGGGCCATGTGGGGTATGGGCCAGAGGAAATAGGGTGATTCTCAGACCTCTGAAAGCTCACAGTGCACACGTGCCTCCAAAAAATCACTGACCGGTCTGTCAGGAGCAAGACAGGAAAAGCTACCAGACAATAACATCTCCCTTACAGAGATCTAATCCTGAATGGCAGATCAGCATTAACAGCTTGTTAAGGGTCAGGTCTAGTGCGCTTCCCGCTCAGCCGGCCTTGAGCTTACCTAACGATCCATTCATGTGATGTGGTTCCATACCTCCCATTCCTCCCATTGGGCCGTCAGAACCGGGCCCCATTGGGAACTGAGAAAGAAAACAGCAGAAAGTGTAACCCCAAAATCAGAGACCCGTACTCCTCTCAGCATCAAGCAGATCAGCCCATCCACTGGTAAGGATGGCCTCAAAACAGAACAGAATGTTCTACGATCCAAGTTTTGTCTAGACACGGAAAGGTGACCTGGCTCCTGTTGGGTTGGGAAGCAATATCTCTTGAAAACTTAACTGCCTCAGGAAAGTTACAGCAAACGTTTTGTTCAGTCACTAAGGCTACATCTACACTACAGAGCCCACGTCGGCACAGCTATGCCTACACAGAGTATGTGGAGAGAAGGCGTTTTTCCGACAGGGTAGGAACACCATGTCCAGAAGATGAAGCACTCTTCTGTCAGTACCACTGAATCTACCTGGGGGTTTTGTTGGCATAGCTACATCACTGGGGGGTGCAGGCTGTAATACTTTGGTCCAGATCTGGCTGTTTAGTGTGCGGTTGGTGGTGTGGCCTGCGACATACAGGAGGTCACAGACACTTTGGGGGGTCCCCTCTGGTCTTCGACTCAATTACTCCCGACTCTATAGCTACACAGAAAGCAGGGCTCTGGTTTCACCCTCTGCAACCTCCACTATGAACAGTGTTTACAGAGGAACTAATATCCCTCCTTTAGGTCTATCGACATGCGCAGCGTACAGGGCCCCCCAATGCCCTGGAAATAACTCATTGTGGCAGGCTGATGGGGCTGAATCACAGGGCTATCAAGTCAGCCAAGACACCCAGCGAGGGAAGCGGGTAACATGACAGGTGTCAGGCACATTGGGGAGGGCTTCCTTTCTCCCAGCTGGTTTAATACTCCAAGGTGCTATGCGGGGGGCAGGGGTTCAAACCCCCTCTTACAGAAACACAGTCACAAAAACACACGGCAGTGAGACCTGTGCTCAGACACGTGCGTGAGGTCACCCGTTGGCCCCTCCTGCCCCGGCATCAGCAGACACTCTGCCCCAATAAGAACGGCAGGGAGGGTGGGGACATGCACGCATGTGTGGGGTGACCCCCAGCTGCCTTGTTAGCAGCACTCTGTGCTCTCTCAGCTGACTGAGGCACACGCAATGGTTCTGCAGCTACTTTGCCCAAATAGTTACACTTCCTTGAAACCAGGAAGTGATGTCTAAAGGGCACATTCTCCCCACCAGCATATCCCCAAGTGAACCAGCCACTATAACCCAACGCGGGTGTCAACATGCTGCGCCCTACAAAGATTGGCTCCCTCCCTTTCGCTCGTGACATCCTTCTCTGGCCACGAGGGGGTGTTCCAAGATCACGCCATGGCAAAACCACCTCCAGTCTGAAGAGTGCACAACCTGATCTACCATTGCAAATCCAGGCCAAAGATCTCCCGCCCCACCCACCCGGCAGCACATTTCAACGGCCGGCTGAGGGAGCCAGCCGTATTTCCTTACACCACCTCCCATCTTCCCCCAGTGCTGCTCCAACCACATTCCCAGGGATCAGTGAGGCTTCAACATGATCGCCTAGATCCACCCGAGCCCCCTGTGCTGTGACCATCATCCATCTGTCTGCAGGGGGAACGGATGGGCCTCCCTTTGGGGCCTAGCCATGCAGCTCCTCAAATCAGCCAATAGTGTTTGCTCTTGAGCAGTCTGAAGCCCAGGCGTCAAGTGCCTCGCGTCTGCCAGGCTCCTGACCCACGAGAACAGAAGAGGGAATCTAACCATGCTCTGCCATTTTCCTGGTGAATAAAACCATTGAAACTAGCTAGCAGCCTGTGCACCCCATACCGAGCTGAAAAGCACTCCAGGATTCAGGCAAACCGGCAGCTTCTGCTCAGGCAAGGCCTAGAGACCTAGAGTACCAGGCCTGCTAACGGGCCGGATGGAGGAGCACTCCCCTCACTGCTGAGCAGCTCCTCCCTTACCGAGCACGGAACCAAAACAGACTTCAGGTGGAACCGTCACGCTCTGACGCTCCCCCCCCCCCCCCCCGTTTCTGGCATGACCATTTCTTTTTCTAAGTGGATGGGTGTGATGTCTTCCCACCCCCACACCATTCCTCCTCAGCACACAGACAGGAGTGATGGACCCTCACAGCCGATCCAGCCAACGCAGCCACTTATGGGTGCCACACTGAACAGGGGCAGGCAGATTCAATAACGCGTCAGCTCCTTGGAGCTGGGCCCACCCTCGTTGGGAGACTGCAGAGCACTGAGCAGGCACTACTGTAAAGAAGCGGGGGAAGGTTTTTATCATCACCACCGCCCTCATTTTGTTTCCCTGTCCCTAGATCTGCAAAGCTCACATTACTGGAAATGGCCAAGGGAGTTCCCACTCGAGTCACTTTACCTACGTAAGCTGAAGATAAAACTAGCAAACATCTGTATAAACAGATACGCAGCCAACGTGGGCACAACTGCCCCCCTCCCCTCCCCCCGTCAAAAATGGGTTTGACATCTTACTGTTTTACGTGCCAAGTTGCAGCAGTTCTAATGCCCCTTAAGGTACATCTACGCAGCGAACACCCACGGCTGGCTCAGGTCAGCTGACTCAGGCTCACAGGGCTGTAAAATTGCTGTGTAGATGTTCAGGCCTGGGCTGAAGCCCGAGCTCTCGGACCCTGCAAAGGGGGTCCCAGAGCCCAAACACAACCGTTTTTAGCCCCGCAGCCCAAGCCCTGGGAGCCCGAGTCAGCTGACCCCGGCCCCAGCCCAGCCACGGTTGTGCCACAGGTCTTATTCCAGGGTAGACATACTCCAAAAAAGTCAATCTGGTCTGATCTTTTTCACCTGCAACACCCATCAACGTCACAATGAACATGGCCCTCTTCCCCCCCCCCCCTCCCCCTTATCCAGTTCATTGATTTGGGCTGAGATTGTCAGAGAAGCCCAAATCCCACTGAAATTCAATTCATCCTTTGAAAATCCCTAGCTTTGGGTCTAGTCAGTTTCGCTGTTCTCCCCTGAAGAGTCAGCTTCCCCTGTGGTGCAGGCTTTTGTTATTATATATTCACCCTCCCAGCGGGGAAGAGAGAAAAAAAATCTCACACGTGATCACAAAAAAACCCACCCACGCTGGCAGGGGGAATCTCAGAAACAGGCAATGCTTGGAACCCATAGTTTATAAGTTGACTGTATCCCTTTAAATGTGACTGCTAACTGGATGCGTTGCTGACATGATCTTGACCAGAGCAGCATGAACGGCACCATTTTAATAAGCATAAAAAATTAACAAAGTTGCTGAAGAGTTAATCGCTTTTTGATGGTTTGTTTTATTTCTATTTTGTAACCAATGGCTGAAATCAATTAAACTGCTCTACCCTCAACTGATGAAGTTAATTATGATTTGTTATGGTATCTGATATGTAAATTATTAGAAAGCAGAGACTTACATTCGATCGACTGCCTCCAGGCGGTACTGGATTAATCATTGTGTAGATGTTGTCACTTGAATTGGTTGAATCTGTAGAACAGTGAAGCCCAGTAAGTCAGAGTGATTAATTCATTTCTTAATTAAAACAAACTCATGCCACTTGAACTCATTCTTTTGTATTTTATCACCTAAAATTCCCTTTAAGTACCACCATTTTCTGGCTAATTTGTATTTAATGAAGATTCACAAAGTTTTTAATCACAGAAATTCAACTGTGAAAATAATTCAACTACTGAGAATCACAGGGCCTGCTCGTCAGAAGAGGCGTAGAACGATAATTTGCTTCTATGTATCACTTAACACCTCAAAATTATCCAAACATCCTCCAACATTATTACAATACTGGTATTAAAAACAAATCCCCGAACCAGTCTGGAAAAGGAACCCGTCTCTTTATAATGCACATGGTAACAGACAAACCATTTTAATCACGCCACAATATATAAATGCACAAATGACAAGTGTGCTGCCACGACAGAATACTGGGGCAGTGACTAGCAGCACCCATTAACATATGGATTGTTTTATTATGACCTAGTCTGAAATGTAGGTCAGAGTTCTCATAAAAATGCAGAAGCAGAAAGACAGTCGTAATATTACATTTTAGCTCCACCCCTGCAGCTGTGAAACACCACAGTTACAGAGCAAGGCTACTTCCCTTGAGCCCACCCACCCGCCATCCCCTCCTATTGATCACTACAACAATTACAAAATCAGCCTTGCAAAACTGCCAGAGAAATTTACCAGCCCAGATGCAGAATCTACATGCCCACCTTTATGTGGGGAAGGAGGAGAAAAATCATTGTGGGAGATTTTATTGACCCATCCAAAAAGAATTCGGAATTTGGGGGCGAGGGAATTAGCCTACTGTGGCAAGCAGAATTTTGCAAAGCGGTTTTCAAAAGCCCCTGCAAGTCCTCATAAATCTGACCACCACAATGGCAGCCTCCACAGCCTGACTTGGTCTTTTTAAAGGAGGAGGCATCAGAGTTAAAAACTGGGCGGGGGGAGAGGGGGGGAAAAGGGCGGCACACAGGAAACCTTTCTAGTAAACGGATTGGATTTTTTTTTTTTTTGTAGCTAATACAATTTTAAACCTTGACTGGATTATTATTATTTTTTTGTTTAAAAAAAGAGCAAGCAGTAGCTGATTAGTCAGCCCCTAAACAGTACAAAATGACTCCCTTGCTTTTTGTTTGCTAACCAGCATGAAAGGAATAACAAATAAATATATTCAATTTTTTATAAGGACATTTTGTCAAAGAACAAGCAGCGTTTTGCACATTTCTAGTTTACATGCCTCACAAGGCTGGTTCACTTTAGTAAAACGGGGATTAAACGTGAAGTGACTACTGCTTCTCAGGGAAACAAATCTGGACACGGAGAAGGGCTCCCTCCCTCTTCCCCACTTCATATGTGCTCACACATGCTCTCAGAGCTCCCCCCCCAATTTTCACCCTCTTGAAACTCAATCCTGGGCGGAGAAGTGAATACAAAGCCCCATCCTAACAAACACCAACATCTTCTTTCAATACTACTGCATACAATCAGGAATCCAATGGAGCAGCAGTTGAGCGTGAACTGAGGAGTTAGGGGGCTATCATTCAAAAAAACACCCAGCAAATTTGGGTTTTTTAAGTGCTGAATTCGTGGGCTGTTGAATTTTACCTGCAGGACTAGGCATGATCGGTGTTCCTGGAGGACCTCCACCACCAGGGGGCCCCTGTAGACAAGATTAAACACACATCAGAAACCACTGTGATAACATATACTGCACTAGGTCAGCAAGATCCTGCTGCTGTCAGCAACAATGTCTCACCTTGGTATTCAGCCAAGCATTAATCTCCTGCTAAAACCTTTGATGCACTCTCGTAGCCAAAGTACAATGCTTTGTTTAAGCCTTGAGCAAAATTTTTTTTTTTTTTTTTTTTTTTTTTTTTTTTTTTTTTTTTAAGTATTTGAGAGGTGTATGTGGGAGAGAGTGGAAATCATTTGCAGTGTCCACGGGACCCCTTCTAAAACATTTTTTACATTTACAGACGAGGGAGGCTGTTCTGAGTACCCAGAAGACACGCAGATTTCTAGAAACAAACATTCTTACATTTTAGAATTTCTGCCTCTGCCCAGACTTTTGTACCAACTCAGGATAGAGGGACATGGCTACACTATATACATCTAACTCACACCGAGAATCTATTTAAAAGTCAGAATAAGTTATATCTACATACACACGTGTGTGTACAAAGAGTCAATGATCTGTAATGTATATACTTGAAATCTGACTATACATCTGGCTAGAAATAAGAACCCAGCCCAGGAACTTACCACGTATGTACCAGGCGATGAAGAGGAATATGGAATCTATAAACAGATCATAGGAGATAGTCACCTATCTGAAATGCAGCATTTCATCAATAATATCCCGATTTACACATTTAACTCTGGTGCCCACATTCCGCTTTGTCAAACGGAAGCGGAAATTAGGTTGAATTACAGTAGTGGCCACTGACGTGTTATAAATGCCCACAATGCACCGAATATGCTGGCACACAATATTTCACTTACCCCCAAACCCTACTATTGGCAGGATACAAAAAGGCAAGAAAAATTAATGTTTCAAGAGCAAGGTTGTGGGTGTTCTGCACTACATCAGACACATCTGTGGTCACCGAATGACCAGGTGGCTGCTGGAAGATCCTGTCTCCTTCCTTCCCCCCTACATTTTTTTTTTTGGCGCACACAGTGCTGCAAAGTATCATACCTTTCCCCTGAATTACAAAGAAAATGGACAGAAAACTGGCTAAGGAACAGATCAGAACAAAGAAACACAACCTTAACTTTTAGGCACACCAACGCAGTAACCAAATTAACGGAATGCTGTGCAACATAAAAATCTTCTCTAGTTAGCTGGATGCTCGCACACCTACGCTGGGAAGTGCTCTATGGTATGGAGGATGGTGAATGTTTGCCTGGGAGTTTGCCCACATTTAAATGGGTATAACACTACTCTCCTGTCCTGATACTCAGGCACGTCCACGTAATACCTGTAGACTGGCTGTCTCTAAAGACGAGGTTTTAGTCGGAAGTTGTAACAAAAGACACGAGAAGGCAGTCACACTTGAAGAGATGCTCATGTACAAACTTTTGCTCTAGTCTAATACCGATAAAAAAAGACTTACTGAATTAGCACTGCTGGGATTAGGCCATGGTCTACCAGCTCCTGGGCCCCTAGAGTTTAAATGAAAAAGAAAAGCTTTTTATACACGGCACATCAGAATACAGCATAACAGCAATGTAGAACTGGGATTCCAAAGTCATTTGAAAGCAAGGGTCAAAGCCGCTGTCAAACACCAGAGTTAAAGCATCATGGGTTTTGCCTTACATGTTAATTCCAGGCATGCCGGGGCCTAAAGAGTTGGGTGGAGGTCTCATTCCGCCGCCATAGTTCTGCAATGATAACCAAGGATCAGTCTACCATAACGAGAAGGGAAACCGGAGAAGAAAAGAGAAGGGAAAAAAACAAACAAACAAAAACAAGAGGGTTAGTTTGTGAAAATGAACTTTAATAAAAAATTAGATGATGATGAACATACAAGCAATTAAAAACTTTAAAATAAACAGGACTGTGGTATCTTTCCATTGACTCTCCGCAAGACATCATGGGCTGTTAAAAGATTTATACAGAAGCCAGACAGATTTTGCATTATGGCTTCCCTATTGCAGACCAGAGCACAGCACTGGGTTATCCTAGGCCCGGACCTGGCCTCTGGGAGTGGCCCACTTCAGAGGAAAGAGAATGCCCCGGCCAACTGTGCAATACAATTATTATGGAGGGAGGGAAATTCCCTCCCAACTCCAGCAGGCAAATCAGTTTCTGGCTTGTGGTCTCTTTTGTTTAGGGATGGAAGGACAGAGAAAAAGAAAGTAGCTGCTTGAAAGATTATTGCTACAGTGTAATGAGCAAGCAATGGGATGCATGGAAGAGATGCCAACAGCATGAACGTTTGCAGTAGCCTTCTAAAGACGGGAAAGGAACCTGTCCTCCTAGGGTTACATCTCCAGTTTAAAGACAATCAAAAAAAAAAAAAAAAAAAAAAAAAGATTGGTCTTAAAGTCACTACAGAACAATGTGCATTTCAGACATGTGCACACAGGCACACACACAAACATATGTACAGAGAGATTCATGGCCCACAGGGTTGCAAGGGAAGGGACTTCGATTTTGCTACAGAACTATTCAGATTGACCTCTTCATAATCAAATCTGATGCTGTGTCAGCACGTAAAACCCAAACACGTGTACACGGGGTGGGGTGGAAAGTGACATGCAACACAGAAATGCTGTAAACACATCAGGCATTACACAAAACTCCCCAACTCAGGCACCTGCTCTCCTTTCTGATGTCACCCCCTGACTTTGCCTATTGCAGGAGTCTCCGATCAGTGTACCTGATCTAATAAGAACATATCTACTGTAATGCCAAGCCAGAGGATGCTGCTGTGGCTCCAGAAGTCCTCATGCTGAATTTCTCTGCCTCTCTCCAAGTCAGTTGCCCATCACCAACGTATCTGGGCACACCTTTCGCAGTGTACATCAGCCTTGCTAAATTCTTCTTGTCCACTCATTCAAGGTAAAATAGCATTAGTTTCTTCTGTGCCTGGACCAATTTATTTCCTCAGCAGTTTTGCAAGGCTGGTTTATGTAGGAAGCCACCACTCCCACACACGGAGCTAAGCACCCAACCCAGCAAACCATGACTGTAAAAGGGATAAAGAGAAGGATATTGACAGCCAGCGACTGGGGGAAAAACGGTGCAGTCGCTTGATGAAGCGCCTGATCAAAAGGGTTCTCCCTCGGACTTGCTTTGCGCTCCCTGTATTTGCAAGTAGGCAGCACAAGTAGCTTAGACCAACCATTTCAAAACACGCGGTGTCTGTGTCTGTGTCCATTCAAGGAGAGGAACAAAACCTGTGTGGCTCCCAAGAGAAGGAAGGCTCTCCTGTTTCACAGACACACTGACTCCCATTTTCCCCCTGCAAACTTTTACTCACTCGACAGGTTCCCCCATCTCCTTGAGAGAGCCTAGAGAACTCCCCCCCACACACACACACACTTTAACTTGACTGTGCGTATTTCTGAGGCCCTGTATCCGGACAGCTATCCCTCTGGGACTGGAATGGGACAACTTCTATTTGTCCTCAAGGAGCTCCTAAGATACACTTACGCCGCACACGCCTTTTGGCGGCACGGGGAGCACAGACACGGCTCGTTCCCCTAGCATGGGTATAACAGCAATGGAGACCATGAGGTGCTGCTTAGGCAAATGGAGTAAAACACACTCCTGAACCCTTTGGGTACGTAATCTACTCCCCAAGCCACGTGTCCCACTGCTGAAGTCTTTCCCCAAAGCAGGGAAAAGACCCAAAGGCTCTGGCAGCTCTCCGTTGCAGGAGCCTTTCCCTGTCAGTGGAAGACTAGCAGGGGGACAAAGGGAGAAGGCTCTGGAAGCTTCCTGCTGCCTCTCCCTGCCAGAGGCTTTCACCAACACTTATAGCTACGCATCGCCATGTGGACACAGCCTGCTTTTCGCAGTGGCATGTAGCAAGAGGTATGTAGACGGAGTCAGCTGTTAAGAGGCTCTCTTCTCGCTGCAAATGAGGGGATAAATGGTGTCGCCAGCAAACTCTTTGTTCGTTCCTAGGACTGGAGCGGTACCTAGTACTTGGCAGTGTAGTACTCCACCAATATTTTTGATTTGCCCCAAGACACATCCAATTAATTTTGGGTTGGCTTATTTGGGAAATCTGGTTTAATCACAAGACTGAGCATTTTGGGGTTTGGTTTTTTCGGTTCCCCTGCCCTCATACCTTTATTTGTAACTCAAAGTGCAACAGCTAGGTCAACAGAATGGTGTTGTAGGAGTACAAATATTTCATTATGGTCCCAATTCAGCAAAGCATTTAAGCATCTCCGTAACTTTAAGCATGTGCTGAAGTCCCATTGAACTCTTTGGATTTAAGCCCATGTTGACGTGCTTTGCTGAATTAGGGTCCATTATCTTATCTACATGCGTACTTTGAGGAGGATGAAAAGGGTTACCCGAAGAAATCACTAGCAAATCTTAATTGATCAAATCTCAGTTTCTATGCTGAACTACATAAAACCCCATGTTAAAACTTAGTACTTCTAATTGGAGCTGAAAGAAACAAACAGGCCAAAGCATTTTAAAGGTGTTAGAAAAAGGGAAAAAGGTGCCCTTGTGCTGATAAGCTGGGTGTCAACCTTCAGCAAAATGTGAATTAAAATGGGGAAGTTACAAACCCTTGGAAGACCATATTTAATAGAAGCACTGACACATCTAACCTCAGCAGCACCAACAAATGCCTTTATACTGTTCACAGAATTAACGCTACGATCATCACAAAAAGGAGATAGGAAGTCTGAGTTTAAACCATGATGCTAGATTGTAAAAGATGACTGGTTTTCAGTTCATGTCAGGTGGCTGGTACATGACTGCAGGTTACCATTGGTTGGATAAAAATGTATTCCATACGAATGTTTATTTTAGAAGGTCTTGAAAAAACACTTTGGGAAGGTAGTGGGTGTGTAGTGTGTACACAAGGATTTATTACACACAACAAAAATGGGGACGTTCAATATTTTTGATTATTTCTTGTATGCACTAAAGCTTCAGAGCACCTGCTTCTTTAGCATTTTGGGAAGACTCAAAAAACATGCCAACCGGCTGATGAGATTGCACGTCCCATTTTCACAGGCTTGCACTTGTTTAAAGGAAAATTAAACAAGGCGCTCTCTCTAACGTCTAATAGTCCCAGCATAAGAGAGAAAGCCCTAAAACTCCACAACTTTCAATACCACCTGTGACCGAGAAAAACCTAGATGGTGCTCGATTAAAACGCAACCACTTTCAAGTTCTACGGCAATCACCTTGGATTGTCCAAACTGCACAGAGCATCCAGAACTTTCATGGCACTTTTTGCTTGGCTGACGCAAGCGCAACAGATGTAGGCTTTTGTCATCATACATGTGGGACTATTAAGAGCTTTGTTGTACCAGTTCCTGACAGTGCCAGACCATTAAAATGTATAACAAAGCAATTGGAATCTAAGCTTGCCCGCAAAGAATGCTTGGGATTTTTTCCTGAGGTGTGGGGAATCTAGTGGAGTTTCACACCGTGCCCAAGGAGATGGATATACATTTTTATTCAATTAACTTTTCTCCCTTCTTGTCAGTATTCAACAGTTTTGCATACATTAAATCATTTCTTAACTCTCTTCACACAAAACCTCTTTAGCCCAACAGCCTCCTGGAAAAACTGTGCAACACACATTCATTTACTGCAGGGTTAAACATCACTGAAGACAACACAGGAAACAAGAAGTCAGGGAGGATAAACCTACATCCGAGATATGGTAGTATGTTGTTTAAAGTCTATCACAACGAACAAACAGGAGTGAGTCAACATAGTAGCATGCAAATTCACTTGTTAAAATGAATCAACACAAAGACAGAATATATTAACCCAGATCTACTTCATTTAAAATGTACTCATAATTGGACTGGTTCCCCCACTCCCTGGGACGTATGCAACCAAAGAGGGATTTGGCATCATTCAGGAACTACAGAAGATTTTGTTGTTCATCGAGCTACTACTCATGCTAGTGAAAATTCAGAGGAGAATGCTACTCTGCTAACTTTAAAAAAAAAATCTGAGCATTCTTGAATAACGCCGATGTTTAGATTCCTTTATAGTAAGAGCTAACAAGTTGGCTGAAATGCCTGGACAAGAGCTTCTGAAATACACTTGGAAAAAAGTTACAGGGGGGGAAAAAAAAAAGAAGATGTCAAAACCTTTCCGAAGCTCATGAAAAGATCACTCAGCATATCCCACTTTGGGGGGGAAATCCCTAAAACTCATCAGCAAATTTTCCCCGCATCGAAAATCCCCAACCTGAAGTTTAAGGTAAAATTGAGAGAGGGGAAAGAGGCAAGCGTCAGATTTATCCAGGAAACAAAGAATGGCTTAAACGCCAGAGAAGTGAAATTGTCTATAGAATAGGATAGGGAAGAACAGAATACAGGAGAGGGAAGCTTTATGTCCCCGTGATAAATAACTTACTTTTTTATGTGGGCACTCCCTTTCTTAAGTGTTATCAAGGCAAGCTGGATAATACATTCACCATCACTACATGGTCACAGCTAAACAGCACTGCCTCCGACTAATGAGCAAAAGGGGCTTCTGCGATATCCCTAATGAGGATGCTGAGCTCTGTCGGAACACCGGCTTTCCAGCGGCAATGCACTAATGTAAAATGCATTAGTGCTAATGGGGAGTAGGTGGGAAGAACGCCCAGCTCTTGAAACCCCTAGAGATTGTTTGGATGATGTTTTGCTTATAAACTTTATGAAGTCGTAAGATGTTATTTGGCACGGGACAGGAGAGAAAATGTGCTGCTTAAGTTTACCTGCGGACCAGGACCCATGGGGCCCATCCCTCGTGGAGGATTCATCCTTTGCATTGGTCCTCCCATGTTAGGGTGCCCTGTTGGGAGTAGAACCAATGAAGTCATTATAGCAGAGTAATAGTGTTTGGCCCAAAGTCAACAGTGAGACACCTTCCGGCATCCTTGAGCATGTTTACCTTGTTGTCGTGTAGGGTCCATTGAATTGGGCAGCAGTGGCTGCGTACCAGGAACAGCCCCTGGAGGCTAGAAAAATTGGGGGGGAAAGGGGGAAGAAAAATAAGCTTTCAGGTATGTAACCAAAATATGTAGTTTAAATTCAAGGCTTTAAACACAAAGAATTCAGGTGACATGGTCTATTTTCTGGGAAACGAGGGCCTTGTCATAACTTCCTCTGCTTACACACAGCTCCGACCTGTATATCTCCCATGACATGTTCTATAAATCCCTGTAATTTGCCTAACTTCGCTTTCATAACCCTCCTACTTTGTTTCACAGCCTTTTAAAAAGACCAAACCCCAATTCTCTTCTAATCCTTCGCACTACTGTACTAATGGTCCGATTCCAAGCTTCTACTTGTAAGTAAAAAGGAGGGGACACACGCGGCCGTCGGGGTGAGCGAATGTCTCATCAAAGCACTTCAATGAAATGATACTGATGCCAATGTAATTTTGAGGTATACACTTGGCAAATATGCTATGTAAATATATTAAAGTTATTTATTTGCCAGTGAAGAGACATTTCATCTGCAAAGAGGATTTTAAACATTCTTACTGAATAGCTTACAAAGATGACCTCAGGAGTATTAAAAATGTATATTTTCCTCTCATTTCCTAGTATCCCGAACACTATTTCTTTTTTCAAAGTCATACTCCGCTTGGACAACAAATCTATTTAAAGTTCAAAAGAGGACTTCCACGTACAGCTCAGTGCAGATAAAGGGGGAGGAAGAACACAGATACCATATGCCTTCGGGAAGCAAACTAAACAATTTTGAAACACGGTTGCTTTTCTTTTATTTGAATACCAACATGAAATAGATCGTGCTGTAAAAATTTAGAGACTCTCCAATAAGGAAGGATGACAGTTTAGGCAGGCCAGGCCACACATCAATGCCATGAGTAGAGGGAAGGTTTTCATTCCAAATCTTTATAGATTTACAGCTTGGGAGACAGAAGTAGGAAAATAATAAATGAACTTTTCATATATGGTTCTCATTGCTATTAACTTGTTTCTCACCTAAACAAGAAATGAGGCAGTAATGATTATTTGGCCCTGTTGAAATGTTTTTGCATCTCTGGATCTACCCAGTAACCTAGCTAAACTATGTGAGTGTATTTCTCAACGCAGCGTTTTTTTTTTTTTTTTTTTAAAGTCTGATTAGTTTTATCCTCCTCATTAACTTAAATTATCAAGTGTATAAAAACAAAATCACAGAACGCCGAGATTCTGAAGTTGCAACGTTACAAATAATATCCCTCAATGCCTGGTCACAAACATTTCTGGTATGTCATTGGAACTTGAGACTGAAAGGAACCACGGCTCCACCGTGACACTATTAGACAAATCAAAATAGTGTTCTGCAACATGAAATGTGCACAAGACTAATCCATAGCACTTACAGATACGGACAGCACCATCCTTGTGCTGTCCATATTTCAGCAGCAAGACCTTGGACTTCTTGCAAGCCTGATTTAAAGGGACATTGTAAAACTGCACTTGACAAAAAAAGAATGACTTTCTGTATTTCACCAGGCCTGGACAGCACAGATTGACTTGTCTGTTTAACTTCTGCTCCTAATCAGTTTCACTTTCCTGTTCTCCGGCACTTGCCTGAAGCTAGAACCTCTAGCCAAGAACACGCCTGTGCACTCTTATGTATGAACCGGTGAGAAAATTGTAGCGTAGTCATTCTCAACTGGTGGGACATCACCAATAGTCTAAGCAGGGTGTCAAGCAGCTGATCGCATCCTCAGGTCTTCCATCTTTAGGTGAAACATATCTGCCTAGCCACTTGACTCCAGTCCTCTTCCCTGAACCTACTGTGCCAGGCACCAGAGAGTATGTGATTACGGTCCTAACCAGGCTGAGGTCCTCCATTGTAAAGCACTCCAAAACAAGTTACACAGAGCTGCCTAATCAGTGTCATTTTCCATGTGCAGGTCTCTCATTACAGGGCTGTGAGATTTCACCAGCACCAATGAGGAAGGGAATTCAGAGAAGGTGGAGGAGTTGCATAAAGCCGGGTGGACATACCTTCCTCAAATCATCCCCATTCACTCCCTAAAACCCCAACAGAAACACACGCTGTCCACTCTCAATCTTTTTTAAAGGAGATAACAGGACAGGCTTATTTTTATTTTTAACGATTCCTCACAGCACAGGGAAAGGCTGGAGTTAAGAGTTTATACTGGTTTCAATGCATTATAAGAAGTTTCATCTTATTTAGTACTTGGTAAGATAGTCTATGTTTATCTCTACCAATCCAACACTTTGGGTAGCAAATCTGTCTCTTGTAACTGACTCAAACTGATAAGCTTGTTGGCTGTAAGATAGATTTCTCTTTCGCAAGTTTTTCTTACAATCAGACAGCTAAACAGAGATACAGGGAAAAAATGGATGCCTAAATTTGTCTAACAGAAAGAATGCGTATGCACTATTTGTGAGTGAGAAAGTGACAAGAGCCACTTACTACTGGCAGGGGGAAAAGTCATAGAAAAGTATTAAAAATTAAATGGAGTTTTCTAAATCATATTAATAAAACTGTGTCTTGTTTAACAGACAGCGTAATGCGCTAACAAGAGTTACAAGGTTTATTTTAAAATGTCTGCCTTTGTTAACAGTAAAGCGACATGTTATTGGAATAGAAACTAAGCAGGTAACTATTTTTCTGAAGTACTTTGTGCTACACCTTCTGCTAAAAAGAAACCGAAGGAAAGTAATTGGTGAAATTCTTAGAATATGCTTCAACAGGATAAATTACAACTAAATGCCACAATCTTAAAACTTCTGCACATAGAATCACAGACTTTAAGGTCAGAAGGGACCATTATGATAGTCTAGTCTGACCTCCTGCACAACGCAGGCCACAGAATCTCACCCACCCACTCCTGTATCAAACCCCTAACCTATGTCTGAGCTACTGAAGTCCTCAAATCGTGGTTTAAAGACTTCAAGGTGCAGAGAATCCTCCAGCAAGTGACCCATGCCCCACGCTGCAGAGGAAGGTGAAAAAACTCCCAAGGCCTCTGCCAATCTGCCCTGGAGGAAAATTCCTTCCCGACCCCAAATATGGCGATCAGCTAAACCCTGAGCATGTGGGCAAGACTCACCAGTCAGACACCCAGGAAAGAATCTATAGTAACTCAGATCCCACCCCATCTAACATTCCATCACAGGCCATTGGGCATATTTACCGCTAATAGTCAAAGATCAATTAATTGCCAAAATTAGGCTATCCCATCATACCATCCCCTCCATAAACTTATCAAGCTCATTCTTGAAGCCAGATATGTCTTTTGACCCCACTGCTCCCCTTGGAAGGCTATTCCAGAACTTTACTCCTCTGATGGTTAGAAACCTTCATCTAATTTCAAGTCTAAACTTCCTGATGGCCAGTTTATATCCATTTGTTCTTGTGTCCACATTGGTACTGAGCTTAAATAATTAATTCCTCTCCCTCCCTGGTATAACTATATGAACAAAACCCCATTTTCTTTTAAGCTGCCATAAGGCAGAGGATAAACACAACTAAAATTTAACCCTGCAGCTGATCTAAGTGTTCTGGTGGACCAGTTCTCTAACAGCAGGATTATATGCATCACTTTGATTTTTAAAGATTCCAGGGAAAATTTACATTTTACGCTAGCTTTGTTGTAAACCATCATCAGTCGCACAGCAAAACTTTGTTTATATCAGCTGAAATCATGGGAGACAGTCAGGGAAAACCAAGAAGTTTGTGTGATTATAAAGGAGAACTCAGAACTGCGTACTACATGGAAGATCTCTTGATAGCGAAGAAGCTGTTGGCAGTGGAGGGAACACACTTTCTATGCCAGGTCCTGATATTTACTACATTTATGTGATTGAATTTCTACCAGCAAATGGTTTCTTGAGATTCAATGCATTACAAACCCCTCATGGAAAGAGGAGAAAACGTTTTGATGGAATTTGTTAATCAGTGAGTTAATGTTATTTGAATGACAGATACCACAAAGTCGTCTAAGAATATAAGAAACCTTCAGCTCTGTGGAAGTCTAGTTTTCCCCCACTGCCAAAAAAAAATTCAGTTTAAAATCCCCAACTTAACTCAGGTAACAGATGAAGGAAATACAATACCTGGTTTCCCATTCTGATGGGGGGCCGGGGACCTCCTGCATATCGCGGTGACATAAAAGGCTGTAATTACATGAAATTAGTTCAATGACAGGATGCACTCACAGCATGGAGATAAAGAGAATTACTACATTCCAAACAGACTCTAGTTACAATCTACACAATTTTCTGGAGAAATCTCTTTTTTAAAAATAAGTTGGTAAAAACAGATCTTCACACTCCATTTTTGTATTTTTCACAGATTTATTTTTGTTGGCGAGATTGTTTAACATACTTGGAGAGTACTATATAAGGCTGCTAAAATTAGTGCATGGGAGACCCTGACCATTTAGACACTTTCCAAGTGAAAAAGAAAATTGGTAAATGAAGCAAAAAAAACCCAAAACAAAACAAAAAAAACCAATGCCAAGAACCAAAAGCCAAGCACTTAAACCATATATTCATATCAGTGCTATGAGTGCAATTTTTAAAAAACCACACAAATTAACAAAGTTCTCACACTATCATAGCTATGTATATTTGAAACTTACGAATGGACTTTCTAATCCATTGTCAACTGAACATACAAAATCAAAAGGAAACAAACATTTCATATTGGCGCTGGCATGATGCTGGAAGAATAAATTTGAGGATCAGATCCCCAGCTGGCGTAAATCAGCGAAGCTCCATGAGGATCAAAGGAGCTCTGCTGATTCACATCAGCTGACAATCAGACCCAACAAGCTTAAAGAGCAAAATAGAACGCAAGCCCCGTTATCAGTGCCCTACATATTTCTAGTGTCTTTACCTGACTGTGGGGTCCCATCATGCTGTTAGGATTGTGAGGTGGAGGCTGTGCGTGTGGCGAGGGCTGAGAACCAGGTGGTCCCTGTGAGGTCAGACAGTAGAAGGAGGTTATAGATTAGCACATGAAAGCGCAGAAAGAGCTAAAAAGGATTTATTGGTGGATCTGTTTGTAGGGAAGCCAGTCTCATTTTAGATGAGTTTCTATTCATTTGTAACTGAACAATGAATAATGATATATGCAAAAAAAATAGGACATCTGTCAAAGCACACCAGCAACGTTACAGTAAATGGTTCAGAATTCAACCAGTCTGCAATGACAAATACATTTGGATACGCTTTGAAAGTGTGCGTATGGAGAGAAAAAAGTCTTCTCCACGACCCTCCCACACTTTCCTGAAGGTAGGAAACACCTTAAAGGGCTTCCTTTTGATTTGTGGGTCAATGGTTAATACAAGGTATTAAAAATAATGTAGAGGCAAAGATCTTGCTTAGAAGCACATCCCATGTTTGTGCCAGATATTTTTGAAGCTGAAGCCTAGGTTTAGCTCCAATAAATGGATGGCACAACTCCAATCCATTTCTACATGCAGGGCTGTGTTGTTACCCTTAAAGATCCAATATCCTTCCCCAAGACGAATGACCTAATGATGCAAGTAAAGTTTCTTTTGAGTAAAGCGATACTAAAACATGTCTGGGGGAAAAAAGATTAGTGCATGTAGCTTTTAACACCACAAGACAGCAGTTTCTGACATTTTTGGGTTGAACACCAATTTTTTCCCCCTTTAAAGCATGGAAAGAGAAAGTTTGTTTGGAAAATGTGAGCTCTGAGCAAGAATACACTGATGCATGTTAATGTAAAAAAAAAAAAAAAAAAAAAATCAAGTCCAAGAACTTGTAATTGGTATAGAAAGCAAATAAGCCTTGTAAGTATGTTATGTGAAGCAGCCACACACTTCAGTAAAAGCACAGCAGCAGATGTTCTATACCTGCCACGTTACTAATTTCAACAAGTGTTCGCCTTCTAGCTGCTGCCAGCAATGGCATGGTTTGTTACCATGAGCAATTTTCTTAATTAACAGACATTAATTAGCCATTTAGCAATTTTGCAAGCATTTGTTTAGCAGCTTTCCTAAACATGAATACCACTGTGATAATGGTACTGATTAGAGGGGTCCCCTAATTAACAGTACAGGGAAGGAAAATTGAAATCACAAATTAAAAAGGGAGGGGAAGTTAATGAAGGCAGGACATTTGCACCTGCAAATCTTTTGTACTACAGAAACTTGAGTGCACCGTAAATAAAGTAAGAGGAATTTTTTAAGTGTTACACAGAAAGACACAGCCACAAAGATTAAAACAGAAACAGCCCTCTGTCAATCTTCCATGTTCAGTTTATATGCTCATATAAATGAAACTCTGTTGCATTAACAGGATATACATAACTAGTCCTACCTTGTAATTTATAACTAGTACAGTAAGGCAAGAATAGTTCTCTTGCCTCTCCTAGATTCATTATTCTGGGCAGAAGTCATAACTCAGAGTTGCAACACCCCACTATGTCCTACCACCACTTTAAAAAAACCCTCTGAATGTTTCCCCCTGCTGACATGTTTGCAGAACTGACATCCTCCCCCAGAGAAATCCTTCCAAAGCAGAGACAACAAAGCTAGAATCATTGCAATTTGAACACCAATCATTTTGTTTATTTCACTGGGACATTTTAGGCCTTTTTAACATTTCCTCCCTGAACTGAAAGAGGAAAAAATCCCATAATAAACCAAATATCTACTGAATACCAACTAGACAAGCACAGGGAATGGGGTCTGTCCAGAGTAGTGGATCTCACTAGGAGAAATCAGTCACATGCAAAAAAAAAAAAAAAAAAAAAAAATCTAATTTTGCCTTTCTTCTGTGATGGATCCACTATGCTAGACAGAAGTCAGACCTCAAGGGAAGCTGCCAGTGTGATCACCACCCACCAACCACATGGGGAAAGTAAATTTGGCCCTGGATCCTGCAATTGACAACATGCAGGTGGACTGCTGAGCCTGTGAAGAACTCCACTGAAGTCTATGAAGTCCACCCACATGCTGCGAATTGCAGAATTGGAGCTTAGTGAGTGAGTACAAAAACAACAGTCACTACCAATAAAAGAAAAGGGTGATTGTGGGTCAAATGAAAGACACCACAGAGAAACCCTTGCTAGTTAAAACTGCCTCAAGATTAAAGAGATCCTTTATGATGTACATTCAGGTAGCTCGGAGCTCAGAAATGGCCATTTCCCACAAAAAGTATTTTCTCTCTATTTATAGATTACACACCACTCCCTCTTCATCCTGAAACATACACAGAACAGAGAGACAGGCCTGTTGCCCAAATACTGTATCCAAAGAGAAAAGACCAACTCAATTTTGCAATGCTCTGGGAAAGAAGGAATTGACCACAAGTTGGGAAGAAACCTACAAGACTGCTAAGAGGGCTGATGTTTCTCCATCCAATACCTTGCATCTTTGGCAGAATGAACCCCAATCTCTATAGCATTTCCTGGAGTGCTGATTCATCTACCTGGGGAATGGGATCGTTTGATCGCTGCAGCAAAGCAAGAGAATGTAGCCGCTTTCATGAGACTGCCCAACACCACGAGCAAGGCATTACCTCTTCCTCCGCAGAGGAGAACGGTTCAGACAAATTATTGCCCAGACCGCTTCCTGAGAATGAAAGTGCATTTGTAAGTGGCATAAAGGCTCATGACTGATAGTTCCTTTTCCCGTTGCCTGCTTTAGGAGGAGCTCAGTGTTCTAAGCCAGGCACGGTCTAGGGCTGTCATGCAAACCCGCCTGGCCAGAGAGTTGTAACTACAGGTCTACAAAAATGCAATAAAAGGAACCCTGCTCGCTTAACCCTCCGACCAAACTGAAAGGCAGGAGAAAGGCGATCTGGAGAGTCAGGAAACAGACATCAAGGATGGCTGTTTGAAAGGAGCATTAGTAAGGGCCAGTTGCAGCACTTAAAAAGATTCTGGTTCCCCGGGTGACCTAATCAGGAGGCAACTGGTAGCTACAGCTACACATAGCGACAGATATCAGGATGCAACCAATGACTTCAGCAGGGGAGGGAGTGTGGCACAGTGATGAGACTAACCTCAATGAGCACCTTCTCGGACCCTTGTGCAAAAAGCCTTCTTAGGGGGATCCTAAGAAGGAGAGGTAGTGTGTGTTGGGGCCTCGCCGATGCCAGAATCTGTATGTGACTCAGTAAGGCCAAGAAAGCAGCAGGAGCTGAGATCAGGAAGCATCAAGGAACCACGATATACCAGGGCTTGCTCTACCCGGAAGAACACACAATTTGATGCTGGACTCCCTGTGAGGGAGTCTCTGGCCCTTACTGGAACATGCCTGCAGGCTCTGCGGCTGGATTCAGGCTCTGCAGGGGGAGCAGACCGGCGGTGTTCTGCTGCTGTCCCCAGGGGAGTTCCAACCCATCTGCCAGCGAAGCGCAGGGGGGGGAAGAGGGGGGGGGCTGGCTTGCAGGAAAGGCCGTTACTGAAAGGGATACAGGCCAGCGCCCAGTGTGAAGACTGCCTTGCTGAACCCCCCCTGAAGCATCCAGCACAGCAGGAGGCAGTGCAGACCTGGTGGTGTGCCAATGGGGCGGTAAGTGCTTGGGGAATCCTTTGGTGCTCAGAAGCACCTACACTCCAAATTAAGAACCCTGCGCTGAACATACCAGGAAGGGCGGGACTACTCATGAAGGTTCTCTCCATTCCAAGAAACCAAGCTGGGGTGAGGGAATTGCCAGGGGAAAACAAAACAAAACAAAACACAAAACAGGAACCTTGTTTCCCGGAAAGAGGGGGTGGGGGGGAGAAATCACTTGAGAAAGGCTCTGTCACAGACAGAAGGGGAAAGGTCTGCTCCATTCCGGGCAGAGCAACTGGGAAGGCTGCAGTCAGCTCAGAAACGCTCCAGCAGGGGGAGCTATCCAGTTAAGTGAGAGCAGCACTGTCACCACTCCGCTGGATTGGCCAGAATACCCAAGAATTATGGGCTCCCATGAAGAGCAGAGGGCTTATCCCAAGAGCAACATAGCTTCAGTAACAGTATTGCTAAACCACCCTCTCCCACCAGCTGACACACCCTGGAGAATTACCAGACTGAGCAGATAAGATTCCTGTGTATTGGCAGGGCCGGCTCCAGGGTTTTTGCTGCCCCAAGTGGCGGCAAAAAAAAAAAAAAAAAAAAAAAAAAAAAAAAGCAAGCCGCGATCGGCCGCAGCTCCACCGCGCCGCTTTCTTCTTTGGCAGCAATTCAGCAGCAGGTCCTTCCCTCCGAGAGGGACCCGCCCCCGAAGAGCCTGACGTGCCGCCCCTTCCCCATGGCCGCCCCAAGCACCTGCTTGCTGGGCTGGTGCCTGAAGCCGGCCCTGTGTATTGGTGCTTAACCTGGCAATGGCAAGTGTCTAATGGTCTCACACATTGTGGGGAGGGATAGCTCAGTGATTTGAGCATTGGCCTGCTAAACCCAGGGTTGTGAGTTCAATCCTTGAGGGGGCCATTTAGGGATCTGGGGCAAAAATCTGTCTGGAGATTGGTCCTGCTTTGAGCAGGGGGTTGGACTAGATGACCTCCTGAGGTCCCTCCCAACCCTGATATTCTATGATTCATGAGTTACTTGGGTTGGTTGCATATCTAGGGGCTTTCAAGATTTTTCACTTACTCTGGGGTATGGCAGGTTGTCACATAAGGAAAAGGGGATATAAACCTGGCACTACCTGCAGGGGAACCTGTGACAGCGTACCCCATAAGGCTTTATGGGGGGGGGGTGTTTATAAATGTATGTATGATATAACTCAAATATGTTTTGTGCTGCCTGTGCCATGTAACATATCTCCGTAAAGGTTATGGTCTACTATATCTATTCATCCTATTTGTACATATATATCTTTTTCTACTTGAGGTTAAGAATATGGGCTGTATGCTTGCTTGGTTTCTAAGTAAGCTTTGTGAGGCATTTGGTCAGCTTCTTTAGGAAGGAATTCGCCAGGTTAAGTACCTGATCAGGAAACACTTGGGGAACAATGCATCTTGGAATGCTCCAATCCACATGAGAAGTCTTCCTGGAGACATGCAAGATACCATGTGGACAATGGCGTCGGCCTGTAAAGACTGAGTCATGCAGGGGCATGTGACTTGCCCAGGTGACTCCAGAACTCCATCTTGGAGCTGGACTTTGCATAGGAGGGAGGAGAGGGGTCTCCACCCACAAGAGTCTATTTAAACCCGTGGGAGACCCCTCCATTTTGTCTTCAGCTGGCTAAAGAAGGAACCTCTCCACCCCCCCAGGATACTTGAAGGAGACTAAAACAAAGGACAGTAACTACAGGGGGTGTGAGTGATTGCTGGACCCAGGCTAAAAGGAGATTAGCCTGTAAAAGGGAGTGCTCTGGAACTGGTGAGGAAATTATCTGTATTTAGTTTGATTAGACACAGATTTGCGCATTTTATTTTACTTGGTGACTTACTTTGTTCTGTCTGTTACTACTTTGAACCACTTAAATCCTACTGTCTGTATTTAATAAAATCACTTTTTATTTAGTAATTTACTCAGAGTATGTATTAATACCTGAGGGAGCAAACAACTGTGCATCTCTCTCTATCAGTGTTATAGAGGGCGAACAATTTATGAGTTTGCCCTGCATAAGCTTTATGCAGGGTAAAACGGATTTATCTGGGTTTAGACCCCATTGGGAGTTGGGCATCTGAGTGCTAAAGACAAGCACACTACTGTGAGCTGTTTTCAGGTAAACTTGCAGCTTTGGGACAAGTGATTCAGACCCTGGGTCTGTGTTGGAGCCAGACAGGAGTGTCTGGCTCAGCAAGACAGGGTGCTGGAGTCCTGAGCTGGCAGGGAAAACAGGAGCAGGGGTAGTCTTTGCACATTAGGTGGCAGCTCCCAAGGGGGTTTCTGTGATCCAACCCGTCACAGAACCTTAGTAGTAATATCACTGACACCAGGTATTCTGTTGCTCTGATGGGAACAGAGTAAGAAGAGTATGACAACATACGACAGCTTTCCCTACGGGTACGTCTATACTTACCTCCGGGTCTGGCGGTAAGCAATCGATCCCGCAAGTGCTCGCCGTCGACGCCGGTACTCCTGCTCCGCGAGAGGAGTACGCGGAGTCGACGGGGGAGCCTGCCTGCCGCGTGTGGACCCGCGGTAAGTTCGAACTAAGATAGTTCGACTTCAGCTACGTGAATAACGTAGCTTAAGTTGCGTATCTTAGTTCGAAGTGGGGGGTTAGTGTGGACCAGCCCTACCACTAGGATGTACTGCTTCTTCTGTCTATGTTCGGGGAGAGACCGATGAAAGTCATTAATGTTTACATTTAAGCTGCTTTTTAAAATAAGGCTAAAAGATGGATTTCTCATTTTGCCATGCATCTCAGTAACACCTTCTGCCTTTATCTTAAATGGACTTCAGTTTCAGAGCAGAATGGTCTACTGCAGGGGTCGGCAACCTTTCAGAAGTGCTGTGCTGAGTCTTCATTTATTCAGTCTAATTTAAGGTTTCGCGTGCCAGTCATACATTTTAACGTTTTTAGAAGGTCTCTTTCTACTAGTCTATAATATATAACTAAACTATTGTATGTAAAGTAAATAAGGTTTTTAAAATGTTTAAGAAGCTTCATTTAAAATTAAAATTAAATGCAGAGCCCCCCGGACCGGTGGCCAGGACCCGGGCAGTGTGAGTGCCACTGAAAATCAGCTTGCGTGCCGCCTTTGGCACTCGTGCCATAGGTTGCCTACCCCTGGTCTACTGTTAATCGTACAAGGCATCAGAGGGATAAAAAAAAAAAAGTAAAGATCATTATCATTCCTAAAAGCATCATTAGGGAACTGCGGCAGGAAATCCAGTGGCTTCCCCAAAATGTGAATAGCTCCTTTTGGAAAAAAAAAAATCAAGGTAGCTAGCGACTTTTAATTAACAACTTTCAAGAAACTTCTAGCCTGTTAACACACATGCCCAAATGGTCAGTTGCATCCCTCCAAAAAGGGAAAGATCTCGGAAAAGAATGGGGACTAGTCAATGTCCTGCCTGAACACTGATTTCGATAGAATCAGTATCAGAGGGGTAGCCGTGTTAGTCTGAATCTGTAAAAAGCAACAGAGGGTCCTGTGGCACCTTTAAGACTAACAGAAGTATTGGGACCATAAGCTTTCGTGGGTAAGAACCTCACTTCTTCAGATGCACTTCTTGCATCTGAAGAAGTGAGGTTCTTACCCACGAAAGCTTATGGTCCCAATACTTCTGGTAGTCTTAAAGGTGCCACAGGACCCTCTGTTGCTTTTGATAGAATCAGTGACACCCTGTCTGTGGTTGAAGCGGTTACAGGCAAGAATATTTCAGCATTGGTGCGATTGACTGTGTGAAGAAGGACTAGAAGTGGCATAGGAGAACAGCACTGCTGGAGCTGTGCAGAGAACAGTAATGCACAGCAAGAGTGTCAAACACACCTGTCATTAAATTGCCCTGACAAATAAAGCTTCACTTTCATCACAGCAGAGTTAAGCACCCACAATACAGCCATGAATCAGCTTCTGCCGAAGAACAGTTTTCCATATACCAGCGTGCAGATAGGTGTGGGTTAAGATACATTTAGGGCATTGTTGTAAAGCAGATTGAAATTTTGGAGCTGTGATTAAAGCTTTAAGACCAGGAAATCTATTTCACAGAATAAGTGATTCAGAGTAAAACATCAGCAATTTGACAGCGAATGAATGCCCCATCCAGCCTTCAAATTAGAAGTGCGTCTTGGGGTTTTGCCACTGAAATGCATCAAACGTCGACTGGGTGCTTGCTTTTTCCCTTAAGATGCTGTCTACCTTCTTCTAACAAGCTTAGTTACCATATGGTTTAGAAGGAGTTAGATGAGGGCACAGACTGCTTACAGTTGTGTTTGAGAAGTTTCAGGTACCATTTAAACCCCACTTAGAAAAGGAGTTAGACTCTCAGATATTTGAAAACATCTATGTCTCGATCTGGAATTGGCCATTGCTTGGGACTTTCATCTTTTGACCCTCTAATGGAACAGATGCGTGAAGGTATATTCAGCTCACACTCAACTAGCACTGGCTTCTTCCCTGGTGAAGTGTTACATGAAAACAATAATCTGGGACAAAGCAGCAGAGGTTAAAAGTGACACTTGCATGCATGAGGCAAGCACGCTGTCTGAGAAGCGTCTCACCCTTCCCCATGCATCCCCTGCCCACATTACATGGAAAAGCATTAGAGTGATTCTGCCCTAACTGCCGGTGTTAATTAAAAGGGGAGAGATCAATCTCTGCTCTTAAGTAAGACTGATCAGCAAGTAGATCATTGCAATTCACAACAGCACATCTCCTCTGAATTCCTCCAAAGAAAAACTGGTCTTGGAATGGGATCTGTCTGCACACTTCCAAACAGACACAGTCCTTTTTTCTGGTACAACTTGCTTAATCTCCAGAAAGTTCAGTTTGCCAAAATACAGCTCAACGTAAAGAGCAGCAGCGGTTAATTGAGTCCTTTCCAAGAAACTCCAAACCTCCCCCGCCCCCCCGCTCCACAATAGACAGACAGTAATGGCCCTGTGCAAGCTGCAAGCACGCGAGAAATTGTAACGTACTCCCAGGAAATTCAAGACTTTGTGAAACATTTTGTTGGCAAGCAGCACACGGCAGTAAATCAAATCCTCATGGCCGCATTATTCTTCAATAGCAATGCTCATGACAGCTACTTCTGGATAATATAACTGCAGATGTACAGTTTATGCAAACATCTCAGCAAACGCTGCATGCTCTTTCAACTTACGCTGCATGCTCTTTCAACTTGTTATGCAGCCTGGGAGGAGCTGGATGTTTTCAAACGGCAACAACAACAAGCATCTGAAAATGTTAGCTACTTCCTGTCTGCTACCCTGAGGCCACTAAATCCATTGTGCTCAAATTAAACTGCAGCCTTCCATTCTATTTTCTTCTGCTCTCCCACATCCCAAACCCTTCCAGCTTTTACAGCACAGCTTAAGATTCATTTCATACCTCTTATTCAAAAAGAAAAGAAAAAAAGCAGAACCTCTGGATGTTATCTCTAAATATTTGCAGATGTTCTACAACCGAGGAGAACTGCATTTCAACCAAGAGTGCCTGTTGGATCTTTATTTTCCTCTTTAAAACCAACCAACCAACAAAACCAAGACAATTGTTCTTTTGGTTATAAATCTATGAGTGAACTCATCTGACTGATCAAAATGGTTCAGAAATAGAGAATGCTTTATGGAGCCAATTCATCGTCTCCTATCGGGGAACCAACACTTCTATTAGGATGTTCAACATACATTACCTAACTTGTCTAATAGGATGGGGCCACTCGCTCACCAAAAAAATCCTTTTTTTTTTTTTAAAATGCTTGTTCAGGTACAAGACTAATTGTCAGGGATTTCATTCCGTATTAAGAGGAAAAAACAAGTGCTTCTGAGCAAGTGAGCGCTGATCTTTGTGATTAGCTCAATATCTCTTTTAGATGGTTTAGCCCAGTATTTCCCAAACTTGTGAAAGCTGAGCCCCTTTTCAGAAAAATTAAACCCATTTTCCCTCCCAGCAGCCCTACTCTGGCTAGTTCTTTGGGTCATCCCCACTGAGATGGGCTGGGGTAGATGTTCTGAACATAATTCCTATTCTTTCTACATAATTAACTATTCACTGCTCATCAAAGTATGTTGACATTTGACACATCAGCATCTGACTTAGCACCCAATGAAACGAATGGGGCCGTTTGCAACTCAGACATCATTTCAAGTTCTCTGTAGAGATCTGCTTGAGTCTACATCACTTATGCTCAATTCACATTTTGAAAGTTTTCTTCACAGCCGTAACAGCTAGAAACTTTTTTTTTTTTTTTAAATGAAAGATGAGACTTCAGGAAACAACCTGTCCCAGTCTCTGCCCACACTTTGGGAAACAATGGTTTAACTCATTGCTTGATAAAAGTTGCTTTAACTTCTCTCAGGTACTTCTGAAAGACTTATCACAGTGGTCTGGGAAGACAATTACAGGTACCTGTAGGTGTTCTGGTCCATTTCTGTCAGCACAGCTCATTACAATGGTCTTAACTAGATAGACTATGAGAAATGTGTCTTTTAGCAACAAATCTATACCAATAGAGAATAGAAGTGTTTTGTTGTTGCTGATGAGCTTATTTCCACTCTGTCTTTCATGAGCTCAACTTCTCAACCTTCTTGTAAAATATTAAACATGGAAAATTGCACAAGCGATCACAGGTAGGTGTGTGTGTGTGTGTGTGTGTGTGTGTGTGTGTGTGTGTGTGTGTGTGTGTTTCAGGAGTAATTTAGCACAAATGGATCATGTTTTATGAGCTGCATACTTTCAGATAATGGGTTTTTTTTTTATTTTTAAAAACATTTTCAAGTACCTCTGGGGGTGGGGAGAATAATGAAGAATGGTATAACAAGGTAAAGTATCAACACCACAAGTTATCTACAATTTATACTTCGCTAAAGGAATGTATCCCACGTTCTAAATGATATTTCTCTAGGTACACATTCCAACATAAAAGAGGGCACCCAAAATGTAGTTTACCATCATTATAGAGAGGTCTGAAATTGTATATTTGATTGGGTAGAAAATAGAACCTAGCCCCCTTTTTAAAAGATCAAATTTTAAGATGCCAACTGGGAAAATTAAATCACTAAAATTCTTTATTAGAGAAACTCTGGAATCCTTCAAAATAAGTGCAGGAATGTATCAAAGAACCTTCAATCATTTGATCAGAAAACACTGCAGAGATTAAAGAGGCATTTTCCATAACAGCAGATACCATCATTTCCCCCTACTTCAGAACTCCACAGTTAATCACGACAACATTAGCAGTAGGTGAGATGTATATTAAAGGCATCAGGCCTGCCTTGCTAGCCAAAGGATTAATGCTGGACTTTAACTCAAGCCATATAGGCAATAGTCAGGAATGCAACCGCATTTTACAGTCCGAACGACAGGAAACAAACAAACAAAAATCTGTTCTGCAGCAGCAGCATGATTCATCACGTACTCAGGTTCAGGATACAGGGCTCTGGCAGGATTCAGGGTGTTTAGCAAGCCATACCTCAATTACTAGGAGACTCAAGTGGCTGACCTATGGGCATCTGAAATGACGACTCTTACCTACAAGTTTGGATTTAGTATCCAATACATTGCTGAACAGCTTGGTTACTCTCCCTGCTCAGGATAAGTGGCAGTTAAGCAGGACCAGTCCTGCTTTGGAACACTGTCAAACACCCATCCTTCCCCATAGCTGTGATGTTCCAGAATCATAAGTTACGAGAAGGAAGAGCCCAACTATAGGTCACCGAGTCCGTCCTCCTGACACGATTACTCTCTATAGTCCCTTACATTTACTGTGGGCTTTGTGCAGGGATTTTAAATGTTTCAAAGAATGAGAGCTTCCCTCACTGCCCTTGGGAGACTATGCCACAGGACTAGAGGCTGCCTTCCCAACTGTAAAGCGGACCATGCTCAGAAATGTTTAAACTGCTGTAGTTTTGCTGCTAGTTTGGCTGGGGTGTCACTTTTATAATGCTGTTATGGAAAAATATTTTAATAATATTATTAATAGCCCTGACTTTCAATGGGACAAAGGCTCCTAAGTCACTTCTGAAAATGTGTAGATTGACTGGGTAGATAGATTTGAGTTCATATGTTAAGAGGAGAGGATTTATTTAAGATGGTGCTAGAGGTAGATATAATTTCTCCCCTACTTTAAGACTCTACAGCTATGTGGCTGTATTCCTGACTATTGTGTGTGTATGGTTTGAGTGCGACAGTAGAGCATTAATTCTCTGGATAGCAAGCTAGGCCTGATGACTTCAACTTTCTAAGTCACTTTTGGTTCCTAAACCACTATGGTACTTTTGAAAGTTTATCCTGAGAGCCAGTTTAAGTTTCTCTCTACATTTCATCCCACCACTCCTAGTATAAACCTTAAATAGATTCCTTCCTGGCATCAACGGCTTCAAGCATCTCCGTAACTCAACAATACTTATTTATTCTTTTAACTAATTGTTTTGTTCCCCCAAATCAAACTCCAGCAGCTATAAGTTACAGACCACTTGGGGGGGGGGGGGGGGGGGGAGAAAGCAGTTATAAAAGACAAAACTTTCAATAACTCCTCATCTCCCTCTCCATATCGTCACTCCCCCAAACAGTCACCCAGCTATGAAGTGACTTGGAGGGGGCCCTCAGAACTGGCAAAGCAAAGCAGAAACTAAGTTTACTGACAGGTAAGAATCCTCATTGTCTGAGATTGTCTTTACAACAATGCTCTTAAAAAAAATATACCCAACTACACAAGGATTTAGTGACAGTAAGAAACAGGTACTTATGGTCTGAAGAGCTCTACAACTTACTGCTGCACCTAGGGGAGAAGAGTCTAAACCTGCAACCCTTTGTGAATGCCAGAAGAGACCACTCTGCAAACCTCCTCTTTGCCAAGGCTCAGGCTACAATTCATGTCTCATGAGCTCTACTCTTCTGGGTGCAGGGAATTCTTTCTAGAACAGTCTTCTCCTATACACTTCCTGGTCCTTAGCTAAGGAGTTTGAATTTCCGAGGCTTACATTCCCTCCCACACAACCAAGCTTATCAAAAGATTTCCCTCTCTTGTCCTCATGAGAACTTTTTAGCGCTTTTAGAATATCCAGCACCCCCCACCCCCTACAGTTCAAGTGTGACTAGGTTAGGACAACAGTTTGAGGGAGGAGTCTTGCATCCCAATTCAAACGAAAGGAGCACGTGACCCTTTGTCATAAATAATGGAAGGAAAGCCCACTGTTTCCCTGTAAGAACCCAAATACAGCCCTCTGGAGAGTTCCCAGGCTGGCAGCCTGGGCATGCAAAGGCAGACAGATGGCAGAAGGTGCTTAAAGGACAATGAAGTTGCAATGTGAAGAAACAAAGGACAAAACAGGACAATAATTCTTTACGCTGGTCCAAATTAATACCACCATCAGGAGGAGAGATCCTGCCAGAAAATACTTTTCCCCATCTGATGGCTTCACGGGGTCAAGAGCTTTCATTTTAAGGGGTATCTGAAAGCCAACCAACATGTGAATCCTCCTGTCAACTAACCGAAATGCCAGAGGAGGCCAACAAAGCCCACTTCATCTGCAAGGAACCACCAAGGAGAGACTCTATTGGAAATCCCATCATATTCAGGGGAAGGCACAGGAAAACATAGTAACTAGTTCCAAGTATGGGAATGAGTCCCTTGTGGAACAGATCTGGCAAGTTCTCACCAATCCAAATACTAGGGCAATGTTGATACACCCACTGTGAATGCTTCCGCACGCACGCACCACTCCCTGGGAAAAACTTTCTGCCTGCTCAAATAATCTCCTGCTAGATTACTTGTGCCGACCGTGAGGTACTGATTTCCTGCCCAGTTTGGTAGAAAGCAACTCATCTCTCTCCACAACAACTGGACCCTGGTTCCCCTGGGTTTGTCTGTTGGCACCTGTATTGTGGGGCTGAGTTTGCCATGACAACCTACTGTTGCAGAAGATCGTCCTGGAGCTCTCTAGACCATTCCTGTTGTGAATACATTTACGTGGTAAGCTTTTGGCCATCTCTCACAAACTGTCGGAGGCACTGGATGTGCTTGGAAAAAATGGGCTTTGGTTGTCACAAGAAGCCATGCGGGATCCCATAATTGAGCTCTATGCGTAACGCTACAGCTTTCTATTCCCTAGAAAAGCAAAGAGGACTGCTGAAGGTAAAGTTATTCAAGTGCCCTGAGTTTCTAGGAAGATAGCGCTTTGTTTTAGGAGAAGGAGAAGAAGAAGAAGGAAAAGCCTGGAATGGAGGCTTGAAATTGGGACGATGCATAAACAGAAAACGAAGAGCACTCTAAGGATCAGCCCTTGTCTCACAGGAAAGGGGGCAGGCAGCATTTGTTGCAAACTCTAAATTGCAGGTTTCTTGTATGACTGAACACCCTGTTCCGCTAGCTGGGCTGAACATCATTCCCAGATGTAATGGTCAGCCAGACAAAGCCAGCCTCCGCTGTGAACAGCTGGAAGGCTAAAACCACTGATCTTTAGTCCCATGCGCTCTTGGAAAGATGTCATCCTCAGTTGGGAGGGAAGATGTCGAAGCTGCTGGTGGAAAATGCAAATCCACTATGGAGAGCAATGCCCAGGAAGCATGTTGAACCCTGGCTAGACAGTATCATCAAAACATACCACTTAACAGAGTTTTGAATCGAGATATCCCCATGGGGAACCATTAGAGATTTGATCTGTGGGGGCCTTCCCGGGGGCTGGGTAGGAGAAGCCTATTGGAGAGTATTTTCCACAGGCAGAACAAATAGGATAAGCCCTCACCCCTGTATTTTCTTGCTGCTTCCTAGGAGTCTCATGACGTTCACCTTCACATTCGCCTGGGAGCAGGAGACAGGGTGTTTTGCCCTTCTCATGCTGTCTAGCAGAGACTGATTCATAGAGGTGGTGGGTGAAGGAGAGCGAAGTTCTGTGGCTTCTGCCAGCACTTTGCTCTTCTGAGGGGTCTACAGAGTAGTGAGGGTAAGAAATCAGTGTCTGAAATTGCTCACATTCCAGTAGAAAAGCCCATGTAACAAGGCTAACTTGTGAAAAATGTTGGTTCCTGACATGGTAGCAGAGTAAGGAAAATTCCTTCTGTTTCCCCTTAACTTCATATTATATGTGAACGGCCCTGACAGCAATGTCTGTTCCTTAAAGCCATCCTCTCCTGATGGCCTGAGGCTCCCACTCCTACAAAACCAGCAGTGACAGGGTTGTAAGAGTGGTGCACTAACCCCACTAGGGTGGGCTGATGGTGGCTTCATTCTCTGGCCCCATGGAAGAACCCGGGTTGGCTGGCTACACATGTACTTAAGTGCTAACAGGTCTGCTGTGGGCTACAGCTGTCCTTTCCCCAAGGCACGAGGCTACCTGAGGAAGGAATGTTGTAACTGTGGCAAGAGAGATGCAACATTCTGGCCCTCAAGCTCCGGACCAGGACTCTTCATGTAGCCTGCAACACGCATTGGTGGTGCAGCAGCAGCCCAACTATTCTGATCTGGGGAGCCTAGAATGCAGAGTCCGGCTACACTCTCTTTTGATCTATTCCTATTAACTGGTTAAGCAGCAGTCTGGTGTCTACACTACTTGGAGATTTTTTTTTTTTTTTAACCAATCAGTTCCCACCCCATATTTTTAGAGAGAAAACAGACTGCCACTGGTTTATTAGCAAGCTAAGGCATATGCTGAGCTTTATTACACAATCAGGAGTGATGTGTTTATGCCTGAAACCCAAGAAGAAAATAAATGAAATGACAAGGATCTCCAGTTTTTCCAGCACAAGAGAAATAAGTAATATAGAAGCACTCACACAATTAAATAAGAGCTACTTGGAAGTGTAATAATCAAGGCTTTAGAAATATTAATGAGACACATCTGATGTGATACCAAAAAAAGCACAGTAGCCTGAAAGCTTCACCTAGGGGGATCATGAGTTACATACGGTACCTTAATTTCTCCTCCATTAGTCTCATTTCTGTTTTACCAACAGGATTACAAGCTAGTAAACAAATGCATTTATTCTGGGTAATGAACGCTAAGGAGGCGAATGAAAAACCAACTTAGAAATCCCACCATCTTTCACAAGTCCCAAGATCTCTAAGCATTAGGGGGCAGTATAGGAACACTGACTAGCTAGTGCTTTGTTATGGTGCATCTCTCACACTAGCTGCTGATGCATAGCTAACACAGCAGCAGACATTGATTTATGTTCAACTTTCCATTTCATCAGAGTGTGTTACAGAGCGACATACAGAGTTCAAACTTTGGAGAAAATATATAACCAGAGTGTGTCTCATGATTATTATATATGCATATGTGTGTGCATATACATGTACACACACGCACACTTGCATGGCATTTACTCATTACTAATAAGGCCTTAAACTTTTGTTTGTAGCTCTTGAGCAGTAACCCTTTTGTCCATTGTTAGGAGCAGGAGAGATCTAGTCTATTGCTGTTGACATTAGGCATAAATTTAGCTTTCTAACTAGGATGGGAAGAGCGTCCCTGACCTTTTTGAAGATGAGTGAAGGGAAAAAATGTTTTTGTACTATAGGTCACTATTAGGAAGGGAAAGGAATTTTAGCAGGTAACCATCCATGTGACCATAGTACAGTCACATGATAAACATGAGAGTTTCCTGCCACTAGTTCATTAACATTCTGAACCCATATATGTGTACACGGCACTTGTTAAAGTGTTTCATTTTTGGCAAGATGCCTGGCAGCAACAGGGATCTAATGACAATGCTTTACCATCAAGTGTGTCCAAGCTTTGCACAACTGAAGGTTGCATTTACCATTTGCCACAAGATGAAAGGTTGCAGCTAATTTTTATAAAATGGAATAGACTGTAGGCATTCTCCACCACAAACTCCAACACAAAGTTGTGAGCCTGCCGCTGGGGCATTACATGCTGGGACCAGTAGTCTCCCAGGGCCACCATCATCTTGGATACAACTAGATTTCAGAACTCTGCCGGTCACGCATTTGGCCCACAGGCTATAGTGAAAACGGCTTCACGATGAGAGTTTTTACAAACCTCATCAGCCCTAGAGAACCTCGTACCCAGTATTACAATGTAAGAGTCTGTTGGGCTCATAGCTGTGCGCGCTAGACTAAGATCTACTCCCTCCCAGTGACCCTTATGGCTTCAACCACCACCGCTATTCCAATACACCCAAAACCTGCCCCCTTATCTCCAGTCTCTCCTACAAAGCCATAAGCCTGAAGGAGATGTCCACGGTCATCTCTAACCTAATCACCCCTCAAACTGACCTCCTTATTTTCCCCTGTAATCTTCACTGACAACTCTACAGGTCTTCGAGACAGGCTGGGCTGATCTCATTGTTCCCCATGACCCTTCTCTCCTTTGTTCTCCTTTTCCCATTCTTGGCCTTGTGTCTCCTACCATGCTTCCCTTGATGCCTGGAACTAGTTCTCTGGCTTCACATGCCAGGCCTCTTCCTCCTCTAACCCTGCTAAAAGCTAGCTTTGAAAGGCAATCCCTCCTCCTTTGGGATCCTCAGTAATCCCCAGACCTTCCTTTCCTGAATATCCTGTATCTGGTGTTAAGCTCACTGGGGGAAGGGGCCAGATCTAGGATTCTGAGGTGCTGTGCAGTTTAATGCTATTCTGTAATAGAATTTTTATTTTGACGTTAATGGAATCCATACTAACCACTAATAGACAAAATCCAAGGTAGTAGGTCAAGTCTGGAAAACAATTGGGGCATAGTTAGAGCACCCCTTATATTACACCAAGTCAATGGTCTTCAGTGATCCGATTCCACATTACGCCTTTACTACATTCTGGTTCCATTCCTTGCCTCCATCTGCTAGTGGACTAGTCAGTCTATTGCCCAGGCTGACACATGGGGCAGGGAGGCAAATCCTAATTACTTCAATCCTTTGCATTTCCTGTGTCCCTTCAGACATTGCCCTCTCCAACTCAGTGTTCTGTTCTGCTACAAAGATAAGAAATTAACTGAAAAGTAGCTAACAGCTCAACACAGAAACCCCCCAGCAAGACTGCCGGAGCAGGCAGAACTTTAAGTCTCCAGCATATCCAAAAGTGGAAACGATCCGAACATCTAAAAACATATATATATTAAGGTGGTTTTGGTACCAAGTTCAGACACCGCTAAAACATGGCATCCTTTCCAGGGGTGAGGGAGACGGCAGTTGGGGGTGGTAGAATTTGGGGTGGGAGGACAGGTTTTAGGGAAGCACTGCTTGTGACAAGTGAATCACGTGGAGGGAGTCCTGTTGCCCACCAATGGACACCAAGGCTACTAGAGCTGTGGGCCATTATAAACCAGAGGAAGGAAGAAATGCTTAAATTCCCTCTTTCACTCCTACCCCACACCCACTCGGATTAAATAAAATGTGTTACTTTTCAATCTGCTCCAACTTTTTTGAAATTTGGAAACCCCCAGAGGTGTGAGGTTGCAGGCTGGGGCGGGACAGGTAAGGACCAATTCCTCACTCAGCAGAATGAAAATTAAAACCCTGGAAACACATTTGTTATGTACAGGGAACAGAACTCAAGTTGCTGGCAGCAGCTATAATCTGTGAGGCATCATCTCTTTTCTCTTTGTCTCCTCCAATATCAGAGAGGCTTCGTAACCCTGAAACAGGCCAATCAATATTCAAATGTTCTTATTTTGACATAAGCGTGTTCAGGAAATGGGGAATTGTTTAAAAAAAGATCCCATCTCTCCACGCATGCACATCAACTGCAATACTGCCACAACAAATGATCAGTTTATCAAGTAAGGCTGTCTATTGCCCAAGAACTTCTCCTGTATACAAGTCATGAACCCAGATAGCAGCAGCAACTGGTCAGAACAAATATTACCCACGGACAGCCAGCTCATTTGTTACATGAACAAGCACTTATTCCTTAAGAAATAAGATCATAACGCACCAAGATTTCACATTGAAGCAACCAGTACATATACATGGCATACAAAGAGGTTTCAGAGAAATTAAAAACATCTTACAAGTAATAAATCTTAAAGCTTCCATTCCAAATGCTCTTTAAAGTCCTTCCCATTAGGATCACGCATAGATTATACTGCCAAGTCTTGAATCAGGGCATAAGTAAAATGAACCATGGAAATGGAGGGGACACTTAAAGAACTCTGACAGACAAATTCTTACAAGGTGTCTCCTTGACACGCAATGATTTTTGACCCATATTGAATATGCTTCTGCCTGTGGCTACAATTTAAGCTAGTGTTTGTTAAATGCGTTCAGTGATTGCAGTTGGAAAAAATCAAGTGGTTAACCAGAGGAAAAAGGTTCCAAGAACCAAAATCCAGCATGTTTTGAATTATGCACAAGCCCGTTATGACCAAAGAATAAAATAAAATCTCTACCCCCCCTTCCTCCCCAAAAAAAGCAATTTTGGAAAAATATCAATTGTAAAAAAAAGAATCAGTGAGTAATTTGCTGTGCTTACAAAAAGCAATGTGGAATAGCCGCAGAATGTTACAATTGATTGGCTACTTCTGGCTTTTTTCATTAAAAAAATTAATCAAGAGATAAAGCATCAGACGATTTTCTGGGATCCTCTTGGAAACGGCAATGCTGACATTAAGAAGCCAAGGAGACACATGCAACACCACCAAGAGGAATCAGGAAGTTCAAAACCTACCTGAAAGAAACCTGGAGGGATGGGACCGCCTGGCATCCCATCATTAGGAGGAATGTTTCCTAGTACTGGACTTGGGGCTGCAGCTGCACTCTGCAGGAAACAAAGATGGACAAATTGATTTCATGTCAGATTTAAAAGGCAACCTCTCCTGCCATACCTCGCTATACCAATTAACCCACGACTAATCACTGAAAGCATCCAAGGGGTATGAAATCAACCCTCACCCTCTAGGCCCATTTACAGAACACTGTGCTTAAGCACTCAACCAAAATGGAAGCCGATGATGGTCTTTAGGTTTAATATCTTGGGACCAAATGTTGCTCAGGTCACCTCTAGGCCTGGGTGCAACTGAGGGCAGGGATTGACCCTAAAGTGACTTTTTAAACAACTTTTCCACACCATCCATTTAATTATGGTAAGTACGTATTTTAGAAATCCAACGGCGTCATTCATATCAAAGAAAATCAGCAAAGATGCCTTCAGGTGACGCATCATCATCAGCTTAGATTTTTTGTTTGTTTGTTTAACTCCAAGATTTTTTGGAACAAAAGCAGCTATGTCTCTTTCCCTACTGTTTTTCCCTTCATGGATCATCAGTGAGGACTCTGAACCCACTGTTCAGGGTTTCCAATTGACCTAACACTCTCTTCTTTCTCTCCCCCCACCCACCATTTATTTACTTCCTTGTTCCTGCACCAGTGTGTTCTCTCTCTCTCTCTCTCTCTCTCTCTCTCTCTGAGGTCAGCATGCTTCTGGGAATGGAGTTCACATTATCCATTAACAACCAAGAGGAAGAGCTCATGTTGCACCCTGTTCATGGCCCTGCAAAAACTGGGGCTTTTAAAAAAAACAAACAAACAAAAACCAACCACCATATTTAGTATCGTTAATCCATTGGAGAATCTGATTTTTGGATTCTAATGTGTCAAATTTGGAACTATTAAAAAAATAAACGTAACAAGTCTGCTTTATTTTTCCAGATTTGCCGCACTGTTTTGCTCTGTCCAAGAAGATGCATCCCCCACCTTGCAAGTGTGCCATTTTATTATTTGTTTTCAAGTAAGTGTCTTGTAATAACTGCCAATGTTTCAGCTCTACATACAGCCCCTTCTCTCCAGGCCCCTCACAAAGCCTGTGCATTTCCTTATATTTTAGCTGCTTGGACAGTATTCCTAAACTGCAAGTGGCTCTGCTGAAAGCCTTTGTTTTGGTAGACAAATGATTTGGTTTTGTTCACCCTTGTGTACAGCAGAGACTGCAGGTTACTTGGATAACGCTTGTTCCTATTTAGCAACCGTATTAATATTTACTCCCTCTAGATTATATACATTGTGGGGCAAAGGGGAATTCTCTGGCATGCAGATCAGCCCCATAGTGGGCAGTGAAACAGAACACCTTCTGGGTTTTGCTGGGTGAACGGCCCATTTTTATAACGACAGTAGGTAAAGATAAACAGCTGCAAGACTAAACAACTGAGTATTCACTTTCAGTTTATGAACCAATCACTCCACTTTGGCCTTTCACCTATGGATACAAACTGAAGGATCTTAGTTTAAATTTGGCAGATTCTGCTTGTGTTAAAAGAATAGCTGTACACACTGAACTAGCCTGCTACTTAATATAAGTGGCAGTTTCTGCTCTGAAAAGGAGCAGTATTATGTAAGGCTGCTGCTACTGAGAAGGAAAAGAAAGATTTCTTCCCTCAACACCACAGCTGACAGAAATGTCCCTTCTAGGACAGGGATAACCATTTTGCTGTAAAAATTTTGCTGTTGCTCATTTATCTGTAGACAAGAGAGCCAATACTTCCAGTGCCGTTTTAAAGATCATAGGTTTCAGAGTAGCAGCCGTGTTAGTCTGTATCCGCAGAAGTGGGTTGTAGCCCACGAAAGCTTATGCTCTAATAAATGTGTTAGTCTCTAAGGTGCCACAAGTACTCCTGTTCTTTTTTTAAAGATCATAGTAATTTGAAAACCAATGTGATCGAGTTTAATGCAATGAGTGATTACTTTCCTTTGAATTTTTACGATGAACTTGTGTACTTGATGTTACATAACAGAACTCTCGCTCTTCCTCCAGTCATTTAAACTGCATTCACAAAGGAAAACCCACAAGATAGCAAAACACAGCAAGATCCTCTTTCCTCCCAGGTCCCACACCTACAAATCTCCCCTTCCCACCAAAACTTCTCTAGAGAGAGCAACACTGGAGAGTCCATTTTAAAAAGGTAAAAGGCATCTTTTCAAGTGTTTATCGTAATTTATGTGATGGCAATTTCAACAAAACCAGAAACTCGGAAAACATTCAAATGGGCAAGGTAAGCCTTATGACAAGTCAGGAACTAGCTGAAAACCATCACAATATTTCACCCAATTTCAGCCAACAAAAACCCTCAGATTCAGAGTCCAGATAGTGAGTTTGGGTTCAGAAGGCCCCATATGACAGTTAGCACATCAACCAACTGAATTCACCTCTCCTCCATGGCCTCTCTCTCTTCTATCCTTCACGCCAAGCATCATTGGATGTATGTATTTAAACAGGGAGGGGAGGGAAGCCAGCTTAATAGAGCTTTTAAATTATTAAGCCAGTTTCAGTTTTTGGTAGAAAATTTGCCTCGAGGCTAACAACCTGTATGCCTGGGTTTCAGTTCAGTGTAATTTGAAACTGCCAAGCTATTTACACCTTGCTGAGAAAAGGCTATGTTACCAATGCAAAGTACAAAACCCAACACAGTAATACTGAGCAGCAAGACTGAAAAATAACCTATTGAGCATAAATAAAGCCCCTCATACGCATGGGATCATTATTCTGCAAGTGTTTTTTGAAGGAAGGAATAATGGTCTGGTTGTGGGGAATGCCCCTTTTAGCGAGGGCACAGGACGGTTTCTGCACAAATTAGTTCAGAAGGAACTTTTGTGCTCCTGACTTTTGTTTTAGGTTTCTCTGCCTTTGCAGGCAGGCAGCTCCTGCTCCACCAGTCGCATGCAGTGAGCTGTGAAGTCACAGCTATTACTTGCTCCAGAATGGTTCTGGGCACTGGCTAGTCAGGGGGGAAGCAGGGGACAAGTGCTGCTTTAGATTGTATGGGTTTGTAGTTCACCCGTACCTGAATTACATTTTATAGCCAAATCAGTATAAAGCATTTTTATTAAACATTACAAATAATAAAGATCTCAAATAGACGGGCTGCTTCTAAAATATCTTTTAGCCAGAACATGGCAACAACCTCTCCCCACAAAGCTATCCACAGCAATCATCATAAGCCACTGCTTTCACCCTTGCAAAGCTGATTTGGACCAAAGGCAATTTACAGGATGGATTAAAAAAATCAAATGTAAAAATGTGATTTTTTTAAACATTTAAATTAATTAAAAAACAAACAAGCCTACTTACAATTAAATTTCAAATTGACCTAAGGTCCTAAAAACTTCTTATAATCTATTAAAGTCATTTAAATTAAATACAATAATTTTAAGCAGTCCATGTTTGTTGCCAAATTTTAAAGGAAGGCAAACCACTGAACTGGTGGAAGTCACTTGCTAAGCTCCTAGAACCAGAGTTTATAGAAGTATTAAACCAGCTTTTGGACAGCCTTAGCCTCTTCTGCAGGTGCAGAGAGAATATTCTCTTCAATTCAGTTTATTCAACCAGCTCAGTTCAGTTCATTCAAAGTTAAGAAACCAACTGGGAGCTGAAAAGGAAGGAGAGCTTGTTCACCTCATCCAATCTAAATAAAAACCAGGTGTGAGAGGATGAGCTCTACTAGTTCTAAAAATCTTGAAGAGCTCGGCGACCAGAAACAATCAGTTCAATGGGTTAGCTACAAATAACATTTTTGGTGTTTAATAAATCAGTTAGCTTTAAATGCAAAATAGTCTATTTTTTTTAAATGTATCCAGCACTTAGTTTTTTACATTAAATAAAACTACCCAACAAGTGCATTTTTAATTTAAATTAAATTACCATTCAAGTAGAACTTGACAAAAATCACAAGTAAAATATTAATCTGGTAAATAAGGAATGCATTTGCCATTTTCTGACATAATAAAAAAATGTAAAGATTAAGAATCTGAACAAATGCAACTTACATAGTTTAACTGCTTAAATAAGTAAGTGTGTACACACAAACCCCTCCTGGTTAGCAAAAAGTAGTAACAAACAGTGCAAAGGCTAGATTTAGTTGCAAATCAACATGTTTTAATAGTTACAAACTAATGAGAATCAGTCCTTTAGAACTGAAAAGAACTAAAAAAGTACAAATGTAAAACATGATTAAAATAGGTGATTTACTTGCTGATTTATATCATGATTCAAGTCAGTGATTTAAATTGCTTTGATGTAAATTAATCCACCTCATCAATTTACAAAACTAGATTATGAACCCTGAAATTCCAGGTTTAATAGCAACTGTCAACTCTCAGGAGGTGCTACCTAGACCAGTCTCTGTAGTACTGGTTACAACATCTGAGCATCCTTTTTGGTGGATCATACATTTAAGGAGCCCAGCAGTGATTTTGTCATCAAATATCCACGTCCCATTCCTGTACACAATGAAGCAGGCCTCGCCTCACCCCACCAACTGTGATGGCCATAACTGGCTCTCAAAAGCACAGGCAGGTGGAAGACTTATTTTTATTTAAATCATTTCAGTAAAAATTATAGGATGTCCCTAGATGAGGAAAGTTTATATCGCAGGCAGCGTGTGGTCTGTGAGCTCTGGAATGGGAGTCAAGAAACCTGCTGAGTAATCTGATAAAAGTCACTTCACCTCTCTGCGCCTTTGTTTTCCATCCCATTCATATTGTCCGTCTTGTCTATGTAGGCCAGAGGTTAGCAAACTACGGCCCATGGGCCACATCTGGCCTGCAGGACCATCCTGCCCGGCCCTTGAGCTCCCAGCCAAGGAGGCTAGCCCCCAGCCCCTCCCCGGCTGTACCCGCAGCCACGCCGCTGCGCGGGCAGGACTCTGGGCAGCGGAGCAGCGCGCTCCTGCCGAGCAGAGCAGCAGCGTGTCTAGCTCCGGCCGGGCGGCGCGGCTGCGACGTGCTGCTCTGAGCGTCATGGTAAGGGGGCCAGGTGGGTTGGATAAGGGGTAGGGAGGTCGGGAGGGGGGGCAGGGAGCGGTTGGATGGGGCGGTCAGGGGACAGGATAGTCAGGGCACTGGGGGCAGGTGGGTTAATAGGGGTGGGGTCCCAGGGAGTGGTTGGGGCGGGAGGTCCCGGGAGGGAGCGGTTAGGGGACAAGGAGCGGGGTGTGTGTGTGTGGGGGGGGGGGTCAGGGAGTCTGAGGGGGGCAGTCAGGGGGCAGGAAGTGTGAGGGGGCGGATAGGGGGCAGGGGCCAGGCTGTTTGGGGAGGCACAGCCTTCCCTACCCGGCCCTCCATACAGGTTTGCAACCCCAATGTGGCCCTCGGGCCAAAAAGTTTGCCCACCCCTGATGTAGGCGGTGAACACAATAGGGTTCTAATCTCTATTAGGGCCCCGAGGAACTACCAAAATACAACCCATGCAGAACACACAAGAACAAACCCCTCATTTATGACTTAGTGCTGCCTTGAGTGCAGCGGAGTGGCCAAGATGACCTATTCAGGTCCCTTCCAGTCCTACACTTCTATGATAAGATAATGCTGCCCCAGTGCAACACAGGGTGTGCACCGGGGCTAGCGCATCTACTGCTGCCCCAGTGGAAAAAACAAACCCCCAAAACTCAGACAAAAAGTGTTAGGCTATGTCGATTGAGTTTCCTCACCCATCGCCTCCCTTCACCGCTCCTCTGCCCCCCAAGTCCCCACCCATTTGTAGCAGTTAAGACAACCTGCAGGTGTGTTGCATCCCTTGCAAATGGCTCTAAGGCAATAAAGAGCCACACAACCCATCACTGCTGTCCCAAAAAATAAGCCTCTATTAAATTCAGCATTATTCAAAGCCACTGGTGTGCTTCAACCAGGCTGCCTTCAACACACCCGTGGCCCATCCATGCAAGCGTATGTTTAAACGTGACCTGACAATGGGGAGGGGAGAAAAAAAACAGGCCTGTGCCTTGGAATACTATGGATGACATCACAAGTACAAGGAAGCAAAAGCTGAATGACAGGGGAAGTGATGTTTATCCAGGCTGTTTAAAGCCTAGGTTTGTGTTACCACTTATCTAAGAAAAGCACTCAGGAGAAAGAAAAAAAACATTCTTTCCCTTGGGGATTCAACACCCCTTCAGCCCAAATTAAGGGCTGAGAACGCAACTGTGCATCAGAAGCAGAATCCTCCAGATAAAACAGGGAAGAACCAGATCTGACATTCCTGGTATTCGTACAGTTAAAAATAACTAGCAGGAAAAACAAACCCACCCATTTCAGGCTGTCTTTATACAATACAGAGCAGGAAAAAAAAAAAAAAAAAAAAGGGCACAAGCCCAATTTCTCTCCCCTTTGCAGGTCAGACTTTAGAAGTGACATGAAATCTTAATTCAAGCCCACTGAACACATTGCAGTTTCTCTGCAAGGCAGATGAATGCTTTTAATGAGAAAATATATAAGACCCAGCGCCAAACTGCAGCAAATCCACTTAAAATTTCCTTTATAAAGCCCTCTATCACACAAAATGCTTCTCTCAGAAGAAGGCAGCATTGCAATAAAGCTGCCAGGCAGTATTTTATGGTTTCCAGAGATTTCCAGCACACCATAATCCCTTGGTGGGAAACCTCCCAAAGCTAAACAGATCCCAAAGCATTTTAGAATAATACAGTTCACATATCTGGGCACTTCAGGGCCCATCTACACCACAGAAAAACTGTGTGCCATGGAGAGCAGAGGTGTTGTGATCTGACTGGTCACTGCCAATGGGCAAAGAACACATAGGTTTAACACCATGTAGGGGGACCTAGGTCAACCTCAGCTAAAAGACTCATTTATCAAGGCTACCATACCCTGTTCAGCACATGCTGGCAATAAAGTCATCATGGCTGCCCTAAGCAATGGCAGAGAATCATGCACCACAAAATACATTTTGCTAGCGTAAACAGACCCCCAGTCTAATTTAGCGAATACATTTTCCTGGTTGAATCAGAGTGTTGTGTTGCATTCTCTAGGCGAGAGCTAAGGAGCAGAGTAAATGGGGGACAATGCAAATGTTTTCAAGCATGTGCCCATTTTCCATGAAATCCCAGAATTGTTTTTCCATGATCCATATCCCCACACCCCGTTTATATGTAAAGTTCCATGCACATGTGGCACTTGGCAGAATTTAATAATTAAAAACCCACAAGTGCCCTGAGCACATTGCAGGATTGGAGCCAGATTGGCCAGTACTTGATGAATGATTTAAAAGACTGCAAAGTGAAATTTTACTTTTTAATTCTCCTCCCCAACCCCTCTGCTCTCCAGTAACAACACTAAGTTAAACACAAAGGTCCCTCTATACAACAGCCTACCTATGACCTTAGAGAAACAGTAGATCCCCAAATGCATGGGCTCTTGGACCAGCTCTGCAAGAGCACATGGCATGAATGAACTGGCAGTGGCTCCAGTAAAGAGTCACTACAATGCCATCAGATGCCACACTAACATGCTCTACATCAAAGGGATGTCTTTTCAACTGGTGGGTGGCCCCTTATCCATAAGCATCCACCTCTGAATTCGTTACCCCTTGCATTGCCTGGTATCAACTAAGAGTGTCTCAACTAGGTTAGCCTCCTCTCCTGCTACACTTCATCCCCACAACTACTTGAAGGGTGCTCACACCAAGAAGAAAGGGAGGATGGTCTTGTGGTTAAGGCACTAGATGGGTGATCTGAGTTTGGCTCCCAGCTTTATTATATGCTTCCTGTGATATTGGGCAAGTCATTTAATTTCTCTGTGCCAAAGTCCCCCGCTAAAAAAATAGGGCTAATACTACTACTTCTCCCGCACCCATTGTCATGTCTACTTGGATTATAAACTCTCCAAGGCAGGGACTCTTTCTTACACTATGGGCTTGTACAATCTTGATTGGGACATTTAGGTACTACAGTAATACAAAACAGTTCAGAAGGGAGAGGAATGGTGTGGGGTGATAAGGAACTAGGAACAATGGGAACAACTGAAAATTTAGGCAGAAGATCCAGAAAAGGTATTTTACCCAAGAGGTCTAGTAGAGAGCTTTTCAAAGGGAAAGGTACCCCTTGATGGAGACACTTAACATTAGACTGGGCAAGGCACTAGAGATTATAGAATCAGAGAAGTATAGGACTGGAAGGGACACGGAGAGGTCGAGTCCAGTTCCCTGCACTCAAGGCAGGACTACGTAATAACTTGACCATTCCTGACAGGTGTTTATCTAAACCTGTTCTTAAAATCCTCCAATGATGGAGATTCCACAATCTCCTTAGGCAATTTATTCCAGTGCTTAACTACCCAGACAATTAGGAAGTTTTTCCTATTGTCCAACCTAAACCTCCCTTGCTGCAATTTAAGTCTATTACTTCTTGTCCTATCCTCAGAGGTTAACAAGAATCATTTTTCACCCTCTTCCTTGTAACAACCTTTCATGTACTTGAAAACTTATGTCCTCCCCTAAGTCTTCTCTTCTCCAGACTAAACAAACCCAATTTTTTCCAATCTTGCTTCACAGGTCATGTTTTCTAGACCTTTAATCATTTCTGTTGCTCTCCTCTAGACTTTTTCCAAGGGGAAAATCCTGCAATGGCTGGAAGCACTGACTAGATGACCCCATAGATTCTCTCCCCCCCACCCCCCATTTGATCAATTTTCTGGCTAAAGAGGGATTCTTCATATGAGAGGGACCCATGTTTCCACTGAGCCAGTTTGTCAAACTAAAAGCTATAGTATTGGCTTGATTTTCTGAGGTGCTGAGAGGCCACAATTCCTACTGACTTCAATGGAATTTGCAGGTGCTGAGTACTTCCGATACTTCAGACTACTACAGCGCAGAGGGAAGTGTTTAGGAGCCCGGGAAAGAGTTTTCATTTTGAGGACGCCAAGAGCTAGGGTATCTCTCTCGTTGCTTCAATTTGGGTGCTACATCAAGGAACAGAGTTCAACGTTATTTCTGTAGTGCCAAAAGCATGCCCAATGGCAAGGTGACTGCCTGAGAGCTCCTCCTAAGCAGACAACACATACGTTGTGGGTGGGGAGAAATGGTGAAGTAGAATGTGCATCTTTTGAGTTGGTTCCATGGCTTCTGTTACCTTTGTTGGTTATACATATTTCATTATTTGATAATAGAGGTGGTTATAAAGCCTGCTAAAACAAACAAACAAAAAGTGTGGGGGGAGGGGGAATTTTGCAAACCATTCCCCATTAGCCTAGCTCTGGTCCCACTAAAGGAGCAATACTATTACAATGCATTGTAACAGTGAAACACCCACTGACTGCAACGGGAGCACAGCTAGGCCCATTTGGCAGGCTCTCGAAAATCCCACCTTTACATTTTCAGGAAGATTGTAAAGGAAGAGGATGGAGCAGTGGTGCAACCGGTAGTGTGTCCTCAATGTAGGGAGCAGGACTGGAAGACTCCAAGATGAGAATGGGAGCTGTTACTTCAATAGCTTGGCACAGCAAAGACGGGGTAGCAAAGAAACAAAGCCAGGGAGGAGCTGACTTGTGCAAGGCGGCAGTACTCAAATTTGATGCTGAAAGGGATTCGGCTATTTTAAGGCTGGAAGGGACAATTATAGTCTGATCTGCATAATGTAGAACCTCATCCAATCGCTGCTGGTTTAAGCCCATAAATTGCTGTTTGAGCTATAGCATCTTTTTTGGAATGACATCCAATCCTGAATTCAAGAGCTCAAGTGATGGAGTATCTACCACATATCTAGGTAAGGGGAAGATGCTGAAGGGATTCAAAGAGCCAGGCAAGGTAGGGCTATTTGTGCTTGCATTTTGGATGGATTGAAGGGGTGGGAGGGTGTCTAAGCAAGAGCCAAGGGCCCAGACAAGAAGGGGATTACAGTACTCAATGTTTGAGGATTCTGACTCATCACATTTGATATTTTGGACAGTTAGTAGAACAGCCCCCTGTAAAGTCCCCCTTGCGAATAAGGACATATCTGTTGTAACTGGATGCGAGACAGGTCTTCCTACTGTGGATATTTGCAAGGCACAGATTGTGATGGGGTACAGCAGGTAAACCGTGTTATTTATACAACACAAGATTAGGAAGTCTTTTGTGCAGCTATGTTCATTATCAGATTATACACACATGCTGTTTTTATTTGTCTAGTTATGTTAAAGGCTCTTTGCCAACCTCAATAAACACGCAGTATTAGGCAAATCACATCTTGTTACATGCCTATTGACAGTCACTTCTGGGTGGTAAAACCTTGTTGGCCATAACCAGATATTCTCATCCACTGCTACAGCTGTAATTTCAGAAGCAAACATACTTAGCACTCACAAAGCACCTTGCACCCAAGGATCTCAAAACTCTTTGCAAATGCAGCATGACAGCCTACAAACAGGGACTACAGCCCGGCGATAAACTCGCTAGCCCAAGCACACACAGTGGCAGAGTCAGGAGTGGGGCAGAGGTCTCCTTCCCCCCCCAAAAACAGTCTCCTGTTCTAAACCTATCAAGAAGGGGCTATCCACTGGGAAGAGGGAGGAGTGGGTTGGGGCCAGCTTGCTCTTCCCATCTGGCTAAATGAAATGTGGGGGAGGGAAGATCCTGGCTGGATTCTGGGCATGGAAAGGGTTGAGTACCATCAGCTATCTATTCATCTTCCCTAATTTTCTGGTGGTGACAGAGTCCAGGCCAGACTGACAGTGCTTCAAGCAATTCCAAGAAATGGTACTTTTATAAAAAAAAAGATTCATGAACCTAAGTTCCTCAAATCATTCAGCAATTCCTGGGATGGTTCACATCTTTCTGTGCCCCTAGTATTGTTGCAGGCATTCAGCTTTAGAAGGGAGTAGGTCATTTACCTCTTTCCAGGGGCCTGAGCTATGACTGACCTACTGTCCATGCACTTGGAGCACTGCATGATGTCAGACAGGGTCAGTTTATTCTTGGCTGGACGCACAACACAACTCGTGGAACAGTTTTGAATAGATCTGTATTTTTTTTTTTTTTTTTTAAACAGAAGCCGCCAGTAGGGTAGCGAAAATCTGGATCTCTGAGTTTTGCTTTCCAAACCTAGACATTCAGTTAACACACCAAGTTGGTACTCCAGCAGATGCCGTCTAAGCCTTTAAATCGCACACTAATTGCACTAATTGAGCTAACAGTCTCTGTTTCGTCTCCCTACCCTGAGTCAACCAGCGTCTTCTGGTACTGCTGTAGAGATCCAAGCTGTTGGCTTTAGTGTTATTTTGTCAGCCATTAAACGATTCATCAGAGTCATTAATTGATTTATTACTGCTGCCTGCGAGTATAGCTTTGCAAATAAAGAATGATGTAGGTCAGAACGCAATAGAAATTGGACAAAACAACACAGCTAGGAGCTGGATACTTGAATTATCTGTAGGAGAGCACTCATGCAGGCCCCCTGACACCAGGGTACAAAAAAAGACGATGTGCTGCTTGGTGGTGTTGCCAGAAGCCCTGCTAACTGGAACAGCCTATCAGCAGGGGGAAGCTGTGGTACTAAACACCAGCCTTCCAGTGCACTAGGAAGCCATTCAGGCTGTCACCACTGCCAAAAGCTAATAATCATGCACTCCTGTAATGCAATCCCCTGTACCTGGCAGCAGAACTAGAAACACAACAGAAAGGATGTGAAAATAACTGAAGTGTTGGAGGTACAGGATACCCAAATTGGGCTTCAGCCAGACTGAAATTATTCAATGCAACGGCAGCCTTTTCGAGCTGTACGTTTCTCTAGCGTTTTCACAGTCCACTAATTTGTTGTGGAGACTGAGCAGCAGCAGTTTTACAAGGAAATAATCAACTGCCTCTATCTCCTTTCAATAGCGAACAGGACCCCTCATCCCCACCCATTATGCTCTATGGAGCAGAATTTTCCCTGGCTGAGATGCACAAAGTAGACCTGCATCTACAATCAGACCCCTGTAAATCTCAAGTCCAGGGTGCATTAGCAGCCAAAGGAATCCCTGTACGAGGTTTGGGCATCACCTCGCACACATGCCAGAAGCAGTCCATATGCAGTATTGATGTCTCTACAGCATATAACTGGCAGCCTGTGTAGATCTTGTCCAGTAACACAGGAAGCATAGAGAGGAAAAAAGGTTTTCCTGTAGTGGAGCATAATCATGCTCAATCTATTAAATTCATACACAATGCAAAAGAGTCTGACGCGCAAGGGCATAATGGTTTTAAGTCAAAATATATGTAGCACTTAAAGAGCGATTAAAAACAAGGCTGTTTTCCTAAACTAATCTTTAATATGAAATCCACATTACCCGACTATGTTAATTGCATTCAAGGGGGAATACATACACACACACACACACACACACACACGTAACTATTGACCTAAGCCTTCTGCAGCATGTGTCACAATCATAAGAGAAATATCCTCACATGGCTCAGTGCGTTTTGGTGAAGGATCTGGAGCGTGTCATTCCAGCAGAAGGTAGTGATGTAATCTCCACAGGAATAGTTATTCTGCTCTTGTATCTCACACCTCACTAGTGGTGCAATTTACACATCCGCAGACAGGGCCCAGGGCCCACTACGTGGAAGACAAACAGCAATTCACTTTCCAAGTCCAGATTAACTATGAAAACAGTTTGCCTCTGTTTAGGCGGAAACCCTGTGTGCTGGAAAGTGTCCAGTAAAGAGGGCTGTCACACAAGGACTAACCTCTAAATGAGACAGAGCCTTTCTGCATGCTGCATTCTAGCTGCAGCTTGAAAACACTCAGTGTGGTACTTTAACCACATAGGGGGAAACCGGAGCTCAAATGCCACAATTCACTACTTCATGCTACTGTGTAATGGAGGACCAAGGAGTCTCCTCGTGTTGGTTATTACTAGCAACGTTGTGGGGGGGTAGAAGACTTTGGAAGAGGAAAGGGCATTTTGCTGGGCATCCCGTTTGACACCACTTCACCACCCTTCTAGTTAGAGGCCTGGACAGGACGTGAGCTTTTCAGCACCACTGTTGAGTCAGAATTTAAGGAAAGAAGCGACCACCAGATCATCTAGCCTAACCCCCTGCATATCACAGGCCACCAGCGCCACCCACCTCCCACACATTAAACACCAAAACCAAAATATTACAGCTCACAGGAGACTAAACTACAGAAGCTCGCTCTCCTTCATCAGCCACCTTACCAGCACTATCAGCTCCTACAGACATGGAGCAGACCAGGACCCGAAATCAAAATCCCTGTGTTGAACTGATCCCCTTTCTAAAATTCCACAGCCACACAGCATACCCAAAAGCTATCAAAAAGCATGCTAGGCACACTCAGTTACAGCATCTAATGAGCTCTATTTAAAACGTGGGGTAGAGTTTAAAGTGTGGTTATATACTATAAAAAGCGACTTTGTAAAAGTGGCAGCATCATGGGGCTCCAGGTTTATTGCCTAGCTACGACTCCTTCACAGGTGTGCCCACTTTTCAAGTAAAAAGGTGTTTTCTCCTAACTACCAGCTTTGTAGACTCAACCCAAGATCGGTGAGTCAATCTGCCTTCTCAAGCATCGCCATCGGGATAAAAGTTTCCGCAGGCCAAGTTCTGCTCTTGGTTACACACACACAGAACCCCCCACTGCCTTCAATAAGCTTACTTAGGAGTAGCTGATTGGAACGGTTGATACACAACAAGAGAAGTAATAGAGTCCTGCTCACTTTCTTAGCTGCAGAGGCTCTGCAGGGCTACCAGGAGTAAAAAGCAGGAAAAACCTATTCTGGTCACTGAAGTCAGCAGATACGCAAGTATGCACAAGTGGCAGATCTGTGGAGCAGCGCAGTGGCATTTTTCCAGACTCACTTTTCAGAGCACATACACACTAAGTAAAATACACTCCCCTGCCTGCCTAGACGCATCTGTCTCTTGTATAATTTGATTGTAAGCCTCTTTGGGCAGGGTCCATCTTCTAGTTCTGTTTGTATGTAAGTAGGGCCCCTCAGTGCTACAGTAATACAAATAATAGAAGTTGGAGGAGGCACTCAGTTGACTAACAATTAAACTACAATACATTCGCTTCCCTCAGACCCAACATCCAAAAGGAGATACTAGTTTTAAGTGAGGGAGCCAAGTAACTTGCACAGATCCTGGAGTCCGATCATAACTCCGAGGCATGGGGCACAGTGCATTTCGGGCTCAGACTGAAGTGAAAAGGGGGATAATAGCAAAGGATCCTTTTAGAGCAGTAAAATAAGCTGGTTCCATTGTCAAATTGCTCACCATTGAAACCCTGCAGCACCTGATAGGTAAGGAAGAGTGAAGAGGAAGATTGGTTGTGTGGTTAAGGCATTTGACTGGCACTCAAGAAATCTAGATTCTATTCCTGGCTCTGCCAGAGGCTTCCTGGCTGACATTATGCAGGCTGTTTCATCTCTGTGCCTCTGCTCCCATCTGTAAAATGGGGCTAACACTTTCCTACCTCTCAGGAAGTTACGAGGATAAACCCCATTCAAGTGTTCGAGGTGCTCCAATACCATGGTTATAGGTACTGAAGGAAAGTCCACTAAAAAAAAATAAAAGCTCAAACTGCCTCAACATTTCTGGGTTTTGTTAAGAGTCAGTAATTGGTCAAGCTGGCAAGAAATAAAGGTTATGAATATTCACCTCCCGACTCTCCATTGAGTGATCCGAGCTTCTGAAAAATCAATCAATTATGACATTCCCAAAGCATACTTCAAATGTGTAAGTCATTATTCACTGGATTCTTAGCCTTTATTATTTCTTTCTACCCAAAGACTGTCTATATTAGTGGTTCTCAACCTTCCCAGACGACTGAACCCTTTCAGGAGTCTGATTTGTCTGGAGTATCCCCAGTTTCACCTCACTTAAAAACGGCTTGCTTACAGCACACTATTATTGAAAAATTGCCAACTTTCTCATTTTTACCATAGAATTATAAAATATATCCATTGGAATACAAGTATTGTACTTCATTTCACTGCAATACCGAGCCTGTTTTCCACTGGTGAGCCTGGTCTGAAGCCCAAGCCCTGCCGTCCGGGGCTGCAGCCCAAAGTCCTGCACATAACTTAGTTTTGTGGGAGGCCCCAGGCAATTGCTCTGCTTACCACCTCCTAATGCCAGCCCTTCATATGCAACTCCCTAAACCCGCCCCATGACTACCCTCAGGGCTGCAAGCCCCAGGTTGAGAAACACTGATCTAGATAAGCTGAGTACCCCCTGGATGACCTTTCAGTACCCCCAGGGGTACACGTACTCCTGGTTGACAACCACTGGTCTATATGATCGCGTTGCCCAGTGTAGCTCACTTATTGATGAAATACTAAAAGAAGGTCTCCGTACAAGACCTATTTCCCAAGAGTTCCCCCTTTCTATATTGCATGGCACTATATTTCTCTTCAAAAGAAGAGGAATTGACTTCCTGCCATCTGCTCTCAATCCAGGCCCTGCTGCAAGCAGAGCCGCGAGGATCCTGATGGAGCATGCAAACTAGCCACTTTTGCTCAACAGTAAATTACACTTAATACTTCATCCTATCTTTTTCTACATGATCCTGTTCCTGATGCCCTATGGGTATTTCTGCAGCAAGTTGGACCGAAGTTCTGTGACAAGAATGTTTGGTTTACATTCAGTCTAAATGATGCATCCAGTTCAGTTACTTCAGAAGTGGATGGTTTCTACTGAATGAAAAAATAATAATTCTCACTATCAGCATTTATTTATTTCTTTCATTATTAAATTCAAGTTGACTCTTCTTCTACATGTTCTGTGTGCTGAAGAGTTTGTGATTGAAAACGTGCAAGACTAGTATCCTTCCCACACCTGGGCAGTAAACAAATCCCATTGCTTCTATAGTCACACATCAAATCCACCCCTTCTTCCCTTCTATCCCAAGGGCTAATTCACATGTCCACAGCCTACTTACCACCTCTGTCCTGGTCCAGGGGATGTTCTCTTTGCAATCCTCCCTTGCTTTTGAGGGCTCACATCCCTCAGTGCTGACCTGCATTTCCAGCCCCCATCGATGCTAAAGTCAAGGCCCCTTTCTTTCCTTCTCCCAAATCCTACGTTCGTACCTTCCACAGTGCCCACCTATGTATGGAACACCCTCCTTAAGCCAATTCGCCAAGCCACCACCCTGCTCCCCCCCTCTTCCAAATCCCTCCTACAAACCCACTTCTGCCATACCCCCAAGAGCTCAAATGAAGAGCTAAACTTAATGGAACCATCAACGTGTGCACATACCTCACTGTGAGGTCTCACTGTCACCCTTCTCCTTCCTCTTTCCTTCCCATCCTTCCCCCGAACCTGTAAGAACCTCATTAGCTGTCTCAAGTATGGCTTTCATGCTCTGTGGCAGAAACTGGGTCTTCATTTGCTCCTACAAAGCACCTCACTTGCTTCAGTGAGCTGAAAAATAATCCCAGGGTACACGGGGCACTGGTTTTCCGCTGAAAATATATTTTTCTTAACCTCCAATGCTAGTGAAAGACAGCAGTGAAGACCAAAGTCCCTAATCTAGCCACAGATTAGTCACATCTCAGGCAGCAGTACAAGCTTCCCCCCCCCCCACATGCCTGATCTATTCTGAAAGGACTATCCTCAAGGGACAAAAGGAGTTCCGTCTCTATGCTCATTTAACCCTTGACCTTCCAGCTGTGGTTGCTAGCTAGTACCGGATGGTGTAATAATATTAATGAGATAGACACAAGTTTGTTAGGAATTGGACTAAAAACAAACAATGTCATTAGACAGTGGCTACTTAGAGTACATGAGCATTAGAGGCAAAAGGATCTGAGGCCCAGTAAACCCTCAAGCCAGCCAGCCCTGCTTACGACTGGCTTTCTTTCCCTGTAACAGGGTGTCAAACAAGTACAAACAGTTCTATCAGACATAGCACTTCAGACTCTAGCAGATGGGTTGGGAGGGAGACAAGACTGCTGCCAGGAAGCAAAGAGAAGACAAAAAAAATTGATGGCTGAGCATTTGCACATTAGGCTCAAGATATTCTCTTCCCTGGCCTGCCTTTCAGCGTGGCCCCAGCGTGAGAGTGCCCTATTTAACAAGGCAGCCCTCAGACAATGCTGTTGCAAGTAAATACAGCACTTCCATTCTCTCCCCCTTGTCAGGATAATCACACTGCCATCATATCATTTCTTTCCCATGTCACAAGTGGCACGAAGCAAAGCTGCTTAACGGGTCACACAGTTGAAAATTGAAGTTAACCTCAAGACACTTGGGTATATATTTCCCACTTGATTCAGGCATAATTCCTGGCTTTGGGTCTCACTTCCCGAGCCAGCAGGGAGGGCAGGAATGGGGGGGGCTTTGTCTCGATCAATGCAACACCTGCTTGATGACGGGGAGGGATTTTTAAGGTCCGAAGGGAGCTCAGCCAAGCCCTCAGCGACAGACAATATTCATAAGACCAGCATGTTGGAGAGGAGGGTGGGGGAATAAAGCCTTAGCGGATGTATAGTTTGGACTAGAACATACAAGATTTCTCACACACATCCCTGCCTCCAACTCCTCTGGGTCCTGATTTTCACAGCTGGGCTATTCCAGGCAATACATCTTAAAAGTAGGGCATGGGGAGAGGAGAAAAGAGCAGATCACCCACATAAAGTGGCCTCAGAGGCTCTGTGCAGGTCCAGGATCGACATACATGTGCATTCCACTATCATAACCCAGGTTCCGCACGCTGGGACCCCTTTACAGAGCAGGGCCCTGAGCCACATCAAATCCGCGAAGAAAGGAGAGAATTGTTAGCCTGAGGTGAAAACTTGAGGTTCTCCCCTCTCACTGCATTTCTTCCCCATACAACTGGAAAAGGCACTTGCAGGCCACAGCCACATCCCTTCCCCTTCTCCCCGGCCTTCTAGAAGGGAGTTTAATTAAAGTAATGCATTTCATTAGGGAGTGTGGTGCATGGTACTTAGGAAAGGCACTCCTGGACTCTATTCCCAACTGCTGCTGGTTTCCTGTGTGACTGTGGCCGGGTTATTTACCCTCTGCCTCAGTCTGCCCATCTGGAAAATAGGAACACTATTATTTACCTATCTAACGGGGCTGCCTGATTCATGTCTGTGGAGTACTTTGCACCCTACAGCCCTCTCATCTGAGGTTCTCCAGGTGTTGCCTGCCGCCTACACCACAACTACCGCAAACCAGAACAACAGGAGGCAACTGGACAAGGTGGTTGTGGGCCTAGACATGAAGGGTGTGATAAGACCAAGTCTCAGAGCCCAGGGCTGTGGGGCTAAACATTGCAGTGTAGACATTCAGGCTCAGAGTGGAACCCTCCCCGCTCACAATTTTATAACCCTGCAGCCAGAGCCCTACGTACCCGACTCAGCTGACCCGAGCCAGCTATGGTTCTTATCACAGTGTGGACCTACCCCTAGAGTCTCAGACAGGTGCTTCTGGATGTATTGAAATAACTTTACGTTAGCAGTGACTAAATATTAGGTGAATCAGCAGTTACTTCACAAAAAAACACTGTATGGTGCCTTGTTTAAAATTTACCCTGGAGGTACGCAACGTGAATTCACATCCCCAGTGCAGACTTTCAGAGATGGCTGGGACAGATTGGTGAGCTGGTATCTATCTACTTCGCCACCCTCAGCATAAGCTTTGAGAGCATAAAAGAAAGAATTAACTTACCGGTCAGGACTTAAGCAGACGGCATAAACAGGTAAGACTGAATTTAATTGGACTCCAGTTAAGCCTTTTCATCTCATTAAAGCTGCCTTCATCTTATAGAGTGAGGTTTTAAATTTAATAATAGAACTCTACCACACCTCACAGTAACCTGATTAACAGAGTATGGGACTATGTTGACCATTTCATACAGAGCTAAACATCAGATGATTTCCTGCATTAGTTTCTTTGGGCTAGTAGTGCCTGCGTTGCATCAAATGATCCTCCCCACCCCCTTTTTAGAGTTTACACCACACGACAGAGTAAAACTGTTGTTTTGTAGACGCCATAATTTGTTACATTAAAAAACTGCAACATGCTAACAACAACTCTGAAATTTTTTTGCAAACAGTGACAGTGTGCGGAGAAGGGGAGGAAGAATTTACACAATGGTTTCAGCAGTTAAACTGCTATGTCAATCAGCTTACAGCTTTAACAACATATTAAAATACTATATACAAAGTGTTTTCTCCACCATATTTCCAACCACCATTTTGTCTGTTGTTTCCAAAAACTACCCAAGGGGGATAAGAGGGGAAAAAAAGAAAAGAAAAAGCCATGAATGTAGTACCAAGTATTTGGGAATAGTTTCCATATTAACAGTAATAGCACTTTACTATCTCTCATACAGTGCTAACAGCCTGTAACTGTAATAATTCAAATAGACTGCCTCACTATTCCAGAGATTTAAAAGCAAGTGGCAGAATAAGGTAGGAGCAACGGTCATACCATTTACATTTAACTCTCTCTTTCCCTCTCACGCCACTTAAGATGCAATACATGAAACTAGCAACTTCACAAGATGAGAAGCTGCTCACCATGTATGTAGGTGTCACAGTGCCTACTGTCCTACACAATTCAATTTAAACCTTGGAACAGTCTGAAGATGCATTTCCTCCATGTTCTTAAAAACTTCAGTATTGCATCAATTCAAATCTATTCCAGACTAAAGACAAAACTTAAGCGCTCTTAAAACCTGAAAGGAATGAGGAAGATGGTGCAAAGAGGGGTTGATGGCAATTTTCCATCAAAGGTCAGATGTACATTGCTCGTTCCAGCCAAACCCACAAATATTTAAAAACAGGTGCATCACAAATATATTCAGTGATGGTGAATATATATATGCTATCTTTTTTTTTTTTTTTTTTTTTTTTAAAAAGAGGATATTGTGGTAATTTGCAGAGGTTCCCAGAAGAGAATAAGAGGCTAACATTTTCTCTGCTATAAGTAAAGGAACTAGAGGTTTTGAATAGGACATTAATTGCGTTTTACTTTAAGATCATGTAATAGACAGGCTACGGTAAAGATTTGGGTTAGTGGTGGGAGGAAGAAAAAAAAAAAAGACTCAAAGGATTGCTGTGGTGTAACTATGCATTAACTCTATGAATGGTATCCGAGAGCCAGGCTTCTGACCTATACTACGACCTCAAGGTGAAGGGGGGGGAAGGGTAAAAGGGTATTTACTGCAAAGGAGACTTTTTGATGACAATGAGTTTAGTTTACTTATGCTTCTAATATTTTAGCAGACTTTTATGATTACTTATAATGCACCATCTCAGATAGCTGCACACCAAGGAAATCCTTAAAAACCTAAATGTAGCAGTTTGTGTTTCAACCAGGAACAAGCATGTATTTTTCTACAAACCCCACCCCCCCCTCCAAAAAAACCAACAAAACAAAACCCCACATTTTCACATACAAAGCCAAGGCTTTAAAAAAAGGCAACACTGCTCAATGGTGTTCCAGGCTAATACAGAGCTTTCCCCCTTGTAATGGATAATCTGAGGCGGCAGCTACACCAGAGCAGCTTCAGACTCAAAACAATAGGATTTTAATCTTTTAAGGTGGCGGCCCCCTTATCCCTGGGAAGGAAACCCCTTCAGCCATTTACAAATTTGTAAATAAGGATCTTGGTAGCATCTCATGGACATCTGCTCAACAATCCTGACAGTGTTACTGCTAACATTTACAAACATCCTTACGCAAACACACATCACTCTCTGCTGATCTTGCTTTATCTAAATATATCCCAAGGAAATAACTTGACAGTGCTGCAAAATTTCACAGCAACCAAATTTTAAAAAAGGAGAGAGAAAATCAAAATGAAAGCTGTAAGACAATAGACTAAGAAAACAAAGGAAGATGAGCAAGATTCTCTGTGGGCGCACACGTGCACGCGCGCAGAGGTTAAATAAGGCCAAATATTATTTACTGGCAATTAATGTTTTTTTTTTTTTTTTAAAGTGATGCTTGCTCAGAAACTGTCCAAAAAGCTTGTTTATACAGATATAATTGACAAGCTACTCAATAGGATAGGATGCTAAACTGAAGCAAGCGACAGCTGCGCACACGCATCCTCAATCATTCCGTTAGCTGGTCAACTGGAAAATTCAACTCAAGGGGGTTAAGCTACTCTGGTCCCCTTGCAATTCTGGATTTATTTATTTTTTTAAGATGCCATAAAAGCGGTGACAGAAGGGTGTTTTCAACCTCATTTTCAATAAGCTTCACGGCAACTTCTTGTTTTTAAATCCACGGACTTCGGTTTTTGCCTCAGCTGTGGGAGTGCAGAACACACGCATTTTCCCAGTGGCAGTTTCATGGCTCATACAAGAAGCCAAGCACAATACAGTACTTACCAGTTCCAAGCTTTCCTGTCTTACAGTCTAGCTGGCAGGGAAAGTCCTTCTGAAACCTGCAGTCCCCTGTTAGGCTACACTGCCAGCGATCAGGGCAGGTAGTTTTAGCTATGGAAACTGTAGATTATACTGGCACTAGACAAACAGGGGTCTCTCTTCCTGTGCGTTTGTTCGGCATATGGCACATTCTGGGCATCACTATAACATAGTATAATAAAAACGATACTAACGCAACATTATTGTTACATGTTTGAGAACATGTCTGGAAATGTAAAGTTGAGGTGTCAAGAATAAAATAAACTGCTCACATTGCCTGAGGTATATTACGCTTGCCACAAAAGGGGAGATTTTCACGAGTGCTGAAAGGATTTAACGCTAGTCCCACTGACTTTCAATGGGATTTTCTTCCTAGCTCCCTTTTGCACATTTAAAAAAAATCTTCTCCCAAAGTAACTAGCTACGGCACTAGACAGTTACACAATTCCCTTACCCAGCTGCCCAGTTCCAGAATGATGCATGTAATTACACAACTTAGGGAGGTGTTTTCTTGTGCATGCAGAGCCATATTTTACTCCTATGATTTTGTAACTTGTTTTTAACTCAGCTCTCCGTAATCATCACTCACTGTGGATTGGTTTCAAATTTGAAGCGTTAGGGACTGCATATTAAATGGATTTACTCTGCTGGAAGTCAGGAGTAACTCCACAATACTTACACTAGTGTCTACCCAGAATCAGGCTCTGTAATTCATTTTGTAAAACGGCAAATATATTTTTAAAGCTAAAAAAGTCTCTCGATATACACACATACTGCTAACAATCAGCTGAAGAGATTTTCAGAAGTTCCCCAAAAGTTGACCTTTGGTGACTCCTTAGCCCCCCCCCCAAAAAAAATTTTCAGAAATTTACTAAGTAAATTCACGGAGTTCCGACGGAAGTCATTTTGCAACCTGAACTATAGCCTTCACAGTGTGAACACGCTGTGCTCTGGTTTCTTTCGCTAGCAGGTTGGAAAGCGCTGACAATCGAAGGGTTACAAGAATTTATTTTAACGCCAAACCTCCAGCGCAAAATCAATTTCCAACCTAAACATTTAAAAAAGTTTATGAACTTCCAATGCTGCCAAACAAGCTCAAATGGGTTTCACTGAAGCACGCAATTAGCAAGCTTAAAAAATTATGTAAATACAGATATTAATTACTATAAATTCTCCTCTAATAATTCCAGCAACAGAAACACCAGGCTCTTTTCCAGCAATCAATACTATCCATTTAAGGACCCACCTGCCAAAAAAGTTATATAAAATAATTATATGAAACTTTCATTAGATAATGCAATTGCTTAAGGCAATTAATCTACCATTCATCTATTACCAAGTGTTCTTCAGTTTTATTGACCTCATTGTGGCATGACAATCAACACCACTATATTTTTCTCTTCAACACCCTAACCCACAGCAAATAGTTTCCATATTACTACAACAAAGATAATTCCTTTTTTTTACAGCTATACTGGCCACCTAAACTCCCTCTGGGCTTGCTTCTTACCTACCTACACAAGATTTAGAGAACGCTTACAGATCAGTTTCAGAATTCTGAAATAAAAGAAAAGCGACACAACAAAGCTGCTAGGAGAGGTAATTTGCCAGAGTTTCTGCGAAGTTGTGAGCATTAAAGCAGATGGGTGTTTACTCCTTGTAACGCTTCTCACTTCATGTGCTGTTACCACCATGTTATAATTATGAAGGGTCATTCAGCCACATGCTCATCAGCATACTTCCCTTCTGGACACACACATGTACTTGCATTTCATCTTCTTTTATGTTTACCGTAAAAGCTGCATTAGAATGAGGCTAAGCAATGGAGCTCTCCAAATCAAGTTCTCTTATTTAGCTACCTTTGAAAAGGCTGAACTAGAAGAGAAACACCTCCCTCTAAAGAGATTAATTGATAAGCTTGCTCCTCCATCCCCAGTGGTATCTCCTTGGCAGAGTCTAAATTAACCCCAAATGGACAATGTGTTGACTTGGCCCCGCTACTACCCATATGGAAAGCAGAAAGCTCTCCCTTCTCGTAAGCAGTCTAACTTCCACATCTCCAGTGGAGAGAGCAGGTGAGGGACTCCATTGAATACACACCACAGGCTTCTGCCTCAATGCCACTGTTTGGGCACAGGTGATGCTGAAGTGCACTTGGAGAGCGTTAACTCCCCCAGAAACTGGAAGTGATCACCTTGACTACACACACAGGGCAGGGGTGAATTAGCTTTCCAGAAGAATAGGTAGCTTTTCCATTCACAAAGATTAGCCCTTGTAAGGGTAAGCAGCAGGGCTTTGGAGCGGAGCCCGGAGCAGTGGAGCTGCAGGTTTTTGCCTGGAGCTGGAGTGGAGCCGGAGCACAGCTCCAAAGCCCTGGTAAGCAGCGATGCCCAACGCGTGAGGCAGCTTTGCAAGAGCACTGTGGCTCTTCAGACCGCCGTGGCCAAGGTCGTAAGCAGCGCTCTCCACTGCATAGTGGGGGGAAAAAAATACATTAACTCTGCTGATCAATTGACAGCTGTCACCCAGCGCAGCTCACCAAAGAAACGCACAACTAGCGCCAAAATGCATTTTGGTTTTATTTCCACCCCACACTAGTGGTTATTTATAGGCTGGTCCTGGGTTTTACCTGTTCCCTGAAAAATCATCTTCACTCTCAATGAGAGATCAGTGGTGACTGGGACAGGAAGGATGGTCTGAGGCTAATGCTCTAGACTGGGATGCAGGAGATCAGGGTTCAATTGCCAGCTGTACCCTAGGCAACTCGCTTACTCTATGTCCCAGAACTCATCTGTAAAATGGGGATAATACCACCTCCCTATCTCATAATGAAGTTATCATCCTCACAACAGCCGTAATGAATGGGATATGCTCAGATGCTAGCATGATAGGGGCCAGATATTTATGAGGGCAGATTCCTGGACACCTACGCAGAGAGGGCATATGAAGGGTGATCATCATAAAAGGATCAGAAGGTTCAACCTGTGAGAAGAGGCAGTGAAGTTCAGACACCCAGTGCATCTGGTGAAGAAGGCAGTTAAGCATTTTCCAGTATTGGGGGGAGGGGAAGAGGGATAGCAGTTGTGGAAACAGAACAAGTAGCAGCAGCTTCAAAACAGAGAAAAAAATTAAGATTGTTAGGAAAAAGCTTGCCTGAGTGCAATTAAGGGACTATCTAGTGAAGCAGAGAAGGCCACATCACATCACTACGGTTGGTAGGGGTCAGCTCTTCCCTTAACCTGCATGATATCCTTTCTTGTATGGGCGCAAAGATACTGAAAAGAAAGGCAGAGTGTGATATTGTGTTTAACACCACGCCTACTTGCTAGAACAGGGGAAAATGGCACTTCGTGCCGTGCCTATAACGGAGCAGAAGTAATGAAGAGGGTTACACATTACATGTACATTTTGTGTCTAGACAAAATTAACTACATGCAAACATACACAAGCCAATGGGCTGTATCTCTGGGTGGGGAGCTAGAGTGGAATGTGGTATCACCCAGCTCCTCTGTCACTGGGTAATCAATTTAAGAGGTTTAAGTGATTTTTAGGGCAAGTTAAATCTGAAAAACATTTTCCCCTTCAACCATGCAGACAGAGCCATTGTTTTCCAAACAGCTTTGAAAATTAAAACTTTGGAGCAGATTACTATGAAAACCACTGAGATAGATATGTTCAGATCATAAGCTCTTCAGGGCAGTGACCATGTCTTGCTTGCTAAATACCATTCTGTTATGACTGTGTAAATATTATTAAGTGAACAGGTGTAATACATCTTTAACCCTAAATCCCTTGTCAAAAGCCTGTTGGCTTCAAGAGATGGGACTGCTGTTTCTTAGTGCAAAGAACTTTCACTGTTGCTTTCTCTGCCTATTTATTTGGCCAACTCAAAATGTAATGACATTTGGAAGGGGAGGATGAGGAGGGCTAGATTTAAACAACCTACGTGAAAAGAAAAATCCATGGTAAAACATGCACTGAACTATATTTACACTACTGAGTTATTTTTTTAAAGAAGTCTCTACTTATCCAAAACGTTTACCGACATTATGCTGCACTGACTAATAAAGGTTTTGCCACTCATGTCGAGCTACACCGAATGCTGCAGGATACTTTGAAAAGTTGCAAAATCAAGATGCTGCTATTACTCCACAGCAAAAAGGGACACAATGGGAAGTACTCTGTGCAGCCCCCTGTTTAAACGGACGGATCTTATCAATAAAATTACAGCTGCCCTATTTGTAACGGTATCTTGAACAAGCATCAACTGATCATACAAAGTTAACTAAGCCATTAACCTTACATTTAAAAGAGCTGACAAGAGATAAAGGGTTCTGAGTTTCAAGAAATCCAAATAAAAGCAGTTAGCTTCACATGCTTTTTCCAATAAGCCTAGCGAGTTTTCAAGGGTTAGCAGGAAACAATTTTGTCTGCACTGAAAACAATCCCCCTTTCCTAGTTCTGAAAGTCAGATGCCTTCGGGAGGGAAAGAAAACCTTGCATTAGGTCTAGAAGCATACACGTTGATATAATCTTTTCTGACTTGGTATTTAGCAATTTATCAGCTCTGGCTTCACTATAAGGTGTGAATCGTGCGAAGAGAACGGTCAGTCAGGTATAAAGGGGGGGGGACGGACGAACCGGGGGACTGCAGGATTGAGCCAGTTCTGAAAAAAATGAATGATGGGGAAACTGAGGCCAGGTTCTGGGATCACAAATCAGGACACTGATTATTCTGTAGAAAACGTTCCTACTTTGTATATTATCTTCTAAGAGGAAGGAAAAAATTAATGCAAATACTATGGACGTTCTTCCATTCTTGTTGTGCACTTCCAAGCATTTGAATGCCAAAATATCGCTTTTGCTTAAGCCTATTTTACTGCTAGCAGCTGTCTGTTATTATTCTACAACACCAATGGCGAGTTTGAGAGAGTTCTTCCAGAGCAGGTGAACGCCATCTGCCCGTCCCTGACAAGATGCCCATTTCACTTAGACAAAAAGCTGACAGCTATGTGGCCACCATCTTCGTGCAATAATATGAAAACCTTTTGAAATGCTGCTGTAACCTTTCACAGATATTCAAATAGGCATTGTGTACCTACAGAAGCAGCAACACTTCTCCTCTAGCATCTCCTTGTTTCAAGCCCCTCACAGGCAGGCTGGAGAGGAGCAGGTTTTCAGAAAGGCCTGTAATTGACTTGCCTACTGATCTGTGAAGAGTAAGTTTTCCACAAAAGCCTTTATAAAAAAAAATCCCCCCTCCCCGCCCCCACCCAGTGTAACAAAGTGGCAGGTTAACAAAAAAATTACCATTTGTAACAAGTGGCTTTATAATGTATTCTATAGAACGTTAGTGATAAGTATTAAATATGGCAACAGAGCAGGAAGGAAATGGCTTAAATTGAGGCGAACAGGGTTGAGATGGTGACTGCTTTAACTGTCCATTATCCCCAGGTATTTACTATCTGTGTCCCTTCTCAGACAGCTTTTGAAGAGTATCACTACTGAAAATGCTATCACATGCCCCCTCTCACCCTCACTGCCAGGGTACTTGGGCTAACAAGTTGGGCAGAAGCTACTAGTCAAGTTAGAATTGATCTAAGCCACAAGGGCACCCCTGGACAAGAATATAAAGGCTCTGGTGGTGGAAGACTACAGGAAGCCAAGAGGAACACTGAAGCTACAGAATCATCTACTGATGGACAGGTCTCTAGTATGTGAGACTATCCCTGTCTGTAAACCCACACAGGGCCAAGACAGACTGCCTTGAGAATGCTGAGCTGGAGGGTTCAGCCTCCCTCCATCGCCACGTGGGATCCCAAGATTCAAGCAAAGGCTGAAAATGCGGTGCTCTGAGCCGGAGAAGAGCGAACACCTAATGCTGCTCAACACCACCTCCCCTTCACTCTCAAATCTCAGCCCTGGTCTACACTGCCAACTTATGTCGGTGTAATGATGTCGCTCAGAGGCGTGGAAAATCCACAACCCTCAGCGACAGTTACACCACCCTAGCTCCCAGTGTAGACAGCGTTATGTCAAGGGCAGGGCTTCTCCCATATCTAGGCCTTCTTAGCTGGAGGCATGGGGGCCTGTAAGGTGAAGCACAATGGGATGGGAGCGCGGAGAAGATTGAGGAGATATTCTCAGGGTTCTTCGTGGAGGAATAAAACAGAAGCTGGCAAGGGGAGAAGGGTACCAGAAATCCTATTCTCGCAGTGGAGTCAGACGTACGTGGATATGGTCCCAGCCCAGTGGCAGCCCCCAATGTAGCCAGGCGTGACACTCTTAGTTCCTGGGAGTGAGTCCCAACAGCAGGTAGCTACCAGTGGATTCTCACTCCTGGCTGTTCAAAATGGGAGAGAGAGGGCATCCCCAATGCTCTCTTGTGCCCCAAATCTGCAAATCGGATCCACATGAGAAGATCCTTAGGCCCCACGAAGTTCCACTGAGGTCAAATGGGCTCCACTTGGGCCCAGCGGTCCATCCCCTTATATCTGGTTGCCAGAGCACAGGGGCTTTGTTCCTAAGTGCCCAGAGCTTGTTGCTAAGGGACAAGGAGAGGAAGAGGTTGCTAAAAGCCTGCTGGGACCACGCTCCCACTCTAGTCACACACGGATGAGAGGAGAGCCATAGACCTCACACTGCAGAAGACTTGCATGGAATTTGTCAGGTCACCACTGCAGGAGGAGGGGGAGAAGCCGGGCTGGCTGTGCCATATGGGGAAGAACAGGCTGTAACTTAAGGCAGTAGAACTAGGGGCCACCAAATGTTGAGCTGCTGAATGGCTGTCACAGACTGACATTTCCAGTCTTCCCAGGTCACAGCAAAATCCCACAAATCAGCACTGAACTGGCAGTGAGGTTAAATCATAGGGTGTATCAGATGGCAGCTTATGGGGTTAGGGAACACTTGACTAGAAAGGGTAAGCCACAAAAGAAACACAGCTGAGAGGTGTTACAGTGAATCAAAGCCCAAAAGGGCCTGCTTTATCCTGACAAAAGGGGAGGTTTTCCTTTGGCAGTCCTGTGCATTATAATCCAGCCCACACAAGGTTTACGAGAGGACTCCCTTCGTGAGTCCTCAGTTTTTCACCCTGAAGGCATTTCAAAGGGCCCGTGGGGCTTGGAAATGGTACATGGACTTTGTGGTTGTATTCTTTGAGGGTGGACCAACTGCTGTCTAGGCTTTGCGAAGCTCTCTGGACAGCACGCAACAATCACACTGGGGCGTTACCATGAAATTCTGTGTCAAGTATTTTTGGGTAGGCTTTTTTATATGAAAAGGTGAGCTTGAAAAGCTTCCCGAAGAATCCTCCTAAGACCAAGTATCTTTAAATGCTACAAGTGAAACAGAATTTACTAGCTACACAGCCACACATGGGACTGTGTAAAAGTTGCATGTTGTGTGGGGACATTGGTGCCACCCTGAAAGTTTTCAAGGTTCTTACCACATAGGTTGCCTTTTAAATCTCTACTCCTCCAAGATGGAGAAACTGCAAACAAGATGAAGGCCACTGGCCCCTCACTGTAAGAAGATTTGTTCCAGGACCCTTGTGCCTGCCATGTCACTGGACCTGGTCTTCTTACTAGTTTGCAACTGACCAAGCGCACTTGATGTAATGCAAACATAACACACTCACTGGACAATGCACAAATATATATCCTAGTCCCATGTCCTTAGAGCATTCCTTTCCATAGGACACACCACAAACCACTTGCAGAGTCTTTGATTAAAACTGCCTTGTATCTGGAGTATGGCTGGAATTGCAGATTAAGATCCCATTTGACTGGTTGGGGCTTTTCAAGATCACATCCATGCACCACTTCCCAAGGCATGCTCATCTTTGGGAGAAAGTTACTGCACGCCATTGTGCAGTAAAACTGTTCTCTGAACCTCTTACAAAGGAAATATTTTGACTGAACTAACAGAATTTGGAAACACATCTCTAAGTCTGATCAGACAGGCCAGAACTGACCAGTTTAAATTGAATTAATTAATAAGTACATTCACTCCCATAAGTTCCAGGCTAGCAATTTAAAGGTTGGATGGTGACACATGAAAGAACATTTGGCACTTATACAGCACTTTAAAACTTCCGTGTGCCGCACGGGCGTCAATTAGCCCTCACAGCACCCTTGTTCTGCCTCCATTTTACAGCTGGAGAAATAAAGTGGATTTGCCTAACAAAACACAGGCTTTGCTTACACACACACACAGCACCAATTTAACTCAGCTGATTGAAAGCAGATCAGTTTCTAAGGCTGCAGAGTGTCAATGGCTGGGCCAGGAGTAGAGCTCAGGAGATCCATGCTCTAACCACTGGATAACTCTGCCCTCCAAATTCATATCTATTCCTGTAGAGGTGGTAATGGGCCAGACACCACTGTACATACAGGAAGAACTCACAATTTAGACAAGCAAAAAACAGGGCTGGAGCACCAATGGAAAAAAATTAGCAGGTGCTTAGCACCCACCAGCAGCCAAGCTCCGCCCCTCCCCGCTGATCAACTCCTCTCCCTCCCTCCCAGTGCCTCCCAACCACGGCATGCAGGAGGCACTGGGAGGGAGGGGGAGGAGGATTGGGGATGGGGTGGAAAGAGGCAGGGAAGAGGTGGTGCAGGGGTGAGGCCAGGGCAAGAAGAGGTAGAATTGGGGCAGGAGCTGGGGGTGGGGGGGTCCGAGCACCCCCCAGGTAGAGAGGAAGTCGGCATCTATGCATGCAATCAAGCATATCTACATAAAGTTGTATATACATGAAATATGATTTTTTTTTTTAAATATACTCAGATCAAGTTTCCCCTAACTCCCCCACAAGCTATCCCATTGACTGCTGGCCTATGTATGATGCTTTGTGTTTTCAAAGCAGTGCCTTGATCTGGAATCCTCGTAGAAGGATGCAGCCCTACAATGCCTTAGCATTGAGCTGAGCTCGAATGGCAAGAGACCTCTCTAGAGAATTGCTCTAATGGCTATTTGAGCTCTGACTCATGCTGGCTAGGGATCCCACCCTCTGACATATTTGTCTGTTGTCCAGCACCTTGGGCAGGGGCACCAGGAAAAAAAATATTAATTGTTCCAATAAACCATTCTTGTGCATCTCCCCAGCTACAAGGGGCTTGATTACAAGTCTTGCAATACAAACCGATTCCATCTATAGGGCGGTGAACGTTACTACAAGCACAGCAGCTTTCCCTACATGGCTATGGCTTCTGCTCCTGCTCCTAGCGGCTAAGAGTTCGGTCTGGCTGTCGCAGCACACAGTCTCTGCTTTATAGGAAGGCTAGTTGGTTTTAAATCCAAAGCAATCCATGATAAAATGTTGCTCCCATGGATTGAGATCAGCATCAACCTACTAGGAGTGAACGTTCCCCTAGAGATTTAGCACCACATGTGCAAATGCCGGGAGGAAGTGAGCGCGCCAATGGACCAGGAGGGGTCAAAATTAAGGGCTAAAATCTGACTGGCTGTACGTACTCCACCTTAACAGCCCTCCATTCCTGACGTTACCCCTCCAAGCAATTTTTTTTAATGCTGTCCCTACACCGAAGTCCTACTTTGCCTGGTTTCCCCCACCTGTTCTGCACTCCCCCCCCACACACACACTTAATCCTCAAAACCAGTCTTGACTAATCCCTTTGTGCCATATGGTGCTTGAACCATTCAGATCCCAAATATGCCTCCAGAATATTTAGTGCTGAATGTGGCAGCACCTTGTAAGTGCTGCAGCAGCAGCAGGCGGCATAAAATTCCAGAATGCCTCTGAGATCTGAAGGCTCCAGGGAAAGAAGGTAAGGGATTGGACCTTTTCTCCCACCCAGAAACTCTGCTCCCCTCCCTTCCCTCTCTTAGAGACTCTCAACCTTCAGAGTGAGTCATGTCAAGGTCAGCTGTGATGCAAAGATGCTTGAGAGGCTAATGGGGAAAGACTCAGACCTCTGTTGCAAACTATACAATATTCCCAGGTTCTCACGAAGGGCTGGTCCAGCACATTGAACATTGCTTAGTGATGGTCCAGCAAACATTTCTCAACTGTTCAACCTCCGTTCATCCACAAGACTGTTCCTCTTCTCTTCCATTCCCCTCTGAAATACACTATATTCTTGTAAATCACATGGCTGCTGCTTAGAGAGTTGGACCACTGCTCTTGTATCAAAAGGAATTTCTGCAGCCACAGAAGAGCAGGGAAGAGCACAGGTTAGATGGGGGATGTGGGGACAGATGAGAAAACCTGACCCATGGTTTTTGTTTTAAATATTTTATCTTTTTTTGTAGGCTCAAGTTTTTTATCTGGGCAAGGTAACAGACTCAGGAGGCCAAGAGCTACGTTTCCCCCTTCTCCTAGCTTTTCATCAGATCGGATTTGTAATCAGGCCTGAACACAAATTAGGCTCAATTTAGGGGGTGGGGATGTATCTGGTCTTCCAATACAATGCAGCAGTAATGGCTGAATAGTGCACACCTAGTGCCAATTTCCCCTCACACGGTTTATTTTTGCAGTTGCATATGTTAACCAGCACTGCAGCATCTGGACACCTTAAATTATTATTACTGCAAAAACATTGAAAAGTGACCACCACCCACGTAAGGTGATTAATGACTACTAACCAACTCTACCCAGGGGGTATATCTACAGCTCGTCTCCCTGCCGTGATGAACACACCGAAACAGATGGACCATGCACCATGTCCTGAGTAGCAGCATTTGGTTTAGCTCTTAAGTCCTATAAATATCCACAAGAAAATGACTAACGTGCAGATTCTTTTGGTTTGCGGCAGAAGCACCACCGCTTCACCTCTGGAAATTAGCTCCTTTCCATCAGTAGGTCTCAAAGTGCGTTACAAAGGAGACCTTATCCCCATTTTACAGATGGCGCAGAGGGGAAGAGATTTGCCAAAGCTCACCCAGCAGAGCCAGGAATAGAACTTAGTGTTCTATTCACTGGGCCACACTGCCTCCGATTGCAACAACTAGATGTGAATGGGTGTGGTTAAGGGATCCAGGAGATCTGGCACCTGTTAAACTCGCTTCAGCACAACACTAACATCATATTACAGGATGCAACAACAAACAGGGAAGACTGAACAGGCAAAATTTCAGTCCACACACCGATGAGGGCTTTTTAAAACAAGTACAGGGGCCTGTTTCCACGGAGTAATTGGTTTACTGCAGTTATGTGTAGGGTCCAGCTCCAAAAGCCAGTCTCCCAGAATCTGGGCTTACTGGAGGCATTTTCAAGTTAATAGACTAGCTTGAGTGACAGGGAGTAAATTTGATGTAAGCTACCGTGTAATTCAGCACTATTTGCTATCATTGGTGGGTTTCTCCACACTCTGAAAAAGCCAGAGACTAATCTAGCATAGAGGCCAGTCAGATTTCAAACTACCGGTAGGAAGGTCCTTTGGCTCGGAAGAGGATAGGTCAGAGCAGTCTGATTTCCAGAGTGATTTAACTCTTAGGTGCGGTCCAGAGGAGGATACAGAGCGCGCATGCGTATGGAGGCCGGGGGGAATTAATTATGGCAACTGTACAGTGAGAGGGGAAGGAAACGCCGATGCAGCCTCATCTCTGCATCAACACAATGCAAGACTTCCAAGGACAAATCATTACATCTTTCAGCTACTGTTAGCCAAGGACGGCTTGTTTTCCCTTCAGCAGGCATCTTGCAGTCTTCAAGATTTCAGCTACATCAGCCAAGTTCCCACCCCCAACAAACTGTCTGGACCACTAGCCAGAATGTTAAGTTGGTCTCCAGTTTGGGAGGTTTAGTTGAAATGCACTTGATGCTGTGAAGTTCTTGGGTGCTACATGGGGATTTACCTGCGAAACACCCTCCCGTTAACATCTCTGAGGCCAATACAATTAAATCCTCCCACAGTGCCAAAAAAATTTCACCTTTCAGCATCTATCACCCTCACATCCCACACTTGCTTCCAGATTTTTATTCCACCGGGGGGTTTAAAAAGCCAAGAAGCCTTGCCGTTGCTTACTGCCTAATAAAGCATGAGGAAGGACCTCTGTGTTGGACCCAAAATGTTACTTACTGTAGCCTACCTTGGATTTTGCTTATCCCTGCAGGTGGGGGAACCCCTTATCTAATAAAGCTCTGCAACATTGCACATTTCTTCTGTAGCAAGATTTTGTAACCTAAAAACAAAGATCCCGATCCTGCTGAGACTTATGCACTTGCTTACTGGACCCTAAATCAAAACCATACTTTTTTTTTTTAAGCTTACCAGTGTGAGTAATGAACCTGAAGAAAATGCCCCCCACCCCATGAGATTTTTAGCTTGCAAAGGAACAGTCAGTTTGGTAATGCAAGCACTACATTGTTCCTAATGTTTGCAAAATTCACTTCTTTTAAAGATGCCTTCCCTTCAAAAGAAGAGTTAATACAAGCTGGACACATTTCTGAATCAGTAAAAAAAAGTCAGCTTAGGGAAGCAGGCTCACAAGTAACCCTAACACACCAGGGTTCAAAACCCTGACTTCTTCACCCAATAATAAATTGGAGCACGATGCAGGAAAACATGTCGTAGGGCTAGTCTACACTGGCAATGCTAAAGCGCTGCAGCGCTTTAACATGGCTTCTGTAGTCACGGCAGAGAGCGGGGAGAGAGCTCTCTCAGCACTCAAACAAACAAACAAAAAAAACACACCACCTCCATGAGGGGCGTAGCTACTGGTTCCCAGCGCTAGTGCACTGGCTATACTGGTGTTTTACAGCGCTGAAACTTGCTGCGCTCAGGGGAGTGTTTTTTCACACCCTGAGCGAGAAAGTTGCAGCGCTGTAAATTGCCAGTGTAGACAAGCCCTAAGTAGCAGGAGATTTTAGTTTATCACTTTCAAGGGGCAATATAAACAATGGGGGGTGGGCACGGATTTTAAAAAGTCATTAATATCATCACTGGGTCTTGTTTAGAGACAACCCCTCCCTCCCCAACAATGACTGGAGGAGGGGGGGGGGGTAGAGGAGGAGGGAAGGACAAGTCCAGAAACCAAATCAAAGTTCACATATGCCAGCTTTCTGCTGCTTGGGCGAGCCTCTGGGGTTGAGTGTGTGGGTCCCCGTAGCCTCCCCCCTCATGTTCTTGGGCGTCTGGTTGAGGCGGCTATGGAACTTGGGGAAGAAGGAGGGTGGTTATACAGGGGCTACAGCGGCAGTCTGTGGTCTTGCTGCCTTTCCCGCATTAGAAGTGTTTTTTTTTTTTTTTTTTAAGGGGGGAGGGATAGCTCAGTGGTTTGAGCATTGAGCTACTAAACCCAGGGTTGTGAGTTCAATCCGTGAGTGAGCAACTTAAGGATGCTTGAGTGAGCCACTTAGGGATGTGGGGCAAAATCAGTACTTGGTCCTGCTAGTGAAGTTTATTTTGCTTTACCGGGTATCAGAGGCTGCTGGTCGCTCTGTGCATTCAGCGCTGGAGCCTGGACCGTTGAGACTGTTCACATGAGGGAGACAATTCCATCTGCTCAGGAGAACTGGTGCAGTTCCGCAGGCACCATTTTCATTTAGATTCTCAGCAGGGCTGCATTTCTGCTGAATTTTCCAACCAACTGGGAAAGACCAGGAATCTCCCCCACACACATACGCAGTCTTAACCCTCATGTGTATGTCTGAAGGACCCAGTGTAATTGTCACCTTCTGGAAACTCATTTTTGTTGGCCGGGTGTTAGCACCTCCCAGTGTTATATGGAGGAAGTATATGCTTCTCTGGAACCCAAAGTTGTCTTATGCCATCAGACTGACACCTACAGACGATTCTTCCTAACAGAGCCCACATGCCCCTTGGCTTAGAGTACCACCTTTTGGAATTCTCTCAGTTATTGCCTAGTAACTGAATGTTTGATTTCAGCCTCATCTCATGCATCTTTCATTATTAGATATTCACCACAACAAGAAGAGGATCAGACTCAAGAGCAGACTGAAGCAGTATGGCATGTTCAAGACACATGAGTGAAGACAGGCCGCACAACTTATTCAGCGCTGGCAGACTCCCAACCTGAAGTTCCACCTAGGAACCTCTGAGCTTCTGCTTGAAAGCATCTTAAATATATCAAATACAGACAAAGCCAAGCAACAGTTAGGGAGGCTCATGTCAGAGGCTAGGGAATCCATCAAAGTGGATGCTGTTATGGAGACTGAGTATAGAGGGTTCCTCATCAAATTGCTACATTAATGAGACATAAAACTGTGCCCACAAGCAAGAGGAAGGATAACCAGAACAGACTGATGCAGCAGAGCTGGCAAATCTTTGCAGTACAGAGGTGGCTTTGCCCCATGGCAGCAGTGGGCCAAAACTGCTCACATGAAGGGCATGTTTTCCTCTGCAGCACACCTCATGTACTCCTGCTATGTGACATATGGCTGTTCTCAACAACAGTCCTGGTGCAGGCAACTCCAAGGAAGTCAAATGGCCCAATGTTTTATTGGGTGATGGAACACTGGTAAACCTGAGAGGGTTCTAACTGGTGATAGCTTCTAGGGGTACTCCTCTCGACTAAAGCTGTCCCAGGGCTTTTCAGAACGCTACAGGCTGCAATTTGGCATGCCTTGGCCAGCTATAGGACAAGACGTTTTACCTCATTAGACACATTAGCCTATGTTCAAATAGCCACAGATGTGCATGACATGAAGTGGGTATTTTTTAAAAACCCATCTGCCTCCCCCAGCCATCACCTCCTCCCCCACTCGACAGCTGGAGGGGGGGGAGGGGGGAGAAAAGAGATGGACCACACCTGTCCACTGCACTATAGGAAACAATGAAACCTGGTGCACCAACAAGGCCTACCAGCTTGCAATGAACAGTGACTGTGGGGGTGTGAGCTTGCACATCTATAGATTTTTTTCAAGCTGTGCATTCACATTTTATGATTTGGGAACAAAACTGGATCGAGGAGAAAGTTGGCAGAATGCTGTGGGAGCTAAAATCTGGAGGGTTTTCACACTGCTAGCTCCTTGTACTAGATGTTTTCCTGTGGAGCACTGGAGTAAGTCAATCTGGCCTCTGCTGGATTTCTATCAAATTCATGTTTTGGTATGATGGACTACCAAAGTTCAAGAGAGGCCCAGTCCTCGAACAGCAGAGTTGTGACACATCTGTATGGAGGCTCTCACAGCTTCTTGACACCTGGCTTTTGAGTTTATGACTAGTACCATTTACATGCACTAAAATTACATTAAAAAAATATTTTCAACTTTGTTATGTACAACAATTTGCATCATTCAGTGGGTGAAATTGGGGGCTTAGTAATGAGATATGGAGACTGTCAACTGAGATCACAGGTTCATATCAGGTTAGACTGTTCAATACCCTTCATTAGCACAAACTTCTGGTTGGGGGGGGGGGGGGGGAGAAGGAGAGGGAAGGGATGGGAAGCAGGCAGCACATGCAACCTCTGTCCTGTAGGTACCCCAGGAAAACAACTACTGCATTTGTAAGCCAGACCCTGATGAATAAATAAAAACACAAACTCAATGATTTCCTCAGACATTGGGGCATTTAATGAAGGCATCAAGGCAGTATATGAAACAATGAATATACTCAATATTTTAGTGCAAATCTATGAGAGATGACTTAGCTACAAGCTGGGCAATTCCCATCATGGGAAAGCTTTTTCCACATAGCCAAAGGAAGTGACATCAGAAGCCAGGGGCTTTTATTAGCCCAGCACCCTGCTAAGCTTTACAAAGCAGCAATGTGGATTCTAAAGGTTCTCTTATTGCAGCGAAGGGCCCTTCAAATCTTCCCCCAGGCTGCAGCTTTTGTAGTGCCTTTACCGCCACAGCCTTGACTGGATTCGTTAACTATCATCGTTAAGCTGGGCCTCCTTCGAATGGAATTACTGCCGATTTTACCGTGAGGCAATAACAGCAAAATCGCCCCTTCACTGGGCCATAAAGGGACTTGCGAAAACAACATAATGCAGCTGGGATGCAATCACAATGATTAGCTTAAAAAAAAAAAAAAAAAAAAAACTTGTTTGAGAATATTTTGATAGCTCTGCCAAAAGACGCCTTTCCACTTCCAACAAACACGGGTTAATGGTGAGAAAAAGGAACAGGAAAGAGTTAAAAACCCACATATGCCATGGAAAGAATGAGCTGACATGACCACAGGGAGCAACAGGGCCAAGAGTGAGGCCCCCCCATTCATCAGGCACGGACGGTCCAGGGCTTCAGTGTGGATCATTCAACCTAGAACAGGGCTATCCAGTCTGGGTGTATATCCACGCTGCAATCAGAAGTGGGACTGCAGTTCAGGCAGGCAGACCCGTGGCTAGCTTTAATCTAGCTAGATTGCTAAAACTAGCAGTGAAGACATGGTGACACCAACCCAGCATGGGCTACACAAGCATGCCCAATCCCCAGGGTACATACCCTTGTCCCTAGTCTGCACCGCATATCTTCACTGTTACTTTTAGCAAGCTAGCTACGGCATGCCTCCAACTGCAGTCAGGGCCAGCTCCAGTTTTTCTGCCGCCCCAAGGGGGGGGGGGGCGGGGGGGGGGAACACACCACACAAAAAAATCCCACACCGCTTCTTCTGCGGCAGTTCGGCAACAGCTCCTCCCTCTCTTCCTCTTCGGCGGCAACTCAAAGAGGGAATGAGGGACCCGCCGCCGAATTTCTGCCAAAGACCTGGACATGCTGCCCCGATACCGGACGGAGTGCCGCCCCTTTGAATTGGCCGCCCCAAGCACCTGCTTGCTAAGCTGGTGCCTGGAGCCGGCCCTGACTGCAGTGTAGAGACAGCCTATAGTAGGAGAATAGGGAATGGAGACCTACCTTACCCAGTCTATAAACAGATGTAATCCGATTTCTTACTGGGATCTCTACTATACGGAAAGGGGGAGATTTAGATCAATATCTTCAAGACTAACTAGTGATTCTGCTTGTCCAACTTGAGACACCCTCAAGGATTTTTAGAGTGGATGGTTGCTCAACACTTTTTGAATCAAGTTGCCTTTGAGGTGTCTCTGGTTGGACCCTGGGAAACCGGGGCACCCAAATCACTAAATCCTACGTGCAAATCTCAGCCTTAGTGTGTAAAGATGCCAGAATTAAGGAATGAACCGTATCATTCTTGTACGTGAAGTATTTTGCACGGCATGTTCAACATTCCAACTTCTTAAAGGGACATAATCCACAAGTTTGTAACAGTAGATGTAAACGTTGCTAGTAACACCTCTGATTGCTGTAACACAAAGATCAGAAAACAGACTGTTTTTCAGTTTTACCCTGTGAATGTGAGAGCAGGACAGCTTCACCAGTCCGCTTTGTGCAAGTCTCATACACAGCAATAAGGGAGAGAAAACTACTGGGGGGGGGGGGGGGGGGGGAAGAGGACATAGGTACAAACCCACAAAAATTAACACAGGGCCTCAGAGGCAGGGACAACTGTGGAAACAACTTTTAACTCTTTAGAGCTAGCTATTTTCAGGTTGACAGTCTCCCTTAATTTACTGTGGGATTCACTTACATCACAGCCACTTTTAAAATAAAAACCTAAAGTTCTGACTGAGTTCAAAAACGGGTGCTTAAAGTTAAGCTCAAATAAATCTGGCTCAGTTCCCAATAACCTCAGACAGTCTCTTCACCCCCTTATTGCTACATGAAAGCTCCACACAAACAGAAGAAAGGGTGTAGAGAAGCAGAGGATACTCTGTGCTTTTGAATCAGGTCAAGCTTATTTGGAAGCCTAAACATGGCTTTGGAAGCAAACTTTAACCCTATTTTTAAAATTCTTGACATGAGTCAATGCTTACTCTTGTGGTTAATGAAAAGGCAGGGAATGGTTTGAGTAACTGTTTAAATCCAGACAGGAAGCTCACAGCCTTACATTAGCAAGGCTTTAAGGAACAGAGATTAATTCAAATTAAGGTTGTCAACCACACCCAGAAATCCTTGGGTGCTTTCCCCCTTTAGGAATAAATTAACATTTAATACTTTCTTCCCAGACATTCCTTCTCCTTTGTCTCATCTAAATTGTTGGAGAGATCAGGCAACTTCTCAGGTTCCAGACTTTAAATCTGGAAAGGGAATACAAATACAGGTTTGATCTGATCAAGCAAACTCCTCTCTGGTCAGCCTAGCTGATCAGCAACACTTCTGCATTTTTGTTTATTAGAAACATTTAGACAGAGCAGGGATATCAAATTAGTCTATTTTAGAGCAGGCCTCATGCTGATGGGCTTGTGTATAGATTTAAAATAGAAAATCAACTACAATTCAGGCTTCTGGTTTATAATACAAACAACTGTTTAAAAGCTGAGAACTTCTGAAATTCAGTTTAAGATTTACTAGTAAAGTATCTCTTTATGGTGACATGGCCCAATTTCAAACTTCTGTCCACACAGCTAGCCTGGTTTACTTTGCTTTTATGCTAGGAAATGGACAGGATGCAAAATACACCTCTACCCCGATTTAACGCGACCCAATATAACACGGTAAAGCAGTGCGGGGGAGAGGGGAGCTGCACACTCCGGCGGATCAAAGCAAGTTCCATATAACGCGGTTTCACCTATAACGCGGTAAGATTTTTGGCTCCCGAGGATAGTGTTATATTGGGGTAGAGGTGTGTGTATATATTTATTTATTAGAGAGAGAGAGAGAGAGAGAGAGAGAGAGAGAGAGAGAGAGAGAGAGAGAGACAGAGACACACCCCCCCCCCAAAAAAAACCCCTTGTTTTTGAGCAAAAGCTTATTTGAGAAATGCCTGAATTTTGGAAATGCATACATCTGGAAAAGGAGAAATTTGCTAAAAGCCAGAGCGCACAATAATCTACAATAGGAAAAGACCGCATTTGTAGACATGGTAAATAGTAGCCATATATTAAAAGTAAGTGCACTAGATGGACATAACCAGCCAGATTTCATAGTAAAGAAAGTGCAATAGGGCAGCCATGCAGCATAGACCATGTAAATAGTTGTGTAACCTGAATTGTTATTGATATTGTGGAAAAGGGTGTTAAGCACAACTCTACAATGTAGAGTGTATTGTCTAAATCCAATGGGTTCCAACAGAGATCACTGAACATTGTTCTCACCCTGATGAGTGGATGCGGTCTCTGTACATATTCCCATCAGCATTAACTGGCACTGCAGAGCTGAGGTCCTCAAAACAGAACATCCCACTTCACGTACTGAGGGCGGGGAGGTGAGAATGAGGATATTGAGGTGTAGGGGGAACAAGCAGGACGGTGGGTTAAAACCCTATGGAAGCAGTTGGTCTGTTGGCTCAAATGGTCTTTTCCTACTCCTCATATCTGAAGTACAATTACTAGCTTCCCTATTGTGCTAGCCTCTTGCTTTCTTCAGCGTACCTGGAGCCCTGCATGGATACAAAATTTGTATCCGCATCCGCAAACATGGTCCACGGATATAAAGCCGATATTTGCAGATTTGCGGGGCTGTACGCATATCCTTTGTGTGGGTAGGCCATGTATCAAACTAGAGAGACAATGTGGGTGAGGTAATATCTTTTATTGGACAACTTCTGTTGGTGACAGAGACAAACTTGCACAGGGTTCTTTTACCTCACCCACCTTGTCTCTAATATCCTGGGACCAACATGACTACAACAACACTGAATAGAGGGATAACTAGGAGATACAATAAATGAGTCTGCTTTCTCCTCCAGGAAGTGCCCCTTTTAATTGGTCATTATGTGATCTTCATAACATAAGCTTAAAATAATTTGTCAAGACCAGCACTTCAGCACCAATTTGTGACATTCTCAATGTAGAGTTTTTCTAGAAACATCAGTGCACAAGAACAGCAGCCATTTCCATTCATATTTGAAAATGCTTACTCAGGAATGCTGAGACTGGGGAAAGTGAAACACGTCTTCCCAAGAATCTTTTCTTGAGCTGGACCCAATAGCCGTACATTATAAACTGGGTGAAGCACAAGTTAAACATGAAGAGCAATATTCATAACAAAGCAGCATCTGATGGGTTTTATAGTTGGTTAAGCAGCCTTGAGATTTGTACCTTGAAATGCAGTAATGTACGTATGGGTACGTCTTCACTTACATCCGGGTCCGGATGTAAGCAATCGATTTTCTGAGTTCGATTTATCGCGTCTGGTTAAGACGCGACAAATCGATCCCGGATCGATCCCGGAAGTGCCCCGGATCGATCCCGGAAGTGCTCGTCTTCGACGCTGGTACTCCAGCTCGGCGAGCGGAGTACGCAGCATCGACGGGGGAGCCTTCCTGCCGCGTCTGGACCGCGGTAACGTCGGACTAAGGTACTTCGAATTCAGCTACGTTATTAACGTAGCTGAATTTGCGTACCTTAGTCCGAAGTGGGGGGGTTAGTGTAGACCAGCCCTATGATACACTCAAGGTACTTTGTAGGATTGAACTCTCTGGAGTAAGTAGCCATTAAAAGTGAACATCAGGTTAGTAGGCTAGAATGCAGAAATTTGGTTTGGGTGAAAATAAAAATAAAAAGTTTTAAAATAGATCTCTATTAGCCCCATCTCTGCGTACGGAGTTCACAGACGCGCCATTGGTTGGAGCAGCAAGAATGGCGTTGGGGTTTAGAACTGGGAATCAGGACTCGTTCTGCACCTGCTTATCACTGATTTACTACAAACCCGTAGGCAAGTCAATCCATAACTCACTTTACCCACACATAAATTTGGGTATATTTACCACCCTTCCAGAGTGCTTATAAAATCAGTTGAAAGGCACATGCCACAAAGCATGATCTGCTCCAATTAGATCAGTCTAAACCAATTAAATATAAGAATTTGCTTGATGCATATAGGATGCATCAAAATAGTAGATCTCCTGGGACACACAGTATCACATACCCCCAAAAAACAGGATTTGCCAGTGTGGCTGGATACAACAGTTATGCCCTTGCATTCCTCTGACTTCAACAAGTAGCCTGTTAACACAGTAACTGGGACAACCAGCTACACTGCAGTAGTGAACAGCTTAAGAACAGTTTTAGACAAGATAGGACAGGACAGCATATTAAGTGCATCCAATTCAGTATATGCACCAAGGAAAGCTTTAAATTTATATGTACTTAAACGCAGTAAGGGGCCCACAATTGAGCTCTGTTCTCAACGCTACTAGAACAGAGGGTAAAGCTTTAGGTTTTACATTGAATATATTGTTCTCTCTCTAAGTCAGGTTTGATGCCATTTTAGAGTTATGGCCTATCAGAAAAGTCCAGATGTTGAAACAGATTCTAAATATCTTGTTTCTTTGCATCAAAACTTCTCTTTAGAAAAAAACAAAATGGTTCTCCCACATTTCCCAAAAAACCCAGCAAAGCACACTGCATGTGACTTAGAGAAAATGAGTTGTAGAAGCCTTGACCTTGACTGCCCATCACATTCAGTGGTGAATTCTACTGTAAATACCCGGAGATTTGATAGCAAACTAAACATTCCATAACTTTGCATGCAATGGGGAAGGTGGGTTGAGGTCCACAGCTGTTGGTCTCCTAAGATTTATAGGCTGAGATGACTTTAGCTCTCTTCCAGTCCTTTGGGAAAACTCCAGTTTTAGGGACAGATTAATGATATGAAATTGATGTAGTAGCAATATATCCTGCTTCGTAGTTTGAAAAGTTCTGCATTGAGCAGATGAAGTCCAGTGGATTTGCAGTGATTTAGTACCTGAAAACTAATGTCTCCAATATGTCAGTAAATCTGCTAAACGAGGTGGTTTTGTACGGGCGATTTTTAAGATGGATTGCCTGAAATGGTGCCAAATTTTATCACTAGTTTAGTCCAATACGGAGTACCCAGACACACTGAGAAAGTTTTCTGGTTCTGAAACTTATCTGTATATAAACTCAGCATGTGAGACAGATCCTTTAACAGAAAGGAGCTTTAAGCTTGGTTTGTCTGTTCAGAAGAGAAGCAAACAGGTCTCTTCCCCAATACCTGTTTCAACGTGAGAGAAAGGAGTCACAGATACTATTCTGCTTCATACTAATGTTGCCAGTGCCTCGAAGGAAGCAATGATTTTACTGATGGGGTATGGAAAGGATGCCACACTATGCTGAGGGGCAAAACAGGGGAAGAAAAGCCATTCCTGCACGTTTGTCTCAAATTTAGAACCCTGGCTGAGATTTTTATTGGAGACCAAAACCAACCTGGATATTATTAGTCCCATTCAACAGAATTCCTCTGGCAATCTAAAAAGTATAGGAATGGGCGGTTAAGATGCTTACATTTCCAGAGCCCCTAGATCTGGCTGAGTATAGCAGCATTTAAGGATAAAGTCGGGATCACTGAGGTTAACACCTTCAATATTTCTTTACTACCAAAAGAAGTGCATTTATGCATGCACATGTATTTTATTAGCGATGGCAGCTGAACAGATCATAGACAAAAGCTGGCTCCAATATTCCTCTAATGCCCAATCTAGGTGCAACATAGAAAGGATACAAGTCAGATGTATGACCTGAACATTTTAAGTAACAGCAGAAGTCTCAGAGTTGCAAATGTAGCTGCAATATATCAGTTAATCACTTACACCAAGATCTAGCCCTCTAGATTTTGTAGCAAAGCTGACTTAAAGATCCGTATCAAATACATTATGATACTGCTCTTTCCCGTTACTCACGCTGATGATTCAATTAATTTAAAACAGCAATGAAATTTCTCCATTATTAACCATTTAGGTCTCCAATCCCCTACAAGAGAGTTCAGAAGACATTGGCAGCCTGTGCAAATGTGGGTGGGCATAGAGGTAAGCAGGAAGATAGGGAGAAATTGTGGAAATAACTAAGAAAAAGGAAAGAACAGTAGAAAGAATTTGGGGGGGGAAAGGAAAGAAAACAGATGGGAGGATCTACAGAACATGAGGGGCAGTGAAGTTGAGTTGGAGGGACAAAAGGAAACACTGCAGGCAAATGCTGAAAACAACAGACCTTGATCTGAAAGTAGTGAAGCCAGGTGGAAAGGGCATATAAGAAGCAAAAGATGTCAAGTAGGTTGGCAGAGCAGTGGATAGATTATTCCACAAACAGTGGATTTTGAATAATCTATTAAACAGGTACTTCTCCTGTGGTACTCTACCAGCTCTGTTGGATGATCAAATACTAGTTAGTAAATACATCAAAAGATTGATGGATTTGAAGGCCAGGAGGGATCATCTAGTCTGACACACTTGCATAATACAGTGTAAGGACTGTAGAACTTCCCTGATTTAATTAATTTCTGCTCTGACAACCAGTGAAATCCATTGAGTAAAAAAATGAAATTCTTTTCTGCTATTTGACTAGCTCTAATAGTAACACTTAATGTATCAAATAGAAAGGCAATTCACAATCTATAATTAAATAAAACACAACAAATAGTACCCAGCTCTTTGATTCCTTTTAAATTACAGAGGGGATGGTGGTACAGACATTTATCAGCCTGGCTGGCAGGCTTAAATCTCAGGTTAGCAAGCATTGGACAAATTTTTCAAGGGTGCCTTTACATTTTGGTCTTAGCTACTCTTGGGACAACTAAGAGAAAGTTTCAAGTTGAATCCAGTGAGCCAAGATTGAGTGAGGAAGCATGATCTAAAAATGTTATCCTCTATTATCAGCTGATAAGTCACCCAGCTCTGAGAATGAAAATGGAAGAGGAAAAGCTAGTTTTAAAAACTAGTCAAGAGATTCACCGACCATCTGTCCCCTCTCTTTAGGTACTTTTCCTGCACTCGCTTGTATCATCAGATGGCAGCAGGAGCACATCTTGTGGATCTGGGAGGAGAAGGAGTCTTCCCCAAGGGAGCATTAAACTAGACAATTTAGAGATCAGGGTGCCAGACTCCTGTCTCTTCCATAATTCATCCAGCTCATTTAATTTGCACTGCAGTCACCCCGTTGTGCTACAACGAGACAGACTGTACGCCCTTCGAGGCAGGGACCAAGTAGAAGACAGGAAAAAAAAAAAAAAAAAAAACCCAGAAGGATACAGACACAGGAGTCAAAACAGCAGCAAAGGGGTTATGGTCACCTGTAATCCTTACAATTAAATTTACTGAACTGGCTTTGTAATTTCAAGACCTTTGATCCGCTATTCTTCCCATCTGCATCCTTCCCTTCAGTGCAGCTCACACAATGTGTTGTGCTGTAAATACACTGGTGGGGGGGGGGGGGGATGGTGGGGGAAGGAGCCTGAGATGCCTTCAGAAATGTAATTGTGGACATCACTGGGAACGGGGGTTACTGGTAACCATGGAAAGGAGCACAAACCCACTAGAGACAAGTTGTTCTTTTGGGGGGCTGGGGCGAGAACAGGAGAGGTTGCCATTCAGATATCTGCATTAATGGCCTTTGTAAAGCGCTTGTTACGGATGGCTGAACACAGGAACGAACTTTCAAGCTAAGTTCTAGCATCAAGTGGGGCTCATCTTTTAATTTTCTCAAGGCAGACGCGTTCGCCAGCTAGAGCGGCATGAAAGCGACATGGCCACCTTACGGGTTTTCCTTGCGGACACTTGCCAACCAGCAGAGAATAGTTGGCTTAACTAGAGACCTCCCATCTGCTTTTGTTTTCAAATGTGCTCTTCAGTCCTGGGCTACACTCAGCCCCTAAAGTCAGTGGGCATCTGTTCTCCTCCACCCCTCGCAATCTGCCCCAAACTGCCTTTCTGACAGCTATCAATCAAGTAGTAATATGCTGACCACAAGACCCAGTGGGACATGATTTTCAAGTCAAATGTAGCAGTTTGCATAAATAAAGCATTGCCCTGTTTTTATGATTCTGCAGCTGCTGCTGGGGACTCTGAATGCAACAAAAGTAAGGGGGGGAGAAAAGGCAAAGGAAAATGGCAATTCTACTTTTCTGAGTCATAACAATTATGACGTTGTGATAAGAAATGCTTTTCTATGAATTTTTAAGTACCAGTAATCCTGTTTTGCAATTGTCCCCAGGGAAAGAGGCAAGAGATTGAATGGGATTGACAGCTATTTTCATCCTGACAAACCCGGCTACAACTTAACCATCCTTAGCCTCACCCGCCCTATTCCTGACACTACTTGGCTTCTAAGCTTCCTTTGGCCCCTAGGATAAAGGGCTTGCCCTTTAAATGCATTTAAATGGAAGATGCTTTTGTACGAATATGATCCTGAAAGCCAGCATTTATTTTTGAACACTGAGTACAAGACTCCGTGTAATGAAGCTCTCAATACGCATTTGTCATGGTTTTCCAAAATACTTTGCAGAGAAGTGGGGAAGCAAAAGAAAGCACAAATACTAAGAGAGAGCCCACTTCTCTACAACCACCACACCAAGTGGGCCAATAAATTCCATGTGAAGCTAACCCCAAGCAACCTTCATCTTGCTAACTAACAACACACGGATGTGAGCAGCACACAGTATGCCCTGGAACAAATGGCTCCATGGGTTACCATCTGTACTAGTTCATTCTTACTAATGGTTCAGTGCTATAGTCTCCTGAGTATACTCCATGTTGTCTCCCACCTCTTTCTACGAAGACCATGCAGTGATCAAAATGACTAATATCCCGTTTTTCCAAAAATTTCAGGTTAATTAAGCCCAGAACAAATATCAAAAATGTCCTCACGGGCCTTCTACCATAATTATCTAATTTCTAGCTTCAAAACCAGCACTTCAGCAGTTCCAACAATGCACACATCAGTGATAGAGTAGCCCTAAATTTCTAGGAGTTTTGTTGCAAATACACAGCCAAATCCTTTTCAGAAGTCATGTCTAGGCCATCTTTAGTCTGTTTTTGTTTGTTTGTTTTAAATGGAGATATTCTATCTCCTAGAACTGGAAGGGACCTTGAAAGGTCATCGAGTCCAGCCCCCTGCCTTCACTAGCAGGACCAAGTACTGATTTTGCCCCAGATCCCTAAGTGGCCCCCTCAAGGATTGAACTCTCAATCCTAGGTTTAGCAGGCCAATGCTCAAACCACTAAGCTATCCATCCCCCTAGTTAGAATCAATTGATCCACGCACCTGCAGAATGAAGTTTAGCAGGCCACAAACAGCTGAAAAAAAGCTCTTGCTCCACTGATTGAAGCTTTGATATCTCTGCGCAAGGAGGACCTCGCCTTTACATTTAGTGGAATACAATGCCAAAATATATATTAGTACACCTATAGAACCCAGGGATGTTCTGCAATATCATTCCTAAAGCAAATGAACACTGCACACAGAAAGCAACTGGATTATTGATACACAGCTCTTCACTTACATGGATTATACACGTTGCAGCTATTCCACTTGCTGGCTTGAAAAAATTCAGCACCAATACCTGAAACGTGATGTGTATCTGGCATATTTTGGTTACTTTCATTATGTCCACTATCAGCAGTCATTGGGACACCAGGAAGATTTAGACTAACAGCACAGAAAGATGGGAGACTGGGAAGCAACCAACATTTTATAATGCTCCAAGACTGGTTTTAAATTTTCTCTTTTTAAACTAGACCACAGACCATCACACATTAAAAAAAGAACTACAGATTTCTCAGTGACATTCTAAGTATGCTCCAAAAAACAAGATCCTTAAATCAAAAGTGCATTTTTTTAAGCTTGTTAGATTAGGAATAAACCTGTTTATATTTTGCCTTTCGTGAAAACAGCACCGTCGCCAGAATTAATGCATGCAAATGAATTTGTTTTCTATAGAATCAAATGAATTATGAATGATGTGAAGGAAAGCTGCCATGAAAATGGTGTTTAGCGTCTTGAGATGTTCTGCTCTACACCAAATTTTCTATTCCATTAATTTCTATGGCACCTCACATACAAGTCTGTCTCGCCTTCACTCAACTCCACATCTTTTCTAGGGCCTCAATTTTTTGACTGGTTACTGATTTTTGCCTGTGTCAAAGTGACTTGTCTGAACAGAGTGAGTTCGTAGCTTTTTTTGGTTTTGAAACCCTGGATTTCATTATCCACCAACACTTTGCTGGAGCTACTAGACCACATTGCAATTCAGACATTTTATATGACCAGATATCACCTGCCCTCAGCAGCAGATCATGCAGGTAGTAAATATACACTAGATCACAGTGCTGTGACACAGGTTACCCAGGGGATCTTCTACAGAATGTCAATATCAGTAACTTCAGTAATACCCCTTGCTGACATTCTTCCAACTGTAATGCTGTTTGTACATTGCAAAAGGGGAAAAACAAAAGAGGAAGAGGCTGGGTCTTTTGCTTCTTTACAAAATTCACAAGACCTTCCAATAAACCCAAAGGAATCCACCACACAGGGATCAAAAGTTAACCTATGTGGTCAGCTGTCCTTGACAGACAGCAAGGGAGATAGATGAGAAATGAACCACTGGAGGTCTCACCAAGCCCCTCCTTTCCCTCCCCCAGCCCTTTTGAGACAGGGACAAAGATTACAACTATACCTGTGTATCTGGGAGGTGCACACTACAAGTCGAACTGACAAATGCACCTGCAAATGCCATTTATTTGGGTAACAAAGTTTTATCAAGCAAACAGCGAGAAGGAAAGTCTCCATGCACACCAAGGAGAAAGCAGCGACAGCAGGAGGAAAGAACTCAGCCCTTATGCACCCTGTACAGTTCACATCAAAAACCTACCTGTAGGTAACCATAAGGGCATATGTGTCCTCTGACGACGTCCTGCTGGCCAAATCTCAAGGTGTCTACTCTGTCCAAACATCTCTGCTGCTGACATCCTCTCCTTGACATCTTGGACATATGTTTTCCTCCTACCCTTCTGACTGCATGTTCAGTGGATCTTACTTTCCTACTCCCCCGCTTCTACTCTGTGGGCATTTCCCCAGGGCATGGTCCTCAGCCCTTTGCCCTTCTCACTTTACGCCATGTGTCTGATTTCAGCTCGCAGGATTCAGTGATCATCTGCGTGCTGATGACTCACACTTCTCTCCACCCCGAAAGCCTTGCCTTTGATCCAACTCTGTGTCTCAGCTGGTCTCTGACATCTCCTCTTGAATGTCTTATCACTGGCTCAAACTGAACAGAGCCAAAACCAAAACTTTCCAAGTCATCTCCTCTCCTACCACTGTTGACACCCACCCCAGCCCAATCTTCTGCCTCACTCACACCTGCAATCTGGGGATTATTTATTTTCAACTCCTTCCTCTGCCTCGCTCCAGACAATAAGTGCATTTCCCAATCCTGCCGCTCCTTCCTCCATATTCCATCCTTTTCTCTCCATCCCCATATTTCCCTTTCAGGCACTAATCACAACCCAGTTTTATTATTGCAACATCCTCCCCCCCGTCCCCTCCAAGTGTTCAAAGGTACATGTTGCCCCCAAACAAAAGGTTACCCACTGAACACCTCTTCCTTGCCCTGTTTGAACTTCCTGTGAATCCTTCCACTGGCTTCGCCGCCAGCATCATCCCAAATTTAAGCCTCGTCACCACCACCAAAGCTTTTCATGACTCGGCTCATCCCCTCTCGCAAAGCTTGACATTGCTTGGCAACCCTCGAGTCTCCCCATGCTTCCAACCTGCTGTGCCAGTTTGTCAAATTCTCAACTCTGTGCCTCTTCCATGCAGCCCCCGAGTATGAGACCTCCCTGAGCTTCTCCACAAAACCCCTAACCTGTCCACATTAAAGTCTCTCTTGCAGACCTATTTCTCCTGTGCTACGTATAGCGAATCAAGTCTGTCTCATCAGTTGGACTGTGAGCTCCTCTGAGCCAGGCGTGAACTTCTTCAGTTTTTGGAAAGTGCCCAAAGCACAAATGAGCCACCACCATAAGTAATTGGGGATCAGCAGAAATTTCTGAGAAGCCACAGCACCAAAAGATCCATGCGCTCAGGATTTTGGGCGGCTGGTCTGTAGCATTACTACTCATAACTAGAAGCTAGGTGTCCTGAGTTCCAGTCCTGTGCATAATCCACTACAAATGCCTTCCCTTTATCCATGCAAGATTCATGAGGATTGTTATAATGCTGAACACAAGGATAGGCTCGGGGTAGGTGGGGTGAGATGTACACGTGTGTACTCACGGTCTCACCCTCCTGCCCACACTGACCCCTTCAGGTCCACCAGCCTGGAAGTACGGGGGCTGAGCTGGCAATCCCCAAAGCCATGGTTTAAAGCAGCCAATGCGGAACATACAATAAGATTGTTCTGAAAGTAACAAGGCAAACAAACCTCAAAAAACAAAACAAAAAGCCTGTGAAGCCACACTAGTCAGCCAGACGATGCTATAAATGTTTCCGTTTTGGTAGCGTGTACGGTCCTTATCAGATGGCCCCACTAACCTAGTCTGAGATTAGGGGCTTGATCCTGCCCAGTGCAGAGTGCCGTGTGTATAATGCAATATTCATGTTCCCCATCATTTTATAGGAGTGCGGGGGAAACGTGATCCTGCATTAACCAGAGCGCAGCCGCAGGGGTGCCCAAAGGGCCCCTGCCTAGCACCAGAAGCAGGGCATGAGGGAAAGGCTAAGGTTAGAGGGGGAACCAGACAGACTCCAGCCAGCAGGAGCAGCTGCCGAAGCAGCCAAAGCGGGATCTTCGGCCATTCAGAGATCTTTCTACAGTTTCGACTGGGCATTCTCTGCCTGTACTGATCGGCTGCTTCCTCCAAGCCTCTGCCTTTCCTCCCCTCAGTCTCTCAGACCTGCCCCTCCTACCCTTTTCTCCCCACCCTGTCCCCTGCTTCCCTTCAATACACCCCCCTTCACTTTTCTTCCCATTCAGCTGATCTCCCCCCTCCCCCCCCGAACCAAAAAACACAGTGGCAGTAACGTGTCATTTGCTGCCATCCGCCCTGCTTGTGTGTCCTACCTCTTCCCCCACCCTGCAGCTGTCTTCTCTGTTTAGACTACAAGCTGTTCAAGGCAAGGACTGTCTGCTACTGTTTGTAAAGGGCCTCGTGCAGCGAGGCCCCCTTCTTGGTTGGTCTTTAGGCACTACCAAAATAAACAGCGTTAACAAGAGTGTAGTTAAGTTCATTAGCATCAGGATTTGAAACCCATACAAGCCTAGTCTTTGCCCACATGTTGCCCCTTTTTAATCTAATGCTTCAGTTAGATATTGTATTGTGGTCACACCACCACCTCCCATGTGCTAGGTGTTGTATAAACATAGGGAGAGAAAGTTCCTGCCTCCAAGAGCTACAAGTCTAAACAGATGGGGGCAGGAGGGGAAACAAAAGCATGGAGAAGGAAAGTAATCTGCCCACAGTCACAGGGCAGGTCACTGGCAGAGGCTGGCATAGAACCCAGGCCTGACTCCTAGCGCAGTGTCCTAACCACTAGTCCACACTGCTGCATGAGCAATAGAATAGACCAGGCACACTAGGAGTGCGACAAGGACTTTTAGTCAGGGCAGAGGACTATTGCTATCACCCTCACTTCCACGGAGCACCTGTGCTCTCAAGAGGCTGGAGCACAGCCATCCGGGTCTCCCTGCACTGCACTGGCAAGGACCCGGGGGATGCAGGCTGAGGTGTGGTCAATTAGAAGGTTCAAGCGGTTTAATATTCAAATAAAGGCAGCTTTTAAAAAAAAAAAAAAAAGTCACATGAGAATAGAGAGGTGGCCAATGTACTCCGAACTTCCCCACTTTACTCTTAAATTGGGTCTGTGACAGGAACAAGTCTCTTGTTCGCTAAATCATACGTGAAAAAAAATTAAGCTTTCAAAATAAAACCATATGGAGTAAACTATTGCCATGAGGAGTGAACCTCCCAAGGTCTCCCCTGCCTGCCACATATCACAGCAATCAATTTTGTATCTGAAGTGTAAACATAATCTGGTTTATCACATTCCCATAATATTTTAGGGAAAAGGGATTTGGACGAGCTACATTTCCCTGGAACCAAGAGACGTGCTAAAATAATGCCAGAAAGTCCGGATGGTCCACCGTTAGGAACACTTTGGGAGGCTGGAATGAGAGACATGGCAGGAGCTTAAATTAATTTCATAATTAAAATGTATTACAAGATGGCAAAGACTAATTTTAGATCACACAGAACAGTTTTATTTTATAGAAAGTTAAGACTTGGGGGGGGGGGGGGAGGTGTGTGAGGGGGAATATGTCTCCTGCATCCAATACCATCTTCCGCCATTATCTAGATAGAATAATTCACCTGGGATTCTTAGCAAAATCTACTCCCATGGTGCTCTCTACGTCCTCTGGCATGCCACTTGGCCACACCTCTTAAAGACCGCTTAATTTCTACTTCTTCAACTGAAGAAAAAAAGTAGCATCCTGAGGGCGCTGCAAGTCTCCTTTAATGGGAGCAATGTTGTATATCCTAGAGCACTCAAAGGATTAATTCAATTTAAAGGAAAGTTCCTTCTGGTTAAGCATTTTTCAAGTGTGTGACCAAGACAGACAAGCATTGCACCAAGCCTTTACATACAGATTCTCATTAGTGTCGGAATAATGGACCCTGTGCTGGGGGATTCATCCCGCACTCCATTTGAGAGAGAACAGTCTAGTCTATAGCTCAAGCCACAAGTGTTCCAACACCAGAGGATAACTGATCACTAGCTTAGAGTCTCTAGGCTTAATAAGAGACCTACAAAAGTCTCTGATTTGGTCTTCTGGAGGAAGCTAATGCAGAAAAGGTGCAAGCGTTATATACAAGTATCAGGGGGTAGCCATGTTAGTCTGTATCTACAAAAACAACAAGGAGTCTGGTGGCACCTTAAAGACTAACAGATTTATTTGGGCATAAGCTTTCGTGGGTAAAAACCTCACTTCTTCGGATGCATGCGTTATATACACTTTACCTTAAACGCAAGCTACGTGTAAGAGGTCACTTACCCTGCCTCCATAATCATATTTAACCGCCCCTACACAACAAGAGAACTCATTTTCAACCTTGACTGCCATGGAGGGTAAGAAAACAAACTTGGCATTTGGGATATACTGTAACATTAAATGCAAGCAAACGTGAATTTAACATTGCAAGACTGCATGTGTCAGCACTACGAGCCAGGAAACTCCAGAGTTAAGGTGCAATTCCAAACCCTCACTCTGACCCCTGGTGTGCACACATTACAACAGAAGCACAACCTCCGACTCCATGCACATGTGATAGATAAGTATCAACTTAAAGATGGGGCGCCAGGGCAGACTGAGTGACTTGCTCATGGTTACAGAAAGTTTCAGACCAAGCCTAAAATCCACGTCTATTGCGTTAGGCATACGCTCTCCTGACCACTAGAGCACAGGGCCTCCCCCTAGGCAGGACACAACTTCTCCATGCGCTACCCTCATAAGTATCCATATGACAGAACCCAGAGACTCCAACGAAGATCAAGGCCACTGTGCGGGGCACTGTACAAACACAGTAAGAGACAACCTGCCCTGAAGAGTTTACAGCCGAAGTAGACAAGAAAAGAAGTCGCAGGGGAAACAGAGGCACAGAAGTGAAGTGACTTTCCCAAGGTCACACAGCAAGTCAGTAGCAGAGCAAACCCTCCCGAATCCCAGTTCAATGCCCTAGCCGCTGAACCACACTCCCTCTCCTGTTAACGCACACTTGACCCTTAGTGGTTTTATTAATATGGTGCTCTCACTGCTTTAGAAAGCCCCAATTTACAGGCAGCCTGACAAAAGAGTGCAAAGAAGTCTGGCGGGCCAGTTGCAGAGCAGAGCCCAGAACCTCGTACCGCCCCGCCCTGCGTTCAGCACCCTAAGTCCTGGGGCATTCGGATGGGGAGCACAGTTACTGCAAGAGGATCCCTGTTGCCGGCCCATGGTTTTCCATGAAATATTTGGCCCACTGCTGGGCTAGTTCAGAGCAATTCAAGGGACTAAACAATCCACCTTGAAGCAGAGCTATCTTTGCACACACGCCCGGTAGGTCATTCCTTAGATAAGCATTTAAGCCAACAAAAAACCTCCACTGTACATGCTTGGGATACAACTTTCAAATGCTTGTAACTGTAGAATCAAAACCAATTCCCTCCTAAGGCCAAACACCGCTTCCCAGCGAGGACGGTTTCCATGCCAAACTTCAGACGCCAAGCACTACCGCTGCAGCCCTGATAAAGTCACCATCATTGTATCGTTTTTAAACAAGGGTGGTGGTGTGGGGGGGGTGAGGGGAGGAATGCTTTGTTTTTAAATTTAATCCTAATGGCTGGACTAATTTTTTGCTCAAATTTTTACCTTTGGCAACAGACTAAACCCGGTGATCATGTCAAAGCTACTATCTGAAAACAGGCTTATTATAGTACAAACTGCTTTGCAACTTTCTCTACTAGGCATCCGTTATACGAAGAGAGTACACTCCATGTATACCTACAAAGTGTCCAGGGTCTTTAAGCATTATATAGCCAGGAGACATAAGAACAGACTGTCAATTTAGATGAAAATGTATTTTAGATGGGACAGAGGGCTTACAAAAGAAGGTAGGCTATACGCTGGGTTCTTCTGCTAAGGCTATTGTAATTTGGCTCCCAAGTGTATTAGACCGTATTAGGATGGGTGACTGGATGGCTCAGGGATTGGTAATGGGATATACAGAGACTTTCACCTCTAGGTCACCCTCTGGTTGAAATCCAGCCCAGCTCAGTATTGACTGAGTCTTTACAGTCTGAAAGCTGTTCAGGCTTCATCCCTTCCTTAGAGGACATGAATCTAAATCACAAATTGGCACCCTTGTCAACAGCCTGAGCAGAGGTCCAGGACAGAACAGGCATGGAGACAACCACCTTCTCACCACTTCAGGCAAAAACTCCACTGCATACGGTTAGGAGTGCTGTCCTATTACTTCAATTATGGTAGTACTCCAGATGTTGTTCTTCCTTTACATTTGACAAACATCTAGATGTTCCCTGACTCAAAGAACTGAAAAGCATGACCAAATTTGCACTGCTTCTGCCCATGCCGAACCTTTTGTTCTGTGAACTCTCCCGAGTTACTAACACACAATACTGGGTCCCAAGGAATAATGGGACACCCACCACCAATGTGCAACACGTTTTGAAGGCCTCAAAGTTATCCTGCACAGCAAATCACTGCGGAAGGTGGTGGACAGCACCAGGGGATTCTGGATTGAAGCCCCTGGAAACGTGTTGGAATTTGTCCAACTTGGTAGACATTTTTTAAATCCCAGATAAGTGGAACACTTTAAGGCCTGTGCAGGAAATCTACTCTTCTTCCAAGCAATTTCACTCCACGTATTTCATCCTGTTGTCTCCCCCTCACCCCCCAAAAAACTGCAACTCACACTCAAATGCGCACGTGCACACCCACACCTTGCCACTTATCCTCACTGAGATCTTCCAATTCCCACCCTAGGAAAGGAACCTGGTTCTGCCCTGCTTAGACTGAGCGAACCTCAGCCAGAAATGGCCCGTTCTCTGGCTTGGAACACAGTAAAAGTATCCGATTTCACAATTCCAAGGATGTTGTTACAGGGAGGTTGTGACTGCCCCAGGCTCAATCTTCTTTAAGTGGGCAATGAACCAGTGCCTCCTAGTCCGATGATGTTCAAAAGTGATTGATATCTTTTGACTAAGGCATAGAGAGGTTTAAGACTAATTGTTTTCAATCTATGGCACCTCATATGTAAATAGGTGTGTTCTCCTTAACGTCCTATCTGGATGAAAATCTGAATATTTCATATCATACCTCGATTCCACCTATATTGTACTTTACATGTCACACACTTTTTGCATTCTGAAGTGTCCCTGTGAGCTCTGAAATAGAGACTGCTACCCATCCCACATACGGATGAACTTTAGTTACCGCTAAAGTGCCCTTAGATCGTTATGGATGAAAGGTGCTACATGCAAGTGCGATATCAGCATAGGGCTCTATTGAAAGCAGCTGAGAACCCTCCACAGTCCTAAGGATGTCATAAATAAGAGGTGCTAATAATGCGTACAAACCCTTTCATTTACACTGGTTTTGATTACAAGGATGTATGAAGCATACTGCAGAAATTGCCTGACAAGAGTTTATTTGGATCTTACTAATCTTGGTAGAACATTTATAGTACTTGCACAATTTTTGCGAGCTATTAGGCATGTGCTGACAGAAATAAAATCATTTCAATAAGATACGCTTTTGGGTGCCCAGAAACGTACTGAAGTGTCAAACGGCAATATCTACAGTGCACTTTATACCTAACCTAAGCCTTGCCTACACTGGGAACCAGCTCCATTTCCCGCAGCCGATGGCCAGCCACTGATGCACCAGCACAAAACCCAACTGCAGAAAGGGACAAAAGCAGTTTCGCTAACCACTGCTTCCAGCAAAAGGCAAGTTTGCAGCAGTTCCTGGTCTATATTTTGGATTTGCACAACTGCAGCTAATATTGGTGTCTCACTTCTGATTGCTGGAAATTCCCAATGGAGGCAAAGCTGGCATGGATGGCAGGGAGAAGACATTAAAGTTATTTCCTTCTGGCCACAAGATATATGTTCCCACCCCACGTTATACAAGAACAAAAGCCCTGATCCCACAAACACTTACGCCCATGGGTAATCCCAGTGAGCTTAATGGGACCACTCACCTTAAAAGTTACTCGTGGGTGTAAGTGAATCCAATAGCATCACCAAAGCTGGCAACATGTGACTAGGTGACAGTAGGTCAATGCCCAGCCTCTCCACAGAGGACTTGGATATTGGTTACAAAATCTTCCCAAGGGCTGTTTGTGCCTTGTTGGTTTCATGAGCACCAAACTGAACTCCCCAACATTTCACAGCAAGGGACAGCTCAAGTGTAAATCAGAAAAACTTTGGAGGGAGGGAGGGAGGGAAGGGGAACCAACAACCCAACAACTCAGAATCTAGAGTCACAAATACTCACTCTCCTGGCAGCTTCATGGAGAACATGATCACAAACGGAAGTTTATAAAGTAGCTACTCTGGCCAATAGCTGGACAGGCTGTAATCAATTAGAATGCGTTTCTGGAGATGAGCTTGGCCCATGGTAGTTGCCAATAAAGAGCAAAATGCACATTGCAAAGTCACTGCACAAGCTTGCCAGCTGAGATTTGTAGCAACATGAGCACTCTTCTCAGTAAAAGTGAATTGTTCCATCCCAACTACAGGGTGTACATCTAATTCACGAGTGCCCATGAAACCTAGCAGTGTCAATCTGCCACCCTATTAGCACACTGTCGGGTGATAAACCCACTGCATGGTCACCTGATGCTTTGTGTCTCCAAACTGTTGCCTATTGTTTGCCTTTTGATTGTAAGCTCCTTAGGAGAGTTGTGTGGTTCCGAGCGCACGGTCAGCACTCAGAAGCAATCTTCTGTATCCAGGAGTTTAAATGAAGCGGACTGGTCAGTTAATTCATAGCTGTAAATCGCTAAAAATTCACACTGGGTAAAGGTGAAATCTGAACAAGCTGTTATCCCCCCCCCCCCAAAAAAAAAGCCTGGTTAAAAATAGCCACGTTTCAGCAGAGCCCATTTAGCACCCAAGAACAACGCTATGTTTTTTACGAGAATACTGCATCTTCTAAATAAACCAAAGAGTGGAGATGAACAGTTAAAGGACTCAACCCACCATTTCTCCACCTCAGCTTAAATGTAAAGCAAGTCAGAACCAGGGTTTCCTTCAGCCTGAGCCAAATTCTCCCCCCATCAGATGGCTGACACAAAGAAATAAAACGATCAGTTCTTAACTTAGAAATCTTAAGCATATTCATTGTCCTTCAATTTCCCATCCCTCCTTGCTTCATGGCCCTGTGGCTTGGCAGGCCCTTCCTTTTCCTTTCAGCGCCCCTCTATGAGCATTTCACAGGCTTCCTTTTCTATTACTGCTTTTACGAGCCCATGATTAACCCTTTCTATGCCTATGTTGGTGTTGAGAATCACAAGCTCTCTTTATTAGGTAACTGGTACCGGACCTTTCCCCCTCTCCAAAGAGCATGACAAGATGAAAGGGCATTTCTCAGCAAGGTGGGAGAAGGGGGGGGGGGGGGGAAGAAAAATCACACAAATTTGGCATTTCCAGGTCAAGCCAGATTGGAGATATGAGCCAAAGAATAAATTGGGAAAATAATCAAACCAATTCAAATTTTGGTTTAAAAAAAATATATATAATATATATCAGAAGAGGTGTACTACAGTTAGGGTATTGTGAAAATTTCCTCAAACTTCCTAGAAAAATCCTGGCCTGGAATGAGATGTGGCATGCAAAGACTCAAGAAGACTGGGGAGGTGGTGATGAAGAACAGTTTGTGGCAGTGGGTTTGAACAAGATTAGGCTTAAGGTTGATACAACAGTTACCATCCTCCCTCTTCAAAATGTACTGGTGAGAAAGGTCTTCCAGACACTTTTCCATCTTTGTGTTTATGACTGAATGTGTCCAGTGCAAGATCCCATTTTTCCTACATTGGTAAGGAGGAGAAATGCTTTTCCTCCCCACGTACACTTTCAACAGGAAATCACTAAGCAGCACAAGGCTTGGCAATACTCACTAACCACATTCTGCAGAATTTCTGTACACTTCCTCAACAGGACACTCTACCAAATATCTATTCCATTAAGGAATTATTTCTTTTAGTTTGTAAAGCAATCACCACTGCTTTCTAAGAGGCAGAAGGGAAAAAAACCAAGCAGCTTGGAGTAACCTTTCCAGTGCTGATCGAACATGTGACACTGAAATCAGTAGCTACCTAGAGAACTAGGTATTGCTCTGGTTGAATTCCTTCTTCTTTGCCCCTCTGGAGACAGAAGCGGTTTGTGAAAACAAGATAGTTTATCTCCACTTGAGTTACAAGCAAGCATTTGTTTGGAATTATTCGCCCATCCCTTCCTGAACAGCATTACAAATAGCCAAAGACAACATGTGCCAGTGCATGGCACCTGTAGCCTGATCTATAGATTACGTATAGGCTGACGTGCAATCCCCCGCCATAGTACAACACCCCCGCCATCCAGTGTTATTCAGGCTTCCTAAACAGAGACTGCCACTTTGGATCTGTCTGCAGTGCTGCTGGGAGGTGTAATTCACATGTGCTAGCTCTGCTTCTGCATGCTAGACATAGCAGGGTGGGTGCGTCACTAGGGATATAAAGAAAGTTTTAGAAAAGTTAAACGGTTAAACGATTAAAATTATATTGTTTAACCGGTTACCTGAGGTCCCTCCGGCCGATGCAACGAGGTTGGCCCTGGGGCCCCTCCGGCCGACACACAGGGGGTTAACAGTTAAGGCCGGTTAACGGTGAGCCTAATGCTTATCGGTTAGCTGTTTTAACCTTTTACACCCCCATGCGGCACACCTACGTACCTAGGATCTCAGACAGGATCTTCAATAGAGATAAATTAAATTGCTCCTGAAAATTCTCTCTGTAAAAAGGGTGTGTGTGGAAGGGGGAGGGGGGGGATGTAAATGGCTCATCATCCAGCGGGAGAAATATAGCTGTTCTAAACAGAGATGAAATACACTCCCGAATGATCCACAAGTACACTACCGGCGGTAGCATTTCTTCACCCTCTCCATGGCCTGCTATTAGAACTGTGGGAGCTCTGAAAAATCCCCATGGAAAGGGATCAAATCCCTAAAAAGCAAGATCGCAGTCTCAGACTTCCGAGGAGACAAGATGCTCAAGTAAGGGATTTTGCCTTCTGATCCTTTATTCTCTGCTTCCTTCGTGAAAACTTCCATCTCCCAGCAAGCCTACAGCTAAGGCATGGCATAGCTGGTATGCCAAGAACCATGCCCTGAGTGAGGACCATTTACTTTTAATCCAGAAGGCTGTAAACTGGACTAGGATCCCATGAGGTCACAAGGGTCAGGGTAGGTCACTACTTGGATTAGAAACCTGTGCATTACAGAAAGTACTCAGCGGGTCATCATTCCCTCAGAGCCAGTCTGAACCAATGAGGCAGTCCCATCCCTGCAGCGGTGTGCGACTCCTGTCCGCGAGCATGTGGGTTGCTTGCACACAGTGTGACCAGGGACAGCCGCCGGTGAGCCTGGTGCCTGTCCCAGCAGGCAGGGCTGGGAGCAGCAGAGCCATACCAGAGGAGCTGCCTGCACTGGGCGCTGACTCCTGCAAGCGGTGGCCTGACATGCTGCTGCTTTTGCCGCTGCAGTTCCTGGCCTGGTCGCTGGCTGGTCTTGCTAGAGTCCTGCAGCTCCGTGGATATAAATTCTGTGTCCGCGCAGGGCTCTACCAACCTCCCTTTCGCATCACTCAAATTCACGCACCAGCATATACAGGCATAGGGTGAGTCATGGTGCCTTTACTAGGACACTTCTGACCAGCTTTTAGGCTACCTTAACTGGTGAACTCAGCCAAAGAAGCGGTTTCATGTGCCTTTAAGCCTCGGGACAGCCTTTTCTCCCCTTTCCTCTCTTCTGCCTACAAGATGCACGTATATAACAAAGCAAGAGACCAACCGCTGGTGAGCGGGGTTAATGGGCAGCATGTGGAATGGGGACACGGGGACTCATCCTGAGAGAAGCACAATTTTAGTGCAGAAGCTTAGCCAGGAGAGGAGCTCACAAGCTGTAGTAACGAAGCACCCTTGGACTGACCGAGCCTGCACAGAAGAACATCTGAACTGCTGGCTATCCATTAAGTTAAGACGGGATTTACTGCACTTTAGTAACTGCAGAACAGGCACCACCTGGCATTTGTATTGACTCCACCGTCACTTCAACAGGCAAGGGACCAAAAACTCCTCTTGACGTGCAAGATAAATGGTCATAAGCAGAGAAGGGAGATCGCTCACTGGCTTAAAGTCACCAAACAGTCCTGCACGGGGGGGGGGGGGGGGGGGAGGAAGGGAGGAGCTAGGAGTGGCAATGGAGAGAGCTGAGGTACCATCCAATGACTCTTTCTACAGATCTCCTGTCCATCGCCAACACAGACGCTTCCGGCTGGAGTTGACCAAGAGATGGGACAAACTTTCACAACAGCTCTCACTAGCAGAGAGGCCCTTTTCCCCTCCCCACATGCCAAGCACTGAGCGTGTGCAAGATACTTAGCAGAAAGATTTACTGTGGCTGGAGCCAAAGCTTAAGAGATTTATAACATTCAGCCTTCAGATCACTTTCTAGAAAAACTCTTCACTGTATTTTGGCTAAGGGGTCTTTGCAGCAAGTCATTTTTCTAATTGATTCATTAGCTCTCCAGTCAATTAACATGTTCAGGAAAATCATTAGGGTACAAAAAGGCCTGCTCATATTTGACTCCATACACTATGCAATCGAGGGCTTCACATCACACCAACGCCATCTGAGACCAGTGTTTGCTGCAGCTAATGAGCATCTCATCTAAATGCTGAAGTTTTCAGGATGCACTCTCTTTGGTCACAGTGCGTTTTTGCTTCACTTGCCTTGAGGTGGGAACCGCAAGCTCTTTGATAAGTGCATTGCGAGGAGTTGCCTCCTTCCACCGTAGCTTCTCTAGATCCTCAGCCAAAGCATTATCTGCAACCTCCTAGAGCAAGGATCAATCAATAGCCTCAGGGCTCAAACACCAGCTGGCAAGAGAACTAAGTCTACCAGCCAGAGGCTGGACACATAGGCTATCCTACAAACCCAGCGTCTGACAGGCTAAATTCCGGGGTCCTTACCAGCCGCATCCAGGGGTCAATAGCCTGGCAAGAAGCACAGGGCTGGGATTCCTATCAAACTGTGCCCCTGTTTGGTGGGGGGGGGGCATTTTCAGATCAACCACCAGCCAGCAGATGTCTGAAATGTGAAGCCCTCACTCACAGCTGCTGGCGTTCGGAAAGGAAAATAAAGCTCCGTCTCTCCCGCTGGATCTGTGGGCCATTGGGACTCCACTACTCTGCTTTGCGCTCAGCTTTCAGGCTGCTGCCAGGAGAAGGGAGTCTCCTGTAATCTAACCCTTCCCCCGCCCCCCAGCCTCTTCCCTTGGGTTCCCCCTCCACAGGGCCTGCCCCCTTCCCTACTACTCAGAGCTTCTCCCACAGGAGCAAGTGAAATCAGCAAGGCTCTTGTCAATTTCTCTGCTGCCTTCCAAATCCTGAGTTTATTTATTTAAGTTTATTAATAGCATCTATCCATGCTCTAGGCACCTATAAAAATATTAACACAAAGGATAAATATCCCTAATATGCAATTTTACCGCCTGAAGACACTTCACAGTAGCCTATCACTAATGCAGCTCCTAATTGCCTTTTGCAATTAAAGATCTACCATAGCTCTCAATATACCCTGCCCTTAATCATTCTCAATACTACTACCCCAGCCCCTTTGCAGCACACCCTCAAGATGCTTGGTCAGACCGAAGGAGAGGGAAAGGAGAGAGTTCCAGGGCCAGGGAGACCGGCCTTCCTGTACCACCACCTTTCACAACATACATTGATAGCTCGAACACCAACAATGACTGCAAGTGCACAGGTATCATGTAAGCAGACAGGTGGTCTCTTGCAAACCAGGAAAAGCTTTATAGGTCAACACCAACGTACTAAATTAAACTCCGAAACAACCCGTGCAGATCTTGAAGAACTGGCACAATGAATGCTCTCAATGTGAAGTACCACTTAAATGGACAGTCACGTTCTGGGCCAAATTAAGTTTAAGAAATCTTAAGGTGCAGCTCTATGCAGAGTGTGTTGCCAGAGCCTGGTTTCAAGGTGGCAAAGGCAGACACCCCATGGTGAACCTTATGCTGGTCCAGCTGAAGGTACAGATGACAAAAGCAGCCTTGGCCACACTTCTGCTCCCCGAGTTTGCTCCTGGATGCTATGTGAAATGAGGACCCGAGTAGTTCACAGTCATTGCACTACTCCATCAATGGGGCAAATATGATGTTTGTTCCCACAACCCTCTTCTGAGCCAGCTATCCCTCACCCAAGCCCCAGCTCTACCTAGAGCTGGAGTAAGTTGTTAGTCAAGTCTGACGAGATGGACTGAAGCGGAGTGGAATCAAGGTGCTGAAGGCATCGTAGACCGTGCTTCCAAAAGTGCCTATGTTCATTTTCAAAAGAGACTTGGGTCTTCTAGTCTGACCTCCTGTATATCACAGGTCACCCATACCACCCAGCACAATACTGGAATTAGACCAAAGTCAGACAGCCCACAAGAAATTCAACTATTATATGTCACAGACAGCCAACAGGAAGGACCAAAGTGCACCAATGCCTGAGGCCCCTGCAACAGCAGGGGAAGATTAATTGCGCTATACCCAGATAATCCTGGCAAGAGACCCACATGCACTGGTGAGACCACTGAAATGCATGAACTCCCCCTATATATTATAGGCCAGGATTTCCATTTGCATTGAACAGCGGTGTAAAAAAAGTTCACATGCTACTCTGGGCAGTTTATATTCACATGCTACGGTGCTTGAGAGGGACTCCAGCTTACAAATGCTACATACTGCTGAAGGCATATTGAACAAAGGCCTTTCCTGCAGGAAATGTGCCTACTAACAGTATTTTAGCTGACAAGGTAACTACTCTAAAGAACCTGTTGGCCGCATGACAAAACGGTCGAGATAATTTACTAGCCCAAGTACAAAAAAAAAATAAAAATAAAATCTACTCTGCTTGCTCTTTACCATAATGATTGACAACAAAAGATAGTTTGACTGGCGAAGAGTTTTGTAAGGGTGCTGTAGAGTTTATATCCAACTCTCATTGTAACACCATGCAGCACTGACTATAGCATGCATGGCAAAGTGATACTGCATGTATGTTTTAGCCACTTTTCCAGCTCTAAAGGGCTCAAATATTAGAGGAAGCATTAGCTAAATTAAGGAAGCTACACAGAAAGGCCCAGTGATAAAAACTGCGGAAATACAAAGAACCCAATGATATTAAACCCTGAATAAGACGGTTACTCCAATCAAGCAAAGCACACACTAGAAGGCTAACTTGCTGTAACAAAGATTTCACACACATCTCCAAGGGGAGGAGCAAAAACCGGGAAACCTAGACATTCCAAAGCCTGAGCTGCTTTGTTAAGCAAACTCATGCTACCATTAATATAGCAGAACCCACTTTGTGACTTGATACATAGTGAAAACAGGATGTCCATAAAGCCCAGTTTGAGGTGATTGGGGACTACTACTATCCCCCTCAAAAACTGGTATTTGGGAGAAACAGCAACTTACCTTCAGTAGTCATGCACAGACATCAAATCTCTGAAAGACAGGCAGCTGTTGTAAAACCCAACTCCTTCATATAAAACCTTATTACAAAGAAAGTTGGACTACCAACAGCAAAATCAAAATGAGAGAAAGTATTGGCTGGTATCAGGGTAGCCTAAAACAGTCAGGTAACACGACCCAAATCCCTAATTCTCCTTTGAAACTCATGTTCTACACAAACTGCTGATAAGTCATTCACTGACCAGTCTATCTTGCTCTCCATAACCTTGTATTGTCTCTACTGGGTTCATTTACCCCCCGCCCCCCACCTTGAGATCCACATTTGCCTCTTACTCTCCCTGCTTTTGTTCAAACTCCAGCTTCCTATCTAAAAGCATTTTGATGGGTTTTGCCCCTTCTGGCATTGCATTACATCAGTAAATCAGAAAGGAATTTGGTTCGCCAGGTTTCCAAAAGGGCCTAGGGAAATACCCTAGCACCACAGAAAATGAAATACATTCTGCTTAGCTAATAAGGCCAATCCTTTAAGCAAAAGGGAAATCCTATCTATAATACACACATTTAAATAGTATTTATTGGGCTTGAGATTTGCTGTGTGATTATGGCGCCAAGGGAGCTTGTGGATCACCTACAAAAGACAGGTGAAAAGAGAAAAAAAATGCGCATCAGTGCCTCTAAAAACAGGTTGGCTTATTAATTTATTTTTAATATCACAAAACTACTTGTAAATTGCACATTGTCTCCAAAAATAATTGCCTCCACAAAACCAGGCCACAATGAGGAAGCTCTAGCTGGGACAAAAATTCAGAAGTTTAAAAAAAATTATTTGCAAGAGGGACGGTGCGCCAAGCCTAGAAGGAGCCGTCTGCATTGTTCTGGGTAATCCAAACAGTTTTTGTTTTGTTTTGGAATGCCAGTAATTCTAGTGGCAGGAACAGCAGCTTTCACGCTCAGAAATGAACCAGCTGGAGAGCTGCAGCCTCATGAAATAATGAAATGCCAAACCAACCCCTGCATCTTCCACAGTCTCTCAGGTCACCTACCAGATTAGAAGGCCTGTTGCTACGGCAACCATATCTTGCAAGTGCTAGCTGAACTTCCCCATAATTTTTAACCCTTTAACTAGAACAAGAGGGTAATGCCAATAATGCAATACACACAAACTTGGGGTTACAGTTTGTTGTTAACACACCAGAAATTTCTTTCCTTGATGTACTCTGTTTTAGCTATTTTCCTAGAAACTAACATTACTGAACAATATAAAAAAAGATCTAGCAAACTTCATGTGCATCTGGCAAGGCGATGAAAAAAAAAATCAGGTTATGCATATGAAATATGAACATGCAAAGCAAAATGGAACTTTTACTACCCCTCGTGGTCAGAATTAGTGGACTTGTATTACAGAATATGGGTAAACCCTTCTGTGGTAAACAGAAGGCAGACTGAAGCCATACTAAGGGCGACAGATGGCCAGTGCTGTACTAGCACCTTCCAGTTGTCTAAAAGGAACCCACTGCCAAATGACAAGGTTCTTCCACACCCCACCCCCCCCAAATAGCTTCACGGCAAAAATGTCACAAAAGTACAACAGTGATGCCGCACACCCGCATGCACCCACATGGCTCCACAGCAAGTTCTCTCACTCGCAGGTGCGGAAGAATTTTGTATCTGCACGCCCAAAGCTTTATAGAAGTACAGTCAAAGAACAAAGTAGAATGCTGGCACTGCCAGATGTCTTGTCAACTTTGTATGTAATTTGAGAAACAAGGGGGACTTTCTAGGAATTCATCCTAGCTGCGGGAAGAACAAATTATCAGCAGGTTTTAGTTGTTTACAGGCCTTGAACGAGATCTTTAAAAAAGATTTTCTAAAGAGGAGTAAAGTTCAAACACTAGACTATCCCAGGCTATTTCACAGTTCACTGGGAGCAGCCGAGTGAGGGATCCCTCTGCTCTGCGGAAAGTTTATTTTCTGCCTCCCTCCCTCATGCGGGTAGCAAATCCACCTGCTTGATCCGGATCACATCTGCCCCTACAGCCCCCACACATCATGACAGGGTAAACCAGACTAGAATCTTAGTTACACTCAGCTGCTGATTCCACCAGCTAAGCAAGCACTGTGTACAGCAGCAGCAGCATGGGTGCGATCCTCAGGTAGGGAAAAAGAGGGAGGAGAAAAGGGCCAAAAGGTCGAGTGCAGCACTAAAGGGCGATCAAGCAGCATGTCACAGAGGGGGATACAATTCAGTCCTTTGCTCCCTAACCAACAGGAGCTAAAAGTTTTGAGAGGAGGGAGGACACAGCCCGAGGTCCCTAGTCAACCCCCTTCTGACCAGCTAATAAACAGCATGTTGGAAAGACTCAACTGCTCTCTGCTGGAAAGGCTGCCAGGCACAGCTAAGAAGGGGGCAAAGAGTGCGTGTTGGGAAGAAAACAAGGGTCCCAGAAGGTTCTCTTCCTTGGAGAAGTTGAGAGCCCGGAACAAAAGGGACAAAGAGGGGGAAGGGAAAGATGCACAGAAGGGAGAAGAAAATGGAGAATGGCATAACTCAAGGGTGAAGCGGAAGAGAAGTGCATGAAATCTTTAAGGGGAGGGGGCAGAGAGAAGGAAAAAAAGCACATGTGGAGTTTTAATAGGACAGAGGGGTAGCCAAATGCACTCAGAACCCCTTGGAATCCTTCCCCCATTCGAGAATGTGCAGTAGGGAGAGAGGCGGCCCTTCCCTCCTGCCTCCAAGCTAGTCCCAACAAGTTCCTGGGAAAGTGAGGCGAATTTCAGGTTTTGCCTTTGGTCAGCATTAAGCACTGCTGAGGGGAATTACGTTGTTTTTATTAAGTTAAATAAAAGGGCAGCCTGTCTACGAAGACCAGAGATGCTGGGATAGAGGTATAATGGCAACGGGGCTGGGGCTGGGCACTGCAGCCACTGTTTCTAGTGTTTATCGCTGGGCTGCACACTCAACCTGAATCTGGTAATCTGCCAGCTCTTATTATGTAAGGGATACAGATATGGAATGTTTGAGAAATTACCCAACGGATTCTAAAAGGGACAGCCACCCTGCAATATGATCAGCTACAGTAAAAGCTTTAACAGGGCTGCCTCACATTCCCAAAGATAACACTCCATGTACCCCTAAAAAAATTTAAATGATGCCCTTGTTACTCACCCCCCCCCCCCACCTCAAGTGCTAATTTGACACTGGCAGCGAGGAGCATTTGGTCTGCAGTCAAAGCAATTTAATACTCTGTCATTCAGAGAGTCAAAATCTCTTTAGAGAAGAAAAAGCCTCAACTGACAACAGAAACATTAACCACGTAATTGCCAGATTCAAAATATCCAGCACCTGCCACGGTGCAGGGCCCAAGCTGTTATGAACAGCCGATTTCAGACAGTTGTTAGAACCTCAAGAAGTTGCCCTGCCTATGTGTGAATGTGAGATGGTAGCTGCACAATTCTTTCCATGTGCCATTGTTAGAGATGTTCCAGTACTGCAGGGTCCTTCTTCCCGCCCCCCTCTCCATGCCCCCGTTTTCCCCAGGCTGCTCTCGGGTCGAGACAAGCTGAATGCCTCAAAGTTCATTCTAATTCATTTCACATTAATGAGTTCGAATGAGTAGCACCTAGTGGTTGTCAAGCATGCAAGTGCCATACAGATGGTAGTGAGAGAAGACTGTCCTGCAGTCGTCCTTTCAGGCAAAGTCCCCAATGAAGTCCATGAGATTTTTGCCCTGACCCTAAATGTTTTTTGGGGGGATTCACTTCACAGCAAACCTTGGAGGATGAATTCTTGAATTCCAGGGTGACCTGTGGAGGAAAGTACCAAAGTCTGGTGCTGATATATACCCAATGCCATCAAAGTCAGGGCAGGAGCCAGGCAGCACATGGACATTATTAAGGGATGGGGCTGGAACCTGGTATTTTACCGTTGCAGCTTATCTTAGGAGAGAGAAAAGAAGCCATCTTCAGAAACAGCAAAACTGGGCTAACGGTTCATTGCAGCACTTCCTCTTCTTTAGCTGCAAGGTTCTCCATCACACTGCATTATGGTTAAAGACCCAAACACCACCACCATTCACAGTATCAGAGGGTAGCCGTGTTAATCTGGATCTGTAAAAAGCAACAAAGAGTCCTGTGGCACTTTATAGACTAACAGACGTATTGGAGCATAAGCTTTCGTGGGTGAATACCCATTTCGTCAGATGCATACGTCTGTTAGTCTACAAGGTGCCACAGGACTTTGTTGATTTTCACCATTCACAGCATTTCACTTGACTTCTTTACTGGTCAGTTCAACCCCCCCGTCTCCACTGGCCTTTCGCTGAACTAGTTTCAACCATTTAAATAATCTGCCTGGCAAACGTAGAAAGGGCCAAACCATTTTAAATCACGCCCAGACACGGTGTTGTAGCTTTAGGCCCCAATACAGGGGTAGTCAATAGGGGGATCACAGGCCAAACCCGGACCGCCAGACTCTTTTGAACAAATCTTTTTCATGATTATTTTCTCTGGAGTCTGGACCTCGACTATACCTTTACCAAGAAATCTGGACTTTGACAAAACCTAATTGACTACCCCTACCCACAGTGCTCACACCATGCAGGTATGTCTCGCTCAAAAGCCCAAACCAGTTGGAACCATGATCAACAAATGCTGTCACCCAAGACCAGTGCAAATGTTGTGGAGTCTAAAGGATCCGGGTTGCATGATCACTCTGCCGCAGGAGGAGCAGGCACAGAGCTTTGGTGAAGGCGCACTGGGCCACTCTGCCGCATGCAGCGATCCACCTGACCCAAGAGCACATATACAGCAACAGTAGCCCAAGTAGGTTTGTCTTGCAGGATAATGCAGGCGATCGAGGCTTGCCGCCTCTCTGAACTACCATACCTCAGTTGACCTGTTCCTCCCTTGATATCAGTGTGTACCCCCCCCCATTACATACACACAGTGTTTAGAGGTATGCTGTTCTCCCAAACACTGCTACAGAAATGCTCCCCTTTTTAAACACAGCTCATTTACCACATTATATGACTCTCTACTAGAAATCTCTCCCAAACAGCTTAAGACAAAACAGATTTAAACACAAGCCAGCAGCCTTGCTCAATTCCCCCCTCCCAAGCCATATAGCTTCTTCATGCTGCCCTCATCAGAGCCCAGATGACATGCTTTCTCAGCAAGACAAGCCTGGTCAGGGGAGACGTACAGTCCTGGCTTGGGAGCTACATATGCGCATAGCTAGTAATAATTCCATAGGTTAGGATGAAACAGTTTAGTCCCTCCCTCTCAATACACTCATCCCTGCGCCTGCCAATTGGCTTAAGCAATAACTTAATTAGCTATGTATATCAACACTAAACATCTGTAACCAGCAAAATTTACAACCAGAAATAAAGAGGAGTGACCTTCTCTACATTGAAAGACATTTAGGTTCTTGTATTACAGCTATGTGGACAGGCAAAATTCATTATCTGTAATAGCTGCCCTTATAACCAGATTAAACACAAAGGCATCAATTTCCTATTCCTTGACCTAATGGTGTGCTCCCTCCCTTCCATTGCAGTAGCCTTCCCTCCTAGACGAATGGGCAACCTTCAGACAAAACCCACCATTTCAAATTCAAAAGCTAGGGTTTATGCATATACAGATCTCCATTCTCCCCTTCTCCCCCCCGGAGCTGAAAAACTCAACCCCCTCTTCCCAAGCTGCTGTTCATGGATCCCTGGCTGGTCACTTGCTGGCAGGAGTGCTACCTAAGGTACTTATATGGCCCCCATTAATGTATTTAGCCTCACAAATTCCTCTGAGGTAGGGAAAGTACCATCATCCCTATTTTACAAATGGGGGGTGGAGGGACAGAGAGACTAAGTGATTTTTCCCCAAGGTCACAGGAAGTTGGGTGGAATGGGAGACCCAGCCTAGCACCCTAACCACCAGTCCATCCTTCCTCTTCCAAAGGAAGTGACCTGTGTGATCACATGGTGCTAAGATCACGTCTATTTAATTAAGACAACTAAAAATATGTCCGTACTTTCCTAAAGTTACTCTTCCATGTGTGCATGTTATACAAACACAGACGGGGGGAGGTAGCATGTGTGATCATGAGCAGGAGGGAGGCAACGTACACAACACTATGAAGATGTCGTGCACACAACTGAAACCCTCTCCAGCATTTGCACCAGATAAGGAAGGGTCCTGAGGATCAAATTATTGTTTTGCAAATACCTGGTCCACAAGCTATGTACTTGGTTCCTTCGATCTTCCAAAAATGGAAGGATGGAGATGGTTTCATGTTCACTTATATCAAATGTGTGTTCCCGAAACAGAGATTGCAATACAAACCTGCATCTCCCTGTTTTTCTATAAGTTGTGTCCAATGGTCTGCCCAGATCCCAAGAATTTCAAAGGGGTCTCAGAACTAAAACAGAGAGGTGCCTCTCTTACAAAAAAATACTAGGAAGTTGCAGACCCTGCAGGCTGAGTGCACTGCACACACCAGGGGCTCCTTACATCTCTCCGTCCCATGCACAAGCTCCCTGTGTGCCACCCTCCCCCTTGACTTCAGGGACATGCTGCAACACCTCCACCCCCCCATGCCAGAGTCTGTGTGCCCCCCCACATTCCCTGCTCTCCAACATGCCAGGGTCCTCCATTTTCCCCCAATGCCATGGGCTCTCCCTTGCCAGGGTGCTTCACTATTCCACTATGCCAGGATTGTGCGTATGACCCATAACCCTCTCTCCCCCTTTTTCCATTTACTGAAGTCCTCCATCTGTCCCCCATATGTCAGTTCTGTGCCCCCCTCATTCTCAAGGCTCTGCATGTGGCCCTATTCCACCCCTCCCCCATTATTCTCCTCTCTTTCCCCCCCCCCCGCCTTTCAGCAGGTCACTAAACTCAATAGGATTCTGACCACCACCACACTCAATGTCCCCTGAAATGCTGAATTGATCAGATGTGATATTTCACCGTCCCTGCATTACCTCCAAACAGCACTGTGCCTTCGAGTCGGCAGAGTTTGTAAGTCTTACGCTCAACAGCGCAACGGTACCCGAATGACATTTAAAAATCTTATATTAAAAGTGAGAAAGGGCAAAAATACTTGTTTTCCAAACCGCTAATTAACGTACCGTGGCCCTTCTGAAAAAAAAGAAAAGAAAAAAAAAAAAAGATATTTCTGTTCCTGATTGTGTGTTCATGGGAATGATGAATGAGCCCTTGTGTAATGAAGATTCAAACAATACTATTTCACCTCCCCAGTCATTTCCTACAAGGCATGTTCACTACAAATCAGCAAGCCAAGCAGTGATAGCCTGTTATTTTTGTCAGATTACGCTAAGTGTACACTGCACTCAGAGCCTTCTTCCACCCAGAATAAACCATGTGCTTGAGTGAACTAACTTGCTGAACAGCCCCTAATTGCTTCCCCCACCCCCAAACCGATCAATATATTTGTAACAAAAGGAAGGAGACACACGAGTACAACTAGTTGCTGAGAGGGGGACCAAAAGGGAGCAGTATGCCGTCCAATTCCATCGTTTCCAGCGACGAGACAATGGACTGCAGGAGCTACAAACACGCTAGAACATACGAAACCTGGACAACGTGGAGAGCAAACCGAGATGAAACAACATTAAAAGTTAAAATTAATTAGCTGGCACATTGACAGAGAATCCATTGTACTGCACAATCAAGCAATCGAAAGTGCAAAAGCTTTATATAAGTAATGCTGAAAACTCCTTAATGACTGCAGGTAAAGATAGACGCACTGTTAAGACATGCCATGACACCAACCAGGCTCCAAGAGAAGCAAGAGTAACGCTTCTTTTAACACAGCTCGTAAAGCTCGTCTGTGTTGGGTCCCATAAGGATTTAAAGAAAAAGCCTGGACTGAAAAATACAAGTAGTGTTCACCACTGCCCAGTGTTGCAGGACTCACCGTGAAAGCAGCACTTTCTTGAAAGAAAGGGCTTTGAAACTAGGTTGAAGGTTTGCTCCTGGACTCCAGACACCCCAGTATTGCATCACTCACTACATTTCTGATCGAGTCACTACAGTACCACTGATTTTTCAAGGCGTGCAACAATACATGCCTGGGACAAGACCTCATGCGCAAAACCCGTAGGAACAAAATTAGTTTCAAGCCGCAGCCAGCATCCTTTTATTAAACGGTGCCACTTGAGTCCCCAAAACCCAACTTCTCCGCCATGAAACAAAAACCATGTATCTTAGGTACTCCTATGGCCCCTATTACCACAGCAATGAGCACTTCACTATGATGTATTTATCCTCACCATCTTTGTGATGCATGCAAGTACCATCATCCCCACATAGTGATGGGAAACCGAGGCACAGGGACATTAAGTAGCTTGCCCATGGTCACAAATATAACTGAACCTGGGTCTCCCAGACTAACACCCTAACCACTGCTCCATCCATCCTCTCTCTAAAGGTTATTTTCCTACATGTAAGACTTTGCAAGAATCTCAGGCCTCAGAATTACTCTAAGGCTGTACAGGAAGCGATTTACACAGCCAAGATGTTGAGATCAAGAATGCAATGAGATGTAGACAGTCACTGTTGACGTGCCAGTCATAAGGCAATCACGAACTTGTCCCCAGCTTCTACAATGAAATGAGCTCTGGTTGTCAAAGGGGGTTGGAGGAGTAGTACCCAAGCCACTAAAAGAGTGGAGAACACCTGTTTCCCTACAAACTGCCCCCAACTGCAGAAACTTTCCACGTTCTCTAACCAGGGCTTCAATGTACACCGTAGGCACCTTTGAAAGGCCTGAGAGAAGGTAGATAGTCCTGTCAAAAAAGAAAGAATAAGCTTTTGAGCAGTGATCTGTATCAGTGGAGCAGGAAGTCCAGCGGTCTTTTCAAGTGTTAAGGATGATCACCAGCAGTACAAGAATGGCCATACTGGGTCAGACCAAAGGTCCATCTAGCCCAGTATCCTGTCTTCTGACAGTGGCCAATGCCAGGTGCCCCAGAGGGAATGAACAGAACAGGTAATCAAGTTATCATCCCATCGCTCATTCCCAGCTTTTGGCAAACCAAGGCTAGGGACAGCATCCTGGCTAATAGCCATTAATGGACCTATCCACCATGAATTTATCTAGTTCTTTTTTGAACCCTGTTATAGTCTTGGCCTTCACAACATCCTCTGGCAAGGAGTTCCACAGGTTGACTGTGCACTGTGTGAGAAAATACTTCCCTTTGTTTGTTTTAAACCTGCTGCTTATTAATTTCACTTGGCGACCCCTAGTTCTTGGGTTATGAGAAGGAGTAAATAACACTTCCTTATTTACTTTCTCCACACCAGTCATGATTTTATAGACCTCTATCATATCCTCCCCTCCGCCCCATTAGTCATCTCTTTTCCAAGCTGAAAAGTCCCAGTCTTATTAATCTTTCCTCATATGGAAGCCATTTCATACCCCTAATCATTTTTGTTGCTCTTTTCTGAACCTTTTCCAATATATCTTTTTTGAGATGGGTCGACCACATCTGCACGCAGTATTCAAGTTGTGGGCGTACTATGGATTTATATAGAGGCAATATGATATTTTCTGTCTTATTATCTACCCCTATCTTAATGATGCCCAACATTCTGTTTGCTTTTTTGACTGCCGCTGCACACTGAATGGATGTTTTCAGCGAACTATCCACAATGACTCCAAGATCTCTTTCTCGAGTGGTAACAACTAATTTAGACCCCATCATTTTATATGTTTGTCTACAAACAAAGTACCTGAGCTGAATATTGCACAGGGTTTCTTGCATCATCTGATACTGGACACTGCCAGAGACTGAATAGTGGACTAGATGGTACCTTGATTTTGATCCAGTCTGGAAGTTCCTACATTCACAGAGCAATAGCCAAGGCCACTTCCTACCTTATGCAGCAACATACAGCCCTCTTGCCCTCCTAAAATGGCTGTGACATCCCTAATTCTCTATGTTGCTTCACACAGAGAAACCTCTAACAAGGAGTCATTCCACGCTGAATGGGTAACATGGGAACTGCTGACTGGAACCGGTCAACAGCTCATCTAGTAGCTCAGTATTGAGACATAGCCAGATGTGTCAGAGGAGAAATGGAGAATCCCGCAACGTACACTTGAAAAAGCAGCAAGACCTTTAGCTTCCACCTAGGTTCTGGGCCCACCTACAGTCCCAACTCAGTTCCCTTGCTTCCTGCAGGGACTAACACCACAGCACGCTGCACATCAGGGAGGGAGGCTGGGAAAAAGGAGAAACTCCTTCTGTTCTACCAACTGCATCTGGCTGGCACTTGAGAGACGTTGGCTGGCTCCCGAAACAGCCACGTCTGGTCACTCAGCTGGAGAGAAGGTCGCCAGGGAGCAGGTGCAAATGGCAGAGAAACTTACAGAACAAAGCCACACTTCAGGACTGCTTTATCATGTGTGTTAAAACTCATGCTGAGGTTACTCCTTCAATTCAAAGTGGCAACTCTGTCACAGTTCAGGCTCTCAGATAAAAGCTCATGGCTTCACCTTGCGATCCTGCAGGCAGATGGGCATAGACTCCAGGAGACAGAACCCTTCTATGTGATTTACACACAGACCCCAGCTGCGGCGGGGGCGGGGGGAAAGAAGAGCCTACAATTAAACGTCTTACTTTTCAGGCATGAATCCATGCAAGTAGGGACACAGGAATCTGGTCACTTCCATACACCCTCCCCAGATCCAGTCTCTGCCTCCCCCCGTGATGAGCCCAGAAGACATGAGCACTGGAAAAACAATTACATTAATAATGCCCATAATGGGACACTGGGTCTCACTGGCACGCAGTGACGGAACACTGGGGCAAATCACCAGTCACATACACCAGCCAGCCAGCTAGCACTGCCACTCGAACACTGGCTCCTCCACCTAGTCACCCAAACTGCTCTCACTAGCAGCTGCAGCTCCATTATGGGCAGGGCCTTCCCACAGAAGGTGGTGGGGACCCTGCCACATTACATAGTCCCTCAGCACCATTGTTTTTCTACTGAGGGGTCAAACGAAAGGCAGAGATCTAAGGCCTCTGAGCTGATACCTTCTGCTGCCAACTAGAAGAACCCACAGCGATCTAGGTGCATGTGAGAAGTTGTGTTTGATGGGGGTGGAGGCGTGTAAAAGGCAGGACACTGCTCACCACCATTTTGTTAGCCCTAAGGAGAAAGCCTAGTCAAACTCAGCAAGAAGCCTGTTTGTTGGTTCTAAGCAGCTGCCCACTTCTCAGCCTCGCCATTCCTTTGGCCTGAGTGCCCTACCAATGCCATCCTACTTCCTGTCACATGAGGCGGTGAATTACCACAGCACCAGAAAAAAACCTTTCCGGCACAGCTAGTCTGTGGCAGTGCCCATAGTGTAGCTGTGGCCTTTGTCAACCCAGAGCAATGCATTTCCAGTGCGCTTTGAACCATGCAGTTGTACTCCGCCTTCAGAAGAAAAAGATGCTTTGCTTGGTGTATGGCTGGGCTCCAGCCACCATTTCCACTTACGCTGTGCCCCATCTCACGTGGGGAGAGGTGGCCCCCAAACTGCTAATAAAAACCTTCTGATCCCAAATGGACAGGCTACAGCATTTTCTGCAAGGAAACCCCCCCCTTGCTGTGCTAATTTTGTTCATTGCAAAAAGGCCCTTCTTTCCCCTTATCCCTTTAACCTAATTGTTCTGTCCAAGCAAGTAATTGGATAAACTGAGCTACGAATTCCTTACAGGAAATAAAAACACACTTCCATGCACTCACCTGGCAAAGCAAACAGGAGGGTTCATTTGACTGGTTGGCATTCTGAGCTAGTACTATCTACTCCAGTGGTTCTCAAACTTTTGTAGTGGTGACCCCTTTCAAATAGCAAGCCTCTGAGTGCGACCCCCCCCCCATATAAATTAAAAACACTTTTTAATATATTTAACACCATTATAAATGCTGGAGGCAAAGCGGGGTTTGGGGTGGAGGCTGACTGCTCATGACCCCCCCCCCCCATGTAATAACCTCGCAACCCCCGGAGGGGTCCCACCCCCCAGTTTGAGAACCCCTGATCTACAGCATCCAGTACTTTCATTGTGTAACATCCTTAGCACTTTGCAAAACAAGAATTATGCTCTTTTGCAGAATGGGAAGTAGAGGCAACAGGATGAAGTGATTTGCCAAAGCCCATGCAGAGAGTCAGTGCCAGAGTCGGAGTTAGAACCCAGGAGCCCCAGGCCCAATCGCCAATGGCCCAATCTGCCCCGCTGCCTGGAATCACCCATTCCATATTACCCACCCACCCTGGGCCAAACAGCAGAATCATAAGTGTTCCTCACTGCCCGGTCCAATCGCACATTTCTAGAGTACGCTAGAGCTAAGCTATAGACTGTAGCCAAATAGGAACTTAATTTCAAGCTTATTTGCGGTAGCTTTGCCTTTCAAATGTAAGAATTTGGATTAGCAGCCAGGACTTGCAAAAACATCTTTCAGATAAGAAAGCCAACACTGAAAGTGACGCATTGTTTTAAGAACAAGTTAAACACCCCCCCTACTCCTTGGGTAGGATGGTGCTGCTGGCCATGTCCCCTTGCAAGGCAGATTTCACTTACAAGTGCTCAACTAAGACAGCACTAGCTAGAACACATCCTCTGCTTTGAAAGCTTATTTGTATTTAGAAAAATAATCAGAGGTGCAAGCTCAGCCTTGTGAAGCTGCATAAAGTAAACTCCGAAGCAAAGACAGCTTGGGGGGGGGGGGGGGGGGAATGGTTACAGGCAGTAAAGATGGGCCGCAAAAGCTGATTTTCACTACAAAAAGCTCCTGCATCCTGGGAGGATAAACGTTCAAGATCAAATATTTAAGGGTTTACACAAACATTTTTTTAAAAAAACGTTAGCGTAAGACACAGCCAGAGGTCTTCCTTTGGACTTTATCTTGACACTACAGGCTGCAGAGTCACTGCCTTTATAAGAGACATCAGGAGCGGTTAAAAACCCAATCCCTTGGCAACCAGACTGTCTCCCTTGTGGACCTCCTCCTGCCCTCTTGGTAAAAACAAACCCAGATGACAGCACCAGGCAGAAGCGTATGTCAGCAGGATGGCACGAATGAACTGCGTGGGTTGAAGCAACACTGCACACAGCCAGCACCCAACAGCAGAAGTGGCAGAGCCCGTTAAAAAAAAAAAAAAAAAAATCTGCATTTTCTGTAGATTTCTTTGTGCTCCCACCGCCTCCCTTCCCTTCCCCCACCTTAATCCCCAGGGCAACAATCAGTTATGCAAATAACAAGCCCTGCCCCCACTCCTTCCACACGCCAGTCTAACTGCTCCGCATCTGCGCCACGTCCTTTGCTCACAAGCCACAGTGTTTCTATTGTTCGGCCCATGCAAACTCTATGCCACAAATGTTCCCTTTCTAATCGCGATCGTCTCCATCTCTCGCTTTCCATCCGAGCGCCTCTTCAGATTTAACCTAGTCTTTATTTTAAACGGGATTTATAAGGGAAAAAATCATCAATGTTCTAACGAGGTAGATGGCCCCCATCAAGCCAAGCACAAATTTAACCCATTATAAGCACCACACAGAAACCAGGAGGCAAGCTTCATTTAAAATAATAATAATAATAATAATAATAATCCTTGACTTTAGCAAAGAACTGAAATAAAATACCACAGTTTGCTCATTAGGATTTCATGATGGACGTGCCACTCCTAAAGGACGTCCAGTACCCGGTATGGTACTTCTGACCTGGCAGAACCAATACATTTCATATTGGGAAAGCGACCAGAAACAACATATATTTGAAACCCCTCCACAGGGATGAGACACACACACCAGCTTTAAGAGGGTTGCTAAACCAGAGTTTTTAACCATGCCCTTCAGACTCCAATGGAGAAAGTTGGCAAACGGATGTTAAAATAAAGGGGATCAAAATGTAGACAATGGATCTTAAACTTTTCTAAGGGTCATATTTTTGCAGCTCATAAAAAAGGGATGCGGATTTAATGTTCTGGTTTCAAAATTAAATCAAACACCCAGGTTAGGGTTTGGGGTTTTTGGTTTGTTTGTTTTTTGGGTTTTTTTATATAACTGAGCTTGTTGGAAGCAAAAATATTAAAAGTTTATAAGGAGAAGGAAAAAGAATAATCGACATCGGGCACCCAAAGGTCACCCCAGGAGAGAGGAGACTGTGCTTTTAAAACCACACTAGCACTATTCAAACTGAAATGCAAATGCAAGTATCAGCCCAGTGAAGGCAAACTCTGAACAGCCACCTGACAAGCTATTGCTCACTTGAGTATTTCTCCTTAAACAAACAGTGTACAGATGTAGATTCCCTAACCTGTGTCCAGTCTGAAACATCAATATGCCAAAGAGAAATCTACAGATATAAAAACTGAAGACTTATGGTGTCAATAACCTCAATTTGTACTACAGCTTCCATCACTGCTTCTACCAGCCAAAGCAGTGTCTGCTCTCTAAAGAGAGACGAATCCCAAGCAGATAAAGCCGAGACAGAAATCAACTTTTAAAAACCATCTGTCTTTTCATGGCAATTTCCATGAATTAAGAGGAGTGACGAAGGCAGGCAGTCCTGCGGGTCAGAAGAGTGTTGGATGGCTCCATGCAAAGCATTATTCTCCCTGTCAAACCCAGCACCATTTCACTAGCCTCGCTATATCACACCACTTCACTCTGCACACAGGGAGTCCCATTATTCCAACACAAGCAGTGTCCACCAACACACGTTTAAACATTTACATCTTTGGCAGAAGATTGGATTTTCCCCTCTTCCTGCATTAAAACATCCTTTAACACAACACACATGCCCCAACGACAAAAGAAACTCACCACTGCAGTACCATAGTGCTCCTGCAGATGGACCTGTGTCACCCTCTACTTCCAAAGTGTTACCCAACCAGCTTCAGTGCCCTCAGCATGTCTGCTGCCCAGAAGCAGCTAAGTGAAACTTTCTGTGCTTAAGTCCACACCTAACACTGCGTGAGACGTCATGAAGCTGACTTGAGCGCCAGTGTAGACACAAATGGCAGCATTCCTCCTGCAGCCTAGCAATCTAGCTACCGCCTTTCCGAGAAGTAGATTGTAGATAATGTTTTCACCCCTCAGCTCAGAGAACCGAGAAGCTACATTGATGGAAAAACCCTTTGTCGACAAAGGAAGCGTCAACACTACGGCGCTGTAGCTGTGCTGCTGTAATGTAGACATATTCTCAGTCTCTAAATTTCACTTTAGTCTTCACTGGGGGGGATGGGGGACACAGCACCCAAAGGGCTGAGAGCCTAGCTGTGACGCTGGGCATCTCTGAGGAGTGCAAAAGCACTGTAGGCAGCTAAGTGAAGGCTTAGGTTAATAAACTTCTCAGGTCCACTGCATGCACACAACACAGGGCTGGAGCAGCTTGGGAGAGGAAGGCTGCAGGGCAGGCGAGATGGGGATAAAGAGGACAGGAAGGAAATGATGCTCTGGCCATATAAAAACAGGGAAGGAAGTCTTAATTTTTCCAACAGACTAATCCACATGAGTTTGAAGGAGAAAGCCCAAGGTTTTCGGTACACACCCATCCTCACCTTGCAGCCCCCCACTCCACTCCCTTTGCCAAAGCCGACAAAGCCCGGTCACTGAGAATGGGCCCCACTCTCACCAGCTCCTTGGCAGATAGATTCACTGTTGAGGCTAGTGGCAAAGATCAGACTTTCAAAGCCACGGACCTTTGTTTATTTTGAGAAAAGAAATTTTCCCATCAAGTCAGGGCAGGGCCAGAAGGGGATGCTTTCTACACCGGGGAGAGGGGAAGTCAGCCAAAGCCACATTCTGCTAGAATCTTGGAAAGTGCTGTAATGATGCAACTACACATGGCGAGGAGAGAGCACAGTATACATTCTGAACACCCCGTCCTGCTCCATGCTCTCGCCGCCCCCAGACTGTGCATCGTTGTGATCCGAAAAGGCACCAACTCCTGCTCATCCTCAAGCAGGGTGTGTAATTTAACTTTCTGGTCAGAAAATAAAAGATGTGCTAATTCAGTAAAGCCAAGGAAACCTCTAAGCTGCAGTGTGCGCTGAACTGGTAAGGCAGCGGCTACTCCTTGGCTCCTCCCATCCTGCTGTGTCAGGGCTTAAGCTGGCTACAAACCTCACTCATCAAGTCACCAGGGTAAAACACATCACCCCTCCCCCACAGTTAGCAGTAAACCAACAGCCTTTTCAGTTTAAAGAAACAGCAGCACTCCCGTCTCTGGCTCTATTTGGGGGATTGTTTTTTTTAAAAAGGGAAGAATATTGAAAGCCTAACTCCCCTTCTACCCTCAATTCTGAATCTCGCAGCCTTTCACCACGAGGTGATCACAAAACAGGTAAAGTGCTCGCTAAGTTAACGATCTTCACAATTGTTCTGGGATCTGAATCAGTTACCATGCCCAATTATTGCTTCAACTCGGTTAAAAGCCCAGCTGACCCACTCTTTTCCGCTCATATAAATCCTGGCAGATTACAACATATATGTTTACTCAGAACTTGGTGAGCAGGTTTCAATGCCAGCTCCTGACAAAAGAAGCCAGCAAGTGACAGATGTGATCTGAATTTTACCTAGTTATGGCTGTGCTGTGACAGATTAGCTGACTCATGGGAAGGGGGTTTACCTAGGTTGTCTGAAGAACTGCATCCGCTCACTCCCCGGATGGACAAAAGCTATTTGGTAGGCATGGATAGAAGATGGAAAGGTGGAATAACTAGCAGAAGGTTCAGAAGCAATCTTGTTTCTTTCTACATGTCCTATAAAAGGTTATGAAATGCACAATTACACACCGCTACCTCCTGGGGTTGGTGGATTATTTTAAAAATGGCAAATCTGAAAGGGTACTTTCCACCTTCCCCAAAGATATAAAGAGATTGTACCAAACTGGCTTAAGTATTTTCAACTAAAATGACACCCTACCATTGTTATAATGATTACTTCTGTTCCAGCACCTAAAGGGTCCCCTCCAATAGAGGAACCAGAGCCCACTGCGCTAGGTGCTGTAAACAGCCAGAGAATCTATGCTCCCAAACAGCTTACAAACTACTGTATATGGAGAAGTCGGAGGAAAATCAAAGACAGAAAGGGGAGGGTCACACAACAGGTCATCAGTGGCACAACTGGGAACACAACATATGTCTGCCAAGTATCAAGTCAGTGCTCTGCCCACTGGACCACACTGCCTCGTGAAAAAAAAAGAGCATGGGTCGCAGAGTGTTTACAATCTGCACAGGCAAACGTTTTGCCCCTTGCATTGGCTCTGCAGTGTTTTGGAACTGAAAAGGAAAAAGTCAGCAACAAGCTCTCGACAAAGAACTCTCTTTTTCGGAAGGGGGAGTGAAAGTCACTTTTGATTCTACTGTAACTGGTAAATAAAATCACAAGCACCAGCAATGTGTCAAGAAGTTTATGCTTTTAAAGGGCAAGCTCCGCTCTGAGGCTCCTACTAAACAGCAGGAACCATTAACACAAAATGAACTGTATCTGTGGTTCTCTGGAGATGAAACCTCAGAAAGCCTCCAACTGCACAGTGCATCCAAAGCCGTTTGTCAGGCGTTAACACTCAGACCTCGGACATTTGATGTTTAGTTGCGCAAGAACGTAAAGAACCAAGGCAGTTCTATGCCCATTCTCTTGCAGCTGGACTGCAGTCAATTGGATGAACCAGTTTCAGCATTAGGCTTCTCTCCTCTCCCATTCTTTAATCCTCTACCTTCACATGGTTCCTTAAAGAAAGGAAATTACCCAACAGTGGTACAGACTCCGCCTCTAAACCCTGTGCACAAGCAAGGATTCTGCACAATCAGTTGCCCTTTAATTTATTCAGCATTTGGGCAAAGGTTACTTTTTATTCCGTTTTACAGGCTGTTGCAGCTGCAGCATGCAAACAAACACACATGCAGTATTCTGAAAAAAACCAAGTATTCGGTTAGCTTCCTAGGATTGGCCTGCAGCTGTTTTCAATGGAGCAAGAGGTTGTTTGAAAAGAGAAAATATGTAACAAAAGGTAGGAGAAAATCCAAGTTTCCAAGGTAAGGAAGGAAATGATCAGAACAGGAAAGCCTCACTCATACCCATACATGTTGCACTGACCTAACAAATCTTCAATTGCCAACCAGAAAAGCAGAGACATGTTTTCTCCTGAGGGCTGTAATGTTTTGGTCTCATTTCGGTTGTTGGGTTTAGTATGTGGGTGCTGGTGGCCTGTGACATACAGGAGGTCAGACTAGATGATCTGGTAGTCCCTTCTGGCCTTTCAACTCTATAATAAAATTCTGCTCCCTCTGAACAAGACCCTCGCTCTGCAAACACACCTTTTGCTGAATACCTTGCAGTACCTGGTTGGCCCATACTGTTGCTTCAGAGAGCTCTCGGAGCTCCCCAATATAAGATGTCATCGTCCCCCTGGCTTCATACGTGAACTGCATATGCACCTTCTGCTTCATTTTCTTTGTCGTCCTTTCAGAGGAACAAAGGAAATGACTGAAGGCTTACAAGCTTTGGATTTACCCAGAACTACAAATCTGGCAGCGTCTCGGCCCTTAAGAACACCCACCTCCAAACTTCCGCTGAGACAGGGGGTCAATCACAGACCTAGACACCTAGAGCCCATGGAAGGATCTCTACAGCAAGCATCTAAGAGCAGCTCGTCCTCGGTGCTTGACATTACACATGGCTGTGTCCTCCTGAAGCAAACAATGAAATCCTGCATCACAAACAAAAAGCAGCCTTTTATACTGATGGCTGTTCCCACCCCTAACCACCTACTCCTTCCTCAGTGGCTTCGCTTTCCAAATGCCACCGGGTTCCCTCCAATGGTGATCAAACCTAACAGTGGGGGTGGGTTTGAAAAAATGACTCACTTCTGTATCACTGACATCTCAGCACTACACATCTATTGGCTAAAGGCTGGTCAAAGTGGCCTTTAAGCGGGGGAGAATAAGGACGAAAAAGAATGATATAAAGCTAGGGTGACCAGACAGCAAGTGTGAAAAATTGGGACGGGGGTGGGGGGTAATAAGCACCTATAGAAGAAAATGCCCCAAATATCGAGACTGTCCCTATAAAATAGGGACATCTGGTCACCCTATACAAAGCATACACGCTGCCCAAAGCTAACACAGAACACGTGATCTCAGCAAGCAAGAACACGGGGGGGGAGGGGGGTGAAGAAGAGGAGAGGAGAGGAAAAAAAAAAAAAGACAGCCCAACAGACCTTTGAGCATTTTAAGCCTTATGGTGGTAAGTGTGATTTGCAACACCCACAGTACCTTGGGGTGGGGGGGGGCGGGATTTCCTACTCCCCAACCCCCAAACAACCACTGCATCCAACAAATCTGTGATTGGATCATTTTATTTGCTACAAAAGCATTGTTAGATTTGGCTCTATTGATGGCCACAGTTCGTGGTGTGCTCAACTTTGGCGCTGGGGGGGGAAGAGAAAAGAGAAAAATCCTCTTCCACTCCAGAAGCACAAATTCCATTTGCGTTTGTTTCCCGGCTAGAATACAAAGTGATTTACTTTGCTACTGATGGTCTTCGAAAGACAATTTTTTAAAAACATGTTGTTTAATGTAACTTTTTCCCACCCAACTCTTTTTAGATGAAATCCCTTGTGGATTTAAACCCGAGAAAGTTTGCATCTTCCCATTATTTGTTTACATAAAAAAAATGTTGCTGCCTTACTTTACAGAGGCAGTCAGAATCAGAGGGGGGGGAAAAACGTCTGTTTCTATTTGAAACTGTCAAAATTAGCATTCAGTAATTAAAAATCACACCCTTTCTCTTAATAACCTAACCAGCATGATACAATCAGGTTGTGCCAACTCTTTAATCTAATTGACTAATTACAGATTTTAATTTAGTCAGTTACTGAACAACTGTTGACAATTTGTTTTCATTAGGGACAGAACAGGATAAATATTTAGGAACCCCCATCACAAAGACTACAGCGCAAGTTCTGCGCCATGACCTCAAGTGTAGGGCACTCTGTTTTTCCATCAATATCAACTAAATGAAGGTATTGCTTTAAAAGCCACACACTCTCCCAGCTCCGCTGCAACCATCCAACACTTCAATAATCCTTGCTATAAGCACGGTATCATTCCAAGGCAAAAGAGATGGTTTTGTCTGCAAGAACTGTCAATGTTATTAAAACAGCGCAACTTTATACCGAGAGCTTAAATGAAGGGGTGTATTTTAATGATGCAGTTTTGCTTTTACATATTAGAAAGATATCAGCTGTCCAGACAAGTTTATCAGCTTTGGCTCATTAAAAAGTGAACTTCTATGGGGGGGTGGGGGGTGGGGGAGAGAGAGACACCTAAAAAGTTACGTAAGTGTCTGCTTTGGAAACTAATTATTGAAACTCTTAAAGGCACATGGATTTATTCTTATTGAAAAGACAACCATCCTTTCCCCTCAAATGTCTCCATCCAAAAAGAGATGGGTAGACACATGGGTAGAAGACTGTAAAATCAGCATGTTGCTAGGTTGGGAGAAAATTCTACACTCCTTTTAGGGGTTTGGGGTTTTACAGATAATCCTGCAAAGGTGCCAAATGTTAAGAAAATTCCTCTGTTCAGTTACCTATTGGGAAACTCTGGCCCTACTGAACGGCTATGAACATGCCTTGGAGACAGAACAGGCATATTTCTTACCAGGGAAGCAGTCTGTTTAGTTTGTGCCTGCGCAAGCACTTCCTTAGCAAAGCCACAAGGGAGTGAAGTTTTCTAGCAATCCCCTCTTTCCATGTCCTCCTTTCAATGAAAACATGACAAAATTTGATTCTTCACAATTACTGCATGGAACAGGTTCTGCTATTTTGCAGCAGCAGGACTGAAGTTCCAGCATCACTGCTGCTGTAAAGGACGCTATGGCCACTGAGTGCAGGACAGGTGCAACTGACTTCCTAGTTGGTCACGGATATGCCACGAAAGGCTCCTAACTGATGGCATTGAACTCCTGTCAACCCCAGCCTTTGGGGACAAACTTTTAAATGGTAGAGTATGCAACAAACTGGCTAGCGTGTGTGTGCACCAGTGTCCTCTAACAGACTAAATCCGACTGGCCTCATAGGCCCTATACTGCTCACCGCTTTAATGGAAGTGAAAGGAGAGGTGCTTAAGACCAGCTCTCTGAAGTCCTGAGAGGACATGGTTGCACAGGGTAGCACCCACCATGAAGTCTTAGGATATGGGTCTGCTACACGTAAGCCAAGAACAACAGCTCTTCATTGGTGCTGAAGAGGTAGCAAGAACTACACACAAGAACAGTCTAGAATAGATACCGAATACCCCGAACAACTGCACATGATTTATCAATTGAGTCCATGGTTAGCCTACATAATGCACATCCAAACACTTTACATCTCTTAGGGCAGTGGTTCTCAACCAGGAGTACGCGTGCCCCTGGGGTACGCAGAGGTCTTCCAGCGGGTACATCAACTCATCATTTGCCTAGTTTTACAACAGGCTACATAAACGGTACTAGTGAAGTCAGTACAAACTAAAATTTCATACAGATAAGGACTTGTTTTATACTGCTCTATATGCTGAACTGTAAGTACAATATTTATATCCCAATCGTTTTATTTTATAATTATATGGTAAAAAGGAGAAAGTCAGCAATTTTTCAGTAATAGCATGCTGAGTCACTTTTATATTTTTATGTCTGATTTTGTAACCAAGTAGTTTAAGTGAGGTGAAACTTGAGGTACGCAAGACAAATCAGACTCCTGAAAGGGGTACAGTAGTCTAGAAAGGTTGAGAACCACTGTCTTACGGCGTCACAACATCCTGCCTTCCGCTAAGATACACAGATTTGAAATGGTAAACAATCCTGTCCCAAGAACAGAGGACAGGGACAAAACAGACCTTAACAGCTACAATGTACAACATTAGAGCTACAGTTTAGACCAGGGGTCAGCAACCTTTCAGAAGTGGTGTGCCGAGTCTTCGTTTATTCACTCTGATTTAAGGTTTCACGTGCCAGTAATACATTTTAATGTTTTTAGAAGGTCTCTTTCTATAAGTCTATAATATATAACTAAACTATTATTGTATGTAAAGTAAATAAGGTTTTTAAAATGTTTAAAAAGCTTCATTTAAAATTAAATTAAAATGCAGAGCCCCCCGGACCGGTGGCCAGGACCCAGGCAGTGTGAGTGCTACTGAAAATCAGCTCGCGTGCCGCCTTCGGCATGCATGCCATAGGTTGCCTACCCCTGGTTTAGACCAAGGGATTTGGGGGCAGGGGGGGAAAACACACCTTTAAAACACCAAGATCATCCCCTACAGACACTAGTTTAAAGGCATTGTGCAATCACATTTAAACTAGCACAGACTGCCAGGTTAGTGGAAGTTGTGGAAACAAAGGCCACAAAAAAGCTGAGGTTTTTTTGTTGGTAGTGAAGGAGTAATAGGAGTGGAGATTACCTCTACAGATGCCTTCTCAGAGAGGTGATGTGCCCTAAGGTAATGCCTTCCAGAGTACAGCACTTGCAGAGAACTATCTTGGCCTGAGGAATTGGCAGCTTAGTTTTCAGGGTTCAGAAACCACTATCTGGATCCTATACTTGGTGTGTGGCCATTGAGGGAGCATGACTGCACTATATATGATCTTATCCTGCCCGGATGAGGCCCTACTGAAGGAGCCCCAGCTTGTCTTCTATTCCCCTATTGATTAAAATTATGCATATTAACACCAATCATTGAAGCCTTTTAGGAAAAAAAATATTAACACCATATCTGCTGTTCCTGCATCGCGTAAGGCAGTGGTTCTCAAACTGTGGGTCGGGACCCCAAAGTGGGTCCTGACCCCAACTGGGGTTGCCAGGACTAGCTTAGACTTGCTAGAGCCTGGGGCCCAAGCCTGAGGGCTTCAGCCCTGGGCATTGGGGTTCAGGTTACAGGCCCCCTGCCTGGGGCTGAAGCCCTTAGGGTTTGGTTTTGGACTCCTGCCCGGGGTTGCGGGGCATGGGCTTTGCCCCCCACCCCGAGGCGGTGGAGCTTGGCCAGGCTCAGGCTTGGGTCCCCACTCTTGGGGTCCTGTAGGAATTTCTGTTGTCAGAAGGGGTCCCGGTGCAATGAAGTTTGAGAACCCCTGGCAGAAGGGATTTCCAAAAGATACCATTTAACACAATGGGTGATTTTCAGATGTTCAAAAGAAAGAAAAGAAACATGGCTTGTTAGACATGTGAAGCAAATGAGATATTTTTACTGAACCAGCCATACCATCTTTTCCAGGACTAATCACAGCTTTCCTTGCACTGTCCATCAATCCTTTAGCAATGCATCTTTCAACAAGACTGGCGCAGTTGGACAGGAAGAGCTGGATTGATTTACATTGTTTAAAATAATTTAAACCATTAAAAAAAACAATGCTTTATTTTACATGCAAACGCATTATCTAGTGATCTAGCATTCTTACCCCATCAGCCGCCCTGAGGGGGACAAGACACCTTTTGAAACCTATATATGAATGCAATGGGGGGGCCGGGGGAGAAAATGGTGGGTTTTTCCCCCCCTTCAAATCTCATGTGACCAAAGCATGATTTTTCTCGATACTTCTCGCCCTCTCAAGTTCAGCTTGAAGGAGGTTGTGCAGACAGAATAATGCCACAAAAAGTATGTAGCGACAGTCAACTAGATTTAAGTTCATTTTCTGTAGCTTGAGGCCAAAATCGACTAAAGTGGTTCTGGTGATCAAGTTTTCTGCAATTCCCCATTCTATGTATTAGCTATTTGACAGAAATTCACTGCGGTATTTAAACTGGCAGTCATCACAGCTAACTCAAATTGTATTGGCTTTCACAATGTTGAAATGCTGAACTGCAACCATCAATCGGCCAATTCTGAGATAACGTGGTGGTTGAAGTTCCCTGTCATGCTGTACAATCCCTTTGTAGCTCACCGGCTCAGAAGATGCACAATGAAACCTGCAACAAGAGTGTCTGGCAACACAGCGCACACTGTAATACGAGTGTGCTTACAGAGGGGCTTTGCCTAGAAGCAAGATAAAGGCAGCCGTGCCAACAGCAGTAACCTCCAGAGAGAATATAACATTTTCTATTGGAAACGCACACAAAAATACTGAAACGAGAGACAGATTTGGGATATTTCTCCCCCACACTCCCTTTTGATGTTTTCACAACCCCAAACAAGTGAAGCAGAGAATAAAAGAAACACGTCCAATTTGATCAGATTCCCACTGCACGCAAGATCCAGAAATAAAGTATATTAATTGCTAAGAATTGAGTGCAAAGTTCAGAACAGGTCAAATTAGAAGAGTCAACTGGAAATCAATGTATGTGGCTTAAAATGAATGTAATTTTTAGCACTTTTTACTTTTGAATAAACTGTTTCTGTATAAGTTGCGGAAATAGGCTGGCTTTAGCAAAGCTACAAACAGGAATAATTTATTGAGGAGTGTTGGCTTTTCACACACACTGGAAAGCTACAGTATTTGACCCCTTAACAGAGTCCTGCTCTTATACATTATGCTCCCACTACCAGGTATTCTGGCACACCACCTCACCAAGAGCACAGCATTCTTGAAACTAAGCTAAGAGCTCAAACTCAGTGGAAACTGCATTTCCTAACCAGGTAAGGAACTATGTTAATCAAAACGTCATGAAAAAAGTCGTGAGAGACTGAAGTGAGAGTGATTTTTATTTAAATATTAAAATTTGATGGGGGAAATTGGTAATTTCTCCTGCTGCTACTATTAGTTTTCATAAGGTTATATTGGGAAGTGAAATGGAAATTACACAGCATGCAAATACCACACTTAATGCTCTACTAGTGAAGCACGCTGTTGCTCTTACTCCAAAGCCTGTGTTCCCTAAGCCGGTTGATCTTGAGAGATGTGTCTCTTCATGTGTCCAAATGACCACACCTCCAAGATAAACAATGGGAAAGCAGCATGGAAGGGAAACTTGCCAAGTTTAAAGTGTATTTCAACCGGCGTATAGTTTCTGTGCTAGCCAGGCACGAGAGGTTTTAAGACCAAAACATCTAGAGCTGATTATTTTACAGTGCTTCATTTACACAAAGGTGAAAGTTGAGACTAGTCCACTAGTGTATATTGGAGCAAATACAAAGTCTATTGGTAAATAAATGTCATTTTATGCATTGCAGACATGTGCAACCTCCAAAAAACAAGTTCTGTCATTGGTGAAGTTTAAACAATGTTCTACAAATCTGTGACGTGCTGTATAATGGGATATTTTTACCCACATCCAACACATAAAATTCGTTATCTGGCCACTCTGTTCATGATTTGCAAACCACACAGGAATGGTACTGCCAGCCCTTTCACACCCAGTGAGCAAGGTACAAGGAATCAAACCCTGGTGAGAACCACTGAGCAGCCCCATAACTTTAGGTCATGCAAGATTTGCAGGCAGTTCTTCACACATCTTCAACACTCCTTTCAGCTTCAGCAACAGATGTTCTGCTTTGGAACAGTAATTTAACAGAAAGTTCAGAAGGTGACAGGAGTCTCCATTTAGACTTTGGTGCTCCTTAGTAACCCTGAGAGGATAAATTTTCCCCAGACTCCACCTCCCCAAACAAGAAAATCCTGTGCCTCCTCATCCTTCCACATGTTACATAAACAAAGACCGGCATTATCACCCCACACCAGAACTCCCAATGGAAAATACCAGGGCATCAACAAGAGATAGCTTTGGTGTTGCAAGCATCTAGCATTGCTGCCTCATGAACGTGCTATGTTTCGTTGCATTTTCAGAGCATTCACACAAGGGCCATGGACCTACCACTCAGAGAAACAAGTTCCTATTCACACAAAAAGTTTATCGTTTGCTTCCTTTCTTTGGTCAATATTTAAGTTTTATACGAGTAGTTTCCTCGCCCTGTAAAGTACACTACATTCTCCTGCTGTGAAAACATTGATTCTCGAGGAAAAAAGAACCCTTAAGCATCCGCAATAAGCAACGACATGGAGCAGAAACATAATCAACCACTTTAAGGCCAATGAGAGGATGATGAGAATAAAACTAACTAAGAGAAGGGAGAGGAATGGGGAGGAAAGCAAATCTTCTTATGAGTCTTCATAATAAAACTAAAAAGGTAAAGTACTTAGGGCTGTTATGAAACAGCATTACACTGAGAATTAAAAAACAATCAGGATTGTGTCTATTTGCTGTAAGCTTAAAGCAACATGTATTAAAGAAGTTTATGTGAATCTAATGCACTCATGCCTATTGTTAGAATTATTACCAAGCTAAAAAAGATTAATTTCTCTAAATACACTAAATCCTCAGACACTATTATAAGGCTGCTGCTAGCGTTGCTATATCTTGGCTGCCAATACCATCAAGCACACCTTTTGTTGTGCATCCAAGACCCACCCCACCCCACCCAAAAAAAAAAAAAAAAAATCAAATCTGGCCCACTGTGCCAATCATGGAGTCTTAACACGTTCAGGAAATTGACAATTACAGAAGAGATGCTTCAAAATTAACTGTCCACTAGGACACAGCTGCAATCTCCAGCAGAGTTTTCAGGAACTTTTAGTTACCAAAGTTGGCCTTAATATGAAAGGTCTGCTGACAAGTAGTTAGTCACTTTGTATCTTATACTCTTGATTATGAAGTCCAAGCTTTTAATTCAATCTAAAAAACAATATGTAAAGGACGTTGCCACATCATTTGAAATATTCTGAAATCAGGAGCACATACGGAATGGCACATGTGATACAAGAGTATTCACCAATAGTCAGCAAGTCACAAAACAAAATTCCAGTTTGGCTCCCTTTGGGGGTAAACTGCATCCCAAGGGAGATGAAAAACCACAGTAGAAACACACAGACCCAAGGAAATCAGAGCAATTTCTGTTGGTTTCCCCTTGTATTTCTCTAGGGGACAGCTCAGCAATTCCTGATTGGGTTATATCAAGGGGGAAATCAATTACACTTCTGCATCCTGAACCACTAATCAAGATATTTCTTTTTTAACCTGTTCTGAAAACAGGTGCTGGCTTGGTGGAAACACCACCGTTAACACATTCATAGCAAATATTTTCAAACAGCACTTCACTATCTATATCCCATGAGCTTTCATGCTTTGCCACCCCAGCAACAAATGCCTTACCAAGCAACGGATGGAGCAGTTGGGAGGTCTTTAGTGTGGTCCATAACTCATCCACTGAGTCATGTTTACAGGACAAAACCTTACGTATGTTCTAGAGGAGACTAGCAGATGCACAGGCAGGATCACGGCAGTAACATAACAGGAAAGGAAAAGATTCTGTACCATTTTCTCCTGAAGATACTATGATCTGGACAGGGAGAAGAGGGCTGCTGTTGCTGTTAGTAAAATGAAGCTCACTGACATTTTCCTGTAGCAACCCAGCCCAAGCCTCCATCAATTCCTCAGTTCAAATTCCTCTGTCACTATCCTAACAACATAGCATTCACATGAACATAGAGTCTTAATTGAGCAGTTTCATCTGCGCAGGAGCAGACAACTCACTTTCCCCCTTCACAGCTCCACCCTTTATTGCCCTGGATTCCGCCCTGGCAGAGGTTATGGTAGAAGGGAGACTGACGACAGAGGATTCCCACTAGTCAATTCTGATTTAAGTGCCAATTTGTCTCATAAAACACTCAGAGCACCAGCAAGGTTATCTGGCTGCTGCAGTTTTAGAGGTGCACCTCGGAGGCCACACTAATATGATGTGGTCCAAAAAGAATAAAGTCTGCTCTTATCAAGTATCTTAAAACTCTTCCACTCTGAAATCACCACTGCAGGCAAGCCAGGGTCTTCAGAACAATCCCATCCCAAAGCCTGACAAGTTGCCAAGTTTGCCTACGAGTACACAGAACAGTCAGCCTAGCTTGGAGCAACGTCCCCACTGACAGGTTCAGATGGCTGCAAAATCTCAAGCAACAGCAGCCCTGTGACTTTTAGTCATTGGGTTGCTCAGGAAGCATTTTGTTCTGCATTACAAAAAAAAAAAGCCAGCTGCCGATACCCTCATTACACACATCTGCTATTTACCTGGGATTCCCCAAACATGAATCTGCAGAACAAACAGTCATTGCTTCACATCCAATCCCAGAATATAGCCTTTCCAACCGGTTACCAAAGGTAGGTTCAGTCCCAGCCAACACCTAAATCATTTTCAAATAATTTCTCTCTTCCAGACACTCCACGGGCCTTAAAAACAGGACCTTCAACAAAAAGGGGTTAAAGAAAAAGACTGCAATGCAGTCTTAATGAAATGAAGTACCTTTATATTGATATTTTTGAGACGGGATTATTGTACGTCCAGAGCAAGCTTCCTAGTAGCCCTAAGTGCACTTTGTCTGCAATGAGTGGATAATTTCCCCCCCCCCCCCCCACTACTAAAGAAACTGAAGATTTTTCCTTTTCAGATCCATAGATTACATACTTTTTTCTGTGCAGCAAAAAGGCTGGTAAAGGAGATGTCCTCGACATGAGAAATATCAGCAGTGTTCCCCCAACGCACGGCTACAGTAATGCTTTGTTGTCCATTGCTATGCAAAACTACTTCATGCTACCAATAGTCTGAACACCTTTAAGCACTCAAGATAAGTATCTGAACTAATTTACATAATTGCAACATTATGAAATACTGTTCAACCAAGTCAGAACACTGATTTTTTTTTTTTTTAAAAGATACCGCCAGTTGGCTACGTTTGCTTTTGGTGTGTTGAAGAGGTTCAAGCTATCTGACCCCCTAATTACAACAAGGATTAAAAATTTGTTACTCACGTAATCATGAAAGGCTTTTGCTTCACTTGAATGTTCACAAGTATCTCGCCTTTCAGGAGCTGCACAGTAAAGGTCCCAAAATACGCTGCATGGCAGAAAAAGCAAAACAGGATCCAGTTACTAATTATTACCTATATACTAAACAGCAAACATACAGTGACATAGTACAAACTGTGCCAACAGTTCATTGAAGGTGAACAGCTTTCCACCTCAATTGGCCTGTGGTAGAGAACATTTAAAGTCCATCAGAATCATGCATCCCATTTCATTCCATTCAAATCTTCTCGCAACAACTCCAAATAAAAGCATTTCAAACGGGGTTACCTTAAACATTTTAAGAGACAAAATTAGTACTGGTAGTAGTTACAGCGAGCTGGCAATCTGCCGAAATGAAGAAAGGTAATTCATGGACTTCTAAAACCTCAACTTAAGAGGTTATCAACACTGTCATCTCAGGATGCCTCTTCTCCCCTACCCCCAAAAGGTGTTCCAGTAGCCAGCTGTTTCAGCTTGTTCAAACCTCCTTTCCACATTCAAAGTTTTGAGCAACCCTTTGCAAGAATCCAGTCTGGAGCTTCAAGATCCAGTGTTAATCTACTGAACCTCGAAGTAACGTTTCTCACATGTGGGAAGTATTCCCACAACGAGTACAACCCAATCACAGAAATTTCACTTCGGCACGGGAAGCCATACAGCAAATGCTCTTTGAGCTCTTTGGTGTTGACCACACACAGGATTTCCAGTTAAGAACATCTCAGAAAGCACCCCTAGACTGCTCTCCCTCAGATACAGAGAGCCCCACTCAGCATAGCATGTAGGTGCTGACTCACTGCTTCTTGTTGATCTGCACCGGTTGCAGGGCAGCATCTTGCCACCTGAGAGCCTGAAGTTGACTGGATGGCAATCCAGTGACAGTATTAGCATATATATGGCAGCAGGCAGAGAGAATTCAGTTTTGCAGCATCCAAAAGCCTTAATTCTATACCATGTTCCCCAAACCCTTCTTTAACTGTGTTACCCAACATGCAGGCATGGGCAGAAGTTAGACTGCCTAGGCATGCAACATAAACCGACTCCCCCACACGTCCAGTAATACCACAGATCTGATCTTCCGAGACTAGTGTGCACTATATGCTTCGTATGTCATAAGAATCCTGCACTAAGTTGGCAAATGCAATTAGGAACTGGTTTTCTCAGCTAATACAATGTTCTCAGTTACTGGCTCCAGGGCAACTCACAGCAGCTCCAGTCTCAGCCACTCCCAAACGCAAGGTGTCTGCTCTGGAAAACTAGTAGGCATGTATGCCTGGTTTTCCTGAATTTTGGGAATATGACCAAAATCTCTCTCAATATAGCCAGTATTTATTTGTTTTTTAAAGCACCTACCACATGCTCACAACACTATTGCAAACTTTAAATGAAAAGGCATTTGAAATCCATTGACCGTAACTTCATGGACACAAGTAGTCTTCCCTTGCTTCTCAGGGCACAATAGTAGATTCTCCAGAAACTTAGGAGCCCTGCAAGTTTGCCACAACAACACACCTTTGCCAAAGATAAGCCACAAAAACGGACCTCTTATGGGTCTGTATAACTTATTTCCACCAGTCAGCACTGAACAGAAAATGGCATCTCCTCACCTCACCCAAAAACAACCCCCAAAAGATCAAGTCATCCTGAATCACCATCTTAAAGAAAGCAAGAGCTCCCTTCTGCCCTTGCTTTAGAAAGATGCAGAGGGACAGACAAGCACTTATTTAGATACCCTGACTATCCAGCGAGAATAAGAAAGAAACCAACAGGAAGTTCTCCCCTTCTTCCTTATAACAAAGCACAAATTTCTACTCATTAAAAAAACAAATCTTATCCTTTAGTAAAAGACCACAGTTCACCACCATACACTACTACTACACAACATTTTTTTTCAAACGAGACAAGGATCAAGCCAAAACTTTTACCTAGGCTATTTTTTTTCTTTCAGATGGGTTAAGATAAAACATTTTTCTTTTATTTTTTTCCAGGAGGAACTAGGAATGCACACTTACCACCACCACGAATGTAGAAACCCAGGAGGCTCTCCTAGTGTGATATTTTTTTCCCATCGGATCTACAAACAAGAAAGCGTGCAAATCGGTTAGATGAGGCAGGGTGAGAGCAAGAGAGGACTCCTCCAAATAGCCAGGAGGCTCTGAGGCCAACTAGCAATAAATGGCAAAAGGTGATAAAAATTCAAAATGGAGGCCACAGTGGCTGCTTCTGAAAACAAAGGCTATCAGGGGAAGGGGGGGGGGGTCAAAAAAAAAATAGAGCCACTTACCTCTGATAAAAAGGTCTGTGCTGATTTCTGCGCTCCTACATGCAGCAAATATTCGTAGACGTATAAAGCTAACCTGTAAAAGTACAGAAAGAGAGAGACACCATTACACTGGAAAATACTTCATGAAACCATCCCACTCCGACAAAACGGTGCCTCCTCTCCTGGGAGATGCATGCTAAAACCTATGGCAGGAAAGGACACACCATCACCACCAGAGTGGGAGAGATGGGAACTGCCCCTTCCTCTCCCACCCTCCCCCCAAAAGTTGACCCTACTTTAGTGCAGGAAACAAAATTACTTCTCAAGGCACATGCACAATTCAGCATGCAGCCAGTATCCCAAAGCACTGAGCCAGCCGCGGGCAAGCCAGAGCCCCACCAACTAAAAAAAAAAAAAAAAAAAAAAGGGAGGGGGGCGGCAAGGTTGGTTCAACCCTCTAAGTGCATGGGGAAAGCAGAGAATATAGGGGGGGGGGGAGAGAAAGAGAGAAGAGAACGGCTTCGTCTCCAGTCCCTTTGCCCCCAACATCCTCTGCCTGCCCCAGCTTACGAACTCCAGGAGCCAGCAGTAAGCGAGGGGACCAGACGGGGCACTGAGGTGGGAGTAAGTGATCGTGCCCAAACAAAGCCCCTCGCCCCTTACACTTGCATGGACGGACAGCCAGGGTCAGACAAAAGGACGCGGTGGAACCAGCAGGCGCCCCCCCTCCCCTCCCCGGGACAGAGCAGCAGCCAAGTCTGAAAAATACCCTAGGGGAGACCCCCGGAGATCGGAGCCTCCAGTCCAATCCCAACCTCCAGCTCCCCAAATCCCGCTCCAACATCGGGGCTCCCCCAGCATGCGAACCCCGCCGCGGCCGCGCTTACTTTTCTCGAGCCTGCCCGTCCGAGGGCACCGCCGAGCCTTTGCCTTTGGCGAACATGGTCCGCAGTGAGGAGGCGAAGCCGCCACTGGCTCTGCTACCGCTGCCTGGGTCTCTTCGGTGCCGCTTGGTCTCCCAGCCCCGCTCCCCTCGCTGTGGCTCGCCCCGGCCTTGGCTGCCTCCCCGCTCGCTCACTCCGGCTCCAGCTGTCAAAGCCTCAGCCCCGGCCTGGACCCCATCACCCTGGAACCGCTCCTGCCCCAGCTCCTTCCCCTGCTGCCAGTGCCGCTACCACCACGGCTACTCCGAGCTCAACCGAACGTGGCTACACTGGGATGGAACGCGGCGGGCGTCAACGTTCCACAATTGATACACGCCCCGGCCAATTGGCGACCGGCGGGGGGAGGGGCCGCCCCGCCCCCAAGCGGCATGTTAAGGTGATACGGAGCTAAATGCAAGAGCTGGGCTGCTCCGTGCTAGGCGGAGGCGGCCGGGTTCAGCCTGCCTCGTAAAGGGCCCCATGGGGTGTGGGGCTTCTCCTGCTGCTGGAGGCCTGGGGCGGTGCTGTTCCTTCCTACCTCTCTTACCCTCCGGCTTCCTCTTCCCTCCCAGTGTCCCCACCTACTTCCCACGAGGCCCCTTCCCCCTAACCCCCCCCATCCTCCTTCCCTTACACTCCCCCAGCCATCCGCCCTTCCCCACTTTCACACACCACCTACCTCTCCCCAGCCTTTTCCACCCCACTCCCCCGTAAGCCCCCCGCTAGTTCGTTCCCCTTTCGTCTCCCCCTAACGCCCCGTTCCCTTACCCTCCTCTAGTCCCAAGCCCCCCAGCAGCCACCCTTCCTTCTCCTCCCTAGTTGCCCTTTTCCACCCCTCCTCCGCCCTGCTCTTAAATCCCTTTACCCTCAGCTGCCCCCAGTCTACCCTTACTCCCTCGTGCCCCCCTCGCCAGTGCCTCCCCGCTGCTGACTTTTCCTCCCGAGGCTATTTCCCCTCTTGGGGAAGCGCTGGGTGCTCATAGGTACCCAGGCCAAGCTGTCTTGGGGGACCATGCCACCCCGCGTCCGAATTGCCCTGCCCGCTGGTGGGCGAGGACTCGGAGCGCCTCACTCCGGGGACAGGGGGGAGCCTAGCGCAGCGCCGGAGTCATGGGAAGTTACTGGGGGTGTGGGGCGGGCGCCTGCTTTTTAAACAAGGCAAACTTGAAATGAGGGAGGAAATTGACGAGGGTTCGAGCTCCGTGACCCAGGCGAGGAGCCTGGCTGGAGCCTGCCTTAACCGACAGAGCCACAGGCCAGAATTTGCGATTTATTCTCTCCCTCCAGTGTGAAGTTAAAAACTCTTGATGGGGGGGGGGGGGAAGAGGCGGTGTTTCCAGCCAATTCTTTAGTGCCTGTTTCTCTTTAAATATGATATAACCTGGTTGGTACTGTCCCTTTAAAAGAAACAAGCTGAAAAAGCTGTGTAAGCGCCGATTGGCTGCCTGTTTGGATATATCCTAAGGGGAGCCTTGAAACTGTTCGCCTAGGTTGATTTTTTTTTTTTAACTGCGCTGTTCCAATAAACAAGTAACGCCCCTCCCCCTTACATGCCTATCACCAACAATTAGAGGCTAGGTCAGTGTCCTGGGGAAAACACAGTGGAAGTAGGAAAACTCAGCCTCACAGTTAATCTAAGCTAAAAACCACATAAACCCATTAAAGTTCACTGCCGTTGTGCTAATGTGCATTTTTTAAAAGGGACCTTTACATGCTGGGAAAAAGCGGTGTCTATGTGCCTGTCTGGAAAGAAGACCCTAGGTGGCTTTTTTTTGGAGTAATGTGCCCATGAATGCAATGGTCTCCCCCCCCCCCCAAAAAATGCTAAAGCCCTAAACCCTGTGCACGCTCCTTGATGTAATCTGTTCACTGCGGGGTCACTGAGATTTATTTGGAAAGGTAACATTCAAGGGGGCTGCTGAGCAGTCTACTGTGGAAACTCTAAGTTTTAAATAAGATTTGTGTGTGTGACTGTGTGGGAGAGAAGGGACGTGGGCATGGAGCGGGGGGAAGGGAAAGACACACTCTACATAGACTATAAAGGGGTTTCCAGCCATTTTTTGTATCAGGAGTAAATTTCTCTGAGCCAGCCAGCAGTAATCAAATTAGTCTGCTACAATTGTTAGCGTGAACTTCCTTAAATCTTTGGTTTGTAAAACACAAAGGTTAGCTCTCTTGTCTATCACTCACTTAGCAGCCAAGTTTTAACCGTCTCTTCCCTGCCATTTACTTGTAAGATTATTATTAGAATATGGGCTAGTTGTGCCCTTTGGGTGGGGATTAGCTATGTGTGTGAGGCACATTTGGACAAAATTCAACTACTTCCCAAGAAGAACATTTCTTCATGCTCATAGATTACATGTGTAATTCCTGCAATGTTACTTAAATAAGGGATACTAATGCTAATAGTAAGTGATCATTCATTCTACAAATAAAACAGTACCCATTTGCCCCCCACCAAAAACAAAAGACTGGCAAGGAGTATGGAGCAGGATTTTATGGAAAGTGTTGGCATATAGTTCAGGGCACAGCTGGTAGATGGAGATGGCTTTCAGTATGCACTACTTACTCCTGCTGCCCGTCATTTGCACTCAGCCCCTTCCAATGGTCATCCTTCCAGGGATGGCTTGATTCCAGAAGCTCAGCAGACAGTGTAGGTAGAGGGTGAAGAGGAAAGGAGGCTTTTTGGTTTTTTAAGTGCATGTAGGAAGCTCCAGGTGGAGAGTGCCAGTATCTATTTGTTCCCTACCAATACCATTAAAGTAGATTGAAACAGGAGTGGGAGCTCTCGGTGCCAACCACAGAGGAGGGAGGGCTGTGAGGGACTCCCCCATGTCAGGGCAAGGAGGAGTGAGATCGCTCTCTTGCTTTTATCAGAGTAGATCCTCCTCCTTACTTAGCCCCTGGCACTTGCCTGCAAGACAGAGGGATACTGACATCATGCAGAGAGTGGACAGTTTCCCCACCCACGTTAGGAATGTCAGTTGAAGCAAACAGGAACAGCAGCAGTGGCAGGGTGGGATAACAGATCTTGTTTCTGAACCAGGGTCACTCTAAGTGGGGGGCTCTCTCTTTAGAAACTAGCTTTTTTTTTTTTTTTTTAATTTAAAGTGAAGTTGTTACACTGGGGAAAACTTCAACAAAAAGACTGTGTCTTTGGGCTAAAATGCTTGAGCCTGTTACCCTCTGCCCCATTTCTTTGCCATTTTCACAGACATCTGTGGGTGGAATAAAAGCTTTTTTCCTGACTACCCAGCTTCTACTGGTGGATGCTGCAGTGAATCAGAGGCCTATGTTTGTGACATCACTCTGTTACCAGGGGAATTAGAGTGATGTGATAGATTCAGCATTCTGACTTCACTGCAAGCCCAAGTAGGGGCATGATGGGCTGGGAGGGAGCCAACCTTCATCTCCACTAAACATCTTCAAAAAGGAGGAAAGGGATGAACTGTGAAAAATATTAATTTATATTTTAAGCTTATTATATTTGCAAGTTCGACCCAGGTCACCTGCAGATCAGGGCTGGCTCCAGATTTTTTGCCGCCCCAAGCAAAAAACAAACAAACAAAAATACAACCCCCGAAGTGCCTCCCCCAAAGAGCCGGAATGCCGCCCCTTGAAAAGGGCTGCCCCAAGCACATGCTTGGAACGCTAGTGCCTAGAGCCGGCCCTGCTGCAGATGCTCCTATCAAAAGCTACCTAAATGTAGTTTTTTTGTGTAGAATGTCCCAGACAGCACTGGTAATGGCCATTCAGCACAAATAGTTTCATCCTGGTCTTCCCTTGCCTTGCCCTGTTCCATGCCCAGTCCCCCAAAGCTGCACTAGCCAGTTCCTACTTCTTTATGACATGCTAGGAGACATAGAGCCCCACCACACTGGCATTTGTTATATGCTATGAAGCACATTTTAAGCTGTCTTCTATCATCTCCAAAGCTATTAACCATTCGCCAAATTTGTTCAAACTGAGCAATTTAATAATAACCTGATCACTTATTGAGGGCAGGGCGGTTCCATGCTTTAGAGGGGGTTTACATGCTAATGGGGACTTCACAGCCTGGCAGCAGAATAAATCTAATTGGCTAGTCAAAAGTCAGGCTGTGCATGTATCCAGATAACCACCAGGTCACAATCCAGCTAGCAAGCCCTCCCTTAAATTAGCACATTCACCCAGTTTAATGCAAAACTTAATGATTCATTTAAACAACAGACTAGAAAACCACTCTAGGGAACAGTCCTGGATCAGTAGGATTAGATACATTTATTGGGCTTTTCCATTATGGTTAGGTACTATTTCAAACCCCTTTGGTTTGTAAATGGCTTGATCCTGCAACCCATAAGCACAACTTCCACTGAAGCCCAGTGGCTGAATTTTGAAAGTAGGACTTGCAGATCTCAGCAGGCAGCCAGGAGCTGAAACCTAGGATTTCCTTCTCTGCTGCTAGTTGCCCACTGTCTAGCAGCAGTTTTCCTCACACAGTTTCTGTAGAACAAGTTGAAGCAATGGAAGTAATCCTTTGCAGTTCTATAGCAGCTCTTGCTACGGAACTCAAAGTTCTTTACAAGCCTTAAATAAATTTCAGAACAGTGCCGGGAGTTAGGTTTAAGTATTTGATTCATTGTACAGCTGGAGAATCTGAGACAAATGCAGGTTACATGGCTTGACCAAGGTCAAGCAACAAATCTGTTGCAGAGTCAGAAATAGAATTCAGGAGTCCTGATTCTAACCACAGCTATAATCCTTGTGCCAAGCATGCAGTATCTTTTCTCAAGATCAAGTTTTCAAAAGCTGTATTTTATAATCCTTACCTTTCCTTGCCTTCACCTTCCGATGGCCATTTCTATGGAAACCTGTGCATAAACAGGAACTGAAAGCCAGCAACTGAAACTAACAAGAATTCCAGCTCTCAGCTACTGGCTTATAGTTACAGTTTCCACGGGAACAGATGTTGGATCAGCACTAAAAATAAGGAACAGGCTGGAAAGAGACCCTTTTTCAGACTTTGCCTCTACCTTGATGTTGTTGTTCTGACCTTGCTCTCCAAACAACAGCCAGAAACCTGCTTTCAAAGTCTAGAGCACTTCAAGCTGGTTAAAGAGTGTTTCAGAATAAACTATTAACAATTATCATTTGCACTTTACGAACAATGGCCCTAATCCTGAAAACATTTACGCACTTTAATAACTTTACGCACATGAGCGGTCCCATTGCTTTTGCACTCAGCATCAACAAGTCTCCCAACACTCCCGCAAGGTAGGCAATAACGAAGGCCCCAGTCCTGCAAATACATACATACATTCAGGAGTAATTGCAGTAGTTCCATTGGAACAAATGGGATTGTTTGTGCATGTCAGCACTTGAAAGATCAGGGCCTCAAACATTTTGAATAGCAATATTTTTTAAAAAATCATCTCTTTACAATGTGCTATGATCTGATTAAAGTAACAAAAACTTTAAATGCCCCTGGAAGCTTTAAAAAAAAAAACCTTTGTTTTAATTTGATATCTAATTTCACAAAACACCACTAAAGGCAACACTGTTTTACATGAGACCTGCCGCTCTTGGCTGGTTTAAGGCATTCAGTAAAGCAACAGACCTCCTCAGGTGGTGGTGTCTATGTAAAAAGTGACTGGAGCAAAGCTAAATCATTTCACCTGACACAATAATATGTTGTTTCAATAGAGTAACAGATTCTCACTCTTCCACTGACCTGCTGTATTTTGATTTGAGAACAGCTCTAGTGCAATTTAGCCCATCAGAATCTTTAGCCATAAGCATGCAGGCTTTCTTCAAAGCATACTTTGCTTTCCTGAATGGAGTCTTATAATTTAACTCTTATCAGTGAGTAATAGGTAGCCCAGCAATCTGACTGGTTGGCTCAGGTTCTGCCTCACTAAACTCCCTGAAGTGCCAGTCAGGCACAGCGTTCATCACTTTTTATTCTACAGTGTTGTGTGACGCTGCTGGGTCCTTTCAAACAGCTCCCCCAAAGGGCAGTCCAGCAGAACTATGCCAGGTAGTGGACAGCCTGGTGAATCCAGGTTCCCTTTGCTCAGTTACAGGGCTGAGTGTTCCTTGCTAAAAAGCGTTTTCCTTTGCCGATCAGATTGTTCAGAGTGGGACCAGATTAGCAGATCTATCTGTGGGGGAGTAGCTGTGTTTCATCCAGTTTTGCTTACTGTTCTTGACGTGGTAGGGGAGCTTCTGGTTAAGAGTGTCAAGTATCAGAGGGGTAGCCGTGTTAGTCTGAATCTGTAAAAAGCAACAGAGGGTCCTGTGGCACCTTTGAGACTAACAGAAGTATTGGGAGCATAAGCTTTCGTGGGTAAGAACCTCACTTCACTTGCATCTGAAGAAGTGAGGTTCTTACCCATGAAAGCTTATGCTCCCAATACTTCTGTTAGTCTCAAAGGTGCCACAGGACCCTCTGTTGCTGGTTAAGAGTGGTGATTGAGACACACCCTGCAGATCTAGTGGGAGACATAGTAGGTGGAGAGCTTCCCTTTAGGAGGACAAGGTGCTAGCAGCTCTTAAACAAAAGATTGTTTTTCCAGTGCTCAAACAAACAAACAAACAAACCCAAACAGCCCCACTGCTTGCTGCTGACAATCTTTTTTGGGGGGAAAAGTTACCAAGAAGATGGTGAAGCAACATTGACAAAAACTGGACTTGGATTTCCTTGAGCCTTTTCCACCTGTTTTTGGTGTGATATGGAGCCTTCATTGATCTCCTGGTGATGGCACATAGAACATTTCCACACTGAATCTGTCAGCTGTGAGGTATTGCTGACAAGCCTCTGGATCCTGGAATAGATTGAGAGGCAGGTCTGCAAGGATAGATTAAGTTGCCCTTGAGTACGTTCCCATTTTCTCTTTCACTGGACAGAATAGCAAGGGGCAATTGCTCATCTGCCCCAGGGTCTCATATGTAGTGCTGCAAGATTCTGTCTGCCATCTTCCCTGTTCAGGCCACGAGGGCAAATAGCGAGATGGTTTGCCATCAGTAGATACAGCAGGTACAGTCACCTCTACATTGCTGCTTCATTGGATTGGAACACTATCCCAGTGTCTAGGAAAACTGGAAAAAATAATAGGAGTACTTGTGGCACCTTAGAGACTAACAAATTTATTGTAGCATAAGCTTTCGTGGGCTAAATTTGTTAGTCTCTAAGGTGCCACAAGTACTCCTATTCTTTTTGCGGATACAGACTAACACGGCTACTACTCTGAAACCTAGGAAAACTGGGGTACAGATGGGAACTAGCTGGCTGAAGTTCAGCTGGGATACAACAGGAATAACATTGGCTGCCTGGGGCAAAAAGGCAATGACAGAAGTAATGTGTCTTCAAGTGTGTAGGGTCTGCCTGCTGTTTATTTCTAAAGATTCCAGTCCTGAGGTTTTATCCGATGCTGGGTTGCTTCTGAAAGTACAGCTAGCTCCGGCATTTCAGCTGTGCTTGGCTAGAAGGTGTCAGACAGGGATTTTGCCTTGATTAGCCACATCTTTGTCACCCCATTGTGGATTACTGCAACATGCTTTTCTTTGGGCTGTCCCTGATGATCTCTGTGATTTTTATCTAGTGTGGAAGGCAGCTGCCCACTCCTCACTCCTCCCTTAGTTTTCCCACTTCTCCGGCCTAATGATCACATCCGTTTATAAGCCAGAATTCTGGTCACAACAGCCAATAAAGATTGGAAGGGGACTAATTGAAATACATTTTACCATAGATATGAAACGTACTTCAGTAGCTCTATAAAGTTTAAACAGGAAATCAAAGACTGAAGGCCAGCAAGTGTATCTAGCGTGGTCATGTAAGCCTGTATCAAGTGTCTCATGTATGGTCAAGCTCTAGTGAGTCTAGGGAAATAACTTAATTGGGCTTTTCCTAACACAGGTTTCTCCTTGTTGGGTATTTTCTAGGGCCTTGCTTGGTTTTAAATAATGAAAGCAACAGGACTGCTTAAAAAATGCTCTGATCATTTTAGCTGCTTTGCTCTGAAGTCCACTGCTCTTGGTTTCGGCTGCCTCTCTTGAGCCTGCCGCCATGTTGTGCAGCTTTCCCTTCTCTCCTTTTAAAAGAGTTCCATTCACGCTATGAGAACGTGCCATTACCTCAGGAATAAGAAGGGTGAAAGCAAGACTGGAATTAAGGGTACTTGCCGGCTAGAAAAAGAAGGACACACAGCAAGCAGCAGCTCCCAGTTGCAAAATGACCACTCGAGAGCTGTAGCTTCTACTTCTTGTGTTTTATGACACAGCAGACTCCCTAGCTGAGTCCGAGGCCGCTAAGCACAATTCGAGAACTAAAGTCTGTCACCTTTCCCAGTGTTCTTGAAGAATTTCAATATTGCTTTTTTTATAGGGCCCCATTTTCCTGATGCTCTGACTAGGCATTGCAGAGAAATTTTGATACTTGAAGGCTTCTAAGTTTTTCTTATAAGTACCCCCTTTCATTGGTAAATGCTTTGCCCACCCAACTGAGATGATCAACCATTTCCTGGACCTTGCATCTCCCACATAATCCATCTTTGCTTTTGTTTATTGGAAACAAATTACTATTTAAGCCACAATGGCCATTTCAAATTCTAAATACAGCCACTTCATGCTTTCTCTCAGGGTCTTGGAGTATCTCAGCATTTTCCACTCTTGGGCATGTTTCACGGAATCGTTTCCCCTTTGTTTCTTTTGCCCGTATTTCCTGCCATTCCTCTGTTAACTCGTTTTTAATTAGAGTTTTAAACTCCACTTTATTTAAAGGGAATCTCTAAATCAGCTTGCTCCTTTTTAACAGCATTTTTTTGCCACTTTGTCTGCTGGCTCATTGCCTACTACCCCTACCTGTGCTGGGAACCAAGCTATTACAGTAGAACCGCGGAATGGAGATTGTAACTCTGAAATGTTGGTAACTGGACAAAATGTTATGGTGGTTCTTTCAAAAGTTTATAATTGCCCATTGACTTAATGCAGCTTTGAGAGTTTACTATGCAGAAGAAAAATGCTGCTTTTAACCATCTTAATTTGTATGAAACCAGCACAGAAACAATTTCCTTACCATGTCAAATCTTTTTTTAAACTTTCCCCCTTTTTTTTTTGTAGTTTATGTTTAATACAGTACTTTACTGTATTTGCTTTTTTTTTTTTTTTTTTTTTTTTTGGTCTCTGCTGCTGCCTGATTGTGTACTTCCGGTTCCAAATGAGGTGTCTGGTTGCCCAGTCAGTTCATAAGTCTGGTGTCTGTAACTCTGAAGTTCTACTGTACTATGATTACACTCAACTGCATCAATTCTGTTGTTAACAGTAATATTGCATTAAGTGTATCATTTCTGTTATCTGAAGGGCTATTTTTTATTGGCAGTAGTCCTGATAAGGAATCAGACAAGATGACCATGGAAGTTGGGCATACATCTCTGACCCAATTCAATGTAAGCATTATCCCTACCAGTTCAGCCATCAAAACAGCTACAAAATTTGATAGCCTTAAAGCTTTCTTGATTCTGAGTATAGGAATACACAATGCTTCTCCCACTCTTCCTGCACATTTAACACTTCTTTTCTTCTTTCAGTTTCATTATATAATTCCATCTCTACCTCAGGAGGTATAATTTTCCAATTATAAAGCATTTGTCCACAGCTATAGATTTTAACCTCTTTTAGGCCTTTCTTTTCACTAAGATCCTTTGTCCACACTTTAACCCTATTGACGTGAGGCATATTGAGTTTTTTCCCTACACGTTGACTACTTAAGTCCCAGCATTCATTTTATGTTATCTTCATGTTACCATCTTCACTGCTTCCAATGACTTTGGCCCAAAAGGTTAGGGTTGTAGCTGTTTGGCTCAGCCAGATTTAAAGGGCCAGCCGCAGAAAGGCATGCTGGGAAAAAAGCTCTTATATAATGGCAACCTTGTAGTGAGGGAGCATCAGAAAATATGTGGTTGTGAAAGGAACTACTCCTCTCTATTACATACCACCACTATATTACATATATCAGTTGTAGCCTATAATCTGTTACATGTATAAGAACGCCCATACTGTATCAGACCAAAGGTCCATCTAGCCCAGTATCTTGTCTTCCGACAGTGGCCAGTGCCAGGGGCCCCAGAGGGAATGAACAGAACAGGTAATCATCAAGTGATCCATGCCCTGTTGCACATTTCCAGCTTCTGGCAAACAGAGGCTAGGGACACTTCAGAGCATGGTTTTGCACCCTGCCCATCCTGGCTAATAGCCATTGATGGACCGATCCTCCATGAACTGATCTAGTTCTTTTTTGAACCCTGTTATACACTTGGCCTTCACAACAATAATTTAGAATGTATTATGTATAGGGGCTCATATTTATTTAAGATCCTATTTTTGTTCACAAACTCTTTGTCTTTGCAAGAGCTCAGGTAGTCTTGCAGAATTTTCCATTCAGAACGTTACGTTGCATATATTGTAAATGAGGTGTCTTCTTTTCCAAAGAACACCACTATAATTTCAACTAGTTCCTCAAGTCCCTGAATCATTCTGGTCACCATCTGCTGTACCCTCGCTATTCTCATACATAAGTTCTTTTCCTTTCCTCATAAGAAGATGAGAACTGAGCATGAGATGCCAAGTGTGGCTTCAAACAGCACCTTACAAAATGCTGGAATAATTTCTTCTGACTGGTGTTCAATACCTCTGATTAAGCAGACCAGAATTTATTAGTTGTTTTGAACTGCTTCTAAGCCTCATGCCAAAGGTTTTAGAATTTCAGCCCCCCAGATCCTCCTTAGTCTCTTTATACTAACAGTATATAAGATCTCAAGTTATATTTCTGTCCTGTGTGTTGTCAGCCAACCACTACTCCATTCCCTTATTACTATGTCTTCTATCAGCCAGGATACAGATATGTGAAGTTGTTATTTGTTATTTTTATACAGTAGCACCTAGAAATGCTGGGATCAAGGCCTCTTTGGTGGTAGAAACACATAATAATTTAAAATCCCTGTCCCAAAGAACTTACAGTCTAAACAGACGAGACAGACCAAGGGAGGAAGAGAAAACAGGAGAGGTGAAGCGATTTGGCCAGGGTCACAGAGGGTCAGCAGCAGAGCAGTGGGAAAACCCCAATACAAGTCTCTGCTCCAAATCAGGCTGAGCATGGGTCTGAAAGCAGCTCTCTTACATCCATTAGAATGCTCTAATGCTAACCCCTGGGCTATAAGGGGATGGATTGCTCTCTGTTCTTTGGGGCCGGGGAAGGATTTGACAGAAAGGGTTGACAAACTTCAGAGGAGGACTCAACTTAATTATCAGTCTTTTTTTTTTTTTAAACCATGCACTCTGAAGGTGGGTATTGGACATTACCCATCCACCATATGTTGGGGCTCACCCAAATTTCCATTCCTAGCTATGGCACTGTTATAACCAAGCAAAATAATCATTATTATCGACCACGGATGTTCTATTATGAAAGAAAACACAAATCACAGAGCACTTCTGCTACGCTGTCTTCTGTATGCCTTCCTGTCGAGAGCTTCTAACAGAGATTGCGCCTTTGAGAGTGAATTGCCTCTGGGGGCATTCTCCGTTTGGTTCGTTAAGACCAAAGTATATTGTTTCCCAGGATTGTTGTGAATTTAGCCTGAGTATCTGATTAGAGACTTAAAAATTATTTATGTAAGGGCAAAATAATTTGTTTGAGGGCAGGAGGACCCTGTCTAGACCCAGATCATGGGAATCAGGCACCTAAGTACAGTCCCACTTCTGTTCTCTGCGTTTCACTCCTGGCTAGCTTAGGCGGCTCTCTGTTCAGTTTGGTGGCATCTGTGAATCCATTTTTTCGGTGCCTAACTCTCCCCACACAATTCATGGGGAACCTGGGCACCCAGCTGCGGACTGCGAATTCCACTAGGAAGTAGGGTGCTTAGGAATTAGGTGTTAGGACAATTGACTCCCCTTTGAGAATCTAGCCTAAAGTGACCATTACTGAGTAGTCATATTTCTGCTTCTGATCTCAAACTAAACTGGATAATCATATTTCTATTCTCAATTGCTACGGAGTCAGTAGGGCAGGGTTGACTCCAGAGAAAAGTTGATGCAGTAAATAGCAAACAAATGAACAGCAAAACGTCACATGCTAATCACCCAGATATCTTGGATAAGGTCCTGCCTCGCTATCCAATTTTCTTACCCCTCTTGTCTACATCAGTGTCAGCTGCTGAGAGGCTGGTGAGTCAGACTTTTCTATTGTGTTCTACACCTGCTTTCCTTCTAGCCCTTCTCTCCCTTAAAGGGATATCTAGCCTTGCAATTAAATATCCCCTCAATGAGCAAACCAGCATCATGGAAAAATCCTCAGGCAGCTGAGTCATTATTGCTCCCCAGTGCAATACAGCCTCAGTGCATAAAGTGATCAAAATGGTGGGTGCAGCGTATAAGGGATTTCTGACAGGGCTGCTGAAAAGGAGCTGGTAAGTGTGTGTTTGGCTTAGATATAGAAACACCTTATACAGGAGTGACATAAAAACACATAGTCCTTTGTTTGACTAGGGGAGCCTTCCCAGGGGACAGACCCACTCCAGTGTGTGGAGCCCTTTGTTACTAGGACACGGGTTCTCCTGATTTCTAATGGGCAACAGTAGCGAGCTCTGGGGTGGGATGGGTGTAGGGGAGTTCACTAGCTTGTGGAAAGGTCAGAGCAAACAGGCAGTGAGACCTAAAGGTCTGTGGCTGTACAGTGGGCCGGCCATATTCCGAACAGTGATAGGAAAGAGGAAGTGGCCAATTCCCACTTGAATTCTGCTCTCAGATTTTTGCATTTCTCCTACCGCAGTAAAGGAAAAGATACTCTTGCTTGCCCTATCACTGCCCCCACAGCCTGCCCATTTATGTGCAGGCACTGCTGGGGTGTGCCTCACTAATAGGGTTACCAGATGTCCCGATTTTATAGGGACAGTCCCGATTTTGGGGTCTTTTTCTTGTATAGGCTCCTATTACCCCCCCCCCCACCCCCTGTCCTGATTTTTCACATTTGCTGTCTGGTCACTCTACTCACTGATCTCGGGCCCTCCCACCACCCCTTAGAAGCAGGGGACTGTTCTTGTTCCTGTTTTGCAGATAGGGAGGTTCCTTTACTTGCCCAAGGTCAAACAGGAAGCCTGTGGTGGAACTAGAATTAGAATCTAGGTCTCCTAACTCTCAGCCCAAGTACCTCTTTCCTCCCCCTACATTGATCTTTATCTGATGCTGTCCTGAAAGCTCATAAGTACAGTTTTTGACTCCACCACTGATCTCTCCCCTCCCTGCCCCAAACTCCCTTGTAAAATCCTACCAGAATTGTTAGGCATGTGTTCCTTACTGTTGGTCTGAGCTTCAGTTCCATGTATCTTTGCACTTCTTGGCTTTGTCCAGGACAGACTGCATCAAAACATCACGTGTGTGTTCTCATCAGATTTCCAGCCTGATTTCTAGTTCAAAGGACCTTTTGATTCTCTACTTTGGAGGTTTGCCCATCACTAGTCTTATTCTATTCTTTGCTACCTACTTCAGGAGTCTGAGCTCTAAGGGCCCTGGTACCTTGCCTAACTTGGTAACTCTAAACTCCTATCTAGGCTGGGAGCATACACATGCTGGTTGTACTGATTTAAATGTGGCTGTAGCAAGCAAATTTCTAAAACAATCTCCCTATTCTATGCAGACCAAGATGTTTTGTTTTGTAAGGGTGTTACAAAGCCAGGCTATATAAGCTGAACTAGATAACAAGATGTGCTAGTGGATCGAAAATGGAATTGCAACAACTTAATGTCCTAAATGGAACTTACTGGACCGCTACAAACTTGGTCTATAGCACGGGCAGTGTGCTGGAGTTGTGGGAATTGTGGGCTCATTGCTTGGTAGTGTCCTAATATTTTGCTTTGAGGTTGGATGTTGCAACAGTACAAAAGGTACCAGCTGACCTAGAACTATGGCTGGGATCCTCCAATAGGCTTCACCTGGGCAGATCCCTGCAAGCATGCAGAGCCTCATATGGGGGATGGGAACTCAGATTTGCTTTATGGCTTTTTCTGCAGTATGTGGGGCTTACAAAATCTCTTTTGAAAAAAGGACTGTAGCTACTCTGGGTGGTGTCAAGAGACTGATCCTGAGAAGGTGGAAAAACTGTTTTCCCACTCTCAAAAGGTGGTGGTGGTTGTTTATATGGTAAAAAAACGCTCTATAGATTCCTCAATGATGTCACAATTCTTAAGAGGCTCATATGTGGTCTGGGAAGAACTTCTGTCTTATCTAAAGAACCATGCAGATGTGCTAATGAGGGATACTTAAGGTGCTAAGGGGCGGGGGCATAGCATCCAGGACTCTGTGGGGGAGGGGGGGTTCTGCTTGTCTGTAGTTCATGTTGTCCCTCTGTTTAGTATAATTGTTTTATAATCAATAGTCACTTATTAAAATCAAGCCATGCTACTGATTACCGGAGATACAAAACCTGATAGGAACAGACTAGTATTGGCACCCATCCCCATAGGATCTGGGCACTTCCTAAATTAATTAGATTGGCATAGGCTTTAATTCGGGGCAATCCTTGCTGAGCTAGAGCTCTAACAGCTGTACTTAAAGACCTGGCCGTTTCCACCCTCAGTGTGGAGGGAGTCTAACTTTCTTATTCCTTTTGTGAGGTGATTCTGTCATGTCTCTTTCTTCCCGTCCAATGTCTGTCGCAGGAGCTGGTCCCCTTCACTCCCTGACTGCTTGTTTACATTATTCTGCAGGGCCTGGGCAGCCTCTGCTGCTAAACTGTCCTGAGGAGGGTTCAGCTGAGGCCCTGTCCAATGGCCCCACCGATCTTTTGCAGCTTTAATGGAAAGACTTTTTGCTCTGGTTCTTGCTTCACCTTAACTGAATTCTCAGTTGTGACTTTCCTTCAGGGGGTCTCTTATTGAGCGCTGCAAATATTTCCCTTTTCTTCTTCCTTGGCACCTGGTATTACCTTCCTCTTCTGTAGGATTGCCTGGTGTCAATTCTCTACCCACCTCCTTCTAACGGGGTGATAGGTTGGAAGAAGCCAGGTCACCTGGAGACAAACTGGGTTTGGCTTGGGTTCCTTGCAGAACAGGAGTGCAGTGGGTTGTGGGAGGAACACACTTCATATTGTCAGAAGTTCCTTGAACCCTTTCGCTGCTGATTCTTGCTATGTGATGGCTGTTGCTGAGGTGTCAACGCTGTCCCGTCATAGGAGACTTAGCCAGTCTGTGGGTTAGCAATGGAGCGGGACGTGTTCATGTCCAGTACAGTTGGAACATCAGGTGGGACGAATGCTACAGTTAATAATCAGGGTGATGATGGAAGGAAAAGAGTCTTCCCCTATCCCCCGTGGAATGTTAAGCCCTCGCGCTCTGTGAGGGATACAGCAGGAGAAGGGTGTGGACTGCACTGAGGCAATATTGCAGAGGAGCAGCATCAGGATGAGCTTGGTAAAACCTCCCTTATTTGCCACTGGTGAGTTCTGGTGACTTTGGGGAGGGAGGAAGCAGGGAATCGGCTATCGGTCTCTGCAGCATCCCAGCCTTTGTTTTAAAAATGTTTCTAGCCCTTCCAGTTGTGAAGAGACTTTGCCAAAATCAACCCATGCAGAGCTGCGTTACTGAGTCTGCAGACAGAGCTCCAGGGCCTCTGCTGCTGATCCTGCCTTTCCACAGCAGCAGAGGGGAAACTGGCACTTCCGCATCTGCTATGCACAGCCAGGTGGCCAGCAGTGAAGCTGAAAAGATTCATGTCCATTTTGCTATGTTGCTGCTTGGGGAACTCTCTGAATAGCAGCAAAATCAGGGAGGGGGACTATCTGCAGGGAGGAAGACTGACAAGTGGGCTGGGGAAAGGGCTGAGTAATGGAGCCGTGTGTCTCACCCTCTAAAAGCAGCGGTGGGGATGGGGAAGGAGAGCAAGAAGGGCCTTGGGGGCATCACATTATCTGGACCACTACTAGCTAGAGACTGATCCAAAAGATGGAGCCCAGGGACTGTGCCCTGAGGGGGAGCCCAGGAGATGTGAGAGGGAGCTGGGTTTGTCACCAGGGAGTTCCCACTGGAATTCATTGGTGGGATTTGCTCACTGATCTTTCATCCCAGCTAATGATTAATGGGGAAAGGTCTTTCCTGTTCCCTACAGGGGTATGGGGGTGGGGTGGGGGAGGGGCAGAGTGTCATGGGAAAGTGCCATAGTAAATTATGACTTTTTTTTTTTTAATAGGCTTTTGGGCCATCTTACAGAACTTGTTTGAAGTATGCTATGGAGTTCTCTGTCACCCTGCAGAAAGGGGAGCATTTTCCATCAAATTCTGTAGCTTTTAAGAGTCATTTCTATCAGGCTCTCTGTTCCATCCCTGCTAAATTCTATAGGCCTTTTCCATAAGGGAGGAAAGGAAGAGGTGACTGTTTGGCTTTACCTAATGCTGTAGAATCAGGTGGCTCCAAGAAAGTAGCCAAAGGCCTGGGGTCTTACGATTCTCCAAATGAGACCTCTGCATCTTCGCTTGTTACTGGGAGCCTGCAACTAATGCTCAGAAATCCAGATTTTCCCCTGCCTTAAACAGGGCCGGACTGACCCATCACTGGGCCCTAGGCAAACATTCACTTCTGGGCTCCTACCTTTTAATGTGAATAACAACAAATAGCCGATATATACATATGCATGTGTTTCAGCCAGTATTTCTGAATTGTACAAGTCTTTCTAACGCCACCCTTTGCTGCTTGCATTCTTCTTGCTCTGGTTCCTTCTTTATATGCTTTGGTGCCCCCGAACGAGGCATTGTTTGCTATAATAGTCACAATGCCAGGAAATGCAACAGTAAAAGTGAGGAGGAGCAGAGATTTAAGGAAAGAAACGTAAAGATATGGGGGGGGGGGGGGCTGGGATACACTTCAGTGATGTTCCCCTCCAGTAAGTGCTAGCAAATTCCCATCTCTGCCTGATCACTTAATGCTGCTGGAGAAGGAAGTGGTTCCTTTACCCACTTCCTTCCTCATGCCTGGGCTCTCTTGGGAATAGGAAATGAGTCTCAGCTGTGGGGGAAGACGACCTTTGCCCACTCATCCACAGGTGTGGGTTTGCATGTGAACTGAAACAACTTCACTCGAGTAAGTGGCGTTGTGACTTTGTGCGCCAGGTCACAGCACCACTCACTCAAATTCGGTCTGGCTGCTCCACCGTTGTGATGGAGCTATAGTGGGGCTGCTGCTGTTGTATGTCACATTCTGCATGATCTATTGCTAGCTGAAAAACAAAAGAACGTGAAATTAAAAAGGGCCAGGGAATACTCTGTCTCTTGGAAAAGAATTGCATAGCATTTATGTACTAACCACTCAGATTTACTAAAGCTTTCACATATTGTTTCTGGAACAATAGCTCAGGTACAAGTGTGTCCCCTCTTTATCTCCTTCCATCTCTTCTCCCCTCCCCCCAAATCAATTCTATAATGGTTGCATGTATGCTAAAAATGTTTTTTGACTGTGGTATTCTTGCTGAACTGTTACCAGCCATCGCTGCAGTAAGATGGCTGTCTCATAACATTTAGCCTCTGAACTTAGCTCCTGTAGTATCTACGCTGGTTTCCCTTCAGTTTGTGTGCAGTGTCTCCTTAGAGCTTGTACTTGTGTTGAGATCAGTACCTTGCAAGTAATGCAACGTAGAGGGATTTCTCTAGTACTCCTCACATAGTATTTCCACCTCGTACATATGCATGAATGAACCCTCCTAGCACCTATGTGATGTAGAATCCCTCCTTTTAACTGCCAATGTTTATTTGTGGCTCGTTGGTTTCCTTTTATTTTGTATTGCGTGCTCGTCCCCTGCTGAATCTGCCTGGGGTTGGGGTCCTGTTATGACACCGCAGAATACCTTTTGTCTGCCAGTTGTATGAAATACAGGGCTTGCCAGACTCTCTCATTTTCCAAGGACCTATGAAAAGTACATTGGTTTAAGCGGCTTAATTTTTCCCCCCTGCTTCTTTAATTGAAACAGTAGTTCTTTGTCACAGCAGTCAAATCAGCTGTGATTTATTGGTATACAGGAAGCTAACCCAGCAGGGGACTGAGGGTGTCTCTGCTTTAGTGAGATCATCTAAATGATGGGGAGGGGAGAGAGAAACACCGTGAGGAGCTCAAGTGCTATTCTGGGGAACAGAGCAGAACTGGTTCGCTTTAGAGATAAGGTGGTTGCATGGGGAACTCCTGAAACTGTGTTCCTCACTGACCATGTGGCTGGCATAACAAATGTATGATGGTAAAGCATCTTCCATGTAATGTCACTGGACTAGCCTGGTGGCTGTGAAGCAATGTTTGAAGCACTCTCTCTATATATTTTAATTGCGTGGGGAAGTCCCCAGTCCCAGGCACCCATTTTGAATGCAACTTTCTGTTTAAAAATCGGTTTACATTTGGACATGCAGTTTTAATGGGAAGGGTACACTGTTTTGAAGCATACTACGGTGTGCTAATAGAGTAAATTGGAAGGGTTAGATTGCATCCAGAAGCGGGCTGAAGCACAAAGTTTGGGTCCAGCTCGAAATGTTCCATGGATCCGAGTGTGTTCAGATCTGGGGGTTTGTGTAGGTCAGTTTCTAAGTAATCCAAGCTGAGCTCATCCTGCAAAATGTGCTGGGACTGTTCATGTGAAGCTGCAACTTGGTGTGAATGTTTGCTTGGTTTATTTATAGACTCGCTACAGGCTGTCAGTGTTCGCCTGAAATGCCCCACTCTGTTAGCATGCGGTGTTCCCGATGGGAAAGGGTTAAGGGGGTTCTGCTAACTCACTGAGCCCTAGTCAACACTACAAACTTACCTATGTCACTTGGAGAATAAAAAATCCGCACCCTGTGAGCGACGCCTAACCCTGGTGTAGCCAGCGCTCTATCAATGGGAGGGCTTCTCCATTGACATAACTACTGCCTCTCTGGGGAGGTGGATTAACTACAGCAGTGCAGCTCCAGCCATGCAGCTGTGCTGATATAGCATTTTAAGTGTGGACCTGCCTGAAATAGGGTTACCATACGTCCGGATTTTCCTGGACATGTCCGGCTTTTTGGTCCTCAAATCCCCGTCCGGGGGGAATTGCCAAAAAGCCAAACGTGTCTGGGAAAATGCCGGCATCCCTGCCTCAGTCCCCTGCTTACGTGAGCGGCTCCGGCAGGCTGCGAGCTGCAGGCGGATTTCCCACTGCGGCGGCAGCTGCTGCTGCTCCCCCCAGACACCTCAGCTCTGTGTAGCTGAAGAGCCGAGCTGCCCGAGCGCTACCGGCTTCACGGTTTGCCGGGCAGCCCCCAGACCTCCAGACCCTGCGCCCCCAGCTGGGCGCTTCCCTTCCCGGGCTCCGGCTGCGCTGCGGAAGCGCCCGGCCGGGGACGCAGGGTCTGGAGGTCTGGGGGCTGCCCGGCAAACCGTGAAGCCGGTAGCACTCGGGCAGTTGTTTCGCGTGACTGGGAGGGAGGATGGGGAATGCGGGGTGCTCAGAGGAGGGGGCGGAGTTGGGGCGGGGACTTCGGGGAAGGGGCGGAGTTGGGGCAGGGCCAGGGCTCCGTGGAGTGTCTTTTTTTTTTTTTTTTTTTTTTAAACCTTAAATATGGTAACCCTACCTGAAATCTCTATGGGGGGGATTTAGGGTATGGGCTGTGTCCCAATAGAGGAACCTGAACAGCCAAACCCACAGAGAAGATTTGATGTCTGTCTTGCTCAGTTGTTAGTTAATAAAGCCAAACTCAGGAAGGGGATGATTTTTAGGCTTCGCGTGTTGTGTGGACTCTGCTTTTAGAGCAGGTGGGGAATACCAACTGCTGAGAAGACACTTCAGTACTGCCAGTCGCTGTGGTATCTGAGCGCCTCACAGATCCAGAGCTATTTGCACCCCTTTTATGTCTGTGTTCTGCAGGTGTTCGAGTGACTACGTTTACTGGCAGGAGTGTCTGTGCAGAGCAAATGCAACATGCATAACTCTGGAGACCAGCACTGTAAACCTGACCTAAGTGTCCTGCTTAGCCAGACAGGTCGTATGATACATTTCTGCTTCCGATGTTGACTATCCAATAGCTCCAAGCTGCCAATGATGCACCAAACAAGAATTATTCACAGAAACTACTTAGCAAATAATTCTGAATAGTGAATACATTTTGAGAAAATCTTGATCTGTTCCTGAAAACTTGCTCCCAGAAAGAGGTGAAGTGAATTAAGTTGTTAATTTCGAATTCATTTGGCGCAAGTTAAAAATATTCTTAGAAACTTTAGGCACTCCAGCGAGCCACACTTGGAGTTCTTCTGACTTCTTAAAACCAGGGTGATGATCAGATTGCTGATGAGACTGCAGCATATAACTAAAACAAACTCATCTGTAAAGTTTTTAAAAGCTTTTGGTGGGGCAACAATCTTGGTGCACTCACCCAGCGGCGGCTCCAGGCACCAGCGCACCAAGTGCATGCCTGGGACGGCAAGCCGCGGGGGGCGCCCTGCCGGTCCCTGCGAGGGCGGCAGTCAGGCAGCCTTCGGTGGCACGCCTGCAGGAGGTCCGCCGGTCCCGCGGCTTCAGCAGCAATTAGGCGGCGGGTACGCCGAAGCCGCGGGACCGGTGGACCTCCCGCAGGCGTGCCACCGAATCCGGGTGACCGGGGACCTCCTGCAGGCGCGCCACCGAAGGCTGCCTGACTGCCGTGCTTGGGGCAGCAAAAAAGCTAGAGCCGCCCCTGCACTCACCCCCATTTTAACACTTGACTGTTACTAAGCAAAATAATCCTATAAGTTTCTGAATGTTTGGTTTTTCATAAAGACCAAAAAAAAAAAAAAAATTGGATAAGCCTTTAGGCCAAGATCGGGAGGAGGGGGAAGGGAGAATAGAGGCCTAACGCTAAATTCCTACATTTTTTCCACTTTGCTGTATTTGGGTAACTAAAGAAGTGGGTAGATTCCCCCCCCTCCCCCCCCAAGAATCCTGAGCACATACCAGCTTCCATTGACCTCAGCTGGGATTTATGGCAATAGCCTATAGCTATGTTTCCCCAAGGATTTTCGTCTGACTTGACTAGTCTCTATTTCTTTAAAACAGAATTTTCAAAACAAACACCCAAGATTGTTTTCCCAACAAAAAGAGGGAAGATAGCAGGGGAAGGGAAATGAATATGAACCAAGCAGTAACATAGTTAATGGTAAAAAGAACAGGAGTACTTGTGGCACCTTAGAGACTAACAAATTTATTAGAGCATAAGCTTTCGTGGACTACAGCCCACTTCTTCGGATGTAGCCCACAAAAGCTTATGCTCAAATAAATTTGTTAGTCTCTAAGGTGCCACAAGTACTCCTGTTCTTTTTGCGGATACAGACTAACACGGCTGCTACTCTGAAACCTATAGTTAATGGTGCTGCTAAAGGTAGCCATCAAACTATCCGCTGTACGTAAAATTGTGACTTGCCCAGGATCGCTGAGTGACTGACCCAGTGAAGGAATCCAGCTCTGTCCTCTTCTCTCTCCATGCTCCAAATCTTCCCCCAGAGTGTTTTCAAACGTTGACACGAGCTTGCTATTTGGGCACCACAGGAAACTTCGGTGTGAGTTTGTGGCTGAGAAGGATTTCAGTAGCATGAAGAAGTACTACCAGGTTATCCAGGTCATAGCTCACACCCCAAAGGTCATGAATGCCTACCGTGTCTCTTGACCAGTGTGCTCCTCAGGACTGGCACAGAAGCCCTGGTTTGGAGTTGGTAGCTCTTCTGGGTGAAAACTCAGACAAATTATCAATGCTCCTATTTGTGAATGGTGAATGTGCATGGTGCTTTGAGAGGCGTCTAGACTTCCATGTGCTTCTCTGGTTCCACACCTCTTGAAACTGCCAGGTTAGTTGTTCCTGTGGCATTCCCCAGCCTTTCTCTGAGCATCTAGCCACTAATGCTTCTGGCTTGAACCAGGAAGGGCAGAAACTCGGGGAAACAAAAACTTAACCTCTATCCAGTGTTAACCAATGTCTTATATGCTCCACCCCAGTCTGAGGTTTGAGGAAGGTTCAGGGTCAGATCCCGTTTAACTTGCCCAGGTTCATTTAAACCTTGTCTGAAAGAGAAGCTGGTATTCCTCAGCCCGAGAATGGAAGCTAGTGGGGTACCCTGGGTGTCTTGCTTGACTTGGCTCTGTGACCAATCCTCCCTGGCCAGGGACCCTTTGCTGGTATCACTTCCTAGTAAATCGTACTTAGACAAGCTGCTTGCTAGGAAGGTGTTATGCCTCCCTGACTGACTTAGTACTCTACAAACCAGCTTGCAAACACCTGGACATATCCCTTGGCTTGCAAGCTCCTCCTTTGTTGGGGGAAGAGTTTGGGGTGAGGACTAGGTTCCGACTGCACTTTCTAACGATGCAATATTCCTCTCCTAGAGCAGAGACGTGAATGTTTTGCTAGACTGGATGGGCCTTGGCTTTGAATGAGATTGTGGTGATGTGATGTGTGGCGTTGATACAGCACCTCTCACTGGGAAGGGTCCCAAAGCTCTTTGCAAGCTGTGTATCTACCACCCCGGAATGGCTTCTCCTGCCATTGGCATGGAATGGAAGTGGCTGGAGTGTAACAATCAGAATTAAAATGTGGCCAGAAGGACACTGAGGTGAAATGCCCTATTTCCTCGAAGTGCCATGGATCTTTAATGACAATAACTCATCAGGATGTCCCTTTTTCATCTCACTTGAAGGAGGGAGGCATGCATGCAGTAAACTCTTAGGTGCAGGAAATCTCTCCTAATATGTCTTTATGGTGCTGATCACAATGGGCCCCCAACCTCAGCTGGTACTATCTCCGCTGGTACTGTCTTATAAATAATACAAATTATGCCTGATATGCTAATTCCAGGCAACCTTTTTCTGCAGGTTATCCAGCTGCAAACATCTGAGCAAGATGTCGCAGAAGAAGACTACCAGCAGGAAATACGGGTGGCGGTGGAGTGCAGGGGGAACAAAACTCCTGAGAGCCCACCTGAGAGCCAGCGTGCAGGTAAGGCAGAAAGATGTGTCCTAATGGCCTTCTGCAATGATACAGGGCTTCTCCTCCAAGGATCTTGATGTGCTGGAAGTCTCGTCCCCCCCCGGGTGAGGTGGATGATACTGGGAGTCTGTTGAGGCACTGAGTTTGGATGGGCCCAGAGGTGCCCGGCCTATTCTTGCTACTTGTCTTACAGTAACACCAGAGGCTCTAGACCAAGATCAGAACCCTATTGTGCTAGGGGTACTTATACATGGTAAGAGATGGTCCCTTCCCTGCAGAACTTGCCAGTTAATTAGAGCAGACAAAAGGTGGAAGGAAGGAAGGAGTATCCCCACTTCACAGATGGGGAACTGAGGTGCCTAAGCTCACCCAGGGAGCCTGTGCCTGAGCGAGGACTGAGCCCAGATCTCCTGGTGGCTAAGGCACTGGAGCAGGGCTCTGATCACGCTTCTTCTCGAGGCCATGCTGGGTTGTGACACAGCTGGGAGAAATGCGATTCCCACCTCCCCTGCTATAGCAGGGGCCATTCTCCTCCCTTCATAGAAAGCACCGATTTGGGCTGTCCCCTAGCCAGAAAGCAGCTCTCCTGCCTCTTCCAGGGGGAGCTCATTCCTTTTGGACTTCCATTCCAGTCTGCCTGGCAGTGGTTCCAAAGGGACTGCAATGCTGATGTTGGAAGAAGGGCTATGTTGGCTTGGCTTGCTCTGGGAGGCTCAGAACAGGATGTGCCAGAGTTTGTTCCCTAGTTGTTGAATGGGTGGGGCAGGTGCACAGTGGTGGCTATCAAGGTGGAATCACAAAGGAGGAGCTGCCACTAGGTTGGGGACTGGCTTGAGGGAGGCTTGTTACTCTTTGAGTAGAGCAGGCTTTCCGAGTAGGGGCTATTTTTTTTGAGAGAGTGAATCAGGTTAGATTTGCCCCAGGTGAGTCACAGCACTGAGGAGTCTCCTGATTACTGTATCAGTAAAACCTGGTGTGTCACCCTCCGATAACATCCTTGCTGGCAGCACCGCCTTTCTGAGCCCTTGGAAGCTGCATGAACTGGCTTCCACAGAGGCAAAAAGAAATAATTAAATGGTGCAGTCCTGTGACTTCAAACAGCTTCTAAGGAAAGCACGTTCTGATCTTTCCTTCTGAGCAAGTTCCAAGCTGAGAACTATGGGGGAGGGATGGACATGTGAAAACCACTTAAGGTGACCAGATGTCCTGATTTTTGGGTCTTTTTCTTATATAGGCTCCTATTTACCCCCCACCTCCTATCCTGATTTTTCACATTTGCTGTCTGGTCACCCTAAATCCACTGTATCTAGAAGCAGAAGTATTGTCTGTTATTACAATTCCACTTAATCCCGACTGAGATCAGAGCCCTGTTGGGCCAGGTGCTGTACTAACACCTCGTACGGCTGTAGAGTTTCCAGTCTAAGGGTGTGTCCATGCTGCAGTCAGGGTGTCTGATTGTAGCACATGTAAGCTGGATTGCTAACGAGCTGTGAAGCCAGGCTGGCCACCTGAGTACGTAGCCAAAGGCACAGGCAGGGTTGTACTTGGGCAGCTGCCAGGGGCACACCGCTATTTTCAGCAAGCTGGCTCGGGTAGGCCTACGTGTGCTGCAGTCAGGTGTGTCTGTGTACCTGAAAAATAAATACACACACACACAAGGAGATATACCTATCTCATAGAACTGGAAGGGACCTTGAAAGGTCATAGAGTCCAGTCCCCTTGCCTTCCCAGCAGGACCAAGTACTGACAGATTTTTTGCCCCAGATCCCTAAATGGCCCCCTCAAGGATTGAACTCGCAACCCTGGGTTTAGCAGGCCAATGCTCAAAGCACTGAGCTATCCCTCCCGCCAGACCGGACCAATGGTGGGAGAGGAAGCGGGCGCAGCGAGGGGAAGTGACTGGCCCAAGGTGACACAGCAGGTCAGAGAAGGCATTCCCATGCAGCGCCCTGACCGCTAGCCTGGGCTGCCTCTCTAACCCTGTGCCAGGCTCTCTGGGACTAAAGCAAGATTTATGCTGTTGATTAAAACTCAGTTTCCCCAGACAGAGACTGAATAGGTTATGGCCGCTGAACTACTGGCTCTCCCCTTTGCAGGAGAGAGGTAGGGGTGTGTGTGTGTGTGTGTGTGTGTGTGTGGGGGGGGCAGCTTGCTGAAGCTGACACTGCTGCTGTCCATGCTGTACTTTGGAGAGAGGAATTGGCTCTCCGGGGCTCCCACTGCTCAAAGCACTAACTTTGTTCTGATCTATAAAAACCACATCATTTTCCTTACAGTAAATATGAGGGTGGCAGCCCCTCAGCCGCTGTGAATTGTCACAGCTCCACTGCGGCTCTGCCCCTAGAGGTCTGGATAGCTTCTGTAGGTAATCTACTCCTTGGGGAGGCATATAGTTGTGAATAAGTGGTTGGCGTTACTTTGGAAGAGAACAGTCGTGGCTAATTGGGACACGGGGATGCTGTACAGTTGACCCAAACCATACGCTTATTTCTCAGCTGCACAATTTCCAGCACTCTGGCCAAGGCATCAATTCCCCCGTGCATTGCACTAGTGAATAAACAAGGGGAAACCTCCCTTAAAGCAACATTTTCCCTGAACGAAAGTCCCAAACTACAAAATAAGAGCACAGCAGGTGGGGAATGCCGCAGCAGGCTTCTATCTCCAAAGGCATTTCTGTGGCATCTGCCGCTCCAGTAGCTGAGAGCTTTATGAGGGTTAAGAACCCAGTAAAATCTCCACCCTGAGGCACTCAGGTCTCCAGTCTACTGTGAGTGTAATCAGGTGCCTGTTTTGAACACTGTCATTTCACTGTTCTGTGCTACGCAGCCTCCCATCCAAGGAGCTCGAAGCACTGTACAAAGGTCAGTTAACAGCCTCTCCTTGCCACAGGGAGGTAGGTGGCATCATTCCCCTTAACAAAGCAAAATCTGCGGCACAGCGAGGCTAACGGTATGTCTCCGCTCCCGCCAGGAGACAGCCCCAGCCCGGGCAGAGCAACTTGTGCTAGTTGGGGCTCAAGCTAACCTGCTAAAAAGAGCAGGAGAGACACTGCGGCTAGGGTAGGGTGACCAGACGTCCCGATTTTATCGGGACTGTCCCGATATTTGCTTATTTGTCCCGCCTCCCGACCTACCTTCGGTCGGGACACGAATTGTCCCGATATTTTGCCTCCGCTCACAGGCGGAGCGGAGCCCGGAGGGGGCTCGCGCCCCCCCCCACCCCGACTCCGCCCCCTCCTTCTCCCATTGGATCCCTCCCCAAATCCCCACCCTGGCCCCGCCTCCAGCCCCACCCCCTCCCTGCCCCATTGGATCCCTCCCCAAATCCCCGCCTCTTCCCCAAGCATGCCGCATTCCTCCTCCTCCCCCCCCCTCCGAGCCCTGCGCTGATCAGCTGTATGGCGGCGCACGCGCTGGAGGGAGGGGGGAGGGGGAGACGGCGCGGAGGCAAGCTGGTGGGGGGGGGCAGGGCGTGGAGCTCCGGCGGCCGTTTTTTTTATTTTGCTCTGCCGCTGGCGCTTTTTTTTTTTTTTTTTTGCTCCGCCCCCCCCCTGCGTCCCAATATTTCACCTGTGTGATCTGGTCACCCTAGGCTCAGGCTCTCAAGCCCACCCAAGCTCCAGCCCGCGCTGCAATGTCTCTACTGCTGGTTTTAGTGCTCGCTCGAGTCTGCGCACCCGGGTGGGGAGGTTCGCTCCCGGTTGCGGTGTAAACCTACCCTAAGTGACTTGCCCAAGGCTGCACGGCACATCTGTAGCAGAGCAGGAAGCTGAGCACAGTCCAGTGCTTTAACCTCAGGGCTCTTATTTTCTCTTCAGCAAGACCAGGAAATGGATACAGCAGCTAGACCAAACATCCACAGCTAACTGTCTCTCCCCGGGTTGGGAGCTGAGCTCGACAGCAGGACCTAAGCTCCGTGGCAGCCAAGCCAGAGAGTAGCTGGGCTTGTATTCCAAGCTCCCCGGTGAGCGCCAATGGGGCTCCCAAGCTCTGTTTGGCAGCGTCTTCAAAACGTTCCTTGTTCAAGCCACATGTACCGCCATTCCACAGCTACTTAGAGCTACGGGTTAAGCTTTCTGGACAATGAGGGTTTTTCTCCTGGCGGTGAGCGTCAAGGGAAATGAAAACAAGGTGAAGTGACTCTGCAGGGTGGGGTGGAATTGGGGCAGCGAGAAGAGTTTGCAGCCTGGTCAATGCAAGGAAAATCAGTGTGTTAGAAAACAGGTTGACTAACATGACTTTGCCTTTGGCTGGCCGTGCTCTAACGGGGCCCAACCTGCTTTTATATGGGACGCTTCCCCACCACCGCCCACAGACATAGCCAAAAAAGGGCTGATGAGCCCACCTTCAGTTTTGCTTGTACCCTGCTGGTGCTTTGGCTCCAAGTGTCCTTCCTGGCTCAGGCTTTGCTAATTGGTGCCTCAGGGCAGGGCTAGCCTGGGGTTGATCTGTGACTAACATACCCATTGTACAATCATAGGAGAGAGGAACCTTCATTTAACCCCTTTCTCAATCAGATCCTGCTGTCAGCGCCTCTCTTAAAGGGACACTAGCCTGATAAATCAGCTATTGGGGAGCTGAGAGCCAAGTGTCTTTGGGATCTTCTGCCTGAGCTCAGGAGTTGGTTTGGGAGGGGAATTCTGAAAGCCTTCCATGGAAACTAGAAAGAACGTGGCTTTGTTTTAGCCGACCCCCCCACCCCCACTGTAAGGAAGACTCCACCTGCTTCCTGTGGGTAATGGTCTCTACACCAGTGGTGACCAAAAGAGGTTTTCTGCTCCTATTAGTACAGCAGGTTCCCTGCAGTAGTGGAAGAATGAGCTGGAGGCTACCTTGGCTTGACTCTGCAGTTGAGTTAACAATTCTGAGGATGCTCAAGTTCTGCTCTCCTATACCTACCTAACCCCGTTCTGCAGAATCTTTACTGGCGATGTACAAGACAGGAAGATCCCAGCTTGACCCTGAGCCCAGGGTGAGTTTGTGGGGCTGTCAGAGAGGGAAGTAAGTGCGTGTGTGCGTGTGTGCGTGTGTGCGTGTGTGCGTGTGTTTAAATACTGCTGATAAACTTGGAAAACTTCAGCTGAGAGTTGCTGGGGACTGACAAACATGTAACCCCAAAGCATTTCTGTCTGCATGTCTCAGAGCAGAACAGTATTTGTCACTGGGTGGGCTAATGTAGCAATTTAGGAAGGAGACTTCCTTCCTTCTCTGTAAATGGGAGATGTCGCCATTAGCTCCCTCCTGCACAGACGGCATAATCCCCTCAATCGTTAGGTGCATAGGTAGCAAAATGTGGCTTCATAACTGAAACTGAGAGGACGGTACTAAACACACAGTCTGTTCCTATGGAGAAGGATTGGTTACAAACAGAAGCATAGGAATGGCCCCCTAGTTTGGAAAAACGTTAGTGCGATAGTCAATGGAGTGAGCATCTGTATAGCAATGGTCTTGACTTTTCCAGGCCCAGCTGTTTCCTAGAAATACCACACTGAGCCCTGCTGGTGGCTGTAGTATCACCAACTCCAGGCATTCAAAATCATGAGTCAGGCTCCAAAAAAATTGAGTTTGCCTTCTGGGGTTTGAGCAGTTAGTGTTCCCTCGGGTCACATTTTCAAGCTTTTCTCCACAACCATGAGGGCTGTAAACTCACTTATGTAATGAAAGCTGCGATTTTCATGCCTGGGCTTTTAAGAAAACCGTGGACTCCGTACTCACAACACACACATGAGTTGGTGCCGCTTTTGGCTGACGGTTTGTGTGAGGCAGGCAAGGCGTCTCTGGTGATCTCATATTTCCATACAGAGAGGGTAGCGTGGTGAACATGGCGCTGCTCTATGCAGTGTGGCTGTTGCTGTGTTGGTCCCAGGATATTCGAGATAAGGTGGGTGAGGTAAAATCTTGTATTGGACCAACTTCTCTCTGTGAGAGAGACAAGCTTTTGAGCCACAAAGACCTCTTTTTTCAGGTCACATTAGGAACAACGCATAAGAGAAAAGAAGAGCTCTGTGTGGCTCGCGCGCTTGTCTCTCTCATCGAGAGAAGTTGGTCCAATAAAATATTTTTATTTTTTTCCCCTTACCCACCTTGTTTCTCTATGGAGCTGCTCTGTAACTTGTATGTACTGCATATGGGGATGGCTACTGTGAAATAGCAGGCTGTCAGGAGGCGCAAGCAGGAATGGCAGAAGAATAGCCCAGGGCAAACCAACCCTTAGTAAATGCTAGAGGGTTGCCATAAGACAATGGCGCAAAGCCATTGGCTCCGAGGAGTCTGGCTCCACCGCCTGCTGAGACCCACTGAGTTGGTTTTGATGAGCAGGGCCAAGGCTGAGAGCCAGGAAACAGAGGGGACTATCTGAAGAGAGGGAGGTAATGGCAGAGGTGCTGTTTGGAGAGGAACCAGGCTGACACAGGCATCTGCTGGGGGGTCTGAAGAAGCTAGGCCTGCCTGAGTTAACGTCGGAGGGGACGGTAAGTTCTAGGGAAGATCGATGTGCATTTAGACAATTGGTGGTTTTAAAAATCCTTTTCTCTTGTGCTTTGTTCCCAATGTGGTAAATACCAATACTTTGGTGTAAACAGGTTTTCTGGTCGCTCTGTTCACCAATCTTTAGTGTCTCAAAGGGAAGAACAGGAGTTGCTGAACCCAGTTGGAGCCGCTGGGTAAGCGCAGTTGAAACCCAGGGTATTGCAGCCGAGATCCTGCTCTAGGAGTGGAAGCATTGCAAAATTCCACCTCAGGAGAGGTGACAGCATGAGGCCTGACATCAGCGGGGTGTGCTCTCAGGGAGGGGGGCAGAGGTGGAGCCAGCCTTGTGACCATGACAGGCTCTGTGTTTATCTTAGCCAGATGCAGAATGTAAACTGGCTGCTTAGTCTCCCTGAGAGATAAAAATACATAATTTATACTTCAGATGTATAGCCTGTTTCATCTAAGGGTCTCAAAGTGCTTCACATATATTAAGTCTCTCAAACACCCTTGGGAGGCAGCTAAGTTTACCCAGCTGAAAAATACTTAAGGCCCAGTGAAATGATTTGCCCAAGGTAAGTTGATGGAGATGGAAAGAGAACCTAGGAGTCCCAGATCCTACTTGGAACTCCGTACTGGGCAGAAAATCCTAATGCTGTTTAAAGGAAACTGTTAACCCTACAACAACTTTTTTTCGAACTCTTTGGGGTCAAGTGGGTTTTCATTTTCCCCCCGCCTTAAATCTTGCATTGCTACTAGGCAGTTTGACCTAAAGGATCATTCACTTAGACCAGCAGTTCTCAAACTTTAGCAACCTGAGGACCCCCATTTTGATTTTAAAATGTTCATGGATCCCCAAACTGGCTTCTAATTTTCCCCGGGGATGCTCAATCCTGGCTCAGCCCCAGGCCCTGCCCGCTCCTCTGCCCCTCCTCTTCCCCACCTCTTTCCACCCCCTCCCCCGAGCGTGCCCTGTCCCTGCTCCTCCCCCTCCCTTCCAGCACCTCCTGCACGCTGCTGGGAGGGAGGGGGAGGAGTTGATCAGTGGGGTCCGTGGCTCCGAACATGATGTGTGGACCCCCTGGAGTACCCTCGCGGACTGCCAGGGGTCCGCAGACCCCAGTCTGAGAACCGCTGACTTAAACCCTAGTTTTACAAAAACCCCTCATGATATTTGTCTCTTCACATCTTTCAGCATAAAAGCAGATTTTGGTTTGGGTTCAAATACTCCCCTGCAGCTCCGAGAACCAAGGAGTGAAACTGACTCATCTGTTTTTTGCTGTCTGCGCTGAGAGAAATACCAAGAGTGAACAGCAGACCTGGTGGAAGGTTCAGAAGTCTCTGAACTAAGGGTATTTATTTTAAAAATGACTTGATCTCTGTATCTTAAGCCCCGTCCCCACTGGCATTGTGGATCTGAATCTGAACTGCCGATCCAAATACCTCCAGCTCAGGGGAATTGCACATTAGGGTCTGAATTACATGGTGTGGGTCTGTCTCTACTTAGTCACTGTGAAAGTGACCTGTGTTCGTGTTCATGGTGTGCACCTGTGCATCGTTGGTAGAATAGTTACAGAACAGGATTGGAAGACTGCTAAAGGGGAAGCGGGCCGTCTCCCGTGGCTGTTGCTCGTTTTAATGCACTTTCACTCCACAGTCTTGGTCTAGTGTGGATGCATGCAAAATTTTGGGCATGTTTTGGGCCCCACACTACAAGAAGGATGTGGAAAAATTGGGACGTATCCAACAGAGGGCAACAAAAATGATTAGGGGGCTGGAGCACATGACTTATGAGGGGAGGCTGAGGGAACTGGGATTGTTTAGTCTGCAGAAGAGAAGAATGAAGGGGGATTTGATAGCTGCTTTCAACTATATCTCTACTCCATATGACGTGACCCGATTATAACATGAATTTGGATATAACGCAGTGGAGCGGGGCTGCGCGCTCCGGCAGATCAAAGCAAGTTCGAGATAACGTGGTAAGATTTTTTTCGGCTCCCGAGGACAGCGTTGTATCTGGGTAGAGGTGTACCTGAAAGGGGGCTCCAAAGAGGATGAATCTAGATTGTTCTCAGTGGTACCAGATGACAGAACAAGGAGCAATGGTCTCAAGTTGCAGTGGGGGAGGTTTAGGTTGGATATTAGGAAAAACTTTTTCACTAGGAGGGTGGTGAAGCACTGGAATGGGTTACCTAGGGAGGTGGTAGAATCTCCTTCCTTAGAGGTTTTTAAGGTCAGGCTTGACAAAGCCCTGGCTGGGATGATTTAGTTGGGGATTGGTCCTGCTTTGAGCAGGGGGTTGGACTAGATGACCTCCTGAGGTCCCTTCCAACCTTGATATTCTATGATTCTATGAAAATGGCTCAGAAAAATACTTCAGAGGAGACTTGGACTGTGTCTTCACTGTCCAAAAAGGTGCAGGGTTTTAGTGAGGTAACTAGTGCACACTGGCTACCTCGCTGTAAAATCCTAGTGGAGATAAGGTGCAGGTAGTTTGTACTGCAAGGTAGCTAGGTGTGGTCAACACAACTCTCCCTGTCCCCCACCTGTGGTTCACCTTGCCTAGACTACATTGCAGTAAAACTACAGTGCCTTGTTTCCACTAGGTTTTTACAGCACGGTAACTAATGCCCATTAATTACCTTGTAAAAATGAAGAAGCCTGAGCTTCAGTGCCTGTTGGTGTTAATCCTGTTTTGTTTCTGTAGCGTGTAAGGACCAACCAGAAATGGGGCTCCATGGTGCTAGGCCCTGTACAAACAGGGTCTGAGTCCCTGTCCTGAAGAGCTTAGAATCTAAATAGACAAGACCTAGAGGGTGGTGAACAATGTGATGTCAGCAAACAGCATGTTAGTGCCACGATTATTGGGGCAGTGGTGGAGAAGGGGATCAGCTGAAGGGAGAGGGAACATGGAAGGGAAGTGAGACTAGAGAGATGGGGCGGGGAGAAGTGGGTAAGGAGGGCAGGTGTGGATTGAGCGGAAGGTGAAGATTGAAAGGAAGGGGAAACAATCAGCCCAGGATATAAGAACATTCCATCAACACTATAGAAAGCTCTGTGTCTCCGGCTTGTGGGGATCAGGCTGTGGGTATAACAATAGCACATAGATGTTAGGGCTGGAGCCTAGGCTCCACTATCTATGCTACTACTTTTTAGCCTTGCAGCTCAAGCCTCCGTCAATTGCCTGGGGCGCTGAGACTGGGTGCCCTGGGTTTCTCTTTGAAGTGTAGATGTATCCTCAGGCACCATTGAAACCAGGCAATGTGGCTGGAGCTTGAGAGAGGCTCCAGGAGACAGAAGTGAATTGCAGTGTCTCAGATGCAGACAGATTCTTGGGTGGCGGTTGGGGGCTGACAAAACAAAGCTTTGGTGGCAAAGTTTTGAGAATGAAAGTCTTCCATTCTCTACAGAATTGTCTTCTGAACTGGCAGTTGACTAGATTTAGCCTGACTATTGCTCTGGGAGCCCTTCCTTTATCTACACACGCCTGGCAACCCCCGACAGCCTTGGGGTGGGGGTCAGCCAAACTTTCATAAGGCTGGACTGCAATCCCCTTACTCACACGGAACAGTGTCTTACTCCACAAGTAGTCATGGGGTCAGGGTACCACTTCGTGTCAGGGTATCTCCATTGATACGGCGCTGGTTTGCTAAGGACTCCCCGATGACATTGGTGTCTCTCTCCCAGACTGTTCAAGCCTGACAAACAGATTGTAGAGAGAGGGATACAAAATCCTTGATCCTGGTCCCCAAACTAACATTAGCATGGTCACCGCATGGACCCCTCCTCTTAGTTCCCAGAGAATGGAATCCAGGTTCGATAGAACTTCTTTCAAACTCAAGGCATTGCATGGTAATTTAGGGTAATGGTGCTACTCTATCAAGTGGAGCAGCTATTGTTTACCAGTGCAATGCTCGGTTACTTCAAGAGACCTAATGATGGCACTTGATACATAGCTCAATTGTTGTAATAATGAGGACCCACCTTGTGTTTTTCCGAGATGCAATGGGGTGGCAGGATGGGGTTAAAAGTCCAACAATCTGGAACTACCTGCCCTTCAAAGATGAACCTGCTGCAAGAGGAAATGTTGCTGGACAAGAGTTTAAACAACTTTTGATTTATTAAATGTCTGCAGAATGATAGAAGGAGCCTTAGAAACCTGTGGTGAACATACTGCGTGTGGTAGGTGAAGATGCAGTGGAGGCTTATGGGCTCACATTTGAGAATGAGGTGGGATGAACTCTCTAGATGTAGTCTTACAGAATACCGATGGATACTGTTCCCTAGAAAGGATCTTGCCACTGAAAGGCAACAGTGTTTCCCCTGTGTACAGTAGCAATGGGAGACAATACATAGGTTAATACTGAACCATAGCTTACGTCTAAAACGTATGAGTTTGGAGAACGGTCGGATTCCAATCACTCAGCTATCCAGGGTATTTGCAGATCTTTCAGTCATTCCTACTTTGAAGGAACAATTGAGAGATCTGCAAATGTTGTTAAATCATAAATTCAGAAAACGGATAAACCAGGAAGACGCAGTAGCTGGCCTGGATGTGAAATAAAACTGCTTCCGGAAAGATAGCGTTACATAATGAACTGCACAGTGTCCACCATGAGCTAGGGTACAACTGGGCTTTTTGAGTGTGCATGTGTATACATTCAGTGGGAGTGCGAAAATTGCTCAAGACCCTGTTCTGGCCAGGCTTTTAGTTTAATTTTGCAGACCAAGCTGTTCAGCTAAGGGTTGCTAATCATCCATGCTTTTGGGGGCTTACCTGGGGCAAATCCATCAAGGCTTGTGCTGCTTTGAGCCAACAGCCACGCCTTCATCACGCAGCAATGCTAGGATGATGTAGGTTTCATATGGCTTCTTTCTCATGCTGTACCCCATGGAGGTACAAGTTTTCTCCTCCAGGACCTGGTGCTCCCTGTAGGACTTCCCAAGACTGTTCTTGCTGAGACAGAACCAACCCGCTTTGGGTATGAGCTGCAAACTTGATGGCTCCAGCCCTGAAGTCCCCTCCCCCAATCATGAGGTGAATTCAAATGGTTTGCCCTGACTCTGTGCTCAGCCCAGCCCTGAGAAACTGTATTTAAGCTGTTCTCTCCCACTTTTACATGAGGTTTCCCCTCATTCCAAAAACCGAATCTCACAAATTATGGGAAATGGGAAAAGCACACCCTGTCATACTCCTCTCTCCTCTTGATGTTTAAATTGGGGCTGAATGTTAATACTTGCCTGGACCAGGCCAGAAATTGGTCATCTCCCTGAAAGTCCCCAAACAGATAATTCTTGTGACTTTTAAAAGTTCACTATCCTAAACAGTTCTTGGGAAGAAATCCTGGGGGAAGGAGCCATACCAGTGCTATTGTAGGAGTTTGACTAAATAAACAGCTCCCACTTACGGCTCAATGACCACTTCACCTCCAGGAGTTATTCACTGATAAACTCCATAAATTTTCAGGAACAACCGTTTTATCACTACCCGTGTTGTCCCCCGTTAAATGCTACAAGGTGAAATCAAGGGAGAGAGGCGGAAAACAGGACAAGGGAGCATGAGAGAGAGAAATGGGGTGATCACTAGAAAAATTGATCAGATCTTTTCAAAAGGGGGTGGGTGAGAAATGACTAAAGGGGAGAAAACATGAGGTAGTGAAGACCCTCTTTGATAGAACAGTAACAAGTTAATATCTGCCGCTTTTGTTTCTGCGCTGCCCTTTGGGTATTTCTGAAGCTTTGTTAGATGTAAGGAGGCGATGGCCAAGCAAGGTTGTATTTCAAAAGGCACAAGGAAGAGTTTATTGCTGTCTCTGCCTGTATGTGGGCTTCCATGAAGTGATTTATTTGGACATATGATCCAAGTCTCTGCTCCACTGTTTCATTTATGACCTGCAGTTTATGGTAAAATGATGAAATGACATCTCTTTGCAGTGTGAAAATACCCAACTGCAGTCTCCATTACAAATGCAGTAGAAATGTTTCTAACATTCACCTTCAGAGAGTTTCAAGCTGCATTTTTGTCACCCCACGTGTCTCTTAACTTCAGCAGATTATGTGACCTTGAACTAGGTGAACCTGGACAGTTTGGCTGCTGCATGTTCCAAAAGCGCCCTGGAGATCCAAGTACATGGGGGGAGGGGAAACTGTTCTTTAAACCCCAGAAAGAAAGAGAAAATGTTAAGTGTAGCCCAGATCTGCTTGCCCACTCGTAAATGGGTGTAATGAGGGTGCAATAGCACCTTCTCCCTCTCAGACCATTCCGTTCTTCCCCATGCTCAAAGGTCCTTTCTGTAGCATTGTTTGGGGAGGGAGATCTTGTATCTGAGCCATCTGAACTCCTGGTTCTTCCGCCTCTGAGGCTGTGTCTACATTATAGTTATGGCAGCCTAACTTGCATCACTCAGGTGTGAATAAACCACCCCGAGTGACATAAGTTACACCGATTTAGTTGGGGATTGGTCCTGCTTTGAGCAGGGGGTTGGGCTAGATGACCTCCCGAGGTCCCTTCCCAACCCTGATATTCTATGACTCTGACATAAGTGCTGTTGTGGACAGTGCTATACCACCGCTCGCGGAGGTGGTTTTATTCTGCTACTGGGAGAGCTCTGTCCCATCGGCATAAAACGTCTTCTAGACACGCTATGGGGTGCAGCTGGTGCAATAAGGTAACTTCCTTTCAGGGGGGTGTTCTCACTCATAGTACAAGGTGTGTTGTTTTTTAAGTGCCACTTATGTCTGTCTCTTCCTGTCCTCAGACAAGTAGCCATGAACATCAGCTTGTGGTCCTTTAGGCGCTACTTCCAAATGGTCTCCCTCAGGGAGCTTCCTTGCCCCACTGCAGGAGAACTGCTCTGCACACCTAGTCATCAGCCAGCCTTGACTATTCTGCAGATAACTGAGGCCAGCCTAGGTCTATCCTTAAGTATTTGTAAAGTGCCTATGCCCCTGGTATCCAAGAGCGGTGTTTATGAACATGTTAATCCAGCAGCGTTTCCCAGACCAATGGTGAAATTAATGCTTAATTCCCCCTCACGCTTACAGGAAAAATGGCTGAAATAATGGATAGCAAGTAGCCGTTATCTAGGTACCAGAGATCGAGTACAACTTGACTTCAGGCAGCCTCCTAGACTTGACTTAAACCATATAAGTGGTATATCCCAATGGAGCTGATCCTTAGCTATGTTAGACTAACTCAGATCTGCCCCCCCTTGAAATGGGGTTGGGTTGCTTTTCGGGGGACCCAGGGTTGTGAGCCACCATGTTACCACCTGCTTTCAGTGCGAGGGAGTCTGGTATGTGCTAGCCGGGTGTTTGCTCCTTAACCCAACCAGCCTGTCAGCTCCTCTGAGCTACCCCAACCCTGCCTTGAAGGTTGGCAGTAGATGTACCCCAGCCCCTGAGTCCCTCCGAATTGTCCCCTGTGGTGTCCAGCCCTTGATCACTAGATATCCTCAGAAATCCCAGATGCCCTGTTGCCAAAGGAACAGCATACCACAGTTTACCAGTTTTACCTTTGACCGCTGCTCCTTTAATGCACACAGCACTTGGGTTCAACAGGAAAACAAAAGGGAACTTATTTTAAGAATGAAGAGGTTCAAATAATAACCAGTGTGAGAGATGGGAACAAAAGGTTACATACAGGGCTGCCCTGGCACCTCTTTCCTTACAAATGAAGCACTGGTTACATGTGAAACAAAATCATAACCTGCATTCTAGAACCTAAACTTCACTAACCAATTATCCTCCCATCTAAAGACGTTTCTCACCCAAATTTTTTGCTAGCATTTTCAGCCAAGCCTAGCTGAGATCCCTTTTTCATGAAGCAAACCCACTGTCAGTTTGTCCTAGGTGAAGGATGAGGGTGCACCTCCATACCCATTTTAGTTATACCCCCAAATTGTCCTTACTTGTAACTAGGGCTCTCCCTGGCTAGTTCACTTCTTCCTGCAAATCTCTTCTTTTGGAGATCTCACAATCCTTCTTTAACATTTGTCTCAGACTGTAAATGGAGGCCCATTGTGAACCATACAATACTTTAATTTACATGTAAACAGACAGACAAACATTTCTTGTCTGAAAGAAAAGCTGCCTTTCACCTTTCTGGTGACTAGTCCCTAGTCCTAGACCTTAAGAACATATGTTTTGTGTATATACATAATTCCTTACACAACATCCATATGGAAATTTTGCAATTGTTATGATGACTCGTGATACAGGCTTTTATTAGAGACCTTACGTGATGTTCTTTGGGTGAGCCTAGGGGATCCTTGTACTCTCTGCCAGTTGGCATATTGAGGTCCTTGGGTCACCATTGCCCTTCAAGAACATTGGACCCTGGTAGACTGGTCCAAATGTTCCAACTTGAATCTCTGGGATAGCCCAGTGTGGATGTAGGCATCAGTTGACAGGTGGGGAGTGATGTGGCTATTCAGCCATAGCTGTCCTTGCTTAGAGAACAGGGAGCGAAATGTCTAATCTCACAACAGAAGTATTTTCCTGCTCTTTTCAAGACACGGCTCTGGGAACACTGAAGCCTGGAAAATGTCTTGGACTCATTAGCTAATCTTCTGGGGGTGTGCACACACCTGTGCATCTTAACACTTGGCAGTGACCTAGGTATGTGGCTGTCATGCCCGGGTCTTAATCTAGTTTTGCCTGTGGGTATAGCTGAGGGAGCGTGAGCAAACCTGAGGAGCCCAGCCCAGCAGGTAAGAGAGTGCAATGCCATTCACAGTAGATTATGTTCTGAATTGCACAGTCTCCTCAAGTCGGTGGGACTTGGACAGGAGATGGAGCTTGGAGGAGATGGAGAACCACTGCTCTTTCACTCCCAGTTTGAGCTCTGTTTAGTTAGCTGGGGATTGGCAGTGCACCTGACTGCTATTGCTGTAGTTCCTTCCCTGGCTGGCTTCTCTGCAGGCTTAGGAGTTTTGTCTTTTATTTCCTTTAGAAAACACTTCCCTGTCCCCTCTAAAGAAACAATAACACTATACATGTAGCTAGGGACCGGGCAGCTTGTTTAATGTTTTGTTACGACCGATTGGGCACATCACGCCTTGTCCAGAGAGTGTTGGCAGCAAAAAAAAAAAAAAAAAAAGTGGCCATGCTGCCTCATCCAATGTCCATTTGGAGTCAGTGAGAGTCTTTCGATTGATTATTTGTAGCAGCTAGAAGTCCTAGCAGACACTGAGAACCCTAACTTTATAGCCAGCTTGTGGATTGCTCAGCTGTGAAGTGTTAGAAACAGCATCTGGCTGCAAATGAATGTAGGTCTCCCATTCATCCCCCCCCCCCCCCCCCCGTTTTGTTACCCAATGGAGAGTCCTTGCCATGAGTTCAAAGGCCTGGGTCACTTGGCTGTCATGGAGGCTCTGAGTCTGGGAGTGTTCATACCCTAAGCCAGGAAACACCCTACCCCTGAAAAACAAGATGCCTCTTTGCATGGATTCTGATTCCGTAGCAGTTGTGGGTGCAAAAGGGGCCCTGGTAGCTCACCACCTAGGAAAGCATCCATGCTCTGTACACAATGCACAACATAAGTTCCCCTGGGAAAGCCCTCCAGCATGGGCCGACTGTCAAGGTTAGTCCATCTGTAGGCCACCCAAGTCTTTAATACTGACGCCTGTAAAGTCAGCTGTTTTATCGTTGTAGGAGAGAGAGAGAGAATCCCTTGATTTTTGTTGATCAGATTGTTAGTGGCACTTGGAGTTGGAGGCTTTACAGCCATCAATGAGGCATTGTTTGTTTCTGTTTTTAGCATTGTCAGACAAGGTGATGGGGAAAATCTCTATTTATGGTTCTGCCACCCAGAGTGACTTCACAGCTGAAAGGGCTGGAGAAAGAAATCCCCATAGATTAAATGTGCTGTAAGGTAAACATGCCACAGAAAGACCAGTGGTGATCACCTGGGCCTGGAGAATGTTGACTTAGCTTCCTGGTGGGGATTTAAGAGCAAACCTTGTTCTTAGGAGGGATGGCCTTGTTCTGTGTATCTCTCAATTGTTCTTTCACGCAGTGGATCTTGTTGCATATTGCCAGTGCAAACCTGAACGGGTCACTTATTTTGGATAAATTGTAGATCTTTGTTTTTTGTAAGCCATATATTTAATCGTTGCTCAGGTATTTTCTGTCCCCCAAAAGACCTGATGCTAAAAGCCCAAATTTTCTTTCAGAAGGATCTTGCTTTACTGAAAGGGCGGGTTTAATTTTACTGATTGGACTGCAAGTTGCACAGTAGGAATTTTTCTTCTCTTAGATTATACGGAATTTGTTTGCTCTTTTTATAAAGAGCAAGTATAAAAGCTCTGGATGATACCACTACTAACCCACCTGACTTCTACATTTTAGGGTGTTGAAACCATTAGACTTCTGATGCACATTAGGGGCGGCATTTAAACAAAACCCAAACCTGTGCGGTTTCCTTAATTGGTAAAAAGAATTTTAATAGTGGACACAGTCAGGCTATGTCTATACTACGGGGACTACAGCAGCATTGCTCTGGTGCTGTAGCTAGGCCGGTATAACCCTGTAGTGTAGATGCAGACTACAGTGACGGAATGGGTTTTGTAGGAATACCACCTCCCCAAATGATGGTAGGTACATAGAGGGAAGCATTCTTCCATCGACCTAGCTGCATCTACACTAGGGGTTAGGTCAGCACACAGCACTTGGGGGTGAATTTTTTACACCTGCGTGCTGTAGCTACATTGGCCTAAAAGTTAAGTATAGACCGTACCTATGGCACTCTCTCTGGTGCACAATGGCAACTCAAAGTTAGCTGCCGCAGTAGGCAATGTTTCTCCCCTGGTATGAATCCTTGTTGTAAGGGTGAAGAATGGCAGGTAGATTGGACTTGCAGGAAGCAAAGCAAGGGGTGTGAGAGATGGCTGGACCTGTGACGGGTTGGATCACAGAAACCCCCTTAGGAGCTGCCACCCAATGTGCCAAGACTACCCCTGCTTCTGTTTTCCCTGCCAGCTCAGGATTTCAGCACCCAGTCTTGCTGAGCCAGACACTCCAGTCTGCTCTAACAAAGACTCAGGGTCTGAATCACTAGTCCCAAAGCTGCAAGTTTACCCGAAACCAGCTTACAGGAGTGTGCTTGTCTTTAGCACTCAGATGCCCAACTCCCAATGGGGTCTAAACCCAGATAAATCCATTTTACCCTGCATAAAGTTTATGCAGGGCAAACTCATAAATTGTTCGCCCTCTATAACACTGATAGAGAGATATGCACAGTTGTTTGCTCCCCCAGGTATTAATACATACTCTGAGTAAATTACTAAATAAAAAGTGATTTTATTAAATACAGACAGTAGGATTTAAGTGGTTCAAAGTAGTAACAGACAGAACAAAGTAAGTCACAAGCAAAATAAAATAAAATGTGCAAATCTATGCCTAATCAAACTAAATACAGATAAGTTCCTCACCAGTTCCAGAATGCTCCCTTTTACAGGCTACTCTCCCTTTAGCCTGGGTCCAGCAATCTCTCACAACCCCTGTAGCCTCTGTTCAAGTATCCTGGGGGGGTGGAGAGGCTCCTTCTTTAGCCAGCTGAAGACAAAATGGAGGGGTCTCCCCCAGGTATAAATAGGCTCTCTCTTGTGGGAGGAGACCCCCCTCCTCCCTCCTATGCAAAGTCCAGCTCCAAGATGGAGTTTTGGAGACACCTGGGCAAGTCACATGCCCCTGCATGACTCAGTCTTTACAGGCCGACGCCATTGTCCACATGGTATCTTGCATGTCTCCAGGAAGACTTCTTATGTGGATTGGAGCATTCCAAGATGCATTGTTCCCCAAGTGTTTCCTGATCAGGTACTTAACCTGGCAAATTCCTTCCTAAAGAAGCTGACCAAATGCCTCCCAAAGCTTACTTAGAAACCAAGCAGGCATACAGCCCATATTCTTAACCTCAAGTAGAAAATGATATATATATATATGTACAAATAGGATGAATAGATATAGTAGACCATAACCTTTACGGAGATATGTTACCTGGCACAGGCAGCACAAAACGTATTCCAGTTATGTCATACATACATTTATAAGCACCCCCTCCCCATAAAGCCTTATGGGGTACACCGTCACAGGACCTACTTCCTCTAAAGCAGCGTTTCCCAAACTTGGGACGCCGCTTGTGCAGGGAAAGCCACTGGCGGTCCGGGCCGGTTTGTGTACCTGCCGCGTCCACGGGTCCGGCCAATCGCGGCTCCCACTGGCTGCAGTTCGCTGCTCCAGGCCAATGGGAGCTGCTGGAAGCGGCACGGGCTGAGGGGCGTACTGGCCGCCGCTTCCAGCAGCTCCCATTGGCCTGGAGCAGCGAACTGTGGCCAGTGGGAGCTGCCATCGGCCGGACTTGCGGACGCAGCAGGTAAACAAACCGGCCTGGCCCACCAGGAGCTTTCCCTACACAAGTGGCATCCCAAGTTTGGGAAACACTGCTCTAAAGGATCTGATCCAGCTTCCGTTAAAGGCAATGGAAAGACACCTTTGCCTGTATCAGGCCATAAGGAAACAGCACTGTGAAGAACTCTGTAGTGCAAGAAGACTTCAGGAGGGTTAGGTAGCTGGTCAGATTGCTTCTTTGCTTGCGCTTCCTCCCAGTTTTTGGCACCATTAGGATCTAGCTCTTGAGCTCAAACTTTCAAACCTAGCCACAGCAAAGGGAGATGTACTTGAGTTACATGAGTCTAGGATATCTCAAACAGCCATTCCTTCCTGCATTCAGATTCCTCCAGCTTGCCTTCCATCTAGCCATGCTCTGCTCTCCAGCTTCATTTTAGGAAGGCCTAGTGGACAAATGCTGCTTCTGAACTTTGATTCCGAATTTCCCTTGCTTGCTTGAATGGCTGTTTTCCCTAACGAAAACCAAATAGAGCTTTGCATGTTGTTTTAATCCCCTCCTCTGATCTCCTTTATTTGCTAGTGGGATGGCTGAGGGATCCCTTCCCGGGGGTTAAGTTAGATGGGAAAGCCGGCAGTAATAGACTGATGTACTGTAGCAGATTAGCATGTAATGTAACATCTCATACAGAGCTAAACACTTAGGGCCCTGTGCTTTCTCCCACTGATAAATGGAATTGTGTGCATGTCACTGAGATCTCCAAGTCCCTTACTTTGCAGTATGACTGGATTTCAACAAACAGTTTTCAAATTCTCATAATGCTTTTTCCTTTGGAAATCTATAGGATGTGGGTGGGTCTTTTGGTTATTGTGGATCTATAACCTGAGATCCAAATTCCTGTTATTTTTAATAAGCATTTACTCAGACTAGTTACTGGGAAGAAAATACTCTTGGTTCTGTAAAATTTCCACACATCAGTGGCAGTGGAGAACACTCTGCATGGATTGCATTTAAATGAAGTCATCCCAAGGAACCATTCCAGAAAGCGTCTGGAGAGGTTGAAATCTACCTGATGGCTGCTTTTAAATACCTGGAATTTTTCATCCATGTTAACTTGTGGTGTGTGGCTGTGGGGCGGAAGGTGGAATCTACTGCCAGTGTAAGGACACAGCTCAGGGGACAGGTAAGTGTGACATCTTCATACTTCCCTGTCAAGGAACTTAACTCTTAAGCGGGCAGATGCCTCTGGGTGAAGAGCTCAGATTCCACGCTCAGTCTTGGCTTCTAAATTGGTGGTGTCTGATAGGAATGGTAGCGGACTGAGAAAAAACAATTCATTTCTAGCAGGCCACTAAGCCGTGTTGGGTTGGCAGCAAAACTGACCTTAGCTAGATTTGATCCAGTGGCGAAAGATTCCTTATCCCATTGTTAATCCCTAGAGCCATCCAGCCATCCTCTGTTGAATTGTGGTATGTCTCTAACTCACATATGTGCACACTCAGGTTGAGTGTTTAATACCCATTCAAATGTATATTTGTAACTTTTGTGAAACAAGCCAGAGATTCTTTTCAGATTTTTTTTTTTTCCCCCTACCAAAGTCCTCTAGCCTGCAATGGCTGCTGCTGTCAGGCACAATAATACAAGAGAAATGCAAATGGATTGCTAATGGTAAGTTTTAAGTATTGTGTTTAATATCCCAAATTACTCTTTAGTCTTAAAAATGACTAAAGATCTGGGCTGAGATTTTTTTTTTATTTTTTATTTTTTTTTTTGAATCTGCTGAAGGGATTTGGACACTCGTTTCCCACAATTCCAGTCCAGATTCTTGCCTTAATGAGGTATTCCCACCGCCGAGAAGAGAAACTAAAGAAATGTCAAGAATAAGTACAGCCCAAATGACACACTCAAGTACTCCAGTAAGCTGTTGCCAGGGTAGTAACCTGACTGTCACTTGTAAGTCTCCTTAACACAAATCAGCAACAATCCTCTTGAAGTATCGTAAAGAACTGTCACCCTCTTTCTGGCCTTGCAGGTAGAATTGTGTGTGTTTTGTTTTTGTTTTTTTAAGGCCAGAAGGGACCATTATGGTCATCTAGTCCAATCTCCTGCATGACACTGACCATAGAATTTCACCCACAAATTGCTGCTTCAGGGCCAATATTTTTGTGGTTGAAACTAGAGCATCTCTTTTAGAAAGACTTCCAGTTTTGATGCGAAAATTCCAAGTGATGCAGAACTGTGAGCTGTTTCAATTATTAATTACCTGTACCCTTAAATTTTAAAATAATTTATTTATTTATTTATTTGGCATGGGGGATAGTGGAGGTACTAACATTTCTTGCTTACCCAAAACTCCTCTTGGAGCAAATTAATTTCAGTGGAAGATCTGGATGTACAAGGATTGGACTCCAAAGGGAAATCCTTTTTTAAATGGACTTTTTACCACCAAGTCAGAAACTCTAGATGTTTCAATGGGCCGAAAAGAGCAAGCATAAAACTGCCTGTTATGCTACAGCTAGTTTCCTGTTTACTACAGCAGCTGCATATCTAGCCTTAGGAACGTTAGTGTTGTTAGACAAGCCACTAATAACGTACCAAAGTATCCAGCTCTCTTGACACTTTTGTTTCAACCAGTTTCTAGACTGGGACTGAGTTAAACATCTTTTAAATGTTTTCTATTTCTCCCTGCTTGGAAAACATATGGCCCTTGAAGTTCTGGAGCTTCCAGAAAAATAAGCGTTAGTGTATGAAGGGTTTTTATGGCGTACCTAGGGACGCAGCAAGAAAGTAGCAATCTGCTTGCAGATACTGTCAGTGCATAATTAATAAATTCTCTTCATTAATTTATAAAGAACAGGAGAACTGGGGATGCCCCTATTATGAAAACAGTGAGTTGCACACTAAGTTCACTGTCTGCTAACGTAGAAATATATTAGGCATATGTTTAACAAGAGCTAAGTTCTGTGTCCCGTATGGCTAAAGAGGATGTCATCCTGGTGAGAGTAGGATTAGAATACACTGGATTTCGTCCTTCTCCCCCATCCCCAGTCTAGTTCCTTTTTGGTTATGTCTGACTCCATGGATTCTTGAATGATCGCTGATCCCGAACCATTCACCGTACAAAACCGCAGTGATGTAAGTTAAAACCCAAGTCGGTTTTGAAAGTTCGTCTTACCATTTCTTTAAGCTACCAGCTAGTGGAATAATACCCTTAAAATCTGTGGAAGGGCTGAGCTCACGTTCTCTGACTTAACATTTCTGCCGATTCATTTTCATTTTTGGTTATGAAGACGTGTTTGGTTTTTTTTTTTTTGTGTCCTTGGATGTAGCAAAGTCATCTGTGCTGTTGGTGCCTTGGCCAAGGCTGACAATATCAATAACACAACTTATTATATAATAACCCCTAGAGCTAGAGATGGCCAAACTCCCCTCCCCCCCTCCCCCTTTGTTGCAAAACCATGCTTTTAAATAAAATAAAACCAAATGGTTGGAAAAATCCATGCCCTTTAAAACATTCCAACTTGTGTAGCTTGGGGGCTGAGCAATGCTGGTGGTGTGTGGAGAAAGCAAGAAATCTCTACTGCAGCAGCACTCTCAGGGTTACACAGACGTGTGTAGGGAAACGTCTCAGCAATTCTTGTGTAGAGCAGGGAAAAGGGGGGGGGGGGAGGGGGAGAAGGGGCATCTTGAAACTGCTGGCTGCTGGTTGCTGATTGGCGGAACCCGGTGTCTCAGCGTTCCATCCATAGAACCTTCCTCCCTCTGCTTTGTCCATCCCGGAAGGAATTTCCTCTGCTGCTGCTGTTTGATCTATTGTTGTTGTCGCCGCTGCTGTCCTGCATGTTTTGGTCAGATCAAGTAACCATAGTATCAAAACGGTGACCCACTATCTGCGGCATTTTATCTCAAATACCCTCCCAGCCCCACTACCCCTCGTCCTTTTGCATGTTACTTATTATGATGACTTCATAGGACACCGAGGGAAAGGGTCCTGGCTTTTCCCACTGCAGAGATGGTTTCAATTAAACATAGTGTGTGGGGCTTGGTTTGGTGGGTTTAAGTTATCCTCGGCGATCAGATGCAAAACTTATTTGCTCTCATCCTCCTCCCATCCCCTCTTTAATTAAAAATAAATAAATAAATTGCAAGTCCCTCCCTCCCGCCCCCCCCCCCGTTGCTCCGGGCGGGGTTAGGAGAATCTCAAGTGCAAAGATCACCCGGGCAGTTGCCAAATCTTGTTTCCTCTTGCACGGAAACTCCTTCAATTTGGGACCAGTTCTAAGGCAGCTCCCCCGTTCAAAAATGGTTGTACTGAATTTGTAATATGTTTAAAATCCAATTCTGACCCTCTCTCTCTCGGTCAAGTAACCGTCACAGCTGCAGAGAGGTCTGTGGTTGGGATTTGAGTGGGATGGGGGGCCGGGGGAGTGTAGTAATATCTTGGTGATGTGGGGCGGGGAGGGGCGAAAATCAATCGGCTGCATTGGTGGGTCAATGCTATTTTTATTGCACATTAAGCTGCAAAGGGAGAAGAGAGAAAGGGAGGAGGCACCAAATATCTGGAAGGGTGGAAACTAGATTTCCCCCCCCCAACTGGATCAGAGCTCCTGCAGGCTTGCCTGGGAGCTGCAAATGAATGCCTGGTGTGATGGGGAGAGAGAAGCTGAGAAGTGTAATGCCCTGCCTAAGAGACCCTGACACTTTCTGCATTCCCAGCTCTCTTCTCCTCCCCAGGGCTTTTGCGATGGCTAATTCCTCCTGAGGCTGACATTTGGCACTAGGGAGGGAGGAGGGAAAGGGTGGAGAGCTGGGGGGGAGAAAAAAAACATCCTGAGAACATGAGAATTCACCATGGGCTAGCTTCAGAAGCTCGGAGCAACACTGCCCCCTGGAGGCATATGCCTGATACTTCAGATGACAACCAGTTCCTTTCCCAAAGGAAGGACTTTCCCTACTTGGGAGGGTCTGTTTGTGGGAGAGGTTATGTGGCGTGAGGAATGATCAAGCCCATTTGCCATGCCTGGCTGTAGTCTGTAATTTGAAGGCATTTTTAATCCCCATGGCTTGGTGAGCAATCTTTGTCCCTCTGCTAGTGTTATATAAGCACTGGAAAGCCGGGGGCAGGTGTGGGAGGCATATTCCGTACAGAAGAATGTATTCTCTTTGGAAATAGTCTCTAGTGGTGACTTAGATGATCAGAGCTTATGTTGAAATGGAAAGGTGCTGGGGAGGGAAGAGGAGCCGGCCTGGGAGATTGCAGAAGCCCAGTGTGAATTGGCAGCAAATCATTGCTTGGGAGCAGCATATCATCACAGGCATGACGGCAGAAAGCATGCGATGAGAGATCCCAAAGAGTAGTCCAGGGAAGAAGCAGCTGCAGTTGTCGGGGAGAGGGTTAGCTTCCTGGGAGTGTCCTTCCTTCCTCCCCCTCTCCCCCCCCCCCCCAATTTTGGACGCAATCTGGAATGGAGTTGCAGTCTGGGCACGAAAATGCTTCCAGAAAAATGTATTTTTCTCTCCCTTGTGTGAAAATCAGCATTTATGCAAAGCACTGGCCCACAGCGGAGGGTACTGCATGGATGATGGCATTGCAAACTCCCCTGTTGAAAGGCCTCTGTCCTGACCTGGAGACTACCTAGGAGTAAGGGGATTTAAGTCTCACCTGCCTAATCTGTCCTGGGGGTGCCCGAGACAGCCCTGTAGACTGAACTCTTCTGTTTGCTGCCTGGGCGATTCTTTGGCTTATGTGTGTAAGCTTCCCCTACCCACGTGTTCTCCCACTTAACCTGCACAAAGGTCCATTCAGTCCCTCGCCTCTTTGCCGGGAATGCTGACAACCGTGCTGATCCATATTGTGTGATATGGAAACCCTTTTTGCTAGGCAGTTGAGCAAGACTGTGAAATCATTTCACATAGGCCACAAAACAAGCAGCATCGGATAGCTCAGGGGTCTCAAACTCAAATGACCACGAGGCCCACATGAGGACTAGTTCATTGGCCCGAGGGCTGCATCACTGACACACACCCTTCGCTGCCCCCGGCCCTGCCCCCACTCCACCCCTTCCATGAGGCCCCACCCCTGCCCCATCTCTTCCCACCCCTTCCCTGTCCCCATTCCAACCCATTCCCTGAAGTCCTCACCCCAACTGTGCCGGGTGTGGTGGGGGCTCCGGGCAGGGAGTTGAGGTGCAGGGTGCGGCAGGGGGCTCAGGGCAGGGTGTGGCAGAGGGCTCAGGGCAGAGAGTTGGAGTGTGGGGTGCAGGAGGGGTGAGGGGTGCAGCAGGAGGTTGGGGTACAGGGTGCGGCGGGGGCTCAGGGCAGGGGGTTGGGGTGTGGGGTGCTGAAGGGGGCTCAGGGCAGGGAGTTGGGGTGTGGGGTGCAGGAGGGAGTGCAGAGTATGGCAGGGGGTTGGGGTTCAGGCAGGGGGCTCAGGGCAGGGAGTTGGAGTGCAGCAGGGGGTTGGGGTGCAGACAGGGGGCTCAGGGCAGGGGGTTGGGGGGCGGGGTGCAGGAAGGCTTCCGGCTCTGGCCCGGAGCTGCTTACCTAGAGCAGCTCCGAGGTGGCAGCGGTGCACACTGGGGCCAGGGCAGGCTGCCTGTCCTGGCCCCGCCGCCGCCACGCCACGCCACGCCACTGCACTCCGGAGGTAGATGGGGGGCACGGGCCACTTGGTAGGCCGCAGGAAATAGCCCTGCGGGCTGTGTGTTTGAGACCCCTGGGATAGCTGCTTCAGATTACTACTACTGATCTGGGCTGGATTTGGCCTGATGATCTAATGATGGGAAAAACTCTTTTTCCCTCTAACTTAAGTCAGATGATCTAGCCCTTCCTCACAGTCTTTGTTGAGGCTCCCTCTCCTGCCTGGAACCTGTACAGTTTGAAGTGAATTCAGAGCTGGTGAAGGGACCCATGTGACAATTCCTTCTAGCCACAGGGTGTGTAGCCAACAAGCTTCCCCGTGGAGTTCCCTGACAACATGACTTTGGAAAGGAGGACCACTAGTGGTGAGGTTGGTTTCCATACCCATTTGGTTTAGCGTCATCCGTTGAGATTGCAGGACTCTTGTGTGCAGTAGGCTGGCAGTGTTTGCCTGAAATGTCATATTAACGGGTTGGTCCTCTGTGAAAAAGGATAGTTGGGCTCTTCTGGGTCAATGAGGCAGGTGACTCATTAACTCACCTGGATAACTGGGGAGATGGGAGTGGCTCTCTGGGGAGGAGGATCTAGAGTGTGAGCTGAGCATTCCTGAGGGAGGAACCCCTAAGGGAGTGGGTTTGAGCTGAGCTCTGTTCTATTTTTGTTTTCCAGGAAGGGGAGGGGGGTGAGTTTGGCCTTAACATGGTGCGTAGATGCTGTTTGTAGAGGAGGCTGGGAAAAGCATCTGCCTCTGGCTGATATTTGTAATCTTTCTAACAAAAGAGAAAGCATTTACTTTTCTCCAAACCGATGGGACTGAAATACAAGTTCCCAAATCAAGGACTCAGGTACAACTCGGGGTCTGTCTTATAAGATCAAAACATAATAATCTAGGTACAAAATAAAGGGGTAATTTGAATATCCGTTGGTTATGGTCTGCTCAAGGAATGTCTTATGAACTATGGCTGGCCAGTGTTTAGAGCCAATGCCCATGGAGAATCCACTCGAGTACCAGTGTACTGAACAATCTGGAAAGGCAGGCTGATAGGGATTTTCAGAGTGGAGTTGTACTTGATCCCAGTAATAGATACAATACAGGCCTGGAAGCTAATTGCCTGATCCTGATGGGACTGACTCCCACTGATAGGAGATGTGGGTGCTCGGCATCACTTAAGCCATGGCAACAAACATGGGCAAAGCCTTTCAGGAGTGGTGCAGACAGAGCCCCCGAAAGCTTTTGCTTCCGGCCTAGAACATGGACTATGACAGAAGCATGGCTGTAACAGTTAATGAGGCAGAAGAGCATTCTGGGTAATAACATGGGAACAAAGGCAACCCCAGTTTACCTCAGAGTTCACTTGTGACTGCTGCAAGCAATGGCTTTTGAGATGGAGTAGAGTTTGCTCTGTCTGGGTGCAGCCAAGGGCACTGATCCGAGTGAAGTCACCTTCACAGATGGCAACGGAATCGGGCAAACTACCTCCTGTTTCTATTTGGAGGCACTTTAGTTCCCTGGTCTTCCTTGGAGCTGAGGGCTGATGTCGGTAAATGATTCCAAGTTGGGGGTGGTTTTGTTTTTTTTAAAAAAGGAGCTGGCCCACAGTTGCCTGTCTGCTGCCCACCATGGCCACTTGAGCTTTGTGGTGAGAGCAGGGCTAGAACGCTGAGCCTCCTGCTCCAAAGGCCTTGGCCCTGTAGTACTTGAGCTAGAGGAGAATCTTTGTTCGGTGCTGGCAGTTGGGAACATGTAACTGCACGCACACTTTCATGTTTTACTTAGCCTTGCATATGACCAGCGTGTGGGCACAAAAACCAGCTAATGGCTGAGGGGCTCTGAGACACAGTTGAGTGTTTCTGATTGCAGCCAGTAAGTAGCAGGCAGCACAGCTCACACACTAGTTAAGGACAGAATAAAGTGTTGTAGACTTTTTTTTTTTTTTTTAAGAAGACCTTATCGTGTCTTTGACCCCTTCCATTGTTTCTGCTCTCCAAGCTCCCTCTGGAGCTGAATGCAAGGAAAAGTGGTGGTGCTGCAGGAACAGTTCAGGATTCCCCAACAGCCCCTGTGATGCTCATCAATTGGTGGAGGTGTCGGCCACATGACGCTTGGGGGAAGGTCTCTGGCCTCCAGCCGATGCAGCCCAGCTGTACGGCGCTTGAGTGTATTGCATGCTTTGCCTTTGTGAGATCAGTCCTCCATCACCAATGAGAAGGTGGAAATACAGAAAGCTCTGTGCGTTGGCTCCCACTCTCCTACCTTGCTCGCCCTCCACAAAGGAATGGGGGATGTGGGCTGGACTTGGTGATGGAGAATGGCCAGATGTTTGAAACTGCAGCCCCCCATGTGTCTTCTTCTCTGGCCGTAAAGTAGTTTTTGTTTTGTCATGGATGAAATGTTGTTCACTGATGTGTGTTCAAACCAACTGCATGTTTCCTCCTGTTTTCTAAAATTTTTTACATATCCAAGCTCTGACTAAATGTCAAATGAATTCTTTTATTATTATTTTTTTCTTCATTGCAGGGCATGAGATCTGGATTTAGAAAATTAAATAAATATCAATGGAGGAGTTGGAAAAACAGGTTACCTTGTAATTAAATTTCCCCCCCCGCCGTTAAAGAAAAATTAGCCCTCCTGCTATCTTGTGCGGTCGGTGTTTGAGAACGTATCAATGTGTATACTCGCTGAAAGGGTGGCCTGACAGATATGGCCCAGACTTTAAAGTTATTCACTCCTCCTTCCTTTTTTGTTTTCCTTTTAAAATAAATGTAGTGCTGGTGAAGTCTACAGGATTGACAGCTCTGTGCAGCCAGCCGGGTGCACCCACATCGCAATGTGGTGGGTGCCAGCTCCATGTGGTGGGACCTCCCACCCCAACAGGTGAAAAGGTAGCTTGAGTCTTTACGGTCCCCTTGCCTCACATCCACCAGGGGGTCTTCACCTCTCGGAAACAGCCCCCAGTGGGCCTGACCGAAGTGGTGGATTTTTGTGATGTGGACGCTTGTCCTCCAGGAACTGGACTGAGATCACCGAAACATGCCACTGAACAGGCTGCTATCTGATAAGCACTGGAGAGGTCTTTGTTTGGCTGGATTCAAGTTGCAGGTGAAAGGCCTCGTCTCCTATTACTACACCTCGGGGCAGATGTAGTTGTGGAACTGATGTGTCTCTTTTTGTGTTCTGGACCGTTAGCTTTCTAAGCACTCTGTAGAGGCTGTAGCCATTTTGCTCTCCGAGCAGCTGCAGCCTGTACAGAGGAGATCTGCTGTGCTCTCTCCTGGAGACGCTACTCTTGTCCTGTTCTAGGCTTTCCCTTCTCTAAAACAAAAATCCTGCAAATTGAAAGTGCGCCATATGTCCCCTAATGTACTGATTCTGATAGCAAGCATGGGCGGAATCAATAGACTAGTGCTCGAATGAAGGCATCCAGTGTGGCAGCTCCGTTTTGTTATTGCTTGAAGGTTTTAGAGGTCACTCTAGACACAGACTAGCTCAGGAGTGGGTGCTGCCCACTAGTGCCTCGCTCTGAGGCCACCTTCCCTGTAGCCAAGAGTAGCTGATTGCAAGCCTGACTCAGGCATGCAAATTTAAGTGTGTGAAATTATGCTCATGCATTTTCACATGTCCAATTTACAAATGTAAACATCGATAAGCACGTGCCAGAGGGGTATTTGTGCATGCCTGTGGTTAGCTAGGCCTCGCTGGCTATTGGCATGTATAAATACCATATATACACACAGGATATATGGAAGTTAAGTCAAGCATGAGAAGTGGTTTGTGTGTGTGAGAGAGGTATTACGCATGCCTAGCTTTGAAAATGTAGCCTTCCTTGCTATGGTGGGGGGAAATATCCTTTAAAATATAAAAATTGCTTCCTGTTGTATCTGGCACACGTTAGCAAAAAGTGATAAAACGTGTTGTACCGGCTCTGAAAGATGCACTGAGAGCAAGGAAACCGGGCCTCTTGGTAGGCAACGATACAAAAGTATAAGTGTGGACCAGCAGACTGGGAACGTTGCTGTTCTATCAACTAGCTAGCTGGATCTGCTGTCCAACTTGCTGCAGGCCGCTCAATGTTTCTGAGACAAGGCTCCATGGATTTCAAGGCATGATTGGTTGGGAATGCAGGGTGGGGCAGGAGGATTAATGCAGTGGTAAGGATTCCCATCTCCAAGAGAAATGCAGATGTCTCAGAGGCTAGCACAGACTAGTTGGGGTTGGTCCTGCTTTGAGCAGGGGGTTGGACTAGATGACCTCCTGAGGTCTCTTCCAATCCTAATCTTCTATGATTCTACGATACCCAAGATTTTGATTTGCTAGACTAATGTGCTAGTAGGTTTCCCCCCTTTGATAATGAGCCTTTTTGGAGATGTCTATAAAACACTTTGTAATCAGGTTTCCAAGCCATAGTTTGTGTGTGTGTGTGTGTGTGTGTGTGTGTGTGTGTGTGTGTGTGTGTGTGTGTGTGTGTGTGTGTGTGTGTGTGTGTGTGTGTGTGTGTGTGTGTGGCTGAAGACCATTTTCTGTGTGTAGCTACAGTTCTTGCAGCTGGGGAGTAAGTGTGTTGTAGAGTGACCTCCTCCTGCAGGTGATGGGTAGTGCTTATGTCCAGCCTTTGTCATGTGTGAGAACAACATGATTTCCAGTGCAAGTATAATGGGTCACTTGCAAAAAGCTAGATAATCCTCTCAAGAACCTATTTCTGCCCTGGAGTAGAGTGCGGGGCAGAACCATGGATGCTGCGGCATAGACACCACCCTAGGGACGTGTTAGAAGCCCCATCATTTGGGACATCAAAAACTAGAGTGAACCTTAGATTAAAAACACAGAAAGGAACAGGTCTGGATGACCAGCTTGTGTCTTCTGTGAATTACAATAGTGATGCACAGTTACATGGCATGAGAGCTTTTACCGTTGTGCCTAGGAGCCCAGGTCATGACCAGGACCCCATTGTGCTAGGCACTGTACAAGCACAGAACGACAACTGCCCGTAGTCCAGGAGTCAGGCCTAGGGGTTAGAAGATGAGCCGGCCATCAGGAATCCGAGCTGGAGACCGGGTTACTTGGCACAAAGCAGGGCAGAGCTGGAACAACCGGGCTGGAGCTATTGCAGCTGTGGGAGAGTGCTTTGGGCCACAGGCACGACTTTCTTCTTTCTGGGTGGGTGCCCTGAGGCCCCGCCCCCTTCTGCCCCTTCCTACAAGGCCACACCTTCACTCTGCTCCTTCCCACCACGCTTCTCTCCCTCCTCCCTCGGCAGCGCCTCCTGCCTGTCACCGAACAGCTGATTGGTGGGTGGCTGGTAGGTGCTGAGCACCCACTATCTTTTTTTTTTTTTTTTTTTTTTTTTTTCTGTGGGTGCACCAGCCCCGGCGCACCCACGGAGTCAGTGCCTATTTTGGGCAGTTGCTGAACTGCTGCTGCAGCTTGCCATCCAGACCAGTGGGATTGGATCCAAAAATCCTGTAAAAACCACAAGAAATAAGGGGGGGGGGGGATTGGGGCAAAAAATGCCAAGGGGCGAAGTCCAATGGGGGGAAAAAAGGCAGACCTCAGGGACCAGCGGAAAACACTGCGGGCTGCAACTGCATGAAAACAGCCCAAAGTAGCTTGTAATAAGCTGACTTGGCAACTACTGTTGGGTTTTAGAGCCGGTTTGCTGATCCTTGTAGTCAATTAGGCAGGCCAGCTGCGCTCATTAGGTTGCCCAGAGACTGGCTGCAGGCCCTGATTCCTGACCGCAAATTGTGACCTCAGTACTTCCTAGCTATGGAAAGCATCTGAATCTTCCTCTTGTCAATTCTGTAGAAAGGGAGGACAGCAGCATCAGGTGCCTAGCTAAGGCCTTGTTTTTACCATACTTCTGAGGGAATTCTGCGCCCCCCCCCCAAAGCGCAGAATATCTTAAAATTCTGCAAGTTTTATTTGTCAACAAATAAATGTGGCTGCAGCAGTCCCCACCTCCCCCCGGTACAGGGACTCAGAGGCGCCACCTGACACTGACAATGCAAGGGCCAGACCTGCCCCAGAAACACCCCGGGGCCCTGCCCCTCTGTGCCCGGTGTATAGGTGCTGGTTTCCGTCATGTACAGGGTTTACAGTTTGGTTCAGTGGCTCTCAGCACCCCACTACACAAATTGTTCCAGCACCCCTGGCAGGCACGCCAGGTGTGGGTGGGTAGGCTCAGTCCAGCAGGGTCCAAGTGTGGAGGGGCTTAGTGTGTGTGTGTGTGGGGGGGGGGGGGGGGAATCCAGGTGTGGGGCAACCTGGGTGCGGACAGCTCAGGGGAGATCTGGATGCACAGGCTCGTTGGTGGGGGAGGAGGGTTCCGGGTGCAGTGGAATTCTGCAGGTGAAGATGGTTGGGGCTCAGCGGGGGTGGGGGGCTGAGGGGAGGGGCTGGCGGTCCAGTTGCAGCTGATTGGGGCTCGTTGGGGGGCCCCACATGTAGGGGGTAGGGCTTGTCAGGGTAAGGATTCGGTGAGCCTGCTTAACGTCGGGGGAAGCCCCAGCTGCTGCCGAGGAGATGCTACATGCCGGGCTCCCACTTCCCTCCACCATTCCCCCAACCCCTTTTCTTCTCCATCTCATCCCCTCCCCCCCCTTACCCTCAATCCCTCCCCCCCCTCCTACCGAGCCGGGCCCCACCACAGGCAGTCATCATCATAGGTGCCGATTCCGTGGGTGCTCTGGGGCTGGAGCACCCATGGGGAAAAATTAGTGGATGCTCTGCACCTATCAGCAACCAAGCTCCCTCCCTTACCTCTTCCCCTCCCCCCCCCCATGCGCTGCGTCCCCGCTCCTCACCCTCCCTCCCAGCGCTTCCCTCTGCCAAACAGCTGTTTGGCGGTGCTTAAGACTTTCCGGGGGGCGGGGAGGAGGAGCGGGGACATGGCGTGCTCAGGGGAGGAGGCAGGGCAGGGGCGGGGACTTGGGGGAAGGGGTGGAATCAGGGCAGGGCGAGGGCGGTGCAGGGGCGGGGGGGGGGGGGGGAGGCGCAAGCACCCACCGGGAACTGAGGAAGTTGGTGCCCATGCTCACTGGTGCACAGAAAACAGGAAGGCTCCCAGCACACAGGAGGGGAGCGCGACTGGCACTAGGACCCAGGAGGCGGTGTTCAACTGCAGCAGAGCTGAGACTAGCCTCCTTCAGGGGGGCAGCTGTGCACTTTCAGATATGCGGGTGGGGGGGCAGGTGGGTAGTGGCAGGTAACCCTGTGTCCCCCCCACCATGCCTCACCTCTGGGGAGCAATCCCCCCACCTCTTGTGGCTTCCCTTTGCTTCCCTGCCGTTTTCGGCAGGGAAGCACAGGAATTCTGCAGGGGGTGGGGGGCATTTTCTGCAGGCACGCAGTCCCGCAGAATTTCCCCGGGAGTATCCCTAGGAGAAACGGTGTGGTTCAGACCTCGCGTTCGCTTAGCTAACACGAGGGGAAAGCCTTGTGAAGACAAGGCCACTTGCAACTTTTGAATGGGTTAGCAAGTCGAGTTAGGCTAGACTCCTCATAGTCACCTTAACTCTGTTTGTGGTGGGGGAGCCTAGTCCTGCTGTTAGCGAACTCCCATTACGAGCACACCCTCTTCTGGCTTTTTCTCAGACGTACTGAGGACCCTGGCTCCTATTGGAACAAGTGGGCTACCTTCAGCATTATGCAAAGAATCCGCTAAATGAAACTTCTCTGTGAATCCCATTGTTTCCTGACCTTGCAGCATCTAGGCACACAAGCCAGTGGCTTCAGTGCGTTGTATCTCTGCAAATCAGGCCACTTAGTGAGATGCTACAGGTGGAGTTAGTTGCATGATTTGAGTACTCACAATTGAAATGCTTTGGCCTGGCTGCCTCCTGCAGTTCTGGTCCGCTTCCAGTGAGCGTATCTGAGTAGATTCCATCCAATGAACGCAGTTGTGCCTTGATTCTAAACTGTGCTGAAAAGGCCAACTTGTGTTTCTCTTGATGGGACTTTTTCCCGAGGTTGCAGCTCTGTGTGAAGGATGAGGATGGCTGCGCTTGGTTCTGCTGCATATAACCTATGCTAGATCCGGAAGAGTGTCTTTTGGCCTGGTCTACACTGGGGGGAGGGGGGGGAGAGATCGACCTAAGATACTCAACTTCAGCTACGAGAATAGTGTAGCTGAAGTCGACGTATTTTAGGTCGATTTACCTCGCATCCTCATGGCGCAGGGTCGACTGCCACCGCTCCCCATAGACTCCGCTTCCGCCTCTCGTGGAGTACAGGAGTCGACAGCAGAGTGATCGGGGATCGATTTATCGCGTCTACGTAAATCGATCACTACCCACGGATCCGGCGGGTAGTGTAGACATACCCTTTGTCTGCCTCTAGTGGCTGATCCATATAAAAGTTTTGTGTGTGTTGCTGCTTCCAGCTGATGGACTTAGGCTAAACTAAGCCGTAAAGGCTCACACTTTTAGGTCCTGGGTTCAAAGCCTGCAGTCAGCCCATGTGGGTTAGGTAACGTGTATATAGTTGGGATGATGAGTGCAGGCAGCAATCAGTGTGGTGCTTGGCTGGGTGGGGGGTTGAGAATGGAGAGAATTTGCTTTTGTCTTGCTTGCTGAAGGTTATTTTGAGATTTTCATTAAAGATCTGAATGTCTGTTCAACTATGTTCACCTACTGAGCCAATGAACGTGACTTAAAACAAAACAAAAAGTTCTTGTTTAACATATTCTAATAAGCAATGAAACTGCCGATAGGTCAGAGTCTTCGCTCAAAAGTAATTAATAATTTTAATCAGTAGTGTCATGACATCATTAAATTTCGATTTCTTTGCACGAGAAGCCCACTGACGAATGATACCATGGAAGAACCAGCACATCTGGGAAGTAATGATCATTTTTCACAAGAGCACAAAATCCAATATTTTGCCCTGTAGTTAGTACTGCTCCAACACTTGCAATGAAGGAGTTTTAATTTATGCAGATGAATCAGCTTTAGTCACAAGTAACTTGTGAGTATCAGAGATCCTGACCTTTTTGGGTATTTTTCAAATAAAGTTGTTCAGTCAGCTCTTCCCTCTTGCAAAAAGAGAGAACAAAACAAGCTGTGGCACGTGAATAGTATCTATAGACCCATCAGTGGCTGGAGGAGTAATGCCACATACAGTGGTTCTGATGTAGGGGGTCAGAAACATTTGCAGGCAGCTTTTTAAAAGGGTAAACAGTAGTTGTGCCTGGTGGAAGTAGAGATGTTCTGGACAAGACTTAAGTTTAGGCTTTTTTTAATCTTAAAAAAAAAAAATCTTGGTATAAAGTGCTGGATTAACGACACCAGAGACTTTTATTATGAGCATTGCTGCGGGGGCAGTGTGTGGAGCCCCTTGGTTGCTCCTACGCGTAGGAGCTGGAGGGGGGACATGCTGCTGATTCCAAGAGCCGTGCGGAGTGGGGCAAACCCCTGACCTCGCTCCCCGGCGGGAGCTCAAGGGTCAGATTAAAATGTCTGAAGGGCCAGATGCGACCCCCAGGCTGTGGTTTGCCCACCCCTGCTCTAGGTCACTTGGACTAGGACTGGGTGCCCTTTCCACTATACCATGCTGCTTCGCGGAGGCTCCAGTGTTCCCTCTTCATCTGCAGAATGGAGGCAGCAGCACAAGCTTCTTGCGTTATCCTACTAAAAACTCAAGTAAGCCTAGTTCTGCAGAGACCATATTCAGTGGTGGCTAGTTCTTTGGCCTCTCTACTGAGACTGCCAACGCAGGCCAGTGGGATATGGACACGTGTTCACGAGACAGTCTCACTGCGCAGACACCAGGGACAGCCACCTGATAGCAATGGCCTTTGTTCATGATATAGCTTCACGCTGGTGACTCTGGGGCTTGGAATCCTACTGCATGTCCTGGAGCCAGCTGCTCTTTTGTAGCGTTCATCACTAAACAGTCCTTGAGCTGCTCCTGGCTCCACAGATTCCCTCTGTGAGAGTCTTTCCATGCTTGGTTCCAGAGAGCAATACGAAGCTTCCTTTGTAAAGTCACCTTGTCCCTGGGGCTGGTTTCATACAACTCCATGCTCAAAAGGAAATGAAAAGCCAGTTGGTGCCCCTTCCTGCACCTTCTAGTGTCTGGCAATGGCCTCAGCAGTTAAAAACAGTTAGCTGCTTTTAGATCAGAAATATCCCACTCTCTTCTCTTTCTTTTCCCGGAGTGACTCAGTTCCAGGATTCATTCTCTCCTCCTCCCTCACTCAGGGCCAGCAGAGCTGGAGCTCATGTTTCCATCTGCAAAGTCATGATCACAACCCTCCAAAAGTCTTGCCAAAGCTACCCAATCAGGACCTGCAAATTGCGAATGTAAAAACCCAAACACAACTTGGAGTTGTTTTTTACTATTCCTCTGGGATGTATAAAGAGCTCTAAGAAAACATTTTTGGATTTTTTGTTTGTTTTGTTCTTTGCAGTTCATATTTTTTTTTCCAAGTCAAAGACCTTCTAATGTGAGAGCTCATTCCCACTTGGGGAAACCTTCTTACTAGTGCTCCTGGTCATTGATTAGAGATGCAAATGTTTTTGCAAGCTGCATTTTTTTTTTTTTTTTAACCTTGGATCAAACACATGCAGTTGGCTTGTTTGCTAGTAGTTCACCTTCACTGAGGATGAGATGGAATTGGATTTTCTAGTTCTGGAAGTCCTTGGTCAAATTTTTCATTAAAGCCAGGTAAATCCGCACTAACAACATTTGACTTTAATGTAGAACCACCAGGATCAGTCCCAAATACCTCCACTGAAGGCCAGTGGTGTTACTTCAGAGGCAGAATTTGGTACCAGTCCTTCCAGAGTCTTTAGAATTCCGATTTGGAAGTTGCTATCTGTTACCCTCTACAAGTGATTATTCTGTAACTGGAGTGCTCCGTTGAACCTTGTCTGCTTTAATGTTTAGGAGCATTCAGATGTGGGAGGAGGGAAGGAAGACTGCATTAGTGTGTGTGATTTTTTTTTTTTTTTCTTTGAACACTCTATTAGAGATTCCTTCTGAAAAACCGTTCTTGTCCTGTTCTAATAGAAAACTTTAATCTCATTGAGCATGAGTTGATCGGGTTTAGTATAAAACGTGCAGTTCTTTGTCCTGTGACTTTCAGAGAGCAGGAGGAAGACTCAATTTTTTTTTTTGGTCTCCTAACACATCCCCTTTAATGCATCACAGTTAATTTTGCACACCAACTTGTAATGCTGATTTCCCTTTTGAGACTCTTGCACTAATTTGTCATGTCGTCTTGGGCAGCAAACAGGCTTATTTTTTTTGAGGTGTTGCTTTTCCTATTGGCTTGTTTCATGCTTTCCCCCCCCCAAGATGCCATGTAAAAACATAAAGCAAAATTACAGCTCCTAACCTTCCACTTTAACTTTTACATCTCTTTGGAATTAGGCTTGTGAGGGACTTATTTTTCCTTGTTAGGCTGTTTCTTTGAGCGACAAGTAATTATTTTCGAGAGGTTTGCTAAATGCAATAGAAAAGAGTTTTTCCCCCCCCCCCCCACACGTTGAAGGCAGCAGCACAATTAGAAACACTTTAGATGCTTGACCTATGCTCAAGTCTCCAAACAAAAGTTGCAAAGATAGGTTTGATGCTTTTCAGGCACAATTAGCATAATGCTGTAATTATGGTTTATAGCAGTTGTATTCCCCTAGCTATTACACTGACTAAATACATTCATCTGGGGTGTTCTGGCATGCTAACTAAACATACACATGTCCCCCCAGTCTACTGGATGAATACACAGACACACACACTATGTTCTTGTTTCCAATCTATCACCATATGCCTGTCTTTTACAGTTCTTTGGTGCATGATGCTCATAGAGTGGATAATTAGCTAAATGAATTAATTGACATTCATACTTGTAATTAGCAAATGGTTACAAGCAGCTATTCTCCTTGGGACAACTAAAATTTCTCAGGGACTAATGTTAAAATACTGTAAAATCATTAAGAGTAAATAATGAGGGTTGATGGTAATGCATGATTATGACTGGGGAAAGAAAATAACCTCCATAAAGCCGTCCACATTGTAAACAAGCCTGTGCAAAAGAAAAGCATGCTATAAAATGTTCTGGAAACGGCACCTCTCAGGAGATGCAGTGGGGCTGAAGGATGCGTACTCCAGATGAAACCCGAGCCAGATGGATGGCATGCAATCAATAGCATGTTGATAGCTACTGCGAGCACTTGTCTGTCTGCTATGACAAAATAAGGGTAGCGCCAGTTTTTGCTAACAGTTCTTTTTTTCCCAATATTTACCACAGAGCTCTGGCAAATAAGAAATCTACTAAACAAAGGTACCCTGAAACCTGAACAGCTAATCTCTGGTTCGCTGATACCGACTGGTTTTACGGCATTGGATGTGGTGCCAAAGAGCCCATGCCATCTTAGGCTGCGGGTCAGAGGCATCTCTGCTGGATAGAGCATGCAGAGACACTGATGTCTCAAGTATGATGTACTGCATCAGCTCTGTGCCCCGTCTTGGAGTTAATGATTGCCTGAGTAACACATCACCTGTCCCCTGCTACCTGAAGCCATGATAAGAATGGCTTGTGCGTGATGTTGCACTGTATCTACTACTATTCTTGGATACTCTCTTCATACACAGGGCTTGCTTGATATCCCTCGCCCTGTCAGTTCAGGAACGCTGCACCTTTGGGAGCAGACGTGTTTGGGGAGGATTTGACCCAGAGGAGGGAGGAGGTGTCTGCATTGAGGGGCTTAGCTGAGGCTCCGCTGCTTTGATTTGTGGCCAGGGCTCCATAGCTGCACTGCCAGAGGCTGCCCAGTCTGCCTGGTTTGGATGTGCTGAATCATTGCATCTTCTGGCTCCTTTTCATATTCTCCTGGCTGACCTTATTTGCTCTCGTGGCAGCTCTCAGGAGAGCAGAGATTGCAAGGACCTTGTGCAGAGAAACTTCTTCTTGGTGGGCTTTCTGGGGCTGGGAACCCTTGTGCCAGTGGGGGCTGATGTAACTTGGCACTGTATCAGATAGGAGGGATGTCTTCGTCTCAAAGAGCCACTTGCAAGTGGCTCCTGAGTAGCTCCGAGTCCCTTCCACTGCTTCCCACGGGATGAGGCTCGGTGAGAATCTGTGGGGTGGGTTTTCAGAGCTCTCTGCCTCTGAGGCTTGGCTGAGCAGATGAGATGGAGAACGGGAGCAGGCTCATCGCCCCAGCCAACTTGGTGGTGTGGGGGTCAGAAGAGCTGTATCAGAGTTTTGCATTGGACAGGTGAAGCTCACCTGGCTCTAATTTCACATGGTGCATGACTTGGTAGCAGCTGCTTTGCTTCCCTACCCCAAGGTTCCTGCCTGGCACTGTGGATATGGGAGGAGGAGTCAGTTTCTTTGCACTCCTTGGAAATTCCCTGTGCAAACCTTGTCTACTTGGGCTTCGTGCAGGGGGCCACGGTTTGACACTGAGCTCAGGCTCCTCATTAAACAGCTGGTGAGTAGAAGCAGGTTTTGGTTGCCTCAAGTTTCTTGGGACTCCCACCCTGGGAATCCCAGTACACAATAGGGCCCCAGTCCTGCACTGATGCAGGCACAGGATCCTCGGCTGTGGCACTTGATGTGGCTTCAGGGCTGGTGCGGTGTTTGTACGATGTGTGATGCACCGGGAAGGATATTCCCATTATTGGCTTCTAACGACATGAAACAAAGAGCAGGAATCGGTTCAAATCTGGTTGGAAGGTAGTTCTGCTTTAAATGCAAAACCAGTCCAGTGAGAGAGGCTTGGTTTATGACTACTGTTTGCTTATGTCTCTACAGTGTGCTTGATGTTCAATCTAATGTAATTTCTCTGGTAGCTTCCCAAGACTACTAAAAGAAGAGGTTTAGAACACAATAGAAAAAGTTTTTTGCATTGAATTATTGTTATGAAACTTTCTTTCCCCTGTATCTTCAGCCAGGAATGTGCCTGACGTGAAAGCAAGTGGAAACATCACACCAATTGGCTTATCTGTTTATAAGGGCTGTGAGATGCTAGAAAATCAGCGCACACTCCATTGCTTGGGACACTTTTAAAACTAGACTTGTCAAAGTGCAAGGAGATTGGTCTGACCCTTCTGGAAGAGGGAGCCTGGGATCATAGACAGGATCACTGGTTGGTCGGTCATCTCGTTAATGCTTAAATTGCAGTAGCACCCAAAGCCCTCAGCCAGGATGGGCCTTATTGTTTCGTGTGTGCACATAATAAATTACAGTCCTTGCCCCCAAAGAGCTTAGCCTGGAAGAAAGAGACACTGGGATGGAGGAGCCTAACAAGCAGGCAGTGATGGGGAAACAACTAGAGTTCTTAGTAGTGAACAGAACCTCTCACCAGTAGAGATCCCAGCATGCGGTTGCGCGGTTTTGAAAAGAAGCAGCTCCAGGGGTGGAGTTGTGGATGAATCAACTGTGGGGAGGTGGGGCGAGTGGCGTTTAACAGCGGACAGCCAACACACGTTGGGGGTCCGGGAGAGGAGGAGGGCAGGCTGTGATCTCACCTGAATTCCAGCTTGGGACTGTTTGAAACACTGAACACAAAACTAGGCAAAAGCCAGTCTGTATCTTGGACTCCTAGTGGCTTGTCCAGTAATAAATAATGGCAACAGCTCGTGGGGTGGAGGGAGATCTCGGATGACTCAAGGGTCTAGAACAGGTCCCTCCCACTTCCTGCCCCTTTCAGAAACCTTCCCCCCCCCCCCACTCCCTGTCCCGTGACTGCCCCGAAGCCTATCCACACCTCTGCCCCCGACAGGCCCCTTGGGACTTCCACACCTATTCAACTGCCCCTGGGGACTCCCCTGCACCTTATCCAACCCCCCCTGCTTCCCACCCCCTTACCATGCCACTCAAGGCAGTGTGTCTGGCAGCAGCACTGCCTGGCCGGAGCCCGCCTCACTGCCCAGCAGGAGCTCGCAATCCCGCCGCCCAGAGTGCTGGCGGCATGGCAAGCTGAGGCTGTGGGAGAGGGGGGACAGCAGGGGAGGGGCCAGGGGCTAGCCTCCACAGTTGGGAGCTCAAGGGCCGGGCAGGACCGTCCTGCGGGCCGGATGTGGCCCGTGGCTTGTAGTTTGTCCACCTCTGGTCTAGAACATGTCTTCCTAACCCTGAAAGAGCCGTTCCGTAGGGAACCAGCCTGCAGATGCAGGGAGGTAGACTAGCTGACCCTACAGGACTTCCCTCCCTCCGTCTCTAACTTCTGCTTTCTGTGGCTCTGTGGAAGAGGGAAAGTAGGACAAGTGCTGCTGAGTTGCCTTGGGCTGATATGAGACTACTAAAGCCTTGTCTGTGCTAAGAAAATATCTCTGATGGCCAGGGCCGGCTCTGGCTTTTGACCGCCCCAAGCAAAAAAAAAACAAACAAAAACGGGGCGGCCAGAAGGGCAAAGCAAAAAAAAAAAAAAAAAACCTGCGGCGCGGCCAGAGCGCGGGTGCAGGGGGACTGGCAAGCGGGAGGGGGGGGGGAGGGATCGGGGGGAGAGAGAGAAGGGGGGCGGCCAGGGCTACAGCGGGGCGCTGCCACACTGCCCCTCCCGCCGCACCGCCCCTCCCGCCGCACCGCCCCTCCCGCCGCACCGCCCCTCCCGCCGCACCGCCCCTCCCGCCGCACCGCCTGCCCCCTGCCGGGAGGGCTCCGCTCCGGTCGGCGGGGAGGGAAGGACGAGGACTGCCCTGCCGGCCTTGCTGCAGGGCGCTCCCGTCCTCTGTGCCGCCGCCCCCTACAGGGCGGCCGGAGCGGAACAACAACAACAAAAGCGGCCGTGCCGCCCTAGGATTGGGCCGAATGCCGCCTCGTTCAATCTGCCGCCCCAAGCACCAGCTTGCTCGGCTGGTGCCTGGAGCCGGCCCTGCTGATGGCTGCCACTGAGCCTGTGCTGAACACAGGTTAGTGCATAGACCAGGATGAACGGCATGCCCAGCACCATTTCAGAAGCTGTGATGACAACCTGTGGTGCTCACTGGTTGAGCTGCCCCTGTTGTGCACAGCCATTGTCAGCAGTGGGTAGCTTAGCCTAGACAAGGCTGATTGTGCGGTGCTTAGAGCACTTGGGTGAGGAGTCCCATGGACCTGAGCAATACTACTCCGTGAGTAGGGGCTAATCAATATAACAGATGCAACATAATGCTCCCCCCCCCCATGGCTTTAGAAATGGCTGATGAGGGTTATCCTAGATACCGAGGGCAGGTTCTCGGGTGGTGAGTGGCTTCCTCCGACTGAGAGCCTGAAAGATCTGCACAGAATGAGAGTGATCCAAAGGTTGCTCCTTAAGCTTGGGACCCACCTTTGTATTTGTTTGGCAAGTCATCAAGTTGTTTTACCGACCAAGGCTTTCTAAACGCTGACCCTCCGTGGATCCGAAACGCCATCCAGTGCGAAGTTCTGTCAAAGGGGCTAGGGATTTCTTGGTCTACCTTAACTTCTTTGTTCACCGTCAGGTAGTGTTAGGTTCTTCAATACACTTCAAAGATCAGAAGCTCAGTTCTTCATTTCATAGTGTCATTAGCTAAAACTGGATTAATGGGCTTGTTAGGATTTAAGCATAATATATGAAAGAGTCTATGCTCAGAGATTGCTCCATGCCTGAAAACATGCCTTTTAAATGCTACCTGATAGAACATTGTTTTGGTTTTCAACATCTTGAAGGTGCTGCAGAAAAGATGTCCGACTGGTGGTCATTTACCTTAATAACCTGAGGAAGACAGTAAAAGCCATCCTATAGCATGTTGGGACACTTAATACCTCTTATGTAGCACTCTTCATCAGTAGATCTCAAAGCACTTTACAAAGCAACAGCATCCCCATTTTATAGGTAGGGAAAATGTAGCACAAAGGGGGGGAAGTGACTTGACCAAGGTCACCCAGCAGGCCAGTGGCAGAGCAGAGAATAGAAGCCAGGTCTCCTGAGTCTCAGTCCAGTGCTCTGTCCACTAGGTCACACTGCCTACACATTTCAATGCAAGAACAATGCCCTGGTGGTAAGGGGTGGGATAGGCAGGGACTGGTGCTCTATTCCTGTTCACCGTTGCTTACACCAGTGCAGAATGGGTGTAAAATGCTCCCATTCTGACTTCCTAGTGTTTGGTGTCCATTTGGCACAGGTGGTGATGCTAGGTGCACTGCAGTGGAGAATCAGGCCCACAGCATATAAAGAGACAGACCAACCTATGGCCCTCCCCACCCTTCAGGAACAGCCAGGTTAGTGCTGCAAAACAGTGTTGATTGGAAGAAAGCACGTTGATCCTGGGCGATGGCTGCTTCCTGTTTTGTTGTAAACCTGGTTCTTACTCGGCTTCCGTCTCATGGATACAAACGTGCAGCAGGCTCCCCCAATCGTGGCTTGTTACGGAGACTTCTTGCTGACCGCCAAAGCAATGATGCAAACACAGCCGTGAAGGCAAAACAGCACTCCCCTGCCCCTTTCCCAAGGCGAGCGTTCAGATGAACCATTTCAGCACAGGGTTGGGTCCAAGCAGGGGTGACCTGTCTTATGTTCTTACCCTTGTACTGTTTGCTACCTAATGTTCCCTTTGCAGACTGGCGTGGAAAAGCAGAAAGCAACAAAAGTCCTAAAGTGAGTCTGCGCGAGGGGAGTGGCCTGTGAAGAGAATATGGAGGTTGAACTCAGGCAGGGACTTGCAGAGTAAGATTAGATGGTGTGGGGTAAAATGGCTGAGTCCAGTGACACATGACACTGGCAAAATAATCAGACACTTTCTGCTAACACTGAACAAGGAATTCTAATGGAATTAGACTAAGGAAAACGGTGCTGTTCCTAAAACCAGTCTCTGCTTCTCTGTAATCTCTTCTGCCTAGAACCTACCTCAGCCTCACTCCTGCTTGGCTTCTGGTGCCAGACTTAAAGAAACAGTACATATCCCCAGAGCACGTTAGGTCTAGAAAACACGGTGGTGAAAACTCTGTTGGCTGGGGTATTTCAGCACTCCCACCCCTGTTAGCACAGATGGCGGTGTAATGGTGGGAGAATTCTTTAAAATCCTCACTCTGGACGCACCCCAAAACTTTGCCTGTTACAGGGGTAGGGATAGCTCAGCGGTTTGAGCATTGGCCTGCTAAACCCAGGGTTGTGAGTTCAGTCCTTGAGGGGGCCATTTAGGGATCTGGAGCAAAAATCTGTCTAGGGATTGGTCCTGCTTTGAGCAGGGGGTTGGACTAGATGACCTCCTGAGGTTCCTTCCAACCCTGATATTCTATGATCTTAGGGGACGCAATGGCCACACAGTGTGCTCTGACCATGTTTATAAGATGTGGCTTTGCCTGGAGAGACCAGACCATCTTAAATATAGTTACAACTGCACTGAAACTGGGGTCCCTAAGATGGCTAATTGTAGCATACACGAATGGCTGTGGATCAGAACCTAATCACTCAGATCTCAAGTCAATAGGAGTCTTTCCATTGACTTGCATCCTATGTGGAGTTCATTGGGACCTGATCCAGGGGAAACCATGACTAGTCAAAGGGCTATTAAATGCACAAAATAAACTGAAAAGGCAACCCACTATTTCCCTCTGATTATTGTTACGGTAACCGTAAGAGTGAATTGTTAGAACTCGACTTCAGTCTGATTTTATTTTTAAATCACTGATGTCCCTTTACAAATGGGACCAAGCAAAATCGAAAGCACAGAGTAATTCCTGTGGAGATTTTAACACAATTCCCCTGCTGAGTTTTGTCCCTGGTTATAAAATGCTCTGATCGCTCTTTCTTTAAGCCCTGGCAAAAGATCTGCAGTCAGGCAACACCAGACAAAAAGCCCCAACCGCTCAAGAGTAAACTACATCTAAGTAGAAAACCCCCCAGCACCCTCTAAGCAGGCTAAACATGAACACATTGACTCAGTAGCCAGCTTTGGCCTCTCTGGATCATGTCGGGGAGGTTAGTGCTGTTCAGCCTCTCGAACCTCTGAACGGCGACAACTTTAAAAAATGAAACCGCGGGTGAATGCTCATTCATAAACTGTGCTTCCTGGGCAGCCAGATGGGACCATTGATCACCAAGTCTGGTCTCCAGCACAGCACAAGCCACGCAACTTCTTCAAGTGATTCCTGTTTCCAGCCCAATAATCTATAGTTGAACAGACTATTGCTTTTAGGCCCCAAACCTGCAAACACGTGCATAAGTGTCTGCAGCATCAGGGCCTTAAAGTCATTAATTCAATCTTGCTTTAAAGATGCCTAGTGACAGTGATTCCCCCCACATCTCGTGGGAAGATGCTCCAATGGGTAATTACCCTCACTATGTATTTTTTTTTTTTTTTTAAAGGCTGCATTTGTTTCCAGTTTGAATTTAACGTCTGCATTAGAAATCAAATGGTAAAAATTAAGTAGCATGTGTGTATAAAAGTGTAGATGTTTTAATTTTCTTATTTCCAAGGCTCCTTATAAAGGAGTGTAAGAATACGGCTCAATATATATTTGTATAAAGCTGATTTGACTTCTAGAGAGGCGGTATGGTGTGTTACAAAAAGGGCCATTCTCCTCTTCCTTGTAAGCTCCATTGATTCTTTCTACCTCTCTTGCAATGGCACTGTGAAAAGAGTATATCCTTTATCACTTGTATCTTTTGTTTTTAATAATCAGATTGTTCTATTTAGCCCAATAATAATAATAGGGCCAGATTCTCAGCTATTGTAAATTGGCATAACTCCATTGAAGCCAATGAAGCTGTGTGGATTTGTATCCCTTAAATTAATTTACCTCTGGCATCTATCTCAATATATTTATCTTTTTAAATTGCAGAAGACACCAGTTCAGGCCTGCTAAAGTCTGCACCCGTTCAGGTTTCCCACCCACCTTACAAACATTGTAATCAGAACAAACTGACATTGCTAGGCAACAATGGACCACCCTCAAGATAGCTGATGAAGCAGTTTCTCAAAGCCGGCATTTACAAGTTAACACTTTCAGTGGGGTCACATACACTACATGTATAAGGAATCCAGAGCTAACTTGGAATAACCCACTGAAATTTTTTTTTTTAATTCAAGGTGGGAGATGTAATAAAAACTCCACTACAAATGCACAGTGTGTTACAAACTTGTCATACCTGTGTGTAAGTAGGTCTTAAACCCAAAGCTGAGGAACAGGTGGAAAAACATTAGGATTCACAGACTAGCTGCTTCCTGAAAAAAAAGATGAAAAGAAAATCAATTCCCGAAAGTCTGCTCAACCTTTTCTCTTAATACTTCTGTCAAATGACACATGTAGGTGTTAGATCTGGGTATTTCTGTGTCATACCTGTGGAAGCCTTGTCTGACAACCATTTCCTTTTATAATTTTACTTGTACTCGGTGATTTAATTTTGAAACTGGTAGTTTTGTTCCTAATCACATTTGTAGCAGTTTCTCATGAATATTGTGTCTGACTGAAGGTCCAATAGAAGTAAGTGTGTGTGTGTGTGTGTGTGTGTGTGTGTATGATTTTTTTTTTTTTTTTTTAAGAAGAAAAAGACTAGGGGAAGCAAACAGCTAAGCTGGAAAGTAGAGACAGCAAGTCAAAGAATTGGCCAGTAAACAAAGCAAAGTAGTTATCTGGAAGGCGAGAACTTGTAGGTGCCACCTTAAGAAAACTTCATCTGACTGTTTTTAAGGAACTAAGGGGAGTGCCGCTTCCTCTGATCCAAAGGACAGTTCTGGCAGGGGCTCTGCCTGAAAGGCCAGGAGAGGGAAAAGAGGGAGAGAGAGAATGGGGGTGAAAAGTACAAGCAGGTGGTCTGGTATTCCTCCTTCACGGCAGGTCACTGCCTGATCCTGTTACAGTTCTGGCCTGTCGCAGAGGACCATTTCTCTGGCCTGTTCAGCAAATGCGAAGCTCCTTCTGGCTAAGGTGAGATTGGGAGGCTAAAACTGTTAGGCAGCTTTGCTGGGAAGTGAGAAGCCTGTTAAAGGGGGCAGCTGCTGATCTTGGGGCGCGCCTGGTTTTGGTGAGGCGGCTGAGAGCGCGCTGCCAACGGGATGGACACGTGTTCAGTGCTAAATCCTTTTTGCACTGACACAGCTGCCTCCATGCAGAACTTTACACAGCTTTCTCTTTTGGCTGTGGCTGGTGTTTGCCTTGGGAAGGAAAGCGACCAAACCTTTCAAACATTTCCTAGATGAGGCAGCAACTTAGGGTGGCTTTTAGTTCTAGTGAAACTAATGAACTTTTTAAACTTGCCTTGCGTGGAGCAGAAAGCTCTGGGTTTAGGGTGTGTTGTGTGGCACAGTGCAGTTCCCTGGAGGAGGATGTAACCTGAAACCCTGGCAGCCTGTATACATGCCGCACATCCCATCCAGCACGCTTCTGATCTATATTGGTTAATTTCATAAATCGCCAGGGGAAGCCACTTGTGTGGATGCAGGATGAGGATTTACAATTCGGTAGCATTAATCTACAGCATGGGCACCAGAGGAAGATGCCAGACCCAGATGTTTGCAGCTAACTAACTATTCCAGCAGGGTGTATTACTCCTAATTGTGCTATTTGCATTGCAGAAATGAGAGCGCTTAAGTGGGTGAAATTCTGGACGAAATCTTAACCCTTTCATTAAATGGAGGCTGTATTTTTCAGAAGAACTCCGCACATATGGAAACGCGTGAATGGCTAGCCTTTATTTGGGTGCCTCAGTGGGAGCTGAGCTGTTCTGAAAATCTGGCCCAGCTGTGGGAGCGAAGGGCTTGAAAAATCTGGCCTGGAGCTGCTCTTGAAAATCTGCTCCTTTTGTTTCAACCTCACAAGCTACTGGAGACGGTTAATTATCAAACGCCAGTACACTACTAGCGTGCGAGGTTCTTGCAGTGCTGAGGAGCTTACAGTCTCAGGCCATGATCCTCCTGACAGTGGTGCAGGACTGGGCTTTAATTAAACCACCCACCATAGAGATGAGGGATGGGGAACATGCAACAGGCAGTGTCTGACTGAGTGGAGTTGTCTAGCAGGCATCATGTGTGTTCTTTAACCCTTTCAGGTGTTTTTTAAAAATACCCCTTTGGGGGAAGGACTAGAATTTATAGGCCTTTTGAAAGAAGCAGGGTTTTTTTTTTTAAGGAGGACCAGGGAGATGGCAGAGGCATGACAGACTCTGGGTTTTGTGTGCAAATTAAAACCGTAAGCTACACAAATGTCAAGCATTAACTTGCTGCTGTTGAGCAGTTGTGTAGTGTTCCTGTGTGTGGTTTAAACCCATACTTTGCTCTGCCCCAGCAATGCCTGCCTGTCAGTCAGGTTTACCAACAGGTTCCCACAATGCTTTGGAATCCTTCTAGATGAAAGCTGCTATAACACACGTGAGAATAGTATTCTGACCTTTGCATTCAGAGCCCGCTGTGTTAAGGCCATTTTTGCACAAAGTAATCAGTGGGGACTTTGGAGTCCTCAGTGGGACGGCTGTATAATGAAACCTTCCATCTCTGCACAAACCCCAGCATGCAAGTGCTCCTTTTTTATTATCCTGATGCTTCTCAACTTGTTTTCAAGTGACTTGACAAGCTGATTTTCATTTCAGCTTTTGTGGGCATGCTTTGGTGATGTGGTCTTAAGAAATTAACGAGCACAGGGGCAGTAAGGATAGTCCGTTGGAAACCAACAAAATTACTCTTGGAATCGCAATGCTAGGAGGAAGAGTTACCTCTTGCACATGTACGCAACAGGCTTGCAATAAGCAAGGTGGTTACCTGTCGTGCTATTGACCCTATTGTTTATTGCTATTTGGTGGGTTATTTAAGTGGGTCCCCGAAGATGGAGAGTGGAGGAAGGGAATCTGACCCAGATGAAGCTGGGGAAAAAGGGGATCTGACGCAGACCAGAAACCCATGTTTGTCAGCGGTAAAGGTTTCTCGTGTGGCTTGGGCCGTCCATTTCCAATGAGCCATTCAGCTGACAAATGAAGCTGATTCACTTACACCAGAGTTGGATTTGGCCCCATCTTTCTCCTGCTTCCCTAGAACACCGCATGACTCAAATGCTCAACAAAATCCTAGTTAAGCATCGTACGCGCTGCCAGAGAACACTCAAAATCCAGCTTGTCCAGAGCCAAATTGGACTTCGTTCTAGTCCACTCATTTTTCTGGTTTGTGTCCTTGCTATGTGACTCAGCTTGTCTCTCTTAGTGGCTCCTACGCTGCGAATTGCATGGGGTCAGTGTGTGGTGCCTTAGCAGGCTTATGCCTCCGAACAATGCCCTACGTCATTTCACGGGCCGAGCGTTGGAGTGTAGTGAAAGCAATGCATTCAGGCAGGCAGCATTGTGCGGGAAGGTCTTGGAAGGCATTGGATTTGCACACTGATTTCTTTCTTCCAAGCTGGCAAGACCTTTTTGAAAACCGTAAACAAGCCCTGATGCCTAACAGGCCCTAAGAGAACCAGTTCCCATGGGCGTGTAGGTTAAGCCACAACAGATTCTGAAAAGAATCCGATGTTTGTCTGAGCTAATATACTTGGCATGGAGCGGGAAGAGAGAAGTCATTCTCTACCAAATGAAAGACAGAGGGTTACCTTCTGATAGTGCCCTACAATGGTATCTTTCGTTGGCACCCATCTGCAGGGGTTATCCTTGTGATGGGTGGGGGGTTCTCCAAAGGCTGATGAATCTTTGCAAGATGTCCCTGCTTTTGCCCTTATGTGGGGCAGTCTAGCCACTAACTACCAGACTCGCTACCTTCAGGCAGATGCTCCTCTTCTCAGCCTTCAGGAGGGAGTGTAGTAGGCTTTGCTTCCCTAACCTAGTCTGGGATCAGTCTGCTAATCCTGTTCTCCTTACCCTCTTCAGCTAGTGTCCTCATGGGCAGGGCCGGCTCCAGGCACCAGCCGAGCAAGCTGGTGCTTGGGGCGGCAGATTGAACGAGGCGGCATTCGGCCCAATCCTAGGGCGGCATGGCCGCTGTTGTTGTTGTTGTTCCGCTCCGGCCGCCCTGTAGGGGGCGGCGGCACAGAGGACGGGAGCGCCCTGCAGCAAGCCTGGCAGGGCAGTCCTCGTCCTTCCCTCCCCGCCGACCGGAGCGGAGCCCTCCTGGCAGGCGGCGAGGTGCGGCGGGCCGCGTGGCAGCGTCCCGCTGTAGCCCTGGCCGCCCCCCTTCTCTCTCTCTCTCTCTCCCGCCCGCTCCCTCCCCCCCGCTAGCCGGTCCCCCTGCACCCGCGCTCCGGCCGTGCCGCAGGTGGGTTTTTTTTGTTTTTGCTGCCCCGTGTTTTTGCTTGGGGCGGCCAAAAAGCCAGAGCCGGCCCTGCTCATGGGGTCCCTTGCCAGGTCTACAAAAATCAGGGGGAGCCATGGTATTAGCTTTTAATTTAACAAACAAATTCTATCCCTCTCGCTTGCTGAGTCATCCTTGGATGTGAAAACTGATCCAACCCAGTGTAAATGGATTGCTCGGGTTCTTTGAAGATCAGCAGCACTGCCTGATGCCCAAGACTAACCTCCGAAGATCAGCACAAATTACAATCCTGAAATGACCTGTAAGGGCTTGAATTTGCTCTGCTCTTGGTAGTGTGAGAGTGGTTTCATGGCAGGTAACTGTACATTTGAAAAACTTTTATTTGCTTGTGCTTTATTTCATTAACTTTTTACAAGGAGCAAGTCAATTAGGAGCCCTAACTTCTAATGCCTGTTTCTTGGCCAGGCAGCTCCACTAGTTCAACAAAACAACATCAAAAAGCAGCATTCAAAGATTCAGTTAAGAAAAAAAAAAGGGGGGGGGGGCGGCAGGGACTATGGGGCACTTGTGATGTGTTTGTATGTTGCATGGGGGGGGGCAGCCTGCGTGTTGCCATCGGAGGCTACTGCAATATACATGTTTAACAATAATAAAATACCAGGTACCAATAAAATACAAATATTAGGGTCTCGGACAATCAAGTCCATTACGGACTTCGCTGCCGCTCATGATTTTTTTTTTTTTTTTTTTTTTTTTTTTTACATGGCAGGAGCTCAGATACTATGGTAAACTGCAGCCGTGTAAAACCCATAAATAGAGGCCAAATATTACAGTGATGGCCTCTCTAGAAAGGGAGGGGAAGGGAAAAGCCTCTCTGAACTGCTGAGTGTATCAATATATCTCCTGACCTCAGTTGCTACGTCTGCTGGATATTCTGCGTTTTTCCTGTTTCTCATGGTGACAGTCTTTAAACTTTCACAACATCTTTAAACTTCATCTGCTCCGGAGCAAGGCTTGGTGACCAAACGGTGAGTGTACCTTTTTGTTCTGGCAGCAAAACTGGCTGTTCTGTTTCTCTCTCCACTGAGGAGCCTTGTGATGTGATGTGTAAAATGTCAGGAATCATTAGGTGACTTGACTCGCTGAACCACCATCCTTTCCCCCCCCCCCCCCCCCGTTCTTTCTGACCCTCCTCCTTTGCCGCAGAGAATTTATTTAAAGCTCCTTCTCCTCCGAACAGGGCCCTTTGTTGGCACTGGTGAATTTCTGGGGAAACATGATGCATTGTTGAGATGCTAGAATTTCTCAAACTAGGTCAAGTTAATTTTTTAACACATGCAGATTTGCTTGTTACTATGGATATTGCTTAATTACACACCAATAATCCCCCATGAGATCTACATTGTCACTGCTCATTCTCCCCCCCCCCCCATTTTTAAATATCCCCAGGAGCTGGGGGTACAATGAGGAGTAACAGGATGAAGCTGAACAAAGGAAAATGCAGGTTAAATATCAGGTCAAAGGCATGCATTCTGTAAGATGGTGGGATGGTCTCCCAAAGGAAGTAGTGCGTTGCTTGTGTCGTCTAAAACTGCTGCACAGAGCACGTGAGATCTTATTCATCTGACATCTTCCCGCCAGTGCATGGTTGACAGATGAGATGATCATGAACGTCTCTTCCACTTCTAATTTCCAGCTGTTTGGAGATGGCAAGAACAGCGTTCACTAAGATTCTAAATGGCAGTTCAGCCATGTACATATTTCCTCCCTCCCCCTCCATTTTATTTGCCTGGCATGAATGTGTCCTTGGTGATCAAGGCATTTGTGTGTGGATGAGAGCATCCACGGTTTGTTGTTTAATTACTAATACCTAGCTCTCCTTCTATAGGTCTTAAAGTGCTTTACAAAGGAAGTCAGTATCATTATCCCCATCTTACAGATGGGCAAACTGAGGCATGATGTGAAGTGATTTTTTTGCCCAAGGTCACCCAGTGGTAGAACTGGGGATAGAACCTAAGTCTTCTGAATTCCAGTCCAGTGCCCTGTTCACTAGGTCACACTGCCTTCCATTTATTGGCCCCCCTACTCAAGTTTCAGTCATTTAAACAGGGAGCAGAAAGGATGCCATGTGGTGATGTCATTGGTCATCTACATGAATAAGCAAAGTGACCTAGCTGGGGGTGGAAGGTGCTTGGCTATATTGGTGCAAAACCTGTGTCAGGATTATGGAGCTGGTTGCTTCTCTGGCCTCTCTTCATGCACCCCCTCAGTTGTCAGCCCTCATGCCTTTACCTGTCTTGGGAGTGAGATTTTGCACTTCTTCCACTCTTAGACCAGGATCTGGATCCAGCATCCTGCCTGTGCTAGCCACTTATCCACTCAGGCCTGTGCAGTACTATCTGTCCCTCTTCCCTTCAGGAGCCTGTGACCATGAGATAGCAACCAACCACTTTTTAAAACCAAGCAGGTTTATTCGTAAACGGAACAAAGCGTTGGAGAAACTGCTGTGAAAACAACAAACAGCCATGCATAGGTAGCGGAGACTAACCTTACACTTAACTACACACTATGGCGGGGTGGGCAAACTACGGGCCGACCATCCTGCCCGGCCCCCGAGCTCCTGGCCTGGAGGCTTGCCCCCGGCCCCACCCTTGCTGTCTCTTCTCCCCCCTTCCCCCCCCCAGCCTCAGCTCACTCGCTCCGCCGCCGGCGCAATGCTCTGGGCGGCGGGGCTGTGAGCTCCTGGGGCAGCGCAGCTGCAGAGCCGAGCCTGACCCGGTGCTGTGAGCTGTGTGGTGGCGTGGCTGGCTCCCACCGGGCGGCGCAGCTGCCTGTCCTGGAGCTCTGTGCTGCGTGGTGGTGGCAGCAGCGTGGCCCAGCTCCAGCCGGGCGGCAGCTGTAGCGCCGCCAGCCACCGGTGCTCCAGGCAGCGCAGTAAGGGGGCAGGGAGCAGGGGGGTTGGATAGAGGGCAGGGGAGTTTGGGGTGGTGGGCAGGGATGTGGATAGGGGTTGGGGGGGTGGGGAAGAGGGGGTTGAATAGGGGCGGGGGTCCCGGGGGGGAAGCCAGGAAGGGGGGGTTCAATGGGGTGGCGGGAGTCTGGGGGCAGTCATGGGGCAGGGAGCGGGGGGGGGGGGTGGATGGGGCAGGGGTCCCAGAGGGGCCGTCAGGGAATGGGGGGGTTGGATGGGGCAGGAGTCCGGGGGGGGGACGACCCCCTCCCCTAACTGGCCCTCCATACAATTTACTAAACCTGATGCGGCCCTCAGGCCAAAAAGTTTGCCCGCCCCTGCACTATGGGTATGTCTATAGTACAGCTACGCAACTGCAGCTGTGCGGATGTAGCCCCATAGTGGAGACACTTCTTACATTGACAGAAGGTGTTTTTTCCATTGATGTAGTTAATCCACTTCTTTTGAGAAGCAGTAGCTTGATTGATGGAAGAATTCTTCTGTCAATCTACTTGCAGCACAGTGGGGCTTGGCTTAGGTCGCCTTAACGATGGCACAATTTTCATTGCCCTGAGCAATGTAGCTAGTTGATCTAACTTTGAAATGTAGCCCAGGCCTTAGTTAGATGGGCTTCCTTCTGCAGTTGCAGGAAAAGAACAGACCGAACTTAAGTTCTTTTAGGAGGCCAACGTGCTCTTGGAATCCAGCCTTGTCTTCGCTGCAGAAAAAAATGGTGTTAACTCAATTGTAAGAGCACATTTTTTGTTCGTTTGCTAGTGAGGTCTGTGTCTTCCTACCTGTCTTCCTATCCCCTGCGCCCCTCAGTAAGGAAATTCCCTTTTCTCAAAGCCCTGCCCCCTCAGTGTGTGCCTGAGGCCAATTACCCTAGTATTCACTGGCTTTTGTTACAGGGCCTAGGTGTGAAGTCTTTTGCCATGCCAAAAAAAAATTTGACAAGTTAGGCTGCTGGTGTGCTGAAACCTCGCCTGTCATGCTGACTCCCTGGACTCCCCTGTCTGACTGTGTCCATCTGTTGTCTCTTGTCTTACACTCTGATTGTACATGTCTCTTCTGTTTGTACAGCGCCTAGCACAATGGGTCCTGGTCCATGACTGGGCTCCTCGGGGCAGTGATAACACAGATAAATAACAAACCAAAAAGGCCTCTTATTTCAGATGTCTACACGGGGAGTTACACCAGGATAACTACATATAGCATTAAAATTCCATCACCTAGTATTGCTGGTGAACTTCCCCAGGTAGACAAGCCCTAAGAGAGTGCCCCCATGATGCTTTGCTGTTTGCCAGTTTAGACCCATTCAACTTTACTGGCTTGCAGTCACTGCTCTCCTGCCTGGGAATAGGGTGACCACATGTCCTGATTTTATAGGGACAGTCCTGATATTTGGGGCTTTTTCTTATATAGGCTCCTATTACCTCCCACCCACCCCCTGTCCCAATTTTTCACACTTGCTGTCTGGTCACCCTACCTGGGAGGGAGTCTGCTGGGTCTGTCTGCACTGCTCTGACATTCCACCGTCTCCGAAATCCTCTGCATAAACCTCACCTCGGGGTACAGATTAACTCCCCGCCTAGCGCCCCCACGCTCACCGCACCCTGTTTCTCAATCTCCGCTCTGCCTCTGCACCGGTCTCTCCTGAGTGCCGTTACCTTGAACTAGGCTGCGTAGAAAGGAGCCAAGAAGGGACAATCCTGTGGCAATAAGAGACCAGCCTGGAAACATGCAGTTCATAGAAGCCCGGCCACTTTTAGATTGAGCACTTGGCAGTCTGAGGATAGTTCCTTCTTAGGATCTGGTATGTGGATGTGGCCTCACTCTGGAATGGATCTGCATGCCCGCGATCATGTTGCAATCTGCTTAGAACTCCTTAAACTAGGCAGGACTGGACCTGCTCGGAACTTGGATGGGAGACTTCAAAGAAAATCCCAGGGTGCGGTAGGAAAGAGTTTGACTTTGTAGGTGGCACTTTTCCTTCTGGCTTGCCCCGGCAAGGCCGGACGAGCAGCTGGAAGGGAGTTCTCCTGAGTGATAGGAGAGAGCCCCGGTGGGGAGCATTGGCGTGGGGGCTGGGCTACGGTGAAGAGACGGAGTGTCTTTCAGAAAGGAAGCTGGGAAATGAGGCCAGCCTGTGTCTGGATGTATTCTATCAAAGGAGGGGGGCCTCCTGTAGTCAGCTGTTTTTGCCTAAGGTTGCCAACCCTCCAGGGTTGTCCTGGAGTCTCCAGGAATTAAAGATTAATCTTTAACTAACGATTGTCATGTGATGAAATCTCCAGGAATTCATCCAACCAAAGTTGGCAACCCTAAGTTTTGCCCTTCCTCCTGTCCTGCCTTGCAAGTGACATCATCTGAGCGGCACTCAGGATGATGGTGTGTCTTCTGCAGGCTGTTCAGCGCCCCCAGAGTCCTGTGTAGCTTCTCTCCCGCTGCCCCAGCAGATTTTCAGTCTGCTCACAGTGGTGGTACAGGGAGACATGAAAGGCAGGACATGATGGGGCGGGGGTGGGTGGGAGGGGAGGAAGGGCATTTGGACTGAAGGAGGGGATGGACTTCCCTTCTGGGTAGGGTAGCAGTTCAGTCTCTTTGGCCCATGCAGTCTTTCTCAGTTAGTGCAAGGTGGGGTGATCGGTTTGTGGTGAGACCTACCAAACTCCTCTCATATAAGGGTCACCAAACAGCCAATGGATGAGAGAAGAGCGAAATGAGATGAGCTAGAGTAAGATAGGTTAGGATTTAGAGCAGTGAGATTAAAAGATGGAGTGGGGCTTGTGACCATGGGGGGAGAGGGGGGAGAGAGAGGAGCTGGCTCTGGGAGAAAGCCATGAAGGGTGTACGAGAGGGGGAGGGGCGTGTTGTTTCCAGATTCCAGTGAGCCGAATCATGCCTTTTTCAGTCCAGCTGCCATGACTACTTGGAGACGAGCAACAAAAGTGAATGGTCAGCACCGAGATGCTCTTTGTTCACAAGTCACGTCTGACCCACTCTGTTCCTAGCTCAGTCTCCAAGTAACTCAGTGTGAAATACCTGTAACTGACCCCCTTTGGGGTGACCTTGAGCCCCGTCCTCCCAGTGCTAAAAGCACAAGCTCCTAGCACTTCACCTAACTGTGACTCTGCCTCAGAGCAACAAGCAGTACCAGCTCATGATCCTTTTTGGTGGGCCAGCCACAAGAGGAGGACAAAGACCCACATTCTCCTTGTGTGGATTATACATCCAACCAAGAATGATCCAGACCTTAAAGGTACAGTCACCACTGACATGCCGTCCGCACAGTTCTCAAAGCTCTATACATAACAAGGGTTAAACAATGTTTTCTCCTGCACCACGCAGGGTTAAAGGAGGAGCAGGGTGATGGAGCGGTAGTCCCTGTCCTTCTCTGCTAACAGGAGCTCCCACTCCACTCCCTGCTCAGTCGGTAGGTTTTCAAAACAAACAGCAGTCTCATCTCGGTTGGGATTGCGATTGGTCATGTGGTATTGTTTCTGCTTCCTGACTGGGCAACACATGTTTCCAACAGGAAACTAACTAGCGAACTTATGTTGTGAATTTTCAGGCGATGGATCGCGTGTGATAAAACAGCTGATTGGAAAATAGCTTCCCAGGTAGCCAGCTCTCGACTTAGTCACAAATGAGTTGTCACCACCTCCAAATTGCACTTAATCCAGTGTGATCCTTATTTGTGGAGATATTCTGGAATCTTCTCTCCCTCTCTCCCACCAGCTCTCCTGGTTTTGATCTTGCTGGCACGTTGGAGGCATGTAGACTCTCATTACGCCGTCAGCAGCACAGAAAATGAACATGGCAGGAGCCAAGAAAAAATTCCACTTGAAGGTTTTTTTTTTATGCAAACTTTCTTTTTTTGTAGAACTGGGTCACTCAAGGGGTGACAGCATAAGAGCATCATCGCCTAGGTAATGTATCTTGTTGCCATGGTGACCGCTAAAGGCTGCATCAGTCAACAGCTTTAAAAAATTGACAGTTGAGTGAGAGTGAAGATTTTAATGAGGACAGACACTTCCTTGCTTAGTTTCAATAGCCGAATATTCTAAAAATACCCTTCCATCTTGTTAATATTTCCGGGTCTCCAGAGTGTAAATTAATGTGCATAACCTAGGCACTTTCCTTGCAGTTCTTGACACCCTGGAATATTCTGTCAAAGCTGAGTGCAGCCCAGCTGTTGAGATGATAATAGCATAGTGCAGTTCTCCTGTTTGGATGTTGTGGTTTCCACTGACCAGAAAACTCCTAAGCCATGACTGCCTTTTTTTATTATTTTTTCTCCTTTAATGTGGAACCTCCTGCTCCCTCAGTTTCCCTTCCCACACTTACTACTGGAATAACTGGGCAATAAGTACTTCTCAAATATCTCCATCTGCTCAGTGCCTGCTGGAGTGTTGATACAACTAAGAATGTTTGCAACTGCTGGGGAAGTAATTTGATTGATAACTCTGTGAGGACTTCAGTTGTGGGTCCTTCATCTCCTCCATCACCCTATGACATGATTTGTTTGTATTATTGACCCAGCACTGGGCTCCCGTTTTCTAGTGTGAATAACAGCCATACAGACCACTCAATGCTGTGGATCTGCTGGCACAAGCTGTTCATCCTGCTGCTGCTTGCTACGACGGAAGGGTGGCTGGGTCAGATTTGAGTGGCGTTGTGACCCTGTGCATCACTCCTGATCTGTTCTGTTCCCTTAGACCTATTTATGCCTTTGTCAGTATGCAAGTTATACCAACTTGTATTAAAGTGTTGGGGGACAGGGAAGGTACCTAAGCAGCAGCAGAGCATGAGAAAATGTTTTCCTGCTACACCCCTCTTTTCTGGTTCCTCAGGACGAAAGCCGCAGGTTCTTATAGACTCAGTAACGTGTAACTTGCACCGCATTATACACCCCCTCTGGATTCAATCCAGAGTCTCTGTCTAGAATAGTGGAAAACAGAACATCCTTTCTAAAGAGATTTAACTCCGAACACTGGTCTCTTGTGTGTGTGAGCTCCAAGCAAGCTCCCAAGACTGAATTACAAGCCCCTGTAAGGAGAGGTTCTTAAACAGCAACGCGCAGAGCTGCTGGAAGACCTGCGGCTTTAATGAGGCATGTTCAGTAGGAAACCCTTGAAGAGCTCAATGGGTGCAACTTGGATTTGTCTGTGCGCTGCGCTCGGAGCAGCCTGGCTTAGTGCTGTACACAAAGGGGGCTGCTCAGCCAGTCGCACAAACACCAGGCCTGGGAATTACTGATGTTCCATGAGCTGAAACTGCTGTTTCCATTTAGTGGCTTCGCAGCTGGTGCCAAAATCTGACAGCCCCGGAGCTTTGAGAGGAGGAAGTGGAGCAATAGCCTATGGCAGCTGTTCCTGGCAAGGGCAGCACTGTCCTGCCTATGGGTTTAGCACCCCCTGGTTTTGCCTCTCTTCCAACCCTCCGTGGCTGACTGCCACTAGGGGAGTTTATTTGTGGTTGGGACTTGGCAGGGGCTTTGTGAAAGCTGGTGCCAATGCTATTATAGGGCTGAATACTGCAGGCAGTTCTGGTTGCCCCATTTCAAAAAATATATTAGAATTGGGAAAAGTACAGAGAAGGGCAACAACGATTAGGGGAATGGAACAGCTTCCAGATGGGGGGGATTAAAAGACTGGGACTTTTCTGCTTAGAAAGGAGATGCTTCAGGGGGAGGGGGTCTGACAGATCTATAGAATCATGACTGGTGTGGAGAAAGTGACTAAGGAAGTGTTATTTACCCCTTCACATAACACAAGAACTAGGGGTCACCCAGTGGAATTAGCAGGCAGCAGGTTTAAAGCAAACAAAAGGAAGGACTTCGTCACACAATGCACCGTCAACCCGTGGAACTCATTGCGAAGGCCAAAACTATAGAAGAGTTTAAAAAAAGAATTAGATGAGTTCAGGGAGGATAGGCCCATCAATGACTATTAACCCTGATGGTCAGGGATCCAATCCCATGTTCTGGGTGTCCCTAAACCTCAGAGTGCCAGAAGCTGGGACTAGATGACGGGCGATGGATCACTTGATAATTGTCCTGTTTTGTTTATTCCCTCTGAAGCATTGGTCACTGTCGGAAGACCGGATACTAAGCTAGATGGGCCATTAGTCTGACCTAGTAGAGCCATTTGTAAGTCAGCAAAGGGTGAAGTTGAGTGCACTCTCGTCACCTTCCGGTCTCTCCATGGTGGTAGCCCTGGGTTGTTTCTGCTCAGGTGTTTCTTGGCTGACCTGTCTCAGAGCTGGTGCAGCCAAGTGCCTGAAATGGAGTGAGGAGGCCACCTATCGTGTTAACTTAGGACCCCGTCACTTCTCACGAAGTCCCACTGGGACTTGGGCTCTGATGTGACTTAAGTGCTTATGAAATGTTACCCACTTTCCTCAGCCCTGTGGGGAGTCTGCTCAGGAATTAACAGCGCCTTAGATTGCGTTAACTCATGACTATAGGCCTCCTTTGCGATGGGAGACCCTGTAAAATGGAAGCTCTGGGCTCCTCCGCCCACAAGGGCGGTGTGGAGCTGTGCTGGTAAATACCTGAGATCTGTGGGGCCTGGGTACCAAACCCACTGTTTCTTGGGGGGAAGCAGAGGGAAAGCCTCTTCCCCCCCCCCCCCCCCATCCATTGGGGCACCACTGCTCACTGCATTTATTGCTGGACTATTTTTTTTTTTTGGTGCCAGGACTCGTGTCTGCGCCCTGGAGGTTGGTGCTCCAAGGACCGGAGGAGATGGCCTTGATACCGGTGCCTTTAGCACAGCTAGCGTCCGTGCTTTTTCTCTCCTGCCCTTTTCCAGGACTGAGCATGCTGCCTCGGCCGACCCAGAGTCCAGGGCGCAGCATGTTACCCAAGGCCTATTATAAAATAATAACAATCCCTGCAGGCGCACACTGTGCAGCGACTCCTCAGTGTGTATGGTGAATATTAAATCAATCTCGCACATGCTCAGGATTGCTGGCCTGAACCAGCCCGGGCTAGAACTTAGAGATGGTGGGTGGGGGACAATGACGCTCCATTAGCTTATCTAGTTCTTCCCTCTGTTTCTCATACACACCCCCCCCCCACTCCACCCCATCCCTACCTACCTCTTTTTATCAAATGACTGCTACTGAACTATCTGTCTGAGTGTGTGCTTTGTTGGAAACGTCTACCTCTTCTGATCACCCCGTCCATCACCCTACCCCTAGGTAGTGCAGGATCCCATCCTCCAGCGGGATCTGTTAATTTTGGGAGCATGGAACTGATAAAGGCAGAGATCCTGTGTTGTGTGTCTCTTTAAAAGATTAAACCTTTTAACAAATGCCTTGTTGGAGACTGGAGCAATAAGCGCGCCTATCCCTTAATTCCTTTCGGTGTGGCTAAATAAATGTGAACGAGGCCAATTTAATATGACAACTGAGGGATGTCAAGTTTCTGTCTTCATTATGTTAAAAAGTATACTTTATTTTAAAGCCTAATTTCCAGTACTTAGACATTTTGCTGTAGCTCCTGATTCCTCCTTTCCTGAGGGGTGGGGGAAAGTCAGCCCCTTGGCATGGTCTTAATTATAGCGCCTGTCTAGTTAACTGCTTGTCACTTTTCTTGCTCTTATTGTTCAGATTGAATAGTCGTTTATTAGTGTCATTATCTTTCCCTTCCTGAAGGGCAAGTAAACAAAAGCCTATCTTCTGAAAACTGATCAAAACCTTGGTTAGAATTAATTCGCAGGCAGGGAAAGGTGCATTTTCTGCAGGTCTTCCTTAAGCCTCCAGTTTTTTTTTTCTTTTTTTCTTTTTTTTAAAAACATCTTTGAGTGGGTAACTTGGAAGTGCCTTTGCCCCTCTCCAAATTGCCTGGTTCATTTTGGTCTCTACTTGCTTTTCAGGATTTACCTGAGTGCTTTCATAGCATGCCAGCCAAGGCTTTCAGAAGACGCTAGTGGTTTTGGAGTTCCCCTTTTAAAGGTGTTTTTTTGTTTTGTTTTTGTTTTTTAAGGGCTGTCGATTAATTGCAGTTAACTCACGTGATTAACTCAAAGAAATGAATCACAGTTTTAATCGCACGGTTAAACAATAGAATACCAATTGAAATTTATTAAATATTTTAGATGTTTTCCTACATTTTCATATATATTGTATTCTGTGTTGTAATTGAAATCCAAGTGTATATTATTTTGATTACAAATATTTGCACTGTAAAATGGTAAACAAAAGAAATAGTATTTTTCTATTCACCTCATACAAGTACTGTAGTGCAATCTTTGTCATGAAAGTGCAACTTACAAATGTAGATTTTTGTTATTGTTACATAACTGCACTCAAAAACAAAGTAATGTAAAACTTCTCCGCCTACAAGTCCACTCAGTCCTACTTCTTGTTCAGCCAAATGCTAAGACAAACAAGTTTGTTTACCTTTATGGGAGATAATGCTGCTCTCTTCTTATTTACAATGTCACCAGAAAGTGAGAACAGGCATTTGAATGGTACTTTTGTAGCTGGCATTGCAAGGTATTTGCCTGCCAGATATGCTAAACATTTGTATGCCCCATCATGCTTCGGCCACCATTCCAGAGGACATGCTTCCATGCTGATGATGCTCGTTTAAAAAAATGAGTTAGTTAAATTTGTGACTGAACTCCCTGGGAGAGAATTGTATGTCCCCTGTTCTGTTTTACCCGCATTCTGCCATATATTTCATGTTATAGCAGTCTCGGATGATGACCCAGCACATGTTGTTCATTTTAAGAACACTTTTGCTGCACATTTGACAAAATGCAAAGAAGGTACCAATGTGAGATTTCTAAAGATAGTACATCACTCAACCCAAGGCTTAAGAATCTGAAGTGCCTTCCAAAATCTGAGAGCGTTGAGGTATAGAGCATGTTTTGAGAAGTCTTAAAAGAGTAACACTCCGATGCGGAAACTACAGAACCTGAACCACCAAAAAAGAAAATCAACCTTCTGCTGGTGGCATCTGAATCAGATGATGAAAGCGAACATGCGTTGGTCTGCACTGCTTTAGATCATTATCGAGCAGAACCTGTCATCAGCATGGACGCATGTCCCCTGGAATGGTGGTTGAAACATGAAGGGACATATGAATCTTTAGCGCATCTGGAATGTAAATATCTTCCAACGCTGGCTACAACTGTGCCATGTGAATGCCTGTTCTCACTTTCAGATGACATTGTAAACAAGGAGCGGACAGCATTTTCTCCCGTAAATGTAAATAAACTTGTTTGCCTGAGTGATTGGCTGAACAAGAAGTAGGACTGAGTGGACTTGCAGACTCTAAAGTTTTACATTGTTTTATTTTTGAATGCAGTTTTTTTTTAACATAATTCTACGTTTGTAAGTTGCACTTTCACGATAGAGATTGGACTACAGTACTTGTATTAGGTGACTGAAAAAATACAATTTCTTTAGCGTTTTTTCATGGTGCAAATATTTGTAATCAAAAATAAATATAAAGTGAGCACTGTACACTTTGTATTCTGTGTTGTAATTGAAATCCATATATTCGAAAATGTAGAAAATATCCGAAAATATTTAAATAAATGGTATTCTATTGTTTAACAGCGCGATTAATTTTTTTAGTCGCTTGGCAGCCCTAGGGTTATTTTGGGGGGGGGGGGGGTTTATCGGGGGGTTTTCTTCCCCAGAAGGTGCTGAGCCTCCCATGCTCTGAAAATCAGGCCCCTATGTCTCAAGTTGGGCACCCAAAATCACTAGTCCACTTCTGAAAATCTTGGCCCTTTCCTCCAAAGCAAAGTAGCTATTGTGGGACAAGCAGTTCAGACCCCTTCAATGAAGAAGCTGCTTGAAAGAAAACTAAATCAAGGCCAGAAAGAAGCACTAAACCCTCCTCTCCTCCCTCCCCTCCCCCCCCCCAAAAATCTGGAGGGGGGAACTTGCCACAGATTCATTTTAAACCAGAGATGTCACATGGGACACTTTGCAAGAGTGAAATGGCTTGAATTTGAGACTAGTCACATGTAGTTAATAGCTTTGTTGGGGAGGGACTGTATACCTTCATGTCTGCAGAACACCTAGCACAAGTTATTTGTGTGTTACAACAGCAGCTCAAGTCTTAATGCCAAAAGTGTTTTGGTATGTGGAGTCAGGAAGAGGGGGTTGGATGTGGTCCAAAGTTTGCTGTGGATATCCTGGGGTGCATCATTCTGGGACCTCTGCACTGAAAGCCCTGCTATTACATGGAACGTAAAGATCTGAGCTTGGTCCAGTTTTCTCATATGTGGTGTGGTTTTTAGATTCCTTATTCCTTTATAACCACGCATGCTGGGTACCTGGTTAGCAGTAACACTTGCTACAGACATCTCTGCTTGGCTCAGTGCTCATGTATCTTTCACAGGTTACCTTTATAACACGGATTGCAAGGAATCTCTTCTACCCTCTCCTCCAAAGAAAACAGCAGTGCAGATTGTTAGTCTCTTTCAAGTATATGAGCAGGGGCTGCTGCTGCTTTTTCTTTCTTGCTGGGTTATTTCCACTTGGGACTCTTTCAACTTTTTATACTGGTCCAAAGATCACAAACCGCTCTCCTACCAGTTCCTCCACCACCCTGACGTTGCTCATGCCTTCCCTGGCAGAGATCCAACCCCTTGAGTCAGTCTCTGAGTTGGAGAAACGCTGCTCTAAATGCCAGCTTCTGACAGTCGTTCGGGAGCTACAAGAAAGAATGTGGAGCTGAGCTGAGCACTCTGTATCCCCCCAGCCCAAGGCTCGGCAACTACAGGCTGCCTCGGTTGTGCATCTCCTGCGGGGCTGTAGTAATGTTGCTGAACTCTATGGACTCAGATTCTTCAGGCACAAGTGATGTACATCTCCAGCACTTCACTGGAGATAGTTTTGCCTTGTTCCTTGGTTTGTTATGAGAGCACTTTGCTTTAAAGGAAGCTACTCACTGGATTTTTTTGTCATGCAATCTCTGGCTCTAGTCCTTATATAATGAAGATCACTCTCTTCCCAGTTGCCCCCTGCTGCCCTAATAAGGGTTAATACCCCGTCACATGGTGGTCAGCGGACTCTAGTGGTAGCCAGCTATCTTACAACAAGGGGAGATGTGCCTTTTGATTCTCATTCTCTGGGGCCATACAGGACTGAGGATTATGTGTATGGAGGCAGCATACTCCCCACTTGTGTGGGGGGAGACGGTGTCTCCATGGCTTAATAGTAATCTACAGAGTCACTTTTGTGACTCTAAAGTGGGAACCTAAAGCCCCACGCACCATTCCAAATGTTTTCTGTGTCCTACAATGTTTTTCAAGGTCTGATTTCTGGTCACTTTAAGCCTGTGAAAGTGGGGTGTTGGGTTAATAAAAAGCTGCTGTTCAAAGGCACAGTATCCGCCACGCCAGGCCCCCTCCACACATCCCTCCAGCACCAACCTGCTTCTTGAAATCACTTCCAAGATCATCTCATGAAAGCTGTTTTGGGTCACAAGAAACAATGTATTTTAGGACAGGGCTTCAGACAACTCTCCAGCGACTTCTTGGTTTACCTGGTATTTATCTGAACTTCGCTGATACTTTCTTTCAAACCTCTCCCATCTCTTTAGGGAAACCGCTCATCCCAGGCTTTATTGCCACTCATGCAACGATCTGTGTGGTGCCCTGCTTCACCTCTTAGAGGTGTGGCAGCTAGGGTGACCAGACAGCAAATGTGAAAAATCGGGACAGCGGTGGGGGGTAATAGGAGTCTATATAAGATAAAGACCCCAAAATTGGGACTGTCCCTATACAATCGGGACATCTGGTCACCCTAGTGGCAGCCCACGATGATCGTTGGGGTGAGGATTGCAATAGAGTTTACAACTCTACAGCAGAAATATTGTCGTCTGGTTTTTCCACAACATAAGAACATAAGAAAGGCCGTACTGGGTCAGACCAAAGGTCCATCTAGCCCAGTATCTGTCTACCGACAGTGGCCAATGCCAGGTGCCCCAGAGGGAGTGAACCTAACAGGCAATGATCAAGTGATCTCTCTCCTGCCATCCATCTCCATCCTCTGACGAACAGAGGCTAGGGACACCATTCTTACCCATCCTGGCTAATAGCCATTTATGGACTTAGCCACCATGAATTTATCCAGTCCCCTTTTAAACATTGTTATAGTCCTAGCCTTCACAACCTCCTCAGGTAAGGAGTTCCACAAGTTGACTGTGCGCTGCGTGAAGAAGAACTTCCTTTTATTTGTTTTAAACCTGCTGCCTATTAATTTCTTTTGGTGACCCCTAGTTCTTGTATTATGGGAATAAGTAAATAACTTTTCCTTATCCACTTTCTCAACATCACTCATGATTTTATATACCTCTATCATGTCCCCCCTTAGTCTTCTCTTTTCCAAACTGAAGAGTCCTAGCCTCTTTAATCTTTCCTCATATGGGACCCTCTCTAAACCCTTAATTATTTTAGTTGCTCTTTTCTGAACCTTTTCTAGTGCTAGAATATCTTTTTTGAGGTGAGGAGACCACATCTGTACACAGTATTCGAGATGTGGGCGAACCATGGATTTATATAAGGGCAATAATATATTCTCAGTCTTATTCTCTATCCCCTTTTTAATGATTCCTAACATCCTGTTTGCTTTTTTGACCGCCTCTGCACACTGCGTGGACAACTTTAGAGAACTATCCACGATGACGCCAAGATCTTTTTCCTGACTCGTTGTAGCTAAATTAGCCCCCATCATGTTGTATGTATAGTTGGGGTTATTTTTTCCAATGTGCATTACTTTACATTTATCCACATTAAATTTCATTTGCCATTTTGTTGCCCAATCACTTAGTTTTGTGAGATCTTTTTGAAGTTCTTCACAATCTGCTTTGGTCTTAACTATCTTGAGTAGTTTAGTATCATCTGCAAACTTTGCCACCTCACTGTTTACCCCTTTCTCCAGATCATTTATGAATAAATTGAATAGGATAGGTCCTAGGACTGACCCTTGGGGAACACCACTAGTTACCCCTCTCCATTCTGAGAATTTACCATTAATTCCTACCCTTTGTTCCCTGTCCTTTAACCAGTTCTCAATCCATGAAAGGACCTTCCCTTTTATCCCATGACAGCTTAATTTACGTAAGAGCCTTTGGTGAGGGACCTTGTCAAAGGCTTTCTGGAAATCTAAGTACACTATGTCCACCGGATCCCCCTTGTCCACATGTTTGTTGACCCCTTCAAAGAACTCTAATAGATTAGTAAAACACGATTTCCCTTTACAGAAACCATGTTGACTATTGCTCAAGAGTTTATGTTTTTCTATGTGTCTGACAATTTTGTTCTTTACTATTGTTTCAACTAATTTGCCCGGTACCGACGTTAGACTTACCGGTCTGTAATTGCCGGGATCACCCCTAGAGCCCTTTTTAAATATTGGCGTTACATTAGCTAACTTCCAGTCATTGGGTACCGAAGCCGATTTAAAGGACAGGTTACAAACCTTAGTTAATAGTTCCGCAACTTCACATTTGAGTTCTTTCAGAACTCTTGGGTGAATGCCATCTGGTCCCGGTGACTTGTTAATGTTGAGTTTATCAATTAATTCCAAAACCTCCTCTAGTGATACTTCAATCTGTGACAGTTCCTCAGATTTGTCACCTACAAAAGCCAGCTCAGGTTTGGGAATCTCCCTAACATCCTCAGCCGTGAAGACTGAAGCAAAGAATCCATTTAGTTTCTCCGCAATGACTTTATCATCTTTAAGCGCTCCTTTTGTATTTTCATCGTCAAGGGGCCCCACTGGTTGTTTAGCAGGCTTCCTGCTTCTGATGTACTTAAAAAACATTTTGTTATTACCTCTGGAGTTTTTGGCTAGCCGTTCTTCAAACTCCTCTTTGGCTTTTCTTATTACACTCTTGCACTTAAGTTGGCAGTGTTTGTGCTCCTTTCTATTTGCCTCACTAGGATTTGACTTCCACTTTTTAAAGGAAGTCTTTTTATCTCTCACTGCTTCTTTTACATGGTTGTTAAGCCACGGTGGCTCTTTTTTAGTTCTTTTACTGTTTTTCTTAATTTGGGGTATACATTGAAGTTGAGCCTCTATTATGGTGTCTTTAAAAAGGGCCCACGCAACTTGCAGGGATTTCACTTTAGTCACTGAATCTTTTAACTTTTGTCTAACTAACCCCCTCATTTTTGTATAGTTCCCCCTTTTGAAATTAAAGGCCACAGTGTTGGGCAGTTGAGGTGTTCTTCCCACCACAGGGATGTTGAATGCTATTGTATTATGGTCACTATTTCCAAGCGGTCCCGCTATAGTTACCTCTTGGACCAGCTCCTGCGCTCCACTCAGGATTAAATCTAGAGTCGCCTCTCCCCTTGTGGGTTCCCGTACCAGCTGCTCCATGAAGCAGTCATTTAAAGTATCGAGAAATTTTATCTCTGCATTTCGTCCTGAAGTGAAATGTTCCCAGTCAATATGGGGATAATTGAAATCCCCCACTATTATTGGGTTCTTAATTTTGATAGCCTCTCTAATTTCCCTTAGCATTTCATCATCACTATTACTGTCCTGGTCAGGTGGTCGATAATAGATCCCTAATGTTATATTTTTACTAGAGCATGAAATTTCTATCCCTAGAGACTCTATGGAACCTGTGGATTCGCTTAAGATTTTTACTTCATTTGAATCTACACTTTCTTTAACATATAGTGCCACTCCTCCCCCTGCACGGCCTGTTCTGTCCTTCCGATATATTTTGTACCCCGGAATGATTGTGTCCCATTGATTGCTCTCAGTCCACCAGGTTTCTGTGATGCCTATTATATCTATATCCTCCTTTATCATAAGGCACTCTAGTTCACCCATCTTATTATTTAGACTTCTGGCATTTGTGTACAAGCACTTTAAAAACTTGTCCCTGTTTATTAGCCTGCCTTTTTCTGATGTGCCAGATTCTTTTTTATGTGGCTGTTTATCATCTGATCCGGCCCTTACATTATACTTTTCAGTCCTCTGCTCCTGACTATAACCTGGAGATTCTCTATCATCAGACTCTCCCCTAAGAGAAGTCTGTGTCCGATCCACACACTCCTCTGCGGCAGTCGGCTTTCCCCCATCTCCTAGTTTAAAAACTGCTCTACAACCTTTTTAATGTTTAGTGCCAGCAGTCTGGTTCCACTTTGGTTTAGGTGGAGCCCATCTCTCCTGTATAGGCTCCCCCCATCCCAGAAGTTTCCCCAGTTCCTAATGAACGTGAACCCCTCCTCTCTACACCATCGTCTCATCCACACATTGAGACTCTGAAGCTCTGCCTGCCTACCTGGCCCTGCGCGTGGAACTGGGAGCATTTCTGAAAATGCCACCATAGCGGTCCTGGATTTCAGTCTCTTCCCTAGCAGCCTAAATTTGGCTTCCAGGACATCTCTCCTACCCTTCCCTATGTCATTGGTACCTACATGTACCACCACCACCGGCTCCTCCCCAGCACTACACATAAGTCTATCTAGATGCCTCGAGAGATCCGCAACCTTCGCACCAGGCAGGCAAGTCACCATACGGTTCTCCCGGTCATCACAGACCCAGCTATCTACATTTCTAATAATCAAATCTCCCATTACTAACACCTGCCTTTTCCTAGAAACAACGCTGTGGCAGGGGTAGAATGAATGTCTTGCGTATTTTCGTGGCAGCGAACTTCGATCACAATGAAACTTTACTGGCTTGCCAGTTAGCAGATCTTACCTTTGCTGAAAAGATGTGGTAGGATTTTACACAGATCACCATTTGCACTCTGCTTGCCTTCTGCTGCAAACCTCAGTGTGCTGTCGTGTAACTCTGCTCTGAAAAGAGGCCCTTGAGGTGGATGTTTCATGTTCGCTATCCCTCAGTAAATCCCACATAAAACATAACTCCTAGCATAAACACAAAGCATAATCCTGTCACTAGTGCCAGTGGTGCTATCCTGGTGCCCAGAAAAGCCAGTAACTCTCACCTGTTCAGTAATGTGGTACTAAACTCTGAATGTGGTGTGACTGCCTTTCAGATTGAATGGTCAGTAATTTGATCCAATGCCCACTAAAATCAGTGGGAATCTTTCTATTAAAGGCAGGGTCTGATCCAAAGTCCATCACCAGGATGTGAGCACAGAGCAAACAAGCCTGTACTCTAATTTCTATAAGCTCTCTTTTGGTGATACATAATTTTGGAGCATGATGGCTTTTGCTGGTAACTGGTGTAAAGAGCAGCCCAAGGAAGGTATTTGCAGTGCACAATAAGTTGCCTTGGTCCTACAAATCCAACGAATAACACTGTGCATTCTTGAGCACCATTTCCCAGCATGTTCTCTAGTAACTCATTTTCATAGCTGTAGATAGGAGTACTCTGTAATGAGTGAAGCTCCTTCCAGTGAACAAAACCCACATTCCTACTCCCAGGGAGTTCTGGTGCATCCTGCATTTGAAGTTCTTCAGGGGCAGGGCATGTTCTTTTGGAGGAATTGTTCTCCCTAGACCACAGAGCAGCCTGGCTCTTGCAGCAAGATCCTGGTGACACTGATACAAGATTGGTGACGTGCAGGGCCGGCTCCAGCTTTTTTGCCACCCCAAGTGGCGAAGTGGAAGGAAAAAAAAAAGATAAAGCCGATCGGCAATTCAGCGGCGGGTCCTTTGCTCCCTCTCTTCCTCTTTGGCAGCAGCTCAAAGAGGAAGAGAGGGACTGAGGTACCCGCCGCCGAAGACCCAGACGTGCCGCCCCTTTCCATTGGCCGCCCCAAGCACCTGCTTCCTTCGCTGGTGCCTGGAGCCGGCCCTGGTGACGTGCATGAAAGTTTTGTGGGTCATTGCTTCGCTTTTGACTTCTTGTGCTACTAGCTGCACAACAAGACTTAATCAGACCTTGGGTTTAATTTGTGTGTGTGTGTGTGTGTGACTGACTTGGCCCCAGCACTCTGCCTGTTTTGGGAGGAGGGCATCATTATTTTAGAGAGAGAGTTTATTTTTGAGGATTTTCCAGTTGAGAGAGTATGTATCCCTCTAATACAGGGGTTCTCAAACATGGGGTCGTGACCCATCGGGGTTACAAGGTAGTTACATGGGGGTCATGAGCTTCAACTCCATGCAGCTGAGAGCCCTGAGTCCCCATTAAATTTAAATTACCCCCCCATTTTTAATTTATAAGGGGGGGGGTGAAACTCAGAGGCTTGCTGTGTGAAAGGAGTCACCAATACAAAAAGTTTGAAAACCACTGCTCTAACCTGTCTGTGTTAGAAAGTATTCGAGGGTTGGACCAGATAAACCTCTGAAAATGTAATAGCCCTGAGTTATGAAATACTTTGGGGGTAAGAATAGCAGGATGGGTAAAATGAGGGAAGTATGACGCAGACGTTTGTATATTGCCACATTCTGCCTATATATATATGTGTGTGCGTGCGTACGTACACACACACAGAATGTGACAATCCAATAACCAGAAGTCTCATTGCAAGCCATGTCACTTGAGTGGTGCATTCTGGGATATCTTCAGTGAGCTGGGAAGTAGGGGGAAGAGCTTAGCTATGCCCCACTTATGTGCTGCTCTCCTGTTCCCACACTACTACTCTTCTTCTGCTCTCTTCCTGCTTTTCCCGTTACACCTTCAGTGTGCTCTTTTCTCATGTACTTTCTGCTGCACTGCTGGAGAGAGCGCGCAGCGACAGGAGTCAGAAAAGTCACTTGCGTTCCTCCAAGCAGGGCATGGTGATGGCTGTGCGCAGTAGTCTAGCTAGCATAGTGATGGGAGAGACTTGTCATGTCCTTCCCAGGCAGAAACAAACTGCCTGCCCCTGAAATCTGCTGCTGCTGTCTTCTTTCCCCAATTCACTTGCACCCGTGTTCTAAATCTGAATCCTATTGGTCTCGTGTGTGTCTCTTGCATCTTCCAGGCTTCCAGGTTAGCCACTTCATTCTTTAAATGAAAAAGAGGCTGTGTTCTATGCGCATCTTAGCTTCCTGCTAAAAGGGGCAAATCTTCTGGCATTCAAGGAAAGGCCAGCTCAGTTTGCAGTAGCTGTGCGTTATAAAAATCCAACAACCAGAAGACTAGGCTCAAATAGAGCTATGTTGGGGCCCAAAAAGCAAAATGATCTTTCGGGAGATGTGGAGGAGAGGGAGATCTGATTTGTATGTGTAAATATCTGAGGCTTTTAGGGGGAGGGGTTGAAGCCCAGATGCAAGATAGTTTTAGAATGGGGCAGTCATTTTGAAAATCTGTATGTTGCAAATGCTCATACAGGCGAGAAACATTCCGGGGTATAACTTGCCTAAAGAATAGCTTTCTCCATTAGGGTGACCAGATGTCCTGATTTTATAGGGACAGTCCCTATTTTTGGCTCTTCTTCTTGTATAGGCTCCTATTACCCCCCCCCACCCCCTGTCCAGATTTTTCACACTTGCTGTCTGGTCACCCTGTTCTCCATTCAAGTCTAAGGCTGAGTCCATCCAAACCAAAACACGAGGAGTATAAATGATCAAGTAGCAAACTTAAATCCGTATAAACGTTCTGGTCACCAAAGCAGAGCAAAGGTAACTGTTGAGTGAACCTCGCAGGCAGCAGTTCGCAGAAGCCCCCAAAAGTTTGCGGGCAGAATTTTCAGAGTTGGGTGCCTAACATTCAGTAGCTGGCTCCATATTTAGGCACTTAAATACGTGGGTTAGAGTTTTCAAACTCAAGAGCATAAAGTGAGGCACTGGAATAAGTGGCCTGACTTTCTTTTTCTTCCAAAGGCTCTGAGCACCCATGACTTGCACTGATTTCAAAGGGGAGCTGCAGATACTCCGCATCACTGAAAACCAGGCCACTTATTCCTGTATGTAACTTTAGGCAACTGAGTTTGAAAATCCTGACCTAGATTCTCTTCAAAAAGCTCTTGAGTCTGGAAATCTCCCGTGACCCGGCTGGTTGAGATTCCCAATGCTTCCTGCTTCAGAAGGGCCAGAAATAAAGCAAGAACGACCTTTCTCGTGGCATTTTTTTTGGTGGAACTTTTTGCTTCTGGCACTGGCTGCAGGCCAGGAGTACAGAATGACAAATGGGACTCAAGGGCAGGAGGGAATGTGAACTGAAGTTTGGGAAGGTTTTGAACCTCGGAGTCTGGTTTGAGCTTCTATTCTGCCTGTCTCTAAAGGTCATAAAAATGCTTAATAAATATTGTGGCCACCGAGATGATCTTGTGTTTCTGTTTGCAATGGCATCCAACTTCCCTGCTTACCATTCGAATAATCCTGCAGACTGCCGGGGCTCTGTGGCTACTCATAAACCTTGTCCTGTGCAGCATGCTGTAATTTAATCAGAGGTATTCTTCTCTCCTGGCACAGCAGATAATGCCATGTGATTGTGGATTGCATAGATGTCGGGAACAGAGGCGTTGTCAAGCGGGAGCAGGCCATTGGTCCTAACCTGGTGTCATACTTCTGGCTGTAGCCAATACCAAAGGCATAAATTCTCCATAATATACCTGGCCACTGCTATATCAGTGTGAGGGTTAGTGTGGGACAAGGAAATTCATTCTTGGTACCTTTGCGTTTATCAGTTTATTTCCTATAGGTCTAGCAACACAAAGAGCTTGTAAAAAGAAGACGGCTCCGCAGAGACACATACTGCTTACTCTCCATCGCAGGTCTTGAACACCGATTGGCTGGTTTGTAACTTTAAGGCTGACTTCTAAAAATAGTCTTCTGGCATGTTGCCAGCGTGGGGAGGTTGGGAAGTCACAAAATGGACTAGCAGGTTTGATTTCAAAAAGACTCTGCAAGAGTTAACGAAAGCTGAGCTCCTCTTGGCATGTAACACTTGTGGCTTGTGAATTCCAGGGAATGCAGCGATCCTGCAGTGCTCTGTGGCTAGTGGAGGACCTGGACTCCAGCTCACTGGGTGATGGTGTGATCTTTTTAATACAAATGTACTTGACACACATTGTAATCTCTAACCTGAGACTTGAACCATTTCTGGAATGTCGTATAACAGTAGCTATGGAAACGGAGCTCTCCTATTAGAAATGCAGGAGAGGCGGATAGAGCTGCTTCGAGCGACTGCGCTGTGCTCAGCTGTGCCCAGCCCAAAAGGACAGGGACGTTTCAACAGAAACCAAACCATTTAAATGTTGTCTGCAGGCTGTACGAAAGAGACGCTGCTGCAACAAGGACTTTGTATAAAGAGAGATGCTGCTAGCTCAGAAAGAAGAGGAAAGTTCAGGAACAAAATCTAGACTGGTGTGTCTGGTCAGTTACTCATCGGGGGTCAAGTTCATCCCTGGTGTAACGTCACTGATCTAAAAGGACACAGCACGGTTGTCTAGTCTGTTTAAAAAATGAGGTTTTTGAACCCGTCCCTGCTGTTTTTTTGTGGCTTTACAATCACAATTGTGTTTGGTTGTCTTTTTTGGTTGTTTTTTCCCCTCTCCCCCCCACCCCCTCCCTTGTTGCTTTGTGAAAGACTCAAACGGGAAACTGACTTTGCAGGGGAAGGTATGAAGCTGGGTAGATACAAACTACTGTGCATCCACAAAGCAAAGTAAAATACATATGCTTTTTTTCCCTCTCTCTCAACTTTTTATTTATTGATGAGGTTCGTGTCCCTTTACTTGGAGTTCCACTCAGGAACAAATTTGGCTTCATGAGTCAGAGACCTTCAATTTGCATAAAGCCAAAGGAACCAAACAAATGGGGAAGTAGAAAGGTCCAGATCTATGGATAATCTGGCTAGTAAAACACGGAGTTCTGAGAAGTAGATTAGTGTGTTGCTGTTTTCTATTTTATTTATTAAAGATGTGGAATGTATCATGTTTTAAAGAGCCTAGGGCTCAACTATGGTACATAGTAAGTAGAATAAACTACTGCGTGAGTTGCTGCTGTTCCTATCAGTCTGACTATACACAGGCATGGCAATGTAGGGTCTGTAGTTGATCTGATAGTGTTCAGGGAGTACTGGAGTGGCCAGCCCTGCGAACAGCCTGTGAGCTGAAAACCATGCTCTGCTTTCTGATTTAAAGGCAGGTTGGTGGAAAACTTTCCATCTAAACTGTTTTTAACAGAAAATTGGGTCTTTGACTAAATGATTTTTTCTTTTGAAAAGTGTCAGCTTTCTGTGGAGAATTTATATTTCATGCTATACTGAAAACTGAAATATTTTGGCTGGTAACTGAAATATTTTGATTAAAAAATGGCATTGCGGTGCCTCATGGGAGTTGTAGTCCCGGCTGCCCTATGCTCCCATTCTCTTTCATGGGATAAGCTCTCTGGCTGGACTATACCTTCCACAATGCACCACTTTCTCCATTCTTGATGAGGGGAGGAAGTGTCAGGAGCCCCTGGCCCTGGCCTACCATGGGACTACAGCAGCCATAAGGTGCCATTTTTGAATCAAAATATTTTGGTTTTCATTGTTGAGATTTTCCAAGGGAGAAAAGAAGGGAGTATTTTCTGCCCAGCACTACTTCCAATTCCTGCCTGGTAACTAGAGGTGGGCCAGAACCAAAACCTAACCGGTCACCGCCACACCCCAAACTTTGGGGCAGTCTGGGTCCAGACCCAGTTTGTGGTCTGACAATTCTGCGAGCTCGTTGGGGCTGAGCACCAAGTGCCCCCCCCCCTTTTTTTTTGCTCCACCGGCGGAAACTGCCCCCCCCCCATGTGTCCCAATATTTTTCCCTCTCATCTGGTCATCCTACCCCTTTCTTGGTGCTATATAGATGATAAATAATGATGCCTAAGGCAGAACTGTGCTAATCAGAAAGGAGAAACTTTTTTTTTGCCAGTCAGGTAAGTGATACACATGTAAGAAGGTGCCACTTTTACACAGGCGTTCTCCTGATTACAGCCATGCTTTGGGAGGGATTTTAAGAGTTGGATGCTCAGTTCCATGGAATTTCAGTGTCACTGGGGAATTGGGGACTTGCTGCCCTGGGGCTCCTTTGACACTCCCCATCTTAGCATTCTAGCTGAGCAAAGTGTGGTTTTCTTCTCCCCCGAAGCTAATGGGAAAAGGGAATCTTGCTTTAAAAAAATGGTTGGTTTGTTTGTTTGTTTTAACCTGGACTGTTGCACTTAGAACAGGGGGTTATTTCTTAGCCACAAGCCTTGCAAGCTGATGGCATGGGGCCTTTTCAGTCCTGAGCCTTAAGGGGGCAAGCAGATGCTGCTTCTCTCAATGGGGTGCGAGAGAGAGTCCCTCTCTCCAAAGCACTTCGCCTGAGATGGCCCGAGCCCTTCCTGCCCCTCTGCAAACCTGTGCAGGGCTGTGGCGTGGGGCAGGCTGCGGCCGGGCCCCCGCTCGCTGTCGCAGGGGCTGACTTCCACGTCTGTTCTCCCCAATAGGGCTCAGCGTCCGCACTTCCCGCCGGGGCCCTGGCCGATCCGGCACTGGGCATGGAGAGAGGGGAGCGATACCGCAATCCCACCGAGGTGCAGATGAGCCAGCTGGTGCTGCCGTGCCACACAAACCACCGCGGCGAGCTGAGCATCGGCCAGTTGCTGAAGTGGATTGACACTACAGCCTGCCTCTCTGGTAAGCGGAGCTGCGCCGCGGAGTTTGGCCACCTACCAGCTGCACAGAAGCAACGCCCGAGGGCTGCCAACTTTCTACTTTCTGAAAACCGGACCCTGCAGCAGGAGAGCTGGAACCTCTCCCCCGCCCCTGCTCCGCCTCTTCCCCCGAGGCCCTGTCCCCATCACTCGCTGCTCTCTCCCCTCCCCTCTGCTCCAGGGCTAGGACAGGAGCCTGCCTGCCCACCAGATGCAGGTAGGAGGTGGCATGGGTTGGTGACTTAGCCCCTCCCCTCCCCCCAACTGTGGTAGCTGGACTTTTGGTGTCCAGTCAGTACACGTGGTCGGACACTGTACAGGTCCCCTTTCAATTGGACTTTCTGATCGAAAACTGGACATCTGGCAACGCTAACATCCGCTGGGCTAGCTCAGGGCTTCAGGGCTGCTTGTAAGGTGGGCCAGGATGGTTCTGATCCAAACTATCTTTTGTGCACTGTCTGCCCCTTGTTTTCTTTCACTCACCTCCATTCTCCATAGAACTCATCAGCCTTCCTGTTGGCCATGAAATCAGCTGGTGTACCCCCTCATTTCTCTACAGAGACTAGAGAACAATTATGGCCCTGAATAAAGGATGTAACCTTTTAATAACTGGTCAGATTTCTACTCCCAGGTACCTCAATACTGATCTGTTCAGTGCTTGGTCTGAACATCTATGGGACACACCACCATGGTACCATCTCCCTGGCTTGTCTTCAAATGAGTCATGGGGTTCCCCATTCTGTGGGATCTTCTTCCCCCCTCCCCCCAGCTCCCTCTCCTCTCTGCCCATCTGATGAGGTCATAAGAGCTCAATCTATAGGGATGGAAGTTGTTGTGGACAGGATACCTCTGAGAATGGACAGCCTAAAATATAATAGAGAGCTAAAAGTACAGCCTTTGCTACAGGACTTTTGTCTGATCAAGTATTAACAGAGGAAACGTGAGAATATGCAGGAACAGCATTGATTTAAAAACTAGTGAGCAGATTTGTTCTTGCTATTAGAAAGGTCCAGTCCATTTCCTGGCTAATACAGGAGTGTGCTTGTCAAGCAGCCTGTAGTGACTCAAGAGCATGAGTGCCAACCTCAGGGCAGACGCCTGTTCTAACCATGAGGCGTGACTGCCTGCATTCCAGTCCTATGACACCAATTCAGCAAAACAGTTAAGTGTGTGCCATTAAAATCAGGGGACTTGCTCTTAAAGTTTAGCACATGCTAGTGCTTTGCTGGAGAGGGATGGGATTACTCTCATCTGCTGAAATGTTTTGCTGAACTGGGGCCAAAGGGAGGACGCTAAACTAGATGAACCAATAATCTTGTTAGATACAGCAGTTCTGTCCCAGTAGAACAGGGTGGTGTGTATGAGTGTGTTCAGACTATGGGACACATTGTTCAAGAGTTCTGTATCTTAACATGACTGCGAAGGGGGAAAACAAACAGGAAAACTTAAATGTGGAGGGGAAGCAGATAAAAGGGGATGGCTGATCTAGTCCTTAAATGAATGGGGTTTTCAGATTATTGGGGCATCAGATATGAAGGAGACCTGGGGGTGCAATTCAGAACAAAACATCAGTGAGATGGTGAGGGAACTCCTGGCAAACCGCTCTCATGGGAGTTCCCCAGAAACAGAAGAAGTGAGATCCCAGTAGGATTAGCATGGAAGAGGATCCTGCTTCTTAAGAGGTGGATGGGTAGATCTGAGAGCTCTCCCAAAGATAAGACAATTGTGCAATCTACTGTAACGAAACTCTGCTCTAGGATTAAGACTCTGATGCCATAGTTTTAGAATTCATCTTTATGGTCTGGGAGGTGGGTCCATGGAAGGCTCCTATGAAGTGGTCCACAGAAGGAAAAGATGGGAGAACCCCCTCTTAGAAAATGTAATGCTGGCAGGGCCGAAATGGTGACGTTGTTTCCCTGTGTGTATGAGAGACTCGGATGTCACTGTAATAGTCCTGTAGGTTAGCTGGCTGCAGTGTCCAGCTGTTGGTGCTGTCACAGCATGGTGTTCATGCAGTGCTAGCTAAGGCTGTGTCAGCACTCGCAGTACCATGTTTTCAAGGGTTATCTGTCAGTTACATACAGCATAGCTACCAAATTCACAGTCCATTTTGGTCAATTTTGTAGTCCTAGGATTTTAAAAATAGTAAATTTCATGATTTCAGCTATTTAAATCTGAAATTTCACGGTGTTGTAATTGTAGGGGTCCTCACCCAAAAAGGAGTCGGGGGGGGGGGGGTCACAAGATTATTCTGGGGGGGGTTGCGGCACTGCTACCTTTACTTCTGTGCTGCTGCTAACGCCGACGCTGCCTTCAGAGCTGGGCAGCTGGAGAGCAGCGGCTGCTGGCCGGGATCCCAGCAGAGCCGCCACCAGCACCAGTGCAGAAGTAAGGATTGCATGATATGATATTGCCACCCTTACTACTGCACTGCTGACTGCAAAGCTGGGCGCTAGCCAACAGCCACTGCTCTCCGGCCACCCAGCTCTGAAGGCAGCGCAGAAGTAAGGGTGGCAATACCACCCCCCCCCTAAAATAACCTTGCGGACCCCCCCGCCCCCGCAACTTCCTTTTGGGTCAGGACCCCCAATTTGAGAAATCGTGGCCTCCCCCACAAAATCTGTATAGTATAGGGTAAAACCACACAAGACCAGATTTCATGGGGGGAGACCAGATGTCACGGTCCGTGACACATTTTTCATGGCTGTGAATTTGGTAGGGACCTAAGCATAGCTTCTAGCTGAAACTTGGCACCCAGGGCCTTTGCCTGCTGTCATGCTTCCTTATCAAATGAGATTGTACAAACTGAATGGGCATTGGGATTTTAAGTAAAATGTTGGCAAGAGCTTGATACATGATACTGTCCTTAACTGGGTTTCCACTTCGGGAATTGCACTTCCACAAAAGCTTTAGAGGGAGGATGGGGCAGTGATTAGGGTGCTAGGCTAGGATTTGGGAGCCCAGCTTCAATTCACTGTTCTGCCACAGACTTTCTGTGTGACCTTAGGCAAGTCACTTAATCTCTCTGTGCTGCAGTTCCCCATCTGTAAAAATGGGGATAACGGCACTTCCCTACCTCACAAGGCTGTTTTGAGGCTAAATACACTCACGCTTGTGAAGCTCTTTAAGGTCTGCTGATGAAAAGCACTTTATAAGAGGCTGGTATTCGTATTTCTAGAACCCACGCTCTCGGAGATCTTCTAACCACAGGAGATAACGAGACAGTTTCCAATGTATAGCTAGGATGTCTTTAAAATATAAACTACCCACCAGTTGCTTACAAGATAAATACACATCCTAGCAACAGACAAGAATGTGGAGGGAGACTGGAGAACACTGATATAATTTTTAAACATGTAATCTAATTTATCTCTGTTTAGTAGAATGTACAATTGGTTTAACTGTTACAATATGTTTGACAGATTTAGGGGGAAAATCAGCTAAGAAAACTGCTCTACTAACTTGAGCAGTATGTCTGTCTGACTGGAAAGATCAGACAGGTAATCTGTATGCTGGCCAATGTTAAACACGTACAGCCTTTGATTAAGGAAAGTAGAAATGGGCATCTTCTCCGTGGAACCTGTGGAGACCCTCAACAGAGAGGGAATCCAGTGTCCTACACACACTGGACAATGTGGATCTGCAGAGACGAGGGTTACTTGTGTCTGTTCAAAGTCTGCAACTAGAGTTGCAAGAACAGCAAAAGTCCACTTGTTTGGTGCACTGATTGTCTGAAGGTAACTACTGCGGTTTGTTCTCCTTTTTAGCCGAGAGACATGCTGGCTGCCCCTGCGTCACGGCTTCTGTGGATGATATCTATTTTGAGCACACGATTAGGTAAATGCCTTGCTTTCCTCTCTTGCAGTTTGCTGGCTTTGAAAAAAGTCCCTTCTTTGGCATGCAGCAAATATTGAAGAACTGGAGTTTGTGCACTATGTTAATTATCCCTTCTATTCTGGACAAATAAACCACACCTCCTCAACCCAATCCACAGGGAAGGGGAGGGAATGTAAGACACAGTGGCTTTGAACCCAGGGTCTGAGATGGGCTCTGCAATATACCTACACATTAAGGGCTAGAATCCCCCTGGGATCTGACAACGAACAGCCTCATGTTACTTCTCTAATAATATTGATGTTTAGTTCATTTGGGAGGCTCTTGCTTGGTTATCCTCCTGGTTTTTCCTCATAATCTAGCTGCTCTTTTATTTGTTCAAGAAACCCCCTTTGATTTAGGTTCTATCTACACTGCCAAAAACTTGCCTCAGTAACTGTGGCAGTGAGTCTTAAAGCCAGCTCAACTGACTTGTGCTCATGCCCTGGAGCTAAAAAGAGCAGTGTAGATGTTCCCGCTTGGGCTGGAGCCTGGGCTCTGAGACTCATCCCCCTCACAGGGTTGCTGAGCTCAGGCTCCTGCCCGTGTGGGAATGTTTAACACTGATATTTTTAGCCTCACAGCGGGAGCCCGAGTCACTTGACCCTGGCTTTCAGCCTTGCCGCCGCCGCCGGGATGGCTTGTTTTGTTTGTGTTTTGGGGTGTAGACGTAGTGTTTATAGCCCAGGAGACAAGTCTGTCTGTAAGTACCTCTGTAGCACCTTTTCATTCAAGGATCTCCCTTGACAACCATTAACTAAACCCGTAACACTCCAGGAAGAGTAGGTAAGGAGATATAGGGATTGTTGCTTCACCCACAGCTGAAATGCAGCCAGCTCTGGGGTGGAACACAGAAGTTGTCTAATGGCGTGCGGTAATGTAACATTCTAATGTGCAGCCAGAAGTGAAGAAATACTTTTAATTCTAAAATCCTTGCTGTCTCCATAAGCTTTGTTGAATGAAATACTGTACTGCACTGCATGTGGACTTATTCATAATCTTACTGGCCTACAAGATCTAATGCCTCCTACAGTGAGAGAGTTGTGTGTGGCTCTGTGAAGAACTGAATGTATAACTTCAGATCCAGCGAAGTTTCTGAACTTTGAGTGCAAGCAATCCAAGATACCACTTCCCTGAAAATGTTAATACTGCATTAAAGACTACCTGTGATTTGCAGGTATTGTATTATTAAAGGGACACACACAGTCCGTGAGCTCAGGCCAACATTTGTCTATCAGCAGGTTTGAGAGCTGTAGATACAAGATATCTTAATGTCCTCAAGCCCTTTTACAATTTAGAAAAGGTCAGTTAGTTCATTGCATATCTTCCTTTCTTTTACCTTCCATGGCATGATTAGGAGCTGCTATCCCAGGGTATGTCTACACTACGAAATTAGGTCGAATTTATAGAAGCCGGTTTTATAGAAATCTGTTTTATACAGTCGATTGTGTGTGTCCCCACATAAAATGCTCTAAGTGCATGAAGTCGGCGGACCGCATCCACAGTACCGAGGCTAGCGTCGACTTCCAGAGCGTTGCACTGTGGGTACCTATCCCACAGTTCCCGCAGTCTCCGCCGCCCATTGGAATTCTGGGTTGAGATCCCAATGCCTGAATGATGCAAAAACAGTGTCGCGGGGGGTTCTGGGTACATGTCGTCAGGCCCCTCCCCCTCCGTCAGAGCAACAGCAGACAATCGATTCGCGCCTTTTTACCTGGGTTACCTGTGCAGACAACATACCACGGCAAGCATGGAGCCCGCTCAGCTCAGCTCAGCTCACCGTCACCATATGTCATCTGGGTGCCGGCAGACGTGGTACTGCATTGCTACATAGCAGCAGCTAATTGCCTTTTGGCAGTAGACGGTGCAGTATGACTGGTAGCCTTTATCGGCTGTCTGGGTGCTGGCAGACGTGGGGCTGCATTGCTACACAGCAGCAGCCCCTTGCCTTTTGGCAGTAGATGGTGTATTACGATTGATATCCATCATTGTCATATTCCAGTTCAATCAGAGGCACCTGGGCAGACATGCTTTGTCTCCTGGAGACTCAGTCCTGCCGGCAGTCCTATTGAACCGTCTTGACGATGATGGCTAGCAGTCGTAGTACAGTATCTTCTGCCAAGCACCCAGAAGATGCCGAGGGCTATCAGTCATGCTGCACTGTCTGCTGCCAGCTTAAGATGTAAAAAATAGATGTATTCATTTGCTTCCCCCTCCCTCTGTGAAATCAACGGCCTGCTGAACCCAGGGTTTTGAGTTCAATCTTTGGGGGGGCCATTCTGTGTGACAGTTGCTTGTGTTTCTCCCTGATGCACTGCCACCTTTGTTGATTTTAATTCCCTGTACCTGTACGCCATGTCGTCACTCGCCCCTCCCTCCCTCTGTCAGACAATAGTTTTGCACCTTTTTTCAGACCAGACGCCATAGCACTGGGATCATGGAGCCCGCTCAGATCACCGCGGCAATTATGAGCACTATGAACACCACGCGCATTGTCCTGGAGTATATGCAGAGCCAGGACATGCCAAAGCAAAACCAGGACCAGCCGAGGAGGCGATTGCAGCGCGGCGACGAGAGTGATGAGGAAATTGACATGGACATAGACCTCACCCAAGGTACGGGCCCCAGCAATGTGCAAATCATGGTGTTACTGGGGCAGGTTCATGCCGTGGAACGCCGATTCTGGGCCCGGGAAACAAGCACAGACTGGTGGGACCGCATCGTGTTGCAGGTGTGGGACGATTCCCAGTGGCTGCGAAACTTTCACATGCGTAAGGGCACTTCCATGGAACTTTGTGACTTGCTTTCCCCTGCCCTGAAGCGCCAGAATACCAGGATGAGAGCAGCCCTCACAGTTGAGAAGTGAGTGGCGATAGCCCTGTGGAAGCTTGCAACGCCAGACAGCTACCGGTCAGTTGGGAATCAATTTGGAGTGGGCAAATCTACTGTGGGGGCTGCTGTGATCCAAGTTGCCAGGGCAATGAAAGACCTGGTGATGTCAAGGGTAGTGACTCTGGGAAACGTGCAGGCCATAGTGGATGGCTTTGCTGCAATGGGATTCCCAAACTGTGGTGGGGCAATAGACGGAACCCATATTCCTATCTTGTCACCGGAGCACCAAGCCACCAAGTACATAAACCGCAAGGGGTACTTTTCAATGCTGCTGCAAGCCCTGGTGGATCACAAGGGATGTTTCACCAACATCAACGTGCGATGGCCGGGAAAGGTACATGATGCTCGCATCTTCAGGCACTCTGCTCTGTTTCGAAAGCTGGAGGAAGGGACTTTCTTCCCGGACCAGAAAATAACCGTTGGGGATGTTGAAATGCCTATCGTGATCCTTGGGGACCCAGCCTACCCCTTAATGCCATGGCTCATGAAGCCGTACACAGGCAGCCTGGACAGTAGTCAGGACATGTTCAACTACAGGCTGAGCAAGTGCCGAATGGTGGTGGAATGTGCATTTGGACATTTAAAAGCGCGCTGGCGCAGCTTACTGACTCGCTCAGACCTCAGCGAAAACAATATCCCCATTGTTATTGCTGCTTGCTGTGCGCTCCACAATAGCTGTGAGAGTAAGGGGGAGACATTTATGGCGGGGTGGGAGTTTGAGGCAAATCGCCTGGCCGCTGATTACGCGCAGCCAGACACCAGGGCGGTTAGAAGAGTACAGCAGGGCACGGTGCGCATCAGAGAAGCTTTGAAAACGAGTTTTGTGACTGGCCAGGCTACGGTGTGAAACTTCTGTTTTGTTTCTCCTTGATGAACCCTCCGCCCCCCCCCCACCCGGTTCACTCTACTTCCCTGTAAACCAACCACCCCACCCTCCCCTCCCCCCTTCGAGCACCGCTTGCAGAGGCAATAAAGTCATTGTTACTTCACATTCATGCATTCTTTATTAATTCATCACACAACTAGGGGGATAATTGCCAAGGTAGCCCGGGAGGGGTGGGGGAGGAGGGAAGGAAAAGGACACTCTGCAGTTTAAAACTTTAACACTTATTGAAGGCCAGCCTTCTGATGCTCGTGCAATCATCTGGGGTGGAGTGACTGGGTGGCCAGAGGCCCCCCCCACCGTGTTCTTGGGCGTCTGGGTGAGGAGGCAATGGGACTTGGGGAGGAGGGCTGTTGGTTACACAGGGGCTGTAGCGGCGGTCTCTGCTCCTGCTGCCTTTCCTGCAGCTCAACCATACGTTGGAGCATATCAGTTTGATGCTCCAGCAGCCGGAGCATCGACTCTTGCCTTCTGTCTGCAAGCTGACGCCACCTATCATCTTCAGCCCGCCACTTGCTCTGTTCAGCCCGCCACCTCTCCTCTCATTCAAATGGTGCTTTTTTGCACTCTGACATTGACTGCCTCCACGCATTCTGCTGTGCTCTTTCAGTGTGGGAGGACATCTGGAGCTCCGTGAACATATCATCCCGAGTCCGCCGTTTTCTCCTTCTAATCTTCGCTAGCCTCTGCGAAGGAGAAACATTTGCAGCTGGTGGGGGAGAGGTGGTTAAAAAAGACACATTTTAGAGAACAATGGGTACACTCTTTCACGTTAAATTTTGCTGTTCACATTACACAGCACATGTGCTTTCGTTACAAGGTCGCATTTTTCCTCTTATATTGAGGGCCTGCCGGTTTGGTGTGAGAGATCACTCACGCATTGCCAGGCAACAGAATTTGGCTTGCAGGCAGCCATGGTAAGCCACAGTCTTTTGGCTTTTTTAACCTTCATAATATGTGGGAATGGTTTCAAACAGCAGCGCCCTCATTTCCCATACCAAGGACCCATTGGGTTGGCCATTTAAAATGGGTTTGCAATGTAAAAGGAGGGGCTGGGGTTTCCGGGTTAACATGCAGCACAAACCCAACTACCCCCCCGCCCCCCCCACACCCAATTCTCTGGGATGATCACTTCACCCCTCCCCCCCACCACGTGGCTAACAGCGGGGAACATTTCTGTTCAGCCGAGCAGGAACGGGCACCTCTGAATGCCCCCTTAATAAAATCACCCTTTCAACCAGGTGACCGTGAATGATATCACTCTCCTGAGGATAACAAAGAGATAAGGAATGGATGTTGTCTGCATGCCAGCAAACACCGGGACCATACGCTGCCATGCTTTGTTATGCAATGATTCCAGACTACGTGCTACTGGCCTGGCGTGGTACAGTGTCCTACCATGGTGGACGGGATAAGGCAGCCCTCCCCAGAAACCTTTTGCAAAGGCTTTGGGAGTACATGAAGGAGAGCTTTCTGGAGATGTCCCTGGAGGATTTCCGCTCCATCCCCATACACGTTAACAGACTTTTCCAGTAGCTGTACTGGCCGCGATTGCCAGGGCAAATTAATCATTAAACACGCTTGCTTTTAAACCATGTGTAATATTTACAAAGGTACACTCACCAGAGGTCCCCTGTGTGCCCTCAGGGTCTGGGAGCGCGCCTTGCATGAGTTCGGGGGTTACTGGTTCCAGGTCCAGGGTGATAAACATATCCTGGCTGTTGGGGAAACCGGTTTCTCCGCTTCCTTGTCTTCATCATCATCATCATCTTCCGCGTACCCCGAACCCACTTCCCTGTTGCGTGTTTCTCCATTGATTAAGTCAAAGCACACGGTTGGGGTAGTGGTGGCTGCACCCCCTAGAATGGCATGCAGCTCCGCGTAGAAGCGGCATGTTTGCGGCTCTGGCTTTGTGGTAGGCTTGCCTTAGCTCCTTAATTTTCACGCGGCACTGCTGTGCATCCCTGTTATGGCCTATGGCCTTTGAGACCTTTTCTAATATTTTGCCATTTCGTTTACTGCTACGGAGTTCAGCTAGCACTGATTCGTCTCCCCATATGGCGAGCAGATCCCGTACCTCCCGTTCTGTCCATGCTGGAGCTCTTTTGCGATCCTGGGACTCCATCATGGTTACCTGTGCTGATGAGCTCTGCGTGGTCACCTGTGCTCTCCATGCTGGGCAAACAGGAAATGAAATTCAAAAGTTTGCGGGGCTTTTCCTGTCTACCTGGTCAGTGCATCTGAGTTGAGAATGCTGTCCAGAGCGGTCACAATGAAGCACTGTGGGATAGCTCCCGGAGGCCAATAACGTCGAATTCCGTCCACACTACCCCAAATCTGACCTGCAAAGGCCGATTTTAGCGCTAATCCCCTCGTCGGAGGTGGAGTAAAGAAACCGGTTTAAAGGGCCCTTTAAGTCGAAAGAAAGGGCTTCGTTGTGTGGACGTGTCCAGGCTTAATTCGATTTAACGCTGCTAAAGTCGACCTAAACTCGTACTGTAGACCAGGCCCCAGTTAAGGTGGACAAACCCTTTACTTTAGGTGCACAGAACTGTTGGCCATTACAGATGGTTGGTTACACTGACATAGTTACCATTATAAACCATCCTTATGGCTCTAAATGCACGGCTGCTCCTGAAGGTAGTGGCTGCATCCACCAGTCATGCATCTTCTGTCCTGTCAGACCTCCTAGGAAAATCCTGATGGTGCATTAAGTGCTAATGGACAGTCCCTTAATGGGTAAACTGATTCAGATAGGAGAGCTGACCTGAACCTTGACCCAAACCTGAAGCCAAACCTTATTGGAGGCTTGCTTTTTTTTTTTTATTTTTTTTTTTTAATGCATTCCATTTATTTTACATCTGATTCTTGTCCCAGTCAGACCCAGGACGGCAGAGGATAGGTGGTACCTGTATCTCTAACCTGACAGGAAGTAGAAGGCACAGCATCAGAAATGTCATGCCAGTCTGTGCTCAGGAGACAAGCAGCCAGCTGTTGAGCCTTGAGAGCTTGAGATGAGCATTTAGTCACTTGTTTGGATTGTTTTCTAAACCAAACCTTTACGTGTGTGTGTGCGCGTGTGTGTGTCAGCACTAACTTGTAGCGGCTGGAATAGAAAATCTAGCAGCAAACTTAGTGAAGTAATAATAAGTTAGATCAAACCCCTCTCTTCTGTTTGAAAGAGACCCAGAAGACAGCTAGTTCAATAATGTAGTGGCCTAGGATTAATTACAGGCATACCAGTCATGTACTGTATGAAAAATCCTCTGGCAAAACCTCTTCAGTGTTACAATGCCCCAGACAGAACATTAACATGTCATATGTTCAACTGTACTTTTGTTGCTCTATCAGTATATAAAATATAGACAAATGACATCTAGATGGCTCAGGAATTGGGAGTAGCTGTGGAGCCGTCCTTGGGCAATAGTGCAAATCTGTCCTAGGCCGGTGGTGATAAAAGTTCCCACTTTGGCTACTGATAGGTGGCCTGTGCGAAATGATTTGGGTATTTTGGTCCGTTTCCTAGACCATCTTTGTGTGAGATTGACTAGATGAGAAACAGAGCCCTGTTCCTAGAAGTAGGCACTGCCTCTGCTCATGCTGCTAACTTTTGTGGATGAATGGAGATCTGTCTCATGTGCTATTACTTTGACGTCTCTCACCAATCCTCCGTTTAGTTTAAAATCTATAGCAAAATCACAAAGGGAATCCAAGATAGTCACCAATATAAGTAAAAATCAAATTAATAAAGGGAAATGTTAATTTGTGAGAAGCTTTAAAAAAGAATGATTGGTGGTTTTGGAATCTCCCACTAATCTTTTGCTAATTGTGTTAATAGACTTTGATTTTATTTGATGAGATAAAGTGAAAAATGGCCAGGTGATTGTTTAAAATAATTTCATCTTGAAGACCAGTTCCGCTGCATTCTGTCTGTGCTCCAAAGATGGAGACACCATCATTTAATGTGCCACCTTTATGTGTTAGGAATTTATGGCGCTTGTTACGTAGACAGCTGATAAATAGAATGCTGTGGGAATGTACAGCCTTACCAGTATGTCTTAGAGAGTGCTCTGAGGTGGCTTAAAGTTAAAGTAACTAAATCAAACCTCTGGATTCAACCATTTACTCTAAATAAGCTTTAAACACAGGTATTTGTGACCCTCTTGTTTTAACATTTTCCTTTTAATTTTGTAGTCTATGGGTGCTGAAGCTAGGTAGCAGTTGGACCCAGTTGCAATAGATGGTATGGAGAGATCTTAGCTAGCTAGCTAGCTAGATACCTTCAACTCCCACCAGCCACTGGGAGCTGGCTTCCAGCTCAAACCTGTTTTAAACCTGCCAGCCCCAGTGGCTGATGGGAGTTGGCCACCTTTCTCCAGGGCAACCGTTGAGCTGGCTACTCCGCATGCAGTAGGACTGAACAAGATCCAAACCCGAGAGGGGCGGGGAGAGATTCCCCTCCTTCCTGAAAGGTATCTTGTGTTTGTATTTGTTTCCAGGCTCAACCCTGGCATTACTTATCAGCTAGGTGGAAAGGCAGATCAGAGCTCACTAGCAGTCCTCCCAATGAGACTTTCTGCAAAAGTTCAGGGAAAACCCATCCAGTTTGGACCTATATAGATTTGGACTCCATGGTGAAAACCCTGTAATCCCGCTGACTTGCCCTTGCTGCTTCTCCACTGTGGTGCAGGGAAAAGTTCCCTATATGAAAAATTAATTTGCTGAAAATGAGTGAAATCTCCAAAAGCTGGTAGTTTTGTTTTGGGAATCTCCTTTGCCACCCAGTATGATGATAGTTAGATGCCTGACGTAGCAAATTCACGAGTGTGAGAGAGTTGCCATTCTCCTAGAAGAGTTAGAGTCCAAACTAGATCTTCCAAGTAGAGATCACAAAACTTTCCAGAGGCATTTGGGGTGGAGAGGGGGCTGAGAGGTTCTTGGGAATTCACCTGCATAGAAACCAGGAATCGAGGCTAATCCTTGCTATTCCCCATTAGGCAGATGTGAGGGGGACAGCTGAGTCCTGCTAAACTGAGCGGGATGGGAGCAGGATTACAAGTGGTCCTGCACAGGGCTCTAGTTGGTACCACTCCAGTGATTGGCCATGATAGAGAGCCAGAATTCTCCTTTTCCAAAGTCATGGTGCTGTCATAGAATCATAGAAAGCAGGGTTGGGAGGGACCTCAGGAGGTCATCTAGGCCAACCCCCTGCTCAAAGCAGGACCAAGCCCCAGACAGATTTTTACCCCAGTTCCCTAAATGGCCCCCTCAAGGATTGAACTCTCAACCCTGGGTTTAGCAGGCCAATGCTCAAACCACTGAGCTATCCCTCCCCCCTATTACCAGCCTGTCCTGGGCTGGAAGCTTGACGTTGCTCTAAGGTCTCATCCTCTTCACAAAGAAACCTTTTAATGAAGCCTAAAATCCTGGTTTTTAACAATTGAGTCAGGGGACTTGATGTGGACTAGTCACATTGAGCTTCATGCTAGGAGCAGAGTTTCCCCCTGACTACTGACACAATGCTGATCCTGACTTGTCCTCTTCGACGCTGTCCTGTCACCAAATGCGCTGTGGAGAATCGCGTTCAGTCGTGTTCAGATCGCCTAGTGAAGATGGGCCAGGGCTGCGCTTTCCTGCACGGTGGTGTGCTGAACAATCTGGAGAAAGCAGTTAGCCGAGGAGTTATTTTCCTAGAACACTCTTCCCACTCTTCTCTAGAGCTCACTGGTATGCACGACTGGGGTCACTCAGGAGTCCAATCTCAGCTTAGAACAAAAGAGGTAAAAACATCTCAGCCCATGTTTTTGGGCTTCCAGGCTGGGGCGGCCCCCGGGGAACAATGGCTCTCTGCTACTTTGACTTCCATGCAGACCAAGACCTTGTACAGTCAGGGCCGGCTCTAGGATTTTTGCCGCCCCAAGCAGAAACAATTTTGGCCGCCACCCCTCCCCCCCCCCGTTTTTTTCTTACCCCACCCCCGGCCCCGCCTCAGCTCCGCCCCTTCCCCAAATCCCCAGCCCTGCCTCCTCCCCCCAGGCTCTCAAGCCTAGGAGGGAGGGTGAGCAGCGGCACGCGAATCAGCTGTTTCGCGCGCCGTGGCGAGCTAGGGCGGCCGGGCACATTTTTAGGGGCGGCATTCTGGCGCCGGCCATGCCGCCCCTAAAAATGTGCCGCCCCAAGCACCAGCTTGTTTTGCTGGTGCCTAGAGCCGGCCCTGTGTACAGTACTTGGAACTGTCTGGCAGAGAAATCCAGCTCGCTGGGACTCCTCCCTAGTCGGGGGAGTCAATGGGGCCTAGTGATCTCACTAAATCAGTGTGTGCTGTGCTGTTTGGTTTCTGCAGCCCTTCTGTGTCTCGGGATGATCGGGAGCGCTGTAGAGGTCAGGATGTCTGCCCTCTGCTTCCCCCTCTCTCATCTCTTCATGTCTTTGCTCCACACCTGCCCTGTTACCCTCTTATCCCTGCTCCTCTTCCCTTCTGTGTCCCCTCTCCCTTTGCTTTTCTTTCCATTTAGCTGATCCCCTCGTAACTAAACCCAGCCCCCCAAAACTTACGGGAACTAGTGTGCTGTTCATCACATTGGTCACTCTGCTTGTGTGTTCTGCCCTCTCCCTCACCCGGTGTCTGTCTTGTCTAGTTGGACTGTCATCTCTTTGGGGTGGGGACCACCTGCTATTTTGTGTTTTGTACCACGCCAATCACCTCCTTGGTTGGCCCTTAAGCATCACCATAATAAACAGGATTAATAATAAACATAATCTGAGGGTCAGAGGCCAAAGGATGAGGGGTGAATTCTGGCCTAATAACCTGGGTAGCCCTTTCGGCACTAGTGCCGCAGGCTCATGGGAATTGGTGCCTGAGCCTCTGTTGTCAGGTTAATGGGCTCCTGTTGCAGACAGAGGGATTGGAACATTTAGAAGTGATCGTTACAATTGGTGCTATCCGGCCTCATGTGTGGTCACTGCCTCGGGGCGGTGTCTGCTTTGCTTAAAGAACCAGCAGTGGCCACTTGCTTACACACACCCCTTGGTCATGGATGGAGAGAGAACTTCAGTAATAAAGCATGTGCCCCTCCCACTTGAGACAAGGAGAGAGTCTGGAAGCCATATGTAATTAGCAGTTTGCTACAGACCTTGTAGCCAGCCACTAGGACACCTGATTACATGTGCTGTGCCAGTGTGTGTCCACGTCCTTGCCAGGACTTGTGGGCCAGCCATGTGTATCTTTGGAGTAGATCCATCATGTAAAACACGGTGAGGTGGGAGGGAACGCAGGCAGCAGGGTCTCTACTTGAACGATGTAGAGCTCTTCTGCTGAAAAGCTGTAGCCATCTTTATCTGTGGAGGAATTACCTGAAACATGAGGTCCTGTTTCAATAAGCTCCTCTAGATTGATTTCACTGGTACCTTAAAGCAGGTTTGAACCCCGCTGTTGTCTGTGCCATAATGTTCCTGCCTTTAGTCACGGCTACTGCAGGAGTGTTGGGATTGCTGAGCACACACAGCTCCGGAGAAGTTCTGAAACTTCCTTGGGCCAATAACCTGCCCCCTTGGAAAGCTTTGTATGGTCACCGCTCCAGGGGTGCGCTGCGTGGGCCATGGGCTCACCTGCAGGGATCCATTAAGGGAGTCTGGGGTAGAACCTGGAACTGACCCCAGATTTCCTAAGCCCTAGTTCAGGGCCTTCCTCCCAGGGTGGACCTCATCCAAAGTCCACTGAAGCCAATGGGAGCCTTTATATTAATTCCAATGGGCTTTGGATCAGTTCCATAGTTTCTCTTTGTTTCCTCTGTGTGTGCATGGGGTGTTTTATTTCCCCCTCCATACACCCCACAACAGGGAAGAGAAACGCATTAAAAACCAGGAAAATGTGATTTGTAAAACCACAGATATTGACAGTGGGTAGTTGCCGTTCCTGAAACTACTCACTTAGCTTTTAAAAAGAACTGACTAGATTTCAAATTGACAGTGTCCCTTTAAGCGTGTGCTGGCATGTGTGTAAGAGGGCTTGTCTGTGGGTTTATCTCAAGAAGAGACCTGTGAGTGAGTTCCTGTACCCTGGCACTGACCCTTTGATTCAGCCCAGTGCTAGAAAAGCTGTCAATGAGGTGCAAGAAGTGAAGAGAAAGCTGATTGGGTCTCATGGGGCTAGGGGAGTGCTAAGGCCAGAGGTCTGTCCCACTAAGGCTTTGACTTCCTGACTCCACTTCTGTCCATTCTAATGTAGTCTGCAGCAAAAATCAACATGAGCAAATGGAAAACTACTTCTAAAAATGCACAGTATTGGATAAACAGAGAACACTAGGCTAGGCAGGGGGCAATCTGGGGCTACTTTCTACCATGCAAAGTGGGAATGTGTTACCGCTTCTTCCTAGTCTCCTCCCACATCCCCTCCCTTTGTCTTCTGAGTCTAGTCCATTCACCTTCTGCATCTGATCGTAAACTTAAAGTGTGAGCTCTCTGGGGCAGGAATTGTAATCTTGTTACCCTGTTTGTATAGCTCTTACCACATTGGGACCCTGATCCCCAGAGTTCCCAGTCAGGGTGACAGCAGCAGAAATAATCCATGAATCCAACAAAATCAAAGCTTATTCCTAAAATGCGGTGGTGAGTTCTGTAGATGATGATGTACAATACACCGAGAGAGGACAACATCCTTGGTACCCAAACCCTCCTTTTCTTTTGTATCAGACAGATTCAGATAATGCCTCCCTGGCAGCAGCAGCATGGGAAGAACAATGTCTGGTATGAATACGGAAAGTTACAACAGTAGACTAGATTTAGCAGCTGGCCTAACCTAGTGGTGGTGTGTTATAGTAGCATTAACCTGATTGACACCAGTGTTCCGTATCTACTGGCTTTGACATGCACTGAGGCCATTCTCTTAAACTTTGCATTTTTTCTGAAATCAGAGATCACTTTTATGCCAACACCAAGCCAACCTCCACTGGAATTGAGAAGAGCCCGCATTCCCAAGGAGGTGTGATTGATTGCGAGAGCCGTGCATGTAAAATGTAGCGTTAGCTGGCCGTTCCCTGCTCTGGCTTCTAGAAAACATAACTAATGTTATGCAGCTTCTTCTCTTGGACCAAGGGCTCATGTCTGTGCCTAAAAACTCTCAGGGTGGCTCCCAAAATCTAGGGTTTTCTGCACCTTGTAGGATTGGGCCTCCAATGTGCACTGTATCAGAGATAGATGGCTTTCCTCACTAAGTGGTCATAGGTATGGCATGTGTCACACTCAGCTGGAATGAAATTTGAGTGAAACTTTACACAACATCCACTTCCATACTCACAAGTTTGCTGCAGTGATCGCAAACGGGAATCCTAGTAATACGTCAGCTTTTTGCAAACTGTTTTTTCTTATTAGAGCCAGCTGACGCAGCAACACTGATCATGTTATACAAGAGTGCCCTGGCTGTTCTACAGTAGTGCCTATTACATGCTGCTTCTTACCTAAGATGGCTAAAACTGAAATAGATCTGAAGGAAGGAAAATACTTTATTTTTGCATCTTGTTTAGTGAGTTTCCTTGTTTTCCCCGTAGAGTCAGTCCATCAGTTTCCATGGGTCTTTCACCTGGGGGACAGAAACATTTTGAAAAACAAGAAAATGGGATTTTAAATCTCCCAAAACTAGTAAAGATGCTTGGTGGTAGAAGTGGGATCTGAAATTACTTTGAATCCAGCTCTTTTAAAAACTGACTAGATTTCAAGTTAACTTTGTCTTTTAATAGGCTGATTTACTTAACTTTTATATTTCCTGACTTTTGAGGGATTACCTGTGCCGTGTTGCAGTAGCATTAACATTGTTTTTTTGCCTTAAAAAAAAAAAAAAAAAAAAAAAAAAACCTAGAAATTAAAGGAGATGGGAGGATGTTTGGTTTTATATCACATTAGTTGGCAAAGTCTAGCTGGTGTCTAGCAGTATCCTAAATCAAGGAATGCAATTTTCTGACCAGGGATTGGTCTGATTTCTTTAGGTTGGAAGGGTGTATACTTTTATAGTTCGTTTAAGGCCAATATGATAGCTCTGCACAAAAGCTGTTGCATTTGTTATCAATAGATCAAGGTACCTGCAATGCTGCTCCTGATAGTCAATCTGTGAAAGGTGCTGCTTTCTGTTGTAGCACTGTTGGTTTCCAACTTGTGTTTTGTGTCTCTAGCAAGGCCGATTGGCATCTTCCACTGACACCTTATTGTATTTTTTTTCCAGTGTTGGGCAAGTTGTTAACATCAAAGCCAAAGTAAACCGAGCCTTTAACTCTAGCATGGAGGTTTGTATGCTTTAACCCGCTATCTTGTGGGGCTTCCTACTCTCCAGCTTTACTGTGACCCTGCATGCCAGTGCTACTGTGTACCCAGCTCTAGGGGATTCTTCTCTTCTCTTTCCTTAACTTTGATCATTTTAATAATCTAGTAATAACCCCTAGAGAATGATTCTATTCTGCTAGTCTTTGTGTGTTTTGGTCGCCTTTGTTCAGGGGAGTGACCGTAAGATCTGGGATGTGTGGTTTTCATTTTGGTGACCAGGGAACTAGCCATGTGATCTGTTAACTAGAAAACCATGTAACTTGCAATGCAGTCGTTGCTCTCACTGTTCCTGTTTAAAGGGAATCAAAATTATCAATTGCTAAACTGGGACCAAGTACCAGGACGGTGTGTAGGGCTAGCCTACAATAACGACCTCTTCCTCTCCCAAATAATTCTACATTGGATTTGAATCCTCAGACTTTCTTCTCACGTGGTGCCTTGTCAGGTTGTTCAAACTGTCTTTTTCCCCCAATAGAAATAATTCAAACTGAACAAGTCTCCCCTATCTATCACATTCTGTTCAATGCCTTTCTATTGTGACCCCCTCCAGGTTGGCATACAGGTCAGCTATGAAGATCTGTGCAGCGGGAAGCAGTGGAATGTGTGTAAGGCCTATGCTACTTTTGTTGCACAAGGCAAAGCAACTGGCAAGGTAGGAACAGATCCTGCAGAAATCAGGCTGGTGTAATTTCTACTTGTCGGTTCTTGGCACTGACAAGAACCTGCTTTTGGGATCTGATCCAGCATCTATTGGAAAGACATCCAGTGCTTCAAAGGGCACTGGATTAGGCCCATAAAACCAAGTGAAGATTATTTTTTATGTGACACCACTGATGTCTGCTGGAACTTTAAGTCTGACACAATGTAATTCTTAGTTGTATTTTTGTAGCATTTATGACCATTCTTTGGCATAAGTATGAAGACAGTGGTCATTTTGTATTGACTGTGTTTGTATATGTTTTAGCAAAATGGGGCCGTGATCTGACGGGCCTCAAAGTGCTACCACAGTGTCAATGTGAAATAATAACTTACCCTGTATTGCAGGGTTGTTTGAACATCTGTATAAACTGTTTTTTGATTAGCTGCCTGCCTAACTGGTTCTCTTCATAAAAGGGACTAGATTTCTCAAAGGGTTGGTAGGTAGGTTTATAAACATTAACAAATAAATGGCATTCCTATTCATTTACTGAATTTTTTTTTAAGCTGATACTTTATGGTTATTAAAAATCCCACAGTGTGCTGGAAGCTAGTCCCAGAGTCCTAGCCAAACTCCTATTTGGGTAATTGCCTTCCACCTAAAACATCCTCTGTAGCCTCAGTTGAATATGGTAGCCTTCACCCCACATCTTACACCACTGTATAGTAATGAAGTGTGCTGCTAAGCTGTTTGCATATTTTACTTAAAGACAGGGGGGATTGATTTAAATCACCAATTTTAATCATGATTTTAACCATCAAGCAGAAAACCTTGACTTTAAATTTTATCTATTTTTTTTTTTTAAAACAATGATGTTTTGCATTTGTACTTTGTAGTTCTTTTCCTAAAGATAGGTTGATTCTCAGTGGCTGGTAACCATTAAAACATGTTGCGTTTCAACCAGATATACTCTCTATACTAAATTTTGTGCTGCTTTTTGCTAACCAGGAGGATCTGTATATGTTGATTTAAGCAATTAGATAGCTTAGCTTAATTTACATTTATTCAGATTTTTTTTTTTTACATTTTTATGTTAGAAAAAGGTGAACGTTGAATTTTTTTTTAAATTTTACCTAGATTAATTTTTACTTGAAATTTTGTATTTGGATGGAAATTAAATTAAAAATGCACAAAACCAGCATTTTAATTTATTTACTAAATAAAACTGCCTTAAGTGTGCTGGATACATAAGAGAGAGCTCATCAGAACACATTTTTCATTGTAAAACCAATTTATTAAGTTTAGATGATAAACTCTTCATCGTCAGTTAGCAAAGTGAACAGATTGTTTCTGGTCACCATGTCCTTCAAGATTTTAGATCTAGTATATCTCATCCTTTCACACCTAGTTTTTATTCACATTTTGGAAGAGAGAAATCAAGCTTTCCTGCTTTTTCAACTCCCAGTTCGTTTCTTCTCCTTGAACTGAACTAGCTGAATACACTGAAATGAAGCAAATATTCTCTGTGCACCTGCAGAAGAGGTTACAGCTGTCTAAAGCTAGTTAAGCACCTGAAGTCAGAGTTTGTGGAAGTGCTAATCTGCCAGTTCACTGGGCTGACTTTCTTTAAAACTGGGTAGCAAACATATACGGCGTAATGTATTTTGTACTTAATTTAAAATATTTTAATAGATTATAGCAAATTTAAACCTTAGCATAGGTTGTCAATTCAAATTTTATTTAAATAGGCATGAGGTAGTTGTTAGAGCAAACTGCTGGGAGTCGGGCGATCAGTATTCTATTCATGGCTCTGACAAAGTCCCTACCCTTCCTTTCACCTTTGTGCCAGTTTCCCCATCTGTAAAGTCAGGTTAATACTTGCCTACCTCAGATAAAGGGACCTTGTCCACTGGACTGGGAGTGAAAACACCTGGGTTGAATGCCCAGCTCTAGCACTGACCTGCTGTGTGAGGGCTAGTCACGTCCATTTCTGCGTTTCTATTTCCCCACTCCCCTTTTGTCCTGTTTTTTGTAGCTAGTCCTTGCCCCAAAGAACTTACAATCTTTGGCTGCGTGTTTGTACGGGGCTTAGTCCCAGGAGGTCCTGATCTCAGCTGAGGTCTGCAGGTGCTGCTGTAAAGCAAATAGTCACTCCTGTTAGTAAAGTGCTTTGAGATTTCCTGATGGAGGTGCTTTGGATGCAAAGGCCTCCTTTGTGGGGAGAGTAAAGTGCTTTGGGATTGTTTGGGAAGAAAGGCACAAGGAGGATCTTGGTCTTGTGGAGAAGCAGCACCTCTAAAAGCGAGCAGAAGAATTCAGTCCCCTAAGGAATCAGATTTTCTCCATTCATACTAACGCTGGAGTTTATCACTGGAGAGGCCAGTTAGAATACAAAAGTCCTGCAGATAAATAGGAACATCCTCACTCCTTGATGTCCCCTTTGATCAATGAACCGCATCCCCATGGGACCGGCATGGAGATGGGGAAAGAGCTAAACACTGTCACTCTGTCTTCTCTTGGCATGTAGATGAAGCTAAAGCCGCTGGCTCCTCAGACCGAGGAGGAGAAAATGGAACACAGCATTGCTGCTGAGCGCCGCCGAATGCGCCTGGCCCACACCGACACCCTCAAGGATCTCCTCACCAACAGCACCATGCAGACTGGTAAGCTGCCCTGCGGACCCTGCCCCTGAACAAAAGCAAACCTTGAAACTGTGCCCGGTGCTTGCCTGACTGCTTTGAGCTGGGGTCCGAAAACAGTCGGTCATGTCTGTGTCAGGAAAATAATTCCACAACTTGGTGTAGGGTTACCAGGTAGCAATGTTCAGAGTGCTGTACAAGTATTCACTATTCCTTGCTAGATCCCTGCCAGGTAGGTAAGTAAATACTCTTCCCATTTTACAGGTGGGAGAAATTGAGGCAGAGAGAGAGAGAGACCGTGACTTTGCCAGGGCCACACAGTGAGTTGCTGGCAGAGATGGGTTAAAAGACAGCATTTCCTAGCTCCTAGTCCTGTGCTGTCCTCCAGACTGTGCTGCCTCTGATCTCTATCCTAGAAGCCTGGCCTCCACTATGAGGTTCTAGCCACCCAAAATACGCTCCCCATGTATCGCTGCTTCTTGCCTTGGCTCATTGCTTTTGGAAAAATCCCCTTATTCCGGTGGGCTAGTAGAAGGGTGGTGCTGTGCCTGCAGCACAGGACTGGTGGGGAAGGAGATCAGGGTCCTGTTTCAGCCTCTGCCACAGATTTGATCTTGGGCAGCGCTGAACCTCTCTGCCACTGTGAAACGGAGATAATCTCTACTTCACGACAGTTGTGAGGCAATTGCATGAATGTCTGCACCATGCTTAGAGTTCATCTGATGGAAGGTGCTATCCATGCAAAACACTCGGTGGTAATGTTCTGCAAAGCCACAGAGACCAGCTGGCTCTGACCCCTCATCTCGTACTCCTTAGGCTTTCAGGGACGGAGCTTGCTGAGGAGAAGGCTCCCAGCCTCTTTTGGGGAAGAGCACCTTGCACTGCTCCCCGGTGAACGCTCTCCTCCATTGAGCAGGGACAATGAGCTGCTCTCAAAGCCGCCTCACTTGGATGGTTGGTGACTGTGGCGTAGGGGGAATCCTTCTGCAGTCAGCAAGGCAGTGGACAGTCCCCTGGGCTGGAAGGGGCCAGGGCATGGTGATGGATGAGAAAACGGTGTTTTTTTTGTTTTGTAGCAATTAGTTGAGTGATGACTTGTGCAAATAGCCCAGTGGGGTGAGTCCTTTCCACACGCCACTCTGGTAAACGCGTGTTTCTTTCATGCCAGAGCGTGAGAACGGAGACTGCAACACCGTGGTGCCTGCTGAAAAGACCAGGGTGGAGAGCGTGGAACTGGTGCTGCCCCCTCATGCCAATCATCAGGGGAACACGTTCGGAGGCCAGATCATGGCGTGGATGGAAAACGTGGCCACGATAGCAGCAAGGTGCAGTTCTGAGCTTCTCCTCCCCAAGGCTGGAGACGCCTCTGTCACAGGAGGGGTTCTGATTGCATGTGCTGTTAGCATCTTCTGCTCCTTCATTACCTAGTCCGGTAGTGAGGCACAGCAAGACGGTACAGCAGACAGGGAGGAAGAATACTGTGCAAGTGAAATGACATGGGGGGGGGTGGGGTGTGCCAGGTAATTATCTGCCCACGCCTCAAGTAATTGTCTTGGCAAGAACAGACCCTCTGAACTTTAATGACCACTATGGTCAGGACCTAAACTTTCTTTCCAGTCAGGCCACTGGGCCTACAACCGCCCAGCACTCCAATGCCCTGCTTGGGCATGGGTTTGGCATTGACGCTAAGGGAAGAGTGCCACCACTGAGACGCCAAGAGCACTTTCTCTCTTGAGCAATGTAGCCTTGTGGATCTCCTCCCCGCATACTGACTAGGCCCAGTCCTCACAGCCTGAGATGGGGTGGACTCAAATTGCCTTTTCCATGTTGAGGATTCTCCACCCGAGCGCTACTCTTGGGGAGCCAGCTTTGACTAGCCTACCCGACTAAGGGATGCCATCTTTGGAGTTTGCTTAGTGGGACAAATTCCTATGTCACGATGTCGTCATTGCATCACACCACAAGGTTTTACCACGGTGGGTCCGGTCCGGAAGATGACCTGGGGGATGGGGGCATGTCTCTGAGTCCCATGAGCGAGGTGGGAATCACACCGTCGAAATAGATCCCACAGAATCAGCTTCACCCCTTGACTGAGGCTGCACGGTCTCACGTGCGCCTTCCTTCTGGTGAGGCAGCTCCGTTGTCGGGAGTGTAACGCCCTTGGCCTGACTGTAGCAGTATGTTTCCCCTGTGAGGGGGCTTTCCATGTGTGTGTTTTGAAGCAGCTCTTCTGCAAAGCCGGCCAGTGTTTCTGTTCACGTACAAATACATAGTCTGGTGCGATGTCGTGACCAGGGACAGATTTCTAGTGTACTGTTGTGATCCTGGAAACACTTCTTCATGACCTGGGGCAAGTCGCTTCATCGCTCTGCGCCTCAGGAGAGGGGGGATAGCGGTGATTCCCGCCTTTGTAAAGCGCGTTGAGAGTGCCCGATGAAAAGAGCTATATAAGAACTGGGCGATATTTATTCTAAACCTTGAAGGACGTCCAGGACTGATGTATTTTGTCATAGATAAATCAGCAGTTGTCCATTAGATGGTGCTCTGTATGCATGAATTATGGGCATTCTGAATCCTGTGTGTGTGATGTGATGGGAAGGGAGGTAGTGAAGGAGTTAAATGTCTTATCCCATTTTTCACCATCTACCTTTTCGGGGTTTGGTTTTTTGATCTTCAGAGACTAACTTTGAGTTCTTAGGTTGACTCGTACTGAACAAGGAGTAGTCTCTGTGTTCTGATTTTACAGTGGAGTGGGAACAATAGCCCCAGAACAGCTGCACTTGAAGGGCACTGGTAGAGATTCAGAGCAAATTTTTCTCTTTTTCTCTTTCTCTTTCTCTCTCTCTCTCCCCCTTCCACACCCCCCTCCCCCGCTAATTATTTAATCATAAAATGTACATCGCGCTCCAGACGCACTTGGGTTGGCTGCCGGTATCCTTGCACTGCCTGTATGACTGTTGCATTCTTGCTTCTCTGCCAAAATAAATGTGGGCCCAAGTCCCACGCCAACATTTGGGCGCCTACCAAATGCTAACACTGCAGTGCGGTAGCAGGAGGAAGACGCACTGTGAAGGACTCTGTTCTTTGGATGACGTTTTTTAAACCAAGCTTCTTTCTCTCCAGCTCTAGTGACGAAGGGGGAGGTAAAGAAGGGCCACCGGATCCTTGAGTGGAAAGGGGGTATAACCAGTGACCTGGCTACAGAGACTGGCTTGTAATGAGCTGATCTGGTGGTGGCTACTGGCAGAGTGTTGCCCTGCCGCATGGGAAACGCAGAGTGTGGTCCCAGTCATTCGCGCTCTCAGTTGGCTAGGAAAAGGGTGCTTCTCTCTGCACAAGTGACCCTCAGAGCTTGGAGAATGATTAGTCACAACATGGGGAATCAGGGGCAAGAGGCTTGGGCCCGAGGCAAAAGACACATTCTCAGGGGAATACAGATCTCAATGGCTGCCTTTCTGAGGGCAGCAAATAGGCCCAAATATCTCAGGCTGGCTGAGCGTTGCTGGGGACTGTGTAATGGTGATAGTTGGGCCAGCATCAAAGTTTTTGCTTTGGGGTGGCTGCATATACCTGTGTCACCTGACAAGAACCTGCCTCCTATCCTGTTCTCAGGGCTCTCTGGCTTGAGTGGTTTCTCTTTTGTGCACGAACACTTGCGCAGGTCTGCTATTTTGTCCAGCAGCGGGGCATGCACACTGGTTGATATGTTGGCTTGGCGAAATAGTTTCCTCATTTTGAGTGCATTTTGCAAATCAAATCTCTCTCTCCCTTCCCACAGCCGGCTGTGCCATGCCCACCCCACTCTGAAGACCATTGAAATGTTCCATTTCAGGGGACCATCACAAGTTGGGGACCGCCTCTTGTTAAAAGCTATTGTTAATAATGCATTCAAAAACAGGTACATCTTTCTCTGGTTCAGGGTTTTGAATGGATTTTGATAAGAAAGTTAAACAGAAGCTTGCACTTTTGTCTTTGAAAACAAAACCGTGCAAATTATTGGCTGCAGGATTTACACAAATGAAGAAAAATAATTGAACAGGAAGGAATTGCCAATGTTCAATATCTGTTGTAAAACGAGTTCAATATCTGGTTCTATATAAAGGGATCAGCTATGTTAACAGAGCAGTGTTTTCCCCTTGAATTACAGAATGCATTACTGCAGGGATTCTCAAACTGGGGGTTGGGACCCCTCAGGAGGTCGCGAGGTTATTACATGGGGGGGTCACGAGCTGTCAGCCTCCACCCCAAACCCCACTCTGCATCCAGCATTTCTAATGGTGTTAAATATATTAAGTGTTTTTAATTTATAAAAGGGGTCGCACTCAGAGGCTTGCTATTTGAAAGGGGTCACCAGTACAAAAATTTGAGAACCACTGCATTACTGACTGTAAAATCAAGTTGATTCAGAAGTTCGGGTTGTAGATTGTTCTGAGAATAAATCTGAATTGGCTCAAATAGCTTGAAATGGGTTCAAATAAAAATAAATTCACAATCAATAAATTAATAGAAATAAAAGATAAAAAAGACCCCTTAAATCATCTAGTCTATTGCAGCCAATCACTGTGTGTCTTTATTTACTTCCTTTTATTCTACTTCCTACCTAGATCAGGTCAGGTCTAAACATCAGGCAGGAAAAAATGTGTTTTTACTGTAGGTTTTCAAAATCAACCTCCTTAATTCTCACATGAGAAGCAGTGAATTTTCAAAATAGACTTTTAGGCCCTAAATCTGCTCTCAGACAAAGTACATGCAACATCCATTTAAATCCATGGGAGCTGTGTGTCTGTGGGCAAAATTTGCTTGACATAATAGAGTGGTGCGTCCAGTCCAAGTGACCAGATTTAGTCAAAAAACTGGAGGGGAAAATTTCAGATTTCATTGCAAAGATTTCCCTTTTTTGTTGACATTTCAAATTTTGTTGAAAACTTGCATCAAGATTTGAAAAGTTGCGCGCACTCTGCTTGAGTCAGTGCCTTTTTCATGTCCTACTGATTGAGCTGGACTGATCTAGTAGGTCCACTCTTAGGTTCCTCTGCTTTTTTATTGGTAAATAAGCAATGAAATATATGGCACACTGGGTTCCTTTAGCTAGGTAGTAGCGTTGCTTTACGCCCCAGGCACCTAGCGATGATCTGCTTCCATTCTTTCTTTCCAGCATGGAGGTTGGCGTTTGCGTCGAGGCCTATCGGCAGGAAATGGAAGTTAGTCGAAGACACATCAACAGTGCCTTTATGACATTTGTTGTCTTGGATCAAGAGGGTCAGCCCAGTACCATTCCGATGGTGAAACCAGAAGCTGGGGTAAGAATGGAAACCATAATCAGGGCCTACAAAGTGACATTGCCCACATCGGTGGTCTTGTGCAGTGATGTAAGAATCTGGGGAAGTAGGATGCAGCTGAATCTTGTTTTGCCCCAAGCTTGACAGCCTTTAATTGTATTGCATTTATCTGATTCGCTGCAAAACAAATGCAGCTTGCTATAATGGAAATCAAATTGCTCAATAGAGAGTGAATTTACATTGATTATTTCATATTATTAATAATAATAATGAAAAATTTCCTATGTAGAGACTGAAATGTATTAGCCAGGCAAGACTTAACAGAGTATTGCTTACTATTTTGAACTCCTCTTTCTTGCAATTTATTGGAAAGAATGCGAATCTTAAACTGTTTAGCTTCTAAAGCATATTTTACTTGCATAGCCGTATGCCGTAGGGCATATCACAAAAGGAGGGCTAGTACGAGCATCCACTGAAGTCAATGGTAAAGCTCCCATTGATTTCAATGAGCAATGGGACCATATTTAGAGCCCTGCAAATCTGTGGATATCCGCCTTCTATCTGCAGATATCCGCACCCGTGGATGCAGATATCCGTGAACCATGTATTTCGAATTGCAGGTCAGATGAGGATACAAATTTTGTATCCACACAGTGCTCTTGACATGTTTTTAAAAGATATGTAGGCACCTAGAGGTGTAGATAAGCATCTAATGGGATTTTTAATCGCATCTACGCACCTAACTCCCATTGAAATCAAATACTTTAAAAAAATCTGACCCTAGGGGTGTAAGTGTTGAGGATCAGGGCTGAAGACTTCTAACCTCTCTGCCTTCAGTTAGTTCTAATAAGACAGACGGCACTTGGTATATGTAAGCTGTAAAAAAGTTCCAGATTTAAACATCGAAAGCCAGGAAAGTGTTTTTAAGGTAAATTATTCCTCATTTTTAGGAGTAAATCTTTTCGTATTTTCAAAAAAAAAATCTTTTCCTATTTTTAAAAAACACTTTTTTCCTATTTATTTTTTCCTATTTATCTTTTCCTATTTTTAACCCTGTACATGCGACTGATGGGGAGGGATAGCTCAGTGGTTTGCGCATTGGCCTGCTAAACCCAGGGTTGTGAGTTCAATCCTTGAGGGGCCCATTTAGGGACCTGGGGCAAAAATCTGTCTGGGGATTGGTCTAGATGACCTCCTGAGGTCCCTTCCAATCCTGATATTCTATGAATGTTGGACCTGCTCAAGTGCGCAAGACCATGCACCCCTCCAGCTGTCCATCTTCTTTAGCTTATGAGGCTATAAGCCCTTGTGCTATTACATATAACCGAAATTCTCCTTTAACCCAAGGGTCGGGGTGGAAGGTCCTGAATCCTATGCAGCCAATGTATGTAAAATAAATGATGACTGGAGTCAGTCCATGCAGCCACAGATTAATTAGGAGAGAATGTCTTTGCTGCCCCACCCGCTAGGATTTACCCTAAGGTACAGAGAGGTTTCTCAGTGTTGCCAATTTAGTTGTTTGTCTTTGCTCTCCCCCCCCTATAAATCCAACCCCCTTCTCTAATTTCAGTTCCTGCGGAAAACACCGAGAGAATATTAATTAAAAAAGCCAATGTTATGCTGATATTCATGGGCTTGGCAATGCCTGGTACAAAGAACAATGTAAACAAATTAGAACCATGAAGTATTGAGCTCCATCAGAATGAAGCAAGCAGGGAAGGAAGGAAGGAAGGAAGAGAAATTAGGGTTTTCAAATAAAGAGGAAAAGCTGATCTTTTCCCTTCTAAAGAGAGAATGAGAATGTTTTGAAGTGTTTTAGAAGCACATGAGTGCATCCCATGTTCCTTGAGGACTTCAGTGATTCAAAACTGATGAACTAAATCAAAGTGTCTCTCTCTGATCATATGAGGGCTGGTATATATTTCCAGTGCTTTGCTAACAGCTGAATGTACTTCACTACACAAGTTGCTTCCAGGATTGGGGCCTTGCTGAGCACTTACTTGCTTAAAGCCAGAGCATGAGAAGTTCCATTGAAGGGGGTGAGGGCTTCAACTGAAGTTCAAGTGAGGGGTGTAGGGAAATCCCCAGTGGTTGGCTGGCTCTGGAGCAGCAGATCTCAGATACCGCGCAATGCTGAGACCACTGTAATGAATTTCTCAGTAACAGTGGTGGATTTAAACAAATCATGGAATCCGAAGGAGGCTGACTCGTGTTTAAAAAGTTCTTGTGAATTAGTGACTTGAATGTTAATGCAAATGGCAGTAAAACAGAAATATTTGCTGTAAATCAAGTGGTGCTATATCAGCCCATTTGGAAAATCAGAGGAAATTCACAGCCCGTATAGTAACTGGCAAGCAGCAGCATTGCCTAGCAGCGTGCGGCAAGGGAGCCTGGAAGTTAATGCAACACAAGCATTTAACCAGTATCTTCTATACTAAGTCAAATAGCTGTACAATGCTAACTTGCCTTCAGCCAGTGGCCCCGTCTACATAACAAGTACAACCAAATTTTTGTTACCAGTTTGGGACTCACGTGTGTCCTGGCTACAACAAACACAACTGAGTTGTCTGCACAGCAGGTTCTCCACACCCCTCCCCACCCCGCTCTCCCACACAGCACAAATGCATTGGCTGTTAGCCATCCACTTCTACCACATTGCATAGCTCTGTTGCGTTGGTACATTCTGGGAAAAACCTGATCAACTCCCCTATTCTGACTCCTCTGGGGTAGGATTCCCAGAGGCCAGGCACCTACACAGAGTAGCACCAGCAGCATGTGAGGCAATGCATGCTGGGATGGCTTGCTGAGAGGAATGCTTGGTGGGAGAATTAGCCAGCCTGGGTGCACAGGCACAGTTGGGAGGCTCTGTCCATACTCTAAAAACAACAACAAACCCAGCGCTGCTGACTTGCTGGCAGGAAGACAGTCCTAGCCTAGGCTGCTGGTGGGGGCAACACACTGATAACTGCTAGGGTTGCCTGCCATGTGTTAACCATAGTGTGTGCAAACAATAGCCCTGGTTAGAGCTAACCAAGAACCAACCTAACAGCCAGAGCATGGACAAGATCCGTGTCGTGTTTCCATTCACATCCCATGCATTTCCCCAGCCATGGCTGTTACCGAGACCAGCAGAGGCTGTGGGACTGGTTCGCGCATACGCTTTCTTAATGTTGAAAAACCTTTTTTTTCCGGTCAATAAATTTTATTATTTTTCCAAAACTTTAACCTCACAAACATGTTTCCATTTCCCAGGATGGAGAGAGACGGTACAGAGAAGCCAGTGCTAGAAAAAAAATTAGATTGGACAGGTGAGTGAAAAGGATCAGCCTCAAACTAAGAAGGAAAAAATAACCGGGGGGCTATAGCGTTTTAAATAGAACAGTGTGGTTTTTATTCCAGTCCACGTTCTGCTCTGAATGATCACATGCAGGTAACTCAGTAAAGGCTGGGATAATTGGAGGTAGCCCATGGCTTTCTGTACCATGGAAGGTGTGAGTGGGTGGGGGGAGGGGCCTAGGCACCAACTCGTGGGTGCTCCAGGGCTGGAGCACCCATGGGGAAAAACAAATATAGTGGGTGCTCAGCACCCACCGGCAGCCTTGCGGATCAGCTCATTCCCCTCCCACCCGCCATCAGGCCCCACTGATCAGCTCCTCCCCCTTCCTCCCAGCGCAGTCAGCTGTTTAGAGGCATGCGGAAGGTGCGGGGAGGGGGAGGAGCGGGGCCGGGAAGGGACGGGGCTGGGGCCTTGGGGGAAGGGGTGGAGTGGGGGCAGGGGCTGGGGCAGAGCGCGGGTGGAGCACCCCCTGGAAACGCAGGAAGTCAGTGCCTATGTGTGGGGGAGGGGTTGCACGCCATGGCTGTGATAATATTTGGCACTTACATAGCACCTTCCATGTGAGGATTTCTCAGAGACTGGAGGAACTTAACCTTCCAGCTCTCCAGGAGTTCAGTTTGGGAAACTGAGACCAGAGTTCAAGTGGTTTCTTCACAGCGCGTCAGTGTTGGAAACAGGATTTGAATTCAGGACGGACTCCCAGTTGCCTTTCTAGCCCAACCTATTCGGTGCTGAGCTCAGCTTGAAGCAGAAAGACACTCAAAGGAGCTCAGGAGAGGTGGCAGTTGCTCAAAGAGACAGTAGTAAGGTGCAACCCAACTCTCCCAATGTGAAGGAAAGATAGGAAGAATAGTAAGAGGTCAGTATGGCTCCATCGGGAACTCTTTAAGGATCTGAAAATCCGAAAGGAATCTATCAAAAAGTGCAGACGTGGACAAGCTGCTAAGGATGAGTACACCAGAATCACACCAGCATGGAGGGACAATCGGAAAGTCTGAGGCACAAATGAGTTTCAGCTAGCAAGTGACATAAAAGGCAATCAGAAATGGGCTTATAAATCCATTAGGAAGAAGAGAAAGATGAAGGCAAGTGTAGGCCCCTATTTAACAGGGAAGAAGAGCTAATAATGGACATCAAGAAGGATGAAGTGTTTAATGCCTACTTTGTCTTCACTAAGAATGTAAATTGTGACCAGATACTTAACACAATATTAGCAACAAAGAGAAAGGAATGCAAGGTAAAATAGAGAGAAAACAGGTTAAAGAATATGTAGATAAATTAGATGCATTCAAGCTGGCAGGTCCTGATGAAATGTACCCTAGGATATTTAAGGAACAAGCTGATACAATCTCAGACCTATTAGCCAATTGTCTTCAAGAACTCATGGAGGATGTGAGGTCCTAGAGGACTGGAGAAGGATAATCATAGTACTTATCTTTTAAAAAGGGGAACACAAAGGACCCAGGGAATTATAGACCAGTCAGCCTAACTTCAATACCTGGAAAGATATGGAACAAATTATTAAACAATCTCTTTGTAAGCACCTAGAGGATTATAGGGTTATAAGAAATAGACACCATGGATTTGTCAAGCCCGAGTAACAAATCATGCCAAACCAATCTGATTTCCTTCTTTGACAGGGTTATTGGCCAGCTGAATGGGGGGAAGCAGTAGACATGATCTACCTTGATATATATATTTTTTTAAGTAAGGAAAATGTCATTGCCACATGACATTTTCATAAGTAAACTAAGGAGATGCATTCCAGATGAAATGGCTAGGACAGGTGTACAACTGGCTGAATGATTGTACTCAGAGTAATTGTCAGAAGGTTGCTGTCAAACTGGAGGTATTCGTGAGGGGTCCTCTAGAGGTCTGTCCTGTGTCTGGTACTAGTCAATATTTTCATGAATGAGTTGGATAATGGAGTGAAAAGTGTGCTTATGGTGGAACCAAGCTGGGAGGAGGTTGCAAGTACTTTGGAGAACAGGATTAGAATGCAAAATGACTTTGACAAATTAGAGAATTGGTCTGAAATCAAAAGACGAAATTCAATAAAGACAAGTGCAAAGTACTTTACGTAGGAAGGAAAAATCAAATGCACTTCACAATGGGGTATAGCTGGCTAGGTGGTAGTACTGCTGAAGAGGATCTGGGGGTTCTAGTGGATCACAAACGGAGTATGAATCAACAGTGTGATGCAGTTGCTAAAGAGGCATCAGTCTGCCGTGTATTAACAGGCATTGTAGGTAGGACACAGGAGGTAATTTGTCCCACTCTACTCTGCACTGGTGAGGCCTCAGCTGGAGTACTGTGTCCAGTTCTGGGTGCCACACTTTAGGAAAAATATGAGAGAGTCCAGAGGAGAGCAACAAAAATGATAAAAGGTATAGAAAGCCTGATGTATGAGGAAAGGTTAAAGACAGGCGTGTTTAGTCTCGAGAAAAGAAGTCTGAGGGGGGACCCAATAACAATCTTCAAATATGTTAAGGGCTGTTATAAAGATGATGATGATCCATTGTTTTCCATGTTCACTGAAAGCAGGACAAGCAGTAATGGGCTTAATCTGCAGCAAGGAAGATTTAGGAAAAATTATTTAGGATATTAGGAGAAAACTTAACTATTCGGATAGTTGAGCACTGGAATAGGCGGGCTTCCAAGGGAGACTGTGGAATCCATGTCATTCATTAGAGGTTTTTAAGAACAAATTGGACAAACACTTGTCAAGGTCGGTCTAGATGAACTTGGTCCTGCTTCAGCACAGGGGGCTGGACCAGATGACCTCTCGAGGTCCCATTCCTACATTTCTATGGCTTTGTCTTCACTACCCGCCGATCCGGCGGGTAGCAATCGGTTTTTCGGGGATCGACTTACCGCGTCTAGTGAAGCCGCGGTAAAATCGATCCCTGATCGCTCTGCCGTCGACTCCGGAAATCCACCTCGGCAAGAGGCGGCAGCGGAGTCGGCGGCAGCGCGGCAGCGGTCGACTTTCCCGCGTCCTCACCGCCAGGTAAGCCGACCTAAAATACGCAACTTCAGCTACGGTATTCACGTAGCTGAAGTTGCGTATCTTAGGTCGGACCCCCGCTGCAGTGTAGACCTAGCCTATGATTCTGTGAAAAGGTACTTGAGGGCTAAGTGGTGTAGTGCCAAATCATGGAACGTTAGGAAGACAGACATATGTAGGGGAGCTGGAGAGAGAGAAGATGGTAGGGACAGCACAGGAAAAACTGTCTAAATTCAGAAGTAGAAACTGTGTATAAAACAAAGCATCACAGGGCTATGCTTATTTTATACATCTGTTATTGTCAAAACACTCTCTAATATCCAGATACCTTGGTGATTAATGCACTATAATATCTGCATAGACTGAGAACACAAAAATACATAGCTAGACAAGATCAATCTGTAATAATCATAATGCTTAGCCCTCTTCTAGTGCTACGCATCTTAGAGGTGCTTTGTAATCGTTCAGTTTTATCTCCCTCCTGTGGGGCATGAAAGGAAGAATTTATTAACCTCACTCTATTCTTGGGGAAACTGAGGCAGAGCGAAGTGATTTGCCCAAGACTTCCAAGCATTTGTCGTGAGCCAGGATTAGAGATCTTGAATATTTGGTGCTCTCGGAGCACAAGAGAAGCAGTATGGTTTAGTGCAGAGGGGGGCAAACTACAGCCTGCGGACTACATCCAGCCCACAGGACCCTTCCCTCTGGCCCCTGAGCTCCTGCCAGAGAGCGGGGTCAGGACAGGCTTGCGGAGGAGCCAGCCCAACTCCCCGACCGCACGGAGCATGGGGGGTTGGGTGGGGGTTCTGGGGAGCTGGATAGGGGGCGGGGGCCAGGCCACTCCTCACTGTTTGGGGAGGCATAGCCTCCCCCAGCCTTCCCTACCTGGCCCTCCATACAATTTCTGTACCCGATGCGGCCCTAGGGCCAAAAAGTTTGCCCACCCCTGGTTTAGTGGGTAAGATATGGAATGAATAAACAGCTTGAGCCTGAGAGTTGGTACATCTATCGTGTTCCATTTGTGTATTGTTCCTTGTTTTCTTGCTGTCCTTATTCCTGGCTCTGCTGTGAGAGTTGGACAAATCATTGAATTTCTGTGCCTTAGTTTCCCCTTCAGTAAAACAGGGATAATGATACTCGCCTGCCTCTGTAAAACTCTTTTAGAACTATGGGTAAAAAGTGCTAAATATTATAATTATTATTATTTTTTATTACAAGAGTGCACACATCTCTTATGCCGTCCCCTCAAGCAGTGAAAAAGTAACTTATTGGATAGTCAGTTTTTTCCCCTGGAAGCTGCTATTTTTGGCTTAATGGAGTATCTGCAGAACCTCGATATAAAGCCCTAGTTGCATCAAGACCAGTAGTTGACTGGGTTTTGGAGAATCCTAGAATTGTAGGACTGGAAGGAACCTCGAGAGGTCATCTAGTCCAGTCCCCCGCACTCATGGCAGGACTAAGTGTTATCTAGACCATCCCTGACAGATGTCTGTCTAACCTGTTCTTAAAAATCTCCAATGTTGGAGATTCCACAACCTCCTTAGGCATTTATTCCAGTGCTTAACCACCCTGATAGTTAGGAAGTTTTTCCTAATGTCCAACCTAAAATGCCCTGGCTGTCTTATCCTGAGAGGTTAAGGAGAACGATTTTTCTCCCTCCTCCTTGTAACAACCTTTTATGTACTTGAAAACTGTTATCATGTTCCCCCTCAGTCTTCTCTTCTCCAGACTAAACAAACCCAGTTTTTTTCAATCTTCCCTCATAGGTCGTGTTTTCTAGATCTTTAATGGCTCTTCTCTGGACTGGAGTTGTCCTCACCCTAACAGGTATCTTACTGCTGCCCCCTGATCTGTAGAAAAATGGGAAGCTGGTCTCTAGTTAGTTTTACATCTGTTACGAACACTATTTCTCCTCCCCCCCCCCCCAATCTCTCCACTTGTTTTATCTGCATGTGCAGTTGGAGTCCTGTCTTCCCCACCCATTGTGAATCGCTATTCCTGGAGTCCTCTCTGGTCATGTGGTTGCAATGAAGCTTGCAAAAGAGACAGCTGCTTTATTTTGTTACTTTTCAACTCTTCACCTTGGTTATATCATGTCTCTGATTACAGATCTGGTGTTATCAGACAAATTATACCCCAGTATCTCAGTTCCCGAGAATAAGATTGTAGTGAAGTGTGGCAATTAAGCAGTGAAAATATTTTCTTCCTGGAATGTCTTGCAGCATCTGCCTTCCTGCTTCCAGGAGTTTCATAACTTTCCCTTGAGTCCAAGGGCAATATGAGAACAAACGCATGGTCCCTCAGAAGTGCAGTATCTGTCTGAGTCTAGCATCAGCTGTTCACTCATTACACCAGAACCGGGATAAATTCTGATCCTTTCTGTTACAGTAAAGGCTTCCATCAAATGACCCTAAATAAACAGCATCCTGCAAATTTGACTTGCTCTTGTGTATAGTTCAAATATAGTGTTTGCTCCAGTGATAAAACCCAAACTCTTCTAATCCAAGCTTGGGATGCTATGCACCTCCAAACAGAGACTTGCCCGACTTCAGATTTTGTTACAAACCGAATGACGAACTCTTCAGTAACACGTCAGCTGTGGCTCTCAAAGCACTTTGTAAAGGTGGATAAGTACCATCCCCATTTAACAGACTGGGAAACTGGAATGGAGAAGCTAAGGGCCAGATTTCAGAAGCAGCCTGTTTTGGGCACCCTGCTTTTAGACCCTAGGGCCTGGGCAGATGTGGTTCCCATTGATTTGATTTGGAGTTGGTGGGTGTTCAGCACTTCTGAAAACCAGGTCCTGGATTGTGGGCACCCAAAACCATTTCCACGAGAGGCTCTCCGGGACTTGCTAAAGAGGTTATCCAGTAAGTTAGAGGAAGAGCTGGGAACAGAACCCAGATCTCCTGGCTCCTAGTTTGGGGTCCGGTCTGCTTGTGTAACAGGGTAGCTGGCCTATTAAATGAAAGTAGGCTCAGCTCTCCTGTTCCTGTCCAAGTGTGCCCTGGCTTGGTGTAAGGAGGGGGGTGGGGTGCCCGGGGGAGTTATAACTGAGAGGGGAGTTCAGAACCCAGAGTTCAGGACAGGGGTGAGTCCACAGTAAAGCGAGCTCACAGGCAGAGCTGGGCGAAGAGCTGCAGGGAGGGGATTCCCCTGGAGGACCGAGTGGTAAGAGTTCCCTGGTTGAGCAGCGGCACTAGATCAGGCTGGTGAAAGAGGAGGGCGGCCAGAGGGTCTTCTACAAATGTCCCCAGGCCAGAGAGCGCTGAAGGCTGAGAGCAGCCCAGGGAGATGCCTGCTGGCCAGAGAGGGCCAAAGTCTGGGGTATGATGGAGACGTGAGCCTGCTGATGTGTCCGGGCAAGAGCTGGAACCGTAGCTGGGATGGAAACCGGGCAGAGAAACACCCCAGCTAGAGTGGTGGGGTGGGGTGGGAAATGCCAGAGCTGTACCTGGGGGTCGGGGGAGAGATGCTGGAGTTGGACTGTTCGTTTGCACTGTGCTGAGGGGATTCTGGTTCATGGTAGTGGACTGTTGGTAATAAATTAAACTCAGTAGAGCCTTCAGAGTCCGTGGGTTATTTGAGAAATCAAGGGGAAATGAGGCCAAGGGCTGCCGTGAGGGGGTGCACGGATGGAAGCCATGCATTTACAGCTTGCCTATGCCACTCCCTGACCACCCGCAGAGATTGGCCTGCCTGACCAGAAAGGCCAGATAGGAGCACTTCCTGTTCAAATCCAGCCCCATCCCTGACTAACAGAAGTGTTAGTGTAGACCAGGCCTTAGTCTTGCCCCATCCAGATCACTGCCTGGCCTTTGTTAGAAGTAATCCTTAAAGGTTCTTTTCACCCTGGGCCAAAATCTGATTCCTCTCCCTTCTGCCTGCAAATGATGTGCAGGATTTCTGAGGCTTTTGTTGCTCTGAGCTCCCTCAATTTGAGCCAAGAAGAAATGGCTGTTTCAATCCACTGGGATCCTGGTCCCAAGATATTCATAAGGTGACCATGTTTTCCCCCACTCCTTTTGTAGATCATTGCTGGAGAAGATGTTGAAGTCAAAAACACTGCTGCTAACTTTACTGTCTCTCTCTTTCACCAGCATGTGTTTGAGATGTCCTTTTCCCTGCCACGTGCTGAAGATCAGTACTGCTGTAACTTAAGCCATTCTCTTTGTTTTCCCTAGAAAATACATCATTTCCTGTGAACAGACAAAAGTGCCATTGTCGGTGCCCTGGGACCAAAGTAACAAGGTAAAATAACTGTCTCCATAGGTACTGGCCAGAGCCTCCCCTGGCACCTAAGCCCCATGTGCTGTAGGAAGGCCCAGGAGCCGGTACTAAGTAGCAGCTAGAAGTTTATACATGAATCAATATGGTCTATGGAAACCAGAAGGATGAAACCTTACCTAAAACAGCATGCATTAGAGAGATCTTAACTGGAAGAATAAATTCCTTCTTATCCCCTGATTTATTCTGATTAATTCAGTATCTGAGTAGCTGCAAGCTTTGCTATAGTATCCCATGAGTTTCGATACAGGAAAACCTAACTGAAGGTCAACGTGATTTCTACTGTATTTTCTTATGATGTTTTTGATGTAGGTTTATCTGAGCTACAACAATGTTTCTGCACTGAAGACTCTTGTAGCGAAAACCAATTGGGTACTCGCCACAGAAATAGACAAGGTACTTAACCCTGCTGCACCCCCAAGTCAACACTGCCTTCTTTAGTCTTCTGGATTGCCTACAGTTAGTGGAAACCACTCGTGTTAAGATCAGAGGACATGCTTCAGTCCTTTCCCGCCCCCAGTTCTTTGAATCCGAGTGTATCCAAAAGTGTTTGATGTCTCCAAAACACTTTGGATAAATGGGATTGTACTACATGTAGTCAATGACTGTGTGTCTATACGATCAACATTCTATGTACGTCCAAATGTACACTGCATACACACACTTATGTCCATGTAAAATATATGGCTTCCAGTGATGCCGTAGTACCTGTGCTTTAGTAAAATCCCACTGAACCCACCAACCAGAGCTGTTTCCAGTTTCACCCATTTCCATTCAATACCCATGCTAGCTATCCGGTAACTTTCTCTTGGACAACTGTTTTGTGATTTACTCATGGGGCTTAATGGTGTTGTCAGAACCAGCTCATAAAACAGAGGCCTCATGTACCACCAGGTATATGTGATTCTTCATGCTAATGTAATGAAGTGTGTGTGTGTGAGAGAGCGAGAGATCAAAGCTGTTTGGTTATATTATAATAAGGTAAAAATATGAATGAATCTTATTGGGGAAAATCAAATGTCATTTTAACGAAGACAGCAGGCTGTGCCTCTCACCTGTTCTGTCTGTCTCCCTCTCAAAGGTCAGGATGTACACGCTGGAGGAAGACAAGTACCTCTCCTTCCGAATAGAGATGAGCCTCTGCATTGATGCAACACAGGCCTTCTTCCTTCTGTCAGACTTAAGACAGAGGCACGAATGGGACAGACATTATGCGTGAGTACTTGGAGGACAGCTAAAATGTTAGGATTGATGGCCCCTGTTTTATCGGGAATAAGGGGGGGGGAAGGTCCCCAATTTCTTTTCTTTGGCTTTCCTCCCTCAAAGCAACTTCCCAATCCAAAAAGGTTCTTCATTCAAGCCGTGCAAAGTGTTTTTTCCCCTCCATCATCCACCCCACTCCAAAAGCAGGAGTGTACAGTCTATGCAGTCTGTGGCTGGATATGTACCGATATCGGAGTTGGCTGCCACACTGCTCGTGTGTCGTACAGCGGAATAGAATCCGGGACCTTTATCTCCTGAAGCACACGTTTCTGCCACTTGAGCAAAAGAAGACGCCCCGTTAGCCGTTGGTGACAGTAGCAAAGCTTTTATCTTCTGGAGACCAGCCACGTGTACAAGCTAGTCAACTGTTCTGCCTGCATGCTGATGACACCTCTAGACTTGTTAGCCTAGGATTGCAGCTGAGACTCTTAGCTGGCAGAGGCATGTAACCACAGCAGTGAGCTGGCGCGTAGCTTTAACATTCTATGTTCCTGTCCCATATAAGGGGTCTAACTTCCTATAAAGTGTGCCGTGCTATAAAGCTGTGCTGCTCTTCCCAACTCCATGAAGTGGCTGGACTGTGACTATACACTATGACCAGCATATGCTCTTTGCTCTCCCATGGCCTTGGATGGTAATTAGAATTGGTTTTACTGAGAGGGGGTGGAATCTTGTGCCAGGATCATACGCCTGTCCAACCTGCCTTTATTTTAAAGCTGCCACATCGACAGACACCCAGTCAGAGGCAGAAGGAACTCTGGTTTAAAATCTCCTTTGCAGGAGGGTGTCACAGTTCCCAAAATAACTGCACCTCTGATCCCTTTGTGGCCTTCTTGAGATTTCGCCTCTCCTTGGGGCAGCATCCTGCCATCCATTCTTTCCAGGCTGGGGATTGTAGACTGCAATTCACCTCAGCAGATCTATCTTTAGGCCAAGCCCTGTTCTCTCTGGGGCAATGGCAGGGTTAACCAGCGACCAGCCAGCCTCCATAAATCAAGTACTAGTTATTCAGAAGAAAAGTATTACAGAGAGAATGTTTTTAAAAACAATGAACCGCTTACGTGCAAGTGTTCGCTCAGCAGGCAGTCACCCGTCTTCAGCATAGAGACCCTGGCAGGCTTCAGGGTCCTTGGCAGGGCCTATGTGTCTGGGTCACTGTCTCATGTCCTGCAGTTCTTGGAAACCATGCGTGTGGCCCCTCTCCCTACGTCAAAGTGGTCACTTGATACAGTTTTCAGTTCTTTGTTTGCCAGGCCTCATGAGCCACATCAAACCAGTCTATGCAATTTCCCCCAGGGGATGAGCCTTCTCCAGGCTTAGCTGCATGGGGATTTGCATGAATTATCCCCCAATGGTTTTCGTTCCTGCAGGAAACCCTGTAACTCCCCCATGGAGCCAGAATACAATCCTTAGCCCATTCAGATACATAACACACTTCTAAAATGGAGACTGGAGTCTTCGGAGTATCCGTCACAGAGGACACCTCTGTCAGGGCCCCTCGTTCTTCCCGTACCACAGCCTCGGGTGAGTGGCCTGTCCTGTTGTTCATTTGCACTGAATCCAGGACTTCTCCACTCGCAGGAGCAGCCTGGGAAGTTTAAGGAGCTATAACTTATTTTCCCAGGGACGGTCGGCTCCGGGGGGGTATGTGTGCGCTTCAGTGACAGTGTACTGGACTTCCTTACTCATTTTACCCCTGGGTTGACTGAGCTACAAGAAGGTGAAATGACTTTCCCAGGTCACACAGTGTGTCGGAGATCTTTGTGGCTCTGATCCCAGCCACGAACCTCATGTCCTCCATCAAAACCAAAATATCCCAGTGAAAGGCTCAGAAACCACCTCTAATTTCAGGCCAATCCCATCTTTCAAAAATAAACAAAACCAGACCGAGAAGGCACAGGAGGTGCCACGTCACAGTGCGTGAAAAGGATTTGCAACCTACTTGACAATACAATTGAAACGTTTGGGGTCAGATGCAGAAGAACTCAGGGCTTGATCCAAAGCCCGTTGACACCAGTGGGGTTTGGCTCAGACTCTTGCCCAGGGAGAGCCAAGTATGAACTCCCACAGAAGGCAACTGATCTTTAGCCTAAGCAAGGATTTCAGGGTGTGTCCAAAAGAGAATTGTTTGGAGCAATTAATTTTGTTAAGAAAATGCTCTACTACAGGGTAGTCAAATTGGAAATCTGGCTCTAAGAGGCAGGTAGGCGCCCGGTGGGATTTTCATGACCTGCATCTTTGGGTGCCTAGATGTGTTTAAAAATCTGGCCCGTAGTCCATGGGAGAGCGGATATATCTGGGAAGGTGGCTCTACTTCAGCGGAGAAAGCTTTTCTTCCTCATCCCTCTGACTGATGGTAAGTTAGCCAAACCAAAAGCCAGTTAGACAGTTGTTTCTCTGGCTTTGAACTGCTTCTGTCTGGAGTCTGAGTTACTGCTGAGTAACACCGTGTGGTTAGGGCCCTATCAAACTCATGGCCCGTTTTGGTCAATGTCCCAGCCAGGGGGGTTAAAATGAGTCCGTTTCAGGTTTTCAAATGTTTACATCTAAACTATTACAGTATGGTAACCCAGGGGGGCCTGACCCAAAGGGTGGTCCGAGTGGGAGGGTCACAAGGCTATTGTAGGGGGGTCATGGGATTGCCACCCTCACTTCTGCCCTGCTGCTGGCAGGGGCGCTGCCTTCAGAGCTGTGCAACCAGAGAGGAAGGCTGCTGGCCAGGTGCCCAGCTCTAAAGCCAACACCACTGCCAGCAGCAGCATAGAAGTGAGGGTCACAGGGTATGGGGGGGCAGGTTACCATAGGCCTGTTTTTTTCCCGGCTGTCTCTTGCCTGAGTGGGGGCGGGGGGGGGGGGGGGCTGACAGCTGGAGCCACAGCTGCCCGCAGGGAGAGGTGACAACAGCTGGAGCAACTGGGTCCCCGCATGGGGGTGGGGGGTAATGACAGCTGGAGCCATGGAGCTTCCTCCAGACTGGGGAGGTTCCCTGAGGTGGGTCTGACCTGCCCTGGGAGCAGTCTTTGCAGGGGAAGAGGATGTCTGGTCCTTCCCCATCCCTGGCTGGGACTAGCAGCCGGACCACGCACAGGGTAGGAGCCCCCGGCTGGGCACCAGATTTCACGGGCGAGATCAGATTTCACAGTCTGTGTTTTTTCATGGCTGTGAATTTGGTAGGGCCCTATGTATGATGAAACTCTATTGAGAGAGAGGGAGGACATCTTTTAAGGGAAGGTGTCTGGTGTCATGGTGCTGGGAAGATGACCTCATCTTTCGGAAGTCAGCCTGAATCCTTTCTGGAATGTCCTTCTGCCTCTTTCCAGGAGCGCTGAGCTCGTCCAGCAAGTTGATGAAGACGACATGATCTACCATGTGCTTAGTCAGACGGTTAGTCAAGAAAACAAGCCTCAGGACTTTGTCATCCTGGCGTCAAGAAGAAAACCTTGTGATGAAGGGTACGTAGATTAGCATGGCTCCAGTGGTATGTTGGGTCTAGCCCTGTGCAGTGCTTGCTGGCAGCCAGTGCACAGAATAGGGACAACAGTGCTGGGTCTAGCCCATGGGGCTGGAAACGTTTAGTGTTTGGTTAGCGTGGTGTTTGCTTTCAGTGCTACAAAGTTCGTGCTTAGTATTAGCTTAGTATTTCCGCTCTCTCAAATCCCCACAGATAGTGCTTTCTCTCCTGTTTTAATATGTCTGGGATTCCCTCTCGTGCCAGGCTGTCTTTCAGTGCCTGTGGTATTCAAGTGCAGTGTGTCGAACAGTTGCTGGAACCCCATACTTATGTCCAATGATGCACAGCCCTTGCGAGATGGTTGGTTTATGACATGCTGAAGAATGTAAACACTTGCCATGAAAATGATCCTATCAGCCAGCGAGTGAAAAATAGGTTACCATGAAAATAGTTAATTCATAGCCTCATCTCTGTGGATCCGAAAACGTTGCACAAAGGAGCAATTGGCACTGCTTCCTTTTCACTGCACAATTATTTTTTTTGGCTGCAAGAGGGATCTAAAGTAACTTGGATATAGAACATGGGTGTGTTTCAGTATGTAGCTTTTTGTATTGCATGTAGAAATCTAGACTGATATAGAGCGCTCTAGATCGCTTGGTAAGCTGGGTGTAAGCAAGTGTGGATTTCAGTATGGCTAAATGTAAGATTGTACAGCTAGGAACAAAGAATGTCCGCCTACTTCCAGAAATGGGGGACTCTCTCCTGGGAAGCAGTGACTCTGAAAAAGACTGGCATCCTGGGGGACAATCAGCTGAATATGCGTCCCCAGTGCCATGTTGTGGCCAGAAGGGCTGGTGTGGTCCTTAGATCTATTTAAAAAAGAGACTATCAAGTGGGAGTAGGCAGGTTTTATTACCTCTGTATTTGGCACTGGTGCGACTGCTAGTGGAATCCTGTGCCCAGTTCTGGGGCCTGTGAGTCAAGAAGGATTTTGTATTGGAGATGGTTCTGAGAAGAACCACAAGAATGATCCAAGGACTGGACGACATGCCTTGGGGAGCTCATTCGAGTTACCCCTTCCTAGAGAAGGGTGAGCATCGGCATGCAGTTTAGGAGATGAATACTTGTCACATGCTGTTCCTGACCATTCTCACCCCAGCCTTCTTTTTAGCCCAGTTCTTCGGCTGGGAATTTCAGAGGAGTCTCAGGGAGACTGAATTTCAGTAGGAGCTGGTTGCCTGACTCCCTTAGGCTCCTCTGAAAATCCAAGTCTCCAATCCCTTGGCACTAAGTGGATTGGGAGCACCCACTCTGACTGTAATGTATTTGCCTTAGTGTGCCTGGGGAAAGGGATACCTCACCTGCTTTCGGTACCCAATATGATAAAAACACAGGGGACACTGGAGCCACTGTGATGAGATTTGTAGATAGAGGCCAGATCGTAGCCAGCCTTCCCCTCCCCCATACCTTCTTTCCGCATTGTTTTCAGTTGATTTGATTTAAAAAAAAAAAAATCACTCCAAGATATCTTGGCTGTAGTTTTAAGTAACTTTATTTTGAAGTCAATACAAGAAGAAATGCAGAAGCAGAAGGTGGACTGTGACTGCGTAGTGCTGTGTTTCCATGCACGAATACCTAGGCAGAGGTGATTTCCAGTCTGTCACTGAGCATGTGTTGGGGCAGTTCTGCCACCTGCATTTCCTGGCCTTGATCTGAGCTGGATTAACTTGAGAGCTGGCATAAAATCCTGCTCCTTTCTCACCTTTTCAATCCACTTGTGAACTGCTCCTAAGCAGACTTCCTTCTCTTCCAGTGACCCATATGTCGTCGCGTTCAGATCGGTCACGCTGCCCACCCGTCCACCAAACCCCGAGTACACCCGAGGGGAGACTATGTGTTCCGGCTTCTGTATTTGGCAGGAGACAGCCGAGCTAACCAAGGTGAGGCTTTCAGCTCTCTGGAGGATAGCTGTGTCCCCCAGCGACAATCACCGTGGCCTTTACCCACATTCCATAACCAAGAACTCGCGCATGCTGACCTGTGGTTGGTACTAGTGCTTTAGTTCAGATCCCCAGTGCCCAGTTCAGAGGGGGAAAACCGAAGGGCCTGCAAGTCTGGTGCTGCACATCCCTGTCTGTGCTGCGTTGGGGATTTGGGAGAATTTCTGGAGTCCTTCAATTTCCAACCCCCCTCCTTTTTAAAAAAACAAACAAACCTCTTTTCCCCCCCAACACCTCCGTTCCTACTCTCACATAACACCTCGCCTTTATGTGCACACATTTGTCCCTGTTGCTTAGGTGGATAAGTTATGCTATCCCCATTTTACAGGTGGGGAAACTGAGGCACAGCATGATTCCATGACTTGCCCAAGGGAGCACTGAATTGAAAATGGAACCTAGGTTTTCTGACTCCCAGCCCTATCCCAATAACCCTCCCTTGCCAAAGGGCTGCATGTCCCAGGCTGTCCCCTGCCGAGTGGATGCAGCAGTGTGGTCTGAGTGTGAACTCAAGTCACTTTGACAAGAGGAAATGTTAATACTATGGACAGTTCAAGTAATGGAGGCCTAATAGTTGAACTGCATTTAAACTATTGTAGTCTGGACTGAAAGGTCTTTCAAATTCTAAAAACCTTTTCAAAACATCCCCTTTCCATGCTATAAGAACAGTCAGGGCCACTATATCTGTGTCCAACCCAAACTTTTCCAAGCCCCTCACGTGCTGGCTTTGCTTTCAGCACTTAGGTTGGAATTCACCCTTGCCCACACAAAGCCAGAGGAATTTGTGGTGGGAACTAAGTGAGGAGCTGGTATTCATTGCCCCCAAGCCGGGGAGGAACCTTTACACAGCTGCTATTCCAAGTTATGGGCTGGGATAGTGGCTACTGCCCTTCGGCACCCCACTGTGTGGGAGTTCACAGCCACTGGATCAGGGGAACTGGCAGTTCTACGGTCTGTACATCCCAAAACCTCTGAGCTATTCAGAGCCACTGGGGAGACCCGTGCTGAACCACGGGGAGAGGAAGCCAGTACCGCTGCTGCTGTACATATTAGAAAATGACTCCTGTAGGTTTCAGCCTGTGGATGTCCTCTTAGCTGTCTTAATGAATGTGTTGTGGATTTCAGGTGTCCTATTACAACCAGGCAGCTCCAGGATACCTAGCGTACGTCACGACTAACATTGCAGGACTGTCCTCGGACTTCTATGTTACCTTCAAAGCCTGTGAGAGATTCCTGCAGAAGAACAAAGATGAGATCACAGTCGGGCTTCAGAATCTGTAACTGTTGGCCCTTTTTGCACAGTGCTGTGTGAATATCTTGTACATATTGAAGCGATTGATCTGTGTAGGTGAGAGCACCATGGAGAGTAATTACTTAGATAATGTTAGTGGCATTGCTAGGAGCACAATGACTTGAAATCCATCCATTGTAGCGTGACTAGAATCAGCTCTTCTCTCTAGTGTGCTTGATGATGATGAGAAATGTAATGGCTGGAGGCAATCTGCCTAATCAGGGAGAGGGATTATTAGGGCCAAACTCTGTCGCAACTGTAGGGGCTTCTATTATGGTTTATCTGAGGGCAAAATTTGGCCTGGGGTGGGATGGGGAGAGAGGTCTAGGTGGTCCCTACATGGCCAGTGTTTCATTGCGAAGTCAGTCAGATCACTCTAAGGTCTAGTGCTAGAGCAGCATGTAATCTGCTGAAAAGCACTAGCCTTATTTTATTTTTATTCAATCTTGTATCCTCATGTTCAGGAATTGACTTTCTGACAGCATCACCCGCGCTTGAACCTTTGTACAAGAGTAACGGTTACTAAATGGATTATTTTTTTTCACCAGTTCTTGTAATTCAATGGAGGAATTGTCCATCTTTAATCCACTGAAGTAAATCAGGACAGGATTTGGGGGGGAGAAGGCCAGCCTTGTCTCCTGTAACACAGTACTGTTGTGTTTGACACACTAGGCATTATGATGCAGGATACCTCATTGATGTGCTGCAATTTCATGTTCTGTCTTTCACACACCATACAAAGAATGGGAGTGGTAATAAAGAAGCCCGTTCACCTTATGACCTGAGTAGTTCTTCTCGCCTGGTTTTCTTTAGTTAGCTGAGTATTTTTCTTGATCAGCCCAAGAGTAAGGGAAATTGGACTGTTTTCTGTGGGAAATTGATTCATCTTGTTTAAGAATTTTTAAACTGCTGTCTGAAGAATTTCTCCCCCTTTGTTGGTAACTAAAGCACAACTAAGGGGACGGATTTCCAGTCTTCCTGCTTTGTGGGTCTTTATTCTATGATGTTCAACTGTGCAACTCAAGTATCTGATTAAAATATTAGTCATCCCAGCCAGGCGTCTCCGGGATTCGTGGCTGAGTTCTAGATCTCTTCAGGCAGGCTCAAGACATCTTGCTGCTGACCATGGCCATAGGTGTGTATGGAGAAGTGACAATTAAAGCACATCCAAAAATACACTGTGCCCACACTCTTGATACATATGCTTTTCTGAAAGGTCCTGGCAGATCCTAGCTGGGAAGAAGAAATATGCCTCTCCCCACCACTTCATTACTTTGTAGTTGAGGTTGATCACAAATTATACAGTGCCTGTGAAACTGGTGTGGGAGCAAGCTGGATGCTGAAAGTTAGAGTATGTGCTGGGGGTAACCTGAAGCAAATTACTATAAAGAAAATGTCCCTCCAAGGAGAAAGGGGGAGAAACTGGGCTATGTGGAGAGTTCCACCTTAGCAACAACTAGCCGTAGATAAAACCCCACAACCGAACTGTGTCCAGCAAAACAGGCCTCCATCTCAAGCAGATGAAATGACATTTATTTAAAACAATTATTTGTCTGACAGCAGCTCCTAGAGGTTATACCTACCTGCAGCAAGACAATCCTTGCCCCCAAGAGCTTACAATCTGCTAAAATGGACAAAAGGTAGGAGAGAGGAAATACTATCCCCATTTTACAGATGGGAAAACGGAGGCACAGATATTAAGGACTGATTTTTTTCAAAAGGGCTCGGTATGCTGGGTGCTGAGATCCCAAAAGTCTAGTCAGAAGCATCCCAATGGGAGCTGTGGGGGTTTGAGCTTCTTTTGATAATCTAGCCCCATAGGATTTGCTCAGGGTCACTGTGTGTGGTAGCAGAGCCAGGATTTAAACCCAGATCGCCTGAGTCCAAGTGCACTGCCTTAACCACAAACCAACCATGCTTAAAGAGAGAAGACCGTCCCTTCTGCCCCGCCAGTATGTGAACCACTGAGCAGGCTGACGCTACAAACCAAAAGGAACGGGGGTAGGGGATCTGTTTGGGAGACCTGTTCAAAGCAAAAAGTACAACCAAATAAATTAAACTCTACTCAAAGAATAGTTCTCATGCCCGTCCCCCATGTGCAGGAGTCAGTGACAGCCCTACCACGACTGTGATTGCCAGAGTAATGCTTGTCAAGGCTGATCACTCAGAAGTTTGCCTAACAATGGGCCCTGGAAAAACCTGGGTCACTTACCAGGCTCTCAGGGAAGTTCTAAGAAGTTAAGACATCCGCCATCAAAGCATTTCTGCATTGTCTCGGTATCTTATAATAGACCCCCTTCTGTGTGTGTGTTCGGATAGACCGGAGTCCTGGGAAGCCATCGCAGTAGCTACCCTCTGAGTAACTGTGTTGCACAGTGATGGTGTAGCTGGGTGAAATCTCCAACAGCTTTGTAGTCGCCAGCCATGATCTACTCAGCGGCACAGCCTCCAGCTGAAATGACACTTGTTGCCAGAGATCCTTACAGAGTGTGAGCATATCGTCTATCAATGGGTCAGTGTAACCAGCAGTTATCACTTCCCTGGGCCAGCCAGGGGCTACGGTAACATATGGGAAAATGCTGTTGATGGCTGTTAGGAATTCTTCACCTTGCATGTATCCTGGTGTCTCAAAGCTTCCAAAGGAGAGCGCCATGCTTATCCAGATGGGGTTCCATAAGAGATTCTGGGCATATAGCTTACTAAGGAGCTCCAGTGCAGGGCGAAGTGCTCCGGATTCTGTTATGTTCAGGTATATACCCCAAGGATTGAGATCTCTGGATACTGTAACCAGACCCTGTTCCAGGGGGAGGCCTGCTGATGGAGACAGTGCAACGGGAATGAGATTTCCAATGGTGCTATTCTGTAATGCAATGTCCAGGGCAATCATGCCCCTCTTATCTGGAGAACAAAGCAAAGGGAGATGGTTCATAACAGCCTGAGCCTCAGTGACCCCTTTAATGTATCAATGTATTTGTTATGTGTAATTAGCACGAAGATTTAAAGGGAGGAAATGAACTATGTCTCCATTATATGTGTTTGGCTAGAAACAATTCAACAGCTAATTTTCATTGGACTATATGATATTTAATTAATATACAACAAAATGATAGATACACTGATTGTCTGTGTAATTGATTCAAAGTGTATTCTTAACTGCAGATAACAAGCGCTTTCACTCCTCTATGCATCATCCACCAGTTCCCAGTGTATCCTCTCCAGATAATTAGTTAGGGAGAATAATTGATTAATATCTGGTAGCATTGTGAGATCCATGGTAGGGTAAGAGGTAATCTTCCACCTTTTGGCCTTTTGACCAGTAGTACTAGATAATCTTAATCCTGCTTCTGACCTAACCTAGGATTGTTCCTCATATAGATTCTCCGTTGCCTGAAACAGTCTGGTTTTCTATTACTCCATCAATAGGTCTTCTCCTACTGCTTTCATAGACCATTTCATAGATAGGGCCCTACCAAATTTACAGCCATGCAAAACATATCATGGACCGTGAAATCTGGTCTCTTGTGTGCTTTTACCCTATACTATACAGATTTCACAGGGAGACCAGCGTTTCTCAAATTGGGGGTCTTGACCCAAAAGGGAGTTGCAGGGGAGTTGCAGTACTGCCACCCTTATTTGAGCGTTGCTTTTGGAGCTGGGCGGCCAGAGAGCAGCCACTGTTGGCCAGGTGCCCAGCTCTCAAGGCAGCGCCCCGCCAGCAGCAGCGCAGAAGTCAGGGTGGCAATACCATACTATGCCATTCTTACTTCTGCGCTGCTGCTGGCGGCAGCTCTGCCTTCAGCGCTGGGCTCCCGGCCACCAGCTGCCCAGCTCTGAAGGCAGCGCCACCGCCTGCAGCAGTAACGGTAGCAGTACTGCAATCCCCCCTACAATAACCTTGTGACACCCTCTCCCCCCTCCACAACTCCTTTTTGGGTCAGGATCCCGACAATTACAACTCCACAAAATTTCAGATTTAAATAGCTGAAATCATGAAATTTATGATTTTTAAAATCCCATGACCGTGAATTTGGTAGGGCCCTATTCATAGATCTTAGTGTTGGTACTTTTCTCCTGATAGTCCATTTAAATATGCTTTTGCTCAGTTTAATCCTATTTATATCCCCATGTTTCACCCTCTCTCCTTGCACTATTCTCGTTATTGTGGTGTTTTTTGCAACACGTTCTGCAGGCTTTGTTCTAGGAGATGCATAGACTACTCCTCTTATCCATTCCGAAGCTCTCAATTACCTAACCTGCCTCACTGCTCTGTCTGTAAATTGGGTTTACAGGCAAACAGAAATGTTCACCGGGATTTACTGACCCTAGTCTGAGAACTATAGCATGAGCTACAACTCTTAGGAACTGCCAAGTCTGTGACAACGTATGAAAACCCCTCCAGTTGTGTTAGATCGGTACATGGGGAAAGACGTGTTACTCACCTGTAAGAATTGACAGTGTTTCCAGCCTGTTCTCATAGTGATCCATCCCATACCACTCTATCCATAGTTCATCGGAGTCTGCTGGGTGAAAGTAATCTAGCAAATTGCCTCCAGGATAGTAGAATCTCTTTCTTGTTGAATTCACTGTTGGGTTGAGAGGGGGAAAAATGCTGAGTAAAATCATTCCCTTTCAGGGTATTGTGTGGGCTTTTGTCTTTAGGGCTATGGCTACAGTAGGATATGATGTAGGAGCCATAACTTGCCATCATTACAGCTGTACCAACTATGGTAACAGTTGAGACTAGTGTAGACTGTGTTTACCCCTTTCTCATCTGATCCTGCTCAAACTAGATGACAGCCTAGAATGTCACATATAGTTAAACACTGTTTAGTCCCTTGACCTAGCTTGAATGTGTCCCCAATAAGCAGCAATTTAGCTAGTAATCTTAAATAGTATACACGATCGTTAAACTAAATTGGGTCTCTGGAATAGAGCCAATAAAACCCCATCTTGACTAAGTGGAGTACAGCTGTTTATCCTTCTTGTACCAGAGGGGAAGCAACTACACTTCTGAGAAAAAGGTGCCTACTAGTTTGGGAGGCGGTAGAGAGAATCACTGCTCCCAAACTGAAAGGGTCAGCCTCAAATTCTGCCAATCCCATGTGTTGTACAGAGCGACCTGAGAGCAGAACTTGGGAGCAATACTTCCTGACTCTACAGGATGACTAACCTGCAAAAGGCAGGGGAGAAAATGAATTCTTGTCTCTCTAATGATTCCTTGTTTGTTTCTTTGATGTGTAATGGAAACCTTGAATTTATTTTTTAATTCTTTTCTACTTAATTTTATGACTTTAGAAATGTAGGTCTGCTCTACCTTGGAAGAACCCAGAGATCTAATGAAATTATGACTCACAAAGGACTAGCTTAGGAGCTATTGAAGGAGGAAGACCTTTTTTTAGCCCAGACTGTTTCAAACTCTGGGAATTTGTTTTGGTTAACACCTACTTAACTCTACTGGGTAATGGATGCTTGGGAGAAAGGATGCCTTTGTTCTAGATTCAACACCTGTGCCTCTTCAGTCAGAGTGCGCCATCAGTCAGCCATCCTTTATGGCCCTAACAAGTCTTCCGGCAACACTAACTGGAAACCAGACTTATGATATCTTCAAGGTAAAACAACTAGCAGAAGAAACCTTTTAAACAATCTTTCAGGCCTCCTGTGTATCGAAAAAAGAGCACAATCCCTGTCTTTAAAACAAACAAAATTCTTTACAGGGCCCAGAGCATGTGCCTATTTACAGTATTTAGCACCTTCACTGCACAAGTGCACATCAAAATAGAGCCAGGACATTTTCTCTGCCTTTCATGATTGTTCTTTGAAGTGGGCTCAAGTTAGCTGCTGGCCAAGGTGCACGTAGCGGGTCTCACCACCATGGGTCTGAGCCCCTTTGAAAGTGGTGTAGCGTTAGGAGGCAGTGTGGCGTAGGGGACAGGCAATGGAATGGGCGTCAGGAGCCCTGGTTTCTTTTCCCAGCTCTGCCACTGAGCTGCTGTCACCTTACACAAGTCACTTCACCTCTCTAAGCCTCGGTTTCTTCTCTTTGTTTTGTCTATTTAGATAAGCTCTTTTGGAGCGGGGACTGTCTCCTCCTATGTGAATGTACAGCACCTAGCACAATGAGGTCCCAATCTCATTGGGGGCCTCTGGGCACTACTGTAATACAAACATACACGCTGCTTCCTTGAACTGAGACAGAACAGGATCATAAATGTCATAATAGATTTGTTCAGCACGGCTATTGTCCCGGATGAACAGGAGATCTTCCACTCTGATCGGATCCGTCTTCCCCTGCCACAGAGTCAGGCTATACCTGTGGAGAAGAGAGAGCGTTGAGCTGGCCTGGGGTTCTCGCAGGCTGGCTTTTCAATAGTTGGAGATACAGTGGTCTAATTAGCCATCGCTAGTTTGGTCCCTTTCAAATGGAAGGGTTTAGTTCTGAAAATAAGTGATGATCTGGAAAGACAATACTGTCCAGCACCCTAAGCAGCTCTCTTTTAACGAGAGACACTGTAGGAGGGTTATTCGTTTGCAAGTGTCTGACTATAGAAAGGTTTCTGCAACATGGGAATAATTTGTACTTGGAGGCCTGACCACTTGGAGCTACAGTGTAGGCAAGGTGCTGGTGGCCGGTACTGTTCTTTAAGTCAGCGGTTCTTAACCAGGGGTACATCTTCTAGGGGGTACTCAACTCCTCTAGATCAGTGTTTCTCGACCTGGGGCTTGCAGCCCCCAGAGTGGTCATGGGACAGGTTTAGGCTGGTCGCAGCTGCAGGGCTGGCATTAGGAGGTGGCAAACAGAGCAATTGCCTGGGGACCCACGCCATAGAGTCCCCCCACTAAACAGTTACTCTGGACGGCAGGGCTTGGGCTTCAGACCAGGCTCACCAGTGAAAAGTAGGCTCAAGCATCACAGGGAAATGGAAGTACAATACTTATATTCCAATGGATGTATTTTATAATTCTATGGTAAAAAGGAGAAAGTCGGCAATTTTTCAGTACTAGTGTGGCTGTGCCACTTTTGTATTTTTAGTTCTGATTTTGTTTGCAAGTAGTTTTTGAGTGAGGCGATACCAAGAGTACTCAAGCCAAATCAGACTCCTGAAAGGTCATCTGGAAATGTTGAGAACCACCGCTTTAAGTGGTTTAGTTAATCCTGCTCGAAGGACTAAAGATGAACGTGTGCTGTTCACTCCTTACCTGTCAGACTGAGCCAGCAGCCAGCTGAAATGAGGCCAAGCCAATCTCACCATGACGGCCCTGACAGGGAAGGTGACTCTTTGGGGCAGCGTCCCCACGATGCTGTGCATCTTTTGAATCATTTTCTGAGTGTAGGTTTTGTTGGGGAACAGAAATGAGTAGAGGGTCGTCCACCCCAGAGAGAGAGTGCAGTTTGGGTACTTCTCCTGGATGAGTGAGAGGAATCTAAAGGAACCATGTACAGAGCAACAGTTATTGTTAAGAGCTGCAAACAAGAAGCCAGTAAACAACAACTTTATTAAACCTACAAACATAAGAAGAACACACCAGATGCCACTAGATGGCACTCTTTTTATATATACTGTACTACACACGCTACTTTTTATAGACAACTCTCCGAACAGCTCCAACAGCAAGCACTCCCTCCCCTCCACCCCCCTTGGGAAACAGAGGAGAGTCTGGGCAGAACATGGTAGAAACTCATCACAGTGATGCATATTGACTGGGAAATTTGCTGTGGACAGGTAGATTTTACTGTAGCTCAACCCTAACCCATTAGATCCTTGGCTTGCTCCTCATATGAAGCAGAACTGGCCTCTATATTGATTCACATAAGACTGCAAATAGTGCTGAGTGAAAATACCTGTCTGGTGACAGAATTCTGAATAAAAAGGTGAACTTTACCCCAGTCCATGCTGTGATTCCCATGTATTGTGAGCGATGCAGTAAAAGACTTTAGTAATTGGGAAAAACTGTACAAAAATGTAGAGCGTAGGTGTTGGTGAACCTCCGAAAGTTTGGACTTTGGGCTGGGCTAGCCATTCCAGCTAATTTTTTTTTTTTTTTTTTTTTTTAAGACAGTGGGGTATTAAAATCCTGGGTTAAAATGCCAGAGGTTGATTTAACAATTGTATAGAAAATAGAAACTCTGTAGGGTTTTAGAGTAATTTCTGTAGGACCCCATTGGTTTGATTCCTATTAAACTGTACAGTTTTTTTTTTTCCTTAATAGAGGAAAAAGTTCAGCGCTGAGGTTAAAAGTCCATTCTGTTGCTCCTACTTTAACTCACCTTCTGGTGGTGTTTGCTTCTTCCAAAAGAGTCTGAGCTAAATTTGGGTCGGAAACCCCAGATTTTCAGTGTTAACTCTGTAACTCCTGGCTTTTTTGTGGGCTTAGAGGTGTAGCTTTTAATTTTTTTAATACAGTCTAAGAGCTCCTATTAATAACAGTATGTGCATTGAGAAATTTGAACAGATCACTTTAAACCCAACAGAGTTCAAAAATCAGTTTCTCCTTTACTTACGTGCCAAGATCTGCTCAGTTTCAGGTGCACAGCTGGTTATAAAATGGTCCTGGGAGAAACAGTCCAGCAAGAGAGCCCAGCCCGTAGAGGAGAATGGGGGCAGGAGACCGCCAAGCTACAACTCCCAGGAGGTATCATGGCGGTGTCCCCAGATCAGAATTTTTTTTTTTTCTTCAAGGGTTCATTTTTTTCTTTAAATGAAAAGTCAAAATTCTCTATGGAAAGCTGAGACTTTTTGCCAAGAAAATTATTTTAGGTTTAAAAACATAAATTTCTGCTAAAAACCATTTCAATGGAAAATTTTCGAGTGGCCCTGGCTAACAGGGTTACCGGCTGTTACAGGGTAACCAAGGATTAGTAAACTCAAGGCTCCAGCAACTGGAGGAAGGAGTGATTTCTGAAACCTAAATATGTTCTCCAGGGGCTTGATCCAAAGCCTATTGAAAGCCTCCCACTCACATGAATAGCCACTGGATCAGGCACTCAGTGACCTGGGATCTTAAATGGTTGGTTTTCTTCTTTTTACCTATATAAACTTTTTTTGCCCACCTTTGTCAGCTCTTTAGCTGAACTCTATTCTTGGCGCTTCTTGGGCTCACAGAGTTCTTACTGCGGTAGAGGATTGTTGCTAGTGTATAACAGAGTATTTTGTTCCAAAGCTATGGACGTGATCAGTCCAGGCTGGGATATAAGTAACTGAAAAGCACAAAATAAGCCCTGAAAGTGATTTAAGAAAAATGCGTTTTACTCACAAACTTGCGTTAACTGCAGTGTTTATGGGGACATTGGGACCCATTAGAATATCTGCGTTTAACCACAGAGGTCTATTGAGCTTCACTTCTGAGGATTTCTTTAGTAAAATATCCAGAGATGGGCCAACTGCCTTGATGCTTTTGAAATCCAGCTTGATACCTGTCCGAGAAAGAATCCGTTGAGAAATTCCATTAGTATTGAATAGTAGCAGCTGGTCAATTATGCACAAATGAAAATAGGAGGCCTGTTTGTACAGCACCCAGCACCGGGGGGTCCTGGTCCAGGACTAGGGCTCCTTGGCACTATGGTCCTACAAATAATTAATGATGATATCTTTATCATTGCCTACTGCTAGTCCCCAGCACTGCCCCATCATTCCCTGCCAAATGGGGTGTGAAGAGCATGCTTCTGAATTCCATATGTTCATAGACCACTCAGGCAAAGGGTTACATCAGCTTGTTTAAAGGTATAGCACTTTAGATTACCTTTGCTAGATGAGTTAAGGACGACATCCAGCCATTCCTGAAAAGAGTTGTCACTGTAAATAGCAGGGGGGTGGGCCATGATGGGCTTGTCGGTCTCATTACGAGTGTTATGTCCTTCTATGTTGACATCTGCTTCCAGGACCATAGCATCACCTGTATGCAAAGTGAATTCACAGTATGAATCCTTGACTGGAGTCTGTGTACGTAAATTACACCCTCCACACTTGTCAGTGTCTTCACAACATAGGAAGGCAGCTCCCTATGGGCTGCGCACTCTGTTCATTACCCAGCAAAGCATTTAAGCGTGTGCATGGTCATACTGAAGTTGATGAATTACTCAGGTGCTTAAAGTTAAGCATGTGCTTAAGTGCTTTGCTGGATAGGGGCCATGGTGCTTAGCTCTTGGAGGCTCAAGCCCTGTGTCTCTCACAGATACATATGCGATGTTTCCTGCCTGTGCTAGACCAAGGAGCCGCAATGTCTTTCTTTAAGCGGGATGGTCACCTACAAGGCAGCCAGCAGCTTCACCAACAGCTCCAGGCTAATAGTTCCTGCTCTGATCATAAATATGGCCAGGGAACAGATGAGTCCCTATAGTCCATTAAATGATTAGAGAGGTGATAACAAAAGGCCTGATCCACTGCCCCTTAAAGTCAATGGGAGTCTTTCTATTAATCCCATCTGGGGTGAAAAACTACTTTCGGATTTAGCTGGGGATTGGTCCTGCTTTGAGCAGGGGGTTGGACTAGATGACCTCCTGAGCTCCCTTCCAACCCTGATAGTCTATGATTCTAATTTAACTGGGCTTCAGATCAGGCCCCAAATCACCCCAAAAGGGGGGTTCTTCTAAGCCTGGTGCTACCCACCGATTCCTGGGTAGAGCTATTACTGAGATTCCTCTCTTCCAGCTGTAACTAGTCCCTGGCCATTCCAGGTGAGTGATACCAGACTGGTAAGTTCCAGTTTTTCTTTCTGGAATGATTCCAAATGCTCCATGATGACCCTGAGTTAGCAGATAAACCTCTAATCTGCGATGTATCTCATAAGATCAGAAAAAGCTGATTTTTTTTTTTTTTTTTTTGGTACTGTCTTGCATCACCATGGAGCTTTCTGTACTTTCCTCTTGTACGTTATCACCACAAGATAAAACTGCTTCAGGTGAATGTGGCACAAAACAGTCAACTTTTACAGAGTAGCTTTATCTCATGAAGCTATAAGCAAGCCCTGCTTATCACTTCAGGTGAGCCCGCCTTTCAACGTATCCGGGATTTCTGCTGCTTGATTCAGTGTGTAGAACGATGTTCTCATCTGAACATTAAACTTGAGCAGACCTCTTCTCTTCCTAAAGTATTCTACTTTTTGCTAGTACAAAGCCCAGTTTCAAACCATTTAGTTTTACCTTAAATGTCGGATAACCCCTTCAGCATTGTCTTCTGGGTAGGACGTATCTTTTTTGCCCCAATCAGATAAACTGATAAATGAATCACTACAGAAACTCTACATATGCTCAGTTGCCACTATTTTGATCAAATCATGCCAAAATCTAATATGTTCAGTGTTTGCCTGAGCTCCCTACATTGTGTGCTGGCAGCTAACTCTCCTGAGTGAAATTCTGGCCCCACTGAAGTCAACTGGGAGTTTTGCCATTGACATAAATGGAACCAGGGTTTGACCCTATGGCTTTCCAATATCATGTAACTAGAAACATAAAGGACAGGGAATAAGATTTGCCAGAGTTGGCAAGACCACTGATACATGGAGTCCGGCATCCTGCCTTTGGCCATGCTTCAAAGGAAGGAAAACTCGCCACTAAATCAATTGTTCAGTGTTGTACCCGGTGAGAAAGGGGGGAAAAATTCCTTTCTGCCTCCTGTAGGTGATCTGATTACACCCTGAAGTGTGAGAACCAACTCCCCTTGTTATCTTAGCTTTCCTAGCTACACAGGTTATTACAGACGGAAAAAATATATTTTACTCTTCAAGGCAGCTGCCAGCTCGCTCTTTTTGTTTGCAGAATGATACCAGGTGACCAGCAATCCATCCTTCCTGTCAATGCTTCCCAGATTTAGCAGGTATTCTAACAGGTCTCCGTCTGTCTCAAAGGCTGGTTTGGGTGCAGAGTCTGAAATACCAAGGAAGATTCGTAATAAGTAATTTTTAGGGCTGTTGATTAATCGCAGTTAACTCACGTGCTTAACTAAAAAAAATTAATCGCAATTAAAAAAATTAATCGTGATTAATCGTAGTTTTAATCCCACTGTTAAACAATAGAATACCACTTGATGTTTATTTTTGGATGTTTTTCTACATTTTCAATCATATTGATTTCAATTACAACACAATACAAAGTGTACAGTGCTCACTTTATATTATTTTTTATTACAAATATTTGCACTGTAAAAATAAAAGAAATAGTATTTTTCAATTCACCTCCTACAAGTACCATAATGCAATCTCTTTATCGGGAAAGTGCAATTTACAAATGTAGATTTTGTTTGTTTGTTTGTTACATAACTGCACTCAAAATCAAAACAATGTAAAACTTTAGAGCCTGCAAGACCACTCAGTCTTACTTCTTGTTCAGCCAATCGCTAAGACAAACAAGTTTGTTTACATTTACAGGAGATAATGCTGCCCACTTCTCACTCTCAGGTGCCATTGTAAATAAGAACAGGCATTCACATGGCACTTTTGTAGCCAGCATTGCAAGGTATTTACATGCCAGATATGCTAAATATTCTTATGCCCCTTCGTACTTCGGCCACCATTCCAGAGGACATGCTGATGATGCTCGTTAAAAAAAATTTAATTAAATTTGTGACTGAACTCTCTGGGGGAGAACTATATGTCTCCTGCTCTGTTTTACCTGCATTCTGCCATATATTTCATGTTATAGCAGTCTCAGATGATGACCCAGCACATATTGTTCATTTTAAGGACAATTTCACAGCAGATTTGACAAAACACAAAGAAGGTACCAATGTGAGATTTCTAAGGATAGCTACAGTACTTGGCCCAAGGTTTAAGAATCTGAAGTGCCTTCCAAAATCTGAGAGGGATGAGGTGTGAAGCATGCTTTCAGAAGTCTTAAAAAGAGCAACACTCCAATGCGGAAACTACAGAATCCAAACCACCAAAAAAGAAAATCCACCTTCTACTGGTGGCCTCTGACTCAGATGATGAAAATGAACATACGTTGCTCCACACTGCTTTGGCTTGTTATTGAGCAGAACCCGCCATCAGCATGGATGCATGTCCTCTGGAATGGTGGTTGAAGCATGAAGGGACATATGACTCTTTAGCGCATCTGTCACATAAATATCTTGCGATGCTAGCTACAACAGTGCCATGCGAATGCCTGTTCTCACTTTCCGGTGACATTGTAAACAAGAAGCGGGCAGCATTATCTCCTGCAAATGTAAACAAACTTGTTTTTGAGTGATTGGCTGAACAAGAAGTAGGACTGAGTGGACTTGTAGACTCTAAAGCTTTACATTATTTAATTTTTATTGCAGTGATCTGTAAGTTCAACTTTCAGGATAAAGAGATAGTGTAACCCACACACCTGCTGTCCCATCTAGTGGCATCAAGACCACTGAGAAGAGAGAAATGAGTCTGCTCTACAGCCTTAGTTAACAGCCAGTTGTTTTTTAGCTCATGCGGTAGAGGCTCATGCATTTAGCTCCAGAGATTCCCCGGTTCGATCCCGCACGCCGACGTTACAATAGCACTACTGTAGTGCTATTAGGTGAATTGAAAAATACTGTTTCTTTTTTTACAGTGCAAATATTTGTAACCAAAAATAAATATCAAGTGAGCACTGTACACTTTGTATTCTGTGTTGTAATTGAAATCAATATATTTGAAAATATAGAAAACCTCCAAAAATATTTTAAATAAATGGTATTCTATTCTTGTTTAAAAGTGCAATTAATCGCAATTAATTTTGGGAAACAAAGGTGAAACTAACCCAAGCAATAGCTGGGTTTTTGAAGAGTGGGACCCAAAGGGAAGTAATAGGAGAACTGCCTGACTGCTCCCAAACGTAGGACATATTCTGTAGCACAGCAGGTTTCCTCTCTCATTTTGCTGATTTCAAGGGAAAGCTGCAGCAGAGCGGGGGTGGGGAAAGGGTTAACACCTGTAGACTTTTTGGCTGTGACACAATGGAGTTAGTGCCAGGAGTGACTGTAACTGTCCTGTGCCTCATTGTGTTCGCACCTGCAGTAAGAACGAGGAGAGTCTCAGCAGAGACTCACATGAACGGTGCTGGTAAGATGACAATGCAGTGAAGAGCCCCCTGGGATACATGCAATACCCATTTTTGATCTCCATATGCATAACAATGTAGACACTGATCCCTGCTATGGCAGTGGTTAAAAATCTAATTAAAAAACTCCTTGCTCTGTGTAGTCCCCCAGTTCTAAATATTATGTCAGTAACAGACGGTTACAGGCAGACAAACAAAATATAAATCCCCTCTCCAGGCTGACAAATTGTATATTAAGTTTAGCTTAATGCAGTTTGAAAGGACAGCTCTCGCACCTGACAGAGGCTTGGGATGGCATTTATATTCTCACTGAAGTGTCACTTCTGGGGAAGCTCTGCAGACAGACTCCAGGTACGCCATTTATTTTTAATGATTGAAGCCTGTTCCTCCACAATGAATGGTGTGAGAGATTCTTCCTGATCCACAAAGCCACCACACAATCATCATTACATCTATCACACCCCAGTGTCTTCACTTTCTCTCTCCCCCCCCCCCCACACACACTCTCACTCCCCTTTTAGCACAGCTGGCTCCCATCTTGTTTCTGCTTCTTTTTCCCGTGCAAATAATTTAGCCACTTTCCCCAAATGCACCCTCTGGAGCCAATCAGCCAGAATTTAAGGTCAAGAAGCATGAACTGGTTTGGCTTTGTACCTTGGGGGGGAGTCCTGTTAATGGTCAGACACACAGCCAGAGCGATGCAGGTAGAAATCACCGCAACAACGCAGACACCAATCACTGCTGCTCCTGTCGCTCCTATGGAAGGACACCTCCTCTGACTGGAAACCATGACAGTCCTCTGAGTGCACCCACTCTTGGGCAGCTGCATTATGAAACTCCAGCTACCTCCAAAAGAAAACTGAGTGCACGAGGGCTGGCTGGCTGAGGCTGGGGAAGTTTATAATGATTAAACTCTTGCCGAAGGCTGACAGTGTCTAAAGCTCAAACACGCTCCAAAGGCAGGAGCTGATACATACATCGGCCTGATTCTTGGACAGCTTCTTTCTAACAGTGCTGCCTTGGAGGGCTCCCCATCTACCAGCCCAGCACTACCTGTGGGGACTGTACCACAGGGAGGCCTTTATGGAAGTGCCTCAATGTAGGCGTCAGCCCCTCCTTCCTTCAGCTGTCATGTGGGCATGGCTGGATTGTAAGGGCCAAGTTCCAGTCCCTCGCTCCCTCCCTCTGGGAGCTGCTGTGTTAATGTCATGCCTTCGGTTTCCCGAGCCAGCACCAGACAAGTGCTCAGCTAAGGTTACACTGGGAGAATGCTAGGATGTGGCCAGTGCAGGCTGAGAATAGCGCGCCTGCGGGTTTGAAAAGAACAAGTACAAAGCCACGTGGCTGGGATCCCTGCCTGACGGCACTGAGACGAATGCAGCCAGTCAATGCAGTAACCTGAACAGCTTAGCTTAAGGTTACAGTTTGAAATGCACAGAAATCAGGAACTGCAAATGGGCGGCTACAGGAACCTTATCTCACCACATTGCACACAGCAGTGTCAATTTTGACCTCAGGTACATCTGTGAAAACCTCACTGAAGTCAATCAGATTTGGGTTTTCCTCTCAGGGCAGGATGGGGCCCACAGTGCATTGATGTTGGCCCATATAACTCCACTGAAGTCAATTGGAGCTGGGTCTATTTTCACTGGGTGAAGAACTGGCCAGTTCTATTTAACAGTGTAATTAGGAACCTACCCTACACCCTGCGTGCAGTGGGGCTAGTTAATCCCTCTGTGAGAACCTTATTCTTTATTTAAAACCAAAGACCAACACCAGCCTGACGGTTGCAAACCTCTGTGTAACTAATCCACCACTACAAATGTAATCCCCCATTTGGCACTGGCTTAGTACCTGTATGATGTGCGAACAGATGGGGACTTCACGGTCTTTGGACAGTCCCCAAGTTTCTGTTGCCTGGGCTAGTTTCATGCTGCTGCTGGTAGGTGTCCGACACTTCCTCTGCTTGGTGTGCTGAAGACTAAAGCTACTTGGTGGTGCCCCCAGTGAGACAAGGGATTAATCATACTAAGGCAGTGGCTACCCCGCATGAACTCACAAATAATTCAAACTCACCCAAGCAAACAAATTTAAAAACAATAACTATAAACTTTATGTGAGGATTTGGTTAAAGAGAACTAGACAATAAAAATATTAAATGATTAAAATGCTTAAAGAGATTTAATAATGCTTTTTAATTACTAAAGGCTACGCCAGCAAGCAGCCGAGGTCAGGTGATCACACATTTCCCCAATGTTCCTAAACAATAGAGTCTCCCCCCTCTCTGTTCCCATGTCTCAGGTAACCGGGTGTTGCACATAGAGACATGTTGCAGGCCTGCAAGGAGATGGTGTTAGAAACACACTTCATTACACTGAGAACTGGCAATGCAGGGCTTGCCACTCCCGGTAGCTGAAAGCCCTTTTGCACATGCAATGTGCATTAATGGTGTGACATTAAACCCTACCTATCTATCTAACTATAACACAGGGGACTCACTCAGGGTCCTTTTCTGGCTGAGCAGGCAGGAGACTCGTGCAGACAAGCAGGTCCTCCCTGGGGATTGCTGGAGAGGGACCCGTTCCCTCCTGGAATGGTTCTTTAAAGCTTTGAACCCCTTAGGTCTCTGGAGCCCAAATCCCAGCTCTGGTGTGGGCTGGCAGGCTGCAGATGGCGGCAGGAGAACTGGACTCTCTCTGCCTGTTGCCGGCAGGCTAGGGGAAGGAGAAGCAGATTGTCTTCTCCTGAGGCTTTTCTGTAGGCTGAGGTTACAGATAGGCCAGTTGCTGGGCCTTGAAGTGCTGTCAAGGGAGGAGGGTTGCCACGCCAGGGTGGCTGGGGGGTTGCATTCCCCCTCCTCTTCCTTCCTGCTGCCTGGGAAATCAGCACTGTAGGACTCTGTCGGGGACCCCAGGGAGGCCCGAAAGGTGAATGTCTTCTCTTGGGGCACAGCCCCCTCACTAAGAGGGTTGGGGGGGCTACATCCTTTCCCCCCTGCAATCTTGATGCCCCCATCAAGATTTAGACTCTACCTGTTCAAAAGTCCAAAGTGTCCAATGTCCAAATCTGCAAGGTCTGCAAGTCACTTATCTAAATAGTGCTATCTGGTTACACATAATTCCTGCTGAACCACATCATAACATTTATCTTCTACTTTATATAGTATGAACCTTCACAGAGAACTCATGAGGCAGCACCTGACAAAATTAGCCAGAGCTGATATGAATCTTTGCACCACACTCAACAGAAAATCATCAGGCACAGCGCAGGAATTGTAGGTGAGTCTGCACACTGGCTTTATCAGTCTCTGAGGCCTTGCTTCCTCTGAAAATCCTTCTTCTGTGTCCGCTGTAGTCTTCACGACTTCAGGGGTAAAGTCAGGTGGTTGTGTGACGTGAGGAACTGTGCTAGCGTCTGTAATCTCACTTTCTTGTGCTCTATGTACTTCTACCGTGCCTTCCTGGTGGGGCTGTGCTCCAGGAACGGGTGCTGTGACTGCTTTCTCTGCAGCAGAAGAAGGGTGCCTGTCAAATACAGTGGTGTCAAAATGCATCGGCGATGGATAAACACACTGTCTCTCATCATCTGAGGCTGACTTGCACTCTCCCTTTAGAGGAGCGAGATTACTTCCTTCAGATGACTTGGGTTCCTGATTTCTAGTCACTGGGTGAATCACAGGGGGTTTCACTGTGGGTGCTTCAAGAAAATGAACTAACTAACTGTTCTATTGTCAGCAGCTGGTTTCTGTGCAAAACTTTTATGTTTCTTGGTCCACTTTCTCACTTCAAGCGGCACGCTGGAATGTCTGGTAGCGTCTGAACTATGATGTACGGGTCAGGCCTCCAATCGCTGCTGAAATTGTGCTCTCCAGGGATACTGAGATTTTTGTATGAGTCCATGGTCTTCAGGTAGCAAATCCTGTTCAATTACTTGTCTGTCGTAGCTGTACTTATTACTGGAGTTCCCTTTCTCTGCAGCATTCCTTAGTAACTTGTAGGCCGTACTCAGTTGTTCTTTAAGCTGTATTACATATTGCACGTAGAATTCTTGACTGGCGCCATCTGGAGATACTCCAAAGCACATGTCCACAGGCAGACGAGTTTCCCTACCAAGCATTAGGTAGTAGGGTGAGAATCTGGTAGACTCATTCTTGGTGAAGTTGTAAGCATGCACAAGATGGCTTAAGTGATGACTCCGATGGGGCTTTTGAGCAGGATCAAGCATTCCCAACATATTTAGCAATGTTCTATTGAATCTCTCCTGCTGAGGGTCACCCTGCAGAAGATATGGCATGGAGTGGAACTTCTTAACACCTGCCAACTGCAGCAATTTCCTTTTATTAAACTACTCTTGAAGTCTCTGCCTTGGCCAGAATGTATTCGTGCAGGCAGGCCACAATGATGGAAATACTGTTTCCAGAGTACCTTTGCCACTTTGGTCCTTGGTCAGGAAAACTTGTGCATACTGAGTGAAGTGTTCAGTGATGACCAATAGATTGGTGGTGTTGCTCCGGTTCAAAAGATAAAAAGTCCACACAGACCAGATCCATGAGCCCTTTACTGTGAACTAACTCAGCTGTGAACTAACAGCTGAGTGTTTGGGCGATGTCTTCCTGGCAATGCAGAGAACAGCTTTTGCAGTATTGTTCAACGTCCCGTGCAATATGTGGCCAGTAGAATCTGGTTCTCAAAAGGTCTGTAGTTCTATCTATTCCCAAGTGGCCTCGATCATCATGAAGTGACTTCAGCACTACACTTCAGGAAGTACCAGCTGTCGCCAAGGATGCCCCAAGGGGTCACAAATCATTCTATATAGCAACCCTCCCTGACTGATCAGCTTATCCCATTCCCTGAGCATTAACAAGGTGTTGAGGTGTTTGCTCTTCACCCATGGTCACAGCTTCCCTTGTAGCTTGACCAGGACTATGTCTCTGATGCAGGAGTCAGTTAACCAAATTTTCTTCAACTCCTCACAATTCAACTGAGGCAGTGATGTCAAATCTAAGCTCACCAAGAGGGAAAGACTTTGGGAAAGGCTTTAGGTGACACTCCCAAAACATCTCTCCAGGTTAGCAATAGTCAGGTTGGGTTTTGCCTTAGCAATTTTACACATTGCTCTCACTACAGGGGTGGCTATCTTTATCCATTCATCATCTGGAGGATAGTGATCATGTGGTCATTGAGACAAGACATCGCTGTCAATATTAGTCTTTCCAGAGTGATATGTGGCTAGATCGGCTAACCACTGGTGTCCAGCTCCGTCATGCTTTGCAGATGTCAGGATGCAAGTCAGGGGACTGATATCAGTCCTGACTACAAACTTTGCACCTTTGAGGTAATCATGGAACTCTTCCACGATGGTCTACGTCTGTGCAAGGAACTCTAACTTATGCACTGGGTAGTTTTTCTGAGGCAGTCAGACTTTGGCTGGCATAGGCCACAGGTTGATATCCATCTGGGTGCTCTTGATATGGGATTGCAAACCAACTGTCCATGCTGGAATCTATATGTAGCAAGTAGGTCTTGTTGGGATCTGCAAAGGCAAGAACGGACCTTCGCCAAACTGTCGAAGTATGGAAAGCATGTTCATAGGCTGAAGTATCAGAGGGGTAGCAATGTTAGTCTGGATCTGTAAAAAGCGACAAAGAGTCCTGTCCGACTAACAGACGTATTGGAGCATAAGCTTTCGTGGGTGAATACCCACTTCGTCAGACGCATGTTCATAGGCTGCAGTCCACCTGTCTCCAAAAAGTTCAGACACCTTGTGGTAAGGCACTTCTGGCTTACAAGGGCTCCTATTGTTTTGATACAAAGAGTCAGGGCATTCATTGATTCAGGGCATTCAGTGGATGGGCAATGATTGAATATCCCTTCACAAAACATCTGTAATATCCACAGAATCCTAGGAAACTCTGGAGCTCTTTCAGATTTCTTGGTCGTGGCCAGGTCTCGAAAGCTTCTATCTTATCTGGGTCTGCTACGGCTCCTTGTGAGACAATGTGCCCAACGTATTTCACACTTGATTGGCAAAACTGGCAGCTGTCTAAGGACAGCTTGAATCCACAGGTGCTGACATGATCAAGCACTTAAGAAGTTGCTCATGTTCCTTGAAAGTCTTCCTGAAAACAATAAGGTCATCCAGGTAAATCAACACCTCCAGCAAGTTCATGTTTCTGTCTTCTCCTTTAATCTCTGGAAAATTGCTGGGACTCCAAATATACCCTGGGGCTTCCTTCTAAACTCGTAAAAACCCAATGGACAAATAAAAGCTGTCTTCTCACAACCTTCAGGAGCCCTGGGGATTTGGCAATACCCACTTCTCAGATCAAGGACCGAAAACCACTTGCTTCTGGTAAGGCAATTCAAGACATCTTCCACCCATGGCAAAATGTACTGATCGGGTATTGTTTCTCTACTCAGGGTACGGTAGTCCACACACATGCCGATGTCATGGTTCTTCTTATAGGCTACCACAATGGGAGATGCAAATGGGCTTCTGGATTAGTCCAGCAGCTTTGAGCTCCAACAGATGCTTTCTCATGTCCTTGACATTTACAAGTGCAAGTAACCGGGATCTCTCCCAGAAGGGCTTCTTATCACTCATCCAGATTCAGTGTTTGAGCCAATATCCCATTTGTGTTGCTAGAATATGTCTGCTTTCTGGGCCAACTCCTGTCTCAGGCACTCTTTCTGGACCTTGGTCACAGGGAGTTTCCAAAGTTCAGGCCGTTGGATTAGTCTCAGGACAATGAAAGAGTCCACTGACGGTCTCAGCTCTGTAGACATGGGCTATCATGGTCCTCAGCTTGAGAATCCAGATAAATGAAAGCCCTTTTGTATATGCAATGCGCATTAATGGTGAGAATTAAACCCTACCTATCTATGTGACTATAACACAAGGGACTCACTCAGGGTCCTTTTCCGGCTGAGTAGGCAGGAGACTGATGCAGGCAAGCAGGTCCTCCCTGGGGATTGCTGGAGAGGGACTAACTGCCCGTTTCCTCCTGGAAAGATTCTTTAAAGCTTGGAACCCCTGGGTTCAGTTGTAGTCAGGTCGGGTATCTGGGTCTCTAATATTGGATCCGGTGTGGGCTGGCTGCAAGGCAAGCAGGCTGCAGGTTGAGGCAGGAGAGCTGGGCTGTCTCCTGTTGCTGGCAGGCTGGGGGCGGGAGGAGTGGATTGTCCCCCCCTTTCTGCAGGCTCATGTCACAGATAGGCCGGTTGTTGGGCCTGGTAGTGCTGTGCTGACAGGCTGTAGGGAGACCTCCTCTCCTCTCCCCTCCACTCCCTGGCTGGCCTCAGCCAGGCGCAGGGAAACCGGGGCTAGGCACAGCCTCCCTCCTGAGCACCTGGGGCTTGCACAGGGGCAGAGGGTGCTTTCATTCTGCCTGGCTGTCCTCTGACTGGCTGCTGCGGACTGCTTTTGTCTCCACTTCTCCCACTGGTTGAGAGAGGAGGGTTGCCAGGGTGACTGGGGTGGGGGATTGCCTCCCCTTCCCCTTCCCTCCTGCTGCTGGGGAAGTCAACAGGGCAGGACTCTGTTGTGGTCCCCATGGGGGCCCATGGAGGGGGGGTCTCTTCTCTTGGGGCACAGAGCCGCCAGGGTCCCTTTTTGACTGGCCATTTCGGTTGAAAACCAGCCACTTGGCAACCCTACCCTAGCATTGCAGATGTGGTGCAGTCTTCTGCGAGCACGTCCCTGGTGCTACAAACGCAGTGCCCTTCTCCTTGTGCACGTTCCTGGCACTACAGACGCAGTGCCATTCTCCCAGCACACATCCCTGCACTACAGACCCAGTGCCATCCTCCCAGCACACATCCCTGTACTACAGATGCAGTGCCATCCTCCCCGCGCACGTCCCTGCACTACAGACACAGTGCCATCCTCCCCGCTCACGTCCCTGGCACTACAGACCCAGTGCCCTTCTCCTTGTGCACATCCCTGCACTACAGACCCAGTGCCATCCTCCCAGCACACATCCCTGCACTACAGATGCAGTGCCATCCTCCCCGCGCACGTCCCTGCACTACAGAGATGATGCACTCCTTCCCGAGGACGTCCCCAGCACTACACACACAGACTGCAACTTTTAACTCCGACCAACATTCACCAGTAGCCCAGTTGTAGTATTTAATTAGATTTCAGGCTTATTCAAACCCTACACCAAAGGGCTCCCAGCCAAGGCTGTGGGCATCCTTGACATACATTAAGACACAAGATTGTAGGCGACAGACAATAAAAGTTCACCAAAGTGGTAGCATTTCTTCCTCCCACCTTACCACACAGCATTTGAGCACCAGTCATGTGATGCATACCCCCTTTAAAAAGCCCCCACGGCACTTTGCCACTAGACAGAAAGGCCACCCTCCAGTGATGCCCATCCAAGCGCATGGGCTATGCAACATGCACAGATCAGCAGAATCAGGCTATTTGAGGCCTGGGGAGGCAGCGTAGCCCAAAGGAAATGGGCCCTATGGCAAATGCTCTGCTAGCAGGTCCTTCCAAAGAGTGGCTAGTGGCAGATCCTTTGCCAATCACAGCAGTGGCAATATGGTCTGGGAAGAGGCAACAGAGGGTCCTGTGGCACCTTTAAGACTAACAGAAGTATTGGGAGCATGGGTGGGCAGGTCCCAAGCTGTTTAGGAACTTAGGCCAAAACTCCACCTAGAAGCCAGTATGCTACGAGTGCAGACCCAGAACACTGGTTGCATATACTGCTACCAGGCGGTACTGCTTAACAAGCAGGCTGCCATACTCTGCATCAGTTTACGTTGTGGCTAGATTTAAGCTGTAGTCCTCCATGCAGAGTGCATGCAGTGATCCAGCCTCCAGGTGACAGACATATAGCCCACAATAGCAACATCCACCTCGCTTTAAGATTAAATGATCAACATAACACTACTTAGCGCTATTTCCATTGCCACTTACCCGCGTATTCTCTCCACACACATACAAACCATTAACTTCACTTCACCAGTGGAGCATGTTAGCTGGAAAAATGTGTGATCGCTTGTAAAGGGATCACTTAAACAGGGGAGTGGCTATTTTGCACATAGAATAGAAGCCGGAGAATAATCTGTATCACATTCATGCATATGGGAACACATAGCACATCATGTAAATCCTCATCTATTTTTAAAGAGACATGACATTTCACACGTGAGCCTCATACTGGCCACCATTGGTTGGCACTGAGACAGAAATTTCTAGCTCCTATTCTGCAAACACTTAGGCATGTGAGTAACTTTTGGTAATGAATTCAAGCAGTCTGTTCACATACATAAATTACTCAGGTGTGTAAGTGGTTGCAGGATCCTGGCCCACCCAGTGCTGGAATTGCCTCAAAGTCCGGCAATTCTGCTGGTGATGTTTGTAATGCAGCAATCTGTCCACTAGCAGCTGGATTGAGACCACTAATTTATTACATACAGGCCACTGAACAGTCATGAAGTGGTAGCAAATTTCACTCACTACAAGCCCAAGCTGCGTTTGAGCAAGCAATCTGCCTTGCTAATTACGTGAACAGGACCTAAGGAAAGCGCCGTGGTATGACATGCTGACCTGAATTTTCAACTGCGGGCGTGTAGAAGGGTATGTCTAAATGGATGTGTCCCTCTATGGATGCATACACACTAGTGAGGAGTGCACACCTACTAAAATGGGTTTGTATATACCACCATGGCTGGCAAGTGTGCGTAGGGATTTGCACAGTTAGCTGATGTTCACATTGGCACCTGCCTAGTTCAAGCAGAGGGCTGTAAAAAACGGTTCTGAATCACTACTGGCCAAACTCTAGTAAGTTAAAGATGCCACAGATGTGCACCCAGGGATCAAAATGCCCGTTAGTCATTTACATACTTAGCATGGTGTTTCTAAAGCAATCTCTGGCTCTGGTTTGTCTGCTGAATCCCTGCAACCGGATGACAAGAAACATCTTCAGCAATTTCAAGTCCTCCTCTGGTGAGCGTGTTTTATTCATTCTGCTGAGTACTCACTCCCCCCGGTCTGTAATCTGCCAGCCTGGTAGATGTGGATGAAAGGCTTTTGGGGGGGAGGGTTTCAAATGAATCAAATCCTCCCCCCCAGGCTGACAGAAGACCGTGCTTTTGAAATATTTCAGCACTTGTAGACAAGATTGGTGCTAAACAGTCGGGGGTCTCACTCAGAGCATTGCCAAAGGCACTACAGCTGTTCATCGTGCCCTCAGACTTGGTTCAATGGAACAGACCCATTTTAACTGTGCGCTAACCAACAGTGCCACTTCGGAGGCCTTTGTATATTTCAAAGAGGCTTCTAAGCACAAAAATCCTTCCCTCCACTAAGACGTTGCTGCGTCTAAACTGGCTTGTTCTTCAGCAGTCCCACAACTATCTCTGCAGATACTCATCAACAGATTATCCCTTTGTTTTTGTAGGTCCTTACCATGGTACTCAGCAAGCTGGACAGCGAGGGACAAACCATTTGTAAGAATGCACTGAAACGTGTAATAATAAAAAACCCACCCTCTTTAAAATTAACAATCGATGGATGCAGGGCCGGCTCCAGCTTTTTTGCCGCCCTAAAGAAGGCAAAAAAAAAAAAAAAGATAAAGCCGTGATCGGCGGCACTTTGGCCGCCAAAGACCCGGACATGCCGCTCCTCTCCATTGGCCGCCCCAAGCACCTGCTTCCTTTGCTGGTGCCTGGAGCTGGCCCTGAATGGATGTACCCAAGTCACCAAAGGCATAGGGATTAGAAACTGTCTAATTGGAGTAGGTCTGGGCAGTCCACGTGGGTTTAGACATTCTGAAAGCTGCCATGGTAACACAGGAATTGTCCAGACTGGATCAGAGCCATGGGCCCTCTAGTCCTGTCTCCTGTCTCTGACAGTGGCCAATACCAGCAGCTTCCAAGGAAGGAGTAAGAACCCTGCAGTAGACAGATGTGGGACAATCCACCTCCCACATAGGTCTCAGCCTGATCTCTAATAGCGATTGGTTTCAACCCCGAAATATGAGGTTTAATGCTGCTTCCAAACTTTTGTTATAAATTAGGATAACGCTGGCTATTCTTGCTATCCGTAGCCATATCCAATCCCCTTTTCAATCTTAAATTCTTGGTATAATGAGTCCAGGGCCACAAATTCTTTAAAGCAGCAACAGCAACAGCAAACTCCCAGTGACCCTGGATTGGACAGGATTCTTTGTTCCCTATAAACACTTTGCACAAACAACCCATTGGCTTTCGGTGAAGGAGAGGTGTGAGCGAGAAGCTGCTGGGATGATCTATGCGACAGGGTTGCAGCTGGGACGCGAGCAGATTCCTGCCCGTCTCCAGCACACAGCCCTGGTGGTTATAAAATGTTTTGAAGGATCTGATAATATTTTTGTTTTCAGTGGGAACAAGACGTAATTACACAACAGCACATCTTTCTCAAGGCTGTCTGTACTGAGGCCACTCCTATAATTTATGCCCTGAGTGTGTCGAGATGTGGTAAGGAAAGATGGTGTCTCACGCAGCCAAACCCTTTCAGGTGAATGAAAATAAAGCAGGAGGCAGAATTGATGGGCTGTAGCAATGGCCATGTGGCTCCTCAGAAGGTTTATTTTAATTAATTTCCAAGCCTGTTGTAATACCAGACAGCACTTTCTTCAAACCTTCCCTTCTACTCCCACCTGCTGGCTGAGACGCCTCACTGCTCCTTGGGAGAGCTGTGATAGCTCTTCTTTCATGCTTTAGTTTAAGATCTCCCCTAGGAGTCTTAAAAATTCCTTCTGCAGGCTGAATGTTGATTTTGGCTGACCAAAGACTAGAGGGTTCTAGAGATGGGTCCCCTGGACAGAGTTTGGATCCAAACCTGGATGAACCCACCCCCCCCCCCAAATTTGGGAGCATTCAGATCTGAAGTTTTGGTTCAGCGTGTTGAAGACCCAGCCGACAAGTTTAGATTTGAATCTGAACATCTGCCAGGGCTGGGAGTGTTTGGGTCTGGCCCCTCTCTAGGTAACATACTGGGACTCACATTACTGGCGTCTGGTCCTCCCAATATTCTCGCTGTGAATAAATCTGCTTGTGGAAGTGAGCTTGGCTCCACGCACACCCAAACGCCACACTCTTGAGCTAACTCTCTAAAGGGCTGTGACAAATACAGCCCATTAGTAACTTCTTCAAAAGCCCAGCCCCGTAAGCATTTGAGCAAAGGAGAATTTGTTATCCTGTCTAGCATGGAAATCAGGAGTCTTTCATTTTAAGGTGTGTTCGGGAATAAAAAAATGTGGGTGCATCCATTTCCTTGATTGAGGCAGATAATTTGCTCTGGAAGACCAATGCTTTGCACAAATAAAAGGCCAGCTTTAGGTTAAATATCAGAGACTGTCCCAGTTTTTTCATTTATGAAGCTTAGAAGACATTTGATGTGATGCTTGCTTTTGGGCTGTAGGTAGCAACTGCAGCAGCACCACAAAAGATCACTCCGACATCTTGGCTAAAACACGAAGCAGCAACCACTGCTTCTGCATATGCTGTAGGGCTGTTTTGCCAGACCACAAGGCCCACGGAGTGGGTGAAGATTATTCAATGGTCAAAGCACAGAACTGGGAACCAGGAGACTTGGACTCTACTCCTAGCTCTGTCACAGACTTCGTGTGTGACCTCAGCCAAGTCACTTAACCTCTCTCTGCTTTAGATTTCCCATCTGTCAAATGTTGGAAGGCATGGTATGGTATTGCTGCCCTTACTTCTGCGCTGCTGTTGGCGGGGCGCTGCTTTCAGAGCTGGGCACCTGGCCAACAGTGGCTGCTCTCTGGCCACCCAGCTGTGAAGGCAACACAGAAATAAGGGTGGCAATACTGCGACTCCCCTGCAACTCCCTTTTGGGTCAGAACCCCCAATTTGAGAAACGCTGGTCACCCCATGAAATATGTATAGTATAGGGTAAAAGCACACAAGAGACCAGATTTCATGGTCCGTGATGTGTTTTTCATGGCCATGAATTTGGTAGGGCCCTAAGTATAACTATGTGTCTGGACACTCATATCAGTTTAAACCAGGCATATCTCAGTTTAGCTTGTGCCAGTATGTTATTGATATAAGCCAAGGTTAAACCAATAGAAATGTGTCCACACACAAATTGCCCTGTTGGGATTCTCTGTCTAATTGAACTGAATTCTCAACTTAGTGCAACTAAATTGGTTTATCAGCATATCTTAAGTTCTGTGTGTACAAGCTATGACCAGCCAACTCTTATAGTAATGATACTTTGCACTTCTATAACAATATCTATCTCTTATCTAGTGCTTTCCGTAGATCTCCAAGCACTTTACAAAGGACATCAGTATCACTATCCTCACTTCACAGATGGAGAACTCAGGCACAAGGAGGAAAGTGACTTGCCCAAGGTCACCCACCAAAGCAGTGGCACAGCCAAAAAAAGCACCCAGGTCTCCTGAGTCCCAGGCCAGTGCCCTGCTCCACTAGGCCATACTGCCTCCCCATGGCACAGTCCAGGACAGGATCACAAAAAGCTTTGCATATATTAATGGTTTAAGCCTTAGCACTGCCAGTGATGGGGATGTGGGCAGTTGTGGAGCAGGTTGGAGCAGGCATCGGTAGCCAGGAGTCAGAGGCCAGATGCCAGAGCCAGGCAAAAGAACCAAGGGTCAGAACCAGATTACCGGGTTACTGTGTCCAAGGTAGGTGCAGGACGAGGCATAAGCAGGAGCTAGCAAAGCCATGGGCAAACGCCTTGAGCACCCACTGAACTGCTGCTGGGCTTAAGAGCTGCTCTGCTGACTCTTCCGACCAATCAGGTGGTGTGGCCAATTAGGCACCCTGCACATGGGGCTGGCCCGTGCCCTGCCCCTCCTATGCACAGGGCTGACCTGAGTCGCTGGCCCGAGCGCTGCCTCCCTCATGCGCACGCTCTTGTCTGAGCCCAGCTTGCTCCCACGTAGGGCTAGCGTCGCTCCTTGCCCGAGCCCTGGCTGCCCCTCCACGCGGCTGGCATTGCCGCGCACCACCCCTCCCCTGCACGTTCCTCTCCGCCCTGCTAGGGGTGCGCACCCCACTTTTTTGACAAAAGTGGGGAAGAGCAAATGGGACAACTGCCCACTTTTGCCAAAAACGTCAGGACGGCCGGGACAGAGCTTAATAAAGGGACTGTCCTGGCCAAAACAGGATGTATGATCACCCTACTCAAAAAGCAGCAAAGATACTGCTCTGCAATTTGATTGACTCTCTCTGTAGGCTCATTAGCCTGCAGGTGATAGGCGGATGAGCAGAGGGACTCAATGCCAAGGAATCTGAGAATTCCCTCCAGACTCGGGAGATGAACTGGGAACCCCAGGCCAGTACAATGCCCATCGGTACCCGAAGGCATTTTCCAGGAAGAGCTGAGCAGTGTCATGTGTGGTAGGAATAGTACATGGAATGACGTGCACTATCTTAGCTAGGAAGTTGACAACAACCAGGATTAGCGAGTGTCCCTGGGAGCATAGCAGTTGTACAATGAAGTCCACTGATACAGTATTCCAAGGCTGCAAAGGCATTGTCAGAGACTGGACAAGACCTAGGGGCTTTGATCGTGGGGTCTTGGTAATCACAGGACCTTATATAATCCATGATGTAAGATCATAGGCCTGATCACCAGAAGCTCCTTGAGACCCGATTCCAGGTCTCGAATTGGCCAAAATGACCCACAAGTGGCAAATTGTGGATAGTTTCAATACCTGGAGCTTAGGTAGGCCCTCTGGAACATAAAAACAACCCTTGGAATAGAGGAGGCCATATTGTAGTCAGAACTCAGAGTCAGGTTGGATACCCATATCAGTCAGGGTCTGGCAGATCTGGGTTACGAACGGGTCATCGGAGAGCAGATGGAGAATGTCAGACTGCTGACGATCATCCTGTTGACAAAGTTGGATGTCTTGAGCATGGTGGCAAAGGGCTCTTTGACAGGTTGAGATATTTGTCTTTGTGAAATAGGACAGCCCCTTCCTATTTCTTGTCCCTTACAACAAAACTGAAGTGAGCGAAGAAGAGGAACCAGTGGCTCTGATACTGGTTAAGGCATCTGACAGTCTGTAGTATTCCAGGTTCTTATAATCTGTCAGGAATCAGGCTCTGTCTAGGAGGAGGCCAAACCTTAATAGCCAGTAGCGCCTTGTCTCAAATATAATAATTTTTCTCCACTGAGGTTAACTTCCAAGAGTAGGAAGCACCGGGGTAGAGTTGGTTGTAGGGGGCCCCTCGTGTTGAGACAATAATGCACCTATGGCAAAGTTAAAGGCATTGGCCTTGATTGTAAATGGTTGGGTGGTCTGGGTGATTCAGGCTAGGTGCCGGGGTGAATGCCCTCTTCAGTCAGTCAAAGGCTGACTGAGCCTCTGTGGACCAGGCAAACTGAGCCCCCTTTTGCAGGACTGCCATTATGGGTGCAGGTAGGCTGGAGAATGCTTTAACAAATCACCTGTAGAAATCGGTGAACCCTGGGAATCGCTGCACCTTGCACCCAGTTGGTTTTAAAATCAGTCCCTTCCTTGGTTCTATGCTGGGTCTTGATCCCAGACCCTTGGGATTCGCTGTTCCCTGGGCTACACTTGGGCACATTGATGCCTACAGCCGACTAAAGACCACGGTTTTCTTCTCTTCTGTAGGGACTAGGGCTATTTCCAACTGTTACGAAGCAAACCAGCCCTGAGGGCCTGCCTGAGCTCAGGTTTTGGCAGAGTAAATAAAAACCCAGACTCTTCCTGTTCACCTTTAGCCTACAGAAACTGTTGATTTGCTGAAGCTTTATTTTTAATCACAGGCTGCTTTTGCCAAGAAAAAGTGACTTCATTCTAGTACAGAGGTGGGCAAACTATGGCCCGCGGGCAAACCGTCCTGCTGGTCCCCCTCCCCCGCAGCCATGCTGCTGTGCGGGCTGCACGGCTGGCTCTGGCCGGCTGGGCGGCATGGCTGCGAGCTCCTGCTGCTCTGAGTGGCATGGTAAGGGAGCGGGGGGGGGGGGTTGGTTGGATAAGGGGTGGGGGGCTCGGGGGGGGCACTTAGAAAACAGGGAGCAGGGGGCGGAGGTTGGATGGGGTGGAGGTTCGGGAGGTGGTGGTCAGGGGACAGGGAGCAGGGGGTGGTTGGCTAGGCGTGGGAGTCCCGGGGAGCCTGTCAGGGGGAAGGGGTGTGGATAGGGGTCGGGGCAATCAGGGGACGGGGAACGGGGGGGATTGGATGGGGATGGGGTCCTGGGGGGGGGCGCGGTTTGGGGCATGGGGTCCCAGGAGTGGGCAGTCAGGGGACAAGGAGCAGGGGGGGTTGGATGGGTCAGGGGTTCTGAGGGGGAAGTCAGGGGGGCGGGAAGTGGGAGGGGGCCAGGCTGTTTGGGGAGGCACAGCCTTCCCTACCCGGCCCTCCATATAATTTCACACCCCGATGTGGTCCTCGGGCCAAAAAGTTTGCGCACCCCTGTTCTAGTAGAATTTCAAGGAATAGCCATTATCTATGTAACATTGGGGTGAGTGTGGCAGTTTTTTGCTATTTTTTATTGTTTATTTTGTAACCCATCCTTCCTGCCAGGTATCAATCAGGGCTTGGTGTAGTGGTGGTACTCTGCCAAAGGTCTGCCCCAAAATCAGCATATCTGAATGTTTCTTCTAAAATGATCCATGTTGTATACGTTGTTGTATTAGATTTCAGGGTTAACACCTCATTGAGACAAATGGGGACAGCCTGTATCTTGCTTAGAGCTCTTGTTTCTATGTTCACAGTCAACAGGACACTTCTTGACCGGTTCATAACTGGATGATCTTTGCAACTACGGGGCTAGGGATTTTAGTTTTTAAACGAAAGTTGCAAGTGTGAAGGAGCCACTAGAGATGTGGTGGCACAACATTCTTTCAAGTGCATGGAGCAGACTAACTGCTCTCTGGCCACGACATGCAGATGTTATTTCTCTAGCACTCCCAGCCCTTGCCAGTTAGTCACCTCCCCCAGACCTGAACACTGATTGCCCATGTGTGTCAGCATGTTGGGCTGTTGCTAGACTAGTGAGTTGTACTAAGAACTCTCGCTCTCTCAAACTAATTAGAACCAAGATTAACAAAGTGGTGAATGCGAGTGAGCCTGAATGTGCTCAGATTCTGTTAGCATTCAGCTCCAGCTCTAAACTGTGGGTCTTGGGCCCATCGTTAGCTGATCTGTTTTACTTAATGCCTTCAGTAATTCCAGCAGGGATTTATTATCCTCCCTGTTTGTGAGGAGTAAAATCAAAACAAAAACCCAACCGAAAACATCACACAGCGTGTAGAGAAAATTGTTAGTCCTTTTACAGCAATCATATATTGTAGCTGTGATGAGATTTTCCTCATTTAATAAAAAGATTGTATGAAACTAAACCACATTCCTGGGTTTTGCCTCCTCTTTGTGAACAGGCTGAAGACAGCAGCAGCAGGTGGCATCTGTGCTGACCCTGGGATAAGAACGCTGGCTGGCTGACAGTGAACCTCTTTAAGTACCACACCAACAAATGCTGAGCACTCAACCTCAGTGAAAGAGCTGTACTTGAATTTTCCTTTCAGCCTTCTGGTGGATGCAGATCTGGGTCACTTTTATATCTGGTATGCTGCATTTTAATGTTTGTTCTTATATGTTATATGTCTAGAAGCCTTCACTGAAATTGGAGTCCCATTGTGCTACACATCGTATAAGTAGTTACGAGATGGCCCCGGAACTGAAGAGCTTACAGTCTAAAGAGACAAAAACTGTGGGAGGGAGTGGAGGCACGGAGAAGTGAAGTGACTTGCTTACGGTCACACAGGTCAATGAAAGTGCTAGGAAGAGAATTGCCTTCTCTTGACTCCCAGTCCAGTGGCCTGTCCGTTACACCACACTCCCATGCTACCAGGCTTCTACCTTAACTCTCAATGCACACAAATTTTTATGCTGGCACTTGCATTTGCCATGTTGGATGCTGATAGCCCTTGGATGGTTGCAACCAGGGTTTGACACTCATAGTGCAGTGGGAGGGGGAGTTGTGCTCTCACTGAAGTCAGTGGTGCAGCTTTCATTGACTTCAGTGGGAGTAAAGCTTAGGTCAACACCTGAGTGCTTTTGAGCATCCCTTCCTTAAGGAGCTACTCCTCTCAAACCAGTGAGCTGAGAGAATGCACATCACCGGAAGACTGGGATTGTCAGTTTTCTCATGGTATAAGGGCTTCATGTCTACTCCTTACAGGTCACGGTCTCTAACCCTAATCCTAAAACCCCACCATTCTGATCATTGTTTTTAATCAGTTTGATTCTGAGATGGTCTTTATCAGTCACTAATTGTGCTCGAAACTGGCATCTACCTTGGCAAGACTGATAGAAAAACTCTATTTTTATTTTAATAATGAAAGTTTAGCTTCTGAAGAAGATAGAAGTCCTAGAAAGTTGGGGTTTCTGTACGGAGACTTATAGCAGGCTATTAAGCTTTATATCTACAGGGCACCAGTTTGAATCCAGCCTGAATTGGTAATGTCTGAACATCATTAGCACCTGACAGCTGTTTGGGTGCCTCTGGGACATGAGTTAGTGGTCTCACTCCAGTCCAGAATGTACAACTGTTGGTGGCAGATACAACTACTGGCTAGACACTGAATGGGTGGGGAGACTGAATGACATTCTGATTTCTAGAGTGGTTTCTCCCCAGCAACATGGAGATGCCGATGCTGCACTTCTTTTTTGGGTAAGCAGAAATACTTTATTCTCTAGTACTCACAAGATAATACCTTTCAGCTTCACATTAGAATAACTGCTTTCTTGTGTCCCTGTCCTGGCCGGTTTTGTGACAAGCAGCAAGCTCCCTTGACATACCTTCGGCTTCTTTCAAAATAGTCTTTTCCCCTACTCCTCCATATCAGCTATACCTGTGCGTTCTTTAATCTAACTGTATTTGCTACACCACATCCCAGTGAACTCCTGAATGAGGACGGAGCCAGAGTTTCCTGAAGATATTAAATGAGGTTTACTTACATCTAACAGTCACCTCATCGGCAGGTCGTTGCTAAGTTCTGTTACACTAGGGTTAGTTCATTATTTCTAGCAAATGCTGGGAAGACGCTCACACATCTGGCTGGAAGAGAAGCCCATTAGGCTTACAAGCTTTTAGAGAATCTTGTGAATGTTGGAAGGAAAGATTTAAGGAGGAGTTGCATCTACACCGACTTGCATTAAATGTTCATGGCTTGTCTCTTTCTCTTGCAGATCACAATCTTCCATTCTGTCAGTTGGCAGCACACAATGCCTACAGGCTTGGACAGATGACTTCAGAGGTTATAGCAGACGTGCACCTGATTGAACCGCGCTATGGGCTAGGAGAGGATATTGGCCTGTTTTCAAACAAAACCTATGCTAAGCTGAGTGAACTGGACCCAAAATACAAGAGTGTCCAGCCAGGTAATGCTCTGAGCTAGCATCTTCTCCCTCTGCAATCTGTGCTGCATTGTGTGCAATGGCTCGAGTCTGTCCTACATGGCCAGGGCCGGCTCCAGGCACCAGGCAACCAAGCTGGTGCTTGGGGCGGCACCTGGAGGGGGGCGGCGCGGCGCTCAGGCCGCCGGGGAGAGCGGGGCCACAGCCGGGCTCACCGCCCTCCCCCCGGCGCTCTGGCCGCCCTCCCCCCCCGTGCCCTCCCCCCGGCTGCCGGGGGGAGAGCGGAGCCCCCGCCGGGGCTCGCCGCCCTCCTCCCAGGGCTCCGGTCGCCCTCCCCCCCGGCGCCCTCCCCCCGGCCGCTGGGGGGAGAGCGGAGCCCCCGCTGGGGCTCGCCGCCCTCCCCCCGGAGGCTTTTTTGCCTGGGGCGGCAAAAAAGCTAGAGCCGGCCCTGTACATGGCTGCTCACCTTTGTACACTATACATGAAAAAGGCAATTTTAACCTCAACAGGAGTTCAACATTTGCATGGCCAGAACTTAAGATTTGGAAAAAGATGCATTAGCTTCTCCAGTCTGTGCCTCACTACAGAACATGCCTGACACTTTGGATACTATGAGCGTCAGTATCTGCAGATAAAGAGATTCTTTACTTCCTTTGGGCCAGTAACCTACAGTGTTCTTGACTCTTACTGTTAATGTGATCAGCTAGAGGCTAGATTTCCTATGTCTAACTATTCCTCATCACACTGGCTGCTATGAAGTGGATCATTACTCTGGGGTTAATGAAGGTGGCTGCCCATGGAATATTTGATGTGGTGCTCACAACAGCCCTCAGCCATCTCTTTAAACCAAGCTATACATGTCTAGTTTTTAGGATGTTCCTCATTTGATTCCTTCTGCATTGTTGCTGCTCTTTGCAATACCCCACAGGTGGCTTTGTCTACCTTACGTGGAGTTAGTCAAAGCAGGCTCTCCAGACCATCTTACACTGCCACTGAAAGGGGATGAAAATGGTTTGTAGCTCAACTGCAACCAGAATCATGGAAGGTTAAAGGGGCAGCAGGCCAAAGACTTTTTTAAAGGGAAGAGTCAAGGAAGCTTCCAAGCTTCCTGTGATCTTGTGTTTTGATGACAGGCTGATCTTTTCTGTAAGAGCAGGTGCCTGGCTTATGGAGGCAGCACCTGTGATTACTTTTAAAAGGTATCTTTGGTACGTAGAATGCTTATTCGATCAAGCTATCCAGATAGGATGTCTCCAGTGTGTGCACTTCAGTACAGAAAAGCCCCAAAGGTTATTTTTTTTCTGAACGGGCAAACAGGTTCTCTTGTCCAAATCACTAATTTTGGATTAAACCATAACTTTATACTGTATCTAAATAAATGGGCATATGAGTACAAAATGGCCCATCACACTCTATAGGAAGCAAAATCCACCTCTGTTGACTTATGAACTAGTCACCTTGCCTTATGTGCCATACCCTGGAATGGATCTGTTCTGTGTTTATTGACAATGCTTTGATTGTGTAAACAAAATTAAAATACTAATAGCTGTAGCCTTGAGCAAAAGTCATTCCACTCAACAGTGCTGACAGCTGACCAGACTAACTCCAAAGCCCCTCTATTAGCTGTTAATTACTGGAGTTATTGAAAGATAGCATGATTGTTGGGGTAGAGCAGGGAGACGGTGATCTCTTTTCTCATCTGTAAAATGGGTGTACTATTTATGCACAGTGAGGTGCTAGGTCTACGTAAAGTAGTGTTCTGGCACAGTTGCTTAGAGCTGCTAGATTAAATCCAGCCTTGATGTGAGATGCTACAACATCTTGACAGTCCTCTTAAGGTGGGTTACATTCTTTTTGGTAAAAGTTATATTAGCTTCTATTAGAAGCTGAATTGTTTTTAACGGCTGCTGCATTAGGTTAACTACACATGCAGTATGTCTTTCCACTTGCTATTGATCACTGTAGCTCTGGAAGTGGGGAGACCAGAGAGCTCTAGGTCAGAACCAATATTTTTAAAAATTAAAAAAATGTAGACGCTAGAGCAGTCTGCTGTTGTAGAATCAGAATTCACTTGGTGCTAGCCATAGGTGACTACTGGTTATTGAGATACACGAGGATGTTCCCTCACTTTAAAACTACTATATGTTATTTCCTTGAGGATATCGGCACAATTTCCCATTCAGGAATACAGTAAGGAAAATGAGCCTGCCTAATTCACTAGGCACCAACCTGTCTACTTACCATAAATATATTTATTTGCAATCTACATCAGACAATAAGAAAGGGTAGTGAAAGGTCAGTAAACAAAGAGCTTTGTATTCCTTCGTTCAATAGCGCAGTGCATTAGTGAGTGAACTCCTGCTGTATTGATTTGACTGCTCCGGGCCAGTGGATTAATGCAGAGTCATCCAGTGCTACTAGAGGACATCCCAATTCCACTGACTTCAAAACCAGTAACTACAGCCATTCCAGTGCAGAAGGTCAGCAGTGGAATTCTTCACTCCTCCACAATGCAAGTACACTGAAAATTGATGTCACGTCATCTATAATTAAGGTTTGGCACATATGCACAGCTGCCATTCATACACTGTGCAAGGCTTAAGGGAACAGCAGTCCATTTCAATATATTAAAGAAAACTACCATCCATTTATATATGGGGGGGGGGGGGGGGGATCAAGCTTCAGTCTGTATCCACTCAGAACTCGGTGACTTCGTTCCAAGGGGAGTTTTGCATGTGCAAGAATTGTAAGACAAAAGTCCAATAGTGGTTATGTTTATTTGACTGAAGTAGAAAAAATTATTAAACTATACAGGCAGAAGACTGATTGTTCCTATCTGTGGATATGAACAATACAGCCCACCGCAAGGGTTTCTCTCGTCCCTTTTTGTGCTTGCACTTGCTTATTTTAGTCGATGCACCTTCTTGCCAAAAAAGTAATTCTTAGAGAAAGGAGAATGCTTTACTAAAACCAAAAAAGTAGGAGTCCCAGCCTTTACAAAGTACCTGCAATGAACACAAAAAAGTCATTCATCATCCTCATTTCTACCCCGATATTACACAGAGTGAAAGCTTTGGCCCCACGTCAACAATTAAAAAAAATTGGCTTCATGGGGGCTGATGACAAGAATTTTTTTTGCTGAATTAGCAGCACCTGTTATATTGATGTCTGTGCACGTATGAGGAGAGTGGTTTATGAATCAATTCCTCTCCCCACAACTTTTCTAATTCAAATTAAGATAGCCTTGTCACCCTGAACGTCACATTCATCCTGCCAATTTAAGGCTGCAATAGGCCAGGTTAGTGGCAAGGATTATGCGTGCTGCTGAGTTTTCTGGAATGATCGTTAAGATGCAGTCCTGAGCAGCAAGATTCCAGGGCTGAGTTTTTCCTGGTGACTTTGCAGCGAGATCTCTAGCTGGAAAAGAAGTGGTGTGCTGACTCAGCACAGTATTCCTTCCCTCCCCACATACAGAGGATAGATTCTTTTTTAAATCTAAAGGCACACGCTATTTTTTGTTATTTTACACTGCAGGTTAGGTCAGCCTGTCAGCTTCTTAGGAGCTGAAGTCAGTTCCTTTATCAACATGAGGTTTTTCTGGATCTCACATGCACACTGGGTTGTCAGCTGTGGGCTGCTCATGTAGATACAACCATTTTTAAATAGTACCAGGCACTTGATCCCTTCAATACATTCAGTCCACTGAGTTCCATGCACTTGATTTTTTCAGTGTTAGGAAACAGTATTAATAGCTGTGTGTGTGTGTGTGTGTGTGTGTGTGTGTGTGTGTGTGAGTGAAAACAGCAGAGCAATGACAGTGCAATTTTCATGTAACCCACTGAGGTGTTAAGTAAAGTGGCACAGAGGTAGCTTTCTGCTGTTTCTGCTCTTCCAAACACACACACACATTATGGATGCAGACTAGCGCGCTCTCCCTCTCGTGTGGTTTATTCCCCCCTTTGCTTATGGATACCAAAAGTCTGACTGGGAAGTGTGATTTGTTTTTTAAAAAGCCACTTAACCCTGTAGAGGAGGCACCTGAATTTTACATGGAGAGTGTGACTCTACTTCTCCTCACACTACAGATGAACGAACAAAATGCTGTTCCAGGCCACTCGCTCACCTTTGGTGCTGCAGCACTTGTAGCAGTGTGTTTTCTGTGTTCAGCTGGTACATTTCTTCTCTTGCTTCATCTTCAAAATAAAGCTGGATAAAATTTGGTATAAGATGAATATTTAAGATACCTCTGGCTTGCCTACAGGTGTACCAGGGACACTAGCTAAAAGCCTGCTGAAAGATTTGTCATGGTCACACACATGGCCATACAACAGAGCATCTGCATGTGTGTCCTCTAGTCTCTCAAATGGATGTACCATTAAGGGCTCTTAGAGCTTCATCTACCTAAAAGGGGCTAGTGGGGGGGGGGGGGGGGGGAATCCAGAGCTGTAGAAACCTTTCAACAGCTTGTTTTGTATAGATTGCAGGCTTTTATTTATTTACTATCTACAAGGCTTTCCCTATATAAACCAATATATATTTGATCTGTTATGACTGCTCTTGCCTAAGACTGTCTCCAGCCCAAACAACAGTTGCATTAAGAAGGTGAAGTGCTCTGCCTGTCAATGAAGTGATGGGTTATTGGAATCAAAGCTTTGGGACCACTTTTTAAAAACAGGCTAAATTCATCTGTGGTGTCACTTCATTACAGTTACCCAAGGAATAAATTTAGCCTATTTTGTTTAAGAATCATTATTACAGCAGCTATGTCTAAAACAAAACTTAGCCCAACATATTTAAGCCCCTTAGATTGCATATGCTTGTTGGCAGTTATCAACAAAATGTCCATCCTGATAAAGTAGTGCCTGAGGAATTATCATGCTTTCAGAAAGGACTGCTCAGTGCACCAAGGACCATCAATGCTGCCTGGGGATATGAAACTGTAGTGGGAAATAACTATCCCACATACTTGTATGCGAGTAATTCATGTTGGAATATACTGAAAACTACTGGGTGAAGTCACAACCTAATTAAATTCTAAATGGTTAATCTCATCAAGTCTCCATACGTAATAGCATCCAACTCAGAGCTAGGCTACTTAATTCTAACAATTATCCCTAGACTCTTCTACCATGTATTAGTGTACACATTATTTTGAACACTTTTCACTAAATTATGGATTAAAAAGTTATTAGGTTAACAACCTACTGGTCTAATTCTTGCTTATTACATATATGGGAATCCAGGCAATAAAATATCTCATAATAAAAATATAAATCGAGAGAGAGAGAGAGAGAGAGAGAGAGAGAGAGAGAGAAGAATTTTCACATTCTTCATTTAAACAGTGTTGTGTATTCTAACAGCTACAATAAATTTAGCCTGGAAATGTATGAATGAATGTGCGGCCCGCACCCTCACAAATGTAAACAAAAATGTTACATATATATTTTATATACTTAGTAAGCTGCTTATGAGAAACTAATTAAAAAAAACAATGTACATCTGAAATATAAAATAGAAGAAAGGTCAAATTTCCTACCTCTAGATTGCTGGGATGATATTTTCTTTCTGAATCCCAAGGAGGTAACTCAGCAAACATCACCAGTATATGATCAATAAATCTAAAAGCCAAAGTGGATCTTGTTATGATCCTATTCACAGCATTATACAGCATTCAGTAGCTACTATAATCCATGCTAATAAATCTACTAGTTCTACTTCTCTAATTCATACATTTAAATATGAATGATGGCAAAGATTACAGTAGTAAGCAGGTTAAACAATAGCTTAAAGACTACCGTAATTATCTGATTATGTTCAGGCCAATGTAATTTTCAGAAACATACTCTTCACATACTGAAGTTTATACTTTGCTTTAAACACATACTTTCATTAACAACCTTCACAGTGCAGCAAAAACTGTTACCATTAATGTTACCAAGGTGACCATTAATCTTTGATTTCAGCCTTTTCAGGGATACTGCCAAGATAAATGTTGTATATTTATTTAAAATCGATTTTCCCTCTGTGTTACTAACAATGCCTTAGATTAGAACGAAAAACTTTCAAAATCTAATTTACATGTCACTGTTTATGCCGCCTGTTTACTTTTTGCACTTCAGTGATCTCACATAGTGAAACTGCTCTGGTTTGTCATATTCACTTTCTTGGATCTTGAACACAGCACAATGCTCTTGCTTTCCAACATTAGGACAACATTAAAACCCCTTGTCTAACCATCTGCACTGTGATTTAAAACAAAAAATAATCTATTTATATTACATTTGGTTAATACACATACCACCATTTATGTTATGAATTATGTTACAAATTTCAAGTTCATTAACTTGTAACCCTGCAGGGCTATAAACTAAAGCTCATACCAAGAGAAGGGGAGTTTCCCCCTTTCCAATGTGATGCAGCACTCATTTCTAGCCTTGAGTTAACAGGACAATATCAGGTCTCTAAGAGCTATTTTAGGTCATTTTTGGAGGTGTTTTATATTTATCAGCTTTAACTTCTCTCTTCCTTTGAGACCTGCACAACTGGACTCCTGGTACCTAAGGCACCTGGTGGCTTCAAAACACTGTCCTGATTAATTCCTAAATAGTTTTCTTGTAACATATGTGGTATACAGCTTTCAATGATACATGCTTGAGATAACCTGTCACCTTTACATGACTATCATTAGATATTCCACACTCCTCCCCACTATGAATTCATAAAATCTAGATTTTGTCCCTGAACTACTTTGGAAGTCTGGTGTTATTTCTGCAATGAAACAGAATATCTGATATAATCATTATTTCACATGAAGTAGAAATCACCTGGAGTCCTCGTGAAAAGCTGAGATGAAATCTGTTTGCCCATATTCAGGATACAGGAAGAGCACAGGCCAGTTTAGATTGCCATTATCATCTAAGTAGACCTTTGTGCCCGTGGCACTATCAGAACTCAGTCCATTTAAGGACATCTCAGCCAGACCATCTGATATTTCATCTTCCTCCTTAGAGGCCTCTAGAAACAGCTTGATATTCCTTTCCTACATTGAAAGAATCAATTTGAGAACATGACCTAAAAATCAAAGTTTAGTCACTTGAATATCTACATATGAAGAACAACTTTTCAAAAAGACAATTTTTAAAAGAGAATCCTAAACACATCTCAGGCCCATACCTTTATAGCCGTGAGTAAGACCTCCTTTTGAGACTGTTCCTTCTTCTCCTTCAGTTTTGCTTTCCTTATATCCCGCTGTTCAGCTCGCTGCACGTAAGACAAGTTTGCATCACAATCATGTGAAATAAGTCAACATCCCTTATTTTACTGAAAAGCTGCGAAACTAATTTGGGTCACCAGAAAAATTATGGTCCCTCTCACTGCATCTCTTTACAGTGACATGGCTAGGAATCACCATTCAATTCCACTTCATGGAAATGCCAAGTGATTTTTTTTTTTTAGTTTTTTACTCACACTTTGTCCGTTTATAGCACCTTTCTTCCAAGCTCAACAGCTCTCTACAACCATTAATTAAACCTCTGACATCCCCTGTGAGGCAGGCAAATATTGTTATCCCCATTTAACAGAAGGTTAAAGAAGGTAAAATTATGCTAATTCCATGCCCAAGATCACACAATGGTCATTGAGAGACAGAAATGAACCCTGAACTCCGGGGACCTAAGTCCCTTGCTCTAACCAGCAGACTATACCTTTCAGGTATGGGAGGAAGCATTCTCATTCTGTGAAAATAGTAGGGAATACGTGGCTAATTTCTGTCAATCATGATTTAAGAGGTCTTTTTCTTTCCCTACAAAACCAAAGCCATAATAAGCAAGTTTGGTCTCCAATATGGCACCATGTCCCTTGTTAGTTACAGTGATGCTGGCTCCACTAGCTGTAAAATTGGATGCACTGAATTTGGACAAGACCGATACTCAAATGTTAAAGATTGGAAGAGACCCATTAGGCCATCCAATCAATCTTCCACGATCTTTAGATCCTGCTGGACAGAAACTGTAGCACCCTCTGGAAAAAAAAAGATAATTAGCATTTATACGTGCCTTCCATCTGAGGATCCCAAAGTGCTTCCCAAACATGAAGTGGGGTAATGGACTAACGGTCTGATCTGGCATGGTAAATCCTATATTGCCATGGGCAGGTTTTGTTTTGGTTTTTACCTTTAATTTGTCAGCTTTGGCTCTCGTTTCCACAAGTTTCTTCTCCTTCGAATCTATCCTCAGACCCTCCTCACACCATGCCATTGCTTCAGGGAAATTCTTTAACTCCAAATGACACAAAGCTCCTGAAAGAAATTTTAAAAATTCTGACACAGGACCAGTGTATAAATCTATTTATACTAGGGGTGGGCAAACTTTTTGGCATGAGGGCCACATCTGGGTACGGAAATTGTATGGCGGGCCATGAATGCTCACGAAATTAACAATTCAGAGATATTCAAATAAACTTTATTAAATAAAGATACATTTTAGTGGAAATAAACATAAAACCTTACGTACTATTATAAATATACCATCATACCAACGTATTACAATAATTAAACCGAACTTACCCCCTTTCCACGCCCTCTCTCTCTAGCCTGGATTTGTTGGGCGTAAGTTTTCAGTCATTGAGACTCATTGAGATTCACCAGCCCCCTGCTCTCAGAAATCTCCTCCCACGTAGGTCCCGACAGCCCACAATTTTGAAAACCGCCACTGAGCACTACCTGGCTAACTACTCTTTCTTTTATCCTCAACAATGGAAAATTAACACTGCTAAAACATCAGAGTCACCTAAGCCAACAAGTAGCAGGCATGTGGGCTTGCACATTCCAAGCTCTGATGGCACATGAGGTGTGTTTAGGTTGTGCAGCCGGAGTAACATGCGTGCCCTCATGCCAGTCACGCAGGTCCTGAACATGTGGGATCCTCCAACCCTGCTCCCCGGCTGAAGCGCCAGAGCGGGGCAAGCGCTGGAGCGGAGCAATGGAGCTCGAGGGCCGGATTAAAAGGTCTGACGGGCTGGATGCGGCCCGCGGGCCGTAGTTTGCCCAACCCTGATTTATACGAAGAGTAGTCTATATTCCCCTCAATATAAACAAGCACAATTATGAGGTTTAATGACTTCGTTGGGGCTATTTAAAGTAGCAAACACCATGCCTGCTAGCTTGCTTTCACAGGATCAGGCTCAATGATAGGATTTCAGCAGGGGTAGCAAGGAGATAAGTGAAACAGACGTCTCTGAACATTGGCCAAATTCTCTGACAGTGTAACTGCACTGAAATCAATGGAGTTCTATGTCTTTGCAACAACTTTAAATTTAAATTGCAGCATACCTTTTGGAGCTTTACTTTATTAAAGATTTAAGACCTGTCTCTTCTAGGAAGAGACCCTGAAGACTGAAGTAACAGAAATGGGATGAAATTCAATAGTACAAAGTACAAGGTAATTCACTTCGGGTCTAATAAGAATAATTCCTGCTAAGGGGCTCATCAGTTGGAAGCAACAGACGAGGAGAGAGACCTGGGCGTGTTGATTGATCAAAGATGACTAGGAGTCATCAATGTGATGCGCTGTGAAAAATGCAATCCCAGGATGTATCAGGAGAGGCACTTCCAGTAGAGATAGAGAAATATTCAATGCTGTTGTACAAGGCACTGGTAAGACCTCATCTGGAACACTGTGTACAGTTCTGGTCACTCATGTTCAAAGAAAGATTAATTTAAAATGGAACAGGTGCAGAGAGGAGCTTCTAGGATGATCTGGGGAAGGGAGGGCCTATCTTCTGAGCGGAGACTGGAAGAGATTCAACCTAGCAAACAGAAGGCTGAGAAGGTATATGATTCCCCTCTATAAATACATTGGGGGGCAAAGAGCTATTTAAGCTAAAGGACAATGTTGACACAAGAACAAATGCATATAAACTGGCCATGAACAAATTCAGGCTGGAAATCAGAAGAAGGTGTCTCACCACCAGGAATGAGGTTCTGAAACAGCCTCCCTATAGGAGTTGTGGGGGCAAACAACTTAAAACTAATTGAGAGACAGCAGGACAAATTTATGAGTGGGATAGTATGACAGGGAGAATACAGTGATAGTCGGTAATGCACTTCTGCTTATCAGCCATTCAAGGTAGATAAACAAAACTATATTATAAAATGGAAACAAACTAGCTAACTTATAAAAAGTACATTTAGTCAAACATAATAAAAAAATCGGAGTCTACCGATAAGAACAGTATGTAACAAATTATCCTTACATAGCATTTTGAAGCCTGGTCTTTTGATTAGTTAACTTAAACACCCATGATCATTGTGTTATTTTACACAGAGTAAAATACTCCTTGAACACAATATAGTTTTGCAAAATAAAGTGACCTCCCTTAGTTAATCTGGGTTTAGCATTTCTAAATTACCTTTGAACTTCAAAATACTGGCATACTATCTATTTGTTTTTAAAATCTTACCTCTTATTATTGCTTTGAGATGGTTGGGTTTTAGCTTTCTTGCAGCGATCACATCACTGAGAGCGGAACGGTAGTTGCCTATACAAAGCAAAACCTGGGTCAGAACATTTCACATGAACAACTTCTAAAATCCAAGTAGACTTGAGGGCAAGAGAAATCATTAGGCTGAGCCACTGGACAATGCATATTCTATGACCACAAGACAGGTAAAGATGGAGGTTGCACATTAATGACAATAGAAATAAATGATTGGGGTAAATCTGGTGCCCAGAAAAGTGAAAGATGGATAACAGGAGCTAGGACAGACAATGCACAAACTGCTACATTTAACATACAACAGATTGTCCTCAATATTTATAACTTCCTTGTTTTGTTTCAAGGATCTCAGTGGGACCTATGAAAATACACAGGCCTACCCCAAATCTGATGCACATGTATAGTTATCTGTCTCCTTATCTCTTCACTATAGAACCAGAGTTTTATCACTGTCCTTTCCTCCCGGCACCCAACCCCTGACCCAGGTTCCCAGTGTTACTGCCACGCCCGGACCATCATCAAATCACCTCTAGGAATTAGCCCAGAAAAGCCCAGCATCAACCTGTTCACTTCACACTCCTCCCCAAAGCACTTTGCTTTGGCCACAAGTTTTAAATTTAGCAATGTGCAAAACAGAAGCTCCAAGATTTGACCCCTGCAAAAAGAGTTAGAGCCACAGGGATGGCCCCTTATGTTGAACAATCTGCTCGACCTTGTATTTAGCTGTGACTCTCTGAGTACCATTCCCAGACCTGAGGAAGAGCTCTGTGTAGCTCGAAAGCTTCTCTCTCACCAAGAGAAGCTGGTCCATTAAAATATATTACCTTGCTCACCTTGTGTCTCTCAGAGCCACAGGGACACTTCATGATTGTCTGAAAAATCTTTTGAAAGTTTGTAACAGTGAAAGCACATGACATAAATAGGCAAAGCAATTTAGTCATTTTTGGTTACACAGAATCTACATCAGACATAAAATGCAACATAGGACATTACCCAGATAAAACTGTGCTGCAGCTCGGTTAGTATAAAGCACAGCATTCAAATCTTGGTCACTGCATTTCTTTTTTAACCCTTCAGTATATGAGATTACAGCTTTCTTGTAGTTCTTTTCCTTGAAGTATTCATTCCCCTCATTCTTATAGGTGTTTGCTTGCTCTGCAAAGACAAACAAAACACCCTTCATTGTACAATGCAATCAATAGATCACCCCTGCCTATAACCTTAGCATACCTAAAAATTCAAACACCCCTTAGATACCCAATGCCCACTCACAGAAAAGCAGATATCTAGAACCCACCACACCCACCTACAATTAAATCCTCAAATTCCAAGGATAATTCCAAAGAGCAGTAGCACAATACCAGAATGGTGTAAAAGCAAAGATTTAAATGTCCATGAAATTATGAAATACCTTCAGGAGATCGATCCTCATCAAAAATGATTGACTGAAGGCATGCCAAATCAGGATTCTGTTCAGGATCAATTTCAGCAGGGGATTTCTTCATAAACATGGGGATCTTGTCAAATTCCTATTAATAACAGCCAGGGTGGAAAACACAATCATAGAATTGGAATTAAGTCCACATTTTGGAAATCATTAAATCCTTATCAATATGGCCTTGCAAAATATTCTCTTCAAGCACATCAACCCAGTCAGGGCACAGGTAGCCCAGTAATACATTGAAGGAACGGACGAAGCCATTCAGAGCTCACCCACATCTCTCTGGGAGCAAAAGCCCCTCATCTGAAGGAAAGATGAGTTTCTCTGTCAGCATTTCAATGGGACATTTCATGTCCCACACAAGATTTCCCCCCCCCCAACATTTCTTGTTCAGCTTGTCCCAGCATTAGGCTCACAAAGCACCATGCCATTTCTGCCTCTTCATTAGGAGAGATCCACATTATTCTCCACCGCCCAACATGATCTGACAACCGCATTGAGAGAGACACACACCTTCCATCTCTGTCAGACCATCACAATCCCTCTCCAAAAGACAGGAGACCCCTCCCTGGCCCAGGCAGGACACCCGACCAATACAGCACTTTGCACACCTCCTAACTAGGGACAGCTCCTTCCCCACCACCAGATCCCTCTGCCCCAAGCTCTACCGACGAGACCCCCTGCCCCCAAACACCCCCCCATCTCCAGGGATAGCCCCCCTCCCCCCATCGCTAGGAATCAGACCCCCCGCTGCTGTCCCCAAACACCAACTTCCATCTCCAGGGCCGCCTCCCTCTCCCCCCCCCCCCGCCCCATATCTCTAGGGACGAGACCCCCCCCCCCCAACACCCCCGCTTGCAGGGTGGCCCCCCGCCCCGTGGCCAAGGCCCCCGGCCCGCACCTGCTCCCAGCTCGCCGGGTTGAAGCCCCCTGCGTAGCGCTGGGTTTGGGATTTGTCGAGGAAGGAGGCCAGCCCGGCCTCCTCCGCCTGTCCCGCAGCCGCCTCCATCGGCTCCGGCTCCGTCCGCCCCGCCGCTCGCTCCCTCCTTCCTGCAGTGCAGCCGCCGCCGCTTCCCCCGCGGCCCGGCCCGGCGCCCTCCGTTCCGCCCCGCGCGGCGCCGCCCGCTCCTGCCCCAGCCCCGGGGCGGCGCTTCCACTAGGGCCTTGGCCAACTGCCCCCCGGCACGGGACAGCCCCCTCCCCGCGGTCTGGGGATCAGGGACAGTTCCTCCTCCTGCCCCATACAAACCCCAGCACAGCCCCCTCCCCGCGGTCTGGGGATCAGGGACAGTTCCTCCTCCTGCCCCATACAAACCCCAGCACAGCCCCCTCCCCGCGGTCTGGGGATCAGGGACAGTTCCTCCTCCTGCCCCATACAAACCCCAGCACAGCCCCCTCCCCGCGGTCTGGGGATCAGGGACAGTTCCTCCTCCTGCCCCATACAAACCCCAGCACAGCCCCCTCCCCGCGGTCTGGGGATCAGGGACAGTTCCTCCTGCCCCATACAAACCCCAGCACAGCCCCCTCCCCGCGGCCTGGGGATCAGGGACAGCTCCTCCTCCTGCCCCATACAAACCCCAGCACAGCTCCCTCCCCGCGGCCTGGGGATCAGGGACAGCTCCTCCTGCTGCCCCATACAAACCCCGGGACAGTCCCCTCCCCGCGGTCTGGGGATCAGGGACAGTTCCTCCTGCCCCATACAAACCCCAGCACAGCCCCCTCCCTGCGGCCTGGGGATCAGGGACAGTTCCTCCTGCTGCCCCATACAAACCCCAGCACAGCCCCCTCCCCGCGGTCTGGGGATCAGGGACAGTTCCTCCTCCTGCCCCATACAAACCCCGGGACAGCTCCCCCTCCCCACGGCCTGGGGATCAGGGACAGCTCCTGCTGCCCCATACAAACCCCGGGACAGCTCTCCCTCCCCACGGCCTGGGGATCAGGGACAGTTCCTCCTGCTGCCCCATACAAACCCCAGCACAGCCCCCTCCCCGCGGCCTGGGGATCAGGGACAGTTCCTGCTGCCCCATTCAAACCCGGGGACAGCTCCCACCCTACGGCCTGGGGATCAGGGACAGCTCCTCCTGCTGCCCCATTCAAACCCCGGGACAGCTCCCTCCCCACGGTCTGGGGATCAGGGACAGTTTCTCCCTCCCCACAGCCTGGGGGCCAGGGACAGCTCCCCACACCGTGTACAAACCCAGGGACAGCTTCCCCGCAGGTTAGGGAGAGCTCCTGCCATGTCATACCAACCTGGGGACCACTCCCCCCACCCCAGCCTGGGAGTTAGGGACAGCTCCCCTGCTGCCTAGGGACAGGGCTGAGTGGCTGCTTCCCCTCTCTCCCCTCACACAAACCTAGGATCTGGGGGACAGGGACACCTCTCCCCCTTCCCCTTAGGGACAGGGCTGAGACACAGCCCCTCTTCTCCCCACATCCCCACAAACAGGGCCAGCTCCCTCTCAGCCCCCCGCAGCCCCAGGGACAGGAGCAAAGAGAGGGAATAGCCCCTGTCCCCCAAACACAGCAACCAATGAGGAAAACCCAGAGGGAGAAACAAGTGCCTAGAGTCAGGTCCGGATACTGCCCTGGAAGAGTGAAGCCTGCTCCCGCACAGGAACAGCTCTACTCTTGGAGGGGAGGGGGGAAGAAACACCCCAACTGTGTGGGTCAGGAAAGCTCTCAACTGATAACTGGGCAGCAGAGAGCTCCGTGAGTAAAGAAACTACAGACACGCTCTCTGAGGAAGGGACCTGGCACTGTCTAACATCCGGCTATTACATGTGGCCAACACCCACCAACACTCTAATTCTGCTCCAAAAAAGAAGTCAAGATTGCCTGACAGGCTTTGTTCGCAATAAACTCTCAGTGCTCTTTATTGCCCATGTTCAGTTCACTTTCTTTGGCATGTTAATGACCCTTCCAGAGTCCCTTCGATTTTCCCTTTGGTTGGAAAACAGAGCAGGCAGCCCAAGTTGAGAAAAATAATCGTCAGAGTCTGGCTGTGTCTGCATGGGGCTCAGTGGGGCATAAGCCCTGGCTCTCTTTTTGAGCCAGTTGTTAGTGCTTGGCAGCTAATTTCCAGAGATTGAGGGCGTTGAACAGCCTGGATGAGGTGCTTTCGGTAGCAGGAGGATTTGGGGGGCTTTTGTGTTTCTCAGCAGAGTCACTGTTCACTTTGTGTTGCTCAACCAGGCCATACTTTAATTTCCAGTAAACTGCCAGGACGCGTTCACGTGCCTGAGCAGCAAAGATACATATGGACGCCTCAGGGTCATGCATTAAGCCCCCGAGAGCTGAAACAAAAGAGAAAATGTTGATTGGAAACTACAGAATTGTCATAAAAACTATTTATATCCAGAAGTGCACAGCACACTGGGGTCTTTGCATACTCACATTCAGCTGTCTAAAACACCATTCCTAGAGCCCTCCGCTGCATTTCCCCCTCATCTACAGCACCTGTAACATACCCCCCTGCTAGATGCTCTGCATCCTCCTACTCATCGGCAGCACCCCTGGAACACTACCATAAAGTACTTAAAAGTACTTGCCTGACAGGACTTTGTTATGCTTGATGCCTAAACATGTGCTGGGTGCTTCACAGGAACTAGTCTAGACACTGTGCAGGTCCTGAAGAAATTATGATGGAAGGCCTCAATACCGCAAGTTGTTCCATGGGGGCAGATGCCTCCACCTGCATGGAGCTTCACTGAAGTCAATGGATTCTGCATGAGCACAGTGGTCAGATCACGAGGAACAATTTGCAGGATTGAGGCATAAGTTCAGACAACACAACAAGTGAGGATAATAAAAGGGGAGTAGGAGAATGGTTACATTAAAAAGATCTCACATTAACTCCATGAGGCATGGATCTACAAATGCTCAGATGCCACTCTGGTGCATGTGATAAAAATATCTAGACAGACAGACAGACAGGCCAAGGAGTTAGTTAAATTAACTCACTTCTCCTAGGCAACATGGAAGAAGCGAGTTTATAGGAGGGAATCAGAAGATGGTGGTGCCATGGCAAACTGGTTAAGGGAGGCTGTTCCATGCATAAGGGAAGCATGGAAGAACGTACAAAGGCAGTAGTGGGAGAATTAAAAAGGGGGCATTCAAGCTGATGACAGTGGCATAGTAGTGGAGATGGAGCGTGAAAGGAGATCAAATCAAATATACAGTTTGGCGCTGACTGATGTAAGGCTCTGAAAGAAGCTTGAATTTGATATGGAAGGTGAAGGGGAGCTAGTGGAGGCATTACTAAGAAGGGGGATGATACAGTCATAACACAGAGATGGTTTTGGTCCAGGATTTTGGCTGGATTGGAGGGGGAATAAACTGAGTATACAGGGGACCGGACAGAAGGAGTTTGTTGTTATCAGTCTGGGAGATGATTAGGGAGTGGGCAAGTGCTTTTGCTATCGAAGCAAAAAGGAAGCAGCAGAATTTGGAAGAGTGATGGAAGAAGCAGCAACCTGATTTGGTCATAGCATGGATGTTGGAGAGGAGACAAAGATGATTCAAGGTTACAGGTCTGGTTGACAAGGAGGATGGTGGTGTTGCCTACAACATTGGAAAAAGGGAGTAGTAAGAGAGTTTAGTTCTGGTCATACTGAGTTTGAATTAATGGTGAGCCAACCAATATAAGATGTTGGAGAGTGTGTGTAAGAAAAGAGACTGAACTTTGAGAGATGGGTCCAGAGTGGATTTGAGAGTCATTAGTGTTGATAGAACTGGTAGTCAAACACATGCGATTGGGGGTGCCACCAAGAATAAAGCATAGAGGAAGAAAAGGTATAGATTCAAACTATTACCAATTCTATTTATACAGTTCTTGCACAGCAAGAGTACTGATCTTTGTGCATATAAATCCCAATGCCTCCTCAGACACACATACACACTCATCCAAGGCCATAGGAATTTAAAAATGAGGTATTTACTTACCATTACTTATGATGTCCAAATCTTTCATTCTCATCATGTTGTCCATGTGCATAACCAGGAACCCTGAACATGCCATTAAAAGCAGGGAATTCCCATTACTCTCCCACCCTCCGATAGGGACTTTCACAGTTTTTGTCTTTCACACAAGGATGCCCTCAGGTATTTGGACAAGTTCCTAAATCCTGAGATGGAGAAGCTAAGGAGATAGGACTTGATTAAAAAGCCCACTGAAGTCAACTGGAGTCTTTCCACTGACTCCAATGAGCTTTGGATTGGGGTCATACTGAGAGGCTGGCTTTCAAGATGATGACATACATTTTTGCAGAGAAATTCCTACAGGAACATCCAGGGGAATTTTGGAGGTTCCCACAGGATTAGTTGCTGATGGGTGGGGCCCTTAGGGGTATTCTGATAGCACAAAATCCAGGCGTGACTCCCGGTTCTGTATTGCACTCAGTACTAAATCCTATAAAGTCAAGAAATCAGGGTATCTGGCAAAAAGCAATTAACTTGCACTACTAGAGGGAACGGCGCAACAGATTGAAAAAGTGCTTCTATGGAATTTGCTAAAGAAATGCACATTTTTCTGTATTTACCTATGAATATGGCTGCAGCCCTTCGTACAGAAGGCTGTGTGCTGCTGAGGTAGCACTGGCTTTGGAACAAGAACCTTTGGACATTTTCCTGATGTTTCTTCACCTAAGACATCAATAATGCACAAAATGAAAGCTTAATGACAGGGATGGCCCGACACAACCCCTCATAAGCCTACCCACACAGCCTGATAAATGGGTATCTTCCTCTGTGTAAACCCTCCCTCAACCAAATCAACACACAGTTCTAACAATGAACCCAGAGATTACTTACAAGGTACTGACAGATTTCATCCACATCTTCTTGGTGGTTGTGCCAAGCCTTCCTGTTGCCCACCTGTTTAGGTAGTCTCCATTCCAGGAGTTGAGAACATTCATCCAAGTCATTCTTACATTTCTACAAGACAGGATAGAGTTCCCACAGTTAAAAGCCTGGGAACGGGCAATATTTTCCAACTGTTAATAACCGGCAATGAAAATGAATCTCCTGGAATTTCTTCTTCACAAGGTGATAGGGAAGCTCTATGTTTTTTCCAGAAGGAAACACATTAGAGTAGATAGATTAGGAGAAGATCCTACACTGAAAGGTGGAGATGGAGAAAGATGTCTGGGGATAGTGATGACTGAGGCTTGGAGCTAAATGACTGTAGGAACTTGCCTCAGCCATGTCAGGGTTGCCCTCTTGCAGGTGCAGAAGTAATGGGATCAAGCTGTCCAAGACATCCTCCTCTTTCATAAGCCCCTGACTCTTCTTCACCTTCTTGACCATTTTTCCAAACAAGGAAATGGCAGCAGAACGCACACTCATTCTCTCCTGAGAGAGAGAGACAAACAGAGGAAGTCAGGAAGACAGGGGTCTTGATAGTGAACAGTAGTACTCCTCTTGGTTTGTAATGAAAATTACTGCAATGTTTATGCTGCTCCATGGTCCATATTAGGGCTTTTGACAAAACAATTTTTTTTTTCGCAAGAAGAGCCTGCTTTCTGTGGAAAATGTGTTTTTTAACTGAAATATGTTGGCCAAAAGATTTAAGTGGAAAATGGGAATTGCAGTGCTCCACAGGAGTTGTAGTCTGTGCCTTGTATTCCCATTCTCCTCTATGGGCCAGCATCCCCAGTTGGATTACATTTCCCATAATGCAGCGGTTCTCAGACTGTGGGTTGGGACCCCAAAGTGGGTCACGACCCCATTTTAATGTGGTCGCTAGGGCTGGCTTAGACTTACTGGGACCCAGGGCCAAAGCCCAAGCCCAAGGGCTTCAGCCCTGGGCAGCAGGGCTAGGGTTGCCTAGGGCTGAAGCCCTTGGGGCGGGCTCAAGCTTCGGTCTCCCCTCCTGGGGTCCTGTAGTAATTTTTGTTGTCAGAAGGGGGTTGCGGTGAAATGAAGTTTGAGAACCGCTACCATAATGCATCACACTTTTGGTAAGGGAGAGCTGTGCAACATGGTGTTCGCGATGCATTATATACAGATACAGGGCTTGATCTTTCAAGGTGCTGAGTCCCCTCATCTCCTACTGACTTCATCAATAGCAGTTGAGGGCACTCAGCACTTAACAGGTCAGTATATATGATAAGAGCTGAAATCGCTCTTCTTTCCAGCCTCATTCGGTTGCACAAAGTGTGTAGTGTGACTGAATATGCCATGTACAACATGCGTAGCTGTGGCATAAGTGTATCACACCATAAACAGCCCCCATCACATGCTATAGTAGGGGCCTAACCTGTTAGGCATGGCTACAGCATGGGCTGTGCCTCCAAGTCATAGACAGCAGGGTCCACTGAGCTGGGACAGGCACAAGACAACTGTGGTGGGGCAGGAGCAAGAATGAAGGGACTGAAAGCAGGAAGAGTGACATTGTTTCACTTCCATTATTTGATACAACTGATTGCTGGTGTGCAAGGGACATGCTCCTCGGCTCCCCTTCCCTCATCCCTTTCACACACACCGTTGTCTTACATCATCAAAGAGGAGCCTAAGGGGACTGGTGATGCAGCCAACATAACTTGCTACATCCAGGCCTCTGAGAATCTTCTTCACATCAGCAAGAGCCTCCACAACCAGCCTCCCGTCCACTCCACACAAGCTGTTTATCATGGCTGGCACCAGGACCTTTATCTCCTATACAGAAGAAGTTGATGCAGTAACTACCCCCCCACAGTCTCACCAAGGATTCTGGTTTTCAGTTTAAAAAGAAAATAACCAATGTGAGAATTTTTCTAAATACTGAAAAAGCCCCCAAGAAAATGGCAAGGTTAGCTTAAAATGGTCTTTCCACAGAATTCATACCCTGTTCCCTGTAAATTACAGCCTATGTCACATTCTTTCCCTTCCCCTAATTCACTTCTTGGTCTTAGCTATGGTATGAGGCTTTTTGGGGGCTCACCATGTGTGAATATAGGAGGCAAACAATAAAAAAACAAAACAAAAAAAACCCTTTGAAACAAAGCGGTCATGAGGTTTTCTTTTCCCTTTTGCGTTTATTTCATTGCTAATGAAATGACTGATTTCTGCTCACATTTATGCCATGACAATTCAAATAAACGGATTTTTCTAGGACATGACCAGGCACTAAAGTAGCCAAAAATAGACAATGTAAAGGCGTAAAAGATGACATTGTATAATCCTAGCCCTTTTTAATATAATCCACTGGTTTTCAACCTTTTTTTCATTTGTGGAGCCCTAAAACATTTTGAATGGAGGTACAGACCCCTTTGGAAATCTTAGACATAGTCTGTGGACCGCCAGGGGTTTGTGGACCACAGGTTGAAAACCAGTGCTATAATCCATACACAGCCCTCAGACTGCATTTTATCCAATAATGCAGAAATTTATTTCTTACCCTGTCTCTAGTGTGCAGTGCTAGATACCCAATGAGCAGGGCCCTACCAAATTCACGGCCATGAAAAACGCATCACAGACCGTGAAATCTGATCTCCCCTGTGAAATCCGGTCTTTTGTGTGCTTTTACCCTTTACTATACAGATTTCACGGGGGAGACCAGTGTTTCTCAAATTGGGGGTCCTGACCCAAGAGGGAGTTGCAGGGGGAGTCGCAAGGTTATTTTAGGGGGTCACTGTATTGCCAGCCTTACTCCTGCACTGCACTCAGAGCTAGGTGGCTGGAGAGTGGCGGTTGCTGACTGAGGGCCCAGCTCTGCAGGCAGCAGCACAGAAGTCAGGGTGGCAATACCATACCACGCCATCCTTACTTCTGCGCTGCTGCTGATAGCATCTCTGCCTTTAGAGCTGGGCTCCTGGCCAGCAGCCACTTCTCTCCAGCTGCCCAGCTCTGAAGGCAGTCCCACTGCCAGCAACAGTGCAGAAGTACGGGTAGCAGTACCGCAACCCCTCTACAATAACTTTGCAGACCCCTCACCCAACTCCTTTTTGGGTCTGGACCTCTGCAATTACACTACCATGAAATTTCAGATTTGAATAGGTGAAATAATGACATTTATGATTTTTTAAATCCCATGACTGTGAAATGGACCAAAATGGACGTGAATTTGGTAGTGCTCTATCAATGAGGACATGCCTCTTCCTTGAAAGTTTCACTGATATCTGTAGTAGCATTTTCAAGTACATCCAGTTAAGAGGGTTTTTTATATGCTTTGCAAGGCTGAGATCTGGAGCAATATTAAATGCTGCTCACTGATCTCAGATCCAGATAAATGGTTCTGGGTCTGCTTTGAAAGGCTGGGATCTGGAGCAATTCTAGATGCTGTTCACCTAGCCTTGATCCAGGCCAGCAGTTCTCGTTCTGCACAAACAGGAATGGAATCTGTTTCACTTCCATCAGCAGAGAGAGTCACTCTAGATTTCTACTAGTGTTACTGATACTTCTGGAGTAATTACATGGATATTGATTGCGTAATGAAATGGATTCCATCTCACCTTCCCTGGCCAGTCTGCCATGGTGATCAGTCCTTTGACGCACAGCGCTCTGATAACTGGATCTGGGTCAGTCAGTCCTTTCAGCAGATGGAGCAAGGAATATTTTTCTGGGAGCCGCTTTGCCTGTGGCATATGGAGAAGCTAAAAAGACAAAGAGCAGGCCAATAACAGGCTGCAAAACAGACAGCTGTCTGTCTGTTCTCTGGATGAACATTACCATGAAATTGCTGTAAATGCTCCAGCATGTATGAAGTCTATTTGCCATGCCTAGAGGGGGAATGAAGCCTGCTCCTTGTGCTCAAGGCAGGTAAGAATCTCATTCCAGATGTTCATAGACTCTCTCTTTGTGGGCATGAAGTCTATTCCACGCACCAACAACAAGTGCAAAAACCATCCCATGTGTCTGCAGTGGGCATGATGCCCATTCCTTGGGCTGACTTTATGAGATTTTTGAGATTATGCAGGTGAATCATATGCTACCCAAGCCATGATCTCAGACCACTGGCCAGTGTGTGGGAGTCGGCGTGCTGGCCACACCCCCTTTGTGCAACTACTGACTGCAATGGGAACTCCGGTGCTCAGCACTTATGAACACTGGGCTACTTATTCAGGTGCCTAAAGACGGAGCGGGTACTCAAAGCCAGGTACCCACATTTGAGAATTTTGGCCTGTCTATAAAAGATATTTACATACTATAAACCTACATTTAGGAAAAGAGAGGGAGCACAAACCAAAGCACAGGACTAAAAGGTTTCTATTCTGGTCTCTGCCACAGACTTCTTATGGGACTTGGGGAGTTAAGGCCTTGTTGCCGCAGTTTCCCCATCTGTAAAATGGGGGTGATAACACTCATCTACCTCAATGTGCTGCGGTGGGGAGAAAAGTTCAAAGTGTCTTGAGAGCCTTAGAAGGAAGATGCTGTAGAAGGGCCACGTATTATCGCTATTTCTGACACATGCACCTAGTCCCTTGAACACTCTCCAGGGCTATTCAGGCTTTCCCCCAAAGCTCAGTGAATCAGATATAGGAGACACTTGGAGTCCCAGGTCAGCTGACCCGTCCAGAAAGGGAAGATGCAGCTCACGCTCTTTTGTACCACGATAGAGGTGAGCCAATAACTTTTACCTCAACGAAAAAGGCCCTCACTGTGAGCTTGTGCTGTTTATCACCTCGTTCGAGGAAAGGGACCAGAAGGTACAAGATCCGCCACAGCTGACAGCAAGAATAGTGGACCATGGCTCTGTGGGAGCAAACAGATGCCCTTATTACAGAGGAGGTGAGTCGGCGGGGGGAGCAGTTGGCAGAAGGGACGGATGGGAAGATCTGTCAAGAGCAAAGCTCTCGCCTCTCACCTTGCAAGCAGGCCTACCCCGCGATGGTGCTCCTCAGAGCTAGTGAGCAGTTCCCAGCCTCCCTCCTTCTCAACAGAGGTGAACTCGTAGTGGCATCCCATTTTTAGGAGAAGGGTCTTCACTGTCTTCACAACACAGCTGCAATCAGAGCAAAACCCGCATTAAAGCGACACCGGCCTTGCTCAGAGCAATCCTCTATCTCATCCCCCCAGATACCTGCACTGTGTCAAGATGGGACTCGCAGTGCCCTGCAATGTCATAGAGATGGCAACCCCAACCCTGCACTGCATGTCCAATGCACAGTCACTGCACTGAGGCCTAAAACAGGCAGCACGGCAACCAAGCCCAAGCCCGCACTGCTCCCATGCGGCACCTGCAGTGCTATAACTGAGCCGTTGAGCCCAATGCCATGCTGCGGGTAAGCGTGCTGCACATAGAAGAGACTGCGCTATAACATATCAGTGACACTCCACCCTCCACAGCACACATGCATGGAGCTGTAACATCACTGTTTGTAAGAGAGAGGAGCATTGGGGTGCTGAGGGGTGACTTCACTGGTGGGAGCATATGGAAAGCATGGAGCTACGATAGAGTCTTATAGATTATTATTTATTTGTATTACAGTAGCACCTAGGAACCCCAGTCCTGCACTAGAACCCCATTGTGCCAGGTGCTGTACAAAGCAAGAAATGAAAGACGGTCTCTGCTCCAAACAGGTTACATCTCAGCATGAGACAAGACAGACAGACAGAGCTGGGGGAGCACAAGGAAACAATGAGCCAGTACCAGTCAGCGGTCTCAGCACCCCAGCAACCTGACTGTTGTCGAGTTTTTTGTAGGCATCATGGCAAAGGAGCATTTGAAGAAGGGATTGGAAATAGCTTGGCAGATGTTTATGGGGAGCACCACCCATGTGGCAGGGTCAGTGAAGGTGCTTGTTTGACGGAGGCTGGCACTGGGGGGCTGATTGGAGGAAAGAGTCGACCTCTTGATAGTGAATGAAAGATGATATGGATAAGGGATGGTGTCCCTAGCCTCTGTTTGCCAGAAGCTGGGAATAGGCGACAGGGGATGGATCACTTGATGATTACCTGTTCTGTTCATTCCCTCTGGGGCACCTGGCATTGGCCACTGTCAGAAAACAGGATACTGGTCTAGATGGACCTTTGGTCTGACCCAGTACGGCCGTTCTTATGATAGGGAGGGTGGGGGCAAGCCATAAAAGACCTGGAACATGATGACAAGTAACCTATACAGACAGCTGAACCCAGGGAGGAGTCTGATATATGCAGTTAGCATCTCGTCCTTTCAGTAGTTACCATGCAGGGATGAGCTCCTTCCTGGACACCCTGCTGTCGGGCAGGCCGAGCCCAATGGTATAGTACACCTGAACAAGCAGAGCCATCAGGAGGCGGGGATAGAAGCGTGTCACCGTCCGTGTGCACATGGATACGGATAACACCTCGCACAGAGCGCTGGCTGCCTGAAGGAGGGAAACAAATGCAGCTAAAATCCTCTGCCTCTCCCCAGCCCTTCCATTTCATAGCCAGTCCTCGGCTGCATGGACCCCAGCAAGGCTGCTTAGCCCAGGGCTTTGCCAGTAAGAAGAGGTCGTATTGTTTTGTCATGGTACCCCCACCCCTTCGCTTAATGCTCTGCATTGCCATGCAGGAGACCAGGGTTTCAATGCCAAAGAAGAGGCAGCATGGCCTAATGGACAGAGCACTGGACTGGGATTCAGGAAACCTGGATTCTGTTCCCAGATTTGCCACTGGCCTACTGGGTGACCTTAGGCAAGTCACTTTCCCACTCTTTGCCTCAGTTTCCCCATCTGTAAAATGGGGACAACGATACAGACTTCCTTTGGAAAATGCTTGAGTCCCACTGACCAGGACCAGCTGTATCTGAGGCTGCTATCGAAGTGGTGTGCTCAGGCCTCGGGGAGATGAAGCACTATGGAGATGGGAGGCAGTGCACCCACCCTCTGACAACGGAGGCAGGAGCTAGCCTGCTTGGACCCTGAGAAGGAGAAAAGAGGAGAGGGAGGAGGTGGAGTGCTGCAGACAGTGGGAGGAGACTGACTGCTCAGTCCCTGTTGGGGGAACAGAGGAAATGGCACCAGTGAGGTCCCCTCCAGGTCATTAAGTAGCAGCTTTGGTGGGCTCAGCAGGGAGCTTTGTCCAGCCGTGTATGACAAGATGGCTGGTGTCTGGGACACAGCATTTCCTGCGGAAGGCAAAGAAATGGAAAAAGAGAGCATTTTCAGGGCTCTGCCAGAGATACAGGGCAGCGCTCCCCATCCCTTCCCCAGGGAGAATTCACAGCAATATCTCTCTCTCAGACGTGGACCTCTCTCCTCTTTGAAGAGAGGGGAGAGTCATGTGTGAATTGTTTCTTACAGCTAGAGGTATGATGAAGGCTCTATCCTCAGAGGTACTTGGCCTCTCCTGAAGCTCCTTCAGCAGCACATCCAGAAGTCTGTGGGAGTGACAGATTGCCTCTGTTTTGGCCAGTGTTCTACACATCCCAGCTGCATCTCTACGAGTTGAGAGAGACAGTCGCACGCTGGATCGGATACATATAGCTCTGCCACACCACAGTCTGACTGGACAAATGACACCTAAACTAGGGTCAGGGGCTCCATCAGAGATATGGTGACTACAACGAGGCCTCATCCCAGATACCAAGGAAACAAAACTATGTACCTAAAGCAGTAAGTGACCAATGTTACATGTTCCATCACCTTGAGATAACATGGTGGGCTGAGACCACTGTCAGACCTGCAGTCTGCTATAAGATTACCAGCCATATTTTTTACCTACAAGATACAGTCAGGTCACACACATGTGAGGTTGTCACAGATGATTGCTGGTTCTACACATATACCTGGCCACACTGCAGACCTAGCGTCTACAGTGGGTTGGGGATGTACAACCCTTGCCATGAACAGACCATTACTGCCTGCAATGTGAGGGGGCTCCTAGCCCACTGGGTCCTGCTACCACCGGTATGAGATCTCCCACTCTTGGGAAGGATCGTCACAGAGGTGGAGACAAAGCAACTCTGGCAATATTTGCAGTCTTTAGATTCCCTTAATCCTGTGTGTAGAACTGGGTATGGGACTGAAGCTGCCCGAGTGGCACTGGTTGATTGTCTCCTGGCTACAGATGAAGACAGCACGTCAGCTGCCTTCGATATGGCTGATCATGAAGTGTGCTTAGGAGTAGATGGAACTCATTTGAAGTGGCTTTGCTCCTATATACACGGGATGGCTGAGAGGGTGAATATGGGGAATAGTTTGTCCACCCCCAGACTGATCTTCTGTGGAATCCTGTAGAGTTCTGCTCTCATTTCTAGTTTCATGTGTACACAAGGCTACTAGGTGGGTGACAAAGGAAACATGGGCAATGGTGCCTGCTCTTTGTGGAGGATACCCAGCTGTATATCATCATTACAGCTGATTCGCTGGTGAATGGGACTGGATGGCCCCGTGTCTACAGGAGACTGGAGCTTGGATGAGGCTGAGCTGGCTGAGATTCAGCCCAGGCAGGGCAAAGAGATTGTTAGAAGGTTGTGGGACACAACCAGAAAAACCTGTCTAGAATCACATCACCTCCACTAACCTCAATGGAGGACAGCCATTATTTCTGAGTCAGCGTACATACAGCTCTGGGGTCATGCTAGACTCAAGGCTACTACTGAAGCCCAGGGCACAGCCATGCCAAAGGGCACTTTCTCATCTTGCTTGGTAAGCCAAGCGTGACCTTTGGTTTTGGACATGGGAATTTTGCTGATCTTATCTGTCACCTTGAGGTTAGACTCCTGTAATCCACTCGCCCCTTCAGGCTACACCTTGATACCATTCAGGAGCGAAAGCTTGTCCAGAATGCAGCAGTTCATTTCCTGAATGGAGGGAAGCACATCACCTTGGTGTTCTTGGAGCTGCACGTGGGCTTCCAAGTGGAATTCCAGGTGTTGGTACTGTGACACTGCACCCCATATTCTTCACAGTGATATTATGATGATATGATTATGACATTGTTATGATGTATTTTATGCAAGGTAGGTCATGTGAGATATTGAAAAGGCTATGATTTGCTGAATATGATTATCCTATTTGTACGCAGGTATCATTTTTGTATCTGAAGTTAGGCATATTGACTATGTATCTGTATTTCAAATGTGTTTAACCTGGGGAACGCCCACTAGACAAAAGGCTCTCAGTCTAGATGGCTGGCTGGGAAGGGCCCATTAAAGTTAATGAGCCATTAGAGAGAACAATAGGCCTTCGGAGAAGCTTATCTCCCACCTGGGGAGGCTTCCTGAGGACTCTACAGACAGCCTCCGAGTAATAGCTGCTATGACACTACAGGTACATGTGACCTGGTCACCTAGTGCTGGACTCCATCTTGGGATGTCAGTATTTTTCCACTGACTGGCATGGGAACCAAGCTTTGAAACAAAGGATTCCTGCCATATGCAAAAGCTATATAAGCAGGGGAGTGACATCATCAGGGTTCTTCACTAACTCCCTCACCCAAGGAGACTCCTGGAAACATCTGAGGAACAAAGACTGAACTGGGAGAAGTGCTGGACCCAGACTAAAGGGATTTTTAGCCTGTGAATGGAGCACCTGGGGATTTCAAGCTGTAAGCAAGTGCAGCTTGCCCCTTAAGAATCTACAGCCTGCTTGTATCATCACTTAGGATGAGAATTTGCTATCCTTATCAATCTATGTAGTATATTAAGCTTAGGTTGTGTTTTTTGTTTATTTGCTAGGTAATCCGCTTTGATCTGTTTGCTATCACTTAAAATCTATCTGCTGTAGTTAATAAACTTGTTTTTGCTTTATCTAAAACCAGTGTGTGGAAGTCATAACTCAGGGCAGAAAGCGGTGGTATATTCCTCTCCACATTGAGGGAGGGGGCGAATTTCATGAGCTTACATTGTACAGTTCCCCCGTGCAGTGCAAGATGGTATAATTTTGGGTTTACACTCCATAAAGGGTGTGTGCCTTATGAACTGGGAGATGCCCTAGCTGGAGCCTTCCCGTGCAGTAGCTGGTCAGAGCATCTGCATGTAACTGCAGCTGGGTGTGTCCCTACCTGTATGTGTGCTGGTGAAAGTGCAGGCTGAAGCCTGAAGAGAGCTTGTCAGCTTGTCACAGCAGTACAGTGTAAAAGGGAGCCCAGGCTGGTGGGTCAAGGGGGCTCAGTGGTAACCCACTTCCAGATGGCACCCCCAGGGGAATCCATCACAGGTACCAACAAAGAAAGCGCTGTATGTCTGGGTTACCTGGGAGTCCATCTCTCCCCATAACATATTGCCATAGCTGCAGCTTCTGAAAGCCCTCAAGCTGCAATGCCTTTGATACAGAACAGTGGGAGCTGTGGAATGTATTTTCCTTGTTGGTCTGCTACAGCCTGGACTGGTCACCCTTCGGAACACACACCAAAGCCCATCTTTTACTCTGGCTGTTTGGGGAGGAGACAGGATAAGGGTTGAAGAGGGTTATTCAATGGCCTGGGGAAATCATGTTTTGGGACTGTATCTGACGGTGGTTGTGGGGGGCAGGAGCAATGGACTTCAGCCATCTACTGTGACTCCCCCACCCCCAACAACTACTGTGAATTTTAAGTTGGGGTTGAGGCATCCAGAGTCTAGGGAGAGCATGTCCAGCAATGGTACCAGTGCACGCAAGAACCCATGTACACATGCAGATTTTTGTTTTTCAAACACAGGCAGCTGTACATGTGGTCATGCACCAATTATGCAGACTGAGAATTTAGCCCCAGGTGCTCTCCTCAGTGGGATTTCCCCCCTTCCACTCATTCCAAGCAAGCGAGTGGCACACATCGAATGGCACAGTTAGTAAATATCACATAGGGCGTCTGGGCAAATCTGTGATTCCTGCCATTATGAGATGGATGGAGAAGAAGCTTCCTGGGATGGAAGCCGGAGAGGGTCTCATTTCTCAGTGGTTAGTGGTGTAATCGACCCTTGGCAAGAAAGACATTTTCTGCACAACAAGGAAGCTACTGCCCGTCTGAGACATCTCAGGAGGAGAGGAAAGAATAAGGAACCCAAAGACTGAGCTCTCAGTATCCTGGTCATTAGGAAGTTTCATACCTGTCCAGCGGGAGTGGACACTTTAGAAGGGCTGTGGACACTTCTTCCATGAAAGCACGAGCCAGGAGGCATAAGGCCATCATCACTACCTGTCTGGCATGGGAATGATGGATGGCTCTGAGCTGGGAGTGGATCCTGTCCACAATCTTTGGCACCTAGAAGAAAACAATACAGCTTAGAGAATGTGCGCGCACGTGTGTAGGGGGTTCCTTTTGGGGTAAGAATCGGAGCAGAATAGGGCAGACACTATTAATGAGAGCAATTCCACCTTCCTGGAGAGCTCATCAAGCATCATTATAGAAGACCTCTTACATTGCCTGGTCCTCCTCCTGGCCAACGCAAGGAGTGTTCCTAGTGATCAATTCTTTAGTGTTTTGTAGAAGAGATTGATAGCTACAAAGTTGAAGAGCAAATCAGTAGGACTTCTTTAACCAGAACAAGAGGGAACTGCAGCAGCTTGAAGAGAACTTCCAGATGCAGTCTCCAAGTCCCGAGACAATGGAACAAAGGCTCATTTCCCAGCTTTAGACAGTCCACTTGCAACACTTTAAAATATCAGCATCACAATGAAGAAAGAGTCCCGCTGATGGTACCCCAGGACAGGAGATTCTAAATGCTCCCCAACTCCCAAGAGCCAACTACCTCCATCTGTATCTTCTGCTTGTACTTCTCCAGGATTACATTCAGAATAGTCTTTGATGCTTCAATGGTGCTCTCATTGGCCTCCTTCAAGCTTTCTACAGCTGTCAGTAGAAGGTCTGCCATCTGGTCTGGACTGAGAAATTGTCCAAATCTCTGGACGAACACAACCAAAGCACCTGATGTAGGTGACCCAGCTGGACACCCACTCTGCCGCTGGCACAATTGATAAGCAAAATCCAGACAAAGCCAAGTTTGGCTTTTTTCAACTTATTTAAGAATGAGCTGCCTCCAACAATTTCAAGATCATTCAACCATACCAATGCTTCACGAGAGTTCAACTGCTCTGGTGTGTGATGCATTCAGCCTTTGACTTTCTCCTGAGCCGCGTGTATGGGATACTGTAACCAAATACCCTGGGGAGTATTATTTAGTCACTGCTTCAAACCAAATACCCCTGTAGATATTGTATAGTCACTGCATCAAACTATTCAGTTAGTGAGGCCAACCAAGCTTCATTGGTATTTTCTTTTGTGCTCACTGAGCCTTAGATAAAGGACAGGTAGTTCTCCTCTAAAATATAGATGAAAGAAAAGTATTATGGCTGACAGGCTCTGAGCAACAGCTGGTCAGGAATTTTCTGTTCAATTTCTCCAGAAAATTAAATTTTTCCACAAGAAAAAAAAATTGAAATGTTTCAGTTTGACATTAATCTGTATCCACCTGTGCTGCCGCACTACCTCATGGGAGTTCAGGTACCGTCATTTTCCTCTATGGGCTTGGTTACATCTCCCATGATGCACCCCGGATTCCCCTCTGGCTGAACTGCCACTGTGCATTATGGGAGATGTAATCCACCTGGGAATCCTGGCCCATGAAGGAGAATGGGGGCAAGAGGCACCCGAACTACAACTCCCATGAAACACCGTGGCAGTTTGACGCAATTCAATGTCAAACTGAGCCAAAATGAAGTATTTTGACATTTCCAAATTGAAATAATTTGGAACTTTCCATTCTGTGAAAAAACATTGATATTTTAATTTTTCCATCCCAATTTGGGATGAAAAATGTTGAAATATCAGAATTTTCCATAGGACAGAAATTCCTATTTTCAGCCTGCTCTGCTCTGCACTGTATACTGACAGGTACAACACTGGGAACACACCTGCAGCCAGAAATACTTTTCATTACAGCCTGCGTTGAGGATTCACCTTAACAATTTCAGAGATATTCTCACAAGTCCTGGTGGGCTCGTAGATACCCAAGATCTCTTTGGGCATTTGATGTAGCACTGCTGTCACAGACCCCATCTTCCTCTCAGGTTCTAGGAGAAGACAATACGTTTGGGAAAGGTGGAGAGAGTCCAGAGGAGAGCAACAAAAAAGAAGTCAGGTTTTCTAAACCTTTTATATAAGGAAAGGTTAAAAAAACTGGGCATGTTTGAAAAAAGAAGACTGAGGGGGTGGGACCTGATAACAAGTATGTTAAGGGCTGTTATAAAGAGGGTGGTGAAGAATTGTTCTCCATGCCCACTGCAGGTATGACAAGTAATGGTCTTAATCTGCTGCAAGGGAGATTTAGGATAATACTAAGAAAAACTTTCTAACTCTAAGCACTGCTAAGCTCTGGAATAAGCTTCCAAGGGAGGATGTGGAATCCCCGTCCTTGGAGGTTTTTAAGAACAAGTTGGACAAACACCTGTCAGGGATGGTCTAGGTAAACTTAGTCTTGCTTCAGTGCAGAGAGCTGGACTTCATGATTCTAAAGGTCCCTCCAGCCGTTCATTTCATATGATTCTATATTTGAAAGGCTTCCCTTTTTGCCCTTAAATGACTGGCTTCCTCCCACTCTCATTCATGTTCCTGAACCATAGCTGCACTACAGGCTTGAAGTCACAGTGCTTGAAGGAGCAGCAGGTCTATTGCATAACAAACACCCTGCCATGGGAAATATGGATGTATGGGGAGGCAGACACTACATCACTAGCTTCCTAACAGCCTTATCCTGTTCCCTGCTAGAGAATATTCTTCACTGTCTCTTTCCTTCAAAACACTACACACTCACAGTGACTTACAAATAGCTTCGTTCCTGGGGCATACTCTGCCCTTACCCCCTCTGCAGAATATACCCCTTTTAAATGTAACCTTCATTAACAGTGGCTCTGCTCTCCAGCCATCCCTCCATGAGTATTATAGTGCCACCCATCATCTCAGCACCTGAGCACTTCCACAGAAAATCAACAGCAGCAGCAAAGTCCCTAGAGCAGTGGTTCCCAAACTTGTTCTGCCGCTTGTGCAGGGAAAGCCCCTGGCGGGCCAGGCCGGTTTGTTTACCTGCCGCGTCTGCAGGTTCGGCCGATCGCAGCTCCCACTGGCCGCGGTTCGCTGCTCCAGGCCAATGGGAGCTGCTGGAAGCAGCGGCCAGTACATCCCTCGGCCTGCGCCGCTTCCCGCAGCCCCCATTGGTCTGGAGCAGCGAACCGCAGTCACTGGGAGCCACGATCGGCTGAACCCATGGACACAGCAGGTAAACAAACCAGCCCGGCCCGCCAGGGGCTTTCCCTGCACAAGCGGCGGAACAAGTTTGGGAACCACTGCCCTAGAGGGCTCTCACCTAAAGACCTATTGGGGTTTCTGAACTAATCCATTTATAGCATAGAGAAGGGAAGATGGCCATCTGCTTACAAGCTGTGTTCTAGACTAGTTCTCCAAGACGACGCCTGTTCCTACAGGGTTAGGGTCCAGCTGTTCACAGGCAGGAGCTTTGGGTCCTCTGAGTTCGGAAAGCCCCCTCTTACCCTTTTGGCACCACATGAGGGAGTAGAGGAAATACAAGCATTCCATAGCCTGGTGGCCAATCTCCTTCTCTGGGTCACCAACATGCAGGGCCAGCCGTCCAATCAGGAGCCTCAGCCTGGGGAATTCGTGTGACATCTGAGTGAAAATCAAAGGGGGAAGGAAACAGTGTGCTGGTTTGGTGGACAAGGAGAACCTGTCATCAGTGGCCATAAATATCCCACATGAGGGGAAGAGAGCATGGCCTAGGGCCATTCTTCCTGGCGTCAGGCTACCAGGGGTCAGAGATCACTCACACAGAACTTAGGACTCTCGGCTGCTGCTTGTACAGGCAGACACTGGTGCTCACAGCCCTCGCTCGCTCATGAGCTTTCTCTGATGTCATCCAGGGGGCCAAGTGCTGCAGGAATAAGCAAGGGAGGCCTGTGTTAGAAACTGCAGAACAGGGGCCTGTGTTGCAGTGAACCCCTAAAGCTGCTCTCTCTCTCTGACCTGATCACCACGGTATTAACCAGACAGGCTGTCTGAGTCCTGCTCCCCTTCAGGATTTGTGTCATGGACAATTCCCCTGACACATACCCTATTCAGAGGTAAATCTGGCTTTAGCCCCATACGGTTCACCTCTGTGTTCATCAGGATTGCAGTGTCCTGTAATCAGCCCACTGCGTTGAGGGACTGCTGCAGTATTCCATCCCTCCAAAGGGCTGGTCCCATTCTCCTTCTGAGCCCTCGGTCATGTCCAGAGAATCAGAGAAGACTCAGGCAGATCTCACCTCCCCCTTCCCTGGACCTCAGGGACTTTCTAGGTAGGAAGCAAGAGGGTTGAATACCACTGAATACCACTCCCCCATCGGTGGATCACTCAATCCCTCTGGAGAGGAAGGGAGAAGTGGATCCCTCTGCACCAGAGAGCCATTCCTACTTTTCCACGTCTGATTGCCTCTGTAGGAAGGAAAGGGAGAGTCTTTGCTATTGCGCTTCTGGTTTCAAACTCCACAAGCTAGACAGGAGACCCCAGAGTTAATGCTCCACAAGCTGATGCTAGAGACCCACCTTCCATTCCCACTCCTCTGGGAAAGGGACGGGGAAAGGGAGAGCTTTGCCATAGCTGTCAGCGACTGGGAGGAAGGACAAAGGGAGTCCTTGGCTGTGAAGAACAGGACGAGCCTCCTGAAAAGTGATATCAAATTTCCTTTCCCTTGTTTTTCTTTCCACTGCCCTGAAGCAGCCAACACTACACATGATCTCCACTCTAGGGAGCAAGACATAGGGTGAAGACAGACAACAACAGAAACACAAACCCTCCCGTCTCTCCCTCGCACCCTCCCCTCCTCACACTGCCACAAGATGGCAATGCCCCCACCCTCTGCCCGTACCAGCTCAATGCTGCTTACATCCAAGAAGTTCTGCAGCTCAGCTGGGTTTGGTTTCTCTGACAGGAGAGCTCCCAGCATCACTTCCAGGGCATCCACAGTCTGGTTGTACAAATCCTGAAAAGACGAAGAAGAGCCGCAGCACTTGGCATCAGACAAAGCCCGTGATGTCTAGGAGCCTGTCTGTGGGGGTCTTGCGACACCACACACACACACACACACACACACACACACACACACTTTACAAGCTCTGCTTCAGACCCCTCCATTGGCTGTTACTGCCAGGAGGCCGGATATGAAACCAACTAAGAAGGCTCCTCCTGCAGCATGGCATAGGACACTGTTCATGACCCAAAGCCCAGCAAGGACTCAGCTTCGTGGTGTGTAATCGTCTCAGCAGGGTGGAGAGAGCTCCTCGTTGCTCTGTTATCCCCAGTCTTTTTTTCACCTCACACAACGCACATGCCTCTTACTCACCAGACACCAAGGGGGAAGCTTTTCCAATCAGCTCTAGGAAAACCAAACTTCCCTGGAGACAGTACTTTGATGTGGTGTGAAGGCTTGGGCGTGCCAAAGACCCTGTGAGCTATGCTGGTTAGAGCTGTAACTCCTGGGAGGGACACCCAAGCTGGACATGTCAAAGGGTGGGGACCAGATGAAAAGCAGTCCATGGGTCCTCCAGGTTGGGAGTCGAGTGATAGGCCAACCATCTATCCTCCTAGAAAGGAGTAAGCTACAGAAACACAACTTCCCAAAGTTCTGCAGAAAAAGAGATGGAACTATCTGGGCCATGTGTTAAGAATGAAGCCAGTGTGTCTGCCGTGGCAGGCGTGCCATTGGGCAGCTGGAAGAACACGGGAAAGGGGCTGCCTGAAAGAACCCCTCCATCAAACAGGATCTCGAGAGGGAACCCTATGGGACGTAACACATGGAGGACATGCAGAGAGTGGATACACAGGGATGGCTGAGCCTTGTTTGTGCCTACGCAACATTTGATGGCGCAGGAAGGATTCAGATTCAGGTTCTAGGCAAGCCAAGGGAGTGGGTGTAAACCAACCAAAAAACACAGAGGCAACGTGGTCAGAGGAGGACAATGAATTACCTTCACATTTACTTTGTGGCCTTCCTGCCTTTGCAAGGCCTCGATTGAGGGCAGGGCAAAGATGCTGGTAACGCAGACAATGACCACATCCAACTTCTCTTTACCCTCCAGAGGCGGCTTCGCTTTGCTAGTAGAAAAATAAGCACCCATTGGAATTCCCGCTGTGGAAGAGGCACCGGAACTTTCATTCTGTCACTGTGGGGCCGTAAGAAAGGACGGGAAAACATGGCTGGCAGAGGTTTGTGCTAATGCTTTCAGCATAAAGGAGCAGCGTGGATGAGAACAGCAGGGACCGGGCTAATTATTATTGTTATTTGTGTTACAGTCGTGCCTAGAGGCCATAACTGAGATTTGAGTCCCATTGTGTTAGGTGCCATACAGATTTAGCGACAGGCCCTGCTTATAATCGAATTACCCAAGACAGGCAGAGGAAGTATCATTACTACCCCCATTTTACAGAAGGGAAATTGAATCACTGACATGCCCACTCAGGAGTCTGTGGCAGAGCCAGGAAGTGACCCCAGTCTCCAGAGTGCCAGTCCAGGGCCATAACCAGGAGACCACCTTTCCTCGTGTGCTGGCAGAGTGTAGGACTGGCATCGGGGAAAGCAGCAGGGATGTGGCTATTCTGGCATCCTGTATCGTTGCTGGTGGGAGGCTTAGTCCACACTCACAGGGGAACCTCAGCAAACATCTGGACAGAGCGGGAGGGGAGACTCCATTCAGACACCATTCACTGTAACAAGTGCTTGGATTCAAGATCCTGCATGTCAGTCTGAACAACCCGCCCAGCCAGGCGGCGAGCGAGGTGAGTGCTCCCCGTTCTGTCCCTCTGAATGCTCGGCAATGGGAGCTGGACGTCCCTCCTGGGAGGCTGGGATTCCTGGCTCTACAGAGTCAGGGCGAGACGTCCGAGTACCTGCAGTCTGTGATGAGCAGCATCCCCTGACGGCGCACGGCACTGGAGTGCGAGTCCAGCGAATTCTGCGGCAGCGATTTAATGTGCTTCTGTGAATCACAGAGGAGACAAACGTAGTGATGAGCTCCTGGCAGCCCTGCCAACCCCAGTGTTTGTCCCTCTGCCCTAACAAGGGGATGACCCCAATCTCCAGAGAGCACAGGGAGGGTAGCTAACCCCCAAGGCCAGACCAAAGTCCCAGCCAGGCCCCCCAAGTGAATAAATCCATAATGAGCAGCCGACCCAATCACTCCCCTCTCTGACCCTCTCGCCCTGTGTCCCCGCTTGACAGTGAAAGTGAGCTGGGGCAAGTCCATTCTCTAACTGGGCCAGGGATAGAGCTTTCTCGGTGGAGAGTCCTCTGCTGAGGAATTTACCTCAGGAGATGTAGGCCAGAGCCACTCACTGGCTACCTCTAAAGTACTCTGCAAGGCTCATTTATTCCAGTTGGTTTATTCTTGACCATTTTCTGGGCCTCCTCTTGGATTCTGCATTAACTCCCTCAGGGAAGAGATCACTTGAACTAGGAGGTGGCTTGCCCGAAAGTTTGACTTGGTGCCAGGTTGGTCTGCTGCTGCCTGGGCAGCACAGATGGGCTGGTTGGATCTCCTTTGTGACCAGCTAACGCTTAGCGTTCTGGCTTTTGTATGGTGCTTGCAATAGAGTCCTTCCAAATTAAATACACAAAGACATGCATTGGAACAGTGCTCCTGTGTCAGGAAAACTCACCACCCATGTGTGGCCCTTGTGACAAAGTTCTGTCCTTGACTCCGTGGGTCCTGCGTTTCCTGGCGGATTTTGCTAGCCTCAGAGGCTCACTGTGACCCTCCACATAGCCCTTCTCTCTCTAGAGGCAAGGGTCACAGTCTACTGAGCCATTTTCATCATAAGCCAGCAAGGGAGGTGAGGAGAAACAACCCTCCCTCAAACAGTCTCTGTTGTCTCCCAGTATCAGTGATTAATCAGGGAGGGGAGAGGGGGAGCCCAGGCCCGCCCTCTACTCCGGGCTCCATCCCAGGGACCCTAAACTTAGCAGCTATGGAAGCTGACTTTTTGGAAATAGGGCGTGTACAATTCCCTGGGCTACTTCCTCACAGCAGCCCCTACTCAATATCTTCTTCACAATTACCTCAGGGCCTCCTTCCTTGCACCTGATATGGATTCATACTACTTCATTCCTCCAACAGCACAGCTCCCACCTATAGCTCCTGACACCCACACCTCACTGACTAACTGGGAGGCTTTTAACTAGTTCCAGCCAGTCCTTGATTGGTTTCAGGTGTCCCAATCAATCTAGCTGTCTCTCCTGCCTTCTAGAAGGCTCTTAATTGGCCCCAGGTGTCTTGATTAACCTGGAGCAACTGCCATTTGGTTACCATGGTACCAGGGATTTGTTTAGCCTGGGGCTAACATACCTGTTCCTCACTACTTTACTGTAGCCATCTGGCCTTGCCCCATCACACCCTCTATAGCTACTCCTCCCTCTACACTAACCTCTGGTTATTCAATGAGCACCTTTATTTGGATAACATGGAATTGCTTAATTAATACCCACAGCTCATTGCTTCTGGAGTGTCTGAGCCCATGCCTGTCTCATCTGTGCTCTCATAAGGCAGGTTAACAGCAGCATTCCTTGAAATTCTAGATATAGCTCATCCATCCCACTCTGTCACATGGGCAGATCTTACTCACCACAGTCTGCTTGACAACCATGAGTTTCTGGCTATGAAGGGAGTTCGTTTTCTGTCCGTGCCCGCTGACATCCCTGCCGAGTTCCCTTCTTGGATCGTGGACCCACCCAAGCAAGGAAAGAACATGTGATATTAGTGTGGAAAGTTGACAAACATCAGTCATTAAACACTTCTCCCATCAAAACACCTCCTGAAGATTCACACATTCTCTGTTGTGAGGAAATTATTAAGTACACACGTGCACACACCCCTACAGAAGTAAAATCAGACCACAAGCTACTTGGCCCCCGAATGTGTGTGCTGGTTGGACAGAATGAGGTCAGAACCTTAGGCACTTAGTCCAGCTAGGCATTTATGCAGTACTTCTGAGTGCATGATAAATGTCATGGGATGGTTGGATTAAAGTGCATAGAAGTGTGAGGGGAGAGAGACACTAGAGACATGGCGCATGTTCCTACCAGCTTATTGCAATCATTCAGTGCCACCATCTCCAGTGCCGGCTGCACTTTGTCCTCCTTTTCTCCCACATCCTGCCTTATTGTCCCACAAGCTTCACTGGGATTTTCTGAATTTGATAAAAAGGGAGAGGGTAAAATTCTGCAGTAGCTGGTTAAAAGGGGTGCATGGTGGAAAAAAGAATATAGAAATACCTGCTGCTCCTCCCTCTCTGGCATTCACAGGAGGCTAGTCTTGTATTTAAGACACAGAACTGGGAATCAAGAGATGAGGGTTTAATTCTCAGCTCTACCACAGACTTCCTGTGTGATCTTGGGCAAGTCACTTAACTTGGGTGCAGTGGAGAGAGGTGGCTGTCTGGAAGCCAGTCGCAGCTCCCTGATTCTCAGATGCCTCGTTCTGGTGCAAGATAAAGCTGCAGTGGAATGTGGCTTATGCTGCTGACTTAAAGGCCCTTAGGAAGTGGGTGGAGCCTCATAATGCCACACCACCTCTCCACGCCTTCTTTACCACAGTCCGGTAATGCCTGAAGAAGCATCTCCAGCACAGGAAGTGCATGCAGCAAAAAAAAACTTGGCAGACAGGAGAATCCAGCCCAGTCTCTCTCCGTATCTCAGTTCCCCATCTGTAAAGCGGAGATGATAACCCTTCCCACCTGAGGGGGACGCTGTGAGGACTGAGGTTAGGATTTTCCCTGGGGGTTAGGAATCCAATTCCCACTGAAAGCCAATGGGTGTTGAGTGCCTGCGGCACCTTTTCAAATTGGAGCCTGATCAAAGAATGTTTGTGTGATATTCGAAGGCACTGTGCCGTTGGGGCCATACAAGCACCTTGGTAGTTAAGACGCAGTTGGGCCCAGGGCCTCACAATGCCATTTCTTTGGAGATCTCTCTGGTTGGAGGTGCCGCAGCATCTAATGTTTATGTGAGGATGTTGTACGCATAGGCCTCTCACCTTCCCCAGACACACATCGCTCCTCACCGTCAGAAGTGGCCTGTGCGGTTCAGTGCTCCGACAGGCCATCATGTAGAGCATTCTTGGTCACCACTTCCTCCAGTCCCAGAGGGCACAGCTGGGTCATCAGGACATCAGCTGACTCCTCACCTCCAGTGACCAAACTCTTGGTACCTTCCTCCCCCTCCTGGGTCATAGGGGTATGTTCTTGGATCCTCAGAGCAGTGCCTGACTCCTCACCTACATGGACTGGATTCATGTTCTCTCGCTCCCAAGACTTGCTCAAGAGATACTGTTGGCTCCTGTGGTCTATGCCTGACTTCTCCTCTCAAGCATCAGGCTAAGGTGTCCCAATGAGCCACTTGCACCTTCTTGAAGGGGAGTGTCCATGTACACATGCAGCCTTCCTGTAACAGAATCAGGAACAGTCATTTTACCCCAGCTTGTTATGGTAAACTACCAGATGTCACTGCTTTGAATATGCAAATGAAGCAGTAGTGCAATCGATGTCATAACCACGTGTTGAATAGGTACTGGTGATGAAGCCAAGACAGCATCTAATAGCCAATCAGTTTCTTGCTTTGGACAATCACTGAAGTGTAAGTGCTGTGATACAGGAGGGTCAGGGAGCAGTGGGAGGTGGTAGAAGGGAAGTATATAAACCCTAGGTTAATTAAGGCGTGGTTCCCTGTAGACTAGGGAGGGTTGCTACGGGTTAATTGGAGCACCTGTAATCAATTAAGGCCCTGTTAGAAACCTAATAAAACCCCCTGCTTCAGGCAGTTAGGGGGAAGGAGAGAGGACTGGAGCTTGGAGGTGTGCGCTGTAAGACTTGGAGGAACAGAAAACCAGAGTAAGGGAGACTTTGCCCAGCAGGGGAGGGACATTCCCTCCCCCAGTGTTTAAGGACTGAAGGTAACCCACCCAAGGGGGAAGAGGGTAAGAACCTACAGGGGTTGAGAGGGGCTGGGACTCAGAGTGAGGAGCAAACCCAGACCCCTCTCCCGCTTCCCTCCTTTACCACCTTCCTGGGCCACTAGTGGGGCCCTTGGTGCCCCAAGAGCAGGGGTAAGGGGTGGTATTTTAGCCCCCCCCCCACCAAGAAAAGTGCAGGACCCACCCTACTATATTGACCATCTTGTCACAGTGCCCAATGAAATTAATCAAAAGGCTCTTTTGATTCCAATGGGAGTAGGATCAAGTCTTCAGGGAGCTGTCCAGTCCAGCTGGTGTGCAGTTCCGCATCCCAGCTCATTTCCCTTTCAAACATACATTTCACTTCTCAATAAGGGTCCCACTCCTGTGCAATCAGGTGGGTACTGCTGTTTTAAAAACAATACAGTCGGTGTTCTTTGAGTTACACAAAAATAAAATCTTCCACAAATACTCTAGATTAGCTAGGTGTTAGAGGCACACAGAAGTTGCATCGTATAGCTAGGCAGTAAACACTGCATGATACACCCTGTTCTCATTCACACTAGTGTAAATCCAGAGTAACCCCAGTGTCGACAGAAGTCTGTGAATTTGGCCCCAATCCTGCAATTAGATCTGTGAGAAGGGAGTCCCTGTGCAGGTGTGCAGCCCCAGCGAAGCCCGTGTGCATCAGATGAGAGCAGAATTTGGCCCTATTTCTATTCCTCAAGCACGAAAGAAAAAGTGAGTTTGGGGAGAATTTATGGTTAAAATTCTTTACAATCATGCCTTCAATTTATTTTGTCTTATCTGTGGCCTAAAGATGCTTCTCTTACCCAGCGGGCTAAATAAATTCTTTTAAAGTAAATAAAATGATGCCCAAAGCAAACTAAAAACCCTCATGTTCAGCTTTTCCAGTTACTGGTGCTTTAAGGAAAATGCCAGTGTGCTGTAAAAGTTATTCTAATTACTATAAGTACAAAGAAATGTAAACCAGTAAAAATGCTTGTGAATAATATTTAAAAAGAATATGTAGCCATCAAAGAGGAGGCTTCTAATTTGACAGTTGGAAAAATGCAGAATAGGACTATAGAATAGCTCTCTTACTAGACAGCTGGAAAGGGACTTACAAAGTTGATGTAAAGATCTTTATTTTTTAAAATTAATTTAACAGTTTACACAAGTGTTAAATTAACCAGAAGTGAATAAGATACATCAAGGACTTTACAGCTACTCAAACTCTGATTTCCCATGCTCTCTAATGGAAAGGCGTATTTTTTTCTATCCTATTCTGTATCAAGCTTTGCCTCCAACTGAGAAGAATTATTAAAACGGCAGTCTCAACGAGTGGGACGCAGTACCATTTATTCAGTGGAGATGGTGAAACCATTACAGGTCTTTCTACGGACTGCTTTGAGAACTCTTTTTTACAGCATACATATTCTTATTCAGTATTTATCTAGCCATCTATGGCATTAGAATTACCGTAATCACTGGAGTTTTCAACCCTAGACTGAGGTTGTCGTGGAGAAGCTTTTAGGGCCAGAAGCTTAGCTTGTATAAGGCCTGGTCTACACTACCCGCCTGAATCGGCGGGTAGAAATCGACCTCTCGGGGATCGATTTATCGCGTCCCGTCAGGACGCGACAATCGATCCCCGAATCGACGCTCTTACTCCACCAGCGAAGGTGGGAGTAAGAGCCGTCGACGGGAAGCCGCGGAGGTCGATTTTGCCGCCGTCCTCACAGCGGGGTAAGTCGGATGCGATACGTCGAATTCAGCTACGCTATTCGCGTAGCTGAATTTGTGTATCTTAAATCGACCCCCCCCGTAGTGTAGATGTAGCCTCAATTGGTGAAACTCCACTGATGGAGCTATGCAGATTTACACCAGCTGAGGATCTGGCCCCTAGTGTATAGAAAACTGTTAACACTTTGAATCCTGCCAAAAGCACCTTTAACGTTGGTCCGTCCGACCACGTTTGCAGGTCTAACTGAGCCGAAGGAGGGAAATTACCACATCTAATGACTACTTGTCTGTGCTGGATGTTCACAGCTGTCAGGTAGATTCAACTTCTTTCAGGAGATAACAATGACAGAGGAAAGCATGGACTAAGACAAGGAGAGGTAGCACACACCAGCAGGGGAAGCTGTTACAATAGAGAGGTATGACGGTGTATCTGTCGTGGAAACAAGTCAATTCTCCCCTAAACGTGAGATTTAATGGTGTGAGGTTGTCTGATTAAAATATAATTATGCAAACCATTGTTGCTACCACTGCTATATATTTGCAGCAAATCTTATACAAAATATAACTCATGGCCAGAAAGGGTTAAGCAGTTTGCAGGCTGAAGAGCCCACTTTAAAGTCTTTAGAAAGGTATGCGAATGGTAATTAAGGCCATTCATGGTAAATAGGCTAGAACTTTGAAATGCAAACCTATGTTGTTAGAAGTTAGAGGTAATATTGATTGTGTGTATCTTTGGTGCTAGCCATGTAAACAGACAGTTCCTGTCTGTCACTATAACTATTAATTCAGAGATCAAAAGAACATCCTAGCATTTAAATGAATTGTAAACACGGGATCTCTCTGTATTCATCTCTCTCTGAAATATATAGCAGATCATTGGTGAATGGTGGAGGAACAGGCAATTGTCTTATGTTAATTCACATAGCTAAGTACCAGTGATGGACCCACTTCAAAGATGCCCTGATTACCTATTGTTCCCCGAGGGACTCCAACTTGTCAAAGAAGACCTGAAATTGTATAAAAGATCCTGGGGCCCTGATCCTTTTAATCTCAGATCTGCTTAAGCTTCATCAGGGGACGTTTGAGTCACAAGATGAGATCCCAGTTCAGCTGGTCCACCCTGGATAGGATATTGGACATTGGACTATAACCTATGAACTAAATTCTAAAGGAATTCTTTGCAACTACAAAGCTCACCATCTCTATGTATCTGAACCTTAAGAATTAAATTCATGTCTGTATGTATATTGATCTTTTAACCATACTCTCTCTTCTTTTTAAATAAATTTTAGTTTAGTTAATAATAATTGGCTGTAGCGTGTATTTGGGTAAGATCCAGAATATTCATTAATCTGGGAGGTAATGTGTCCAATCCTGTGGGATTGGTAGAACCTTTTCTTTGATATGATGAAATAAGATTTTCAGAAATCTTCATCATATTTGACTTGGGTACCTGGACGGAGACCTGAGGCTGGGTTACTTCAAGGGAACTGTGTTGTTGGCTTCTGGGCAACCAGTGAGGTAACAAAGAAGCTGTTTTATGCTGGCTTGGTAAAGCTAAGTCTTGGAATATCCACCAGCATTTGGGGGATTGTCTGCCCCATTCTTTGCAGTTCACCCTAATTGAGTGAACCCAGTTGGCCCCCACTGCGACCCCAGTCACAAATGGATTTTCCTGATATTGAGTTTGGAGCAAATCCTGCCCTTGGTGTGTAAGGCCATGATTGCAGCGCAGTAGAACTGTCCCTGGCAGTCCATATCCTCCTGGCATTATAGTGCCATAGTCCATGGAGAGTCCCTCAGCACCAGAGAACAGGGAATCTCTGGGCAAGGCAGAGGCCAGAAGAGGGGTAAGACCAGTGGGTCTGCAAACATATGGCCATGTAGTGGGTCTGTCAAATGCAAAGCATAGCCCAAGTCCTCTTTGGAGCTCAGCAGGCTATGGGGAACGAAGCTGCTGGTAGGGAAGGAGAGAAAGGCAGGGAAAGGGGAAATTAGATCTTTGAAAAGAACCATGAAAACTGACTCAAGGATAAAAGGCTCAGATGGGAAAGGATTCAGTGGAAAAACTACCAGGACATGAACATTTCTATTTTGTTTACAGACAGTGAGGGGTGGTGAATGCCTGCCTTCTTCTGAGAAGACAATGAGTTAATCTTTCCCCCCCGTGTAGGCAAAAGTCTCCAGAAACCTGCCCTGACTGAAGGTGGAGACAGTGACGGATGCAGGCAGACTCCAGCAGGAGGCCATTCCTCATGAAAGATGGGATCCTGCTCCCACTGAACATCAGCAGTTTTGCCATTGACACTGTAGGGAGCAGGGTGAGCTCCAGGAGGATGAAAGCAGGGAGATTTGAGGAAGTCATCAAGGAAAATGGACTGGGAACTTGGTGAGAGCAAGAAAGAAACCCTGGCCTGATCCTCCAGCGCCTTGCACCGTCATTGATGCCTGGGCAGAGTGGGGTAAAATGCCACCAGGTCAGATGGAAGAGTTTTACAGCCACCTTGCACGGATGTTACACAAGGCAATGGAAAAACAGATCCCCCAATACAGAAATAGGATAGTGCAGTTTGCTTTGCTCTCCTCAAGAGCCCTTTTGCAATCACTGGTGATCAGCAAGGGGACTATAACTACCATGACAAATGGAGATCTGTCTGCAACAAAAGAACAAACTTTCTCCTCCACAAGGAGGGCCTAAAATCCAAGGGAACCTGCAACCTCACATCTAAGTTCCATGCATTTTTGTGAAGCTCTTAGTTCATCCCCTAGGCATAATTTTTCTTTTTAGAGACAGGCACCTTCTGTTTAAGGAGGGAATCCCCCACATTGTGCTGAATTAGCTCAGGGCCGGACTCCAGTTGAGTCAATAAGGGCTATTCTCAGCTACACACGGATAACCCCAGGGACTTAGTGTGTCCATAAAGAAAAATTTGACCCCTATCCTTTGGTCTCTCAACTATAGCTTCTTAGAGGCTTTAACAGCATCTGCTGCCAGATGTTTAAGTCAATCAAGTAAGGATTTTTATTATACACACCCTCCCATACCCCTTCCTCCCACATCTTAGCTTTGTTTTGCATTGACTTCAATAAGAGATTAAGTAGCAGACGTCCCCAGGTGGGGATTTAAATTTCTAACTCACAGCCACGCCTGCTGACAACCGAAACTGGATTTTTGGAGAGGACAATGCCACATTCTTTACTGATAGTCAGACACAATGAACAAGAGAGTGAAAAGATATTTTGTTAAACCCAGCAGAAGGGTTGGCGTTAATGGTAATGGAGCGTAAAGGCACAAAAACCATGGAGAAAGCAAGACCACATCTTCCAGCTCCACTGAAAACACCCTCGTTTGCAGGGAAGTCAGAAGAGTGCAAGGTGGGCATCAGTTGTTTAAGAAGCATTTCACATCCCTGTCCTCAGCTGAGAGATCCATTGTACGGGCACTTAGTCAATCCAGCTGCTGCGTGTCTGGCCTACCTGTTGCAGCAGGCAGATTTCAGAGAGGCTCCACTCAGAAAGGCATAGGTGCTGGAACTAGGGGTGCAGGGGGTGCTAAAGCACCTCCTGGATTGAAGTGATTTCCATCACATACAGGATTTAGTTTGGTTCAATGGCTCTCGGCACCCCTCTATAAAAATTGTTCCGGCCCCCCTGCTGAAAGGGGTAGAACCACAGCACAATCTCCAGCCCTGGAAAGGGGGTCTGTTGAAGGAAGGTCTGCAGAAAGTGAAAGGCAGCATATGAACCATATTGCTCTCTCCCTTTCTCCCACCCCAACCCAATGAGCTAGGCTCAGCAGACTTCTCACACCCAGCTACGGCTTTAAAAGTGTCCAGTCTAGAGGCTAAGGCCCTTACCTTCAAATATGGCTGAACTAGGCTCTGTGCAGGACCTTCTTCCCCTGGGGTCCATCATGACCTCAGAGCGGCTCTAAGTCACAGCCAGCTGCCAGGATCCCCAAGGAGCTGTTAGTCCTGCTAGGGAATCACCTGGATGCAGGAGCCCTCTGGCCATGCCTCCTAATGCAGGGTCTGTGTGGGGAGTGGCCTAGAGCCCTTCTCCCCATCCCCCGACCAGCTGCGCAAATCCCCAGCTGGCCATTTCAGTCAACATTGCTACATCTTTGCACCACCTGGGTAGAGGAGCATTTTAGCAACCAGCCAGGTGTCCAGGCCACTGCCAGTTATTGGGATGAACTATCAATTATTCTGCTTCTTGCAATTAGCCATTTAGTAGGCCTTTGCAGGAACTTAGCATAATTAAGGCAAGCCGGGAAGCGGGGGGAATTGCTCTCACATGAAGTGAGCTTGACTTTACACCCTCTCTGATATGCTGGGGTAAACGTCTGTGGAAAACAGGAAGTCTGGATATATTTCAGGGCTGCTGTTATGGGGAAATACGACTGCCTGAGTAACTGCTTGCTTAATTATTTTTTTGAGGATATATTTTTGTAACCCCTGCTTCTTGCCTAGTGACTGATTTTATGTAACACTTTTCATGTCTCGGTAACTTTTTGAGTATAAGAGGGGAACTGTGGGTTTGGGTCAAGCGGATCGCTTAATGGACACATCGAGAAGATCTCCAGCCATAGGCGGAAGATTGGCCACTGGAAACCTGCGTCTGAGTCACCTGAATACTGCTCCAAACTCCTCAGGGGTAATTATCGGTTTGGGATGCTCTATAACCTATTGTGTTTGTGTGTGCTTGAGACTAAACAAAGCAGTGACTTTGAGTAAAGGTATTCCAGTGGGAATGATGGAGACTAATAAAGTGCTGGCTTTAAGTGAACACATGTGGTTTTGACTCGTCTGTGCTGGCCATATAGCAGACGGAAGCGCTGCATCTCCCTTGTCCTGATACCACCTTGCATAGATTAAAGTTACCGAGAGCTTTGGGTTCGGGAAACCCCGGGTAACACCTGAGCAGCACAAATGAGCCAGAACAGAGCTGAGGATGTGCCTCTAACAGTGGGGAGACGCCTCTGCACATCTTTCATGTGCCAACTTATGAGCCACACCAGCTATCCAACTCTTGCTGTGTATTCCTAGAGCTTAGGCACCAGCTGTGGGCTAGCTCTGCATTCGAGATACACATCCGTGGCTTCCCTCCCTACTCTAGAATCCTTCCAACCAGAATTGCAGCAAGTGGCCCTGATAGCCAAGCTCTGAAGATCCATGGGTCTTTGCATTCCTGTGCCTGCTAGTAACTAGTGAGCTGAATGGCTAATGGAACCCCTGCCTTACCAGAGGCACGACCCAAAGGTCTCCTGATTGGAGGAGTACCTGGCCTCACTGATTGGTCCAGCTACACTATTCAAGCCAGAAGGAGGCACAGGAAGTTGTCCGTGCAACTGGATGAATTCCTGGCTTACTGCAACTTTGGACTTTGCCTTCCTGCCTCATTCCTGTGCACTGCTCTCTTGCCTTGTTCCTGATCCCTGTCCCGGGCTCTAACTCTTGTTCCAGCTCTGACCCTTGGCTTGACTCCTTATTCTGATCACTAGGTCTGACTGGCCAAGCCCCTGATCATTACACAAGGGGGACAGGCTCACCACATTACAACACATTCGGAGGATTCATGAAACATTGTAGCACGTCTGTAAGACCGGGCTGCTATTTCTCGGATCCAAATGACCCTATGTTCCCCTGCAGAAGTTACCAGTGACTGTGCAGAAAGATTTAACTTTCCTTGGACCTCATCATGAGCGACAGTGCAGGGCCAGGTGCCTAGCATCCTCCGCTCACACTGAGAATCCTCTATTTATTCAGCAGTTGCAAGCTGGACATTTGACATTTATCAGATTAGATGCTCTGTGCATTCATAGGTAATTTCTGGGCAGGGAAAGGTAAATTCTAAGTTGTTAATATACTGAATGTCTCTCTTACACTGCTTGTTTGAATCATTCAGCCTATCAATCACTTTAAATCATACTTCTCCCAATGCCAGTCCCACAAATTCCACTCTGGGTAATCGCATGCCTATGATGGAGATTTTTATGAACTAAGTGAATTCATGAACTATGAATAAGAAAATCCTTACTCTTAAAAGAAAGCCAGTGACACTAAGAGTTTCTACTTTTTTATATCCTTCCTTACAGCAGGGTGGGATATAAGGATACTAAAAGTTTTGCAACCCTCATATGATATTTTGAATTAGACTCACACTCCTAAAATCTCTCTCTCTCATGTGTAGCCAAAGACTCAAAAAGTAATAGCAATTTTTAAAAAATACATCAGAAGCAGGAAGCCTGCTAAACAACGAGTGGGGCCACTGGACAATCGAGATGATAAAGGAGCAGTCAAGGCATATAAGGCCATTGTGGAAAAACTAAATTAATTCTTTGCATCGGTCTTCATGGCTGAGGATGAGAGAGAGATTCCCAAACTTGAGCCATTCTTTTTAGGTGACAAATTTGAGGAACTGTCCCAGATTGAGGTGTCATTAGAGGAGATTTTGGAACAAACTGATAAATTAAACAGCAATAAGTCACCAGAACCAGATGGTATTCACCCAAGAGTTCCGAAGGAACTCAAATGTGAAATTGCAGAAATACTAACTGTAGCCTGTAACCTATCATTTAAACCCGCTTCTGTACCAGATGACTGGAGGATAGTTAACGTGACGCCAATTTTTAAAAAGGGCTCCAGAGGTGATTGTGGCAATTACATGCTGGTAAAACTAACTTCAGTACCGGGCAAACTAGTTGAAACTATAGTAAAGAACAGAATTATCAGACACATAGATGAACATGATTTGCTGGGGAAGAGTCAACATGGTTTTTGTAAAGGGAAATCATGCCTCACTCTCTGAGGGGGTCAAGCAGCATGTGGACAAGGGGGATCCAGTGGATATGGTGTACTTAGATTTTCAGAAAGCCTTTGACAAGGTCCCTCACCAAAGGCTCTTAAGCAAAGTAAGCTGTGATGGGGTAAGAGGGAAGATCCTCTCCTGGACTGATAAGAAGTTAATATATAGGAAACAAAGGATAGGAATAAATTATCAGTTTTCAAAATGGAGAGAGGTAAATAGTGATGTCCCCAAGGGGTCTGTACTGGGACCATCCTATTCAACATATTCATAAATGATCTGGAAAAAGGGGTAAACAGTGAGGTGGCAAAATTTGCAGATGATACAAAACTACTCAAGGTAGTTAAGTCCAAAGCAGACTGCGAAGCATTACAAAGGGATCGAACAAAACTGGGTGACTAGGCAACAAAATGGCAGATGAAATTCAATGTTGATAAATGCAAAGTAATGCACATTGGAAAACATTATCCCAACTATACATATAAAATGATGGCGTCTAAATTAGTTGTTACCACTCAAGAAAGAGACCTTGGAGTCATTGTGGATAGTTCTCTGAAAACATCCACTCAATGTGCAGCGGCAGTCAAAAAAGTGAACAGAATGTTGGGCATCATTAAGAAAGGGATAGATAAGACAGAAAACATCATATTGCCTTTATATAAATCCATGATACACCCACAACTTGAATACTGCGTGCAGATGTGGTCGCCCCATCTCAAAAAAGATGTATTTGAATTGGAAAAGATACAGTAAAGGGCAACAAAAATGATTAGGGGTATGGAACGGCTTCCATATGAGGAGAGATTAATAAGACTGGGACTTTTCAGCTTGGAAAAGAGACGACTAAGGGTGGGGAATATGATAGAGGTCTATAAAATCATGACTGGTGTGGAGAAAGTAAATAAGGAAGTGTTATTTACTCTCTCATAACAGAAGAAGTAGGGGTCACCAAATGAAATTAATAGGCAGCAGGTTTAAAACAAACAAAAGGAAATATTTCTTCACACAACGCACAGTCAACATGTGGAACTCTTTGCCAGAGGATGCTGTGAAGACCAAGACTCTAACAGGGTTCAAAAAAGAACTAGATAAATTCATGGAGGACAGGTTGATCAATGGCTATTAGCTAAGATGGGCAGGGATGGTATCCCTAGCCTCTGTTTGCCAGAAGCTGGGAATGGGCAACAGGGGATGGATCACTTGATGATTACGTGTTCTGTTCATTCCCTCTGAAGCACCTGGCATTGGCCACTGCTGGAAGACAGGATACTGGGCTAGATGGACCTTTGGTCTAAGCCAGTATGGTCGTTCTTTTCCCAATGGCCAGATCTTGCACACAAGAGCAGGCAGATTGACTGCGACACCAACATATTTAGACTGTTTTGTGAATGTCCGATCAAGGTACTGAACGGGACTGTCCTTTTCCAGTTTACCTAGGCCAGCAAACATTCCAAGTGCTGCCTGAAGCATTAAGGTCTGCTGCTATCTGGAATTTTTCAGAATTCCTTCATGTTGTTTTTGCAATAATTTCATAAGTTCAAATCACCAGAGTTTAAATTGCCTGGTTTAATATTTTTTTGGATGGCAGCTGAGGGAAGCTAGGGAAAGAATATGGTAGTATTTAAGGTCAAGATCCTGAAATTGGATCCTTGCAATAGGATTTTTGCAGAACCCTACTGAACGGGGGGGTGGGGAGCTCTGCCCACAGGAACCCTAACCCTTGGGCAGGGAGCCCTACCCACAGGAACCCTATCCATGGACAGCAGGTATAATAGGCCATGGGAGCTGCCGGGGCCACTGGTTGGGGGTTTGGCAGGAGAAGTTTTTACTTTATTATGCCCCATGCAGGTTCCAGGGCAGCTTAGGTGGCGGTATGTGATATTCAGCTTCCAGGGCTCATCAGTAATCTCCCTGGACTCCAGAGAGATTACTGAGGAACCAAGGAAGATGAGTAGCAAATACCTCCTCCCCAGCTGCCCTGGAACCTGCATGGGGCATATCAAAACTTTCTTCGAGAGAGTGAGAGCTTTTCCCCAGGGCGGCTTGGGGTCTGGGGAGGGGTGGCCCGGCGCAGCTGTGGCTGGCCCGGGGCTTCTCGGTGCAGGTGGGGGGACTCAGGGTACCTCCGGGCAGATAGGGGGGTGGGGGGAGATCCAGGCTGTGGCTGGCCTAGGACTCCTCCGGGTAGTTGGGGGGTGGGGCTCTGCCCGGCTCATAGCTCCGGACAAGGGTGGGGGGCGTTCGGGCCGCCGGCCATCCTGGGGCTCCTCTGGCCGAGGGTGGGGCAGGGGGTCTCAGGGCTCCGGCTACAGAGAGGGGACGCAATAGAAAGGGGTGTAGCCAAGGGTTAGCGTCCCTGAAGGAGGGCTCCACACACTGCCCATGACCCTATCGCTAACTACACGTGATCTACCCTTTGGAACCCTAAACTTAGGATGGGGATCCCAACCCATAGGAACACTAATGGTAGGGCGGGGAGCCCTATGCATAGGAACCCTAACCCTAGGGCGGGGAGCTCTACCCATAAAAACCCTAACCCAGACTCCAAGTGGCCGACCAATAGGAACCCTAACCCTAGGTGGGGATCCTTACACGTAGGAACCCTAACCCTCGGACGGGGAGCCCTACCTATAGGAACCCTAACCCTCACTCAATGTGGCCTACCCATAGGAACCCTCAACCTAAATCCAAGTGACCTACCCATAAGAACCCTAACTCCAAGAGGCCTAACCATACAAACCCTAACCCTAGGATGGGGAGCCCTACCCATAGGAACCCTAACCAGAGGGACTGGAGCCCTACCCATAAGAAACCTAACACAAACTCCAAGTGGCCTACACATAGGAACTCTAACTCTAGGTTGGGGATCCCTACACATAGGCACCCTAACACTAGGGTATGAGACTATATGCTAGTGCCAGAGTCCTCCCACCTGAATCTGAGTGCAGGAGTGGGTCTTAGTGACGGATAACATTCTTAATTTAATTAATTCAGATTAACATTTCTAATGCACTTTGAAGAAGAGAAAGACTATGAACACTATTTTTCTGGGTTAGGTATCTGTAAAACTGAATTAAATCTGTATTCCTATTAACCTTCAGAGTTAGCATTTGGACTCAAATTAAAGGGAGAAGACAGTCAACTAAAACAAGGACAAACATCTGTCTCAAGTTTTGTTTTTAAAACCTATTACCCTTAAACAAGATGTGAGAATGCAACACCTGAAAGAGATCAGAGAAGAATCTCATCCTCTCCCCTTTGTACATTTGACAAATCTGTGTCTAGTCAGTTTCACTGTTGCCCTTGTACAGACCGCTAGGGCCTGAACCTGCATTTTTACTCAGGCATGGCACTACTTCTGTGAATACATGTAAGCACTTGTAAGTCTTGACAAGATCAAAGCCATGGTTGGTTTCCCCCTCTGTTTGTGTGGGTCCTTTACACAGCAATAGGGGAGAGAAAAAACATAAAAAGAACAGGGAAACATGACTGTGAAGCCACAGAAGTTAGCAGGGAGACTCAGACACAAGTGAAGGATTTGAAAGTACTTTTAAACTCATCTTTTGAAACCAATTAGATTTCAAGCCAAATATGTGCCATTAATAGAAACAAGCCTCAGTTCCTAGCAACACGTGAAGTCATGTGCAGTTTCCACTCAAACAAGAGTAATCTTTCACCTGTAACTATAATCCTTAAAGAGGGAACTAGATACATTTAGATATGGGTAAAACACCAAGGATCACAGACCAAAGACTGGAAGGTCAGGGAACTTGCACTTTACTTAGCAATTCAATTACACCTTCTTTAGTAAGGAACATGATCTCGCCAGTGTTTTGATTCCAAACTTCAAACTCGGGGGGATTATCAAAAACTTTCTTCCCAGCTATTATAACATACGGGTAACCAAGTCTGTTAGCATCTTTTAATCTTTTACCAATGGTCAAGTGAGTCCTGTCATCCAGCACAGCTTCCCCTTTAATCTGAGGCACGGCTTCGACAATACTGTCATATAAATTATCCATTAGCACCGCACCCATCTCTTCCTTGCTGCCTTTCTTAGGGGGAATGAGGCAGACCTGGTAAGGTGCAATGAGGGCTGGCCAACGGATGCTGTCTTCTGTTGAAAGCACCTCGACAGAAGCAGCCAGAATCCGAGTTATGCCCAAGCCATAGCAACCCATTTCTGCTAGGACAGGTTTGTTTTGGGCAGTGTGGAAGTTGACATTAAAAACAGAAGAGTACTTGGTGCCCAGATAAAACGTATGCCCAACTTCAATCCCTTTGCTCTCAGACAGTTTTCCTTTGCAAACTGGGCAGTCTGTCTGGTCAGGATTTATTGTTTCCACGTTGGCTGAAAAACTACAGTTGGAGCAGATCATCAGCCTGTCCTCTCCAATGCCTGCGGGGAGCTGGAACTCGTGGGACATGCTCCCTCCAATGCTGCCCGTATCTGCCTGCACTTTGACAAAGTGGAACCCCAAGCTGTTAAACACGTTGCAGTAGGCCTCACACACCAGGCTGTAGGTCTGGCGAGCAGCTTCCTCACAGGTGTCAAATGTGTACATGTCCTTCATGTAGAATTCCCTGCTGCGCAGCAAGCCAAAACGGGGCTTGGGCTCATCTCGAAACTTCCGTGTTATCTGATATAGCAGGAGCGGCAGCTGCTTGTAGGACAAGTTCGCTTGGGAGGCAATCAGGTCTGCGATGGTCTCTTCGTGAGTTGGCCCCAGACAGTACTCTTTGCTGTGTCTGTCTGCAAGTCGGAAGAGCTCTTTGCCCATTAAATCCCACCGCCCACTGGTTCTCCAGAGCTCTGCAGAACTTAAACTGGGCATATTTAGCTTCTGCCCCCCGATAGCCTGCATTTCTTGGTCTATCACCTTGACAAGCTTCTCCATTGCTCGAACAGTGTAAGGCATGTAGTAGTAGCAGCCGGGGCTAGAGGGGTAGATTAACCCTGCTTGTATCATCAGCCTCTGACTCTTACATGTCAGATCGTCAGGTTTGCTCTCCAGCCCAACCACACTGTCCTCCCGAAGATTCAGAGGCTGAAAGAGCTGGGACAGCACCAGACGCTTTGCTCTGTGAGTGGGGCCATGGTGACATCTATAAAGATACTGCCTCTGGAGGACACGGGTTGTCAGACCAGGAAGCAATTCCTTCCATCGTCTTAGCAGCCATTCCACCCCCAGAGCCATGGAGGAACCTCTGTCAAACCTGCAGTGGGACAGAGTGCCATGCACATAAAGCATTACCATAGCCATATGAACATCAATTATTTTAGCTCAGGAACATCCCAAGTGAGGGCCACCTTCCACTGACATAAGCGAGGGGCAGGCTGCAGCCAACTTCATGGAGGTGTGGCCCACCCCCTGGCATGCCATGCTCCATGCTGACCCAAGTGGCCAAGGCTGCAGAGACAAGAGACTCCCTCCTCCCCCGGTGTTTGCCATAAAACGGAGCATCGCCTGCTGTGACCGGGCACCTCCCCACCCCTCCGGAGCGGCGCATCCCACGCGGGGCCCCGCTGGGCTCGGAGCAGCGCGTTCCCCGCTGCGGGGTCCCGACGCGGCTCAGGCCGCGGGTGTCTAACCGGGGCAGGGCGCGGCAGGCTGGCACGGGCTCCCCTCAGGCGCTGGGCCCCGGCGAGTCTGCAGCGGGAGCTGCTGGCCGGGCTCCCGGGCTCGGCCCCCGCGGCTGCGGAGCTCCCGGCTACGCGCTGCACAACAGACCCGGGAAGGGTGGCGGCTCCCGGGGCAACGGCCTTGGAGCTGCCGGCTGGACCCCGGCACAACCTCCCCTCAAACCCAGCCCGGGGCTACCCCCCGCCCGCGAGCAGCCGCCTCACCCCGGCCCTCCGCCGCGCCCGAAGTTTCCGCCAAGGGCCATGCGATGTGCGCATGCGCCAAAAGAGGCTTCCCGGAGGCTAGGTCTAGCTAGCCAATCAGAAAGAAAGTTCCGTGGCACGTGATGCCCCCGAAACGGCTCAACTCAGGGGATATGCCGGAAGAAACCGTTCTTCGTGACACCGTAGAGAGAGGGTGGCTGGAGCAGGGACTTCCTTCCAGTGGAGACTCTCCTTCCGCTGGGAGGCTAAACTCTATGATCAGTGCTTTCACCGGCTGCCTGGAACGCCTTCATTGGGGAGGGAATCGTTAAATACGGAAATTTAGTCACTATAGGGTTACCATACGTCCGGTTTTTCCCGGACATGTCCGGCTATTCGGCAATCAAACCCCCGTCCGGGGGGAATTGCCAAAAAGCCGCACGTGTCCGGGAAAATGCCTGCCGGGCACTTCCCCTCCCGCGGCGGCTCTGCTCCTCCCCTGACTCTTCGGCTCTGTTTAAGAGCCGAGCTGCCCGAGCGCTACGGGCTTCGGGCAGCCCCCATGCCTCTGGACCCTGCGCCGCCGGAGCCCGGGAGGGGAAGTGCCCGGCCGGGGGCGCAGGTCCGGAGGCATGGGGGCTGCCCGAAGCCCGAGCGCTACCGGCTTCACGGTTCGCCGGGCAGCCTCCAGACCCTGCGCCCCCGTCTGGGCGCTTCCCCTCCCGGGCTCCAGCTGCGCTGGGGAAACGCCGGCCGGGGGCGCAGGGTCTGGGGGCTGCCCGGCAAACCGTGAAGCCGGTAGCGCTCGGGCAGCCCTTTTCGCGTGGCTGGGAGTGGGAGGGAGGAGGGGGCGGAGTTAGGGCGGGGTTGGGGCGGGGCTGGGGGTGGAAAATGGGCAGGGCCAGGGCCCCGTGGAGGGTCCTCATTTTTTATTTGTTAAATACGGTAACCCTAATTTAGTCGCAACGTTAATGTGGGGTGTGCTGCCAGGGCCGACTGTAAAGTATTTGCAACGATGTCATTGCTTATGCCCAAATAAATGTGTTAGTCTCTAAGGTGCCACAAATTGCTGTCTGGAGGTGCACTGCTCAGTGCATTCCCGCGCTGTTCACGTTGGCAGGCTCTAGCTGCTGTACCGCTCTCAGGTCTAGCGGGTGGTATCGCCCATGGTGGCAATGTTAGCACACATTTTGCAAAATTTGGCGTTTTCACAAAAGCACCAGCGCCTGGAGTCATGTGATTATGTGAGAATCGCAGCTTTCATTTTTTTAAAAAAGTAACTCACTAGCCCTTGTGGTTGTGGGGAAAAGCTGGAAAATGGGACCCACGTGTAAGCTAGAAGCTCAAAACCCATAAGGCAACATATAACCCCCCCAACATTTATAACTGTTAAAAATGTCTTCCTGATTTTGGGGGCCTGATTCGTGATTTTTGAACGCTTCTGGTTGGCTGCACGGGGCAGAATCAGAGCATATTTCAACATGGCAAACTGGCTTCAAGTTATTAACTCCAGACTGAGCAGTAATTTGACACAAAGTGTGTTCTGTGAATGTTGCATGCATGTCAACATTCACAGAATGTTAGTGAAAAGGAAGCATGCGGCATCCTCAGCCCTTATCAAAGAGCCAGGTATTGCAGAATTGCCAACATGCAGAAAATGTTGCCAGGCACAATGTCTCAAACACGCCAGGCGGGGACCAGGTCTGAGCATCCAGTTGGTGGCTCCTTGGGGACCTATCAGACTCTTTGCCCCCAGCAAAGGACTGGAGAAAGGATTCCGCGCTGGAGATTGGAAACAGCAAGAGGGGTAAGCAAGAGCACCTGTGACCCTTTCTCTGTGGCCATGGAACCATTTGGAGGAGAGAAACATCCCTCCAGGCTGTAGCCCCTCTGAAAGAGGCCTGGGTAGGTGGGGACACTAAGGGCACGTGTGTGTGTCTACCCAGCCTGTGGCAGTGAGCCTCCCAGCCCAGGTCCACAGACTGCGGCTTAGGCTACAGCACTAAAGTTGGCTGTGAAGATGTTGTAACTCACATTCTGAAGCCTAGGGAGGAGGGTGGGCTTCAGGGCCCAAGCTCCAGCATGAGCCATGACTTTAGGGTGACCAGACAGCAAGTGTGAAAAATCGGGACGGGGGTGGGGGGGTAATAGGAGCCTATATACGAAAAAGACCCCAAAATCGGGACTGTCCCTATAAAATCGGGACATCTGGTCACCCTACATGACTTAGAAGCACTTTCTACACAGCTGTTATTAGTACAAGCCTGAGTCTGTTGACCTGGGCTCAGAGGCTTGCTGCTGCCGTACCGTGACAGGCTGTCTCTCCTCACCCCTCCCTCCCTCTGAGGGGTGGGGTAAAGGCTGTCAAGCAGCGAGTGCATGGAGCTGCCCTCAGCTGTCAGTCAAGAAAGAGTGGCCAGTAGGTACATTAATGCAGCAGAATTAATTTCTACAGACATTGCTTTGAAATCAGGCAACATATTCCTAAATAGCTGGTGTACTGTGACCGCTGCTTCTGACAGCAATAAGACCCGCCTTACTGTTCCCTTTCATCCCCCACCCTGTTTGTTGTATCCACCTGTTGTATCTCATCACATACTTAGATTGTAAGCCCTTTGCACCAGGGACTGTCTTTGTGTTATGTGTGTGTAAATAGCACCAGGCACATTGTGGCCCCGATCTCATTTGGGGCTTGTAGGCATTACCACAATAACAAATAATAAAGATAATAATGATTGAAACAATTTCAATAGACAGTAGCAACGTGGAAGAAATGGCAAGCTTGTCCCTTTTTACACTTTCACAGTGTAAATGTCTTTATTCAATGAAAAATCAATATGCAGCCATTTTTATTTACATGTTGCCCACCCAGTAAATATTGATAGAGCTGCTATAAGACTACATGTTATTTGATGCCGTTATTCACATATGCCTTACGAAACACATCATCTGTCTCCTCTGTAATATATAATTTGGTTTCCATCTGTCTGTTTTACTGGTGAGTCATACGTTGCTAAACAAATGTTATCACCTTCATTTAATAAATTATGTTGACAGGAAATATAAATATTGTAACAAATCCATGGCCATATAGGATCTTTGTGACTGTCACCATGCTGTATCTCCCCAGCCCTACGGCGCTGCGCATTCCATTTCAATGCCCATTTGGAACTTTACAGCAATAGCTGGGGTAGAACTCACAGCCACTACCACTTGAGCTAAAGGAAAATTACCACCTATAGGTGGCAACAAACAGCTAAGCAGTGCTGATTTCATCCAGCAGAGAGCCATGGTTCACATACCTACTTGCTAATTCATTGTACCGCTACTTGGAAGCTGGGATACTTTAAAAGCGATTCTCAGAAACTGAGGATAATTAATTTCAGGCATTACCAGGTTATAATAACCTGGGAGCATCCTAAAAGGCAGAGAAACAGCAGCCCAGTTTCAACCACAATGCAGGCAGGGCCCCTTGGCCCTTTCATTGTGCTGTTCAGCGTATAGGAATTGGGTAGTATCTGTTTAAATAGTTTGTGAACCCTCTAGTAGTGCTCACTGTGTTCTATGGTTTAGAAAGCTGCCAGAGTAGCAGTATATCTGTATAACTGACCTTGCATGTTGTGTGTATTGCGTAAACATGGTTATCTGGACCCCACTGTGCCCAGGTGGTTTCTACATACCATTATTGTTGTGCAGATGGAAAGAGGCCCAACTCTGTGTCTTGGTTCTTGTTTGTTATTGTAATTAAGTTCTTCTTCCAGGGCCTAATTCCCTTCCCACCAAAGAAAATGGGAAATTTGTGACTTATTTTAATGGAAGCAAGATTAGGCCCTCAGAGTATTATCATGGAAAGCGCCTTTCATATCTTTAAAACTCCATTAGAAATCCAGTAAAAGTAGGTAGAGCACCTCACATAAAACAAAATATGCGTATGGCTCAGTGATGTGCTGCTAACAGTTACCCCCACAAACATTTCCGTGATAAACCTAGGTGCTGGAGATATGCACACCCATGGAAAAGGAGAGAGAATCTAGTCATTTGAAACAAAATGCTTTCTCAGAACTAATGTAAAACCAGAGAATGAGGCAAAAATCATAAGACAAAGAAACTTACATTAAACACAGCTTTGCTGGAAAGGTATATAATTTGTTCCACTAAAATATACAGAGGACATTCATGAGAGAGAGAGAGAAAGAGATGAAACCCTTGCCCTGAGTTAGGAAAATATCCTCTTCCCAGCATTCTGCGCCATCTGATGCACCCCAACTGGAAGACCTTTGCCTCTCAGAAGTATTTTTATGAGCACCAGGCCAGAGTCAGCAGTATCAAGAGACTCCCTCAGAGGCAGAGAAACCACCTCAAACTTCATCCCAATTCAGAAGAATTTTAGGTGCTCCCAGGAGCCCCCAACTGGAAGACCTTTGCCCCTCAGAAGTATTTTTATGAGCACCAGGCCAGAGTCAGCAGTATCAAGAGACTCCCTCAGAGGCAGAGAAACCACCTCAAACTTCATCCCAATTCAGAAGAATTTTAGGTGCTCCCAGGAGCCCCCAACAACCATCATTAGTTCAGTTATTAGTATGGGTGGTTTAGCGGTAAAATTCTCACTGTGCATGTGTCTGTTTCATACAGGTCTTTATACTGCGCTTATCACCATAGGATGGGAGATCTGTGTTTGATTCCCAACCAGTGCAGGGCTGAGTTGGGGATCAGATACTATGGTGATGGGAGGCAGTATAAAAGCGTAAGGTAGAAAAGACTGAACATATGAGATTGTCTAGTATTCAACAGATCATGTTTCCTTCCCGCACTAAAATCTTTCTTACCTTATTAACAGATGTGTTATTCATTTGTTTAAAATGAAATCCAAGGATTGTGGCCTGATCCTACCTGGTGCTAAGCACCCTCAATTCCCAATGAGTTTGCAGGAGCAGAGCTCTGCATTAGCTGCATTCGCTTAATGAAAAGGAGGATAATTGAGTGGAGACCAACACCAGCACAGAGGCTATTCTACAGTGGATATCACATCCCCAGAATGTAATGGAGGCAGAGCTGTCCCGCGGATAGGGTGGCAGTCTGGGAAGCAAGAGATCTGGATTCTACTTCCAGCTTTGCCAGTAACTTGCTGTGTGGCCTTGAGCACATTTCAGACCAGGTCCACCCTGAGAAACCTGGAGCCTGATTTTCAGAGGGGTTGAGCACTCACAGCTTCGAGTGAACTCAAAAATTGGAGGCACCCATAATCAGAGATCACTTTTCATTATTTGGTCTGTACCTTAGTTTCTCCATTTGTGAAACAGAGACAGTAATACTTGGCCACTTCTGCACACTGCTCAGAGATCTGCGGATAAGAGTTAAATGGTTAGTTATTGTCTACTGCCTGTTTGATGAGATCTGAGAGAGCTAGGTGTGTTCAGACAGTATCAGCCAGGAGGCAATTGTGCTGCATGACGTGATTCCAACGTCGGTTGTTCAGAAGGAGAGTGATCGCTCATTTAGTTTGGGCTTGGAAAAGTCAGTCTTTATTGTCTCAAACAGCATCTTCACCAGCTCGGTATTCCCTCTGGTGACCATGGCTTTAGAGAGCTCGATCACCTCTGTTGTGTGATTGCGACACACCAGTCTCAGCTCCTGGCGGACACGCTGCTTTGGGTATTTCTCCTCAGCCTTCTTTACCCACAATTCCACCTCCTGCATCAGCATCTCGGCATTCACCCTCTTCTGACTGAACAGTATAAGGAGTGTCTCCATCAGGCACCGGAAACTCTCTGTGTAGGTGGAGCCCACATCGTCCAGTTCTATGGCTCGCTTGAAGCACCCAATGGCATTGGACTCCTCATTTTTAAGCCGCAAGCATTTCCCCCTAAGCAGCTGTATTTCCGGTAGTGTATCTCCCAGGTCAAACTCCATGGCTTTCGCAAAGAACTCCAAAGCATTGTCCAGTGCAGTCTCGTCCACTGGGAATAGTTCCTGCATGGCATCAACACCCATGTAATAGTAGACCTAGAAGGACATAATGACAGAATGACTGCAGATTCACAGCCGTGGTTTACAGGGAAACTGCAGAGCCTTTTACTACTGCCTGAGAAGACTGCACTACGCCGGGGTAACATTCGTTAGCAGAATCCACCAGTGGACCACGCAAAGTGGCCACGGCATAGTTGAGGCTCTGGGCCAGTCTGCATACATTATACACAACCATCATTTGAGCCCTCCAGTTCACCTCCCTCCACCTCCGGCCCTACACTGATTCTTAGGGTACGTCTACACAGCAGAAGCTGTGCACAGGCTAGCCTGCCCAAGCTAGCGTGAATCCAGCTAGCACCGGTAACAACAGCAGTGAAGACAATGCGGTGTGGGCTTCAGCACAGGTAGTAGAAGCCCAGCAGGGACCCTGAGTACATACATGGCTCGCTAGCCCACCCAGGACCCCACGCTGTGCTATCTTCACTGCTAATTGGATTCAAGCTAGCTTGTGTAGGCTAGCCCTTGCAGGGCCGGCTTTAGGAAGTGCGGGGCCTGATTCGAACAGTTTCGACGGGGCCCCGACAGGGATGACTTAAAAAAACAAACACGTAAAAAAACCACGTGGGGTTTGTACTCACCGTACGGCGCTCCTAGTCTTTGGCAGCGGGTCCTTCACTCGCTCCGGGTCTTCGGCGGCACTGAAGGACCTGCCGCCAAAGTGCCATCAAAGACCCGGAGCGTCGCCAGGTGAGTAAAAATTAAAAAGGTGCCTCTAGCCAGGGAAGGGATTCTCTGCCACTTGCCCCCCACTCTGGGCAGCCCTGCCACTGGGCGCGGGGCCCTCTTAGGCGCGGGGCCCGATTCGGGGGAATTGGCCTAAAGCCGGCCCTGAGCCCTTGTTCAGCTTTTCCTGTGCAGACATACCCCAAGAGCCAGGACTCAGCCTTCAGGGTTTCTATGTTCTATTGTTCTTCTTGTTTCTTTAAGTAGTGAATGTAAATAAAAACATGAAGACATGAAAAAAGCAGCAGCTGATCTCACTGGGAGAACATCTGTGTATTTACTCACCTGGCCTATGTCCAGGTATGTCTTCAAGCACGGACAAACCTTTACAATGCTTTCAAGGTCCTCTTTAGCACTGGTGAGATTTTTCCTGTCTGGCATGCCTCCCAAACCCATCTTTGCACGTTCCAGATCTCGCAGATAGAGCTTAATGTGGATCTAAACACAGGAGGAAACTCATTCTGGCATACATCCAGTTTCAATGTTATCCCTCCTGCCACAATATTTGGGGTTAGTTCATGCTTGTAGGGCCATTTTAACATATATAGCACTAAATATATTAATATTAGTAAAAAAAATGAACACATTGGGCCAGATCCTCAGTTGGGATTAATCAGTGTAGCTCCACTGCAAGCCAAGTTACATGAGCCAAGGAGCTATCTATTTTGCCCATCACCAAAGTGTCTGAGTGCCTAAGACAACATATTTCCACACACCTCCTGGAGATGTGTTGACCAGTTACTGGAATCCCCTTTCACAGTGATGAGGATGTAACTACCAATTGATCTAATAATCCTATTATATGAATAGAATTGGGGAGCACTACATGTTTCTGTCAGTTGCACCACTGCACCCCATTGGCGATCCGAGGAGTTTTAACTTAGTAAGAACTGCAGAATCAAGCCCTTTGTTTTATATTGTTTTGTAGTCTTCTGAAGCTGAGTCTAGTTAAGACACCGTCTGGCTTTCAGAAACCGCCCTAATGCTGCATTTTTTTGGCCTCATACCTGCATGCAGCTGAGCTTCAAGAGAAATTAGAAACCTCCTTTGAAGAACAGGTCTAGCCACACACTAAGGATACCCAGGACAGCCTGAACATTCACTTGTGAGGTAATTTATTTCTTAAGGAATTGAATATTTCATGTCTTAAAAAATAAATAAAGTGAGAATTAATTTAAAAACCAACCAACCAACTCCCATTTCAGTACTTTGCTGCTGTTATAATAGGAAATAACCAGTAACAATACTCCCGGCTATTTGAGGTAGGAATCATCAACACCACTGTACAAATGGGGACACCCAGGTACAGACAGGTAGAGGGTAACACTTTCAAAAGATCGTAAATGATTTAGGAGCCTAAGTCTCATTCAAAGTCAATAGGACTTCAGCTCCCAAATGCCTGAAAATTAGACTTAGGTGGCTCAGTCACTTATTAACATTTGAAAATGTTACCCTAGGTGAGTTCATGGCAGAGCCAGCACTGAACTCAGATCTCCAGGCTGGCTCTTTAACTATGAGACCATCCTTCCTCCCCAGTTTATTTTCCCTTTGGGTGACTGCTTTGACTATCACATCACATAGCCCAGGACAATGATAGCTGAAGCTAAACGCTAGAAAAGAAGCTATCAGGAATCCCTAGTGGAATCCCACTGGCACAGACAGAGCCATTTTCAGGAGCCATATCAGTGAAAGGCTCCTCAGATCACGAAGAGGAATTTGACTCCTGAGTACAAGGCCAGGCCTGGTGAGCCCCATTTTCCAAGAGAAATCTCCCCTGGGGCCCTGTATCCTGGGTGCATCAGCTGGCAAGCCGCTCAGGGATGACGATGCTTATTCAAATGATGCCTCCAATATTCACCAGTGGCACAGAGAGGCTGCGGATCTTGGCAAATGCCCTCTCCAGTTGGCTGACTGCACTCGGCTGGCAGGGCTTGAAAAGCAGATCAATGGCCTTACACGGGGATTCTGCATTTTGGAAGTTCATAGATCTTCTGTCAAATAAAGCCCTTAATGGAAACACATAGAGTCAGGCTGGCTCCTGGAAGGAGGGAGGCAGTGGTAGGTTTTTATTCTGGGTGGAGAGTGGCAGGAAACCAGCATTACCTTCTGCTGGAACTCAAGTGCCTTCCTGTGATTTGGGGCCCAATCTGAAGGCCATTGAAGCTGCTGGGAAGATTCTCATTGACTTCAATGGGCTTTGGATCAGGCCCAAGATTCCACCAACCTGCTCTTGTGTAATGACAGCGAATGAGAAATGTTGATACCTCAATGGGCCAGATCAGTTTCCATAATTATTAATATTTACAGCAACGGTGTACATCTCCTGGGATGCCTTTTATCTAGAAGTGTCCCAAAGTGAGTAACAAACTAAACAGAGGGATCATTTCACCCACCACTGATATACAGCCACCTCTGGGGTGGAACATGGCAGCTGTTTCACATCACAGAGCAACACTGCACAACAGGTTAGAAGAGGAAATGAAGGGTACTAAATGCACATGCTTACTTAGTTTCTTAAATTTAGGCCCCAATTCAGCAGAACTTTAGGCACCTGTTTCACTTTCAGCACATGAGGCATCTCACTCCTATTCAGCAGAGCACATAAGCACATCTTTCACTGTAAGCAGGTGAATAGTTCCATTTCAGTCAGCGGGACTATGCATGTGCTTAAAGTGACAAAAGTGCTTACGCGCTTTGCTACAACGGAGCCTTACTTTTTTAAGGTGAGGCTGCAGTCCCTTTCAGAAAAAAATTGTATGTTCCAATGGGCTTCCCAGGACGAGCTGAAGCCTGTGCAAGGTGCCACTCCAGAAGACTCCAGAAATCAAGCAAAATGACATAGACAGAAATGTGAGTTGTTGGGTTTGTTTGGTAAGTTTAGCATAGCCTCAAATCTTGTGCAAATGACGAGGTTGCTAGAAATATTGCCACAAGGCCAGTCCCTGGCCAGGTTAGGGGCTGCTCTGGCTCTTGGTTCAGACTTTGGTTTCAAAGACAAGCAACGTACCTTGGCCCGCGTGCAGTAGGCCTGCCAGTTGAGCTCTGGATCTTGTAGGAGAGCTAGCGCCATATTGCAGATTCCCATAGCCATTTCTTGCTTGCCCAGGAAGTGGAAAATTTTTGCCAGTCGGTTTAGTGTGGGAGGATTGTCTTTAGCTATTTCTATTGCCTTTTGAAACCAAGAAAGCAAAACATATTCCCATCAGTGAACTGCCCCTTACTGTACTGATCAAAGGCCCAGAAACATCCCTGATTCAATTGGACCGTCTGTGTTATTGGACCAGACTGGCTTTTGTGACTGACTGACTGTAGTTTGTTGTGACTCAGATGATGACTCAAAAGCTGCACAGGTACTGACTCACAATGGTGCGGTTCTTTTAAATAGGCAGATTCCTGCACTCCGCTTTACTGCTGCCCTCAGGGCTTGGCATCTACATGCCCTCAACAAACATGGTTGCCTCAACTTCTCATTTCACCTAGCCAGCAAGAGGAAGAAGAAAAACCCAGTCATTTCTCAGAAATATTTAGGGGCAGATTCTGATCCCCTATCTCACTGAGTAGCACCTCTCTCCATGCATGATCCAGCCCCATTAAAGTCAACGGGATCATTGGCTGAGCATAAGCTACCCATTGTAAGAAGAGGCATTAGATTCTGGCCTAGAAAAGCCACCACCCAATGATTCCTTCTGCTAACTCAGTAGTAACCATACCCTGTGTCATAACCCATGGCCTCAAACCCAGGCCCACAGGAGCAGCCACGCTTCAACCCTCCATTTGGCAACCTGCTGATAACTTCTGACCCAGGAAACACAGCCCCAGTTTGAGGGTCCGCCCTGATATCCTATTGATGAAGTCCCAGAGCAGCCGATTGGCTCACTGGCCCTACTTAAGTCAGGAACAGGAAAGCTGTCTGAACAACTGGGATTCACCGTGCTCTGGACTGGGTGCTTCCCGCTCCCCTGGCTTGACTTCCCAGTATCCTGACCTGACTCGGCTCCTGATCTCTGGCTTGTGATTCTGATCTCCCAGTATCCTGACCCAGCCTGACTCTCAACTCCTGACTGTGGACTCCAGCTCTGACCACTAGATCTGGCTGCTCACGACTTGGCCTTGACACCCTGGACTAATAAGCACCTCAACATCTACATTATTTAAGTCAGGACACAGTTATTACCTCAGAAACAGGAAGCACCTTAAATTTTCCACGTGCTATTTTTTTAAAACTCCAAAGTAATCGACTTAGGTTCATACATCAGGCCCATTACCACAGCGTCTTGGTGCCTGATTAAGGGCTGTAGAGATACAGGTCTGGAGCCACACTATCCCAGCAGGGAACTCTGGGAGGCAATGCGGGGAGAGTATGGTTGCGGGCCTACGTCGTATGAGGGGAGCTTTCCCGACCATTGTGGAATGGGGACTGGGTTATAGCCCTGCCTCCTTCCCAGCCCTCCACAGAGTGGCCAGTGCAGGCACTGGAATTGTGCCTGCACTCTGTATAGGGCATTGAAAGGGGAGGAGACTCCTTCTCCCTCCCTCTTCATGCACTCCCATAAGGCTAGACCCGACTGATAATGGCAATAGACTTAGCCACTGTTCTTGGCAGAGGTGGCTGTGAGCCCAAACCATGGATCAAGCCAGCCCTGAGTTTTGGGAGAGTTTAGCTCTGGATCCTGACTGGATGGGTGGCTTAGGCCTGTACATGCCAACGCTGCCTTGTGTGATTATAATCTTAACCCGAGAGCTGGCAGGACTGCTGAGTTGCACGTGTAACCCAGGCAGGCTGCCAATGGAGCATGTGATTCCTCAGTTACATTGGGAGCAGGGGTGTAGTCAGTGTGAGGCTCAGGTGCTTGTATAAGGGGTGGAGGCTGTGGCGGGGGGGGGGGGGGGGGTAAAACAAACACCCAGCCTAATCCTTCTCCCTTCTCTCCATTCCCTGGGACTCTCCCATCCCTAGAACTTCTTCACTCTTAACAAAAATTAACCCCTGGATGCTTCCTCCAGCCTCATCTTACAGCTTGGGCCCCTGGGCTGCAGTAAGTGGTAGCTCTTGTCATCAGTGGAACGAGACTGATTCACACCACCTGAGAATCTGACCCAGTGTCCTTGATGGTGAGGTCTGCTTGTGTAAGACAGAGATCCTAAGCTCTGCTGGCTTTGCCTTAGATGTACTGCTCATTCTGGAGTGCCTCGCAGTAGGGAAAAGGAGGCATGAGGATGGGGTGACGGGGAAGGAGCAGATAAGAAGGGAATGCGGAGGAGAGAAATGGCAATCTGCATGGCTTATGGGGGATGTAGGTGGAAAGGAGCGAGCAATGGGGTCTTCCCCAAGTCTTCTTGTTACACGCTAGCAATGAAGTAAAAAAGCACCTTGCCAAAGCAATCAAGGGGCCCAGTCCCAGAGTAACCACAGTCATGGATCCCCATCGGGGTGGTGGAAAACGTCTCTTTCCTTTCCAGCAGCAACCCGAGGTAGCACCAGGCCAGAGCTGGGGGGTGGGGGGTGGAGAACAGAAGTCAGAGCAGGTTAGCAGTAAAGACACTAACATTAGAAGCTATCCATCCTGCACAATCAAAGTCAGGTTAGTTTAGTGAATTTAGTGCTTCTGAGAAGTGCCCAGGAGCCTGGAGTACTTGGTTTATCTGCAACATGAAGAGTGACAGTGCAAGCTGCCCACACGCTGCCCCACCCAAGTACTTCGACCACACCCCAGATCTCTAAGGGGTCAGAGCATAGGTCACTTCCCAGAATCTGTCTTCTCCTTGGCTTCTCTGCTGAGACGGCCAATACGCAGCAATTGTGCTGCCGTTGAAAACGTTATTTCCCTGATCTCTGTTGACTAGGTACTGGACTGAGACCATCAGTTTATTTCACCCAGGCCACCCAACAACCATTGTACGATAACTTTTAGGCCCTGATCAGCAAGGTGCTTGAGTACGTGACTAACTTTAAGTATGCGACTAGTTCCATGTGCTTCAATGAGACTATTCATGTGCTTAAAATTAGGCACTTGCTTAAGTAACCTGCTGAATCGGGGCCTTAGCAGCTGCCAGAGATGGGATTTGTAGATACTTAGCTCTTCTGCATATAAGGCCACGTTCATGTATGAGCCTAACCTTAGGCAGGCAGGTGTGAAAAGCTTGGTGAGTTGCGGTCTGAGCCCTGCTTCTTGTGCAGAGCCGTGGAGTGTGCCTGGAATGAGCCGGTTCTCATACCTCTGTAGTGAGAATTTGAGGACTTGGTCACTTGTCGAAGCAGAGCCAGCGTTCTGTTAAAGGAGGGCAGCCGCTTCTGCTCATCATTTCCCTTGTTCATCAGGATCCCATCTAATCTGTAAGAGCAGGAGTGGTTTGGTTACTGGCTCCTAGCTACACAAACGCCTCTATCAATAGGACTGCTTTCCTTAGCAAATAGTGCTTTGATTGCTCAGTATTAGGGTACACTTCTGCAGTCAGTGGGAGTGGCTTACTAGTCACAGCTCATGTGTCACACCCTAGGACAGCAAACGCACTACTATTAATTAGACTTCGAAGTTACACAGCACCTTTCATCCAAGGATCTCAGAGGTGGATAATGTTCTCCCTGCTTTACTAGAAACCGAGGCGCAGGGAGGTAGAGCGAGTTGTCCAAGGTTACGCAGCGAGTCAACAAAGAGTCAGGATTGGAACTCAGGAGCCTGATTCTCCACTGCATTGCAACAGTGGAACATAGGGAGTTGCCAGACTGGATCACACCCCTGTATCTTGTTTCTGACAGTGGCCAACACCAGACACTTCACAGGGAAGTGTAAGAACCCTGCAGTAGGTAGATGTGGGGTAATCTGCCACCCAGAAAAGTCTAATCCTAATCCCTACTAGTTATAAATTGTTTTGAGCCCTGAAACATGAGGTTTTATCTCCCATCTGATGCCCTTTTTGTTAGCTGTAACTATAATTAAGGCTACGAGTCTGTCATGGAGGTCACGGATTCCGTGACTTTCCGTGACTTCAGCAGCAGCAGTTTTGGTGTGTGGGAGGCGGCTCAGGGCTAGGGGCAGAATTTCAGATCCTTTCTTAAGGGCTGAGTTTTATTTCTCCAAATCAAACAGCACAACACAAATCTAACTCATGAAATCAGGCCAGGACCCAGAGTCTCCCGCAGGTCTCACTCTCAGCTGGGCTGCTTCTTTGGCCTTTTATCTAAGGCCCAAGGCCTAGAATTTAGGAGCCTAAATACCTTTGTGGATCTGGGCCCAGTCACTTGCAATCTATCACCTGATCCCTGGCCTCAGAGCCATCACCAGAGAGGCAGGTAACTAGGCAAAGGAGGGCTAGGCCCAACTCCTTTAAAGGGCCAGCCACCCTGTGCCAGGTAGAATGAACTCTGCCCTCGTAATCCACTAATTCAGTGCCCATGACCATGGTATCTGAGTTTCTCTATGAAGCCCCTTCTCCTACCAGGCAGTAAGAGAGAACAAGTCTGATATAGGGTGAACTCCGGGCCCCATTGAGGTAATTGGGAGTTTTGCCATTGAGCTCAATGGAACCAGGATTTCCCTCCGAGTCGTTTACACAAGTCCTCCTCTGTCTGTGGAATCCACTTCCCCCTGGCATTTGGCACCATTGTACTGTGATGCTAAGTTGGTTTCAGTTCCCCTGATGCATTACCTGTTTTCCACCGCGTGCTAGCCCAGGCCTCACTAGAGGGGTGTGCTCTGGTTTGCTGTGCAATAAAAAGAGAGTGAAAAAAGCCACTCATCTCTGCATAGAAAATCCCTTTCTCCGCACCATGGGACAAATCCTGATCCCACTGAAGAAACGTCTCCCATAGTGCACCACAGCCAGGGACACACCACCTCCTCTCCGTGGTCACCAGAGAGCGGGAAATGTTGGCCTGTAAGGAGTTCCCATGGGGAATCAAAGGTAAAATGCCCCTGAGAACCCAGAACAAATTAAACACCCTAGTGAAGAAACGACTAAGGAAACTCTCTGGCTTGTGGCTCAACGAGATCGCTCTAGGGGATCGGTCACTAGGGATTTTGATTGTGTCCTGAATGGGGTCTGAATAGACTGGGCGTTTAATTCACCTGGAGAGAAATGTTAACTAGCACCTGTCACCTGGGGCAATTACAATCCATCCCACACTGGAGCTATCGGTCCCTGCTCTCAATGCCTTTGTTTTAGTTGAGCCAGGCTTGGGCATCTCATAGTCCTTGCTACAACTTCCCAAGAAACAAAGCAGATGGTCTGCCAGGTTGCAGGCAAACTCCCCCATTCCACTGTAACCTGCTGCTGTTTATTTCTCATGGCACCCTTGAAGAAGGTGTTCGGTGCTGTTCCGCTCTCTTCTTCCAGCTCCGCGCCAGGCACTCCCTCTCTTACCTGATGTACAGCGTGGCCATAGTGAAGTACCAGCTTCTTTTCTCCTCCAGGGGGATCTGAAATAGGGAAAGGTTTGTAGGAAAATCATCATTAACACCTGAAAATCGCCCTCCTGAATCCACTGGCCTATGAAACTAGACGTCCCAAGGGAAGACGAACATGCACTTTGCCAGGAAAGCAACATTCAAAACACTTCTTACTTTGCTATTCAATAAAAGACACTGGGCCAGATCCTCAGCTGTGTAAATCAGTGTAGCGCCCGCCATTGGCGCTCCATGAGTTTTTAGCAAGGCAAAATCTGACACAAAGGTTCCCTCTTAAATAGAGATGGTCCCTTTCAAAACCTGTTCAGTATGTCATGCAAACCTCTGCCCTTTCACACTGGCCTTTAAGTTCCACAGTGGATGTTGCACTTTCATTCAGGGATCTCAAAGCACCTTGTAAACACACGAGTGAATCCTCAACCCACTAAGGGAGTACCCTACAGAGAGGGGCAGCTGTAGTCTAGTGCCTGAAGCAAGAGCTGGTAGTCAGGAGTCTGCTTATGACTCTGCCAAGGACTTGCTGTGAGACCTTGGGCAAATCTTTGTGCCTCAGTTTCTCCATCTGTAAGAAGGGACAGTAATGCTTATCCACCTTTGTAAAACCCTTTGAAGTCTATAGTGTCAATGGCAATTGGTTCACAAGCAAAGCACTAATCATTCCATTTTACAGAGGGGGAAATGGATGGTCTGAGGAGTCAGTGGCAGAGCAGGGACTAGAACACAGAAATCCCAACTCCCGGGCCACAGGTCTACCCATTAAAAGGCACTTCCTGAATGCAGGTGTCCTCACAGACACACGGATTTCCTCTCTTCCCCCTATTTCTGCAGCCAGGCTATACCATTCCACTCAGGGTGGTTTATTTAGTGTTTACTCTGTTCTGTGCAGGTTAGAAGTGGGTTTCCATGAAGTGTGCATCTGTCTAAGTCTGCGTCCTACAAGGTTGTTGTATGCATTACTGTGTTTAAAAATGGTACATCGCAGAGCCAGTCTGGGCCAGCAACATGGAGATCAGGCTTGTCGGGTTCTTTGCCTGCAGCACAGTCCCCTCACTCTGCACAGAGAAGAGGATGCTTTCTGTTGAAATGGAAATTGCACGGGGCAGTGCAATGGGGTAAGTCTTGGTGGACAGTATATAACGCAATGGGTTATGGATTGCAATACTAGCCAGGTCAGCAGTTTCCAAGAGGTGGACGCAGTTACAATTAAAAGGAGCAAACATCGTTCTCGATGTTACTTATATTATTCACACTGCGCTCAGCACTGCATAGGGCACACAAAGAAAGCAAGCCCCTGCCCCAGAGAGCACAAGTCTCCGAGGCTGACACATAGAAGACAGCACATGCTGGGGGATCAAGTGGTGGGGTTGGTTTAGCGTGTTCTTGTGACGAAAGCCGAAGGTTGAGGCAGAGTAATGCCTTACAACAACAATCCTGGCTCCCGCTTATCGTACCCAGAACAGAGCGATTCCATACTGTAGCTGCTCACTGCGTCACTGGCGTGAACAGCTCCTTAGCAAGCACAGGCCCAGCCAGCCAGTTGCACCAGCGAGGTGGAGAAACCAAATGGACAGTTTTCCCAAACAAAGCATTGCCTTCCTGCCCTGTGCTGAGGATTCAGGGAGGAAGGAATTGCGGGGTTAGCGAGGGTTACACACACCATCTTTGCTGCCTCATGCAAGTGCGTGGGGAGCAGGAGGTGAGGGCTGATTTGTCTCCACTCACTTTGCAGAAAGGATGGTCTCACGAGCACAGCACAGCGCTGGGAATCAGGAGATTTTAGAGTTCTGTTCTCAGCTCTCCCACAGGCCTTCTGTGTCGCCTTGCTCAGTTCAGAGTCTTACTGGTAACTGCACTGTGCACACAGTGTTGTTGGTGCTGTGTTAGTCCCAGGATAAAGTCTGTGCTTGTCTCTCTCCCCAACAGAAGTTGGTCCAATAAAAGATATTACCTCACCCATTTTGTCTCTGCATTGTGCAGGCTTTCACTCTTGTGCAGAGTCGCTATAACAGTTGCCAGTCTGCTCCGATTGTGTTTGCACCCACTTTTCACTGGTGTAAATAACACACAAGGTGCAAAGCCCTGGAGCATCAAATCTGCAGTGTTAAATCCTGGCCCCCCAGTGAAGTCAAAACTCCTATATATTCTGTAGGACAAGGATTTAACTCATGTGCCTCAGGTTCCCTATCTGCTACAAGGGGATAATAATAATGCCGTCCTCAGAGAGGGTTTGATGCTAAATTTATTCATGTTTGCAAAGTGCTCTGAGATGCTCAAACAGCAGCAGCTGCAGAGGTGCAAAGTGTTAGCATCTTTTGCTGGTGTGTAAGGGAAGGACAAATGGGGACGTATGACAGGAATAACAGACGCACCAATATAAAGCTTTCGAAATAGCCAGGAGATTCTGCGGTGAAGAACTGTCGGCTTGTTGGATCTAATACCGCGTAGGTGGCAGAAATACGTTCCAATGAAAGAGATTTCTCAGTGCACTATAAATATCTGAAAGCACTTGGCTGATATTTAGCCTGCTGCTGTAAGCAGAAATGCCAGCTCACTGCAGAAACGCCGCTAACAGTGTGCCAGGTGGGTAGCTGCCCTAAGGGACAGTTTTGTGAGCCAAGCGACTGGTTCCAAACTCCAAGCGCACAGCCTCCCTCCCTGCCTGCGCTGACCCCCTCATCCTGTTGTGGCCAAGGAACTGACTGCCAGGCAATTCCCTTTGGGAGGATCCTTAGAAGTCAAGGCTGTGAGTGTTGTGCATGGGCAGCCTGGGGCGCTCCCGAGTCCAGAGATGTCCCTGGGGCACTAGGCTCCCGAGAGGAGATGGTGGCGGTGGGCAGGAGGTGAGGCCACTGCCCTGCTCACCCACTGCAGCCAGCCCGCTCTGCTAAGACATGGGGTAGCAGATGTGCTCACCTTGTGTGCTGGGAAGCTCCAGGGAGTCTTATGTCTTCCTACAGCACAATGCTTTTCCCCTGTGGGGCAGGAGGCTCCACAGCACCCTAAGGTGGGCTGGTGTCCAGGGGTATGTCTACATTGCATTGTACACCTGGGTCTCTGGGACCCAGGCTTGTGGACTTGGTGTTTCCAAGCCCATGCTGCATCCACATTGCATTGTAAACCTGGACCCAGCTTTCACAGCTGTGCTAACACATCCACACTGCACTATGCAGACCTTCTGACTCGGGTCTGCAGCTTGACCTGCGTCCACACTGCAAAATGACAGCGCTTGGACCCAAGTCACAGCGGGACTTAGGCTCTGACCCACCCCACTAGGAGGGTCCTAGGACCTGGGTCCTGAGTGCTTGCTGACCCGAGTCAGACTGATGTGTGTGTGGACAGAAAAGGGACTTGGCTGAAACCTAAGTTGGAGCCCGAGCTTAGCATGCAATGTAGACATGCCCTAATAGGGCCAATCTGACTTTAAACATCTCATGGCACGGTTTTGTAACAACAGGAGTTTGCCCTGCGGACAGTTGTTGGCCAGCATTCCCCATCCCAGCTGTTGTGCAACATGCCATGCTCCAGCCGCCTGCCACCACTCCCCCAGAGGTGGCTGCCTTTCATTCACGGGAGAAGAGTTTCTACAGGCCGTTGCTCATTCAGCCTCCACTGATACCCACGTCAGGAATGCTGAATCAGGTGCTCAGCACCTGCAACTTCCTTGATTTCAATGGGATTTGTGGGTACTCAGCACCTGTGAAGATCTTACAGATTGCCTGGGAAGCATGTGGGGATCCTCTGAGGTTGAAAGTAACAGATTACTGGAGGGAGGGAATTTGCACTCCTAGCTCATAAGAAGAACTGAATACAATTGGAAAGGCCATTCCTCCTCCCTGGCTGAAGCTGAACCAAGCACCGTTGCTGGTACTTTGCCCATGATCTGTTGAAAGTGAACCAGCTTTGTGATCTATACTCCCATCTGGTGGCTCTGTTTGCTTTTAATTGTAATGGGTTGTGGGCAAAGTGCTAATTGCTATTCCCTTTAGACCTGGCGGTGGAGCAGATTTTGCAGGTTAATGGGTTTGGAGAGCACTGAGCTGGCTGGATTGTTTAGAAGGTATTCAGTTTAAGTTTCTTTTTTGATTTCTTTGTGGGTTCATTTTATCTGGGCATATGAATAAAATAAACCTGTACCTTAAACGGCCTAGCAAGACTATGGATCATGATGTAGAAGGAAGCAGCCAGCACTAAATGAGAAAGGATTTCGACACATGATTTTAATGCCTAACTTTTTGGATGTCCAACTTGAGACATGCCTAGGGGGGGGGGGGGGGGGTCTGTAAAAAGTGCTTAGCAACCAGCCCTCTGAAAAACGGGTCTCTTTAAAGTGGCTCAAGTTGGGTACCTCAAAATGAGAGCTGTGCGGAGAAAGGGAATTTTGTTCCAGGGAGGACGGATGTTTCAATTTGGAATGGAACCCAACATTTTTGAAAGTCTCCATGAAAGGGAATGGAACCCCAGCTGAGGGGCATTCTGCCCAGCGGGCTGTCCCTGAGCCGAGGACTCTGGTAGCTCTGTCTGCTGAGGCGCTGTTAGCTGGTGCGCTGAAGCTCCCGGCTCTTTGGCAGCCACCTGGTGGACTGGCAGGGAGCTGTAAGTCTGGGGGCCCCAGCTGAATAGAGAGCCTTGGAGCTTCGGAGTCGCAGTTCCCAGGGCTTCTTGGCTCCCCACCAGGCAGGCTGCCTGAGAGCTTAGAGCCTGGAAACCCAGGCTGCCCTGGTAGGCTGCGGAGGGCTGGGTGGGTGAGCAGGCAGGAAACCAGGCAGTTTTCTAAACCTGCCTGGCAGGGGGGGATCCATCAGAACTTGGTCAAAAAGGAGCCATTGCCGCGAAACTTTTCCAGTTTGACCAATCGGCATTGTCGGAAAAGTTTCCGCTGAGGAATGTCTAACCAGCTGACTCAGAATCACTCATCACTCCTGGCAAGCCACCTGGCTACGTTCTCTGGAGCTAGGTTGTGCCTGGCCTTCAGTGGAAGAGCGAGAAAGCGGGAGAGGGCACAAAGACGCTGCCCACCCTGGCCTTTGTGCTTTGTTAAGTGCAAGTTTGATAGCCACCATTTTGAGCAACACCCCAGAAACTGAACCAGGGATCTCCAGACTTAAAAAGCATAAGCAGCTACAACCTGAACTAAAGATCCAGCCTCTGCAGCTGGAGCTGTGACAGACTCACACCTGCCGTGGACCCAGCGCCGTGCAGAACGCACAGCCCGCACAAGGCTAGCACTCATGGCTCCAGAGGGGGAAGGCGTATGCCTCCACTCCCTTGTGCAGCAGAGCAGACAGTGCATCCTGTAACAGAGTGATGCCTGTGCTGACCCGGATCTCTGGGAGGCAGAGTACCTGTCTGAACAATGCCTCTTGGCGCTCCCACTGAACAGTGCAGGGCTGGGGCTTAAAGTCTTGCTTGAGCTTTTGCTAAACTCTCCAGATTTGCCATTCAAATCCTCATTTTTTAAATTGAAACCTGCTCCTTTCCCCACACTGCCAGAGAAGTTAGGTTGGGCTGCTCACCGGCAGGGACACCCATAGGCAGTTTAGACAAAACCTGCAGGATTCCTGCACACACTTTCCCCAGGGCTGCAGGGCTTTAGTTGAGTTACAATTCCACATGGCCCTACAGTAGATAAGATCTGCCGGAGATTATTCAAGTGAAGGGTATGAATGCTGCTGGACTAGATTTACTAGGAGCTCCTCAGAATCCTACAACCAGCCCACAGGGCTCCAACATTTTTGCAGCTGTCAACATTGTAAACACCGCTCCCCTCCTACTTTCTAAGGCTGGTGGCCAGCACGGGAATGGTTTGAGCAATCCACAGAATAGCTGATAGAAGAGTCAATTATTTTGTAGATTCACAACCTTTTTCCTAGGCAGTGTCCTTGCACAGAGAATAGAGTGGCTGGCAGGGGCGGGTACATAAACCGGGTGGTTTGGATAAGAGGGTCAGCAGTGCCGGGGCTGGATCTGCAAGTGAGGTATGTTGGAATCACTCTCCTGAAATCAATGGAGGGACATTGATTTACATCAGCTGAGAGTCTGGCCCTTAGTGTTTACAAAGGAATAATGTTATTGATGGGAGAAAGCTCACACCTTTCTGATAATTGCTGCTTTGGTCTGTGTGGCTGCAGACTTGGGACTGGACACTGGTAGGGCTCCATTTACACCACACATGTTGCTGTGTTATAACACAATAGTGCCCCATTCGTGCTGTCGATGAGTCCACTTATGACAGTAGCCTCAGTGATGCGCTAAGTGACAGCGCTCGGGGTTAGACCGTTGCCTGCGTCACACGGAGCGGCCCTGCATCACTAACCCCCTACTTTGTGCAGAACTGGGACTGTGAAAAATTTAGTGCCAGACTGCAGAATTTTAAATAGCTGCTGAATCGCCTGTAGCAGCACTGCCTACCCACTCTGGCTGCAGGCTAGCGGCTGCCTCAGTTTCCCCCTCTTGGGCTCCCAGTAACGTCAGCATAGGTCTTTCGTGTGTCCTGTAACACCCCTTCTCGGGGTCTGGATACACAAGAACTCCCCTAGCCTTCCTAGCTGGCTCCCACCCCTTGGTGCAGTGATCCTAGGCTGGGCCCTGCTGAGTCTTTCCTCTAGCAGACTTGCTCTCCAACCTTCCAGCCATCCTCGCTGGCTGCTGCTCCCAGCTGGCTTGAACCCCTCCTGCCTGGGTAGTTGGGAGAGTCTCTGAGCAGCTCATGCTGCTCTCCTGCTCCTTTGAGTCCCTCCCTGCTCTCCATCTAGCAACAGCTCCGAGGGCTTCCTACTTGGAGTCTCCCCTTTGATTCTCTGCAGGCTTCTCTGTTATCTCAAGAAGGCTTGATTCTAGTCACACAACCTGCCTGTCTTGTGGCACTGCTCATCTTCTCCACCTGGGGAGACAAGTTAAGTGGGTCACAGGTGGGGCTCTGGACCTATCTCCCCTTAAAGGGCCAGTCACCCTGTGACATCTCCCCCACATCTAATTAAAATGAAAAAAATGGTCTGATAGTTTTCATCTCACTGACACAACAGAACATCCTAGAACAGGAGGTTTAGAGAATGATGCAGTGCTAATTCTCTTGCTATGCATTTTCATCTGTTTCTCTATCCTAGAGTTCTCTATCCTGCCCTTCACTGAAATGTTGCTAACTCTTGTGATTATTTTTTTAAAGCCCAGATCCAGGAGTGATGTGATTCCATGAGAATCTCAGCTTGCATTTAAAAGTAAAAGCAAGTTTCTAGCCCTCAGAGTTGCAAAGAAAAGGTTGAAAATGTGCCCTGAGTGCAGCCTAAAGGCTCAGGTAACAGGAGGCAAAGAAAAAGAATCCGAGATTAATTAGCTGTAAAAATCCTGATTTGCTAAGTCTATCTCAGGATTTTCTGGGGTCTGACTCATGATTTTTGAATGTTGGGGGTTGGCAACACTATTTGCAGTGTTGCTGTAGCCATGTTAGTTCCAGGATATTAGAGAGACAAGATGGGTGAGCCAATATATTTTATTGGACCAACTTCTATGGGTGAAAGAGACAAGCTTTTGAGCTTACCCACAATTGAAGAAGAGCTCTCAGCTCAAAAGCTTGTCTCTTTCACCCAAAGAAGTTGGTCCAATAAAAGTTATTACCTCACCCACCTTGTCTCTCTGTAATAGTTATGCACTTCCCAGATAACATGTCTGCTGTCAAGAATTTAAAGGAATGAACTGAGCTGTAGCACTCCTGAGCATTTTGATAGCACCTTCTAGCTGAAGGCCTTGAAGCCCCTTCCAAACATGGCTGGGAGAAGTATTTGCACTTGACACAAAGCCTTGAGCTGAATGGCTTAAGGAAGGACATTTTCTGCGGCTTTGCCAACAGAACACAGTTAGTGTCTTGAAGCAAATTCAATGTGTGTGCTACACTGATGCTCCATCTATTCTGATATCTCAGAGAGTGTACACCGTGCAATTCTTATTCTAACAATAAACAAAACCACCTCTTGACCCAAGCGCTCCCCTTAAATGAGCATACCAGCCACTGGCCTTTTATGAGCTCCCAGAGGCCAGCCACACACTGCGTGTGCAGAAGGACGCGCCTTTGTTTGAACAGCTAGAGAAGATAAGGCTGGAAGTGCAGAACACCGTTTATTCTGATCACGTAAGACCAGAGTAACTTAAAACGGGCTTAAAACTTTCCACGATTCCATCCAGCTACAGAATCGTGTCGCCTTTATAGGGGCTGATCTGCAGGATCGGGCCCATAGAGATCAACAATTTTAAGTGACACAGCACGAAGGAGGGCCGAATACTAAGATAGGAGCAATTTCCAGAAGCTTTCTCCTGGCAGAACTTTATTCCCTCTGGCTTATAGTTGTCTGCACTGTCATACCCAAGCTCAGCTATTAGCTGGTAAATTAGTTCCTACTCTAGGTTCCCGCGATCATAATGAACCCATGATTGAATTGCTCTGCCCAAAGGATAGAGGCCCTACAAAGACACATGGCAAGTACGTCCAGTGATACCAGACAGCAATCTACACATTGGTAGGAGCCGTGACTGACCTGCTGCCCATAAGCAAGAGCCTTGTCATAGAGCATGAGTCCGGCAGTCAGTTTCTCCATTCGGTCTTCTTCATCCACAAGCCCAATGTCAAAGACGTAAGCGTAGCCCTGCTCTGCCAGACAGCGGGCTGCTCGGAGCCTGGGATCCCCCTGAGACTCGTCTTCTGAGCCCAGGCCCATTAAGTGGGCTAGTTTCTTGGTGCAGTCAGCCTCTTCCTGCTCGCTGTCCAGCCTGTCGTACACGTAGGCCAGGTTGGCCCAGGTATTGAGGTTGTCAGGGTCCTCCTGGGAGATGCTCAGGAAGATCTCCTTGGCTTGCTCCATCTCCTCCAGGTGGAAGGAGAAGACCCCGAGCAGGTTCCTGACAGCGAATTGCTGGGAGCCAGACTCAAGCTCTAGCTCATACATCAGGCTGTCTCGCTTAAGCTTCATGTCCCTCCCTCTGAAATTCACAGGGGAGCAGGGCTCGAAGTTCATGTTCATCTCCAGGTGGAAGTGACCAGGAATATAGTCCATCTCATCAATGAGCGTGTCAATATCCACCTCGGCTTCCTCCGGGTTCTCCATGGGGACTTGCTGGTATATCCCCACGCAGGGCTGCTGCGGTGGCGTCTCCCAGTCCTAGCCTTTTCCTCCTCCTCTCTCACAATGTTTTCCGCTCTCTCAAACCTGCAATTCTGGTTTAGCTGATTCACATGCAGCCTGGGAGGAGTCCTGAATGGGAGAGGCACCTAGCGACGCCTGTCATTCGTCAAGGGCCTGCTTGGCCAGGACTGTCAGTGAATCTCAAGAGTCCAAAACAGAAAAGTCTGCTGGATCCATTCTTGCTTGTGGTCCTGGCAGGGCAGGGGCAGGGCTGGGCTGCTCCTTGCAGTGCATGCTGGAGCGATCAGTCCCATACTCCCATTTCCCTTCTTTGGTTTGTATTCCGTAGTGTGTTAATGTTCGTTGTGTGTTTCGCTCCAGGCCATAAAATACCTTTGAAAATAAACAGCCTGGGCCAAATCCTGATTCCCTTACTCCAAACCCCCATCAGAACGGATCGGTAGCTGAGCCTGATCACGGACTGCACAGCGGAGCCGCTTCTGGACCAGATCCAGGCATTTGAAGCCAGAAGCCCTCTGCTGGGGGAGTGGAGGGGCTGTGCTGCAGTCACAGTCCCTCCCCTGGGGCTCTGCACAGGCTGGCTCAGCTGGCCAGAGCGGAGGGAGCAGCCAGCCCAGGCTTTCCCCACTGGCTTCAGCCCCCCATGAGAGGGCGCAGCTGGCTGGTTCAGCTGGGTGGTGTGAGAGCGTGGATCCGGCTCACCCTCGACCTTTCACCAGGGGGCGTGAGCATTGTGGCTGGTCCCTGTGCAGGAAGGCAGGAGTGGAGGAGACTCTTGTACTCTTCCCACCCCTTGGTGGATCCATTCTGGGCCAGCCACAGTGTGTATTTAATGAGGATCAGCCGCACTCTACCAGCACTGCTGCTGGGTGACCCGCAGATACGCACCTCCGAGTTGGAGCCTGGAGCAACACCTGAACAGGCTACAAACCAGTGTTAAGAAATAGCAATTTGGTCCCAGTAATGACCACAGCCTGTCACGGGTGGGTGGACAAGATCTCTGCTTTTCAGTCCTATGGGCTCTGTGGGGCTGTACAAGGATAATTAGGGGCTCTGCAACACAGATTTCCTATTTATGCAGCTTTGGCTTTCCCCTTTCTAAAAAGGCCTTGTGCAAAGGGCCCGTCTGCTCTCCGAGCCTCTGGCCCGTCCGCTGAGGGGTTCATCTGCTCTCCGAGCCCCTGGCCCGTCCGCCGAGGGGTTCGTCTGCTCTCCGAGCCTCTGGCCCGTCCACCGAGGGGTTCATCTGCTCTCCGAGCCTCTGGCCCGTCCACCGAGGGGTTCGTCTGCTCTCCGAGCCTCTGGCCCGTCCGCCGAGGGGTTCATCTGCTCTCCGAGCCTCTGGCCCGTCCACCGAGGGGTTCGTCTGCTCTCCGAGCCTCTGGCCCGTCCGCCGAGGGGTTCGTCTGCTCTCCGAGCCTCTGGCCCGTCCGCCGAGGGGTTCGTCTGCTCTCCGAGCCTCTGGCCCGTCCGCCGAGGGGTTCGTCTGCTCTCCGAGCCTCTGGCCCGTCCGCCGAGGGGTTCGTCTGCTCTCCGAGCCTCTGGCCCGTCCGCTGAGGGGTTCGTCTGCTCTCCGAGCCTCTGGCCCGTCCACCGAGGGGTTCATCTGCTCTCCGAGCCTCTGGCCCGTCCGCCAAGGGGTTCGTCTGCTCTCCGAGCCCCTGGCCCGTCTGCCAAGGGGTTCGTCTTCTCTCTGAGCCCCTGGCCCATCAGCTGAGGGGGTTCATCTGCTCTCCGAGCCTCTGGCCCGTCCGCCGAGGGGTTCATCTGCTCTCCGAGCCTCTGGCCCGTCCACCGAGGGGTTCGTCTGCTCTCCGAGCCTCTGGCCCGTCCGCCGAGGGGTTCGTCTGCTCTCCGAGCCTCTGGCCCGTCCACCGAGGGGTTCATCTGCTCTCCGAGCCTCTGGCCCGTCCGCCAAGGGGTTCGTCTGCTCTCCGAGCCCCTGGCCCGTCTGCCAAGGGGTTCGTCTTCTCTCCAAGCCCCTGGCCCATCAGCTGAGGGGGTTCATCTGCTCTCTGAGCCCCAGGCATGTCTGCTGAGAGGGCCATCTGCTCTCTGAGCTGGTGCATGTTCAGGTAGGGTGCACGTCTGCCTCTGAGCCTTATGAGTATCCAGACAAGGTGCATGTCTGCCCTTCTAGCCCGTGCTCACCGAGCCCGTGCACATCTACTCGCCGAGCCCGTGCACATCCAGGCAAGGGGGACATCTGCTCACCGAGCCTGTGCATGTCTGGGCAAGGGGCACATCTAGTCGCCGAGCCCGTGCATGTCTGGGCAAAGGGCATGGCTGCTCACCGAGCCCGTGCACGTCCGGGCAAGGGGCATGTCTACTTGCCAAGCCGATGCGCATCCGGGCAAGTGGCACGTCTACTCGCCGAGCCTGTGCAAGTCCAGGCAAGGGGCACGTCTACTCGCCGAGCCCGTGCATGTCTGGACAAGGGGCACGTCTGCTCGCCAAGCCTGTGCAAGTCCAGGCAAGGGGCACGTCTGCTCGCTGAGCCGATTCACATCCGGGCAAGGGGCACGTCTACTCGCCAAGCCTGTCCAAGTCCAGGCAAGGGGCATGTCTGCTCGCCGAGCCCGTGCACATCTGATAAAATGTAATGCATCAAAACTAACCAAGGATCAAACAGCAAGCTCAAAACGGCTGCATCCCTCTCCCCAACCCTGGCAGAGCCTAAAACTGAGCTGTAACAGGTACAGAGGCTTGGCGCCAGAGGCTCCCCCATGCAATGGTTTGCCTGGAAGCTCCGCCTTCATGGGAACAGAAAGGCAACAAGTGTATGGGGTTGTCATGGCAGCAGTGTTCCGGAGCTGCTGGAAGCTGTGCCACTGGGGGTGGGGGGGCTCCCTCCATCCCCAGGGAGCAGAGAATGGCAGCAAAGGGCTTTACAGGTGCCCCCTTCGGCACTCAGACAGTCAGGTAAGAGTCACCCAGAAGAGGCTCCAGAGGGGACAGGCTCAGCCTGCAGCTGACTTGGCCTTCCAGAGTCAGTAGAGAACTGGGCTCAGCCCCTATCTGACTCTCAGCTTCTGGATCATCTGCACACATATTCTCCCCTGTCCCCCAAACACCCCGGCACACAGATATCACACACACATTCCTGCAGTCAAGAGATCACACGCCCCTCAGCACACAGATCACACACCTAGCCATGCAGCGATCACATACACACATGCATTCACAAGTTCACATGGTTATTACACACGGAGAGTCCATGCACACGTGTCCACGCACCCACATGCAGGACTCTGTCAAGCTGTGATACTCTGAATGGGGGAGTTTCCAAGGAAACAGAAATGAGTTTTTACATGTCTCTGAAACACACAGCAGACTCCTTCTTCACACACACACACACACACACACACACACACACACACACACACACACACACACGCACGCACGTTCGTGCCTATACGTTACAAGCTCCTGCAGGATATTTTGCCTATACAGTACTGGGTTACTGTAACCTGACTGAATGGATCCAACGAGCCAGGACCCCTTTCTCTGAGAAGTCCTTTCCTTCAGAAATAAGCCAGCAGGTTGGGGGGGCCCTGGATTTTTGGCTGACCCTGGCTATCTTTATGACTTCCCCCATTCTAGGTGAAAGTGAATTTCATTTCAAAATACTACATGCCAAACCTAATGTTTTACATGGTCTGGCGTAACGGTATGACTGACAATATTTTTTAAAGTACACGCTCCGATCTCTGCTTCCCAGAGGCTAAGCTTGAGCCGTTAGGCACAGCCACATGTCAGGGGTGGTGCTGAGCTCAGCCATGCTACCCCAGGAGGAGCCCCAAGAAGCCACATTTCCTTCCCGCTCCCCACTTGCTCCTGCAGGGAAGCAATCTGCAACAGCCCCTTATCCCGTGCAGATCACTTCCCCCACATGCTAGCTCAGGTGCGCTAGCTGGTACCCAGGGGAGTGGAGTGAAGGCATTGCCCACTTCCCACCCGTGTCTGCCCACTTCCACCTGCGTGGGTGGGATCCAGTGGTCTTGCAAAAACTCTGCTCTCTTTCTCTGCACCGAGACTAGCGCTCCAGGGAGGCTGCACAGGGTGGGTTTGGGGGATCATGCTCCCCCTTATAGCCCAGCATGGCGGCATCAGACTGCAGCACAGTGTGGCCCTGTGTTCAGTGATTTTGCTTTCACTGTGTATTTTTTAAATCAGTACAATCATATCTCTCCAGTAACGTAGTGTATATTTAAGGATTTTGAATCACATTTTTAACAACACAATGATACACATACTGGCTGAGATTTTCAAAGCCATGTGAGAGACTGAGACACAAACTTTTTGACAAGCTCTGCCATAATATATTTTAACTGGGTCCATTTTTAACCAGCTCATTAACCTAAAATACATGGATTGGGGTTTCTCCCTGCTTCTCCTCCTTATTTAAAATGACCCATGTTATTTATTCAGAACAAACACCTACCCCTTAAATCACACTTTGCCCTCTTGGAACTCTGTTGGCCTGCAGTGCCTTTACTTAGTTCACCTGAACAGCAGGAGAGAGAGATTTTGTTTATTTAGCTCACACAGCAGCAAGTTTTCAATCGGCTAATAAAATACAGAAACATTGGTAGCTCATGATAGTCCCCTGTGGCCTTGAAATCTATGAATCTGTATGCCTAATTCCTGCTTGGGGATTTTCAATGTAATACCCGGCACTAAGACCCTGATCCTGCAAATATCTACACAGGTGAGTAACTTGATTCACATGAGCAATCCCTTTGAAGTCCTTTGACTTTTCACAGCTAGGCATTATCACATTACAGTTTGCAGGCTCAAGGCCTCATATACTGCTTTTCACCTGCAAAGTTTAATTTATTTTAATTGGTTTAATTTGTACAATATAGAAATATCTATTTAAATGCCGAGGAATTTGGCAAGTGAAGGGTCAGATTTCTCAGCTGTTGTAAAACAGAGCTACACCAGTTTACATCAGCTAAGAATGTGGTCTGAATTTTTATTGATATAGTTTGTGTCAGAAATTCTACTGGGAATAGCTGTGTTACCAGGGTTTGAGTCCAAGTTCCCTTTGACTTCTTCAAGAGTTTTGGCTACAGGATGGGGCACTTGGAGGCGGCATCTTCCAGATGAAACAGAAAGCCAAAGTTCTAATCATTTGTTGTCATTAAAGATCTCACAGAGAATGGTTGTTAAAAGACATTGAACAAGTCAAATTTGACCCCAAACTTAGGTTAAATCCAATGGAATTTTTAAAAATATTAACATTTCCTTATAGTGTTTGCAACCCAAACATCATACCATTCAACTGGTGCCTGACCATTTTAGGGAAATTGACTAGAAGCAAATAAAAATGTGGAAATGGCCAGTCTGTTTTCATTGTCTAAGTTGAGAGAAAAGGAAAAATAAAAAGCATCCACAGTAAAGAGTAAATTTTATTTTTAAAATTCTGTTTTAATAGCCTGAGATTTTAATAACATTAGGGATGGATCTTTGTTTGTTTGTTTGTTTTAAAACATGATTTTTAAACTGACAGCGGCCCTTAACTCTATTATCTTGGCCAAATTCCAATTTGGATCATTTGCTTCTGCCTACCTAAAATCTCTCTGTAGTTTCCACTGGAGAAACTGTATTTCAATTCCTGTAGTATTACTCTGTGCTGTTAAACAGCTGCCATGATTCACACCAGAGATGGCTGCATTTCAGTAGTAGATAAAACAGTGTCTGTATGTAATTTGTACAGTACATCAGTTTAAGGGCCTTGATCATGAAAACATTTAGTCTTTGGCCCTGTGCTTACTCTAGAGCAGGGGTCGGCATCCTTTCAGAAGTGGTGTGCCGAGTCTTCATTTATTCACTCTAATTTAAGGTTTCGCATGCCAGTAATACATTTTAACGTTTTTAGTAGGTCTCTTTCTATAAGTCTATAATATATAAATAAACTATTGTTGTATGTAAAGTAAATAAGGTTTTTAAAATGTTTAAGAAGCTTCTTTTAAAATTAAATTAAAATGCAGAGACCCCCGGACTGGTGGCCAGGACCCGGGCAGTGTGAGTGCCACTGAAAATCAGCTCGCGTGCCACCTTTGGCACGCATACCATAGGTTGCCTACCCCTGCTCTAGTGAGTAATCATCCCATTGACATTCAGGAGATTACTCACTGCAGAAAGCATTTAGGCCCCAAACCTGCAAAGATTTATGCATGTGCTTCACTTTAAGCATGAGTAATCCCTCTGAATTTAATGGGACTACTCACAAAATGAAGCACGTGTCTCTTTGCAGTATTGAGCAGTCCAGTACTGAGGGCCTGATACAACATCTATTGATGTCCGTGAAACCCTTTCTACAGACTACAATAGACATTGGATCAAGTCCTAAATGTTCACAGGACCAGGACCTATGTTTGTAAAATTAGTCCTGCTTTAACTCAAAATTTACTGTATATTTACATCATCCTCCGCTAGATTTGATGTGTCAGCAGTTTATCCAAAGTGTAAGAAACCTGGTACATACACACAGGCGCCATACTGCAAAAAGGTCTCTTCAGAGTTGGTGAGTCTGTCTCTCTATTTTATATACAAAACAAACACTTATTCAGCTCCATATGCAGAACTAAACTAAAAATTATACCTTTGGATTCTTTTTCCAGAATTCAATTTCCATGAAAAATCCAAATGGATCCATTCTGCTGCTTTCAAATTAATTTGATAATATCACTGAATCTAATCTAATCGGTCCATTTAATGTAGGTCCAATGGCAATGAAATCAATGGCAAAACTCCTGTTGATGTTCATATATAGGATGAGGCTCTCTCTAATGTAATTTACTTCTCAGTATAATGTATACTTACAGAACCTTTGAGTAGATTTCCTGTGTCAGCAATTTATCCAACGTGCTAGGAATCTGTGGGCGCAGATCCTCAGCTGGTGTAGCTTGTTATAGCTCCATTGACTTTCTCTCTCTATTTGCCTATAGTAAGAATTTGCAAAAAATATGATTAGAATTCTTAGGGCCTGATTCACCACTGCAGAACTCCATTTTTCAATGGTGATGCATCAGTGTAAAACTGGCTTAACTCAATGGTAAATCAAGCTTTTAGTTTTAACCTTACACTTCATTTTAGGGCAGAAAGTTAGGCCCAGGCACCTACAATATTGACCATGGAAGCTTTAGCTCCTCTGTGCTGCAGGAGAAGGCTTCAAATTCTGGCTGGGGCAAGGCACAGGAAGCGGCACGACTTACCCAGATGCCCCATTTTAATTTTAAGGAGACCTTGAAGAAAAGCAAGTATCTGGTGAGATCTGAATTTGACTTTTTTCCCTATGTGTGGACAAGAAATCTGACTGTTTCTGTGGTTTAATCTTTCAACTGTTAAGTGACATGGGATAGATTGAACTAGAGGTGCTGTGAATTGCATGGGTAAATTAGAATCCTGGCTTTGTTGCTATTAAACCTCTAAAATCTTTTTCTCAATAAGAAAGAAAAACTGGGCCCAGGAACTTACAATATCAAAGATTTTCTGCAAGAGACCCGACCTTCAAGTATTAGAGGTGTTTGTGACACTGGAGAAGAGAGGTTTAGAGCCTTCATTAGGGTATGTATCGGATTCAAGCAATAGATACTGCAATAACTTGACAAGAAACATATAAGGTAGATAATCTGGTACCTCTTGTTGCAGAGTTAAATATTATTATTGGATCACCTAATAATATGATACACACTTTTGGGGGCCAAAACAAGTCCCTTTTACAACTGTGCAAAATTTAAAAGTACAGTAGGTGGTGCAAGAAATAATAAGGGCCAATGCCCAGCTATGCTTCCTGATTGCTGTTCAATTTCCCGGTTGCTTGATTTGGATGATGTTACCATTAACAGGGTTAAAGAAAGCTGCCTTCTGCTCACACAGTCTGGTGATACCCCAGCTAAAATCATCCTAACTAACAAGGGAGTTATTCAAAGGGAGCAGATAAGAGATCACTGATCCAGGGACAAACTAAACCACAATATCAGTGTTTTCTATTTCACATTATTTAGGTGCCCTGTTTATGTGGGACCTACACTGATTTCACTGGGGAGTTCTGTGTAAGGTATAGTTCTGGGACTGAGCCCATATGTTTGTGTGTATATACTGCAGTCTATCCAATCAGTGTGTATTGTAGATATTTCTGTAATGCCTACCATCATACTACCTAAATATTGAATCGATATGCAGTATCAGTGTGTTAGTGTATGTATATGGTGCATACACATTTACATATATGTCCTATCTTCTATGAATCCAGAGTATACACAGGATAGTATATTTTTAAAATAGCTTTTCTATAGAATAATGCTCTGCAAATATTCTACTAGCCCCAGAACTCCCTAGTAACGACTTCTAGTTCCACCAGGCTGTGGGGCAGAATGCTAGTAGGCATCGCCTGCTTTCTAACCCTTCAGGCTGGCCACTTTTGCCATCTGCACTGCCTGGCAGAAGAAATTAAAAACTTGGTCATTTCAGTGGCACATCCCTCCTCCATAGGGCCTGAACAACAGTCAAATATCCTGTATCGCCACAGCTGTAGAATGTTGTGTTAATACTCGGATCTGTTGCATAGCCACATGACTGCTGATTTTACACTTGTATGTGTGAATCAAGAGTGACGCGTAGTGGGAGCTTGTGTGAATCACAGCTTACTGTACTTGCAACAGCTCTGCCGGTGCTGGTGGCCAATGAAGTTACAGAATTCCTAATTTCATATATCTGGGGTAGCCGTGTTAGTCTGTATCTACAAAAACAACAAGGAGTCTGGTGGCACCTTAAAGACTAACCGATTTATTTGGGCATAAGCTTTCGTGGGTAAAAACCTCACTTCTTCAGATGCATAGAGTGAAAGTTACAGATGCAGGCATTATATACTGACACATGGAGAGAAGGGAGTAACTCTTTGTGGGTTTTTACCCACGAAAGCTTATGCCCAAATAAATCGGTTAGTCTTTAAGGTGCCACCAGACTCCTTGTTGTCCTAATTTCATAGCTAGAGATTTCATTTCTAATTCGCCTTAGTATCTTTTCAGGTTTTTTTAATCAAGAGCCTTCCAAGAGGTCAGATTTCCCTTTATTTGCTTGGAGAGATGCAAAGATTGTACTTGATTATCCTTCATATACAGAATGTAGCAATCTGTACCTGGCAAGAACTGCCAAACTGTAGGGAGGCAGTCTGAGCCAGTGGAATGGGAGTGAAGAGATGTGGGGGTGAAATCCTGCTCCATTAAAATCAATGGGAGCTTTGCCATTGACTTCAGTGGGGCCAAGATTTCACCCAGAGATTCTATTCTGGGCTCTGCCATACAGGGCCGGCTCCAGGCACCAGCTTAACAAGCAGGTGCTTAGGATGGCCAAGGGAGAGGGGCGGCACCTGTGGCAATTCGGGGGCAGCAGGTCCCTCACTCCCTCTAGGAGCGAAGGACCTGCCGCTGAACTGCCGCCGCCGATTGTGGCTTTTTTCCCCCCCCCATTTGCCGCCGCCGATCGCGGCTTTTTTTTTTTTTTTTTGCTTGGGGTGGCAGAAATGCTGGAGCCGGCCCTGCTGCCATACATTCGCTTTTTGTCCTGGGTCAAGTTGTGTCACTGCTCTGTGCCTCAGTTTCCCCATCTGTAAAACAATGATCCTCTTTGCAAAGGGCTTTGAAATCTAGGGATGAATCGTTCTGTCTAAGTATTGGGTAGCGGCTGAATTTAGAACCAATTCTCTTTTTAGACTTTTACCCACAACCCTCATTGATTCCAATAGGAAAGGAGTAGAGGGCCATATTCACCCCAGAAATACAAAGCACAAAGAGGGTGGCAATTGTACAGGCATCATAAAGACCCAGAACTTAATTCTGTGCTGCAGGCTTCACGGCCTGGAGGGCAATGAGATTTGACTCTAATCTAGACTTGGGGAACAGCTGCCCTCCAGGTCCAAATGGAGCCAGTTTGCATGAAGGGGACATGGTAGGGCAAGGGAATTGCTGTCTGATCTGCTTTAAAGGGGGAGCTTTGGTATTCCTTACTGGGATTCTCTTTAGGTCATCTAGAGCATAGTGTGCCCGGGGAACCCCCCCGGGGAACCTTCTTCCCCTTGTATTCCTTCACGCGGGGGCCATGGTGGAAGGATTGTCCAGGGCACTAGGACTTGGGAGACCCAGGTTCTACTTCCTGTTCCTCCACAGCCCTTGGGCAAGTCTCTTAGCTTCTTTGTGCCTCTGTTCCTCATCTGTACAATGCGGATGACAGCCCTGCCCTGCCTCACAGGGGTGTGCCGAGGACATTAAAGACTGAGAAGTGCTTTGCGCTCGCCTGATGTATTGTTAGTATTAGCACTGACAATTGCAGTCCCTGGGCTCCTGTGAGGCCCCGTGCCTCCCTGGGGCAGCATGTCTCCACAGAGAAATGCCTAATGGATAGGAAGGTCTGCAGGGCAGAGACTGAGGCTTTGGATGTGTGTGCACTATCTAGCTCCGGAGGGCCCAGATCTCAGTTAAGATCTCTGGGCACTACTGAATTACAAAGAATCACTGTTTTAATAGGCTTGAATGGCAGAATCTGGCTTTTTTTTGGTAGTTGTATCCATTTTTGTTCGTAATCCTCTCCCTCTTATTTCTGCAGGATTGCCACCCTGGCCCTGGGACTTATGGCAAGAATGGAAACCCTTATGCCCTGATTGAGGAGAAGGAGAGACGCTCGGCAAACTCTCAAGGGATAATGGACAGCAAAACCGAAAAATCTGTCTTACCTACTGCTGCGGCAAGTCTGCGCTATTTGTTTTTCATTCAGCTCCCGTATTGACCTGCATACCAGCCATTGCCCAGGGCTTGAGTGACCAGAAAGAACGAAAGTGAGGGATCTGTGGAAGCTGACCCCCCCCCCCAGGTTATTTTGCTGCCTTGTTCATTACAGTGGACCATATCAGCATGGCTATGGTCTTCATCTCTTGGCCAATCAGGAGCCCTCGGGTGTCTCTGAAGGCTCAGGGAGGCATCAGCATTTGCGGTTCTCTCTAGAGAGGATGCAGCCAGCTTGCAGTTTTCACTGCCTGGCTGCACGAAACTGGAGTGCCCCTTGCGGGGGGAGGAGGGGTAAAGGGGAGGCTGGGCAAACAGCTTCCGAAAGGGAAAGAAAAGTCGGTGAGGTTCACCTGAAGAGGCTGAGGCTTCCCAACCTCACAGGATCTGTAGAGGAGAGAACCCCCAGAGACTGGAGCCAGCCTGCATCAATGGCTGCTCCACAGCTCCCTCTGGTGATATTGGCCCTTCCGGGGCTGTGCTGCCATTGGTGGAGCCCACCACAGCTGCTCAGTAGGGGAATCTACAGATGATCTTGCAGCCAGCCTCAAGTTTCAGTGGAGCTTGAACTCCTGTCTAGGTTACTGCCCAGAGAGCCAGTGGGTCAGCAGGGGATGGTGCCACAGAGAATGCCTGCTTCCCCTGCTCTTCACTTTCCCACTCTCAGAAGTGCATGTGCAGGATCCCATAGAGGTGGCACTGTCCCCATTCTGGGTCTCTTAGGAGTGTTCCATGCCATGAGCAATGGAGACTAAGCAAAGGGGATGGTCCAAGCCACTTAGTTTAAAGGCTGCCATGCAGAGGGACCACCCCTTGCAATCTGATGGTGAAGCTTTTAATTGAGGGTACAGAGAGCAATTTGTAATGGATGATTGAAACAAACAGGTGGCTACTCATTTATTATTTGACCACTCAAGAATGAGCAGCATGGGTGAGAGGGAAAAGTCATGGGCAGAGCACAAGACATGGCTCTTTGGGGCAGGGTCTGCTTCTCATTAAGTATTTGTACAGCACCAAGCACAATGGGGTCCTGGTCTCAGTGAGGGCCTCTGGGTGCTACTGTAATAGATAACAGCAATGTTGCAATTGTCTAGCAACAAACCTGTAGTTAGTGTCCGGTTTCCAAATGAGCACAACCTAGGACTCTGCTCCCCAACAGAGCGATCACTGATGGTTGTTTTTGCTCCCCGTTGACTTTAGGGAAGTGGTTTGGGGCCAGGCACCTACAATCTCAAAAACAGTACAGACGAGGTGTTGAAACGTGTGGTCAGTAATCGCGGCCCATATGACACCTTCACAGGAGACAGGTCAAAGCCTATTATCTGCGGACATTACGCTGTGGAAGTACGTACCCTTGTAAGAGAGTTGTGTTTTTAGTAAAACACCCTTGCCTTGGTTAATGATGTAGGAGCTAGTCCTGCAGGCGTGACATCTCTCTCAGATTGCTGCCAGGAGAGGGGTGCTGTCAGGTTAGACAGCATAGTTTTAAAACCCATCCTTGCCGTTATTATTAACAACTTAGATTACTAAAACTGAGGGCCAGATCCGCAGCAAGGGGAAAGCAGCACAACTCCTTTGAAATCAGTGACGCTACAATTTATATGAAGATCTAGCCCTAAAAAGCTAATTTACTTTTTGCTACTTAGGCCATGTCTACACTATGGACCTTACAGCGGCACAGCGGTACCGCTGTGCTCTCCTGTTGGCGTAATTAAACCACCCCCAACAAGCGGCGGTAGCTATGTTGGCAGGAGAGCCTCGCCTGCCGACACACTGCTGTCCACACCAGCACTTCTGTCAGTGAAACACATGTCGGTCGGGGGGGGGGTGTTTTTTTCACACCGACGACCAACAAAAGTTTTACCAACAAAAGTGGTAGCGTGGACAAAGCCTTAGTTTGCTTGCTGTTTGCCCTTCATTTAGTACGGACAATGAAAAGGACTCACGGCTTCCTCTCCCTACTGGCCTAGGGTAGGATTCAAACCAGCAACCTAAAATGAACAAGATTGTCTATGTGCAGTCTTTTTGCCTTATTCTGGATGGATTCTGAGGAGATATTCCTTTAAGAACCTCTGTTTGGAAGCAGCCTGGGGGATACCTCTCACCTGCTGGGGTGCGGAAGGCAGTGGCGTACATTTATTACACTCTGGAAAGATATCTGCCCTAGAGAACCCAGGGTGGGGCAGAGATTGTGCAGGGAGGAGGGTAGATGTGATCCATGTCAGTGACAAGGGAATCAAGTAGTCAATGGACTCCGAATGAGGGTCTATGGGCCTTATTCAGCTCCACTGAAGTCAGTGGGCTCTCCCTGCCAGGCTTCACCTGGGGACTGGATTGGATCCCGTGAGCGCAGAGATACGGGAGAGCCCCTGTGGCTGGCACCTGCAGGGCCTTGCCAGACAACTGCGTCACATTTTCTCCAGCAGCAGCAGACGTCCCGTCCTCTCTTTCATCTCTTTAGAAGAAATGCATCGAGCTCGGCACCAGCAATGTCAAGAGCTTTGTGGAGGAGCTGGACACCAAGGACAGAAAGAAAAAAGGCGTTTTCAGCACCCTCGCTCGGAACCCCGGCTGCCCCACGGAGCGGATCTTCTGGGCCACACTCAGCCAGTGTCCACGTGCCACGGTTAGTGACACCGTGTTCCTTTCCTCTCCTGTCTCTGCTGCAAATGTTACCGTGCAGGATGCCATCTGCTGCGAATACACCCCATGGCACTGAGAGAGACTGTGAGGCAGTGCCGTAACAAGGGCGAGGCGAGTGAGGCACTTGCCTTGGGCGCGCAAAGTGGAGCGGCGCAGCTCTACCGCGACCGGCGGTGCTTCGGCGGCAGCACTACCGCCGCTTCTGCTTCAGCGGCAATTCGGTGGTGGGACCCTGAGTTCCTGTCGGAGGGAAGGACCCGCCGCCGAATTGCTGCCGCCGCTTCATGCATTCTTCGGCGGAGGGTCCTTCTCTCCAAGAGGGACTCAGGGACCCGCCGCCGAATTGCCGCCGAAGAGCCTGGAGCCAGCCCTTGCCTCGGGCGCAAAAATTCCTTGTTACGGCTCTGCTGTGAGGCAAAAGGGAAAGGCGGGAAAACCACCTGGACCTCTAGGACTGGGAGAACCCCAGGTGAAATGTGCAGCTGAAGAGCAGCCTGTCTGGATTGGGACAAGTGGTGATTGTGCTGGGTTGGTCTGCAGAGCTCTCACGTAGAAGGATGATCAGCCATTGCCAGGGCATTATCTTCGCTTTCCTGGTCACCTGCAGAGGATTCTCTGTGCAGTAGGGTGACCAGACAGCAAGTGTGAAAAATCGGGATGGGGGTGGGGGGGTAATAGGAGCCTATATAAGAAAAATACCCCAAAAATCGGACTGTCCCTATAAAATCGGGACATCTGGTCACCCTACTGTGCAGTCAAAATTTGCCATGGGGAGGGCTGGGGCAGAGCTGTCCAAAGCCGTGTTCTGATTGGCCTTTCCTCTGGTGAGGTAACAGCCACGCACCAGTGCCCAACTGATAGCTCATCACCAAAAGCACCAGGGAAATCCCTGTGCCCAGGATGGGCTGGAGCGGGAGGAAATGAGAAGCCTCATGATCTTTTCCTTCTACTTCTCCATTATTACTAACAAAGGCAGCTGAAACCTTCATTCCTCCCCCTTCTCTCATGCTGACTCCGCTCAGCTCTTTTGAGTTGGAAGCTAGTTTTAAGGCTCCCAACTGAGTACTTAAACTAACATGGCAATTTTAAAGGAGCCCAGGGGCTGAGGAGGCAGCTGTGGGGGAAACACCTGGAGGCGTTCAAAGGCCTCCCTGTCTGCCCCCAGGAGCCTGGCTGCCCTTCAGCATCAATCTGCAACCTCGGGAAACTTTACGCTCATTTTAAAAAATAAACGGGGTGGTTAAATAGCTCCCAGGTTAGTTATTACCCTGGGCGGGGTGAGCGTGATGTGGCCATTATCCCATAAAAGAGAGCGCTAGGGCTAGCTGGGCCTTGTTCCGGATGGATTCTGAGGAGATATTCTCAGGGCAAAGGGGTGCAAATAAAGTGCAAACCTGGAGGTGTGGGTACATTAGGAGACAGTGAAAGAATAACAAAATAGCCAAAGGAGCCCTGGAAAGGTGATTCAGCCCCTTACATTCCCTTCTCCTCCGACAACCAACTATTGTTCATTGTGGAAGGATTCATTGCATAAACCTAACATTTTTTGAGTAAAATTTGAAATTAACAGGTAGCATGGTAACAATAACCACACTCTGATAGCAATAAGCCTCTCCGGGCTGTGTGTTGCTTGGCTACAAGTGAACTCCTCGGGCGGCGGAAGGCATCTGGCAGAACATAGCACACCTGTATGTGCACTGGTAGCCAACCCTGTTGTGGCTATATGAGCTAAATTAAAACGACGGCATCCATTTGCTCAGCCATGCATTTTGAAAGAAGTGCTTCTTAGCAGCTATTATTTTTATCACAAGTTATTTGAAAATTAAGCTCTTGTCATTACAATTGGCGTTTTTATGGTTCCATCTGACAGCATCTTGCAATGTGCTCTCATGTTGCTCAGGTAACTACTTACGGCCCCGATTCAGCAGCTTTAAGATAAATTTGGAGTAATCCCAACCCAGTCAGCAAAGCACAATACAACATGCTTAACTTTAAACATAGGCTTTTCATGGGATTTAAGCATGTGCTTAAAGTTATGCACATGCTTAAGTACTTGCAGCATAGGAATTAAAAATAACATTATGGGGTTCAATGGTTAGAGGCTCCCTGTGATTCCAGATCAAATCTGCTCAGAAAATTATAAGTGAAAAGATAGTTTATCTAACCACTCACATTGCAAACTCACCCTGGGACCTGAAGGTCAAACTGGGTTCTTTCTTCTTCATACATCATCAACAATAAAGATCTATCACTGGAATTTAGCTTATGGTTTTTTTGGTACATGAGAAGGACTAGAATCCAGATCACTGTCTCTCAGCTGTGTTGGGTCTGGCTAAAAGAATTAAAGAGTAGTTAACAATTTGACAGTCACAAACATCAGCCAATATGATTCTGAATTCACATGGGGCATAAATTGGCTGAAGTAAGGAGAACATAAGAACATACATAAGAAAGGCCATACTGGGTCAGTCCAAAGGTCCATCTAGCCCAGTATCCTGTCTTCTGATAGTGGCCAATGCCAGGCGCTTTAGAGGGAATGAGCAGACCAGGTAATCATCAAGTGAGCCATTCCCTGTCACCATTCTGGGAAACAAAGGAGGTTTTTTGCATAGTCCCGTTTCAGATTCAAGCTGCATTGCAAAGCTCCCTCTGAATTCAATTGGAGCAGGAGAAGGGGCAGGCCCATACCATGCCTATATGACAGGATGTTGCATATGAGTAAAGGTGGATATCTACACCACAGTTGTTAACAAAGGAGTGGTGGGTCACTCTACTGAATTCCAACTGCAAATAGCAGGTTGGAGGCTTAGCACAAGCGACGGTCTCATTTCCAGCATGCTGCTCCTTTTGTCTCTCACGTTTCTGGTGTGCTTATTCCCACCATTGCAACACAGCCATGACGGTTTCCTGCACTTAATACTTCTCACGAAGCAGCCTCTCAGTTCTGTGGCTACTAGAAGAATACAACAGAATTAACTGAGGCTCCAATTCAGCAAGATACTTAAGCAGGTGCCTAACTTTAAGCATGAGTTAGGTACATACGTAAGTACATCAATGTTTACTGGTTGTCACTTTGTTGTAGTATGCTGTAGGGCCAGGCTCACATGATCCAAAACCCGTGGAGCGATCAGAATACTTCAATCAACCTCCATTTTGGTCATCTGCAAAAAGAGTTGACAGGAAAGCATACCGCCTCTTTATTGGAAACACGGTGAGTGGAAAATCTATGGCAGGAATAGATGTAGGTGCATGAAAATATTCATGCTGTCTGCTTCTTCCATGACGCACTCATACCCTTTACTGATCTTTCCACTGGAGGTCCAAATCCTTCTAACCCAAAGAATGCTGCTCTACAGCTTTGTCCATAAACAGGTTTCAGAGACACAGACAAGCTTTCGAGTTATACGAGCTTTTTCTTCAGAGCTGAAGAGCTCTGTGCAGCTCAGAAGCTTGTCTCTTTCACCAACAGAAGATGATTCAATAAAAGCTATTACCTCACCCAGCTTGTCTCTCTCATATTCTGGGACCAACACAGCTACAACAACGCTGGAAACAACATTGTTGGTATGGACATTAGAGACACTGTGGTACTTTTTATAAGAGAAAGAGGTTTAGCTCTGCCTCTTTAGCCAAAATTCCCTGCGCACCTTTCTCCTCCCTCATCAGTTATGCCGTGTACCAAGTGGTTACTGCTCTCCAGCCAAGAGATTGTAGTTCAGGAATGTTCTAAGTTATGCAGCAGATTTTAATCCTTTAGGGGGCAGGGCAACATATACACTCAAAGTCACATTCTGTTATTGAAAAAACAGAATTTCTTTTAGCATCAGAGTGCTGAAGGGATGGTGCTGGTAACTGCTCCTTCCCTTAATGCCTTTTCTTATGTCATCTGTAGTAATAATCTTCTCAAGTTTCCCTTAGTGAAGTAGAACAAAGCCTGAAGGGCTCAAAGAAGCAAGGAAAACTTTAATGTGAAGTAGTCCCTATGGTTAGGGATGAGGAGCAAACTCCCATGCAGTTTCCTGCCTTTATGCAGAAGAGCAGGCAACAGGCAATTTGAAAAAGATCAAGGCTGAAGACTTCTTTGTAATTGATGCAGGAACTCCACAGATTAAATTACAGTGGTAACATTGCTATAACTTGACTAGAGCTAGTTCTAGGCTGTTGGGGAAAATCACATTTCAAGGGAATGGTGCCCAACGTCTTCAGGGAAATTGGAACTGTAGGATCTGATTATGATGGTTGTTGCATAGACTCTGTACCTAAATGGAAGGATCAGGCCCTAATTCCTCCATTCTCAAATACAAGAGGTGGTGGTGGTGATTGTTGTTCAATATTCCAGATTCTTATTTTCAAACTGAGGCCCTGATCCTGTTGCCACTGTAGTCACGGGCAGAACTTCACTGGTGTGTGTATAACTGCACCTTTAACGTTGCAGAACCATGTCTGACTTTCTTTTTTCAGAACCCAGTTGGTGTTGGTCGCTATGACATCACAAATCAAGAAAAGTGCAAGTGGAATACTAGATATCGGTCACTTTACCAGTGCGAAACACACCGTTATCTGAGTAACCTGGAGCGGGATGCATACTTACTGTAAGAGAAATGTACTATGGGCAGCATAAAGTTAGTGATATATTAACATTGGTATATGGTAGAACCTCACTAATTCCCACCAATGAACAGGAGACCCAGTATAAATTACTGCCTCTTGAAGATTAAGTGAGGGCCCAAATCCTGCCTCCTGGGAAGGAAGATAGTTCTTGAGATGAAGGCCGGAGCCTGGTCTTAGGAGAACTGGGTTCAATTCCCTGTTCTGCCGCAAACTTTGGCAAAGTCACTTAATTAATCATTGCCTCAGTTACTCATCTGTACAATGGGGATTATAGCACTTCCCTACCTGCCTGGGGTATTAGGAGGCTAAATACATTAACGAATGGTAGGCACTCCTACAAGGGTCACTTATTCTCTTACTTAGGTAAGTGCAGTTTAGGTCTATTTATAAGAGATCATGTTCTGGTGCTGTTGCATAGTTTGTAGGAAAGAAAGGAAGTTGTAGTTTACCTTTGTGGAGAGTGTCCCAGGTGCCCTGGTGGGTTCTAGTCCCACCCCTGTTGCTGGATTGCTGGGTGACCTCAAACAAGTCACTTCACCATCCCGTGCCTCAATTTCCCCCTTTTAAAACAGGGATAATGAAGCTTACCTCCTTTGTCAAGTGCTTTGAGAGCTATGATTGAAAAGCATTAAAAGCTAGCCTAGTATATTGTACCACTAGGGCACCCCCTGAGGGTGATGGCTGGTGCCTCTGTTGCCCCAGATATCCATCCCTTGCTATGGATGTTGCTGAAGAGTTGGTTGGGAGTTCGGGGTGTTGTCCTCCAGCTAGCTGTTTTAGGAAGGATGCACCCTTCCAGGGGGTCTAATGCAGTCCAAATGAAAAAAGCAAACCAAATAGTCCTGCAGCTCACAAAACAGTCTGGGCTCACCCTGTAGTTCCATACACGGCAAAAGGTCAGTAGGCTGTGTGAAGAGGACTAGGCTCCTATCTCCTTGTATGGCCAAAGGACCTAGTCTGAGGGCCCTGGGCTCTTAAAAGGAAAGCTAAGCAAAGATGGTCCCTCTACTTCTTTAGAGGGAACCAGACAGCAGAAGCAATTCAGCAGCTTTCCTGATAAACAGTACCTGATTGGTGGGGTTAGGGAGCTCCCTGATCAAGCTTTACTCACTTCAGTGCCAACCTCAGCCTGGGTTTGGATCCTCCTTTTTAAGGACTCACCCCTTTGCAGGCCTGACAAGCCTCACAGGTGTACCAGGTTGAGGCTGATTATGCCCAGAGGAGCTATTTAACCCTTCCTGAGCCGGGTGAGGATCTGCCCCACCATAGGGAGGTATTATTAGTTATGAGACCTCACTGCAGTAGTTCTCTGCTTCGGAGTGAGGATTAGCAAGGTTCTGTTGTAGGACGGAATAAAGATCGATCATAGGTCTGTTAAGATTTGTTTACGTTTTCCTCTCTTGAGCTCTAAGACAGTTGTTTGACTATCGTCTGTGCTGGGGTTGCAAAGATGTAACTGAGGGCAGCATTTTCTGTTGCTGCAACTAGAGTTTGCTAACACATCTTGAGATGATGTAAGAGAATCCAGCTTTCACTCTCTCGTAGCTGTTCACTCTGTAGTTAACAGTCAAGCTTGTAATAACTTCATTTTCCTCAACACGAGCTAAGACCAAAGAAAGATTAATACAGTCAATAACTTGAGTCTACTTGTTTTTTCCTCCCCTTTTACAGACAGCGGATCAACCCTGTTAATAGAGGGCACTGGAACAATTTGGTTTCTGCTGCAAGTGATCCAGATACCTCTGCACAAGCTATTGCTGCTACTTAAAACTAAGTGCATGCTGTAAAGCAGAAGACACTTAAATAAAGATTGGTTATAAGAAGGAAAATACTTGCAACGTACAGTACAGCTGCACACAGGTCAAGACAGTCTAAAACAACCTACAGTTTTGCTCTGCAATAACACACTTAAAACCCACCAGCAATCTTACTTTTTCTTTCTGTGATTACAGTTATTTTCACTTTTGGTTGTTTATACATGACATAATTTATGAAAAGGATATTTGGCAGAATTTTAGATAGGTACATTTTCTTCCCCAAAATAGGAGTGCTGGTGGGTAGCTCTTTGAATATTAAATATTTCTTTTTCCATCAAATTGCTTCATTCAAGAAATTGCATATATATTTTTTGTACATATATAAATGCAAAGTTCGGTACATTGCGCTGATGGCTTTTGTTCTCACCTCAAGCAACAGAATTGGCCAAAGTCAGTACAACTCAAGTGACATTGCATTCTCAAAGGATGTCTATTACATTGATTGAAAAAGGAGAGCGCTTTCGTGGCCAAAACACCAGATCTAGATTTCAGTGACATTACCCAGAATCTGTGCAGTTTAAGTAGATAAAGCATACTTCAGAAGGTAAAGCTAAAATCCTCTACTTTATCAGTAAAATAGATTTTTTACATAGTAAACCTGCCAACACAAAGCAGATTAGAAGTGAATATATAACAATATTTCATTTCATTTGGTTTTTTTCTGAAAATAAAGATACTTACCACTGCTTTAAAGCAAATAAAATATTAAATATTTCGTTGTTTTTCATAAAAGGTAACAGACGGAGAAGCAACATGACTGACCCAAGTCACACAACACATCAGTTTCAGAAGGGAGACTAGAAGCCAAAACTCATGCCTTCACACTCTAACTACCAGACTAGTTTGTATGCTATCAATTGCAGCCATGTTAGAAAAGGGCTGGCTGTCAAATCAATAGGGCTAACTGCTAATCCCTCCAATTCAAAGCTCATAGATACGAATCATTAAAAGGGAGAGGGGAGATCAATGGTTGTGGTTTTTAACATTTTTTGCCTGGTTTTTATAGGTAACCACTTGGTAGAGGATGTACTGCTCTTCCCAACTCGTCTAGACTTTTCATGTGCAAATAGTTACATCTACCTGTCATCCAGGCATATTGGTAGAGATTGTTTGCAAAACACTTCAGCTGAAAGGTTTTACATAAGCATAAAATGTTATTTTGTTGTATGACTGGCGTGCCCAGACAAGGCCTGCTGTGGAGCTGGTGGATTAGGAGGAGCACAGCGGCAGTAGGACTATGCTTAGTGGTATCATTGGGCACCTTATGAATTCCATAAGAAGTTAACCCTAGAGGCCGTGAAGAAGACCAAAAAGGTGGTTGTTGGTTGATAAGTGAAAATGAATATGGGTAGTTCCTGGAGAAAGTGAGCAATAATAAAAATATCTGGGCTGCTCAGGGTTAACCTTTGCAAAGTCTAATAATGATGTGTATACCCAACTGGAATAATTAAGTTTAATTGTAATTAGATGTCAATTGTGGCTGATTAAATATGCTAATTACTCTGCAATTACTCTGTGGTGCAAGGCATAATTGAACACAGGTAAAAATAGGGTGAATGAAAGAAATGCAGATTACTGTAATAGAAAGAGTGAGTTAAGGAAAAGGTTGGTCCCTGGAGGGAGAGTAGGGTGGAGATATCTGTATTATTTGGTGGGAAATTGCAGACTACAAAAGAACTGGTGGTGTAACATAGGAACCAAGGCCCAGATCCACAATGATACCTAGGCGCCTAATCCCCATTTTTAGGCACCACTGTGATCCACAAAACCCTCGCTTGGTTACGTTCAACCCTGTAGGCGCCGAAACTCACTTGGCACCTGTTTTTGCAGTAGAAGTTCCCTAGGTGTCTGTTTCTGCCTCTGGACATGCACACTTCTGCCTTGCTCTAGGTGTCCAGGCACCAACGGCAGCCTAAGCTCCAGAGTGATGCACAAGTATCGCAGAAGAAAGATAGGTGCTTCTTTGCCTAAGATGTGTGTGGGGCCTGATCCGGTAGGCATACTCAGAAGCTGCCCAGCTCCAAACAAAATGGGGTGGGGAGTACCTCCCTTGTCACCTTTAGCTCAGTGGTTACAGCACTCACTCAGGATGTGGGAGACCACTTTCTAGTTCTCCCTCTGCTTGTTTAATATCTTTATTAATGATCTGGAGGATGGTGTGGACTGCACTCTCAGCAAGTTTGCAGATGACACTAAACTAGGAGGCGTGGTAGATACACTAGAGGGTAGGGATCGGATACAGAGGGACCTAGACAAATTAGAGGATTGGGCCAAAAAAAACCTGATGAGGTTCAACAAGGATAAGTGCAGAGTCCTGCACTTAGGACGGAAGAATCCCATGCACTGCTACAGACTAGGGACCGAATGGCTAGGTAGCAGTTCTGCAGAAAAGGACCTAGGGGTCACAGTGGACGAGAAGCTGGATATGAGTCAACAGTGTGCTCTTGTTGCCAAGAAGGCTAACGGCATTTTGGGCTGTATAAGTAGGGGCATTGCCAGCAGATCGAGGAACGTGATCGTTCCCCTTTATTCGACATTGGTGAGGCCTCATCTGGAATACTGTGTCCAATTTTGGGCCCCACACTACAAGAAGGATGTGGAAAAATTGGAAAGAGTCCAGCGGAGGGCAACAAAAATGATTAGGGGTCTGGAGCACATGACTTATGAGGAGAGGCTGAGGGAACTGGGATTGTTTAGTCTCCAGAAGAGAAGAATGAGGGGGGATTTGATAGCAGCCTTCAACTACCTGAAGGGAGGTTCCAAAGAGGATGGAGCTCGGCTGTTCTCAGTGGTGGCAGATGACAGAACAAGGAGCAATGGTCTCAAGTTGCAGTGGGGGAGGTCCAGGTTGGATATTAGGAAACACTATTTCACTAGGAGGGTGGTGAAGCACTGGAATGCGTTACCTAGGGAGGTGGTGGAGTCTCCTTCCTTGGAGGTTTTTAAGGCCCGGCTTGACAAAGCCCTGGCTGGGATGATTTAGTTGGGAATTGGTCCTGCTTTGAGCAGGGGGTTGGACTAGATGACCTCTTGAGGTCCCTTCCAACCCTGATATTCTATGATTCTATGATTCTATGATGAGAAGAGATTTGAACAGGGACCTCCCCCAACTCTCAGCTGAGTGGCTGAATCACTGCACTATGTAATATTCCAATGTAGGGTTCCCTAACTCTCCTATTAATTGTGTAACTAAGTATTAATTGGGCCAGAGTGAGTGAGAATGACTCTATAGCCCAGTGGCTAGGGCATTCCCCTGAGAGATGGCAGATCCCTGTTCAAATCCCTTCTGATCAAGCAAAGGGGCAATTTGAACCAGTGGTCTCCCACATCCTGAGAGAATGCTCTAACTCTTAGGCTAAAGCTCATAAGGGAGGTCCTCCCCCTGCCAGCCGTTTTGTATAGTTAGGTAGCAGTGAGCATGGTTACCAGATCAGGCCCCACACATGACTTAGGCAGAGGAGCACCTATCTTCCTCCAGTTCATGGATCACAGACAGAGATAGACACCTATCTCTGTGAGAGGAGCAGGGTTTAGGACACACCCCTATCATCAATATCTTCCTTTGGCTACCTTAGGTAGTTCCCCACCCAGAGTGCTGGCTGTGGATTTCATTCGAAGGTGCCTATCTCTCGCTATTCCTTGTATAGGAGCATAGGCACCTAACATGGCTTTGTGGATCACAGTGGTGTTCCGGTGATTTTCCAGGGGCCTAAGTCCCTTTTGTGGACCTGAACCCAAACTCTATCAAAGATGCAAGTCTGATCCAAAAGAATTTAGATTGTTCAGGTGACTGGGCCAGCAAACGGCAAATTCATTGCAGTTCAGAAAAATTTAAGTTAGGTAGTCTCGCAGCCAAGACCCAGTGTAACAGCTACATGCCATCCTGATCAAGAAAAAGGTCTAAGTTAACAAAAGAAAGTCACTGAAGCCTTCAGTTCACTGCAATGTTTAATTAAAGAGTATATTAAGGAGACAGAATTAATCCACCACCCCAGCACTTATTGGACCCCATTTGGAACACTGGTCACACTAACAAAGAAAGGAGATTGTCCTGAAAAAGATGCAGAGAGGGGAACAACAAAGATGACTGGCATTATTATATCTTGACTTTAGTAAAGCTTTTGATACCGTCTCACATGACCTTCTTATAAAAAACTAGGGAGATGCAACCTAAATGGAGCTACTATAAGGTGGGTGCAAAACTGGTTGGAAAACCGTTCCCAGAGAGTAGTTATCAGTGGTTAACAGTCATGCTGGAAGGGCATAACGAGTGTGGTCTTGCAGGGATCAGTTCTGGGTCCAGTTCTGTTCAATATCTTCATCAGTGATTTAGATACTGGCATAGAGAGTACACTTACAAAGTTTGCGGAAGATACCAAGCTGGGAGGGGTTGCAAGTGCTTTGGAGGATAGGATTAAAATTCAAAATGCTCTGGACAAACTGGAGAAACGGTTTGAAGTAAATAGGTTGAAATTCAATAAGGACAAATGCAAAGTTCTCTACTTAGGAAGGAACAATCAGTTGCACACATACAAAATGGGAAATGACTGCCTAGGAAGCAGTACTGCGGAAAGGGATCTGAGGGTCATAGTGGACCACAAGCTAAATATGAGTCAACAGTGTAACACTGTGCAAAAAAAGCAAACATGATTCCGGAATGTATTAGCAGGAGTGTTGTAAGCAAGACACGAGAAGTAATTCTTCCACTCTACTCCGTGCTGATTAAGCCTCAACTGGAGTATTGTGTCCAGTTCTGGGCGCCACATTTCAGGAAAGATGTGGACAAATTGGAGAAAGTCCATAAGAGAGCAACAAAAATGATTAAAAAAGTCTAAAAAACATGACCTATGAGGGAAGATTGAAAAAATTGGGTTTGTTTAGTCTGGAAAAGAGAAGACTGAGAGGGGATATGGTAACAGTTTTCAAGTACATAAAAGGTTGTTACAAGGAGGAGGGAGTATTGTTGTTCTTAACCTCTGAGGATAGGACAAGAAGCAATGTGCTTAAATTGCAGCAAAGGAGGTTTAGGTTGGACATCAGGAAAAACTTCCTACCGGTCAGGGTGGTTAAGTACTGGAATAAATTGCCTAGGGAGGTTGTGGAATCTCCATCATTGGAGATTTTTAAGAGCAGGTTAGACAAACACCTGTCAGGAATGGTCTAGATAACACTTAGTCCTGCCATGAGTGCAGGGGACTGGACTAGATGACCTCTCGAGGTTCCTTCCAGTCCTATGACTCTATGATTATTTAGACTCCTAAGAGAAGTTTTAAGATAGTTGGGTCAATATTTACCCAGAGAGCAATTAAAAATCCAAGCCCCAATCCTGCATGCCGCTCTGCATGGGTGGGCTCCTGTGCCGAGATGGAGCCCCACAGATTTCAAGAGGTCTTCACACTAAGCAGCTTGCAGGACTGGGACCCCAGTCTCTTCAACAAGCTCACTGCATTCTATGCTGTAATTTCCAAATAGCCCTCTTTTTCACAGCAATCCCAGTAACAGTGCCAAAAGCACAGCAGAGAACAAATTGATTTTTTAAAACATATTTTATTTAGTCATCCATAAAAAAACAACATTTTAACAGTACAACTGGTTATATTTTTAATTGTAACAGCTCATACAGCCAAGAATTTCAAACTCCATCAGCAGCAATGTGCATATATGAGAGAGAAAGAGAAAGTGTGTGTATTCACGATAACCATAGTTACACAACATTAAAATCATGTTGTACCAAAAGTTTGCAAAGGCAAATTATGAAGTAACAAATACAGTGTATAACTAAAGGCTATGAATACCCAAAGTTAGAGACATACTATTTTGATTTAATATCTTTGCATATCCTTTATTTTTTTTTTAATATTGCCTTTTAAAAGCTAAGTGAACCAATTCTCGCTCAGTGCAGAGTATCCTACAGATAATAGGTGAAATCATGGCTTTGCCATGAAAAAAAGGGCAGTCATTATTGTGCTGCCCCAGGAGCAGACTGGAAGGTAGATTATGACACAATCACAATTTGTTTTCCAGTAGCCCTTGCTCCAAGGTCTATACCTGGCACAGCATACATCCTCTGGAGCGCTGACACAGCTGTGCTGGCCTGCACATTGGAGTGGGGGCTGAGCCTGGGCCCCACCCAATCCCCACCCTGTTGCACTCATGTATGCGGATGGAGGGGGATGTACCTGCTCTGCATTGGTTATGTCTCCCCCTGGACTGACACACACAGTATGGACAGCATACATAGGGCCTTAAGGGGATGACTTATATCCCTTTACTCTCCCGCATGGCAGCACCAGCAAGGTTGCAATTTGGCCCAGTATGCATCACAAAGTGAATGACCAAGTTAATTTTCCATTACTGCCTTATCAGTGGTTTAATCTGCATTATAAATGTCCATCTATCACTAAACAATCATTGGTTTAGCATTGAACTAGAACATAAAAAGGAACCCCCCCCTCATTGGCAATTGTTTTATAACTGTTTTCACATTATGCAGAATGCAAGAACATACATTTCTCCACAAGCCCAACAAATGTTAAAATAACAACTTTAAGTAGTTTGGATCAGATGTGGACTCAATTTAAAAAATGTTGTACTATATGCAATGTCAAAACGTTTCCATGCTCATGAAACACACAGTTAGAAAAGGGGCTTGAATAGTAAACCCTCTGCAGATTTTTCTAATGTTATTTCTTCTTCAGTTGGTTGAAGGGGTCTTTTTTTTAAAACCTATCAAACTAATCCAGCTAAAATGGAAAGCAAAAAGTCAGAGCCATGTTTTGTGTATTTCAAACTTCCACCTCACAACTGGATTTTAGGTTGTCCCCTACACTTATCACCAATATTTATTCAAATGGACCTTATATAACTAAATTATTAATGTTGACAACAGGTCCTTTAGTTTCCCTCCCCCCACCCAAAGAATAGAATGGTCTGAAATGGCCCATATCTTCTCCAACTGAATACTTATAAGGCACTAAAATTAACCATAATAAAAAGTAAAATAGACCCCATGACAAGTAACAAATTATAGATAATACTTGTCTATATGGAATAGCAGCAGAGATTTTCAGTAGTCTAGGAAGCCAAAATGTTTCCTCTTCAAATCATATTAATCAAAAAAAGGAAAGAAAAGAAGATCTCTAAAACTCATGGCCACTCACACATTTATAAACAGAATCAGTACAGATCAGATAGGCACAAGCAAAATGGATTTTCTTCAAACTTTGATATTCAGATCTGAAATTAAGACATTTGTCAATGACCATTTATTTACCTGCATTAGTAATGTGAGTTTAGTTTGAAGATTTCAGTAACCATCTCTAAACTGTGTTAACTTTTGACTTCTCTTAAGTTTAAACCCTGCACCAGTTACCGATTTGAAATAGACATTTTTAAAGTCATAATTAATTTGAAAATAATTCTCTCAACTTTGGCACCTAATTTTGTGACCTTCTTACCTGCCTCAGATGTACACTGCAATAAATAACTGATTTACTTAAGTATCTTTGTCTTTCTAAATTCCCCCCCCTACAGTTAGAAATATGTAAATTTACATCTACATCGCTATGTCTGCAACTAAGCAACAAAGAGAGGTGGTAGGCTAGGACTTCGATTCCTGAAATGAAATTACTATGAGTTGGGGAAATTGTTTTAAAAACATACTAACAATTATTGAATGTGAATTTATAAAATAGAAATCTGTATTTTAACATCAACATGAGCTTATTTGGACAGTGATAAAGCTTTTATAAGGATATACTGACTACTACAGGTAAATCCATCCTTCCCTGATTGCTTACTTAGGTTATCCAGACTCAGTGCCGTGCCGCTTTGCAGATTTTATCATACACCTCTGGAAAAGCATTCTTGCAATTCATTTGCTCCCTCAGCTTGTGGTATAGTGAACCATCAAACATATCCCAGAATTCCTCACGGTTCATATAGCAATCTGCATACAACATCTGGAAACTGAAAGAAAAAGAGGGGATAAGAAATTAAATGTTAATACTGTTGCAAAATTTCAGGTAGGAAAAAAATGAAGCTATAAATTGTAAGGATACACTGCAAAATATTTTGAAATACTTTTTTTAAACAAATGTACAGATTAATTACTATAAATTATATTGGATAATTATTCAGCTAGTCTGATGGCTGAACACTGACATCTCTTTTGAAAAAGCGGTCATGATGTACAATGGAAAGGCCAACAGAACATTCCATTATCACTTTTTGGTGAGGTGGGGAGATAAGTTAAATATGAAAAAATGCTTTTAAAATTTATTAGTGTACTTCAAATGATTTCTTTCCCAGTTAGTTTCTTGAATTGTTTTAAAATTAGTTTTGCTATGACACTAATAGAGAGAGATAAATAGCAGATACACAAAATTTGAATATGTTTGGGTAAATTCTATTGTCAGTTTAAATATTGTGGAATAGTTTATTTTTCTGAAAGAAAGGCTTCATGACTTTGCTACCAAACCATAGAGCACTGGATTTGGCATCAGTCTATGCAAAATTGTAGGTCCCCAGCTCCGCTCTGGCTCCTTTACACCATGTAAGAGGACTAGTGCAGCACAAAGAGGCTCTAAAAATCCCATTTGTGGCCCAGGCAAAATCTCTTGGTGCATGACCGCTTCCAAGGCGATTCCAATCAATGCTGCAGTCTACAGGGAAACCAGGAGAGGCTGCTGTAATGCAGACATACCCCTAAACAGCAGACAGGCTGTTTAATTTACATGGGAGGCCTTTCCAGCCCCTAGAGCAGCCCAATATCTGGAGGTTTCAAAAACATCTTAAAGCCACCACTCCCTCTGAGATGCAAATTCTAAGCTACTTAGAGGCACAGCACAGAATCTCAACCAGCGTGTTTTTTGGTAAGCAAGCAATGCTTAAAATTAAAAAAAGACAGTCATACTGAATGTATAAAATCAGAATCAGTAATTAAATACTGTAATAATTGAAAGTTACGTAAATCTGATTAAGCTGCAAGGCAATAAGTTATATGGTGCTATCCTGAACATTAGGACTCTTACCCATGCACGTTTCTTACAAACTTTTCCATTTGTCTCATAGATGCCCTGGCTTCAAACTGCTTTGTTTTAGGCTCTCCATAAGCTCCTATATCTACATAGAGCTCCATTTCATCTCCTTTTGGGTGGACCATGCCAGGATTATTGGGTAATATGAAAGGACATAACCACAGTGGGTAAACCTGCAAAGATAATTTTGTATCACCAATTTTAACAGTACAATATCAGATGTCTGTTAATAAAGCATGAAAAAATTGAGAGAAGATTGCACTACTCTTCTCCAATTTTCAGTACAGAACTTATACTGATGCCCCTTTTAAATTCTGCTGTTCCAACTAGTTTCACCTTATAGTAAAACTAACACAAGTTGAATAAGATACCAAAAAGCAAAAAAGAAAGTGCAATAATTTGTTGCATTTTCTGATTATCTATATCAGTGTTTCTCAATCTTTTTGTGCTGGCGAGCCCCTTTGGACTTAAAAAAAATAAATCATGATACTCCCCTCCACTCCCCGAAAAAATTGTGACCCCCCCCAACCTTACGCTTGTGGCGCAGGGCTGAGGCATAAATTAGCTTTCTGGGGCCCTCTGTGGCATGGGGCTCCATACAATTGCCCTGATTCCTATCCCCTAACAGCAACCCTGCTTGCGACCCCCCTAAACTTCTCCGCAACCCCCCTGGGGGTCATGACCCCCAGGTTGAGAAACACTGATCTAGATAATAAACGGAATAGCTTTAAAATGCTAATGAAAAACTGTCCCAGATCCCAAGTCATTAACTGAACATATATTTAGATTTAAATTACATGTAAAACCAAAGGAGTGAAAGGCATTTTACTGGTGCCCGCTAAGGCCAAAGTTCAAATCCATAAGTCTGTATTTCTTGAAACAACTGAAGTCAATGACTTGGAAAGCAAGTGTTAATTCCCAACACTCTTTTCGGGGCTCAACTGATTCTGCAGAAATAGAAATCTGATTTCCAATTTTGCCAAGTAAACAGGATAAAGTGATAGAATTTTCTTTTAAAATTTGAGTGTTAAAGCTACAAAATCAGGTATTTCTGAATCTCAAGTTTTTCTTGCTTCATTTTGTTAGAGCATTTTCATTTTACCTGCCGCCTAATAGTATTTAATTAGCTGGCAAAATTCTCTCAAATTTAGCATACTGATGTATATTTTCTGCAACAGGCACTACTGCATACTAATGCCAATAATCACCATTCATAGGGCAATCTTCCATTTACCAGGTTTTAGAGAAATGTGTTCTTACATTCAGGTCACTGTGGAAGGTACTGATAGATTTTTCAAGGCTTTTCATTGGGACCAACATGTCTTGTACAACATGATGTTGCTCATACAGCTTTCGAATAGCTTCTCCTTGTGTCAGTTTTAATAGTGAGATTTTTGGTGGAACCATCCAGCCAAAGAGGTAACGAAAAACAGGGTTATTGCCAAAGGGAATGATATCCTTTAAGAGAAAATGGAAAAAAAAAAACCTGCTAGTAAAATCACGTGAGCTGAAAAAATCAATATTTCAGAATTTGGATTTTGAGAGCAACATTAAATCATATTTTCTTTCAATAGTTTTAATTGCTGATAGTCATGTTGGGCTACATTCATACAGGTACGAACAACATGCAACCCTAAATTCAACAATGGGGACTTATGTCGTGTAAAATTCTACATTAATGCTTATTATATGACAATAATTTAGACAATAATTCAAAGTGGTGATTCCACAGCAACCCTGGGCACAGCTGGGCACATTTAGGCAGAGTAAATTCTCAGCCATAAGTGTGCATTCGTGTTTTGGCACTGAATTTCCTGGTTTATCTTTTTAAAGTCCCAATTCAGGAAAGTACTTATTTTAGCTTTTATCAAGCATGTTCTAAGTTTTTTAAGTGCTTTCTTGAATGTGGGCCTAAAAGAGAAATTAAAAAGGGAAGGTGCTGGTGATATTATAAAAATAAATAAAATAAATTAATGGAGATATCCTATCTCCTAGAACTGGAAGGGACCTTGAAAGGTCATTGAGTCCAGCCCCCTGCCTTCACTAGCAGGACCAAGTACTGATTTTGCCCCAGATCCCTAAGTGGCCCCCTCAAGGATTGAATTCACAACCCTGGGTTTAGCAGGCCAATGCTCAAACCACTGAGCTATCCCTCCCCCTCAAAATTATCTTTTACAGTCATACATTTGTATAAAAAAGTCAGAAAGGAATGCAAAAACAGACATTGTCACTAGAGAAATCCCTAAATCTGCCACCACTTCATTTGGATTTCTTTCTGTCTTAAGGAAAGGAGTTACTCACCTATGACAGACATAGGTGGCTCCTAAGGGAAAAGAACATTGGCTGTGCAGTGAGTATGTACAAAGTACCCCAAAACAAATATTAAAATCTTCTTTATGTCTAAAGTCTTACTTGGAGTTCCCAGAAGATACTCCTGGTATGTCGGTGGTAGTAATGTCTTGAGGGAATGTACTCTATTCCAGTTTGATTAGCCTTCAGATACTTCTCCGCATGCTTAAAAAACCATGGTTTGTAGTAGTTACCAATTCTGTTTATCTGAAAATAAAGATATATTACATATCAGCAAACAAACACCAATATAAAGAATAATTATCCCTTACTTGAAAATTCAGTAATATAAATGTTCATGGTGCCCCCAGATTTTTTCGCTTTCGAATTACACTAAGGAAAGAACAGCCTTAATGCTAAGAAAGTGTTTGGGACTTTTTAAACATGATTTTCATATTGCAGTGTGACCTTGTGGATAAAGCACTGGATGGGCACTCAAAAGACCTAGATTCTACTTCTGGCTCTGCTGTTGGTCTCCTGGGTGGCTGTGGGCAAGTACTTGTGCCTCGGCTTCCCCATCTGTAAAATGGGAATTATAATGCTGACCGCCTCTGTAAAGCACTTAGAAAGCTACTGAATAAACATTTAATAGCTAGGTATTATTAAGTATTATTTACTCCTGGGAAACTCCTGTGTCAAAAATTTAAAAATTCTGCACACAGTATTTTAAAATTCTGCATATTTTATTTGTCAAAATAACACAATATAATCATACCAGTTTCAATTACTTTGGAATTTTTTTCAAAATACCTCCAGCAAGTATGTCTGTAACAATACAAACAAAAAAAGATTCCCCCAGGAGTAGAGAGCTAAAGAAACCTCTGCACCCACACGGATCCTCACTGCAGGATCAAGTTATAAGTTACCAGATGGAGAAGAAGGCAGAGAGCAGGTTAATCAGTTGAGAGAATGCATTAGCTTAATGGGGTCTGTCCCCAATCTCTTCCCAGGGAGAGGTGAGGATTCTCCCTGCTTCTCTGAGGGCAAACAGACCCCAAGACCCATTTAGCTGCTCTTAACCTCCCACCCTTCTTCAGCTCCCCATCCCTCAAGATCCTTGCCCCAGGGACTGTTCCCCCTCAGCTACTTCTCCCACACTCACTGCCCCCTCCCTCAGGGCAGAGCCCTATGTCCTCACCTCTCCTTCCCCTGGAGCTTGACTCCTCTTTCCCACCCCCTCCCCAACCCCACCCCACTGGGAGCTCTGTGGTCCCTCTGCTTCCCCCCCCCCAGCACTGGGGCCCCTCTGTTCCCCCCGCATCATTGGGGTACCTATGCTCCCACCTACCCACCCCCACCACAGGGTACCCTATGCTCCCCCCACCACCACTGGGGACCCTGTGCTCCCCCTTCACAGCCTGACTGATCCCTTCCTTGCCAGCCCCACCGCCAGAGGCCCTAGGACAGTGCAGAAAACTGACTGCGGAAGCTGCAGCCGGAGAACCTCAGCTCCTGGAAGAGTGAATCTGCCCGCACATCGCTGCAGGTAAGAGTTCTGCCTGGAGCTGGGGTGTGTGCCATGAGCAGACCTCTGGTGAGAAACTTGGCGGGGGGGGGGAGGGGGGGGGGGAGGGGGGGGGGGAAATGCCCCCCTGCCCTCTCTAAATAGTGCTCCTGGCCAAGGCTCCCCCCAGTTTTCCCATTGCTGCTTGTGTGAGCCCCATGCCACTGCAGGATGGGCGCAGTGATGGGGACATGGGGTATGCACTGAGGCTGCCTCCCAGTGAGGACTACAGTCAACTGGCTGCACGGAGGTTTGGGGGGAGGGGGGGAGGGAGGCGGGAGGGAGGGAATCACCCTACAGCCCCCTAGTTCCCCCCCGCCCTGGACATGGACTCAGCAGTGAGCCTGCACCCGACCCTGACATGCGCAGTGGCCGGGCCTGCCGCAGAACCACCCCAGGGCCCTGTCCCTTTGTGCCAGGCGCACCGCGATAGTGAGCGAGAGTGAGTCTCGCGCGCTTGCCCAGGTCTGCCCCTCCAAGGCAGTGATTTACGTCTCTCTTGGCTGCTTGAGATGCGCTTGTTCGGGACCGCTGCCGATGGGGGTGCATGACCCCTCTCGCGGCTTCTCTTTGCTTCCCCATCAGGGGAAAACAAAAAAAAATGTGCAGGGGACATGAGTTCTGCACATCTGCAGTGGCACAGAATTCCCCCAGGAGTAATTATTATAGTGTGCCAATGTGTGTGTCTCATAAGCTTTCCTCATTAAGGATGAGTTAAAATAAGGTTTGGCCTGCACAAAGAAAGTTGAGTATGGGAACTGATGTTACTCTGTTCTCAAGCCAGTAATGAACCAAACGCCTCAGTGTTTCTGTAGAGCGGTCAGCATTTCAGAAGAGTTGCCACTAAAGAGACCCATGGCATGTTTTTGTTAACATTAACCCTGATTTTCTAGTCAGATGTTAGTTTGGGTAATTGCAGTGTGACTATCTCCCTCCACATGTGTTTCCTATCTTAAAGCATTGTGTTGTTGCTATATACTGTTCAAGTTGGTTCTTTTCTTCTTGGAGTTGAAAAGCAGCGGCTATTATGTAAGCTAGAGATAGGAAAAGACCTATCACTTTAGGAAATGTATGAGTTACAGCCTGAATTGATAGTTACCTGCAAAATTCGAATGTTAAGTATATTCGACCATTCCAGCAAATTCAATACCCATTAAAAATATACCTCTTGTACTGATCCTATTACTGTTTTGGTTTTACTGTCATGCACTGGAATATTTTACATGCAAGAGAACTAAAAATCTTATTTAAGACTAGGATTCCTTTTAGTTACCTGGCTGTCTTCAGCTTCGTCAGTCAGGACTCCTGTCATAATGACTGCTTCTTCCAAGGAGTACACCAGTCCTTCCACAAAGTTATTCTCTTTCTTTTTAGATTCCTCAGTAAATTTTTCACAGATCTTTTCCAAACCTCTCACAGGCTTGTAATGTAATTTTACATATTTCTTAGCAGGAATTATTTTTATTTCCGCAGCAACCAGGAATCCCAGAGTACCACAAGACCAAGGCACTGCATAAAATAGGTCTGAATTTTCAGTCTGCAAAAAGTACATCATACTAAATCAGATGTCTATCCATACAACAATTGATAACATTGTAAATCATAGCAAAATAACATTTTATCTTACTGGTGTACATCTCACAAGGCTTCCATCAGCAAGAACAAGTTCGTAGGCCAAACAGGTATGTTGAAATAGTCCATAGATATGGGATGAAGACTCAATGCCAGTTCCCATGATCAGACCACCTGAACAAGAGAATGTAATCAACTGAAACATATTTCCCTTTAAAATGAAAATGGTTTAAGAACAGAGAGGAAAAAATTAAAGAGGGCTTCTGGAAATAAAGTCTTTCACGTTATTCCTGGTAGCAGTTTTAAAGAGCAGGTGCATGTCTAAAATATAACGTATGCAGTGTTGTTGTAGTTGTGTTGGTCCCAGGATATTAGAGAGACAAGGTGGGTGAGACACAATCTTTTACTGGACCAACTTCTGTTGGTGAGAAAGACAAGCTTATGAAAAGAGCTCTGTGTAAGCTCAAAAGCTTATCTCTCTCACCAACAGAGGTTGAGCCAATAAAAGTTATTACCTCACCCACCTTGTCTCTATATATTTAATGTGTGATAGCAGAATACAAAATTCAGCAAGAATTTAAAATATATATATATTTCTGAGAAACCGAGACTGAACAACATAGTAAACTGCATAAAAAGCTATTTAATATACAGCAAAAGTCATGCTCTCTTATCATAAACAATCCTCACCTACTGTGAGATCATCAAGTTCTGGTACCACTGGAAGAGTCCAGCCCATAGGATTCAGATGTGCTGTCAACTGCCCCATGGTGACCAACGGTTCCACACGGACAACCTAAGAGAGAAAGCATTCAAGTATTAATTAACACAAATGTTGATTGCACTTCTTATTATCAGTTCTGCTCTTTAATTTAGACACTCAAGAGTGTAACTAAAAATAATTAAGAGACTGTTTCCCCCTTCCACCTACCACATCTTGAAAAGAAGAGTGAGGTTCAATCTCCAAAACATAAGTCAAACTAATCTTTCAGAGCTCAGCTTGTTAAACACGTTACATTTTTTTTTTAAAAGCGCCATGCACTCCTTTCAAAATCTGATATGCATAGTGGGTTTACTATGGCATACATTTCATAGAAAAGTGTGTGCACACTTTGCAGGCTCATCTTAGTTGCACAAATCCTGCAATATGCATGAAGCTGGGGTTATGCAAAGGTGTACCTATGGTTGTACAACTTCAGTTTGTAACTACCCGTGGGATTTGCACAAATCAAGTACATGCATTATTTAAATGGAACCATTTTGATGTGCTGACTTGACACTAGTGCCTTGAATCAAGGATTTATCATAACATTTCAGAACAGGCAGAAGTGTCACCACTAGTGAGGAGAGGAAAGTATTCCAAAAAGTTTCAGAATCTCTATCATCAGAAATCAGATACAAAGGTGTTATAAAGGTGTACAACTCCAACTGATGTCAATGGGCATTGAGTTTTCTGACACAATTAGACCTTGTTTATTAAAGGATAATATAGTTAAATTTTAGATATTTTAAAGGTCTTCCTCATAATATATACCACACTTAACAAAAAGCCCAAACAGAGCATTAAATATATATAAATTTTACCATTATATTTGGAGTTTCCCCAAACCCTGTCTTCAGTACCTGGTGGAAAGTTCAGGAAGGATTGCTCTCTGATGATGTGAGGAGGACAAGACACAGAATACCGAACAGTCACAATCAGTGCTCCAGATCCTATGTTATGAGATTACATTCATCCGGTACAGATTCCTCCCTCTGCCTTTGTCTATACTAGAAAATTTTACCAGTTTAACTTGAAATCAATTTTAGTTAATTAATCTAGCTAAACTCATGAAAATACCAAGTTTTAAGCATACTTGTTAATAAAGTCACTAAATAAAGTTAAATTGATACAAGCAAAGTTTAAAATCAAGTTAACGGTCTACGAGTTTGTACCAGTTTGACATCAATTTAAAAGTTAATTTAAATTGATGCAATTTTCTAGTATAGACAAAGGCTGTTTTGTGTGAGAGTAGTGTTAAGAAACCAGACTACTGCTGATGGAAAGGTGGTGCTGCATAAAACAGGTTGGAAGTGAATCCTCCCATCATCTCAACCAGTTTGTCAGAAAACATGGAAGTTGCACAAAAAAAGATAGTAAAGCAGTTCACATCTCTTTCAAAGCCATTGTTTCGGTATCTAGGCAGACATGGGACGACAACAGTGAACAGATTCACATTTGGAAGGTTCTTTGCACCTATTAGAGTTGGAAAGTTGTTTTTTTAAAGAAAAGAAAAGAAAAGAAAAGAAAAGAAAAGAAAAGAAAAGAAAAGATGAAATTTTGTAGAGAGTGGAGGGTTTACAAAAAAAGAACCAATATGACAGATGGGCTCAACCAGACCTGTTCACCTAATAGCCTTCCTACTGTGCATCTTGTGTCCACTCATTTCTCTCCCAGCAAGAAAAAACTCCCTTCTAGAATCCAAATATTTCCTGATCATTCAGAATATGGGTCTATTAAGATTGTCTGTTTCCCATGCAGAGGCACAATGCAGATGTGTTTGGGTTTCTAACACTGTAAGGGAATATTTAAGTCCAAAAGGACTAAAAAAGCAACAACACTTTTCACATTAAAAAAGGATGACATGAGAACATTCGCTCTTGGATTTGTATAATTTTTTAATAAGTGGGTTTCAATTTTACCTTCAGGGAATTTAGTGTCCTTTTAAGCAATAACCATAATAAAGTGTTGTAAACTTTAGTACTAAATGTAAACATTTTAGTATTACCTGTCTTTCAATGTCTACCTCTAGAATGTCCATTAAGTTGATCACTATATTCTTATGAATCTTCTTGTACTTTCCAACACGAAGTGATACTGTTAGCCAGCCAGGTCGGCCAGTACACATGTATGTTTTCCCGCCTTCATTTTTCCATTCCTGCACCTGTAAAAGGTTATTGTCACAGTTCAGGGCAATGCACCTGTATTCCTCCTCTTGGTCCAGCAAGGGCACCCATTCTTAAGCTTTCAGCTCCCCATCTGTTGACTCCACTAGGGCAGAGACATGCATCTCTCTCCCTCCTAACCAGGGTGTTTCGAGGCTGCGCATCTCCCAGCCTACATTGTGAATTTCCCAGCAGAGTTAGACTGCCTCTGCAGACTTGCTTTATTTTTCTCCTCAGAGATGGTAAATAGTGTAATTGCCACAATTAAGTTATCACATAGCTCTTTCTAAGCAAGCACATTTATTATTAAGGAAAAGCATTAACTATAGAAGAACCTAAAATCATGGTAATAAGCTTACCCGAGATCACCCTCTTATTTCAACCAGGGCTCCGGCCAGCAAACAGTTGTTAGCTCACAGCAAGCCCACTCATGTATCTGAACATCCCTTCTTTATATATATTTTTTAAATCTGTCCTCATGTAACAGGTGATCAACAGATAGAAAGGTTCTCTCTCCTCTTTGCCCCAACATCAAGGCAAAGCTTCAAAAGGCTGAGTTCTTCTATAACCAGAGTAATTGTATTTGCATACCCTTTCTCCTAGAGATTTCCTGGGAAACCTACTTAACTTTAAAAGTTCATTCTTGTCTTGGCCCCTTATTTCAAACAGTCCTTTAAAGCTCATAACTAGGGCTCCGTGTCTGTCACAGAGGTTGCAGAAGTCACAGATTCCATGACTTTCCGTGACCTCCGTGACTTCTGCAGCAGCCAGTGCAGCTGACCCCGGGGCGGCCCAAGCAGCTGGCTCTAGGGGCCAGCTGCACTGGCTGCTGCTTAGGCGGCCCTGGGCAGCTAGCCCCGGGGATCACCTGAGCAGCAGTCCCGAGGGGCAGCCGGAGCAGCCACTGCTCAGTGGCCCCAGCAGCTGGTGTCGCTGGCCCCACCCCGAAGCAGTGCCCCCCCCCCCGGGACTCCCTCCCGATCAGCGCTCCCCCAAAAGATTTAGTCATGGGTATTTTTAGTAAAAGTCATGGACAGGTCATGGGCCATGAATTTTTGTTTATTGCCTGTGACCTGTCCATGACTTTTACTAAAAATACCCATGCCTAAATCGTAGCCTTACTCATAACACTTCCCAGGGTTTCAGATGTTACATATAATACCACAATAATATATAAACATTTGCATTTTTAATAACATGAACTCCTAAGATACTTAAAGCTAGTTCAATAAAGTATGTTGGGGATATTGCAGGAAACTGCCATCGCTGTCACAATTATGATTAAACTGATGCTGTGAAGTACAAAAATCTATAACAAAACTGTACGTGAAAACCTCCCCGCCCTGCCCCAATTTGATAGTGTTTAACTATATTATTCTACATATAATAGAATCCTAAAAGTATAGAACTGGAAGGGACCTCAAAAGGTCATCTAGTCCCGTCCCCTGAACTCAAAGCAGGGCTACGTATTAACTAGACTATTCCAGACAGGTGTTTGTTTAACCTGTTCTTGAAAACCTCCAATGACAGAGATTCCACAACCTCCCTAGGCAATTTATTCCAGTGCTTAACTACTCTGACAGTTAGGAAGTTTTTCCTAATGTCAAATCTAAACCTCCCTTACTGCAATTTAAGCTCATTGCTTCTTGTCCTATCCTTAGAGGTTAACGAGACCAACTTTTCTCCCTCCTCCTTGTAACAACTTTTTATGTCCTTGAAAACTTATCATGTCCGCCCTCAGTCTTCTCTTCTCCAGACTAAACAAACCCAACTTTTTCAATCTTTCCTCATAGGTCATGTTGTCTAGACTTTTAATCTTTTTTGTTGCTCTCCTCTGTACTTTGTCCAGTTTGTCCAAATCTTTCCTGAAATGTGGTGCCCAGAACTGGACAGAAAACTTCAGTTGAGGCCTTATCAGTGCAGAGTGGAATGGAAGAATTACTTCTTGAGTCTTGCTTAAAATACTCCTGCTAATACATCCCAGAATATTAATTTTTTTGCACAGTGTTACACTGTTGACTCATATTTAGCTTGCAATCCTCTATAACCCCCAGATCCCTTTCCGCAGTACTCCTTCCTAGGCAGTCATTTCCCATTTTGGATGTGTGAAATTTATTGTTCCTTCCTAAGTAGAGTACTTTGCATTTGCTCTTATTGAATTTCATCCTATTTACTTCAAACCACTTCTCCAGTTTGTCCAGATCGTTTTGAATTTTAATCCTATCCTCCAAAGCACTTGCAACCCCCTCCCAGCTTGGTATCATCTGCAAACTTTGTAATGTACTTTCTATGCCATTATCTAAATCACTGATGAAGATATTGAACAGGGACCCCACTCAATATGCTCTTCCAGCCTGATTGTGAACCACTGATAACTACTATCTGGGAATTGTTTTCTAACCAGTTATGCCACCCACTTATAGTAGCTCCATATAGGCTGTGTTTGTTTGTCTTTCTGTCACTAGTGTGGTTTGAATATTCCTATTTAAAATTTTAATAGTATTTAGCAGACATGTTCAAAAATGATATATACTAGCATATGAACTTTTTAGTAGAATACCTCTGGTGGTTCTAGTTATCTGAATGTAGCAGCTATAATAAATCCATACGCCTGAATTTTAGTCATGAGATTCAGAAAACGACTATCAAATAATATTTTAAAATCCACAGGATAGATGGCAGAGGGGCAAACCATCATTGGCATAAGTAGGCACCACTCCATGAAAATCAGTGAGACTGCATCTGATCATACACAAAAAATCTGGTTTATAGTCTCAAAAAGAACTGACATGGGGGGCGGGGTGAAGCGGGGGAATCTACATAGACAGATGCATGTGGTAAGTGTACATTTAGAGATCTAGTATGATTAGGATTTAGAGAACAAGAATCACAGGGAAGTAATTAGATAATATAGCCCACTCCTGAGGACTACAGAGGTTGGAGGATACTCCAAACAGACTAATATCAAGGTGTACCTATCATATTTGAGATGAATGTAACAAACAGGAAAAATGGAGGAGTCAAGAATGACAGAACTGCCATAAATATTATGCAATAGAAATAAAATTCCAAACTCTCTTCTAGAAGTCATGGCAGAAGTCACAGAAGAAAAAGAACAAACCCTACTGTGATGTGGCTGACCAGGTGCCTGCTCGTGCCAAGGGACCTAGGCCTCAACTGACACTGACAAATGCATACCTGGAAACAAGTCTGGCTCAGTTGTATGTTAGTATTGTTAAAATAGGTATTAGGTTTATAAAAATATGTTAAGTGTTTACACTTTATGAAATGCTTTTAAGTGGCTGCATGCAGTAATCACACTTATATCTGTATCACATGTTATAATGAAATATTTAAGTGTTTGCTTGGTATCAGTAAAAGTTTACACTCAAACTGTAAACCCCCCCCGAGTCAGGAGAGAAGCATTACCAAGTGTGAAATACTAATTTACCACAGGAGGTGTTATCTCCTGCCCAACAAAAGAAGGCCTACAGATACCAGACAAACCATTGTAGAACATCAGAGGACAAAAGACTTTGTTGATTGCTCTCCCCACACCAATGAAAAGGAGACATGCATGGGGGCTTGTCCCACCAGTGTGGGCTCTGGGAGAAGGGAATAAAAATCCCAGATACGAAGAAAGTGCATCTCTATGCTGCTTGGACTTGGGGCAGGCAAGATTTCCAAGCATAAGCAAGGGATCCCCAGCTACTTAACCTGGTTTAGCCCTAGAGGACACATGGAGCTTGCATATTACAGCAGCTTCTATTACCTTTTGGAACCTAAGACTAACTCATTTGTGCATGTATGTTTACTTGCTTTAACCTTCTAAATAACCCTTATTTCTTTTTCTTAGTTAATAAATCTTTAGTTAATTTATTCTAGGATTTGCTACAAGTGTTGTCTTTGGTGTAAGATCTAAAGTGCAATTCACTGGGGTATGTGACTGGTCCTTTGGGATTGAGAGTAACCTGAATATTATTGTGATTTTTGGTGTTAAGAGACCATCTGTCACAAAGGCAAGCTTGCCTAGGTGGCAAGATAGACTGGAGTACCCAAGGGAACAGTGACTTCATGGTTAGGCTGTTACAGTGCCTGAGAAGTTTACACTTGATGGTTGGTTGGTGAAATTTAAGTATAGAACTGTAGTGAGGCAGTGTGGCCCCCGCCGCCCCGGAGGGGGAAGAGCCCGTCCGGAGGCCGGAGTGGGCGGAGCTAGGGAGCTCTGAGCCCGCCCCTCAGAGAGTCAGGCGGCGACCAGGAAGTATAAAGGCTCACCCTCAGAGCTCAGTAGAGGCCCAGCCGCTGGAGAGACCAGACGTCTCTAGCCCAGCCTGCGACTGGGAAACCCCCACGGCCCAAGGCGGCTGCCCAGACTTGCCGGGCCTGCCCTGCGCCCGCTATCCAGAGGAGTTGCCGGACCTGCCCTGCGCTTGTTACCCAGAGGAGTTGCCGGGCCGGACGATCAACCCCTACCCCAAAGAACCCATGGTCCTGGGTCTCCCAGAGGCCAACACCAGGACCCAGGTAGGCCCCGAGGGGGAGTGTGGAAGTAGCCCGGGGGCAGCCGACCCCGGTCTGGCTGCAGCACTGCCAGAGCCTATGTCGGTGTGTTGCGGCCAGGATCCCCACTGACTGCAGCAGGTCTTCTGTCGCTGAGTGGCAGGGAGACCCCGGAGCTCCAAGCCACAGGCGGCGGGGGACCCTTGAGCTCTGAGCCGGGGCCCATGCAGCTGCCCACCTGCTGCAGGTGGTGTGGGGACCCCGCAGTTGCCCATTTTGTCAGATATTTTTAGTAAAAATCACGGACAGGTCACAGACTTCCGTAAAAAAAAATTTATTGCTCGTGACCTGTCCGTGATTTTTTACTAAAAATATCTGTGACAAAATCTTAGCCTTACCCATAACCTAAGGTTGCTTTAGTCCGAACTGGGGAAGGATTTAGACTAACAGTAATCTGTGCCCAATTTACATATTACATCTAATAGAGAAAGAGCAGGGAGACAGTCTTTTGTTCTCACTAATGTACACAGTTATGGGTATGATGGCATATTGCATTGTTTGTTTTGAGCAGCAATGTAAACTGCAGAGTAAAATAGAGATGCATTGATACAATTTCATTGTCTTCCTTTCTTTTTTCTTAATATCCTCTTGCTGTAATTGGGCACCAAAGACTGGATTCAAATGTGGACTTGCAAATGAACATTACAGAAAGAGACCGATAAACAGAGAAGTATTCACCAACTCCAATTCATAGATTCCGAGGCCAGAAGGGACCATTGTGATCATCTAGTCTGATTTCCTGTGTAACACAGGACATACAACTTCCCCAAAATAATTCCTGCAGCGTATCTTTTAGAAAAAGATCAAATCTTGTTTTAAAAAATGGTCAGTGATGGAGAATCCACCCCAACTCTTGGTAAATTGTTTAATTAACCTCACTATTAAAAATGTATACCATATTTCCAGTCTGTATTTGTCTAGCTCAGTGATACTAAGACTGAGGCTTGCAAGCCACAGGTTACTCTTTAATGTGTCTCATGAGGTTCTTTGCAGCACATGATATTAAAACAGTGTGATTTAATTATTAACCAAAGTTATTAACCAATCAGGATGCTTATGGTTATTAGCTAATTCTAGTTGATAAAATAATACTTGGCCAATCATTTTGCTATGAGAACTAAATATTTCCCATCACACTGTTTAAATATGAATATAGAGTACTGTAGTAAATGAAACAATGAATTCCCACTGCTGTGGCTCTTTTGAGTAATGCTGATCGCTAATTTGGCTCCTGAACCACTGAGGTCTTTGTTAAGCCCTTTGTTAAAGCTATTACATAAATGACACCATCCCCCCTCAACCAGAAACATATCAAGCTGAAAAAAATCCATTATTAGTGTCGTGCTATGTGGAGCAGCTCATGATTGTGAATGCCGACCTCAGAGCAGACTGTCAAAAAGCAGGGCAGACACCCCAAACTGGCTGTATATTCTGTGATTAGATTTTCCTAATCCAATAACAAATGTGAACTCCTGAAGCATTATAACTATCTTACCATGGGGTCACAGACAGTCCCTTTGGGCACTCTAGTCTATCTTGACACCCAGACAAGCTGGACTTAGTGATAAATGGTCACTTATACCAAAGATCACAAAATATTCAGGTTGCTCCCAGTCCCAAGAGAAACACTTACCCTATGCCAATTTGTACCTCAGATCTCACACCAAAGACAACATTTGTAGACAATCCTATATACTCCTAGGGTAATTCTGCGCCAAAAAATGTAAAATTCTGCATATTTTATTTGTCAAAATAACACAATATAATCATGCCAGTTTCAATTATTTTGGTCATTTATTTCAAAATACTGGTCAGCAAGTATATCTGTAATAATAGAGACAAAAAAAATTCAAGAAATGTTTTTTTTGACAAATAGATTCCTTACTAGGCAAATTAATACAGAACTTTGAGCAATTCATTTAAACTACAATACAGAAACATATTTCCTGTAGCCCTCAGAAACAGTGCAAAGGCTTGGGGGAGTCAGGGGTAATGGAGTAGCTGAGGGAGAGGGAAGGAGCTTGGGAATGAATCGGGAGGGTTGTTGGGTGTGCATGGGGGAAGTATGGAACAGGTTTTTTGGGGGGAGGGATTGTTGGGGAGCCTCCCTCATGCAGACCCTGACTGAGCCTTAGCCTCTCCCTTTCAGTCAGGCATATCTGCCCCATCCCCATGTGTCCCTGCACCCTCTCCCTTCCCCCGTCCGACCCATCCCCGTGTGGTCCCTGGCTCAATGCTGTCATCCCACTAGCTCCTGAGCCCCTGTCACAGTCTGTCCCTCCATTAGCCCTTCTGAACCCCAGTCTGTGACCCCCCTCAGCAGCTCTGTGTGCCCCACTCTGTCTGTTACCCTCCCTCGCCATATCCTGTGCCTCCTAACCTGGCTCCACAGGCAGGATGCTGTGATGAATGCAGCCAGCTGCTGACTGTTACTGCCAGTCACCCACTGCTGTCTGTTCTGGTGCCACAGTGGCCTCTGGTGGGTGAAAGGTAGAACTGCAGCACTTCTCAGGCAGAATGTATTTTTTGAGCAGAAAAAGAATTCTGTGCCAGACATGAATTCTGCGCATGCACAGAATTCCCCCAGGAGTATCCTATAGGAAACTAACTAAGGATTTATTAACTAAGAAAAAGAAATGAGAGTTATTTACAGGTTAAAGCAGGCAACGTATCTATACAAATGAGTTACAATCTATTTCCAAAAGGTGACAGAGTTGTAGTACTCTGTCAGCACTAAATGTCTTTTAAGGCTAACTCATGTTGACCTTGGGCATCTCTGCTTTTGTTTCCTAATTCCAGCCCCGTGAGAGTCCAAACGGCAAAGAGATGAAGAATGTGTGACGGGTTGGATCACAGAAACCCCCTTGGGAGCTGCCACCCAATGTGCAAAGACTACCCCTGCTCCTGTTTTCCCTGCCAGCTCAGGACTCCAGCACCCTGTCTTGCTGAGTTAGACACTCCCGTCTGGCTCCAGACACAGACCCAGGGTCTGAATCACTTGTCCCAAAGCTGCAAGTTTACCTGAAAACAGCTCACAGTAGTGTGCTTGTCTTTAGCACTCAGATGCCCAACTCCCAATGGGGTCTAAACCCAGATAAATCCATTTTACCCTGCATAAAGCTTATGCAGGGCAAACTCATAAATTGTTCGCCCTCTATAACACTGATAGAGAGATATGCACAGTTGTTTGCTCCCTCAGGTATTAATACATACTCTGAGTAAATTACTAAATAAAAAGTGATTTTATTAAATACAGACAGTAGGATTTAAGTGGTTCCAAGTAGTAACAGACAGAACAAAGTAAGTCACCAAGCAAAATAAAATAAAATGCGCAAATCTATGTCTAATCAAACTAAATACAGATAATCTCACCCTCAGAGATGCTTCAGTAAGTTTTTCTCAGACTGGACACCTTCCAGGCCTGGGCACAATTCTTTCCCCTGGTACAGCTCTTGTTCCAGCTCAGGTGATAGCTAGGGGATTCTTCATGATGGCTTCTCTCCCTCTCTCTTCTGTTCCACCTCTTTATATATCTTTTGCATAAGGCGGGAACCCTTTGTCCCTCTGGGTTTCCACCCCCCCTCACTGGAAAAGCACCAGGTTAAAGATGGATTCCAGTTCAGGTGACATGATCACATGTCACTGCAAGACTTCATTACTCACTTGCCAGCACACACCTATACAGGAAGACTCACAGGTAAACACAGTCATCTGCGGATAATGGCCCTGTTAATGGGAGTCATCAAGATTCCAAACCATCATTAATGGCCCACACTTTACATAATTACAATAGGCCCTCAGAGTTACATTTTATATTTCTAGTTTTAGATACAAGAGTGGTACATTTATACAAATCAGATGATCATACTCAGTAGATTATAAGCTTTGTAATGATACCTTAGAAGAGACTTCATGCTTTTGCATGAAGCATATCCCAGTTACGTTATATTCACTTATTACCGTATTTTCTCTAAAACTATCCCAGTTACATTATATTGACTTATTATCAAGTTTTTATAAAACCATATAGACTGCACAACGTCACAGATGCCCTGAAGGTTATCAAATTCAGACTGTTTTGGACCAGCGACACGAGTAAATTCCAAAATTGAGGAACTCTGAGCATCCTATCAGCAGCTCCCTTGTTTATATCCACAAAGCTCCAGCTTGAGCACTGGTGCTGACCTTAACTATGGCAGTATGTCATAGAGAGAGACGGAGTCTCTGAGTCTCTGCACCAGCTTCTAACAGGAGCCAGGCCAACATGTCCCTCTCAGGCCCCATCTGCAAGTTGGAAAAGATCCTTTCTTAAACCACAACAGCTAGTTCAAGTTAACTAACATGGTCTAAAAAAAAAGGACCTTATAATCATCTAAGATTGAGCTTATCACCAAAGGCTGTCAGGGTCTCTTCCCCCAACTCCCCGGCTTTCTCCTCCCTCTTGCCACCCCTTGCACCTCCTTCCCCATCGATGTTTCCCCTCACCCTCACCCCATGGTCTCCTTGCTCTCACCTGTGCCTGGATGTGGCGGACCCGCTGGCCATGCTGCCGAGGGGCACTGTGCAGCCTCCACACGGCCCAGGCCCGCAGTTGGTAGTAGATGTCGAAGAGGACAGAGAGGGGCATCAGGAAGAGACAGACGAAGACCCAGCGGTGATGGACCAGCAGGTACTCCAGCCCCTTGTGCCGCACCCACAGCGCGAGCAGCAGGAGCCCAGCACCCAGCGACAGCAAGGGGTCCATCTCGGGCCCCTAGAAGACCCTGCCTGTGCCCTGCAGCCCTGCCCAGCCCTCAGCTCCTGCCCCTCACAAAGCCCCTCCCTCACCTCCTTATCCCCCTCACTAACCTGTGCCCCCACCCCTCGCAGAGCCCCTCCCACTGACCTGTGCCCCCACCCCTCGCAGAGCCCCTCCCTCACCCCCGACTGACCTGTGCCCCCACCCCTCGCAGAGCCCCTCCCACTGACCTGTGCCCCCACACCTCGCAGAGCCCCTCCCTCACCTCCGACTGACCTGTGCCCCTGCCCCTCGCACAGCCCGTCCCTTCCCGGCTCACTGACCTCTGTCCCTGCCCCTCACCCTCCGCCCTGGCTGAGCCCCGCACTCAGCCCCGACTGTCCCTGTCGCCTCTTTGCTCCGAACCGCTCGCGCGCTGCTGCCCGCGCGCTGCCAGCCGGCTGCCGCCTGTCACTAACAGGGACACAGCACGGTACATTTACACCCTCCGGCCCGCCCCCGCGCCAGCCCCTTTCTCCTCATTGGCTGGGCCGCCGCACTCCGCGGTGAGGAGAGGGGAAGGCACCGGCCAATGGGAAGATACGGAAGGGATCGGACCAGGCGCTGCGCGACGGGATTGGCTGGAGGCACAGCCTTCTGCCGCCGATGGGGGTAGGACGCGGGAACGGGGGTGGGAGGGGAGAGGAGTATTTGTGAGCCGGGGACGGAAGGCGGGGGCGATGCAGCCTCTCGGGCGGGTCGGGAGGGCCGAGGGGGAATGGGATGGGGGGAGCGGAGGTGGGGGGTGGGGAAGGCTGAGAGGGCTTTGGGGATGGGGAGGGTCGGGTCAGGGAGGTTTGGGGGATGGGGAGGGCCCAGGGGGTGGGAGAGCCAGGGGACATGGGGCGAGGGATAAGGGATGAAAGGGCCAGAGAGGTTTGGAGGATGGGGAGGGCCCAGGGGGGTTCAGGGTGGGAGAGCCAGGTAGGGTGACCAGATGTTCTGATTTTATAGAGACAGTCCTGATTTTGGGGTCTTTTTCTTATATAGGCTCCTATTACCCCCCACCCCCGTCCCGATTTTTCACACTTGCTGTCTGGTCACCCTAGAGCCAGGGCACATGGGCCTAGGGATAAGGGATGAAAGGGCCAGAGAGGTTTGGGGGATTTCAAGGGCCAAGGGCGGGTTGGAGTGGGAGGACCAGGAGATGTGGGGATAGGGAGACACGGATGGGAGGGCCGGGGGCTTGGATAGGGCCAAGGGGGTTTGGGGGACACGGAGGGCTGAGGGGCGGTTGGGTGATGGGGAGTGCTGGGGGGGGGGGGGGTTGGGGTGGGAGAACCATGGACATGGGGATGGAGACTGGATAGGCTGGGCTGGTACCAGCTCAGGGTGAGGTGGGGTGATGACGCTGTATGGGGGGCAAACTGCTTCATGTGCTCCTCACAAGCCAGACAGCCACATCTCCCTGGGCCCCTCATGCGATGGACCCTTTGACATCAGCACAGGGAATCACCATGTGGCAGAACATCCCTCATGCTATAGTAGGCTACCCCAGAGAAAACACTCCTGTCCTTGGCATGATGCCATGAAGTGGCGGCAAAACATCCCCAGGCTGTGCCTCTCCCCCCCACCCCACCCCCCGTTAAGGCCCAAACATGGGATGTAGCATGTGACAGCCCAAAATGAGAAATTCAGACACACACAAATGAATCATGTGAGAAACTTAAAATGCGGTGGGATTCATTCCTTTAGCATACCCCTCCCTCCCAGAACCTCGGTGTAAAGATTTGCTATTCCTAACAATAATTTAACAACTAAAGTGAAGAGAGATGAAATTTGTGTGGAATGTAGGGAACTTTGAGCTGAAAGGAGTGGTATCCCTTGAAATGAGAAAAATTTGAGGTATGTGGCAGATGTGTCTCTAAAGCACAATGGTACAGCTCCATCAGGCAGTGACAGAATGCTGCTGTGGCACAGTGCCATCAGGTGGTGAGATGAAAGTTTATTATGCCAGTATGCAATATAATGATGCTGCATCAAAGCACCGCTGCAGCACGACATAGTGTCAAAACACTGTCACTTTCAGATACAGCACACTAATGTGATGTCAAACTGTGTCAACACACTGTGCTGCAGCGTAATAATGTGGTGTCAAAACATCACATTTGAACAGAAAGCAATGATGTGGTGTCAAAAAGTCACTATGGCATGATGCATCACAGTAATGTGTCAAAAGGGACCAATTTTGAGTTTGAAACAAATAGCACATTTTGAGCATTGCGACTTTTGGTGTGAATATTTCTCCCGCTTTTATTAACTGCTTTGAGGTTCAATAAAAGATCATTGCTTTTATTAAAGTTGTACCAACTTTTAGTTAATTTTGTTGCCTAGGCATATATAGCAATACGAGTTGTGATATACACCCTTTCATTTCTATGGGAAAGGCATCAGAACAGCACCAGGAAAGAACAGGCAGAGTTCCAATACCAGTTTTTCAAGAGTGCTCAGCAGTTCCCACTGAGAACAGCTACTAGTCATTGTCTTTAAGAATAAACGTGTTTTTCTTCCCCTTCTCTCACCATTGGGCCAAATTCAGCCTAGGGGTAAGTGGGTGTAATTCTCACTTTCACAAGAAATGGATTGGCTCCTTTTGTCTGCTGGTTAGGATGCTAACAAAACAAAATAAAAATAGGTATAAACTCATAAATGTTCTTCTCCATGAAAATTTTAGTAAAAGGCGAAAGATAACCGAAATTAAACAGAGAGAAGTCTCTTGTCCACCCTTGAAACAGGATATTCTAACAGTATTGAATGAACAGGAGGATAATCCTTGGACATAAGAACCAGCAAAAGAAGTTTTAATTGAGTGACAACGTAATTTATTTTTAAAGGGACACTGTTGACTTCAATTTAAATACTTGTGACGGGTTGGATCACAGAAACACCCTTGGGAGCTGCCACCCGATGTGCAAAGACTACCTCTGCTCCTGTTTTCCCTGCCAGCTCAGGACTCCAGCACCCTGTCTTGCTGAGCCAGACACTCCTGTCTGGCTCCAACACAGACCCAGGGTCTGAATCACTTGTCCCAAAGCTGCAAGTTCACCTGAAAACAGCTCACAGTAGTGTGCTTGTCTTTAGCACTCAGATGCCCAACTCCCAATGGGGTCTAAACCCAGATAAATCCATTTTACCCTGCATAAAGCTTATGCAGGGCAAACTCATAAATTGTTCGCCCTCTATAACACTGATAGAGAGATATGCACAGTTGTTTGCTCCCTCAGGTATTAATACATACTCTGAGTAAATTACTAAATAAAAAGTGATTTTATTAAATACAGACAGTAGGATTTAAGTGGTTCCAAGTAGTAACAGACAGAACAAAGTAAGTCACCAAGCAAAATAAAATAAAATGCGCAAATCTATGTCTAATCAAACTAAATACAGATAATCTCACCCTCAGAGATGCTTCAGTAAGTTTTTCTCAGACTGGACACCTTCCAGGCCTGGGCACAATTCTTTCCCCTGGTACAGCTCTTGTTGCAGCTCAGGTGATAGCTAGGGGATTCTTCATGATGGCTCCTCTCTCCCTCTGTTCTCTTCCACCCCTTTATATGTCTTTTGCATAAGGCGGGAACCCTTTGTCCCTCTGGGTTTCCACCCCCCCCTCCCCACTGGAAAAGCACCAGGTTAAAGATGGATTCCAGTTCAGGTGACATGATCACTTGTCACTGCAAGACTTCATTACTCACTTGCCAGCACACACATATACAGGAAGACTCACAGGTAAACACAACCATCTGCAGACAATGGGAGTCATCAAGATTCCAAACCATCATTAATGGCCCACACTTTACATAATTACAATAGGCCCTCAGAGTTATATTTTATATTTCTAGTTTTAGATACAAGAGTGGTACATTTATACAAATCGGATGATCACACTCAGTAGATTATAAGCTTTGTAATAACAACAAGGAGTCTGGTGGCACCTTAAAGACTAACAGATTTATTTGGGCATAAGCTTTCGTGAGTAAAAACCTCACTTCTTCGGATGCATAGAGTGAAAGTTACAGATGCAGGCCTTATATACTGACACAGGGAGAGCAGGGAGTTACTTCGCAAGTGGAGAACCAGTGTTGACAGGGCCAATTCAATCAGGGTGGATGTAGTCCACTCCCAATAATAGATGAGGAGGTGTCAATTCCAGGAGAGGAAAAGCTACTTCTGTAATGAGCCAGCCACTCCCAGTCCCTATTCAAATCCAGATTAATGGTGTTGAATTTGCAAATGAATTTTAGTTCTGCTGTTTCTCTTTTAAGTCTGTTTCTGAAGTTTTTTTGTTCAATGATAGTGACTTTTAAATCTGTAATAGAATGACCAGGGAGATTGAAGTGTTCACTTACTGGCTTATGTATGTTACCATTCCTGATGTCCGATTTGTGTCCATTTATTCTTTTGCGGAGGGACTGTCCGGTGTTTGTCTCAGACAGAGACAAACACCTACAAGATCTTTATCAAGCATTCGTAAAACTACAATACCCACCTGGGGAAGTGAGGAAACAGATTGACAGAGCAAGACGGGTACCCAGAAATCACCTACTACAGGACAGGCCCAACAAGGACAATAACAGAACACCACTGGCCATCACATACAGCCCCCAGCTAAAACCTCTCCAGCGCATTATCCACGATCTACAACCTATCCTGGAAAATGATCCCTCACTCTCACAGACCTTGGGAGGCAGGCCAGTCCTCGCTTACAGACAACCCCCCAACCTGAAGCAAATACTCACCAGCAACTACACACCACACCACAGAAACACCAACCCAGGAACCTATCCCTGTAGCAAACCTCGTTGCCTACTCTGTCCCCATATCTACTCTGGCAACAGCATCAGAGGACCCAACCACATCAGCCACACCATCAAGGGCTCATTCACCTGCACATCCACTAATGTTATATATGCCATCATGTGCCAGCAATGCCCCTCTGCCATGTACATTGGCCAAACCGGACAGTCTCTCCGCAAAAGAATAAATGGAAACAAATCGGACATCAGGAATGGTAACATACATAAGCCAGTAAGTGAACACTTCAATCTCCCTGGTCATTCTATTACAGATTTAAAAGTCACTATCATTGAACAAAAAAACTTCAGAAACAGACTTAAAAGAGAAACAGCAGAACTAAAATTCATTTGCAAATTCAACACCATTAATCTGGATTTGAATAGGGACTGGGAGTGGCTGGCTCATTACAGAAGCAGCTTTTCCTCTCCTGGAATTGACACCTCCTCATCTATTATTGGGAGTGGACTACATCCACCCTGATTGAATTGGCCCTGTCAACACTGGTTCTCCACTTGCGAAGTAACTCCCTGCTCTCCCTGTGTCAGTATATAAGGCCTGCATCTGTAACTTTCACTCTATGCATCCGAAGAAGTGAGGTTTTTACTCACGAAAGCTTATGCCCAAATAAATCTGTTAGTCTTTAAGGTGCCACCAGACTCCTTGTTGTTATTACAAAGCTTATAATCTACTGAGTGTGATCATCCGATTTGTATAAATGTACCACTCTTGTATCTAAAACTAGAAATATAAAATATAACTCTGAGGGCCTATTGTAATTATGTAAAGTGTGGGCCATTAATGATGGTTTGGAATCTTGATGACTCCCATTGTCTGCAGATGGTTGTGTTTACCTGTGAGTCTTCCTGTATATGTGTGTGCTGGCAAGTGAGTAATGAAGTCTTGCAGTGACAAGTGATCATGTCACCTGAACTGGAATCCATCTTTAACCTGGTGCTTTTCCAGTGGGGAGGGGGGGGTGGAAACCCAGAGGGACAAAGGGTTCCCGCCTTATGCAAAAGACATATAAAGGGGTGGAAGAGAACGGAGGGAGAGAGGAGCCATCATGAAGAATCCCCTAGCTATCACCTGAGCTGCAACAAGAGCTGTACCAGGGGAAAGAATTGTGCCCAGGCCTGGAAGGTGTCCAGTCTGAGAAAAACTTACTGAAGCATCTCTGAGGGTGAGATTATCTGTATTTAGTTTGATTAGACATAGATTTGCGCATTTTATTTTATTTTGCTTGGTGACTTACTTTGTTCTGTCTGTTACTACTTGGAACCACTTAAATCCTACTGTCTGTATTTAATAAAATCACTTTTTATTTAGTAATTTACTCAGAGTATGTATTAATACCTGAGGGAGCAAACAACTGTGCATATCTCTCTATCAGTGTTATAGAGGGCGAACAATTTATGAGTTTGCCCTGCATAAGCTTTATGCAGGGTAAAACGGATTTATCTGGGTTTAGACCCCATTGGGAGTTGGGCATCTGAGTGCTAAAGACAAGCACACTACCGTGAGCTGTTTTCAGGTGAACTTGCAGCTTTGGGACAAGTGATTCAGACCCTGGGTCTGTGTCTGGAGCCAGACGGGAGTGTCTGGCTCAGCAAGACAGGGTGCTGGAGTCCTGAAATAGCAGGGAAAACAGAAGCAGGGGGGTAGTCTTTGCACATCGGGTGGCAGCTCCCAAGGGGGTTTCTGTGATCCAACCTGTCACAGTGGCGTAGTCGAGCAGGATCTGTGCACAGCTGATTGCTTTGAGATACTGGTAGTGATTTTAAGTGAGTTTTAAGTGTGGTGGCTGGAGAACAGACAAAGTGGTTACTGGTTTATTATTTTCTGTTTGCTTATTTCGGGAAAGGGAAGTAGGGACAGAAAAGGAAGCAAAATAAGTAAGAATGAAGATCAAAAGAAGCTAAAACTACACAAGGTGGAAATTGCCCAGAAAGACTGAACACTGGGTGCTGGGAATGTCTCTGTTAACTAAGAAGCCCCTGAGCTGAGTGCATCTCAGTTTCAGTGAACTGCAGATGGGTGTGGCCCAACCTCTGTCTGTGCTGAAGCTGACTGGAGTGTCTAACCTAGCAAGACAGGAGTGGAGGGGTGCCTGTTCTGGCAGGAGGGGATTCTCTGTGGTATCCCAGCTCATCCAGTGATGGTCTCAAGGGAAGACAAATGGAAATTGATGTACAATTTGCCTGGGAAAAGGCTGACCTGGAAAAAGAAAAGGCTGCCCACCAGCCTGGACTTAAGAGACAAAGCAAGTAAGATCCAGAAGCATGACCTGGCTGTAATGGAGTGGAAGAGGTGCACAGAGACATGTATCTGTGACGGGTTGGATCACAGAACCCCCCCTTGGGAGCTGTCACCTAATGTGCAAAGACTACCCCTGCTCCTGTTTTCCCTGCCAGCTCAGGACTCCAGCACCCTGTCTTGCTGAGCCAGACACTCCAGTCTGCTCTAACACAGACCCAGGGTCTGAATCACTTGTCCCAAAGCTGCAAGTTTACCTGAAAACAGCTCATAGAAGTGTGCTTGTCTTTAGCACTCAGATGCCCAACTCCCAATGGGGTCTAAACCCAGATAAATCCGTTTTACCCTGCATAAAGCTTATGCAGAGCAAACTCCGAAATTGTTCGCCCTCTATAACACTGATAGAGAGATATGCACAGTTGTTTGCTCCCCCAGGTATTAATACACACTCTGAGTAAATTACTAAATAAAAAGTGATTTTATTAAATACAGACAGTAGGATTTAAGTGATTCCAAGTAGTAACAGACAGAACAAAGTAAGTCACCAAGCAAAATAAAATAAAATGCGCAAATCTATGTCTAATCAAACTGAATACAGGGGAATAGATGGGTCCAAGAGTACAACACAAAACACTGCTTTGAGACCGGACATGCAACTGACCATTAATATAACAGTGAAATGGACTAAACACAGAGCAATGTCAAATGCACAAAGTAAAGGAACTGATGAAATAGAGACAATTTTTTTCATGCCAGCTTTTTTCAGTTTTAGTAATATTAGGTGTTACTTGTAAGAATGGTAGATAAAACAAAATTCAGACAGAAATCTAATTTTAAAGTCCACAATCTTCCTTTGGTGTCTTCTACAAAAGTAAAATTTTAAATCTGATTAGTCAATCCATTTACTTTGTGGCCAACGTAACACTGACTGCCCTGGTAATTTTATACAGTACTCCCAAGGTTTAGGAAATAGGATTTATTAGCATACAAAAACTCTTATGAAAAAAGAATGAAAAGATTGGGACTCTTTACTTTAGAATATAAATCCTCCGACTTCAGAGCATAATCCAACCTCAGACTAATTTTCCATAACTGCCTACAACAGTGCGCCTTGCCGTATCCTTTCAGGCAGCTGGTACTGGTCACTCAGAAACAGGATACTGGATTAGATGGATCACTTATCTGATGCACTATGGTCATTTCTGTATAACAGGCTCCCCTTGCTGTTTGACTTCACCACAGAGCACTGAGCAGAATTGAAAGGGATTTTTTTAAATCTTCTGTTTAGCCATGTTTGAGTCTCCACCCTAGTGAGAAAAGATTAAAACCATATAAAAATCAAGTATAAACCAGTCTCAATAATTGTATAGTTCAGTTCATGAAAAGAAGCTGACTGTTATGCAAGAAGAATCTGTTTCTGGCAGGTGTGTGGGAATCAGAAGAATGGTGCAAAGCTACGTATATTTCATTGGCTCAAAAGATAAGTCTGTTGGAGCATGAAGGCTAAATGAGCCATTCTGTATGAGACTAAAGGGCTGATGCATGTCATTCTAGATTTGATTTAGAGGAAGACAGGCATCCTGAGCAGATTTTTAACACATGATTTCAGAGAGAGATCAGGTTTCAAGTTAAAGACTTTAATGAAAAAAATGTGGTGGAATATAATCAACCATTCTATAAACCAGTTACTATTATTCCTTACAACAAAATTCCAGAGTAATGGCAAACAATCCTGTACTAATATGATTGTAAAATGGAGTGGTTTGGACTATTTCCGTAGAATAGCATAGTCAGTCATTTTTACGCTAAGTAAGAATTTAGAGCTAACTTGTATGATGAAGCAGGGCTGAGCTAGGAAGGAGGAGCAAGTGCCATACCTGGGTGTTAGTTACCTGGCAACATTATTGAGTAAGGGATAATAGCGCCAGAGGATTTAGGGTCGCTATGCCCTTTAAAAGGTGCCAGCGCTATACAGTGTGCCTGGTGATAAGGCCAAGATAAGACCTGGGAACGCTTGGGAGAGATAAGGAATGTCTCATACACAGGTGCACAAGGGGTGGAATGTGTCCCTGCTCCCTTTCCTCACCCTAATGCACATGTGCAGGGGCCAGCATAATTAAGGAGATTTTCAAAGGCACAAATGTGTTCGGTGTCCAATACCCATTGACTTTCAGTGGCAATTGGGCACTTAATTGCCCTTTGTGCTTTTGAAAATCTCCCCCTTAGTCCTTAGATTTTATGTGAAAAGAATATTATCTGTTTGATGTTGATGTTGCTCAGTCACCCTAATATCTAGACACTAACTTCAGGAAGACATTTGCAAATAAATTATTGCTGGATATTAAAATATCAATCTCGCATGGTTCCTATCACCTGACATGCTCTGCAAATATTTCAAGTTAGGGAATAGAGGCAACAAATTTTGGTGAGGAGCACCTGAGGGTCTAGTGTCATAATCATATCTAGTGTTGAGTGTCAGAAACTCCATTTTACTGGCAGACGACTGTACTGGACAATCACTTTCTAGTGTGTTAGCAGTCTCTAGATGGTATTCAGAGAGGGTGAAATTCATCCCTCTGTAGAGAGTTCAGATAAGGTCCACTACACCACTTGACCCCTATTTAACTCTCTCATTATAGGCTTGACTGGGACGTAATCGATAAGGAATGTCTGGTTTGAGCTCTTTGCACTGGGAAGAATTTCATCTGGAGAAAAGGATAGTCTAGTGCAGGGGTGGGCAAACTATGGCCCGCGGGCCACATCTGGCCCACGGGACTATCCTGCCCGGCCCCCGAGCTCCTGGCCTAGGAGGCTAGCCCCTGGCCCCTCCCCCGCTGTCCCCCCTCCTCCGCAGCCTCAGCTCGCTCGCTCCGCCGCCGGCGCAATGCTCTGGGTGGCGGGGCTGTGAGGTCCTGGGGCAGCACAGCTGCAGAGCCCGGCCTGACCCGGTGCTCTGTGCTGAGTGGTGGCGGCAGCGGCGGTGGATTGGCCCAGCTCCAGCCAGGCGGCGCAGCTGTAGCGCCACCAGCCACCGGTGCTCCAGGCAGTGCGTTAAGGGGGCAGGGAGCAGGGGGGGTTGGATAGAGGGAAGGGGAGTTCGGGGTGGTGGTCAGGGGGCAGGGGTGTGGATAGGGGTCCGGGCGGTCGGGAGGGGGGAACAGGGGGTTGAATGGGGGCAGAGGTCGCGGGGGGCATTCAGGAAGGAGGGGGGGTGGATGGGGCAGCAGGGGGCAGTCAGGGGCAGGAGTTCCAGGGGCAGTCAGGGGACAGGGAGAAGGGGTGGTTGGATGGGGCAGAGGTCGGGGGAGCCATCAGGAATGAGAGGAGGGGTTGGATGGGGCGGTGGAGGTCCGGGGTCAGTCAGGGGACAGGGAGCCGGGGTATGTGAATGGGGCAGGGATCCCAGAGGGGCCATCAGGGAACGGGGGGGTTGGATGGGCCAGGAGTCCGGGGGGGACACGACCCCCTCCCCTAACCGGCCCTCCATACAATTTACGAAACCCGATGCGGCCCTCAGGCCAAAAGTTTGCCCACTCCTGGTCTAGTGGTTTGAACACAGACCAGAGAACCAAGCATTCCTGAGTTACAGTTTCAGCTCTGACACTGAATCCTTTTGTGACCTTACGCAAATCACTTCACTCCATAGCTCTAGTTTCTGAATCTGTAAAAGAGAGGATAATAATACTTCCCATCTCACAAGGGTGTTGGTATGAGGCCTCATTAAATAACTGGAGTGGGCAAAGTGTTATATAAATGGAACCATATATTTGGATTATCGACCGAGCATCACTTGCATAATAAGGTGGCATGATCAGTGCTGATAGAGAATTTGGATACACCTGCTGCTGTAGGGGTTCACATTCATTGTGTGGGGAGGAAGCAGATGTATAATGTGAAATACAATTTTGAAGTTTAGCAACCCACTGCATTTGGCAATGTAGGTCAGGAAGCAAGGTCAGCTAACGGTCAGAACATTCACAGAGCTACTGAAATAAACATGCTGTGGAACTTCCTAGAGCTTTTGTGGATTGTCTCTAAAGTTTATTAAATGCAGCTTTACAACGGCCTGTGAAAAGACACACTGTCTGGGGTTTATAAAAAAAAAACACGAGTCAAAACAAAAAGCTGGGCTGGGAAAGGGATTTTGATCCTCACTGCATTGTCACTGTGGGGCTGTGCCACTAGCAGCAAAATAAAATGGCTGTGACCAATCATCACTCTGCATTAAACAGTTGGGAAGGAGGTCCGGAATCTAGTGCTACAGATGGACGTCTACTGCTTCTGGTATGTCATGCAGCACACAGAGGTGCACACGGAGGGAGATGGCAATGGTGGTTTCTCAGGGTGGCAATGAATCAAGAGTTGGTTTTGTGGCCCCATTCACCCTGTGTTAGGGTGACCAGACAGCAAATGTGAAAAATCGGGACAGGGACTAGGGGGTAATAGGAGCCTATATGAGAAAAAGACCCAAAAATCGGGACTGTCCCTATAAAATCGGGACATCTGGTCACCCTACCCTGTGTATGCTGCTGTTCAGGAGTGAGCAGTGGCAGCAGTCATGAGGAGGCTGTGATTGTTCCATCTTTTCCTGCATGAAGAGGTGCCCAGTGAGATCTAGGATTGTGATGGGGCTCAATAGTAGGAGAAGTGAGGTGTAATGAACAATAAAGCCTGGGTTTATTCATATCAAATTTCATTAAAAGGGCTAAGAGAGGATCCATTTATGTGGCAATATTGGGTTACCCTTTTCCCTCCGTTCAGAATGTTATCAAGCAGCAGTTCCCAGTGTGTGGGTTGCGATCCTTAAAGGGCTTGTCAGCTGTTGTCGGGGATGCAGGGCAAAGGGCTCATGAGCAGCTTCTTCCTTTCCTTGCCTCTGATCTCCTGATTGAAGCAGATTTGCTCAGTCACTAGTACTCTGTCCTCAGAGGCCCAATAAACCGTTATGCTGATTACCACATTCAGCACCTCCATTGCAACACTGTGGGACACACACAGAATATTCTGGTGTTATCTGAGGATTGAGGTTTGCAAACAGCTTAATGTGAAGTAATGGGAGGGAAAAATTCAAAGTTATTTTAATGCAAGGTATGATATGGACCAAATTCTTAGTCACATTTTCAACTCCCACAGAAGATGCACCTGCACTCTTCCACTTAACTGCATAAGCCACATGTACATTTATTACTACCATTCTTCCAAACAAAGCTAAGACATTATTGTCTTGGCCTTCACCATTCATTCCTTTTCATTTAATAATCTGCTCCCTGTCCTACTTAGTTTATTTAGAATTTTTTAAACTGTTATTGGCCAGATCCCCAGCTGATGTAAACTGGTGTAATTCCAAGCTATGCGCTAAAAAAAAAACCCCTAGTTTAACTCCAAGTCAGCTGTGGATCCAACCCTTCATCTTCATTTACCTACACAAAAGAAAAAATTAATAATGTAAAAAAAAAAAATACAGACAGGAAACAACCAGTTAAAATTGCTGGTTGGCTATTATGTAGTTAGCTATCACATCATTTACATTGCTTCCAAGCATTTAAAACAGGTAAATTAATAGTTAAGGACATCAGAAAACTTACAGTGCCCAAATAATAAATAAACATATTTTCTGATCGTCAATGCTCTTCTTTCATCAGACATCTCAAAATATAAACACAGTGGAAAAAACACTGGAAAAGGAAAGAAAAATTGTGAATGTTCACATTAATTAGCCTTAAATGCAAGCTCATGTAACTTCACACTAAATTGTTAATGTTCTGCACTTTGCTATGGTATGGAACAGCCACTATTGCAATCCAGAGTCTGTAGCAGCTTCCAGATACAATTGGTCTCATGCCTGTCAGTGGATGGAGCCTGGAGAGTTTGGCTAGTTACTCCTGGGGGAATTCTGTGCCACTGGGCATGCGCAGAATTTATGTCCCCTGCAGATTTCTTTGCTTCCCCGCAGAAAAATGACTTTCTGACAGGGAAGCAAAGGGAAGCCACAAGAGTGGTCATACGACCCTCCCCAGCAGCATGTTTTGGGTGCCCAGGGCAGCCGGCAGAGAGGTAAATCACTGTGGGGCAGGGGGCGGGACTGGGGAAGACCCGTCTGGTGGCTCCTACCCTGTGCCGGGCTCAGCTGCTAGTCCTGGCTGGGCTTGGAAGGATAGGACTTCCTCTTCCCCTGCATGGCATCTGGAGCTGTGTCAGACCCACCTCTAGATTTCTCCCCTGGCTGTAGGAAGCTCTACAAACTCTCTTCTCTCCCTCCCCCCACTTCCTGCAACCATCACTCCTCAACTGCAGGGGGAGGGATTACTGTACAGGGAGCTGCTCCCACATCCACCTAACCCTTGTGCATCCAGACCCCTTCATGCCCAGACCCTCCTGCTGAGCCTCACTCCCCCCACACCCAGAACCCTCTCTGACAAGCCCCACTCCCCCTGCACCCCAACGAGCCACCTGCACCCAGATCCCCATCCTAACATGCCCTAACCAGTTGCACCTGGTTCCCCACCCCACTGAGCCCCACTCCTCCAATATCTGGACCCCCCTCTGAGCTCCTCTCACCCAGGCCCCCCTGCTGAGCTCTATTCCCCCAAACCCAGACCCCCTGGCTGAGCCCCAACCACCTTCACCTGGACCCCTCTGCAGAGTCCCATTACCATTGCAACCAGAACCCCCCAGCAAACCTCCAGTGCCCGGATTCCCCACTGAGCCACCCACACCCAGATTGCCCCACACAGAACCCTCTCAACCCACACCTGGATCCTCCCATGCTAAGCCCATCCACACTTGGATCCTGCCTTGCTGAGCCTATCTGCCCACACCTGGTGCACCTGGCATGGAGGGGCAGGGCCCTGGGGTGTTTCTGGGGCAGGCCCGGTCCTTGCACTGTGTCAGGGTTGGTTGCAGCCTCACCACTGAGTCTGTGTCCTGAGTAGGGGGGAGCTGCACAGTGATCTCCCACCTCTGTGCAGCCAGTGGCCTGTGCTTCCCAATGCCATGCTGGAGCCGCCACATTTATTTGACAAATAAAATTTGCAGAATTTTAAAATACCGTGCGCAGAATTTTTAATTTTTTGGCGCAGAATGCCCTCAGGAGTAGCTAGTGGATGGATCATGCACACACACTGGAGAATGATGGGATGTGTTTGCATGTGTTCTTTATGGTCTGAAGTGGTTCTACTGCTTTTTGGGCTGTACACATCAGGGGAGGTGTCAAGATTACTACCTCTTTTGTAAAATTCTGTTTGGAAACCTCTTATAGCAATATTCAGTGAAATAACAATAATCCCTATACCTGCTACTACAATCACACAGTAGGGGAACAATTTTTCCCTTTCACCAGCAGTGGTGGAGTTGTTACTGCCACAAAGCTGTAATGACTTAGAGCACTGGCCTTTTCTATAGAAACACCTTGTTCCTTCACGCATAGACCTGAAAATGCATCAACAATAATTAGGGGATGATTTTTTCATGGTGGTCACAGAAATTGTGAATTTGAATCATGTCCACGAAATCTTGGAAATGATGATCAAAACATATCAGGCCCCCAAACTGAGTGGCATTGTGAGCTGGTGGATGGGGTCGCAGTGCCACTAAGGTTTGCCCCATCTGCCACTGTCTCCATCTACGGAGGGGTGGACAGGCCAAACCTGAGTGGCATGTGACACCGTGTGCCAGGTCGCAATGCCAAAGAACAGGGAGCCAGGCCCACTCCTGTCGAATAGAAGCTGAGAATGGGTGGGCTCTCCAAGCCTCCCTCTCCTTGGCCTCACCTTTCAACACCCCCCACTCTACTCTTGCGTATGTTGATGTAGCACAAACTACATTATTTGGTAACCTTTTCTGTAATTTAACTTCCCCCCTCATACCTGTGCAGTGAAATTTACTAAAAATTTCAATGTCATAATTATTGCCTTAACAATAATGTCTTCCCAGAAGGCCTGCAGTCCATCTCTCCAGCACATATTAACACCTGTCATGCACTTCCTCAACAGAAGGGTTTTACTTGTACTGTTTCATTTAGGAATAAACCATGCTAACATAACATTGAGATTGGGGCCCAAGGAAAGCCAGGAAGTATGGACCCTGCCCACCTTAGGTGTCAAATTCACCACTGCTTTAAGCAGGCACAACTCCAGTGGAGTTGGGCCCATTTACACCAGCAGTGAATTTGGCCCTCCGACTTTTAATCCATGTTACAGAAAAGGTGCACCGTTTGCATCCTAAACACAGTTTGCATCCCTTATACGGGGTTTTCAAATATATTTCACAGTCATTTTATAACCCTGGTAAAAAGGTAAAGCCCAAAGCCTCAAAGGTAATTTAGGCATCTAACCCTCAATGAAATCAATGAGAGTTAGGCACCTAGCTATCTTTGAGAATCTGGGCCAAAGTCTCTAACCTTGTTCTGAGGATGGGTCTTTTTAAGGCTGGCTGCATCAGCATTGTGGTAGTCTGATTTTGCACACAATTTCACAATACACTGGTGCAACAATGCAAATACTTGCAGAGTGCCTGCTCCCAATCAGGAATGATTATACTGATGTGTCAGTGAAAATAGTGCTGGGAAATCATATAGCCATGGTATGTCTTTGGGCTAGGTACTATCATATCACAGTAACCTGCTCCTTTGTGTCTCTGTACTGCCCAAAATGAAATAAAATAAAATACATGGATATCAAGTGCGCCCTGGATACCCCTGTAATATCTGAGTGCAGTTGAGAGGGTAAGGCTGAAGCTTGAAAGATTGCTTAGAATATCTGGATGATGTCAGTTTATTTAAACATTATTGGGCTAAATTTATCGCTGGTGTAACTCAGTTGAATTCACTGGAGTTCCACAAGTAGTGAATTTGGTCCATTTCCCCTATTATTTAGCAAGTATTATTATAATTATTTGTATTACCAATTACCATCACACCTAGGAGCCCTAGTCATGGACCAGGAGTCGGACCCCTGTCTTTATGATGTGAACATTTAAAATCAAGTTTCAGAGTAGCAGCCGTGTTAGTCTGTATCCGCAAAAAGAACAGGAGTACTTGTGGCACCTTAGAGACTAACAAATTTATTAGAGCATAAGCTTTCGTGGGCCACAGCCCACTTCTTCGGATGCATATAGAATGGAACATATATTGAGGAGATATATATACACACATACAGAGAGCATGAACAGGTGGGAGTTGTCTTACCAACTCTGAGAGGTAAGACAACTCTCACCTGTTCATGCTCTCTGTATGTGTGTATATATATCTCCTCAATATATGTTCCATTCTATATGCATCCGAAGAAGTGGGCTGTAGCCCACGAAAGCTTATGCTCTAATAAATTTGTTAGTCTCTAAGGTGCCACAAGTACTCCTGTTCTTTTATTTAAAATCAAGGATGCATAAGACTCGTAACTTATTATATTCAATCTACTTATTGAAACCTGACACTGTCTGAGTTTCACAGAGACAACATGACATTCTGTTACACTTTGATATTTAGCTTAGGGATTGCAGCCATTTTGGCCAACAACGATTGAACAAGGAACAGCCCTAATGTGTAAATTTCTACAGGTTGAGCTAAGCAACAGACTCTATCACCCAGAGTTGTAACAGACCCACCTCCTCTATTGAATACTCTATTGAATAGAAGCTCTATGGAGTGGTCACAGAGGGTAACAAACAGTGACCAGAGGGGTGCACATGGGCTAGCACAATTATTGTCCCTAACATGCAGGAAAGAAGCCCAAACCTCAAAACATTACACCATACAATGGTTCTCAGAGTCAGGGGAAGTTTTGCCGGAGTAAGGATTGAGTAGGGACTTTAGGATTTGGCCCAATTGTTTTATCGAATTCCTGATTCCTAGAGTCGGTGACAGCTTCTGCCATTGCACACCCTAGTGGAGGGACCCAGCACTGGAACGTCCTCCGGAACAGGGTTCAATGCACCAGTCCACAAGGCTCTGAGAGCCAGCCATCACAGTCTCAATAATAAGTGGCTCTACCTGGAGAGGAAGTGTAAACAAGGCAGCTGGAGAATAGTGCCCCCCGTGCCCATTAAAACTGTCCTCCCTGGGTGAAACCTTTGCAGGAGGACAGTAGTGCAAACATCATCTGCCCTGCCCTGGAGGAGAATGCTCCAGCAGGGGTAACTCACACCGAGCATCTTATTTCAGATTGGTACCTTTCATCCTTCCAGGTCGGGTGCTGTAAGTGCCACAGACCCCCACTTCTTGTTCTTGGCTCTCAAGGTATCACACGGCTCCTTCCTGCACCTCTTCCCTGATCTCGTCCCATCCCTGTGGGACGCTGTGCTCTGTACGCTGTGCTCCATCGACGCCAGCCTCAATCCCCCTTTCATCTCCTTTCACCAATGTCTCAGTACTTTCGTCCATGCTACCCCTCGTTCTAGGAACGCTCTTCCAGAATCCATTAACCAAGTCTCCACTCTTGTCTCATTCCAGCCCGTCTCACTTCTGTAACACAGGCTACAAAAGAGTCTTTAAAAAATCAATACAAAATTCCACGCCGTTTTCTCAAGGTGTACATCTTTACCACCCCTCGCCCCTTTTGGGGTCTCTTAAACCCACCATTTCCAGTGTAAACTCTTCAGAGAAGGAGCCTGCCTTTTTGTGTGATCCCTGTGAAGAGACAGTCTATTATTTTATAGCACACTTGTGACATTAGAAGAGAGTCAGTGGGAGCTGCGGTTGTGTAAGGAATGAGGAATTGCTTAATAATAACAATACACTAAGCAGTTACTGTCAGAGGTCCAAGTTTTCTTGCTGCTGCAGCTGTGAGGTCAGTTTGCAAAAGTGCCACTAATTGTTAGCAGGAACAATATGGAGATATTATAACGTTTGTACACCGGGACATCATACATCCTGAAACACTTAAGCATGGCTCTGAGGGACATGGTCAGCTGATCCTACCTTTACCCAGAAGCAACTCTGACTATTTAATAAATGTTTAAAAAACCTCATTGTGTTCAAAATGAGACCAATCCAATTCTTTACTCAGTCTCTACTCAGGCAAAACTCCCATGGGATCAAGCCCAGGACTGGACCAGCCCCTTCATTGGAAATACATATGGGAAGGATCTGATGGGGAAACTCCACAAAGATCTCAGAGTTTCTCCATCAGTCATTCTGGCTGGAGAGTGGGCTTGATTTTGCCTGTGTGGAATGAGCCTCATTTCCAGCCCCCCAAATCCCGCAGATCTCCTGTTTTTCATAGGTTGTTGTGTAACACCTGTAATTTTATATTAGGTAGTAGAACTTCTAGATAAAAGCAGTTTACTGAGCCAGTAACTTTCTCAGCTCTCATTTTCACAGCTGAAGCTATTTGCATTTTCTCCTACATGTCCTCACATTTTTCTGCTTGATTCTCTGTTGAAACCATAATAATGGGGCTAATTCTTCAGTCTTAACTTCAGTGGGAGTTTAGCCTGAGTAAACTTCAAGGCTAGAACTCAATGGGATTTTTGTCTAATTAAGGACTAGAGACCTGATCCTGGGAAGTGCAGAGCATCCTCAATTACCTTTGAATCAGTACCTTGCAGTAGACAGTTAGCCAGCACATGGCTGCTTATCTGTAAACAACACTGGAAGGGAGCACATGAATGGCTCCCCCTGAACACTGGAGAGAATTTAAGGTCATGGTTAATCTAAAAAGACCTCCATGGCCCAAGACTACCATACCTGCCTCTATCTCTGCAATCAGGGCCTTCTCCAACAGTAGTGTGCCATCAGAGTGGTGCTGCTTTACTAACTGTGGTTCTGGTGTATGGTTACTACACCTTTAAGAGCTGGAACACTGAGTGACAGAGTTCTAAAGACTTGGCAGCTGGAAGAAGCTGCAGCTGGAGTTGGTTGGAGATTGAACCCAAGAAAGTAGAAGAACTGGATGTAGTTTATAAACATAGACCTACTCATTGTGTTAACTGAGTTCGTTTTTCTTGTTACATTTTCATACTGTTATTCTGGTCTAATTAATGTCACTGTAGCCAATTAATAAAGCATATTTGGGAAAATGGATTTTGGGAGACATAACACCCAGGAACAATGGAGCTGTCCACAAAGACTACATCTCAGGAGAGCTGGAGACAGCTGTAAAACTCCTTTCCTGGAGAGACCAGGATGACCATGAATCTCAGCTTTTCACAGCAACCTGAAACCAATATAACTTACACCTCATTATCATTGGAGGAGGAAAGGGAACACTTCATTATATTGTTGCCCCTCTCCTGAGCAGTAACAGATATCCAGGATTTGGCAGGTCAGTTTCCCAGTGGAGGACCACTGCTTTTACCTGGAATCTTGCATAAATAAAAATGACATCACAGCATGTCTTCCCAAGACTGAACACTTGCTCACACACTAAGAAAAAGAACTTGGAAGGCTGTATATAACAGCTTCATCTCGTGACTCCTGCTGTAATAATGTTCTTTAAGTGCTCCCAGATTCTATGGTTATGAGCATGATATAATAAATGCTTTTGTAGCTAGTAAGGAGAATTAAATAGGCCCAGAACCCGTAAGTTGCTCCTTGTGGATGGGCCCCTGGATGGACTGTGTGTGGGTGCAGAAGTCCACCTGTACGGAGCAGCTTGCAGGACTTGGGCCACAAAAGAGCCTTTTCAGAATTAGGCTGTAAGAAAGAACACCAGGATTAGGCCAAGTGTGTTGGTGGAAATTGGAGCCTTTGATGGTGAATTGCAAACAGTAGCATTATTATTGTTTACTTACAAGATTCAGTTGGAGTGGCTGAGCAAGGAAGGGAAGAAGCAATAAACCCAATGAGATTGCACAATTAAAAAGAAAAAGACAATAATATTATGGAAAAGGTGAATGGTGTGAGGTTTCTCAGTGTAAGCATTCTCACTGTGATAATTCCTCTATAAGGTATGTCTACACATTGAGCTGAGTGTGCCTAGAGACTTGGATGGACACCTACTTGGGGTGACTAGCAGTTCTGGCACGCTCTCTTTCAAATAAAAAAATCAGACTCTAGGGTCAGATCTACACACAAAACTTTTGCCAGTATAGTAATGTTGGTTAGGGATGTGATTTTTAAAAGACATTTTATACTGGGAAAAGCCCTAAGGTAGATGCAGTTATAGCAGCAAAACTGCTTTTAGTGGTATAGCTTACTTTGTTTGGGGAGGAGCCCCATAGCTAGGACATTGATGCGGGGAGGGGAGGACAGCTTTCATGACAAGACAGGCAGTTGTGGTTGCCTTCAGAAGTTCATGTATTTAGTGAAAAAAGGTAGTTCCAGTCAGCAACCTTTTTTAACCTTATTTTTTTCTTATTTCCTAAAAATAAGATACATATTTATGTGATTGTTCAGTATAAAAATATTCAAGCATTCAGAAAATGTGAAGATTAGAAATATAAAAGTATAGCTCTTAACATGAAAGTGCTGTGTAAGGTAAACTAAACTGTTCATGAAACTTAAGTTGAGTCTTTTTGGATAATGATTTCTGAATTCTTCCACAAAGACATCCAGGCTCAGTTCTGAAGCCAAATCACTTTCATACTGCATGAGAATTCTCCTTCTTTCGTGGGTCATACTCATCCTTTGGTGTGATAAAATTCTTTCCAAACAAGAAAAGGAATTCTCACAAGTTGCTGTTTATACTCCAGACAGCAAGAATGCTGATACATATTTCAAAAATACATGGGAAAGCCTCCTTTAATTCTTTGGCTGCATCTAGAACTTCAATTTTTCCTTTTGCAATTTCTCTTACCTATCAGTGGTTTAAATACAGCCATTTCACCTTCTCAATATCTAATCCAGGCAAGTCAATCAAAGCTGTGATTCCAATTTCAAGAAGTGTGGAGAGCTGGTGGAATAGATTGCAGATACGCTTTTACATAACTTGGAGTTCTTCTCAGGAAATCTCCTTTGGAATTCATCACTGGTTTCATTAATCAATTCATGATAAATCTGGGACCCCTGAGGCTCATTCACACTTTGGAATCCTGATAAGTGCTCAGTGACGATGAAATCTTGAAATGTTGGGAACAATACCTTGGCTCTTTTGGTGGCACATCTCAACGTTAACGTTTCATCACGTGCGCCTTTCAAAACAGGGTGCTTGGGTGACATCTCTGGAGGACTCTTCAAATGTCTCTCTCTTTTTTGAAGTTTGTCATAGGCAATAGTAATCAATTCGACTCCTTCCAGAAGGCGCATTAGTTCCTTTTGAAGGTAATTGTTCACAGGAGCAAACCCTTTCAAAATCAGGACTTTTCCTGCACCACCCTAGTATGCATGAAGGTGACATTGCACACATTGCTTACTGATACACCATGCTGTGAAACGACAACACTCAAACATAGACAGCGCCTATATATCCAGACTGCAGAATGAAGAAACTCTCACGTCAACTGAAAAATCATGATTTCAAAGCCATTTGGAATGCATGTAGTTTGTTTTTAATCCTGATACTTGGCACCTACACAGAACCTTTTACTGAGGGCCATAAACTGCTTTGCAAACATGAATGTACCAGGTTTAGGTAGAGGCAGCATAGACTAGTGGCTAGAAGTGAGATTCAATATTACTGGGTTCTATTCTACGCTCTGCTACTGTGTGAACGTGGGCAGTTCACTTACCCTCTCTGTGCCTCTGTTTTTCCCTCTGGAAATTGGGGAGACTAACCATTTTTGTAATGATGCTTGTGGGTGAAAGGTGTTGTATACTTGCAAAGTGTTAATTCATTATTAATTATTACAATGGTAAGTCTTGCAGCACCCTTAGAGGGACGTAAGTGAGCTACAGAGATGTTTAACTGTTTCTGGGGAGAAACATGACAGCTCTTAAGCAGTGCACAGCAACAGTACACAGTGGCACAGGACAATTTCTGGTCATGCATGTCAAATTTTACAGAATTTCACCTGGACAGTTAAAAAGCCCATAAATCCAGATAGCAAATAGAACAATAAAGGTGGACCAGCTGCCAAACCTTAGACTGGAACACCCTCAAACTTCACACTTGTTTGGAATCCAGATCCACAGGTGATTTGAGCCACTTCCAATTAAAAGTATTCAGCCTGGAAACTTACGCCAGAAACAGGGAATACTAGGTCTCTATCTCAGGTGCTTACGTGGCCCCCATTACCACAATAGCCGAGCCTCACAATCTTTAATGACACACCACCACTGCAAGGTAGCAAAATGCGCCCATCCCTCATCTACAGGGAACCGAGGCACACAGAGGCTAAGTGACTTGCTCAAGGTCACACAGTACAGTTGTGGCAGAGCACAGACTGCACCCCAGCTCTCCCCATGCCTAGGCCTGTACCCAAACCACTAGATCATCCTTTCTCAGCTACCCTCAGCCTCTTAACTGCCCCACTGCTGCTACTGACATGTTTGTTTCTGTGCTGGCTTGTGCTCAGAGCCAGTGCCTTTCCTAAGAACATAAGAACGGCCATACAGGGTCAGACCAAAGGTCCATCCAGCCCAGTATCCTGTCTACCGACAGTGGCCAATGCCAGGTGCCCCAGAGGGAGTGAACCTAACAAGTAATGATCAAATGATCTCTCTCCTGCCGTCCATCTCCATCCTCTGACAAACAGAGGCTAGGGACACCATTCCTTACCCATCCTGGCTAACAGCCATTAACTAACTTAACCTCCATGAATTTATCTAGTTCTCTTTTAAACCCTATTATAGTCCTAGCCTTCACAACCTCCTCAGGCAAGGAGTTCCACAGGTTGACTGTGCGTTGTGTGAAGAAGAGCTTCCTTTTATTTGTTTTAAACCTGCTGCCCATTCATTTCATTTGGTGGCCCCTAGTTCTTATATTATGGGAACAAGTAAATAACTTTTCCTTATTCACTTTCTCCACACCACTCATGATTTTATATACCTCTATCATATCCCCCCTTAGTCTCCTCTTTTCCAAGCTGAAAAGTCCTAGTTTCTTTAATCTCTCCTCATATGTGACCTGTTCCAAATCCCTAATCATTTTAGTTGCCCTTCTCTGAACCTTTTCTAATGCCAGTATACCTTTTTTGAGATGAGGAGACCACATCTGAACACAGTACTCAAGATGTGGGCATACCATGGATTTATATAAGGGCAAAAAGATATTCTCCGGCTTATTCTCTATCCCTTTTTTAATGATTTCTGCAGCATTGCCCACACCAAACATTCAAAAACGATGAGTCTGCCCCCCCCCATCATGAGATTGTCTTAAAATCAGGAGATTAAAAAAAACCCACAGTTGGGGTTCTTTTTATTTGCCTTCTCGGTTTTGAGCTCATGTTTTCAAGCGTCTTTATTGTAATTTAACGGGCGAGACTTGCTTGTTTTTAAATGAACATTGAGCTTGTCATGTAATCGCATCACTTTATACCTCATGCTCCCAGTAGGATGGGAAAGGGAAGGTGAATCAACAGTGAAACGGAGCAGCCAGCCAGACTTACTTAAATCTTGGAAACAGGCGTCTGCCTTACTTTAAAATGCAAGCCGAGCAGAAACAACCTTAGGCAAGCGTGGCAGCACAGGCAGATTGCAACACGCAGGGCTTTTCCACGAGGATTTCGGTGAAACATCTGTAGCTTTTTGGGGGGGGGGTGGATTTGATGGGGTTCACACGACGTTCTGCCCACATAATGAGATTCTGGGTGAATGTTTTTTGCTCTGATTCTTGTCAGGGCAAGATAAAGCGTGTATGGCAGACAAGCTTTCTGAGCGGGAGCGGTGCTTAGTGCGGGGCTGGGGTGTGGCTGGCCAGGCAGCAGGAGGAGCTTTGTAGCCACACTCCCTTCATGAGAACAGACTTTCCAAGGGAGTGTCCGTGGACTAGCAGAGGGTGGGATGGGAGGGGTTTGCTAGTTTGCATGGAGGATCTTGTGCAGCAGCATCACTTGTGACTCTGAGATTACAGCAGCTGCTCTTGCTGTTTTGTGATATTGTTGTTGTTGTTTTTGCACTAGCTCCGTGGGAACCTCTCCCCTCTCCGCTGGGGGGCGCTGCTGTTGCCAAAGTTTTCTTGGCAGGCACCGGGGGGCTTGGACTGTGTGACTGGGACCTGTGTATGCAAGGCTAGGATTCCCCGGAGCAGACCCGTCTAGTGCTCTCGCCCCTGCTGCTGGAAGAGTTTAATTGCTGCTCTCCATGCCCTCTGTCAGCTGAGCGGATGGGGGGATATCTGAGGCTGTGAGGTGGGTGAGTACCTCCCTACTTTGCCTCCCAGCCCTAGGCATGCAGTAAGGGAAGGGAGGAGCAGTGCTTGTTAGTGACTTTGCACCATGAAGATGTTAGAAACTCAGAGGGGAATAGGATGTATTCTCTTGTTAGTGGGGTTGCTTAAAATCCAGATCTGGCGGATAGCAGTCAATATAAAGTGCCCTCTTTTTTAAAAGGGTTGTGATCCCTATGGGTTGAGTAAGCTAGGCACTGTGCCTTGCTCTGCTAATCAGAACCTGACATGTTGCATAATTCTATCACCAGTCATTTATGTGTTACCAGTTTCCAAAAGACACCTGAACTTGTGGGCCACGATGTCTTAATTTTTGGGTGCACTGGGCACCAAACTCTTCTCATCCTTCTTTAGTCCCCCAGAGCACTAAATGAACATTGAGCTTGTCATGTAATCGCATGACAAGCTCAAAAACCAGCAGTGCTTTTTGAAAATGTGGTTGCATATCCCATTGCAGAAGTGCTTCCATCTTGCAAATCTGCTACCAGGGCATGTGATCTCATCTCTAGCCCACATGTGGGAGGTTAATATATTAGCAGAGTTACTTGAATGCTATGTTAAAACTCAACCTGTGTTTTTATTTTGTTTTGCACTGAAATATATATATCTATATCTCAAATCTAAGCTAGATGGAACCTTCTTAAACACTCCAACTTCTCAGCCTACTTTGTTTTCTTAATTGTATTCCTGGTAATGTATTTGTGAGTATTAAAAGTATCAAGAGTGCACAGTGGAGAGACTGGCTGTGGAGGTGGATTCATACTTTATCTTGATATGGGGGAAATTCAAGCCTAATTCTGTATCTTGTGGCTCTGGATAAGATGTTTTTTCTAACTAACAGTATATCTTATGAATCATCATCTGCATAACTGTATGGGGGATGCAATTCTAAGTATCTTATTGGAGACATCTATAGTAATAACGGTTGTATGTGCAACATACAAATACATTTCCCCCCATAAGGATTGTTTAGAAGCAGGTCAAAGGGTTTTCTCTTTATGGATTAATATAGGAAAGGGGGTGGGTGGATGGGGGAACAAGCTATCCAAGTGTCTCATTGGCTGGGTGACAGTATTTGAAATTAGTAATTAGCCATCCTTGGTGGGAGGAGGGGTGGTCTCAGTGCATCCTTCTCTTGGAAATTTGTTTGATAATACCTGACATGAGTCATTTTGGTGCATTCTGAAGAGCAGTTATGTCTTTTGCCTTTGGAACTATGCGAACCAGGAGGAACCGTAGTCTCTTGCAGATATGGTTTTAGCCATATCTGCAGAGAGGGATAAAGTCCTTTCCCTCTTCCCCCTGCTTCTCTGTCCTCTTTCCCCTTCAGCTCGCACATTGGGATAAACATTAAATGTTTGAGAAGCCTTTAAAAAATGATTTAAAAGCATATTCTGCGCGTTTTGTTGTTGTGGGTGTAGTAAAAAAATGTGCATGATGGTGGGAACAGAGGTGGGGTGTCAGAGCAGGAACCTGTCATGTTGGAAAAATCACCCTCTTGGATCCAGGCTGAGGCACATGGGGTGGGTGGGTGGGTGGGTGAGGGAAGCTTGCGCTGTCACTGCCTGTGCTGTGCCTATTATGTCAAGAGAGAACTTTATTCTCTAGAGCTGTCAATCTATCACACTTCACAAGCACCGAGACTCCCTTCAGCTCTTAACCTCCCCCACACAGTAATTCTGCAAGGCAGAACTGAAAAGCGTTCGCAGGGTTATTTGGATACAAAATAATGAACAGGCATCTACTGGATTTAAGATAAAACCTCACCTGTTCAAGTTACCTTTATACTGTTTAGGGCCCTGCATCTTCAATCCTACCCATGAGGGCAATGTGGGCAGTACACAGGGCAGGAATCCACCCATCCGAAGCTGATTGCAGGATTGCCAACTCCAAACAGCCCAGAATTCTGAGCTAGGCCCCCCAAAAATCATGTATTGGGGAAATAATGAATATGGAGGAGTTTTTCTTTGCTTTCTGGGTCTTTAGGGTGCACTTAGCTCATGTTTTCAAGCTTTTCTCGACAACTATTTAGGCTAGAATCTTATTTTTTGTTAAATGGAAGCTGAGATTTTCATGTAATCACTTGACTCCAGGAGCTGGGACGTTAACAAAAAACATGAACTATCATGAGAGTTGGCGATGCTGCAATTGCAGGATCAAGGCCTTTAACTTTAAATACTTTGGTAGCTATGTTAATTGAAGCCCTGAATGTACAAATCTTCTAAATGGTCTTAGCCTATGAAAGTCAATTGAAAAGCCTCCCAAGTGGGAGAAGAAAACAAACACTTCAGTGCTTTTGAGAGGAAGTTATGTTTTGAAGGGGACTCTGGTATTGAAGCCTTTTAGGTTAAATTGTTCATTGAGATGCTAAGAAGGGTCTCTCGTTCAAAGGCCCCCTGATCCTGCAATCTGAGATGTGCAGGTGGACTTCTACATCAGCTGAAATTCCACTGGTGGGATGGATTTGACTGTAGGATCAAAGGACTGAATTTTGAATTGGCATCAAACTTCACTAAATTTGGGAGTACTTAGATCCAGGACTTTGGTGTCAGGCTCATCGCTAATATTTCCATAAACAAATCATTTTTCTTCGTGGATTATTACTTCATTCATTTGAAAAAAACGCAGTAGAATTTAATGCTCACAAAAAATACTGGACTGACAAACTCTGGAGACCAGAGTCCTCTATGTATGCATGATGAGGTACCACACTTCAAAGACAGCACATGGGCAAACTTCTCCATGCTCCCCTGCTTATGTACCCTCAGGCTGCACTGGGGGGGGGTCACCTTCATAGTAAAGTTCAGTTTCCCTCTCCAGTCAATCCAACCACTGCTTTCTCTGCTTAGGTTGCCAATAAGGGTACTAATTCCAATTTGGAGACCTGTCTACTTACACACATGAAACACTAATTCATTTTGCAATGACCACTAACCAGTCAGCAGACAGTAATTTTGGCTTAGTGCTAGCCTGGGTGGATCTGAACCCATGACCTCAAGCTGAAAGATGTATCACATTATCAGTCCTCTGAGTCATCCAGGCTTCTGGTGACTTTAATAAATCTTACTTCTCAACATCGCTCTTCATTAAATGTGGATCAGATCACATAGCATTTCTTTCAGTACCAAGTAATTCAGGTTTCCATTTAGTTGGCCCGTCTGATAGGAGCTGCAGTCTTGACAATGCTGAACTGATCTTGAACTTTGGGACATTTACTGGTGCTTTTTACTTAACTACAGCTTGTGGGTTACAGATGTGGTATAGATTCATCTGGCTACTCAGTTTTGAAGATGATCTTAAAACTAACTTGTGACATGAAAAATGAGGTTAAATGAATATCACTGCAGCAAAAATACAGTCAAGGGCAGCCTCACCGCTCATGGAAAGCTGCTGAACTACTGTATTCAGTTTGTGTAGCATATCATCTGTATTCTTTCCCCCACATTCTTTTGACTATGAGCATATACATTATTATTATTGTAAAAAGCAACAGAGGGTCCTGTGGCACCTTTAAGACGAACAGAAGTATTGGAGCATAAGCTTTCGTGGGTGAACGTTTCACCCATGCTTATGCTCCAATACTTCTGTTCGTCTTAAAGGTGCCACAGGACCCTCTGTTGCTTTTTACAGATTCAGACTAACACGGCTACCCCTCTGATTATTATTATTATTATTAATTTAGTATTACAGTGCCTTGTACAGGCCCAACCAAGTTCGGGGCCCCAGGTGACAGGCACTGTACATACACAGATAATGTTGCGTTTTACAGAGGGGAAAAATCCCATATTTAACAAATAGACATAATCTGAACCAGTTGCCGAAAGCCATTAAAATTCCAACCCATGTAGCAAGGGTTTCCTGTATCCCACAATTTCGTAGCCACAGAATCCACACCATGCCACAGAACTAGACTCCAGAACCTAGCTTTTCAGTCTAAACAATATTGTTTCGGACCCTGGTGGTTTTGAAGTTTACACAGATCACACTTTCAAGGTTAGCTGAGAGCATGATTCCTTCATGCAGCTGCAGAAAACAATAGCTCTGTGTGATGTGAATTTCCTCGTTCATGTCAATGTGTTTTGACTCTGAACCCTAACGATGGCATAAATCTGAATGCTGCTGAGCATTTCAGCAGACGCATCCATCTAATTTGCTTATCCCTCCATCCCAGCTGCCCCCAGAACTCCATATCTAGCTACTAAACTTCTTCCCTCATCCCCAACACCTCTTACTGTGCAGAGATGCACCATCAATACATGTGCAATATCATAAACTGAGACTGCAGGAGAGAGAAAATAAATTACATTTAATTTCAAAATAAATGTCTATTTTCTTATTTAAATGAAACTGCCAGAGAATTAGAACCAGGGACCTTACTACAGAATTGGAGTCCAACTTGTTGAGGAGTGCATGGGAAAAGCAATAATCCGTTTGCCCTCCAAAAGGGCTTATCTTATACCCGGCAGACAGATCCCTGACTCCTAAGGTGGTTGCTTACTGACGCCTATTAAAATCCTAGCTCGGAACTCAGTCTTTGATAGGAACTCTGCGATTGCCAGGTGCTGGAGACCAAGGGTATATCTGCACTGCAGCCTGGGTAGATGGACTTGTGTTAGCTCAGCTGGAGTTAGCGCGCTAAGAATAGCCGTGTTGACATTGCGGCACCGGTGGTGGCTTGCGCTAGCCACCCAAGCTTGGATCCACCCAATCTCCTGGATGCGAGCTCAGGCAGCTTATTTCTGGTCTCTACCCAGAGCAGTTATTGCTTTGGATGTCTTCCTGGTTTGCCAGCATCTTAGAGTTTCTTCCACTGGAGCTACCCACAATAATGAAATTAATTGCACTGGGGTAAATGCATGTAGATATACAGAAGTCTTAGTCTTCTAACTTTCAGCTGTAGAACTAGATTCAGGGTACGTCTATACTTACCCGCTGGTTCGACGGCAAGCAATCGAACTTCTGGGTTCGATTTATCGCGTCTTGTCTGGACGCGATAAATCGAACCCAGAAGTGCTCGCCGTCGACTCCGGTACTCCTGCTCGGCGAGAGGAGTACGCGGAGTCGACGGGGGAGCCTGCCTGCCGCGTCTGGACCGCGGTAAGTTCGAACTAAGGTACGTCGACTTCAGCTACGTTATTCACGTAGCTGAAGTTGTGTATCTTAGTTCGAATTGGGGGGTTAGTGTAGACCAGGCCTCAGAGAGCAAGAGTGCACCACAGCCTGGTCTATCCCTACTTATGCTTCGGTTAGGATACCTGCTGTCACTGAGCCAGTGTTTTACAGTCACCACTCAGATGAGAAAACATGTAAAAATTGTATCTGATTTGGAAGGGATGTTAGCTTAGGTTTATGCCCTTTCCCCTAACCTCTTGGAAAGAGCTTTGACCATAAAACAATCTGGCATTCTTCCAAGATGGTAGGAAGTCTGGAGTGAAACCCAAAGACAAAAAATTTGCCAATCTCTGGAGCTGATTTGGATACCAATTCTGGATTTTCATCTAGCCTGGATGTGAATATTATACTTTTTTTTTTTAAAGACTGTAAAGGTATTTACAAGGTCGCTGAAGGGTTCACAGCCCCAAAGCTGTAGCTATCTTTACTCTTGGGCTCATGGGGCTGAATTCCCTCCACAGACACATGTGCAACTCCCATTTGAAATGGGAAGTGCATATGTGAGAGCAGAGTTTGGCCCATAGTAAGCAATTTAAGAGGACACTGAAGTCTCTAAGCCACAGAGTGGTCCTTGTTTGACAGCAGTCCCATCTGGAAGGTCCTGCCTTCTGGAAACCATGACAGCATCCCTATCAGCTCAGTCCCTTTCCTTTATTTCAGCATGACCTAAGCTCTGTCACCTTCTCCTTTTGACCTGTTTGATATCTAGGCCTCTGGCTGTAGAATGGCTGCTTCTTTCCGCTATGGAGTGACCATCACTGGAGCTATCCTGCTGGTGACAGGAACACTTTGTTTTGCCTGGTGGAGCGATGGAGAGGTGGGACCCACGTCTAATAACGATGCTATGGCTGTGCCTCACGGAGAAGCCAAAGTGGTGCCGAACTCCTCCTCCTCTAATGCACTGCTCAGGTCTGTCAGCTTCTTCTGCTGTGGCATCGGTGGCATCCTCCTCCTCTTTGGGCTTCTGTGGTCGGTGAAAGCAAACGCTCGGGGGATGTCTCGACACTATCAGTACCACTTCTCCAGAGACCTACACTACTTCACCGTGGAACCTCTTGATAAAAGGACGTGCAGGTTAGTGCAATCTCTGCTACCAATGACTCTCAAAAGGGAAACTATTTTTTTTTAAACACGAGTTCTTTTAAACTCTAGTTTTCATTGATTTTTAGGATATCCAGGACCAGACAATAAGTAACTTACATGATTAAACTACCGTATAATAAAGCCGAGTGTTTATATAGGATTTGATATGTTCGAAGCACTGATCAAACTTAACCTCCCTCACGAAAGAGATGGGAGGGTTAGTTAAGTACTACTTACTCCAGTGTGGCCAACTATCAGGATTTTTAATCACAAGTATTTGCTGTTTCTCTGAAAGCCCCAGCTGCTGGAATCAAGAGACTCTCACCCTTTCTTTCTTAGTAAGTTTCTAGCTTTCATGACTTCAGAGATAAGCTTGAAAATGTGACCTGCGTGAACTCTAAAGGCTCAGAAATCAGAGAGCAAATAAAAGAATCCCAAACTCATGGTTTTTAAGCCAAACACATGATTTATGGGACCCGACTCACAATGTTTGGGGTTGGCAATACCTTAGTACATACCTCTTTCCTACTGTGGGCCACTAGGAGATTACTACCTTAAGAAGACACCTCTCTATCCCAATTCCACATTTTCCCTATGGCAACTCTAGTCCTTGATTATTTTAAAAGATAATATTCGGACTGCATTAAGACAAGGTAGAAATAAGCTCACTTTGTTGTGATGGATGCTGCTGCTCAGATATATTTCCCATTGACCACTTTGTGTCTGCAGTATATTTCCTCTCCACGGGTGTAGGACTGTATGCTCATTAGCATCAAAACTCCTGTAATTCCCTGTAGTCTCAATTGCTTTGTTCCCTTCAGGTTGCTTTGCAATTTGGCTCATGTTTGCTGCTGCTCCATAGCTGGTGTCATCAGGAAATGTGGTTGTGATTGTTTTTACCCTCGAAGGAACAACCATCTGACAGATTGTCTCTGTGACAGGTTTCAGTTTTTGTGTCATGACCCAACAAGCTGAAGACGACAGTACATAGATTCTTCTGCAAGAATCTGTGCAATTGAAGCCTTCTGGCAGCGCACAACTGCCTCTTGTTTCACTTGCCTGCTCTTCATTATTGTGACAGGTACAGCTCTGCAAACTGCTTGGCAGTGTTGTGTGGCTCAACAGTGGTGTTTGAGAAACTATGGGATGCCATAAATATTAGGGCTGGGAAAAAAACATTTGTGACATTAAACCTGATCATCCTACATTGGGTGGGGGCTTTTGCTTTAGGAACAGCTCTCTCAGCTGGTGCGAATCAGCGACTGAGCCTCCCCCAAATCCCATGGGAGTCTGGTGCATTGCCCAGTTGCTTAGTTGTGAGCCTTTTCCTTATGCCTAACCTCAACTCTTCCCTCCTAAACTTTAGGGCAGGGCGGGAAGTGTACCACTGACTGTAGCAGATGTTGATTTCCGGGCACATACCACCAGCAGGAGCATGTGGCCTTTCAATACAATAGGAATTGCGGGGCCTTGCTCGTGACGTAACCAAACCTAGCGTCCTTCAGGCCAGCTGGCTCTGCCCATGTGCGCACTGATCTCAGCCACCATTCTTGCAGCACTGTATGCAGAAGGATATTTCAAGACGCTGTCTTAGTAATGTAGTGGGCATCTCACCACAGCATGTGGCAGTGGTTTTCACTGACTTCACTGTCCGTACAACTAATCTCAGTCAGGACCGGTGCTACCATTAAGGCAAACTAGGCGGTTGCCTAGGGCGCCAAGATTTGGGGGCGCCAAAAAGCGGTGCCCCCAATTTTTTTTTACAGCGTTCCTGGGCTGGGCTGCCGGCGGTGCGCTGACACGTGCGGCTCAGACTCCCTCTCCCAGCGCAGCAGCTGCTCCACTTCTCCCGCTTCTTAGGCTTGCGGCGCCAATCAGCTGTTCGGCGCCGCAAGCCTGGGAGGGGAGGAGAATTAGAGTGGGGGCGGCGTGCTCGGGGAGGGGGTGGAGCAGAGGTGAGCTGGGGTGGGGAGCTGCCGCACGGCTCCCCGGGGGGCGGGGAAGCTGCCGCGGGGGGGCGCCTCAGGGCAGGGGGAGGGAGCTGCAGTGGGGGGGCGGGGAGCTGCCACAGGGCTTGGGGGGGGGGCGCAAGGTGGAAGTTTTGCCTAGGGCGTGAAACTTCCTTGCACCGGCCCTGATCTCAGTCATCTTAAATAGAAGCAATTTGTATTGGACACAGGGTAAAAAAAATAATGAAGAAAATCATCACAACTAACTACTAAGTAGAACAGAAATGCAGTTAGACAAAAGGCCTGATCCAAAGTCCATTAAGGTCAGTGGAAAGATTCCCACTGACTTAGATGGGCTGTGGGGCAGACTCCCCAGCACCCCAAAATGCACATTTAGCTAGGTACTCTTCATCCGGTTTGAATCTCTGGGACTTGTTCCCAGCTCTGAATCAAAACTGTTTTTTCTTCTGTACTCATGCTCTCTGTCTCTGAGTGGCTTCGGGGATGTTTTTGAAAACAAAATCTATCACCAAGGGGGGAAAAAGCCCTTAGAAGTGTCTTCTATAAATCAGTCTATGGGAAAAAATAAGTCTAAAAGGAACATAAGCACTTACTGTAAAAATTCTCTCTTGGGACACAAATTACAGGCTCCTGCTCATCCAGAGGCTTTTTGGGAAGCTTTTTAAAATCTGGGGCCAGAGCCTCAGCTGGCGCCAATCAGTGTAGTTCCTTTGGCTTCAGCGGAACTACGCTGATGCACACAAGCTGAGGTCTGGCCCACTAATTTTGGCCCTTCTCCTGTACTACCCCCATGACCTGGAGGTGATTAGCCCAGTACTGGGTTCACCACAAACACACAGTTCAGCAAAGAAAGCATTGCCATTGTGAATGAGCTCATTCCACCACAGCAGCTGTGTTGGCTTTTGCACTTGGAAACCTTTGAACAGAGCAGGGCAGAGAAAGGTCATTCTGTTTCATGGAGGATTGCGATATTTTTAAATTTGGTTTCGTTCTGATTTGGAATGAAACCACCAAATTCATCCGCAAAGGGAATGGATCCCTGACTCTGGGCCAGTCTGCTTGGTGTCTACCCTGGAGCTGCAGGCCCTGAGGTCCCCTGCTCTAAGGCCAACTGGCAGGTAGGCTGTCCTGGAGCCAAAGACCCGGGGAGCTCTGGGCTCCCCATTTCTGAGGCAGTCTGGCAGGTGGTCTGCTGAGGAGCTGGCGAGCAGGCAGGAGCCAGGCAGGTTTCAGTCAAACCCCTGCCTGGGTTCCATCAGAAGTGAATGTCTCTGTGAAATGTTTTGTTTCCCACAAATCAGCAAATTCCAGTGAACAAATGTGTTCTTGGAATTTTCCCACCCGGCTTCCGTTGAACGTCCCACAGCTGGCCTGGGGCAACTTGTTGATTTTCAAACTTGTTTGTTTAAAAAGGCCAGTTTCTCACCATAAGCTAATTGGGCAAATTCTGGCTTGCAACTAAATTAGCCCTGCTAAGAGCCTGAGAACCCTGTTGACTGGTGTGTGGGTGTGAAGAGCTCCATGTAAAGAGCTGCACACAAGAAGCCACTTGCCGTGCACAGCAAGAAGAAATGTATTGGTCCTACAAACCCCAGGAACAATGCTGAATGTTACTATTATTTATATTACCATAGCGCCGAGGAGCCCTCGTCATGGACCAGGACCGCCTTGCGCTTGGGGCTGTACAAACAGAATTCTTGAGCATCATCTACTACCACCTTATCTACTAACTATTTACCTATATGCAGACCTTCCCCTTTATAGAGCATTCCTGTAACAGATGGCAACTCTAACGGTGTTCGCACTAGGGCAGGACTGAGAACCGTTGGCAGGGCAGTGTAGGACAGTTTGCACAGCGGCTGTCTGGGCGCTGCCTGGTCTGTGGATAATTCAGGTAAACACCTCACATGTAAACTTCATTGTGTTCCATTCTAATGATGGAAGTCTCCTGTGGTGACACATGGCCACCTTGCTGTGGCATTCAGTCCCAAGCTTTTGACTCCCTTAGGTACAATAGTTTACAGACGAAGGCAGGATCATGGCTCGATGGTTTCATGGGATCCCGCAGGGTTTCTCTGGAGCGTGTGTGTGTGTGTGTGGCCATGTCCTAACACTGCAATACAAACATCAAGTCTCAAGCCAGGCCCTTTTACAGGTTTAACTGAGAGGTTTGTGGTCATGGCCTTACACACATTTCCCACCCCCTTTGAAAAATAATCTTCCCTTCAAGGAAAGGGGAAGTGAGAAGATCAAAGGTTGTGCAAATGTTTTACCTGTACACAGCCTATGTTTACTCAGCAAAACAAGTTGAAAGGCACAAACATTGTGTTTTTCCTAGGTTCTCCCCACTGCTGATTAGTTAATGATTAACAGTGGACACTATTAATAATAAATAATAATAATAATAATAATAATATAATATGTATTTGGCTTGTAGCAGCACCCAGAGACCCCAGACAGGATCTGCCCATGGACTGTTTTTGGTACCCTCATCCTCCCTTTCCTCCATTTTTTCCTCCTTTCATTTGCCATGCTCCCTTCTTGCCTCTAGTTTCAAACTATACCTGTCCAGGCAGGAATGCAACCTAGCAGCACGTTTGTACTGTCCTTGGCATGTTAGCACAATAAGATCTTGGATCGTCATGGGGTCTTTGGTTCTAAATTACATGAAAATTTTTTTAAAGACATAAATAAAGTCAGCTAGCCCCTACTGCGACAGAATCTAGGCATCACTGGCTGGCTGAATTCCTCTAGACATCACAGCAGAAGTAAATGCTGAAGAGCAATTTGAAGGAGAGGGTGGGAAGGAAGCTTGAAGCTATAGCATCTCTCCAGGTCTCCTGAAAACCAGCCACATGATTATGTCAGATTAGGAGAGGCCCGCACTTTGGGATGCCCAAATGCACAGCCTGTTGACACTGTAAAGTATTAAGTTTCTCACTTTTCAACACACAGTTATAAGCACCACCACATGGCACAGAGTGTCAATGGACCAAAATTGCCTTCAGTGCTTCAGTGCCTTCAGTCACTTAACTCATGGGGTTACTCAAACGTCTTTCATTAAAGTGGACCACACTTTCATGCAGAAAATTTCTCTTGAAACACCTCCCTTGACTTCCGTGTGATAACGACAACAATTGCTTACATTAGAAAGTAACATGTAGCCACCCTTTAACGCAATGCTTAGCATCTGGAATGAAGGAGAAGCCACCAGCACCAGGGGCGCAGTAGAAGCTGTTCGATGCTGAGCGCTTTTGCAACGTTTGTGTCCAGCAAGTGCTCCGTACACCACCAGCAAGGGCCCTGCAGACTCACTTTGGGACCACAGTCTAAGGACCTCTGGTTTAAGAATTGTGACTATTCTTATGCAATTGGTAGTGGTAGGTCCCCCCGCCCCCCTTAAAGAAAGAGTAACCTGGTCAAATTCAAACCTCTCTATTAGGTAGCCAGGAGTTTTGGAGCAGCTGCTAGCTAATGGGATAGCTACTTTTACCTAGTCCATGTACTTCATTATAAATCCTATCTTACAACCTGATGCATTTGATTTGGTTTAGCTTGATGCAGTTTTGCTTTGCTTTTTGTTTCAGTGCCTGGGATGCCAATGCTATCCCCACCTATGAAGAAGCCCTGAACTGCAGGCCTGCTCAAAGTACCCTAGATTATATACCACCTCATGGCGGGAAGGAGGAGACTTCACCCCCTCTATACGGAGACTTAGATGAGGATGATACGTGGCCAGGTTGCCGCAGACGCAGCTCCTCAGACAGTGTGCTGCTCAGGACCACTCCATCCAGAAGGGAAACAGAGTCACAGGGTGAGCCCAGTGCTACACCACCGCCCAGCTACGAAGACATCAGTGTACGTGGTGTATGATCTACGAACCACATACAATGCGTTGGACTCTATAGATTGCTGCCTAGTCTGTTTGCTTTGGAGCCTGCCTTTCCTCCTCTAAATGCTCATGAAGTGAGAGGGGAAACATAGATCAGCTATTCAGATCAAAATGGCTGTTCTGTCTTTTCTAGGAGTAAATCCAGAATAATTAGAAATAAATCCAGATAATCTCAATGCTGCCATTTTCTGAGTTGTGTGGATAATCAGTATGTTTGAAAGCTTTCATATTTTTAATACAATCACTGATGATTGCAAATATTTGACAGGTAGCAGGACGGAGAAGAAAATATTTTTGAGTACCTAGGATGCCCGTTGAAATGCATGGGGGAATCTTTACTAGAGCGATCCAGCCAAGACTAGCATCTTAGGGTAACATTTTCATAACAGCCTGGTGACTTAGGTGCCTAAGTGCCATCTTAAGAAATGATTTAGTCACTAAGGAGGCTAAGCTGCATTGCCGCTCAGTGACACCAGCTAAGATTTTCAATAGTGATTTTTGGGTGCCCAGCATGAGACACCTTAAAGGGGTTTGATTTTCAGACAGTGCTGAGCACCTCGCCTCTGAAAAACAGGCTCTTAAGGAGCCTCAAGTTAGCACCACAAACATGAGACATCCCAAATCACCAGTTTCTTTTGAAAATCTTGGCCTTGGCTCCTAGGTGCTGAATGTACTTTTGACGTTTCCCTAAGTCACTAGGGACCGAGGTTGTTCTGGTAGATAAGAACGCCGGGGCTTAAGTTTTACCCACCCATTGGTCACAAGCTGAAGTGCTCAGCAGCTCTGAAAATCCAGCCAGTATAGTGTGTGTATATATACACACCATATATATGGCAAAAATGTGCTTACTTCAATAGATTGTTCCCCCAGGAGGACAAAGAAATCAGCTTCCCTGTTCTGCGAGCAACCCAAGACAAAACTCCCCCAAATAATGTTTTGTGAGGAATCCTTGATACTAATTAGCTAATGAGTCGAGGGCAGTGCTTTATAATCTGAGTGGTTTGTATTCAGCCTGCTGTCCCTCTAAATCAGTCACTTTGCTGCTGTCTCATGGAATACCCAAGTGTCTTGGTGTTTCAGTCCCTCCAGAAACAACTGTGGGTCACACTGCTGGCGATTGCAGGAGAGTGGGGGAGGGGTAGTGTTGTCACTGTTATGGGTGGCAGTGATGACTAGCCAGTGTACTTTATGACTGTCATTCGCCATACACACGGACACAAATATAGGAAGTGCAGAGTTCTCGCTGTCGTGGGAAATCACACATAAGGCAGCGGGAGATAGCAATCCGGTAAAATCACCATGGTGACACATATCAAAGCATTAATGGGAGGGAAGCAATCAAGCAGCTTCAGGGAATCAAAATTTATGGCCATTTTAGAGCGAGACTAAGCTAGATCCTCAGACAGTGTAAATTCGCAGAGTGCCATGGCCACAGAGGAACTACACTGATTACACCAGCTAAGAATCTGTCCCCCAGCCTTTGTAGTGTTGCCTCTTTAGCTGAAAGTCTGCTACTGAGTCCACAGCAGTGAGCGCTCCCCAGAGCTTACAGTAAATGCTTCGCATTCGGATTGGAATTGTGTAAAAGAATTTGTAGTAGCGAAATAAAAATCTCCTCTCAAAATTGTTGTGAAATTTTAGGCATTCCCTGTGTGTGGGAATTGACAGCATCCTGCTTGGGATCTCTGTGATTCTGTGTGCGTATGCATATATAGACTCTCTAGAGACATGAGGAGATGAGGAAGAGTAGCTTGTAGTCATTGCTTTTGTGTGAGTGGTGGGGTTGTGGGGTCTCTGTTTCCTAGTAGATTTATTTCTCCTTCATGGGTGGGCTTGTCTCCTCCTATTTCTTGGGCTGGGAGGGGTCGGGTTTTTGTTTTGTTTTTTAAGGAATTTTTGCTTGGTTCTTTTGTTGTTTGTTGTTGCAAACTGAAGTTAATGGACAATCTTCCACCCATAAAAATATTAAAGCAAAAATAAAGCATATACTGCGCTTACAGTTAATTTTCCAAAACTGTGACCAATAATTGCTTATAAAGGACATTCATTCATATCTCAGCTGTTTCCTGTTTGTTCTCCCCTCCCTACAAATGACCCCAAATACTTATGCTACTTCACTTACTGCCTTTTGGTCTTAAGCATGTAGTAGGGTTTTTTTTTGTATTTGTGTTTGATTTTCAGCTAGTGCACTATCACAGTACACCCAGAGCCACTTAAATATGTTATATAGTTTCAATAAACAAATGCGCATCTAAGCCAGCAGTGAAGGCCAGATAAATTACAGGCTTAGATCCTTGGCATCTAAGCAACAAACTCTGTAAAAGAGGGATTGTAGTAGAGTTTCTTCTGACAGAAGGTCCATAACCTTAGATGTGTCCTCGTCAGAGGACGTTTATGTTGTGAAGCGCTCTGCAGACCCCTAGTAGATATGGAAGAACAATTCAAGGACCTGCTCTGCGTCTGTGGTTCTTCAACAGCCTTAAAACAGCTCTGCTTCTAATAAATAATCTCTCGCGATCTGGGGATGGTGGACTATATCCAAGGCCAGATCTTTCCCCATGCTCAGCACAGACAGAACGGATGTAATTTCACTCCTTGCAAGCCATCTTCTTGCAGGAAGGCCTGGCTCACGAAGAACCTCCACATCCAACGAGAGAAACTTTGAAGGACGCTGCTGAGGTATGAGGTATTATTCAAATATTGTTTTTGCTCCCTCTGACAATGAAAAGCTCTTCTCCTGCTATTATCTTTGCTCCTTCCCTCCCTCCTACACTCCCACTGACTCTTTGTGGCAGGGTTGCTGGCAGTTGGTTTCTTTGTATTTATTTACAAAGAGAATTGAAGCATTTGTTTTGGAAATAGAGCCAAAGAGAATTCCAGAGCCTGTACAAACAGACAGAAGATAAAGACAAGGTCAGATGAATTTTGGGTCTGTCACCAGCCTTAACAAAACCAGAAGGGCAGCAACAGAGAACTGGAGTGAAAAAACTTACTTACCTCATGGGGTCTGCTTGTCCTTAACCTCTCAGTGGCTGGGACTCTCTGCAGGGCAGAGCTCTTAAAATAAAATCAATTACTGAGACACAATCATTATGAATACGTTGCACTTCTCTTGCATCTTCCACCTGAGGATCTCACCATGCCTTACAAACTGGATCACTGGACTAAGCCTGGTAGGGCCCCTCGAGGTGGGGTGGTAGAATTATCCCCATTTTGCAGGTGGAAGACTGAGATGTAGAGGGCTCCGTCATGGCAGTGCCATGAGCCTGGTGAACTACATTGATTCACAGGCTGCTCCTGGAGCAGCATAGCTGACTGTGACCCCACTGCTGCCCAGTGCATGCTGGGGGATGGGCAGGGTATGTGTGTGAAGCCAAGGCCTTGCTCACTCTCATGCCTCACTCATCTGCGGGAGAAGGGGAGCAGGGGCTTTGCAATGGCTGCTTCCCCATCTCCTCGGGCTCCTACCATTGATTTAGGGAAGTGCCTCCCACCCCCATATTCTCCAGTGTGGGGGCACAGAGCAGGCCCCGATCTGACCCAGAGAGTGTGACTTGGCCAAGGCCACAAGCTCTATCTGCAGTCCCGTCACAAAGCCACATTTGGGTCCCGCCTAGAGTGGGTGAATGCAGGGCTTAAATTCTCCGATTATTTCCTGGGGCTCGGGGCTTCTGCCCCGTGGGTTTGAAAATATTGACCAGAGCTCTGCTCCGGACAGCTCTGGTTGAGTTTAAGCCCTAGGTGCATGTACAGTCGTTGCTAGCTGGTTCTAGCATGGCTTCCCTGGCTGGTGTAGGCAGGTTTGTTTAGAAAACAATCCCTCCTGAGGTTCTTACTACCACAATGGGCCTAGGCTATCAGGGCATGTCTGCCTAGGAACCGTACACCCTCCCTCCTCCAAGGACATTTCTGGCTCATAGACAAAATGTTTGTGGGCCTGATTCTCCACGGCTTTGAATCTGACTGCACAAGCTGCACGGCAGTGAGAGGTGGGCCCCAGAAGGCTACCAGGGAAATAGGGCTAGCACCCTGGTAGCTGGGTCTGGCCTGAGGCTGGGGATTAGCCTGCATGAGCTTCCAGTGGAATACGAAAATACAGGGAAAGTTCTACCTACTGCCAAGAAAATTGTTCCTGCTTTGACTTCCTGGAAAACCAGACCACTCAAGATCACAGGGAACCCATTTCCCCCGAAGATACGTTGCCACAGCTGCATTAGAGTTAACATTTGAGCTTCCTTTTTAATCTTCTCTCTAGTTGCCAATCCCCTGCCATTCTATCAATGTCTCTTAGAGCCACCAAAATCAAAGCCAGCTGCTAAGCACTTATGAGCAACCATACCGAAGCACCTAAACGAGGAGATTATAACCAACGAGGAAAAGCTTTGTTTTAAACGTATGAGAAATACGATGCCCTTTTAATTTAAAACCCCTCCGTGGGCTTTCAGGTCAGGCTGCCCTCTAATCGTGGTGCCCCCCGTCTAGCATAATTACCACCCTCTTTAAAAATCATCGGGGCTCGCTGCATCTAGCTTCAGAGATTCCAAGGCCAGAAGGGACCATTGTGATCACATAGTCAGACCTCCTGGAGAGCACAGGCTATAGACTAAGGATATGCACACCATTGTAGCTACAGTCATTCCTTTACACCCAAACAACCACTAATGCTGCACCAGCACAGACTGGGGCATACATTGGTGCTGCTGAAGTTGGTACTAAAGCCAGCTGCACTGGGACATCATTAGGGGGTTGAGCCAGTGTCACTACATCATTGCAGGGTGGATTTCCTTAGAATACACCAGGGATCGGCAACCTTTGGCACACGGCCGATCGCGGCTCCCACTGGCCGTGGTTTGCTGCTCCAGGCCAATGGGGGCTGTGGGAAGCGGCGCGGACCGAGGGATGTGCTGGTCACCGCTTCCCGCCAGTGGGAGCCGCGATTGGCCGAACCTGCGGACGCGGCAGGTAAACAAACCGTCCCGGCCCACCAGGGTGCTTACCCTGGCGGGCCGCGTGCCAAAGGTTGACGATCCCTGGTGTAGATAGTGCCCTAGTGTCCTAGTTGTAGAGTGGGCTCTGCAGCAAAGGCCGTGCTCATTCTCTTTCAGGGGCTGAGCTGGGATCGGGGTACATTCAGGCCAGGTCTACACAACGAGCACTTTACTGGCATAGGAATACCAGGTTACCATGCCGGCAAAGCACTGCTCGTGTGGACACAGCTATACCGGCGAAGCATCACTGTGTACTGGTACAGTGACACCACCCCCAGGAATGAAACAAGCTATCCCAGTAGTAGTGCAGGTCTGCCAGTATAACTGCGTCTGCTCTAGAGACCTCTGCTTGTAGAACTATGCCGGGTCAGGAATCACACCGCTTCACAGCTATGTCGGCAGAAGCCTGTAGCATGTCCCCGGCCTCAGGCTGTCAAGAGACACCAATCTGGGACCTACCGGCCATTGGCACAGGGTTCGCTCAGTCAGCCTCAGACAGACTGGTGCCGGCCTGCGGGAAATGCGCCCACCTTCCCGTCCAGCTCTGGGGAGTCCTCTCCAGGCAGGTTTTGCAGGGATCTGGTGTCTCAGAGCTGGTGGGATGGCTGGGCTACTCCCCCACAAAGCTGGGGGTGGAAAATAGCAAAATGGGCCCCTTGGTGCTGTAATCTCCCCTTTCTGTGTGTGTGTGTGGGGGGGGGGTCTGGGGTAGCGGTAAGAATGGAGGTATCTGGCAGCGTGGCCCCAGTGAAGCACTGCTGCTGAAGAGCGAAGCGTCTGGGGAGATGTCCATGATCTCTTGGGCTGCAGTTTCCAGGGGGTCTGAGCCCCTGGATAATTTCTAGGGCACATGGGGACCCGCACCCTGATGGAAGGACTGGACCATTAAGCTCACAGTGCTCCCTGTCCCCTCGCAGGGTTATTCCTGCAAAGGGGAGAATGGGGTCCTTATTGTTTTACATTCATTAATCACAAATAGTTGTTGGTGTCCCTGTAATATTGACCTTTGCTGGTGCAACTGTGTGTCAAATCCACATGGGGGCGCCAGGAGTCCAAAGCTTTTAGTCCAACTATTCCTAAATCCATTTTTCAAAGGGAGATTACCAAATGAAAACATGGGAGCATTAAGCGTCGCAAGGGAAAGGCAGTCGTTCCTCCCACATAATTGAAATCGCCCATTAACTCCCCCCAGGGTCCAGGGGAACCAGCTGAATGTCGGATAGGGTCTATGTTGCCCTTTGCAGCCCTTTAAAATACACTTACATGGGAAAAATCATGCAGCTGAAAATGATGTTTAAAAGACACATTTCTGTGATTTGATTGTTTGTGGCACCCCTCAAGAGCTGGCCTCAGTGGGGCAGCTGGGGACGGAGGAAGGACTAGCCCTCACTTCCTGACCCCACGCAGGTAGGCTACAAAGCACGTTGGTGCGACCTCAGAGGAGGGAAGGATGGGGATCTGATACACGTTCGCATGAGGGCTCCGTCTCCCTACGTAGTTCTGGTGTTTCTGTCCCCAGAGTATCCAAATAACAATGGTGGAACCTGAGATTGTCCCTCATGCCCTCTTGCTTTGGATTAGCAGGGTCATCTGCCCTGTCATTTAAGCCACGCTTCTCTCCTATCCCACTAGGATGAATCCATTTAAAAATCAAAACAATCACCTGTCCTCCTAGCTGAACGGAAGCATGAGCTCTGTCTCTCCAGAGAGATGGCAGCCATCCCAAAGCCAAACATTCTCTCCTGGGATTGGGAGAGGTGCCTGTCCCCATGGGAAATTCTCCCTCCCCATCTCTGCTCCTTCCTTCACAGTCTGTGGGTTTGTTTTTCACTCCTTCTGCTCTCCCTGGCTCCATTTCCCACCCTCCTTTCTCACTGGAGTTTCTCTCTTTCCCCCCTCCCTGCTCCATTTCTCCCAATCTCGCCTATGCAGGACAATACGTGATTTCAAGTCAGCCATTAGAATCCACAACACAGGAGTGGGGCCTGCTCTGTGCTCCAAGAACTGTGCTGCGGGGAAAGTTTTCCTTCCACCTGAATTCGGGCTAGTACCCAGGCCTATCAAAACTGACGTCCCAATCCCATCTCCTGGAGAGCAGGGAGATGATGGTCATTGGCAGCTGAGTGCAGGGCGCACCCCAGCAAGAAGGCACAGAGGACAAGGAATGAAGAACCAGAGAAAGAAAAACATGATCCCTCATTGTGTGGGTGTGATTGATATCTCCGTGTAGGGATTTCTGAGGGGCTCTTTCGGTGGCTGTTTCCTCAGCAGGACACATCACTAGAGTTGGTTGAAATGTGTAAATTTAAAGTTTTCTGTTATTTTATCAAAAAATTGGAAAGCAAAAAGTTTTCAGGAAAAGTTTACAGTTTTGGTCAAAGCTTTACCAAAGAACTGAACATTTGTACCAGAAATCGTTTTTTTTGAAAATTAAAACTTTTTGAAAATCAACGTTTCAGGTTTCTGTTTTACAATAAATGGGAAATTTCAACGAGAACCAAATAACCATAATTCCCCCCCCAAAGTTTTCTGCAAAAAAGTATAGTTTGACCAGCTTTGGCCAGAATCCCTTCCAAACACACCCAAAGCTCTTGCTCACGGGGAATCATCATGGTGTGATTGCTCCCATAGCCACTAGTAGACATTCATCTGTCCTGCTTGGAGTGTGGCCTTGCTCGTAGTCCTTGCAAGAAGAGGATGAAGTTTCCAGTGCTAACAAGGAATTATCCTGTTGCATCCTACCTAACTGTGAGCTCTTTGGGGCAAGGTCTGATTCGGGGCCTGGAGCACGTGATTTATGAGGAGAGGCTGAGGGAACTGGGATTGTTTAGTCTGCAGAAGAGAAGAATGAAGGGGGATTTGATAGCTGCTTTCAACTATCTGAAAGGGGGTTCCAAAGAGGATGGATCTAGACTGTTCTCAGTGGTACCAGATGACAGAACAAGGAGTAATGGTCTCAAGTTGCAGTGGGGGAGGTTTAGATTGGATATTAGGAAAAACTTTTTCAGTAGGAGGGTGGTGAAGCACTGGAATGGGTTACCTAGGGAGGTGGTGGAATCTCCTTCCTTAGAGGTTTTTAAGGCCCGGCTTGACAAAGCCCTGGCTGGGATGATTTAGTTGGGATTAGGTCCTGCTTTGAGCTGGGGGTTGGACTAGATGACCTCCTGAGGTCCCTTCCAGCCCTGATATTCTATGATTCGTTCTTAGGTATCTGCACAGCACTTTGCACAGTGGGGCCCTGACCCTAGACTGGGGTTCCTAGGTTCTATCGCAATACAAGTAATAAATCAACATCATTTCCTTTCCAATAGCTTACAAACATAGTGGTGCAAAGACACATCCACAGAGCTCAGGAACACCCGTGCTGTATGATATGCCTGGAAGGCATCAGCCTTATCTTTTCTACCGGTGTGGCTCCATCTCTGGGCCCTGGTGCTACTAACCTGCCCCCTCCCGCTGTGACCTCTCCCTTTCCGACTCGCACTCCCTGGCTAAGGTGTTCTGGAGCCTGGGCTGCAGGTGCCTCGAGGGAAGGTTAGAGTGAAGTGCGCTGGGCAGCTTCACTGGCGTGTGAATTTCAGGATCTTGTTTGCATTCATTACACTCCCATTAAAAACTGGCTGGCTCAGCCCTGGGCAGGACTGGTCTGAATGTGCAGCTGTTCCTCAGTCCCTGGCAGCCTCTGGGAACACACTCCTGGCTGTGCACCTCAGGAGTGCTCGCCGGGACACAGACAGGCAAGGGACTCCCTGGCATCTGTCCCCTCCCAGCCCCGGGCTCGCTCTCTGCATGCTCGCTCTGCCCTTGGTTTCTACCTGTGTGGTTTGCAATGGCTGAGGATAAAACTTTCCGCTACGGACTCATAGTGCTGGGCTTCTTCCTGGTGATGATTGGGATGTTCATCATGAGCGTGGACAAGCCCCAGGTCTACATCACCTTTTGCACCCTGGGGGTTTTAACCATAGCAGTGGGGATCACCTGGAGCATGTGTCAGTGCTACCCCAAGGTAGGGCCGAGTCTCTTATCTGCGCTTTCTGGCACAGGGGGGATATGGGCGGGGCACTGCAAGGCATCGTTGGGAGCCAAAAACCATCCACAGGTGCTTAACGATAGTAGCTGATGGCTTAAATTCCCATTGAGACAGCTAACTGCCCTGCTGAGGGGTAGGTGGTGCAATGCTTAAGGCACCAGACCAGGAGACATGGGTCCTATTCCCATCTCTGCTACTGACTCACTGTGCAGCCATGGGCAAGTAATTTAACTGATCCGTGCCTCAGTTTCCCCATCTGTAAAATGAGGATAGTGGTACTTACCCTTCGTTCCAAAGTGCTTTGAGACCCAGGGATGAAAAGTAATAAGTATTAGTATCCACTAGTAATGATTGTACAGTCACTGTAAGGCTTGGCCCAGCATTCCTTCTCTCCTTTGGCAGCTGATCTGTCACCAGTCAGTGCTTGTGGCTGGCTCTGGGATATTGCTGAGTGTATATGTCCCATTGACTAGCTGGCAATTTCTCCTGGGTGTGTAATGCATTGCTTCCCTCGAGAGGGGCTTGGGAGCATCAAGGGGCTTCAGAAGATGTCCTCTGCCACAGTTAGGCAATTCAGACTAACTTTCAAACGGGCAATTCAAAGTTACCATAACTTTGGGTTGGTTTCAAAAAGAATACGTGAAACAGCTGTGAGTGGAGCAGGGAAGAGAGGACAGACACTTCTTCTGCCTTACTTTCTCCACCTGGCCCACGGCACCTCCAGTTATCTCTGTCCATGGGGAGCAGACACTTTGCCACTGTCCACGGAAGGGGGTAGGGGGATTATATCTAACTGGTGTTACAAAACGGTATACCCTTCCATCTGTTCAAAGTGCTCCTTAATCCCTAGAGGAGATGCCCCATAAGGACACACACACTTTGTTTTTCTATCCCCAAAGAGCCTGCTTTCTGCCAGGTTAGGCTTTAACCCGTAGGATGCTAACACAGCTGAGGAGGCTGGCTGCCGTTTCCGGAGAGTTACAGGTGCAGCAGGCACAGGGGAAGCTGGACAGGGTGTCTTTCTTTTCTCTGATCCAGGGATAAAACCCCTTCAGGCTTTACTGAAAGCAGTGCCGACTTTCACCGGGCAGTGCAGTGAATCCCTGTTACTCATGAAAGAAGGAATCATTTAAAAGAAACTATCCTGTATGTCCCAAGCCCTTTGCTATACCTCTCAGTGACAGCTGCAGTGTAAATCATTGCTGTGAAATGATGAACAGGAATCAAAGAATGAAGAAAGCCTTGATTCATTTCTCAGGGTCGCGGTTTGAAAGCCACCCCCAAAATCCACCTTGATAAGGATAAGGAGAGAGCCCCCTCCCCAACTTTCAGCCGGTGTCTTCACTGTCTGCTTTCCAAAGGGTTCCTTTTGCCTTCACAGGACTCGTGAAACAAGTTCTTTTGGGAGACACGTAACAGAGGGGCAGGCTGGTGCAGCAGAAATGTTTTCACGCAAGCAGCTTATTGAACAGATTCACGACACCGTGAAAGAAATTCATAGAGTAGGGGAAGAACTGATCTTTTGCCTAAGGAACAACACAGCTGTGTAAGTGAAAGGTACAGGAGATAGCCAGGAAGGTGCTGGGAGGAGGAAGCGTTTATTTATTGCTCATCCATGGCTGATAGCTTTATATAAAGTTGTTTTAAATTCAGTTTAGATTAAGGGAAAAAGAACCCCTAGACCCTGTTGAATCCATGCCCAACCCCCATCCCTTTGACTTAGGTGGGTCATTAAAACCCCTTTCGGAAAATCTCCTGGTTAAAGAATGTTGATAGCGCAGTAAAACAATTTAACTCCCATCCTCTGAAGAAACATCAATCCAAGAACACTATTTTCCCACTGGAAACAAGACATTAGCTCTAGGGTTATGTCTGTAGTCTAGAGTCCCTGAGGGACGCAGGAATACCGAGCAAACTCCTGGTGTAGACAGCACTATGTCGACAGGAGGGCTTCTCCTGTCAATGTAGCTACCACCTCTTGTGGAGGTGGAGTACCGACAGTGACGGGAGGTCTCCTGTTGGCGTCGGTAACAACAGCAATGCCACTGCAGCACTGTATGTGTAGACAATCCCTCAGTGACGCAGTAGATCTGGGCCTATGACAGTGAGGCACAGCATGGGGTGGGGGTGGGGGGCAGAACTGGAGGTTATAGCACAATGAGCTGAAGGGTTCACCTGTGACAGGGATCCGTCTCCAGAATTTGGTATTATACGGTGTCTTTAATTGCTGGCAATTAGGCCTTTTTAGTATCACTGAGAGAGAGCTGTAAGCTACAGAGTTTGGATCTGGATCCAGACTTCCTAAAGGTTGGGGCGGGGGGGTGGACGGGTTGGCTCTGGGGCTTTGGTTTGGCCCATAATAGCGATAAAGGCCAGCCATGAAGTTTAGAACTAGATCCAGTCCTCAGAGTCTGTAGGGGCGTGGATTGGGAATGCTGGGAATCCGACCCATTGGGCCCATCCTTTCCCAGATGATGTCTCCATTTCGGGACCACAGCCTCTGGGCTGCAATAACCCATTCAAACATCCATCCCTCTCTGGGAAGAATCCTGCCTCTCATCCCCCAGCGCTCTGGCCACCAAACATGGCTCCTGGAGGGAGGGGAAAAGCCGTGGAGCCCCCAGCTTCTCCTCAGACTGAAGTCCATGATGAAGCTCTGACTCCCTTGAAGGGCCCCTTTGGGGAACGGCCTGCCTGTCTCTGAAGGGGCCCATCTCCCCTCAAGATCTGCCATCGTTTCTGATGGTGCTGAGGGTGACCAAGCTGCTGCTGGGATTTGTGCTTCAGAGCCTGCAGGGCCACCAGTTGGCCCAGTACAAGCACGCTCTCAGTTCCATTTGGAACGAGTTGGCATTTCTCTACCTGCCTCCTCTGTGCCTCAGAAGGCAGGATGCCCATTGTCATCCAGCAGGATGGCAGGACTGAGCGCACTATTGGCGACATAATTAAGTCCCAACCCGGCCAGGCTTGAGGTTCTGAGCATGCTGCATGGACCACTGAACACTCCGGACCTTTCACGACTGAGCCCCTGTTGTGGTTCTTCTTATCAGCCGGAGTTTCCTGGCCAGGGGAGCAGCGTGCATATTGTCTGTTCTTTGTAAATGTGAGCTGGGGGCTTAGATACCTCTTCCTTGGCAGTGTTTTGGATGTAAAAATACCTACTTAAAGTGCCAATGAAGTGTGATGTCACCGCTGGGAAGGAGTTAATGATAGCCCCATGCCAGGGAAAACTCCTCCTCCACTGCAGGAGATTCACCCTCTTTGTTCACATTCAGAGGAATGATTCATCCCTCTTTTTTTCCTCCCCCCAGATAACGTTTGTCCCCATGGAGACGGAGTCCGAGAAGTTCCTGTCACGCAAGCCTGCTGTTTCGATAGAAAATGAAATTCCGGAGAAGAGCTGGTATGTTGGAAAGACCCCAGGCTCCCAGCCTCAGCTCAACAGTTTGCAATCTGGTTTTTAATGAGCGCCTGAGCTTGTACACAAGGTTATCTGTGTGCCTCCGGGGACAAGGGCAGGGTCTGAAAACCCTGGCACGAGGGAAGGCTAAAAATATTTCATCTAAAAAAATAGTAAGCTGAGGGGGGGAAAAAAAGCAGCAGCTTGTCCTGGGACTGAGGACTCCGTTTCCATGTTCTTTCAACCCTTGACTACATCGCTTCTCTCTGATGAGGCTGCCAACAGTGGTGTGGAGGAAGGGAGGGTGGTGTGACCTGATCCTGCAGTCCTTTCCCAGCTAGACATCCCACTGATTTCAGGCCTTTCCCAGGCAAAATCCCCCACTGAAGTCCTTCTCTGCTGTTCTGATGGTGGGCCTATTCTAGTGCCTGTTGAGCGAGTGCCAAATCCTTCAGTCCTTTCCTAGCCAACCCCCCACTGAGCCCCCCACGTCAAACTGCCATCGACAGCAGCAGGGACGTACTGCAGGCTCTCTCAGTAGGAACTAGACTAAGACCAATAGTTAATGTCAATGCCTCTCAGCTGGGGGTGACTGTTGGTCACTACAGGCTGGATCCAAACCTCCCCACAGTCTGGGGAGTTCAGATGTGGGGACCCTCTCTAATACAAATCTGCTCGATGTGACATGAACATGCTACTCTTCCCTTTTGTGGCATTTTATTCGTTTCCTTCTCAGCTAACGATAAAATTCCTGTGTCTAACCAGAAACTATTGGAATCCAGTTAAATGGCAGAATTTAATAGCGTCCCTTCCCCTCTTTCTCCCTCAACCCAGCTCCCAGACTCCCTACACCAGCCAGGAAGAAGCTAATGTCTATGAGAAAAGCCTGCCATCTTATGAACAGATTCAGAGGAAAGCAAAGGGCTCTGTGGAGTGTCTGGGGATTCAAATGGCCCCCCTCCTAGGTGACTGTGAACTCAAGACAAGAGGATGTCCCCATCCCTTTGTACAGGCCAAGGCTGAGGTCCACAGGATCTCAGAGAACAATGGAGAAACCTACAGAGATCCAGCATCCCAAGTGGTCACAGCAACAATCAGCAGGTAGGTGACCTTGAGGATCTGCTATGGAGGAGTCCAAAGGGCAGTAAAGTTGCACTTATGGAGATTCACACATTACAGACATAACAATAGACAAAAAATAGGCAGCAGATACGGTGATCAAATCCTTCCAGCTAGATACATCTAACCGGAACATGCCTCATGAGCTGCTGGATTCTCCAGGTACCCGTAAGCTCTTTGGGCCAGGAACTGTCTCTTTCTATGGGCATGTCTACACTGGGAAAAAATAACCCATGGCGCCGAGTCTCAGAACCTCGGGCTTGTGTTACAAACAGCAGTGTAGGTGTTCAGGTTCAGGCTAGAGCCCTGGCTCCGAGTCCCTGCCCCCCTCGCCAGGTTGCAGAGCCCGGGCTCCAGCCTGAACCCAAAACACCTACCCTGCTGTTTGTAGCCCTGGTGTGTGAGCCCGGATCCGTACGTCAGGTGGGCATCCTGGGAGCGATTGCAATGTAAACAGCAGCAATGCAGGTAGGAAACAGTGCAATCCAGTGCAGGTAGGGTGCACGGCTGTGATGCTGGATGTTCTGGGCACATCCCAACATCCCAGGCCCATCAGGAGACTAGTGACATGTGACAGCAGCACAGCACGGGAGGTGGAGGTTCATCAGCAAAAGGGTTATGGCGACTGGCTTCCTGTTTAACTGCTGTGGTTGTGAAGCCAGAGAGCTGCATGGGCCAGCAGGATCACGGTGCCTGGTGACTGGCAAACGTCTCTGCAGGCAAATGATGGGGCGTGAACTTGCTTGTCAGACGCTTCACACAGAGTTAAACATTTTAATATACAAAAGTTAAGAGGGAAGGTACTGTACATCTGGGGTCAGGCTTGGGTTATGAGGGATTACAGGTATGGGTTGTAAGGATGAAGAGATACATACATATCACATAACCAGCATAGACCCAGATTGGGGTGCGGGAGTTTTTAGAGCGTCAGTGGATAAGTGGGCTTGGGTATGCCACCCATGGAATGTATTAAGAGTCCAAGTCAGTATCGGTGTAGCGAATAAGTACATGGGTGGGGTGCGTCCCTTGGTTCGTCAGGGAAAGAAGTGGGTTATTTCCTTGGTCGGCCATCTCGATTACTCAATGTGGTATTGATGGTGTCCTGTGAGGTGTTCCATAATTTAGGACACTCTGAGTTCACATGAGCCTAACTAGGTGCTGCAGCTTTCTCTCCTCTCCTAAACACAATTCAAGGCCAATGCAACGGGCTTTCTCTAGCCCTTTATATGAAAAACACAGCCCGGCCTCATGAGAGCCTGAGCCAGCACCCACTGAAGTCAAAGAAAGGGGTGTTTTTTTGGAAAGGGGAAGGTTTTCAAATGCACCAAGGACAATTGGGCAGACAGGTCCCCCTGTGTGCCTTTGAAAATCACCCCCTGCACGATTAACTGCAGGATTCCGGCCTTTCCTAACCTTCATTTCCCCGCTTTAAAGCAAAAATAGGTCATTATTTCCCAAACCCTGATTGCCAATAGGGTTTGGGCCCCTTAGCATCCCAGCTGGGTCCTACATAGGGGTCCATGATGGCAGACCCCTGGATCACAGGGGCTCACAGGTGTTGAATATTATTTCAGTGCATATGTTCATTGAAATCATCATTAGACTGAACCCTGACTCTAGCTCCCCCTCTTGCTGTAATCAGAATTTAGATAATATTGATGATTAAAATTATGTTCTCTCTGGGAACTTTTAATCAAAGTTTGGCAAACTATTGTTTGCTTTTTTATCCAAATTATTTGTGGCAGACCGGATCAAATCACTTCCAAAATTTGATTAGGGTAGGCAACTTCCTTACACTGTTATACGTCTCAATAAACAAATGTCATTCCTCAGAGTAAATCCATGTTCCCAGTTCAGAGTTTCAGGCAAAGAGAGACCTAACTACTTCTTCATTTAAAGACTTCAAGCAAGGCGTACAGATGCCATGGTGATGGGCTCAGTGGAAGTAGCTGGATTAGAATGGTCAGAACAATAAATCCTGTCGATCCCCAAATTGCTTTACAAATGCTACTAACCGATTGTATGAACTATTGATGTAGGACTCAGTTGCCACCCCCCCTTGCTGGAATGCGGCCATCTCTGGGGTAGAACATGGTGGCTTTTTAACGTGTCCATAAGCAACACTATTCAACTGTTTAGGATGAGAGGTGAAGAGTATCATAGCCAATTGAAATGACATGGGGAGCTTAGCTGGGTCATTGCCTTCTGCCTAAGTGACATGCCCTTGGTCTGCTTAACTATTTCTGGATAATCAGTTAGCGGCTCACAGCAGGTCTATCTACTGGGTGATGAAAGGAGCTCTGAGCTCTCTATTCTCCATGAACCACTGGCAGGAGAGCCACCGGAGTCTGATTATGCCTGTGCCAGGATTTACAGCAAGGAGACTGTCAAAGGACACCGTGAACTGTGCAAGTTCTCCTTGGAAGCTGCTGCACAGCAGATGAAGGAGAGGAGGAGAGATGGGCAGGTGGGCTCTTCCGAAGGTACCAAAATGGAGAGATTGGGCTCCCTCTGTGTACAGTGTCAGAGCCTCACCTGACTAGTGGCAGCTGAGATCCACAATGGGGAGGGAAAATAAACAGAACAACATCATTATGAAAACCAGGCACAAGTCAGCTAGTGAAAGGAACACCATGAACCCAGCGAGCATCTGCTCAGCTTGATTTACTGTAAACCCCATGGCCAAAAACACAAAACAGGGAAACAACAGCACAGAAACCAGCCAGTAAATGAATCCGTGCCCTTCAATGTACCTTTATGCCATTTTCAGCCCATCAGAGAGGTCCCACAGTGCAGCGCCGCTGGCTTCCTTCCCGGAGGACACTGACCTTCCCTCTTCCGAGGGATCCACCTCCAGCAGCCTGTTTCTGGGGGGATCCACCAACTCACTGAGGAATCCGCTCCCATCACAGGGGCACACCCAGAAGCCCAGGTCTGAGCTTCCTCGCTATGAAGATTTTGCCCTGATTGATTCACCGCTGGCAGAAGGGTGGCGTCCAAGCCAGGAGCAAACACCAGCCCTACCCCAGAACTACCTGTCTGGGGCTGCCTCAGCAAGACAGTTTGCATTGGTCTCAGGTCCTGGCTCAAAGGCAGCAGAGTCAGGAGGGAGACAGAGTGTGGAAGAGGATGACATGTATTATGGGTTAAAAGAGGGGCCAGAGAATTTACTGATAGCGGATGATTTTGTCTTTGAGCCAGAGACCTAACCCTGGAGGGGGAAAGTGACCGTCAGAGACAGGCCCAGGTTGCAGCGCTCAAGTGCTGCTCAGTATCCCCAGTGCCTCGCAGATCAGCCCTGCTCCGACTGGGGGTTGGGGGCAGCTTGCTGGGAGGCCACAGCCAGCTGCAGGGTTTGTGGCTGTTCGGTCGGGTCCTGGCTCCTGGGAATGCGCTGGTTTGTAGGGGGAAGATAGGATGCTTGGAACATTAAAACAAGGTCTGATTCATTACTGAAAACACAGCCTGTCTCGCAATCATCTGTGGAATACGACTGTTTGGAGAGCTTTCGGAGAGCAGTGAATGCCCCACGGGCCAGTACTCTGCATTCACTTCCCCCTCTCCTGTACATATTTAGCTGCTGGCCCACCTGACATGGAGGCTGCAATCCTCCATGCCGTGGGTACTGGGAGTCCATTGGCATCAATTAACAGGCCTCCTCCCTGCACCCACGGAGCCATGTTTTAAAGGGGGAGATGTCGTTTGGGCCCATAAAACGTGCCCCTGTAATTTTGTTCCCAAGCCTCAGCCAGTTGCACTACAACGCTCAGAATTCGGGCACCAGTCTGTTTGGGCCCACCGCTCGTTCTTTGGGCCCTGAGTTAATGGGAACAAATGCTACGGGTATCCAACCAAAAGGGAGGCCAGGGCTCAGGCTGGCTGAAAATGTAAACGCCAATGTCCAAGAAAGAATGCAATGGTTTTTTCGTTTGCCCAATGAAAATAATTAGGTAAATACGGTACTCAGAAAAGTGGGCCTTTACTCCAGGCAGGGTTATCCAGGCCTACAAGTGGCTGATCACTTGGACGTTGTGGGGTGGAATATGGGTCCCTGGTATTACCTGTGATAGTCCAGGTCTGTGCTGCCTAGGCACTGGGGAGCCGTTGTCTCTGCATATCCCCAAGATCTGTGGATTTGGCCGCCGTCAGTCTCCATAATCCAAATCTCTTCCCCAAGAGCATTCAGTGCAAGTACCATCTGGAGACAGCAAACCCTGAGCCCCTCATGCAGGTTTTTCTGTAGATGGCAGCAATCTAGGGTGCAGTCATGCTGCACCATGCAAACTATGGCCCAGATACTGCAAAGGCTTACACGTATTTGGCTTTCAGCCTGGGAGCAGTCTCATTGTCTTGACAAGGACTGTCGATGCGAACAGAGTTCAGCACACGCGTGAGCCTTGGCAGGATCAGGGCCAGCTCATGTGCTTAGGAAGGGAGGAGGAGACTAACTTCTCTGATTGAGACAGCAGGACTAGTTTCTAGGTAGGCAAAGTGTATTCACCCCTGGTGGACTTCACAAAGCATAGATGTGTCAAAGCTTTTTTCTAATCATAAAAGCCCCACCGAATTCAATTAGTACCAATACGAGGGATCCTGAATGCTATTTTGCTATAGTTTCCAGGTTAAAAGGCACTTCAGCTGAGAACGTCCCGCTCCTTAACTCCTCACCTCCACTGGCGGCCGCGATGTAGGGGGAGGAGTTCTTTAGGTGAGAGGCAGTCAAGCAGAATGCAGCTCACGTGCGGTCAGCTCCTTGCCTCCGAGGAACCACTTCATGCGCCGACAGATGCCTCGCGGGGTCAGCAGGGCAGAAAATCTGGAGCGACTCATGTCAATTTCAGGATCCTGCAGCTGCTGAGCTCCTTTGCTTGTCAGTTTGCCTCCTGGTGCTGGGAAAGGAAGCCAAGCTGACAGCAAGCCAGCAGCAGCTGTGTGAAATTGACAATGAGTGGCAAAACAATTGCCAGCCATGTGACTCCTAACTAGGCCATCTGCAAACCAGGTCATTTATTCAGGACCCCAACAGTGCACCTCTGTTTGAAAACCTGGGCCCTTATAGTTGTAAAGGGCCACATAGGTCTGTGGCCTGAAGTTGAATGATACAGTGAGGATGGTGTTGCAGGTTCTATCCCATTAACCTCTGGTTTCATTTTATCACGTGAATACGTTGTGTGCAGTTGGAGTTTTCCACAAGAGCTAAGTGGAGAGTCTCCTTGATCTGCCTTTGAGCGAAGGGCCATGACACACATGGTTACTTGGCTTTCATTCAACAGGAGCGTACACTTGAGCACTAGGCTGGTGCTGCACAGGGCCACTCACACTTCAGGCCATTGGAATTAAAGATCTGTACAGATTATTTCTAAGGGGCGCTGGGGGATCTGAGAGTGGCTGTGTCTCATATATTGGGTCTTGCATTTATGTTTTTCACAGGCTTTTTAATGCCTAAGGGAGCCCTTGATGTCAAACTAATGTGTTATTTGGTTTTCTTATGATATAGCAAGATAGAGGAAATACCATGAGAAGACCAAATCTCACCGCTTGTTAGCTCCAGAAGTGGCTCTCTGAGGTATTAAATAGCCTACAGAAGGCACATACAGAGGTGGATTTCTCCAAATGCTGCTGTTCGCAGCTGTGGGCGACAGGGGGTCTTGCAGAGTCCTAATTTCCCACTGAGACTTGGGGGTACAGAGTAAGTGTTCTCCCTTCAGGCCTGAGCCCCACTGCCTCACACGTTAGCTGGTCATTTACACCTGAATAAAGTGGTTGCCAATGCTACTGAATCGTAATTCTCTACTCACACGCCTGTGAAGGGCTGCCAGGAGTACTAGACAGTGACTATACAAGGTGCAAGGCAGGCCCTGGCATGGTACTAAAAATTAACCCAAAGCAGAGCCCTGAATCCACCCCCCCCCCCCCAGCCCGGGAAAGTTCAGATCCCATTCTGGATTGGAGGCATCTTGTGACTTGGGCCTCTCTCTAAAATGGACAGGGATCCCATGGGATAGAGAGGGAGGGATTCAGTGTCACCCACAAAGTCTTTCATGGGGACTGATTGGTAACAATCACAAGCTACTTAAGCAACTGGATGGCTCAGATAACACCCCGCAGCAATATGCCCTTGGTTCTGATCTGGCTCCTGTTGGTAGAAAGTTGTTCCCATCTGAAGAATATTGGGTCACGCCTGTGAGATGAATTGGTGGTCTCCCTCCAGTCAGCACTGTGTAGGTGCCTGCAGCAGACCCACCGGTGATTTTTAGCTGGTAGTCTCATTAGATAGGCGAGTTGGCCTTTCATTCCCTGACCTCTCTCTCGGGTATGGATCTTCCAGGGCAGAGCAGAGGCAAACCCAGGCTGTTTTCTTTGGCTCAGTTACATCCCATGACTCCTAGTTAAACCATTGGACTGTCTCTGAACAATTCCTCTGGTCTGGTGGCGGTAACACCCTTCATGGACCTCCTGTTGGAGCGGTTGTACTGTGCATCAATAATGAAAGAGTGGATGGAGTGAGGAATGGGGGGGGGGGGGCGGGGGGGGATTGTTCCACTGTGGATAAACACTGAAATAGTCATTGGGCATGAGAGACTGGGAATAACTCTGGGGTCCAGAGTTTCAAGCACGCACCTGGGAGATGGAAGACCCCAGAGCCACCCCCAATGCTACAACCACTCTTTCATTGTTTAATCCAGAGAGCAACAGCTTCAACAGGTGAATCGGAGTATCCCGGAGCTCAGTGGTTGGAGCACTCTCCTGAGAGGTGGGAGATCTCTGTTCAAATCTTTGCTTCCTCCTCTCTGCTAGGCAGGGGGCAATTGAACCTGGGTCTCCCACATCCCAGGAAAGTGCACTAGCCCCTGGGCAGCACCCCCCCCCCTTCCTGGAATGGGACCCAACCCAGTAGGCAGTCTCAGAGGATGTCTACCAGATGGGGTCCTGCATGCAACGTAGGCAGCCAAATGCCTGTCTCTCTCCAGTTCATGAATTGCTGTGGGGCTAAGTTGGGAGATGGGTGTCCAGATGCCTAGAGTGAGGCAGCAGCGTGCATACCCAGCAGCAGAACATGGGCACCAAGAGAATTGGGGCTCTGAAAAATGGAGATGCTGAGGGAGTTTAGGCACCTACAGGGTTCAGCACCAGATTTGTGGATTGGCTACAAAGCTGGGACGTAGGCAACCAAACCCAAGACTTCAGCGCCTACAGCTTGAGTTGAGGCACTTAAAGTTCTTTTGTGGATCCCACCCTATCTCAATAGGAAGCATTTGGTTTAAGTCATTTTGTCAGAGAAAGGCCTTGGCACCAGAAGAGATGAAAACATAATTGCTTTTAAAGTCTTGTTTACAATAAATAGAGACACCCAACCCAATGGGAGTTATGACCTATACATGCCCTTCAGAGTCCTGCCTGGAACTCTGGACAAGTCACAGAGACTCACCTTACCGACAGCTTATTGGGCATGACACAGCTTCCATATGAGGAGAGATTAAAAAGACTGGGACTGTTCAGTTTAGGAAGAAAAAAAAACAACTAAAGGAGAAATATGATAGAGATCTATAAAATCATGACTGGTGTGGAGAAAGTGAATAAGAAAGTGTTATTTACCCCTTCACATAACACAAGAACCAGGGGTCACCTGAAACAAGAAATTAATGGCAGCAGGTTTAAAAACAAACAAAAGGAAGTATTTCTTCACACAACGCACACTCAGCCTGTGGAACTTGTTGCCAGGGGATGTTGTCAAGGTCAAAAGTATAACTGGGTTCAAAAAAGAACTAGATAAATTCATGGAGGGTAGGTCCATCAGTGACTATTAGCCAAGATGGTCAGGGACACAACCTCATGCTTTGAGTGTCCCTAACCTTCTGACTGCCAGAAGCTGAGATTGGATGACAGGGGATGGATCAGCTCAGTAAATTGCCCAGTTCTGTTCATTCCCTCTGAAGCATCTGGCACTGGCCACTGTCGGAAGACAGGAGACTGGACTAGCAGGGCCGGCTCCAGGCACCAGGCAACCAAGCTGGTGCTTGGGGCGGCACGGCGCTCGGCCCCCCGGGGAGAGCGGGTCCACAGCTGGGCTCGCCGCCCTCCCCCCCGCGCTCTGGCCGCCCTCCCCCCCGGCTGCCGGGGGGAGAGCCGAGCCCCAGCCGGGGCTCGCCGCCCTCTCGCCGCCCTGCTCCCGGCGCTCTGGCCGCCGGGGGGAGAGCCGAGCCCCCGCCGGGGCTCGCCGCCCTGCCCCCGCCGGGGCTCGCCGCCCTGCCCCCGGCGCTCTGGCCGCCGGGGGGGGGGGGGGAGACGAGCCCCCGCCGGGGCTCGCCGCCCTCCTCCCAGGGCTTCGGCCGCCCTCCCCTCCGGCGGCAGACCGGGGGGCGCGTCCCGCCGGGAAGGAGCCGCAGCCGCAAGCGGGAGGGAGAGGCGCGGGGCTCCCCGGCAGCAGCAGGGATTCGGCCCCTGCCCCCGCGCTGCCCACTGGGCCCCTGCCCGCTCCGCCTGGACCCACCACGCTGCCCCACGGGCTGCAGGGCTGGAGCAGCCTCTGGGCTGCGCTCCCGGCCCCAGTGTGCAGCGGCCCGGGCAGAAGCCCTCTGGTGCGGGGGGAGAGCGGAGCCCCCGCCGGGGCTCGCCACCCTCGCCCCGGGGCTCCGGCCGCCCTCCCCCCCGCGCCCTGCCCCCGGCCGCCGGGGGGAGAGCGGAGCCCCCGCCAGGGCTCGCCACCCTCGCTCCGGGGCTCCGGCCGCCCTCCCCCCGGCGGGAGAGCAGAGCCCCCGCCGGGGCTCGCCGCCCCCCCCACCCCCAGGCTCCGCCCCCCCGCAGGGGGGGGGGGGCGGCCGGAGGCTTTTTTGCCTGGGGCGGCAAAAAAGCCAGAGCCGGCCCTGTGGACTAGATGGACCCCCATTGGGCTGACACAGTATGGCCATTCTTATGATGTTTCTGCTCTTGTTCCTCCATTTGAAGGGTATTCAAAAATACCATGGCCAAAGTTTTCAGAGGTGACTAGTGATTCTGGGATCACAGTTTTTGGATAAGACACCTTCCAGGTCCTGCCTGTCAGAGGATAGGTTTTCAGCCCTTTCTGAAAGCCAGTACCCTTTTTCGCAGCTCAAGTCAATCACCCAATATCAAGACATCCAAAACCACTGGTTATTTTTGAAACTTACTGGTTTAGTGTCGTTGCCAGGGTGCTGGAACGGGGGTGGGGTGGGGGGTGGATGAGGAGGGGGGAAAGGGCGGGAGGCCAGGGCCCCATCATTTTTTACAGGCTGTAAGGGTGAGTGACATGGGAGACAGGGCAGAGAGGAACCAGAAGGGCCTCAGTGGGAGTGGGAAGGGGAAGAGGCGGCGGTGGCCCCCCGACTTTTAGGGAGCTTCTGATGCTCTGGGGCAGACGTCAGCGCATCCGAGTGAGTTTGGGGAAAAGCTGATTTACACAAATCATGTATAGAACATTCCCCTTCAGTGGTATATGGTTTATTAGGATGGGACCTTTCCAATCTCATTCAATGGGAAACACAGCCTCTTTTTTGGCATTACTGTACTATCCCTTGGGACCGACCTTCCCAGGGAACAGTGTTGGTTTAGGATATTGCTCTTTCTAACCCATGTTAGAGTAATGGTCTCAAGTTGCAGTTGGGGAGGTCTAGGTTGGATATTAGGAAAAACTCTCTCACTAGGAGGGTGGTGAAGCACTGGAATGGGTTACCTAGGGAGGTGGTGGAATCGCCTTCCTTAGAGGTTTTTAAGGTCAGGCTTGACAAAGCCCTGGCTGGGATGATTTAGTTGGGGATTGGTCCTGCTTTGAGCAGAGGGTTGGACTAGATGACCTCCTGAGGTCCCTTCCAACCCTGATATTCTAGGATTCTATGTTAGCTCTACAGGACGCTGCACAGTTCTCTGTCTCTGGGGACCATGCAATCTCCTCTAGACTGGGCGGGACACAGGGCCACCCTGGTTAAGTGGCTTCTTCTGTGTCTGATTTGAAGTTGAGCTGTGGTAAGTGAATCCTCCAAGGCCCACATGCAGGATCAGATCCCAGAACTAGTGCATCAGGCCTTTCAAATTCCCTCCTTAAGACCTACTCCCATCGTGGTCCCTAGGGCGACTTGACACCTGCCAATGGCCAGCTAGCCTGCCATGGTTATTTCCTGTTTACGTAGAGCAAACAGGAAAGGACGGTCCTTTCAGTCTTGCCGACTCTGCACACCACTCCATCTGTACGTAAACCCTCGCCCGCCCCCCTCCCAGTTCTCTTCTGCCTACCTCCCTGTAGCGGGGTGGTTACCCGCTCCTGTCCTGAGGCGTTTAAAACAGCCCTGGAGGAGGGATGTGGAAGGGCAAGATGCCTGGGCTGATTGGGAGGAAGCAGGCTCAGCTGGGGCCACCCACGCCCCAATCAGGGCCCAGCTGGTCCTATAAAGGCTTGAGCCAGGAGCTCAAGCAGACAGTCTCTCTCTGTGGAGAGAAGGGCCTGGCTGCAGGGAGCTTAACCAAGTACCTGGAGTGGAGCAGGGCTGGGGAAAGGCCTGGGGAGCTCTGGCCTAGGAAAGCCCCAGGCTGCAGGCCTGGTAAGGCCTATTAGGTACTGGGTTGCAGGGGGCAGCCCATGGGTAGGCAGAGGCAGCAGGTCTGAACCCCTTTGCCTGTGAGGAGTGGCTGATACTGCAGTCTGCCCCAGTGAATGCGGGCTAGATGGAGACTGGGCAGTAGCCAAGACTGAGGCAAAGTGGGGATAGTGGGTGGGGGTTCCCCTGGGAGGGGGAGACCCAGAACTGAGGGAGTACTGCCAGGGGCAGCACCCCAGGTAAAAGGGCACCGGGGTCCAGGGAGGGACATGGGGGCCAGAGGACAGGCGGATCACTGGCCTGCAGAGGGCACTCCGGAGCTGGAACGAGCTAATTCCCGGAAATCACCAGCAGGAGGCGCCGCAGGGGTGAGTCCGCTCCTCTACACTCCCACTAGCTGTTACTCACTTGTATCCTAGGCTGTGAACTCTGTGGGGCAGGGCCTGCCTGCCTCCGCCTAGGTGTTCATACAGCATCTAGCACAATGGGACTGACTATCATACAAAAAATAAACTTTGATCCATGCGCACTTACGTCCTGCATAGAACCAGAGACACTGGAAGGCAAAAACCAAGGTCAGAGACTAAGGTGAAATCCCGACCCCATTGAAGTCAGTGGCAAAACTCCCACAGGGCTAGGCTTTCACCCACTGTTTATATATTTATGGCTGACACTGCTGTGATAAAGGTGCGGAGTAAAGAGGAAAGTGTTTCCTAAATACTGCAGGCAGGGTGCGTGCTGCTGTCCAAAAGGAAACAATTATTCCAACTGTTTACACTTGGCTGGCTATTTCCCCTTGAACTGCCATCTACGTTCTAGAACAGTGGTTCCCAAACTGGGGTTTGTGAACCCCTGGGGGTTTGCGAAATGTTACAGGGGGTTCTCGGGGGGAAAATTCCATAATGGCAGACAGAGCTGTCCTTAGGGACCCCGGGCAGCATGGGACCAGCAGCCCGGAGCCCCTGGACTTCCAAGAGCTAAGCAGATCAAAGTAAGCACATCTATCACACTGAGGAGATTTAAACGTCAAGACTCCTTATAAGAAATGGAAAGGGAGGTGGATATTTTTTGCTGTTTTTAAAATTAAATAGGCAGATAGTATTGTTTTTAAAAGTATTATGAAGAATGAGTTTAAGCTTTGTTGTAATGTGTGTTTGCTTGAACTGCTCAAGACCTGAATGCTTGTATAAGAGGAACTCTTTGGAGTTGGCTTCTTAGATACCTTCATGCTGTTTCACATCTGATACTTCTTGATGAAACATAGGAGCCTTGTCTTATAACAAGCTTATTCAAAGTGATGCAAGCTACAAAAAGTGGAAAGGTTCTTGGAAGACTGTTGCTGTTTTCATAATGTAATAAAAATACTGTAATTATAAATAATAATGAATAATAGTGTGTAATAAGCATGTCATTAAAAAAAATTATATTTCCAAGATCACTGCTTTTATAATTTATACTCAGGTAAAGGAGAAAATCCCTGGAAATATTCATTTTTAGGAGGGGGTTTGCGAGACTTGACATTTTGGTGAAAGGGGTTCACAGGTTGTTAAAGTTTGGGAACCACTGTTCTAGAATGACCGTTCTTTGGATCCTCCAGAAGTCGCCTGGTACTTAGCTCCTCTTCTGTCTCTTCTTCTTGACTCGTCGCACTCGGAGGGCAAACGCTCCTTTGAGAACCTTTCCACACAGCTCTCTCCATTTCTCCCTCAAACCTTCTCTTCCTCTCGCTCCGTTTCTATGTGGCATTCTGCGTCTGCCACATGCGACAGATAGCACATGGGCCATTGGTTAAACCAGTGGGGTCACATCAAGGGTGAGCTGTCTCCACGCTGGTGGGAAGGGAAGGGGTTGCTCTGTTTAGGATATTACCACTGGCTTTATCTTTTCATTATTTGTCAGAGAGCTGGCCCGAGGGTCAGCTGGGAACAGGACACAAGTAGATTAGGGGCAAAACTCTGCCCCACATTACAGGTTGACTTCAGTGGTGTGGCCAGGATGTTACAGGGGGTAGGATACAGCCCTACATCTCCACTTCAAATTCAGCTTTGGACAGTAGGTGGTGACAGCTATTGGCCTTGCATAGCTATTTGGTCTCACGTAAAATGAGTTCTCTCTAGGTTCGTACACGGGGCCCCGTCACCATCGCACCTGAGTTGGTCATTTCAGTCCATCTTCCAGCAAGCGTCAGCTACAATCGCCATGGCTGACAGTCTCAGCAGAGACCTGTGAGCACAGAGACAGGGCTATCCCCTCGCTCCAAGAGGTGGCCCCTTCAGCTCAGGGTTCAGGCACATCTGGAGGGCAGAGCTCAGACGCCAAGTCTGTCCGTGCAGCATCTTCTGTGCACACGAACCACTACCAGACAGCCCTGGTGAGGTAATTCCTCAGGGAACGAAGCTGACGTTAGTCTGAGTCTGAACTACTCTGCTATTACCAGAGGTTAAACATTGTAGGAAGAGAGACATTCCTGCATGAAATTAAAAACTGTACAAAGCAGAAAGCCAAAACGTCGGCTGTACGTCTCAGCTGTTAACTGGGCACGGTCCTAGGAAATAACCTTGACGTGGTGCTGGGGGAGGGCCAGGGAGCTAAAGAACCCACAAAAATGGCTAGCAATAACTATCTTCACTGGGGAAGAAATGAAAACCCAACATGTTCCGATGAGCAACTCGTGTGCACCCCAGGTACTGTAAAGCACCCCCTCTGGCTGGACGGCCTGCTCTAGTGCAGGGGGGACTTGGCTGGGACGCCAGAGATCTAGCTCTGCCCCCTGTGTGCTTGCCCTGCGAGGTAGGGCAAGTCACATCCCCTCTGTGCCTATTCCCCTCCCTCCCTTGGCTATGGAGAAGCAAAGATCTTTGGGGGACAGGGACGGTCTCCCAGGGTGGGTTTGAACAGTGCCTGCCTGTGTGGCTGTGGAGGGCTGGCTGGCAGTTGATAGATTTTAAGGCCAGGGGCCCAGCTCCTGCACAGCCCAGTTGATCTGGTGCTGGTGAGGGTCAGCTCGGGGTAAGTGCCATGCAGATCCTCCCATCTGCCCTCCGTGGAGGGGACATGGTAGGGCTGGAGTAGCAGGGCTGTTTGGTCACTCCATCACCTGGGTTGGGCATAGGGGGAGAATCTCTTCCCCCAGCACCTGTACCAACTATCCGAGCTGGAGAGTGGGGTGGGTCTCTCGTTGTCCTGGTTTTAAGATACCCCGATGGCAATGAGAAGCCAGCTTTTGTCTCCCAGACAGCAGAGGTGGGGTCAGCAGAGAGGAAGATCTTTGGTTTTACAATATGCTAGTGGAGGCAGGGACACGGGCACATTGTACAGAGTCGAGCTGCTTCTCCAGCTCAGCACCTGAGAGCACAGCATGCTGGTATTTTCAACATGAGGCAGGTAACGAAGAGGCCTGAGCTTCAAAGATGCGGCACACCCAGCGCTCCCATTGATCGGGTCACTTAGTGAGGTGCCTAGGTAGGGATTTAGGTGCCTTCCTTTAGGCACCCACATTTGAAAATGCTGGCCAGAGAGCATTGCCAGAGCCCTTCCTTGTGAATCAAACCTAGAGCTTGGCATGGGGTCTGCTCACAGAAGGAAGCGAGTGCTGACCCCTACTGGCACGTTTGTATATTCGCAGTATATATCTGGTACAGATGGGTGTCATAGCCTCAAAGAAATGTCTTGGTTGAGAACATCGCTGGGGAGATGAACCTCCCGCTTTGAGATTTCAGTCTGTGTTTTTAAACTAGGGCTCCACGTGGCTGGGTGAGCTAGTGGCAGAATAGAAGGCTCTGAAAACCTGCATCTCTGGCAGCTGTAGGGGAGACAGACATGCCCTGCTTGCAGTTGGTTGAACCAATCCTGGGATGGTCAGTCAAACCTTTCGAGCCTAAATATTGAGCCAGCAAGCTCACCGGAACAGGCTCTCAGGGACTGTGAATACAGGGGAAGCCACCTGTCAGGCCTTTCACTGCTGGACCTGCCTGTATCTCTGGAGGGGTTCAACAATGAAATGCGAACAAACTAGGAGAGCTGCTCCTAGTCCAGCTACTGTAGGAGTCAGAACAGATTTAAAAACAAGAGCACAAGACCCCCCTCAGTTCATGACTTGGGCCATGTCTACACTTAAGCTTACAGTGGCACAGCTGTACCAATACAGCTGTGCCGCTGTAAGAGCGCTTATGTAGCCGCGTTACGCTGTCGGGAGAGTATCAGAGGGGTAGCCGTGTTAGTCTGGATCTGTAAAAAGCAACAGAGTCCTGTGGCACCTTTAAGACTAACAGATGTATTGGAGCATAAGCTTTCGTGGGTGAATGCCCACTTCGTCAGATGCATGACTCTCTCATCGATGTAATAAAACCAGCTCAATGGGCAGCCGTAGCTATGTCACTCACCCACCAACATAGCGCTGTACACATGAGCGCTTATACCGGCAAAACTTACATTACTCAGGGATGTGGGTTTTTTCACACCCTGAGTAACAAAAGTTTTGCCAACATATGTGCTAGTGTAGACCTCGCCTTGTTGGTCTAAACCCTTTACACCGGCAGATCTTTACCTGAATTCAACATTTAATCTCTTGGGCCAGTAGTGATACTAACACCTATTTCTCAGCCCCTAGCGTACTCTTACATAGGAGACCTACAGAACACAAGCATGAATACAAGATGAATACACACAGGAAATACCCATGTGTGAGTGTCTCCATTGTGTTTTGACTTATGATTATTCGTGGTCTGAGTGCAGGACTGGTCGTTAACCTTGTTCTCGTTAACCTCTTAGGATAGGACAAGAAGCAATGGGCTTAAATCACAGCAAGGGAGGTTTAGGTTAGACATTAGGAAAAACTTCCTACCTGTCAGGGTGGTTAAGCACTGGAATAAATTGCCAAGGGAGGCTGTGGAATCTCGGTCATTGGAGGTTTTTAAGAACAGAATAGACAAACACCTGCGGGATGGTCTAATTATTATGTAGTCCTGCCTTGAGTGCAGAGGACGGGACTAGATGACGTTCCGAGGTCCCTTCCAGTTCTACACTTCTATGAAGTTTCTCCTGGGAGAGGAAGCGTAGATAGTAGTTTAGAACTCAGGCCCCTGTTCTATTCCCTAAGCTTTGGCACCAATTCCCTCCCATTGGCATATCCCCTAACCTCACTGCTTCATTGTCCCCATCTTAAAGATGGGGACAACAATTCTTATCTTCCTCAGAGGAGGTGTGTGGGAGTTAATGGAAGCTCATAAGTGCTAAAGATTACGGCGCATTCCCTTGGCATAAGTGTACCATTTTTCTCTTACCAATCTAAATAGTACAAGAAATAACACAAATGCACAAGTGTTTTTTGGGCGGTCTTTGTATAAACGGATTCAGGAGCTCAGTGGTAAAGCTCTCTCCAGAACAGGGCCGGCTCCAGGCACCAGCTTGGCAAGCAGGTGCTTGGGGCGGCCACTTCGGAGAGGGGCAGCACGACCAGCTGTTCGGCGGCAATTCGACTGGACGGTCCCTCACTCCTGAGCAGCACCAGGATAAGAATGCAACACAGAGCCGGGCACTACGCCCCTGCCGCACACGGTGTGCAGTTTGGTAGTGCCCATCCGGCTCAAGAGTTTGCTGATGGAGTTTTGATAACACTGGTCTACAATTTTTGAGACGTCGTCTGCTTCAGAGATAAAATGTGCTATTTATTATGTATTTTGATGTGCTGAATTCAAATATGACAATTAAAACAACTGGCTACTATTTGTAAGATATTTAAGTTTTTATATTTTATGTCTATGTATATTGTGTAGATAGTAGAGTTTTAATCATAAATTGTAAACCTAGGTCTTTTCATGTGTTTATGGTTGCTTTACATGATAATATTTCACCTGTCCTGTTTATGTAACACTTTAAAAATCAGCAAAAGGGTTATATAAATAAAATTTATTATGAAACAAAAGGCAAAAAACTATTCTGTACATAGTTTAGTCCTATTCAGTGTCTACTCGGCGCTTCTTGGCTTGTTTCTTGTATTCATTAAATGGAGCATCTCTTGTCACTGTCCAGCAATAGTCTGCAAGCATTGATGGGCTCCATTTGCCCTGATAGCGTTTCTCCATTGTTGCAATGTCCTGGTAAAATCGCTCGCCGTGCTCGTCGCTCACTGCTCCGCAGTTCGGTGGAAAAAAATCTAGATGAGAGTGCAAAAAATGTATCTTTAGGGACATGTTGCAACCAAGGCTTTTGTATGCCTTGAGGAGGTTTTCCACCAACAACCTGTAGTTGTCTGCCTTGTTGTTTCCGAGAAAATTTATTGCCACTAACTGGAAGGCTTTCCATGCCGTCTTTTCCTTGCCACGCAGTGCATGGTCAAATGCATCATCTTGAAGAAGTTCACGAATCTGAGGACCAACAAAGACAACTTCCTTTATCTTAGCGTCACTTAACCTTGGAAATTTTCCACAGAGGTACTTGAAAGCTGCTTGTGTTTTGTCAATGGCCTTGACAAAGTTCTTCATCAGACCCAGCTTGATGTGTAAGGGTGGTAACAAAATCTTCCTTGATTCAACAAGTGGTGGATGCTGAACACTTTTCCTCCCAGGCTCCAATGACTGTCGGAGTGGCCAATCTTTCTTGATGTAGTGGGAATCTCTTGCACGACTATCCCATTCGCAGAGAAAACAGCAGTACTTTGTGTATCCAGTCTGCAGACCAAGCAAGAGAGCAACAACCTTCAAATGGCCACAAAGCTGCCACTGATGTTGGTCATAGTTTATGCACCTCAAAAGTTGTTTCATGTTGTCATAGGTTTCCTTCATATGGACTGCATGACCAACTGGAATTGATGGCAAAACATTGCCATTATGCAGTAAAACAGCTTTAAGACTCGTCTTCGATGAATCAATGAACAGTCTCCACTCATTTGGATCGTGAACGATGTTGAGGGCTGCCATCACACCATCGATGTTGTTGCAGGCTACAAGATCACCTTCCATGAAGAAGAATGGGACAAGATCCTTTTGACGGTCACGGAACATGGAAACCCTAACATCACCTGCCAGGAGATTCCACTGCTGTAGTCTGGAGCCCAACAGCTCTGCCTTACTCTGGGGTAGTTCCAAATCCCTGACCAGGTCATTCAGTTCACCTTGTGTTATGAGGTGTGGTTCAGAGGAGGAGGATGGGAGAAAATGGGGGTCCTGTGACATTGATGGTTCAGGACCAGAAGTTTCATCCTCTTCCTCTTCCTCGTCTGACTCAAGTGAGAATGATTCTGGTGCATCAGGAACCGGCAGTCCTTCTCCGTGGGGTACTGGGCGTATAACTGATGGAATGTTTGGATAATGTACAGTCCACTTTTTCTTCTTTGACACACCTTTCCCAACTGGAGGCACCATGCAGAAGTAACAATTGCTGGTATGATCTGTTGGCTCTCTCCAAATCATTGGCACTGCAAAAGGCATAGATTTCCTTTTCCTGTGCAACCACTGGTGAAGATTTGTTGCACAAGTGTTGCAGCATATGTGTGGGGGCCACCTCTTGTCCTGATCTCCAATTTTGCAGCCAAAATAAAGGTGATAGGCTTTCTTAACCATAGTGGTTATACTGCGCTTTTGTGATGCAAAAGTCACTTCACCACAAACATAGCAGAAGTTATCTGCACTGTTCACACAAGTACGAGGCATCTCTGCTCACTTTGGCTAAACAGAAATGTGTCCCTTTGCAAAATCAAACACTGACAAATAAGAGAGCACGACACTGTATGATTTCTAGAGCTGATATAGGGCAATTTGTTCAGCAGAGTGATGTAAGCTTCGTTATGATTGCATCATCCATGACTTCTAGGAATAACATGATGCAATTCATATCATGTATGACGCAATACCAGCTTCAGATTGCATCATTCATTGTTTTGCCTAAAAAGCAAGTACTGTCCAAACCCAGTCATAGATTTATTCATAGATCCAGTCAAAGATGTATTTTAGTCATTTCTGGTTTAAATTGAGATCCCTTCCCTTTATAACTCACTTATCCTCCGCCATTCCCAAGTCAAGGGTCGTATATACTGACCCAATAGCATATCTTGAAAACTAGAGCCAATCAACAATTTTAAGCATCATTTTCGTTCTCAGTGACCCAGAATTAGTAAAGGTTGACTACATTTATTTCAGAAGCATTTTGGCTGTAGAGCAGTGTAACCTTGTTGCCTCCTGCCCTCTGCTGGCAAAGCGCATATTGTCATTTCCAGTGCATTGTAGATACTGCAGGGGGGGAGAAGGACAGGTTCCTGCTTGAATTTTACACACTGAATGAGAGTAACATTTACGTGCTTGCTGGTTTGACAAATTTTCCCAGTGAACTGGATTTATGGAAAAATCAAAATAAAAATTCACGAGCAAAAAGTTTCACTCAAAAGTTGACTCAGTTTCCCCAGCTGTAAGATGGGGATAAGGATATTGACCTCCTTTGTAAAGCAATTGGGGATTGTGGATGAAGGGTGTTTGTACCAAGAGCGAGGTATTATATGAGGAAACTCATAATATCGAGATGGGGATACCAACTCACCCAATACTTCTACTAGAAGCTCTGGGCTTTGTTCAATATGCTCATATATGGTTTCAATAGAAGCGTATCCAAGTGCTGTGTGTTCAGTAGAGCGGTGATCTGCATGGGACTGGTAAGCTGGGCTGCATGTTCCTTTGGAAGCAGCGAATCTGTGAGCACGGCGAGTGCCCTGTGGAGCAGTGGCTGGACGCTCCAGGGAGATGCTTGGAGGTCAGGCTGGGCCTTTTGGCTAACTTGCAGAGCGACAGCAGGGCCTGCGAGGCCTAGAGGGGAGTGCTGGTGTTGCCTGTGGCCTATGGGGTTGAGGAGCTGGCCCACAGCAGGCACAGACAAGATGTTGTGAGGCTAAGGGCAGGGGGTAGTGAGGTGCCTCCCACTCCTGTGAAGCGTCAGCCGCCCTCCCCCTTTGAAAACAAGCCACTGTACACCAGAGACCCTCGGCAGCACCGCCCCCCTGTCCCCGGTGCACACTGCCAGGACTAGCCACTAGCCTGTGGGCGAAGGGGAGGATGGCTGTGTTCGAGGGCCTCGCTTCTGTGATCCTGGCAAAGCACCTCAGCAAGCTGGGCCACGGGAGCCTGATAGCAAGACCTCATCTCCCCATCAGACTGTGCCCATTTGGGTGCTTCATTTCGCAGGGCTAAGGACTGGGTGATGTATGCGCCACAGGCCTTGCAGGGAGGGATTTATACCAAGGGCTGCTGCTACCTGTCAGCTTCCAGACACACAGACAGCGCGGGGCCTCTCGGGTATTCCCACAAGCTGACTCCAGCAACCAGCCTCACAGCCTAGGTCACCTGGCAATCAACAGGTGGAAGCAACAACTCAGCATCTGCGTGGTTCCCTGGCTGGAATCCCTGCCTACGAGCGGGGCCGGGAGCCAGCCCCACCTGAGCCATTCAGCAGCCTGGCTCGGGAGCCATGGCTCCGGTACTGACCCCAGCGCACAGCTTGCTTTCTGGCCAGCAACCCACAGCCCCCACCCCACGGTTCACACAAGATGGGTTCAGGCTGGAAATTGAACCTCACGTACTCCCACAAATGCCCAAATTCCCCTGTCCACACCCCTCAACCCAGTCTCTCCGGGTCTTTAATCCTCCTGTTCCCCTACATTCTAATTCCTTTTCCCTTCAGTGTCCTGCCTGTCACATTCTCCCTTCATTACACTGCCTTCCTTCCTGTGCCCCATCTTACCTTCCTCCCCGTAAGTCTACCTGTCTGGGTCCTGTCCCTGCCTCCCCATGTTCCCTCATCCCTCACTACCTGCTCCCTGGACCACACACAGCTGCTTCCAACCCCCTGGAAACAGGTGGGATGGGGGCAGTCTTACTAGGGCTACCTCATCTCCACTTGAGAATTGTGTAGGGAACTGGTGGGCGGCCACTTTAGCTGAGCACAGCCTGGCTCCATTCTCACAGTAGGTGACAGTGGCTGGTATTAGCCAGGTCTGAGCAGGCTACCAGCCTCAGGGCACCTCCTGATGGCAACGCACTGCAGGCCCTCTGCCTCAGTTTCCCCACCTGATCTGGTGATTTACATGGCTCGGCCCTCCAGCCAGGTCACTACAACACTTCAGTCCCCTTCCAGGGGAAACAGAATCCAGAGTCCCACTCCAAACACAAAATAAAGGTGTGATTGGCCCAAACGGGCTTAGCACTCATCCCCTTTAGAGTTATTCATCCACTCATCCCCTTGGGCTCAGCTCTCATTCACTCTCCTAGTGAGACACCCCACTGCCAGGGCCTATCAGGTCCCAAGGTACTTCCAAATTGTTCCTTGTTAATGCCTGTCTTCCCTCCAGGCAGGCTCAATCAGGCATCTGTCCTAGCTCAGCTCCAGGCTAGGGTCTTCTCTCACCACGTGAATGTTATTGATCTGTACTCCTCCTAACCCAGCCCCCAACTGAGCAGGGCCTTCCCATTTTAGCCTCCTCCCTTCAGTCCTGGCACCCCTACAGGTGTAGCAGGAGGGGCTGATTGGGCCTACAGCCGCACATTAACCCTTCCAGGTCCGGGTGGGGTCTGTGTGAAATGGACAAGAGGCAGAGAATTGGCAGCAAAAGGATTCGTGTCTCCCCTCAGTTACCCTGCCTGATGTCACATGGGCTTGGACAAGTCACCCCTTCTGTCTTGTCATTATGCTAACTGATTTGTTTTAACAAGGTTAGTGGTCAAGTCCTGCCCCAGTAAGACATGCATGCGCTCGGGACTTTAAATCAAAGCCATCTTTATACCATATGTTGTTGTTGCCCCTTCAGTTTAGCTGTGAGTTCCTATTTGCTGCAAAGGTCCATTTAATGTCATTGCTTTTGCACCCGAATGTCCAAAACCAGAGCCTGATGCTGCAGCTGTTATAAAGCACAGATTTTCACAGGGGCCTAAGGGAGTTTGGCACCAAAGTCCCACTGAGTTTCAGTGGGTTTTGGTACCTAACTCCATTGGGCTCTTTTGAAAATCTCAGCTTACATCAATAGCAAGGTTCCTACTGACTTCAATGAGGGCAAGCTCAGCTGGTGTGATTATCTCAGTGTTGCTCAGCACATGGTATTTAGACCAAAGGACTGGAAAATATAAATAAGGTGATTTTAAATGTAAAATGTTATTAATTATTATTTCTTAATATTATCACATAACCCCCTCTTCTCTTTAGCCACAGCAGAGCCTAGAGGTGCAACCAAGATCAGGGCCCCCTAGTGCTAGGTGCTGTACAAACACGTAGGAGACAGTCCCTGCCCTGAAGAGCTTACAGTCTAAATAGACATGTTAGAGGGGAAACTGAGGCACAGAGAGGTGAAGTGACTTGCCCAAGGTCACCCAAAAGGTCAGTGGCCGTGCTGGGAACAGGATGCAGGTCTCCCGAGGCCCCGTGTATTGAACAAATCTGCCTCTCTGAATGAGCCCTCCAATATACTGTAGATTTTGGACTAAACTATGGTCAATTTTTGAAGGCTTCCTGTCTCAAAGATGCTCTGTATAAATACATTGTCCTCATGCTGATATTTTAAACATTGCCTAATGGTTTGGTAGCAAAGATTTGCAAAGAAATCCTGACAGCTGCCCAGAAATATAGACCAGAACACTGGAAAAAAAAATCATTGCAGCGTGTGACGTGTCTGTAAAAATTCCTAAACAGGATTAGAGTCCTTCATGAAAATTCATCTCCAGAGTAAGCCCATAAGCGACTTACAAACCCCTTCCTCTGAAAACTGTTGTTTAGCTTCCATCTTTGATTTGCCAGCTCTCTTACTAATGCATGGAAAGTCTCAGTTAGATTTTTGTTATCAACAGCAAAAATAAAAGATCCTGAGCAGAATATATTAGGGTTAGGGAGGGATCTCTTCCTCCGTCTCTCTAATGTTATTACACTTGAACCTTGCTAATTCTTTGCTCCCCTGCAAACATAGGAGCCACAATATGGCATCAGTTTTTAAGGAGAATTCCTGAATGAAATTCTCCCAACCGACCCCCGATAAATGTCACAAAAGACCAGCGGGGTTGGCCCATTTCTCAGCAAAGATTTAATAGTACTGAGCTGCAATTGGCTCTCATATTATAATGATTTGCCTAAAAATAGTAATGTGCCGTGTTACTTGGAGTCTGGTTTGTTTTGTATTGAGAGAGAGGTTCCGTTTCAAGGTATATGATGGACCAAAGTTTCTTTCTTTTCGTTTCTTTCCTTGGTGCAAAACACTGAATTATCATGTTGAGGGTTCCAGATTTGTCATGGAATTTTTTATAAAAAAAATCACAGTCATGGTAAATTTAGTAAAAGTCACGTCTGCGCCATGATTTTTGATTAAAAAAATGCCCTGACAAATGAAGGGGTACTGACTACCCCCAGCAGCATCCTCTGCCCCAGCACCCCAACCCTAATCCTGGCCTAGAAGGGAAGGGAGGCACAGGCTGGAGAATGAACCCACCCACACTCATCCTGGGCAGTGGTGGCTCCTGTGGCCAGTAGAGCTGAACCTGGCTCTCTACTCCAGGTGCTGCAACCTGGTATGCTGGATTGCAGCGCCACTTAGGTTTGGCTTGCTGCCTTGCTCCTCGCCATCATGATGGAGGGGTGGCTGGGCCAAATCTGAGCCAAATCTGTGACCCCACAACTGGGTTGCAATGCCCAGAGTGGGGAGCTAGGCCCAGCCCCACGAGACAGGAGCTGCAGCTGCAGGGTAAGTCACGGACACAGAAAAAGATCATGGTCAAATAGGAAAATCACACTATCCATGAATTTTTTTTCCTGCCATGACAAACCTGCAGCTGTAATCATGTTGCTTGTAAACGTTCACAGATCCTGCTGCCCTACTGTGGTTCCTTGCTAGGGACAGTGTGCCAATGTCACTTCCTGGTGACGGCTTTTCTGTTGTCTTACGTGGGTTACTCTGCAGGTTGCCAGTGATGGGTCTGGGTTTGCTGTTCACTTGTTCAAAGGAGCAGGTGCAGCAAAGTGATAACTAAGATAGATACACAGAGCATGTTCTGGTGGGCTGACTGGGTTCTCTTATCATGACATTATTAATATTTCCTGGGGACGGCTTTCATCTCACTCCAAATGTAGCTTGATCTTTGCAGGGATTAGTTTGCAGGTCACCCTGGATTTTATGGAGCAGCCATTTTATTTTGTCTGCCTTAATCCTAGGGTTTTACAGTAGGTGAGGTGTGACAAGCAAAGCACTGAATCCCTGCCCTGAGGATCATGCAGAACTGCACTAGCTGGTTTTAAGGTTGATTCTTTTCCAAAGCTTCTACTACTATTTGTGTCTTTTCTGGGACATCAGGATGTCAACATAACTGCTGCCCCTCCTCTGGACTGTTTATCTGGTGGACTGTGTGTTCTAGTAATGGACTTTGTTAACCCTTTATTTTTGCTAACTAATTAAAAAAAAACTCATTTTCCCATGCTCTGTCTTATTTATAGGACTTGCAGTCAGGCTTGTCCCTAGCTGGGCTAATTTGGTATGTCTGTGTACGTTGCTGTTTTAATGTTAGCATTTGCTTGTGGCAAGGCTCAGGACGATTGTGTGATACGCCTGCGTTGCCCTTGGAAAATATACTTTCCTGGGATCAAAGTACTGGGAAAATGTTGATTTATTATACCCTGGAGAAATGGAATCAATTATTTCTCGTATGTGGTAGCAATGGAATAACCCCCAGTAGGGGTGTTTAGTTTGCTAGTTTGTAATATGTGTGTACATAAAACTGCATGCACATTACAAGTATTAAAATATAGCAATGTCTATTACATGCAATCACTGCTGAGGTGCATTTAATTAGACTGTTCTCCTTTGAGTATTTGGAGTGGATCATGCACAGAAAAATCTGCATTTTTCTTCCTCAAGCTGTGAATGGTGGTTTTTTTTTTTGTTTAAATAATGTAATATGACGCCAGGAAAGAAAAAAGGGGCAGAAACCTGATCTCAATGGATAAGTAAAACTCCAATTAATGTTTAACAAGCTAGAATGGTCCGATGGCACAATAGTGGCGTGATCCGGCACATCCACGCCCAAAAGATTTCGGGAAGCACGTGGAAATCTGAGGGGGGGAGTGTGTGTGTGAGGGGAGCACTTGCCATTCGCTAATCCGGCTCAGCCGCAGCAGGAGCAGCAGATTGCGCTCCCCACAGAGCTCAGCCTGCGCGCCCCGAAAGGCTCCGCGCTAGCCGGGTTCTAGGCTCCGCCTCGCGCCTCCTAGCCGGGTTCTAGGCTCTGCGGCCCCCGATCCCTGGGTTCTAAGGCTCCCAGGAGCATGGGCCGCTGCCCCCGCGCTCTGCTGCTGCTGGGCACGCTGGCCCTGCTGGCCCCGGGCCCCGCTGCTCAGGATGACCACGACGAGTACGACGAGCTGGCGCTGTCCTTCCCCTCCGAGGAGGAAAACCAGACGGAGGTCGGGAAGCACCTGGGCTCGGCCGCTTTCTACAGGACGAACAAGGTGAGCGGCGTCGGGGCAGGCGGCAGAGGGGGCTGGGGCGCGGGCGGCCCGGCCCGGCTGCCCCTTGGCGAGGGGCACGTAGCCCGCCCTTGGGAAGGGAGCTGGAGCCTGGGGTCCGCGCCCGGGGACTGTCGCCTTGGCAGCTCCTCTGGTGCTCCCCGGGCGGCTGGCACCGCCGGGGACTCGGGACCCGGGACCGGCCCGGGGGCCGCCGAGCACCAGGGCACGCGGCCGGGGAGCCGCCTGGTGCAGAAGAGACGCTTGAGCTGCTCAGCCTAGGGCGAGGCAGGGGAGCCCCGGGGGTAGGACACGAGGCCGGGGGAGCTGCTTTCTGGTTCTGCCTCTGGCTCCTCGGCTGATCTTGGGCAAGTCCCTTAGCCGCGTGGTGCCTCAGTTTCCCTGGTTCGCGCACATGGCTCCGCTGCAGCTTTGCGTGCCACGCTCATGCAAAATAAAACGAAGAACTCGCCCCACAGCGCCGGCTTCTGTCCCGGACCACCCACCTCCCCAAGTCCTTTCCCCTCGGGGGGGCAGGACCATAAGTGCTGGAAGTAGGGGTGCTGGGGGTGCAGTAGCACCCACGGCTTGAAATGGTTTCCATCATCAACGAGTTTGGTTCAGCACCCACCGCCGCTATAAAAATGGTTCCAGCACCTCTGGGCAGGACCCAACTCTCTTCCCACCCCCAAGGCCTCCAACCCCTCAGGGGCAAGAGCCTCCTCTTCCCCCAGGAGAGTCTCCCCCACCCCCAAGGGCAAGACCTGATTCTCCCCCACCCCCAGGACTCCCTCTGCAGGGGGGCAGGACCTTCCCTCACAGATAAAATGAATAAAACCAACTGTTACAAAGAATAAAAAGAATTTTGCAGGCCCTAGGTGCACTGCTGCTTGCCCACCTGTGGGACCTCCTGATAAAAGGTCTCTGTGTTAGGGCTGTGGGTTGTGATGATGATCAGGTGGATCTCGGCATAAAAGAGCTGCTGATACAGAGCGGACATGCCTAGAGCCTCTTGTGCAGCAGGCGAGAGGCGACTGTGCCATGGGATGGCAAGAGGGATGTGTGCATGCCACCTTGTCGGTGTGAGCTCCCTGGGTGGCTGTTGAGTGTCTCTTGTGCCCTGTGACAGCCAGAGAAATCAAATAAATAAAGCTTTGTGCTGTGGCGCGTGCAGGGCTGGAGGATTGCAAAGCAGCCATGCTTGGGAAGGAGGCTTAGGGAAGTTCACATTAGAGTGCGGGGGCATGCAGTGACTTGTGGCACTAACTTGTTGCAGCTAGGATGGGCTGGTGCCTTAGGCTGTGGACCTGGCCACTGTAGTTTGTTTCCTACCTCTTTTGGGAGCAGGCGCTTAAGCCCTTGTAGACCTAACTGAGTGACTTTGGAAACAGAGCTCTGGTGGGACTCTTTTCTTACCCTTGTGGAGGGGAGGGTTTGGCTAGTTTGGTTAGTGATGCGGCGAGCTGCAAGTGCAGAAGGATATGGGGAGGAGAACAGTTGGCTTGTGCTGCGAGTGAGGGAGGGTTCTGGTCACTGAGGGTGGGATTGAGTAGATGGGATGGGGCTGGGTTTGTGTCCCACCCGCTGACCTGCTAGACTGTGCACTTAACCCTCATTCTTGCCTTCTACCTCCCCATGATGAATTGGTGATTTCACACTGTTTGGGGCCTTGGTAAGATGTTTTCCAAGTATAATGCAGCTGCCACAGCCATGGCATAGAGAGCGTCTGTGTCCATGCAGTTTAACAGTGTTGCCAGCTCTCATACATTTTTCTTCCAAGTCCCAGCTCCTGGAGTCAAGTGATGATGTAAAAATCTCCCTTTTGTTTTGTAAGTTTCTAGCCCTCACGGTTGCAGAGGACAATTTGGAAATGTGATCCAATGGGCTTTGCAGACTCAAAAACCAGAAGCCAAAGACAACCTACATTATTTTTAAAAAGATCTCATGCCTGTGAAGCCAATCTCATGATTTTGAATGGTTAGGGCTCACAATACTGCACACAGTTCTTTCCTTCTGATCATGTGTAGATTACATTACAAAATGAACTTGGCTGAGCTGATTAAAGTAACAGCTCAAGCGACTGAGCGTGCAGTGAGAATTTGACCAGCAGTGTTTGCTCTGTGAAGGTGCATGGCTTTGAAAAATCTGCTTCTGCTTGTTTAAATTCAGGACATGTGGAGATTACCCGGGCAGTACATAGTGGTGCTGAAGGAGGAAACTCATAAATCCCAGACAGAGAGAACCATCCACAGGCTGCAAGCTCGAGCAGCGAAGCATGGCTACCTAACCAAAATCCTTCACATCTTCCAGGATCTGTTCCAGGGATTTCTTGTTAAGATGAGCAGTGATGTGCTGGATATGGTAAGAGGATGTTGCCCATCTGTCTTTTCAGCCTGCACTGGTTTTGTTTTCTGTTCAGAGGCATCTGGGGTAGGGCAGGCAGTGTGGAGAGTAGGTTTTTTTCCCAGTGGTAACAGTTCTGTTTGAGGCAAGAAACATGTAGATTGAAAGGCAGGCAGGCAGGAAAGCAACATAGGCTGGAAGTAAAAGGATCCAACCTAGAGAATGTTTGTCTCGATAGTGAGAACATCTAGAGTTGCAAGAGTAAGGATTAAAATACCACCTCTCCATCCACATGTTTGCAAGGGTTTGTGAATCCTCATGCTTCAGGGCAGGGCCGGCTCCAGCTTTTTTGCCGCCCCAAGTGGTGAAGCGGGGGTGGTGGTGGGAGAAAGCTGATTGGCAGCACTTTGGCGGCAGCTCAATCGCGCCGCTTCATTCTTTGGCGGTGAGTCCTTTGCTCCCTCTCTTCCACTTCGGCGGCAGTTCAAAGAGGAAGAGAGGGACTGAGGGACCCACCACCGAATTGCCGCCGAAGACCCGGACGTGCCGCCCCTTTCCATTGGCCGCCCCAAGCACCTGCTTCCTTCGCTGGTGCCTGGAGCCGGCCCTGCTTCAGGGCACAAACTAATCTCTAATTTACGGGTTTAAGGAAGAAACTTTCCTGTGGGTTTATTATTCCATAACTGCCTGCATGAGGCTTTTTGTAACTTCCTCTGAAGCGTCTGGTGCTGGCCACTGTCCAACACAGAATCCGGATTAGGTGGACCTTGGGTCTGACCCGTCTGGCAATTCCACTGTCCCTCTCCAATCTGACAAAAGTCATTGCGCTGATTTTGCATACCTGCTTTCCGATGCCCGCTGCTGTGTGTGGGATCTCACTGATATTTGAAACAAATTGTGAATGGTGGGTCTGTAAAACTCAGAAAGAATCCAAAGTAAGGCAGATCCAATCAGGAATCCAAGGTGATGCAAGTCCCAGGTACTCTGCCCACATGGCTGGATACAGACTTGTGGCTGCTAGTCATATGTCTTCACTGATCAAAGAGCACGTGGGAGTAATTTGCAGTTTAGCTGAGGCAATACAGTGCTCCTCTTCTGAGGAGGTGATTGTGAGAAGAACATGGAATTTCCACAGGAGAAGAAATTCAGTTAAAGAGCTGTTTTACTTTGTGTTCTCTCTTGACAGGGCTGCTACAGATTTAGGAGCCTGGGCCATTCACAAGTTCTTTGTTTTTGCTGCATTAGGACAATCATTTTGCAGTTGCAGACATGGACGTCAGCAACTCTCCATCTCCCCACAGCCCTACTCCGTCAGGCTGTCTGGGGTCGTGTGAGCGTGTTGCCACATAGCGACTTGAGTTTGAGGTCTTCCCTTTGCTCCCAGGGCAGCGGGGAGTGCCTGGCACTGATCTCTCTAATTACGCTTTGCACCTTCCACTTGAGGATCTCAGAGCGCTTTGCTGAATTTAACCTCACAGAACCGAGGCACAGAAATTAGTAAACGAATGTGGTAGAGCGAGGCCTAGAACCCGAATTCCCTGACAGCCAGATCTGTGCCTTAGCCATCAGACCATTCTTCCTATGTCTCTAGGAACCCCCCTGGCCTTCCAGAGCAAGTGGCATTGATGAGCTCTGCAGGGAGCTGCATCCAGCACTGCTCACGGGAAAGTCAGGTCACTGTGGTACATGCGTATTCTAGCAAGGAGGGCTACAAAGGGCACAACCTTGGAGCTACAGGGGCAACCGCTGGAGGTTTAGTATCCTGTAAGTGCATTGGGAGGCTCCTGCTCTCTACCAGCATTTTGTCTGTGGTTGCACCTCTGCTTGGAGCTCTCCCACCCTAGTGGAAGATACTGGTCATGTGGGTGGGGTTGGGCAGACCGGAATGGGCACATCAAGAATATTGTGAAACTCATTGTGACCGTCATCAGTCTTAGAGCCAGTTCCCCTTGGAAATCGAGGCTACTGCATGGCTCTGTCTCCCACGGTGTCAGTTCTTCGTCCCATGTGCAGGGTTCCATAGTACAGCTATGGGACAGGAGCGAATGGGGCTGGAATGTCTGGAGTAACAAATCCTGCTCTCACACTCAGAGTGAGGACTACGTTCTCCACTGTGTGAACTGGTGCAGCGCCACTGACTCCAGGGCATCCATTTACACCCACAGAGTGTTTGGCCCCTAATGTGCCGCTCTGAGTCTGGGATTGATTTGACATCGTTTTCCCCCCACATTCGACAAATAAAGCTCTGTGGGGGTGTCATCCTGCTGGTTGGGCCGTGACCAGTTGAGCACTCAGCTCTCATCAGCTTCAGTGGTGCAGGGTCAGAGCCTAAATCTTTATTCAGGAGAGAATAAGCCACCTGCCTTGGGCAGCTGCAATCTTTTCTGGCCCGGTGCGAGGAAGCTGCTAGATAGAACAGCTGAGAGCATCCCATGTGGTTTCTGTTCTGCGTGGTGTGCACCGAGTACTGTGTCCAGGCCATCTCTCTGTGATGTTTCTTTTGCACAGGCTTTGCGGCTGCCGCACGTTGAGTACATTGAAGAGGACTCCTACGTGTTTGCTCAGAGCATTCCCTGGAACCTTGGCAGGATCGTCCCGGCACAGTACAAGTCTGGCGAATATAACCCTCCCAGTAAGGGCTCCCTCTTTGAATTTATTTTAAAGGAGAATTCATGGGGCAGCAGACGATTTCCAGGGGCAAAATTGCATCCTCCAAATGCATGCAGAGAGAGTAGGAAACCTGCGCAAATGTAGTTCCAAGTGTGTGCAGAAAAGTGGGAGAACATGAATCTCAGACAGCACCTTTCTTCCTACCCCAGTGGGACCGATGTCCTCTTCTCCAGGGAGTTTGTTGGCATCTTTGGCACTCTGAGCTTTTGAGGGGGCGAGGCTTGCTAGGGAGGGGTCCGAGCCCATCAACTCTCCATGGTAACCTTCCCCTCCAAATCTGGGATACATTTAGCTTGCGGGGACAGGACAGGTTGGCATCCTCTGGAGCAGAGCCCTTGGTCTACATTGTTTTCTCCTGCTCTCCCTGCAGCTCGATAGCGTCTTCTGCGCTTCCTTAGGAGGATGGAGTCGAGAACGGAAGAAACCACTATAGCTATGGTTCTAGGGGGCCAGGGAGCTTGCATAACTACCCTGGAAGTCAGTGGGAGCTGTGTGCATGCAGAGTTTGCAGGATTGGGCCCTATATAGGCACTGGATGGATGCATTGTTTGTTATTTCCCTTGCAAGCCACTGTTTGCAAGAATTGATAACTTGGCTGTAAAAATGTAGCCATGTGGTTTGTAAGATGGCAGTGCCCAGAAAACATCTGTGTCTCATCGGCTAGAGTGCTGGACTGATGACAGCTACGACTGCTCTGGTCGTAACGGGGTGTGTTGCTTTCTGAGGGCATTGCTGCCTTTCACTGACTGCGCCGTGGCTTGTGTTTGGTAGATAAAGGAGATCTGGTTGAGGTTTACCTGCTAGACACCAGCATCCAGAGCAACCATCGGGAGATAGAGGGCAGAGTGTTTGTGACGGACTTCGAGAACGTGCCAGAGGAGGACGGCACACGCTTTCACAGACAGGTGAGTGAGCCTGTGGGCTCTGTCAGGGTCCTGGGCTCTCACTGCCTGTGAGAGGAACAGCTTGGGCTGGTGGAAAGTTTTCCGTCAAAACTGTTCTTCAGCGGAAAATGGAGTTTTTGATTATAGTTTTTCATGAAAAAGTGTTGGATTTCCATGGACGATTTCACTCTGTCCTTGAGACACCCAAAAATTCAGCCAAACATTTCTATTGGGATATGCTGCCATGGTGCCGCCTATCCCTCTGCTCTGTGGGCCGGGCTTGCTAGCTGGACTCCATCTCCCATGAAGCACCCTGGTCAGGGGCTCCCAGGATGCACCACCTCTCCAAGAGGGGAGACTGTAGTCCCTCCTGGGAGATGCAGTCCAACCAGGGAGCCAGGATGCAGAGGAGAATGGGAGGACGAGGCACCCAGATTACGACTTCATGACGTGCTGCGGCAGCATTTCTCAATCAGAACTTCCTGGGTTTTGAACGCTTTCTGATTTTCTAATTTGAGCTGAAAAACCAAGTTTTCTCTGTGTGTGTGGAGAGGGGAACCCCCATTTTCCAATCAACTCTAGCAACAGCTTCAGGGAAGATAGCACAGCGACTGATGCCAGGGCACTGTCTACACGAGGGTTTTCTGCTCTGTTTGATGGAGGATGCCAAACACAGCTCAGCTTTCCAAGCCTCACCTCCACACGCGGCTGTCCTCTGTTGTCCTGCTGATGTGGAGTCCCACACGTGCTTTAACCAGGCCTGCTCCACCCCTGTTTTGAATTCCTGTTACACAGTGGGTGTTTCGTTTGTGCCCATGCCACCTACACAGTTGTATTCATAGGCTCTTGGCCTTGGTAGAGTTTCTTGAGCCAGTATTCTGAATTGGAATTATTAGCTGAAGGGTCTTGGCTCCAGAAACGCCGGAATTCTTACTACCAAGCTTGGCTACTGACTTGCTGGATGACCTAGGCAACCTCTCTGTGCCTCAGTTTGCACATCTGTAAAATGGGACTAATAATATCTGCCTCATAAGGGTATTGTTAGGATTGCTTAGCTAGTATTTGCATATGGGCTCAAAGGCTAAGAACACCTGCATCTCAGGTTCACAGCCTAGGGCCTTCAGTGGGATTGGAGGGTGCCCAGCAAGGATGGTTAGATGGATAACAAGACTATCCAGAGTTAATGCAAACAAAGAATTTTGGAAGGGATAAAACCTCATGCTTCAGGGCTTAGGCCAGACTCTAAATACTAGGGATCAGGATCAAACCTTCATGGGGGGCAGATTGTTTTGAGCATTGGCCTGCTAAACCCAGCGTTGTGAGCTCAATCCTTGAGGGGGCCACTTAGGGATCTGGGGCAAAATCAGTACTTGGTCCTGCTAGTGAAGGCAGGGGGCTGGACTCTGACCTTTCAAGGTCCCTTCCAGTTCTAGGAGATAGGATATCTCCATTAATTTATTTATATTTATTTATTTATAAGCATCTGGTGCTAGCCGCTGTCAGACACAATACTGGGCTAGATGGACTATGGGTCTGACCCAGCCAGCAATTCCTGTGTTATTTAGCAGCTGTGTCACCGAAAATGGCTAATACACTAGAGAATAGCATAAAAGTGTCATGATAGAAATGGTGGTAGCAAATAAAGGGCTTGATCCTGCACGCACCGACATGCATGAGTCCCTCTATATTGACGTCAGTGGAACCACTATCCTGCGTGTGAGAGTGTTTGCAGGATTGGGCCCCAAGCGTGTGTATTGGGGCCAACGCATGGGATGGTTCTGGAAACGTTTGCTGCCTTGCCTGACTTCCCCTCTCTGGCAGGCCAGCAAGTGCGACAGCCACGGAACCCACATGGCCGGGGTGGTGAGCGGGAGGGACGCTGGCGTGGCTAAGGGAGCCAGCGTTCGCAGCCTTCGGGTGCTGAATTGCCAAGGCAAGGGCACGGTCAGTGGGACCCTGATTGGTGAGTAAGAACCATCGAGGTGTGTCGTGTCTAACCCTCGAGAGCCTGATGGGACAGTTGGGATTTTAGGGCCAATTCAACGCCCACTGAAAGCCAACACCCATTGGCTTCAGTGGCACTTGGCTCCGGCCTGTGGGGCCAGATTGTCAGAAGTGCTCAACTCCCATTTAGGCACCTAAGTGGATTTTCAGAAGTGCCCTGCATTCAATCTGCTGAGCGCTTTTGAAACTGACCTTTAGCACCTCACTGTGATGTGCCTCTGAACACCCTGTGGCAGGGTGCACTCGTCCCGAGTGAACAAGGGGTTAACCGCTTTTCCCAACCTCCCTGCCAGTGGACAGGTGAAGGACCATACACTAGTTGCTGCAGGAATACAGAGCTACACACCCAACTTCCTAGGGCTGGGCTGGAGCCCTGCCAGGGGAGTTCGTTCTCTCTCTCTCTCTCTCTTTAGATTGTGTTTAGATTTCTGGTTACCGTAACCCTGGTCCCTGGAAGGAGAGCCCGTCCCAGAGGGCACCTCTGCTGGGGTTCTGTTGACTCATCCCATCAGCGTGCTCGCCTGTACTGAGCAACAGTTGCTGATTCACCGAGTCTCTTTCCCTGTCTCAGTCCGTGAAAGGATATTTACGTGAAAAGGATCTTGCTTCTTTCCAGCTGGAGGGGAGAGCTGAATCTGGCCCCCCACTTCCCAGCTAGCAGGATGCGAGTGAGTCATTAGCGCTGTCCTTTTCTGTGATCGTTCTCTGTCCGTTTCATTTGTACGTGCTCAACAGGCCTGGAGTTTATCAAGAAGACCCTGACTGCCCAGCCGTACACCCCCTTGGTGGTGTTGCTCCCCTTTGCTGGAGGCTACAGCCGTGTTTTGAATGCAGCTTGTCGGCTCATGGTGCAGACGGGGGTGGTAATGATTGCTGCAGCTGGCAACTACAAGGAGGATGCCTGCCTGTACTCACCTGCGTCTGAACCGGAGGTATGGGGCTGGGACACTGTGCTTTCACGGATTGAGACACCTGGCTTCTATTCTTGACTCTGCCACTGTTTTGCTGTCGTCTGGCCTTGACCAAGGCACGTCACCCCATCTGTGCCTCAGTTTTTTTGGGTGTAGAATGGGGATAACAATCGCTTCCTGCCCTTTGGACAAAGCGTGCTATGGGTCAGAGTCCCCACTGCAGTTTGTTCATTAGCGTGGGGGCGGGGAAATAAGGAGCTTTGCCTCCTCCCTTGCTCAGGCCACACAAGGCTATGCACAATCGCGATCCCTGCTCTCGGGGGAACACACAGATCATTCTGCTGCTTCTCTATGGCTCTCTAAATGGGACGGCGGACCCTCCCCCATGCACTTTTGTGTGGGTTGTGCTCGAAAGGCACCATATGGTGCAGGACCTGTTAACACTCTCGGGCAGTGCAGCGGGCTTGTTCGCAGTACCTGGGGTATTGCAGACAGTCCAACGATGTGACCTGCGACTCCCAGGTCCTGCCCCTTCCTTGTTGGCCGGGACACTGCACCTTGTTGTAGATGGAGTGTCACTCGGTGGCTGGCAGGAAGCTCGTGCATGAGATAGAGACTTATTGGCTGGGGCAGCATGACTTGGCCTGTGTGTCCTTGATCGTGTCAGTATCTGTAGTCCCCGAAGCACATTACTCCTGCTGGAAGGAGCTCTGGGCTCCTGGCTATATTCACCCTGGCAGTGAACTTTCAGAGTCTCCCTGAGGAATTATATAGTCCTGGTCCTTTACAATTCCTCCAATCCTGAAGGAGGGGTGTGGCTTTGTGTTCCTGTAAAGGCAAAGCGTTATTCAATAGCACTCACCCTGGTGGGCAGGAGGAATTGTACAGGCCGGGGTGGATTTGTTTGGGAGTTTTAATGCAATTATGGACCGTCCGTTCGCTGCTGACGTCCCAGTTGAGTCGTGTCATTGCGCTGTAACCCTCAGGTGATCACTGTCGGGGCAACCGACTTCCAGGACCAGCCTGCCTCCATGGGAGCCTTAGGAACAAACTTTGGCCGGTGTGTGGATGTCTTTGCCCCGGGTGACGATATCATCGGGGCCTCCAGCGACTGCAGCACCTGCTTCACTTCCCAGAGCGGGACGTCCCAAGCCGCTGCACATGTGGCAGGTGAATCGATTTTTTTTTTTTTTTTTTAAATGCATGCAGCAGTAAGATCAAGCAGTAGTGGCTGTGTGACCGTGTGCCCAACAGGGTAAAAATGAACCATCCCCAGCAAAGCACATTACATTGACTAGCACAAGTGCAACCTGGGCAGAACTGGGTTCTATCACACCTCGGGGGTGTGGTTAAAACGTGAGTCCTAGCTCCTCTGACGGGAGTGGGGAGGCATTGGACTTGGGTTTCCTGTGTTACCTAGGGAAAGTCATTTAAGTTATCTGTGCCTCAATTCACCATCTGTGACACTAGGAAAATAGTCCTTTGTCTATGTAGTGCAGTGGTCCCCAACGTTTTTCGTCTGGCGGGTGCCAAACGACGAGCCATGGAGGACCGTGGCGGCAGATGAGCATCCGCTGAAATGCCGCCGACAAGCGGCAACGTCAATAGGCATCGCCGCCGAAATGCCGCCGAGAAGCAGCGTCATCCAGAGGCGTCGCCGCCGAAATGTCGCGCAGCGACGCCTCTGGATGCTGCTGCTTCTCGGCAGCATTTCGGCGGATGCTCGTCTGCCGGCCAGTATGTGGGCGCACTTAGACGCCCCGGCGGGCGCCATGGCGCCCACGGGCACCGCATTGGGGACCCCGATGTAGTGTGTGAGCTCTGTGGGGCAGGGACTGTCTCCTGTTATGTGTTTGTACAGCGCCTAGCGCAACGGAGGCCTGATCTCCATTGGGGCTTCTAGGCCTTGCCAAATAATACATTGGTGCTGTAAAGAGGAGCCATGTTTTATCCCTCTCAGGTAACAACTGCTGTGTCTCTCGTAGTAAAGACAAGACAGGACTTGGTTGCAATCAGGTGATTCGTTTCTGAGGCTGCTGGAAGGTGACCAGAGTCATGCAGTGTAGGTGGGGCCCTGCAGACAAACAGGCATTGTGCTGCCCCGGGGGAAGGTGTAAGATAAAAACTACAGTACACAAGGCTGCAAGTAGTCGTGCATGGCCTGATGCTACACTATTCGAGAGCAGTGGCCCCAGGACAGCCATGGCCCAGAGCTACCATTGCTATTGCCTGTGAGTACATCTACACTGCAAAGCAAATCCCATGGCACCAAGGTTCAGAGCCCGGGTCAATTGACTCAGGCCAGGGGGCTAAAAATAGCAGTGTAGACGTTCCCGCTCGGGCTGGAACCCGGGCTCCGAAACCTTCCCCCCTTGCCGCATTTCAGAGCCTGGGGTCCAGCCCAAACGGGAACATCTACGCAGCAATTTTAGTCCCACAGCCTAAGCCCTGCAAGCCTGACTCAATTGTCCCACGCTGTGGGTTTTTCTTTGCAGTGTAGACATACAGTGGCATCTGGGCCACATCGGGTAAGGCCCTCCCTGTGCTGTCCATCTACATCAGTACATCAATTTCCGCCCCTGCCCCATCTCCAGTCTTACAAAACAGCTTCATGCAAATCCATGCCTGGGCCCTGATTCAGCCGTGAGACATGCCCGGCTGTGTGTTATGGTCTAATAGTGAGATGCCTTGTGGATTCCTGGGCCCAAGGCTGAGTGCTGTTAACTGTCAACACGTTTCCGTCTTCGACCATAAATACACACGCTCTGTCCTAGTGTGATTGTAGAGTATGGCTCCCTACGGGATGAACAGGCAGGGGAAGAAGAGGAAACGTTTACGATAAGGAAAATGCTTTCAATTAGGCGGCAGGTTTCATTAGGGAAAATAGTCCCAGATGGCAACGATTTTTTTTATGCTAGGTCATTAACATTTTTAATGGAGACATTTAGGTGAGTGAATCCTTTTTGAAGCTGACGCTGTGGAGAGGAGGCTGCAGGGACCTGTGGTTCCCTAGATGATTCTTGCCTCGTGCATCTCCCTCCACCAGGTTGATGTGTATCAGGGAAGAATTAAATGAAGAAACAACCTGAGCGTGTACGTTGAAATGTTTCTGCCTGGAGGTTAAGTTTAAGGATCTCAAAGGTGGGATCCAGTCAGGAGAATATTGGTTTTGCAAAGCAGAACTTCCTTTCGTTCCCGTTTCATCGCAGAGCGCAATGGGAGGCCCGCGCTGCACTGGAGTATGACTGAAGAGGCAGTGTGATATCCAGGGTGCGATGAGGTCCGGTTACTAATGGAGAGCTTGTCTGGTGCAGTGCCGTCAGTGACCCAGTAGCCACGTGTCACAGATCCACAGCGTCTGGTGCATGCCCCAGCCTGTGACCCCTTTCGTGGGTTGGGCCCCAAGGACTCTGATAGGTCCACAGGGATAAGTCCGGGGCCTCCAAGACTCTGAAACTGGGCTTGTGGGTGCCAATGATCCATGGCTCCCTGGAGTGAATCCATCCAAGCCAGACTCCTGTGGGAGGCTTGTATGGTGCCCCTTCAGGGCGCCGTGCTCTCAGTGAGTGTTTGCAGCCACCCCAGGCCGCCTCTCCAAAACAAGCTAACAATTTAGTAGGCACCTGGCCTGCAGCGTCGGACAGTCCTTAGGTTAGCAAAGAGAGGAAAAGGTGAAGACAGAGTCTGGCTTGGCTGCGGTGAAAGCCATCTTGTCTTGCTCTCCTAGTCTCTGTCCCTTTGGGCAGGTCTACACTTACTTCCTGGTCCGGCCGTAAGCAATCGATCTTCTGGGATCGATTTATCGCGTCTTGTCTAGACGCGATAAATCGATCCCGGATCGATCCCGGAAGTGCTCGCCGTCGACGCCGGTACTCCAGCTCGGCGAGAGGAGTACGCGGCATCGACGGGGGAGCCTGCCTGCAGCGTCTGGACCCGCGGTAAGTTCGGACTAAGGTACTTCGAATTCAGCTACGTTAAAGCTGAATTTGCGTACCTTAGTTCGAAGTGGGGGGTGGCCTTTGTCCTTGGCCCCAAGTCTGTGGGTCTCTCTCCAAAGGCCATCTCTTAACCCAGGCACCTGACACCTTGTCCCTTGGTTCTCCAGCTGCGGCCTTTGCTCTGCTTCCCTGACGAGGGGTGGTGGGGGGGAAATCTCCTGCCTCTTGGTTGCTAGTTGTGAATGTTCTGGCCCTTGGGGTTCCCACTCTCTTTCTGGATCCTCCACTGATATGGGTCGGTCTCAGCCAGTCCTTAGATGACCCATTCATACCATCCCAGGCAGTTAGGTGACGCAACGCCTCATGTCCCCTGCTCTATCCCAAGAGTAGCTGTGTAACCGTCACAGTTCGTGCACAGCAATGCAAAGCACAGAGGGACACTGAGGCATGCATAGGCATCCTAAAATATTCCCAACATTCCCTCTTCATTACACCATGTGACAATCCCAATCTCAGGTACTCATGTGTGTCTGCTCCAAGGACAGTGCACACGTCATGCACATGACCTAAATACAGGTCTTTGTCCCCTGCTAGTGGTTGATCTACAAAAGAGGCTTGTGAGCTGACTATCACGCTACTAGGGGCTAGGTTGGGAGGTAGACGCTCATGCTTTCAGTGTGAGAGATCCTGGGTTCAAACCCCACTGATGATCCATGGTCGGCGGTCATGTCTCTCTCCCCCTCCCGAAAGGTGCCTGGTTCCGAATTGACATAGCTGCAGTGCAAATACAAGTGTAATGAAGACTTGGTTTTGGTGATACAAATTCTGCAATGGCGTTGCAAGCTGTAAGCTACCCTAATCTAAAGCAGACGTGTTGCCGCTTGCCTGTATTCTCCAGAGCTTTCTATACGCGTTTTGATGTTTAAATAAACATTTTACAATCGAAATGGCGTGTGCGCTTCTCTCCTAGGCATCACAGCCATGATTCTGAACACTGACTCTGCGCTGACGCTCTCTGAGCTGAGGCAAAGGCTAATTCATTTCTCCACCAAAAATCTTATCAATGAGGCTTGGTTTCCTGAAAACCAGAGGCTGGTCACGCCCAACAGAGTGGCAGGACTGCCCAGCAGACTCGTAGCCGGTAAGTCACGCATGCTCCATGGGGGAGATGCACAGCAAAGGGAGAGGCTCCAGGGGACAGCATTGCCTTGATGAGGTGGCTGAGATGTGCATGACTGAAATGACACCCACGTAAGGGCTGGAATTCTCCTCTGAGGATATGTCTACAGTGCAGTGAAAAACCCACAGGTGGCCTGTGCCAGCTGTTTAAATATGGTGTAGATGTGAGGGCTGCAGACCATCCACATTGCAATTAAACAGTCCCTTAGCACCAGCCCGAGTCAGCAGACATGGGCCAGCTGTGGGTTTTTAATTGCATTGTAGGCCTAAGGTAAGTTATCCCTAGTGACTTGGCCGGGCTGGATTTGTGCAAAGAAAGTTGCGTAGGGGTTGCCAGATGGCTGGTTTTCAACCATAAAGTCTAGTCAAAAAGGGGACCTGGCCGTATCCGGTCAGATGTACTGACTGGACACCAAAAATTCGGTTACTGCGGGCAGGGTGGCAGGTGAGACGCCAGGTCATCAACCCACACCAATCCCTGCTCAGCCAGGGCCGCCTCCTACCTGCATCTCATGGGCAGGCAGGCAGCAGGCTCCTCCTCAGGCTGCAGCTCCCATCCCTGCCCCAGAGCAAAGGGAGCCCAGCTGTGGGGGGGAGGGAGGAGGAAAGGATCAAGTGACTAGGAAGGGGGCAGTGGAAGAGCAGCGAGCAACCAGGGGGCGGGGCCTTGGGGGAATAGGCGGGGCAGGGGCAGGGCGAGACGGGGGGGTCCAGTTTTCAGAAGTTGCCAGGGAGTTTGTGCATGTCGAGGGCGCAGCGGGGCTTGCTCTCATTCTAAACCTCTTGCGGATCAGCGATATGCATAGGCGCCAACTTTCCCCAGCACCGGTGGGTACTCGTGCTCACTGGCCTTGCCCCGACTCCATCCTTTCCCTGCCCCGCCCTGCCCCCATTCCAGCCTCTCCCCCAAAGTCCCTGCCCCCAACTCCGCCCCCTCCCTGCCCCTATTGGACCTCATCCCCAAATCCCGGCCCCGCCTCTTCCCTGAGCGCGCCACGTTCCCGCTCCTCCCCTCTCTCCCAGCACTTGCTGCGCGAAACAGGTGTTTCGCGGCACAAGTGCTGGGAGCTAGGGGGAAAAAGCAGGCACGTGGCGCTCTCAGGGGAGGAGGCGGAGGTGAGCTGGGGCGGGGGGACAGGGCAGGGAGCTGCCGGTGGGTGCTGAGCACCCACCAATTTTTCCCCAGGGGTGCTCCAGCCCCGGAGCACCCACGGAGTCAGCGCCTGTGGTGATGCATGCTGCTTGGTGCGGAACCGAGCCCACTCGTTGCCATTTTACTCCCGTGAAGAAACGTGGCCCCTGGAGCATTCCGTGTGCTCCTGAGGACACAGCATTGACTGGAAGTCAACCTGCCGTGCGGGACTGACAACTGAGCCGTCCCTTTTCAGGTGAGCAGCTGTATTGCCGCTCCGTGTGGTCTGCCCAGTCCGGGTCGACGCGCTCTGCGACGGGCGTCGTGCGCTGCAGTGGGAATGAGGAGATGCTCAGCTGCTCAAGCTTCTCCACGAACGGCAAGCGGCGAGGAGAGCGTATCGAGGTGATGCTCCATCTGCGGGTGGTTTGGGGTGCTGCAGTTGACCCTCATGCATCTCATGTCCTGTTGAAATCTCTTAGGCCCAGTCCCTCAGAGGTACATAGGTGCCTGACTCCCTAAATACCTTAGAGCATCTAGGCCTCAGCCTGTAGGACCGAATAATTCATTGAGGGTCCCACCCATCAGGCCTTACACAGGCAAAACTTCCCAGCACTCCCGAGGCATTTTGTCTCTGTCAGGGCTGTCGGATTTGTCCCTTAGAAAATAGTGTGTGTGGGGAACAACCTCAAGGCTCCTGCAGCTCCCGTGAGCAGGGACTCGGCCCGTCGGAAACGTTGCCTTACAATGGTGCCTTCTGAATTGTAGGTTCATGGAGGCAGGAAGCAGTGTGTGGCTCACAATGCATTTGGCGGCCATGGTGTCTACGCGATAGCGAGGTGTTGCATATGGCCCAAAGCTGACTGCCAGATTCACACCCGCTCCCCGACTGCGGATGGTACTTCGACAACTGGAGTGGGCTGCTCCAAGGAGAACCACGTTTTGACAGGTACAGTAGGCTGTCTTGCTGATGACAACAAACGCCCTCTCTGCCTAGTCACCTATGCAACCAGAATAATCCTACTACATTCACTTGGGAAGTTCAGTTTAATATTCGTAAAGTGCTTGGAGGTTCTTGGATTAATTTATATCCGTGGTCTTATTTATGTGCTGTATGGGCTGGTTTGCTAGTTCCTGAACTAAGCAGCCAGCTGATGCCTTAGTCTATGTTTCCAGTACTTCATGTTCTCCTCGTATGGGAGATTGTGACACACACTCATTCCCTTAGCATGCTGACCGCTTCAGTGACTCAAAGCACCTCTCGCTGTTGTTTGTGGGTTCCAGTTCCTGGATTTTGGGTGGTTTGCAAAATGAATAATCTGTTAGCCCTGACGTTCAAAATTAAACACCCTACTTAGGTCACAAGTATAATTTTTGGGTCTTGTCTTACCCTCCAGAGTGTATTTGCCCAGGTATCACGATCGCCATGCTGGTTTGACTGGCATCCTCCACTCTGGAGCGGCCTCTGTTGGTGATATCTGAGAGCATTTCATACCAGGATTGAGGTGCATTGGCAGAGATGCCCCCCCCCCCCCCACCATTCCATGCTATTTTCTGCTTCATGTTTTTGAGCGAAACCGATTTCCCTGACAATTAATTGCTCATGAGAGCAGGCTTTGAGCATTCACCTTGAAGCGTTCTGTATTATTGGCAGGTTGTAGCTCCCATTCTCTTGCTGGAGAGTTTAGTGACAATGTCAGACCCGTTCTAAGGATGGAGACCGGACACCACCAATGCGTAGGTAGAACGGATGTGACCTTGCATACTTCCTGCTGCCACGCCCCCCGCATTGAATGCCAGGTGAAGGAACTCTCACCCGTGGGCTTCCAAGAAAAGGTACGGCAGAACTAATCACCGTAGGTATTTTCAGAATCCTTTTGCTAGCTGTCTATTGAAATCATTCTTACTACATTCGAATGGTTCTTTATCCCCGCCCCCCCATAAAGCTGCTTTACTTAGCATCACTCCAGTCACTGAAATAAATGGAGCTGTCCCTGCTTACCCCAGTTCTCAATCTGACCCATATTTATACTTCCCCACAAAGAGTGATTCCATCCCTCTTCCTGGTAGGTGGCCGTGTCCTGTGATGAAGGCTGGACTCTGACAGGATGCAATGCGTATTCCTGGGGTTCTGGCACCCTTGGTGCCTACGCCGTGGATGACACTTGCGTGGTAACGAGCGCTCTCGCTGGCAAAGGGGCAGCGGCCATCGCCATCTGCTGCAGAAGCAGACGTTTGGAAAATGACAAGCACTCTTCCAACTACAAGTGAGGACACTGCCCGTGGCCACAAGGCGCCCCTGCTGAGACGAAACTGACATCACACCCAAAAAAACCGCATTCCAAAACCATCACCTTTCCCGATTCCAGAGCTGAGGCCGCTACTCCCAGTTTGGTCAGGGCTGATTGTGATGGAATAAGAATCACTAATTACTTGCAGGTGGGAGACGTAACACATCTAAAATGCAAGGGTTGTTGGTGTCTGGAAATGCTCAATCCCAGCACCCTGAGGATGAGATTCTCCCCCCCCCTTCTTCCATAGGACCTCCTAATTTACCGCATATGCATTCTAGCAGTGCGACATTTGGCAAAAAGTCCTGCCCACCAGTTTGCAAGCATGTTTTTTCTATTACCAAGCAGCAAGGTTATAAGCTCAGTGTCAGTCAAGTGGTATGAGGGTGACCTAAGGAGGTGTATTTACTGCACCAGGTCAGCAAGCACCTTTATTGGTCTTGGCATGGTTGCTAGGTACCTTGGTTACCTCTCCAGCATTCCGTGGGTATTTGTGTTACCACCTCATCCTTTTTCTACACTCAGGGACAGATTCTCCCTCCTGCTATAGCCCCTGTGAGCCCCTTAGATTTGGCAAGGGGAGAATTCTCCTGGTTCAGGAACTGGTGTTGTGTGGCCCTCTCTACATCCCCTAGTGCAGAGAGCGATGGGTGGGGGTGAAGCTGTCAGGGCTGCCATTAAGGCAATTCTGGCTGGTATAGTCTCCCATAGACCGTTCAGCTGTCTCAGCCTTCGCAGCAGCAACAGTCAGGGTCCAAAACGTGCCTTAAAGCCAGTGTAGTCCCCCCCCCTCGGGCTCAGACTTATCCTCCCGGAAGTGTAGCCCAGGGCCCTCGCTCTCTGGTTTGCAGTTAGCCAAAAACTCCAGCAGGGATTTTAATTTTTTGTTTGTTTGTTTCTAGTAAAATCTCTTATTTTCCGATTGTTCTATAGCTTCTTTCCTCCGAGCAGAGCCCCAAGTGCCTTACCGACCCCGGCTCCAGCAGTCATGGCACTGAAACCTGCAAAGTGAAGGCCTCTGTGCGCAACAGAGCAGTGTGGGCAGTGCCATGGATTCCCCCGCCTGGCTGCCTCTGAGCTGCTGAGACAGGTGAGGTCACTGGGGAGGGAATTATTCCCCCCCCCCAGTGGAAAACCCACCAGAGAGGAATATCAGGGAGTTAGATTTGGCCCAGGCCTCCACTGGGTCTCCTAGTTGGCAGTCCTCCTTGGCCACACCATCCCCATGCCCTGATCTCTGTGTGCACGGAGGTTCTCTGTGCAGGTCCAGAGATTGTGCCTGAGGCCTTGTACCCTCTGTCTGGGGACTGTTTCCTTCATTAGCTGAGACCAACCACATGCGGGTCAGTTCTGATTATTTATGGGATACAGCCTCCTGTCCACTAGGAACTGGACTGAAACCATCACTTCACTTTCTCTAGGCCCCCCCGCCGGGATCAGCTGGTAACAACCAATACCCCAGTGATGAATGCAGTATGAATTCCTAGGAAGTACATTAAAGCTAATCTACATGATCTGTAGCTTAGCCAGGCTTGGTTTAAATCACTACAATCCCTGACCCCACAATGCATTGAGATTGTTTACGTAAACATTTATCGTACAAGAGTGATCTTTATGGTGTATTCATTTACATTGTCAGTTTGACAAAACCAGAATCTCTGTAACCAAATGCACTGTTGGTGTGGGCTTTTTTTCTTGTTTACGCCTCAGATTTCAACGAGACCCCTCAGCGCTAGCTCCTCTAGTTTGGCACTTTTTGCAGCTTTAGCTTTCCCCAAAGGTAGCCTAATAGTGTGGCAAATAGACCCCAGTTTACTCTGTCAAGCTTGCAACCTCTAGTTAACTGCTTGCTTAATCAGATTTTAATTTGTAAAGATAAGAGTTTTTGCTGCTTTGTTAGCTTTTTTTTTTTTTAAAAAGAGCAAAAGAAAGTTGAAGTATAAATGTCGACCTACTGTATTGCTTTAACTGGTCTCCTTTGGGGTCCTCCCCCCTGGGAAGTTTGTTTGAACGAACATGCTGTAATTCATTACCTGTTTTTTTTTTTTTTATTATAAAGAAAGCTTTCATAGTACTGTGGTTTTTACATTTGTATCTTGAAAATATTTATTCTGAGTTTTATAAACAGCACATTTTATAATGGTGTCTTTTTAAAATAAAAATATGTATGCCGCAGCTTGGAGTTCATCTGTATACTCAACTGTCTTAGTGCAACATGGCAGGAGATTAAATCTGGAGGTAAAGCATTGTGAAAGGGCATCCATCTCCCAGGGAACTTGCATGGTGCTAAACCATCCATGTTGCTTGAAGTTGACAGGAGAGGAGACAACTCAGGTGCACACGAGGTTAGCCCAAGTACAGGACAGTGAGCAGGAGTGCTGGGTCTACTAAGGTTTAGCTGGGCTGAAGCTGGGAGCGAGCCTCCCACCTGGTGTAGACAAACTTGTGCTAGCAGGGCTCAAGCCAGTGCACTAAAACCAGCAATGTGGATGTTCCAGCTTGGGCCGGAGCTCAGGCGAGCTTGGGCATCCAAACTTTCACCTCAGGCAGAATGGCCGCAGTGCTATTTTCAGTGCACTACCTGGAGCCTCTAGCGTGCCTCTGCCTAGTGGACCCTGAGTGACATGTTAGTCGTTCTGTACCTGTTACCCTCTCTTACAGGGTAGCATTACAGCTCCTCTTAGAGGTACTAGAAGGGCAAAATTCTCTACCCGCACCCTTCAACTACCTGTTAGCCCATGGGAAGAATCAATCACTTCTGCTAGAGGAACTAAGAGTGAAGCGATTCTACACATGTACCTACGATAAGCCAGACGGGTGAATAAAAAAATTTGACTGCATAAACCTCCTGTTGGTTTGTGTTAAATGAGGCCTTAGATGGAAAGTTATCAGTTAATAAATAGCACATTGTGTCATCCCTCTGATTAAATTCATTAAAGGCATCCACAGATTTGCTTCTATTCATAAGCTGCTTTTACCATATCATATCCATAATAAAGCTAACCTCTTAAGAACGTTTGAGCTATTGTCTCACATAGAAGTGTGGATGTAAACAATATCTGATAAGTGCTCTAATTTAGAAGTACTTGGAGTTTTCAGAAGGGAACAGTTGGGCTGTTTTAACAAGTAAAATGTTTCAACTTTAAACTGACTTGGATAGTCAGAGTGGATCTGACCATACACTCTCCTTAAGATATAGCCCACAAAGGAGCTGGGAAAATGATCAGTTTGAATTACAGTTGCCTTGGGTAGGATTTTCTGAGAAGTCAGTTATCTCAATTTGGTGTACTAAATAAAATACATCTAGCAGGACTTAAGCTGCACTTAAAGAAGGGTGGCTATAGTACAGAGCGCTATTGTAAGAAGACAGCTGCAGGTTATCTGCCACATGGGGCTAACAGTAGGGATGCAATGGGGTTGGGAAAGGTGGCGTCTATGATGTAGCATATCTCAAACTTCTACTTGAAGCACATGCAATGCAGTGTGCTCTGCAGGGGGAAAGAGAAGGTAGCAGCTACACCAGCTTGGCACTGAGTCACCTGGCATCTGCACTCAAGTTCTTTTCCCTTTGAACCCTAAACAAGGAATAAATCTCTTGCACTTACACCCCCCCCCCCCCCCCCGCCAGAAATGACAGGAATTAAGCTGAATCTGGTACTTTGTTCTGTCTAGCGTTAAGGCACAATTTCATCCACTGTAGAAGACAGATTAGTTTGACTAATACAGGTAAGTGGGCTAGCTATGGAACTGACCAATGTTGAAAGCCTGGGCTGTCATTGAGCACACCAAGCCTTGGTTATGCCACATCTGAACACAGTACAGGAAGATTTCATCCACAAAGCACCGCCCCAGGGAATTGCTTAATCATAAAGACATTAAAAGCAAGGATTGTTCGGCATAAAGGGGTTTAATTTGCTCAACTAAACAGCAAATAACCCATCTGAGCATTGTCATGTGATTAAAATGAAAGAAATCAAAAACACTGCAACAGATTAGTCTTATTACAACCTGAGAGGTTTCCAGCACTTACTCAGTTTCCTTACAGATATTAATCAGTTTTAATACAAGATTAGCCCCTGCCTACCTGTGCCAAAAGCACACCCCATGTTAGAGCTGTCAGGACTCTCAGCAGATTGTTGCAAAGATCCAAGTGTGTGTGCGCAATACTTTTGTTTTAAGCAAGCAAGGACAACCTGCTCGATTTTGAACTCAGGACATCTAAATCTGAGGAAAAATAGGAAACCTTTCCACTTCAACTTAAAACTACGTAAGTGAGAAGGCTGGAGGGCAGAAAACATTGCTGGTCAGTAGGATGCTCCTTAAAGAGCAGAAACAGATTTAATAAAAGCTCAAAAAAGGGTATGGAAAATTATGTGCACTTTACTGTGCTCATTGGAAGGTTTCACGGCTTACCCAAGGAGATCAAAATTGGTTTTCCTAAATGATAGGGAGAGCAGTGAAGAATTGCCAGAGAGATGCCTGAACAACAAAACAGTAGCAACAGGGCCAGTTCTCTCTTTAGTGGCATAACTGCTAACAGCAGCATGACCCCTAGCAAATCAGTATTTTCTACTACCCTGAGGCATGCTAGGGCACTTCAGAGCCCTCTGACATCTTCCAATATGGTGTCTGCTGCTTCGTGGTTGATACATGAGCAAAGTGCATCGCTCCATTTTGTGAAGGGGTGAGATAAGAGAAAGCTCTCACAATGCTTAAGCCCCTGAGAAGTGTGGCGTAATAGCTTGCTTGGAGATCCAGATAGTCAGCGGTTAAAGCACCAGTATATTTCACACTAGTGTATTGTCTTAAGGTTTTGGACTCCTGCTACCAAGTAATTAACATGATAGGGGGCAGCCTTATCATGCTTGAAGATTAGTAGTTTCTTCTCAACAGTGCAGAGGTGCTTTGCTTTTACTTTGCTGATTAAAACACTCATCCACAGGATGCAGGGAGCAGGTATCTGTCAGGAAGGGTTTTGTTTCATTAAGAAATGTAGAGTTGCGTCTTACATACCTGTTTGAAGCTATTGTGTCTTTTCTTTCTACAAACAGGAAGACTGGGCACATATAACAACCAGTACGATGTCGTTTTGTTTCCTGCTTTTCATACAAGTTCTTTCTTTGAACCAGCATAACTGGAGTACGCAGAATCTCACTGTTTTATGCATCATGCACAAACTGAAGTCAGTATCAGTGCAAAGTCTGGCCCTCAGGCAACTTCCAGCTAATCCTACTATGTGACAAGCAAAATATTCAGAGAGCTTAACCAGTCTAATCAAGTGATTTTATTCTGCTGTAAGAAAGCAGGGTGGAGTAGTGCAGATGGCTATTACACCTGTCTATTCTTGTGCTTGCAGACAGCCAGGCTATAAGGGTGTACAATAGAATAGCGTTGAAAGTAATTCACCTCTTTCAAATTAGATGATGTCATCTTGTCCCGGGGCTGTCAAAAAAAAGTGTATCAGGATAATAATCTATCGCTCATTACCTGAAGGATTGGCTATGGGAGAGTTCAAGGTAAGAGGATCAACAACATGACAGCACAGCTTTATGAACAATCTAAAGACTACACTAGTTTTCTGTGAAAGGAATAACTTTATTCCATTGACCAGGATTCCCAAGACTGTTCATCAGGACTGCCTATTATTTTTTCCAGTGCCAATGTCTATGCATTAGTTGGACAAATCTATCCCCGAGAGCACATAGGCAGGCTATGGCTGCTCGCTTACTGAACATATTGTAAGACGTATAAAAACATTTTCATCCAAAAGATTGGCAGTAAAAATTACAACATAGAAACACGTCACAATGTACACAAAAAAAGCTACTTTTGTCAAACTATATTTTTAAAAAAATCATCTTCAGCAGGTTCAAGTGACAGCAGCTGGAAACCAAAGTATTGAAAATTATAGCCACTGATTTTGTACAAGCATGAGCAGAACCATGAAAAGTTTGTATTGATGTGGAACATACAGTGGTGATCTGAGCCATCTTGGTGCAGTTTTGCAAGCGATGCTACTTTGGCCTGCAGTAACAGAGGGCGTAGTTTCCATAGGAAATAATAGGGATTTGAAGTGACAATTGATGCTGGCCCCAAGGAACAACAATGACATCACATCACTACTGTATATTGACTATTTCTGAGATGATTTATGACCTGTTATGAAGTAATAGGGAAGGTGGGGAAAGAGGTGTCAGTGAGAAATGAATTATTTATTCAAAATTAATTTAAAACATCACATTTAAAATTTCCCAGCATGTTATCAGAAACATTTATAAAATCTGCTAACTCTGCCATGTTTCAATGATGACATTGTTTTGAAAAAAAGATCCACTACAATGCCATCCTTATTTTGAACAGGCAGTTTCTGACATGGGTTCTCTAAGCTGCAATAAGTTATAGAGCTGTACAACGGAAATCCTATTGGATGGTTGCTTCAACAATGAAATGACGGGTTAATTTCAAGATTAGTGCACAATAGTGAAAAGCCATCTGCCAGTTCGTGTTTTGACAACAGTACATAAAAGTAAAAAGAAAAAAGGCACTTTTTGGCTGGTTGTGCCTTTGACTTGGCAAATGTATCCATTTTGGAGGTACGCAGGCACTCCTTAAGAATTCCCCCATTTCTGTGCATTTTGTTTTTTTTAAAGTAAGGCAGAATCCATAAATAAAGGCAAAAGCAGTGCAGACAATGTGACAAACTGAAAATGCAAAATGTACAAATATGAAAACTCAATTGGCACAAAAGAAGCTAGTATCCCGAGCTACTAGAAATGACTGAATTGCATTCAGCATGGAAAACAAAACTCTGCTCATGTATTTCAACTGGTTTCCAGTTATTTATGAGCCAATAAACCTAGCTGTGGTATTTTAAATGTTGCCTGGTCAAGTGAAAATACAAAGCCAAATCACTCTTTCCCTGCATTAAAATTATTATAAAATCCACACAAAAATGTCTCCAACTCACTCAAGGAATTATTCATCATATACAACCAATACCAACTTTCTCAGTAACTTCAAAGCATAAGCAAATGATTGCAGATCACATGATTAAGACTACAGTTTATTCAATATGTCTCCAAGTCTTAAAGAGATGATTTAATGGAGTCAAACTGCAACAATTCAATCTTAAAGTGCTTTTTTTCTTTTTAAACATTAAACTTTTTTTTTTAAATCCACCTATGTCATTTCATACACACCTGTTACTAGAGAAAACAAAGCTTTTTTATTGCTCTTCCCAATTTGACATCAGAAGGTTATCAGAAAAAGCTCACCAATTCCAGAGTTCTTGTGCCAAAGTCATTCTATAAGGACTCACAATCTTTCAGAGCTCTCTCAGTGACCCCTCTGTCAGGCGCTATACAAACCAGCGGGGAGACATATTAAATACAAAGGTCCTTGTGTAGACTGATTCTTAAACTAATATTTTACAATGTAAATGTAAGTCATCACACATCTTTACATAATTTTGAATATTCCTATTCAATATTATCAGAAAGATTAAAAATTTGCCCTCCATACCTAAAGGCAGACTGATTTTTTTTCTGTATAAAACCCAAAAGAATCTTTTTTTTGCAGCATCACAGAAAAAGCAACAGTTTTACATTCACTCATTTAATGTTCACATAATAAAAATTTCAACCACTAGCTTTTTTTGTATTTGATAAAATCTTCTTGACAAACTTTTATCCTGTCTGGACAATCACATTAGCTACCGCAGGAGTTCTTTGCAGCATTAAAGTTCCTAAACCTCCACAGATGAAGAATGCTTTTAACTCTGGAGGAAACAAACTTCTTCAGGTTTGCCACAGATTCTTATAAAGCATTCTCTCTCCAGACTCCTCTGAAGGTATAAGCGATGGGACTCCAGTTTCAAAAAGGTGCCAGGCATTAAATATTTCAGTTTAACTCTTGCTCTTGAGTTCGTAGATATCTTCTAAGGGTCAACGTCGTCAAGGTCACTTTTAGGCTCACCAATCATCATGGGAGACTCCGAGCCCTTTCAACACACAAAAATAATGATGGTAGTACACACACTGTTCTTTAAAAGATATACAGTGAAACGTTAGCACCCTGATTGCAGTCAGGGTTATTTTGTCTGTATCACATCTTTAAAATGCAGTCAGTAGGTAAAGTATGCAGCCCAGGGAATTCTTCGTATGAAGCCCACTGCTTTAATCATTCATAATGAATTCTTAACATGAGAGAGGATTATTATTATTATTTTATTTACCTGCTGTAGATACCTGTCTCCATTCTCATTGGCTGGACTACTCTCTGATCCATTACTGCTTCCTGATTGATCTCTCTCATTCAACAGGGCTGTGGCATATGCCAGCGTGTCCTAGGGTAGAATAGAAATTCAGGAGGTTAGATGCGCCATATACCCCATTCATTCAATGATCGTAATTAAAAACTCAACATCTGCCAATATTTATCACATGCATGTTTGGCAGGAAGTAACTGAGGTAACCACGTGGATTCACTTAAGGGTGCCCACTGTAGCCAGGAACAGACCTAAGATCCAACCTCCACAGGAAGAATGCACTTAAGTACACCTGTCTATAGTAAAATGCCAAGAAAATGGCCACTCAGTGAGGAGTAGGAAGGGGAAATGAAAACAACACTACCTCTTGTGATTATGACACGTACCTGTGCTGAAATAGTGCGCTGGAAGGTTTTTGCAGTGGATGTTTCATTGGACACATTACTCTGTGGAGCCCAATAGTGTTCGGACATCTAAATAAAAACCAAAGTAAAAATTAACCCTGAGCAGCAGAAACACATTACATGCCTAAGGCCTTGCTTGTATATTCCACAGCAGGATGGGCCAAAAGTCTGTGGCAAGGTTCCCCAAATCTGTGGCATACCTGTGCAGCATACTGGAGAGCCTGTGTCAGCATCACTGAAACATTCTTATTTAATTCATTAAAAGGCTCCAAACCCAAGATGTATAATATCAGTACAATAACACTGTTCTATTTTTATAGCAAATTTAATTGCATGCCTGTTACCACGTTTTCAATTTTCTGTATGGTGCAGTTTTTGCACTGACAATACAACTGCCTTGTAAAAGCGGTCATGGAAAAAGATGGAGAGTCTCTGATTCTGGAACTGCAATGATACCCCATGCAGTGCTCGCAGAGAGACCGTGGCCTAATCTGGACTGCAGAAGCAGAACATGGACTGGTTCTACTGAACTTCACACTTAAGCGTCTTTGAGTACTGGAGAGCAGTTACCGGGCCTGCATTAGCTGGGAGCAAATGGGAACTAGAGTTCCTAGCCATGGCAGTGGGAATTGAGAGGACAGTGGTGTCTGTTTAATGCAGACATTTTTCTGTGTTGAACCGCAATGGGTTGCAAGAAATCTCCGGTGGAAGGTGGCTCCCTGCACCAGCATGCTGGCAAGGGAAGGTTTCCATACTGGATTTTCTATGTTGAACTTCAGCCTCTGAAAGCTTCCAAAGCTGGTTTTCCTCATGGGGAGGGACATTAGTCATGGGGATCATCACTGATTTAAAAAAATATTCTGATTTATAAAAACTATGTACGAGTTGTCTTTACTGGTACCTATGTGTACATTTGTGTGTACACAAACCTTTCTATTTTAAAGTAAGGAGCCAAATAAAGTGACTTTTCCAAATGTATCCATTTAGCCATGTCATAATAATACTTGTGATTCCAGGAAAAACTTGCACTCTGTCATAATAATGATCACAGAAACCAAGGTGAAATTCATGCCTATTCCAAAAATACAGCAAGGGGAGATTTGAGCTTATAATTAGAGCTGGGCGAATGACTGATGTTTCATTTTGGCCAGCAAACCCAAACAAATCAGGGACAACACCCAGGGCAGTTCAGAAAATGTTTTGATTTTCCTGATTCGGGAAGAAAAGATCTGAATCCACATCTACCTACCTACCTACCACGTGAGTGTCTCAATCACCAGGCAACAGTCTCTCTCACTCTCTCTTTAGTCCAATGAATATTTATAGATTTACAAAAAGTGGAACTGTGGAGATTGACAACAGAATAGCCTAGAGCTCATTGGTTAGGGCACTCACCTGCTCAAATGAATATTTACGTAGTTATACAAAATGGAAACCTTCAACAGGAGAGACAGAGCAATCTACACAGAGTAGCCTAGAGCCTGATGGCTAGGCTGCTTACCTGGGAGGGAGGGAGTTCTGTGTTCAAGTCCCTGTTCCAGATCAGGGATTCACACGTGGGTCTCCCACATCCCAGGCAAGTGTCCTAACTACTGGAGTAACAGTTATAAATGGAAGAACAGACAGACAGTTTTCTGAAGCTGACTGTGAAAACCTTTCCCCAGCCTAAACTATCAGGGGAAATTCGTGAATAGTTTTGGGTCAACAAAAATTAAATTAAAACAAAATTCACATAGATCAACTTATAATAGAAGTCTGGCTGCAGATGTAACAAGGAAGAGAAGACAGTCTCTCCATAATATTGCCCCAGCCAAATTACCTTCTTCTGTAGCCACTGTACAGCCCAGCTCCAATGATGAGAATTCTCCTTGAAATAATCTTTAGCAGCAGGGCACCTTGGAAATCGAGAGCATATTTATTATCCACAATAAAGGCAATCCTTTCTGTTAAATCTGAAATTCAAAGTCTGCTCTTCCTTCACACACATTACAAGAACCAAGTCAGTCACTGTCTTCTCTACATGTCATTATTGCAAACATGTTTTATTTTTTTGAAGACAATGCTATAATAAATTAACTGGCTTAGTGATAGTAAAAAATGTATATTAGATATACACAAATAAAGTTGAATGAAATTTACATCAGATAGTCCATTACGTAAGTAAGTTAAAGGTGAACCAAGAGCATATATTTTAAACCTTTAATTATTAACAGAATACATGATTAGATTTAAAAACAAACATTTTGAAATGAAAGTTCTGAAATCCTTCCTAATATTTATCTGCCAGAAACCTGCATTTCGCATGCAAGAATTGACAATTGCCTTAAACACTACAGAATGCAGCTCTCCTACTTTGGCTTTAGATGTTGGTATGATCTGTGGCAGGAGAAATCCAACTCAGCGACTAGTAGATTTAAAAATACCCCACACACAATTTCAATCCATCTCAAGGGAACCTAGCATCTCATTTTCAAGAGATCCAGAAAACTTCTAAGTAGACTTCAAGAGCAGGCCTTTGAACTTCAACTGCATTACAGTAACCCAGCCTACAGGTGACCAAGGTGTAGGTAACAACATCCATATTAGCAACAGGGAGGTTTGCGACAGGCTGAAAATTTGTGAGGTTGTTACTATGGAGAGTTTAACATGAACTTTTCACTTTCTTTTACCATTACTTACTTCTGAGCAAGAGTAACAAGGAACTTGACACACTGATAGCAACGACTGCTGTCCACATGGTTACTATGGTGCATCAAGGCTGGAATGAGGGGGAAAAAAAAAAGTTACCTACCTTTTTGTAACTGTTGTTCTTTGAGATGTGTTGCTCATGTCATTCCATTCTAGGTGTGTGCGCGCCCACATGCATGGTCAGAGATTTTTGCCTCAGCTGTATCTGAAGGGCCAGCTGTGGCGCCCTCTTGAGTGCCACGCTCATGCATCAGTATGGAGTATCAGGGGAGGCATGTCCACACGGCTCTGGAGGGACAGGGCGGCCCGAACTGGGTCCTTTGCCCGATGGCCTTTCTAGCCCAGTGCCGAGGAGCCGTGCTTCTTTGTTTTCTTTCTGGGCACCGGAGACGGGGAGCAGTGCTGGGTGGAGCCTGGTGCTGGGGGTGTGCTGCTCACTGAGGCCAAGGTACTAGGCGAGTCTTAGCGGGATGGCTCGGAAGTCGGACAATGGACAGCCTCCATGAGGAGAGCCCGGAAATGAATATCCTGCTCCGAGTCCTGGGTCAAAATTTTTTACAAATATGACACTTCTTCACATGCGATTCCCCCAAGCACTTGAGGCAGCTGCTGTGGGGGGTCACTTACAGGCATAGGCCTGTTACAGTCCGCACAGGGCTTAAACCCGGGAGACTGGGGCATGCCCTGCCTGGAGCGAAGTTCCCGTTGGGACTCTAACTTCTAACTCCTAACAACATTTAACAACTACTTAACACTAACAACTATAAACAAACGATTTACAAGGCCCTAAGGCTCTAAGTCAGAAGAAACGAAATCGCTAGCCCTTGCTATGCAAGGAGCTCCGACTAACCACCACGGGTGGTAAGAAGGAACTGAGAGGACGTAGGGCTGGCGGGGCCTGATATACCGGTGCATGAGCATGGCACTCAAGGGGGCACCCACAGCTGGTCCTATGGATACCGCCAAGGCAAAAATTCCCAACAACTGCGAACGTGGGCACAGGCCCACCTAGAATGGAATTGACATGAGCAAGCACTCGAAGAACAGAAATATTTAAAACATAATTCACACACAGTTTTGTGATACAAACAGCTACAAATTGGATTGAAAATATCAGGCTAAAGGAAAAAATTCTGGCATTCTATCATTTAATTTTATTAGAGCTTTCAGAAATGTTAGACATTTATAAAATATTCATGCTAACAGTACTAATTTTGCTCAAGATTCTCTTACAGTGTATCTGAACCCTCCTTTCTGTCTAATCTAGATCAAAGTAAGACTTCAGGCAATTATTTTATGCACTGTACCTGGATTTCAAACAGCAGTTTACAGACAAGCTGTAAATCTCTGGTAATACTGTTACCTTCCTCCTATCCATCCTACTATAGATTTTTACATGGTTCCATCTACTAGGAAGCAAATTAACAATCAAAGCCAGGATAAAGGACCCAGCTCACCAACTTTCAACTGGAGCTAAAACTTCTAAAGCAATTATCAGAGGGGTAGCTGTGTTAGTCTGTATCCACAACAACGTGGAGTCTGGTGGCACCTTAAAAACTAACAGATTTATTTGGGCATAAAGCTTTTGTGGGTAAAAACCCACTTCTTCGGATCCGTGAAGTTTTTTTACCCACAAAAGCTTTTTTACCCATGAAAGCTTATGCCCAAATAAATGTTAGTCTTTAAGGTGCCACCGGACTCCTTGTTGTTTTTCTAAAGCAATGTCTAACTCCTCAATATATAAATGAAAGCAAAATTCATCACCCAGGAACCCCTAAATGGAGGATGAGCAAGCCTACAATAAGCCATTACAAGTCAGTAATTTTCCTATGTTATTAAGTTTCTTGTCTCTGCATCCTACAATGGAGTCAGGGTGGATAAAAATAGGTTAAATTTTTTTTAAAAAATCAGATTTTGTTGAATTAAATAAAATACATTTTTCTTTAAAATAACCATTTAAAATTGAATTTGAAATTATGATAACTAGTAGTTCTGCATCCTCTCACACCTAGTTTTTATTCAGAAATTGGAAGAGGAAAACAAGCTTTCCTGCTTTTTCAACTCCCAACTGGTTTCTTAACTCTGAATGAACGAGTCACTGAATTGAACTAGCTGAAAAAGCTGCAATGAAGAAAATAGTCTCTCTGCACCTACAAATAGCTAACAAAAGCTGGTTTAGCACTTCAATAAACTGTTCCAGTAGCTTCCACCAGTTCAGTGGTTTAATGTAAAGGATTTTAATGATGATTGTAAGTTAGGCCGTAACATAGGTTCTAAAGTATGAAGGACATGGGGACCAGAAACAGCCATTTCAATTCCCTAACCACAGATACTTATATTGTTTAATAAATCAGTTGGTTTTAAATGCAAAACATTGTTACTTGATTTTTTTCTTATGCATCAGCACATAAGATTGTTTAGTAGTTAAATAAAACTATTAAAATTTTTTTTTTGGAGCATTTAAAGTCCAATTTTCATCCAGTTTGACACAAATCCTGAATTAAAGAATCAAGTAAATAAAACGTGTTAGTCACATTTTCTAACATAATAAATGTAAAAAATATGAATCTGAATAAATGTATTTAAGCTCTATACTTGCTTAAATTTAAATATATGTATATAGATATAGCATATCCCCTTGGCTAGCTAAAGAAATACCAAATTTAGTATACAGGCTATATTTAGTTGCAAATCAGCATGTTTTAATGGTTGCCAACTGATGATTTAAATCTACCCTGAGCAGAGGTTGCAAGAAAGGATTCCAGGATCTGCCAGAAGCGGACTTGTTACCCAAAGGTTGTCTTGTATATGGCTTTGTGGTCTTAATAATAGTAGAGAGCACAGTAATGAAGTCTGTAAAGTATCTGAACAGTTTCTAGGAATTCCAGGTTTAACTTAATTATCCTCATACCAACAGTAGGATCTTGTCCATGTGGCCAAGGACAGTAAGATTTCATGACAAATGAAGTATGAAAGACACCATGAGGGGGAATGATGTTCAAACTCACACCTGAGAAGAAGGGACAGCCCCGCAGCTGTTAAGGTACAAGATCCTTGAACAAATTTTCCTCGACATCCAGACAGAAAAGCTGCACCACCCTTGGAGAATCCTACTTACAAAACCCACAGTGGTAGAAGATTTTCTTCCCACAGTTTCCAAGAGCTCTGTGGCAAAGTAGTCCATGTGGGTGGGGAAGGGCTCAGCAACTTGCTGACTGGAGAGAACTCTTGGTAATACCATTATTAGAAGGGGACAGCAGCTCACATTAGAACCAAATCCTGGGATGAGGCTGTATGTGTGTGTGTCATATCCCATATAGTAAGAGAAGGTTCTATCATTCCATACGAGATTAGGGCTGCTGCCTCCCCTCCCCCAAACTTTACCTTCCAGGTCAGAGAAGCTTTGGGGGAAAAGAACCTTGACTCATGGAGTAGGGGGGGGGGGGGGGGGAAAGGCTTAGCTATGGAGAGCCTGCATTCGGATACCAGCCCTCTGATTCAGCAGGATCAGAGCACCTGGAGATGACCTAAGGCCTGAATACAGGCTTACACACTTTTAAAGGCAGGATGCATGCATCCAGTCCTTGGTAGGATTACTGAATCAGAACAGGAGTCACCACATTCATAAGGGAGGAAGACTGGAGGAGGCAGCAAAAATACTAAGATGTGTAAGGAGGAGACTCTTTCGAGGAGTCTGTTTTGCAACTGGGTTGAAAGTCAACCAGCAAACTGAGAGAAATTCCCATCTCTTCCACTTACTTCACATTTTCTTCACATCTTTTTTTCCCCCTAGGGAAAGGCCAAAAATGTTAATATTAGTATATAGGTTGCTTCCTATATACTAACCGCTTTTCCTCCTGGTCTCCAGTGCAAGGACTACATTGCAGAATGGGGCTGGGGAGAGAACCTTTATGACAATATTGTATATTTGTGTGTACACCCGCCCCCCCAATAGTTTGGGCCTGATCTGAACTCTGAATGGCCTTCCCCGACGTACATGCGCTCCATCCCTCTATCAGCTTAATGATTTGTTTTGTTTGGGAGAAATAAGAGTCCATTTCCTCCCGTCTATCACCATGATATTCTCATGCTGTTTTTGGATAATATGTGAAATCAATTTCATTAAGAGGTTCTTCAGTTCAGCAAGATATAAAAACCAATAGGTTATCTGGACATTTGTCAAAGGAAAGCATTACCACATTTCACACAATAGGCCTACTTGCCTAGCAATCCATTTTCAGTTTCAAATGCAAATTTGACCCTCTCTACTTGTAAAGGGTCTTCAATAACCTGTGAAGAAAAGAAAAAAAAAAAAGGTTGGTAGAACTTAGTGTTACGTGAGAGGTACTTGCAAGGTGGTCTCCATTATAACCATGGTCTCAGGTTCTTCAGATTTTTGTGTTATAAATCATAGAATTGTAGGACTGGAAGGGACCTCGGGAGGTCTTCTAGTCCAGTTGCCTGTACTCAAGATAGGACTAAGTACTATCTAGACGAGGGGTGGGCAAATTTTTTGGCTTGAGGGCCGCATCGGGTTTTGGAAATTGTATGGAGCGCCGGTTAGGGGAGGGGGTTGTGGCCCGGCCCCCACCCACTATCTGCCCCCCCCCCCCCGGACTCCTGCCCCATCCAACCCCCCCGTTCCCTGACGGCCCCCCCCGGAACTCCTGGCCCATCTACCCCCCTCCCCCTGACTGCCCCCCGCTGGCCCATCCATCCCCCCCTCATTCCTGACTGCCCCCCCGACCCCTGCCCCATCCAACCATCCCTTCTCCCTGTCCCCTGAGTGCCCCCTGAAACCCCTGCCCCTGACTGCCTCCCACCGCCCCATCCAACCCCATCTCTCATTCCTGACTGCCCCCCCCAGGGACCCCACCCCCATTCAAGCCCCCCTGTTCCCTGCCCACCCCAACCCCTATCCACACCTGTGCCCCTGACCACCCCCCCGAACTGCCCTGCCCACTATCCAACCCCCCCGCTCCCTGCCCCCTTACTGCACTGCCTGGAGCACCAGTGGCTGGCAGCGCTATGCTGTCACCACCGCGCAGCACAGAGCACCGGATCCAGGCCGGGCTCTGCAGCTGTGCTGTCCCAGAAGCTCGTAGCCCTGCTGCCCAGAGCACTGTGCTGGCGGCGGAGCAAGCGGAGGCTGTGGGGGAGGGGGAACAGCAGGGGAGGGGCTGGGGGTAGCCTCCCGGGCCAGGAGCTCAGGGGCCGGGCTGGATGTGGCCCGTGGGGTGTAGTTTGCCCACCTCTGATCTAGACCATCCCTGACAGGTGATGGTCTAACCTGCTCTTAAAAATCTCCAACAGAGATTCCACAACCTCCCTAGGCAATTTATTCCACTGCTTAACTACCCTGACAGTTAAGAAGTTTTTCCTAATGTCCAACCTAAACCTCCCTTGCTGCAGTTTAAGCCCATTGCTTCTTGTCCTATCCTCAGAGGTTAAGAAAAACAATTCTTTTCCCTCCTCCTGTAACAACCTTTTATGTACTTGAAAACGGTTATCATGATCCCCTCAGTCTTCTCCAGACTAAACACACCCATTTTTTCAATCTTCCCTCACAGGTCATGTTTTCTAGACATTTAAATAATTTTTGTTGCTCTTCTCTGGACTCTCTCCAATGTGTCCACATCTTTTCTGAAACGCGGGCACACAGAACTGGACACAATACTCCAGCTGAGGCCTAATCAATGTGGAGTACAGCAGAAGAATTACTTCTTGTGTCCTGTTTACAACACTCCTGCTAATACATCCCAGAATGACGTTTGCTTTTTTTTTTGCATCAGTGTTACACTGTTGATTCAAATTTAGCTTGTGATCCACTATGACCCCCGATCTCTTTCCGCAGTGCTCCTTCATAGGCAGTCATTTCCCATTTTGTATGTGTGCAATTGACTGTTCCTTCCTAAATGGAGTACTTTGCATTTGTTCTTATTGAATTTCATCCCATTTACTTCAGAACATTTCTCCAGTTTGTCCAGATCATTCTGAATTTTAATCCTATCCTCTAAAGCACTTGCAACTCCTCCTAGCTTGGTATTGTCTGCAAACTTAATAAGTGTACTCTCTATGCCATTATCTAAATCACTGATGAAGATACGGAACAGAACTGGACCTAAATCTGATCTCTGCGGGACCCCACTCATTATACCCTTCCAGCTTGACTGTGAACCACTGATAACTACTCTCTGGGAATGGTTTTCCAACCAGTTATGCACCCACTTTATAGTAGCTCCATCTAGGCTGTATTTCCCTAATTTGTTTATGAGAGGGTCATGAAAGACAGCATCAATAGCTTTATTAAAATAAAGATATACCACATCTACTGCTTTCCCATACCGCCACCCCCATCCACAAGGTTTGTTATCCTGTCAAAGGGCTTGTCTACACTGGGACATTGTCGACAAAACTTTTGTCTTTCACAGGCACTTAAAAAAGCCTCCCCCCGCAAAAGACAAAAGTTTTGCCGACGCAAGTGGCAGTGTGAATGCGGCTTTGTCGGCAGGAGCGCTCTCCTGCCGACAAAGCTAATGTCACTCGCGGGGCTGGAAGTATTTTGTCAGCAAAAGTGCCGACAAAGTACCGAAAAAGAGCGTTTATACATGCTGACTTTTAGCGACAGCTGTGTGGTGTAGACAAGCCCAAAGAAAACTATCAGGTTGGTTTGATATGATTTGTTCTTGACAAATCCATACTGACAGCTACCTATCACATTATACAAACATCACACTAGGTGTTTGCAAACTGACTGCTTAATTATTTGCTCCATTATATTTCCAGGTGCTTTCCAAGAACTTAAGATGACTAGTCTATAATTACCTGGGTCGTCCTTATTCCCCTTTTTATAGGTTGGCACTATATTTGCTCTTTTCCAGTCCTCTGGAATCTCTCCTGTCTTCCATGACTTTTTAAAGATAATCGCTAATGGCTCAGTTCCTTGAGTATCCAAGGATGTATTTCATCAGGCCCTGGTGACTTGAAGACATCTAACTTGTCTAGATATTTTTTAACTTGTTCTTTCCCTATTTTAGCTTTTGATTCTACTTCATTTTCACTAGCATTCATTAACTTAGATGTCTAAGTGCTACTAAACTTTTTGGTGAAAAACAAACAAAAAGTCATTTAATACTTCTGCCATTTCCACATTTTGTTATTGTTCCCCTTCCCCCGCCTCCACTGATTAACGGGCCTATCCTATCTTTGGTCTTCCTCTTGCGTCTAATGTATTTGTAGAATGTTTTCTCATTACCCTTTATGTCTCTAATTTAATCTTGTTAGGTGCCTTGGCCTTTCTAATTTTGTCCCTACATTCTTGTGTTATTTGTTTATATTCATCCTTTGTAATCTGACCTAGTTTCCACTTTTTGTAGGACTCTGATTTTCAAATCATTGAAGATCTCCTGGTTAAGCCAGGATGGTCTCTTACCATACTTCCTCTCTTTCCCATGCTGTGGGCTAGTTTGCTCTTGTGCCCTTAATAATGTCTTTTTGAAAAACTGTTAACTCTCTTGAACTGTTTTTCCCCTTAGACTTGCTTCCCATAGGATCTTACCTACCAACTTCCTGAATTTGGTAAAGTCTGCCTTCTTGAAAGCCATTAAATTTACTGTGCTGTTTTTCCTCCTACCATTCCTTAGAATCATGAACCCGATTCTCTTCAGGTCCAAAATGAAAAAACAAGACTTGTAGCATTTCACTGACTATTGCAATACTGAGTAAGTAACACAGCATACAATAGACTAAAACCCTCAGCTGAAAGGAGGAAAGATTACAGGATGTGTGTGTCAGAACTGTGACCACCATAATAATGCCTTCCTTCAGTTAGGTATTTAAACGTAATCCAGCCTGCTTGGGCGGTGTTTCATATACAAGTCTTTACTCTTCACTTACCAATATCTCATGAAGTAACTGGAATATGTTCTTCAGTTCATGAGGGGGGGCAGTTTCCAGCTGGTTCTGTATGTTAGAAATACAAAATTCATCGGATGGTAGAATACACACCAGCAAAAATTTGATATAATTCAGTAATCGTTCAAAATATACCAGATATTTAACATTCCTTGTTTGTAGTTTACAAAAAACTGTTAGAACTATTGATTTGAACCTTAAATCTTAAAGGAAACTCCAAGGAGCGTACAGACTATACTTAAGATCCCCCAAAAATATTTAAAGCCCTTGGAACACAACCGTAAGTTCAAAGCCTGGAACAGACCATACGCTGAAAATCTACTTTGATTAGCTTTGTACCTTGATGAAATGTAGCACGGTGAAGGAAAAGTGCTCATTACAAAAGCAGCAGTACACCACCATCTCGATGAGAACTGACAATGATCCAGTTAGCTCCCGTAACGCATGCATCACCTAATGGAGAGATACATATATCATTTCAACACAGCTATAGTGTTACTCTTAAAAGCTATAGTGTTATGGGATTTTTTTAGTATCCTTCAGGGATGTAATTTTGCTTCCTACTCCACGGTGGCCAGGTCAGTCCACCCCCAATAGCATTCCATAACATTGCTGCTTTCCATCTCTGCTAAACTTGCCTTCAACAAGAATTTGGCTTGCAGCCCACTTATGAGCTATGTTATTGAAATTTTCCAGTGTAAAAAGGCTGAGTTGATATTTTCTGATGTGTGTTCCAAAGGCTAAAATGTTTGTTTTATTTCTCAAGTGTAGTGGTATTTCAAAGAACCAACATAACACCAGCTTTTAAACACACAAGTTGTGGAGACATTTAGCACAATAGCTACCTCCAGTAAGTAAGGCTTCCCCTCAGACAGGAACAACAAGGTTTCCACTTCTTCATGGAGGGACAGAAGTGGACCTGAGGCAGTGATGCTAAGAGGTGGATGCTGTTTAAAGACACCAGGAGCTAAAAGAAAAACAGAACACACAACACACGGATATAACACTGTTCTGCACTTCAAAAACCATCATCATTTCTGTGACAACGTTGGGTTTGCTGCGATCTCTGTTGACAGCAAATAGTTTCCACGAACCTTTATCTCAAGTGCTGCACCACATACAATACGCGTCACCACACAATCACTTGAGCACAGAAAATTAACCATTTATTACGTTGTCAGCATCCTAGTGACAACTTAATAAAGTGCTAAAAGACCACAGCAAACGAGTTTACTTACATACATTAACCTTGGATACTTTTATCTCAAGTTTTAACACAATCACTACCACCACATTCAAGTGTTACAACAGAACTTAGCACCTTTCTAGTACTTTAAAACCTCAACCCCATCGCAGAGTTTGGCAAATTTAACAATTCTGTTCAGTACTGAAACTTTTCTTTCAAATGAGGGAGGGGATGTCTCTAAAGTCCCACTTCAAGCACTGAGGATCCCAACTTTTGTCTTTTTATCCCTTCCACAGCACTTAGTTTAACAGGGGTGTCTTTCCAGCGGCAGATGGCTGGATACTTAACTGCTTATTTAACTTTACCTAAGAATTAAATATCCTTTTGAAAGGGTTGGAAGGGATATGGAAAATGCAAGCAAAGTACAAAGTTGAAAGCTGGTCGTGTCTGGTACATGGTCCAGACTGGATTGACACGGCTTAATTCACTCATGCTGGTAAAACTCTCTTGGACACGTGGATGACAGGGTGCTATGAAAATGATATATTCACACATTCCTAGAGTGCCAGCCATATTTTTAGTTCACCATGGTATTCAAGTATCTCTACATGTACACAAATGAAAAACACGTGGGCTCAGCTGTACCTCACACACACAGTTATTTTCAATGTTCAAGGTAATTTTATTTCCCTCAATGATGACAAAATTAGTTCCCTCCACAAATGTAAGCTCATCTCAGCAAAGTGCCATATAAAAACTGAAAGGTTACTCTTACCCACATTCCTCTGTGAGGAGACATCAGAGTGCAAAACAAGTAGTGCCACAGTATTGTGAAGGAATCCAAACTCCCGCGCTTGTGCTGAACTCCACCTGCGGTTCTGTTTGGCAAAGCATGGAGCAAAATATACATCACTCCCTACTTACATCGGTAGTAACACATTCAAAGCCAAGCATCTATAACTTTTTCCTCTCTGGATACAGTGAAACCTTCCTGTACTACATGCAATAAAAACCCACTCAAACCATCACAGCTACGAAACATCAATTCATTCAGACAAAGGTGGGGTTTAAGCACAGATTTAAAGGAAAATGATAAAATAATCAGAGGAATACGCCTTTTTAAACCTCATGAAAAGTCTGTCCTCTGACTTAAGCACATGAAAAATATGGGAATAGTCGACCTAAGCACACACGACATACATGCCATTTAGGTGTTACCTGGTTATTTTGCCGGTTGGGGCCAAGGAGAAAGTTGATCATATGCCTTAAAGCAGAATGTCGGAGAAGAAGATTGCTAGCCCTTATACCCTGCTGTCAAAAGACAGAATGCAAAGTTACATTGCTGTACAGATACAGAATTACATTTTTTAGGAGCAAAAGTAATTTGCTGTACAGGCTAGACTCTAAATTCCCTACTTACGAAGAAAGTGTTTCTCTATCAATAAGCTACATCTTCACATAGCAAGAGCACTGAATAAAGGATGCTTTATGAAATTCCACTTTAGTGGTCTGTAAGCTTTGTGTGGCTTTAAAACAATTAGAAACCATGCTGTGACATACAGCACCATCCTCTCTGCTATTCAGCTTTCCACCGCAAACCTTTCAGCCTATTTCTTTAAATATTGTCAAATTATTGCATTTAGACTTAAGCAACACAGGCAGGGTTTAACATGTATACATTGCTTGTATTTCTATACTCTTCTGTCCCAATCTAGTGTTCAAAAGCCATGTGCTTTACAGAGATAGGCGTTTTACTCATTTGAATTCTGGAAAGTTCTCATTACCACTGTTTTCTTAAATAGGTTATAGAGTATCCATAACGAGTTCCTTTTCTCATGTCCTTTTAAATTAAAATAATTTGAAAAGCTATTCGTTCATTTAGTTACCTTGTGTACAAAGTTGTTGAACAGGAAAAAGTACTGTGCACAGTTTTTACAGTTCTCGGGAACATCTTTATCCAACAGAGCAAGTAGCACCTCCATTAACTGATGTAGGCTTTTTAACTGTCAAAAAGTAATATTTAAATTAAAGTGGCAATTGACTACTGTATAAATCATTTAAAACACCCCCTATTAAGGTTGAGGACTAGTTAACATCACTGTGTTTATATTCCGATGTACTTATTGTGATGAGAAAAATCGAACCAGGAGGAAACAGTCAAAACCTGCTTTCCCCTTTCAGACAGTAATATTATGTACATTCTGAAAATGAAAGCAAAGTATCAACATTCAGCAGAACTTGCTCAGAGAAATGGAATTTGGCCAGCTTTGTCTCATTGGGCCATTGAGCAGACTTTCCTTATAGGCTTAATTAGACAACTTCCTAAACGGTGGCGCAAAGGGGTAGGAACATCCGCCTCCCCATGAGAGAGTTATCTTAATCCATCACACAGAAGCATTCACTGAAAAAGTCAATATACAAAGTTAGGAAATTAATTTCCGCTGTGAACCGTAGTCTGGCAATTAAGACTAACTTAAAAGCCCATTGGCAACGCATGGAAATATGCTATCAGCACAGAACGGTGATCATATTTTCTCAATTTCTCTTACATCTCAAGGACAATTGCATGAGAGTAGGTCTAAATTAATCTTTCCCACCTGGAAAAAAAAACACTGTTTAGAAGTTACTTCTTGTTTCATATTTTCTTGTGGTTTCTCCCTTGTGGTATTACTAGGGACAGTTGCATGTAAGCAGGAACATTGTGAAAAAGCTCACCTACTGAGGCGCTCTCACCCAAAGTTAATTGCATTTATATTCACTCCAGGGTACTATACTATGGTGATGTCAGAGACTTCTGACGTCTGATAAGGAAGGGGAAGCAGTTGCAGGTAACTCTTCGATTCTGAATGTGTGTGTACCAGTCTTGGTAATATCAAAAGAGAATAAACCAAAACATGACAAAGAATGATTTCCAAACAGTGTTTTTCAATTTTTTTGTGTGGGGTCAGCTTCTCTTTGAAACAACAAACCTGAATGTTATTTATATATTTTTACAGGAAATACTGTGTTTTAACTAAACTTGAGCCCTTAAAATTGATGATTGATTGGCGATCCCTCGATTTCAAGGATGATCTCCATCTCTACCACGGATTTACATATGGGTCCTGAGATGACTCAGGAGTCTGATCCTGGAACGTCAAATCCGCCTGCAGTAGGTACACATTTTGTGGCAGGTCAGAGGCCTGCCTTCCTCCTCTCTCTTTTCAGCTTCGAGGGCAAGGCACTTCTCCTCGAAGTGGGCCACTGTCTGATGGAGGATATGGCGCCAATGGGGTCGGTTGGTAGCTTGCTCTTCCCAGCTTGTGATGTCCACATCAGTTTTCTTAAGCTACGCTTTCAGTGTGGCTTTGTAGCATTTCCTCTGACCACCATGGGATCTCTGACCATGGTGAGCTGAGAGCAGAGGACTTGTTTTGGGAGATGAGAGTCTGGCATCCGCACACAATGTCCAGCCCTGCGAAGCTGGGGCATGAGGATCATTGCTTCCATGCTAGTGACATTGGCTTCAGCGAGGATGCTGGCGTTAGTGCAGCGATCTTGCCACTTGATGCGAAGGATCTTCCGGCAGCATCGTTGGTGGTATCCCTCCAAACCCTTGAGGTACTGTCTATTGGTCACCCAGGTTTCGCATCCATAGAGGAGTGTAGGAACAATAATGGTCTTATAGACCTGGATCTTGGTGACCTGCTGTAGATCACGGTCTGTGAAAACGCATCAGAGCAATTTCCCACTGGATCCTGTGGTGGATCTCACTCTTGATTTTTGCATTTTGAGAAAGTTGGCTACCAATATAGCAAAAGTGCTCAACTCTCTCAAAAGTCTGACTCTCGATGGTGATTTGTGGTGGGTCATGTGCAAGGCCTGAAGCAGGTTGATGGAGCACTTTAGTCTTCTCATTATTCAGTGAGAGTCTAGACTTCGGTAAGCTTGTGCAAGAAAATCCAGTATGGACTAAAGGTCATTCTCAGTGTCTGCGAGAATGACACAATCATCAGCATACTGAAGATCAGTAATGGACGCCCTGAAGACTTTAGACTTTGAGTGGAGACGCTGAAGATTAAAGAGCCACCCATCCATTCTATATTGAATGTCAACTCCATTGGGGAGGTGATCTTTAACGAGGACCAGAATGACTGCTAAATAGATGGAAAACAGGGTTGGGGCAATAACGCATCCTTGCTTAACCCCAGTTCAAAAGGTTCCATCTCAAGGCCATTACAGAGAACTGTGGCAGTCGTCTGATCATGGAGAAGCCTTAGAAACTTAATAAATTTTGGAGGGCAGCCAAATTTGGCCAGCACCTTCCACAGGACTTCACGATTGACAGAGTCAAAGTGAAAGCCATGTACAGGTCCTGATTTTGCTCCCGAGACTTTTCCATCCTCTGTTACCTTAAAATTAAGGTGCATGTCATTCCCCAGCAAACTTAACTGCTATTTACGTACAGCTAGAGGGCTGAGATCCCATGATGTGTACCAGACATTCAAAATATGCAACTTGGGACTCCAAGACTGGGGTACACTGCATTATCGTGGCTAGAGGAAAGGAGCAGGAAGAGATTCAAGAACTGAAGAACGATGGAGAATGAGGTTATTAAAGCCTTCTACTTTGGTCATTAATAGAGGTGCATGGTATTTTCTGGCAATACAGTGCCAGCTATAACATTACAAAAATCAATACACTAATTCAGAATTAAATATCACTGACCTTATCCTGATAAAGCAAGGCACCGTCTAGAGTTTTTTCAAGAATGGTGGCAACAGCGATTCGCACCTCTCTTACACTGCACTCCAGCAGGAAAGTCCTGGAAAATACACAATGAAGCTGAAGGGAGCTTGGGATCAAGCCTTTGGTTTGTCTACGCTACTACTTCATGTTGAAGTTTGGCATTTGGCATGTAAAAGGACAAAAGCTGAGGCGTGCGTTCATGCTTGCTCCTATTGCAATTTCCAATGTTTTCGTTTTTTAGAGCAGTGAACCTGCATTTGATCACTTCAAAAGACCTAACTGAAGTTATAGTACAATTCATAAGAGACATCTATACATATAGCATCAACATTCTTCAATCAGCGCTTTTATACATAGCATACAGTATGGTTGCATAGCAGATTCCTAGCATATGTTCCAGGCCACTCAGAAGTGATTAAATGGGATCTTTCCTCAACTTCTGAGAGCTGGCACACTTTTCCCACCCAGTGGTCTTCACCAATGGATGATCTTATACACGGCACGATTACCATGCAATGTTCTCTAGCAATAAAAAAATCCAAGCAGCAATTTCATAACAGCATAACTACCACCATCACCTCCTCTCCAACATTTTCAATCTTAGATTACACAATAGGTGCCTTGGAAATGCCGAAACACTAGATATTTCCTTTTCTGATCAAGAACAAGCAAACTTACTTCCTGATATGAAATCCAAAATACCCCGAAGCATATAGGTAATTCAGAGAGAACTCTGTTTAAACACTAGTGAGTTTGATGCAGAAAAACAAAAAGCCATTCAAAGTTAGGGGTTCTCTCACAACTAAAGTTACGGAAGGAACGTCAACCTTGAATTTCCTTGCCTCAATTAGTGATTATTATTGCTAGTTAGCTAGAAATACACTACAATGATCAGGTGATTCATGGGAATACAGTAGGATAGCTGAAGAGCTATTCCCTCAAAGTAATTATGATTCATCGTCTAAATATTTAATACAATTAAGAAAATGCTTAAACTTAGATCATGAAGCTTTCTAATACATTGGAATATGTGCTAAAAAGTTAAAAGAGCCTTGGATGCAAAACAAAATTTTCTTGTAATCCCAAAACAAGCCAGTATTAAGTTGTGAGCTCTCCACTCATTTAAACTGTAATAGCTACCGGCAATGGCCTGGATTTATTATGCTCAAAAGAGTTGCTGAAACTTTGGAATAGTGCAAGATAAACCCAACAATCTGCCAGGAGGATTTAATGTAAATGCCTCTAAGAAAGAAATAAACTAGGCTGAAGAGCTTTTGTAAACAACCACTTCATAAAAAGCTGAGAACTGACAAATAACTTGAGAATTCTCAATGAAAGACATTCTGAAATAAGGCCCGACTAGCACATTTCGGGGGACTTTGTTTCTTGAACACAAATGATCTCCCCCTTCTATTAAGTACAATAAAAGCTCTTTGATAACATCCTTCTGAGCAACCTGAACCATTAAATTGCTCATCTAGGGACTTCACTGTAGAGGAGTCAGTGGGTGCATGAACTTATTCAAAGAATATGCTCTAGCTTCTACATCTTTGTAAGAGAAACAAAATTGAGAATACTGCAACGATCTTGGTAAATACATTTAATCATGTTTTCTGTTCCCTTCCTCTTGTAGCATAAACAAGTCAAGAGCTCCACAAACTCTTGTATTTCAAAGCAATCACTAAAACTAGATTATTAAACATTGGTTTCTCCATTTACGTGGATATCACTATTTTATTATATTTATTGGCTTCTTCATGAAAAATTAAGCAATTAGATAATGACAAATACTATTTCAAAACATCTGATTAAGGGATACAGAATATACTGAACAGCTCTTCTACTTTTATTAGTATGTGCCAAACCACACCTTTCAGAAATGTAACTTATATTGACTTGAGAGAGGAGATTGGTACTTACTTTACAAGCTCTCGTCCCTCTGATCCAACCAAATATTCAACTAGCCACTGACAAGCATCAAAACTTTTAGAAAGCAATGCATCAATGGTGGCAATCCATTCTTCCGTATCAATCCTTTAATGAAGCAGAGACAGAAGGATAAGCAAAACAGCAGAATTTCATATCTGACTTTTTCGTGTCTGATAATCAATATCTTGTGTTTCTAGAGCAGGGGTGGGCAAACATTTTGGCCCGAGGGCCACATCTGAGTGGGGAAATTGCATGCAGGACCATGACTGTAGGGCTGGGGCAGGGGGTTGGGGTGCGGGAGGGAGTGGGTGTGGTGTGCAGGAAGGGGCTCAGGGCAATGGGTTTGGGCAGAGGAGGAGTGCAGGGTGTATGAGGGGGCTCAGGAAAGGGGGTTGAGTGCAGGAGAGGGTGCGGGATGGGGCTCATGGCAGGGGTGCAGGGAGGAGTGTGGGAGGGGGCTCAGGGCAGGGGGTTGGGGTGCAGGCTCCCTGCCTGCCCTGGCCCCGCGCCGCTCCCGGAAGCGGCCGGCACCACGTCCCTGCAGCCCCTGGAGGAGGGGAGCAGAGGACTCTGTGCGCTGCCCTCGCCTGTGGGTACCTTACCCGAAGCTCCCATTGGTTCCCCGTGGCCAATGGGAGCTTCAGGGGAAGTACCCACAGGCGAGGGCAGCATGCAGAGCCCTCCGCCCCCAGAGACGTGGTGCTCGACCGCTGCCAGGAGCGGCGCGGGGCCCGTGGCGCCACGGGGGTGGCAATCCCGCGGGCTGGATCCAAAGCCCTGACAGGCCAGATCCAGCCCACGGGCCATAGTTTGCCCACCCCTGTTCTAGAGGTAGTTATCGTTCTGCTGTGCAGCTTTCAGGGCAGCAGGACCCGACTGGTCAATCAAAGGGGAGTGGTTTGACTCCTTTTTCTGGGGAGCTACTGCTTCCACCACTGAAAAAGATCTTAAGAATTTAACAAGATACAGTAACTCAGACCCTCTTCTCTTTGTTTCACCAATCTACAGCGTATAAAGGACCCATGTCTTGATTTGAATTGAAAACATGTTGGATAGCACAGGACAAAATAGCGAGACACTTAGGAAAAAAATCATCCATCACATTTTACTGTCTCAAATCCAGCCTAGCCATTCCTGCACTGAGATCCAAAAAGTGGCTTAACATTATTCATAAACTCTGCAATATTCAGGAAAAGTAAGTATTTATTTAAAACTAAATTTACTTGTGCTCATAAAATACCAGGATTTAGAGTTTTTATTTCTCAATTCAGAATACACGCTAATTAAAGTGTTGACCATTTTACTTGTATTTAAATCCTTTCTACCCCCACAGTGATGTTATGGGTGACACCCACAGAAATGGACAACTGCAGTAGAAAGAAGTTGTCAAGTTTCCCTCCCTGGGTTTTTTGTGTGTTGGGCAAATTCCATTTGTATTTGGAATCCCACAGCTGGAGAGTATTGCTGTGCTGGTGAATATCAACAGGATTTGTGGAGTCAAGAGGTTTAAATGCAATAATTCAAAAAGTTACAGGATTTACAAGCCAGCAAGTCTCATCGGGTATGCCCATAGAGCACTAAAATGAATCCTTACCTGAGTTTTTTCTTGGTTCGTAAATAGGTTTGGAAGAGGAACTGGACTGCTAGCTGTAAGCTCACCTTTGCCATACATGGGTAATAGGGGTGTTTTAGCTTAGTCTGAAAGAAATAACACATTCACTCCAGTCCAGTAGTACCACTTTTCTGTTCATATTTGTAAAGAATCAGTAAACATAGCAAAATACTCGGTTTTTAAAGTTTTGCTTCCTTTGGAGGCACATTGGCAGGCCCCAAATTTTACCTACACTGAAATGAAGACTCTCCAGCTCAGAATACAAGAGCAACCTAAAACTAGGGCTATACCTTTGCTAAAGTATGAACTAGCTTGCTGAAAAACCCACCCGACCCAGGATGCTGGTTTGTTTACTGTTCCATTACTGTGAGTAGACAGGACTGTATGAGCTCTAGGACTCTGGAGTGCATCTATGGGAGCTGCTAGGCTTGTAAATAATGTCCCTTTAAAGTTGGAAGCATTGTTTTACAGAAAGCTCCAAGAACTAGAAAAAGAATGATACCAAGGTGACTAATATCAATTGTGATCCACCCTTCATAAAGAAAGGGAATGCTAACCAGCCAGAGCTTAGCAACTTGCATCCCTGTCATACAATTTTTTAATTACGGAAATTTAAATCATACTTTTGTACATTTTACTGCAGCCTGATGACAACTGTTTCCATGATCAGGAACAGGAAGATAGCATCAGCTTTTAACTAGATGCTGTCACTAGGAAATGTAATTGGAGATATTGAATAGTTTAAACAAGAATTCCATTAATCCACCCAGCTATTTTTCTTCTGACTGGGGCCCAAACAACCTTATGTATGCCCCTCTTGTCCAATATTATAGCACCCAAGGATTAAAATCTTGCTACTTACAGCATTCAGAGAAGCTAACGACAGAACAAAACTGAAATAGTCACTACTGTACACATCTCTATTCTTCATAAATTTCAGATTTTCATCTCTCACCATCTGTAAAGGAAAAGTGGTTATTGTTAGTAATGAACGGCAAGAAACCATTACATCCTCCCAGGTTACAGTGCTCACATTAACATTCCAATCCTACCTACTCCGGAGGGATTGGCAGTGTTTGGCACATGGTCATGCCACTAAGTTATTTGTGCTCCGAGCTCACTGTATTGCTTTGGGGAAGTTAGTACGGAGAGATTTCCATAAAGGCAATTATTTTCTCCCAAAATATGGTAAGTATCACACTGGGCAGAGGGAGAATAATTTACCCACTTGCCCAGCAAACGATCGCTTGTGGTTTTGTTTGTCTTTAGGAATGTTACAAGACTATGTGCCAAGAACATGAAAGCTTAGGATCACTAACGTGCTACACAAGTTATTGGAACATAAAATTAGCAGGTTCAACAAAGAGTCACAATAACAGTCATGCATGCAGAGTTCCCCCCAAGCAAGTTTAAAACAAATTCTGTTTTCTGTGACTACATGTTTTAAACGCCATGCTGCACTGTAAATCCTCCTGTACGCCACTGCTTAAACTGTCACCAATTCTCCCTCCATTGGCTTCCGATCTTACCAAGCCAACTTCAAAGCCCTCATAGGCAGAGGTAACATTTGTATGTCTGAGCTGGTCTCCTTCTCTTTGTTTTAGTTTCTCCCATCCTCCTCACCTTACTGTTCTCACACTTTGCTCCAAAAATAAGGACAGCTAGCTAGAATTCCTGTTTATCTGCCAAATATCTTCTCTGTTCTTCTTCACACTCACTTCAAGGACTTCATCCTTTCTGCTCTCAATCATCTCTTCTCTCCCCCTTATATACATGGATTTTAATGTTCATTTAGATTGTTTTAAACTAAAAATTCTTCAAGGCAGGGAATCTGTCAATCAATGTTTTTGAATGCTATGGTATAAAAGTACCGTGCCGTAGAATTAGTTATTAACATTGGATTGACGGCTATAGGAATGAGTCAAACAGTCCTGAAACATTTTCCACCTTTAATCTAGTTTTGTTTTCAACAAATCTATTTCTACATTAAGGTCAGCTTCAAAATAATGTATTTCACCTGCTATGCCTAATAAATTAATTGACAGAAGCAGCATTCAGTCCCTATTTTTGGAGTTCTTTACCTGATATATTCGTACAGGCATTTTCTCTACAAAGAGTCCTTTCTTCTCTCCTTTTCTGACCAGCTTAGTCAAGATGGAGAGCCGGTCACTGTTGGGTCTGTGTGGTCGAGGTGATGACTGGGGTGAAATTTCTGGAGAAGATGGAGCAGATCTAAGAGACAGACAAGTTTAATGCTGATAATTGAATCCTGAGATAATCTTGCAAGGCAATTTTCAATATACCAACAGGAAAATGTCAACTTAATGAAGTGTTTTGATCCTTATCTCCATATATTTTTGGAGGCTGTTGGAGTCAGTGTCAGACCTCTCACTACAACAGTGGTGGGAGCATGAAAGTTACTCATGGAAGCAATAAAAAAGTACTCATTAAGAGCCTTAAAAAAATAGGGCAGACAGCATGCTCCTTTGGGGGACAGGAATTATCCTATTCTTAGTTTTGTCTATGGTATCTAGATATCATGGAATCAGAAATGCCTCAGATAGGAGGATAAACTTACAGCGAGAGATCCTCAGCTTCTTGCCGTACAACGCTGACTCGACTTTTCTTTGGTAAGACTGGAGAGTTCTGATCCGAGACTCTCTGGTAAAACAGCATGTAGGCATTCCAGTACCGCCGACGCACGTCGGGATAAGGGTTAGCTTTAAAGAAAAATGAGGTTCAAGTCAGTCTTTGTAGGTATAACTAGCCTTACAATCCCTACAAGGGAAACATAAAATTCAATAGACAATTAATGCAAAAAGTAAGCTATATAAAGTAATTTTAACCATTTTAATCCCAGTCTACTCTGAGGGAAGTGAGCACATAAGGCGTGGGGCTACAGGGAATTTGGTTCAATAAGTATTATTCAACCCTCTCTCAATAAGCAGTGAAAGCATTCCTCAGTAATGTGGAAAACTTTATGAAAAGTTGCTTAGGAAGGTTTCCTAGTCAAATGTAACTGAAGACATTCTAATTCTAGTCACTCTGAGTCAAAGTGTTAATCCTAATATGTCTGATAAAATTTACTTTATTCTAACTCTGCAGTGAATTAGTATGAAACAAAGCCGTTATTCATTAAGCCTGTACTTATTACTTACACTGATCATATACTTTTGGTCTATACTCTCCACCAAAACATTCATATTCCAAGGTTTCATCAGTTAACTCAAATTCTTCAACAACCGTGTCATTGAATTTATACCATTTTCCTTTTCCACATCCCCTATGGTCAAACACAACAGAAAAGGTGAAAGAAGTTACAAGATAGGTTTGAGTGCCTTAAATTAAAAAAAATTCTCTAGCAATGAAATTCCTGAGATTGGGTCTGCTTTGATGGTGAACAAGAAGGGCTTAAAACAATTCTTAAAGTTACAAAAATCACTTTAATGAAAAGGTGTGATTTAAAAATCAAAAGCATGAAACATGTCATCTAATGTTCAGACATCACTGAAAGCCCCAATCTTGCAAGCCTGCATGGAACCCTAATGGGTATGTCTACACTGCATCTCAGAAAGAGCCTTCCAGCTTGGTTAGACAGACTTCTGATAGCAGGACTCACCGTAGCACACTAAAAATAGCTGTATAGACCTTGCCACCTGGGCTGGAGATCAGGCTCTCAAGCCCCCTGCCCCTCCCCACCCAGGCTTGAGAGTCCCAGCTGTAATGTCAAAGCAATGTCTACACAACTATTTTTAGCACACTAGCATAAGTCTGTCTACCCTGGCCAGACGGCTTGCGCCCAGATGCAGTGTAGACACACCCAATGACATTAACTGGGGTAGCTTACAGGATTGGACCTTAGTTCACACTAGATTTTCAACTTTTTCCAGAAGCGCTTACGTTTTTTCAGTAGCTCGTGTCTTTGTTGGTAGCTTTAAAGGACTCACTACGTTTAACAAGGAACCTGGGATGTTCCTTTTAAAACAAGTCATCTTCAGACCCAGTTGCTTTGGTCCTAACCCACTAACGTGTGTGATCATTGTCATTTGTTACCTCCTGTCCTTTATAAAGGAATAATAGTGCCCTGCATGCGCTTGGCCACTGTGCACAATCACACCAACAAGCTCGTAGTTTTCTGTAGGGGCAACTTTTTTTCGTGGGGATCCTCCACCTCCTTGATCTGTATTTCTTCCATTGTCACCAACTTCTGAAGAGGAATCTTGTCGAGCCATTCCTGAAACTGTGTAGGGTTCCATGTTCAACATCCAGGGAAACTGTTCAAAAGCAAACATCTTGGATTAAACTAAGACACCATCTGGTATGTTACCAGCTTGCTGTCGTCGTATAAAAACACAAAGACTTACTCATAAATGCCTTATACACTGGAAATAGCTAATGAAAGTGCTGTGCTTTCACCTTTTATCCGCACAATGTATAAGTTAGCCAGCATTTCTTTAAGAAGCAGGTTTTTGCTCTTGCTTTCCAGGCCATAAAGGACTTGGGAGTAAAGTGGAAACAACAGACTCAGCCCTTGAAAGGCTCCACAGGGAGCTACAAACATTATCACTGCAGAGAAGATCACTGTACAATGGTCTCTGAAAAAAATGCTTTTTTTTGAGGAAGGGGATGAAGGGAAAAATGGGAATTCAAGAGGAGCCGCGGGGGAGAATATAGAGCAGTTCTCTTACCCTTATCTGTTCATCATATTTAATGGAGCGGCCACTCTCCCAATCAAATCCAAATCTCATCAGGTGGATCACCAAAACACTGGGCAGAGCTTTAATGCAGGTGCGCTTCACTGTAGTTCTCTTAAAGAGAGAAGAAAGTCACCTGTCTAGATATTCATTATAAAACATTGTACAATTCCTGTCTAGTCTAAATGATTTTTTAAAGAATAATGTCCCAAAATTGTACACACAGTGCCAGATGAAAGTAAGAAACACACACAAGCAATGAGCGATGTGTACAGAACCCACGCAGACTGGGTTATTTACACCTTTAGAAAAAACATCTTATACTATCCAGTCGCTCATCTGAGTGTTCGTGATATACAAAACTCAAGTCATAGGGGATGGAACTTGATGTTTGGTTAGGGCTATAGATTTGGATTTAATCTTGTGATCATGAATGAAAGATACTGTTCCCTCATATGCCATATGAAGTCTTTCTTCCTACATCCACGTAGAAAACAAGGAAATACTAAGGCTATGGCTACACTTCACTTATGTCGGTAAAACTTTTGTTGGTCAGGGGTGTGAAAAACACAAACACCCTGCCCAACAAAAGTTGAAATGGCAAAAAGCACCGGTGTGGACAATGCTGAGTCAGCATGAGACACTCTCCCGCCACCGAAGCTACCACCCCTCATTGGGGGTGGTTTTATTTTGTCGGCAGGAGAGTTCTCTCCTGGTGACAAAGAGCAGCTACCCTGCTTACCTTACAGCGGCAAGATTTTAGCGGCACAGTGTACACACAGAGCCTAAGTCATAGTGTGTATTTTAATCTCTCCTCACAAAAGTAAAATACCTTTTCTTTGCATTTCTCACAGTAGTATGCGTTACTTCCCTCCAGAACTTCTCCTCTAACAAATTGATCCAATGAAATTTCCAGACTTTGACATGAAGTGACTCCTAGATTGAGCGCCATGAAGGCTTCTTCGCGCTCGTACCTAGATTCAAGAGGGGGGAAAAAAACATTAAAATATTAGAGAACGAAGCAAAACATATCTAACTTAGACATGTCCTCCTAGGTAGAATCTTCAATTGTTAGAGCAAAGGCTGTAAATCAAGAAATATGTGCTTTATTCCCAGCTCTGCTACTGGCTTGCTAAGTGATCACAGACAAGTAATAATCTGCTTATCAGTTTTCATAAAGATAAATAGCCACTTCTGGAAAGTATAACTCATATAAAGAGGATCAACTCTCAAAGTAGTTACAATTTCTGGTCAGAGCTTTCTTCACTTTTGTTGAGATTTCAGCTGCTGATTAGGATTAATTTTCTTACACCTACCTGACTTTACAAGAGAACCATGATTTAGAATTATTTTCTATTTGATCTGTTATAAGTGGCCATCAACTGGTTACAGGGTTCCTGCTCTCATTTTCAGCTTCTATTTCGGAGCCACTAATTAGAAAAAAAATGTGATGACCAATATAAGGAATTATGAAAGCCTTAGAATTTTAGCTTGGGAATGCTAGATTTTTCCTATAATAGACAAGGTGCTGGAAGCGTTTTAGTCACCAGCTGTTTACAAAGTACCATTTTGCTCTATTTTTTAAAACTGGAGACATCACATGGTACTGTACAACTAGGTGAGAAGGTTCCAAATTTGCTCACGTAACATTAATATATGAGCAATTTTAAACAGGATGGAAAAGTGGTCCTGAATTCTGAGCCAGTAGGACACAGGCATAGGAAATTATGTTGTACAGGGCAAGCGGTCAGTGAATATTAAAGGGATTTGCAATACTAAGATTACAATAGAGTTGAAAAAGTTTATTCCTCCTCCCACATCTGTTACTTTAAGAAGCAGAAGTAAACTCCATGATGTAGGGACGCCTCACACCACCTAGTTACTTACCTGTGAGGACAGTCCTTACAGATCTTCTGATCTGAGTAGATACCCTGAAAAGTATTCTTAAATATTTGGTCTCGTCCTATTTTCTGTTGAAGATAGAAAGTTAAAGTATCAGTTGGATATTTTTGTAATGTACAAAGAGCAGCATCCTGAATTTAGTCCGTTGTTTTATCTATTACATAAAATACCCTGTGCTAATGCAATGTTAAGGTCACAAATACAAAAGCAGAAACTGCAGAAGTTAACTCATCACAATGTTAACTTACTCACACCGTGTAAAGAGTACTTCATATATACACCCCCCACTTGATTTTTAGTGTTTCATACAAGCTATATCACCAAGATGCATCTCCTCAAAAATTTGAAAAGCAAGTCTGTCTAAAATTAAGATTAGAGATCGTCTTCTATTTTAATCCCCATTTCATCACTCCCCCTCCCCATCTTACTTTGCCAGTGCTAAATCAATCCTCCTAAAATGCAGCATGTGTAATTTGATGCCACATTAGAATTTTTTCACAAAAGTTTAAGGCAAATAGGAACAGGCATTTGGGAAGTGAGGTTTTGAAGTTTAAAAGATTGATTTCACATGAAAGATTAGTAACCGTTTTTTAACTGTTGTTCTTCGAGATGGGTTGCTCACGTTCATTCCATTGTAGGTGTGTGCTCACCACATGCACCAGTGCCAGAAGTTTTTTCCTCACTGGTATCTGTAGGGGACCGGCTCTGTCGTCCTCTGGAGTGGCATGCGTATGCGCCGGTATGAGGCGCACTGCCGGCCCCCTGCCTCTCTCAATTCCTTCTTGCCGGAACTCTGACAGAGGGGAAGGAGGGTGGGTCATGGAACAGACATGAGCAACACATCTTGAAGAACACCAGTTATGAAAGGTTAGTAGCCGTTTTGTCTTCTTCGAGTGATTGCTCAAGTCCATTCCATTGTAGGTGATTCCCAAGCAGTACCTCTGGAGGCGGGCAGGAGTTCATAGATGGGTCAATTGCAACACAGCTCTGCCAAATCCAGCATCATCTCTGGCCTGCTGGGTAATGGTGTAATGCATTGGGAACGTGTGTACCGAAGACCATGTCGCAGCCCTGCACCAGGGACGTGCACCAGGAAGACAGCCTAAGATGCCTGAGCCCTAGTCAAGTTAGCCTTCACTATGGGTGGAGGCACAGCCTGTGCCAACTTGTAATAAGTGCAGATAAAGGTGGTAATCCAGTTTGAAATCCTCTGAGAGGACACCGAAAGGCCCTTCATCCTTTCAGCGATCGCAATAAAGAGCTGAGTTGATCTACCGAAGGTCTTAGTGAGCTCCAAGTAGAAAGCCAGGGCACGTTTGACATCTAGAGAGTGTGCAGGTGCCTCTCCTCGTTGGTCGCGTGAGGCTTTGGACAGAACACTGTAAGGAAGACATCCTGGTTGACATGGAAGTGTTGGCCTTGGTGACGCCTATATCCCCTGCTCTTTCTGCAGTATGGTTCTGCTCTGGTCTGGTCCATGAACCTCTGCGCTTGCTGAGGTTTAAATCTCTGGCCTGGTCTACACTAACCCCCAAATTCGAACTAAGGTACGCAACTTCAGCTACGTGAATAACGTAGCTGAAGTCGACATACCTTAGTTCGAACTTACTGCGGTTCAGACGCGGTCCACACGCGGCAGGCAGGCTCCCCGTCGACTCCGCGGTACTCCTCTCGCCGAGCTGGAGTACCGCAGTCGACGGCGAGCGCTTCCGGGATCGATATATCGCGTCCAGACCAGACGCGATAAATCGAACCCGGAAGTTCGATTGCCAGCTGTCGAACTACCGCGGTAGTGTAGACCTGGCCTCTTTCTAGCATGGGACGGGGTGTACAGACCCAGCGAGCAAAGAATGGCTCGAGTCTTTTAGGCTGTGTAATCTGCTGTCTGTCTGTTCAACAAAAAGGGCCGAGCCGTCAAATGGGAGGCCCTGGATGGACTGTTGGACCTTCGCCAACAGACCGGATGATTGAAGCCATGACACCCTTTTCATAGCCACCGGGGAGGCCATCGCCCTGGCCGCAGAGTCTGCCGTGTCTGAGGCAGCCTGGAGAGAGGCTCTCATGATTGCCCTGCCCTCATCTAGTATGGCATCGAGCTCCTGCTTACATCCTGTGGGAGCAAGTCAGCAAACTTGGCCATGGACTGCCATACGCTGAAGTGATACCTGCCGAGCAGAGCCTACTGGTTTGCGATGCGAAGCTGTAGGTTGGCTGTAGAATAAATTTTCCTGCTGTAGTGATCAAGTCGCTTCGCATCTTTATTTTTTGGGGTCGAGCTGGGCTGCCCCTGCCTGTCGTGCTTGTTGGAAGCCGCAACCACTAGTGATCTGGGGCAGGGATGTGTATATAAGTACTCAAACACCTTTGCAGGAACGGAGTATTTGCGCTCTGCCCTCTTAGAAATGGGGGGCAGGGATGACAGGGTCTGCCACAGGGCTTTTACGATTTTGACTACCCCATCATGCACGGGTAGAGCCATCTTTGCCGGGGCCGCTGCTACCAAGACAACAAACAGGGAGTCCGCGGATTCAGACATCTTCTCCGCCTCCACTCCCAGGTTGGCTGCCACCTGTTTAAACAGCTCCTGGTGGGCTTTGACATCATCCTGAGGCACACAGGCTTCCTACTGCCTCATCAGGTGGTGATGATGAGGCGGCCAGCCCAGGATGATGGGCGGGGTCCCACGGAGGAAGGGTCTCTTGGGCCCCTTGGACCGATGAGACGTCTGAGCCTGGGGGCAGTTCAGACACCAAGGCCAAAGGTCTTTCTGACGCCCCTGAGACTGAGCGCTGCGCCTGAGGTCCGCCAGCCTGGGGCAGTGCCAATGGGTTATAGATTTACCAGGGCCCAGGCCACTGACCCTGTGGCCACATGCTTGCAGGTTGGCTCTGGGAAGAACCTGCTTGCTGTGCAGGTGGCAGTTGGTCCCTGGGTGCCATCTACTCCTCGCTCTCAGAGCCCGAGGAGGAATGGTCTTCCTCTGGTGAGCACAGCGGCGCCACCATAGAGTAGACTTCCCCACTATGTCTGGTGGTCTTGTGCCTGGCAATCGGGACCCCGCTGAGCCATGCTGCGTATCCGGCGACGCTGCTCATAGGCCTGGTAATAATCTGGAGAACAATGCCACCCGCTTCAGGAACAGCGCGCAGGCTCCAGTGACCGGAATTGGGAGTGCGAGGGATCGTCCACGATGCTCTGGCGACCGGCGCCGGGGCTCTGGTGAGCGGCGTCTGTGAACCGGGGATCGGTGCCTTTTGGGTGACTGCTGCCAGAGTTCTGGGGACTGGCAGCGTGCCTCTGTGGCCTGGTACCAGGGGTCCGGTGACTGATGTGTGGATCCTGGAGCTCAGTGCCTGGAGCTCGGCGATTGCCAGGAACCTGCCGAGTAGCGGCTGTGGGTCTGTGATTCAGGACACGGCGGTGGTCCTGGTGAGTTGGCTGGGGTACTGTGTCATGGGGGTGACTTCTGCAGGGGTGCCATTGAGGGCTTTCCCCTAGAAATGGGTGGGTGGGAGGGATCCTTAGGCCTCTCTTCCCGAGGAGTAGGCAGCACCAGGAGGAGAAAGATGTCTTTTGCCGCTTGAAAGGCTTCTGGGGCGGATGGCACCGTGAGGTACCACGTACCTCTACCACTCCCTGGGGTAGGAGGCAGATTGCGGGGCGGACTAGGCCCAATAGGCGAGGCTGCCGTGTGGCTGCGCTCTGGTGGCGACAAGATAGCCCGACTCGGTCCAGGGTTGTCATCTCCCTTATCCTTATGGGACCCTGGGGAATGCCCCCTCCCAGGGTGCTTCTTGTGCCTTTTGGCTGGTACCGGTGCAAGGACCATCACTGGGAGACAGCTGGTGCCGGGGGTGCACTTCTTGTCGATGCCGAAGTACTCGGCACTGAGTCCGAATGTGCCGGCTCTGAGGCCGGTACAAGAGCAGACTCCATGAGGAGCGTGTGGAGCCTGATGTCTCTCTCCTTTCTGGTCCAGGGCTTGAATCCTTTGCAGATACAGCACTTTGCACAAGTGTGGGACTCACCCAGACACTTCAAACAACTAAGATGCAGATTGCTGATTGGCATGGGCTTCTTGCAGGCTTGAAGCCCGGGGGTGGGCATGCCCCATCCCTGGACTAAGTCCCTCGGAGGACTATGAATAACTAAGTACACTAATACTATTAGGAACTGAAAACTATACAACTATTTACACAATAAAACTTCAAAGAACCACTGAAAGAGAAACTACTTGCTAGAACAAGGGGAGCACTCCAGCACCGACACTGGTGGTAAGAAGGAACTGAGGGAGGGAGGGAGGGGGCCAGCAGTGCCCCTTATACCGGCCACTCCAGAGGGCACCAGAGCCGGTCCCCTACAGATATACCACTGAGGAAAAAAAACAGTGCATGGGGCGAGCACACACCCCTACAATGGAATGGAAATGAGCAATCACTCGAAGAACTGCAATGGCCTAGAAATTCCAGGTGTGTTTTTATCTGTTTATCTGGATGAAGAATGATGTCTTTGATTAGTTGTGGTATTTTTTGGGCGGGGGCAGAGGGAGGTGGTGAGTTTGTGGATGGAATTAAAGTAATTCCTGAACATATTATGGCTCCAATGCAGATATAGCTGAGAGTTCCCCAAATCCAGACAGGGAGAGTCAGTTTATGGAGGCCTGGTACTTTTTGGCTACTGTAAAATGATAAGGCGGGCCATTGTGTAGACTAAAAACTGCTCTTTAAGACTGCTTTACAAACCTTCCCTCAAAGTAGGTCTCTTTCCATAACTTGGTGAGTGGGAGGCATGAATCCACACTTGGAGCATGAAAGAGAGGGGGCCTTTTATGGGTGTGGGAGGGTGAAGCAACGTGCCGAGGGAGATGTGGTTCATTTCTGGGAAACTTGCAAGCACCATGGGAACGGATCTCACTGAGGAATTCTTAGCCAAAAGAAAATTCACAAGCCAAAACACTCCCATCTTAATAAAAGTTGAAGACAAAAATATCTGTCAATAACTTTAGGGGAACACACACTGAGAATATTGGAGTTATCGGCCCTCAACATTAGAATGCCAGTAAACCAACAGTTAATGTCACCCAAACACACCTTAACTCAGCCCCCAACTTTATCACTAACCAGAATCAATGGAAACAAAGATTTAATCCTAGTCTCAAACAATGCACATCTTCCTCATATCACTGAATCCAAAAGACAGGCATGATTTAACTGGCCTCACTGAGCCATCTGTATATTTTAAATAAAAATGCATCTGTGTTACATCAATACACCAGATTAATTTTCTGCCTTCTAAAAGCTCACATGCAGTCACCAGGAACAACATTTTTTTACGTCTCTTTCCCCACAAATGATCACATTTTGGAGAGTAGCTTGGGAACAACTTCCCCTCCAAAATACAATATTTATCAACATAATTGTTATATGATGGATTTAGAATAAATGCCATATTTTGGGCTATGAATCATGTGGGGCCTTGACTTAAGTTTCATTACCAGGGATTTAAGTGGTGGAGATCAGAGGCGTCATGTGAAGGACCTAGGGTGGCAGGAATTATATTTACTTATCAAACATATGTAACCAAAGCGATTTTTGCCAGAATTCTGGACACCACAGGCAAATTACACAAAGAAACCGGTTTAGCAGATTTAAGATGCTAAAGCTACAAGTTATGAACTTCTCAGAGTCTATCAAAACCACGTTTCCCAAAAGCCCATCCAAAATGCAAGGTGCAATAGGTGTGCAGGGTGGAAGGTTGGCAGAGCAAAACTACAGTTCATTTTAAACCTCTGTATTTTGTTATCAAATATTAGTAAGATTTTGTTGCACTTGACTAAAATTGTTAAGAATGACACAGCAGTTCTTAACTTACTTTCCAAAGGTGCAGGGACAAACCCCCCCACCAAAAAACACAACAGAAACCCCCACACACTTCTACCTTGAGGTATTCATCCATCTGATCTATAAGGCTAGTAAAGAATTCATAAGCATCTTGTTGCTCTCGAACATAAAGTTCCTTATTCCACATCTTGAAGATCTATAAAGACCAAAAAGATAACCAGTTTTATAGCCACCACTGTAAAAAGTAAAATGTACATGTTCATGGCTTCTACCTACCTTAAAAAGGATATTTATTAGTTTAAGACCAGACAGATGTTTAATTACTAGTAAGAATCATAAATATTGACATGTTTCACCATGTCTGAATCCAAGTCCCACATATTAACTAACTAGGAAAATTATATAGGCTGAACAAAATGGAAATACCTTCCAAAAGTTCTCGGGTACATAATACTGCAATTTGCTTTCCATCAAATGGCCAAAGAGAGACTGAATTTGATAGAATACACTGTCATCTGGATTGTCCATATCATCGTCGATTGAAAGCAATGCCTTGGGGGGGGGGAAAATAACCATCTGTAACATGACTTATTTGCAAAAATATCACATAAGAATTTAAATTAATAATTCTGTTACTACTGCGTGTTTAAACAAGGCACAAGTGTTCCTAGAAGACAAAACTGAGTTTGTGAATAAAAACTTGCATTTTAGATAAAACTTGCAGTTCTAAACAATAGATTCATTTAAAAAATTCCTTTTTAAAAACTAATTTTGATATTATAACCTATCATTTCTCTTAAGAATTTCCATGTCCTGAGCCATTCAGCATATTTCAACACTCCAAGTTTTTATACGCAATAGGAATCTATTTTGGGACTTGAATTAATTTACAGTAGAACTAATTAAATATTTGTAAAATAATTTGACTAATTTTGCAGTGTTTGACAAATATTTGACTAAAACCCCTTTTCTTTACTCAGCGCTGATTTATAGTGAAATCAAAGTATGGGTTGGCAGAAAGCATTTGTCAGAAATTAAAAGTTAAATTTACCTCAGGCAGACCTGGCTGCATGTATAGTTGCTGGAAGACTGCATTCATGTAACAAGTAGCACCACCGTTCTTCAGCCCCACAAACCCTGAAGTGGATCGACTATCCACAGGTGGAAGATACTTATGGGAAAATTGACATTTCTCTGTATCAGTCGATTATAGAAAGTATGGACTCCAATAGCTTGTAAATCACTATTATTATTATATAGGCAGTTATAAAAAGGTATGCTGGCTGTCCAACAACGTTTTTATACATTTCACTGAGATCTGGGCCAAATTTGTGAGAGCTATGCACACAAATTGTTGTATTTGGCTGTACAGCCAATATTGAATATAAGATACCTAAGAACAGTCTACAAAGTTGTGTATCTTTTAAATCAAATCAGTCAGCGATTTTTAGGCAATAATTTTATTTATCAAGATGACAATTGCCTAATAGACTCAAACGTGTGCTTGCTCTTGGAAAGATCAATAGGTATGCATTAATTCAGATCTGATTATCATCACTTTAAAATGAAGGCCCTGGAACATTTGTGGTTGGAACAGGTAAGTGGCTAAAAACAGTATTTCAAATCACACGGAATAATTTAAATTGCATCAAGGCATCTTACTTACATCAAACTCCTTGGTAAGTGCAGGGTCAGGCTGATGGTGCATAGAAAGTAGCTCTTTTGTAATAAGCTGAAGATTGGAAGGTGAGCTATCAGCCAACATCACTAGCACTTCATAAGCTGCTAATCGGCTATCCACTGTACTGCACCTAAAAAGAAAACCATAAGCGGGATCTATTTAGTAGGTAGTCATACTCCATAATTTTAAATTCTGGCAAATTTTGTTAGTCAGACTGTGTAACCCACTTATAATTGCCAAAGGAAAACAAAATCAAAAGATGTTTAGAGACCCCTCAATAGTCTGATTCACAACTTGCTGTGAGAATTTTATTCCCTGGACCTGTACCAGTGAATGCTACTCATTTTGCGGGAAGAGATACATTTGTGCTGAAGGTCAAAAAAAGACACCGCGAGACACCAACTGTGCATGCGCGTCCCATCTGGGCACTGCTACCGAAGATCTCCGATCAATGGCGCCGGGACGCACCGACACCTGAAGTGGAGCACCCACAGGGACACCACTCGAAGAAGTAGTTAACTTTCCATGCATGTGTTATTTAGCCATCTTCCCATAGTGATGAATATTCTTCAGGCTAGAGGATTCCCCACCACCTCTAGGCCAAGATACCATGCCCACTGGGTACAGCTCTCTGCTGCATGTGAAGTTTGACAGGCAAATCCTTTGGGATTTAGAGATTAGTGGGAGTTTAAATGCACACAGGAATTGGCAAGTTTTGGTACAGTCCTTTATCAAATGCACAAGTAGCTGATTATTAAAGTACTCAGATATAGCTGGAAAGTTGACCCATTGTACTAACCCCCATAGCTTACAGTTCCAGCCTGCAATCTAGCTAGGCAAGAACTTGTACAGTGTGAACAAAAATGCAAATTATTTTCTTTACTTTGGGTGAAAGTCCTGCTGACTGATGGCAGCACTGCCAGCTGGAGAATTGCTATTCAGGATAATCCTAGATGCTCGGAAGAGGAAATCATCTAATAATGGTTTAATCAAAGATGAACCTGTAAGAAAGCAAATCCACATTTAATGTTAAATATCTGCCGTATTGCTACAAAGACAGTCAAATCTTGTCCATATCAAGAAAGCCACCTGTTTAGAATGTCACCATGCTAGCCATTCAGTAGCAGCAGGAACTATCCTATTTTCTTCATTACTGATTTTTCAAATCAGACACTAGTAACTAACTATCAAAGGAAAATATGCTCAGAATTCCTAGATGCTGCAGTGGTGGTGAAGCAGCAACAAAACTATATGCAGCCACAATATTGTTATTCCCCTGTAAATTCCCTCCACAAAGACCATGGCAGAGAAAAAGGTCTTTAAATAATTCACTACAAATCCCAAACCAAACCCAAACAACCTGCAATGAAGAACATGGTTACTAACCCAGGTAAGTTACTTCTCCTGGTACAAAATAGCTTCATAAAGCTATGTCTGCACTTACGGTGGTGTGTAAAATACAAACACTGTATGCCCAGCTAGCATGGGTTTAAATAGCAGTGTAGAAGGGAAAGCATAGCTTTGGTGAGTAGAGTGCCCTAAACGTTCGAACCCCAAGGGTATACATACACGTGCTCTCTACATGCCAAAGCAGCGACTAAAACATCCACACCGCTCTTTTTTGCGGCATAGCGTCCTGCTGCAGAGCCTTTCCCCATCACAGGGAAAGGCTCCAGCAGTGGAGAAAGGCTTTGACTGTTCCCCGCTGCCAGAGCCTTTCACTGAGGCATGTAGCTACACACTGTAGGGACAAGTGTGGGTGGAGATTGCCTTTCACTGCTGTGTGTAGCTACATGTGTACAGCCTGTACTCTACATGCCATCGGTAAGCATAGATTTGCCAAAGACACTATCTACTTCTTTATTAAACAAAACCAGACATCTTCAAGTGATAAAGAGATCAAACTCAAATTGGTTTATGTACTTTGGTACACAAAAGGATACTTACCGAGCATTTCCTTTTCGGCCCCACACAGCGAAAGAAGAGTCTTAATGAGCCTCAAGTGTCCTGCTAATAAAATGTTGTCAGCTTCACTGGTCTCACACTCAGCTGTGCGGTTGGGTTCAAAGTTATCCAGCCAAGTGATCTCATCTTCTAACATGACAGCTGGGCTGACCTTCAACTGCTCCATTTCAGAAGCTATGGAATAAACAGAGAAAATTGATGTTACAGACATGAAGAAATTAAACACCAACAGACAATCTCTTTCCAAGAATTTCACAGCTTTGATCAACAATGGATATGGCACATTACATTTCATGTCAACAGCAGGCATTTAGTTATGCAGCTAATTAAAAAAGCTCATGAAACCGCAGCTCACCATCAACTTACTGATGTTCATTGTAAATTGGTCAAAAGAAATTTAGCGCATGAAAGAGAGGGGAAATGTACATATCTGTACAACTACAGGTATTACATAACCATGTGTAAAAAAGGTGAAATAAGAAGTCTAAGTCTTTAAGGTGAGCATTTTTAAATGTGCATGCCTAAAGTTAAGCATGTAAATTCATAGTTAGGCACCTAAACTGAAGGCACTGAAGGCCACAGGTGCTCAGTACCTCTGAAAACCAGGCCACACAGGGAGGCAGCCAAGTCAAAAGCCAAGTGTCACTACATGACAAGATGAGGGAGGGATATAAGGGGCAATAGGCAAGAAGTAATTCTGTAGAAAGGGAGAGAATCTTAAATTGAAAAACAAACATTAAAATCTACAAACAAAAATAGAGTATTAAGCCAGGGTAGAGGCAATATGAGTTGAGAAGGGTGAACCATTTTCTAAAAAGCACAAATATAAAAGCTTGTGTTGCCCCCATTCCCTGACTTCTCAGTGTCTTGTCTACTTAGACTGTAAGCTCTCATGGGCACGGACCTGTCTTACATGTCTAAATGCCTAGAACACTTCTGGTTGTTATATAAATGTCATATTAGAGTTCTCATTCCAACCTGGAACACATACTTACAAGTGAGATCGTCCAGTAACTGGCATCTCAGGTCAAAATACTCTGTACACTGGGATAAGAGCCTAAAACAAAGATGAGTAATTACAAATGGGAAGAGGGTTTTTAAGTAAGTCTAAACCTTAGAGCATTTGCTTAAACATGTACAATTCATCCACCCAATCATACCACTGTTAAAGATCTACATATTTTATACCTCCACATGCACACCACTGTAGCTTCTAAGCAGATTTCTTCATAGCAGCCACTTTTTGAATTTTGGACTGACAATTCAATTCCCCCCCCCCCCCCCCCGCCTCCTCCCACCTCACAAAACTACATATTAGATGATCACGTACAGTTGATAGAAAGAGGATAAGATGCTTCAGGTTCTTAAGTTATTCTTTTTCTACCATGGTGGACATAGAATTTGTATTTCAAAATTAATGTTGAATTCAATTTCCCAACTAAAAAGCATTCTTCAGAAAAGTCAATGGAATGGATATCTACAGTCTAATTAAAATGCAATGGGCAGGGATGGAATGTGTGAGGTCAGTGTCACAACTGATGGGTCCAGACTTAACGTTCAAAGAACCAAACATCTTTGTTTAGCATTCAGTCTGGACTCTCCTGAATAAAATTTCTTGCCATTGAACCTTGGATGGCTGGAAGCACATAATGGCACCTCCATGCACCTGGGGCAGCATCCAGGGTCTGAAGGTTACACCCAAAGATACAAATGAATTGGACTCTAATGTTCACGGTCTACTGTAGACAGGAAACTTTAAAAAGTCTGACTGGTGCAGTATTAGTTGACTGCTAAAGTTACACCTTCTTCAAAACTTCAAAGATTTTGAAAATCCTTAAGGCAAAAAGCCTTTTTCTAAAACTTGTGAATTTTCCTCTCTGAATAAGCATGCATGTAACTTGCCTCTGGTTGATTCCTCTCATGATGCTGGTTGGTGACCAAAGAGGCAGCTGGGCAGTGAGAATGACACTTAAGAGAAACTGGTTTGGTTTTTGTACATCTGGGTGAGTTGATGTGTCTGTCTGACTAAGGGTATATAATTGGTCACAGGCAACGCGACGAATCTGAAACAAAAGCATTGTAAGTACTCTATATTTCATGTTCCCCAAGGTACACTTACTTTGATTAGAAATCTATAACAGAAATACAAGTTAGAATCGGAAAGCCATAATAGACTGTGGGACCCACCGAGTGTGGCCTTTTGTCCCCCTGTGGTGGCAACACCATGTCAAGTTGTTTATAAATTTGCTACTGCCTCTGAGCTAATGGCCCTGGTCCGCCAGCTTAAGCAGCAGAGACTTGTGCTTTTAGATCCATAAGTTTGTTTCAACCCTTGCAGATGATCCTTTCAGGGGAGTCATTACAAAGCATACCATCCCATATGTAATCCTTTCACATCTCAAGTTAAGCAGCACTGGATATGAATCAATAATAGAATGAGAGATGTCTAAAGAGCCAGCAAGTGCTGTAGAAGCAATGTTGGCAATTTGATAGATGGCATTCTCCCCTCCCTTCCCCCCAGTCAGAACTGAGCCAATGACCTAACACAGCATGTGAGGACAGACGAGATGCTTTCTTTTGGCTAAGATGTTAAAGCAAGATCCTAATCACTTGTTGTCTTTAAGCACTGTGGCACTATTCATAGATAAGGATGCTGGCCAAATTCCAACTGGAGTAACTTGACCTACTAAACTCCCCATAGAGTTTAATTGCTCTGTTAAAGAATAATAGAATACCATTTATTTAAATGTTTTTGGATGTTTTCTACATTTTCAAATATATGGATTTCAATTTACAACACAGAATGTAAAGTGTACATTGCTCACTTTCTATTTTTTATTACAAATATTTGAACTGAAAAAAAACCCAAAAGAAATAGTATTTTTCAATTCACCTCATACAAGTACTGTTGTGCAATCTCTTTTTCACGAAAGTTGAACTTACAAATGTAGAATTATATACAAAAATAACTGCCTTCATAAATAAAACAATGTAAAACTTTAAAGCCTACAAGTCCACTCAGTCCTACTTCTTGTTCAGCCAATCGCTCAGACAAACAAGTTTGTTTATATTTGCAGGAGATAATGCTGCCCGCTTCTTTTTTACAATGTTACCTGAAAGTGAGAACAGGCATTCGCATAGCAAGATATTTATGTGCCAGATGCGGTAAAGATTCATATGTCCCTTCATGCTTCACCCACCATTCCAGAGGACATGCTTCCATGCTGATGACGGGTTCTGCTCGATAATGATCCAAAGCAGTGTGGACTCACACACGTTCATTTTCATCATCTGAGTCAGATGCCACAAGTAGAAGATTGATTTTCTTTTTTGGTGGTTCGGGTTCTGGAGTTTCCGCATCGGACTGTTGCTGTTTTAAGACTTCTGAAAACATGCTCCACTCCTTGTTCCTCTCAGATTTTGGAAGGCACTTCAGATCCTTAAACCTTGGATTGAGTGCTGTAGCTACTTTTAGAAATCTCACATTGGTACCTTCTTTGCGTTTTGTCAAATCTGCAGTGAAAGTGTTCTTAAAATGAACAACATGTGCTGGGTCATCATCTGAGACTGCCATAACATGAAATATATGGCAGAATGCAGGTAAAACAGCAGGAGACATACAATTCTCCCCCAAGGAATTCAGTCACAAATTTAATTAATGCATTATTTTTTTAACGAGCGTCATCGGCATGGAAGTATGTCCTCAGGAATGGTGGCCAAAGCGTGATGGGACACACGAATGTTTAGCATCCCTGGCACGTAAATACCTAGCAATGCTGGCTACAAAAGTGTCATGCAAATGCCTGTTCTCATTTTCAGATGACATTGTAAATAAGTGGGTAGCATTATCTCCCGTAAATGTAAGCAAACTTGTTTGTCTTAGCCATTGGCTGAACAAGAAGTAGAACTGAGTGGACTTGTAGGCTCTAAAGTTTTACATTGTTTTGTTTTTGAGTGCAGTTATGTAACCAAAAAATTGAAAATCAAATATTTGAAAATGTAGAAAAACATCCAAAATATCTAATAAATTTCAACTGGTATTCTATTGTTTAACAGTGTGATCAAAACTGCGATTAATTTTTTTAATCGCAATTTATTTTTTTGAGTTAATCACATGTGAGTTAATTGTGAGTAATCGACAGTCCTAGTATCAATACAACATTAAGATTGCAAAGTCAAGCATCTAAATGCCAAGAAACCCCAAATGTTTTATAGTTGCTCCTGCAGTGTTCACTTGCCCATGGTGGACATACTTTTTATTAATATGTTGCAAAATATATAGCAACAAGAAGTGTAAACAGACAAACTACCTATCATAAAAAATACAGCATGTGCTATGTCACCAAATTAGTAACTTTCAGAATATCCAAACTTTTGTGGGCTTGCTCTCAATCACACAGAAAAACTAATGCTAGGAGGCTTTTGCACTTAGCTGTAGGTTTCAGAGGTTTGGGTGAGCACCTAAGAATTCATGCTTCTCCAAACCTCTTTGAATCATAGAATATCAGGGTTGGAAGGGACCTCAGGAGGTCATCTAGTCCTTCGGCTAGAAAGATAAAAGGAACAGCCCCTTGTGAGATTCTCAGTCCTGACTGGGAGAGTGATAGTGTTAGCCTTCAGACCTCCCCAAAACTGGGTTATTCAAACTAGTCAGCATAGTCTTACTTTCAACTAACATTGGTGTGACACAGTGTCAGTAGACTTAGCCTGAGCACTTGGTAAACATACCCTCATGGGGAAAATTAGGGAGATAACTGGTTAATTACTGAACAATTAGCCAATTAACAAGGGGGCTCAGCTCATCAGCTGAGGACATCTAGAAGAGAGACAAGAAGAGTAGTGGGAAGGAAGAGCTAGAGAAGCCCAAGTTCTCAGGGAGGTGAGATCTCTCCCCATCTCACCCTGTGCCTAGGGAAAATGTAAGAACTTTGAGCTGTGGGGAACTTGTTCAGTTTTATTCACACAGTAAATAAAGCACTTGGTGTTGAACTTGCCACAAATCCCCTGTGAAGACTGTTTGCAGAGAAGAATCCAGGGTAAGGGAACACTGCCCTGTGACAACTAGTCATAGACGAAGCAAACAAATCAAGATTATACTCTCACAGTATGACATAATACTATAAAAAAAGGTATAATTTTTAACTGAGACAGGGATTAATACTGCAATCAGTGATGTCTGATTAATATGTTCTGTATATTACTCAATCAGATACCGAAAGTGCTGAAATGAATATTTTTGTCTGAGACCAGTAATGTAAACAAGATGTTATATTTCAGTGGGACCCTCAGTGAATGACTTAGAAATCTTAATTACAGCCACTCACGTCAGGACTTGGTGATCCAAGTAGAATGTCAATGATGAAGTCAGCAACACAAGGCAAGCTGTAGAAAGATCCTAAAAATGAAACAATCCCAAGTCAGTGTTTTTTGCCAACGGAACTTGTTAAAAATATAAACTGATCATAAATAAATATAAATAAATAATTAATACAGTATCACTAGAACAAAAATGCATCTCGCCAATACCAAGGATGAGAGATATGTGGGTATGGAAAAATCTTCTTACACCTTGATTTCTCCCCTTCCATAGATTGTGGATTTTTAATATAAATATGACAATTCCCCTTTTCTCCCCAGTAAAGGTTTCAGACTCTCTGTATGTGAAGGCACAAGTGCTAGTGAAGTGATTTACTAGCCCTGTGGTTGAATTTATAGCTAGACAAACAGTAACATCAGCAGAAGTGATTACTTCAAAGCAAAGCTGTAACCATTTTGATGCTAACATTAAGTAAACTTGCCCAAAACACCCAGTTCATTAAAGCCATGATTCAGCAAGGTACCTGAGCACATAAGCAGTTCCACTAATACAAGTATCTTGCTGAATCAAAGCCTAGGAAACATAACCCCTGCATCCCTGTAAACTATGTTTCTTGCACTGCTGCAGTTTATTTCAGAAATGAATCCTGCGGGAGATTTCAGTGTAAAAAACGTTAACCTGTAATAAAAAATTAACAAAGAAAATAACAGCCAGTAAGTAATGCAGCACGTCTACCCAGCAAAACACTTGTGGTAATTGATTAATAAAGTATACAATCCCAAACGTTTCAGTTTCATTTGCTCTCATCGTAGATGCCCCTCAAAGAAATACTGAAAGAATATTGTTTATCATCCCCAAAGCACTAGTTCTATAGTGAAGTTACATTATGTAAGGCTTTTGAATACAGAAGCCACCTCACTAATTTTGTTAAGAAGTGATTGAAATATTTTATCCCAATTACCTTGATATATTTATAAAAATATCAGCAGGCCATCTAACATTAAATCTTGCAGAGAAAACCAGCTGATGGAAAGCTTCCTTTCCATTTTTTTTTTTTAAGTAAGTTGTATCTGCAAATTGAGATGCTTCAATAAGAGCAAAATTCAGTAAGGAGGAAAGCACAAAACGTATAAATTCATCTTCAAAACCTGACTCCCCACTAATTACATTATACTGAAATTAAATTATACTGAATTAGTAAGAATCTACTTCATACCCAACTGCTGACTGCGTAACTGTAGGCACGTAACAAGTAGAGACAAGGCCTCTCCAGCAATCAGAGCATCTTTGGTGGATACAGACTGCTGTCTCACACAGATTCCGGCGTGGAGTGCTGTTGGCTCTCCTTCACTTCCTGAGCTACAATTGCTTCCTGCATTAGATTAGAAACGACAAATGTAATAATCAGTTGTGGTTTTTAAAGCTTTTCTGATCAACATTTCTCTTCTAAAAAGTACTTGTAAGAACACAGCAAGTACAGTAGATTTAAGTAGCAATTTAGAAGGAGTTCATCTTCTAAGAACTCTAGAAGTCTTACTCTCAACTTATTCCAGTTGTGTATTTTGTTTAGACTAAATGATGCAGTCTCAACTATGAGTGACATACCTGAGCTGCTAAGTCTGTTTCGAATCCCAGCAGGAAATAAAGTGTTACTTTCTTTTATCGGTTGACTGCTCCCCACTAGGTCAAGTCGTCCTGCAGCAGCAGCCCAAGAAAGTCGCATGAAGCAAGCCACCGTAGACGTGAAATCATTTATCTCCATTGTCTGAAGGAACAGGAAAAAGTGGTTACTTTTGCCACACCCAATAGTCTCCTTTACCACGAGGAAAGGAGGAACCACAAGGTCTTTCCATTCAGTTTTGGTCCTTGCTCGTTATCGGTGCCATGACACAAGGACATTTTGCTTATATGAAACAGTGGTTAATATGGCTTATTGAAAGCCAGCCAGCATGGTCTTTGAAACAGAAAGAAGAGTCACTACAGAAAGACTCCCCTCCTTCCATCTGGAGCTAAACATGCTAACTTCATCCTGGTAGGAAAGCACCAACTGAATCTTAAATTGAGATCCTATACATGTTAGCACATTGTGCTAGCTATAGATCACAGCCCATGCAATTTCTTTCAATCTGACAATAGGAAAATGGGTCAAGTTATTCCTTTTATAGCAGTGTGTTTTAGTACGTGGCCTCTCCCAACAGATTAATCACTAGGAAATTCTGAATCTTTCAGAGACGGTGTAGTTAAAAATAAAAGTCAGGGTGAGATTTGGGGGAGGGGGGTAGGACCTGGATTGTCTCCTAAGCTTTGAGATGAGACCTGTGCATGGAGAACCAGTTTCACAGCACTACTTATGTTAAACTCCAGAAACTAAGAGCAAGTTTCACCTTTCACTCTACAGCACACTGCTATATCTTCAAGACTGTCAAACCTTCACTTACTTGTATTGCAACCCGTGCTGCAGGTATGATCTCTTCAACCCTAATGGAGGACCTGTCAGAAACTGACAACTGTCGGTAGGATGACTTCTCAGGTGTTCCACAAATGGACATCTGCCTGCTAGCCTGCCGGCTCACATTACGGAATGGGCGTGAGGACAGCGCTTCTACCCCATCTTTGAGGATATCCTCATCTAGTAAGGAAGGAAGTGTTTGGCCAACAAGTAAGAACCTAAACACACAAAGAAAAGAGTCAGGTTTATTTTTGAATATTGGGTGATCAGAGTCTTAGTATAGAACTCGAATCACTGTTACATTTCGAGATAACAGGCCAACTGCTAAAAAAAAAAAAATGCAAGTAGCATTACTAGTGGCCTTATATACAAGGAAAAGCAATCTCATACCTTGCAAGTTGCAGACAGATGGAATAGACTCCCTGTCTTGTTTCATAGTCCACTTCTGATGGGATGGAGTCTCTCTGCATCACATTCACCACCAAACTTAAAAATAAGAGAGACTATTTTATAAGATGGTGTAAAAAGGAGACTGTTGGTAATGAGTTTCGGGTATTTCCCCCCACCACCCTCTCAGCGACTTAGTGCTGACAGAAGTACCTGACTGATACCTCTTGAGACCGAGATCCCTATTTTCCCCCCATTACAAAGGGCTTTGAGAGCTATAGGGGAAAACTGCTGTAAGAGCAAAGTAGTATCACTTGATAAGTACAGCACAGGCAGCAGCTCTGCAAGTTTTTCCAAAGTGCCCACTGTGCCTCCACTCTCACCAGGAGGGACCAATTTTATGGATAAGAATGGAATGATCAATTGCACTGACCAATTCTTGGTCCATTTTAACACTGCTAAAAATGCCAACTAGTGTCAGCTGGGGAGGTTGTGTAATATGCACATCTGTATTCTTGAATTGAAGTGAGACCACTTATTCAGCACCCAAATACTGACTACAGCAATAGAAAAAAGAATGCAAATGAATTAGCTATGTACATTATACACTACATACTATAGATACAGAGTGGCTGTTCAGACATTACTAGTGAAAGTAAGTAAATCTACAGGTAGTTCCTTATTCACAGGACCCAATCCATTTTAGTTTTCATACTGCTAGATGATAAAAACTGAACACCTATGCCAGTATGCTATACTATAAGCCTATTACAGAAACTATACAGTTATCACTGATAAGAAAGTTAGTGTTATGGAAAAAAATAAATGTCTAAGGCCTAACCTCAAGCCTCCTGCTCTCAGAAAGTTTTCACAGAAAGATTTGGCACAATTTCTTGCCATTTCATCATCTGCCGTTGGCATCAGCTTGGAGCTCAGTACCTGAAATGCATGCAAGTGTAAATGTTTCGTAACTAGTATACACAAAAACTATAGCACCTCTGAAGTGGCATCCAATATCCTAGGCAGTCTCACCCTAAGACTGAGCATTTCCCGCTCTCAGTAATTCAACGATACAGCCTTGCAACGATCTGACCCATAAAGAGCCAAACAATATTTTAAAACATTGCCTTCTGTTTTTATTCTCTGACAAGTGACTGATATAATCATAAATGGCTCACATAGTAAGAAGGGAAGAGTCTGGACTCGCATGTGAACTACTTCTTCAGGCTTAAGAGGAGCTCTGGAGGGTTACAATTCTAACACAGTTAAGATGTTGTTATTCCATGGAAATAATAACTATTGAATAAGAGCTCCAAGGAATGAGGTTTTGATTTTACATTTCTACTTTTATTTTGAGGTGTGAAAAAAATTAAGAGGATCCAAGAAATTTTATGGCTTTTAGGAATGTCATCTTTATTATACTGCTCCTCTCATTTGCAAGAAGGTACCCTTCTCAGCAGTGAGTGTCAAAGTGCAACGTTGGTCAGAAAAGTGACCACAATGGACCCGTGTTTAATAGCTTTAGCAGACTAACAAATATGAGGGATTAAAAATAATTCTGGCTTGTTAAGAGAAAATATTTTCCATTACACTTGACTGAACTTCAGGAACAAATCCGCTAATATAATCCATTTAATTATCGGACCTAAGGAATATTTAGTTAGGTTTGCTTCCTCATTAGCCTCACTGCTGGGAAATAAGCATTTTGTTACTTATTTGCTCTGAAGTGAAAAAATCATTTTGGGATACTAGTCCCACTGTAAAACAGAATCCTCTCACCAGGAGGGCATCTGTACTGTGACACTGCAGACTGCTCTCTCAATTTGGGAGTTGCAAACAGGTTTTGGGGGGGTTACGACCACTCTACCTTTCTTCATGGCTCATTGGAAGAGGAGGAGCCTGAAACTTTTTGTTAGAACATGGGATGTGGTATGCAAAAGGTGGAGAACTGCAGTACTGGTAACAGACGTATGAAGGTAAATGGCTATTACAAAAATTCCTACAGAAGGCTTTGCAGACACCAGGGATGAGAGATGAGCATATGCCTCTGTCCGTTGCATCCGGGAAGGGTTTGGAGTGAGGGGGATTCTTATGCCCCAAATATACTAGGAAATTAATCTGCTGCTGACAACAGTGGCTGGCAATGGGACTCCAAACTTGTACATATTAATCTAGATGGGTCTGTAATGGAATTGTAGAGTCATCCTATGATAGCATTTGACTCATTGTTCTGAGCATGTGGAAAGAAAGATAAGATATACAAAGGATGTGGATTAATTAGGCCGCAAGTTTAACTTAACTGCTCTGGGAATTATCCAACAATAGTCCATACCGTGCAGGTCATGATTCCATCCCTAGTCATCTGAACTTGGTGGAGGGCTGCTGTCAGGACCCCACCCCTCCAGCTGGTCCCCAGCCTGTTCCTGGGAACTCACTGCCCTCCCGTTGTACAAAGGTGAAGGGGCTGGAGAAAGGAGGTGGTCTTCTCACTGTATCAGACATTAGGATCTCCCATCCCATACCTCAACTTTAGGGGATGCTTTCCCCTTAGTCCACTTCCAATTCCAGCTTTATCAGGGAACTGGACTCGTGTGGAACAAGTACATGCACTGGACATTAGCCACAAAGAGCTAACAGCAGTTCGCTTAGCTGCCTTCCCCTTTACTTCAACCTGGGTTCCCAGATTGTTAACAATTTCTTACCTAAATCTGCTAAAATATATCCACTCCCTTGTTGGAGAGGCCTACCCCATTGCCCTGAATAACTCCCATACCAAATACGATTTTTTGGGGGTGATTAACGTCCTTCCCTGTTCCAGATGTTCACACATCTTCTGGTCTTGTCAGCCCACAAAGGCCTGGCAACTCCCCACCAACCTTTTCTCACTGAAGCATTTCAGACCAGTTAACGGTCATCCCCAGGAAGAGGTCCTGGGTCTGCCCTACATCTCAGTGCCCTGATTAAATCAACCCTAGAGCTGCACATTTTTTCCCCTCAGCGTAACTATTTGCAAATTTGACACACATTCACCAAATAGTTTCAGTCAAAAAGTGATGACATTGGTGGCGTCTCCCTTCACGTTTTAGCTCAGTGGTTAGGGCTTTCTCCTGGGACGCGGGAGACTGGGTTCACTGGAGCAGGGATTTGAAGTTGGGTCATTTTCACTCCCACTTTGTGTAAATAGAGAGACAAGGTGATGGAGGTTATATTTTTTATTGGACCAACTTCTCACCCACCTTGTCTCTAATATCCTGGGACCAACACAGCTACAACAACACTGCATCCAACATTTGTATAAATAGTCATTGGAACAGAGACACAAACAGCTTCAACAGGAGAGACTGAGAAAGTGAGTGTAATATATTCAGCCCTTTTCCTGCAGTTGAACTTGTATCCATTAGAGTAATATCCCTGTCTATTTGGAGATTCAGAAGTACAGTACACCACACTAATTGCATCTCCTAAAAAGGCCCCTCTGGGGCCCTATAGTGGGCCTTGGCATATTTCTTCTTAAAAAGCAGTTAATGCTTTGCTTTGTCAGCCCCCTTCACATCTTCAGTGACATCTGACGGTGGCTCATTTTAAAGGAGAGCTTATTTTGTAATCCAAACAATCCAAATTAAATTTGGCTTGATTTTCAGAGATGTTGAGCACCCCTGGCTCCCATTCATTTTTAATAGAGATGCATGCGTTTAGAACCTCTGCAGATCCAGCCAAAGATTTAAACCAATAGCTAAGGCCTTCTATGATGGCAGAGAGAAACATACAGATAAATTACAAAATTGTCTGTACTGCTTACTAACACATTTAAAAGCCATCTTACAATTACAATGATGAGAGGGGCCTGGGTTCGTAATGAAACCTTAAGGAGAAGCTTCATATTTCATGCTCCAAATCACTTGTTTTGTGTAACAGATTAATCATAGTTCAGCTGATATTTCTAGCAGTTGACAATATTTTTTGCAGGACTTCAAACTGTATCCATTGCTTTAATTGCAATGTTAGAAAACTGAGGAGCATGTTGACAAAAGGGTTTCTTACCTCTAAATTGTAGAGCACTCTAAAGGTGGACATGCCAGGAGCAAAAGATCTGAAGAGACTTTCCAATATCGAACTAGCACTGGGCTGGTGTTGATGCTTTGAAGACAAGGATGGTGATTTTGAAGACTGAGAACTTGATTCTGACAGCAGTGTTTTCTAAGAGGAATAAGCACAGATCTAAAACTGCACTTTTAGAATATCACTTAAGGAGAAGTAAGCCTTGGAACTGCATCTTGTATAGTCCCAGTAACAACTCCCCTCCACCCTCCCAGCCACCTAGAAACAAAGCATTAAAAACCTTGAGACAATATTATTCTGCCTTATCACTAAAAAGTTTTACATAACTTGAAAACATCACAAATGAACACCCAACACAGTATTACAAAAACCCAATGTTAAATGCCTCTTTTTAGCCCTACAGAGACATGAATTTAATATGGGTTTAATCCATACCTTTCTTCCTAGGGAATCTAGCTGATCAAGTGCTTCCTGAATAGCTGGGTCAGTAGGAATCAACAGCAGAAGCTTCCGTACACGTAAAGTTATCCTGGAAAGTTCAAAGCAATTATTCCCACACAAGATAGGATTCACTCAGCTTCATATTGGACAAGAGTCCACATACATTGGTAACAATTTTTAATGATGTCGTTATTTGGACTTTCAGTAACAGTATTTCTCCAATGTTTAATAACTATTTAGCTTGTTTACCTTGGCTCCTCTAGGTTAGCAAGCTGGTAAAGCATGTCAAAAACATTACACACGAGAGCCATCACTACTCCAGGGAGGGATTTCTCCTGAGGATTAAACAGACAATTACAAAGGTTTTTTTCCCCCCTTTAAGCTATTTTGTGGGGTTCTCTGTTGAAGCAAATGACCCAGGGATGTCTCAAGCTACGGTTTAGCCCAAGACACAATTTGAATTCCAATAACCCCCCCTGTATATATCTCTTATATCTGCATGTCACTGTGCAGCGTTACATCTACATCAGACAAAAGATGCTCTCTAGGCCAACTATTAATTGTGAATTAGAAAGCAATGGCAGAGTGGTAGAGTTAGCTTGACCCACTTCCAATGTTTTAATTTAACACACTTGAGCTTCACTGGTTCAAAAAAAAAAAAAAAAAAAAAAATCTCACTTGGTATTACAATTAATTGCCCACAAATCACCAGATGATCTTAAAGTCAAATGCAAATCTTAATTTTTTAAAATTAAAGTGTAACAGAAGACACTGCAGAGGTGATCAATACATAGCAAACAGTGCACAATCAGCTGTTTATAGCTGAATGTAGCTTTTAAATCCATTTCATTTGAGTTGGATTACAAAAGGTGATGCTTTTTTAATTACTTGTTTGAAATCAAAGCCACCATTAAAAAAAAGTTTTGCTACAGTCTCAGTGGTTTTTCTTTTTTTAAATGTGTGTATTTAATGCTCAGAATTAATAGTTACTTAAGTCCTGGTCTGAGAAAAGCATGATGCACCCACATAGTATACAGCCACTGCACGAGCTTTTCCATATAGCTCTGCCAAAGGATTTCACGGACTGAAAATGCCCCAATTATTTCATTCACTGAGTCTGTCAAAACATAAGCCACCCTGACCTGTAGTCCTGTAATACCTCCTGTATTCCGATCCTAAATCACCTGAGAGGAGTCTTGCATTGTGTGTTGGATTTGTAATACAAACAAATGCAAACCAAACTCACTCATTTTTAATTCTGATATTTAGCGGAATTTGAACCCAAATCTGGAAGTGAAGGACTACAGCATTATCTTACTCTGCCACTTAACCCCAATTGTGACGTGCTTGTGAAAGGGTGCACTGTAAAAGCAGATTTCAGACTACTATACTGTACCTGTTCCATCACATAAGATGAACTAAAGACACCACTACTGTTGCTGGAGCTGGTTGAGGAATCGACAGAGCTCCCCGAGGGGGTTCCACTTCCTGATGTTTTTACTGTAAGTACATGTTCTTCAGAGAAACCCAGCTGGTGGAGTAGCTTCTGATCTTTATTTACCGTTAGCTGCAACAAAGTATTTAACGCTTAGTTCTGGTGAAAGGAAAGATTCAAACTTACAAGGTAAATGGTAACTAATTCACATACCAGACTTTCATTTGCAAATATCTGTATATTATCCACAGGAGAATTCAGCAGCTTTGCTATTTTCCACCTGACGCTTCCTACAGTTTCATTGCTATGAGCCTGTAAAATAAAACGAGATCGTTTGGTGGAAGCTGTTTAAACAGTACGGCCTGATTTTTTTTAAGTGTTCTGTTAACATTAAGGGTTTTTCAGCTCCTCTATTAATATTAATAAAGGTCTTTTCAGCCAGGGAGACTAACTATACAGCGGAAGAGTGAAAGTGACTATACCAAGTGCTGCAAGAAAATATTTTCTTTCCACAAGCCTTTCCGTTATCATCATTTTAGGTGCGTACACAAAGCTTTTAGAAAAATGTGGTTTTCAACCTAGCTGTGCTCATTACACTTCTCTAGCTTGTACTTCAAGTCATCCATGCAACATGACGCGGTTAGTGAATCCTATGTTTTCACAAATAAATAAGGTCAATATGGCATGACATGTGTCACTTGGGTAAACATACCTCTACAGTGAAGGTATCTTTGGTAGACTCGTATGTAACATTAAGTGTTAAAAGATGACCGTGGAAAGAAGCACCATGAGGTAGGATAGTACGAGGAACAGAGTAAAGGTCCTACAGAAAGAAAGAAAAAAAAGATCAGTGTAAACAATTCTGGAAGAACAAAAACATTTTCACAGTATTAGCAGTAACTGATTCTACGGTACATGGGCCTGAACAACTCATGGTATTGTTAAAAATATTGAGTTAGCATCTAAATTTTTGTCTAGTTACGAGAAAGGACATGAATGTTAAGTAACAAGAAAATCTCTTACCTCTATAGTTATCACATAGCGTTCTGCCAGAAGTAGCAGTCTCTCAATTATGACAAGTTTAGTTGACCTAAAGATTGTATACAAAATTTTAAAAAGTATAAGGTGAGTGGTTTCAGTTCAATCACAAAAAGACAACAGCCGAAGGCAAGGACTGAATTTAATAGAGACTAAATACAATTCTCACTCTTTGAGGTGGCGTAGCTAGATTGAGGCACATTGGCAAAGCAGAGTGCAAGTCCTGACTTGCACTTCCTGTGTCATACTTGATCTGGGGACATACATTGTGCACTGTGCCCCATGCGGGCAGGGGACTGGACTCGATGACCTCTCGAGGTCCCTTCCAGTCCTAGAATCTATGAATCTATGTCTAAAGGGTCCACCCCTGTGCCCAGGTACTAACACACATAATACATCAGTCCCCTCAAGGATGATAGTCAAACCACCTCCCCCAATATCTCCTACTCCATAGATCTGATGGCTCTTAAGCAGCAATAATCTTTGTAGTTTATAGGACTTCAGCATTTAGACTTTCAGTCTCATTCCTTATATTGAGATTGCTTAAAAAAAAAAATCTCTTCTGAAATCAAATACATTTTAATGTAAATATGAAAAGCTACCATGCGAGTGGCTGTGAACTAACATCTAGAGACAGAAATATTACAAATATTACAAGAAAACGTATTCCACTAAAAAGGAAGACACAAAGTTAGGTTTGCAAATATTAGTCCATGATGTTGACTTGTTTATGCTTCTTCAAAAAAAACAGTTCCATTTAAGAACGGAACTTGCTACACAGTGGAGAGTAACCACTCCTCCTTCTAAATGCAAGGGCTTAGTTCACATACAGAGAGCTGTTGTTCTTGTTTGTGGCCATTAATGCAAACACCTAAAGATTGTTTGTAAGCAAACCTTGGCATAGTGCCCAATAGTACACTTCTGTTCAGAGAAGGAGATGGATAGTGAAAATAATGACCATTCTCTACAAACACACAGTTGTGGCATTTAAAACCTAAGACATTTTTGTCCACAAGAACACCAATAGTGGTGATCCTTTGAGATGGACTACCTTAAGACTCAAAACTTACATTTTGGTAATTACTAGATTCTGATCAGTTAAATCTGTACAGAAATATTCCACTCCCTTCTATGTTCTCTCCCTACTGATGTCCTTCAATGTTCTCAGCTCCCTGCCTTCGTATGCTCAGTAGGGAAAGGAAGCACTACAACTGAGCAACCTGTTTTGTATGAGGAGATGTAAAGGGCTATAAAGAGAAGCTGAATATTCCATCACTGATGACTCTGTGTGCCAATGATTTACCAGAAATGCAATGCAGCAGAGCATCAATATTTAAACTAAGGAAGCCCAGCCTACAATTACCTTGTATTCCTGAAGAAAAAAAAGTTGATTTTATGATGTAGAAAGATTTGGAATATAAAACGTGAGGCTGTATTCAACAGAAGTGTTTACTCTCCTCATATGCCCATTATTGTCAAGATGCTTCCCACATGAATATGAGTGCTGAGTTAGACATTTATTACGTTTACCCTCAAACACAGACTTACCTGTAGGGAGACTGTACTGACGTCGCTACAGTAGGCATAGCAGTTGCTGTAAGCATTTTTGTAGCTCTTGTAACAGCATGTGTTAATGTCGGACCACCAAGTGCTGAACTGGCTGCCTAGAATTTAAGATGCACCAATGTAAAACAGCATTTATACTGTATTATTTATTCTGGAGTGATGAAATTATATGAAAACTATTAGAGATCTTCCTAGTTAGGCAACAGGAAAGGTTACAAAGTTTAACTACATTCTGTGGTTTTCTACATCCATTACACTGCAGAAATAGTGTCACAGAGGAGAAAAATCTTAAGTCCTTAATAAAGTTGATTTTCAAGTTCAAAAGAATTTAACAAGCATCTTTACCACAATTCAATATTCTAGTCTTCACATAATATACAGTTTGCACTGTGATCTGAAGTTCAAACATCTTCAGCTAAAATGCAGAAGCTTGTGAATTCTCCTCTATAAACCTTCAATTTAAGATTAGCAATATTTTGGGAGACAGCATAGGATTGCATTCTTGTAACACTGCTTCAATTCTGCAAGTAAAACAACACTGAAGACAGAAAGGGCTTTAGGAACATGAACAAATTTAAGTCTGCCACTTACCTCTAATCTTGTATAACAATCAGCAATGAATTTCTTGTGTAGCGACACTGAATCCTGAAGGTATGAAGGACAGGTACATTAGCACTTTAAAAATAATTTCATGAGAATAAAATGGTCAACAACAAATTTAATTAATTGCAATATATATCACAACTTCCCAAGTATTAAACCTCTTCATATGGGTCAAATACCTTTCTTGGTAACAGACTATACTTACCTTTTTCAATCTAGGATTTAGATTAATATAGCTGTAATTTATGATCAACTGAATGGCCTCATTAGCAATTTCTTCATCAGGTGATTCCATTGCTATTTTCCAAATAAAATCCATCCCTATTAACTCCAGTTTTTCTACATTCTGTTCAAAAGAAAGTACATTAGTAAAATACAATTTGACTTTGTTACATGTTATAAGCATGTATAATCATTAATCAGAGGGGTAGCAGTGTTAGTCTGGATCTGTAAAAAGCGACAAAGAGTCCTGTGGCACCTTATAGACTAACAGACGTACTGGAGCATAAGCTTGTGTGGGTGAATACCCACTTCACCAGACGCTTGTTTTAGATCTGCTGGAAAAGTAACTTTTGGCTAAAGTCTTAGAAGCTGTATTTTTCAGTATGTTGTCAACTCTATAAAAATGTTTATACAATATGAACTAAATTTATATAATCTCAAATCTACATAATCAGTGGCAATTTTAAATCTAACCCACTTTGTCTACATGTAGACAAATAATGACTTCTGCAGAAAACAGTTCAACCAAGCAATGGAATAATGAAGAATTCAAAGATCATTTTAGGAGTTCAACAATCACACAAAACAATTTATTTCACACAGGTAAGTCAAAAGAGCAACAAATCATAGGCTAAAATGCTCATCAAGTAGCATATACTGGGGTCATGTACTTCACAACAGGTCTATGAGCACCATAAGTAAGTCTGAGGTAAATTAACAGTCCCTGATATTAAGCAGATCCAGATGTATAGTGCAATGTATTTTTTGCCATATAATTTTATTTTAAAAAGCAGTGCAGGATCATATCAAAGTTAAAAATTTATTACAATTTAATTAAGATTTAAATTTACTAAACATATCTCTTGTAAAAAGGTACACAAATAACTAAACATACAATAGGTTTTTTCTTTAGATGTCAGCAAAACAAGTTGCACACACTAGAACTTCATTTGCTCATTAACAATGCAAAGGAAAACTGGGATTGGTTTTTCAAGTTTCATGACATTATTGTGTTCCAAACTGAAATCTTTTACATCAACTTTCAGCATTCATGAAAATCCCACCCTTAATTTCTCAAGGTAGAAAAGCAAGAATTTGTAATGAAAACACTAAAAGGACCTGAGGTATTTTAGTACAAATATGACCATATAAAATGGCTGGCTGTCTTTTTTTAAAGTAAGAACCTGTTCCCCAGATCTCATGTACTGTTCATAGGAATGAAAGTGCACCACACTTACCAACTGAGTTCCTTGTCGTTTTAGTCGATGATCACATAGGTTCACATTCTCAAAGAACGTCTTAAATAAACTAAAACCTGTATGTAAAAATCATGAAAGATTTTATTTAGAATAAATACCTGTTTTTATTAAAAAAGGACATTAAATACACAAGAATAAAGGATACTCTTAATAGCAATTAAAAATTTAGAATCATGAAAAAAGACCTCTTATTGCGTTTTCTATTAGAAAGCAACTATCTAGTACTTGGGGTATATATTTACTCCTATGACCTGGTGACACAAACATTTTCATACCATTCATAGTAATTTCATACGACTCCAGTTTGAGAATTTTCTCTTTGAAGAGCTGCTGTTGTATGTCACTCTCCAGATCATGTTGTCCTTTTGTAAACCACTCAAAGCACATCTGTGAATTAGTATAGGTGTATAAGTGTATATGGTCCATATTTTGAAGATCAAAAGATTTTTTTAGTAAATCAACATTGCTTTTTCAAATTACTTCAGACACTATAGTGATGAGTGCATAAAAAAGTTTAGATAAAAGACTTATGAAAAGGCAAGATAGTCAAAACATTCAGCAGTCTGTAACCACCTGAAGTGCACTGCTGTTGCACACAGCATTACTATGTACTATGTATCAGCATAACTCAGATAATAGTAGACTTTCTTCTGGAGCAGAACGTTCAGATTCCACACCAGGACTCAGGTTCTCACATATTACACAAGCCTGCAGTGCTGCATTAGGGTACCAGGCATTATTACTAATGCTGTCTATTGCATAAAACATTAAGTGAAGGTTCCTCATTTATGTATCAGAGGGGTAGCCGTGTTAGTTTGGATCTGTAAAAAGCAGAGAGTCCTGTGGCACCTTTAAGACTAACAGATGTATTGGAGCATAAGCTTTCGTGGGTGAATGCCCCATGTCATGCATCCGACGAAGTGGGCATTCACCCACGAAAGCTTATGCTCCAATACATCTGTTAGTCTTAAAGGTGCCACAGGACTCTCTCTTGCTTTCCTCATTTATGACATCCCTGGCTGTTCAGATGGAAGTTACAGCTCAAAGAGCAGATAACCCTCATCTAGTCTCCTGATCAACATTCCCTTTCAACTAAACAAGTCTTAATGTTCAAGACAGTATGCCATTTATAGTTAAACACAACAGCTGCTCCATTTGCCTACACTGTCCTTCCACTAACAGGATCTAATGCATTAGTGCTTTGTAAGGCATTTGAAGACACTGAATGCGAGAAACATTATAAACAATTTATTTTCTATACATGCATTCCAGTTATGAGCTATTAAATTCCTTTCCCGCCTCCAGATGTTGATCTCTTGGGCTTCTTACCTCTCGATCTAACTCACAAACATCTTGACCCGTCACAAGACATTCCCAGATTTCCCTGGCACGATTCCAACCCAAATAGAGGGTGGCTTCTTGCAGAAAAAATGCCAGAAATTTTAAATGCGCCTCTAAGTACTGAAAAGGGAATAACAAAATTGAGTGTCATCTTTCCAAAAGAGAACTTAAAATTAGAAATACAACACTGTTATTTTTTTATACATTTTGCAATACAATCTAAGGTGCAATACATTGTGTTGCAAGTGCTCTGTGGATATATGAATCCATATAGTAATAGGAAAACATTTTTTGGTTTTAAGTAGTCGGCACCAAATTCAGCCATTTAAAATATGCCACAGGTTTTAATAGAGAGGCTACCCCACCATTTAAGTAATAAATCTCAATATATTAGAAAACAGAGTAATTTTGGAGGGAGAAAATGCAGCATATATAGATACAGTGTACATTAAGTGTCCAATATTTTACATTGTCTAGTCTTCTGTGTTTCAGCTGACCATGGCTTTTTTTTGGGTGATTTATAACATTGTTCATCTGACAATTTCTAGTAACTAACTTTAGAAAGCAGTGTTCAGTACCTCCCGGTAAGTGTATCGGCCATCCACTAATGTTGTTCCCACTAGTCCACCAGGACCTGCTACAGATGCAGCCAATCGATGACATGCTATTAGGCTTCCTGTCACCAGTTTCACGATTTCAAAATTTTTCTTCAAGTCTTGAATAATGCTCTTGGCAGAAACATTGAGAAAGACAGTGTAAGAAATGAAGCACCACAACAGGCACACCTAGTGGTTTTTCATTTTTATGAGAATTAGATTTTTAAGAGAACGGTGGGGTTTTTCAGCACTATCAAAACTGTCACAAAGGAGTCCTGAAGGTTCACCTTCATCCTTCCCCATCCATTTACAAACCATCCTACACGGCAACTGCTTTCAGCATCTGACTATGTAGCACTGCACAGCACTAAATGCAAAGCCAAACTTTTCCACTCAAAGCTGGCATAATGCAAAGCACAACTTGGTAGCAGATTGGAGCCGTTTATTTCTATTTTCGAAAGGTCATAATTGATTTTATTACTTCAGTCAAAAGTCAATAAAAAACAACCTGTTCCCTTAAATTTGTCAATCAATCAGGTTCACTTATAGTTAGTAATGGCACAAATATAACGTGAGCCAATTCAGACATGTCAGAAGAGATAAGCTTATCCGCATATAATGGACAGCACAGAGTATTAAGGAATTACCATTGTAAAATTATACCGTTAAGATACTACCACTACATTAAACTCCTCAATTCAAATAGTGCCATAAATTAATACAATATTTTTAACTTAAACTTTGTTATAAAAGCTGAAGTTTGATGGATGTAACTTTGCTCTCAAAAATATTTTAGCAAGTGCCTTACCTTATCTTGCTTTTGGTACGTTTGTTTAATAAACGAACGTGTGATTTCATGGAGCTGACGTAAAGCTGGTACCACCCAAACAAATTGGGGATTATGATGTTGGGATGACTAGTAATAAAAGAAGTTAAAATAATTACACATGTGTACATGCTCAACAATACTATAATTGTTTCTTGTCAGAGAATCCTAGAAACCTATTTATTATCATCCATGCCCCAGCTTCAGGATAATAGTTTTCTTTCATAAATCTGCAGTCACTAGTCCTTGGTTCCTCTCCACTGATGGTCTCAGTTTCAGCTTTCACAATTACACCAGATAGCTGAGGAAGGAGATGGCTAGCTGACAGCAGGTAAGATGGAGAGGCAAGCCAAGGTTTAGAGGGCAAATGTAATCAAATACAGCTACTCAATGAAAGACCAGGTTGGGGAGGCGGTGAGAGGAGTCAGGCAAAACAGAACTTAAAAATTATTTAAAATACTACCAAGGGATTCAGAGGCTCTCTCAATGAGACATTTTAGGGTCACAAGGAGACCTCTGATAAGATATTTAAACTCAGTTTTGCAAGAGAACTTAAGGTTTGATCCTGCAAGGTGCTGAGTACTTCTGTCAGAAGCATTCAGCACTTTGTAGGACTGAACCCTTAGGGGGGTTTATTTTCCATAAAGTCTGACATTAGAAGCTGGCACACCAAATTCTGTTTGGGAAAGCAGCATCTTGATTCTAGGTTAGATGCTAACAATCAATGTTACATGCTCAGCAGCCTGTTCATGGCAGAAAGAAAGCTACACTGAAGACTTCTCCATACCTTTGACAGTGCTGCCAATATTCTCTCAAATGTTGTTTTAATTTCTCCTTGTTTATGGTGGGGGTATATAGGTAAATGTTGCATTTGTAAAACTAGCTAAAACTACATACTATCAAAGCCCTAGATGGAGGCACTGCAACAGGGAGCAGTAAGAAGAAAAAACTGTTACAGAAGGATGCCTTGGAACAAATTTGAGGAGTTTCTAGCAAGAACAGGAAAGAGAAGTGAACATCAGATACAGAATAGTCTGGATTTCAAACAAACATTCCCCCTAGGGCAGACTACTTGAGATCTGCATTTCTGATTTTTAGAGAAAAAGCAAGAATGCAAGGTACCTTGGCACCTAAGGAATATCTGCTCTACAACACACTCACACACTCACTCACTCTTGGATGGTGTTGGAAAAACAGAAAGGCTAGTCTAAGTTTAGTTTAGCATGAGAGAGGGCAACCGAAGTAACAACAAGCCATTTCTTTTATAATGGCACATATTTTGGACTATGGAATAAGGACAGGTGCATTCTTGCAGGCCTATAGAAAGATCATTTATTACATGGGCAGATCTGTAAATAGAATGGGAAATCCTTTAAGCTATGTGCCATGAATTTCACATGGTCAAAGCCCTCTCCCCTCAACAGCACGCTGCTGCCCAGGAGACATCTTAGCAAATTCAGCTGCAAAATGGGTTCTTATACCAGAAGACATTTTTCATGCCTGTTTCTTTAAACAAAGGATATTACTAGGTTTTAAAAACCAATCTGTATTTTGAGACTTGTCTAACAGACAAATCAGAAAACATGATTTACTCTTTCAAAGAAAAATCTAGAATATTTTATATTAAAGGGACACAGTTTCAACACTGACATACCTTAATAGTAATTCCACCTGAAAATTCTAACCCTGAGTCCACTCAAGTTTCCCCCCAAACTAATCACTCCCGGGGCTGCAAATTTGTTTAAAACAAGGCAAGAGACTTATTACGAGTCTCACAGTAAACAAGTTGGCTCACATAAAATCTCCCCCTCTCAGACTCTTCCAAGGTACAAGCTTACAGATGCAACAAATGTCCAATTCCATGTCATTTGAAAGAAGTGTCGATACTGCCCAAGCCACTCTTTAGAGAATATGCCATTTTGGGGAAAAAATGTAATTCTACAGAGAAACGAACCCTCTTAATATCTTCTATGCATTTGATGATGTAGCTCCTTTTGATTGCTTCCTTCACTGCATAAGCATCACTAAGAATTGTCAGATGTTCCTCCAAGGCCTGCTGAATTAGACCACAGGGCAACGTTGGAAGATGAGCCAGTTCCCAAAGCACCTCTAGGACCTTCAAGAACAGCATAAATGGTCAGGGACACTAGTAATTACAAAAGAGATGCAATTCTATTCTTTATCTTAACAATGGAGGATTTTTTTTCTCATACCTTTCCGGTGGTTGTCTCAATGCGTGCTTCCCGACCAATGCGTCCTATCAGGCTCAACAGTTTTTGTCGCACTCTGTCACTCTCAGTCTCCCAGCTCTGCAGGACAAAGACATAGAATTACTATTACAGCAGCAAATATGTAATAAAAATGCAAAGTTTCAAATTAATTGATTCCATCTATGACCTATTTTACTGTGATATCACCAATTAATAAAGGGACACAGTTTCAACATGTGCCACTGCCAGCTTGATTAGATGTGAACTCAGTTTTGTTGACAGGAGATCTAATTCACCAAACACTGCCAAAAAATTATCACAAGTGGCTAGAGACAATAATGAAATCTTTTCCTGAACATACTTTAGCAGTAAGAACACATAACATGGTTAAAACCTGAGTTAAAAGATTAAATCGACAGCACAATGGGAGCGGAGTTATTTAAAATAAATATTTTAATCTTCTCAAAGTGATATTATAGGTTTCAAAAAAAATTGTATTTAGAAATGTTATTTGTAGACTAGATGCTCAAACATATCAACATTCCTGTTTTAGTAAGAAATTTAAATTCAGATAAAGATTTACCTTCTGAATAAGAACAAACAGATGATTAAGTTGATCGGAGCTGAATTTCACAGCAGCTGCAGCAATAATAGTATGTATGTTTTCAATCACAGTGGATGATTGTCCTGACTAAATAAGAGGGGAGGAAATGAGAGACAACAACTAGTTCTTTGCAAGGAGGAGAAAATCAAGACTGTACACATCATGTAAAATCCTTCAGATGTCTGAGCAACAATGGATATAAATGAGTATTGCCACATCTCATGGAAAGAGAATCATTTAGAGAATCATTCTAGAACAAGACAGGATAGTACTCTCAATCTACCAAACCCCCAAAGGTGGTTGAAATACTGTCCAAAAAGAAACAGTTTATATTTGTGAGAAGTGCTATGTTAATTGAAAATATTCTGGGCAGATACTGTAGGGCAGGAGTAACTGACCTTAAATTAACTGCTCACTCTTTCAGAAGTATTTTCTATTTCAGTGTTTAACCATTTTAAGAAATAGGAAAAAGATGTGCCAACACAGGTGTTTGCAGGATTTCCACATCCTAGTGGCCACCATTACAGACTTTTGATTGCGTCAATTAAGGTAGGATGGTGGAACCCATAGAAGTAGAACGAGGAACCACAATATCCATCAATCTGCTGAATGTACAGCTGTCAGTTTACTGCTTGTCAAGATGTTCAGTCTAAAATTACATATGGAAATACTTTAACATTTAAACAGGAAGGTATTGATGCTATCTGCAGTTGTCTGGCACCACTGCACACAGCAATGACAGATCTCTCCTCTCTTCTCCATACATACATCCATTTTCCAAAGCTATTCATGGAAGCTATGTGCATATATAGAAATGTTTTTTCTGTTTATGAACATTAAGGCCCCGATTCCTGCACCTCTAGGAAGCCTCACTGAAACCACGGATTCCCTCATGAGGAAAATTATCACAATCCTTGACTCTCACATAGCCTTCAAACTCTCACCAGCAATATAAATAAGCAGCTTTCCATAAACACTTCTCCCACCCCAGTCATCAATCTATACAACCCAGTGAGTGCTTGACAGATGAAGTGGGCTTTGCACAGTGACCAGAAAGTTACCAGATCCAGGCTCTGGGGGATACAGGAGTGGAAGAAGTAAAAATCCAGAATCAAGGGTTCTCACAGAAAATATCTTGTCAACTGCTCAGTCCCATTTACAGTGAGGGCGTTGCAGCTGAAGCACTTCCACTGACTGCAATGGTGGCAGTATCCGCAACTCCTGTGCTGGAATTTTTCATTGCATTACATGGGAACACAGAATGAGCATGGGAAGCTTTCACAAGATGGGGGGGGAAATGAAAATTGAACTCAGTGACCTGTAGGTATCTACGATTATGAAAACAGAAGTGCTGTTAATTTAAAATTTGGCTTGGGGATCCCAGCTCCAAAAACGTAACCCTGATAAACCTAAACTGCGTGGTGTCATCCATGCTGCATGAACAAATGGAGCCTAAACCTTTACTCTACACCAGCTGCGGGGGGCAATCACATTTTTTGATGCCTCCCAGAACACATTTCATCACTCCTTGTGTCCTCTCTTTTCTGTGCATCTTCTTTCTGCATCTCTGTAGACCAGAAACCCACCCTAACTAGGTTTACTATTGTCACGTTATTGACTTGAACTGGGACCATATAGAACATGGTTGCAACCAAAGTCCTGTAGTGGCACCAAACCTTGTATAAAGGGGGTCAAATGAGGTGTCTAAGACAAGGTTATGGTTTGCTGGTTATGATTATGCTGTCTATGTGCGTGTATCAATTTTGTAGTTGAAGTTATGAATATTGGCTCTACACTGTCTGTATTTCAAAATTATGCTGCGCTTCTGGGTAACACCCCAGACAAGTTGGTGTCAGCTCTGCCTAGCCTGCTTGATGGGCCATTAAAGACCATCAGCTATACAAATTGACCCATTGAGAGAAGGCAGAGATGCCTTGTAACTCAGCAAAATATGCAGGGACTTGCCCATGTGACTCCAGGCTACATTTTGCTGTAATTTTCCACAGTAAGAACAAAGAGGTGTTCTTACACCTGGAAAAGACTATAAAAGACTGATGCCTCATCTCCATCTTGTCTTCAATCCTGCTTCTTACCTCTGGAGGGACTTTGCTACAAACTGAAGCTCTACACAAAGGACTGAATGACCCATCCCAGCTGGGGATGTATTCCAGAGACTTGATTTGAACCTGCAGTTTGTTCTATCACTGCTACAAGCCTGAACCAAGACTTTGCCATTACTGTATGCAATTGATTTCATTTAACCAATTCTAGCTCTCATCTACATCTTTTTCCTTTTATGAATAAACCTTTGGATTTTAGATTCTAAAGGACTGGCAACAGCGTGATTTGTGGGTAAGATCTGATTTGTATATTGACCTGGGTCTGGGACTTGGTCCTTTGGGATTGAGATAACCTTTTTTCTTTTACTGGGGTATTGGTTTTCATAACCATTTGTCCCCATAACAAGTGGCACTGGTGGTGATACTGGGAAACTGGAGTGTCTAAGGGAATTGCTTGTGTGACTTTTGGTTAGCCAGTGGGGTGAGACCAAAGTCCTCTTTGGCTGGCTGGTTTGGTTTGCCTTAGAGGTGGAAAAACCCAGCCTTGGGCTGTAATTGCCCTGTTTTAAGCAATTTCTCCTGAATTGGCACTCTCAGTTGGGACCCGCCAGAACCAGCATCGTTACAACTATGCTTCCATCCCTTCCTCAACATCATGCTTCTTCCAGGTGTCCTATACACCCTAGTCATTATCCCAAATGACCATGAAGTAATAAAAAACACAAGCATGACACCAAATGAGGCCCATCGCTAAACTGCACCACTCACACACTTGCTTCTTGGTGTATACCACCCTCTCCATTTACAGTGTACACACCCCAGGGCAAGATTTTGCACACTGGGAAACAAGCACAGATATGAGCAACTTGTCCAAGATCAGAGCAAATTAGCAGCAGAGCTAGGTACAGAAACCAAAACTCATGCTAGTGTTCTAACCACTAAGCTATGCTTCTCCTTAAAAATAAAGTAAAATCAGAAATAAAAATAGGAAAGAGGAGATTTGGGCCAGAATATGGGTGCATCCCAGAAGGCAGCATGAGGAAGTTCCTGCATTCAGAAGGTAGGGTTTATATCTGAGGGAATTAAATATCAAGTTGAATGAGAGAGACAAGGAAGGTGAGGTAATACCTCCTGTTGGTGGAAGGGACAAGCTTTTGAGAGTCACAGAGCTCTTCCTAAGATCTGTACAATGACATGATAATCATTCAAATAAAGTGTCGTGTTTGACTGCAGCCAAACAACAGTTATACTGAATCATAAAAAAATCTTTGTATTATGATTTTACGAAGTAAAAAACCCCATCAACACTGAATGCACCACTACACAGCAGATTAATCAATCCGAAGCAAGAAGTGGGGGAAGCCCAGTTGAAATTTTCCTATTAAAAACAAAATGCAAATAGTTGAGTGCCTTCTATGCAAGCTCCAAGAGTCTTCAAGTTCAGTAGTGTACAGAAATGTTACTCTTCAGGCAGAGATGACACACTCAATCTTAAAGGAATGGGGGGGGGGGGGGAAATCAGCTGCTTCATGTGTGCAGCATCTTTAAAATGCTGCGTTGACTTGTCAACATCTGAGGTGATGTGCTGTGTCAGCAGCTACCATTAAAAAAAAAAACAACCTAAGAAACTTCACATGAATACCATCCTGTACAGGATGTGAAAACAGGCCAATAACATAATGCTAATCTGAACACATTGTAGTGCATTGACCAGCCAAACTATCAACAACTTCTTTACATTACACACTGGGAATTTTGAACAGAACTTGTTTGCTAAATAGGAAATTTATATTCTTCTGTTTCTTGTAGCTTTGATAAATCAGGGTATGTCTACACCCAGCCGCTAGTTCGGCGGCTGGGAATCGAAGTTCTGGGTTTGACTTATCGCGTCTTGTCTGGACGCGATAAGTCGAACCAGGAAGTGATCGCCGTCGACTGCGGTACTCCAGCTAGACGAGAGGAGTACCGCGGCGTCGACGGGGGAACCGCGGCATCGACGGGGGAGCCTGCCTGCCGCGTGTGGACCGAGGTAAGTTCGAACTAAGGTACTTCGAACTTCAGCTACGTTATTCACGTAGCTGAAGTTGCGTACCTTAGTTCGAATTGGGGGGTAAGTGTAGACCAAGCCTCAGTCTTGTTTCTTACTAAGAATACTATACTGTTTCTTATTCAGAGAATAACAATTATTCTAAGATTGAAGGTCTTGATGCACTATTAATTTTTTAAAAAGTGACATACATAGCCTATCTAGAAAGACCTTGGCACACAAAATAGAACTTTTTGAAATACACGAGGGTGATGCATAGGGAGGAAAATTTACTGGATGTGAAGTCTTCAGGTATGAGAGTAGGGTCTCCCTTAAATATACCTGTTCCCAACCCAAAGTCTAGTTAAAATCTAAGTCTTCCACCAACATTACACAGTTTTATGCTCTGGGCACTCTATTTACACACCCCATACCTCCACCATCATATTTAGACTCTTTTCAGGAAGAAGTGATACAAAGCCTCTCAATACAAAACCCACGTCACAAACAGGCCAGCAGGACGACAAAATATTACAGCTGAGCTCAGAATAAGTGCAAGATGAGTCATGTCAATGTCACAGCTTCACTGAGCAAAAGAGACTTGCTATCATCCCCAATCCTACTGTAGATTTATACAAGGTGTCCAAAAAGCTTAAACTAATTATTTAGTACAAAATATAAAGGCTAAATTGTTTCTGTGTTGACTACAACTTTGCACTAGCATGTTAAATTTTAGACCAAGCAGTTTTGATTGAGGATAGAGCTTTCAAACAGCAGTTTGCATTAAGCATTTGAGAACCATTTTCTACACATTGATTAATGAGAGTGTATAATAAGACTAACAGATTGTTGTCAATAGTATATATGTAAGAGTAGAAAATGTTAAGAGGCAATTAATAGTATTTGAGCTCCCTCTATTTAAAGTCAGATAGAGAGTTGGATTCAGATTCATACCTTCATCCAAGAAAATTAAAATGCTAAAGTATGGTCAGAGGCTAATATAATGTTTCACCCCTTATTTTAAAATCAACGTTTTTTTGTAACCCCCTTACATTCACTATAAAAGCATAAAAAAGGGTATCAATGAGAAGCCTATTTAATTTATGTGACTGTGTTTTGAGAGGTTAACGGAATACTTGACTAAGTGGTAAGGGTGCATGGGAAATGGGGGAGAGGTTTTATTTGGTTTAGATTGTAACATTTTCAGTACCTCACAATCCCCTCAACTGTCCTTTGTGACACCACCCTAAAGTCAAGACCCACTGGTTGAGAAACACTGAGCTAGAACAAGGAGTGCAACCTTGGAGGGAGAGATGTTTATTAAGAAATAAAGATTAACACAGGTACAAAATAAACAGCAATCTAAACTTGTTTAGCTGAAGGCAGAAGTTACAATAGTAAACGATTGGAAAATGTGTATGTTAAGGTGTTCTTTCCCAGAAGCGTTTTTGCTGTCAGGGCCATGGTGCTCATGAGGTAAGTGAAACGCTAACGACCACGGCTGAAAACTGAATGTAAGGAGTCTACACTGATATTTAAGTCCATTAATAATGTACACCATGATTCCATAGGGAATGAACCAAGTAATGTGATCCAGCAAATAAATGGACAGCTAGATTTTCACTATTTTCAAAGTTAGGTGCCTAAATTTAGGCACTTACGTTTGAAAATGTTGGCCTGTTTTTTTTAATGATACATAAAATAGAACAATCCTTAAGCTTACCTGTATTCTCCAAATTTTAGTGAGCTCATCCAAAGACAATTTACTGCCCAGCAGTTCAATAATTCCCTTTATGCGGTCACAGTACTGTGCTTGGTCTATATTACCTAATCGAACAACAGACAGCTAAATTAGAAATTGTGAATAATATCATAAAAATGAATAATTTAATACAAGTCATAGCAAGAAACTTGGTACTTTATTTCAAAGGAAGAGTATCAATTTGAAAAGTCATTTCCATCTGAAAATTCTGTGCCTGCTATTATTACAGGCAATTCTTAAGATTACTAAAAGAGAAAAATCAAAGAAATACCCATCATTTCTCTATTTTTTCAGCTTGTTTTCTTTGTGTAATTGATAGCATATCGCATCTAGTCACTTTCAGTGCTTTGAAAAACCTCACACCCTCCCCTAGACTCAGCAAGTAGTAACCTAAAATACCAGCAAAGCTGAAAGTGCAACTGAAGAGGCATCAGCAGACAAAAAGGAAACAAGTGTGCTTCAGTATGCTTGGTGGTGGTATTCTCAGAACCCTTCTAAATAATCAAGTGCTATAAAGAAGTGCTTGGGTTTTTCTACAAAGGGCACTCTATCAGAAAACAGTTTTGAAAAGTCCAGTTGACAGTTCCTTGAAGTCTATGACATTCATTCAAAATTCATAGTGTAAAACAATTGGTAAAAAAGCTTACCTTCTAGTGCAATTGATAGAACAGAGTTTTCTACTAGCCAGTTTAATAATCGGTCTGTATCTATTGCATTCTTTACAGATTTGGATACAGTGCTGTCTTCTATTAATTTGGTTACCTATAAATCACAGAATGTTAAAACTGTTGCTGTACTCTATATGCCCATCTCTCTCTCTCTCACACACACACACACACACACACACACACACACACACACACACACACACACACACACACACACACACACACACACCCATTTGAAAGGTGCACTCTCCTGCAAAGCCCAAAGTAGTACAAGCACCAGGAGACTATAACAATGCACTGCCAAAGGCCAGTTATTAAAAAGAGAAAAGCCTGCTGGGTACCATTATTACACCAATTTCCTAATCCCATTCTGTCACAGACAGGAGGGCCCTCCTGTACCGCAAACTTCTTTAGATTTACTAAAATTTTATTATTGCAGAACAGATTTCTTTTTGTGGCTCTCAGATTAGTTCCCTATCTCCATGGTAGTAAACCATTACACTTCAGCTCAGTCTAGTGATAAAGGTGACCAAAGTACAAGTTCCGGACGAAGCCCAAAATGCTGCATTTATGTAATTTCACGAGGAATGTGATACACTTATATCCAAGGGCCCAAGATTAATGATAAACACATTGGAGTTACTGATTTCAAATGACAATTAAGAAAGGTTTAATATATCCCAGAAACAAGAACTGAACCAAGAAGGCCTTCAAAGACATATAATTTGGTGGGCTTTTAAAAAAGCAATTTCTTGGAGTACTAAGATATACCAGCTTTGGAAGTCAGAACTGAATGACTACATCTGCATACTGTAAGTGACATCTGGAGAGGCTGAATTTAGAGTTTTGCTTTTTTATGCAGTTCCACATGAGGAATAAAATGTTTGCTAGCTCAGCACAGCCTTTGGGATACACCTAAGATTTATCTTACTACGGAATACCCATGAATGGCCCAGGCATGACGGAGCCTACTGCTCACAAATACAGCTGAAACAATAGTCCTGGAGAAAGCTGATATGACTTGGACTCTTCCCAAGGAAACCACAACCCTTGTATCCACTGCTAACTTGCAAAAATAATGCTTGTTAGACTGACTTCCTTTGTTCTTTACTTGGAATTAAGACTTCCCTAAGGCCACATGATTTACATAAAACCACCCTGCCCCTTTGCCTTTCAGACACTACTTTTGGTATAGCCAGAATAGCCTGTCATACTCAAACAAAAATTCAAACTTACTTCTTTGAGGGAATTCATTTTTGCACTGAAGTGGGGAGATTTTAACATGCGCAACAGAATGTCCAATCGTAGATCATCCACCACAGTTACAAGGTCAGGTTGGAAGCGCATACACAGTAGCTTTATAGCAGACAGGAGTTCAGGGATACTAACTAGCCTCTGTTAAAAAAATTTTTTTTAGTAACGGCTGTACAGATTTTTAGACATTTTATTTTAAGCATAAGTTCTGTCATGTTTTAGACTTGGATAATAGACACAAAGGGTAATAACAGTGACCTGGTGAAGGCTGCTTGATCTATAATCCACAATACTTTGTCTTTCTGTGAACATCTGTAGAAGTATTACTCACACTACTAGAAAGAATCACTATGCAGACAAAGTTTAGGGGTAAGGAAGAAACTTCTGTTGAAAGTTAAACGTGCTAAAATGTTCTAATTTGTAAGATACATATTTCATGTCTATCACTATTCTTTAAGTGCACAAACAGTAACATCTCCAACACATCACGATGACTATGTCTACACCGTGCACCTTACAGTGGCACTGCTGTGCCGCTACAGCCATGCTGCTGTAATGTACGCAGTGTAGCCACTCTTTTTTGTCAGCAGGAGAGAGCTCTCCTGCCGACAAAATAAAACCACCTCCAATGAAGTGCAGTAGTTTTGTTGGTGGGAGAGCGTCTCCCGCCAACAAAGCGCTGTCCACAGCATCGCTTTTCATCAGTAAATCTTTCGTCGGTCAGGGGAGTGTTTTTCTCACGCCCCTGACCGACAAAAGTTTTACTCACAAAATTTCAGTGTAGACATAATCTAAAATGATTATAACGAAAAAGACACTATAAAGACTCATTAGAAATAGAGGACAAATTCAGAACAATGTAGAACAAAAAAATGTCAGAAGATGTTGACATCTAATGATCTCCTCTGATAAAGATCAGCAAACTCTTTTGGAAACAATACAATATTTGTACCTGTAAACAGAAATGCAATTTTATACTTGCTACAGCCAACGCCTTGGATTTTTAAAAATATCTAGTCTCTGCTCCACTTAACTGACTTAGGAGCCTAAGTCACTTTTGAAAAGGAGACCTAGACCTCCTAAGTCAGTTAGGCATTGCAACACTCAGCCGAGCAATGCCTATGTACCTTTAAATATCTAGGCTATAGGGCCTAATGCTGCAAGGTACTAGGCACCTTAAAGTCAACTAGAATACAGGGTATTCAGCACCTTGCATGACTGGACCCAGGGAAACTTGTTGGATAACTATGAGGGGAAAGTCTTTTTAGACAGGAAGGTCTAACACTGAATAAGATTTTAAAGTGGGTCCTGGTAAGTACAGCCAACCCACCAGCACAGTTTCCTATTACAAACATTCTCAGTCTAAATTTAGCTCAAGTAATACTTTCCAAACAGAAACTAGTATAATTTGTTCTCAAGTTATGATAGTTTGGCACTTTTGACATTTACAGTAGTTTCTACGTGTATGTTTGATATAATCAGAACGTTACCTTGTCTTTTAGGTCCTTCTCTTCCACATTCTGTACATATTTAATCATTTTATGAATGACTGGATCCAGCATGGGCTAAGGAATTTGAGAAAATACAAGGACAATCATTTTTTATTTTCCAGATTTAAGTTACTTGGAAGATCTGGTTGCAGTAAAATGAAATAGCAGCTTCTCTCTCTAAAAAGGCCAAAACAACTTAAGATCACATTTACTTTGAATACATAAGCTAACACAAATATGGCATACATAAACCATTGTGCTGGTATGAACAGAGAATGAAGTAATGTAAAGGAAGAAGCCAAAATTTCCCAGATAAACTAACAGCAGCTTGTACCATAAAAGTATCTAGTAAAGAGATCTAATCTTTTCAACACACAACACTTGCTATACATACAATGAAGTCAACTTGACACCTAGTGTCTTATCAGCCTCTCTTCTGAATAGAGTGACCAAAAAACCCCCAAACCAGCTGCAATATTCCCAGCGAGCCAGTTTGTCTAACAGCCAGAACTCATGTGTTGCTTTCTCTCTGAAGGCTATGAATAGTGTATTGCCAGCAGCTAGAAATTACCACACAGCTCTTTCTATGCAAGCATATTTATTCTTAAGGTAAAAGTATTACAGAAAAAAACAAAAACAAAAAATAGATTTAAACAACATACTAGGAGTCACCCACAAGTCTTACAGGACCCTAGTAGGCCAAAGTCTTTCCAACTCTTTTGCAAGAGCTGGGGCCTCATGTTTCTTGGATCAGAAAGAAGGACCTGAGTCAGTTTAAATCCAGCCTTTTTATCCCCAAAAGCCCTTTCTTTGGCTGGCTGTCTCTGGAAAACCCAGTTTGAACTAGTACATATGCCAACCACTCCAGGGTGTGGTATTTCTCTTGATTGTTCAGTCTCAGTGACTCACTTTAATCGCCCTCACTGTTTTTAGGTCTTAGAGGAGCTCTGGTAGCCCTCCCCCATTGAAAAGAACACAATCATACATAAGCCATTCATAAATTTAATACAATGGCCCCTAAAGATACTGCACGGGGTTGCAATATCTGCCATAATTTTAGCAAAGGTATGTGGATCACAGATGTTTCTCTCTGGCCAGGGGCGGCTCCAGGCACCAGCGCAGCAAGCGCGTCCCTGGGGCGGCAAGCCGCGGGGGGCACGGGCCGGTCACCATGAGGGCAGCAGTCAGGCAGCCTTCGGCGGCCTGCCTGCAGGAGGTCCGCCGGTCCTGCAGTTTCGGCGGCAATTCAGCGGCGAGTACGCCGAAGCTGCGGGACCGGCGGACCGCCCGCAGTCATGCCGCTGAAGGCTGCCTGACTGCCTTGCTTGGGGCGGCAAAAACCATAGAGCTGTCCCTGTCTCTAGCAATGTATTTTCCAACTCATGCTCACATATACACCCTAGATCTCAGGGTACGTCTACACTTACTTCCTGGTTTGGCGGCAGGCAATCGATCTTCTGGGATCGATTTATCACGTCTTGTCTAGATGCGATAAATCGATCCCGGAAGTGCTCGCCGTCGACGCCGGTACTCCAGCTCGGCGAGAGGAGTACGCGGCATCGACGGGGGAGCCTGCCTGCCGCGTCTGGACCCGCGGTAAGTTCGGACTAAGGTACTTCGAATTCAGCTACGTTATTAACGTAGCTGAATTTGCGTACCTTAGTCCGAAGTGGGGGGTTAGTGTGGACCAGGCCTCAGTCACAAAGCTAGGAGTCCAAAGCAAGCGGTACTCATTGGGGCAGATTCTTGTCACACCTGTTTTACCCTGGGATAGTTCAACTGACTGCAAAGGAGTTGCTTCTGATTTACACTGATGAAGATCAGAAGATTCAGGACTACTGTCCTCAGCAAATGAATATGGATGTTCACATAATGAGAAACCCTTCTACTCATATAAACCAAGAAGTTAAGTTGAGATTTTCAACTGATTTTGAAAATCTCATCCCTAGACTACATAGTTGTAATTAAAAATGGCATTTCTACTCTCTTGGGTAAAAAATGGCACATATGGTCTCCTTGTTCTGGGTAGCTCCCCACCACTGTAATATGCAGAAATTTCTCTAATGCATGCAACATTCCTTCATGTGTTGTGAAAGGCAACTTATTTCCCCACCCCACCTTCACTTGTGAATGCATCTAAAAATTGGTATTTGCACATTTTACAGCAAAAGAAGTGTCACTCAACTAATATTAGCCTATGCAAAACAACTACCCTGCACCCTAAACCAGACATGTTTAAGTGTGTTTCAAAATTAACCACCACTTTGATAACTAAGTCAGTGATAAACTAATTCAGTTTTCCATGTTAAGTTTCCGATTCTCATGCCAAACTTAAGTACCAGTAGTGTTGCCTTCTGGTTGCCATTTTTTAAGAGATCCATTTTAACACAGAAAAAATAATACAAAACTCAAGGGAGCAATATAGTTGTGTGTTTCAAAGTTCATTTTTCTACTTTCTGAAATTAACTCATAAAATTGGTGTTTTACCTGCACTACAGAAGAGTTGAGATACTCTGCACACACCCCCAATGGCTGAACTAATGCAGAGACTGCCTGGAAGAAAGATAGTAGATATTTAGGCGCAGACACAGTAACCCCTTTTAAGACTGATGATTAAATTCTTTAAAACATAGGTGAAGGTTTACAAGCAGCATGTATCATACATCCCAATTATCCTCCCATTGCTTACAATTTTGCTTCAGCATTGAAGGGACTTCTTGTTATGATGGACAACACGCAGTCCAAGAAACAGATTTAAAATAATGGTATGCATTAAGTATTGTTTCTCTTGCTTGCTAACACAAAGGACCTTCTCAACTTTCAGTGGTTTTGTCATTTTATGGTTCTGTTATTAGAGTCTGTTCATGGTCTGTTTTGGTCCAATGCAAGAGCCAATAAATGCTTTGATGGTTCACTCTGCAGCACTGTAGAGTACAAATGCACGTTCTCTGGTGGAAAGCCACAAAAGAGAATTTCTTTCCCCAAATCCAACATTCACCTTCTTCATGAATCCTATCACTATCTGCCAGACGGCTTCAACAGAAAGTGGATTTCTGTGTAGGACCCAATGCTGAAGAATGTTCCTCATGCAGATCAGTCACACAAGGATTTTCCTTCACATATGGAATGAAAAAAATCTTGAGATCCAAGGTTTCCAAATTTTATCAATTTTCAAGCAGAGTGAAGGAAATTCACTTGCCATTATGACATACCAAGACCAATGTCCTCCTGAGAAGAGGCAATGACTTACATAATAGTGAGTGTCTCACTACAACCAACAGCCTGTAAGTTAAGTGTCCTTAGTCAAAAATCACTTTCTTAAGAAAGGAGTTACTAGTAAGTTAAGAGGAGAGAATCTATAGCAATGTCTAAGTTTAACGAGATAAACTCCCCTTCTGTCATATTTGCATATAAACTACTTGCCTCTCCTTAATAAATGTGGGGTGGCGGGGGGGGGGAGGAGAGAGAAAGAGGGAGGAAGAAGTAATCAACCCACTAAAAGGAAATAGCATTTTCCAAATTTGTAGTTCAACTGCAGGTGATGAACAAGTTATTACTTTACAGACAATTAAAATTTGAAATAATGTGCTTCTTCTCGGTATTCTGGTTCTTAGACATGGTTATTTAGATTTGAAATCTGTTATATCTGAGTCTTCTAAATTATATTCAACACCAAACACTGTTCGGCTTTATGAACCTAAGACCCCGTATAGTTTATGTAGTAATTAAATGTGTCAAATTTTGATGCAGTAGTTAACATATTTAGAGTTATTTAGTGTATAGATTCCAAGGCCAGAAAGTCCCATTGTGATCATCTAGTCTGACCTCCTCTGAAACACAGGTCATAGACCTTTCCCAAAGTAATTCCTAGAGAATCTCTCTTAGAAAAAGATCCAATTTTGATTTAAAAATTGCCAGTGATGGAGAATCCTCCATAACCCTTGGTAAATTGTTCCAATGATTAATCTCACTGTTGACAATGTACACCTTATTTCCAGCCTGAATTTGTCTAGCTTCAACTTCCAGCGAAGGGATCACGTTATACTTTTGTCTGCTAGACTGGAGAGACAATTATTACATATTGGTTCCTCATGTAAGTACTTAAAGACTGAAATCAAGTCAATCCTTAACTTTCTTTTTGTTAAGCTAACTAGATTCATCATCTTGATTTTATTGCTATAAGGCACATTTCCTAATCCTTAACCATTCTCATGGCTCTTCTCTCAACCCTCTCCAATTTTTTAACATCCTTCTTGAATTGTGGACATCAAAACTGGACACAGAATTCCAGCAGCGCTTGCATCAGTGCCAAATAACCTCTCTACTCCAGCTTGAGATTCCCCTGTTTACACATTCAAGGATCACTATTAGCTCTTTTGGCCACAGCATGGCACTGGGGGCTCATGTTCAGCTGATCATCCGCCATGACTCCCAAGTCCTTTTCAGCGGCACTTCTTCCCAGGATATCGTCCCCCATTGTGTAAGTATGGTCTACATTCTTTGGCCTACATTTAGCCATATTAAAATGATATTATTTGCTTGCATCCAGTTTACCAAGCGATCCAGATTGCTCTGTTTTAGTGACTTGCCCTCTTCATTATTTACCATTCTCCCAATGTTTGGGTCATCTGCAAACTTCACAAGTGACGATTTTATGCTTTCTTCCATTGATAAAAAAGATAGATGAAATATATGAACCAAAGATTTTTTTTAAATAATTTACACATGGGAATCACCTTCCCTGCAACTGAAATGCAGCTACTTCAGTGATAAATGCTAAAACTATGTAACAGTTTACACCCACTTAAAACTGGGATGCTGAACATAATTACCCAAATTGAAATGAATTCAGGACACCAATGCTAATAACTGCTCTCTTCTGGGTAGATTCATGGGATCTTTAGTAACAAGTGGTTCAGACTTTGTTTTTCTTTCAAGCAGCAGTAGAACCATAATGCATTACAGAACTTTTAGAGCATGGTAACAGAGTACACATGGCTAGTTAGGATGCAGCTGCAATGTGTAGATTTAGACCCCAGCTTGCCAGGTGTCAACTCTCCGTAGAGACCAACTCTAAGTCTCATCTCAAATACAGTTCCCTGACCTCCAACCATTCCATACCAAAGAATTATCACAGCATTCTTTTTGGAGCACTTCTTCTGTACTGAGGAAAGCATTCGACGTATCAAATTACCAGTATCCCTTGCTATAGAACATTAACATATAAAAAAAAAAAAAGAGACATCAACAGAAGACTAACTTACCCCAAGTTCAATATCTTCTGAATGGAGTTTAGACTGAATTGCTGAAAATCCACCCAACTCTGCAAACTGCAAAAAGCAATAGCAAGTCAATGAATTACAACAGTCTGCCTTTTAATTATGTGATTAAAGCACATATTCCAGGCTTTAACTTGGAGTGTATAAAGCTTTGTTCTCCAATGATCATCTCTGAAATAAGAATTCAAGACAAGATGCTTGAGCTGTCAACAAGGATCTTTCACAGTGGGATTTTAAGTTTAACATAAGACTTGTGCTTTCATGTCTATTTGATGGCTCACTGGAGAACACAACATACTATTATGGTGGAGTCCTGGGTTCAAAAGCAAGCTTGAGATTCTACCTCCTTAAGCAAAGGTGGGTAAGGGGAAGAAGGCTAGAAGATCCACATAGGACGACAAGCTGAGGGACAGCAGGCAGGATGCATCTCTCTAGCATTCCCTAGCAGCTGTTTGTGGAATGGCACTGCAGCCTCAGAGGTGACCCCTGGCCTTCCTCAGCTGAAGGGTACAAATCAGTAGTGCAAAGGTGGGCAAGGAAGAGGGAGGCAACCCAGCATGATTGCCTTGGCAAGGACCTTACCATCTATGTTGGGCAGGGTTAAAAGCATAAAACTCATTGCTCTACATGGTTGTCATCCTCTATGGGAACAAATATGAAGAATCACTTTTGATAGCAATGAATTAAAGTGACAGACACCATATACTATCAACAGTTCTTTTCAGTTTAGCTTTACCTACCCTGTTTACCAGATCCACCAGCCACCCATGAGGTTCCTAGACAATTAAAAAAAGTTAATTGGCAACATATTTTAAAACAATATGTGAAAGGCAGATTTTTTTTTAATTGTGTGCTGCATTTAGCATTTTGGGTTAGTTAGCTTTAAGTATGTGCTACTACTTCAAAGAATATATTAATGTGTTTATGCTACCTTCTTAACTGAGTGCAGCTGGAGCTTTGGGTTGTTCTTATTAACATAATCCTTTTTTGGACAATCCCTGTCATCACTGACCATGGGTTGTGGCAACATTAAGCTATGAGGCTGCTGACTGACACAGTCATAATTATAACTTATCAGTAGTGTGGAATATTACGGAAGAACTTTCCCTGAATTTTGGCAAAGTTTCTTTTTGTTTTCACAAGCCACGAGCTTTCTTTTTAGCAACAGAGTGATAACCAGAGACTGAAACCTTATTTATCCACACAACAGGTACAGCACCTACAATGGCACTGCAAGCCTCACATTGCATCTCTACCAGAGTGCCACCACCCTGACCTGAAGGGACCACCTTTACATGTATGAGACTGAATGAGCATGTAGACTTGATCAGTTCTGAACTGTCTGCTGAGACTGCTAACAAGAGGGTTAATTAAGATAGTGGTTTTGTGGACTAGAGCAACTAGGTCATTTTATATAGCAAAAGCTAGAGATGTTAGATCAGTGGTCTCCAACCTTTATTCACACAAGATCACTTTTTGAATTTAAGTGCAACCCTGGATCTACCCCACCCCTTCCACAAGGCCCCACGCTGCTCACTCCATCTCCCCTCCCTCCATCACTCACTCTCCCACACCCTCACTCACTTTCACTGGACTGGGGCAGGGGGTGCAGGGTCTGGGCTGGGGCCAAGGGATTCTGAGTGTAGGAGGGGCTCCGGGCTGAGCCTGGGGCAGGGGGTTTGGGTGCAGGAGGGGGTGAGGGATGCAAGCTCTGGGAGAGAGTTTGGGTGCAGGAGTGGACTCCAGGCTGGGGCAGAGTGTTGGGGTGCAGGAGGGGGTACGGGGTGCTGGCTCCAGGAGGGGGCTCAGGGCTGAGGTGTGGGCTCCCGCCAGACAGCACTTACCTCGGGCAGCTCCCGGGTGACGGCACTGTGGGGCTAAGGCAGGCTCCCTACCTGCCTCAGCCCACGCCGCTCCCGGAAGCGGCCAGCATGCCCCTGCACCGCGCCCCCCCCCCAACCCCTCGGGGGTGGGGGCGGATGTAGCTCTGCATACTGCCCCTTCCCCAGCAACCAAATTTGGTATTCAAAAGCCACTCAATATTTTTAAAAGATTTACTTCAGCTTATTTTGGATAAGCATTTACATATATTGGATAAGCCTTTTATACTCTCGGGTTCTAAAGCATTTCTGTTCTATAAAACAGACAAAAATATGTATGATCACCTTCTGGAAAGTAGATATGGGCGAGACAGCATACAGATTTCCTTCTCCAAAGACTTCTGCCCAGTTTCTCTGGCATACCTTCATTCGATTCTTGAAATGGTATTCATTGTCAGGGTTAAAAGCCTTGAAACAAACAAACAAAAATCAACCACAACGTGGCTTATTTGTGAGTCTCAAAGACAGATCTTGTTAATATTTGACTTCAGTAGTTGAACACAGTTCTTGAGCATGGCTAATTTTTCCAAGTGAAAGAGAAATTAACAGTTTAGCATGGATAATTCATGTTAACGATACTTAGTACTTAACATATACAGTATTAAAACTTCAGAACACCGTACAAACAATCTCCAACAATCCTCCAACTTGAGGCAGGTAGATAGCCCCTTCTTGATTTGCTTCTACAGAGAGGGAGGACAGACTGAAAGGGGGTTAAAGTGATTTGCACATGGCCACAGTAGTGTCAGAGGAGGGATTAGAAGACAGGAGTTCCCACCTCCCAGACCTATGGTCATTCTTTTGGCAATGATAGCCTCTTTAGAACAGGAATACAAGCGAAGATTTTAGAAAGTGACGAATGATTTGAATGCTAAAAACTTGAAATACCTTAAAGATGGCTGATTTTCAGAAAGCATTGAGCACTCAATCTGAAAAGTCAGGCCCCTTTCGGGTCTCTCAAGTTCAACACGCAAAAACAGACATGCAAAAAATCATTACTCACTTTTTAATATTTTGGCAACAGTCTGAGTTCATGCTTTAAATGGTAAACAGTAACAACAGAAATATTAGAAGTCACAAGGGCTTTCCTGAAGATTGTAAACAAACCATCCATGATGTTTAAGAACGGATTTCTAGAGACTTTCATATTTTAAGGACATTAATAAAACTAATGAATATTAATTCCTTCTAGAACTTCTATTCTCCTTCAAAGTGAGTCAAATGTCTCCATGGATGTAAAATATTACCATTACAAGAGATTGCATGATAAAAATACAGTACCATTGTAAGCACACCCAGAAGGCCAACAGGAATTGGGTCTTGTTTCACTCTCTCTGCGACCAGATCTACTAGCAGCATCAACATGTTGTAGATTCCCTCATGGATTTCAGTACCCCATTTATGAACAGCACTCGATGTCAGCAGCTACCAAAATGAGAAAGATGCATCAATCTCTGGCACTGATTATTTTCAGAGTAACACTTTTCCCTCACAGTACTTGGTAGTACTCTAATAGAAATATGATTTATGATATCTTTATACAGCAGGAAGGTAGGAAAAGTAACAGTGATATTTATAATTTCACCATTTTAAAACTTACTAATTAGAAACCGGGTATAGCAGAGACTAAGAGGTAATTATCAAAATACACTGACGGTTTCCCTTGGAAATCACTATTAACTCAGAAAAGTTTTGTATGGAGGAGGGCCATTCACTTTACTGTCTTTATTTCTAAGTGCTTGAGTAACTCTGTTAACATGTTTGCAGGATGTTAGATAATCCATTTTTAATTCTTGCAATAAGCTTGTCACACAGCCACATTACTTTGCTTGAAGTCATGGTTTACTATATCACCTCTCGAATATAATTTTCCTTAGAAACCAAGGAAAATGTGCACTACTGAAGAGGTGGATGTTTAAAGAACATTTTTAATGGATTGGGAGGCAGCATTAAACCAACATGTTAGGCCAAACTGATAAGAAAACTACATTAGGTTTTTAAAAGGTAGAAACAGCAATTAAGTAAACATTACCAGCTGTGTTTGAAGTGCTTGCATTCAAATTACTAAGCTTTATAACCTCAAAGAACCCAAAGACTATTTAATTTATTTTTTAAGATTTTCGGAAACTACAGTGCATTAAGCTTCATAAGTGGCTTATGGGTATTTTAGAGTAAATGTAACCCAGCAGCAGACTTTAAACTTTTACCTCCGCAAACAGAATCTTTCAGCTACCCTCTTTCATCTCTCCTCCACCTGACATACACCCCAGCTATCCAGGATGAAAACTAAGTGGGTAGAAATCACCCAGTGGTTAAAAAGCACAGACATTAATCCCAAGCCAATTGGAACATGAATTTATTTTCTTAAAATCCTTCTACCTGAAATATATTTCTTCCTGGAAATTGCAGGGCTTAATAACTGATGTACATTTAGAAAATTATATACAAGACAATTATTCTTAACTCCTAAAATACCAGTTAGTTTCAAAGGTCTATCCCTTGTTTACCATTGGAATATGGGACCACAGATGCGCATGGCACTTTAGGTAGCAGGGTAAGGCAGTCTGCACCGTCAACCAGTGCTGAGACAGAAGCAGGACAGAGTTTGTTCATAGCTTTGAAAGGAAGGACAAAGTTTGAGACTGATGTGGAACGGGACATAAAGCCAGCAAAGGTAATTTTAAGTGGGACAGCGTGATATAGTCAGAGTGATGGGCAAGGAACAAAGTTAGGCCACAGATTATGGAACAGGATGGAGGAAAGCAAGATAGATATTGAGAACTCCAAAGCGTAGGAGTTCACACTAGGCCAGGCAGGAAATCAAAGCATGAAAGAAAGTTTTGGCAGTAAAGCACAGAAAGGAAGGGACACATTTTGGCTACGCTGTAAAAGGCAGAAGTGGCAGGAGTTAGGGGTCTAACTATGTAGGTTAATGGAGAGAGAGAGGAGTCACAGATGACTCCAACTTTTCAGACCTGGGGGACAGAACGATTACAATGGAAGAATGAGAGAGGAAGACTGGTCATTAGTACTAAAAAATAATACATCCTAATATTTATGGATCTTTAGACCTTCAAAGCACTGTATCAACATACACCAGTTAAGGCCACGATCCTGCAACTGACTCCGGATGGAGGGATCCATCCATAAGAAGGACCCCATTGATTTCAATGGAGCTCAGCACAGATGCAGGATTGGGGCATAAGTGTTCAATTCTACTGAAAAATTTATATGACCCCAGTCACCATAATATCTGAGGCACACATCAGAATGGACCAGAACAAACATTTCATGAAATGGACTCCCAAACACAAAAGTTGGATTTGTGCACTTTCCTCCCCCTTACCTTTTTAAATGCTTCAGGCATACATCTGTCCATGAATCTTTTGCAATTCTCATCAGAATCAGAAAGACCTTTTCAAAAAGAATAGAGGGTATATAATTTATGATTACCTCTGGCTGATTTCTTACAGCCTCATGAGCTCTAGATCTCAAAGCCTTGCTACTGAGGTCACAGAAGATGAGCTCACAAATAAGGTGTGAGCAAAGCAATAAGCATCCGATTGGGATGACATTACTCGTGCTATATGTCTTCCACCAAAAGGGACTGGAGGTCAAAGAAACTAGATCTCCAGCCTTTTAGAAATTAGGAGCAGTTTAATTTCCAAACATTCCATCGGGTACAACTACGTGGCATTAACAGAACTTCACCTCTATAGGTGTTTTTCCTTTCAACAACACAGTTTATGTTTTGATACTTGCACAAATCATTCTTGTGCTGCTCATCCACCATAACAAACTCACATACAACCTAGAGTATACAGTGCGTAAAAAAATTAGCTGAGAGTCTTCCACCAACACAACAACATAGCATAACCTCCTTTTAGCTCGCCAGAGGGCATACTGAAAAGCAAGTTCACGTATACCTTCAACCTCAGGAGTTGAGCATGTTGCTGCCACAGCACCATCAGCCCCTGACAACTTGTTGACCAGAAAGGAATCAACCCAAGTCTATGATATGGCAGAGTATTTCCACTAGGACAGCCTGGCCAAATAACCTACTCTACAGCTCAATATGGAGTGAGCTTGGACACAAACATCATTAATAATAATAATAAATGCCCAAGTAAATTAATACAGCTCTTTATTAACAGTAATTTTAAAAATGAAACCATTTTACATACAAAAATATTTACAATCTTTAAAACATCGAAAAAACTGCATGCCTATTCTATTCTACAATCAAGCACACATGAAGACAAAATTCAAACCCTCTTTGCAGAACCAGTATGAGCTCACAACAGCAGATTGTTAACTGTTCTAGAAGGAGTGCAATATTTTTGTATGGCACTAGTTAGTAAGTATAAAAATTGCAGTTTTCTAGAGCGTATCCTCTGTATACACCTTTACACAGAATTTGTAAGTACTCTTCCTAAATACACACTGAACCCATTAAAAAAAAAAGTCAAAAACAGAACTTACCAAGTCTTGCTAGGTAGGTAGATGCAATTAGGCACTTGCCCAGGGACTCTTCTCGCTTATATGGTATGGACCAGTGATCTGTTAAGACTCTGCTCTCCAGTTCGTACAAATTGGTTGTAGGAAACTCAATACCTTCTCCAGAGCAGTTCCCATTTTCATCATTTTTCTGTGAATGAGAAGAGATGCAAATGAAGGCATTTTTTTAGCTGTTCCTAGTGATTACTTAGCTCATCAACTCCTTTAAGACAAAATCCTGCCCTATCATTAGCATGTACAACTCCCACTGATTTCAAATGGAGTTGCAAGTATGTTTGAGGGCAGAATATGAAGTTTCAATTGAATACCCATTGATACAGGGATTGTACTTTCCTCTGTACATTTGTGTGTTTACATGTCTTATTTCCAGGCTTGCCAACTCATGATTTAAACTTAAGTCTTGTGATATTAATTTTCCTGGAGTCATGTGACAAGAGAATCTTAGCTGAAAAAAACCTGCCCTGGTTGTGAAGGAAAGATGGAAAACATGAACCCTAGAGGTTCAAAAAACAGAAGGCAAATTAAAAATAAGCCTGGTTTCTTTTTAAGTCTCAAGCTTTTAAGCCAATCTCAATTTTGGGGGTCCTGCCTCATGATTCTTGAGCACCTGGTGTTAGCAATACTGTATTTAAATAATATCTAACGAACACCACTGGTATTTTTATAATTTGATATCTAATAATTAAATACCAAACATTCTGTACTCAAACACTATCGCAGAACATATTACATACTAAAGGTAATAAATGACTCATGCTTATGGTGTGAAGTACTCTATTCACGTCAGAATTCTGCAATTTCATCTCAGTAATTCTCTACTAAATATTCACTGTGAAACATCGGACTAGGCAAGATACTGTATCATTTGATGTAATTCAGCTGTATGACACTATCATTTCCCCATTTTAAGAAACAGGACAGACTAAAATATTTCTAATACGCTGTACGTAAAGTAGTGATTTATCAAAAAACCCCAAACCTCAATCACAACCGTCCCTTTTTTACAGTCAAAATGAGTCACTAAAAAAAAAAAAAAAGCTGTGCTGTATTTTCCCCTCCCCCTCCCACACAGGACAAGAAGCAATCTGCAGCTCAGATCAACTTTACCCATTTCCTTGTAAATGCCACTGAATTGCAATTATTCCTGCATACAGAGAGAACACACAAAATTAGCCCAACATTCTTTGTGAAGTGCCACGTGAGGTAAAACAGTGATGCCAGATAAAATAATGGCCTGGGAAACAAGCTACCATTTCTTCTGTTTCAAATGCTGATCACCCAGTGTGCGGTGAGATAGTGAGGTTCACAAAGAGGAATTTTCCCTCTGACACTAAAACAGGAGGCAGAACTTTAACAGGAGAAAGGACAGAATGTTTGAATCAGGTCCTGCACCAGTTGGAAATAAATGAACACAAAAGTGCAGTAACAGCAACAGGATTGCACTCAGGAGAAAAGCAAGGAACATGTGATACTCCTGGGGGAATTCTGTGCCACGGCACACACAGAGAATTCATGTCCCCCCGCAGATTTCTTTGCTTCCCCACAGAAAATGACAGGGAAGCAAAGGGAAGCCATGTGGGGGCGGGGGACCTGGGAACGCCCATGGGCTTAGTTTGGAGAGGCACTGCCCTCCCAAAGGCTAGGCATGGGGGGCATGCAGGGTCACGTGCTACTGCCCCTCATTTCTTGGAGCACAGAGCTGCCCAGCTGAAGGAGGGTGCCGCTCGGACACTGCCTCATGGGTCCTAGTACTGGTTGTGCTCCCCTTCTGTGTGCTAGGAGCCATCCTGTCTTCTGTACAGGAATGAGTGCCTGCAGTGGGGCTGGACAAGTTGGTGGAAACAGGGGAAGGTGAATGGGATGGGGAAGAGGCAGTAGGGAAGAAAGGAGGGTGGTATAGGGCAGGAATGTGGGAGTGAGGGCAGGAGATAGGGGCAGGGGACGGTGGGAAGGGGGATGGGATGGGGAAGAGAAAGGGACAGGGGAAGCAGGAGCCCAGCATGCGGTGTTCCCTTGACGGTGGCGGCAGCAGCAGCTGGGGCTCCCCCAATAAGCAGGCCCTTCGAACTCCCCCAAACGAGCCCTCCCCCTGCACCTGGACCACCTCAATGAGCCCCCCACAGTCCCAGCACCCAGACCCCCACACTGAGCTCTCCACACACATACCCCCCCACCAAGCCCCATTACAACACGCTCAGACCCCTCCTGCTGAGGCCCAACCACCCTCACCTGGACCCCCTGCAGAGTTCCATTGCCCCTGCACCCAGAAAGCCCCAATGAACCCCTGTGCATCCAGATCCCCCCCATGAGCTGCCCGCACCCAGATTACCCCACACAGAGCCCTCTTATCCCACACCTGGATCTCCCCACATTAAGTCCTTCTACACTTGGATTCTGCTGTGCTGAACCTGCCTGCCCACAACTGGTGTGCCTGACACAGAATGGCAGGGCCCCAGGGTGTTTCTGGGGCAGGCCCAGCCCTTGTGCTTTGTCAGGGGTGGGTGCAGTTTCACCGCCGAGTCCCTGTCCCAGGGCAAGGGGCTGCAGGGTGCTCCCCACTGCAGTGCTGGAGCCTCCACATTTATTTATTGATAAAGAAAATTTGCAGAATTTTAAAATATTGTGTGCAGAATTTTTATATTTTTGGTGCAGAATTCCCTCAGGAGTAATATGGGGAGGAAGGACAAAGCATATTCAAGTGTCAAAACAAAACAAAAACAGAGTCAGGGAAGTGAAATGAACAAAAAATAAAGAAAGTCAAAAGAAAACCGAATCCATGAGAAAGTGGTAAAGAATTCAGCAGTCTGTTTGAGCAAATAATGGAGCTCCTAGTTCTCACTGCATCCCCTATATGGAGGTTTTGACCAGTTTATTTTAAAAAATTCTACCTTAACTATAACAGTTATTCAAGAGCAGTAAGTTTAGAAAAACTCAGAAAAATCCATGGCATTCACTATTACAGGTGTCACTGGGATACAGTGGCTGATGTAAAACACAACAAGGCTGGATATCATAACCATTAATATTTGTAGCTGCACAGTCCAAAAGAGTAATTGAGTCCAAAGCTTCAGGGCATAAGCTTGTCAGCAGACAGGAAGCAGTTTCCCCCACATCCAACTTTGAGAAAAACACTATATAGTTGGCAAGCAACTACAGAATTTTGTATTTCCTTTGAAGCATCGGGTATTGGCCGCTGCTGTTGAAACAGCCTGATCTGATGTGGTAAATACATTCCTATGTAATTTATGTCTGAAATTATTTTATTTTATTTTTGGGGGGGGGGGGGAGAGGGGATAGGAGGATAAGTAAGTTTTTTAGGTAAGAGGCATTTGAAAGCCTAGGGTACGTATGGAGCTGGAAGGTGTAATTTTCAGTTCAAGCAGACATACCCATACTAGCTCTAATAGAACTAGTGTGCTTAAAACAGAAACGTAGCTGCAGTGGCACGAGTGGTAGGACGGGTTAATCACCCTCAACACAATCCCATCTGAGATCCTAAGAATGTACTCGGGGAAGCTAGCCCATCCCACGGCAGCTACCCTGCTTTTTTAGTGTGTTAGTTCATATCATGAATATGTCTACTCAAGCCAGAGATCACACCTTCTAGCTCCAGTGTAGACATACCATTAATTAATTTATTATTGCTGAAAGATATTGGAGAAAAAACTGACAACATGAGTGCTCTAAAACAGTGGTTCTAAACTGGGGGTACACATACCCCTGGGGGTACGCAGAGGTCTTCCAGGGGGTACATCAACTCATCTAGATATTGGTCTCGTTTTACAACGAGCTACATAAAAAGCACTAGTGAAGTCAGTACAGACTAAAATTTCATACAGACAATGACTTGTTTATACCTCTCTATATACCATACCAGGGTGGCCTAACTGTGGCTCGTGAGCCGCATGTGGTTCTTTTACAGTTAAAGTGTGGCTCATGGAGCCCCTGACGCCTCCCCCCATTCTCTGCCTACCAGAAGCTCAGGCTTCTGCCCTGTGGCGGGGTGGTGGCTCTAGGAGCTTCTTCCAGAGACAACTGGTGCCTACTGATAGTGAGGGGCAAAATTTAAAGGTTTGCCTCACCCCCATAGCTTGAGTCACACACACACCCAGGCACGTCCCCCCCCCTTACCTTCAGCAGCCCCTCCCTGCAACTTCCAGGTGTTAGTTCTGCATGGAGGCAGCAGCAAACAGCTGGGAGCTGCAGGGAGGGGCCACTGCTTTAGCTCCATGGGGAGAGGCAGCAGCTGCTGTGCAGAGAGGGGTCCCGGCAGCACCATGTGACCGAGCAGAGCCAGCAAATCCTGGCAAAAATTGGGCGGGTGGGGGGGGGGGGAATGGAACCATGACCCTATGTGCCTCCCCCCTTGCATCACCTCTGGCAGTGGAGCAGGGAAGTGGGCGGGTTTTGGGGCTGCAGGTGCGCCCTGGCTCTTGAACTTCTGAAGATTGTCATGCGCGGCCCAAAGGGTCAGTAAGTTTGGCCATCCCTGTACTGTACACTGAAATGTAAGTACAATATTTATATTCTAATTGATTTTATAATTATATGGTACAATAATGGCGCTGAAGAACAGGGACGGAAAACTAGTAATTGACAGTACAGTGACGGAAGCGGTCTGCAAAGATTTCTACACCGAACTCTTCGCGTCTCAGATAAATGTCCCAGTACCAACATTTCAACAGACCAACGAGCATGTACTCCCAGTCCTTGTCAGCAAAGTTCGACATGCAGTTCACCAAATGAAGGAAGGAAAAGCCCCAGGTAAAGATGGACTGACAATCGAAATAATAAGAGCTGGAAGCCAAGACTGCTGGGAAACCCTTGCGCAGAGGTTTAGCCATTACTTGGAAATGCAGAAGATCCCATCTAGCTAGAAGGAGTCCAACACCATTCTGTTGTACAAGAAGGGCGATCATGAAGATCTAAAGAACTATCGTCCAATATCCCTGCTCTCACATGTCTACAAGAGTCTGGATGAGCATCAGCCGAGAGAGCAGGTAGGCTTTCGAAGGAATTTCAGCACAATGGACCATATTTTCCACTATAAACCAGCTATTGGAACATTCAAGGGAATACAAATTCCCTTTATGTATTGCCTTCGTTAACTATAAAAAAAGCATTCAACAGCATAGAGATCAATGCAGTGTTGACAACTCTTGCAGAGCAAGGCATCAACACAAACTATATCAAACCATTAAAGGAAGCAAATTCTGACTGCACTACAAATATAACTTGATTTGATATTCCCCTTCGCATCCCAGTCAAGAAAGGTGTGAAACAAGGAGACATGGTTTCACAAACTCTTCACAACCTGCCTTGAAATGGTAATGAGGTGGAAGAATTGGAAGGGTGGAATCAACATCAATAGAGAGAAGTTAAACCATCTCAGATTCACGGACGATATTAAGCTACAGAAAATTCTGCGAGAACTCAGCACAAAAAGCAGCCAAGTCGAACTGAAAATTAACGGCTCCAAAACGAATTTTATGTGGTCTGATACCTCGCCAAAAGCCCAAATAATCATCAAGGGAGAAGAGAAGAAGTTGAGCAATGTGTCTATTTGGGCCAACAAATTAACATGCGCCACAATCAGAAAGGTGAACTCTCGCAAAGAAAGAAAGCAGGAAAAATCAATAACGCAACACGCGCCAGCCACTTCAGCTCAACAGTACTGCCAACAATGTTGTACGGCAGCGAAACATGGACGCTGACAAAGACAGAGGAGCAGTAACTTTCTGTCACAGAGAGGGCGACAGAAAGAAGAATTCTGGGAATTTCAATCCACAGCAGAGTCCCCAATGAAGTGATCAGACAGTAGAGTGGAGTGCAGGACGTTGTTGTTGAGAGCACGCACAGTAAAATGCGATGGGCCGCGCATATAGCGAGGCTCACTGACTATCGATGGACTGAAGCTGTCGCCGAGTGGTACCCACGGGAACTGAAACGACCACTTGGCCGACCTCCAAAGAGATGGGAACATTTTATCGTGAAAAGACATGGCCGCACATGAAAAAGGAAGGCCAGGATATGAGAAGAATGGAAGGCGTATTGTGATCGGTGCAATCTATATGAGGGCTGAAGGACCGATTGATCAAGGTGATATGGTAAAAATGAGAAAGTAAGCAATTTTTCAGTAATAGTGTGCTGTGTCACTGTTGTATTTTTATATCTGATTGTGTAAGCAAGTAGTTTTTAAGTAAGGTACTTAAAACTTGGGGTACGCAAGACAAATCAGACACCTGCAAGGGGTACAGTAGTCTAGAAAGGTTGAGAGTCACTGCCCTAAAACATACAATGTAAGTAGTACAGTTGAACCTCCACACCAGTTTAAGATTTGGCCTCTTCAAACACTGCTAGCGGGGTGCTACCACAGCCACCTATCTACTAGGAAAGGGACTGAAATCACAACTCATTTCATGTAGACCAGAAAAAAGATTGTACATTTATTAAAACGAGTCATCTTTTTCTAGTACAAGATAGGATAATTATTAGTCCAGTAAAAAAGAAAAATAACTCAGATAGGTTCTGCACTCATGTGCCACTGACACCTAGGTCACCAATCTGACTCCTACTCAGGCTTGTAGTGACTGAAAACAACCTTTTAGTGACTGGTTTATGTGAAGTGAGTTGTGGACTCAGTCCATTTCTTAGTGGATAAGCATCATTGTTTTTTAAAAAAATAAATCCACTACTGGCATAAGTTTGCATCTTGTTGGCAGTTTTAGGAAAGGCTAACGGTACGTCTACACTACAGCAGCATAACTCCAGACACTTGCTACAGCAATGAAAGGGGTTTTTCCGTCGCTGTAGTAAATCCACTCTCCCAAGAGGTGGTATCTACGTCAATGGAAAAATTCTTCTGTCGATCTAGAAGCGTCTATTTTGGGGCTTAGGTCAGCATAACTATGTCACTCGGGGAGGGGGGTGAATTTTTCACACCCCTGAGCGATTTAGCTAGGTCGACCTAAGTTTCAGGTGTAGACCAGTCCTTATTCTTAAACTGGCATGGATGCTCAACTGCTACTACCGACATTGAACATGTTAAAGGACTTCAGCTGTCCATTGTGTGTGTCACTATTATCTTTCAGCAGTACTGACCGTTTATGCTTCCTTCCCCTAAGAGATTAAAAACTGTACAACAGAAGGTGATCACTTAAGTCAGTACCACTGAGGAAATGAGAGAGGAGATGTTAAATACAATTCCACCAACAATCTGCTGTATTTCTGAGGGGGTCAGCCACTTACCTGCACTAAAGTATAGGGAAAGGAATGCCATTTATACAAGGAAATGGTGATGATCGGTGGTTAGAAGGTTGACTTAATAACTTAAGCCATCATTTTGGGAAAGGGAAAGCATCCCTTGTCATGCTCCTTTGACTGGAGAAAATATAGCTGAGTTTTTCTTCTGCTAAAACCCTGCCACAAGAAGATATCAAACCTGATATGGGTAGTAACTCCCCTAGAAATGCATGACTGCTTCTTGTTAATATCATCCGTGGATACCAATTCAAATGGTTTATTATTCAACTTTAAAAAAAAGAATTAGTGTAGTGCTCTTGAAAATGAGGGTTTAATAGCAGATGCGAGAGCCAGATATCCTGCAGAAATGCACTATGCATGCATGTTTCAGTATTACACTATTTACTGAGGCCAATTGCAGATTTAATTGACTTTGGCAAAATTCTCTAGTTATGATTTATAATCAAACAGACAGCCACCTTCCTCAACTCCCTCTTAGAATTTAAAAGTATTAAATATTTTTGGCATTAAATGGATAATTTAACAGTTATCCAATACTAAGATTTAAATTAAATCAAATCTTAACAGTTAAAGTATTTTATTCTTGGTGTAATTTAGTATTAATAGCAACTTAATTCTGGTGATGTTTTCTTAATTTTACTTTAAGACTTTTAATGAAGTTCATAAAATAGAAACAGATATGGAGTCATATTTCTTTCAATAAGCAATGGGGGGCCAGAACCTTTCAGGATCTGGGATGAATACTAGAGGTCAATCTAAAAGTCTCACTAGTCCCCGCTAATAAATCTGTAGTTTTTACAATATGAAGGGAATGTCTCACAGCCAAGAACACAGATCTAAGTGCCTCAATTTGTTGTTTCAGAGACTTCTCCAGTGATTTCAATCGGTGCCTATATGTAAACACAACTCACACTGAAGATCAGTAAGTAACATGTTTGGAATAACAGTCCTAGTGCTTAAGCAGCACAGGATGAGGAGCCAAGAAATATGGAACCTGCTTCCAGCTCTTCCATAGGCATGGCTCAGTGACAATGGCTAAGTCACAGCTTCCTGGTGCTTCAGTTTCCTCAGCTATACAATGGCAATGGTACTTCTCTACCTAAGTGTGTTGAGGCATGATTCATGAGTATTTGCAAAATGCTTCAAGATGCTGAGATGAAAGCAGGATGAAAGCACTACATCAGATACTCATAAAAACAGGGAGCATTTATCTCTGCTCTCTGATCTGTAATGTTTGAGGTCTCTCAACCTAGGAGAGAGAAATGAATCCTGAAATTGAGACATGACAGTTCCAGTTCCTCTTCTAGTAAGCTGTCCAGAGGAATTTTCATATTTAAGACAGCATGTATGTTCTGCAGTCTGTCTGGGATCTCAATTTTTTAAAAAAGCTTTACAAATCCATCTTTAAAAAGGAAGATGGACTCTGTGTCTAGGATCTATTATGGCAGCTGGTGAAAGCTGATTTTTTTTTTTTTTTAAATCAACCACCCAGAGTCACTTCTTTGCATGTTATACAGTGATTTCAACCAAATATCTCAAAACATTTGGTCTACCTTATAAAGTGAGATGTAATGTTAGTCTTCTATTCATTTTATAAACTGGTGAACATCAGCACAGCGGTTAAGTGATTTCCCCAAAGTCACACAAGTGGCCGATCTGGGAACAGAACCAAAGATTTTTGACTCCCAACATTACCCTAAATTCACCTAATCCATACTGCTCACAGCAAACTTGGCGTCCATTTCTAATCTTAAGAGAATCAAAACTAAACTTTGCAGAACTTCATTAGTGAGAGTCAGTGACAGAGACCCATTGTGATTTACAGAATTTTACCAGTTAGTAAGTATGGTACATGGCAAAATGTACTATAAATGCGGTGTTCATTTATTTTGAGAGTGCAGTCTACCTTTAATTATTGATAATACTTCATAATATTTAGATAAGTGTTCTGCATATATATGGTTAGAATAATTAAGTTTTAGCAAGACAGAAGTCACTACAGCACTTGGCTATTAAATCTTGGTAAAGGAGGGAGACTGCTTCATGTGTGAAAATTATGAAGTGCACTGATTAGCAAACTCAGGAAGGTTCTACTTTATTGCTGTTCTGCTACCAAAGTGATACCAAAAAAGTCCTAGACTGCTTAAGCATTTGGATGATTTACCTAATTTCTACAGAAAGTCAACTCCTTTAGCTCAAATTTGTGCTATTTCACACAAATGTAAATGTAGCTTGCAGCATAGTATGGGAAGCAATTCACATTTAGTAGCACTTGTATGGGAGGATTGCTTTTCAGTTCACAAGAGATAAGTCTTAGGGTTAGCTCCACCTAGCTGAAGCTAACTGGGATTCTTTTTACAGGTGAATTTAAATATGCTCCCATCAAACCTCTAACTCAGTGTACACACACAGAGCAAGATGTAGGCGCTGAGCCTACTTTAGACTAACAGTAATGTTACCATGGATCTATCAGTGGGCTTAACCTTCTTTGTTACAATGCCTAATAACTATTAATAATGAGGCCCGATGGAAAATCTAAAAAGATGAACCTATTTCCTTCACTCAAAACTGCAAGCTACAAAAACAAAACCAGTGTACTGTATAAGATTGGATACAGGAATGCTATCCACACTTCCAAGAAGAAATCCTCTTAGCCCAAAGCCAGTCTAGAAATTAAACTTATTTAATTAAAATTTTATAAGAGTACTGCTGGAACTGCAATTCCTGGTTTCCAGGGTAATGGTGCGACGTTAACATTCAGTGTTCCCCAGCCCAGCTGACTAGATGTTCAAAGAGTCCAGCACAGTGCCCAAATATTAGTAGGGCTATAGCTGAAAACAAACAATGGGATCCTAAGCCTATGGTTTGCACACATTTGACTTTCTGGGGGACATGTGGCTTAAGGAAGGGCAATATTGATCCCTTTAGTACAGTAGTTCTCAACCTGCAGCCCAATCAGCATACACCTGCAGCCCCTGTGACATCCTCAGGTCCATACAGGTAGTATATATATTGTGTGGATATGGCCCAAACAACACAGAGAGCTGCTTATGCAGCCCACAATGGTAAACAGGTTGAGAACCACTGCTTTAGTGTAACCATCATACGGTCTGGAAACCATGACAGATCAGGAGGTGCAATAGCACCTATTGCAAACATTTTTTGGCCTCATTTTTAAAGTTAGGTAACTAGCATTAGTCTAGGAAAGGGGGAAATAAAGCCATCACAAGGAATGCCATTGATACTGTAAGCTTCTTCTGTGGCTATGTATATGCCATGTACATGTAAAAACAAATCTGAAGGTGAAAATGTTTTAAATACTATGACAATAAATATTTTAAACAGATTTGTGCACAGGTATATTCCACATTCATAGCTGCAATTCTATAGTCTAGTCCAGGGGTAGGCAACCTATGGCACGTGTGCCGAAGGCGGCACGCGAGCTGATTTTCAGTGGCACTCACACTGCCCAGGTCCTGGCCACTGGTCCAGGGGGCTCTGCATTTTAATTTAATTTTAAATGAAGCTTCTTAAACATTTTAAAAACCTTATTTACTTTACATACAACAATAGTTTAGTTATATATTATAGACTTAGAGAAAGAGACCTTCTAAAAACATTAAAATGTATTACTGGCACGCGAAACCTTAAATTAGAGTGAATAAATGAAGACTCGGCACACCACTTCTGAAAGGTTGCCGACCCCTGGTCTAGTCATTGCGCTGATGCTGAGGAGTAAATAATTATAAACATTTTGGAGTGATCATACACAAACATACTGCTTGCCAGAACTCCAACTAACAATCTTTAGTAGGAATTAAATATTGTGCCTTAATGAATGACAGATTTCCAGACTTAAAAAAGCAAAATCAGTAGTATTATTTGCTTCTGCCAGGACACTAGGTATTGACATCACAGTGCTGCAAGATGACTAGAGATATAAAAATGTTTGCCCAATGACAAAATAAGTCAGTAGGGAAAGATTTTTAGGATTCTAAACCAAGTATTAAATTAGGGTGATCACAATAAATCAGTAAGGAAAACAAAATTGACATTTCTCTTAAATCTTAGTATGTAGCACTAGCCACTAGGCCATCTTGCTTATGAAAATCAGCAAGTGCATAATTCTGCTTGCTATGAAGAGAACAAGAATATATCATGTCAGTTCTAAGCCTCCATACATGGAGCTTAATTCAGATATTAGTCCTGCTTACACCCACTTACTAATGTAGGAGTGTAAAAGGAGTCTAATGGCAAAACTTACACAGCAAGGAGCTATGATAAATGTAAATTTAAGTAGGGGGTGGCTCTCTAACTCATCTTCTTACACACTTCTGTTAGCTGCTCTTTTCCCCACCCACAACACTCCTTACCTTCTACTCCCACGGCCTGGGAACTACACCATGCTAGGCTCCCTTAAATTCCAAAGGCCACATATAGAGACAATGAGTAAGGAGGTGTAAACTTCACATTAGTGAAGCATGTGCAAGTAGAAAGGGAGTCTGCATTTGTGTAAATAAGACAAGTGGAGGAGCTGAAGAAGCAAGGTAAATTCAGACTACCCCGGACTCCTCTGAATTTGGCTCAGAGTGTGGCAGAAATATACATATTGAAAACTATTCCTATTGCAAATGTAACATACCCAAGTGCTTCTGAAAATAAGGGTTACAAAGAAATAAGCACTTCCTTTGCCCTCCCAGCCCTCTTCTTACAAAGAGCTACTGTTTGTTAATCCAAAAGCATTCCTAATGATCTGCTGGAATTAACTTCTAACACTGGCAATTTGTTTTTATCCCCATTTTCCTTCAGTATTTCACTTCCTTATTAAACAGCTGCCACAGAATAGTGCTTTAGACTGGGAAGATGACCAGAAAATGCAGCTAGAGAACGTTATATCAAAGACTTCCTGCCCAGCTGAGAAGCTGCCTGTATACAAGGCAAGTCGACCTCATCTGCACTGACTACAAACATCACCTCTATAACATGTGTCCTGAGTCAGTCAACCTAGTAATTTAAAAGCATTAATTTTTATGAGGTAACTACTTCAATACACTGCAGATTACATGCCAAGCATGAATTTAGTATTCGCAACTATGAGTCAAATTGTCATCCAGTACTCCCCTCTTCAAGTAGTTTCTTGGTATCTGTCTCTACTCTTGGCCCATCAAGATACATAAATAGTGAAAGATATGTCAAGTTACTTTAAAAAAAGCGTTGAAAAATTTAAATAGGCAAAGCCGAGAAAGATGTCCTCTAGCTTCCTCAGTAGTCTTTAGAAATGCAAGGGTGTTAAAATTCTAATGCCACTTGATAGCCACATGGCAGCTAGACAGGATTTTAATGACAGCATCCACCACAATGCTTTATTTGATTGCTTAATTATTTTACAAGGCCAATTCTTATGTAAAACACATTGTAAAAACTTCCAGAATACCATGCAAAGATCTTCATGTTGTATAGCTCAAAATCAATATGTGCAATAAACAGGACTGTCTGAAATGCACAGCAAGATCATGGGGTTAAATTTAACACATTTGAAACACATGACAAAAGAATTATTCTTTGCAAACCTATTAACTCCCTCTATGCAAGGATGTCAAAGGACTTTAAAAGCCTTAATGCTCACAGTACACTTATGTGGTGGACAAGTATTGTTATTTTCATTTGACAGAGGGAAACCAAAGCGCAGAGAACTATGCCCAAAGTCATACAGTAAATCTGTGGCAGAGCCAGGAACAGAATCCACACGTCCCGAGTCACATTACCGTTAAATACAGAAACGACTCGCACCTCATAATTGCAACTCAGTTTTGAGATGCATGCAGTATAGCTAGTGAAAAACTGCTGCAAGCACACTGTTCACAAAGGTTACTGGCCCATTTCCCTTACAAAGCCTCTTTTCTATGAGGTAGAACATGGGAAGAATGTTGGCAGAATGATGGAATTGCACCTAGAACATAAAACTACCTTTGAAAACAATCTTGGATGAGTCTATAGTACAACCATATCCTTGTGCAATATGGTAGAAAGTGGAACCAAAACTCATACATCACAAATTGACGAAGAAAGGATATATTTAAAGTGAGTCAGGGATAGCTAGGAGGCATACAATCTATTAGTCACACTTTAACAAGAAGGTCACAGTAATGATTGTTAGAAACCATTTAAAAGAGTAAGAGAATATCCAAAGGGAGATACTACAACCATTATAACCTGCATGGTTGCTACTACATTCCAGGAGTTTAATATCAGTCATGGTTTCTTATGGGATCTCACAGAATTTGTGGATTCTCTGGTCATGCTTCCAGTATTCTCCTGGCTTGCCTACCAAGACCCTTGCTGCTCCTAGCTACAGAATTCCTGCATCTGGTCTCTGCACACTGGTGGGACTGGTCCATTTTGAGCCTTTCCCTCCCAGGCAAGATATCACTGTAAAACAACATTTAAAATCTAACTACACATTTCACTTTACAATGTTAGTAGGGATAAAGGGAAGCTGGTTTAGTAGGATCCTGCATATTCAACAAAAGCCAATCACGCTGAAAAAAGATATTGCACTTCTGCTTTTAAGTATGACGGGATTTTTCACTGCGGAGGCTTTATCATACTAGATACTCAATACTGGGCCATAAAGGGAGACGAGTTTTTCCTATATGGCTCAGTGAATGCTCAAATTTAAGGAAGCATTTATGGCAAGCAGACTTCTTGGGTTTTCTTGCTTTCTTCCTTTCCTTCTCTCCAAGTGAAAAAGATATACAGTAACTCCTCACTTAACGTTGTAGTTATGTTCCTGAAAAATGTGACTAAGCAAAACAATGTTAAGCGAATCCATAAGAACTAATGTAAATGGGGGGGGTTAGGTTGCAGGGAATTTTTTTCCACCAGACAAAAGACATATATATATATATATATACACACACACACACACACACACACACACACTATACGTTTTAAACAAACAATTTAATACTGGTACGCAGCAATGATGATTGTGAAGCTTGATTGAGGTGGTGAAGTCAGAGGGTGGGATATTTCCCTGGGAATGCCTTACTGCTAAATGATGAACTAGCAACCTGCTGAGTCCTCAAGGGTTAACCCATTGTTGTTAATGTACCCTCACACTCTACAAGACAGCACGAATGGAGGGAGAGGAGACAGCATGGCAGACAGAGAGACACACACGTGTGAAAGAGATGCGCATTGCCCCTTTAAGTATGCTGACCCCACTCTAAGTACACTTTTTAAGTAGATCAGCAAGTTGAGACAGAAGCTGCTGCCAGGAAGCTCCCTCCGTCCTGAGCCCTGTTGTGTCCCCCCCACACTCTATGGAGATGGGGTAAGCGGGGTGCAGGAGCAGGGGGGAGAAGGACACCCTGACATTAGCCCCACATTCCCCCCACACACACACACACACACAGACAGCAAGCAGGAGGCTCCAGGGAGCAGCTCCAAGGCAGAGGGTAGGAGCAGCACAAGGCAGTGGGACAGCTGAACTGCCGGCAATTGATAGCCTGCTGGGCGGCTGCCGTACAGGGAACTTAGGGGAGCGGGGAGCTGATAGGGGGGCTGCCGGTCCACCCTGGTTACAAGCCCCCATCAGCTAGTTCCAACGGGCTGCTCTTCCTGCAAGCAGTGGACAAAGCAGGCGGCTGCCAAACGACGTTATAAGGGAGCATTGCGCAACTTTAAACGAGCATGTTCTCTAATTGATCAGCAACCTAACAACAAAACAATGTTAACCAAGACGACTTTAAGTGAGAAGTATTAGAGGGGTATTAGAGGGGTAGCTCTAATATATATATATTTTAGTCTGAATCTGTAAAAAGCAACAGAGGATCCTGTGGCACCTTTGAGACTAACAGAAGTATTGGGAGCATAAGCTTAAGTGAGGAGTTACTGTATAAGTCAATCTCACGACAGAAGTACTGTATACATTTTGCTCGCTTTCTGATACCACTCTCTGAAGAGAAAGTATGTAGATTTACTGCTAATAAAAAAAATCAACAAATAAACAAATCAACATACTCTTAGAGCCCCACGTCTGTTAGTCTATAAGGTGCCACAGGACTCTGTCGCTTTTTACAGATCCAGACTAACACGGCTACCCCTTTGATACTTGCTAAAAAATTGACATTCATCTTCATCATTCATTCACAACCCTGTTTCAAGCATGTACAACAGCTTCTATTATGGCCAGCAAGAGATATATGAAAAGAGTAAACACTTCATACTTCTTGTAAAAACAGCTTAATTTAAAATCCAACATGTTGTTTAAAGAATGTGGTGTACAGAATTCTATATTTTTTCCAAATCAATTTGTCTGCTGGTTGGAGTAAATCTGATATGCATTCAATTTATGTTATGCGAACAGGGCCTAATCAAGACTTGTATAAGCAGGTACAACTTAGCTGGTCCAAGGTGTTTTGCCTTATACAGGGAGGACCTTTTGGGGCAACTGAAACTCTACTGTGCTACTTTATTATGTTTTAGAAGAGTTGCAAAAATAATCAAACTTTTTTTTTTGCATTTCTTTGAATTTTGACATTCAATTTTTATTTTTCTTGGGTGAGATGGGCATGAAGATGCCAACAAGATTGACTGTAATCGATAGGCCTCACCTATTTGCAATGAAATTTAGTTAAAAGTTAGTTCACTAAGTAAATAAACTAGCTTGCTGTATAGTTCAAGTTTTAGTCTACATACAAAGAGGAATTTATAATTTTTCCCTTTTTCTCAACCATGACATACAAAATATGTCCATGAATACAAAATATTCAGTGCGTCAGGATGGCTTAGTGTTAGCAGCCTTACTTCTGGGCTAGTGCAGTGGTTCTCAACCTTTCCAGACTACTGTACCCCTTTCGGAGTCTGATTTGTCTTACGTACCCCAAGTTTCACCTCACTTAAAAACTACTTGCTTACAAAATCAGACAAATATACAAAGGTGTCATAGCACACTAATACTGAAAAATTGTTCTCATTTTTACCATATAATTATAAAATAAATCAATTTAAATATAAACATTGTACTTACATTTCAGTGTGATACTTCAGCCTGTTTTTCACTTGTAAGCCTTGTTTGAAGCTCGACCCACACACAGCAGGGCTGAAGCACGTAACTTAGCTTCCTGGGGCCCTGGGCAATTGCCCTGCTTGCCACCCCGTAATGCCGGCCCTGCACTTGCAATCCCCTAACCCATCCCGTGACCTCCCTAGGGGCTGCAAACCCTAGGTTGAGAAACACTGATCTAAATGAGTTGAGTAAACCCTGGAAGACCTCTGTGTACCCCCAGGGATATGCGTACCCCTGGTTGAGAATCACTGGGCTGATGTGGCATTCAGTTTTCACACCATGATTAGGGATCCCCTCCCAGGCTGACACTGCAGTACTTGGGGGGAAGGAGAGGGGCAGCTGATCTGGTATCCTTCATGTTATCTTCCAGCATTCAACACCTATCCAGTGCCATGTCATCTTCAAAAGGCAAAAAGGTGAACGAACCTCTGTTCTGGCCAACATTCTCCCTCACTCAACGTAACAGATTCTAACATCCAAGTTTCTGCGTACATTAGTGACTGCATAATGGACACACTTTCCTTCACAGTCACCACTACGTAAAGCACTCAATCATTTATAAATCTATTTACACCTACAGTAGGAATTATACAGAGGCAACAGAACTCCAAATAAAAATGTGGAATACAAACCCGTTCTGTAACCTGTATCATGCCTGAAGCTCTACCATTTTGTATTACAAAAAATGGTAACTTTTATAAGGCAAACACACTGATACAATGTAATTCACCAGACCACCACAGTTCTGTCTAGAGAAAAACATCTTGTAGTAAACAATAAATTCCATCCACAGATTCATGAACTGTATTGAAACATACCATCTAGATAAAAAAAAGCATAACACTCCTGCACTGTGTGCCACTTGTGAAGTGATAATCTAGAAATAGATTTAACAGAGAGAGAGAGAGAGAGAGAGGCAATATCATATTTACTCTACTGTGCATACTTTCTGGCAAGTCTAAAAATGCTAACATGAAGTTCAACAGAAACAGCAGAAATACGCTAGTGTATGCTGAATACTATTACTATAATTTGTGTTCATTGACTTTTCAACAGCATTATATGCCAGAAGTAAATGCTGAACAGAAAACTTGCTGTCTTTTCATATCTCATACATTTCAGAACTTTATATTGGCTATCCCGTCTCAAGGGTTGGCCAGGCTCAAGAATTGCAAGGCCTGCTCAGTACTCCCCAAGCTGGAGGATCCCATTTTGCAGTACCCCTGAAGTCGATATTGAGCAAGGGCCTCAGCTCTGCCCTGCTCAGCACTCCAGACAAGTGTCAGTCAGTGGAGAAGATAAGATGGGGGGGGGGGGGGGAAGAGAGCAGCAGACCTCTGATACAGGTCAAAACTAACAACCAGATTCACAAAAATAGAAGGTACACACCTTTATCCCGATGAAGCCTATCAAACTTTGTACTACTGGCTCTTGGTGTGCAGTGACACTGGTTCAGGACTACAGCAAGAATCAGACACTGGATCACAGTTTCAGTTTCCCTGCCATCACTGTTAATTAGATTGGCAGCTGAAAAATGCAGTAACATCTCAGGTATGTGAACTTGTCAGATACTAGGGAGTGAGCACCAAGGATATTCCTATTTAAAAAACCTGAAAAACTAACATGAATTCCGGATTCTTTTTAATTGTAAAGTTAGGAAATGAAACTAACACATAAAATTGCAGATCAGCAAGTGCAACTAGTATGAGTGAAGCACACAGCAAGTTACTACTCTGTCATACTGCAGGGTTTAAGTTATATAATGAGCTCCCAGCCCTCTAAATTTTCCTCACCACCAAATTCTCTCTTTAAGATCAGTTTCTGCCTTCACAGGAGAATTTTTATTTTGATCCATTTTGAGGAGGATGGTAACAATATAACAGCCACAATCCTTACTACGATCAAAGGATGAGAAAGTTCCTTAGCTCTTCTCCCCACATAACAAATGTTTAATCCATTCACTGAAGGTGCGCACAGGTAGATAGACTCTTGGTTTAAGCTTTGTGGTGAATGGGTGAGTTTCAGGGAGCAAGGCCCAAGAGATATTATTAATTACAACACTTATTAATGTACTGCACGGTATTCCTGATCAAGATATTACCTTCCTGATTAAATTCTTCCTTTCCTGTGTTTTCATGGGATTTTATCTGAACACTCCACCTTTTAGATTCTCATCCTTTGGCTTTGTCTAGCCTTAGACTGCATATCCTTAAGATGTGCAATGTAAATACATATTAACAAGTATATTATTTATGCAATTACAGTGTACATTATCGCTGACTTTATTATTAAATGTACGTAGCATCTATTTACAAGCAGCTTAGGCATTTTAATCATTGAATCAAAGTTTATAATTTGTAACTCAAGAGAATAAACCTTGATGTCTGAAAAATAAGAAACATGCCATACTAAAACACCTTCTGAAATAAATAAATTAAAAAAAAGGATTTAACATTTATTTCTAAAGGGGTCTTAAGATGTTACCATAAAGTTCTAAAAAGAAGAGATCCCACAACCCCAGAGCCACCAAGATACAGACACTATCTCTTCTTGCAAGCCTCAGGCTCAAAAGCCCCAGTCCCATGGGGCCTCAAACAACAGGACAGTATAAGGGGAATTAAGAGTTCAGAAAGGTCTCCAAGATGTCAATTTATTTTATTTTATTTTTTAAAGCCTTAAATTTAATGGACTCCATGCCCACACAGGCAAATAAAGCAGCAAGCAAGCAGGCTCCCCCTGATATATCTCCAAGATTAATGGAGTTGATGATGGTTGAACAGACTTTTTTGGTAGCTCAGGGTAGGGAATTCGGCAATAATATAACCCGTCATCATGGCATGCATCATAATCAGCAAGTGAATTATATGACTATTCTAAATTCCATCACCTTATTTATCAAAAACTGAATACAAGTGCTTAACATGCAACTCTAGTAATCACAACAAACATAATAGATAGGTGTTTCTAGGAATATCCAAATGCTGTGGAAATATTTTTCTCTGGAAAGTTTCATGGATACTCAAGAGAACGACCTTATTTAAAATCTCATTAAAATTATCCCAGAAACAACTCATCTGAAGCACAAAGGAGGCATCTAAAATTACTATAAGGAAACAAGAAAAAGGATCAACATGTATTTGGCCAAAATTTTAATTTTGTAAAAACAAGCTTTTATAGAACATAACCAGCCCCCCTCAAGCAATTTCCCTGAACACTGCAACATTAAGAACTTGAGATTTTCATTGTCCATGATGAGAAACAAACAATTAAATTAAAATGTAAACTGGATTTTAAAATGTATTAGTTTTTAATAATGTAAGCTAGCATTAGGAAGAGAAAGAGCATCTTATGTTGCAAACAAACATTTCTCAGTGGCCTGAGTCTCTTTAACCAATTGTATATCTTGAAGTTCTGCTTCAGAAGGTATCTATTATAGTAGTCTCCTCATATAAGTATATACATAGGAATGCTCCAGATTACAATTAAAAAAAATAAACACAAAATAGAATAGCAGGTCATACCTCATACCTTAAAGAGGAAAAATTGGAATAAGTGAAGAACTGTAACAATGCAATACAAAAACATCTAATTTTGTTCTCTAAACTATTCCTGTAAGTAAGACTTTCACATTACAAAAAATTAGGCTCTCAATCTTGTAATCAGATCTGTCAGTGTGGAAGAACCCTTGCATCTGTGTGGATCCTATTGCTGAAATTGTACTCTCAAATGCTCCTAACCCTCTGCAATTTGTCATATTTTCTGTATTTTGTTTTTGTTTCCCTAGTTTCTGTAACACTACCACTAAAAGGAAAATATTTTACTATGAAAAGGAAACAGTGAAGTTCACTATACACAAAGCATCAAATATACAAAGGAATTTCCCCCTCTATTCTTTCAGAGGTAGTATCATAATCTTAGATATCATTTGTAACAAGAATAGGTTAAAAAAAAATGTAATGTTTAAATGGACAGTGTCCCTTTAAATATATTGAAAAAAGCATCTTATCTCATGTGTAACTATACATGTTTATTTGAAATTAAAAATGTTAAATATCCCTTCCTCTTGGTCATAAACTGCTTACTGACAACAGATTACACATATTGGGATCATGATACCCGCCCCCCACCAACCTCTCCAAGAGACACTAAAAACTAGTTTTTGTTTTAACCATTGTAACTTTGTTGATTCAAACAATATATGGTTCTGATCTTGCAGACATCTCCACATGAGTAACGTTATGCATGTAAGATAATCCATCAGGCTAGATCCTCCACTGGTGTACATCATAGCACATCTGCTGAAGATTTAATCCATTGAGTTCAATAGGACTATTCATGTGCCTAAGTAAAGTGATGCAGTGAAAGTAGGGGTACAGTAAAGTAGGGTATATATACACACACACACATACACACACACAGCAACATTTAAAAATACAGATAAGCACCAGCCATCCCCCTATATTCAACAACCTAGACATTAATTGCCTCATTTCTTAAAGGCATCATGGGAAAGGTGAGTTTTGAATTCAGATTTGAAGGAAGAAAGGGTAATGGCTTTACACAAGGTCAGAGAAGGCACCCACACATGAGAAGCAGCACAGGAGGCATGAAGAGGTTTGCATGAGAAGCTGGCATAAGGGTTGACAATAAGGCTGACATAACTGACAGAGCAGTGGAGAGATGAGAGAAGAGACAAAAGCAGACCAGTAGGAAGAGGCAAAGTTGTGAAGGGACAATATTCTTCAGTACTTTTATCAAAAAGCTATTCTGAAATACAGGTAAGTTTAAATTATAAAGTTTGAAAAAAAATATTTTAAGGCATTTTTATTTCAGTTCACCATCTTTTAAGTTATCATTTATTCTTATTTCCATTACTTCTATCTGTATTAACCTAGCATCCAGTAACAAACCCAACTCTATTTTGATTTGTGCGAAGTAAATCAAGGTAATCACACTGTATTTTTTCTTTTTTTCCTCTTTTAACCAAATAATAAAATAATAATAAAAGAACATTACAGTGTAGAGCCACCTGGCTGATGCAATGAGGCAAAGAAAAAAAAAAATCCTGGCAAAGCCAGATAATACTATGTTCCTAAAATGCCTAGAGCCAATGGCAAGCACTTCACTTTCTAGAAACTGAAATAAATCGATACAGCATATTTTCTCCACAGTCACCAAACAGGAGAAAAATTCCATCGTATGCTTTTAGTGTGTGGGGGGGAGGGGGAGGCAGCGATACCTTGAATTAATTGAGCTGATGATGGCTGAAACTGGCTACCACATGCCAAGGATAGAGCCGCTCCATTTTGGGGGCAATCTACAACAGGATCCATATTGTGGGAGAAGCTAAAGCCACCATCAGTTTGTGCTCTGCCAGCAGCGAGAGCAGCACTCACCCGTGCACCCACTGAGTTTTGGAGCCGCCCCAACGCAGCAGTGGAAACCTACTAACTCCCCGATGCCTTTGGCCCAGTAGCCCAGTCATCCAGGTCGGGTGGAGTTAGAGACCGGCACCCTTACAACCAAGATGCTGGGGCCCCCTGCCAGGTATTTTTTGCACTGGGGCTGGGTGGGAGGTGGCCGAACATGTTGCCAGGCGAGCGGTGGGAGCTGAGCAGAGAGGACGGGCTGGGCTAAGAGGGTCGCTATCCCACCCTCCCGGGCCGGGATCAGCCCGTTAACCCGGGGATGAGGAGACACCGGCCGGTCCGTTAGGTGCAGCCCGGCACCGGCTGACACCTCTCAGCGCCCGGGAGCGAAGGCAGCTGTGAGGGGCCCCGTCCCAGGCAGCCCCCCGCGCCTCACCTCGGTCTCCACCACCTCATGGTAAGCGGGAGGTGGATCGAAGCCTCCGCCGCTGCCGCCGTCTCCGTCCCCTCCGCGGGAGCCCTGCCCGCCCGCCGGCGAGCCGTGTCCGCCCTGCCCCGGCTGGCCCTGCCCGCTGTCCATGGGCTCGTAGCCGCCGTAGTGCAGGCCGGGCCGCTCGTTGGTGAGCAGCGCCACGGCCTCGTTGATGTCGTTCTTGGCCAGGCGCAGGGCCCTGCGGATGGCGGCCGCGTCCGAGAAGCCCATGCACAGCAGCGTGGTCATGTGCTGCTCCTCCTCGCTCTCCATGGCCGGGCCGGGGGGATAGGGGCCGGGAGCCGGGCTCAGGCGCTGCCCGCTCTGCGCGCCGCCATGTTGACGGCCGCCTTCCCCCTCCGCCTCAGGACCGCCGCCGCGGAGCCCCGCACCCACCCGGAAGCGGCCGGGAAAGCCCGGGTGGGGGACACGCCTGGGGCCCTGGTCACGTGACAGGGGAGGGGGCGTGGCTTCTTGGGCATGAATGGAGGCGAGGCGGGCAGGGGCGGGGTATGAGGGAGGAGGAGGTTGCCATGGGAACCTGAAAAGGCTGCTGCGGGGGCAGGGAGAGGGGGAGGGGCTCTGAGGGGGAGGATGCAGCCTCCTGAGGAGCCTGAGGGGGAGAAGGGCAAGAGGGTACCTGGGGGGCTGAGGGAGTGGGAGGGAGGCTCCCAGGAGTGGAGGAGGAGGGTAATGGAGGGGGTTGCCAGGGATCTGATGGAGGAGGCTGCAAGGCAAGGAGAGAGGAAGGAGGCTGCTAGGGGGAGATAGAAAGAGGAGTGGACGAGGGTTTTCCAGACTAATGCCACCCTGTCCTGAAGAGGGCGGGCAGCGAGACTGAGAAAGAGCCTCCCAAACCTGCCTCTGCCTGCTTTGCTTATTTGTGCCCATCTCTGCCGTGCCCATAAACCCTGTACTAGCACAGGCTGGCAGAACTGATGGCATAAATGAGGACTTGGTACGAGTGCAAATGGTCAGGCAGGGTCAAGGAGCGCGGGCACAAAAGTGGTGGATTCTGCAGACGTAGAGGCAAACCCTGTGGGTGCAATTTAGGAGGAAATTTGAAAAACTGACCCTAAAATCAGGGACAGTACAACTAAGAAAGAGGCATTGGTTATAATCATGTAATGAGCTGAGTACTGTGTATGTATCCTCTATGGACTATAATTAGAATTGCTCAACTGTATGCCATAGGCTCCGTACTGCTAGCCATTAATGGAAAGTCTCCTTTAACTCAAGAAGTAGGACCTGTGCTTTTGGAGCGGGAGGATTTGAGCTACATCTTCACTATCATTATGAAATTCCAAGTGGCCATGGTATGGTGTGTAGTGACATTGATGTCCCAGATGCCTTGGATTTGTTACAGTACTCATCGATGAAGATAAAGATTTCAAGAGACACAGTTTTTAGATGAAACAACGGACAACTTGACATAGTAAATGTTTACTCATTTTGTATTTCGGTATGTCACTAGCCATCACACTCCTCATGTCAACATAAGCAATGGGCAGAAAACGTGGTCACACAATATAAACTTTCTAATTCCTCTTGCTCTTTTAATGGAACTACGTACAAATCAATTGTGTGTAAGTTGTGAGCTCTTTTGGAATTCACCTTCCAGAACTAGGGAGGCCACTTTCACTCACACTGACCTCCAGTCATGAGCTGCAGAGGCTCAAAAGTGGCAGGCTTCAGCAAAATTCCAGCATTTCTGGTTGATTCATTTAATATGTTGAATGTTGACTTTTGAGTCAATCATATTACCTACAGTAGTGCTTTCACTTCACTTTTTCTTTTTCGAAGCACTTTACAACCATTAATTAGTCCTCGACACACTGTGAGTAGGTCAGACTTATCTCCATTTTACAGATCGGAAAACTGAGGCAAAGAGCGTTTAAGTGACTTGCCTAAGGCTATACAGAGGAAGCCCAGCACTCAGCTCAGCAGACTACATCTGTAATTTTGCATGCAGGTGAATGAATTAAAGCCTTATTGGCTTTCAGGCAGAAGTAGTCGGGAAGCAGAATGTCGTGGACTCAGTTGTAGTGATAGATGCTCTATTATAGTCAAGCAGTACTGAAACTTGCGAGCTATAATTTTATATTGGGCAGACTGATGACATTTTAGCCAAATGTGGAGGTAGCACTGAGTGATAACAGAGCAGTGTCACTTTAGAAACCAGGAGTGCCAGTCCCAAAGGCCCCTTTTACCATCTCACCAGACAGGGTTCATGGGAGACTGCCCTCAGGCAAAGATCATGTGTTACAGCTCTGTGGTGGTGCTGGGGAGGATGTCTAGTAATCCTCCAGGAATGTTGTGGGTCCCAAGTTGCACACATTTTCCCTGTGATGTCACTAGAAGGAATTTATGCCCCAGCTGGAGGAGGCTAGCTGAGCAAACCAGCCCAAATGGAGCATTGCAGAAAGGATGTGGTACCTGGAGACCCAGAAGGTCATTGGAGGGTGCAAGAAAGCACAGCAATAAGTTTATTATCAAAGATTCAAGATACAAGAGACAATGAAAAAGGATAAAGGGAACAAAAGGGTTACATAAAACATGTATATTTATAACATGATTTCTAGAGACTAAACCTAACAGGCTAACTTTCTGTCTAAAGTTTATCTCATCCAAATGTCCTTTGCAGCATTTCCAGCCATGTCAGGTTGTGATCCTGTTTTCATTAATGTAATTGCACTGCCCAGTTATTTGCTAGGTGCAGGATAAAGGATTGTCTTCCTTGCCTTCTCCTTATATTCCCCAAAGTTCATTGTCTGAACTTCAGAATTTGGATGACCTCTACTCTCATCGCTTTTTCTCTGGTGTGCTGCCTCCCTGTTGAGTTCACAACCCTCCCATTGACTTCATATGTTAGTGAGTCTCCATTGTGTTAATTTATATGCTTAATTTACATGCCAGCGAGACAGGTGATAAACATCTTTTTTATGACAGAAAACTTGTTTGTTAACTCTGTCTTGATACAGACTTTAGGAACATATTCCCAATATACACACAACTCCTTACATAGTTACTGTACACACATTTCACAACAATATTAACAACCAACATGTTGTTGGCTTTCATTTAAGACCTCATGTGATATTCTTCGGTGAACGAGAATGTACATATCAGGATATTCTTGTAATCCCATTGCCAATTGGCACGGAGGGGTTCTTAAGGTCACAGGATGCTTATAGCAGGGGTGGGGAACCTTTTTTCTATCATGGGCCATTGGCCCACAGAAAAAATCAGTGCTGAGCCACATACAGCCCCGCAGGGGAGGGGAGGGGGCATCGATGCTCGGGGCTTCCCGCCCGCGGCAGGGCAAGCCTGTGCTCACAGCTCCAGCCCTGCGGGGGGCGCCGAGGCTTGGGGCTTGCCATGGGCCGGGTGAAATTAAGCAACAGGCTGGATCCAGCCCACGGGCCATAGGTTTCCCACCCTAGTTTAGAGCATCAAAATGGGTACTTTGGTCACCAGGAATGTGTGTAGGTATTCAGTGATTGATTTAATTGTGTTCCTATTTAATATATTGTGAATTTACCAGCTATTTGGGTTGTGTTATTTTTACAGAAATTAACCAGTTCCTACAGAATTAATGGTATGCAAATACCTAAGAACCTCCAAGGATGTTACTTACTCACAAAAGAGTATTTTGCAATATCTACATATGTTTTGGCAGGTGCCAGAAGTACATGACCTTCTAGACAGCTTTTGGGATGGCAGTCATAGCCAGCTTGGATTTGTTAGACAGCCAGCCTAAAAATAAGATGTGACTGAATCCAGTATAATGACTTTTGCAGAGATATTGATGTAGGGCTATTGTGTTGATTTCTATTTTTAACTGGCTGTTTATTCTTTTCTTCACAGACCCAAGCAATGCTGTGTTTTAGATATCACCTTTTCTTAAACGGCAAATGCAACATTTTCACTCTGTGAGAACAGTTGTATTGCTGTGGAGACCATGCATGCACAGCACAGGCAAAGGGTGACATCCTGGCCCAATGAGAGTTTCCCCATTGACTTCAACAGAGTGCGGATTTCACCCAACATCTTTGACTTTACTGGAAAAAAATTTTGTGATCATGTTTTTATTTTCCTATGTGCCTATTATAAATAAAGCTTCAGCTCCTTGTAACTGAAAGTGGCTAACAAATATTTGGCGATTTTAGTAGAGGAGAATTTAAATTTGTTATACTGCCATCAAGTCCTTTATTTTGTCTGTATAATTTATTTATGGTAAAGGACTGACTACCTGAAGTAGCAGAGTCACATGTTATCAAGGAGAGTTTGCGATGAGATTAAACCTTCTTGTTTATAAATCCTTTATAACTATGAATAAACAGACATACAGGGAAGTGGAATAAAAAGACAGGTACATTACTGTTTTGTATACTCAAAACTCTGGTAGGTAAGCAATAGGAGCGGCATAAAACAGGAATTTTACCCTCCATGTAAGAAATACATATATATAAAGGGTCTCCACAAAGCGTTTCTCTTTCCAGGCATTCTATGAAGGGACATAGGGCTTGTCTACACTTACCGCACTGCAGCGGCATAGCTGTACTGGTGCAGCTGCATTGCTGTAGCTTTTAGTGAGCTTCTCCCATCAGCGTAGGTACTCCACCTCTCCATGAGGCGGTAGCTATGTTGATGGGAGAAGCCCTCCTGTTGACATAGCACTGTCTACACCAGGAGGTAGGTCAGTCGGTAGGTGTGGATTTTCCACACTCCTGAGTGACGTAGTTATACTGACATAAGTTGGTAGCGTAGACCAGGGTATGCAAGTCATATGCATTACAAAAAGCAGCTGTGTTCTATTTGGGAGGGAAGAACACTCTTTTTGACTCACTTTAATGGTTTAGGATAAGGCACCTGATGCAGGCAGGTCAGATGATGATAATGGAGATTTCCAGCCTGGTAGCCAGCCAAATGAACAGCATCTCTCTCCATGGGCAGAAGGGTGAAAACTGTGGGTGAGAACTTGGCACACACAACTGTCAACAAACATGGCAGGATTATGCAATAAATTAAGAAATTAATAGCACATTGCTCTTGAGCTGAGATGGTCGTTTTTATTATTTTAGTTAGGTATGTAGCCTTTTATTTTATTTAATGTTAATTTTAGCAAACTGTTATACTACAGTGGGTTTGCCTTTGGCGGCTACAGTCTTAAGTTTAATAAGAGTTATCTCTGTTTGTTTTACATTTAGAGCTAAAAGGAGCTCATGAAACCAAAGGCAAGTAACACAATTACAAGAACAAGGTTCACTATTTTTACTAGTTTTATTAAAGCTGCCAACAAAGTTATAAATGTTACAGCATATACAAGTCCTAAATATATCCATGCACCAGTTATAACTACAGACATACTCACATCCTCCTAGATGGTGTTAGAGTCTGATGGCCATCTGATGGATTGATCATCAATATGGGGATGGATTCTGCTGGAGGTTTCCCATAGGAAGCTCAGTTTTCCTGCTGTGGGCGCCCTTTTTTATAATGTGATTCTGTCTATACTTACATTCTGCGCATGTACACGAAAGTGTCAACCCTCTCTTACTGGTTTGTGTCCCCTAGAAACATAAGGGACTCTGAATTCTATAGGCCGTGTAGGTTCTCATTAACATTGACACACCACCTATATCCTGTGTTAAGACACATGTTGGAGACAAGATTTGCTTTTACAGCGTTTTATAATTTAAAATTGAATCTTTCGGCTAGACTTTCACAACATTACCACTTGGTGCCTTTTCCCCCATAATCTTAGAGCGTATTCCTCGGTCATTTACTTATGTCAGCATTTCTTGTCTCCAAGGCCTAAAATAGCTAAGCTAAAATCTTGCAGGCCTCAACATACAGGTTCTTGCATTTTAGCTTGCCTTACTTATCGCTAATACATAATTCCCTGTAAATACTGATCAATCTTATACTTCTATAATCCTACTAATTAACTCACAATGAATATATGATATAACATGTTGATTAATCATAAAATCACACAATAAATGAATAATAAACTTAAATCATTGGTTACAGATATATCCCCTCTCTATCTTCATTCACCCAAAACATAATACATATTAACCTAAAACATTATAAAAGAGGAATGGCCTAATCAGGGCAGGCTCTAGGTTTTTTGCCTGCCCCCCACCCCAGCCCTGGGCTCTCCCCCCCCCCACCAGTGCCCTCTCCCACCCGCACCCCCTGCCACCCCAGCCCTGGGCTCTCTCTTCCCCCCCCACCCACACCCCCTTCCGCCCCAGCCCTGGGCTCCCCCCCCAAACATGACCTCCTCATACACCACAGCAATCCCTGTTTACACTTGCAGTGAGGATCAAACCGTTTCTCCTATTTTTATTTCACTTTAGTATAAATCTCGCCCCCCCCCCCCGTCCCCCGCAACCCCATCTTTAGTGCTCCAAATGTACATGGAAGGCATAGGGACTAACCTTCAAACCTTGTACCCGGAAAGGGATGGGGATCTAGTAAAGAGGGTTCAGACAGAGGAGCGGGTGTGGGGGTGCTTGGGGGCTCTACACTGGCAGAGAAGCGGGGTGTGATGTACTCGCGGAGGAGGGTAGAGGAGGAGAGGGGGTATCAGGAGGGTTGCGGGAGAAGAGGTGCAGGTGAAGGGAGAGTACAAGGGGAAGGGGTGCGGTGAAGGAGCGATGGGGGGAGGTACAAGTGAAGAGGCTGCGAGCGGGATGGGGGGTGCAAGGTCTGAGAGGGGCAGGTGCTGACAGCTGCTTCCCGAGCCCCATGCAGGCAGAGCCGAGAGGACGGACACTGACCCCCAGGTGCCCGAGCCGCGGGGGTCCGCCGGCGGGGCAGTATCCCCTGCTGCCCCGCTCGGAGCCGGGCTCTGCCTCTCCCCACCCCTGGCGCTGTGGGGGCCCAGGGCAAGCAGCGTGGGGCTGAGGCGGGGGACGTGCGCGGCGGGCTGGGTCCGGGGGCAGTTTCCTGGCAGCTCGGGCTGCCCAGCCACTCGCCCCATCAGCGCGCGAGCCGGGATCCGTGCCCCCTGCTCAGCCCGGCGGCGCCCTGCACAGCCCACTCGGGCGGGGAAACGCCGTGCTGCCCTGGGGAGACTCAGGGCAGCAGCGGTGGCGGCAGCAGGACCCCTCCTCCCTCCCTGCGTCCCAGGCCCTGCTTCCCTCCCTCCCCGGCTCCTCACACACTCCGGGAGCCCCTCTTGCCGCCACAGCCCGGCTCGGCTCCAGGGGATGATGCTCTGGCTCTCCAGCGGCAGGGCTCTGGCCAGGGCCGGCTCCCGGGGCTTTTTGCCGCCCCAAGCAAAAAAAAAAAAGGGGGGGGGGCGGGGCGGAATGCTGCCCCTTGGAAAGTGCCGCCCCAAGCACATGCTTGGAGCGCTGGTGCCTAGAGCTAGCCCTGGGCCTAATGAGTGTGCTTTATAGTAGCAGGTGACTTCCAGCTCTTTAATATAGTTATTTGTTGCAGCACCTCCTCTTTTAACACATCAGTATGTATTACCAGAAGAAAGGATATTGGAGAGAGTTCTGTCTCCAGTAGCTTCTTTGGTGAAGTTGTGAAGATATAATTTAGCTTCTCTGAAATTTTAAAGAGAAATTTTAAAGTGAGGAATCAAAAGGGCTCAGTAAGGATCATGAAAGATATCCTATAAAATTCAAATACAATAACAGATACTAACAAAGTAAATACACAAATGCAGTTAGACATTAAGACATCAGGCAAATATAGGCAAAATATATAAATGAAGATTTTAACAGAGACAAAGAGTTTGTCAGTGTTAATTGGCACCATGTGATACAGGCAAGTAGTAAAAAACAACAAATAAATGCAAGACTCTTAGGCCTTGTGGATTTGCCTGCAGTTACTGCTGCTGGTGGCCAGATAACAGTATAGTTGCACTGGTCTGTACTCTCGGGCAAAGCTGCTGTAAGTTGTGATTTGCACCAATGCTGCTTACCTTGGTTTCAAGCAGGGGATTGCTCATGTGCATACGTAATCCTAATTACAATATTGACTTTTTCTGCTTTGTAACCCTGCATTTCAAAGTGCTTTACAGAGGAGGGGGAGTATCATAGCCCAATATTACCCCAACCCCACCTAACCACTTCTAGTGTTGCAAATCCTGGTGTGATCATTAGAGGTGCAACATCCAGCCAAGGCAGCAGACTAATTCCCTTCTCCTCCTGATGGTCAAAGAACACTGGAGCTGAACTCTGGCACTTTTTATTATAACAGTACGAGCTAGTCTCTTAAATACAAAACTTAAGTTTCACACTGTTTCCATTGAATGAGAACAGCATGATGCAGCAATGGAAATAGTGAATCAGTAATTTAAGAGAAATACAACTGGGAGGAAAGAACTTATTCAACGGTCTGATCATAACTGCTCTGCAGTGCTCACTCCTGATTGACCATAGCATAGAGGGTATGGCTACACTGCAATTAGACACCAACGGCTGGCCTGTGCCAGCTGACTTGGGCTGGCAGGGCTTAGGGTAAGGGGCTGTTTAATTGCAGTGTAGATATACCCAATCTTGTGTTCTGCTCTTCAGCTCAGACCAGCATTACAAGACTTCCTCTCACTCCACAATTTAAATGTTAAAAGAAGTGACAAGGATGTTGTGATTCTCTCCAAAACAAACTCTGCAAACCCAGGAAATACAGATATAGGGTTAAATTAAAAAAAAAAAATCTAAACATGTAAAAGTAGCCAAACAACCATAACTCCACCCTGTAGTAGTCATGCAATAATCATACAATTATGATTGATGCATTTTAATGTTTGTGGTTCCAGATTCTATAAAAATGATTTTAAAGACTTAATTTTTATATTTTCCCTCATGAGCTGAATAAAAGCAATGCTTACTATATTCTGTTCTGTAGGGGTTCTTATACCGCACTCCTCATCATAGTACCTGAGTGTCTTCCAGTAGCACGTTAAATGATACAACTAACATCTGTTGTGCTATTTCTTCTTTCATCCTCTCCTCAGGAGCCAAAGTGTGTGCAGTGGGGCATCTTGTTTTGGTATGATTTATACATGCAAGTTGCTATGTATTTATGTTAGAGAATGCAGGTCAACGAAGTTCACCTTTGCAATTGGAGTGGAAGTTGGTGAAGTTCATGATGGTCCTCAGTGTAATCCAGAGATCACTTAGTGTCAACTGACAGAGGGCACCGGGGTTTACAGAGACTGCCTGGGTCAGATATGTACATATTAGTTCACCAACGGGTGGCATGTAATGTCTCTACTGAGAGCCAGTAGGCCGTGGTCATCACAATCATTGCAAAATGTATGTAAGAATAGTATTTAAGAAGTTATGTATCTACACTGAAAATTGTGTTTTAAGATCTTGGAAGAGGTGATCTGCATCAAACAGGTTCCTTTCAGGCAGGAGGTAACAGATGCTTATCTCCCTGTCTGGTCATATGTGTATTCTGTATTGTCCACTTCACAATGGAGGTCTATTTGCATACTGAACTGGATCCTAACCAAGAGAAATCAACAAGAGAGGGAAGCCATAGAAAAGAACAATCAGCGGGGGGCGGGGGGGGGGTTGTGTGTGTGTGTGGGGTTCTTGTTTATGAAAAGGACAAAAGGACTGTCCCAATATATCTATGGGTACCAAGAGACATTTCATTGAGGAGGCAAGCTGACTTGTCTCATGAACAGAAGATCACAGTCAAGCCTGGTTGTAAAGTACTGGTGAACAATACTTTAGATGAGAGTATCTTGTTATTTAAGTCTAGACTCTAGAATGTGTATTATGATTTTATTTTCTATGTAACCTTCTGTTTCCAATGCTTCTACTTGCTATCACTTGAATCTCTATACTTTGTTAAATAAACTCATACATAATTTCACTGTAAATATATCTAAGTACTGGGTGTTAAGCAGAGTGGCGATTGGAGGTGGAACTGGTAAACTGGTGTGTATGGTTTCTGTGAATACTAGGGGTGTTCAGTAGAACAGGGTATGGACACTCTAGAGAGATGCTTGGAGGTTGGAATGTGCCTGTCAGAGAGAACGGGGCCTGCGTAGGTCTAGAGCAGGGATCGGCAATCTTTGGCACGCGGCCCGTCAGGGAAATCCGCTGTCAGGCCGGGCCGGTTTGTTTACCTGCAGCATCCGCGGGTTCGGCCAATCACAGCTCCCACTGGCTGCGGTTTGCCATCCCAGGCCAATGCGGGCTGTGGAAAGCGGCGGCCAGCACATCCCTTGGCCCACGCCACTTCCCGCAGCCCCCATTGGCCAGCGAACCGTGGCCAGTGGGCGCTGCGATCGGCCAAACCTGCGGACACTGCAGGTAAACAAACCGTCCCGGCCCACCAGCGGCTTTCCCTGACGGGCCGCGTGCCAAAGGTTGCCGATCCCTGGTCTAGAGGGAAGGGCTTGTGTTGCCAGTGGATCTGGGGAGCTGACCCATGGTAGCACAGACAAGGCTTCCACATGCTAAGGGCAAGTGATAGCGAGGTGCCTCACAACCCTGGGTACCCCTGGAAGGCATCACACTTAGTTCCTCATTGCAGCCAATAAAATCATAGCGTGCAAATTAGCTGTGGACGGACCGTGATGGCTGGTTATCTCTGATGTCACAATGGCTCCAGTTAAGCATAACCAGAGCTGTTGGGCTGATCCTGTCTATAGTCTACTCAAACATATATCCCGCCCCCCTCCTTTATGAAAAACAGTTAAGGTTACTAAGGGACAATAATACAAAACTAAAAGTAACACCCCCCCCAACAGAAAATACTATGCAAAGCCTATCCCTTCATAAATCAGCTCTCAATCATATACACAACCACAGACATTCAGACGCACACTGTTAATCTCTCTAGCAGTTTGGGGGAGGATATGTGGTATTCTTCACAAATAACAGAAATTTTAAGTGCAAAAGTCAACTCAATCTTAACTAAGGAGCTATGATGAGCATCTACATAATTTTTGAATGTTTCCACTTTTAAGGATGCAGAAACTAGATAAGAGTGGAATATGAGCATCCATTCAACAAATCAGGAAGGAAAGACCACCAGAGTAACCCAGCAGCTCTTATCCAGGATCCACGTGACTACTTAGAGGATTCAGTGACATCACCATGGAGGAACAAAGATTTGCAATTTAATAGAACTGTCAGCTATTTTTCAACCGTAGCCACCACACATAAACCTGGCTGAGCATGAAGATGATGATAATACAGCGGGTGCTAGACCTCAATCAGAGCAAAGCTGAATTATATTAAAATGCCTCATTTACTGTGAACACTGGAAACCTGGCTGGGCACTCATGCTTGTGAGCACATGACCGAGGATTCAGAAAGAGAATTAAAGAGAAGCCTTTTCCCATTAAGTCAATGGGAGTTTTGCCACTGACTTCAAAGAGCAGGATGTGGGTCTTGGTGACAATGAAATAGTGGAGACACAAGGATCACAATAAGTTATAACGTTCATAAATGCCATCCTGTGATTTGGAAAGGAAGTGGACCATGGCTTTTTGGAAGAACGGCCATACTTCTCTGTAAGGCCAAAAAAGCAACCATCCAATATGCTCAAATATGTAAAGAGGCAAGGTGGTCCAATCTTTCATTGGACCAGCTTTTGCTGGTGAGAGAGACAAGCTTTTGAACTTACACAGAGCTCTTCTTCAGGTCTGGGAAAGTCTCCGAGTAAGTTTCCCAGACCTGAGGAAGAGTTCTTGTAAGCTCGAAAGCTTGTCTCTATCATCATCAGAAGTTGGTCCAGTAAAAGATATTATCTCACCCAGCTTGTCTCTCTAATATCCTGTGACCGACATGGCTACAACAACATCACTGCATACAAATATGTAGTGACATTTTAGAGAAGGCACTAGATATGAAACAAACATCTGAAGTTTCCGAGTCCTGATGCCTGGATCACTCTAATCTATTAGGGTACGTCTACACCCAGCCGCTAGTTCGGCGGCTGGGGATCGAAGTTCCGAGTTCGATTTATCGCGTCTGGTCTGGACGCGATAAATCGAACCAGGAAGTGCTCGCCGTCGACTGCGGTACTCCAGCTCAACGAGAGGAGTACCGCGGAGTCGACGGGGAGCCTGCCTGCCGCGTGTGGACCGCGTCTGAACCGCGGTAAGTTCGAAGTAAGGTATGTCGAATTCAGCTACGTTATTCACGTAGCTGAATTTGCGTACCTTACTTCGACTTGGGGGGCAAGTGTAGACCAAGCCTTAGACATGTGCCCATCTCACTTCCCATCCCTTTAGCATCCTAATGTCCAGATAGCTTCATTGAATTCTTCTCAGGCTGGAGGGGCTGAAAACTAGGTGATTTTATTTCACAATTTCATTGTCCCAGTATACCTGTGTGCGACAGCTCTCAGAGGAACCTTAGAACAGTCTCTGATCATACATATCTTCCATTCTGTGATGCAGAAGCATAAATAAATAAAAGGAATAAGAGAGACAAAGTGGACGAGGTAAGATCTTTTATTGGACCAACTTCTGTCGGTTAAAGAGACACGCTTTCGAGCTCCATAGAGCTCCTCTTTAGGTCATCCACTGTAATGTTGTGACTGCAGTATAAGGACCGCTGTCTGCATCTGAATATTGTGGCTTTTGTGGTCAATCACACCCTTGACATAATTTTCACTTTTACAATGTAGTTTCTAGACAGGGAGCATCTGGGACAAACTGTGAGTGGTAGGAGGGGGAAGAGAGTCCGGTCGCTTGTGGGGGATAATGGGAGAATTAGGAAGCTAGGAAGGAGTTTAGATTGAGCCCAACACCGGTGGGGCGAGAGCACTCTATGGAGGAGTAAATTTGTCTAGTGCACTGCAGTGTAATGCACTGAGGAGGATTGTATTAGTGTGCAGTGCTCTAAGGGTTAAGGCAGCTTTTTGTAGTGTGTGTGTATATACAATATGCAGGAAACAAAACTGCTTGAGAGTTTCCTGCCGCAGATTGTATTGATTTGCTGCAGTACAGTGCCACATGCTGAAGCAACAGAGAAACTCCTCTTTGGTCTTTCACCCTGTATAGATTTCTTTCCAACTGTGTTTGTGACCTTTAAAGCAGAACCTGCCTCTTCAGCTCCTCATGGTGTAAATTCAATGTCGGAGCTGAAGAAACAAGTCTATAAAGGTAAATAATTCTAAAAGCTCCTATTAGCAAAGCATTTAGTAGACATAAAACATTCTGCAGGGGGAGAAGCTTGGCTGATGGGTGTTAACTCTATTACTTTGAGGAAGAGCCTCAAGAAATAAATTAAACAAGAGGGAGGGGGAATGGACTCTTACTTTACAGATCCTGTGTGGTTTTATATTTGATTTTAACAAAAACTAGCACTAAATACACATTTGTTAAACAAGTGGGTGTCAGTAGGGCCAGATCCTCAGCTGGTGTAAATCAGCATGGCGTAGATGATTTACATCACATGAAGATCTGGCCCATAATTCCTACCATGCTCATGGGAGGCACATGCACATACTGAAAAGAAATGTTACCCTATTTGTCTTCAGTGTCGTATAAGGACAAAGTCACGTTCTTAGTACTGGGGCTTTGCTTTGGGTAGCATCCAGCAGCCATTCTGCACCTGGAACACCATGCAGCGGTTTTTAAGAAGGGAAATGATAAACAGTTTCTCCAATTGACATTCCAGAGGGAATTTAGGCAGAGAGCTTGGGAGCAGTGTTAGTTGTGGTAGAAGAGTACTTCCCTTTGGGACATTTCTAGATTTCCATTGCACTTCGTAGCATTTCTACTTCACTTCTCATTCAAACAGGCTCCAAAGCACTTTACAAAATGCACATACCAGGATCACGCACCCACCAACACCGAAACTTGGGCCACTCTAGGGTGGAAGGCAGCAGCCATTCTGTGCCACAGAGTTTAGGAAAGGAAGTCAGGAATAATTTCTGCAGATGGAACTACAAGGGAACTACAAGCAGACCATTTAATTTGGTTAGAACAGCAGGGTTAGCTTCCAGGAAATACCAAGAGATCTTCAGTAGTCATGATTGGATAGGGGCCTTGGTTTTCTTTTGTCTCAGCTAAAACAGTACTGTATGTATCCCTAACATCAAACTGATATTGGTATAATAATGACTCAATAGGAGGAGCTTCTTGCCCTTACCCTTTAAGGCATACTCAGGACTGAGCTCCATCTCACTTGTCAGCCATATTACCGTATCACACCATCCACTGCTACCTTTACTCCACCAGCGTTCCCAGCCTGTTTGTCCACTTCTCCCACCAGCACTTCCTTGCTGCCCCTACGCATTGCAGAAACTCCTCTCCCTCTGCCCCCCCCCACATATTGTAAAGACACATCTTTAGCCTCCTCAAGGCTCACTTCTAGCGTGTCGTCTCCCAAACGCTGTTAGTAGATAACAGCTAGGTCAGTGGTGAACGACATTATACACACAGCTAGCCTATGTCAAAATTATTGATACCTTGTCCTCCCTCTCCCCACCTTATTTGCTTGTCTTATCCATCTGTTGCTATTAGCCTAATTATAAACTCTTGGGAGAGGAACTGTCTTTTTGCTACATGTGTACAGCACCTAACACAATGAAGCATCATTGGAGGCTACAGGTGTTAGTGTTCTGTAACTTACAAGTAGATACTACTAATAATGAATTACCAAAATCACATCCTGCAGCAGCTCGGTATCCTAATAAAAGAGTAGGTTAAAATCCAGAAGAATCCCATAACACTACAAACTAGAAATCATAGACCCAGTGCTGAAATACAACCACTTCTGAGATCAAAGGAAGTAACACTACAACACAGTGATTAGGGCACTGACCTGAAAAATCACTGCACCAGCTGAAGCAAAAGCAGGTATTTATCCAGAGGCTAAAAGATGAAATGTGTTCAGGACATTAGGGTTCTTGTAGGCTCATCTGAAAGGCACCACCTCCAGCAACATGGTGCCCCATATATCCATGCAGGGACATTAGCTCATACTGATTCAGGGAATGGTACTACCTGCTAAATCACTACCATTGCTTCTCACAGTACCCTTTTTTTTTCTTGACGGTTTCTTGGTTTGACCAAATCTCAAATTAAACAAGATCCAGCCAGGTCAGTTAAAGGATGGGAGACTTCTAAAGAAAGCCCAGTGTTAGGAATCAGGGCCTGGGATCAGCCAGCTAACTGCAGCTGAAACCCCTAATTGGCCAGATCATCTGAGTGGCATTGCTAGGACTGCACTTAGGCCCAGCAGAAGGAGTTGGCCTGTGGCTACTCAGCACTTATGTCTGCAGCTGTGATTGTGTCTGTCCCTGCCTTGTTCCCAGGTTTGCTCCTGACTCCCAGTTCCTGCCCCTTGGCTCTGACTGCTAGGCCTGAGTGCCATGGCTCTGATCATTAGACCTGAGCACCCACATCCCAGGCTGTGGACAAAGAAACCTAGATATATGCCAATGGGGAAGGTGGTTTGGTTGTTTTTTGTTTTTACTGTCGCCAAAGCTGCATAACGGCATGTGCTGTCTTGTGAAATACGTAGGTGAACTATTTATAAATACAAACAGATCCCGCCTCTGCATCTTGTGGTCAGTTTTCAGTATAATCCAGATTGGGCACATTCTCCCTGCCCAAAATCACACTTGGTCAGTGGCAGAGCCAGGAATCAAATCTGCTTCTCCTGAGTTCCAGAGAAGTGCTTTACCTACTAGACCACCTTGCTTCTCAGTCTTTTCATCACTGCTGCTCTCTACTGACTGAGCCTGAAGTCAGCCTGATGAACAAGGAGACTCTTTAGTAGCGTGCCCAGATAGCAAGTGTAAAAAATCGGGACGGGGGTGGGGGGTAATAGGAGCCTATAATAAGAAAAAGCCCCCCAAATTGGGACTGTCCCTATAAAATCGGGACATCTGGTCACCCTATTCTTTAGCCAATTACCAATTCTCTGAGCCATCCAGTTCTAGAGAAACAGATTTGTGTTGCCAAATATTTTTTCTAAAAGGTGATTTTTAAAAAAAATAATTGCAATGAATTTTTTTCTCAGGATTATTTTTCCTGTTAGGTACAGACTAGCTTATTCTTTAACATACTACAGGGCTACAGTGGGGAAGAGAACTGTTTTGCCTTCATAATATCAATAATGAACCTGATGGCTAGCTGTTGTACTGGTTTCTAACTGTTTTGCACTACTGCCCTCTATTGGGCCATGAAAGACCAGTGGAATAAGCTACTGGACAGCTGTGAAAAAACACAATCTGTTTTGGGGATTTACAACCAGGGGAAAGCAGAATCTGGGTCAAAAAAACTTTGTAGGGGACTCAAGAAATCATTAAACCCCTTCAGGCTTTATCTCTGGACTTTAAACACTGCATGAAACCAATGACAGCAAAGTAACCTACTAGTAGTTTCATCATTAGATGCAGGCATGAAAGGAGAGAGGTACTGCAGAAACTAGCTAGCTGTAATAATGAAAACATGGCAAAAGGTTTTAAGTACATGATCAGCCTCCTTGATTAGAGTTTTATATGACTGTAGATAAAGACAGCAAAATTACAGACTTTCTTTGAGAGGATTTATTCTTCCAAACATAATTGTTCCACCAGGAAACAGAATTCTCACTCTCCTTCTGCTTGCACACTTCTTGGGCTTCCCCTTTCCTTTGGCCAGCATCCAATGATGGCTGGGTGTGGCCATTCACCAGCCACCTTAGGACCGATGCTGCCACGTGGTATCTGATCGTGGCTGCCTAGTACCCACAAACCACCTAAAGTCTGGTTGTAGCGTGGAGGGGTTTGCATGTGAGGAGGAGCTACTGGAGTTTCCACCAGAAATAACTTCAGAGCAGATTTCCAATCTCCCAATGCAAAACGGGAGTGTAATGTAGGGCATGGGTACTCTCCAGCCTTACTTCTCCCCACCTCTGGCCCTCCACCCATTACTTTTGAACTATGGAAATGTGTTTGTGGTGCCTCTGTCGTTTTTAGGACCAGGGGGTAGCAGACTGTGAAGCTACTTCTCTCTCCTCTCCACCTTTCTGGCGACCAATCTGGTGCATAAGGCAGTGTAGCCAACTCTCATGATTTTACTAGTCTTGAAATATTTGGTGGTTTTTTCTTAAAGCCCCAGCTCCTGGAGTCAAGTGATCATGTGAGAATCTCAGCTTGCTTTTTTTTTTTTTTAAATGAAAGTTTGTAGCCGTGGTGGTTGGGAAGAAAAGCTTGGAAATGTGAACGCCTCCAGGTTTAGAAGCCAGAAGGTAAATACAAAGAACCTCCCACTTACTCATTTTTTAAAAAATGTCATGATTTTTTTGAGGCCCAGCTTCTGATTTGTGAACGTTTGGGGGTCGGCACTACCGGTATTGCTTCCTTTGCTGCTGTACAGCAGAGAGGAGCGTGTTGCCCTGTGTATGCATGTATCCTGAATCACCAACATCAGCTCCTGCTGCACCAAGCATTTCCTTGGAAATCTCCCATCCTAGGGTTAACCAAATCCTACCCCCATCTAGCTAATGATGAGGTTGTAGGCTACAGTGGCGTGGCTGCAGATGGAGCCCAAATATGAATACTCCATGGCCAACAGAACATGGGTAATCTATGGGGTAGATTTACTAGAGATTAGGTTGAGCCCATGAAATTTAATCTTAACTTGGACCAAAACCAGATGGCCTTTCCCTCCCAGACAGGAGGTTTTCTAATGCCTTCAATGCAATGCACAGCCTCTGCCTTGCATAGTCACATGTATTGCATTTTGATGGTCTTTATATGGGACCAATTCTGCCACCCCCTGGCTCCTAATGAGCAGTAAATTACTCTGTGCATGGTCTATGTATTTCATTGGGATTATCCAAGGAGGCGAAGTACTCCAGGGTGGCAGAGTCTGCCCCAACATTTGCTTTGTATTTTTATAATAATAATTTGCAGCTAGAGCATGTGGCGCCTTTGAAGCAAAGCTTGTCTTACCATTAAAGGGAACAACGAGGAAAGCTAGCAAAACTGCCCAGGGAACTTTTCCGAAAGAACAGGCCAAATTTTTAAGCCAGCAATGGGATCCTGCTGTCCAGTTGCATTCATTTTCACACAACATTCCCATCTCAGGAAACGTGGCAGCCTCTCGGTGCAGACACAAGCAGCGCCTGCACCCACAGTCGAACTGCAGGGACTGAATACTTATGTCTTTGGCCCCCAGAGCTGTCAGGGAATTCCAGGCCTGGGTGCTCAGATTTACACACACAATTCATTTTGCCAGCATAGACTCATAGACTCATAGACTTTAAGGTCAGAAGGGACCAATATGGTCATCTAGTCTGACCTCCCGCATGATGCAGGCCACAAAAGCTGACCCACCCACAACAGAATCTTCCAGCCTGCGACCCCTGCCCTATGCTGCGGAGGAAGGCGAAAAACCTCCAGGGCCTCTGCCAATCTACCCTGGAGGAAAATTCCTTCCCGACCCCAAATATGGCGATCAGCAGAACCCCGAGCATACAGGCAAGATTCTACAGCCGGACCCTCATTCTACCCGCGATGGCACGTTAATGCCTAATTGACTAAAATCACGTTATCCCATCAAACCATTCCCTCCATAAACTTATCAAGCCTAATCTTGAAGCCAGAGAGGTCCTTCGCCCCCACCGTTTCCCTCGGAAGGCTGTTCCAAAATTTCACCCCTCTGACGGTCAGAAACCTTCGTCTAATTTCAAGCCTAAACTTCCCCACGGCCAGTTTATATCCATTCGTTCTCGTGTCCACATTACTACTAAGCTGAAATAATTCCTCTCCCTCCTTTGTATTAATCCCTTTGATATATTTAAAGAGAGCAATCATATCCCCCCTCAGCCTTCTTTTGGTTAGGCTAAACAAACCGAGCTCCTCGAGTCTCCTTTCATAGGAAAGGTTTTCCATTCCTCGGATCATCCTAGTGGCCCTTCTCTGTACCCGTTCCAGTTTGAGTTCATCCTTTTTAAACATAGGAGACCAGAACTGCACACAGTACTCCAAATGAGGTCTCACCAGCGCCTTGTATAACGGAAGCAGCACCTCCCTGTCCCTACTAGAAATACCTCGCCTAACACATCCCAAGATCGCATTAGCTTTTTTCACAGCCACGTCACATTGCCGACTCATAGTCATCCTGCGATCAACCAGGACTCCGAGGTCCTTCTCCTCCTCCGTCACTTCCAACCTATGCGTCCCTAACTTATAACTAAAATTCTTGTTAGTCATCCCTAAATGCATCACCTTACACTTCTCACTATTAAATCTCATCCTATTATTGTTACTCCAATTTACAAGGTCATCCAAGTCTCCCTGCAGAATATCCCGATCCTTCTCCGAATTGGCAATACCTCCCAACTTTGTGTCATCCGCAAACTTTATCAGCCCACTCCTGCATTCGGTTCCGAGGTCAGTAACGAATAGATTAAATAAAATCGGACCCAAAACCGAACCTTGAGGAACCCCACTGGTGACCTCCCTCCAACCCGACAGTTCACCTTTCGGTACTACCCGCTGCAGTCTCCCCTTTAACCAGTTCTTTATCCACCTCTGGATTTTCATATCGATCCTCATCTTTTCTAATTTAACCAATAATTCCTCGTGCGGCACAGTATCAAACGCTTTACTAAAATCTAGGTAAATTAGATCCACCGCATTTCCTTTATCTAGAAGGTCTGTTACTTTCTCAAAGAAGGAGATCAAGTTGGTTTGGCACGATCTTCCTTTCGTAAACCCATGTTGTAATTTGTCCCAATTGCCATTCACCTCAAGGTCCTTAACTACTTTTTCCTTCAAAATTTTTTCCAAGACCTTGCATACTACAGAAGTTAAACTAACAGGCCTGTAGTTACCCGGGTCACTTTTTATCCCCTTCTTGAAAATAGGAAACACATTAGCTATTTTCCAGGCCATCGGTACCACCCCCGAGTTTACAGATTTATTAAAAATTATCGCCAAGGGGCTTGCAATTTCTCGCGCGAGCTCCTTCAATATTCTAGGATGAAGATCATCCGGTCCGCCCGATTTAGTCCCATTTAGCTGGTCAAGTTTGGCTTCCACCTCTGATACTTTAATGTCAATCGCCCCTCCTTTATTCCCCTCTGTCCCGCTCCCTCTATTCCTAAGCCCTTCATTAGCCTTGTTAAAGACTGATGCAAAATATTCATTTAGATATTGTGCCATGCTTAGATTGTCCTTAATCTCCACTCCATCTGCAAGCTTCAGTGGCCCCACTTCCTCTTTCTTTGTTTTCTTCCTATTTATATGGCTATAAAACCTCTTACTATTGGATTTAATTCCCCTCGCGAGGTCCAACTCCACACGGCTTTTGGCCTTTCTCACCGCATCCCTACATGCTCTGACCTCAATAAGGTAGGTTTCTTTGCCGATCTCTCCTCTCTTCCATTCTTTGTACGCTTTCTGTTTTTTCTTAATCGCCCCTTTGAGACGCCCGCTCATCCAGCTGGGTCTAATTCTCCTGCCTACTGACCGTTTCCCCTTTCTCGGGATACAGGCCTCGGACAGCTCGTGCAACTTCAGCTTGAAATAATCCCAGGCCTCATCTGCCTTTAGCTCTCTAAGTATGTTAGCCCAATCCACTTCCCTAAGTAGTTGCCTTAATTTATTAAAGTTGGCCTTTTTGAAATCGTAAACCTTAGTCACAGTTTTATTTCTGTTAGTCCTTCCATTTAGTTTAAACCGAATTAGCTCATGGTCACTCGAGCCAAGGTTGTCCCCTACAACCATTTCCTCAACGAGGTCCTCACTACTCACCAGCACCAAATCTAAAATGGCATCCCCCCTCGTCGGTTCCGCTACTACTTGATGAAGGAATTCATCTGCTAGCACGTCAAGAAACATCTGAGCCCTATTATTGTTGCTAGCATTTGTTCCCCAATCTATGTCTGGGAAGTTAAAGTCCCCCATGATCACACAGCTCTTATTAGTTTTTACTTCCTTAAAAACATTAAATAGTTCTCTGTCCGCATCCAGGCTAGATCCCGGCGGTCTATAGCACACCCCAAGCAGTATCTCAGGGGAGGCTCTAGTAATTCTTTTACCCAGTGTAATTATTGCCCAGACAGACTCCGTCTTATCCATTCCATCACTTATTATTTCTTTACAGTTTACCTCATTATTGACATACAACGCCACACCCCCACCTTTACCTTTTTTCCGGTCATTCCTAAACAGCACATACCCTTCCATACCTGCACTCCAGTCATGACTACCATTCCACCACGTTTCTGTTATTCCTACGATATCAGGTTTCATTTCTTGGACCAGGAGCTCCAATTCCTCCATTTTGTTACCTAGGCTTCTCGCATTTGTGTATAAACATCTTACCGTATGCTGTCTATCCTTTCTCCCATTAGTTATGCACTTTGGTACGGACCCCGTAGTGTCCATCCGCCCCCTCCTTCTTATGTCCAATTCCCTACCCCTACCTATATCTGTGCTTATCTCCTCGCCCTCTTTTTCAGTGTTGGAATCTGGCGTGGAGATCAACTGGACATCTCCCAACCGTCTCCCCCAAGTTCCTAGTTTAAAGCCCTTTTGATGAGATGAGCCAGCCTCCCTCCCAGAAGTCTATTTCCTTCCCTACTCAGGTGAAGTCCATCCCGCGAGAACAGCTGTCTGTCCCCGAAAGCCTCCCAGTGGCCATACATCCCAAAGCCCTCCTTATAGCACCACTCCCTTAGCCAGCTATTTATCCTCACAATCCTGTCTGCCCTTTGCTGTCCTTCTCTAGGAACAGGCAGAATCCCACTGAAGATAATCTGTGCCTCGACTTCCTTAAGCGTCTTCCCCAGCCTGGCATAATCTCCCTTGATTCTCTCTAGCGAGAACCTAGCCGTGTCATTTGTTCCTACGTGAAGGACAATCAAGGGGTTCTTACCTGCTCCTTTTAGAATCCTTTTCAACCGCAGGTCCACATCCCGTATCTTAGCGCCCGGCAGACAGCACACCCTTCTGTTTTCCGGGTCCGCCCTGGTCACAGGCCTGTCTAACCTCCTCAGTAAGGAGTCCCCAATCACATAAACCTGCCTTTGCCTGGGGGCAGCGCAATCTACCAATCCATCCCCTGTTCCCTGCGGCCGTAACTCCTGTCTGTCTCTATTTTCCCTTATAGTCCCCCTATTGCCATCCTGTATCCTCCTGGGGCAGAGTGTTGATGCTACTTCCATCAACTCCTCCCCCCTGTCTATTGGACTAGCCGCCCTTCTTTTCTTCCTCTGCCTCCCACCATCAGTTACCACCTGCTGCGTCCCCTCCTCGTTAGCCAAACACCCAAACCTGTTCCTGAGTTCTATTTCCCCCTCACTAGCCCTCCTTTTCCTTGGCCTGCTTCTCACGGTCACATGCTTCCACTGCTCTTGTTCTCCCCCCGACATTCCCCCCTCAGAGACCATAGCCCCCGCTTCCATCTGCACCCCTGAGCATGCCCCTTCAGCCACCCCTTGCCTTTGCTCCATTAGCTGCTCAAACCCCCTTCTAAACTCTACCAGGGTCTCTACCTGCATCTCCAACCCCTGAACCTTTTCCTCTAACAGGGCAATTAGGCGGCATTTCATACAGACATACCTCTGATCAGGTGCACCTGCTAGGACTATATACATACCGCAGCTGCTACATGCTTTCATCTGCATTGTATCCCCTGCTGCTTGGCTCATGGCTGCTATGGTCTCTGCCTGCAGCCTCTGAGGGAACAAAGCACACCGGCCACCGCGCCCTCCTGCCTCCCCCTGTAAACTCCCACTTAAACTCCCCTGTTAGCCGGCTCCTGAGGGCCGCTGCTCGCTGCTAGGGCCGCTGCTTGGCTGGGAGGCCTCTTTTATAGGCCCCCTAATCAACCAAGCTCCGCCCCCTAATCAGGGCTCGGGGCTCAGCACACTGCCCCTACAGGCCTCTACACATACAAGCACTACAAAGACAGACGCAAGTACAGATACCTTCTCCTCCAATGAGACTCACTCCCACTTAAACTCCCCTGTTAGCCGCCCTGTTTGCCGGCTCCTGAGGGCCGCTGCTCGCTGCTGACCGCATGTCAGGTTTCAGCCTGGCTAAAAACATACCCATTGAATCCCTGAACTTTAGTTATAGGACAGACTAAAAATGACTTAGCAGCTATATTATTTCTCCACTCATGTTTATCGGGTCACTTGTTTAATTGAAAGATAGGGAATCACCTACTACAGGGGTTCTCAACCTTTTTCTTTCTGAGCCCCATGCTATAAAAACTCCACCTGTGCCACAAAGAACTGGTTTTCTGCGCATAAAAGACAGGGCCAGCGTTAGGGGATAGCAAGCAGGGCAATTGCCTGGGGCCTCATGCCACAGGCCCCCCCGCAAAACTATATTGGTCAGGCTTCAACCCCCTGCAGCAGGGCTTTGGCTTTCTGCCCTTGCCCCAGTGAGTCTAATGCTGGCCCTGCTTGGTGGCCCTCCTGAAACCTGCTCACAGCCCCCCCCCCCCGGGCACCTAAGAAACCTGGTTGAGAACCACTGACCTATTACATGCTGGCCTCTGGGTGAATTCAGAAAAACACCTTTTGTCTGAAGCTATTTTGTTTCTAGTTTATTGCCACTAGGTGGCGCTGTTGGCTAGCCTATACCCTGGCAACAAAAACCTGAGATGACATATTTCCCTTTATCTGTTTTATTTCAGATTAGTTGTCCCAATCCCTCCCCCACTCCCACCTCTTTTAAACTCGTAGTCCTTGGCACTCTTTGCTATAGCACTAGTTTCACTAGAGCTATTCCCTGAAATACTGGCCATTCATTATCATGCAAGGTCACTGAACTATCTTGTTTCAGTCTGTTTTTCCTCCCCCGGGGCACATATCCAATACACCCCATTAGTTTTTAGTATGTCAAGGATCTGCATGGAACTTCAGTACTTGACAGAAGTAGGTTTAGCACTCTAAGAACTAGACCTCAGTCAGATCTGAACATCACTAAGAGTTTGGAGGTGTTCAGAGATGGGATTTTGCTTTGGGTCCATTAGAGAGGTTTCAACATTCAATCTGGACTTAGTTCCAGAATTCTCCAGTGTTCAGCAGTAAATGGATCTATGGCTTTGGTTTGCATCCATCTCTACTAAATCCCAAACATACAAGGAATTTAGGGTGATCAGACAGCAAGTATGAAAAATCGGGACGGGGGTGGGGGGTAATAGGTGCCTATATAAGACAAAGCCCCAAATATCGGGACTGTCCCTATAAAATAGGGACATCTGGTCATCCTAAAGGAATTTGATGGGCCCCTCTGCTGGCACAAGTGTGTTAGAAATAAGAATCTTAAGATTAGAAGGATAAAAGAGGTGCCATAACATTTACCTTTTTGCCTCATTAAAATAATTGACTTCTGCAATAAGGTCAATATCTTTCCTGCTTTATGTGGAATGCAGCCGGCCTGATTGTGTGGGGGAGGCTGCCTGCTTGCAGACTGATTTACAAGAAGCTGATCTAGGCTTGTTGAACTACTTCCTTCCTAGCAAAGGACTAATTGCATGGCTGATAGCTGACCCTTACACTGAGCCTCAGGCAAAGCAGAGAGAGACAGTGCCCACCTTTTCCTGTACTCTCAGAACTTCAGCAAAGGACGAGGTGGCTTTGTGTCATTGGCTTTCCCAGGCAATCAAACTGGTTCTAGTCTGGCCCTTTGGAGTAAAGGAGGGACTGTGGGCTTCTCCTGAAGTCGCAGTCATTCCAGTCATAGTTAATGCATATGGCAAATACTGAGCTCATCTCTTAACAGGTAACTTACCTGGGGGCCAAATTCAGCCCAGGTGTAAACAGGCCCAACACTCATTGATTTCAGCAGGAGATACCTCCACTTATACCAGGAATAAATTAAGTTTTTGGGGGCCCAGTTCACAGCCAGCACAAGCCAGGCCACAGGCAGCCCCTTGCAATTAGCATCTTTGGGTGGCGTGCCAGTGCTAGCCATATGTAACCCCTCTTTCCCTGGGGCCTGGGAGTCAATTGACTTGCTCCCACATAGGGGATTCAGCACCTTTCCCAGGCAGCAGCTGCTGCCTGCTGGGGATATGGAGCCTGGGCCTGCCCCAGCTGTCAGGAGCTCTGGTACTGGCACTTGCCCTCTCAGAGGCAAAGCCCCTTCCTAGCCAGAGGCATTGTAATTTGCACCCCTGAACCTGAAGAGTCGAATCTTGTCCTAGGAGTATTAATGCAACGTTTGTTCAATAAAAATATGCGTTTCTAACTATATATGTGTATAAAATATAAATGTTCTTCAATGTGTATCTACAGATCCAACTGAAATTATTGAACCAGGCTCTCATCTGGCATAAAGTGCCATAGCTCCATTGACTTAACACCAGCAGAGGAACTGGTCCATGTGGTACTATACAGTACTTTATTTTGTGTAAGCTGATTTCACACAAACTCTGTCCTCTAATGCTTTAGCAAGTGTTAATACCTTGACAAGGTACTTTGTACTTATGTAGGCACTTGCATTTAAAGATTTTTTTTAGAATATCAGGGTTGGAAGGGACCTCAGGATGTCATCTAGTCCACCCCCCCTGCTCAAAGCAGGACCAATCCCCAGACAGATTTTTGCCCCCGATCCCTAAATGGCCCCCTCAAGGATTGAACTTGCAACCCTGGGTTTAGCAGGCCAATGCTCAAACCACTGAGTTATCCCTCCCCCCCGATCTCTAAGTGCTTTGTGCATCATAGGAAATAAAGCTGCTACATCTATACAAGGTGAGGGGTTTTTAGGTGATAATTTGACACTATTTGTACAGCACTTTGAGCACGGGAAGTGTTATTGCACAGGGATCTCCTAGTCCCTTCAAAAACGCAGCCATTTCTGAAGGACGTTTAAAAAGGGGAGGGTAATTTTGAGATGGATGATAAAATGGATGGGTAGCCAGCTATGCTGTCTAAAGCTGAGTCTAATGTGGCCACGCTTCCTTGTAAATATGACGAAAGCAGCTTTCTGTTCTAATTACGTTTACTATTAGCACTGAATGTTTGTATCTCAATAATCCTAGAGGTGCTGATCAAGATGGATTAGGATTTCAGAGTAGATCCAAATTTAGCGTCTCTCTCCAAACTGATACGTACAGTTATGTAATAAAAAAGCTGGACAAAGGAACCTATTCAATTCTTTATGGATCACTATTACAGAATGACAGTAATCCACACTAATGGCAATAGCACTGTTGTAACTTGTAGTGTTTTGGACCATTATTGTAGCATATTTCCTTAAGGGAAGTTTATTGATTGGTTGACTGCTCTGATTATATGGAAGTTATACTTTTCCCACTTAGGGCTGGTCTACACTAGGGTGGAGATCGATCTAAGGCTTTGTCTTCACTACCCGCCGATCCGGCGGGTAGCAATCGGTCTATCGGGGATCGACTTACCGCGTCTAGTGAAGACGCGATAAAATCGATCCCTGATCGCTCTGCCGTCGACTCCGGAAATCCACCACGGCAAGAGGCGGCAGCGGAGTCGGCGGCAGCGCGGCAGCGGTCGACTTTCCCCCGTCCTCACAGCCAGGTAAGCCGACCTAAAATACGCAACTTCAGCTACGGTATTCACGTAGCTGAAGTTGCGTATCTTAGGTCGGACCCCCGCTGTAGTGTAGACCTAGCCTTAGATACGCAACTTCAGCTACGAGAATAGCGTAGCTGAAGTCGACGTATCTTAGATCGACTTACCTCGCGTCCTCACGGCGCGGGATCGATGGCCGCGGCTCCCCTGTCGACTCCGCTTCCGCCTCTCGCCCTGGTGGAGTTCCGGAGTCGACGGGGAGTGAGTTCGGGGATTGATTTATCGTGTCTAGACAAGACGCGATAAATCGATCCGCGATAGATCGATCACTACCCGCCGATCCGGCTGGTAGTGAAGACCTACCCTTAGAAATCATTGGTCCCAAATGCATACAACTGTCTATAAACTCATGGCAAGGACAGAGAGGTGCTAAAACGTATAAGTGAGAATGATCCATTCCTCTGCTCTGACAGACTGACCGATGCTCACAGACAACCAAAATGCTACAAGAAGTTTGGGTGGCCAACCATTTCTTGTAGACATGAAGGGCCTGATTTTGCTCTCCAGTCATGTAAATCAAGAGCAACTCCACAGGAGTCAGTGAATTTACACCAGTGTAGGGCTGATGTAAATGAGATCAAAATCAGCATTTTGGGATCAAAATCACCTTTAGTGTGTAACTCCATTGATTGCAAAGAAGTTACACCATGGATAGACTTGGTCCCTAGTCTAAGAAAACCTCTTAGCAAAATAGTTGGCTGATATACCCACTGTAACTAATAGGACTGGCCTGATAAGCTTCCCCAGAGACCTGCTTGATATTAGAGTCCCTGCTGTGGAACAGAAGCAAAACCCAGTTTTTTTTTAAAATAATTCTTTCCTCTGACTTTACCTCTCAGAAACAGCTGTGCAAATAGATACAATATAAACAGAGGGAGGGAGTAAGGCCTCATGGTTAGAATGGAGGGTTAGGAGTCAGGAGGACACATGTAGATTCTATCCCCACCTCTGCCACTGGTTCATTGTGACCCTGGGCAAGTCACCATCTCTTTGTGCCTCAGTTTATCACCCTGTAAAATGAGTAAAGGTAACTCCTTGTATACAGCAATAGGATCCCTCCATAAAATAGAGCTAGCAATAATATTTAGAGTGCTGTTTGATCTTTAGATAGAAGTTAAGTTGCCATATAAAATGCAAATTGTTATTCACACTGAGTCACCAACTGGATTTTAAACATAGTGATGCTTCAGATTCCGGAACCACTATTTTTTAATGAGTGGGAAATCATGAATTGTTCTATAAAGCATGATGAACATTCTGTTGTCAAAGTGGCTAGGAGCAGGAAAACCTTAGGCGCCTAGCTTTAGACACCCGGTTTTAAACATTTTGGCCTGTGTGTTAGAGCATGCATGTCAAAGCCCATGTCAGCATGTTGGATAAGGCAGATTATCAGAATGTCACAGAGGTCTGTGCATTTGATCACACTGCTTCTCAAACGGATTTAAGATGTATCTGATACTCAGTGTGCTTACCCTGGTAAGGAAAGGTGCCTAGAGAATATCCAACTATACACACTAGCTGTTTCTCTCCCAGGACCAAGCACCATTGCTTACGCACAGTTCAGGAAGCTGTTGCTGGCCTCCTGCCAAGACATGATGTTATTTCCATCCAGTTGAGTTGTGTACAATATACTGGATCTGCAAGAGCAAATGCAATTAGATCCTGCTGTCATTTGGAGAGTGCAATTCCCTACTGCCCCGCCATCTTTCACGTCAAATCTACTGGCAAAGTTTCTCACTGCATTATACCAACATCATAGGCCAGAGAGTTCAGCATCCCAACTACGTTAGATGAAGGCTTATCACTATTGCAGTTGCAAGGGTGCCTGAAATTCAAGTTCTTACTCAGATAGCAGATCAGCTTGGTGTCCAAGCTCTGACACACCATCAGGATATTGGTCATCTGTTTGAGATCTTAGTCTACAGTATAAATATTTAGTGCCGTTGGAACAGATGGTACAGAGCACTGAAACCAAATCAGTGCATGTGCATGCAGCATAGAAGGAACACAGCAGATGACATTCAGAGACTACACAGAAGCTAAATATTTTAAAGTGGATTGTGCTGCTGTTCTGCTGCGACCTCCATGGGTGTGACGAGACATTGGGGTCTATGCTCACAACTGGGTGCAAGGGATGGGGATTTAATACCCACTAAACTACTAGTAGCACTGATGTCATTGCCAGCCTAAATCACCTGTGCATAGATGGACCATAGACCCCTAGGGAATACAAGGAATACTCCAAGAGGAAACAGCTGTATTCCAATACAAAAGCTTTTTCTTCACAGCTTGTGTGTTTGCTTGACATTTCATTGTATTTTACATGTTCTGGGTCTGTTCCGCTTTGCTAAAGACTAACTTAGACTGCAGATCAGGGGAAAGTGGTGGAAGCACTGTCATTTACCTCACGTTAAACGGGGCCCAGGAAATATTTGAGAAACATACTTCAGGGACCAATCCTACAGTTGCAAAGGTATACTCTAGAAAACCTGCTGAGTTTTTGCTACTCCAACATCTAGGGGCCCAATTTCTGTCCTCTGATACGAGTGCCATTTCCAGGGATTTCAGTGAGAGCCACTCATGCCCAGTGAAGGATTGGATTTGTCCTTATGATATTTTTTATTTTAAAAGCAAATAGTTTTCCAATGTGATCCTGAAAAGCCTTGTCCATAGGAGCGCCATGCTGTCTCTTTTCCAGCATCCTCTGTTCTAGGTGAATGTCTGGGCCTGCTGTGGCATCTCCACTTGTAGGGAGAATTTGCTCCATATTGAAATGAAGCTTTTCCTGCTAAGTCAGGTTCTGGGTATCATATAGTACCATGCCGGGAGCTGTCATGAAGCACCCTCTGTGGATGCAATGGGTTCTCAGCCATTTGGATCCTTCGCAATGTAAGAGAGGGTTGTTCAGAGAGTATTGTGCATTACAATTCCCTTAGCCAAGCCAGGAATGCAGTTCCATTCTGTTCCAATGATAGCTCTTGTCATTCATGTGAGAGTGACTCACAACGGACAAAAGGATTGGAGTAATTCCTAAATGGGATTTAGGCATCCGAGTCCCATTGATTTTCATGGTGGCTGGGACCTTCACTCCCATTTTTGCCTTTGATTTTACAATCTGAAATGAAGATAATAATGTAAAATAACGGTGAAATTCCTTGGATTAAGAGGGAAGGAATGAAAAGGAGGAAAAAATGGGCATTTGCTACCAACCACCAGGAATGGAGGAGAGTGAGATGAATTCCTAGACTAACACTTAGAGTCCTCAGGAGTCACAGTGTATTGTACTTGGGACTCTTTAAATAGCTATGCAATTTCATCCTCAGTTATGCAAAAGACAAAATTAGTGGGCAAAGGGAGTATAATAGAGCTATTGCCTTTGGACTCTAGTAAAGCATATGCTAGCGTCTTACAAAAATCATACAGATTGGCTTGGATAGGAACACTGTCAAGTGGATTGAAAAGTAACTGAAATACCCCGGAGAAAGGGCAATGATTCATGGCAATAGTCCTGTAGATTTGGGGAGAGGTGACAAAAGTCTGGTCTACTACAAAGTTATGTCAACAAAAGCCGCCTTGTTGTGCTGACCTTTTTTCTACACTTAAAGTTGTCTCCCACCGCTGTAAGTGCCCTGGTATGCCGACATAGTAACACTAGCTTCCTGAGCAGCGCTGAGCCATGGTCAATATAAGGACGTCGGCACAGTGCGAGCGTAGACACCATGTTACCGATGTCGACCCTAACTGTCCCTCTAGCCCCTGTCCTACAATGTCCAACACTGACCCCTCTGGTCACATTTGTTAACTCCACTGCCCAGGGTCATGTAGAACGGAAGCCCACTCATCCCCTCCCTCCCTTGAAACCCCAGTGAATTATTGAAGTGCTTTTTGCTGATTGTCCAGCGTGGTGAGCACACCTAGCAGCTCTGTTGTGTGCAGCTGACCATGCCGGCTACACATTCTGGACATGTTCCTGCCTGGAGCAGACAGGAGATACTAGATCTTCTAGGCCTGTGGGGAGAAGAGGTAGTGCAGGCCCAGCTCCAAACCAGCCATAGAAATGGGGACATCTACAAGCTTGGGGGATGCAAGAGAAGGGGTATGACCGGGACCAGCAGCAGTGCCATGTGAAAGCCAAGGAACTGGGGCAGGCATATCAGAAGGCCAGAGAGGCCAGCAATTGCTCCGGTGCAGAGCAGCTGAGCTGCTGCTTTTACAAAGAGCTACATGCCATCCTTGGCAGAGATCCCACCATCACCCAGCACACCACCACGGATACCGCTGAGGAGCTCGAGTCTCAGGCCCCTGCCACGATCAGCCAGGAGCAGGAGGTGGATGAGGATGAGGAGTAGTATGGAGGACAGGCAACTGGGGGATCCAGCTGTGCCCCGAGCCAAGACCTGTTTTTCATTCCACTGCAATTCACCCAGTCCCTGCAGTTGAGCATGGGCGAGCCCGAAGCAGGGGAGCAAACCACAGGTAAGTGTGTAAACAAGTTTCCCATTACAGTGATGACACCCCCAGCTTAGCAGGGCACAGCTATCGAATAGTCATTAATTTGCTAGTTCTAGAAGAAGTAATGGTACAAAGAGAGGGAGAGTTATCTGCCTTCCATTTCCCTCTAGAGTTAGGTGGGGTATGTGTGTGTGTGTGTGTGCGCAGTACACAGGGATGTCCCTTGTATCCTCCTGAGAGCTCTCAATGAAACTTGCATGGAGGTAGTCTGAAGTCCTCTCTTGAAGGTTTCTAGAGTTGGCAGCCTTATTTCTTCCTCTGTGGTAGTACACTTTCCCAACTCATTCAATGACAACTTCAGAAGGCACCATTGCCATAAGCAGGTTAGCAGCATACGGGGCCTGAAGCCTCCCTTCAGGATGCCAGCAGCAGCTGTGTTCTCTGCCTTTGTTACCCTCAGTAGGGAGATATCAGCAAAAACCACCCTCACCACCACCTATGGAAAAGGGTGCCAGTACTCAGTGCCCTATACTCATAGTTTCATACAACTGAGCAATTCCCTCCTCGTTTCCTTCACCCCCAATAAGTCATACTCACAATGGCTGGTGCTGTGAGTGGTGCCGTGAACAAGCACTGAGAAGTGAGAGTACCAATAAGCCCTCTTGTGTTTTATCTGCGGCTGTGGCCTTGGAGCGTACCCCCTACACACCAGCGGAACAACCGACCCGGATAAGGAGGAGGAAAAAAGGGACATTGGAGAACATGTTCCGCCAAATCCTGCAAGCCAGTGCTCATCAGACCTCAAACAGAGGGCCTGGAGGTGAATATTGCAGACTGTATGGAGAAAGGCCCTGGAAAAGGAGAGGGAGCTGCACCAGGACATAATGGAGCTTCTCCATCAGCCAATGCAGATGCTGCTGACTCTTGTGGACCTCAAAGTTCAATGATCCCGGGCTCAACTGCCATTGCAGTCAGTGGAGAACTGCAGCATAGTGTCTCCCTGCTCTCCACCATTCCATATGGCCTCAGGGCCTGCAGGCCTACCCCTACCACGCCACACCGGGGGAAAGCATGGACAACCCCAGCTTCACATCCACTGATCTCTGAGAGCCACAGTTGTATGTGTAGCTACAATGGACATCGGTATTCCTTTCCCTTGCTTGTTTAAGGTTCCTAAATTTTTTGAAGTTAAAATGTATTTTTTATTAAGTTCTTCAGATTTTTTTTTGGAGCTGATTTAGTAACTGAATAAAGCTTTTATTTATCTTTAGTAGTTTGCAACACATGGTGGATAATGCCTGCTGGCAGTGAAAGTAGTGTTCTTGTACACTCAACCCCTAGGATCAGCGCCAAAGACTGTAGTCGTCATAAATGTACAGCAAGCACCACAACATTATTGGCTGCACTGTCAGTGATATATGCAAGCTCCACACAACTCCTAATAGGACTCAAACTGCAGCACCAGGTTGAGCACAGCATACCACAGCACGTTACTGTGGCTGGCTATTGAAGTGCTCTTTTAAAGCCGTATGGCTCCTCACTGAGCTCAGCTGATGGCTCTTGTTCAGACTCAGCAGACAGCACCCATCTCCATCTCCACCCATCTAGCAAGTTTTTCCCCTTTGCTTCACCAATATTATGCAGGACACAACAGGCAGCTGTAACCATTGGGATACTTTTCTCATGGAGGTCCAATCTGGTGAGTAAACAACACCAGCATCCTTTCAGTCAACCAAAAGTGCACTCAACTCTCGTTCTGCACTTGCTGAGCCGGTAGCTGAATCCTTCCTTGCTGCTGAGGTGGCTGGTGTATGGCTTCCTGGGCCAGAGGAGCGTTTATTTGCCTAGTTCCTTTTACAAATTTTAATCTTTCTTATATGCGCTCCTGTGTTGGGTTAACAGTTTAATTTATATGGTGTGTTAAGTATTGTTGGTTTTATAATATTAGTTGTTAACAATCAGTAGTTATGATTGAAGCTGGCACATAAGTGAAGTTTTGTCTTCTTGTTACTCATTTTAGCATTAGTTCTTCCATAGGGATGTGCATGCTGTCTGTTGTTCCACCACAGTTTGGGAACCCCATAGTTGCAAAGCCATTGCTGAGAGTCCTGCGCAGCAGGAGACAATTAACAGCCCTGCACACTTGCATGACTTTGGCCCCCATAGTGGATTTTCCCACTCTAAAATGACTTCCTACTGGATGGTAGCAATCCAGCATTGCAAATTTCCATAGTGTGATCATCGCTTGCTTCTCTGCTGTCAATGCCGCTGTCAGTTTGGTGTCCCTGCGTTGGATGGCTGGAATGAACTTGGCACACAGATCCAGGAATGGGGCTGTGCGTATCTGAAAGTTCTGCAGCCACTGCTCGCCATCCCAAACCTGCACTACAATGTGATCCCACCAGCCAGTGCTCATTTCTTGGGCCCAGAATCGGTGCTCCACCATCCGCAGCTGCTCTGTGAATGCCACCAACAACCATAAATTGGTTTGCACTATGTCCCACAGCAATCTGCCCTCCAAGAAAATGACACATTCCCTGCTATTCTTGTTGTGGCTCTGCAAATACTGGAGGATCTTGCGTCCTGTGCTTGCAACGTTCATGACAACAGGGCAGAGCTGTGCAGGCTCCATGCTTCTGCCAGAGATGGCGGACAGCGACAAGTCCTGTGCGGATTTGTGGGAAGTTGAAAATAGGTGTGAAAATTATGGGATAGAAATGACATGGGATTAGGGTGACCATATTTTCCAAAAGGGAAAACGGGACACCCCCAGGCCGGCCTGAATCCCCACCCCCTACGCGGGGCCAGCCCAAGTCTTCCCTGAGGTCCCACACAGGGCTGCCGGAGGCCACCCGAGCCCCCCCGCTGCCCGCTCGCACCCGGGGCTGGTCCTCTGAATCCCCCCCACGATCCTCCCCACAGCCCCTTTCCCCCCTGGGCACAGGGCTGGTCCGAGTCCCCCCTTTCTCCCCCGTGCTCGGGGCTGGTCCTCCAAGGCCCCCTGCCACCCATCCGCAGGGCAGGTGGTCCGAGCCCCCACCCCACTACACACCCATGCGTGGGGCCGCCCAAGGCCCCTCTCAGCCCCCTGCACATGGGGCTGGACGGCCAGCCCGAGCCACTCTCCCTAGCCCTCCCTCCAGCGCAAGGCTAGCATTGCCACTCCCCGCCCCATTCCTAGGGGTCCCATGTGCAGGGAGTCGGCAGCGAGGCGGAACACTGCTCGCAGCCTGCTCCCCCCCACCAGGGGGCCAGTGGAGCCCCTTCACCCAGGGGAGCAGGAATCCTCCCACCAGGGCTGAGCAGGGCCCCCCATCCCTGTGGGCTGCCCAAGTGCTGGTTAGGGGGCATAGCAGGTGCATGGAGGAGGGGGGGCACGCTCTGCCCCGGCTACTCACCTGTGCAAGGTGGGAGCTGACGGTGGCATGGCGGGGGTGCTTCCTGGGAGGCACGGGGGGGGGGGGCGCAATGGGGCAGGAACAGCAGTAGGAACAGAGGGAAGCAGTGGGGCTGCTCCTGGGTGTGCTCTCGCTGCCCATCCCCAGTGCTGCTGCTGCCGCCACTGGAGGAGGCAGCAAGGGAGACTCAGGCACGGGTGCACGCTGGGGCAAGCAAAGGGGGCGGCACAGCTGCTTGCTGTCCCCCACTGCTGGCTCTGTGCTGCGAACCCAGAAAATACGGGACAATTTGCCCATATTTGACACAAAAGTCAGGACACCTTGAAAAAGGTTTAAATACAGGACTGTCCCATTAAAAACGGGCCGTCTGGTCACCCTGCATGGGCTGCAGTATGAGAAATTGACCCCTGGCTCCCAGTAACCCCTTCATAACTCGTTTATGCCCCACCGTGCAGTGCCAAAACTACCCGAAAGACAGTGCGCTGAATGGTGGCGGGTTGCTCACTGTGGTACTCACCCGTGGTACACTGCACTGTGCATCGCTACAAGCACTCCTGGTGAGAACGTGTGGCACCAACGTAAGGAGCCAAGTATGCACATGCACAAGTGATGTACTAACCGCAGCAGCTGTATCCTGACATCACTTGTGTTGGCAAAACTTTATAATATAGCCATGGCCTAATGGAGTTGATGCTGCATCCCTCTTATTTAAACAGTCACTATTTGTTCCAGTGGGAGAGTAAATAGAACGTTAATGAAATTAACAGATGTTAAAAGTAGAGGGATTGTGAACACCAGTGAGGACATAGAAATACCATGGCAGGAACCAGTGAAGTTAGAAATATGGGCAGACAATACTAATACTATTCAGCTTGGAAAAAAACAAAGCTTGTGCATCTGGAGAAAACAATCAAACAAAAATTCAATAGGAAGGAGAAACCCTGACAGCTTTATGGCTGAGAGAGATGCTGATGGGGGTAGAAATTAGACAAAGGTGTGCAGTTTGGGGCTGCATTCCCAGAGGTATCATATCAGACAAGCTATGGTATAACTATCTGGAATACTGGGCTAGCTGAGGTAAATTGGCATAGGTCCATTTTGGTCAATAGACGTATACTGAGTTACCCCAGCTGAGGATCTGGCCAGTTGTGGGCACATTCCCAGTAACATGTTGGTAAATTTGAATGGCATTCAGAGGCAAGGAGCAAACATGGAAAGGGAAGCTAACTGAATCAGCTTTGTCAGAAAGATCAAAATTCATATCACTTGCAGGGCCGTCCTTACCCGTAGGCAAAGTAGGCAGCTGCGTAGGGCACCAGGAAATTTGGGCATGTGCATACTTGGCTCCTTAAGTTGGTGCTGCACGGACTCACCAAATTTCTTGGTGCCCTGCGCAGCTGCGTGCTGCTCCAGCCCCTGCTCCGGCTCTTCCCCATGGCCCCCGCACCTGCTCCGCCCCAGCCCCGCCCCCACTCCCACTCCCCTGAAGATTGCAGCCAGGCCCAACCCTGCACTCCCTGCTCTGCTCCCCTGGCTCCCAGCCGCGCCGCCGGCGAGTGCTGGGGGGCGGTTCCCCCCTCCTCCCAAGCCTGGGAGCCAGGGGAGCAGAGCAGGCTGGGGCCCCAGGCCTTGGGTGGGGGGCGGGGCTGGCCACTTCCTGTGGGAAGTGGAGTGACCCGGCCCCAGCCTGCTAGGGCACCAAAATAGCTAGGGACGGCCCTGATCACTTGGCTCAGAGATGGCAAGGGAGGCCTTCATAGCAGTCTACCAGTACCTGAAGGGTGTGGAAAATTATTTAGGGTAGTACAAGGAATATATAACTAGAAGTAATGGGGTAAAAGTAAGACAGGAAAAGTTAGGTCGGAAAAGCTTCCTAACAAAGAGAGAATGTCTCAGCTTTTGGAATAGACTCCCAAGGCAAATGGTGCAAATCCAATTGCTTGGCAGGTTTAAAAGTTATCTGGACAAGCCACTAATAAATGTACTTTGGTACAGTCCTGCACTGGTTGGGTGAGATGACCAAATGAGTCTTTTCCATCACTGTACAATAGGATACTATGGACTACACCAGGACATAGAATTTCACCCAGCAATTCCTGCAGTGGACGTAATTATTCTTCCTTACTACGTAAGTGTATGCTGTCAAGCCCAATCACTTGCGGTTGAATGAGAGCACAGTCTCAACTTAAACTCCAAATGGTGATGAATTAACCATTAATGGAGGGTCCAGAGATCCTGTAGCAGCTCCCTCCCCTTTGAGAGACACAAGATATGTGCTCTGTAGATCAGTTAGTTATTGCTGACTGCTTTGGAAGGAACCTCAGCTTCCAGTAATTGCATATTCCTTCTGCCTGGCTACCACATTTCATCTGAATGCTCTGAGCACATGGTGGGAGAATGGGAATATTTTACTCTTAAATTATCCTTCCCCCAGGTTGAATTTCATGTAGGCTTGCAGAACTCCAGAATTCAGCCAGCTGGGTGAGGAGGAGAAGCAGGAGCTTTTTACATATGAATGATTGGGAGTGTTATTGCATCACGGGGCTTGTCTTATTTTTTCAAGTGAATAAAGAGGGAAGGGGAATTCAGCTCATCTGATTTACAGAGGGTTTGGCTCAGATCTCATCTATGCTATTCTCAATGGACATTAAAGGGGAAATTGCCGTTTACTGCTGGTGTTTTCTATTTATTTTGCTTGAGTCAGATCTAATATTCCTTTACTCAGGAGGATATTTTATTGTTAGAGTGTTGGGGGCTGTTTGGTGTCCTCCGACACCTTCTGAAGGAAGCACAAAGGAATTACTTTGGGATTAGAGTATTAAAAATGTCTACAATCTTTCCCTAGTAAAGGAATCCTAGGACTTACTCTACCGGGCTAGACTAGTGCTATCATGTCTCTACTAGTAGCTAGTACCTGAAAAACCTCTAAAGCATTTAGCCTGTTTTGCAATCCTGTCCAAAAGGGAGACATCTTCTTGACCCCTGCAGTTATCAGTTTACAGCCTGCAGCACAACCTTATCTCCCAGCTACTATGTCATCAGTGCTCATAAAATGAGCCAGCTTGTTATAAACTCTAGCCAGAGCAGGTACTTTGCTGGAGCCATCTGCTGCACTGGATGCTAAAGGCTGAACATGCACCGTGGAAAGTGGTATTTCTTTGGTAGGTTCTCAGCAGACTAGGGTGACCAGATGTCCCGATTTTATAGGGACAGTCCCAATTTTTGGGTCTTTTTCTTATATAGGCTCCTATTACCCCCCCATCCCTGTCCCGATTTTTCACACTTGCTGTCTGGTCACACCTACAGCAGACTGAGCTTGCTGCAGCACTCCTCAGTTCTGTACCAGTGCAATCTCACTGACTGGTTTACACTCGTAAATCAGAGGCGGGCTCACCCTTTAATTCCACTATAGGTCCATGTAAAGGGGCATGACTGATCACTTTCTGTCCTCCCTGTCCACTGGCACTAAATTTTTTGAATTAATATCTGAGCCCTTACAGGTCTTACTACACCTATTTTTGTATACAGACTCTCATTCCTGGCTCGCTGATTCCATCCAATAAAGTGACACTGTAGCTGTTAAAAGCACGGCTACTGCTGTTTTAAATAATGACATAAAACTCGAAAGATACCCTGCACTAACTGAAGAATAATCAGCTGGAGTTCAAGAACTTGACAGTTTCACCCTTGAGTCCAATCCTGAAAAAAATATAAATGGACACAAAAGGAGAGAAAGGGAAACAGAATGAAGGGGAAATGGGAAAGCAGATACATTTCTAACTTTTATGTGGTTCTATCGAGTCCAGGAGAAAAGCACCAAATCATGGATCTCCTTGTGCAAGTCAAGATAGGGAACATGCAATGGTTTAGGATTTCTCTTTTGATCTGTTCAAGAAGTAGGCCTTATTGTAAAAGGACTTTGGGCGACAAAGCTGAACAGACATAATACTTCTGCTCTAATATTTTTAATTGTGTGCGTGCAGTTTTGTCTTTTATTTTTATTTTTTTTTGGAGGTGGGAGGGTGCCGAAAGTTAACAAGGAATTTTCCAAAGCCTCAGCCACAAAGGCTTGGATTGTAGTTTTCAAGCAGACAGCATGAAAACCTCTGTCACAAGCAATCAGCATCCTTGAGGAGGTGGCCTATTAGTAGGGTATTTACTAATTGGGATCATTCTTTGGCATGTAATTGTTTGTGACACCAAAGCTGATTGGACCATTGGTGTAGCTACATCCTGCAAATCGCCCATGACAGTTTTGATGAATTTGAAGATTTGGGTCCAAATATATATATATATATACATATATATATATATATGGTCAAAGCATTTTTTATATATATATAGAAGAAAAGAGTCAGATCCTGAAAACAGAACTACTTGAGTGTGCATACATGTTTGCCAATTAGCCTAAGGGGGGCAGGCAATCAGCTGGTCTTGCAAGACTCCCCATTTTCTGTTAGATTTAATTAAAAAGACTGGAGGAGGTCTAGTCATGTGAAATTAAAAATGGGGGAGGTCAGTTTAAACAGGACAAGGTTGGCATTACAACAGAGGACTTCTGGGATGATCAGAATTTATTAAAATACCAATGGAATGAGCTCACATGCAAATCAAGCCACCTGACTGCTACACACTAGCAAGACGGTCTCCAGCACACATGGATTTCTCCTGTAATTCAGCTTGCTCAGGAAGGAATAGATGAAGGTTGAAAACAGTTTTATGGAAGAATCTGGTAGAATCCAATTGGCTTCATCCTTTCGGGGTTTTATAGGAATTACTCCAAACACTTATAGAATGTAACAGAATTTTATCCCTGCCATAAAATTCCACAGGTTGGTTTAAAAAAAACCCTTGTAGAATGATCATTCTTTGTTCGTTACATTCTACTGGACTTATTTTCATCAGGGCAATTAATCATTTTCTCCCAAAATTTCATAAGCAATGAATGTCGTTTCGGAGCTGTTCTGGGATTTGGGAATTAATTTTGCATTGTGCTGGGCTTCATTCCTCCTGCAATCTATTGGATCAAGATCTCTTCAATGCGTGTGTTCTAGAGAAGCCAGCAAAATCAGTACTGGGAACGTGTCAGACAAGCGTTGCACTAGCAATTCTACATTCACCATCTGGAAATGTTCACTGGCAAGCACAGATTTGCGTGCATCTCCCTTAACCAGCTTTGTCAAGGCAGGCAAGTTAGAGGGGAGGGATAGCTCAGTGGTTTGAGCATTGGCCTGTTAAACGCAGGGTTGTGAGTTCAATCGTTGAGGGGGCCACTTAGAGAACTGGGGCAAAAATCTGTCTGGGGATTGGCCCTGCTTTGAGCAGGGGGTTGGACTAGATGACCTCCTGAGGTCCCTTCTAACCCTGATATTCTATGATCTATTACTGCTGATAGAGTATGTGCTTCCTGAAATCCTAGGATTGGTGATGGCTAAATCATGGGACACGGGGATTCACAGGGCTCCCAAGGTGAGAAGGTTCCATTTTCCTACTCCCAGAGTAGTCCAGCTTGCTTCCTGAGCCAGATCCCATTTGTTCAGCTGCTGCTCCTCTCTTGTTTAGCAGCCCTGCACTGCTCCCTGCCCCTTTCCACAAGCAAATGAAGTCCCCGGTGCCAATCCAGATGGAAACCTTTGAGGAATTCCCTAGACTTGGGCTTTGAAAAGGGCTAACACACTGTTAATTCTGATCTCTGCCAGGTCCTCTCTGCCGAGCCAGTGATTTGGATCCCGCATGAGGTCAATTCAGACGGCACTCTTTGCCAGTGTTCTTGGGTTAGAGGGTTATATAGTGAAATGATGCAATTCAGGCTTTGGTATGCTCAGAAATCCTAGATTTAGTGCAGGAAGGGGCTCAGCATGTTCCTCTGAAATCCAACCACAAGAGTGACCTGCAACCCTCCTGCTATTCTGGTCCGGGACAGAGACTGCCAACTGTGCACTGGGGTTTGTGATGTGAACAAATGGGGAACTAGGATGAGCCACCACCCCCCTCCGCCCCCTGTCCAAAACACTTCCAGAAGGCGCAGATTGGACAGTGACAAGGAAGAGAATTCACTCCACAAACAGTAACTTTAATTTGTGACCTAAGCCAAAATTTGAACTCACTCCACCCCCAAGGCCTGAAATAATGCCAGTGTTAACAGAGCAGGGTGATGGTAACACAAGTTGTCCTAAAGATTTGTCTTTATAAACTGGGATAATCATTGAGAACTTAACTTCCACCCATGGCGGCAAAGCTGAAGGCGGTTCTCTGGGAGGGGAATCACAGCTGCAATATAGAACTAAAGCATTAGGGCATAATTGTGCAACCCTTCTTCTTAATCAAGAAACCCCATTAAGGGTTTTTCCACTAATTGAAATAATTTTGAACAACTAGGTTCATAGAAACCAAACTGTGGGTGGAAAACTCATGAACAGAAGGAGAGGTGAAATTGATCATACATTACTTCCCATGGATGATGTGCTCATTTCTATATACTAATCATATTTAATACAAACACCATCTGGCACCACAGGAGGCTGAAACGTCTTCCCACCATTAAAAAAATAATAAATCAACAGGGCTTGCAAAGGTAGCTGCGGCACGAAGTAGGAACAGGGGGGTTGTATTGTATCTGGCAAGAACCGGCTCTTGCACATCAGGCATTTACCGCTTGACACTTTCAATGCAGTGTGCTTTCCAAAGACTTTGGTGCCCATTAATTAAAATTTCGTAACCACCGTTGAAGGCACCCCACCTACTAACTTCATGTTATGTTAGAGACACAGGGAGGTCAAGTGACTTGCCCTAGATCATGCAGTGAGTCTGTGGCAGGCCCAGGAATAAAACGGAAAAGTCCCGACTCAATTCTTTGTTTGAAACACTAGGCAACGTACCTTCCCCTTTCAGACCTGCCCAGTCACATTTTAAAATTATCCCTATCATTGAACATCGGATTGATGGAGGCAATTGCATTTAAAAACACTCGCTAAGGCATCCTCTCCCTGCAATGAGATCCAAAAGACCCCTCCGTCCACGTGCTAGCCCATTAAAACCAATGGGTGAGAAGGTCCAGCCTTGAGGATCCTGTTGCAGGATCAGGACCTAAATCTGTTTAAGGACTGCTCAGTATTTGGTTGCTGAGAAATAATAATCCTGAATTATACTGGGGGGGAAATAGGGCATTGTGCTTGTTACTTTAACTCTGATAATCCTCTGGGGGTTCAGCAGATCCATAAACAAGCGATGACCTCCAAGCATTCTTGGCAGGGGTCCTGTATCCCACAGCTCTTCTGCAATTGAATTCAATGCGCCTTCATTAACATGGTTCAAATTTGGTTTTTGGTTTGGTGAAACATAGTATAAATCCCAACCCACCCTTGTCCTCCAGGCATAGGAGTCTGAAAATACATATGGAAATACTTTTGCTTAGCTCTTTCCTCTCTCCCCATTTAAGCTTACATTTGTATCGCACTTTAAAAAGGAAAGCCCTCCAAGCACTGAGCAATGTATACAGTTCAATAATACATGAAATTCAAAGCCACACATTAATCACATTCACGTTTAACGGTGGGTTTGAAAGCTTGCTGATTGGTTGGCCTTTGTTCCAATGTGAAGTAGAAGGGGGCATTCTGACCTCTGGAAACCAGAGTTCAAATGCTGCCCCAGGTAACAAATGAAATCGAGTTTATGGGCCTGAGCCCATTCCCCCTTTGGGTACGTCACAATACCATCACTCAATCTCTTTTCAAAGGAGGCACAGGCAGGGCTGGCTCCAGCTTTTTTGCCGCCCCAAGCGGCGAAAAAAAAAAAAAAAAAAAAAAGATAAAGGCGCGATCGACGGCACTTTGGCGGCAGCTCTACCGCGCCGCTTCTTTCTTTGGCGGCCGGTCCTTCCCTCTGAGAGGGACTGAGGGACCCACCGCCGAATTGCCGCCGAAGACCTGGACGTGCCGCCCCTTTCCATTGGCTGCCCCAAGCAACTGCTTCCTGCGCTGGTGCCTGGAGCCGGCCCTGGGCACAGGGTGAGTAGAGAGGCCAAAACTGATGGCCACTGACAAATAAAAGAGCCCAGGCCTGGAAAACCAGGGATTTCTGCAGATCAGAACAGAGCCAGATTGGCAGGGCTGCATGGGGACGGTTGGATACACACTATTCAGTTTCCAAGAGCCTTCATCGTCATAAGCTTTAGTTCATTAACCGAAGATTTAGAGACGATTTTTAAAGAAAAGCATTTCATGGTTGAGGGACTCATCTGCTAAGTGTCCCTGAGGGCTGGACTGTTAAGTGTTATCAGTGGTGACCCTTGTCTAGGACCTAATCACTCACCTTCAGTGCGGCAAATTCCTTCCCTCTGGCCACCCACCTCCTCACACATTTCACTTCAATCTGTTCAAAATGCTGCTGTGAAAATCATTTCTCTTGCCCACTGTCTGGAACCAGCTCCTCCTCAAGTCCCTGCACCAGCTTCCCTTCATTTCCACAGCAAAGTGAAGCACAAAATGTAATTGTTAAAATCCTACTCTATTACTCACTCTTCATATTACAACTTTATACTGAACACCAGACTTCCCGGGAACCAAAACAATGGACTTGGTGGTGGTTTTATGTTGAGAAAGCTATTTCAAAAACCAAAGTGTTGATTGGTCACCGTTGACTTGCAATGAGACTTAGGAGCCTAAAATCACTTTTTTTTAAAAAAAGGGCTTCTAAATCACTTAAGTACTTGTGAAAATGTCACATCAAGCCTAGGGTTGGATATGGTCCTGGTGTTCCATCTGCATGTGATAGGTGCAATGAGCAAAAGCATCCAAAGGGAACTTATAAACATTCAGCAAAAGAGGACCCGTGTAAAACAGACTCTATAAAGACTACACTCACAAGCCCTAGATGTGAGACTATCCATCGCCAACAAAAGAATCTGTGAACTTGTAGCTACATGAGAAAAGAAGAAACAGCTATGAAATGAATTCCAGAAAGTCCAAAATAAGGTTTTAAACAACACAGCTAAATGCTAAATTCTGAAGGTATAAACGACACAGTGTTGGATTGAAACCTGTGCATATATAAGTATGACTGGAGCTGGTTGGAAGTTTTCTGGTGGAATGTTTTTCTTTTGGGGAAATGCCAGCTAGTCGAAATCTAAACGTTCTGTGGGAACCTGTTGATTTTGCCGAGTCTTCCAATGGAAACCAGGCAGGTTTCAGAATTTCCCACAGAATGGGAATTCCGGATTCTGACCAGCCCTAATTATGAACTGTTGCCATTCTATTATCCAAGAGCACTTTCTGTGCTAATCTCAGCCTAAAAAGGCAGTCAAAGGGAGAAGAGTTTGATCCTGTGTGGTCCTCTCCAAAGCCAAAGATTGAGAATAAGAAGGTCTTTTACATGTAATGGAACACTCAAATAACACCTTAGATCGAATGTTACATACATCATGCCAATGTTCAGACATCCGTATTGAAAAACAAAGAACAAAACCTGATGAGAAAAATATACATCCTGTATGTTCTACAGGCTTTCAAATGTATGTGAAATACAATTATACAGGTGCAATACAAGGCAGAATATTTCATTCATGTAGAGAGATACCGTATTTTACCTAGTTATAGTAAGCACCTGTTAAACTTTCAGGAACAAAGTATGTATTGTTCTCTTAGTCCCACGTTCTGGTTCTATTGAAGTAAATGGTAAAACTCCCATTGGTTTCAACAAGACTGGATTTGGCCTTTAGCAATTTTAATTCAGGAAGTTATTTTATATATATAGGAAGGTTTCCAACTTACTGAGCTTTGATGCAAATAACTTTTCAAATTTGTGTCAGAAGAATTAAGTGTATCAAGTGAGCAGTACATAATTAAGGCAAAATTTCCACTGTTGAAAAGGCTGCCTTACAACATGACTCAAAAAATAAATGGACTGTAAGAAGGGCAGCTTAAAGCATGCCTACTGGAGCTTGGATCTGTGCAGCCCGTATGATTTCCCAAAGCACTTAGCACACTGTTGGCACTGCTGATCACTTTAAAATGTAGGCCAGAATTTTCAAAGGTGCCACTCAAAATCAATGCAAGCTAGGTGCCTAACTCCCTTAGGCCCTTTTGAACATCCCAGCCCTAATTATTACAATCAAGGTGGCAGTGTGAGCAGTGTTATTTAGGACTCGATGAGAGAGCTGGTAAAACTTCCATTGACTTCAACTGGAGCAGAGTTAAGCCAACATGAAGTGTTCTTGAAAATCCCACCCTGATGTTCATGGTGTGCCACCAACCAAGAGCAGAGCTAACTGCTTCCTTCCCCTTCTCCCGATTCCTTACCTGCTAAGTAGGAAAAGGTGGCGGGGAAGGGCGGGGTTCTGGACCACTCCAGCTTCTGATCTAAGGGATGGCTAGAAAGTTCCCATTCCCTTCTTCCTCTTCACCTGACCTCTGGTCTCTCACCTTGCTTACTTTAAATTGCCATTTTTCCTGACAAAACCCTGGACAAGATTTCGCTCAAAGCCAAAGAGGAAAGTCACATGCAGGCGCTAGAAACTGAAAGGAAAAGTAATAGTAACTTGCCATCTCATGGACCTTTCCTGCCTAATCCACTCCTGGTTGTCAATAGTGGTAAGGAGGGGTATGGCATATGCACCGGAATCCTAAAAGTATGGTACATCCTGTGGTATTTATCCAGTGTTACTCTGAATGTAAAAAACAAGTACGACTCACAGATTTTATTTACAATAAAAAGTTAACTTAGTACAAATCGTTCAAAAATGCATCCACCCACTGGGAATTCATCATACAGCAAAATGTTCAGCAACTCATCTGTTAGGAATGTTCTTCATTCCCAGAAGGAAGCCACTCACTATAAGTCGGACAGAAAAACAGGTAGAAAGGATTCATAATAAGAGCTGGCCAAATGCTCCAAAAGTTTTCCATGATTATTCACTTCACTTTGTGCTAAGTGAACATGGCCAAACATTCATGTGATTGAGTTTTGCTAGCACAGATGCTCGTAGAAAAGAAGTTCTAATCTTGCATGCTCACTATTAATTTAGAGCAGTGGCCCCCAAACTGTGGGGTGTGCCCTCTAGTGGAGTGTGGAGGAACATCTGGGAGGGGACACACGGTGGGGCCTGGGCCATCCCCCATGGCGGGGGGAGAGAGCACCACCCAGCTCCACTCTACACGCAGCCAAGCTCCACCCTCATTCCCTCTCCACCCTCAGGCCAGCTCCGCCTCTAGCCCCAGTTCCTCCCCCATACCCAATTCTGCCCCCAGCTCTGCCTTCAGCCCAAGGTCCTCTGCTGAGCCAACTGTGCAGTTATGGAGGGGGGCATAGACAGATTCCATTATTGGTAAGGGGGGGGCACAACAGGAGAAGTTTGGGCACCACTGCTTTAGAGTGAATTTTAAATTTGCTTCCTGAGAGTATTTGCATTGCAAACCTCATGAGCTGCTTTCCTCTAATCAGGGAACAATAGCCATGTAACTTGTAAACCACTCACAGCAAAGCAACACTGCTCAAGTAGCATGAGAACCATGACATATTTCTTCAGATAACTGAGAACCAGGTTTTAGATTCATAGATTCCAAGGCCAGAAGGGAACATTGTGATCATCTAGTCTGACCTCCTGTATGACACAGGACATAGGACTTGGCTGAATTAATTCCTGTTTGAACTACAGCAGATTAAAACCATCCATGTGGTGATCTTCAAACTGTCCAAACCAACAGAAAAAGAATAATTTTCTGAATTCTGCCTCATTATGACTTATTCACTCGGCTTTCCAAATAATTTTGTTGCGCCAAAAATTGTATTTTAATGGGCATAAACTTAAAGGGACACTGCCAGATAGTGTAGACAAGAAATTCATTCCCCTTCCCACTCCCACATACCGTGGATTACATTGCAGTCCAGCTCATGGACCTTTCTCCTCCCATTCACAATTGTATGCTCCCATTCACAATTGTATGCCCCAATTCCCTTCTAGTCACAATCAAAAACATTCCTGAGGCAGCAATGGCCTACATGGTGGGGTAAAAGTCATCATCATCATGTTCCTATTATGCCTCTGACGTTTAGGGCAGTGATGAAGCTCCTCCACGCCTGTCTGTTTCCGGCAAGTCTTTCAATGGTTCCCCAGCTGTGCCCCAGGTTTTTCAGCTCGGCTTCCACAGCTCTTTGCCATGTTGTTTTCGCCTTGTTTTCACTTACTTTCAAGTGTCCATCTTATTGCTACTTTGGTGATGGAATCAGTTTCCATCGAAGCACATGACCCATCCATCTCCAATGCCTCCTGGCAATGATGGTGCTGAGATCCTCTTGGTTGCACTGTGTCAATAGATCTTGGTTTGAGATTGTTCTGGGCCAAAAGATACGGAGGATTTTTCTGAGGCAGGTTGTATGGAATGAAGACAGTTTGGACATGTCGTACTTTCTCATTCCCCAGCATTCTGCACTATAAAGTAGTGTTGAAAGTACGCAGCTCTGATAAATCTTGAGTTTGGTTTTGGTGTTGTTTTTTGATGATTTCCAGACTGTATCTAAGCTCCTGAAGGTGTTCCTGGCTTTACTGATTTTGTGCCGGATGTCCTGGCTGCTGCTGCTGCGCTGCCCAAGTATGTGAATGTTTCTACATTAGTGAGAACATAATCCTCTATCCGTACTGGTGATGGTGAGGCAATATTAAAGGTCATGATATCTGTCTTATTGCGGTTGATTTTCAGTCCAATTTGCTGCCTGAATGCGTTGAGTCGAATTGTTTTTTCTTGTATATGGTGTTGGATATGTGATAGGAGAGTGACATCATCTGCAAAGTCCAAGTCTTCAAGGGATGAGAAGAGTGTCCATTTAATGCCTCTTCGCATGTCTTCTGTTGTACGCTGCATTACCCAGTCGATGGCAATGTTGAAGAGGATTGCAGACATGACACACCCCTGACGTACTCCTGTTTTGACTTCAAAACTGAGCTCACTGTGATCAACAGTGCATGTAAGGTTGAAATAGAAGCTTTTGATGACATTGATTATACGGAAAGGAATTCCATATGCCTGCCGAATGCACCATAGGCTGGTCCTGCGAATGCTATCAAAAGCCTTCTCAAAGTCTATGAAATTTATGTAGTTGCCGTTCCCATTCTAAATACTGTTCTATTATGTTTCATAGAGTGAAGATCTGGTCTGTGCATCCACGCCCTTTCTGAAAACCAGCTTGCTCTTTTCTGAAAACTATCTACTGCCTCTGATATACGCTGGACTATGATCTTACACAGTACTTTGCTTGGCACAGATAAAAGTGTGATACCACGCCAGTTATTACAATCACTGAGAGTTCTTTTCTTTGGTCCACTCATCTGGCACTTTTTCCCTTTCCCAGACTGATGTAAACAGAGGGGCCAGGATAGATGCTGCTAATTTAGGATTTACCTTGAACAATTCTGCATTCAAGTTATCCTTGCCAGGAGCTTTCCCATTTTTTAAGGATTTGATGGCTTGAATGATCTCTTCCTTAGTTGGGGTGTCTGTGTTGATAAAAGTAGGTAAAAGTAGGAAAACATTTAATGTAATTTTACTTGTATTTTAAGGCCATTTAGTTGCTGGAACAAGGAGGTGCCAGCACCATGTGACCAGCCAGTGCTCTATGGACCACCTATCAGACCTGGCTGGGAACCCCTGGTTTAGACCAAAAGAATTAAGTTTTGCTGAAAAAGCTGCTATCTCAGAAACCTAATTTGCATAAAAATGTTTTTATAAATTTTAAGTAAGGACGGGGGCCCATTTCTCTGTGGCATTGGACATCCAAAGAAGCTGGACGAACAGCATCGTGCCAATGCATGAGACCCAGAAGATGAACCTTGACCATCTAGTTTCACAGAAAACTAAATGCAAATGGTGAAAAGTAAGTTTGTTTTTGGAAACTCCCTGATTTTCAAGGATATAAGAAGTTATTTATGTAAGGGCAGGTATCAAATTGCAAGTGTGGGAGGGGCTATGCAAATACGATTCATGTCTGACTTTGCTAATGCCTTGCTTAGCCTCTGAGCATGCTTGGGGGCAAGAAAGTGTTTCCAGAAACCTGAGCAGATTCATGCTGAGCTGAGTGCTTGTGCAATGGAAGTGCTGCGCCTTCTCTCCTGATGAACTGGACTTCTGAGTGCTTACTAAATATGACAATCCATAACATGTGGCAGGAATTGTTAGGGTGCTGTAATTGCTTTATCACACGTGGACTTCTACTGAAGTCAATGGGAGTTCTACATGCAGGGGGGCTGAAGAATGAGCCCCAAAGGAGCCGCATAGGTAGAGAGAGGCAGACTTGCAATTTACACGCAGAATTAAATGTGCTCTGCATGGCTGAAGTTATTGTCCTTTTCAGAAGATGCAGTTTAATCGCTCTTTGCTACACTCGTGTCTAACTCTGATGAGCACAAATGAAATTTGTTCACATGGCAAGGGGTTGGGTGGAGGAGTAGGTGACATGAAACACCACATTTGATTTGCAAAGTCCAATTCAAATAACTTTTGACTGGACTGATTCGGTGCATGAAGCATAAATGCATTTTCCTACAGCCTCCCTTTGGGCCCCTCCCACACTTGGAAAATGACTGTTCTCTAAGAACAAAGGGTAAGAAAATGGCAGCACATTATAAACTCTACGCAAAAGGAAAACTCATATAAAGTTATGGAAATGAAGGTTTCCAAGCTCAGAAGGCCCATTTTGTAGTGTATCATTATGGTTTACAACTTGGTAGTGGCTGCTTATATAACCCAGGATGCCTTGCAGGGCAGCACATGGGCAAGTAGCCCACTTCGAGCCTAATGAAAATGATCCATTGCAGCAGAAGGGAGTTCAGATAAGCAGGACTGTTGCCAACACAATAGGGATATTCTTCTGAAAGGCCGTGAAGCTAAAATAAAGATATTAATTCTATTGAAAAGTATTTGGTTCAGAACGTTGTATCCAGTGGAAAGGACACAGGAATCTTCCTTGCATTCAAATACTGAATTGCAAAACAACATCTCACCCCTTCGGGATGCAGCCAGATAATTCACAAAAGCCCCTTAACTTAACATGTCTCATTCTTGTACAGAACTCCCTGTTCTTTGATCCAACTAACTCAAACCAGGAGGGCTCAAAGGAGGGGTGGGGGGAAGTGTTTCGAATTAAAAAAAAAAGAGCAAAAAATAATGTAGAATTATTTAATTTAAAATGTATGTTTTAATTCACTGCATGTTCCAACATGAGATGTGGCTCTAGGACCAACTGGTTAAACAGGATCATTTGGCTACAGGCCCACACACATTGTTAAGCAAGGCAGCCTTTGCACTAACCTCTCTCCTTGGCCCCCAACCCTCCTTCCCTAACAATCTGGCAAGGGAGGGCAGACAAAACATAAGCTGTAATGTTACAATACATTTCCCAATGGATCCGATGACATTTTTACAGCTGGGGGACGTTTGACATTGGGAGAGGAAAGGTGGCCACCTATTTTAGGAAGGGGATAGTGCCAGAACCTTATTTAATAGGGAAGAGGGTGATGGGCAGTGACAAATATTTTGAGGTTTTACACAGTTTCATGCCTACTTGCTATTGTCAAACTTTTTAAAGTGGAATATTGGAAGAAAGGCCTTTTTTTGTTGTTAATTCTGAAAGAAAAGACATCCCAGGTTTTTTTTTCTTTTTACAACTTATCCTGACCTTAGGCTACTTATTTTATCTCAGGTTTCACTGACATTATGAGAATTCCCTCTGGCATCTGGTGCCTATTTATAAGGTAGAAAAATAAGGAATCACTTAAAAAGATGCAAGACTAAATGTGAAATTTGTGTTAAAACAACACCCTTGGAGATTGTAATGCAATAATTGACCCCTTTCTCGTTTGTATGTCTAATGCCCTCTTTGTTCTTTCTACATCTCACAAGGTATTGAGTTTATTGGTTAAAGAAGGGTTTCAGACCCTGGAAAAATCCTTGTTCCTAAGGATTTACTATTCTTCTATCATGACATTTATACTCTAACATTGACTTTCTTCTTGTTTTCCATTCTGGGTAGGGTGAAGGCCTATGAAAGAATCCCATTAGTCAGAACTCTTGCAGTTTATTGCTTTTAAAGATTTGGCAAAAACACCATTAATTCATAAAAAACTACTTCAGATAAGATATAGACACCAAAAATCATGGACTGAAAAGACACACTGGATTTATGGTTTATTACAACATTCCGTAACCCACTAATCCCCTCTTTTTGTCCTAGGACTGCAGAGGTATTAACGGGCCGCTCTACCTTGAATGGTCCCTTACAATATGTGCTAATTACTTATGCTAAACAATCTCTTCTACCTTGCATTTTGCTGTGATGTTGGGAGTTCCTTTCCCAGGCCTGAAGAAGAGCTCTGGGTGGCTCAAAAGCTTGTCTCTCTCACCAACAGAAGTTGGTCCAACAAAAGATATAACCTTACCCACCTTGTCTCTAATATCCTGGGACTGACATGGCTACAACTACACTGCATATTTCAGATAAGGAATTACATTTGCACAAAAGCTAATGTGGCCTGAAACCTCTGTCTCAATATCATCTTTAAAATCTGTGAGGCTGAATTTACTCCAACCAGAGTTAATGAGGGGAATTAGGCCATTAACTTTAATGGGAACAGAATGAGGCTCGTGGTTTTGATATCTCATGAGAAAGATCATTTCTCTTTTGGCTGAACATTCATTAGGTTTACATGCAGTGAATGGGTGTGCCAGAATCTTCCCCATTTTGCATTAATTAGAAAATAAATCTAGGAGAGTCTACATGCGATACAGATGGGTTTCTGTCATCCAAGCCTCATATTCCTTGTTACACAGAACTGTGAAAAATACAGATCTGGATTACTGGATCTACTTGTATTCAGTGTGAGGAAATTGGGAGTCCTGCAGATGACCTTTGGAACTAAAATGGATTTTAAAAAGCAGTCTGTAGTCAGGGCCGGCTCCAGGGTTTTGGCCGCCCCACGCAGCCAAACGAGGAAAAAAAAAAAAAAAAAAAGCCGCGATCGCAATTGCGATGGCGATCTGCGGCGGCAATTCGGCGGGAGGTCCTTCGCTCCGAGCGGGAGTGAGGGACCATCCGCCGAATTGCCGCCGAACAGCTGGACGTGCCGCCCCTCTCCGAAGTGGCCGCCCCAAGCACCTGCTTGGTAAGCTGGTGCCTGGAGCCGGCCCTGTCTGTAGTTAATAAGCATAGCTGTGTGTTTTAATCTCGGTATTTCTATGGCCACCATCACTGTAAAGCAAGCACTCCAGTAGTCATGTTAGTTGATCATATGTGTGTTTGTAATATATATTTAAATCTAGTGACAATGGTCCTTTTTCTCTCGCTCATTTGGAATATGCATTAAAAAAAAACTTTTGTGGCATATTACATTTAAATATAATGCCTATAGCTGCAGCCTCTGCCATTCTGTTATACAGGGTTCCATCTTCTGTATTGGCAAATGGGAGATGAACCAGAGGAATTACATTCACTGAGTCACGTGACATAGGTATAAAGGGGTACAGCCGGTGCACCAGTAACACTATAAAGTCACGACTAGAGAAGACGGAGGAATTTGAGGGATCTAAGTAGGCTAAAGGAGTGGTTAGCAGATTGTATATTGTTGGAAAAAATGTCAGGTAATGCACATTAGAATGAACAATTTGAACTCTTTTGCTACACAGCTGGGGTCTAAGCAAGTTGTAAGGATAAAGACATGGGCATCATGGGGGACAGCTCAGTAAAAGCCTCTGCTCAGCCTGCAGCAGAGGTCAGCGATCCAAACTTCAGTGCAAGGAACAGAGGAAGATACTAAAGATAGTGTACTGCCATTATGTAATGCAGTGGTACACATTCACATGGAATAGTGAGAGACAGCCCAAAGAGAGGGGGGCAGTGCTGGGTAACAAAAGTAACTAGAAGCACAGAGTTCCAAAAGGAAAGAACTGATTTAGACTATCATTTAGAGAGGAGACAAATAAGAGGGGATATGACAGAGGGATCCAAAATGATGGTAAATTGGGAATTGGGGGGGTGGGGGAGGGAGAGAATCTTTCCCCCATTCTCTCATGTTATTTTCTTCTCGTTGCCTAATCAAGTCCTTATCACTGCTGCTCTTAGTTTTCTGAGCCAGCAGCATGAAATTGACAAGTATCTGGCCAGACTCATTGCTACTTTCTGATCTGCAGTGAAGTTGACCAGCTACTGGAAAGCAGCAGCAGAAGGTACTCATTCCTCTGCAGCTACGGCATTGGGGAGCAAGGGGAGGGGCAGGTGAAGAGCGGGATAGTTCTCCCCCATCTGGAGGACTGAGCCCCTGTCTTTTCCACTGCTTTCAGAGAAGCTCACTGAAATAGGCCGGCATCTCTGTTCAGTCTCACTGCTGCCTAGAATGCAGCTGTGAAAATGAACATACTTGGTCAATTTCAGTGTGCTGCTAATTCTCACTAACCAGAGGAAGTTCACTGCTCAACACTGGGGTGGAAGGTGTATATTTCAAGCTTTGACCGTGGTGCACACGGGGGCTCTACTTGCACGCGTGACAGGACATATATGGCTCTGTCACTACTTATCATGATGGTGTGCAATTTAACTATTCGTGCAGGAGCCAGCCTCCCTGTTAATAAGCAGCCAGAAGTCAGATGAACACTAACAAGCTCTTCGGTCAGCTGGCATGAGCTCCTCCAGTACAACAAACACCCTGAGAGCCAGACTGTATGAAATCCTCTGCTTGGGGCTGCATTGTATAATACAAATCAGGGCTGTTCCAACCCAGCGTCCTTTGAGGTCTGTGAGCTTAGGAACCTCCCTCCTCCTTTCCCCAACCCCACGCCGGAGTTCCTAAGACAAGTGCCAGTTTTATGAAATCTTTCCCACACCCCCATGTTATTTTTATGGTGAGGAATGAGTGTTTATTTTCAAGAAGATTCAAAAAAATATATTTCCTACCCAAAGAGAAGGCTGGGCTAGGGAAACTATGAAAGAGATCATTGTAGTCTGTTTGTCCTTCTATCCAGAAGCGTGACCAAGATTTTAGTAACCAGGTGCGTTAGGTGCAAGGAATGTATGTGGATGCACTATAAATTACTGCCACTTTCATCTATAAAAGCCCTAGATTAAAAATCCAGCCCTACGTAAACCATTTAGGCTAAAACAAATGTTTGGAGGAGGATTATTTGCTGTGGCCAGCCCTACTGCTACTATTTTCTCATGTCAGTAGGCCAGGTTCTCCTGCGTTAACAGTGCAACCCTCACTCACGCTGGTGAGAAGGTACATGACTAGCACCAGTGGGTCAGGGGGATTATTTTCCATGAGCAAGTGCTCAGCTGAATAAGAGTTGCACAGGTAAATCCTGATTTAGGGTAAGCCATATTGGTAAATAACAGTCTTCTCTGCCAAGCCTTCCAAAATACTGACGTGTGAAGTGGTTTGATTAACGTGCTGCTGCTCAGAGAAAGTAAGTGCTGCCTACATGAGAGCGTGTTCACGTCAAAGCACATGGAGCTTTGGGTTAGAAAATGCCCCTGTTACAGCTGTGTAAGACCATTTGATCCAGTTGGTTTCTTTTCCTTGTATGACCCAGGCAACGTGGGAGAAAGGAAGCAGCGCAGCTGCCAGCAGCCTGGGCCTAGCCAGGGCTCCGCAGGTTGTAACGCCACTCGCTCAAATTGAGCCTGGCGCTCCCTTCTCCCACCCTGTCTCAAGTGCAGCCCTGGTCCCAGGATGCTGGGTCAAGAGCCAACCCCAGGCTGGAGTGGGGAGCCCGGCCCAGCCCTGCCTTGGGGGAGGGGAGGGATAGCTCAGTGGTTTGAGCATTGGCCTGCTAAACCCAGGGTTATGAGCTCAATCCTTAAGGGGCCATTTAGGGATCTGGGGCACAAATCTGATCTGTCTGGGGATTGGTCCTGCTTTGAGCAGGGGGTTGGACTAGACTAGATGACCTCCTGAGGTCCCTTCCAACCCTGATATTCTATGAAACTCTGCAACACCCCTTTCAGCCTCTCACCCCTGAGAGCAGGAACCGATGACCCTCCATGTCACCCCTCCCACTTTTAATGGCTCACTGCAGCCCCTGTATTGTTCCATGGGTGGGGGTGGGGTGGGTAGCAGGGGATCCAATCACATGAGGGACCAGAGCAAAGTGCCCCCTTTTGATCCTGCCCCTGCACAGCCCTAGGCCTAGCACTATCTACACCATGCAGGTGCTGCACCTTTTGTCACCTACTAGATCTGCAGAGTTCCTTGGCCAGCTGGTGCCCCAAGAGCATAAGTGAAACAGGATGAAGACAAGAGCTATTTTTGGGGAACAGGAGGAGAAGGCAGAAGATGGAGGAGGACTAGAGGCCTGCGGCGTGCAGGAAACATGGCAGAAGTGGAAAGTTTCCGATAAAGTCTCTCACTTACTGTGAAGTTCTGACAGGTAGGGACAAAAATTAGTGAAGCTGTGTCCTAGTGACTTACTCTATCCCCTGGCATATTTTGAAAGACCGTTAACTGTTAGGAGGACCTTGGTGTATGTCCCATCTGAAAGACAGCATCTCCCATCCACCTTTTCTCCGTACTATCACATTCAGGCATCTCTCCAGTCCATGGCAGGAGGCAGAGATGCCCCTTAGTGAAACGCTGACTCCACAGTTCCTGCAGTATCTTATTGCCTAGGGGGATTTGGAGGAAAAGCCAGAACTCCTTTAGCTTGTGTGGTTTGAGGACGCTGTAGATTCAGGCAATGCACATTAGCCTCACCCTACCAGCTACTTCTCTCACAAAGGGGTCTGTTCTCCCACTGGTTCTCTCTACCCCAGAAGAGCCTGATTTTGGACAGGAACAACATTAAAATGTCTTACAAATCACTTTAAAGACAGTAGAAAGTTAGGCCAAAGTTGTCAAATTTTAGGTCACTAGATCTAGAATTAGGTACCTAATCTAATCCAATTTTCAGTGCCTCTGAAAGCTGTGTGCACTCAACACCCTTGGAAGCTAAATCACTTATTGGTAACCTTATGGCATCACTAGACAGTGCAATTGTAAATGGCCTGAGCTTACCTAGTTCTGTTTATAGGAGTTAGATCTTGGGAAAATGCTTATTTTCTGCTGTGATGCACTTTTTGGACATAGCACCTGTAAATTCTGTTTTAGCCAATATCCGTTTTTGTAGGGGTAGCGGTCACTAGAGTTTATTCCCACGCAAGCAAACAGAACTGTAGAGGATACCTAAAGCATTCTGTTTAGGTGCCTCCAGTTAGGCACCTGAGTAAGGCCATGTCTACACTACACAGATCGGCAGGTAGTAATCTATCTATCAGGGATCGATTTATCGCGTCTCGTCTAGACGTGATAAATCGATCCCCGAATGGACGCCCGTACTCAACCTCGGCAGGAGGAGTAAGCAGAGTCGATGGGGGAGCCGCAGCGCTCAAGTTGCCACCGTGAGGACGGCTAGGTAAGTCGAATTAAGGTACTTTGACTTCAGCTACGCGAATAGCATAGCTGAAGTTGCGTATTAGATTGACCCCCCTCCTAGTGTAGACCAGCCCTAAGAAAGTTAAGCATAATGCACAAACCATTTAAAGGTGCACTCATGCTTAGCTATTGGATACCTTGCTGCTGGACTAAACCATTTCCCATATTCCCAACCAGCATGCCATGGCTCACTAAAACAGAAACAACTCACATTTAAAGTAGGGGATTGTCTTATTTTAACATGACCAAAAGAGGGACCTTTGAAAGAAGTTGTCAGCAATAATTTACTTTGCCACAACATGAAGCTTGAACTGAAATTTTTTTTTATAACCTACGACTTGTCAGATTTCCCCCCCCCTTCACAGAACCTTCCCCTTTAACATACTTTTCAGGACAATACCAGGCAGCCTGCTTGTTATTTTCAATTAAAATAATTTGCATTTTTTGTGTGAAAATTGCTTCACCACTGGGGCCACTTGAGTGGCCAGTGCAATACATCATTGTGTGATCTGGCAAAGCCATCCATTTATAAGCTAGTGTGTGTTAAGCTAGCTTTTGGCAAAATGGGAAAGACACCTGGTTTAGTTTAGGCTCTTCACTGTGTAATTATCAACAATGCATAGTCCTCTGACTCCTCTTGGATTGAAAACTAAGGCTGTAATCCAGTTGAGAGGTCTGCTGTCATTCAGAAGATGCTCAAGGGCCTTCTGCTCTCATGATGTATGAGATCATAACTTCTCATTTGCAGTCCTCCCCCTCCCCTCCCCATTCAGGATTAGGCATTATTTCCCCCCCCCCCAAATCAATGTGGAACTCAGATTAGAAATAAGTAGGGGTACAACTCAGCTCCCCCCATGGATGATTCTACTAAAATGAACAGCAATTTAGTTCATGAACGTTTACTTGTCATTAGACTAATACCATATTGAGACAAATGGAAGCAGGCCATTCTAAGCGCTCCTGTTAGAGGACACCTGTAATAAGGCTTAGGAAGATGGCATTCAGAAGGTTATGTTTGCAGCCAAGAGGGCTGGAAGAAGAGTTTCAGCACAGTTATGCTTTTTTGTGGCAGCTGAGGAGCCAGCCCACAATATTTAAACAAGATGAAAGTTTATATTCCATGGGCACATGATAGGGTCACTACAAAAGTGCCTGTACAGTGCACTAGTTATTACCAGCGTGAGCCATCCCTATAAGAGAACATACAAGAATATATTTAATGAGTAAATACATTATGAACTAGGGGCCACAGATTCCAGCTGCAGGTTTGTAGAGTGCTTGGTTATACATTTGATTTATCTACATTTACAGGTTTCACAAATGACAGCACCACTGTTAAGTGATTGGAGGGATAAGTGTCTTTGATTGTAAGCTCCTGTGGAATGCTGAGTGCATAATCGGCACTTAAGCAACAGTAATACAGAAGCAAAGACTATGAAGATGACAGAAGATTTGAGGAAAGGTAGCGGGAAATTGCTTGTTTTCAATTCCAGGCCAGCCAATGATTTCCTGATGAAGTCCCTGGATAATTGGGTTTGAAAATGTCATCCACAGAGGCCTGTGTTTGTGTCACTCTATTAAAGGTAATGTAGAAATGGTTAGTTTGGTTTTGTGAACTTTAACTGACTGGCACTTGAGGGACACAAGCTTGCGTGTGGGAGATCAGTCATTACAGTGCTCAACTGTGACCAAATTAGTCCTGCTGAGGTTATTTCAGCCTCTCTTTATACAGATAGGATCTGATTCAACAGGTACCTGCCTCAGCTGATTTAAATGTACATCATCCACTTTGTCAGGACCATATCCCATCTTCCTGGCTTGTGACACAGCTATCCCATTTGCAAGATTAAACTCATTCAAAATGGAAGGTATTTTTTCGCTCCCTTGTCTGTCTCTGTCGCTTTCTAAGCCTAGAGGGAGCTCCCTATGCAGTACACTGGTCAGTTGTCTAAATACATTCCAACCAGGCTTGATTAGTTTCTCCTCATCTTCTGGGCGAGGAAGATAGGTGGTCTGGAAAACAGAGTTAAAGTGAAAAAGTTCATGCCCAGAACAGCTAAACAAAACTACTGAGGTCAACTTATTTTTCATAATTTATCTTGTAATATAAGCCAGTGCAGTAGCTCTGTGCAAAGGCACTTCAAGTTTTGAAGGTCAAAGGACCTGTATATTTATCCACAGGCTAAGTCTGGCTTAAGTAGACATTGCTAACGTTTGTATATTACCTCATCTCCAACTAGAAGGGGAGCACTCGATAGTCTGGGATTTTGGCACTCCTTACTGTCCCCTATGACGCAAATAGAACAATATTGTGCATTAGTGAGTTGATTACCAAGGACAAGTTAAACACCAAATTCCTGCCACTAAGGACTTGAAGCACTATCTGGTCTTCAGTGCCAAGACCAGTCTTTTCTTAGTCTTGTATCACTGATTTCAGCCTGTATAAGTGATTGTGTGAACATGCATAGGGTGACCCTATTTCCCTAAGCTGAAAATGGGACATTGGGTAAGAGCTGGTCAGTGCGCAGGGGAGTTGTTTCATATATTTTACTTAGAAGGCAGTAATTACTGGCATTGTTCCTTGTCTTGCCGTTCTCCAGGGTGTGAAGCTGCTTGATACCAGTTGTATTTCTCTGATGATGCTATTTTTCTGAGGGTTTGCTTGTCTTTCAGCAACTTGTCATAGAATGCAGTACAGTCTAGAGAAAAGACAAGTAGTGGAGACATTCAGACATGATTTTTCAGGACACCACACAACATTCATAATTGAAAAAACAAAACAAAACAAAAAACAAACATTCAACAGGTGCTGTAGCACCAGGCAGACACAGCACAAATTCTATAGCCTTGGCTAGATCTGTGTATTGTACTGCATTACGGTCCATCTCTCGAAAAATCTTCTGCCACCTTTTGGTGACTGGCGTTCTCAGCATATTTCTCGGCACAAAACCAGCCCTTGACTAAGGAGAACGGTCTGTGCTCCTTATAGGGAGTTTTTTGATACATGATGTCAGTCTGCCTCTGGCTGGGACCCTGTTCCTGGCAGCCCATTTTGCTGAATCAATTCCTTGCTATGGGCCAAGTTAATCTCCAAGTCGAAGTGTTTACCCCAGAGATCTCTATGGCCTGGTAAATCTGCTACTGAAACACCAGGGGAGAATTGATTTGCAAGTGTTCCTTCACAAGGCATTCTCTGAACGCTGGCTCAGTCCAGCATCTGAATATAGCAGCATTCTGCCTCTATGGCAGCCAGCCTGTTTGGTTCAGGGGGACTCTTCGCTACCACAAAATGTGCAATTAAAACACCTTCCTATTTCACACCGTCTCATCATTCAGGCTCCCAAGCGAGGCAAACACTGGAGCTGGGAAGAGACCATCACGCTGCTTTCAGCCTGCAGCTGCAACTCAGCTAACCAACAAAAATCAGCACAGCTACTAACCCCCCCATCGGATGACCTGCGTGCGGCCTCCTTCAGCCCTGCTGATGCGGACAATCCATTTAGCCCTGTTTTGTGCCCATCCGTGAATGGGGTTCCTACCTTCTCGTTGCTGATCTCGCACTGAGCTGATGGAAAATTAATTTTAGTGCTTCTCTACAGCCTCCTGGTCAAGTCGCTCAAAGCATTCTATACTGAGCCTCCCAGTAAGGAAGGGGCAGACTCTGAGGCGGTGCAGAAGTAAGGGTGGCAATACCACGTCACGCTTACTTCTCTGCTCTGCAGCTGGGAAGTGGGGCTGCTGCCCACGGGGTCAGCTCGGAAAGCAACGCTGCCTGCCAGCAGCAAGTTTCTCTGCTGCTGCTGGCGGCGGGCATTGCTGCTGTCAGAGCCGATCCCCCCTGGCAGCAGCCACAGCTCTCCGCTCTCCACTCTGTCGCCCCACAATTCGTGCATCCTGCTCAAAGACCAGTGACTGCAGCCACTGAACTCAGGGAAGAGTGCAGCATTCTAATGTGGGCGGCACACTCATTTTACCAGACCACCAGGCTCCTTGGGAAAGGATTATATGTGGGCAGCAGGTACCATAGGCTGGGGGAGACTGTGCCTCCCCAAACAGCCAGGTGTGGCTCCACCTCCAGCCCCCCCCCTTGGTTCCCGCCCACTCTGCATGTGGCTGCGTGCCGCCTGGCCTCCTGGTGCTCGGGGGTGGGGGCGCTAGCCTGGGGCAGGGGCTGGGCTTTGGGCGGAAGGGGCAGGGCTGGGTGCTAGCCTCCCCCAGCCTGTGGTTCACGTGCCACCCATGGTTATACATCTGAGGCCCAATCCTTTAAGTAAACTTCTCACTATCCTGTGATGCAAGCAGTGGACAGCTGTCCCAGGTTGACCCAGGTCCTGTAGTGTCCAGCTGGAGAGTGGGGGCTGCTGCCTGGGCCGGGGGGGTGGGGGTGGAGAATACAGGTTTGAAAGCAGCACTGCCTCCCAGCAGCAAATTTCTCTGATCATATTGCTGGTGGGCAGTGCTGCCTTCAGAACGGATACCCCCGCCCTGCCCCTGCTCTCCCTTGTGCCTGGAGAGAGGGGGCTGCTGCCCGGGGTCGGGGGTGAGGAGGAAGAAACAGCTCTGAAGGCAGCACTGCCTGCACAAATCAGGGACAATACAAATCAGGGACAAATGCTCAGTTTTAGTGAAAAAGTAGGGGACGGCCAGAACAGAGCTGAAAAAGGGGACTGTCCCAGCCAAAACGGGACAAAGCCACATGCATGACAAATAGCCTCATTTAAAACAAAGCAACAAGCCACACCAAGCTCTGAAGGTTAAAATGGGGGAACAAACCATCCCCACAAATCCCTTCAGCTGAAGCAGTGTATGTTCTAAACCCCCAGTGAAGGGATAATGAAGTACTAAGATCAATGGGCTTCAGTATTCCACCTTTACATAAGAACATAAGAACATAAGAAAGGCCGTACTGGGTCAGACCAAAGGTCCATCTAGCCCAGTATCTGTCTACCGACAGTGGCCAATGCCAGGTGCCCCAAAGGGAGTGAACCTAACAGGCAATGATCAAGTGATCTCTCTCCTGCCATCCATCTCCATTCTCTGACGAACAGAGGCTAGGGACACCATTCTTACCCATCCTGGCTAATAGCCATTTATGGACTTAGCCACCATGAATTTATCCAGTCCCTTTTTAAACATTGTTATAGTCCTAGCCTTCACAACCTCCTCAGGTAAGGAGTTCCACAAGTTGACTGTGCGCTGCGTGAAGAAGAACTTCCTTTTATTTGTTTTAAACCTGCTGCCTATTAATTTCTTTTGGTGACCCCTAGTTCTTGTATTATGGGAATAAGTAAATAACTTTTCCTTATCCACTTTCTCAACATCACTCATGATTTTATATACCTCTATCATGTCCCCCCTTAGTCTTCTCTTTTCCAAACTGAAGAGTCCTAGCCTCTTTAATCTTTCCTCATATGGGACCCTCTCTAAACCCTTAATCATTTTAGTTGCTCTTTTCTGAACCTTTTCTAGTGCTAGAATATCTTTTTTGAGGTGAGGAGACTTTCTGCTTTGCACTTTGATTTTTCCCCTTAATCTTTCTGGCAGCAAAGGCCTGATTCTCCACCGTCCTGCCATTTAAACTGTTGTCAAGGGGGGTTAAATTGTTCCCTGGTGTAAGGAAGTGGAGAATTCTGATGGGATAGATGTCGCACTAACATTGCAGAGCTGTCAGTGACTACACAAAGCCCTGAAAATTGGCAATTCTAAGGACGCAAAAATGGTAGTTTCTGGTCAAAAGTTCAGGTTTTGTTTAAGAAAAATAAAAAAAAACCTGTAAAATTTCAAAAGTTTAACATTTCTGGCATTTTTTGAGCAGCATTATCTGTCCAGAGCCTGGAAACATAATACCTCAGTATATTAACGTTCTATAGGAAATCGGAACTCTCCCAGCAATCTCTTGAGCTATTTCCATTTCTGCCCTTGAAGTACATGTGCTCTCCCACCAAGAGTGAGCTTCTACACCCAGGTTTGCCTGTTTAAGAGTCCCAAGCTTTTTAGCACAACCCCAGTTATATGAACCTCAGGCTTCTGAAACAGCATCTCCCAACAATCAACATCGACAGTCCCTTTATTCAAAAAAAGATTGAGCTTGATTCTCCATTGCTATCTACACCTGTGCATAGATCATATGCCAATCCTGGAGTTAGAAAGATCAGCCAGCGAACCCAGTAGGCCTCAGGGTGATGAATTGTTTCCCTACGGCACACAATTACACAACTTCTCCCTACCCTCTTACACATGCTTAATACGCTTGACTTCTCTTTAAGATCACATATTTTACCTGTTGGACTCTGTCTTCTTCACCTGCACACTGCTCAGAACTTTACAATTCACGGATAGTGCCATAGGTGCTGGAACGAGGAATTTAGCACCCCTCACTATCAGGGCCGGCTCCAAGGTTTTGGCCGCCCCAAGCAGCCAAAAAAAAAAAAAAAGCTGCGATCGCGATCTGCGGCGACAATTCGGCGGGAGGTCCTTCACTCCGAGCGGGACTGAGGGACCGTCCGCCAAATTGCCGCCGAATAGCTGGACGTGCCGCCTCTCTCCGGAGCGGCCGCCCCAAGCACCTGCTTGCTAGGCTGGTGCCTGGAGCCGGCCCTGCCCACTATGCAAATTGTTCTAGCACCCCTGGAAAGTGCAGGCCCTTGGAATAAAGTTAACTTATTTTCTGTCTAACACATGCAATATGGAGTCCCAGCACTGGATCTAGCTTCCTGAAGACCTAACATTAACAAATGTATCTGCAATGCAAGTCTTTCTGCTGTGCTACCTCTGTCTGCAACATACCAAGGAAGTACTGCAGATTCCAAGAGGAGGCACAGACACATTTTATGGCCATGTAACACACAAAAACAAGCTAGTAGACTCTGGTTTTTATTTGGTGGTAATTTTGATCAATAGCGGCTAAATCATTTACAGAAGAAAAATAAATGTGAACAAAACTTCCAGTTTATACTCCAGCTGTGCAAGGGAATCTTGGTTTTCTTGCCTGTCCTTGTCTCCCTGAGCTTGTCAGCAGTAGGAATTGACACTAATAAAAGCCAGACTTCCAATGCAGGTGTTTGCAGAGTGATAGTAATCTATTTCTGATTAACTACATCTGCAAGAGATCTCCTCATTACCAGCAAGGAAGTTGCTATAAAGTGGTATCATATAGGGGTAGATTAGCCATTTAAAAATATTCTAGACTTCTCAGACTCATAGGATTGCTCAGCAAGGTTAAGCAAAATCTAAAAATAATGCTGACGGTATCATAATCAGGGAGATTTCAAATGTCGGTAGGAGAAAAAAAATGGCAGAATAGCCTGGTATAGAAAAAAAGTACCGATACAATTATGTAGTGTAAATATTGCTCTGTTAGTAAATTGCATTATTAAATTAGACTGGGGCTCTTATTAAACTCCAAGTCCTGGCAGGCTCCCCATAGTCAGTAAGTCATCGGCCTTATTAATGAAACGGCTAAAGACAAAATAAAGTGCTGATCTTTTGTAAAAGTAGCTTTGCACGGTTTGTGAAAGCTACTAGATTGACAGCCCTGAGACTGAAATCTTGTTTCCTCTCAGAACAGATTCAACACCAGCAATGACTGCACAAGGCACCCAGCACTGTCTACCAACATGTCTCATCCCAGATGGAGGGGAATTAAAAGGTTTAATTGACATGGAAATCTACCAACAAGGGGGCCAAAACTTTCATGCAGCCCATGGCTTGGGGGCATACGCAGTGTTTGCATGTGCAATCACCACACTTACAACTGAAAATGCAGGATTTTGAGTACCGATTAGTAGCTATGCACTTAACCGTATTTGCACATGGAAAGTCATAGTTGCATATCCAAAAATGGAGACCATCTGAAAGTATGTCCCTTAATGCCACTTGTGTCAGTGATTTACAAGAACAACACTGGTGTACCAAAAACTGGACAGAGTCCACAAGTGAAATATTTAATAGATTTAGAAGAGTGGAATAACGTATGAAACACTAAGATATTTTTGGCATTTTGATACTGTACATCCTCTTCATGCAATGGGAAATGGGAAATATAAGTCTCAAAGTTAGGTAACATGAAACAAAAGTTGAAGGTTTTGTCCTCCCACTATAACCAAATTGGTCCAGATTTGCTTACAAACCTGTGAAATTTTATATTTCAGATATATCTATTTTGGGAAGGAAAGGGACTCAAATCTAAGAGGATTTGTTTGAATTATTAGTGAAAAACCTAATTTTAGAAACTCAAAGTTTCAGTGGGATCAGGATACATGGTTACATGTACAAGCTGTATTCTTTTCCATCCCCCTGTCTAGATACTTACATGGCCTCATCACTATAGTATGAAAACCTCAATCATGAATGGATAATATCCTCAACAATCTATGAGGTAGGGAATAATAGGGAAAATGAAGGCATGGGGGTAGATTAAAGGGCATGCCCAAGATCACACAGAAAGTATGTGGCTGATCTGGGAGATCAGGGTCCAAATCCTAAATCCCAGGTCATTGGCCTATCCCTAGACCATCCTTCCTACATCCTTAGTTTGTGGTGTAAATCCCATAATTTTATGAACATTACTCCCCTTCCCCATAACATTTTGTAAGATAGATCTTGGGTTGTGTAGAGGCCAGCTCTTGCATTTATACATACTAGAAGGAGTCCTTCAGTGTAACACATCCATGCCTGACTACTAGGAGGACTTCCTGGTTGCCATAAGAATTGATCGAATAGTAGGGGAAAAAATGGTTGGCAAATAAGCTAGATGGTGGATAGAGATGTTCTGAATGGAGAAATTGTTTACCCATCTATACAGCAGTCTGAATAGCGGAAACACTTATTTCTGGGTAATTTGAATTGCCTAGTCCCGTGTTACACAATCGTTCTAGCAGTCACTGTTCTGCACACAGTGACAACTCTGAACGTTGGGGGTAGCTGGGATATATCCCAGATCCTCCTCTTCATTGATCTAAAGGAGAATCTCCCATTAGCTCTTAGGAGTAGGTGGCGTAACCCGGATGAATTGTTTTGATTCTGTGTAGTAGAGGGTGATGTTTCACACACAAACTAGCCAGCCCACTCCTGTAGTGTACTGTTTTTAATAAGCAGTGCAAGATCTGCCCTTGCCTCATAATGGTAAAGTTGGCAGGAGCTAAATTAAGAGAACACATGCTTTAAAGGAAGCAGATTGCAAAAGCAATATATAGCATTTTCATGTAATTACATAGCAGCAGTTGACACATGTAGTTCATTCATTTGCAAAGCTTCCACAAGCCTCTATTCTGCATTATTTTGTTTTGGGTTTGGGGAAGCAGTAACTACGGACTAGGTGTTTTTTTTTTTTAAAGTTTTTTAGTCGCCTAACTCATTGACATCAGTGGGAGTTAAGGCACCTAAATACCTTCAAAATCTACAAGTCTCAAGCTCTAGTTTTTCTTTGGTATCCCAAAGGAAAACAAAACAAAACAAAAAACACACAATTGACCCAATTCTGCCCTTATAGGCACAAGCCTCTCCCAGTCATGCCATTGCCTTGAATGGAGCCACTCCAATTTATACCAGCCAGCAATCTGGCCCTTTATTGTCAAACAGCTGTAGCTGAAGGGTTAAACTGAGTGCAGAGTATGACTTCTCTAAGCACACCTTGCACGCACACCAAGGGCTTATGGTAATCATTTTAGCAGGTGACTAGAGAATTGGAAGACATTATGTAAATTAAACGCAAGTTAAACCACTGTGGTGCGGTCACAAAAAGAGACTTATCTGCAATAGAATTTAAGCCCACTGTACATGCTACGTTTCTGCTGCTGAAAATGTCATCAAGAGACCTCTCCAAAACGGCTAGAGCTGTATGTATTTTACATGTGCATGCAGGCAGGCAGCAAGAACACCGCAAGCCACATCTGCATTTGAATAGGTGAAGCCAACACGATACCACATGGAGCCTGAGCGATGATCAGGATACCGGTGCATAATTTGGCACATGAGGAGTTTGCTGTCCCCTGGATGCAGGCCACATTCCTCCCACTGACTTACTTGTGCCCAGGGATGGCAGAGAATGAACCAACCCGCTGGAAGGTGATTTACAGAATGTGCAGTTCGTCCTCCCACCGCTTCTGTGATTGCCAGACTCCTGCTTGAATCTTGAGCAATATTACTGCAGAGTACAACTCTGCTTCTGCAAGGAAGGCTTAGCCCAGAGTAACTCAGTCCCCTCTCTCAGGCTAGGTACACAGGTCAGTGTACTAACGCAGGCTTTGCTCCCTTCCCAGACCTGGCTGGGCAGATTCCTTGCAGTGGCCACATGGCACGTTACCAGCAGCTCCTTTACAGCCTGGTGGTTAGTGCTTTGGCCCAGTTCTTTTCTCCCCATCAGTGGCTAGGGACAGGATTTTGGAGACATAAATAACACCAACGTAGCAGAAATACACTGCCTGCTTTCATCACCAACATTGCATATGATTAGGATTCCTTCCAGTAGTCTAATAAAGTCGCAGTTTTCAGAGCACTCATCCAAAGCGAGACCTGGCTCACAGGACATTGTGGATAGTAACACTAGGACTCTGTGTGTCCCTCTCTGAATGCTGCTCTTGGAGCAGACTATGCTTTCTTGGGAGAGGGATAATCTTCCTTTGTGTCACTGAAGAGAGATTCTCTCCCCCCCCATCCCCCAAGTGAATTTAAAGAAGCTGATCTTGCGATTTGCTTAGCACCCCCAGCCAAGCTCAGTCGAGTAGATGGAACTAGATTGACAGCACTTGCGACTTAAGTTGTATTTATGCACAGAACAGACAGGGTCAGGCAGAAGCAGTTGAAGTGTCCCTATATTTCCTCACCAGAAGATCCTCAGAGGTGCCCATTTTGTGATGTAGACACCTGCTTACTAGGAAATGGACTGAGACCATCAATTTATTCCCCATCCAACGTTAATGACATTTGAATCCAGCATGGCCTGCTAATGAGCAGAGTGATGACAACCCACCACCAGCACACACTGATCAGAATGCATGATTAGGAACTACCTAGCAGACAGAATATGAAGGGAAGAGACAAAATGCAAGGTTAGTGAAGGGTTAAGTGCCCAAATCCAGACTTGCTGTGTGCAGCGTAAAGGCGGCTGTGTATATATTCACACACGCAATTAACAGCCAGAAGCCATATGGGCAAATTCAAAAGGTCACCTTAAACCCATCGCATGAAATCTGAAACACCATATGCAAATTGTGGATAAAAAACAGTACCATGACTTCTGCTGGAAACCCTTCATTATGAGAATCTGCTTTTGCCTTATGATGCCACAAGCATTTTATTGAATAGTTCCTGAAGATTTACAGGATTCTATCCACTTCCTTCACACTGCCAAGTCTCAGCTGCCTCTGTGATGCCGATGGATACATTTCACTAAGCAGCATGCCAGAGGCCAGTGGGATCCCAAGGGAGTGTGCTACATCTGTCAAGTTATCCAAAAGGCTGAGTGATGAATGACAGTGTTAACATTAAACAGCTTGCCTCTGATGTTTTTCAAGTGTGCCTCCCCAATGGATCACCTGCTGCCCTATCTGCTAGAAGATAAACCCAGAACAGAAGAACATTGCCTCATTAAGAAAGCTGGCTATAATTAAGAACAGAGATAAGGCAACATCTCCTGTGTACTGGTCTGGATGTCCACACTGCCTTTCAAATCCCTCTTTGGAAAATTAATTTCCATACACATGCAAGTAGAGGGGCTGTTGATTAATCACAGTTAACCCACACAATTAATTGTTTTGAGTTAATCACAGTTTAATTGCACGGTTAAACAATAGAATACCAATTGAAATTTATTAAATATTTTTGGATTTTTTCCTACATTTTCAAATATATTGATTTCAATGACAACACAGAATACAAAGTATACAGTGCTCACTTTATATTATTACAAATATTTGCACTCTAAAATGATAAAGAAATAGTATTTCAATTCACCTCATACAAGTACTGTAGTGCGATCTCTTAGTCATGAAAGTGCAATTTACAGGTTGTTACATAACTGCACTCCAAAACAAATGTCAAACTTTAGACCCTACAAGTCCCCTCAGTCCTACTTCTTATTCAGCCAATCGCTAAGACAAATATGTTTGTTTACATTTACAGGAGATAATGCTGCCCTCTTCATATTTACAATGTCACCTGAAAGTGAGAACAGGCGTTCGCATGGCACTTTTAAAGCTGGCATTGCAAGTATCTACGTGTCAGATAAGCTAAACATTCATATGTCCCTTCATGCTTTGGCCACCATTCCAGAGGACATACTTCCATGCTAATGATGCTCGTTACAAAAATAATGCGTTAATTACATTTGTAACTGAACTCCTTGGGGGAGAATTGTATGTCTCCTGGTCTGTTTTACCTGCATTCTGCCATATATTTCATGTTATAGCAGTCTTGGATGATGACCCAGCACGTTTGTTTTAAGAACACCGTCACTGCAGATTTGACAAAACGCAAAGAAGGTACCAATGTGAGATTTCTAAAGATAGCTACAGCACTCAACCCAGGGTTTAAGAATCTGAAGTGCCTTCCAAAATCTGAGAGGGACGAGGTGTGGAGCATGCTTTCAGAAGCCTTAAAAGAGCAACACTCCAATGTGGAAACTGCAGAACCTGAACCACCAAAAAACAATCAACTTTCTGCTGGTGGCATCTGACTCCGATGCTGAAAATTAATATATCAATATATTTGAAAATGTAGAAAACATGCAAAAATATTTAAATAAATGGTAGTCTAGTATTGTTTAATCGTGTGATTAATCTGTTTAATCGCTTGGCAGCCCTAGCAAGTAGTAAAATGCTTAAAAATGAGCTAAGAGCTAATCCTGTACATGTTGTGAAAATGAGGGTCAACAATTGAGTGGCTACAGAGCTCCATATGAAATTCCATACTCCGGATGTTTCTGTACATAATATTGGTTATGCCTAGTATCGGAATCTTCAGACAAATATGTACATAATATAGGTGTGTGTGTGTGTGTGTGTATCAAAAAGGATGCATCATCTTGGTTAAGGAACACAGAGGACAAAAATGCACGAGTCATTTGACCCAGCCTTCTGATACGACACTTGCTCATTAATTCTGTGTGCCTCCCACAAAAACACGACTCTGCTTGCTTCAGGCCAGGGGAGAAAAGCAGAATAGAAGGACAAGAGGAATCCTACATGCCCCTGGACCAGGGCCGGCTCTAACTTTTTTGCTGCCCCAAGCAGCAAAAAAAAGCGCCGCCCCCCCGAGCCGCCCCCGCCACGCGCTGGAACCCCCCCCGAGCGCCGCCCCCCTGCCGAGCGCCGCGCCGCCGGAGCCCGCCCCCCCCGAGCGCCGCCCCCCGCGCCGCCCCCCCCGCCGAGTCCTGCGCTGCCGGAGCCCGCCCCTCCCCCGCCGAGCGCCGCGCCGCCAGAGCGCCCCCCCCCCCCGCGGAATGCCGCGCCACCCCCCGCCACCCCAAGATTGGCCGCCCCTTACCAGGTGCCGCCCCAAGCATGTGCTTGGTTGCCTGGTGCCGGCCCTGCCCTGGACAGAGGGAGAGAAATGCGCCGGGGGGGTGGGGGGGGAGAAATCCAGTCTTTCAGTAGACCACTGAGTGTATTTAAACTTTGTAAGGTGCTGAGATATGACGACAAGTCTTTTATAGGCATCTACATAGATTAGGCTGCAATAGATACAGGTCTACCAGGCTGCTATAAGAAAGCGGATTTGTGGATCTATCTAAAGAATATCAGAATGTTCCTGCAGAACACCATGTAGACTTCTTTGTTGGCTCAGGGGTGATCAATGCAGAGAAAGGATGAAGCAGCAATATTTTGTATTTGGATAGTTTGCTGATGGTTTAACTCCTGCCAATATTGGTAGCCAAGAGGAACAGAATGTTCGCACGTTTAGTTTTTGCTGTTTAATTAGCTCAGTGCAGATAAGTTTGGAGTGGCTTTGCTTGGAAATGGTTATGATTATTAACAAGGCTTTTTGCTCCTGCTGGGATAAAGGCCTTTCTTGAGATTAGTCTGAGACTTCCTTTCTCGTTCAGCTGTGTGCTAAGAGCTGCACTCGAGCGAAGGGCCTTTGCACTTGAGTTGTAAATGCCTCTGGGATAAACCTTTAATATTAAAGGTTTAAGAGAGTTATGGAAGACATTCATATTAACGCAGAGCCACTTCCTGTGCAGCTCTTACACTCTAGAGAAGAGTTCCACAAAAGCCTCCATAGCGAGTGAACATTTACAGCTGAGCTATAAAGAAATCTGCTCTGGGCTGAACTTGTCTCACGGGGAAGAAATTTTACTGAAATAGGAAAGATCTGCTTGGCCATCTTCAACCTCACAGGACTTGATATAGCCCTAGGTCATGCAGGCTTTTATGGGGAGTGCTCTGACAATACGTAATTGTCAGTCCACTGCCAGTGTAACCCAAAAGCCAAGGAAAGACCATGGCCAGGATGACTGGCTGATGTGCTGACTCAATGCATCCTCACTCCAGCCTCTCCTGTAGAATGCTCAGCAGAACCTAAACCCTAGTTAAGCCCATTGGGAGGCAGCCGGTCAAGTCAGCACACCCTTCCTGCCCTGTACCCCAGGCCGCAGCAGAGCCGCTGCTCAGTCCCCACAGGTGCAGTAGAGCTGGTGGAAGTTTTCAGAAGTGTAGTTGGAATTTCAAAAGACGCCAACAGAAGGGATTTTTCATGACAAGTTTTGCAAAAAAACCACACAACCAGCCAGCCTGTTATTTTGACTGGCTTCAAAATTTGATGTAGACTTTCAAACAGACATTTAAAAGGGGCAATTCTGGAGAAAAAAATTGTGAAAGTGTTCCCACTTTTGGGAGGGAGGCACCAGGGCAGGGAGGCACCATTTGTAGCGGGGACAAATCAGACCTATAGCCATCAACATCTTTGTTTTCACCTCCAATATGGCCATCTTATGACTTCATGGTGTATTTTAAATGGAAGGGTTTAGCCCAGAAATTAAGTAGTTTGGGGGAAATCTAATTTAAACCACCAAGTAACATTTAAGAAAGTAAGTTACTGCTACTGATTCACCTCCCAACCCACAGGGGTTGTACCATATGACTGGAGAATTGCTAACATAGTTCCTATCTTTAAGGGAAAAAAAGTGATCCAGGCAACTACAGGCCTGTTAGTTTGACATCTGTAGTATGCAAGGTCTTGGAAAATTTTTTGAAGGAGAAAGTAGTTAAGGACATTGAGGTCAATGGTAATTGGGACAAAATACAACATGGTTTTACAAAAGGTAGATCGTGCCAAACCAACCCGATCTCCTTCTTTGAGAAGGTAACAGATTTTTTAGACAAAGGAAATGCAGTGGATCTAATTTACCTCAATTTCAGTAAGGCATTTGATACGGTTCCACATGGGGAATTATTAGCTAAATTGGAAAAGATGGGGATCAATATGAAAATTGAAAGGTGGACAAGGAACTGGTTAAAGGGGATACTACAACGGGTCGTACTGAAAGGTGAACTGTCAGGCTGGAGGGAGGTTACTAGTGGAGTTCCTCAGGGATCGGTTTTGGGACCAATCTCTTAATCATTTTATTACTGACCTTGGCACAAAATGTGGGAATGTGCTAATAAGGTTTGCGGATGATACGAAGCTGGGAGGTATTGCCAATACAGGGAAGGACTGGGATATCATACAGGAAGATCTGGATGACCTTGTTAACTAGAGTAATAGTAATAGGATGGAATTTAATAATGAAAAGTGCAAGGTCATGCATTTAGGGATTAATAACAAGAATTATTGTTATAAACTGGGGACGCATCAGTTGGAAGTAACAGAGGAGGAGAAGGACCTCGGAATATTGGTTGATCACAGGATGACTATGAGCTGCCAATGTGTCCGTGAAAAAAGCTAATGCTGTCTTGGGCGAGGTATTTCCAGTAAAGATAAGGAAGTGTTAGTACCGTTATACAAGGCACTGATGAGACCTCATTTGGAATACTGTGTGCAGTTCTGGTCTCCCATGTTTAAGAAGGATGAATTCAAACTGGAACAGGTACAGAGAAGGGCTACTAGGATGATCTGAGGAATGGAATACCTGTCTTATGAAAGGAGACTCAGAGCTTGGCTTGTTTAGCCTAACCAAAAGAAGGCTGAGGGGAGATATGATTGTTCTCTATAAATATATCAGAGGAATAAATACCAGGGAGGGAGAGGAATTATTTAAGCTCAGTACCAATGTGGACACAAAAACAAGTGGCTATGAACTGGCCATTAGGAAGTTAGACTTGAAATTAGATGAAGGTTTCTAACCATCAGAGGAGTGAAGTTCTGGAACAGCCTTCCAAGGGGAGTAGTGGCTTCAAGACAAAGGGCTTGTCTTCACTACCAGCCCGGATCGGCGGGTAGAAAATCGATCTCTCGGGGACCGATTTATCGTGTCTCGTCGGGACACGATAATTGATCCCCGAATCGACGCGCGTACTCCACCAGCCCAGGTAGGAGTAAGTGCCCTCGACTGGGGAGCCGCGGCGGTCGATTTGCCGCCGTTCTCACAGCGGGGTAAGTCGGATCAGATACGTCGAATTCAGCTACGCTATTCCCGTAGCTGAATTTGCGTATCTGAAATCGATCCCCCCCGTAGTGTAGACGTAGCCTAAGCTTGATAAGTTTATGGAAGGGATGGTATAATGGGATAGCCTAATTTTGGCAATTAATTGATCTTTGACTATTAGCAGTAAATATGCCCAATGGCTTGTGATGGGATGTTAGATCAGGTGGGATCTGAGTTAGTACAGAGAATTCTTTCCTGGGTGTCTGGCTGGTGAGTCTTGCCCACATGCTCAGGGTTTAGTTGATTGCCATATTTGGGGTTGGGAAGGAATTTTCCTCCAGGGCAGATTTGCAGAAACTCTGGGGGGTTTTCGCCTTCCTCTGCAACGTGGGGCACGGGTCACTTGCTGGAAGATTCTCTGCATCTTGAAGTCTTTAAACCATGATTTGAGGACTTCAATGGCTCAGACACAGGTTTGATACAGGAGTGGGTGGGTGAGATTCTGTGGCCTGCGTTGTGCAGGAGGTCAGACTAGATGATCATAATGGTCCCTTCTGACCTTAAAGTCTATGATTCTATGATTTATTACACCAGCAGTGAACTTGGCCCAGTGCATTGGGAGGTTTATGCAATTATTTGTATTATTCATTATCCCCATTACAATAATGCCTTGAGGGCCCAAATAGGTTGGGGCCCTGCTGTAGTAGGTGCTGTGCAAACATAGTTCCTGTCTACGTTAGGGTTTAATACTGCTGCCCATCCCTAAAATAGCTGAGTGCCTTCCACGTAAAGTCAATAGCAATAGCAAAGTTCCTAGGGGACTTCCTGAAAAGAAAGACACAGTAGAGATGGCATGGTGAAAACACTTCTTGGGGTAGGGCTTTTGTTTTGCTTGTTTTTAGAGAGGTTAGTGAGGGCTTGAGGATAGACGGGGTGTTCATATTGTGAGCCTCACTTCTGGTGGGAAGGCGGTCTCAAAGAGGAATGCAATGTTTCCTAAAGACGGTCAGACTCTGGATTTGCTCAGTCTCCTCTGGAAGACTATTCCATAGCTGGATCCCCTCGACAGAAAATGCTTGGTCTCCAAATCTCACATGCTTCTTCCTGGGCTTGATGAGCCGCATTGCCCCAGAGGAGCACAGTGGTTCAGAAATAAATATTCATTCTTATCTATTAATTACTTTGAAAGTTGGGACCCAGGCCTTAAACTGGCATCAGAAGTGGATTGGGAGCAGACTGGAGCATGGGCCTGTTTTGCTCACAGCAGCCTGAGCCATGGAGAAGGAGAGCTGCATTCTGTACTAGGTGGAGTTTGGGCATCAGAGTCACATTCTGCTTCAGATACTGAATTACTGTAATTCATTGTGTGGAGGTGACAACTGCATGGATCACTGTGGCTGGATCCTTGTTCAGGAGGAAGGGACAAAGTTTCCTAGCAAGCTGGAGATGAAAAGACATTTTTGGAAACTCGGGCCATCTGGTCATCCAAGCTTAGCAAGGAGATAAACAGGACCCCAGACTTCACACATCTTTGACAAATGGGATTTGTGCACCTTCCATAGAAGGCCAGCTCTTGGAAGTGTTTCCCCTTTTTGAGCAGCATCTCTTTGGTCTTGCTGGGGTTCAGTTTGAGCCCTCTGCTCTTAATCCAAGAGCTAGTTTCCTGAAGGCACTGACAGCTTAGTGGTGGTGGCGGTTGTCTCAGCCGAGAATGAGATATGGTCGAGTGTTATCAGCATGAGCCTGTGGTGTCCCACCTTCTCCCAGTGGTCTCATTTAGATCATGGAGAGGCAGGGTATAGTATAGATCTCTTTGGGTCCCTGCAGGTGCGGGCCTTTGGAGAGAAGGAGCAGTTACCCAGCACCACTGATTCTGCTGGAGAGTTCTTAGGCCTGGTCCACACTAACCCCCCACTTCAGACTAAGGTACGCAAATTCAGCTACGTTAATAACGTAGCTGAATTCGAAGTACCTTAGTCCGAACTTACCGCGGGTCCAGACGCTGCAGGCAGGCTCCCCCGTCGATGCCGCGTACTCCTCTCGCCGAGCTGGAGTACCGGCGTCGACGGCGAGCACTTCCGGGATCGATCTGGGATCGATTTATCGTGTCTAGACAAGACCCGATAAATCGATCCCAGAAGATCGATCGCTTACATCCGGACCAGGAAGTAAGTATAGACGTACCCTTAGCCACACGACAACAGGTGGTTGAAACAGGAGGAGAAGAAAATGAGGCAACTGTAATTAATGTAGCATACCCACTCAGTGAGGTGCTCTGACCCCCTTTTGTGGTGGCTGGGCCATATACAGGATGACCAGCCTACTTTAGCCTTGCTGACAGAGCTGGGTTTTTTAGCTCAGGGAGTAGAGGCTTATGCTTTAAAATCCAAGGCCCCAGGTTCCATCCCTCCCACTGAAAACCCACTCAGTAGCATGGCTTTACAATTGCCTGTTTTTCAGACTAGCTGTATGCTTATGTCATAGCTGCAATGAGCCAATCAGTAGCAGTCATCTCGACTTCTGCCCATAGCTTGTCATTATTACCATGTTTCCTTTCAGTATTCAGCTAGGCTGTAATGCCACAGACCAGGGATATTATGGTGATTATATCCAAGATACTCATGTACTCTGTAATATCCCATTTTAAGAAATCTGTCAACATTGGCACATAAATAGGTCATTACAGAACACAAATGTTGCTACTCAGTCAATTGAATAAATAGTTTGGTAGAACCTTACGCAGCTATATAAAAGTACTGGAAGATGTATTTTCATGAAGCATCACAGCCTGGACCTGTGCTAAAGCACCCTTAATTTTTTTTATGATAGATTGCCAAGTTCTAAAGTCATCAAAAACTTGATTAATAATTGTACTTAAACATCTTTCAGCCCAAAGGATGTGCTCATGTACTAGTACAAGGACCACATTATTCATCAGTGAAATGCAGTCATCTTTGGAAAGGCCTCAGCCCTTCCCTGCCAGCTCCATCACCCGAGAACTGTAGCAAGAGAAGTAAAGAGTGATTAGGAGGGAAATGAAGGTACAGAATTCGGAGACAAACTGGAATATTGCCAGGGTACCAGCCCCCGACTACTGTAAAAAATGTTCTATTGGACCTTTATTGACAAGTGACCTACATTTTAAACTTTTGTAAAAGTCATGTCTGTCTTACATCTATACCCCTTTTACGCTGGGCTGGATTTCAAGCACATTGAATCCAACTATTTCCTGTGCCATCTGAGATTTCCTTTGAAATCTCCAATCCGAGTACTGCTCAGGCCCAACTAGGCTAAATCTAATCTGATGAGATGGCTGTTCAAGATAAAATTGCTACAGGCAACTATTTCAGACTATAATACTACAATTCAATGGTTTGCAGACAAAGTTGTTAACCAAACCCCCAAACATGAAATAGTTACACTTCAGTGTTGCTTAATTAACAGATATTTGGGACATGTCTGTAGAGTTGCCCAGTGTACCTGGTAGGCTGTCACCACTGATTCAATGCTCCATCTGAAATGGAAGACTTAAAAAGAACCCTACAATGATCTGCTGTGAGAAGCTGCAGCTGACCCTAGCAGTGAAGCAGTTAAAGGTTTGGCTAAGAATCCAGGCAAGGGAATTGAGAATTAAGACTGAAACACTAGCCTTTGCTCACCATATTGTGCATAGGGATGTGTGAACAGATTTAGGTATCAAGAGCGAATTTGAATGCTTGCCCAAAACTCAGACCCCAACCTTTGAGGTTCAGAAATGGTCAGATACAATTTAAAAACCAGGTTTCTTATTTTCATGCCCCTCTACACTTCCTGGTTCCGGCCAGTAAAGCAAGAGTGCCAAGAACTGCAAGAACATCTGTTTTCCAGCACAACCAAAAAGCAGGAAGTAATGGAAACCTCCCAAGTAAGCCAATCATGAAAGTTTGAGTAATTACATTGGCTCGGTTCTTTGGGTGCTTAGCTAAATGGCTGAACCTTTAGAGGTGCTTCCATCACCAGTTAGGGGTCAGTTTCACTGGGATGTCAGACAATGGTGATCTTACAGACTTGTATGTACTTCCATACTTGCACAGAGGCGTGTGTTCAGATTTCAGGACAAGCGTTCAGCTTTCATTCAGATTCTACTCCATTTTGTGGGCATGAACCAGAACCTTTAATGGAAGGTTAATATATTTTTAAAAGGGGCAATAAATTACACCTTTCCAGTTTGCTTTTGAATAAACAGTAGTAATCAAAGGAGAGGAAGTCAAAAATCAACATTCACATTTTAATAACTAATAATGAAGTGGAAATGACTTTAAAAAAAAATCTCAGCCTCTGTCTGTCCTACATCCTGCTTGGGAGCAATTCTTTAAGAAGGGAGACAAGTGGCAATGAGGTTTGATTTAGCACATGATGCAGCTGATGGTGGCGCGAGGTTGCCTCTACTGAAATGGAGTGAGAACAGTGGGTCAGACTCCTACCTGGTTGAGGTAGCGTCACTCTTGCTGACTGCCTCTTGTTGATCCCTACTTTACTCATTCCTAGTTAAGTTCTAAACAATGTTTAGTTTAGGCCAGAGTTTGGGTTTGAGGTAGGGAACTGTATCAGAGCCAGGGTTTGGAGCCGACGGTCCTGTAACTCTGTAAACTGTGCTGAAGCAGCAGATCTCTCATTGACATTTCCACCACACAAGATGGGGGAAGTCTTAAAAACCAACTGATCTTGGAAGAGGTCTACCATTTGGGGCCAAAAATGCCTTCTCAGTTGGTTTTGCCTACATCTGAATTGGACAAGACACTCCTACTCACTCCTGTTGATCGCCCTGCAGATTTCAGAGCTGGTTGGCCAATTCCTTCCATTATAGGCATCTGGATGAGTTCCCCAAGGCTCACCAGCCTAACTGGACACTAGGGTTGCCAACCCTCCCAGTTTTGCCAGGAGTCTCTTGGAATCAGGATCTATCTCCTGGAGGCTACTGAAGCCAAACCGGGAGATTTTAGGCGCTAAAAGTCCGGTGGTGCAGCGGGGCTAAGACAGGCTCCCTGCCTACCCTTGCCCCATGCCACTCCCGGAAGTGGCCAGCACGTCCCTGCAGCCCTGGGGGGAAGCAGGGGGGGAGGTTAGGGGTCTCCACATGCTGCCCACGCCCCAGCTTCACAGCTCTCATTGGCCAGGAATTGCAGCCAATGGGAGCTGAAGGGAAGGTGCCTGCAGACAGGGGCAGCGTGTGGCACCCCCTGGCACTCCCCCAGGGGCCACAGGCATGTGCTGGCCACTTCCAGGAGCGGCACGTGGAGGGGGCAGGGGGCAGAGCCCCCTGGTCCACTTACCTTGGGTGGCTCATGGTCAGCAGCGCAGCATGGCTAAGGGAGGCTCCACCCCCACAGTTCCCATTGGCTGCAGTTCCCGGCCAATGGGAGCTGTGGAGTCAGCGCTCGGGGCATGGGCAGCGTGTGGAGACCCCTCCCCCCCCAGGGGCAACCGGGACGTGCCGGCCATTTCCAGGAGCGGCGTGGGTCCAGGGCAGACAGGAAGCCTGCCTTAGCCGCTGTGCCGCCGATTGGGAGCCGCCCAAGCTAAGTGCTGCCTGGCCACAGCCTGCACCCCAACCCCTTACCCCAGCCCCGAACCCCCTCCTGCACCCAAACTCCCTCCAAGCCTGCACCCCTACACCCTACCCCAGCCCAGAGCCCCCTCCTCCATCCAAACTCCCTCCTGGAGCTTGCACCCCTCACCCCCTCCTGCACCCTAATCCCCTGCCCCAGCCTGGAGCCCCCTCCCACACCCCAACCCCCTGCCCCAGCCTGGTGAAAGTGTTTGAAGGTGGGGGAAGAGTGAGCGATGGAGGGAGGGGGGGGATGGAGTGAGCAGGATGGGGCGGGGCAGGGGGTGGGGCAAGGGAGTTTGGGTGCGTGGGATTAGACAGTTGGCAACACTACTGGACACAACAGCACTAAGGTGCCTTAGCAGCCAGCTAGACTTCTGGGACACCATATGTACCTTATCTTGGGGAAGGCTCCATTATGGGCAGCTTTGTAGATGGCACTTAAATGTGAACCATGGCACTTACATCCAGATGTCTAGGGTCTGGACTGTAGGGTTACCCTCTGACCTGAGTCCCAGGAGCAGACCAGGGAGTAAACTGGGAGTCACTCATACCTCCTGCTTCGTCTGAAGGGAATAAGTTATGGCAGTCTCTTGGGGGTTAGCTGACCCCCTATGTGCATCTGCCTGGCACGTACGAGGCTGGAGCCTGAGCTCCTACAGCTCCCCATTCCTTCCACCCACTGCTTGCTCACAAGGAGGGGTGGGGAGGACAGGATCCCCCCACCCTGGCTAGTTACAGTCCGAGCAGGAGGGGGCTTTGATTCCCTGTGAGGCCAAGCAAGGACTGGATCAATCTAACCCTAAATAAAGGTCTCCATATCAATGCCTAGAAAATACATCCTGTAGTACAGTGTTTGCATCTATGCATCTAGATATTGATATAGCCCGGATCAACCAGGTATCTGAATGCCCCCCCATCTCAGCAATTGTGATGGGCCTTCACCTGTCTTCAGTTGGCTCAGCAGGTAGTCTTGCAGCCCATCTACAACCCACTTCAAGGTCCTATTAGAGTCGTTACATGGAATACCTTATTAAAGGTCAGGAAATCGTTTCCATCTCAAATAAGCCACACCATATAGTTGATCCAGTGAACTGTGCCAGTACTGTACTGAACTAACTACTTGTAATCTTTCTGGGTAGCTATGAGTGCCAGAAATCTAAAATAGCCTGGCCGTGTTTGACCTTTTCATTTAATAGGAAGATCGTATTACAGCAGTAGTTTACTGCAATAGCTTTGAAGATTCTTTTTAATAAATCATTGTATCTTATGTGTACGGTAACCCCAGGGGGTGGAACCAGGAGTAATGGAATGAAACTGAGCTCAGGATAGTTTTGGCAAGAAAGATGCCCAACAGCAGGATCTATGAGATTATGGGATAGTCTCCAAAGAGGAGTGTGAGAGAACCATGGCAGGTGGCAGATCACCTTGTTTAAAGTCACCATGACAGCTCTGGACATCAGACATGTCTGATTTTCTAAAGCAGTGGTAGACAGGGTTTCCAGGCCTAGTTACTTCACTCAAAGTAATTGGCTTCAACTGAGCCCAGCTACAATCCCTTCTTTGGCAGTGTGGGCAGATAGCTTCAGAAGCCATGGATAGCTACTGCAGGTATCACATGTGAAACTATTTCCACAAGATCCAGGCTCCAGAGGCTCCCCATAAGTCCTCTCATGGTTTTCTGTAGATTTAAAGAGTTTGGAAGCCCACTTAAACCTGTGTCAGCTTTCAGTACAAAAGCAAAAGAGTAACTTTCTGTCTCTGGGAACATCTTCCCATCTGTAATTATATTAGGCCCAACACTGTCCTGACTTACACATTGGGCAACCCCTGGTACCCAATGGGGCTGCAAATCAAGACAAGATTTTGCTCATTGTATTTAAGGGTCTGGTTACGATCTACTGGTGAAATAGCCTTTGTCCCTGTCCCAAGCAGCTTACAATCAGTGTCTTACAAATAGTAATGCACAGAACTGAAGTATTACCACAGCACCTAGGAGCTCCAGTCATGGAGAAGGAGTCCATTGCGCTAAGCATTGTGCGAACAAACACTCCCTGCCCCCAAGAGCTTACAATCCAAGTATAAGGCAAGAGCCAGATGGATAGAGACGGAAGGGGGAATACAAGGAAGCAATGAGACTATTGGACAGCATGAAAGGCAGTGGTCTCAGCCCACCAGCAGGCTGTTTTCATAGGCATTGTAGAAAAGGAGATACCTTTAGGAGGAGAATAAGGTAGCTATGTGGAGGATTACAGGGAACTCCTCCCAAGCACAAGCTGCAGCATGGGAGAAAGCACAAAGGTGCTTGTTTGAAAGGTTCAGAAGTGGGCCCTGAAGGCTGCCATCCTGGGCCAGTCACGGGCAGGAGTCACCCTCTTGCCACTGAATGGGAGCAGTGGTGTAGTCAAGCCGGAATGCCCTTCCAGTACTGTTAAGCAGCAGCAGTGTTGTGGTCAAGCCAGAAGGGGGCCTGGTCCCCTTACCCTGTTGTCCCTGAGCCTCCCCAGGCGTTGTGGGGAATGTACTCACCAGTGGTGTATTAGCCTCTAGGCCAACAGGGCCCAGCCAATTGGAGGGGCCCCATAAAAATGGGCACCCCCACACCCCAACCTACTCCGCCTGCCCGGCGCTACTGCTGGGAAGTGGGGTCATGATGCTAGCTTTGGTAAAACATTTTACAAATCCCAAATATTCAGCCTTACCCACATGACCGTGTCTTGTAATCAAGTTTTCCCCTCAGAACCAATAGAGAAGTCTAGTATCAAAATTGTTTAGGATGCATTTCACTCACTTCCTGAAGCCTAGTTCTTGCTTGCTTAAAACACACATCTTTATGTACAAAGTCAGCCAGGACCTTTATCTGCAGCAAGTAAACGAGGCTAGACCCTTACCTTAGAGACTACATTTCTCACTACACAGACTTTTAGCTTCAACTCTAACCTCCCCAAACTCCCCCAATCCCCCGTGTCTCAAGAAGGAAAAACCGCTTTATTAATTCCTCACATAAATATCCAGAACATAAACGCAACACTAACCTTCAGCTAGAAGAATTTATTTGCCCTAGAAAGCTTTTCCAAAAAGTCAACCTGTTCCTGAGAGCAGGATTAGAGCTAGTTTAGCCATTAGAGCCAGTTTAGTCATATAAACATTCACATTGGGGTCTGCAGCACAGGATATGAACATGAATGAAATGTATTAAAAAATATGAGTTGAGAATAAAAGCTTTCCCCTAAATCTCTCTTATTGTATAAGCTGCTATGAATTAAGGCCCTTTCAGGCTGATTTTTAGTCATCAACATAATTATTTCAGAACATATTCCAGACCAGCCTTTTTTATAAGTATTTTAACAACCTGCAAATCAGGAAACTGTAAATCAGAGAAATGAACTGAAATCAGCAATCACAAGGCAGTAGGTCTCATGCTTAGATTCTGACAGCATAGAATGAATAGTGGAGGTCTGGTTGTCTTGCTTTAGAGTGCCAGAGGCCTTTAAACCCCTAGAGCCTTAGATCCACATACTTTGGGGAAGTTCAGATCCAAACTTTATGGCTTGGGCCAGCCCCGTTCCATAACTCGATGGCACTTTGTATTTTAGTTTCTCTGGAAGATTTTACGTGAACAATTGAGAGTTTATTCATACAGGTTTTCAGAACCCTATGAAATTCTTATTCAGTCTTTAAGAAAACTGTTTAACAGCAGTCACTGGATCCAGTAGACACTGACCCATCCCATCAAATAGATGGCTATAATCTTCAGTAACAATGATGTGTAGCTGGGGCCAAAAAATCAATTCATGTTTTTATTGTTTGGGATTTTCAGGAGCACTGTCTTACCAGTGCTCCTGTGTCACATCCTTACAGCATGGTGGCAAAAGGAAACTGACAAAGATAGCACAAGTGAAGCCAAATCAACTACCCAGTCTGTAAGGAACTGCAGTGCTTCCTAGCTTTTCTGCAGAGAAATCGGAGAAGGTGAAATTCTCCTTGCTGTTACACAGGACAGGCCAAGGGGCTTTGAAGATCTACAATCTGTTCCAAGGGGAGCCTGGAAGTTGCTGCTAAATGCTAGACAAAGTAATTCAAAACTCTGAACCTTTAGCCCCAGGACACCCCAATATAGAACGAGATTGTCAATGCCACCTAGGGGATTTACATAAACAGGGCAAAGGAAATTAGCAAGAATTGAGCATGGAAATCCTCAGTCTTGGACTTCAACTTCTGTACCAGAGTTTTTCAATCTGTCCCTTGGGATAGCACTTCCCGTGGATAAGGAAGACTAACGCAACTATTAATATACTCATATGCCATGGTGGTGAGTACTATAAATAATAGCCTACAGTATTGGTAACGTGTTCTAAGGGGGATGCGATTTTCCTAGAGTCTCACAGGAGGGCAGATTTTCTCTCGTCCCTTTGTCATTTCTGTGGTACCCATCACCATGGTAGAGAGGCCCCAAGCATAGTAACTAAGATTGAAAGTGAGTTGTACACAGTGGTCAAGAGGAGAGAATCCCAGCTCACTGAACATTCAATTCCTGTCTTTATTGGTGGGGATTGTCAAGAGTCGAAGTGAGTTAGGCACCCAATGCCAAGGGAAATGGACACAATACCCAGACTCGTTTGAAATGTCCAGCAATTATCGTTACTGTTTTGACCCTGGTGGGTCCTAGTTTAGCCAATGTTCAGACATTCCAGTGTTAACACCTGCTCTTATGTAATGCTTTTCATTGCAAGATCAGGACCATTAGCTACACTACTGGGGAAACTGAGGCACAGAGCAGTGAAGTGACTTCTATGGGGTCAGCCAGCAGACCAGTGGCAGAGCTAGGACTAGAATCCAACTCTCCTGAATCACAGTCTACTGCTCTAGCTGCTAGGCAATACTGCCTGCCTAAAAATCATTTCCCATACATCCCCCCGCCCTTCCTTTTAAGGGTGCATGATACAACATTAAGACAAGCTTTTACTCTTTCCCTTGTGCAGCATCCTCTTAGCAATTGTGGTGAATGCCAGCTCCCTGTCTGATATGGGACAGAATCCTGGCATGAACACAGAGAAAACGATACCAGCTATTTGGCACCTTCTGAAACAGAAGTCTGTCTAGCTGGGGCATCCCTGGGACCTGCAGATGGGATGCAGAACTTTGGGACAGAGCCGTCGGGGATTTTAATGAGATGACACTCCAGGAAAGGAGTGTCAGGAGAGGGACACTGGCTGTGGCTGAGAGGTTGTTTGCTATGGGGATCTGATGCACCTAGTTACGTTAGAACCCCTCAGGAGCTAATGAAACAAGGCAAGGAAAGCAGCTAGTTGGTCAGAGTCTGAGGGTCATCACAGGGACAATGCAGACAATCTGACTAGTGTTGAAAAAAAAAAAAGAAGCAGTGTCCGCAGATGCACCAGGTTAAAGCTGGTGAGATTGGACACTGCTCGTTTGGGAGCAGGGGTCCACAGGTGGTTTAGAAAGGAGAAAGCTATTCAGTAGCTTAAGTCACAGCCTATCACTTCTTCCCCTGCTCAGGAGAGAGCTCGCTTCTGTAACGCTCACAGCTTGACGAACGAGAGTAATACTTTGCACTTCTAGGCCATGTCTACACTGCAACAAAAGACCTGCAGCACAGCCGTGGCTCCGGTCACATGACTCTGTTCCGCAAGACTCAGGCTGTGGGACTATAAAATGGCAGCATAGGCATTTGGACCCTAGCTGGAGCTTGGGCTCTGAGAAACTCCTCCCTCCAAGCCTGAATGTCTACCCAGCAATTTCATAGCCCTGCAGCCCAAGCCCGCTGACCCAGCCCAAACCACAGGTCTTTTATTGCAATGTAGATAGATCTCTTCAGACAATCTTAAAGTGCTTATATGAAGTAAGCCTCCCACCAGAGGACTAGGGAAGTTTTAGCATGTTTTACAGATAAAATAGATCTAGAGAGGCTTGAAGTGACTTGCTCAAGATCACAAAGACAAGGTAGGTGAGATAATAGCTTTTATTGGACCATCTTCGGTTGGTGAGAGAGAGAGAAGCTTTCAAGTGACAGAGCTGAAGAGGAGCTCTGTGTAGTGCAAAGTCTTTCATCAACAGAAGTTCATCCAATAAAAGATATTACCTCATCCACCTTCTTTTTAACATCCTGGGACCAATAGCTACAACAACACAGCAAACAAGAGCACAGAGACAGATGCAGGAGCTCCTGACTCTCAGTTGGGGAAAGGGTTACCAACAGGACCAGCTTCCTCTCCTGTAATCACCAGGAACTACTAATACAATAGACACCTGCCTTAAGGTAGCCTTTTGATAGCACACAAGATACTCATCAAGAGGCCTTCTCACTGCCATAGAGTAAACCAAAGTTTCTTTTGTTTACCTTAGACACAGAAACAAACAGATTTCAGCCAATGAAGCCTATTGCAAACTGAAAGTCTGTTTAGGTTCCTTCCTGAGGGGGTCTCCCTCTGAGAAGTCCAGGCAGCTTTCTCTTTAAACAGCAGAGATAAAGTGGAAGAGGGAAGGTGATTTGTAATGCCACTTATATAGGGAGAGAGATCGCTCTTCCCAGGGCACAGCTGAGTCTAACTAAGCCCAGAAAGATGGTATAAAAGGCCAGTCCCACGATGGAGGCTGGTTTTTCAGTATGTGATTTTCAGGGTAGAGTAGATATGTTCAAAGCAGGAATAAGAGTTGTTATGTAGTTATAGGTTGTTTAGAAAGAGCTGCTCTACTACCTCTGAAAGATTTTGTTGTCTTTGTTTAATTAACCCATGTGTGTTCCCTTATATAGATTTCCTAAACCTGGATTCTGGCACAGAGTAGCTTAGTGATCAATAAAACTAGGCAGCATTCTCTCTCCTTGCTAACTTGCTTATATAACGGTAGACAGTAGTTTACTGGGCTGGTTGGCAAGCAATTTCTCAAACAGCCTTTTGGAAAAAAACCCTATCCCACACAAAGCTACTAAGAGATCTTCCCTCTTTTTGCAAGCAGGCAGATATGCAGCCAGTTGTCGCTGCTATGCGAGGGACTGAACAATCATCCTTGTAGCAGAGAGTCAAATAACAAACACAAAAGGGTTTTCCTTTTGGAGCTATTGTGTGGGGCCTTCTTGGCGGGGGAGGGAGAAAGAGCTATTGTCTCTTTCAGAAACAAAACATGCTCTGGCTTTGGTTCTGCTGGAATAGAATGACCTGTGCACCATTATCATGCAGTAAATACATCCTCTTCAGAGAGCATGCTTGCTCCCTGCTCTACTTATTGTGCAATTGGTAACTGCCAAATCCCCTGGGATAGAAAGCCTTGTACTCTAGCTGTTGAAGGAGTTATGTCCCCCGGCTGCGCAGCATGATAGGGGAGTAATAAAAACATTATTTTTAATAGCGAAAGTATGTTAACAAAAAAGAACAGGGGCAGGCTTGCTTGAGAGAGAAAGCTCTTCTGGAGGGACAAAGCCATCGTTAGTGAATGTAATAGTAAATAATGACCTTTCTATAGGTATGTTTTTTAAAATCACCCTATAGAATTTAGTGGAGAAGAATATCACTCCTATAGAATTCCAAAAACCTATGGGTAGGATATAACTTTCTATTTCAGTTTGATAGTCTTTTAAAATAATTTCTATATAGAATCCTATTGCATTTCTACAGAACCCTACTGATTTTGTGTCTCTTGAAATTCGATAGGTGTTTTTTTTATAAGGGCAAGCCCAAATTTCTATTTGTATTTTTAAAAAATTAAAATGTATTTTTCCTTGTAGCAAAAGCCTCCTTTCTGTCTTGATACATGGAATCACAGCTCTTTATAAACAGGAGGCATTTGTTAAAGAAAATCACTACCAGCTATAGCTACCAATACCTTCACACAAGCTTGAGTTCCAGCCTTGTCATCTTTGTTTGCTAGAGACTACACACTGCCTGGAACTCTGCATAGATCTGCCTAGTGGCGGAGATAAAGTGGGAATGTATCATTATGCAATCTATCTGGACCGCACTTTCAATATATACCCATATGGGTACGATTCTTTATATCAATACCATATGTTTTAAAATGAATTCGTGTCAGCCTATACTTGTTCAGTCCTACTTGTAGTAGTACCTCCCAGTTAAGATCTAGAAAAAAAAATTCCATGATGTGACCGATATATTCAAAGAAGAAACAAGGCTCCACATATATGCTATCTCTACTTTTAAGTTGCTTCCCTCCCACCCTACCCTCCTTTTGTCTTGAGGTGCGAAGTCTAAAGAAAGATTTCTTTCTCACTGCATCATGTATTGTACTGGACTCCTGCAGTTGCTCAGCGTCCATGTGTTTCATCAGTTAGTTTAGAATAACAACATATGCAGTAGGTTTCTTTAGCCTTATTTGGCCAGGAAGTCCCTTTGCAGAGCATTGCTTTTGGCAGGAGCAATTTCAGCTTGCTGTGCTAGTTCGCGTTGATGAGATCATTGCAGTTTAACCATGTGCTTCACAGATGTCCCAGTGCTGCCTCTTTCCGAGAGTGGGGATGAACTTCTCCCCTGCCACTACCACTGTCTTTAAACAAATGGATTCAAAAAATTAAGATCACATATCAAGTCCTTCATGGAAAGAAGGAAAATATTCCAGCGACTTCGTCATTTCCACTTTAGACCAAATATTTAGTTTAAAAAAAAAATCCCAAACCCCAGTGTCTTTACATTTACAAAAACTAAAATTGGTCGAATTTTAATTAAAATTTCCATAGTAAACAATTTCTGTGATTCAGATTGGAACTTTCTCTCACAGCATTTGCAACCTAAACATTCCAGCATCGTGTTTCGGGGTAGAGTAATGTATTATGCAAGGCAGGAATAAGGGTTGTTCTACAATTATAGGTTACTGGGGGAGAATCTTTCTTACTGTCTCTGAAAGTGAAATTGACTAGAAACAAATGATTCTGACTAGTGTATTTTCATTTCTTCAGCTGAGAGCGATGAAAAAAGCATCGTAAAATAAATTAGATTTTAATACTTGCAGTTTGAATAGTCTCAGGGATGAATACACATAAGTGAGGACATTAAAGAAAATCAGGAGCAAGAGGGATGAAGTTATCTGGAGGAAAACTTGGGTTGAGTATCAGGAAAAGCTTCTTGACAGTGAGATAGATTAGCTTGTGGAGTAATCTCCCACAGGGAGTGCTAGAAGCCCCTTCACTTGGCACAATTCAAACTAGCCTGTTACAATAGCAAATAATCCTGCGCTGCCAGAGATGGACTCTTGATGCTAATATGCTTTTCATCAGTAGTCATCCCTTTTAACCTGACAGAGGAGTCTCTTTAATATGGTCAAGGATGCCACTGATGCTTCACATCAGCAATGGGGATAGAATCCAAATACAGGTATTTCTTCTCTGAAACTCCAGGACCCCACCACTTGAGCTAACAAAGAATCTACTGCAGCAGTTAGCAGTGTAGGGCCTGTCCTACAACTGAACAGGACTGATTCCATCCAGCAGAGGGCAGCGGTCTCTGTACATACTGTACTAGCCACTCGGTGGCAATATCGTTATTAAGCATGTGTTCATGGTTCTAAAACATTTCTCCTTTCCCATCCAGGAGATTAAAGGCTATGGCCTCTTTCAGTTTAGTAGACAGAAATACCGAAGGAGGCTCAGAGGATTTCCAACACCTGATAAGAATGGTGTGATAAGACCACCAGTATGATTAAGTTTACTGCTGCTGCCTGCTAAAAAGGCTAGTTTCAGAGCACTTAACATTTGGCAGAGAGCTTCGAGCATTGCAATCAAAGGCACTCAACTTCAGGCTATTTTTAAGTGAGTTGGAACAAATGTTCAAGACAAAAATCTTGAATGATAAATTGGAGGTCTCATACCCTAACATGGGCTCGATATACTGTACCTACTAGGATATTTTTCTGCTGTGTTTGTCTTTTATAACACTCTGATAGATGATATTTTAAAATGTGTAACTTCACAAATGCATCAAAGCAGTCTTGGCTGAGACTCGGGTTTATACCAGCGGTTGTGAAAATCAGGCGCAATGTATTTTGCAGGATTTAACCCAGACAGAGCTGTTGCAATAGAGTCTGTGAGAGAGAGCGGCCTGGCTGGGAATCTGACCATAGAATTCCTTGGAGGAGTTCTGAAGCCAGGAGCTGCATTTGTGAGCTGGGAGCTGCACTTACAAAGTGTACCTGCTGCAAATACGTGACCCGTAGCCACCTGTCATACTAGTAACTTAGCTTGCCTATTTGTCAATTCATTCCCTGCGTCCTAACCTTCCCAACTGCTTGGAATTGGGAACAATATTTTTATGGCCAGGACTTATTCGTACGCAGTTCAGTCGTATTATCACCCCATCATCTGCAATGAGTCCAAAACAAGCTGTTCTGGGGCCTGAGGCAAAACTCTTTGAAGTCAATGGAAAGACTTTGGATCAGGCCCATAGTTTGCTTGCTTAGCACTCAGAGCCGTAATAAAAAAGACTTTTGTAATAGTCTGCCAGGTTCTAATGAGGGTTGTTCAGGTAGAATATGCCCTAAAATAGGTTTTGCATTTCTTAAACATTCTGTCCGAACCCCGCTGGAGGGTCTCTGCTCAGTTCTCCTGGCAACGTCAGGTTGTCCCGATTTTATAGGGACAGTCCTGATATTCGGGGATTTTTCTTATATAGGTGCCTATTACCCCCCACCCCTGTCCTTATTTTTCACACTTGCTGTCTGGTCACCCTAGTCAGGCATCACCCCCCAAAATGACTCTAGAGATGCCCAGATTATTTCCCAACCCCAACTGCTAATCCATTTAATCCTGTGCATGTGAGCAGGAGTCTAAGTAAGCATCCAGTCCCATTTAAACCCCAAGTTCACTTCCATCTCGAATCCTAGTAAGGTGGATTTGACCAGTACCTCTGGGGACAGAGCATTCTAACCCCAAAGCAGATTGTTCAACACACTCTCTCGAAATGAAACGCCATCCATGTGTATTTAATCTACACTTTAAAACCAATTTCCAGTGTTCATATTCTTCCTGTTGTTTATTTCAGATACTGTAGATCACTTCCTTTTCTCCAAACTCTGAAAGCTGAGGCTCTTCAGCCTGTCTTCAGCCTGTCGCTAAGTCCATCCATACCTTTGATCAGTAGCTTTTCTCTAGACCTTAGCCCAAAATGTGCACAAATGCTATGGAGGTGTATGGTTTAGCAAACAGGCCACAGCCCACCTAGGAAGTTCTCACCGTGACTTTGGACAAGGATTACAATCACCTTCCTTGTTTCATTAATAATACTCCTGCTGATGCAGCATAAGACCCTCTGGCCATATTTGCTGCCATTGAATAATTGAATAATCTTTCACAGCTGACTTGAATTCATAAGTGTTTCCATTGTTACTCCACTCCAGGTCTCTATCTGGTATAGATGTCTAGTTGGCTTTAAAATGTTTAGATTGAAAATCATCCTTTCTCCCTCTGCCTTGATGCATTTAAATCTTCCTGGAGATGATTCATCTCACTTAGAGTGGTGTCACCTCTGACCTTCACCATGAGCTGGGAATCAGAGCACCTCAGAGAGTACTTTGCAGCGCTACACCCATGCAGGATTGGGGCTGTCGTGTGGAAACCTGTTTAACTTCAGGGATTTATACAGCTGTAAACTCTATGTTCTGTGAACCTAGTGCATTCAGTTATTCTTCCTTCCTGCCCCTCCATAGTCTACATGTGCATTGGACACAGTGTTTGTTTGGAAGTCTCCAGCATCTTCCAACCTCAATCAATACCTTTGCAACCCCCCTTCAGGTAGTTGAAGGCTGCTATCAGATCCCCCCTCACCCTTCTCTTCTGCAGACTAAATAACCCCAGTTCCCTCAGCCTCTCCTCATAAGTCACGTGCCCCAGCCCCCTGATCATTTTCGTTACCCTCCGCTGGACTCTCTCCAATTTGTCCACATCCTTCCTGTAGTGGGAGGCCCAAACTGAATGCAATACTCCAGATGTGGCCTCACCCGTGCTGAATAGAGGGGAATAATCACTTCCCTTGATCTGCTGGTAATGCTCCTACTAATGCAGCCCAATATGCTGTTAGCCTTCTTGGCCACACAGTTGACTCATATCCAGCTTCTTGTCCACTGTAATCCCCAGGTTCTTTTCTGCAGAACTGCTGCTTAGCCAGTCGGTCCCCAGCCTGTAGTGGTACATGGGATTCTTCCGTCCTAAGTGCAGGGCTCTGAATTTGTCCTTGATCAGATTTCTTTTGGCCCAATCCTCCAATTTGTCTAGGTCACTCTGGACCCTATCCCTACCCTCCATCGTATCTACCTTTCAATACCTTTGCAATTCCTATATTCAGCTCCTCGTCCATTCTCCTGTCCTCCTGCGTACCCTCCCTTGATTTTCAGCAGTGCTACTGGAACCTTTCCCCTCATCCTGCTTCCCCTTCACATATTTAAAACTCATTTGTTGTTCTTCCTATGTTTTTTGTTCCCATGCTCCCTTCTCAGACTTTTGCCATGGACATTATTCTCCAGTTGGCCCCTGATAACTCACTGAACTTGGTCTCAAGTCAATAATGGGCTTATTTTAATCTATTAGAAAAGATTTCCTTTTCTTTATCAAAGCTAAACAAAAACAAGGAAATTCAGTTTAAAACAGAACGATGTTTAAATAACAAAGGTTGTGACACAAGCTAGGAAATCCAGTGATAAGGGGGGACAATCCACCCATCGCCTGGAAATGAAGAGGCACTGTGGCAAGAGTTAAAGGCAAATTTTTGCATTTTTCTGGGTTTTGGTTGTGTATAAGAGCCCTAATCAGCTGGGAAAAGTTTAAGCAATAGCTCCTATCGGCTCTACCGTGAGGGAAGTAATCTTTCATTGCTTCCCTTAGCACAGCTGCTCTCTGCGGGTTAAGATTTAATTCTTGACTGTAGCAATACGAAGGTGATGTGCACGCAAATGAATTGATGTACAGAGACATGTTGAAGATAGCCATAAGATTTTTGGGAGATGCTCGAACTGGCTGTCTGCTTCCATGTCTCATTCACCAATGATATAGTGATAGAATTTCACCTACTGGCATCTCCAGGTATTGTAAGCTACAGATTCTTCCTGACAATGTTCCGTTTATTAAGAAAGGTAGCTGACAACTGACGTTTTCTGCTGACTGCACTCAACAACTTGATTGCTAGTCGTTTATACTTGCTTTTAAAAAAATGACAGGTTTCAGAGTAGCAGCCGTGTTAGTCTGTATCTGCAAAAAGAACAGGAGTACTTGTGGCACCTTAGAGACTAACACATTTATTTGAGCATAAGCTTTCGTGGGCTACAGCCCACTTCATCGGCTGCATAGAATGGAAGAGCTCATCTCAATTGATTGGCCTCTTACAGTTGGTATGGCTACTTCCACTTTTTCATGTTCTCTGTATATATAAATATCTTCTTTCTGTGTGTTTCATTCTATGCATCCGATGAAGTGGGCTGTAGCCCACGAAAGCTTATGCTCAAATAAATTTGTTAGTCTCTAAGGTGCCACAAGTACTTCTGTTCTTTTTTTAAAAAAATGTTTCCTTTCAGGATTTGGAGAAAAAAAATCCTTTTTGTTTTTGTCTTCCCTTGTTTGTACGATGACAACTAAACATCAGGATCTGTATATTTGAAGTCCAGAAGCAGTAGATTACTATTAGATGATAAAAACATCTTGTATGGATCTGCAGGGGGTAAAAACATTCATCTATATGAGAAAAAACAAATACGATTCTAAGTGGGAGGAGTGTGAACACGACCCTAATGCTCTGTGAATTTCATTCAGGTTCTTCTATAGGGTATGTGGTACTTTGCTGTCGTGTTCTCAATGCCTTCCTCCCCTCCAGTGTGGTGTGTCTTTGGATGACATGTGCTCCTTAAGTGTGAATTTGCATGGTACGCTCTGACGCCATGCCTGGAAGGAGGTGGATTTTGATGTGCCATATATCAGAGCCTGGGTGTTCAGTGCAATGGGGAGTTGGGGCAATCAGACCTCCCCACCGTGCTCGGCTCCACATCTCCATTAAACAGTAGGAGAAAAGATCCAGCTTCTGTTCTGCAGGACACTCCTCCCTCTTAGCAGCTGACTGACTGGCTAGACACTCGGGAAGCCGCCTAGCGAGCCTAACAACAAGGAAGTGGAAGGTTGATTGGAAAGTTGAAGGTTTAATTGAGGTTGATGTTGGCCTGAGAGCTGAGTTCTGCAGGGGAGGTGAAACATTTGTTATGCTGATCCCCTGGAGTTTGGCTTGTTGCAACCCTTCCCCTCACTCCGGCCTGATCATGACCCAGTGCAGCTCATGCACTTTCAGAGAGTGTGAGGGCCAAATTCGTAGCAGGAGGTGGTCCAAAGAAAGGTGTCCCAGCAAATCCTTGGAGATGAGAACATTGGAAAAAATGCCAACAATGCACATCCAGCACTGCAGGGCTCTCGATTCCCTGCTACTTTTACAACACGTGCAATAAATCTTCCTTTTTTACTGGACAGGCGTAAACAAGAAAGGCTCAGGGGCCTGAATAAACAGGGTGCGATGGAGAAGCCGTGCTGAAAGTGCTAATGCCAAACACTCCTTGGTTGGTTTAGAACTAACAGCATCACTGACATTCACTAGGGAGTGTACCACAGCATGAGCTGGCTGAGAAATACTGTGGGGCATATTCTGCCCTCCGAGCTATGCGTCTGAGAGCAGAGGCTGGGCCTTAGTCCATTCAATGAATAAGGGACTCTTCATTTTTGTGGTTTACATTGGACTTATGATAAATATTTTTTCTTTCATTAAACCTTGTTTGTTTGTTCTTTTAAATATTCGGTTGACTTATGATTCTTAATATTCTGTTCTCTCCAAAAGCATAAAATGGAATACAGATATAAAAGGAAGGGGACCCTGGGTCCGATCATATGTGCAAGTATTGCAACTGGAGAATGAGGGTTACAGGAATAATTATTAAAGTGTTTTGGAAGGGTTATAAACCCTGATCCCCCAAAGCATCGTCCAACCTCCAACTTAATGTTAAATAAAAGTAGCCTGATTTTCAGAGCAACTGCAACTCCCACTGGAGGTTATGGGGATTTGCAAATTCTCAGCACCTCTGAAAATCAGCATCCTCCTATTTGGTGCCTATTTTATGGATCTAGTTGCTTAACTTTAGAAGCATTCAGATTTGCAAATGTTGGGACTCTTAGTCTATTTGTGCCTCAATTAACCCCTTTGTAAAATGAGGATCATAGTATCTGCCAAGCTCTAGGGCGACTCTCTGAGGCTTATATAACTAATGTTTGTAAAGTGCCCTGAGATTCTGGGATATCAGGTTCTATGTTTATTATTAATCATCAGGGCCGGCTCTAGCTTTTTTGCCGCCCCAAGCCAAAAAAACCCCCCAAAAACTTGGCAGCCGCAGGGAGCGCGTGGAGGGCAGTCAAGGCGGCTCGCAGGGGGGTGAAGGGCGGCGTCTCGCAGCCGGGCAAGAGGGGCTCACCCCTCTGGCCTTGGGGTGCCTCTCCCGGCCGGGCAGGCGGAGCCCCGGGGGCTGCAGGAGGTGCTGGCTCAGCCACTCCTTTAAAGGTGGCTCGGCTTGGCCAGGCTCAGAGTGGCGCGGGAGGCAGAGGCCGGTGCAGGCGGCGGGGAGTGGTGCGTCCCGGGGAGCCCAGCGGCACGGTGAGTGGCAGGGAACGCTAGTTCCTGCCCCCCCGGGCCGGGGTCCGTGCCCCTGCAGGGCTGGGCTGGGACTAGCGGAGCGCGGGGAGCCGGCCGGGGGCTCCGGAGCTGCGGACTGGGCTGCCAAAGCAAAAAAAAACCATGGCAGGGCGGCCGGAATGTGCCACCCCAAGATTGGCTGGAATGCCACCTCTTACAATGTGCCGCCCCAGGCACGTGCTTTCTCGTCTGGTGCCTGGAGCCGGCCCTGTTAATCATCACCCAAGGCAGAGCAGCCAGTGAAAGCATGTGAGAATTTTGGACAGATTTGTGCTAGAAGATGCCCCAGTCACAGTGAATCCTGCATTGTGGTCTGGTATAGTGGCCAAGCAGAGCCTGGAAATACTCATGTAAGGTGAAACTGTCCTCTCTTCTGCTGAAGGCAGCGCCTAAGCCCTACCCCTTCTCTGTGCAGAGCAGGCTGCTGTAAGGACGAGGTGACTCATTCCCTTTTCCCTGGAGCTGCTCTCAGTTGAAGTCTCGATCGGAGGGACAGGGAGTGTATGCGAATCCACGCAGTTTGACCCTTAAATTACAGATGCCTAAAGCTGAGGCCCACCTGGAAGAAGATATTACAAAAGAGGTGAAGGTGAATGATGTGATCCCTTTGAAATTCCTTTTGTTACACTCATAATTGCGGCCCTCACTCCAAATGCAATGGCCTTAGGAGTGTTGTTCGCCTCCATCTTATCTCAAACTTAACTGCCTGGGTGGCTAAGTTTGCCCAAGGCTGTTTAGGGCTCATCCATCTGGAAAGACCTTCCACAGACTGTGGGAGAATTCTGCCTGGCAGGAAGGAAGACCACTTTCTTTGCCTAACGATTGACAATAGCTGTAATTATGGTTGCACAAGCCGGCATCCTGTGTGGTAGTTTTCCCCATAGGACGCATCCTATGAGTGTTTTCCCCCCTCCTCCCGCCCCCTCCCCCCAGGACACTCAAGCAGAGCTGAAAAGTTTGGACAGCAGACTCCTGATTCAGGCTATTCACACATTAAACCCATTTCTTCTGCCTACAGATGCCTTGGAGAAGGAGAAGTTGTGAGGCTGTGATACATGTATCTAGTCTAGAAGGTGAAACCCCCTGGTTGTGAATATACAGTCGTTCTTTGTGTCAGTCCTTGGTCGGCTATCAGGTAGCAACAGGGTGATCCAGTTACCAGTGCCTGGGTAACCATCACCATGGCTGTCTGGGAACAAGAGACTAACAGGTCTGTCACTCAGGCTAGCCCTCACATACGTCTACACTACCCGAATCGGCGGGTAGTGATCGATCTATCGGGGATTTAGTGTAGTGTAGTGTAGACATGATAAATCGATCCCTAATCGCTCTGCCGTCGACTCCGGAACTCCTCCACGGTGAGAGGCGGAAGCGGAGTCGACGGGGGAGCGGCAGCCATCGATCCTGCGCTGCGAGGACGCAAAGTAAGTGATTCTAAGTCGATCTAAGATACGTCGACTTCAGCAACGCTATTCTCGTAGCTGAAGTTGCATATCTTAGATCAATCCTGCCCCCAGTGTAGACCAGGTCATATAGTTTGGCCCTTGTGTGTTAGAATCTGTACCCACAAAACCCAGTTGCTCGAATGGTTTTATCAGGCGCAAATTGTATCACTTACAAAGTGCAATGGCAGCTATTTGCACAAGCCAAATGGTGCATGCACAAGTAGAAGATTCCCATTGAAAATGTACCGTGGTGGCTCCTGAGGCGGTTAGAGGGGAATAAGAGACCAAAAGGAGAGTGTTTGTACTGCTCAGAGCTAAGGACTGCTGCAGTCTGTGCGACGGCGTCTGGGAGGCAGGAGTACTGCATTCACTTATTGTCATGCTGACTTGCTGTAAGATCTTGGGCAAGTCACTTAAAGCTGGACTGAGGCTTTTGAGTAACTGGCAGCTTTTCTTGTGTAAATCCTGGCGTTTGTCCTCCTCTGTCTCACACAAAGCAGGAAACATGATCTTTTCAATTGTCACGGGGTTAAACTACCTGAGCTTTGGCTGTTACATTGTTTTATGCTAAGGCAGCAGTTCTCCAACCATTTCAATCTACAGACCACCTTGTTAGAGTAAGATCCTTGCACAAAATTATCTGCCCACCCAACAACCTACTCCTCAACCCCAACTCTTTGGTTCTCAAACCTTTTGTTTTGCAGACCACCAGTTATCCATGGACCATGGTTTGATAATCATTGGGCTTCAGCATGTCAGAAGAAGGGAAGGGTGTATAGAGAACTTATTTATGTATTGCCATAGAGTACATGGGACTTTACAGGACACTAGAGGGACAAGGTCTAGCCTCAGATTTCATAGTTAGATGAAAGACAAAATAACAGAAAACCGGACAGGGAAGATGATAAATAAAGAGGGTGATACAGCCCTTATGTACATGAGGGGATTGTACTAGTGGGTACCAGTCTCTTTCCTTAGTATCCGCACTAGTCAGTAGTTGGTGATTGCACGATTTGATCTAGCAGCAACATGTGTTTCCGGTTTTGTAATTCTATGCAAACAAGTTTACATTCAATTTTTCAGAACACAAATGAATTTGTTACTTGTGGCTGACAGAATTATTAAAATATATCCTAGAGTCAACCCGGAGTGGCTGGCCCTTGTTCTCATGTGAAGAGGACCAAGATGCCGTGATAGCAGGCTTCTCCTTTCCATGGTTTAACCTGGGACAGGAAACAAACTGTTCTTGACATGCTATTATGGATAATATTAACCAACAGATTCACTTGTATTGAAGTTCCTTCTGTGTAACAAAACGTTGTAATAATCTCCCCACTGCAGATAGAATTTTCCTTTTCTACATGACCAATCTTTGGGAAAGACAGGAAGGGCTTTTTCTCCCCCGGAAAGGGGTTTAGTTAGCAATTTAGAAGTGTTTTAGTGCATTGCAATTTGATTACTTAATCATATTGCCAGCAATAATGTTAAAGTGGTCTCAAGTGGAATGTTTTGGATGATACCCAGTTGAACGGAGTACATCATCATCAAGCCTTTAAGAAGTGCTGTGGATGGGATCAGTTGCAAAACCCCTCTCATTCTCTATACCCATGCGGACCTGTATCCTGTGCTCATGCTGTATTTGTGTTGAATGTGGAACTCCCATTAACATCTTTGGAAGTTACATGCATGAAACAAGAATGAAATAGGAAATACACAGTGCAGACAAGGGATCCACAGAGTGGCTCAGAGAGGACAACTTTGACCTTAATTTTAATGGGAGTTTTACATCATTTTGCTTTGTTCTCTTATGGCAATGCTGTTCCATCTGCAGAGCTCATCTGTGTCCTCTGGTCTTCTCTCTCCCTCTTTTTCATCTTCATTTTAAAATTTCTGTCTGAGCTACAGTATACAATACAAATGCTTGTCATGTCTATTTGAGCTGCTCAGCTATGACGTTTAGAGGACAGAAAACTACATGGTGATGCATGGTAAGCTTAAAGGCCAAAATTGGAGCAGTTTTTCTGAATGCCATCCCAATCTTCCAGAGGGGTAGCTGTGTTAGTCTGGATCTGTAAAAAGCAACAGAGGGTCCTGTGGCACCTTATAGACTAACAGATGTTTTGGAGCATAAGCTTTCGTGGGTGAATACGAAAGTGGGTATAAAGCCTATAAGGTGCCACAGGACTCTTTGTTGCTTATCCCAATCTTTGGTACTTTTGAATAAAGCACATCTTGAATCCTAAACATCCCTTCCCAGAGTTTTCACCAAACAAAACCCCAACCCATGGAGTGTTGCAAAATCATGTTGGGTTTTGCCCATCTCTGTAGAGTGATGGGTCAGTCTGGCCCCATTTGAATCCCTTGCCCTCCAAATTTTGGTTTTGCCACTCCGTTAATTGTTCTCTTTTCCCAAGGGGTAGAGTGCTTTTCCTCAGAGTGCTACTAAAGCCAAGTTTTCCTGTCAGAAATGGGAGAAAAAAACACTGAAATCTCTCCTGCAGGAGCCGTGCTGCCAGTAATTTTGAATGCATCTAATTTTCTTTGCTTTAAACACCCCTGTTACACTTCCTCCTTCCTCCTCTTGGAGTTTGCATTCCTCAGGTGTATAATGGCCCAGCTGAGCAGTAGGAATGATTGACACAAAAGGAAGTGTTGCTTTCTCCGTGTCCCAGTGAAAAGAATATGTGTGGATCACACGGAAAAAGGCCTGGAGCTACAGCAGCAAGTACTTTGAATCAGATCCTCCAAAATATTCTTGCTGTGAGGTGGTGACCAAATATGCTCTTTAAACATCAATGTAATGTGACAAGCCCAGATCCTGAAGCTGTTCGCCATTTGGCTTTCATTATTTAATAAAAGTTAGATTGACAGAAAGCTATTTAATGAAAGACCTTAAGAAAGAACATATTGTTGATCTGGAAAACTTGATAAACAACTGGCTGCCGCACGCGGTATTTTCATGCTAAACCAACATAAAAAGATATTTTCTCCCCCTCTTAGTTTTTCTTTTCAGGATAATGCGAACATGTGTTTTGCCCCCATGAAAGGGACACGATTTTGATCAAGGCTTTGGCATGTCTTGCAAGCCCAGAGCAATCTTTCTCTGTTTGCAAATATATTTTAAAAATTATCTATTTAAGGCAGGCTGTTCCCCCTCATGAAGCAAACCTTTTCATTGCTTTCAGTGTGACAAAGTCCCTGGGCCAGCTCCACACCAGTGTAAATCCACATAGCTCCACTGAAGCCTACCTTTAAAAATGCTTTCAAGTGTCATAATGACCAAAATGTGTCAGACCCTCAGCTGGTGTACATAGGGCTGGTCTTCACTATGGGGAGATCAACGCTGCTGCAATCGATGCAGGAGAGGTCAATTTAGCGGGTCTAGTGAAGACCTGCTAAATCGATGGCAGAGCACTCTCTGGTCGACCCTGGTACTCCACCTCTGCGAGAAGAGTAAGGGAAGTCGACCGGAGAGCTGTTGTTCACGTAGCTGGAGTAGCGTAACTTAGGTTGACTTACCCCGGTAGTGAAGACAAGCCATATAGTGAAGTCAGTGAAGCTATGCTGTTTTACACCAGCTGAGGATGTGGGCCTTTGTGTTCATTATGTCACTTGAAAGCCTCTTTAGCAGAGCATCAAACAGTAGTTGGCTAGAAACATAGCTGTTTATTTGTAGTTAATGAACAAAGAAGCCCTGTAAACTAGGATTTGGTATCAAACTATGAAAGCTTGTAATTGCACTTTTGCGTGTCATTTGTTGTTCTGATGCATGCTGCCCATGCTTCAAATCTGTCCATGCGTACACTGGTCTTCCCTCTGACACTGTTTAGTACAGTTCGTTCATCCATGCATACAATTCCTTTCTGATCTTTGAAGCAATTGTGTGGTTTAATTTATGAGAATGATACTGAGGGTATGTTTCCTTTTAAAAGTGAAATCTGTTCTCACCACTGCTTCATCCAGGACTAGCAGAGGCAGGAAACCTTGAGAGACTTTTAAGGGTATGTAAGACTGGTGATACAACTTATTAATGTTGCCATTCTACACCAGCTGAAGCTTCTGAACAGTCTTCTTGGGTAGCCTCACAAAGAAAGCAGTAGAGTAATTCCCACCTGGATACCACACAACCATGCATAACTCTGCCAAGGGCCAGATCTGAGCAAATGTTGCACACAGCGTAGAGAAAAGCGAGCACGTTGGGACTCCAGATCTCTGGAGAATGCAGAAGTGGCCCTCGATTGTGAACCTCATGGTAAACAGGAGGACACATCCCCAACTTATTAAGTGGAAATGCACCATCGCTGCTCAACTCTAGTTACTTCCCCCTGCCAACTAGTGTCACCTCTGTTTTCTTCTGGATTGAGCCACAGCCACCTCCCTCTGCGTACCAATCTCATCCAGACACCAAGACGCAACCCTCTATTTTTAATCTGCGTGAGATGTATTCTGGGAGGAATCTTTCTACAGGGGTCCCGGAATTGTAGGTGGATTTCTACTGCTAGTCCCTTTAATTTAGGTTTTTCTCTGCTCACCATTTGATTTGAGGACCTGTTCCTGGCTTTTCTTATCACCACTTCAGAGCGGCTTCTCCAATTGCTAGTCATGAAAGCAGCACTCTGAGCCTATTGAAGGAAGTGCTTGTTACCCATCTGAGCACGGGGACAAGGAGGAGGGTATCCATTTGGAGGAAAAGAAGAAAAAGGAAGCAGGAAGCAGGATGTGTGGGGGAATGAAAGAACACTTGAGTTTTTACAACTTTAAAACAAGTTTGAGCTATTTTAATATACAATAATAGAACACTGCATGGGGAGATTTTTTTAAAGCATTCAATAAAATGAGGCTAGGAAGTCACTAAACCTTAAAAACCTGAGCCAAAAATGAATTGAAAATACCATATGAATGTGTTTCTGTGACAGCTAATAGAACCGACAGGATTTTTATGATGACTGTGTATGAGGGAATGTGTCCTTGCCATGTGGGTGGCTTACTTACCGTAGGGAGAAAGGAGAGATTGTATTGAGAATTTGTCCCATAATAAAGGATGGAGAAGAACTACTTTGAATAAAATAAGAGGCACTTTCAAACTTTCACAGAAAGCTTGAACCAACCTTGAATGAAACTGTTTTGAAATCATAGAAATATAGGGCTGGAAGAGCACAGAAAGAGTCATCTAAACCCTCCCCCCATGCTGAGGCAGAATTAAGTATACCTAGACTACTTAGGATTACAAGTCAAAATGATCTGGACAAACTGGAGAAATGGTCTGAAGTAAATAGGATGAAATTCAATAAGGACAAATGCAAAGTACTCCACTAAGGAAGGAACAATCAATTTCACTCATACAAAATGGGAAATGACTGCCTAGGAAGGAGTGCTGCGGAAAAGGATCTGGGGATCATAGTGGACCACAAGCTAAATATGAATCAACACTGTTGCAAAAAATGCAACCATGATTCTGGGATGTATTAGCAGGAGTGTTGTAAGCAATACACAAGAGATAATTCTTCCACTCTACTCCACGCTGATAAGGCCTCAGATGGAGTATTGTGTCCAATTCTGAGCATCACATTTCAGGAAAGATGTGGACAAATTGGAGAAAGTCCAGAGGAGAGCAACACAAATAATTAAAGGTCTTGAAAACATGACCTATGAGGAAAGATTTAAAAAATTGGTTTTGTTTAGTCTGGAGAAGAGAAGACTGAGGGGGGACATAACAGTTTTCAAGTACATAAAAGGTTGTTACAAAGAGAAGGAGGGAGAAAAATTGTTCTTGTTAACCTCTGAGGATAAGATAAGAAGCAATGGGCTTAAATTGCAGCAAGGGCAGTTTGGGTTGGACATTTGGAAAATCTTCCTAACTGTCAGGGCGGTTAAGCACTGGAATAAATTGCCCAGGGAGGTTGTAGACTCTCCATTGTTGGAGGTTTTTAAGAGCAGGTTAGACAATCACCTGTCACGGATGGTCTAGATCAGGGGTCGGCAACCTTTCAGAAGTGGTGTGCCAAGTCTTCATTTATTCACTCTAATTTAAGGTTTCGCATGCCAGTAATACATTTTAACATTTTTAAAAGGCCTCTTTCTATAAGTCTATAATATATAACTAATCTATTGTTGTATGTAAAGTAAATAAGGTTTTTAAAATGCGTAAGAAGCTTCATTTAAAATTAAATTAAAATGCAGAGCCCCCCGGACTGGTGGCCAGGACCTGGGCAGTGTGAATGCCACTGAAAATCAGCTCGCATGCCGCCTTTGGCATGCGTGCCATAGGTTGCTTACCCCTGGTCTAGATAACACTTCATCCTGCCATGAGTACAGGGAATTGGACTAGAAGACCTCTCTAGTCCCTTCCAATCCTATGTTTCTACGATTTTGTGATTTTAGACCACCAATGCTCACAAATGGCCCAAGCAACAGCTACATTTAGTCTCAGCAACAGTCTCAGCCAAAAAAAGAAAAAGTTAACTTCTAAAAAATTAAAAATAACCCTTTATTTTCCAACTTGTGGCTTAGAATAGGAGAGAAAGTGTTGAAAACCCCACCAGAAAGGCCATCCGTATGGTACTTCCAGACATAGGTTGATATGCTCCTTGGGGCAGGGCCCTCGATATTCTGTAAGTCATTTCTCAGTGATCAACAAATAATACCACAGGATCTCACAAGAAAACTTCTAGCCACCATTTTTAGATCTTAGAGGCCAGGATAAGCAACCAGACACAGAGCTGGTGAATAAAATTTTCACACCCAAATCATCCCTTTTTCCTGACAAAATTCAAAATTTCAATAAAAAAAATTCACTGAATTTTCAAAATTTGTTCACCAGCTCTATAACATGTCAAAAACCAAATGAAATTTTCAGACATTCATCCTAATTTGATCTGCTGGTGAAAATGCTGAAATGTTTCTGACCAGGCCTATCCAGCCCTTTGCCTAATTTTTTTTCCAAACTTGAACATCTCAATCCTTTGCATATCACCTCTTGGCTCCCGAGCCACTTTTGGGTGCTCACCACACCAACCCCTCTTGAGTTTCGCCCGTCACTTATATAAGACTGCCTTGCTGTTCTTCATTGATCACTGCAGCTATCCTGTCCAATTGTCTTTAAAATGCTTGGCATCAGATTGTGGCTGGCTCATTTGCAGGTGCATGGGTGGTGGGGGGAATGCAAGGAGAATGTCTGCCAGGGAGAATGGAAGGAGGAGGTGGGGAGAGAGTTGGGTGATGGGCCTCCCCCTTCAGCTCTGTCAGCAGAGCTTGGCTGGGCAGAGTTGAGAACGGGCCGCTTTGGTCCCGAGGTGCTGTAGCGGCTACACTGCTGTGCCCAGGATAGGAGTCTCCAAGAAGAATTCCCACCGAGTCAGGCAGACTGCAGACTCTGTGCTACCCTGCCCCTCCATGGCACATAAAAGCTTCAAGGGCACAATCTAGCCCTTATGTGAAGTGCTGCTGAAGGATAACATGCTGGTAGTAGTCAACATTTCATTGAGGAGTAACCAGCGGTGCGTAGTCACGGTGATGAGTGACGGAAAACATCCAACAATCTGCTGCTGCTGGCTTTAGGTTGCCTCCTATAGAAGGATTGCAAATGAAGCCTACAATCTGGACTGCAAAGGCTTGTGAGATGCACTGGCTCCATTCTTACAGTGAAGCTCAATTTGAGTTAAAAAGCAGACTTTGAACAGATTTTTTTGTTTGTTTTAAATTAGCCTTAAAGAAACCCCCTCCATACATAGCTTGACTCTAATCCTGTGTTTATTTCCTTGATCAGGCCCCCAGGACAGGGCTGCCGAGAAGATTCAGGGGGCCTGGGGCAAAGCAATTTTGGGGGCCCCTTTCATAAAAAAAAGTTGCAATACTATAGAATACTATATTCTCGTGGGGGCCCCTGTGGGGCCCAGGGCCTGGGGCAAATTGCCCCACTTGCCCCCCACTCTGGGCGGCCCTGCCCCAGGATACAGGCCTGGCTTCCCCAAAGCCAAAACTTACTCAGCTGTTGCAGTATTCTACATCACTAAAGGTGCAGAGAACAAGGGTGACCAGATGTCCTGATTTTATAGGAACAGTCCCAATTTTTGGGTCTTTTTCTTATATAGGCTCCTATTACATCCCCCACTCCTGTCCCGATTTTTCACATTTGCTGTCTGGTCACCCTACAGAGAATGTCTGCATACATTCAGACTGGAAGGAGAAAACGTTAGACCTTTATTTTCCTCTGCTTTAGTCTAGCTAGAATGTGAAGATTAGTGATAAAAATTAAGGGAAAAGCGTTTTTAAAAAAGTAGTGAAATAATTAAATATCCATCTGGGGCCAGATTCTGATCTGTTACAGCCATATAAATCCAGAGTGACTCCAGCCAACTAAATGGAGTATAAGAATGAAGTCTTTACTCAAACTCTAATGGCGAACATCGGGGGGAAGTTAGAATTTTTTTCAGGTCAATTTTGACAAGACCAAAGTTTAGTCTGAAATGTGTGTTTAAAAAACCCCTCCAAAATCTACCGGAAAAGTTAGGTATTTCAAAAATATTTTTAAACATTTTAAAGGGAAGAAAGAGGCTTATAATTAATGTCCCTCTCCATCTACTGTTTTTTCTTCCACTTTAAAAACATCTGGACTTTAGTGTTGACAGATAAACTCCTTAATCTCTTTGCTTGTGTTTAAAAAAAAAAAAAAAAAGGACTCAAAGTCGTATTTTTCACCTCTGGTCTAGTGGCATCTTAGAAAGAAGCTAAATGAGGGCAAAACATTTGCAAAGGAACCGGTGCAAAGTCTTTACTACTGGAGCAACACCTGAATAATCTGAGGATGAATGCCTGAGGATCAACACCCTTTTAAGTCACCTATATCTGTCTTGGCAACTGGCATTGGGTAAAATCCATTCCATCCACAGCGACAGGGTTCTATGCAGGTTGGAGTGCAGAGGGGTTGGGAAGGTAAAATTCACTTCACAAAGTAGGACCAGCAATGGAGCGGCTAGACTGAAGTAACAGCCACAGCCTCTGCGCCAGATGTGCAAGGGGTTTAGACCACTGGATTCTTGAATAGCTGGCTTGCCCCCATCCGTTTTCAGCACTGGCCTTATAACACAGAAGGACTACTCCCCTCGTGTTCCCTCTATGGGACTTAAGCGATACGGAGGGCCCTGAGCTGACCCTCAGTGCCATGGGTGAATTTAATCTATTGTTGATAAATCCAACACTGTTCCATACTCATCAGAACCACTCCTGTGATCATTGGGGTTTGAAGAGTGTACATGAGAGCCTGCCCATTTAAATGAGATTTTTTTTTTAAGGGCTTGTGAATAAAAAGCTTAGATGAACATGAAGCCAATGGCATCTGAGGCTTTTTTAGAAGACTGAATTATGAAATCCGGCATAATTGCATTTGGATCTGTGAAATCCACAATTGCTTGGGGGTTTTTAGCCTGTGTTCTAAAATGTTTCTAACATGAAAAACTGCTATTATGGAGAGCTCAGATTTGTTTTAAGATGGATTTTGTTTGGCTAAGCTGCTTTGTGGTTGTAACCAACTGCAAAATAGCGGATGAGATGGTGTTGCTCATTGTAAATCTGCCCATTCAAATGACTGGACAGAGCTAGGTAAGGCCTGGATTCTGCAAGCTGCTCTGTGCAAGCAGTTCCCCTGTACCCAGGCAGAACCCAAAAGAAGTTGGTGCAGTTTGAGGAACTAGGGCCTAAGGTAGCCAGTGTTGCCAGCTCATCATTTCTGATGCTTTTCTTAAAGCACCAGTTCCTGGAGTCAGGTGAAAAGTTTCTAACCATCATAGTTGCAGAGAATAGCCATCAAATATGAACCCTAAGGGCTACAGCACCAGAAGGCAAGAACCCCAAATTTATGATTTTTTATATCTTATGATTTTGGACGGCAGGAACTTCTGATTTTTGAGTGCTTGGGGTTGGAATATGGGAGAGCGAGTTAAATAAGGAATGGGAATAGGAAAGGGACTATGCCTGGGGTAAGTAGAGAAAAATTAAGGTTGTCACACCACATCTCAGTTTTCACTGATCTATTCCACAGCCCATAAACAAATAATTGTAACATTTGTTAGTTCAGACAGGACCACCCGGGGGGGGGGGGGGGGCAAGTGGGTCAATTTGTATTATGAATATAGTATTCTATAGTATTGCAACTTTTTTTTATGGAAGGGGCCCCCGAAACTCCTTTGCCCCAGCCCCCCTGAATCCCCTGAGTTCAGATGATGTGTCAGGAAGAGGTGGTGACTAGAACTGAGTGAACTGGAAAAGTTCTATTACTTCAAATTCAGCAATGCATGGTGATTGGACCCTGTTTAAGGTCCTTTCATGGTTGCTTTCTGTGAATATTTGCGTGGCAGCATTTTACTAACTCGGGTGCTTGAGAGAGTCACTGGAAGTGTTCAGTTGTCCTATTCACATTTCACACTGTTAGCTAAGTGTATCATCCAATCAGGGAGGTGAGTCACTACCCCCATCATTTAAGTAACTTAACCATGAGAGCGCGAATTTTGAATCGTGTCACCAATTTTTTGAACTATTCATGGGGAAAAATATTCTCAGTCTTATGTGAATAATTGTGTGGATTAAGAACTGGTTAACTGACAGATCGTAAAAAGGAAGTGTCAATGGGGAATCGGCACTGTGACTCAAGAACCCCTCAGTGCCAACTGGTGCAAGTGGGTAACAAGAATATCCTGATCTGGTCTGTATGTTCTAGGTCACCAAAGAGGTCTCTCATAAAAGCGTATGTCATTCTGATCCTCATAAACACTTGAAGATGTATGGATGGATGATACTTAAGGAGTTGTGTATCTGTACTGAAAATGTGGTCTTGAAAGTCTGTCACCAACCAAAGAGAAAAACCAATTTTCTCCCAGACAGGAGGTAAGATGTGTATCTCCCGGTGAAAATGCGAATTAAACATTGTAACCCAACACAGTGTAAGCCCCATTTACATAGGAGGACACAGGACAAAAGAAACCATGGGGGTTAGACCGGCTATGTGCAAAGACAATGGACGTTGGGGGGATATATCTAGGAGGCAAAGAAGGCACCTCCTTTTCCTGCACCTAGGAAATAACTGGGCAATGCAATTACATTCATGAAAACAGGATCACAACCAGGCACTGAAACACTGCAGAAGACATTGGGGTGAGAGAAACTTCTTTAGACAGAAGGTTAGCCTGTTAACTTCAGTCTCAGGAAAGCGTGTTATACTTGTCTTTTATATGTAACCTGTTGTTTCTTTTATCCCTACTCACTATCTCTTAAATCTTGATATTTGATAGTAAACTTGTGATTGCTTTCACTATAATTCTCTCTCAGTGCTGTGGTATTAGTGCTGATCCTGAGTTGAACCAAGCAAGCTGGTGTGTATATTTTCCCCTTGGGGACAGCAGACCTGGGAACTCTAAGTCTTCAGTGGAGCAAGGGCTGGACACTACAGGGGAACACTTTGAAGGGGCTCAGGGACTGGGGTGCCCCTATTGTTAACCTGCAAGGCAAAGTTAGGGCTGGCATAGCCCAGAGGAGATGGTTTGGGTGGCTGATAGACTGGTGGTGTCAGGGGACTGATATCCAGCTAAGCACAAGAAAGTGTCACTCTCGTTGGAGGCAGGAGGTAACAAGTTGACTCTCAGTCCTGGGTAAACTGAGAACCATCATAATCACTGAGGTGTGTTCCTATTACAGTCCCATAGGGATCGGTTCCAAGCCTGATACTATTCAATATATTGATCAATGATGTGGAAGTCCATATAGAATCAGTACTGAAAGCATTTTGCAGATGACATAAATTTGGTGGGGTGGTAAATAACGAGGGGGACAGGGGAGTCGGAGCGCTCTGGATCTCTTGGTAAGCTGGGCCCATTCAAGCAAAATGTATGTTAATACAGCCAAATGCAAGGTTATACATCTTGGAACAAGGCATGCAGGCCATACCTACAGAATGGAGGACTGTATTCTGGCAGGCAGTCACTCTGAAAAGGATTTAGGGGTCACGGTGGAGAGGCAATTCAACATGCGCTCCCAGTGCAAAGTGGTGGCGAAACAGGCTAATGCAATCTGTGGATGTATAAGCAGGGGGGTAATGAGTGGGAGTAGGGAGGTGATTTTATCTCTGTGTATAGCATCAGTGAGACTGATTCCGATTGAATCCATTATGGAGTTTAGCTCTGGCAAGGGCTCTCCTGCCATGGATCAGCCACAACGTAGACAGCTAGATTCTGATCTCATTAAACCCAGAGGAACCCCAATGAAGTTACTATAGATTTATCCTGGTGTGAATGAGATCAGAATCTGGCCCAGAATCTCTGGGGATGGCAAAATAAGTGTATGGCACTGCATGCAAACTCTGGCCTGTCCGTTGTACTTTCCATCCACGGCTCCTTTTACGCAGCAGTGGAGCCGTTTTTGGATTGCACTAGCAATGAAAAAATAACCGTCGTTTTCAAAACAGAAGAAGTGCAAGGAACAGGGGCTCTCACATACTTGCAGAGAGCTGCTGGCAGCCAGTGGTCTTTCTGCACTTGTAATGACAAATAATATTAATCTTTGTGATTTTCCTTGGCACTCGAGCTTGTGTTTTTACACTTTTTTTGTTGTTGTTATTCCTCTCAGAATAGGGAACAGTTTGTAATCGCTCCTTCAGTTTTTCACCAGTCTCGGGTCCAAAAACAAGGCCGAAGCCAAGGATTAAACAATTTCTTTCACATGGCAGCAAAAACCACACCATTCACCGCATCTTCCAGATCATAAAACTATTTGCCTACCTACTTCAAAGTGTGACAGAAAGTAACCCTTTGCTTTTGGGAAAGTGACCTGTGGCTAGAACAGCCAGTGATCACCACATTCAGAATGATGCTGTCCTTGGTTCTTCATCTCAGTATCTGTTTCTCATATGTTGCCTCTCTTGTTTACTTATTTCCAGGCTAATTTTGCTCACCATTGTTTTTTGCTAAGTACCCTCACAATCAAGTGTCAAACTGGGGGGAAACCACCCCCCACGTACTCACCTCTAGAGCCCTGCAAATCTGGGGATATCTGTGGACCATGTTTACGGATCACGTATGGATGCAGATCCAAATTTTGTACCTAGAGCTCTGCAAACCGGTGGATATCTGCTTTATATCCACGGACTGTGTTTGCGGATCGCGTACCGGATGCAGATACAAATTTTGTATCTGTCTAGGGCTCTGCTCACCTCCCAAGTTCTGCTCCAAAAGCAAGCTCCACCCCTTGACATCATAATGGGATGGCACTCAATGTAGATAGTAAAGCTTTTCACAGTGTGATTGTCGCTCTTGCATGCTTTGATCAGCAGTGAAATAGTTAACAGGGTTGACCTCTAAATTGTGATAATTAGGCGTTGGATTTAACACCCCATTGAAATGAATGGGCTGGCTCACACCTCTCAGAGCTATTATTCCAGGCTTGTCTGTAGACTCAGCATGGGTTCTGCTTGGGTCAACCATATAGTTTTATTTGGAATAATAATTTAGATTGAGGTGCACAAGATGGCTTCCCCATAGAACAGTACCAGTTCAGCTAGTTGCCTTGAAGCAGCCTAATTTGACCTCTGTTCACCATGGAGTGGAAGTTATTCCCAAACCCTGTTTCATGAACTCCATAGGAGGTTAGAGCATGCAGAGTTAAATGAGCAGTGAATGGTACACTGAGAACCAGCACAGAGACTCACTATTAACCTATGGCAGGAAATCTAGAATGAGTCAGCTCACGTATCAATGCTGGCATTTGGGAATGACTTATAGATGACTACTTATGCTCACTGGAGATCCCATAATGCCTCTCACAAAATTAGGAGCATCTGAATCAAATACCATAGTGGATATTTTAATTTCTAAAAATGCACCCAACGCTTGCCTTCACGCAATGCACAGTCAACCTGTGGAACTCATTGCCATGGGATGTTATGAAGGTCAAAAGTATAACTGAGTTCAAAAGAGAATTAGATAAGTTCATGGCATCTAAGACCATTAATGGCTATTAGCCAAGATGGTCAGGGATGCAACCCCATGCTCTGTGTGTCCCTAAACCTCCAACTGCCAGAAGCTGGGACTGGCTGACAGGGGATGGATGTCTCAAAATTGCCCTGTTCTGCTCATTCCCTCTGAAGCATCTGACACTGGCCACTGTCAGAAGACAGGATACTGGGTTCGATGGACCATTGGTCTCACCCAGTATGGCCGTTCTTATGTTTCTGGGTGCATGTAAACAATTTTCTTTTAAAAAGTATGAAATTAGTTTACAAATGTCAATTAATATGCTCAAAAAATATACCCAAAGCCATAAATCTGGCTAACCATCACCCTCTTAGGCAAAAGCCTCAGTGAACTTTGGCCTTTACCCTATATCATGAACGTCAACAATATTAGGCTGTAACAAAAGAAGCAAATGCCAGCGTGGCAAAGCCCTTCACTGAAAATGTCCTGGCTATAGTCCCCAGATGTTCAGACCTAGGAACTATTTAGCGAGATCATCAGCTGATCTCAACTGCCATGGGGGCACACAGGGAGAAAGGAGAATTCCCATGTAGCCAGGACCCGAACCTTTACAGTCTCAACATCATGAATTGAAACCAACAGGGAGCAGTGCTGTAATATGCACCTAGTGGCCTGCACTGCTTATCAAGTAGATGGCTATTGCTTGTAACAATCCAATTGGGAGGTCACAAAGTGGCATGCAGGGCAGATCCTCAGCTGCTGTACGTCATCATGGATCCAGTGACTTGATAACCGCCGTTCCAACCGAGAGAAACTGTTGCAATACTTGCACTAACCGTAAATGAAATAAAGGCACTTCTGGCTATTTTAGAGGTAGGAATTACTGAAAAGCACGCAAAATCCCCCCACTCCCACCCCAGAGCCAAGAGGTCTGGATAAAGTTCAAATTAACATCCCACGATTTGGGAGGTTTGCCAAAATGACCAGGCATTTGGAGGTTCCTAGTTACAATCATTCCCTGCGTGGCTGTACTGAGTGGGAAGCATCTAAATTAGAAATAAATTATTGCCAGTAAAAACCCACACACACTGCAGAGCTTGCATGGGAAATGACACTCCCTTATAGTGCTCCCTTGCTATGCTAAACCCCATTCTGCTGGCCATTCATTTCCTCCTCCCTGACTAATATGAGATATATATGGCCAAGGGAAGAAATAAGCCATGAGCACAGGCAGCATATATATATATATATATATATATATATATATATATATATATATATATATATATATATATATATATATATATAATTAGACTTTTGCAAAGGTTTTCAGATTTCCCCTCCAAGCTACAGACTACTTGAATCAGTGACCACAAACATTTGGCCCTTTCCCACCAACCATAGTCTCTTCTTGATCTTGTCTTTGTCTCTGCAGATTAATATTGTCACTATTAAAAAGGTCAGTATCCAAATACTACATCCCAAATTGTGGGCTTTTGGGCAGCCCGGCAACCAGTGATTAATGACAAGTCTTTCTCTTTAGCATTGCTTTGAATAGAACCAACGTAATCCCACCCCATGTGGACGGGGCTAATGCTTTTGATTCCTGTTTTGCGACAGCTCAACGGTCACAACTCGGCTTTACACACGACTCCATTGAAAGAGAAAATTAAACCAGGGCCTTTCCCCTCCCCAGCCCATGTGTTTCTCTAATCAATGTTATTTCAAAACTTCATTGAGAGCGTTGGCCAAAAGAAGCCTGCTCTTGTGTCACATGACCGGTTGAGTGCAGTGGTTTACTTAAGCCAGGTTTTGCTTTTGTAAACTTTTTAAGGGTATCAGATGAAACGGGAAACATGAACCAAACATTTTTCGGAAATGTTTTCACTCAGAACACACTGGATGTGTAATGACCTGATTCAATAGAGAAACATGTATTCTTTATCCTCCGACAAGCACCTGTATAAGACAAAGTTCAATTGGATAGATATGTACTTACTCATCTTGCTGGCTCATATTGTTTCAATTACTTCATCACTATAAGCCAGATTGAAAAACCTCGCCAAGGAAAAGAACAGGAAAGCAATCTATATTTCTGTGGTTTAAGAAGTAGAGCAAACCCAGAACATATGAAATATTCCCATACATGAAATGGTTCAGAAAAGACAAATTTGGAATACTGTAAGGTGTGAATTTCCAAATTTAAACCCTAGTTATCTATGAGCCATAAGGAAAACAGAATCTCTGGACTTCAAGTTAATGTGAACATCTTAATGGCTGATTAAAAAATATTTTTTTGTTTTAGAATTTTTTTTTATCCAGATCCCCATGTTTCCAACTCTCATAACTTTTGTCACGACTATTGTGATTTTTGGTGGTTTTCTTAAAGCCCCAGCGCCTGGAATTATGTGGCTACATGGGAATCTCAGTTTTCATTATTTAAAAAAAAAGTTTCTAGCCTTCATGGTTTGTGGAGAAAAGCTGGAAAAACGTAAACTCTAAGGGATCAAAACCAGGAGACCAATAATCTCATGATTTGAAGGGGCCAGACTCATTACCTTTTTTTGAATATTTTTATTAAGGCAAAGTTACAATAAAATATTAACATACTACATTGTACATTACTTATTAGTTATTCAGGATCAGGTTAATATTCAAAGAACCTGGCTAGAGAATCTGGTTGGCTGGGTGAACTTTCTCCACTGAAAAGGGTGATCAAATTTCTAAATACCTAGCCTCTTTTTGGCACTGGTTGTGTACATATTTGATGTGAATGCTTTTCCATTACAAGACAGTCCATATTTTACTATACCACAATTCCATAGGAGAAGGCAAATTTTTCAAATTATGCGCAATACAAAGTCTTGCTGCTAACAATAAAAAAAGCAATTAATTTGTCATTCTGTTTAAAATGTCCATTTTTTTATTGGAGCATTAAGTAAGCAGGTCAGAGGATCTCTAGGAAGCTGGTATTCTGTCATAAGATGAATCTCTTTAATAATTTCCTCCCCAAACCATCTAATTCCTAGACACAACCATCACATGTGCAAATATATTCCCCTTTCCTCACAGCCTCTCCAACAGACCACCTCCCTAGTAGTAAAAATATGATGGATCTTAATGAGTCAAATGCCATTTATACAGTAATTTTGTAACAGTTTTGTTGAGCAACATGTATATCCTCTTTCCCATATAGAGACCAACTCATGCTGATCAATTTGTCCAAATACCTCCCTAATCTTTTCATCTGGGTTGTTTTCTTATCAACATCTTTTTCAATCAAATTTGTATATATCTTAGAAATTAAATCTTTTCTCGCTTGCTCCTGGGTCAGTGCCTCAAATGTGGCTATAAGTCTAGCTAGAGCCATCTTGTATCCAGATTTCACAATCAAATGTTTGACTTGTAAATACTGAAAATATGGGATCTTTATTATTACATATCTCTTGGTATGATTTCAAATCAGGACCCAGGAACAGCTGTCCAAACTGAGTAATCTCAGCTCTTACCCACAACAAATAGTCACTTGGATATTTCCTAGGGATGAATTCCTGATTATTAATGACAGTAGCTGAGGGAGAGGGCCTCTGTGACAGGAATCAAAACAATTTGTCCAAAGCTGCTAAAGTGGTCTAGATGAATGGATACAGACTAACACGGCTGCTACTCTGAAACCTGTCTAGATGAATGGGTGATTTTTTATTTTATTTTTGGTGACCTAAATTTCTTTTTAACCCAACAACTCCTATAAATAGCTATATTTGGGCTCCCGTCTTGTTCAAGTTTTACCCAGTGTCTGATGGTCGATTGTAAACCCACTGATCACATCTTTTAATTGCAATGAATATCAATAATAAGCCAAATTAGAGAAAGCTAATCCACCCCACTTTGTAGGCTTCAACAGAACTTTAGAACTCACCTTTTGTCTTTTAGGTTTCCATTTGGGTTGCCAACCTTCCAGGATTGTCCTTGAGTCTCTGGGAATTAAAGATTAATCTTTAATTAAAGATTATGTCATGTGATGAAGCCTCCAGGAATATGTCCAACCAAAATTGGCAACCCCCGTTTCCATATGAATTTTAGTAGCACAGCCCGCCATGCTTTTAATGTTATGTCAGGGATGCACTGAAACAAAAATAGTATCTTTGGGTGACATTCATCTCTACCAAGGTTGCCCTACCTAGCCAAGAAATTTCATATTTGTTCCATTCCTCTTTTTTCCACAGTAGAGGGTAATTAGCCTTAAAAAGATTTTTGTTTCTTCACAATATTTATTCCTAAATATTTTAAAGATTCCTTTACTTACTTAAATTTATATAGGTGACAGCAGTTTGTTTTGACCTTTCCAGGAATATTAATTCCTAAAATTTCAGATTTATTGTAGTTTATTTTGAAGCCTGATACCTGCTCAAATACCAAAGTCAATTGTTCTATAATTTTTAACGAGGCGTCTGGCTCCTGCAAATATAACAAGGCATCGTCAGCATACAAAACTATTTTGTGTTCTAATCCAGAAGATATTTTGATGCCTTTTACAGTAGGGCTTTTTCTCACATTTATTGCAAATGGGGTTGTTGCCTGATTTTTTAGGGGTTAATATTATTATATAGGTTCGCCAATTGATTTGACCAGGAGATAATAAGATTCTTGTCGTGGAATCAGGCTAAACAGAATTAAATATAGTGAGATCAATCTCTGGTAAGGACCCTTGGGGTGTATGGCAACAACACTCTCACAGTGAGGACAAAACACAGCCTTGGAAACTTTTATTAAAATAAGTGAAGAAGCTACAAGACCTCCAAACCGCAGAATGAAAAGGGAATAATATGGTATTGGAGGGACCTATGGTATTCTTTACAGAAGCTCCTAGATTAGCATACTCACACCCTTCCTTGAGACCTGGTGGTAAGAGACAAAGGGCCAGCCTCACCTCTGGCATGCCAAATGAGTCCAATGGTCCAGGGTCCTCAATGCCTGAGATTGATAGTGAATAATAGAGCTGAAGGGTCAAATGTTGAGTAGCTAGGTTAACAATAGAGAGCAAAGTAACTCAAAAGCTAAAGAAGAAGAAGAAGAAAAGCTCCCTCAACATGGTGGTTTGCCCTCTTATAGTGCCTGAGGACTATCCTGACTATTCATGCTAATGCCCAACCTTCCATGTCCAAATCTAGCTTCCTCACCCACATAATATTGGGGTGCACTTATTCTATTGGCTAGCATAGCCATACATATTAATACCAATTAGCTCATTCTCAAACCCACCACTTCTTGCCCGAACTGATTTACAGTTGTTATTTCCACATTCCTGAGGTCTCTGTCAAGTTCCAACTTTCTTAGGTAAACATGTCTAGTTCCTCAAAATCTAAAAGGGTGATGGTTAGGCCATGTATCTATGCCAAAGGTCACAAGCCTACTTAACAATACCTCTGCTAACTTGATTAAGCTAATCACACAGGACAGGATACAGGCCTGTAGGTTCCTTGCATTACAGCCAAACATAATAAAGTAATCCAATACAAAATACAAGCAAAATCTAATAAACCAGACAAGCAAACCAGTAAATAACGGCAGGATAATTATAAAGCAGGCCAGCAGGCTAGCCCTATGAGCTACATGTGATAAGGGGCAACCCTGTCTCGTATCCCTAGTCAAATTAAAAGAAGGGGATTGATGACCATTAACCAAAGCAGACTCTTGAGGATGAGTATACAGGGCCAATATGCAAGTAGAAAACTGATTTCCAAATCCATAGGTGCCAACTTCCTCTTTACCCAGGGGGGTGCTCGACCCCCCCTGCCCCAGGCCCCGCCCCCACTCCATCTCTTCCCCCAAGCTCCCACCCCACCTCTTCCTACCCTCACTCCGCCCCCGCCCCACCCCACCTCTTCCCCCAAAGCCACACCCCACCTCTTCCCTGCCTCTTTCAGCCCCCTCCCCTGAGCACATCCCATCCCCGCTCCTCCCCCTCCTTCCCAGCGCCTCCTGCATGCCGTGGGACAGCTGATCCATTGGGGGTGGGAGGCGCTGGGAAGGAGGAGGAGAAGTTGATCAGCAGGGCTACTGGCGGGGGTGTGTGTGTGTAAGGCACTGGGGGTGTGGGGGGGAAGCTTGGATGCCAGTGGGTGCTAAACACCCGCTAATTTTTTTTCATGGGTGCTCCAGCCCTGGAGCAGGCACCTATCTGTCTGAGATACTCCCACTGTAGTCGGTTGAAGGCTTTCTCTGTTTCCCAAGAAAGCAGCACACAGGACAGAATCTCTAGAATTAACATTATAGATGAAATTCAGAGTTTTTCTGATCCTATCAGATCGATACCTGCTAGCAACGAACCCAGACTGATCAGAGTGAACATATTTGGGCAAGATGACACTCAGTTTGCTAACACCTTGGCATACATTTTAGCATCCACATTAATTAAAGAAAGAGTTCTGTGTTCTGCACAGGTAGTAAGATCTTTTCCTTCTTTAGGAATGACGACAATTTTTGCCTCGTTTATGAATGCGGAATCTTGTTCCTCTGCAATATACCAGTAAACAATTCATTTAAAATAGGGACCAACACTTGCGTTAGAGCTCCCCAGAAAACCCATCAGGACCTGGAACTTTATTGGATTTGAAATTCCCAATTACAACTTCAACTTCCTCTACAGCAATTTCCCAGTTAAGAGCTGCCACATCCTCCTCCGAGTACTGAGGTAGCTATACGTTCAGAATGTGAATGTTTTGAAATACACAACATATGGAAAAAAGTTAGCAAAACTTTCGGAGAACTGACTGATTTATCCTGTTACTTTTTTAATTTTCTAGCTAAAAGTCTCTCAGCTTTATTGCCCTTTTACATAATATTGTTGTTTAATATATCTAAGTGTTTGCCCAGCCTGACCTGTTTATAACAGATTCATCTTCCCTAATTATTTCCTTATACCCTTTTAGATCCTGTAGATTTAGGTCTACTTGCCAAAAAAGTTATTTAACTGCACTCTCTTGTTCAAGAGCTCTTATATTTTTGAGGTCTGACTTATTTATGAGGACCCCCCTCATTACCACCCTTCCAACACTTTTCCCTTCATAGGCGGTGGGTATAAGAGGCCAGGGGGGGCTAAGCCTTTGGAGTGCGCTGCCACTGAAAGGGTGGGTGCTCTGCCCTGAGGCCCTGCTCCCATTCGTCTTCTTCCCTGAGGCTCCGCCTCCTCCCATCCCGCTCTGCCCACATAGGAGTCTTGCGGGAGGGGGTGAAGAGGCGCGTGCGGCGGGCGGAAGGGGCCGGGGGAGGAAGCAAAGAGGCACACGTGGGAGGGGGTGAAGAGGCATGCGCGATGGGCCGGGGTTGGAGCATGGGCAGGGTTTCGGGGGAGGAGGCTGGGAGCAGGGGTGGGCCTCGGGGCGGGGGCACAATACAGGCGAATGCAGCCCCCCCAAATGAGAGTCACGTGCTGCCCATGGATCCCTTCCTTTTTTCTTCTATATATTTCTGAAAATTTCCATCCAGCTATTGAATTCTAAGTGGGTCATACAACACAGCTCTATTCAAATGTGTGACCCTTTGGTTTTCCACCGAGTGCTAGTCTTTCAATCTAATATATGCAGGGCATGATCAGACCAAGTTATAACTTCGAGATTAGTTTTTTGTTGTTGACCAAATTAGCCAAGGTCCTAGAAGCAAAAATCAGGCCAATCCTTAAATAAGATCCATGAGTAGCAGAAAAATGTGTGTGGTCTCTTACATCCGGATTCATCTCCCACCAGACCCTCATTTTTAAAGTGATACAACAAATTTGCACTTGCTCCTTCAGAATATCCTCTGTGTACATTAGTTAAACCAAAGTGGGATTAAGCACCTTGCTAGAATCCCTTTTTAGAATAATATCCTGTTCCCTAAAACTTAAGTCCCTAAAAACTGATCAAAAAAAGAAGCTTGCCCTTGATTGGGAACATATAGAATTATAGAGTGGATCTACACTGGGAATTGACATCGGCAAAACTACATCTTTCAGGGGTGTGAGAAATACACTATGCTGACCTAACCCTGGTTTAAACAAATTTTGAACAGCTGGGGTTGGTATTACTGAGACAGTGAGAAGGAGTGGCCAGTTTAATATGAAGCTGTTTTGCACGTGTGTAGATGGTGGCAAGGAAAGAGGGCAAAGGGTTATTTTCTCAAAGAGAAAAGAAGGGATTAAAATATCCAGATGCAGGGAGATTTCTCTAAAGCAGTGGTTCTCAAACTTTTTTTTTCCGCGGACCACTTGAAAATTGCTGAGGGTCTCGGCGACCACTGAATGATCTTTCCAAATGTTGTTTGTACCGTTAGCTAACTATTGTAAAGTGCTTTGGATAAAAGCGCTATATAAAAAAACCCAATAATAATTAACATTTGTTTGTTCTACAAATAAAAGCACACAACTCATATTTTAATATCAGTAGTCTTACGTTCCTAATGCAATGGATGTGCCCTCTCTCCCCCACTGCAGCAGCCCCCGAGCTGGGGCTGGGAAGGAGGGGGGTCTCTCCCCTGCCACAGCAGCCCTGGAGCTGGGGAAAGTCACCTCTTTCTCTGGCCGCTGCAGTCCTTCACATCCCAAATTCCCACTGCCCCCTCCCATCTACCCGCTATTCCCCCCAAGGTCACCCTACATGTGCGTCTTCTCCAGGTCCAGGCACCTAATTAGTGTTGCCACGCCTGCGCGGCTCCACTCATTAAGGGGGTGGCCCTTCATTCCAGGGCTGCCCAGAGGATTCAGGGGGCCTGGGGCAAAGCGGGGGGAGCGGACATAAAAGAAGGCGCCACCCGCTGCGGCGCTTGTACTCACCGGGCGGCGCTCCGAGTCTTCGGCGGCGGGTCCTTCACTGGCTCCGGGTCTTCCGCGGCACTGAAGGACCCCTCGCTGCCGAAGTGCTGTCGAAGTCCCGGAGTGCTGCCGGGTGAGTAAAAATTAAAAAGGCGCCTCTAGCCAGGAAAGGGATTCTTGGCCAGGGCTCGCGGGGCCCCTGCGGAGCCCCGGGGCCTGGGGCAAATTGCCCCACTTGTCCCCCCCCCCCCCCCCGGGCAGCCCTGCTTCATTCTCTCATGTGCAGCTGCCCAGGTGTGCACCTTAGAGGGAACTATCTGCAGACCACCTGAATGGAGCTCGCGGAGCACAGTTTGAGAACCTCTGCTTTAAAACATCCTCAAAGCTACTCCACACAGGCAGACTTTCCTTGACTTCAGTGGGACTCAGCTTCATCTGAAGGCTCCACCCATGGGAAAAATCATGAAAGATAAGGGAGTGGCTACTTCTTCCAGGACATATTGGGGTAAGGTTAAGATCTGTATCAGGATTAAAAGCAAGGAATGATTTAGATCAGTGGTCCCCAATCTTTTTGTGGCCAGTAGCACATTCATGTTTTCAGAAGAGTGTGGCGGGCGCCAACAATTTTTCAAGGCTTATTTTGTATTTGTACATTAAATAATATGAAAAACATCATATTTAATATTACATAATATATGAATCCAGAGAGAAGCCGGAGAGAGGCCGGGAGGACAGAGAACACTGGCGCCCGCAGCCCCGGAGTACTCTGTCCCCAGCAGGCGCGGGGCCCCGGCTTAGTTCTGGAATAGCCTTTCAAGGGGAGTAGTGGGGGCAAAAGACATATCTGGCTTCAAGACTAAGCTTGATAAGTTTATGGAGGGGATGGTATAATGGGATAGCCTAATTTTGGCAATTAATTCGTCTTTGACTACTAGCGGTAAATATGCCCAATGGCTTATGATGGGATGTTAGATGGGGTGGGATCTGAGTTACTACAGAGAATTCTTTCCTGGGTGTCTGGCTGGTGAGTCTTGCCCATATGCTTAAGGTTTAGCTGATCGCCATATTTGGGGTTGGGAAGGAATTTTCCTCCAGGGCAGATTGGCAGAAACTCTGGGGGTTTTTCGCCTTCCTCTGCAGCGTGGGGCACGGGTCACTTGCTGGAAGATTCTCTGCACCTTGAAGTCTTTAAACCATGATTTGAGGACTTCAATGGCTCAGACACAGGTTTGTTACAGGAGTGTGTGTGTTAGATTCTGTGGCCTGCATTGTGCAGGAGGTCAGATTAGATGATCATAATGGTGCCTTCTGACCTTAAAATCTATGATTCTATGATTCTCTCCCCTGCTGGGCACTAGGCGGGCCCCGCGCCTGCCGGGAACAGAGAACACCAGCGCCTGCAGCCTGCAGCCCCGGAGTTCTCTGTCCCTGGCAGGCGCGGGGCCGCGGCTTCTCTCCCCTGCTGGGCAGTAGGCGGGCCCCGCGCCTGCCGGGAACAGAGAACACCGTGCCAGCAGCCCCGGAGTTCTCTGTCCCCGTCAGGCGCAGGGACGCGGCTTCTCTCTCCTGCTGGGCACTAGGCGGGCGCACATAAATGCCCCGGCAGGCACCATGGCGCCCCTGGGCACTGCGTTGGGGGCCACTGATTTAGATACAAAGAGTATGTGGGAAAGGTGAAATTATGTCCCTTTGGGTGAATTTCCACATACCACTGGGCTTGGCTTTGTACATCAATGACTCAAATATTTTGTTTGCACATTTCCTAACCACCACTGATGGGTCTGGTAATTTGGGGTTATTCCCATAAATTTGCTCAAAAGTATCATGAGCCCAGATGAATCTCACCCTGGAACCGATTGTTTGTCCTTGCTCAGAAGTCTCTCCCTTTCATTTGATATTTACATCATGTTTTGACAGCCTTTATTTTTTCCTCCTGTCTCTGACTGTTAAACAAACACCATCGAAATGGAAAAGTCCTGTGAGATCAGTTAGACCCACCTCCTGGCCAAGCAGGATTGTTCCTTACAGTGACTTGTCCAGCTTTCAGTAATGCAAGAGATGGGGCTTCCCAACAATGTGTGCAGTATTTTTCCTTCAATCAACCGTTAAAAAAGAACAACTCCTCTGTTTCCTTCTTGCCTGCAAAGCACCTCTCCTGAGGGATAAAGCAAGCCAGTTCACTGCTGGACTGCTCTGACTCCACATCTCCGGGTCCAGCCTTCACTTATCTCAGCATTCTGGTAAAAAAACCGAGACGGCCAGTTTTGAATCAAACAGTGATTCAAGAACACAGACATTGAGTAGCAGAGTCTTGTGTGGCACTTCTGAGAGGCACAATAAAGAAGGTGAAGGCCAATGTCAGAGTGAGCTTGAGGGGAAGGCAAAGATGGGTTCTGTTCTATTCTGATTCTTACATCACAGCCCTCTCCATCGTTTCTGAGCACCTTCCAGGATCAGGACATAAAATAAATCTAATATCTATTAATTATGGTTCCTCTTTTTTCCTTATATGCTTGGTGGAAACTGTATATGTAGACTGCCTCATTACCCTCCCTCTCCCTTTCTTTGCTTGTTTTCAGTCAGCTAAGCTGCTCTGGTGTTGTTCTTAAGGGGAGGTAAGATTGAAGAAGCGTGCCTTGCAGTTGAACTGGAGCATGGTGAGGTGGTGTATCTAATCTAATCTGTTCCTGTGCATCTAATCTATCTACCCACGTATACTACGTTCATCACTATAGCATTTGAGCCGATGGAAGAGAGTAAAAACCAAGAGGAATTCTGAGCAGATCTGCTTCTAATTCTGAGTGCGTCTTTGTGGTAAAGTCTGTGACAGGGGATGCTGGTAAATAGGTTATACCGAGCAGGAGAAAACCCCAAAACCAAAACATGGGAACAAGTCACATGTGAGTGATCATCATGTTCGCTAATCAGCAACTGGGCCCTCAAAGACCAGCAGCAATAGAGGCAGGGTGGCAGCTTTTTCAAGTGGATCAAGACAGACTGGTTAAATACCCTGTTAGGCAAAGTCACACTGGTCCTGATACAAATCCCACTGAAGTCAATGAATGGGAATCTTTGCATTGACTTCAATGGGTTTTGAAGGAGACCCATGGAGTTGTAAGCTCTTTGAGGCAGGAAACTCTCTCACTATGGGTTTGTATAGTTCCTAACCCAATAGGGGCCCAATCATGCTGTATCTTCTAAGCACTGTGATGGTATGAATAACAAAAGGCCAACTGAAGAGCGCGAGAGATCGATAAGGATGGTCCTGCTGAATTGCCTTTTAGAAGACACACAACAGGCTCCAGGAGGGCAGAAAAAACACAAACCCAGGGCCAGCAGGCTTGATTCTCATTCACACTAAGGCTCCTATACATCCCTCTGGCAGTGTAAAGGAGCCTGAAAGTGGGTATAAACAGGGGCGCTGGAACAATTTATATGGGGAGAGGGTGGTGCTGGGAGCCATTGAACCCAACTGTAAACCCTGTGTATAATGGAAATCACTTCAAGCCAGGGGGTGCGGCAACACCCCTAGTTCCAGCACCTATGGGTATAATTGTAATTTAAGGCTAATTTAATGCTCTTTTATATTGTCTGAATGCTGTAAAGGGGCCTTAATGTAAATGAGAATCAGGCCCATAGCAAGACAAAGCAGTCATTTGAGTCCTGGAAGTGCTGAAGTCATCTTCCCAGTTCTTCCACCCCTCCCAGTCCCTTCCCCATATTGACGGGGGCACCTGTAAAAGCAAAAATGGTGTGCAACACAGGAGACCCTGGCCGAAGTCTTCGCTCCATTGAAATCAATGGCAAAACTCCCATTGACATCACGGGGGCAGGGATTTTGCTCCCAAGTATCTAGACCAAGAATAACTGGCTTTCACGATCCTACCAATCACGAAAAGCACATAGACGTTGCAAAGCATCCAGCTGCACAAACTTGGCCCAAGAGCTTTGCACATCAGATGCCACATGAACGGATGCCAACGTGGCCTGTGGCTTCTTTCTGATCACCTCTTCCTCACGCTTTGGCAGCAGCAGATCCTTATTTCGGTGCAGGTGTATATGTGAGCCTGTGATTCATTTCTCAATACCCATCATCAGGAAAGGCTACAGGGTGCAGCTAGGGTGGCAAGATGGAAGAGTGGTTTCATGGTTTATTTGATTTAGAGGTACTCATGCTGCCCTGTTTGCTATAAAACAGACCCACAGCAGCCCCTTTCACGCCCTTTGTGCACTCTTTTTGTGCACCTGCTTCCCATATCAGCCACACACCTACAGTAGTTATCGAGTCAGCCCACTGCATTGCAGCCATTTTAATCCTCTCTACTGCACGGGGCAATTTTTCAACTTTGCTAGCTCTTCGCCTGGCAAGTTCTAAAGCAGGTATCAACGGGAAATACTCTGCTCTGTGCTTTCACAGCTTTGAAAAAGAACACATTGTGGTCAGCTTACTGTAGGAGTTTTGGAGCGTGGCTTTCCCCGAAGTCTCTGGAGCTTGTATGTGCTGGATCAGACAATGGTGCCAATCACTGGCGCTACCCACACACTACAGTGCTTTGTACTTTGTATAAACTTTCTTATCAGTGACTTCCTGCCTCATAAGCACGGTATGAAAAATTAGTCTTGGCATGAAAGATCTGTGGACGCTTTGTCTGTTCTGTATCAAGGTTAGAGCGCTCCTGACCCAACTTCTGCCTGCAGTTCATTGGAACTCTGTGTATATTATATGGTTTAAAGACTTCTGGAATGACGAAAAGCTGTACAAAGCTGTGATGAAATGTACAAAAGAGGCCGGTCGGATAGTACCCTTTATCCCAGACATTGGGATCTTGTTGCCAATTTCATCCACATTTTCCATCTGTATAAAATAGGCTCTCAGTCAGTAAGGACACTATCCTCAGCTGGTGTAACCTGGCACTGCTCCATTCATATCCATATATATATACTTAATGTTGCTATTTATCAGGTGCTTTTCTGAATTTTTTGCTGCATAAAATATGCAAAGACAAAAGAGAAAATAGTCACATTGTTAAGAAGGTCCTGGCCAAATTCATGCTGTAACCTGTGGGTAATTGTTACACCTCAGGCAGTGGTTCTGACACCCCCCCCCCCCATCACCTACATCAGCATTAATCAGGAGTAACTCCATTGAAGTCAATGGATCAAAGAGATTCTTTGAGTGTTGGGGTCTCACAAACAGTATAATATGCCACCTAGACTCCAGCTGTCTTCTGCTGTCTGCACTGCCTCATCTCTGTGTAAAACAATGGTGAGACGGATCAACATAATATGATCAAGTCACTGAGTCAGACCTCTTGTCGTATCCCAACCTTTAGGAACCCGCTGGCTGTTGGACCTAAACATACAAATGTTGACTGGGGGAAATCAGGTTCACTTATGGAAGGTTTAATTCGAGCTTTTTGAAAAATAGCCCATACTCAGTTGTTATAGTAAATTACTGAAATTCTGGTTTTAGACAGAAGTGACTCTATTTTAAAGAAATATTTTGGAATTCCATATTTATTCTCTCACTGGCAAACAAGCAGATCAAATTTCCTCAGTTCACTACTCATGGTGATTTCTGTGCATTTCTGATGGGGCAAATGCAGCCCAGACTCTAAACAATCTGTGTTTATTCTGTCTCGTATCCTCGATGAGGTGGAGCATTGGATTTCTAAACCTCTTCTATCAAACTTTCTCAAAGTATGGATTCAGATCCAGAGTTTGTGGCTTAGTTCTATTTCTCTGAATAAGCCCAGACTGGAACCCCCATCCACAGCCTGCTTAAGTTTTCAATCCAGATCTGAATCTGAGCCCATCTCTAATCATCGTCACCAGCAATGGAGACGGTGCAGTTAGAACTTTCCTGGGGATGTTGTCTAGAGGCAGGATGATGTGAGGTAAAAAGGAATGTGGCTTGCTTTCCCGTCCCTGGCGCTACTGAGCTAGCTGTAAGCAGAAAGGACTCAAAGATATATGGGAAACTGATATGTTCAGTAAGAAACTGGCATTTTCTTATAGTCACCTCTCTGACCATAACAGCAATCTAATCAAATATTTACTCTTTGGCAATCAACAACTTGCCTTTAGACCTGGGCTTTTCATGCTTATTGTCCCGAGGAAAGTAAAAAATGACTAGAAGTTGTGTTTGATTCAAAACTCCACATCCAAACCCCTGTGAACTTTGTGGAAGTTTGATAGGTGACCAGATAGCAAGTATGAAAAATTGGGATGGGGGTGGGGGTAATAGGTGCCTATATGAGGCAAAGCCCCAAATATTGGGACTGTCCATATAAAATCATGACATCTGGTCACCCTAAGTTTGGTCCCCATTTCAGAACTGACTTTTGTGTCCCATCTCTGAATGACACCAAACCAAACGTCATGATCAGAATATCTCTGAACTTTGCTGCTTCTTGACAAATGACATATAACAACAAGTTATCAACCAGTGAGTGGTTTGGTATTTTAAGTTACCTCTACAAATGAAAGTAACCAGCACCAACTGAGCAGGCTGCAAAGGGATTAATGGCTGTTTAGCAAATCAATCTCAGTCAGTGGTTGCAAAGGGATGTTTTTCTAACCTTCTACCATTTAGGACTGGAGTTCCACAAGGGTCACTGATGGGGCACTTGCCAGCCACAGTGTTTATCATCAATGATTTTTCAAAACAGTGTTAAAATCCTCTTCATCATGAAGATACAATGAAACTTTTGTTCCATCCAGCTGGCGGCATTAGTGGGAGAAGGCGTTACACATGTTCCCTCAGCGTATTTCCTACCGTAATCTTGTGTGGTCTTTGCTTATTTGTGTTGTCGCATTTTCAGTCACCTTTGATAGTTCTTTATGTATTTTTATTGTTCTTTATTAGTCAATAAAGTATCTGAATGCCAAAAAAGGTTCCCTTTAAACCTATGTAAAAGACCCTGGAAAGCAATGGAAATGAGGTACGGAGGAGTTGAAGGAATAATAACGTTGTGCTTCCCTACTTTTCTCTCTTCCGATGATCCTAAAGAGCTTTAAAAATGTCAAGGAAGCCTCACAGCACACAGGTGAGATAAGACACAGCCATGGCTTACGTGTACATATCTATATGGATTTACCAGGCTAAGTCATGTAATGGCTGGTGGCTGTCACCTCCAGATTGCTGACCAGGACTTTGGGACAATCCAAAAAGAGACTGCTGCCAGAGAATCCATCATGGATTTTACACTGAGCCTGATGCACAGTGGGAGACAGGACAAAGTCAATGGAGCTACACTTTTACACACCAGCAGTGAGGGGATGGTCCAAGTGTAAATCAGTGTGAGAGGAGAAGTCCCCAGAGTAAACTGGGATGGGCCCCTCCTGAGCCCAGAAGTCTGTCAGTCTCAGAACATTTCCTTTGGGCCACTGATGGAATAAATCACTCAGGGGAGCTCTGGCCACTGTTCCTGCCCCCCCCCCACCAATAATACTTTTCCACAGTATGAACTCTTAACATATATAAACCCTGTCAGCATAATCCATGCAATCCCCCCCTCCCCCGCAAAATCCTGGCCCTGATTCTCGAGTGCACACATTGCATGCTCGATTCTACACAGAGCCAGTGGAGTTGCACTGGTGGAAACCTGATGCAGTAGAGTAGAGAACCAGACCCATGTCTACAGAATGCTGCTGTGTGTGTGTATTCCCTGCCTATGTTGTCAGCAGTGGTGATCCCCTGGCTCCTGGGTTGTACTGGATGTATCACTCTCACTTTACCCTCTTTGCGGGACTGATTGAGGCATCTTTTCTTTTGCAGCAGGACTAGCAATGGTCTTCACTTTAAAGAATACAAGCTAAACTTTTCAGTCTGTGAAAGTGCTGCACGTGAGGCTCCTGCTTCAGATTATGCAGCGGGTGCCACCTTGGATGCGTTTGCTGTTAAGCTGGCTTGTAGAAGAGCAGAGTCTTCTCTGCTTCTAAATGCCCCCTAAAGTTTTGTTTGAGATCCAGAACCTGAACTTGGCAGAGGCCTCCGACACTTGTCATGGTCTGACATGAAACCCAGGACCAGTGAGACACCACCAGGCTTTGGGGAAGTTTGGATCAAGATCTAAGCTTTGCATCTGGGGGCCTATCTCATCATTTAACTCTTTTATCTGCAGCCTGAAAGCGCAATTATAGTCAGAATAGCGACTGCTCAATATCAGCTTTTTATTCAGCTTTCCTACCCCCCATGGGTCTTCCAGTCTCGACAAACAAATTTCTCGGAGTCACAGAGAGAGACTGACCAACCGAAACAGGAAACTCCAAGTGTTATTGTTCAGAGGTAGCTGCACACAGCTACCATGAAACTGCTTCAAGGCCCTGCAATACTGCCTGGCTCTGAGAGCAGACCATGTAGAACTCATGCTCTCCCTGTTGAAGTTTACATTTCAGGGCTGATGGTTCAAGGCGTGTAATGTGGGAACATGCAGAGCGCAGGCTAGTGTTGAGTGGTAGCTCTATGCTCATGGAAATCTCACTGGTAAGGAACGTGAGTGAAATGGGAAGCCATGAACCAGCCACTGGCTTTCAGTAATCTGTTACATTAGCTCAGTTGTTGAGGAGGAAAAAGAGTAAAATATTTATTTAGAAAGTGCATCTTGTTCCCATTTGGGACTGAGCAAATTATGAAGACTGAGCTTTGAGGGGGTATTTTTAAATGGAATAAAGCCCTGAAATAATGAAAGCCAATGAAATGAGATTTTAAAAGAAGGTCAAATAAGCAAGTTTAAATTTCAGAAGTAGCTGCAGAATCCAGTAGTGTTGGCCTCTTTGCTACTGGTCCTTTTAAGCTGCACTTTTTCCTGGCTGAAGTTTTACTTTAATTTCCTTTCCATATCACTCTCTGAATCCCTGCTTCCTTCCCTAACCTAAAGAGCCTCCCTCTAATCCCCTGCTGAATATCGGGATGTCAAGGCATGCAAGGAATGAGATATCCTATTGTCTAAAAATTCAACAAACTTTTAATTCAGCAGCACCTGCTTCCCCTGGAGCTGGTGACTGGCAGCATTCCCTACTGCAAGGACACTCTCCCCCGACTTCTCTCTCAATCCACACCACCCTGGTGGACCCCAGCTAATGGGGGAGGGGTAGTCTAGTACAATACTAGTGTGCTCTTACGGAGTCAGTTACACGTTCTACAGAACTGAGAATTCCTTTCACTCTGGGGCAAGGAATGCTACGGGCTGCTGGGTGTTCCAATGTCAATTGTGGGCAAGTGAGTGGGGTGGAGTATATTCAGGGGAATAGATTTTGCTATTATGAAGGGCCTTAAGAGGTTATCTCACAGGACTGCAAAGGAGGCAAATATTGTAGATGGCGTAAGTGATCAATGTCACATTGCAACGACACATAGTGCTAAACCGATGCACTAGCAACAGGGGTCTTTAAATCATGAGTAGAGGCCTTGCTGGATGGTCTACTTTAGCTCAAACAGAAGTTATGGGCTTCAGGCAGGAACCACTGGGTGAAATCCACTGGCCTGTGTTATGCAGGAGGCTAGAGTAGGTCATCAAAATGGCTCCACTAGCCGTAATATATGAAGCACTTCATGCCTAGGTCAGTAGGTTTCAAACAGGTAAAAGATAACAGCAGGGAAAGCCCCTTTGTGCCTCCAAAATCTCCTCCAACCTCTGTTGCTGCATGCCTTGCTGTGCAACTTCAGCTTTCCACTACTAGAAAGCAGCTGCCGTTGAGTTTTCAGTTCAAATGTAGCCTATTACCGAGGAAGAAATACATTGTGCGCTCTCCTGGAAACTTTACTATTCCCCTGCCACCATCCCTTGCCTTCTTGGCATCAGTTGCTCCTCTCCATCGGCCTGTGTAAATCAGTCCTGAGCCAGACTTACCTTTTAGAGCTCATTGTACAGAGGGTTATATCATTAATAACAGAAACGAACACAAAAACAGGCTGTCTCTGGTTTGTCTCCCCAGATTCTTGTTTTTCTCTCGACAAAGAACAGTCACCAGGCTCTTTGTCATCCTGGTGTCGGCTGCTTCTCCCAGTCCACGCGGGGGTTATTAGTCTCACATTCTGAGTCCCTCTCCAGCAGCTACTCCCTCCCAGGGAGCATACTGTCTCCAGGATTGTTTTCTTATCCTCTCCACGGGATTTTATTCCTTCTCAGAGGACTTTCCACCTTCCTGCTCCCTCCCCAAGACCAGATTTTGAACTGTCAGCCTCTCCTGTCTGGAGGCACCTGCCAGCTATCTTTCCAGAGCAAACAACTTGATTTCCTCTACTGTCTCCCTTCCCCGGGGACTCTGACTGTTTTCCCTGGGGATTTCCCTGTTTCTTCCAAGGCACAGCTCTGGGCTTCTTCCCCAGGAGCCTGCTCTGACCTTGGTGGGTCCCTTCTAGCCCGTAGAAGTCTCAGGCCTTCCTCAAGGAGAGAACACTCCTCGTTCCTCCCTCCTACCTTAGTGCCTTCCTTCTTATATTGCTCAGGAAGTCTCCTTATAGAACGCAACCGCTCCATTCCTAATTGGCTAATGAGTCATTATTAGGAGCAGCTAATTGCTCCCAGATGCTGTTTCCAGGGTCATCATGGGCAAGGTAGGCCCGGATTCTCCCCGAAGAGCCACTTCCCTCATGACAAACTTCCATCCACCAAGCTAAAAGAAGTCATTTGGACTGTCTCTGGGCGGTGTATTTGGAGAGACAACATCTGGGAAATGTTTTAAAGAAAACTGGATACTGCAAAGATAACTAGATGCCATATTGTGCTACTGACTTTGAAACAGGGCTCTCTATCTGAAGCCATTGGGAAAACTGATGGCACAATATGGCCCTTGTAGGAGGGGAAAGCGGCAGGAACGAAGTACCCAAGAGTTAGTAAAATTTCCTTGAAACACACATTTATAAGAGGTGGTCCCCAGATGGGATGGCCCATTAAGGGAGGTGGGCTTTGCCTCCACCTGTGACTCATTAGCTACCCCCAGTGATGGGCTTGATTTCCTTTATTGTTACTTGTACAAACATTACATCCTGAGAGACATTGGCAACACACATAAAGGGAACAAAAAACAAGCCCCGATGTTTACAAAGTAACCACAATGCAGCGAAAAACAAATTTCTGAAAGGCAGAGACAACTGAATCAAATGACAGAAATAAATAAATAATCCGTGTCCTGTCACTAGGGCAAGACACCCTGAAACTAACACAGTCCGTCTTTACTAGAAAAAAGTATTAGACAGAAAGAAACCAACTCAGGCAAAACCATCTGTGTTGTTTTTGATCTGAAGCCGGTGAGCCTGTAACCTGAAAGGACTCCCCACTTTGAGCTATTCCCTTTCTTCTAACAGCCAAATCAGCAAATCCACAGCAGACACATAAAAGGTGGCTCATCAGGCACACCCGTATCACCCTTGGTTGTGAAGAAATAGACCTTGACCCCAACCACCCACTCACTAGAGGAACACGGGTTGTATTAGAGCACAGAGGCTGAGGATTCCACATTTTTGTAGCATAGCCCATAAATAATTATGTGCAATGTGAGCAGAAGCTTTACTTTGCTCCATGGAGCTCACAAACCCTTTCTCCTATCCTCTCTCCCTAGCTTCAAAAACCTCACTGAGGTCTGCAAATGAGTCACCAATTAGCCTGCCCTTCATTGCACTCATTTGGGCTGGCTGAATGAGAGCACTCATCACTCGAGACAGCTCCTGAAGTGATGCTTTGGCCAGGGTTTTGTGATCCATATTGAGCCAGGCAAGAGACCACCAGATGTTATGGACAGGGAAATTGTGTCTCCCACCTGGACCAGCAAGATGAGAATCCATTTATTAAGATTCCTTCACATTTTCTCTTTGAGATCTGGTTGAAGATATCCCAGTTAACGTTCTAGCAAACAAGCTTGAGAAGGACTGGCCTAGTTCACTTCTTAGGTCACTTAAACCCAGAGAGATGCCTTTCTTCGAGCCCAAAATTATCTAAGCTACTTCTGTACAGGTGACTTGAGCCCTCAAACCATCTTCCTGTTCTGGAGTCCTTCTGGGTAATACTTCAAATCCCTAGAATAATATTGACCACAGTTAGTCTCTCTTGCCTGCTATTTGGGCCTTCTACTCCCAGAAGTGCCATTCCTGCTGTCCCTGAAGGCAATCTTTCCTCCTGTTCCTAAGAAGACCTGAGTAGTAATTAGAAAGGACTGAAAGCATCACTTTGTGGTCTGTACATAAGTCTCTTTCGTATCCCTCAAGCCCAGCATTTCTCAAGCTACCCATCTCCCCTTACTGCAGACAAAAAGGGTGTAACAAGAAGCCCCTAACTTGCCCTGTTCGGCAGCTAATTTGGACGAGTTGCCAGTCCCCCTTCCATACCCCATCATCCCCTCCCAAACCAGATCCTCCCCTTCCTGGGTACTTCCCATAATTCATCACAGCCGGTAGGACATTTAACATTCATTGTGGCAGTCCCTTACTGCAGTCTTTAAGGTGAAGACCTCATGCTCCACCCTTTTCCTGTCATGGCTTTCCGACAAACCCCTGTCCCTTTGAACATGTCTGGACCATTGCAAAAAGATACTTCTAATGTCTATCTTCCTTTGTTCCCATCATGCTGCCAGTGAAGGATAGAAGCCAGATATGTTTTCAGCTTCTTCAAATTCTGACAGGAAGACGCTGGCCCCAACACTTGTGACTTCCTGGCAAAAATCTGATTTAGTTTCCATCTCTCTCCCAGAACTAATGGAGGAGTCCAAATGCAGAGAAATGCAAACTAGAAAATGATTTAAGACCTCCGTAGGGATTGCAGAATAGCTTGTACTCTGAATGTCTTCCTTTACATACATCCCGTCAATTGTGGACCCTTGACCCCTTCTACATAAGAACAGCCATGCTGGGTCAGACCAATGTCCATCTAGCCCAGTATCCTGTTTTCTGACAGTGACCAATCAATGCCAGGTGATTCAGAGGGAATGAACAGGACAGGTAATCATCAAGTGATCCATCCCCGGTCGCCCAGTCTTTGCTTTTGGCAAATAGAGGCTAGGGACACTTCAGAGCATGGTTTTGCATCCCTGCCCATACAGGCTAATAGCCCCACTGATGGACCTATCCTCCATGAACGTATCTAGTTCTTTTTCTGAGCCCTGTTATAGTTTTGGCCTTCACAACATCCTCTCATAAAAAGTTCCACAGATTGACTGTGTGTTGTGTGAAGAAATACTTCCTTTTGTGTATTTTAAACCTGCTGCCTATTAATTTCATTTGATGACCCCCAGTTCTTGTGTTATGAGAGAGAGTAAATTACACTTCCTTATTTCTCCATACCAGTCATGATTTTATAGACCTCTACCATATCCCCCTTAGTCACTCTTATTCCCTGGCCTCCCCTCAGCTGTTGTAGTGCTTTCTGACCTGCTCCCTTAGCACTTTCATCCATGCACTATGGCCAGCGTCTACAAGAGGAATGTCTTCTGCACATTTCTCTCCACCTCCTCTAACTTCAGCAGGGTTGTGCTGACACCCAAATACTGTTCCCTCTTCCCTTCTCCCTCTCAGTCTCAGAAGCAGCTTCTTGCCTCCTATGGATGGCTAAAGGCAAGCTGTCACCCCCATCTCTCAGCTTCTCTCTACCAGCATCCTCACCACCTCCATATGCCTCTTCTCTGCCTTTGGCACATGCCTCCTCCCGGTGACCCCCATTTCCAAAACATGCACATCTGGTCTAACGTGGAGACAAGGACGCTAACTGTCCTCACTGCCTGCACCAGAAACATTAACCTCCATGAATTTATCCAGTTCTCTTTTAAGTCCATTAATGGCTATTAGCCAGGATGGGTAAGGAATGGTGTCCCTAGCCTCTGTTTGTCAGAAGGTGGTGATGGACGGCAGGAGAGAGATCACTTGATCATTACCTGTTAGGTTCACTCCCTCTAGGGCACCTGGCATTGGCCACTGTTGGTAGACAGGATACTGGGCTGGATGGACCTTTGGTCTGACCCAGTACGGCGGTTCTTATGTTCTTATTGTACCAAATAGCACAATCTAAGGTCAGAAGCCCTACGCTTATGAGAGGTGCGAGGCTGTCCCACATAACTGATATGCCCCCATTGGTCTGCAGTAGTGGGAGGGAAGAGCAGATGTACAACCTGAGAGCTGTACCGGGATCTAGACAACCGCACTGTGAATGGCTACCCTCAATTAACTCGGGTTTTCTCACTCGGGCCCAATACCACTGCCTGTCTGTTTAGCCAACCAGCAATCAGCTCAAAGGGCACTAAATGATTGCAAAATGTGACAGTGACCTTCTCAATACCCAGCCTCATCAGAGGAACCACCACCACCTCCTGCAGTCCCCCTTCCCCATCACCAGTCCCCCCAACTTGGCACTTGCTTGGTCATCAGGGAAGCTAGACCTGCCAGCCACCTTGTGACAGCTTCCCATGAGTAGCTTCAGTAGCACCAGTTTTAGTGGCCACCTCATTCCAGACTACTCCCCCGCAGCTGCCTCCGGGTTCAGAGATCCCTCTGCCGAAGCACCTGGCACTCCAGGGCCTCTATTTGAACCCTCCTGCTCTCAAATGCGGCAAGTCCCCTGAAGAGGTATGCCAGTCCCTCCTCCTCCAATTCCCTTGGGCTTCCTCCAGCCCCCTCCACCTCACTCTGAGATTTAGCTGAGCCATGCCGAAGTGCGGCCTGCTCTAGCTAAGCAGGAGGTGCAGCAGAAGCAACACAGCTAGCCAAAAGGCTGGCTGCCAAGCGAGTGGTCGCCTTGCCTATGCTACCTCTGCCTCCCTCCATGCTTGCCTGCATGTGCCTAGACACCACCACTTCTCCTCCCGTGCCAGCCAGCCCACCCTGGGTCTGAGCACAGTAGTGTAGCTACTACCAGTGCTACACCTGCACTGAGGTGGCACAGGGTGGCTGGTCCTTCAAGGTTGGTGATCTTAGCCCCACTGGCGGCTAGTTTGTTACCTACCCAGATGATGGGTCTGAGGCCAGGGATCAGATGATAGTCTGCAGGTTACCTGGGCCTCAGATAAGATGCCAACAAGTGATAGTTAGTCTTTGCTCCCTTGGGACCTGGGCTACTTCACACTCCTTTGTTCAGCTTTCTGCTAGATGGGTTCCCATTTACAGAGAACCTCCCTTCTTCCCCCAGCTAAAAAACCCTGTTCTGAGGGACCCCACTGAGCTGGCTCCCCTCTGGGATTGGAGATCCAGTGGTGAATCCCTTGTCGTTGCCTTATACTCACTCACTCACTCACTCACTCTGTAACAGAGTCCCAAGTGACCAAACATAAGTCAAACGCATTGCCCCACTATGTTTGGGCCCCCTTCCTGGGCCTTGAACCTACAGGCCTCCCCCTGGGGTTATTAGAACAGACAAATCAAATCATACTAATTCAAATGCCTTCAATCCCAGTGGACTGTCCACCTTAGTCCATTCCAGTCTCTCAATTCCTCATTAGACCCTCTTACCACAGCAAGAGTCTTTGTCTCCTGCAACCTCTGTTCAATGATGTCTGAGGGTTTTTCTGCCTCCTGAAGCCTTCCTGATGTTCTCAGTCTTCTGGGCCTCTTTCCAAAGGCCTTTGCCCCTCTTCCCTCAGGGCTTACTGCTAGGTTCACCTTGCTGCCAGCAGCCTAACCTCCTGGGTCAGCATTCTTTGTGGGTTCTCATTCCTTCCTTTCAGTCCCAGGGTCCCGCCCGGCACCTCTCTGGGGCTTCCTTCTTTATAACGTTGTCCTGTCAGACACATCTCTTCCCCAGCTGTAGCAAGGCAGTGCTAATTAAGCCTTGTCTCTTTTATCCCTTTCCTGGGCCCTACTCCTTTGGGCAGAGAGGAGGAGGAAGTTTACACCATCAGGCACCAGGCCCTAAACCAGCCATATGACACCTGATTTCTGTGATTTGTAATGTCATGACTTTCCCCAAATTCACTTTTGTAAACCTACACTCTGTGGGAAGTAGGGAAGCTTGTCTTGGCGAAGAAGTCAAGGCTGATTTTCAGTTTGTGATAAACATCACTGAGAATAGCGGAAGAAGACAGGAACAATTGATTACGACTCAGTATGTAGTTTTATGACAAATTTCACTATTTTGAGATGAACTCTTTGTTTCTTACAAACAAGCTTGACACTTGGGCTACTGCTCTCATGTTGAGTACCACCAGGGTATCATCCGTCAAACTGATACTCGCTGAAAGAAACAGGAACAACTGATTACAACAGTCAAAATTTTTGCTTTATCTTCTTTTTGTGGTCAACCAGACCCAGATTGTTGACGTCTTCAGAAAAATGGCTTATTTTAAAAAGCAGTAGAGCTTCCCACGCGCTTTGGATTTGGATTATTAACGAGAGATCTGAGGGCATGGAAAAACTGCTGAGAGCAAAGGAAAAAAGAGGAAGAACTTGTTGTACAATGAAGAAAGTGACCATGGAATGGGAATGTGCTTTGAACGTTCCAGGAACAGAATTCAACTAAATGTGAATGAAATGCAACGTTAGGGTACTTCAAGGTTTGTATCACTGGTGGGGTTGAATAACTTTATCCAATTATTAGATCAAACACGATTAGCCCTTGAGGGGCAACCTGCTCTCATGAAGATCCTACAGAATGAATTACAGTGACAAACTTTTTCCAGTAAGCTTCCCTTGATTTAATGACTCAAGGTTTTCAGTGATCTAAAGCCTTTGGAAGTTCATCTCAGTCTTTGGTTTGGTCAAGCTGATGTTCAAATTTCTAATGTACTTAAGCTCCCATAAAAAGGGAAATTCATGCACTGGTGTGTGTCCATGGTGGCTATTGTTTAAACTCTGGGAATTTGGTAATAAAGTATTGCCTTATCAATGGATTTGATGCACATTGTTGTCAGATACAAAGAGTGAAGATCATAATAATTTTAAAAAGCTACATACCTGTGTGCTTCTTGATTGGCTAAGGGTAGGATGTAATACTGGATGTTCTGTTCAAATTCTCAGTGATTCATGGAGTGCTTCTTTCTTGAGAGGTTTTCTCCAAAGTCAGGGCCTGATGTTGTGAAATGCCGAGCACTTCCTGAGAAGTCCTCATCACCCTCAATTTCCATCAGTTGCCACCCTGCAAGCTCTTTGCCGGTGAAACTCCCATAGACTCAAATGACAGGCTGTTCTTGGGAGACTGCCAGATAAGATTTGTGATCCTACGAGGTTCCGACAAGCGCACAAACGTCTGCATGTTTATCCCAACCAAACTGAATCCCCTTTTCTGAAGATCGCAGAACGCATAGAAAAGTAGGGTTGGAAGGCACCTCAAGAAGTCATCTAGTCCAGCTCTCCTGTGCTGAAGCAGGATTAAATATACCTAGTTCTAGATTATATATCGGGGGCTACACCCTCGAGCATGTCCTCTTGTGTCCTTGCATAGACACAGCCCTCAGCTCCCTCTTGGTGCTTGCGATCACTTACTCAGACTTGGGAATCGAGAACGAGATGTCCCCTGCGTGTAAATCCTTTTACACAGAACAAAAGAAAACCCTCCCCGTTAGCCTCTCAAGTCCAACCCTTCTTTTGGCCCTGGGGCAGGCTAATGCCAACAAGCGTCCGCTCCCGTGCTCAGGAGTACCCAGTCCGACTCCTGGAGCTGGGTTATGCTTCTGGCCAACTGTATCCTCAGTCAGCTTCTCTCCAACTGGTCCCTTTCTACTCAGTCCCTTTATTTGGTGGCTTGGAGAGGTTGACAGGTGGCAGTGCTGCTCCTGCTGCTTTTCCTTGTCACCTTTAAGAGCTCCTTTCCGCGGGGGGGAGGCTTATTTTTCTAGGAGCCCCTCCCTCCAGCTGAGCCCTGATGGCCTTTTAAAAAGGTACAGGTACTCATTGGTCAATTAACTTCCCAGGTGGGGCTCATTGCCTTTAAATTAGCACCTCACAGACAGACAGCAACCACATCACAACATTCCTGAGAGGTGTTTGTCTAATCTGTCCTTAAAAACCTCCAGTGATGGGGACTCCACAACCTCCTGCAGCAAGCACTGATTTCAGTGCTTAATATCCTTATTGGTAGAAAGCTTTCCCTAACATCTAACCTAAATCTCCCTGGCGGCAGATTAAGCCCACCCTTGTCCTATCTTCGGTGGACGTGGAGAACAATTGATCACTCTCCTCTTTATAACACCCATTTACATATTTGAAGGCTTATCTTGCTTCCCTGAAACCTTCTCTTCTCTAGACAAAACGTGTCTGCCTTGCATGCTTTCTAAAGATGGTTCAATTGTTCAATAAATAAGAGACCGAAAGTTTAGCTAGGTAACATGGACTATTGCACAGACATAGATGGGATGAGTGCATTGGGCTGAAGGGTCTACATTCTGCTCCTGACCCAGTAGAATTCCTTATCAGTAACCATAATCATGTGACCTCTGGGTCAGGAGCAGGAACCGATAAAGGAGGCAAACTAGAGGTATTTTTTTCTTGTTAGTTCCATTTTATGGACAGCAAGGACAGTTTCAAAAAGTGCTGCATTTGGACAGATATTTAAATTTTAGGAGTGATTACAAGAATTTGGGTTACATTTTCAGCTGGGCGAACAAAGGATCAGACAATAATAATTATATTTGCACATATTTAGCTTTATCCAATGATATCTAAGGACATTATAAACATTTATATTGACATGATCCCAAACCCAGAAACCAAGATCCCAAAGCCCTTCTACCAAACGTGGGGGTAGTTTGGATCCAGATCTGAATTTTGCAGCTTGGGCCCATTGCTGATTTAACCACTTGACCATCTTGCAGCTGACAAATGCGTGTTTTTGGTAGAGGAAGTGGTGCACTTTATTGCCCATGTACTACAAAGCCACTTTTTAGACTCTGCTTCATTTCTTGGTGTCTTGAATTTGCAGGAGGAAGGCACAGCTTCTGTATTCTGTTTATACGGGAAAGAGAGAACAAAATATTCTTTAATGCATTAATGCGAAGGTGACAATTTATCATACTGGATTTGAAATATAGACTAAGGGTTTGTCTACATTTAAAACTTTACAGTGGTGCCACTGCAGATGTGCTGCCATAGGGCTTCAGTGTAGACACTACCGACACCGACGGGAGGGGTTCTCCCATCCGCATAGATAATCCACCTCCCCGAGAGGCGCTGGCTAGATTGACAGAAGAATTCTTCCGTCGACCTAGTGTTGTCTACATGGGGACTTAGGTCAGCTTAACTACGTTGCTCAGGTGCGTAGATTTTTCAAACCCCTGAGAGATGAAGTTATGCGGACCTAATTTTCTAGTGTAGGCCTAACGATATTTTTCAGTTCCACTTGGAGGAGGAGGAATGAGCTGGTAGAGGAATTTTAGGAGATTTCTGAAATGCAAAATGTTATCTGGCTACGGATTGGCCCAGAAAGGACATTTCAATGAGGATATATGGCTCAGATATTCCACACAGCCTGGACAGAATAATGAAACACTTTTTACTGGCGATTTACGAGTCTGGAAAATAGACTGCAGACTTTCAGCAAGGCCTGAAAATACCACAGGTCATAGCTGTAGTCTGTAGTGTGCCTCTTTAAATAAGTAAGCCAGGATGGGAGTGTGAGCAAGGAGGGAACTCAGAGGTGAAATATAAATATGAACATTTAAAAAAAAAAAAAGTTTAGTGTCCAGAAATGATTGAGGCACAAATCTGCAGGGAATTTGTGCTTCTCCAGCCCTGACCAGGCTTCTTTTTTCTCTTTATTAAAAATAAAACAAGATTCATTTCAGAACATTATAACATAACATGTGATTAAGTTCAGATCCAGTGAGTTTGTAAGAAGGTACTGAAAAAGGGGGATGTGATCTGGAAGGTTCATTTTGAAAATGGCCTGCACCTTTCAAAACAAAGGAAGGTTACTTCCTATTGGAGAATGTAAATGTTTTATATGAAATTTTATAAAACGTAAACATGGATAACCTTGCTCATGAGTCATATCTGCTTACTGGTTTGTTGGTATTATTGTTTCATTTATTATCGATTTTAGCTAGATTTTAAAAAGAACGTGGGTCAGATTTGTCAAATGTTCAGCATCTGAGGCCAGAGTTAGAAAAAAAAAAATCAAATTCTTGTGTCACCTAATTTGATTGCAAACTCATTTAGACACCTCGATCAGGGCTAGATTTTCAAAAAAAGCACTCTGCACCCGTGAGCTCCCATTGTGTGCTACTCTTGGGCAGATTCTCAAGAGCTCGGCAATCAATGTGCTGAGGTTTTGTTGTTTTTCCCCCCCAAAAAATCTGGCCACATGTTCTGGTTCCTAAATGGGAGCTTTGCTCTTCTGAAAATCTGGTCCCAATTCTGGGTGCTGAGCCCTTCAGAAAAGTCTGGCCAGCTGCATGCTAGGTTTGCCCCAAAGAGGTTACAATCCTTGGCCACAGACAACAGAGGCAGTAGCTGCTTGGGACATCAGCAGAGTGCAGGGAATGGGCCCGGCTGCCAGGGTGCAGGGCCGGGTCTCTCCCCCAGGACCCTGCAGCCATTGCAGGGCCCACCAACTCCTGCCCCATCCTGAGTTGACCACCTCCAGGAATCATGATCCTGCAGCTTTCCCTTCCCAGGAGCTCCTGAGTCACAGGGGGAACCAGCCTGGCCCCCACTTGGCTGCTTCTAGGGGAAGGGAAGCCCTGGGCCATGATTTCTGGAGCTGGGCTCTGGCGGGATGGGGGCTGGCTGGCCTTGCAGATACGGCAGCTGGGCTCAGAGCCCCAGGGGAGACCCCTGCCCCACTCCGTGGTGGCTGGGCCTACTTCCTGCATGCTGCCAGGCTTGGACATGCTGAGGGGCCTCTGCTTCAAGGGGCAGCAGAGCTATGGGAAGGGCCTAGCACCTCCACAATGGAAATATTATGGGGACAGAATCTGTGTTGCTGACCCTGCATGTCCCTTCCTGTAATCTGCGTGCATATGCTGGGGAAGGGAGGAAGAGAGGGGGCTGCATTGGCCACTGTAGCACCTAGGGTCAGGCTGGGAAGCAGGTAGGAACACTCAACTTGGGCTCCCACTTTAATAAAATTCTGGTTGCTCCCCTGATTGAAACATCTCCATAGGTCATCTGGTTCAGTCCCTTGCACTGAGGCAAGACTAAGTATTATCTAGACCATCCCTGAGCTAGACCATACCTGACAGGTGTTTGTCTAACCTGTTCTTAAAAAACCACCAGGGACAGAGATTCCACAACCTCCCTAGGCAATTTGTTCTAGTGCTTAACTACCCTTACAATTGGGAAGATTTCCTAATATCCAACCTATATCACCCTTGCTGCAATTTAAGACCATTACTTCTTGCCCTGTCCACCGTGGTTAAGGAGAACAATTTATTACTCTGCTCTTTATAACAACCTTTTACGTACTTGAAGACTGTATCAAGTCCCCCCTCAGTCTTTGCTTCTCCAAACTAAGCAAACCCAGTTTTTTCAACCTTTTCTCATAGGACATGTTTTGTAGAGCTTTAAAGATTTTTGTTGCTCTCCTCTGGATTTTATCCAATTTCTCCACATCTTTCTTTAAGTGTGGTGCCCAGAACTGGACACAGTACCCCACTTGAGGCCTGATCAGTGCTGAGTAGTGTGGAAGAATTTACTTCTTGTACCTTGTGCTTACAACACTCCTGCTAATACATCCCAGAATGATGTTTGCTTTCGTTTTTTGCAACAGTATTATATTGTTGACTCATTTAGTTTGTGATCGACTATAACCCTCAGATCCTTTTCTGAAGTACTCCTTCCTCGGCAGTCTTGTGCAGTTCATTATTTCTTCCTAAGTATAGTACTTTGGATTTGTTCTTATTCAGTTTCATCCTATTTATTTCAGACCCTTTCTCCAGTTTGTCAACATCATTTTGAATTCTACTCGTGTCCTCCAAAGCACTTGCAACCCCTCCCAGCTTAGTATCATCTGCAAACTTTATTAGTGTACTCTCTATGCTGTTATCCAAATCATTTATGGAGATATTGAATAGAACCGGACACAGGACCAATCCCTGCAGGACCCACTCAATATACCCTTCCAGCTTGATAGTGAACCACTGATAACTACCGTCTGAGTATGGTTTTCCAACCAGTTGTGTGTCCGCTTTATTGTAGGTTCACCTAAGCTATATTTCCCTAGTTTGTTTATGAGAAGGTCACATGAGACAGTATCAAAAGCATTACTAAAGTCAAGATATAGCACATCTACTGCTTCCCCCCATCCGCCAGGCTTGTTACTCTGCCAAAGAAGGGTATTAGGTTGGTTTGACATGATTTGTTCTTGACAAAAGATGACTTCCTTCCCTTTGCAGTCCTATACCCAGCCCAGGTATGGCAGGACCAGGCTAATTAAAAAGGGGTTAACCAGGCCTCCTAGCCCTTAGAGGAGCAGGCCACCCTGTTACGTGGCACATATAAACTTTACTGCATGTGCTGCTTGTCTAGTGATTTCCTCCTACAGTGACGTGTGAGGTTTACATTCAAATCATGGAACAGTCCTTGTGGGCTGAGAACGAGAGCAAGTGCTTCCATGTGTGATGATTGATACTGCTAGGCAGACAATAACTATGATTTACACATGTATTCTTTTTTCTTCAAGGGAAATCCCACTTGCCAACGATGTTAACGATGTATGTAATGGTGTGTTAACGAACACCATTAGTATGCTGGACAAAATTGAGAGTCTTGCCAAAACAAACCATCTCAGTGGTACATTTTATGGATCAGCAGACTCTGCAAATGTTTCAGAGTGGAACTGTATTGTGGAAAACATACCTTAGGGATGGCTAACAATTTCCTAACCACAAGTCCAAGGTATCTGGTAGTAATTAAATGTTCATCAGCACTTCGCTAATTTCAGCATCTAGCGACTTTTCTGTGAGGTGTAATAAATACAGCTAGGAAATATTTTGTTTTTAGCACTGCAGCTAGCTTAGTATAGAAAAGAATCCCAGCTTGGAGAGTTTAATGTTAACAGTGTTCTTCACTGCATCAAACGCAAACTTCTTCTGTCCTGGGCATTAGCTCTACCAGGCATTGCATCTTCCTCTGGCAGTGTCTCTACCTATCCTGTGGCCCCTATCTGGGTTCCAGCTGAGGGACCCTCTGGTTAGCAACCAAGGCCTGCAGTGCTATTCCTTGCTGCTATCCTCCTGAGCTTCTCCTACCTTCTTGGCTACCCCCCTCTTTGATTTTGCCAGCTCCCCAACTCCCGCCTCCCAGGAGCAACAGTGGACTATCCTCTACAGTTCCAACACTCCTCCCAGGAAGGGTCTGCTTCCTGCCACCCCCTTCCTGGCTTATATAGGCCCTGCCTGTCCCTGCACCTCTGAGCCTCATGTCTAATTAATCAATCCCTGCTCCCTGGCTCCTCCTCCAGGGGCAGTTAATTGGGCCTAATTCGCCCTCTCAGGGCCAGTGTGGGGAGTACACTCCATCACAATGTTATTATGATGGCTCTCTGCATCCCTTGTCATTGTTTGCTGCTTGTTTTCACTAGCAGTGTTGCCAACTCTTGTGGTATTTGGTAAATTCACTTGAACCCCGGCTCTTCAAGACATGGGATCACGTGAGAGACTCAGATGGGATTTTTAAAAGAAGTATGTTGCTAGCCCTGGTGGATGCAGAGAAAATGTGACCCCAGAAGGCAAATAAAAATGTATTATTATTATACCTCTACCCCAATATAACACAAATTCAGATATAACGCAGTAAAGCAGCATTCCGGGTGGGGGGGCGGGGGGGCTGTGTGCTTTGGCGGATCAAAGCAAGTTCAATATAACGCGGTTTCACCTATAATGTGGTAAGATTTTTTGGCTCCTGAGGACAGCGTTATATCGGGGTAGAGGTGTATTTTTAAATTTCATAATTTCTAACCCAATCTCATGGGTTTGGGGGGTCCTGACTCATGATTTTTGAGACTTGGGGTTAGCAAATACTGCCACAATGTGCTTGGCATGGTACGAACACAAAAGAGAAGGCACTTAGAACTTTACTGACAAGCTGTCCAAGGATCTCTGTTTGGCATGTGCAAAAGAAACTTGGGGACTGAGGGTAATCCTTTCAAAAGTGACTCAGGCACTTTGGAGCCTCGTAAGTTACTGGGATGCTTTTGAAAATCTTACCTTTGGTTTTTGGCTAAACATGGACAGGAACAGCTAATCCTGAATAACTCCCCATGTGGACACTCTTATTCTGGAATAAGGATGCCTTGTCCCTGTTTATTTTACTCCACTTTCACAGTGCTGAAGATTAATTCAGGGTCTGATGCATGATTAGTGCATAGGACAGGCTTGATAATATAGGAAGCAGCATCTCTGAAGAATCCAATTGGAATGTTACCTGGGATTAAAGTGTAGGACTGCAAGATACTGAAAGAATCCCACTATAACACCTAATTAGGATTTTGGATTAACTAAAATAGATACAGCTTCCCCCATTCCCATGATCCCCAAACTTTTTACAGGAGACCCATTGTATCCTGTAAAAAGTGCTTTGTACACACTCTCAATATATCTACTCAATAAAGCTAAGTAGGTTATTACTTTAATTATGAGCCTTCATTGTGTCAATAGAAGAAGATTTTGGTAACCTGACACTTTTGGGGATAAGGAGGGTTAGATAAATGCCTGACAAAGCCAGGTGTATCCAATAAAGATGCTAATTCTTTCTCTTGAAAGGCTCTTGTTAATCTGGGACACAATAGCGTATTCCTTGACTGATGCATGGGAAAGACAGAAGGTTTATCTGGATGATTTCCCATAATGCTAATGGCAGTTGTGTAAATCCCATGCATATCAATGGGAGAAATGGCCCCTTTCTCTCACCTTGTCTTCACAGCTAAAAAAGGGATGTTTTGTACCTCAGGGTAACTAATGCAGGTGAGCTATCCCCAGGTAAAAACCTCACCTAGTTTACCTCACGGTAATGCTAGAATGCCTTTGCTGTGTTTTTACCTCAGCTCACCTGCATTAGTTACCCTGAGGTAAATTAAACCTTGTTTAGCATAAAGACAGGGCCACAAGGCGTGGCTGTGGTTACTCTTTAGTGCATCACACTCACTAGCTACCAGGCTTATTTGCTTTTTGTACCACTCTCCCTCCCCTCATCTTGTATTAATCTCTTCATGCCATAAACATATTGCATTTTAAAATGAAATAAAGGAGACAGAAAACAGAAAAAAAAAGCATATTTTGTGTAAAACAGGAAACATATGTTAGGAATGGGGATTCAAAATGGGAAAACATATTGAAAACATATCCCCCCCCCCCCTTTTACACCATAATGAGCAAGCAGGCCTAAAACTCTTATTTTAGCTTCCCTATCTGTTTCTACCACTTACCAGGAGAGGAGTCTATTATAATTGCAAAATCGACCAACTATGTTTACTGGAAACAGGTCAAACAAGTTTGGAGCAAACTAAGGTGTTTTCCAAGTCTGGTTGTTTTGTGTAGATATGGGCATATTCTGGTACTTTATTAGGGGCTAAATACACTGCTGGCATAAGTAGGTGCCGCTCCACTGACTTATATCAGAGATGTCCCTGGTCTCCAGAACAATTATTAAATGAGTTGTTTCAGTTTGTTGATCCCCAACTTTCCCCCTGGGGCCACACCTGGTTATGTCCCTCACATCCTACATGAAGCTTCTGTTTAGGAAATTCAGAAAAGATGGGCTTTTAGGAAATCAACATCTCCTTTCCCCTCCACCCCAAACAATTATCCTTCTCCTTCCCCCTCCACCCCAAACAAGTCCTCTAAATTGATTTAAACCACTTGAAAAGATTGTGCTATAGAAATATTTTAAGTATTCACTATTCCCAAGAAAAAAATGTAATGTGGTTTCTTTTAGTCATACAAATTTTTAGAGTGAGTCAAAGAACACTGAACTGAGGTCTTGGAGACCTGGCTCAGTTCCTGGCTCTGCCGCAGACTTTGTGTGACCTTGAACAAGTTATTTAAACTGTGTGCCTTAGTTCCCCATCTGTGAAATGCAGATCCTTAATTTTTTTGTTTTCTCTTTTTACATTATAAGCTCTTCTCAACAGGAACTGTTTCAGTATATAAAACTTTCAGACTGAATGGTTAAAGTTTTGCAAAGCTATATGCAACTGAAAACAGGGTCTTATAATGGAAAGTGTTAGGCAACCTTAACTTAGATGGTACTACCAGCTCTACCTGTAGCTGGACAGTACCAAGCATATTGTGGCCCCAATCTCATTTGGGCCTTCTAAGCACTACTGTGATACATATAATAATAACCTGAATTCAGTAAATAGCTTCTCAAATTTCCTGAGGGTACCCCAGCAAATCTATAGATAATAAGAGCTATTTCCCTAATCCTGTGCTGCAAACCTGCAAGTTGCAGGGGCAAACTTTACAAAAGTGAATCCAGGGGTTAGAATGAAATAGGAATGTAAAGAAAAGGCTTATGTTCCAGAATTGTTTCCATCTGTTTTCATTATGACCCAGTCTTACACAATAAAGCAAACATTTTAGCTTCAGTTACTTCCTTCTGGACCCTGAAAAGCTACCTGTTCTCAAAAGCATCATTGGTCTCTTAAATGCTTTAGTCTGTGCAATATTTTTACAGCAATATTCAACCAGTCATGAAAAACTGCCTGTAGGTAAACATGTAACCATTAGAGCTAGTTGAAAAATGGAAAAGCAATTTTGTAAAAAAAATGAAATTTCAAAATTGTTCCTGTTTGCATTGTTCTAAATAGCAATTTTATTTTTAAATTTTCAAATTTCTGATATTGTGAAATTTCAGTTTCCCTTTTTTCCTCTCCTTATTCCATTTTTTCATTTGGTCTATTGAATGCAATAAAATTGTCACTTTTCCCCTCCATTTTTCACTTTTTGCTTTTTTTCCTTTTGTTATTCTGTGTCTCTTCAGCATTTTGCTAACTTTTGAAAAGTTAGTGACAGAGTTGCAGAGATTTAATTTTCCCTTTTTCTGTCCTGTAACTTTTCCAAAGTTGAGAAAGTTTTCAAAATTCAGACTGGCAAATGTAAAAAGGAAAATGAAAAACGGAACCCTCTAGTCCTAGAAATCTTTCCTTTGATTGCACTCAGTGCGGGAGGGATAAAAATAACAATAATTTTAAAAAGTTCAGGCTGTGAAATTCGAAAGTTCAAAATTTTTGGTTTTGTCAAAGAATGGAAATTTTTTGAAAAAAAGCAAAAGCCTTTCATAAAAGTTTTTGGTTTTGAAAAACGATTATTTTTCAATTTAAAACACACTGAAAGGTTGATATCTTTAAACCTCTGACAAATTTCAGCCATCTCTATCTATCTACTGATTGATTGATTATCAGCTGTATCAGCACAAACTATGCCATTTTCTTTGATTTGGTCTGACCATCCATCTCCATTCCAGAATATTGTCAACAGAAGAATTTCTTTCTTCTATCTATGGTATATGACCTCCATCTCTGTAGTATCTGAGCACCTTACAATCTTTAGTCCATTCATTCTCACAGTGCCTCTCTGGGGAAGGACAGTACTATCTTTCCATTTTACAGATGAGGCACGGAGCAACTAAATGAATTGCCCAAGGTCATACAGGATGTTTGTGGAGAGCAGGAATCAAATGCTGGTTTCCCACATCCCAGGCGAGTACTTTAACCACTGGACCATCCTTCTTCATTCTACTTCACCCAGTACCCAAGTCATGCTCTCAAGGCCCGATCCAACTCTCATAAGAATCAGTGGAAAGACTCTCACTGACTTTGATGGGAGCTGAATCTGGCCCTTATTCACTATCTTGATGAGGATTGTGTACATATATAAATAGTAAGAAATAAGGAGATTCTGATTAAGAGAAGGCAGAAATCTTACAAGGAAGGGAAGATGGGAGGAATCAGCAAGGAAAGCTACCTCTTGGAAGTCAGAAAGTGTAGGGATAAAGTGAGAACTGCCAAAAGCCAAGCAGAGCTGGATTTTGCAAAGGGAATTAAAACCAATAGTAAAACGTTCTATAGCCATATAAATAAGAAGAAAACAGGGAAAGAAGAAGTGGGATCACTAAGCACTGAGGATGGGGTGGAGATTAAAGATAATCTAGGCATGGCCCAACACCTAAACAAATACTTTGCCTCAGTCTTCAATGAGGCTAATGAAGACAAATAGGGTAGTGGCAGGGTGGCTAATGGCAACGAGGATATGGAGGTAGAAATTACCACATCAGAGGTGGAAGTCAAACTCAAACATCTTACTGGGAATAAATCGGGGTGGGGTGGGGTGGGGTGAGGACGACGGATAATCGCCATCCAAGAATATTAAAGGAACTGACACATGAAATTGCTAGCCCAATATCAAGAATTTTTAATGAATCTGTAAACTTGGAGGTCGTACCCTATGACTGGAGAATTGCTAATATAGTTCCTATTTTTAAGAAAGGGAAAAAAAAGTGATCCAGGAAACTACAGGCCTGTTAGTTTCATCTCAATTGTATGCAAGGTCTTGGAACAAATTTTGAAAGAGAAAGTAGTTAAGGACATAGAGGTGAACGGTAATTGGGATAAAATACAACATGGTTTTACAGAAGGTAGATCGTGCCAGACCAACCTGATCTCCTTCTTTGAGAAGATAACTGATTTTTTTAGACAAAGGAAATGCAATAGATCGAATCTACCTGGATTTCAGTAAGGCGTTTGATACAGTCCCATATGGGAAACTATTAGTTAAATTGGAGAAGATGGGGATTAGGATAATTGAAAGGTGGATAAGGAACTGGCTAAAGGGGAGATTACAATGGGTAATACTGAAAGGTGAACTGTCAGGCTGGAGTAGGGTGACCAGATGTCCCGATTTTATTGGGACAGTCCTGATATTTGGGGCTTTGTCTTATATAGACACCTATTACCCCCCACCCCCATCCCGATTTTTCACACTTGCTGTCTGGTCACCCTAGGCTGGAGGGAGGTTACTAGTGGAGTTACTCGGGGATTGGTCTTGGGACCAATCTTATTTAACATTTTTATTGCTGACCTTGGCACAAAAAGTGAGAGTGTACTAATAAAATTTGTGGATGACACAAAGTTGGGAGGTATTGCCAATATGGAGGAGGACCGGATTATCATTCAAGAAGATCTGGATGAGCTTGTAAACTGGAGTAATAGAAATGGGTTGAAATTTAATACTGCAAAGGGCAAGGCCATGCATTTAGGGACTAATAAAAATAATTTTTGCTATAAGTTGCTGATTTATCAATTGGAAGCGACAGAGGAGGAGAAAGAAGTGGGTGTAGCGGTTGATTACAGGATGACTGAATTGACAATGTGACCGTGAAAAAGGCTAATGCAATCCTAGGATGCATCAGGTGAGGTATTTCCAGTAGAGACAGGGCAGTGTTAGTATCATTATACAAGGCACTCGTGATACCTCATCTGGAATACTGTGTGCAATTCTGGTCTCTGATGTTTAAGAAAGATGAATTCAAACTGGAACAGGTATAGAGAAGGGCTACTAGGATGATCCAAGGAATGGAAAACCTATCTTATGAGAGGAGACTCAAAGAGCTTGGCTTTGTTTAGCCTAACCAAAAGAAGGCTGAGGGAAGATATGATTGTTCTCTATACATACATCAGAGGTATAAATACCAGGGAGGGAGAGGAGTTATTTACATTAAGCGCCAATGTGGACACAAGAACAAATGGCTATAAACTGGCCATCAACAAGTTTAGGCTTGAAATTAGATGAAGGTTTCACATCAGAGAAGTGAAGTTCTGGAACAGCCTTCTAAGGGGAGCAGAAAAAACCCCCTAATTGGCTTCAAGACTGAACTTGATACGTTTATGGAGAGGATGGTATGACAGGACTGCCTACGATGGCATGTGGCCCATCGGTGACTGCCATGAGCAAAAATCCCCAGTGGCTGGAGATAGGACACTAGATGGAGAGGACTCTGAGTTACTACAGAGAATTCTTTCCCAAGTATCTATCGCCATTTTTGGGATTGGGAAGAAATTTTCCCCGAGGTCAGAGTAGCTGAGAATCTGTTTTTTTTTTTCACCTTCCTCTGCAGCATGGGATACGGGTTACTTGCAGGTTTAAACTAGAGTAAACGGTGAATTCTCTGTAACTTGAAGACTTTAAACCATGATTTGAGGACTTCAGTAACTCAGCTAGAGGTTAGGGGTCTATTTCAGGAGTGGGTGGATGAGGTTCTGTGGCTTGCAGTGTGCAGGAGGTCAGACTAGCTGATCACCCTTCTGACCTTAAAGTCTATGAGTCTATAAATAGTAACCAGCCATATGAGGAATTTCTATGATGCCATTGCTTATTATAATAGTTTTTCAGTGATTAGATAATTTTTTAGTTTCCTTTTAATGTAAGCTACTAGGATCCTGCAAGATAGATGTCAAAAAGAACCTAGAAATCCCCCAATCTTTATTTTTCCTGGAAGAGAATTGCTAACACACTAGCCTAGTATTATTAAATAGTCATAGTTAATGTAAGTGGCTATTGACCATAATGCCCATTTTGTAAATACAGAGTAAGTGGCCCAGTAGGCTTTGCAGAGAATTAATGAGGTTTAGACATGCTACATTTCCATTTATTCAGTTGTGTGGAGCTGAAGCTTACAGATAACAGCACAGAAATAGGAAGAACATGTAGAGGCCACTCTGGGTACATGTATACGGCAATAAAAACTCATGGCACCAAGTCTCAAAGCCCTGGTCAATTGACTCAGGCTTGCGGGGCTTGGGCTGTGGGGCTAAAAATTGCAGTGTTAACATTCGAGCTTGGACTGGAGCTTGAGCTCTGAGATCCACCTCCCATCACCAGGTTTCAGAGCTCGGGCTCCAGCTGGAGCCCGAATATTTGCACTGCAGTGTTTAGCCCTGCCATCCAAGCCTTGCATGCCCAAGTCAGCTGAGCTGGGCCAGCTACAGCCATGCTGGGGTCTTTTATTGCAGAGTAGACATACCCTCTAAAGCTCCTTCAGATCCTGAATTTGCATTAGTCATAAAAGCTAATATTAGAACATTTTAAATACAGAAGAATCTTTCCTCTCCATTAATTCCCAATATATATGGGGGAAAACTAGATTAAAAATGCATCCAAGATGTTCCTATTCAGTAGTTGAAAACATTTCTCTATCTGTTGCCTTTAAGAGTAGCCAAGTGTACATTACAAAACTCCATGTACGTACTTGTGCATGAAAGAAATAGAGAGGCAGCATGGTCTAGTGGCTAGGGCAATGAATGGGGAGCTAAAAGCTTTGGCTTTGGGTCCTTTTCCTGCCATGCTTTGTCTTCCTTGTGCATTTAGTGTTAAGTTCTTCAGGATAGGGACTATCTCTAATTATGCATCTGTACAGTGTCTAGCACAATGGAACCTTGATGATGTTAAAAGCTCCAAGGTCCTAGTGAAATGGTATGTTGCCCCTCCATCACATCAGCTACTTTCTTGTTCTCCAGAATCTCAGCTTTCACTTTAAAAAGTCTCTAGCTGTTATAGTTGCAAAGAAAACTTCAGAAAAGTGAACAGGAGTGAAACTGATGCAGAACTGAGTCTGCAGAGAGCCAGGAACAATAGCTTTGAGGGGTGCGAATTGTCCGTGAGTTGCCAGCCCAGCTGCCCAGTGATAATTTAAATGTCAGCTTGTTAACTCTTTCATGTCTCCTGTCAGAAAGGAGAGGGATGGCTATTTCTCCACAGTTTTCTGAGAGTGACATCTCACTGTGGTGCTACATGGGGATGGACGTTTGGGAGATGCTACCACTTGGTTCTTTCCCCCAGTCGAGAATGATCCAAACCCAAGGAGTCTAGCAGAGCCCGTGGGCAAGCCCCAATGAGGGAGCCAAACTCAGGGAGTTGCATGGTCATGTTTTGAACAACTGCATGATCTAATTTACATGGTGTCTCATTTTGGTGACTCACGTGCATAGAGCATATTCTGTGGTCGGAGCTTGGAAGAGAACCATCACCTGTTTTTTCCCCAGTCTTGACTCCTGTGGAATACAAAGAATAAATAACAGTTTTATATCACTGAAATCAAGGGGAGTTTAGCTCTAGAGTTTAGTGGGAGCAGAAGCAGGGTGTTAGTGCATAGACAAAGCAGGGATTATCCACCTAAATCCACTGAATGAGACATGTCTTTTATCCTGGACAGAGAGGAGCTGTTGAGATTGAGGAACCGATCCTGTTGAGCACCTCCTGGGAAAGGCTGAGTCAAGCGGCTGGAAGAATGGCAATTGTTTGACATTGAAATTTGGGTGGGAGAGAAATTACTTTAAAAAACCTGCAAATATTTTTCAGTTTTTTGATTAAAAACTGAACTCAAAAATGTGCAGTGGCAAAATGAAAAAAATAAAAAAAAGCAAAAAGGACAAGAGAAAACAAAAACTGGAAATGTTTAGTTTTTATTTTCTCTCTTTTTCACCATCTCCTCCCATTCTCCAGTGGGAAAAGTGGGTCAAAAACTAAAATAAAAATATTTCTTTTGTGAAATTCCCCCTCCCCCCCATGAATACCTTAGAGAAAATGGCCATTTTTTGGTCAAACCTTTTTGACTAAAAAATGCTGATCACTTAACTCCAATGTCAATGGCAGTTAGGCACTCAGCACCCTGTTGGAGGTGCTCAGCACCTTTCATAGGTTTTAAGGTCAGAAGTGACCATTAGTCTTTTTCTAGATGTAATATCTGATCTAGCTGGTAACTGAATATTTTTCTTCCATTACGTGAAAGTTATTTCCATCCCTATTTTAGTTGCTCTAATTTTTTGTTTTGTTATAAAAGCTGATTTTTATACGCAAGTTGCCCGGTTGTCCAGATGTATGTATGTTACCTTAAAAAAAAGTAATTGATTTTTAGCCAAAAGGAAAGAGGAAGGTTTAGGAATGTGAAATGAAGTTTCTCATAATTTTGTCGAAGGCAGATGTTTCACTTCTGGTTCCAACTTCCATTTTCTTTGCATGAAGAACAAGCTCTTTAAAACTAAATAAATATCTCTTTGAGAAGAGCCTGGCTCCCAGTGTTATTCTTTGAATTAACCGTTTTGTGGCTAAAATGCATTGAAGTAAAATTGCTTGTTCACATTTATGAAAAAAAAAAAAGAGATAATTTTGTGGGCCTTTTGTTTCAGTAGCGTCAGATATTATTTTCAGGAATTGACCACAAAAATAACTCAAACCCTCCCCCCTAACCTCAAAAAACCCCTAACTCCCCCCCGGCGCCAAAGCCTCTGACATTTGACACAGGCTCCGTATGAATTCTCATTATTCATTCTGGCTAATGTAAATATGACTGCAAATAATTTTTTCTTGTAATTAAGATTTCATTTAAACATTTATAATTGCAAACATAACAGCATATATTTCAAGTTTATAAAGATAACAGAGGGTGCAATTCTATCCGCTAGCAATAACCGACCCTAGACTTCTACTGGGGCAAGCATAAAGGAAAGACAGGAAGGCTTATTAATGGTAAGGTGTAAAGCGTATAAGATTATCACCAGCTGTGGTGGAATGAAATGGCACAGTAGTGCACATTTGTCCTGGGGAATCATTGGTACTGAGGACAAAAAGGTGGTGGATTTGAAAAGATCAACAGGATACCGGAGTGTGGAAAATGTCCCCTTGCAGGTTAATGCCCAGCTAAGTCAATGCTGTCACTGGGGAAGCTCCTGCTGAGATGACTGTAGCTGCTCCAGATACTTAATTCCACCCTCCTCCAGACTCAGAAGCTTACAGGGGCAGGAGACCTGGCAAAGGAAAGCGTACATGTGTGGTGGGGAATGGACACCGTGTGAGTTCTCTAAGAAGCAGGGGTCAATGGAGCAAGGCCAAAAGCTGGGGGTCACTGATAAGGTAACCGGGGCCAGGGTTTGGATACTGTGATTTGGCTCTGACTGATTGGAGAAAGAGACAAAAACCTTTGTGAAATTTCTGCTTGCCACATGTCTCCTGTGCAGGGCTGCTATGGAGGCTGGGCCGTTGAGCTACCAAGATTACAAGAGGTGTTTGGCTCCTTCCGACAGGGCAGTTTATAAATCAAATTGGTGAGACCTACCCTGAGGGTTTAGGAATACAAGGGATCAGTGTCTAAAGTTTGTCCTCCAGACTTGGGTGGCTGATGAGCACAATTAACTTCACCCCCCTGGTGGCCCCAGAGGGACGGCGTTTCTGGAAGCACCAGCTGAACTCTTGGGGGAGAGAGAAACATGAGGAGTGAAGGTCGTTAAAGACCCTGTGACTCACAGGGAAATGCCTGAGCCGGACAGCATGTGAGGGCTGCCCCGTACAGCGCACACTGTAGCTAGTGTGCTAGGCTGGGGAGCCAAAGGGCAGGCACCAGGCAAAGGAGTTTCTTGTATGGATTGAGATGTCCGTGTTGCTCGCTGAGTGGGTGCTGCCAAGGTAAGTGCTGATGGTACAACAGCCACAGAGCCAAGCGTAACGGGGACTGTGGCTAAGGCCCACTCATCGGAGCACATTCAAGCACTGCTCTGTGTAGCAAGCTGCCCTACAGAGTTGTTTGACACTATTAGGGGTGAACCGAATGGCTCTGTGAGACTCCTTCCAAGAAACCTATACATGCTAGCTATAGACAGGAGCTAACACGAGGGGAGTGTGGGGAACTTTCAGCAGGAAATACAGGGCACTGATTGGTTCATGCTCATAACTAAAAGGTGGCCTAGAAAGGCTGTGAGTTATTGTTTCCTCTCTGGAACGGCGGGGGAGCCCACAGCCCACCCACAGACAACGTTTCTTGCCTATAAAAGCTTCAGGAACAAACATCAACACAAAGCATATGGTGAGTAAGTCCCAAATGTGAGTGCTCAGTGGTCTTCCTCACCTCTCTATGTCCACTCCACTCCATTTGCAGCCTGATGTATGGCATGTGGAAAGAAGTCAGATGCTCCTGTGATGTAAGAGGCATTTCTGTGTTTTGATGGTTTCAAGAAACTGGTTGGGGGGTGCAACAGCAGGGCTGGGTTGTCTCATATCAAGGTGTCTCTTCACAATCTTTTATTCTCTCCTCTGGAAGGGACTTTTGTGGCAAAACTGGGTTCTGGAGAATAAAGGAAACCTTAAAAGCAAATAAATTAAATTGTACATTGACCAGTACTTTTCCCCATTGGCTTTGCATAACCCCCACCTCTCAGTATCTAACAACTTAGCAAGTTCCTGACATGGATACAGGCCCTGCCCCTCCCTGCCAGCTGGTCTGTGCAAGTGGACCTCCGGGGACCACCCTTCATATCAACGGCGGTGCTGTGGTGGTCTGTCCTGTCCAAAGATCTCCCACTGGTTAGGGAATGGGTCAAAGAGGAGGAGCGAACTTCTGTCCTCCCCACAGAGCTGTGGTTGGCTAGAGAATCGGTGAGAAATCCCACTTCTAAGTCCTACTACCAGCTCGCCTCCCATTGGCGGAAGTGGATGCTACGAGGGGAGCAACTGCAAGGCAGGAACATGTTGTGCTGCTCCAGGGACTCAGCAGGCCAAACAGCATCTGAGCTTAGGACGGGGAAGAGGCCGAGGAAGCAGTGGGAGCCTGTGGTCCCTGTGAGCCTGCTCTGCATATAAAGCTGGCCACTGTCTGAAGGGAAGGGGAGGGGCCTTAATTTGGGACTGAGAGGTGTCCTGTTACTGGTGGAGTTAGAGTTCATTTCAAGCCTTGTGGATGGGTACCTTCCTCCCAGTAATCTTTTTTTCTAGTGACAGCGCAGTTTTGTCTGTGGCTAATAAAGACATTTGGATAGCTCTCCATGTTGGAGTTTGGAACAACCTAGCAAAGACGACAGGTTTCAGAATTTGTTAGTCTCTAAGGTGCCACAAGTACTCCTCGTTCTTCTAGCAAAGAAGGGAGTTCCCACTACAGCTCCACTGAAGAACTGGTTCTCTGCCTGGGTGCAGGACCGCAGTGGTTTTTAAATCTGCCTCATATGTTACAAAAGTGCAACTGACTTATTGTGACACAGTTCTCGCAGGAGCGTAAAGTCAGCGAAAAGACTCCCATTCATTTTAATAGGCCTTGGATCTAGTCCCGTGGGGAGGAGTGTAGCATGGTATAAATACAAAGTATAGTATTTTATTTAGATGGCACCATTCATCTTCAAAGCCTTTTATATGCCATATCACTGAAACACAGTCATCTCTTGGAGAAGAGGACATTTTGCCCAAGTACTCCAGGACAAACCTATACGCTAACAAAATGTGCCATTTAGTGTTCAAATGGTACCTTCCTTTAAGGATCTCTCACATGGTATTGCTTGGCACTGAATAGATCAAGCTCAGAAGGTGACCAAGACAGACTGCCCAGAACCTAAGTATTAAAAAACCTGATCCTCAGGCTATCAAACCATCCAGTACCTTTGAAAGTCTCCCATCACATGGATTATAAATACAGTCTCCCATCACGTGGATTAGCAATTTCCTTTATCTAGTTTAGTTTTTAAAGAGGCCAATGGAGTAAACTCGACTCCTGCTCACATCCGTGCAGTTCCACTGATGTCTGTCTGGATGCACCGGTGGGACTGAGCGCAGAATTTGAACAATTGTCACTAGCTGCACATTGGAAGTGCCGGGCAGCAGAGGGAGCTCAAGTTTGGAGCAGCAACCACATGAGGCAATTCAGCTTTTAACCCCCACTCAGGGAAGGGGTGTCAGAGCTCAGACCTGTTCTAGGCCAGCAGCATGTGATGGCAGTTGTCCTACTATGTCACACAGCCTTGTTGTGTCTTCCCAATTGAGACTGACTGCACGATAGTGGGTTCAGACTCTAACAGGAAGGCATTTGTGGCCCAATTGCCTTGTTCTAATGTTTGGATTTGTGACTGACGTGTTTTCACCTGTAAGCAGCTGCTGCTCTGGTCTGGCGCCCTCTCTGAATACGTGCAAAGAGAGTTTGCTGTTACCGCTGGATGACATTTCCCTTCAAGTGTGAGGAATTTGTTTCCTGTTTAGAACTTTGGAGAGTTCTTGGGCTCAGACTTGTTGACGTTTCAAGTAAGAAGACTGCGTGGGTTCTAGAAAGCAGAATGTGTATGCACCTCCAGATAGGGTGACCAGACAGCAAGTGTGAAAAATCGGGACAGGGGGTGGGGGGCAATAGGGCCTATATAAGAAAAAGACCCAAAAATTGGGACTGTCCCTATAAAATCAGGACATCTGGTCACCCTACCTCCAGATGCTCTGAAGCCTTCCAAAATGATCTTTGAGGCCCTGGAAAACCCCATTTGGATTCCATGCCTTTTATGTTGTGCAGAGATTTAGTCTGTCAGCCAGGTGACTAGCAACAGACCAAACTTCAAATTTTGGGATCCAGATCTGAACTTCTCCAAAGTCTAAGGCCTTTGTCTACATATAAATTTGCACAGGTTTCACTAAAAGTATGATGGAATTAAACTGGAGAAATTTTGTGTGTGGACACTCTTGTATCAGCTTAAACTTCGTTCATGTCATTTTAGCTTGAGATGATACATTTACAGGCACAAGGTAACAATATCGAAATCGATGTGTGACTCCAAACAGGAGTTTGCACTAGTTTAACGGAATCCGTTTTTAAAATGTTTTAAGTTAAACTGGTGCAACTTCTGCACGTAGAGAAGCCGCAAAGGTGTTCAGTTCCAGGTTGAACCAGGTAACATGCTTATAAACTATAAGACCCTGTGTCATGCCTCAAAACTGAGATCTGCCCACTTCTGCACGTAGAGAAGCCGCAAAGGTGTTCAGTTCCAGGTTGAACCAGGTAACATGCTTATAAACTATAAGACCCTGTGTCATGCCTCAAAACTGAGATCTGCCCACTTACCGTAAGAGAGAGGCCATTTGGTTTCTCATAGCCACTAACAATGAGTAACACTCCACCCTCATATAACGGAAACCTGTTATGTTCATAGCATACACAAACAGAAAATAAATATTTATACTCTTCCAGAAAGGTTGAAACTCAACACTGCTTTATTTCTTAGAATTCAGAAATCTAATGCACAACAGCCAATTACAGAATGAGAGATAGCAGACTGCTCCCTACGTCAGAGTGGCTCTTTTGCAGACTGATAGATGCTGAAGACTCAGATCTAATTCCCTCAGAGCCTCCAGGCAGCAAGCAGGACCCAGGAAACCCCTTACAATTTAAAGTGATAGCTTATAATTTTAAGACAGTTTTCATTACTCCCACTCTGCATCATCTACTATCTTAACAGCATACTTATTTGCCTCAACTTTTGTTCTCCTTCAAGCCCTTCTGGAAAAGTCCTATGGAATTTAATGGAGAATTTAGAGAACTTATGAATTCTTAAATCAGTTCTATCAGATAATTCCAAATCATCCCCACTCTAGAATTTCTATGGGGAGATTTTGAACATTCTGTAGGAATGAGATCGTTTTCTGTAAAGATATATAGGTTTTTAGAGTCATTTCTATAGAACCCCATTGATTTAATTCTGATTTAATTCTATAGAACTTTGCAATAGTTTATTAATAACGGATAGACTTGATACTGATAAGACCATGATATTTACTGTACCATATGTGCATTAGAATGTTGTGTATATGTTTCAGGGGATTGTCTCCATCTCTGAATAGGCGTGTGGTGTGTTCTCTAGCACATAAAAATCCCCTTAAACCTCAGCACACTTCTCTTAACATGCAGTCTGCGATCTGAAGCAGCATTCTGTTGTAGAGGGAAGGATATTATATTCAATAAATCATATGGAACTATTTATCAGCAATCACTTCTTTAACTTTTCCACAGCCTTCAGTTTCAAAGCACATTTTGAAATGACTGAAGTTCGTATAGAGCTGTTTATTTAAAAACTGTTTTAAGAAAATTACCGCAGGGTTTATTGTGTATTTATGAAGGGTTTTTTAAAAAAAAAAATATTAATATAGCATAAAAAACAGATTTATTAAGAACGGTGGAAAAATGTGTAAAGAACCAGAAAGGATTCTGTGGTGGACTGAATCTGCAGTGGAAAATCCTGGTTGTCATAGACTCATAGAAGCTGAAATCACTGATCTGACTCCTATTGACTTCAATAGGCTTTGGATCAGTCCCTTAGATGTAAGAGTTGGGAAGGTCCTATTAGTTTAGCTAGTCAATCTCTGTGCCAGTGCAGGAATGTTCACTATAGCACTATGAGTCATTGATAATTCCAAACCCCTTCTCCTTTATGAATGGATTTACATTCTCTCCAGCACTTCTTTTCCTCCTGATTGATTTGGTTTAGTCCTAACTCATTCTGCTTTTTCACTGTCTTACCCTTTACCTGAATTCATCTCTAATTTTGAGTTTACAAGGAGGATTTTTTTAACCCTCTTCCGATCTTAGCACAATCCCTTACAAATCCACATTGGCCACTTTGTTCTTTTTCAGAGCAACAGTGGTATGGTGCATTTTAGTACACAGCTGTAGCCAGCCATATCCATATATAAGTATTGATTGTTGCAGTAACACAAGTCATTCTTAGCTCAGTGGTTTGAGCATTGGCCTGCTAAACCCAGGGTTGTAAATTCAATCCTTGAGGGGGCCATTTAGGGATCTGGGGCAAAAATTTGTCTGGGGATTGGTCCTTCTTTGAGCAGTGGGTTGGACTAGATGACCTCATGATATAGAATAACCCTGATATTCTATATCAAGAAGACCAACAGGACTTAGGGCCTGAAAGATAGTTTGCTTAGCATAAATAATCAAGGCTTAAATTGAAGTTTGACACAAGTAACTAGCAGGCAAGTGACCTTAAGTCAGAAATTGAAGTGTAATGGTAAATAAGTATAATAAGACAGTGTGAAGCAAAAAAATCACAAACACATCTTAAGGTATTTTTAAGGAATGTGCATAACTGAAACTCACAAATGTTGGTCACAATAATGCTATAGCAACTAACTGATTGATGTATCTGCTAATGATTATGAAGTAAATGGATAATTAACCTATAAGAAATGGGGGATCCTAGAAGAATCGGGGTGCAGAAGTTCAGATAGGAAAAGGGGTTGAACCCATCATGAATGTGCATAAAATAAAGTGGGTTTTAGCATAACACATTATAAAATATGATTCCCAGCCTAGGTACCGTGGGAAACTCCAGGAAGACAACCACCTACCAATACTCAGGTATCCTCATAAAGGATGGTGTGAGTAATACAAGCGCTGGTAACTTGGTGTTATCTTTCTCTTCTTTGCTGGATTGCAGAGTGTGTATCCTTGTTTGGTTTCTAATACAAGTATTAATCACAGAAAGAGCAGTCTACTGTCCCTGTGTATTTCGGGGTCCTTAATCTAATGACAACATCTCTACTGTAGCTGATGTGGGGCTGAACCCCTGAACATTACTACCTTATAATTTATCCCACAATTACAGATTAGGCTACCCAACCCAGCATGGTAGGTAGTGATGACTCAGTGATTACATTGTTTAAAGTTGTTACGTATGTTTGATAGTGAGTATACTGTAGGTGGTCTATTGTCACCTGGATTATAAAAAGAACAGGAGTACTTGTGGCACCTTAGAGACTAACAAATTTATTAGAGCATAAGCTTTCATGGGCTACATGCTGTAATAAATTTGTTAGTCTCTAAGGTGCCACAAGTACTCCTGTTCTTTTTACGGATACAGACTAACACGGCTGCTACTCTGAAACCTGGATTATAATTCTTTCTGGTGCAAAGTGAACCTCTTGATGATGAACTTGCGGGTAACAATAAACCAGAACATTTTTGCTACAGATCATTCCATTTTATGGGCTTTCTTTTCTTGGGACACCATAATTTTCAGGTATGTGGCAACAATTTTAATTTCACTGGTATTTTATAGTCTCATATAATCTAAAGTTATAGACAGAGAATCTCAGCCATATACTTTTATGTCGATATTTTACAATATGCATGTATATAATTTTAACATATGAGCAGAGAGAATTTCTAAGTTAATTTTACATTGGAATTTCTATTGATCACCATTGATGGGCCCATGACTCTGATTGCAAGGAAATTTGTGGCTGTACATGCAGATATCACTAACTGCAGTACTGCACACATGCATCACAGGGTATAAAACTCAGGGCCTCCAACTCCAAAAATACAGACAACTAATACTTGAGTTTAAAGAAGCTAATTTCATTGTCAGGAGTAATAGGACTTTTATCTGCATACCAACCACTAGGGGGCAGTAGAGACATACACTCTAAGTACATTAGTACTAACTTGTGTAATATTTACTAACTTACTATACTAAAGGTGTGAAGAACAGCACATGGGAGGTTGGTAATTTGCCATTCACCCAATGTAAAAATTTGGAATCCAGGGGACAGTAAACCTCTAGCGAAACAAGGAAAACATCCATTTTCCATAGAGGGGGCTGGATAGCACGGTTTGGCTATCAATAACCTGTTCTATTACAAACCATACCAAGCCTCTCTGTGCAAATTACTGCTGGTGCTGGTGCATCCATCGGTAGAAAAACGCCTTACTCCGATGAAATGCTGAATGCTGCTTGCCACTTGGCATGGATAAAATTCTCTAACGCTTGTAAATAATAAATTAACTCCAAACTAGTAGCACTTCATCCAGCTCAGGGTATATGAATGAAGTCTTCAGCTGCTGAACGGATGAATTTGCTCTCTGTGTGAGTGGCTTAAGCAGCTGAGATCTGAATGTTTGGATAAAATAGTGGCTGTCCCTAGCTCTTGTATATACAGTAAACAATGGTTTATTTACAGTAATCTCTTGCTTTTTAATTGATGGTAAAATGTTTTGAATCACTTACTTCCTGAGAGTTTCTTTGGTCACTCAACATGTGCCTTACTTTATCACAAATCAAAACATCCTGATCCCAGTCCCTTGATCAGGGTATTTGCCTTTTCTTCTATTTTAACAAAAGAAAGGTGGTATCACCAGTTAGAGTCATCCGGGCTGTCAATAGGTAGCATTCAGGGGATTAAGAGGAGGAATGAACCCACAGAATTCCGTACAGCAGAAAAAGTATCTGGCCTGAGGCTGATAAAAAGGGATTTTCCTGCTGGAATAGATCTCCAGTTTCCTTTGTTTTGAATTTTACGCAATCAATGTTATTGAAAAGAACCCGCCACATCTCTCAAACTGGGGAATTAGCCTCTTTCAGGGCCAGTTTCAAATCTCTGTTACACCACTGTCAGTCTGGAGGAATTTCAATGAAGTCTTCCATTACATAACACCGGTGCAATGGAGATCAGATGCTAGTCTCTGTTATTTAATGAGAAGCTCCCTGAAAAAATCACCAGGCTTTTGGGTAAGCTGGGTGTTACACATACCTGCACCCATTGGGTCTGTTCAAAAAGGTACCTGCCCTTTAGTAATGTGGAAGGCGCACAAATACGCTAATTTATTTGAATCGCCACAAAAATGTTGTGTGAAAGAGAGGCACTTACACTCTTTCCTCTGGTCTATGACCTGCTTGTTGGAATCAAGAAGACCATTGTGAGGTCATGTGGATTCTGATAAACAACATTCCATCATGGCTAAAGCATGATTGGAACATAGGAGCACAAAGGAAGAAGCTAAACACGCACATATAACCTTAAAGTGGTCTTGAATACTGTGTGTGTGGTGTTGCTTCAAATACCACGGGTCAGATCCCCAGCTAGTATCCAGCATCTTAGATCGCTGCACTGATTGATACCACTTGAGGATCAGGCCCATGCATGTATTTTCATGTAGGAGCCATTTCGTACCTGCATCTCTACCAGGCTATTTTTTTTTGGTCCTGCATTACACAGTGGGGTCCAAGTCCATGACTAGGAGCTCCGAGCTGCTGCTACAGCCCTAATTGTCTTACTGACACCATTAGATCAAAATCATCGCAAAGCCTGTCCAAGGAAGGCCTTGCTAAATGCTGTCCATCGAAAAAGCCATGGCTTTGTGAGATGAAGGCTGCTGCTAAGCGACATGTCAGCCATGTCCTAAGTGATTTTTGTTTAACAGTCCCCGCTGCTGTTTATATTTTCTAATGTGCTGCGGCTGGCGTTTGTTGCCATTAAAACTTCATTTGTTTGGACGATCGTTTCAGCAGACTGAAATCCAATAAATCATGAGTAAAATATTTATTGTTTCAACCGGATAAGTGTGGGGGAGGGGGGAGGGGAGAGGAAAAGTGGATAGACTGGTATTCCTTCAACAGCACATGAAACAACAGGGCTGCATCTACCACAGGACTTTGACCCCCAAACAACCAGCCATGACCGCGCAGGCCCACTCCAGCAACAACCTGCAACACTAAAAGAGGGAACTGACTGGATTGTTCAGTCACGTTCAGCAGAAAAAAACTGCAGCACTCAGGTAACCGTTACTGATTCTATTTCTTGCTATCAGAGCAGCTACAGCCATGGCTAGGTCTTTCTGCAGGGACTGAACTCACAACCTCCATCTTTGAAAACATGAGCTTCTACTGCTTGACCTACATGGTCATGCCTGATAATTTGGCCCCACTGAAGTTAGGGGCAAAACTTGACTTCAGTGGTGTCAGGACCAATAATTCAGAGATGATAGCAAACTCATACATCTCTGTGCATGGTCTAGCCAGCAGAGAGGAACAAAGAGCAGGAGAAATGATGGTGCCACAGGTGAAATAGAGAACTGAGGTCGGACATGGAAAATGTTATCCCTAGATACCTTCAGTGAAAGCAGATGTGGAGTCTGGATGATGCAATATATGTAGTATTGTATTATTCCTAATGAGATGCAATATCTCTGCATAGTATTTCTGCGTAGAGTGTGCGGATATGTAGATATGCCTATGGGGCCAGATTCCCCTCCAGCTGAAGTCAGTGCTCTGAAAAATCAAGCCCATGGGTAGAAATAGTTATAATATATTCTATTAAAAAAAATCTAGTTTCATATAGTATGACATTTTAGGGCCAGATTCCCCACCCTGACTCTGGTGGAGTAGTTCCTTATCCCTCATGCAGTCCTCAAAGCCACCTCATTGTCCTCTTTCAGTCTTGGTTGAGGCCTCTAGATGCTACTGCAATACCAATAATAATACAGGATCTTAGATAAAATAGCTCTCATAAATGTCCAAGCTGTCCAAAAAGGACAGGCTGCGAGCCTCCCAGTGAATCATCTGTTTAGAATGTTTCAAGCATCTAGATTCACCAGGGAGCTCTGACATTTACCAGTGTTATCTTTCTTATTTGAGACTTGGCACCTCCTCTTTTCCCCTGAGACATGTTAGATTGCACTGGACAAGAGCACATGAAATTAGCAGCCGATGTCATTGATAATTTCCCTTAAAAGGTTACTAGGCATGAGTGTGATATTTGGCCAGATCTATCGCTTCTAACCTCACCAAAAAAAAAAAAAAAAAAAAAAAAAAAAAAAAAAAAGGTAAGGAACTGTCAGATTATTGACATAGTTTTTACTTACCTTGCTAATCCCTTTAGGATCCTTTGACAAGGGGGTGGAGCTAATTCCGGGAGAACAGGGGTTTTAAAATCCAGCTCCTAAGCGATCAGAAGAGCTAGTAAACAGGAGCAGCTAACAGGGGAGTTTAGAATGGGAGCAGGAGAGCCAGATACACCTAATAAACATTCTATACATTTAGGCCAAATAATCCCCCCCTGCAAATTAAAAACAGACAAATGACAAACACAGAACAGACACCCACAGAAAAACCCCTGCAAGAGTAAAAATAAGGCAGGCAGAAAGCGAGCAAAAGAGTGGGGGCTATCCAGTGGTTGACCATGCATTGTGTGAAGAAATACTTCCTTAAGTTTATTTGGGTGACCCCTGTGTACACATTGTGTTATATGAAGAGATAAATAACACTTCCTTATTCACTTTCTCCAAACCATTCATGATTTTATTGACCTCTATCATATCCTCCCTGAGTCATCTCTTTTCTAAGATGAACAGTCCAGTCTTCTTAATATCTCCTCATATGGAAGCTCTTCCATACCCCTAATCATTTTGTTGCCCTTCTCTGTACTTTTTCCAATTCTAACATATCTTTTTTGAGATGGGGCAACTAGAACTGCGTGCTGTATTCAAGGTGTGGGTGTACCATGAATTTATATGGAGACTTTCATATAACTGTTAGACTGGGGGGTGGGACCGCTCTACTTTGTCCTGGAAAGTCTTATCATTCGGGGAGGGATAGCTCAGTGGTTTGTGCATTGGCCTGCTAAACCCAGGGTTGTGAGTTCAATCCTTAAGGGGGCCATTTAAGGATCTGGGGCAAAAATCTGTCTGGGGATTAGTCCTGCTTTGAGCAGGAGATTGAACTAGATGCCCTCCTGAGGTCCCTTCCAACCCTGATAGTCTATGATTCTATCTATGTACCTCTCTGTCTCCCTTAGCTCCTCCAATTCAGCCACTCTGCTCTCAAGAGCCCATACACAGTCTCTGAGGGCTATAAGCTCCTTGCACCTAATGCACCACTTACTCACAAGGCAGGTAATCATACATGCTGCATTCAGTGCAATAAACCTGTGGAACTTGCTGCTAGGGGATGTTGTGAAGGCCAAAAGTATAACTAAAGTCAAAAAAGAATTAAATAAGTTCATAGAGGATAAGTCCATCCATGGTTATTAGGGATGCAACCTCATGCTCTGAGTCTCCCTAAATCTCTGACTTCCAGACACTGGGACTGGATGACAGAGGATGGATCACTTGATAAATTGCCCTGTTCTATTCCCTCTGAATCATCTGGCACCAGCCAGTCAGAAGACAGGATAGTGGGTTGGATGGACCATTGGTCTGACCCAGTATGACTGTCCTTATGACAATTCGTAGGAAGCTAAGAGTAATCCTTATTCATATTGTCTTTTGGGATTACCAAATTACCAGATAGGAAATGGGAGATTAGAAATAATAGATTACAAAATACTTTCCCTAGTAAACAGCATTTTAACATACACCCGAGGTGAAATTCTGGCCTCATGGCAAAGCTCCCACTGAGTTCAGGGGAGCCAAGATTTAACCCCTGCAATACAAGCCACTGTATCATGAAAAACTTATTTGTAAACAAGTGTTAATAAATTGTATGTTCTGATTGAAATGGCCAGTGAGAGTCTACTCACCCTGTCTCAGAATCAGGGATCTTCGTTTTCCACGATAAAAAAACAAAATTCTCTGATTAAAAAAACCATAAACATCTGCGTTTTTCCATGATTAAAATGAAGTGCTGAATTTTAGTTTCCCTAGCCACAATATATATATAGGTATCAGTTGAACACCATGTTTTATTGATATATTTACAGTGTTTAAGCAAGCTCAAAGCCTACCAGTGCCATCAATCATTATAATAAAATAAAATTAATAGAATTACAATTTGTATTTCTTACATGTACCAAATACTTGTATGTCTGTTAGCCCTGTGTGGCAGGGTTGTGGCTGATAGTCCCAGGTGTCTCTACCTGACAGCATGAGCTCTGCTGCCTGAGGCTGACAGCACCGGTTTGGTTAATAGGGAGAGCCGGACAATGGAGACTCGTATAAATGGGGTCCCACTGTATATGATTTTATTCTTTCACAAAATGTAAAAACTAAAGATTCTCTGTAAAAATGCAAATTCCATGTTTTTCTGTGTCAAACGCATTTCTAAGATCCCTGATCATATTGCAGAAGCAAAGGGACGTTCAATGAAACTAAAAGGTGGCAGATTTAAAGCAGATAAAAGGAAATACTTTTCACCCAGTCATAATACCTAGCTCTCATCTAGCACTTTTCATCAGGAGGTCTTGAAGCACTTTACAAAGCAGGTTACTACCCCCCATTTTACAGAGGGAGAAACTGAGGCACAGAAAGGTGCCCAAGATCACCCAGAATAGAACTCAGGTCTTCTGAGTCCCCATTCAGTGCTCTGTCCACTAGGAAACACTGCCTCAAATGCATAGTTATGCTGTGGAACTCATTGCCATAGGTTAGCACTGACATCAAAAGATTAGCAGGACTGAACATATATCTGAACAAGAACATACAGAGCTGATAGAAAGAGGATTAAAAAAAGACTTCAGGGGAAAAGAAAATACCTAGCTAATAGGAGTGGAAGAAACTTCCCTTATGAGCTGGTTATCACACCACCGCCTACTGTGGGTTTTCTTGCACCTTTCCTCTGACGCATCTGTTGCTGGCCAATGTCGGAGCCAGGATACTGGACTAGAAGGACGCACTGCTCTGATCCAGTCTGGCCATTTCTACATCCCTGTGTTGTGTGAAGGTTTAAAAACTCATTGAGTCGGTTCACTGTCTGGGGTGTGTGTGTGTCTTCTCTTCCTTTGATAACAGTGTGGTTCCTTTCTGTTGGTCCATTGGACAGGACAAATGACAGTGAATAAGCAGAGCAAGGCCTATGTCCTTGGTTCTGCCTCTGACTTGTTGCCTAAGCTTTAATTTCTCTGTGCCTCATTTCCCCCATCTGTGAAACATGGATTGTTCTGTCTCCCTCAATCCAGTAATCCCAAATGGCTCGGAATAAAGCTAACAAAGTAAAATAATGAATCAGGTTAGCAGCAAGAGGTCCTTGTTCACTGGGGCCTCCAGAGGAGGAGGGCAGTTTGCCCCAGACCCCCAATTTGAGTGGCGTTGTGAACTGGATTGCAGCATTCAGGTTTGGCCCAGCCAGGCCGAAATGCTACTCACTGAAATTTGGCCTGGTGGTCCCTTTGTCATGACAAAAGGGCTGCCGGGCCAAACCTGAGTAATGCTGTGACCCTGGGTTACAAGGCCCAGAGCGCGGAGCCAGGCCCAGCCCCATGGGGCAAGAACTGAGCTGCCGCTGCAGGGTGGTGTGTTGTGGGCTCACTCGTTGACTCCCCACCCTCTTTTTGGAAGCGGGGGAGGCTCAGTTTCAGATTTTGCCCCAGGTGTGGGCAACCCTGCTTGTTCATGAAATATGACTACAGATGGTGGGGGAGAGAGGGAGGAGATGCTGAAGGGAGGGTTAGCGAGGCAGCAGGATCGTGAAAACTGAAGAAAAGATTTGAAGGAGAGGGATGATGAACAGCGTCAAAATGAGCAAAGAGGTCAAAGTGGATGAGGGTAGAGAGTTAGCCAAGGAGTCATTGGAGCCCCTAATGAAAGCTGTTTTACACAGGGTGGAGAAGATGAAAGCCAGAAGACTGAGTTAGAAATAAGGTTCCATTGGAGAGAGGGGAGGACGCCCACCTTGCTTATCTCATGCGTATCCACATACAAATTGATGGTGTTTAGTTCCTCCACAGCCTCTCCAGCACGTATCGTAGGTCATCGAGTTCCTGTGAGTTTTGGACCTACTGCTGTGAGTGTGTCAGCAGGTCGTTTTCACCATTCCATACAGGGCAGGAAAACGGTAGTCTAGTCACCGGAAAGATTCCAAGTGTCTGATTGTGTCAGTACCCGAGATATTTTCAGTACTATTTACATGCCAACATAATATGATTCCATAAATACACATGGCATTTTACAGACAAATAAAGATAAGCCCCCATCCTCCCCAAAACAGCCAGCCATCAAAGACTGTTGTGACAAAAATGACCCAGGGTGGTACAATTACTGTGTGGGGCGTAGGTGAGAAAGCAAAGGTGGCCAGAGATGATGGTGACGTTAAGATCACACAGTAGCTTAAGTGTGTTGTGTGTGTCTTGAGGGGTCTGTGATTTTCCTGGTTTTTGGAAAAGGAAGATTAAGGTTTGCAGGCTACACAGAGTGTTTTAAACAGGTGCTTGGAGGCAAGAGGAACGGAATATGGGGCCAGTGAAGGGTCTGCAGTATGGCTGTCACATAGGAGGGTTGTTCAAAGCCCCCGAGGTTTAGCGTCTGGATTGTATGGGCATCGTTATCCCGTACACTAGCTCTACGGCTCATCTGGGAGAGCTGTTGCTCCACGCTTGCGCTTTGAGGCTCAGGGAGGCGGTGGTCACGCCACATGCAAGTTTGGGTCCTGGCAGTGAGATGAGGGGCAACCCTACTCCGTGAATTGCTATAAAAGCTCATGGCTTTGAATGGGGGTTAAGAAGGATGTGGCACGCTGGGTGTATGTGTTGCATACATGCGACACTGCAAATCTTGCTTGATAGCATGAAAGTTATAAGCAGTACAGGTTGAACCCTCCCGTGTCCCAGGGCGCATGTTTTGTGTCAGACTTCACGGAAGAATCCCTTTCGGCTGCGTGTTTCTTTTAACTGAATCAGCAAAAGTACTTGACAGTTGGCAGTGTTAGCTCGGAACAGTAAGAGTTCTTGTGCAAGATATTTTATCCCCCCACAGGTTGCTAGGACATACTGTTACAGAGCATTACAGATAAATCTGCCTTTTTCCTTTCTCCTCAGGCGACTAAAACATTTCGACGACTGCTCCAGAACAGTACAGATGTCCTGGCACTTTGATGCTTTTCTCCAGAGAGACTATTATTTTGAATGTTGGAATAGCTAACGCAAGGACCCTGCTCTAGTCACCGTTTATAAGATAAAGCTTTCACAAAAAACAATTGGTTGGATAATTCATCTTGATAGGTGCAGGGCCCAATCCTATCTCACTGAAGAACCAGCTCCACAGCTGGTGTGAACTGGTGTACAGTCCCATTGGCATCAACGGAGCAAGTGTACACTGATCTACATCAGCTGGGGATCTGGCTCAACAACAAAACCCCATGATTTTTGTCCCTGCACTCTAGAGGGGGGATGAGAAGGATCCCCATTTTGGTGGGAGCCTGCAGCAGGAACTTTAGCTTTATTAGTCATAATTATTTCAGGGGGCTTCTGGGGCATGGGTAATGGAGCAAACATCCCTATAGACCTCCACCCTCATCTGGTTCCTGTGCTCCCACTCCAAGTGACTCTGTGTGCATGGATCTAGAATTCATGGACTGGTGTCAGGGTCTGCACAGGTTTCTGCCTTCTCGCCCTGTGCTCTGGCTGGTAAAATAAGAGTTCTCACGCCTTCTTCTGGTGTTTTACCCTTGTGCTTTATTTTACAGTGCCACCGTGCAGTCCCCTTTATCCCCCAACAGTTATCCCCTTTCTAACCTGTTCCAGGGTCTCTTGGCCCTTGAGGCGCCCTTCCTGCGGTGAGGAGACAGAGCTGTGACCTCCTGTCCCCTCCCAGGCTAGCCTCCCAACTGAGTTTTGTTCAGGGCTTTTATAGCCCTCCCAGCCTTCAGCCCAGCTGTCGCTGCTTAGCTCAGTCTATTGCAGTGAGCCAGCCCTCCTTAGGGCCTGCAGCTGAGCTCCCTGCTGGCTGCTTTGAGCCTCTGCCCCTGGCCTTTCTGCCTGAAAGCAGGGCTTAGCCAGCATTTTAGCAGGGCATTCAAGGGGTTTCACCCCTGCCCTGCCACAACTGGCCTTTTGTTATTTCCCAACCAGTAATTAGTACCTACTCCATATTAAGGACTAATTCAGTACAAAGTTTGAACCCTCAAAGTCCATCCATTACTGAGTTACCTCCCTTGAGTGCGGGGTTGGGAACAAGGGTAAACGTTTAAAGCAGGAAGTGTGTAATACACGAATCAGCATTGTTGCTGGGGGATATGCCCCAACCTTTAGAAAAAAGCTATCAAGGGATGAAAATCAGCCATGGGAAATTTCATCCCAAATGGAAAATTTGTCAGACATTAATGAGTGAATCATAGAATATCAGGGTTGGAAGGGACCTCAGGAGGTCATCTAGTCCAACCCCCTGCTCAAAGGACCAATCCCCAGACAGATTTTTATCCCAGTTCCCTAAATGGCCCCCGCAAGGATTGAATTTACAATCCTGGGTTTAGCAGGCCAGTGCTCAAACCACTGAGCTATCCCTCCCCCAACCAAAGGGCTGGGATTCAGTACTCCTGGGGTGAAATCCTCTATGACAAAACTCCCATTAATTTCAACAGCGCCAGCATTTCACTTCTGGTTTCTGGTTTTGCCACTCATTCACTGGGACTTTGGGCAAATTACTTAATGGCTGATGAAGTCATTAATGACCCATTGAATGGCTCATTGAAGTCAATAGAAAGAACCCCATTGTTTAAAGTTTTAAACAATTTTAAAGCGCCTGATTCTGCCATGGTTACTCATGTTGAAATCAATGGTGCTATTTGCAGAGTCAGGTACTTCTCGATAGGAGTCAGATTAGTAGATTCATAGATTCCAAGGCCAAAAGGGACCATTATGATCATCTACTCTGGCCACCTGTATAACACAGGCCATAGATCTTCCCCAAAATAATTCCGAGAGCGTATTTTTTAAAAAAAACATCCAATCTTGATTTAAAAATTGTCAAGGAGGGAGAATCCACCACAACCCTTGGTAAATTGTTCCAATGCTTAATTAGTCTCATCATTAAAAATGTACACTGTATTTCCAGTCTGAATTTGTCTAGCTTCAACTTCCAGCCATTGGATCAAGTTATATCTTTCTCTGCTAGATTGTTGGATATTTGTTCCCCATGTAGCTACTTACAGACTGTAATCAAGTCACCCCTAACCTTCTCTTTGTTAAACTAAACAGCTTGTGCTCTTTCAGTCTATCACTGCAAGGCATGTTGACTAATCCTTCAGTGATTCCTGCAACTCTTCTGTGCCCCTCTCCAATTTATCAGCATTCTTCTTGAATTGTGGGCACCAGAAGTGGACACAGGTTGCGCCAGTGCCAACATAAAGATAAAATAACTTCTGCACCCCTACTCGAGATTCTCCTATTGATGCACCCCAGAATTGCATTAGTTCTTTTGGCCACAACATCACATGGGGAGTGCATGTCCAGCTAATTATCCACCATGACCCCAAAATCTTTTTAGAGTAACTGTGTCCTAGTATATAGTCCCCCATCCTGTAAATGTGGCTTACATTCTTTGTTTCCAGATGTATGCATTTACATTTAGCCATATTAAGATGCTTATTGTTTGCATGTGTCCTGTTTACCAAGTGGCCAGTTTGTTCTGTATCAGTGACCTGTGTTCTTCGTTAGTTACCACTCCCTCAGTTTTTGTGTCATCTACAAACTTTATCAGCAATGATTTTGTTTTCTTCCAGGTCATTGACAAAAATGTGAATAGATTCTGGTTCCCTCACTAAATCGGGCACAATAATACATAAGATTGAATTAATGTTTGTTTATAAAGGCCAAATGTTGAAATTGGGTACCTAAAATTAGTTTGAAGATGAATGGAAGAGGCAAGTGTGATTTATTTAGGCCACTTATTATGTACCTACATCCATATTTAAGCACCTAAATGTTATGCACCCAAGTTTGGAAATTGTAGTCAAATGATCTGAAGACTGTGGATAAGAGGTGCTGTATAAATGATGTGTACACACGTTAACAAAGCATAATACAGTCCACAATACAAATGGTCACACTATTTACTACTCCCGAGTATCAGCTTTGAATTGGTTTTAATTTTGATTGCATATTTGTCCACAACAGCCGTCTGGCGATTTAAATGCCAGTATTACTCTGGTAAAAATTATCTCTTTTCAAAACCCTTGCGATGGTTATACACTTTGGGAGTTTATGTAACAAACTCAGTGGTTAAAAAATTCATATAAAACATTTGCTTCCTGGAGATTTCCATGTTGTGTGACAGTTCAGCTGACTCATCATTAGGCCGTGGTATATTTCTTTACGCACACTCTACACTGTCCCAGACTTAAAAATGGTACAAAGTGTCCCAGACTTAAAAACGCATCCAACTGCAACCACTTCATTAAAAATGGGTGTCAAACGAAACATTATTCTCCTGTATGACTTTCCCATGGCAGTGAAAATGTCATGAAATTTGGGCAGGCGGCCAGTCTATTTGGAGTTGCACGAAGGCTGCAGACATCAAGGGTCAGGAGTCCGGTGACAGACGATCAGGAAAGAAGGGAACACCCTGTGATGTCTGCAGAATGTCCCAATAGGACAGGACTTTTCAAATGTTATTTTCATCCTACATTCTAATTTTATCTGGTCTTTTATGTAACTTTCAGGGTTACTGCTGGACATTCTTCCAGGCCAAGGGCAGTTGCCTTGATTTTTCCCTCTAGGTCAGGGACTTGTTTCTCAATTACACTAAGGCCCAGAGATGACCGATGCCTGCCGATCGTGGGGGTGGAGGGGGGGGGGCAGAGTAAGGGCAGCTGTTTTCATTATTGAGCATGCTCAGTCTGTGTGAGCATGCTCACTACAAGCCAACCAGCAAATTGGGGGAGCACATGACCCCTCATGTCCCCCCCCCCACACACTGGTTGCCTCTATTAATGCCCCTTTGTGCCTTTTTGGTAGAGTAAAGAGGCCTTAAAGAGCAGAAATAGCCCTCAAAGAATTTGCCCTGTGCAGGAGCCCTCCCCAGTAAGCATAGATCTTTACAGCAGCCTTACTTCCAGATCCCAGGTGGACGGAGGCAGGGCCGGCTCCAGGGTTTTTGCTACCCCAGCAGCCCCCCCCCAAAAAAAGCCGCGATTGTGATCTGTGGCACTTCGGCGGCAATTCGGTGGGAGGTCCTTCACCCTGAGCGGGAGTGAGGGACCCTCCGCCGAATTGCCGCCGAATAGCTGGACGTGCCGCCCCCCTCCGGAGTGGCCGCCCCAAGCAGCTGCTTGCTAAGCTGGTGCCTGGAGCCGGGCCTGGACGGAGGGTGTCTAGAGCACATTGCACTATCACTAGTCTTTTCCCGGGGAAGTGTTGGGGTACCATTACAAATAACTAAATACCAGGGCCCCAAAACTTGAGCACCTCAAAATTTGTAAGAAGGAAAACCCTGGCAAGATTTGGCAATATACAAGTACCAGGTGTTTGGACTTTGAGTCATGTAAAAAGCCCCTGACAAATTTCTGTTTGCAGAAGATAAGAAATGTTGACATAAAAGAGCCAGAGCGTGCTCTCCAAAATCCCCTTCCATTATCGGGGAAAGATATTACATATATACTGACCTATAACACTGAAATAGAAAATTGAAGAATTGCTAACGATAAGATAGCTATATTTTTAGTAAGTTGTAATTATGGATAATGAATAAGTATCGGTCAAGTAACACGCAGGCATGGCATAAGTGTGTTTATGCCCTTTGTCCTTTGAAATAAATTGCTGATTTGTTTAAAAGGTTGTTATTGCTGGCCAGGTAAGTAATGTGCCATGTTGGAAGATGTAAGTAAGAGGAATAAACATGTAAGAATAAATACCGCTGCCCCCCCTCCCTTTTTCTGGAAAGCTCAGAAACTGCAAACCCAGCAGGAAAAATGTAGAAGTTAGGTAAGTGGAGGTTGTGCATGCATAATGTATGGGATATGTAAAAATCAGTGAGTCATGTGTTAAATGCTGATTGGCGGAAAGTTGAGTAATGGGGAACGTGAAAATGTATAAGAATCCAAGGGAATGTGGGCCCAAAAGTAGAGAAACACCAGACCAGAAACTTAAGAATGGGAGTGAAGGACCAGATGAGGGGAGGCAACGGCTATTGTGGATGGACTTCATGGTCTAACATACACTGGGGACCTTGGAAGTTTCCGAATATGGTAGAGCAAGGTGGCTTAAGGCCATCTTTGTTTTTCCCATTACCTCCTGCCTCTGTCACATGTTTTTTCCCCAATTACAGGAACAGAATAACTGTGAATTGGTGTCTTGCCTATTATGTCCATCCTTCTAAATGGGAAACATATCTGGCAGCATTCTGGGAAAGGCTGATAATCTCACTAGCCAGATATTAGAGAGGGATAAAATGGAGGTTTGAAGAAGCTCCAGGAGAAGAAAAATAAATGTAATATTTAAATAAGAGAAAATGGTTGGAAAGCCAAACATCTCTACCCTGGGGATCACAAACACGCAGCTCCTTTTACGGGGCAAAAAAAGGGTGAACGCTATAACTTAGCAATAAAGCAATTTATTTAAAAACAAATTTATTTCAACAAATTCTGTCTCTTTTTCAGTTGGGTGAAAAATCAATCCACCCACACAATGCCTGAGTATTCAGGCACTATATAGGTGGGATGCTGGACTTTAAATTCAAACAGCCCCGCCACTAGTCAGGGATAGGGTAAAGGGCTACTACACATGCAGCTGCTGTTCCGGCTGTTCCATACTGCCTGGAACGGCTCCTGGGGTGAAGCATTCTCAGACGTTCTGCCTTAAGACGGGAGCAACAGCTGTGTCTTCTCTATACTAGTCGTGCAGGATAGTGGGACAAGACTGACATGAAAGGGGATCTGTGACCCTGCCCCCAAACTGACCTCCTGTACTGGTATCACACAGGCTGGCGGGGAATCGAGATCTGCTCCACACACAAGGTGCACTGGCACCCTCTGTACACCCATGCAGCCAGTTGTTCCCCATCTCTCCGTGTAAGGGTTAAGGATAAACAAACCAAAAACACCACACAGTAGGTTCTTCCAGTCCCAAAGGGCCAGTCACTCACCCCAAGTCAATGGATACTTTGATTTCACTAAAAAACAGCACGGTGGCCAATCCTGACACCATATTTACAGCCAATCCACACCAGGTTTCCTGGGTGGTAAGTAGGGTCTGGAATGCCAAGGGGGTTGTCTGTACTCTGTGGTAAACTAGTGCAGTGATCCAAGAGTACCCTTTTATTACTGGCTTGGTGAAATCTAACCATAGAATATACCACCAGTTTGGGGTGTCTGCCCTATTTTCTGGCAGTCTGTCCTGAGTTTGGGCATTCTCCGCTGTGACCCACTCTAGGCACCGTGACAATAACACAATACAAATAAATAATTGGTGGGTTTTACACCAGCCATCTGCATGAGAGTGAATTGCCTATGGGCAGAGGGGGAAAGGGAGAAATTCACAATCTTTATGATATATATTCTGAGTGAACTGAAATCTTACCTTGAAAGGGCTTGTTTATCATGGATATTCTTGTTATTTGAACTATAAAACTTATGTTAGAATACCTATAAAAACTTGCCAGAAGATGAAACTGAGATCTAAAAATATTCAGTTATATTGGTTAAAGTATTTTAAATCAGCAGAAGAGATTTTTTTTAAAAGCCATAAAACTTCGAGAACACTTGAGACTTTTCCAAAAACTGAGTCTGTTTTTATTTCCCATAAAGAAGGGAAAGAGCTGATTTCAGCTGATTAAAGGTTTCTCTTCTGAAGGATGCACTGCTAAAAAATATAAACTTGGCTAAAATAGCCCAGTAACTAAGGGCCTAATCCAAAGCCCAATGAATTCAGTGGGAGTCTTTCCAATGACTTCAGTAGACTTTGAATCAGGTCCTAATTGTATAGGCATAGAATAGGCAAAGTTAACCAGTATTAGCCCCTACGTGGAACACGCCCCTTTCAATATAATCCCAAAAGGGATGTGATCATAGTCTTACTATTGCCTCCTAGACGCACCTGAGCCTGTGGGGCTTCTCGTGAGGTGAGTGCACCTAATTTTTTAGTAATTCAATTAATAGCTACCTCAGTTACAGTTGCCAACTTTCTAATCGCACAAAACTGAATATCCTAGCCCCGCCCCTTCCCTGAGGCCCCGCCCCCCGCTCAGTACATTTCCCCCTCCCTCGGTGGCTAGCTCTCACTCACTTTCACTGGGCTGGGGCAGAGGGTTGGGGTACGGAAGGGGTTGAGGGCTCTAACTGTGGGTATGGGCTCTGGGGTGGGGCCAGAAATGAGGGGTGTGGGAGGGGGAGCCAAACTGGGGCAGGGAGCTGAGGTATAGGAGGGGGTGCGGGCTCTCGGGTGGGGCTGGGGATGAGAGGTTTGGGGTTCAGGCGGGGGCTCCAGGCTGGGGGGTGGGGCTGATGGATTTGGAGTGTGGGAGGGGGCTGCAGATTGAGGCAGGGGGTTGGGGTGTGGAAGGGGGTATGGACTCTGGGCTTGGGGTGCGGGCTCTGGGCTGGGGCCATGGATGAGGGGTTCAGGGTGTAGGAGGGGGCTCTGGGTTGGGGCTGGGGATGAGGGGTTCAGGATGTGGGAAGGGGCTCTGGGCTTGGGCAAGGGGTTGGGATTTGTGGGGGTGAGGGCTCCAGCTAGGGATGCAGGCTCTGGGCTGGGGATGAGGGTTTTGGGATGCAGGAGGGGGATCTGGGTTGGGGGGGCTCAGGGCTGGGGCAGGGGGTTGGGGCGCGAACTTACCTCGAGCGGCTCCCGGTCAGTGGCACAGCGGGGATAAGGCAGGCTCCCTGTCTGTCCTGGCTCCACGCTGCGCCCTGGAAGTGGCCAGCAGGTTCGGCTCCTATGCAGGGGGGCCAGGAAGCTCTGCGTGCTGCTCTCGCCTGCAGGCCCCACCCCTGCAGCTCCCATTGGCTGCAGTTCCCGGCCAATGGGAGTGCGGAGCCTGTGCTCGGGGTGGGGGCAGCGCGCTGAGCCTCCTGGTTCCCCTGCTTAGGAGCCGGACCTGCTGGCTGCTTCCAGGGCACAGCGCGGAGCCAGGACAGGTAGGGACTAGCCTGCCTTAGCTCTGCAGCAGTGTTGACCGGACTTCTAATGGCCTGGTCAGCGGTGCTGACCAGAGCCCCCAGGGTCCCTTTTGAATGGGGCGTACTGGTCGAAAACCAGAAACTTGCTAACCTTAAATTCAGTATGGCCCACCTGGGCTTTACACTCCCCCAAATAAGTCAAAAGTCTGTGCTCTGACCAAGTCTGGCTTCATGGTTTAAGACACAGAAAGGGTACTTCCTCCCCTCTCTTTCCTGGGTTTACCCAGAACTGCACTCTGAAAGAAGCAGCCAGCCCTTTTCATCTGACCTGCTGAGCCCTGATTGGCCTCAACCTCCTTCCACGCATTGGAGGACTAAGTCTTGCTAACTCCACGAGCAGCTGACCCTGGAAGGTCTTTCTAGGCAACTCCTGGAGGTCCAAACTCTCTGCCCATCTTCACTTAAAGGGCCAGTTCCCAGGATTGGGTGCATCAAGACAGTAGGGTCTCTGGCACGAGGCCACAAATGTCTGGTACGCCCCGTCACACCTCTCTAGATAGAAAAGTTTAGATCTTCTTAGCACACACAGTAACACAGGAAATCTTGGACTGAAAATTGTTTATTGAATAATGTCACAGAATTCTGCACATCACTTTTATTGATAATAAGGAAGATCTTATCCATGCTAACATCTGCACGTGGCTGGGTTTTAAGTGGGTTAATACATGATGTTCCTGATTAACCATAAAGATTTCTGAGGCACTTGCTGAAATAGGAGCTTCTATAGTGACTGATTCCCCTGGACTGTTTGTACTGTTTCACTGCACATCAACTTTGCACACAGCAGTGAAATATAACACTACAGATCTGTAGCTTCTTTCTCTTCCCTAACTCCTCTGTTACACAGTCACAGTATTTTTATGCTACTCAGAGTCTGCAAGAAATTATTATTTGCTGCTACCTGTTATGGATAGAAAAGTGACTTATAGATTTCATAGAATTTAAGGCCAAAAGGGACCACTATGATTATCTAGTCTGACCTCCTGCATAACACAGGACACAGAATTCTACCCTGTAACCCCTGGAGTAGTACAGTATTGTTCTTCTCTACTGTGTCAGAACACAGCTGCAGGGATATCATTGCTTTTTAAGTAGGATCACACAATATTTAGCTCAGAATTTCCAGCATCATTGTTTTTGTTACAGTGGCCGCCCTCTCAGTGGACCAGATTTCAATAGCTCTCAGTATGGCATTATTCAAAGAAGGTTTTCCTTGTAATATAGATCTCTGCAAATGGTGGAAATGACTTTCTTGGGGCCAAATGCAACAAAAACATTCTTGTGCTGCGTGAGTCTTCTCAAAGAGAAGCTGGACATTTGTGTTAAATCTTGCTCTTAGAATGCAACTGCAAAAAAACCCCAAACCCAAACCCCCAAACCTCTCCCCGATACATCGTATTTGCCAATAAACTGACTAATGTAGGCAACACTTACTTCTTCTCAAACAGGCAGTTCATTTGGGTGTGCTCAAACTTTGCCTACACGATTGGCAAAGGGACTGAGGGCCACACCCGAGTAGAATAAAAATGAGCAGAATGCAGACTTCCTCATCTTGAAATTGGAGATCTGGCCATCTGGTCAAATCTCAGATTCATAGATTCCAAGACCAGAAGGGACCATTGTGATCATCTAGTCTGACCTCCTGTATAACAGGCCATAGAACTTCCCCAAAATAATTCCTAGAGCAGATCTTTTAGAAAAAAACATCCAATTGTGATTTTAAAATTGTCGGTGATGGAAAATCCTCCATGACTTTTGGTAAATTGTTCCAATGGTTAATTACTCTCACCATCAAAAAGGTGCGCTGTATTTCTAGTCTGAATTTGTCTAGCTTCCATTTCCAACCATTGGATGATGTTATACCCTTCTCTGCTTGACTGAAGAAATCATTATTGAATATTTGTTCCCCATGTGGCTACTTAGACTGTAATCAAGTCACCCCTTAAACGTTCTCTTTGTTAAGCAAAATAGACTGAGCTCCTCGAGTTGATCACTATAAGGCATTTTTCCAATCCTTTAATTATTCTTGTGGCTCTTCTTTGAACCCTCTCCAATTTATCAACATACTTCTTGAACTGTGGGCATGAGAACTGGACACACTATTCCAGCAGTAGTTGCACTAGTGCCAAATACAGAAATAAAATAACCTCTCTACTCCTACTTGAGATTCCCTTATTGATGCAGCCCAGGATTGCATTAGCTTTTTTGGTCACAGCATTGCACTGGGAGTGCATGCTCAGCTGATTATCCACCATGACCCCCAAATCTTTTTTCAAAGTCACTGCTTCCCAGGATCGAGTCCCCCATCCTGTAAGTGTGGACTATGTTTTTTGTTTCCAGTGATATACATTTACATTTAGCTGTATTAAAATGAATATTGTTTGCTTGTGCCCAGTTTACCAAGTGATCCAGATCACTCTGAGTCAGTGACCTGTCCTCTTCATTATTGACCACTCCCCCAATTTTTGTGTTATCTGCAAGTTTTATCAGCAATGATTTTATATCTTCTTCCAGGTCATTGAGAAAAGTGTTCAATAGTGTAGGGTGAAGAACTGGTCCCCACCGGAAACACACCTGCTCAGTGACGATTCCCTGTTTACAATTACATTTGGAGACTTATCAGTTAGCCAGTATTAAATGCACCATCTTGGCTCAAGCAGCCAGGTCACTTGGTTTCAAGATGGAGCATTTTATGCAAGGACCAGAAGCATCCACGGTCTTGTCACTGAGCTTCCTGTCCTTAAGAACACTGAGCTCTCCCTGTCCTCACAGTGACCCTCATCAGCCCTTCCGTGGCATTTGCAGTGCAGGGGGCAGAAGGACTTTCTTTCCATGTGACCTTGTTCACTAGCTGTTGCCTGCTTCTTGCAATGCCTCCCTTGATTCGAGTCCTCCCTGTAAGGTGCCTGCCACAGACTGCTCCAGGTGACTCCTTCAAGACTCAATTCCATTTGTCCAAGTAAATGCACATTATTGCAATTTTACTGAAACAGTGAGAAAAATCAAGAACTATAAAGCCCAGCTCGTCTAGACAAATGCTACAGAAAGTGTTGCTAGGTTGGCCAGAAACTTGGCTAGACAATATTGATGTACTTACCTGGGCCTGTAGCCTGGTAGCAGGTTGCCCTTTCCTCTGATTTTTGTCAGTGAGAAACACCACAAAGTCTCACCTCTGTATTCAACTGTAGAGTCACCTTTCACTGTTTGGGCCATGCGCCTCCCTTTGGCACTCTGGAGTCTGTGTGCACAATGGTATCAGTTTAAAGGGCCAGTGCCAAATATTTATACATTTCTGAGGACAGCAAATTAGGACATGCCATTATGGTTAAATCTCATTATGTTCCCATGTGATTTACAATCTCATCATGATTCTGAGGTGTTTTATACCCTCATTATCTCCCAAATATTGCATTTCTAGGTCAGGGGTTGGATATAAGTGGCCAGGCCTCTATAGCAGCAGGAAATGAGAATCAAACAGCTGTGATGAGACAGTGTACAGTTGCTCTCCATAAAGTATTTATAATTACTTGAATTGGGGGAAAGCGTCTGAGTAATGTAACCTAGTCTGTCATGAATATAATATAGCCTGATCTCAAGTTGTTTTCCCAGAGTTCCTTTAAAATTTTTGAATACAATCCATGCATAGTCCAGAGAAGAAGCAGACCTTGCATCTGAATGTGAAACATCACTTTCTAAGCCACATGTTTTTGTTACAGATGATGTGTGCTTCATATAACAGGAGTCAGCTTGTTCCAATTTTGGCCTCTGCTAGACCTTGTGGTCCTCCTCAGAAAACAAAAGGGAACCTGACTGTGTTCGCTCTCTTTGTACTAAAGGGAGGCAGTCCTTCGGGTGGAAAAATGTAGTGTAAATGCAATCTGTTATGTTCTCAAAAGGGAGTTGAGTTTTTGGACATCATGGATCTTTATAGAAGCAATGTGGGGAAACATACGTATTATTTACCACAATGCTTTGATTTCTGGAGAAAAAACAGGGTTGTGGTTGACAGCTCACACAATCCTTTACAAACACTAAATTACAAAAATAAAAAGGGAAAGTCACAGATTCAGGGTTTGAATCAAAACAGTCAGATTGGAATTATTGGCTAATCCTGAGAATCAATCCAGAATCATTGATAATCACACGCTGGGCTTGTTAGTTGAGTTGAAAATTGTTTTAACAGACCTTACAAGAACAATGTTTCATTATGAATGGGGGATAGTTTTTCTTAATTGACACGAAAAGGACCTCAAATTACAGTTTTTTCTGTTTAGATTATTATATTCCAGGGCTCGTCCAACTGCTGTTATCCTTCATGGAAAGGATGATCCATATCTGGCAAACAGAGGGGTCTTCTTATCTGAAGCGGAGCTTGCCAAGAACCTTATCAGCAAAGTGCAGAGGCCACCGAGCATTGTCAAATCTGGGCAGAGGGCAGTGGTCGGTGATGTGTGACATTGTCTGTCTTTGGCCACAGCCGAATGCCGGATCCTCTCACTGGCCCCAGGTGTGAAGGCTGATGGCACATTGACCCTGACCTGTTGAAAATGGGTTCAGAAGGGCCCATGAGCAGCGCAGCAAATCAAAGCTGGGTACCCACATGGTTGGGTCAGTTATAAGAGACTGGTTTCTGACGTCTACTGCAGTCCATTTTTCACGGCCCCTTGACATTGGAGACAAATCTGGCAGGGCAAGTGGGCCCACAATGGTTGCCTCGCACACTCTTGGGTGCTTGGAGAGGTCTGTGTATAGTGGTAGGCTTGGGTTTGCCCTGATCTTCTCAACCATTCTGGCTGTAGCATCCTCACAATGGATGTGTGGAGAAGTCATATTGCTTAATACAGGGAGCCATGGTACTGGTGTGGGTTGAATCATCCCAGTTACAGTGGACATGGTTGAGTGTAGCCAGCTTGATGCAAGGCAAATGGAGCCGGACAGGAGCAGAGTGTTCTGTTGCAGAGTTAACAGAGGGCTAACCCTGGTAATTGGAGAGTTTGAGCATTTGCTCCCCATGAAGTGCCAGCCAATTTGCTTAGAAGGTTGTTAGGCAGTCTAACCTTAGCCACAGTTTTCCTCAGATGGTTAAGATATGTGAGAGATCTACCTAGGGTTACTCAGAGACAGACTGGGTGAGATTTGTGTTTAAAGCAATGTCTATTAAGAAAGATATTCGGTTCTTGGGCTGCTCTGGTGTTGTAAAGATGGAACACATTCAAAACTGTCTTGGTCACACTTGGCTGTAAATACCACCAACTACAGTATATGGCCCTCTTAGTCAAGTCAGCATTTAGGGTGTCTTCAAGTTCTGGGAATGACCATGCTTGGACACCTACGCAAATGTCATCTGCGTACATGAACTTGTGGGACTGGGTAGGCAGACAGTCATTTGTGTACAGGATGAAAAGCATCAACGCCAGCACAGAGCCTAGGGGCAGACAGTTGGTTTGTCTTTTCCTTGCTCTAGCTCCGTCTCCCATGTACATTCAGAAATGTCAGTTGTGGAGGAGAAGTTCAATGATGTTGACTACCCATGCTGGGAGAGCTCTTAACATTTTGACTAAGAGCCCCATGGGCCAAATGATAATTAACTTCATATTACTGATTAATCATTAGTCTGAGACGCTGATCCATTACATACCCTGCATTAGAGTTTCACAGAACTATTCGTTCATGGGTTATGCTTTAAAAAATGTGTGAGAGAGACCTGGATACATGTGCCCATGAAAGGGGTCAGAGCAACCTGGAGACTAAAATCCTCTATCTGTAGCACAGGAACAACCTGGGCAGTGACGTGATAGCAGAAGATCATTCCTGCTCCAGCAGGTTTGGAATTAGGACTGGTCAAAAGTTTTCTATTCGACTATTTTTCGATGGAAAATTATGTTTTTGACAATTACATTTTTCACAAGAAGTGTCTGATTTCCATGGAAAATTTTAATTTTTCTTGGAAAGACTGAATGTCCAAAACCTGAGAAAATTTCAGTTTTCAGCCAACATGGAAATATTTAGCCCAAAAACTATAATACTTTGATTTTGAAATCCCACTGCATCATCTCACAGGAATTATGCCCCTTATTCTCCTCTATGGGCAGGCTACACAGCAGGACTTCATCTCCCATGACATACTGCGGCCATGCCACTGACTTAATGCACCATCTCCCCTCACCAAAAGGGGGAGACCGTGGAACATCATGGGAGATGTCATCCAACCAGGGAGGCCTACTCCATAGAGGAGACTCTAAAGTCAAGTATTCAAAGTCTATGTCAGGACGTAACAAGAAGATAAAACAGTAACATGCAGGAGGGAGCGTGGGAGGAGGAGCTAAGAAAATGAATAGAGTTTAACAGAAGAATAGTCGTCTCAACTCACCAGTTGCCCAACCAATGCCAGGCAAGCATGATTTCTAGGCATCATGGCAGAGGTGGGCTTTGAGGAGGGATTTAAAGGAGAAGAAGGTGGTGGCTTTCTGAATTTTGATGGGGCGTTTTCCCATGCATGGGGAGCATGGAAATGCTTGTGTGAGAGGCAGACTGGCGGGTGAGCTGGACTTAGGTCATTGGCAATGGCTTACCCCGCCGTTTAAATCCCATTTAAATGTGGCCAGTTGAGTCCTACAGCATGCATTCACATGCACACGCTCATTGCACAGGTTGGTTTGCTGCACATAAAACTCCTTCATGATTTGCAGAGATTTGAATGTAATAAACTAGAGTTGAAATTTGTAAAGCAGCCAACTCAAGTCCAAGACAAATCTCTTACACCAGCCCTGGCCTCGATTTGAGTTTTCATTCCTCTAAATGGCATGCCTCTTAGCCTTGGATCAGCTTGTGGGTTTGGCAGCTGATTGGTCTCTCTGCTAGTTTTTGTGTCAGATGATGTTTCTAAGACCAGGTTCTGGTCAGGCCCTGCTATATTTAGTTAATCAGCATTTCACTTCTGAGGGAGTAAAGCAAGCTGAGCTGTAACTTCCTAAGGATTATTCTGTAGATTTATTTATTTTTTTAAAGGAAACTCTCAATCTTCCTAGGAAATAATTTTTGTTTGTGTTGTTAAGAAAAGAACTCCATTCTCCTCTGGCTAAAGCAGTAGGACGAGGTTCCTCGCGTGTGTTTTGATAACAAACAAATGTCTCTAAACAAACACCTGTTTATTTTTATATCTTTTTGTTGATTTACACTGCTGCCTGCATGGAAGGTAAAAGTATCTAGTTCAAACCAGGCGACTGTAAATCTAGGCTGGATATCCTGCCATAAATATAGAACTACACCTCCCGATAAGGCACCATTCAGCAACAATGGGAACAGAACAGGGCAGTAAATTAATGAATTAACACAATCTAGTGGGCAGTTAAATGACAGCTGATGGAAAAGTAGGTTGTTTTCTGTTTCTGGGATGGAATCTCACCTCTTTGCAGAGGCTGAGTGCAATGTCTATGCACGGCTTAACCCTAACATGGGAATTCCATGTGGCTCACAGTTGAGCTGGTCAGAACATTTTGAATGAAAATTCATTGAGTAGAAGCCAAAACGTTTCACCAAGATGTAAGAGAGAGACGCCCACTCTCTCTCTAGAGCCTGGTGGTTAAGGCACTGGCCTTGGAGATGAGAGAGACCATTTTAAGACCCAGCTCTGCCTGATGGAGAGCAATCTGGGAAGAACAACTCTGCTCTACTGTATCTTCCAGGCCAGTGTCCTAATCCGCAGGACATGCAGACACCCACCCCTACCTTTCCACATTGAAAAGTTCCGATTTTGATCCAACAGCGGACACTGTGACACAATTCATTGCCCAGTTTGCCAGATGGATAACTTACCTCATCTGCCAATGTCCCATTTAGCAGGTAACATCCAGTGACAGAACTCCAGCCCACCAGTTATTCTTCGAACGTTACCTTTTGGGGTGTCGATTTAATCTGCACTCTTCCGTGGGAGGATAAATGAGAGAGATGGGTCCCATCCAGAACCATTTACTTGAACTGCCGCCTGCCTCTCCGCTTACCAGATACTGAAGGTTTTGCATCAAATGGGACGTGCCTCTCCACCTTCCCCTGGTTTGGGTTTTAGTGTTTCAGAACAAAAACCTGATGGAAGAGGGGAAAATTTCCCCCCAGTTCTGACAGATGGTGGAGCATTCTCATTTCACTGATTGCAGATGAGTAGCAAGGATGAACCACTGTCAGTCGAATGAGATAATTCGTCCCAGTATGCACAAGTCAGCACCGATCCTCTCTGCACGTGACTTTTCCCCCTCAGTGTAAGGTTTTGTGCTTTCTCAGGAACTCTGTGACTGCAGCTGAGGATCCCTGAGAAATAGCGTTAATACTTTCGGGGCTAGGCTTAGCCTGCATCAGAGGTAATGGAAAGTTGCACTGCTTGCGAGGAGCCAGAGAGACTGTGCCCCATTAAGCGGGAGCAGATTGCTGCCCTGATATGCAGCCCCCATCATTAATGTCTTTTATGCTCACAATACCCCTGTGACACAGGGAAATATTATTCCCATTTTATGGAGGGGGAATTGAAACACAGGGCTTGTTTACACTTGCAAGTTGGAGCGCATTAAATCAGCCCTGGGCGCCCTAACTCCTTAGGTGTCCATACTGCCAAGGCACTTAGAGCGCCTGGACTCCGCGGCTGGAGCGCCCCTGGTAATCCACCTCCACGAGAAGCATAGAGCTTTCTGCTCCCTGGCTGGAGCGCTGGGGTGTCAGTGTGGATGACGTGTTGCATTACTGCGCTGTGATTGGCCTCCTGGAAACGTCCCATAATCCCTTGAAGTCAAGTGGCCACTCTGGTCATTGTTTTGAACTCCGCTGCAGACATGGGGATATCCCCTTTCAAAGCTCTGTTTCTGACAGCCGGCTGCTTATCTGCTCCGGGACACAAAGCAAACCATTACTGTGGAATGCTGCTGCTGCAGAGGCAGGCGTTTGTGCATGTGTGTGTGTGAGAGAGAGAGGCGGGGTGTGGGGGCTGATGTCGGGGTTTCCCCCTGCCGCTGTCTGAACTTACAAGACAGCATGCTGACACACTCTCTGCCCCCCAAAACACACGGTCTCTCCCCCCACATACACACAACACACTCCCTGTCACACTCCACCCCCCCATTTGAAAAGCACGCTGCAGCCACTTGCACACTGGGATAGCTACCACAATGCACTGCTCTATGTGGCGTTGCAAGAGCTGCTAATGTGGCCACGCCAGTGCGCTTGCAGCTGACAGTGTGAACACACGGCAGGGCTTTCCCTGCTGCTGTCTCTGAGGGCTGGCTTAACCTCCCGGTGCTCTACGTCTGCAAGTGTAGCAATAGCCACAGATTCAGTGACTTGCTCAGGGAGTTTGTGGATGAGCTGGGAATTGCACTCAGGTTTCCTGAGTGCCTGCTATTGTTACTGGGTCACTCATGATTCTTTGGGCTTTTCTGCTCAAAGGTTGTTTTTCTGTTTTTTCAAATGGTGGGGTGGTTTCCTACCTCCTTCCCAGTAATTGAGTTTGCACATGGTTACTCCGCCCACATGGCAGGAGACACTCCCCCTCTAAGGAATGGGAGTTTTTTGGACTGAGCCCACAGCACTCACTTCACTTGTGTCCTAAGCCAATCTTCATCTCCCGAGTTGATTGTTAAATGGCCGTGCTACTGTCGTCCCCAGTGAAGTAATCTATTTTATCAAACACACCAAGGTTGTGACACCCAACCTCATGTTTTCTCTACAGTGCAGGGTGTGCCCCCGCTGACCTAAATATTTGTGAAGTTACATCCTTAGGGTGGGATGACAGGGGGAAAAAAGGGGTTACGAATGCCTTTGTTTTTATCCTTTTCTAAAGTAACATATGCTGCTATGAAGCGTGACATCGGCCTGTAGGAGGAGGAGGAAGGTTGCACCTTCCTCTGAAGCATCTGGTACTATCAAAGACAGGACACTGGGCTAGATGGACCATGGGTCCGATCCAGTTCTTATGTTCCTAAACAGAGGTAACTGCTGTTGCCAACCAGCAAGCCTATAAAACTTAGCAGCACTCAGACGTCTGAGGCAAAGCTGCAATTGAAAAAGAGTAACCTTGCAGTAGGCTCAGATGTCAGATGTATTTTAGATGTAAATCAAACTAGCTTCATTGAAGTCGAGAGTCCATCCACTGAAAGCAATGGAGTAGGCCGATTTACACCAGCAAAAGATGTGACCCTTCCTGGTGAACTTGGAAGAACATTGAAAAGAATAAGAATTTAAAAGTCCATGGGAGGAAAGATACAATTTAATCTCAGGTTTGGATCATGTGTACATAATACCACCAGTACAGCATACATGCATGGATTTTCTTGTGGTGGTTTAGCTGTAATTTCTCTGTGCAGAGGGATAGAAAAGAGGTGTGGTCTAAATGTTTGAACATAAGAGCGACCGTAGGGAATTCCTGTGTTCTAATCTTGGCCTGTCACCCCTTCATTCTGTGACCACTGGCAAGTTTTCAGGGCTTAGATTTCAAAAGGGTTCACTAGTTTTGGGTGCCCAAATTTGGGCCTGGTTTTTCAGAGGTGCCGATCACCCGTAACGCCAGGGGATGTCAATGAAAACTGTGAGGGCGTTTCATCTCAAGCTGGGCCTTCAAATATTGCGGCCGTTGTGTAAAAACTGGGAGTTTGCAGAAGTAAGAACTCTGGGTCTAGACATGGCAGGGCCCCTCCTGCATGGTCAGCTGGATTCCACTCTTCCCGCAACAGCGTGTTGCTTTTCGCTGAGCCAGTCTCCATTAGCTCCCCAGGAGGTCCCATGCCCAGTTTGTTCTCCTGGACTGCTCCTGTCCCTCGCCTGGGAGCTCTTTCTTTCTGGGCCTGTTCCTATCTTGTGAGCCACAGTTCACCAGGAAAACACCACTGGGAGTAGCTTCCTAACCAGCTCTCCTGAGGAGCCTTTCGCCTCCGGAGCTTCCTCTGTTCTGGGGCTTCCTGACTGAGACCTCATAAACCTTTATTACGCCCTGGTGCTCCTTGCCTAATTAGCTGCTGCCCAATTAGTTAGGCAATTAACTATCCACAAGTGGATCTGGGTTGGCTAATTCTCCCTAGGGGAATCTGTCACAGGTAGGCTGGGTGTCTGACCACCTCTGGGGCCAGCCCCCGTGACCCTGTTTATAAAAACTTTAAAGATATTATTTGCTTTTTTTCAAATTCACTTATTTTTGCTTTTTTCTACCTCTGGTTGCTAACACAGTAAGGCAGGGGCGGCCAACCTGAGCCTGAGAAGGAGCCAGAATTTACCAATGGACGTTGCCAAAGAGCCACACTAATACGTCAGCAGCCCCCCACCGCTCCCAGTGCTTCCCACCCACCGGCAGCCCTGCCGATCAGCACCTCCCGCTCCCTCCCCGCACCTCCTGATCAGCTGTTTCGTGGCGTGCAGAAGGCTCTGGAGGGGAAGGGGAGGAGTGAAGGCATGGCAGGCTCAGGAGAGGAGGTGGGAAGGGGTGGAGTGGGGGCAGGGCCTGTGGCAGAGCCAGGGGTTGAGCAGTGAGCACCCCCTGTACATTGGAAAGGTGGCGCCTGTAGCTCCAGCCCCAGAGTTGGTGCCTATACAAGGAGTCGCATATTAACTTCTGAAGAGCTGCATGTAGCTCTGGAGCCACAAGTTGGCCACCCCGCAGTAAGGTGTCAATGCTCATACCAAAATATCGCAGTGACCTCTCCAGTACACAACCAGGTCCTCCGCTGGTGCAAATCAGCACTGCTCCACTGAAGTCAGTGGAGATATGCTGATAGACACCAGCTGAGGATCAGGCCCTTGGTCACCAGGAATGCATCAAGCAAGACCCGAGAGGATCAGAAAAAAACCAAACTGGTATTGGGTCAGACAGAACCGAAGCTCAGGGGAAAAAATTAACTTAAGCCAGTTCAAGAACCAAGGGAGTGAATGATGGCTAGGCAGAGCAGAGATGAATGCAGATAGTGGAGTGGGGCTTTGTAGTGATAGCCCCATTACACTTGTGAATTAAGCATGACCCAGGAATATCAGCAAAGGTCTGACTCAATTATGGGGAAGCATTAACCAGTCAGCATCCAGTCAGTGTATGCTAGTACTTGGGGTTGCCCCATTATAAGAGATGTGCCATGATGATAGCAGAAAGGTCAAGAGTAGCTGAAGTGACTAAAGATACTAGAGGTGACTGACCCATTAGGGCAAGGGTTCTCAAATGGGGGATCGGGACCCGTCAGGGGGTCACAAGTTCTTACATGGGGGGTCGCGAACTGTCAACCTCCACCCCAAACCCTGCTTTGCCTCCAGCATTTATAATGGTATTAAATATATTAAAAGTGTTTTTAATTTATAAGAAGGGGTTGCACTCAGAGGCTTTCTATGTGAAAGGGGTCACCAGTACAAAAGTTTGAGACCCATTGCATTAGGGACACAGAGCACTCCTGTGGGTAGAAGCACACAGACTTTTCCTTTGACCTGCACTCAGGAGTGTCATCTCTGAATTAGAGTAAGGCAGTAATGGAGATCTTCCACCTTCATGCTTTTCTCCTATCCAGTCTGCTCCACTTATGTATGTAGCATATAGGAGAACAAACTATGCTGTGCTGTTTGGCCCCTGTCTGTTCCGTGAGGCCAACTGCTTTGTACCACATGTTTTGACTCACCTTCCATTTGTTTTAACCTCTTAGATATGACTGCCACTTAAGGGCCACCTTGTGCCCTTGGATCACCCATGCAACCAGTGGGAATTATGCATGTGGATTGAGGTCACCAGATGGCCCTACACTCAGCCATTGAACTTTTCCACCAGATAAAAGAAAGATAAAAGATGCGGGGATTGTGAGAAGCCTGAGAATACGACAGCGTTCTTGTATCCAGACTAGGTGTGTCAGCGACAAAGGGATATTCGTTGTCCCTTGCACTCAGTGTTGGTAACTTCCTTGTATTGTTTGTCCAATATTAGGAGTCTCCCCCCCCCACTAAAAATAGCTTTTTGTTTGTAAGTTCACTTTGCATTCAAGCTTCCTCTGCAGGTTTTCTCAAGAGGGGTTCCTTGATGTCTTTAAATTTAGTTTGTCCACAGGAACAAAAGATTACAAAATTCTTGCTGCACAGAGATGGAGATATTTTCCCTTAAAGAGGTTTTTTTTAAAAAAATCTGTTTTTATGATTAGTTCAGGTTTAATTAATGAGAGTAAACAACTCACTCAACCTTTGACTCATTTTCCCAATAATAACAACCAGGGAATGCATTGCCTTCCTTGGATCTCAGAGAGCTGTTAGCAAGGCACTTGGCAACAAAAATACTGTGTTGTTATTAGATTATTTTTAAGAAAAACAATAATTGTGCAGCTTGGCTCCTCCCCTTGGCAGGTATTATCTGTACCAGATGTGGTCTTGAGAGGAGGGAAATATTCAGAATTAGAAGGATATTTTTTTCTGATCTGCTTTATCAGCGTTTTAAATCTTGCCATGTAGAACCCTGATAAATATCTGGTTATTTTGATAAAGCTATGAATGTGTTAGTTTGTACGATGGACCCTGCACACTTAGAGGGACCGACTCTCAGCTGCTGTAAATGGCATAGCTTCATGATTTAAGTGGAGTCAATGAAACTCTGCTGATTTGTGCTCGTTGAGGATCTATCCCAGTGAATGTGTATTATGTGTGTGTGTTTATCTACATCTGTCTATTAGAATTCATTTCATGGGCTGATTGTTAAATGCTAGCATTCTGAGACTGGACTAGCAGGCATACAGTACAGTATTTATACCATTATCAGTTAAGAAAACATTAAAAATGTTACCAAGCCTTTGATCTTAGATTCTTTTAAAATACTTTTCTCTGAGAATTTGTTTCATCATGATCAAATGCGGTCTCATCAGCAGGTTTACAATGCTGAACTGATCCATAATACTGATGATTCAGACCTTATCCAGCAGGATCCCAAAGCACTTTACAAATCAGGGGTCTAATCCTGCATCTCACAGCAAGGAGCCAAACCCTCCTTTTCTCACTATTACTAGTGGCCTTACACTGAAATGCATCCATTTCGAGTGTGTAACATAGCATCTTTTGTAGTGCATATAACACTACATAACAGGTGTTTAAGACAGGAAGTAAAGAATAGTTTATCCAAATTAAACACCCAGGGACATATTCTAGGTAGGGAGAAATTAATTACCCAGAAAGGCAATTAGCAAGAGCAATGAGATTGATCCATTATTATTATTGCAAAAATGCCACGGGATCTTTAACGATGTTTATATGTGATTTTTAAAGGTACGTATTTTCAAATCAGTACTTTAGCCAGGTGACTTGTAGTAATGTGAATGCAAATTGCATGGCTAAATCTTTCTCACCATTTGAGAATATGTCCTAAAGTTGTTATTGCTTTACCATGGCTCATAGCTGTAGGAAGGATTACATTTGGTTGCCTTAGCAGTATATGTTATACATTGAAACAAGACTTCCTCTGGAAAGGTCAGGGCACTGAGTCACGCAGCAAGCATACTCAACAAGTAGGCATATTACTTACGAAATGTTAAAGCCCCTATGTGTGAGAATATTTTTGAAGCCAGCAACTGAATTTATGTGGTGTTAGTAATGGGCAGATAGATTTTCCACAAGCAACAACTGTAATAAAATCAGATTACAACTGAAACAAAATGCTAAATTAAACCATAGTAAATAAATAAAAATGAGGTGGTGGTGGACTCCCCACCTAAATTGGATTCATTTAAAGAAACGCTTGATGCCAAAATAATGCTGGAGGCCGTTGTAAAAGACGGCTCCATAATGTCATCCCTGAGTCACCAACCAAACAAATTACTGGCCCTCAGAGGGAATGAATGCCCCTTGAATTCACACAAAGGAGCTGCTCTTCTATTTTCCTTCTCTTAATTATTTGTTCTTCCCATTATCCAGGTACAACCTCATTTTTTTTAGCAGTCATCAAGGTGTATTTGGAAATGCAAAGAGCCCAGTGCTGTTAGGACTAGTCTGTATACAGAAAGGGAGTGGTCCAATGCCCATTGAGGTCAACAGGACTTCTTCCCAGTGGCATTGAATTGAGTGCTCGGGAGTGCTTGCAGGACAGAGCCCAAAGTTTTGAGGCCAAATTGAGGTGTTTTACACCGATTAATCACAGAGGAAAGGATATCAAATCTACTGCTCTTTATAAATGCCTTTGTGAGTGGATTTCTAATCCAGCAGGTATCTGTTGCCTTTGATCGTGTGCCTTTTGCGAAAACATACTAACCGAATACCATTTCACCCTTGGTTAAGATAATCAGGCTCCAGGTCAGTACAAAGTTGATATCGATTAAGCACCTATTTAAGTTCTTTGCTGAATATGGATGGACTTCGGCATGTGCTTAGGTGTTTTGCTGAATTGGGACCACAATTTGCATGAGCTAAAGGTTAGAGGTTAGAACACTGACTCTCTCTGTGACCTTGAGCATGTCATTTAATCTCCCCAGGCCTCAGCTGCCCGTTTGTAAAATGGATACAATATTTGCCTACTGTGTCTTACAGATGGTGCTTAGAGGCTTAGGACCTGTGTGACCTTTCACTCCATATTCTTTGTGAAAATATGCTTATGATATGAATATGACACAATTGAGATGTACTTTATGCAAGTTGGGTCTTGTAAGATATCATTGGAAAGGTTATAATTTACTGAATGTGATTATCCAGTTTGTATGCCTGTATCATTTCTGTATCTGAAGTTATGAATATTGACTATGTATCCGTATTTCAATTATGCTACTTTGGGTGACGCCCACTGCTAACACTTCGGGTACAACAATGGAAAAGCCAGACAGGGCAGCTGGCCCATCAGCAAGGATAATGGACTGTGAAAAGGCTTGGCCTTCCTTCAGACGCTCCATACTGCCACTGACTCATGGACGCTGTCATACTACAGAGTCAGGTGGTCTTGTCACCTGATACTAAACATTACCTGGGACTTCTTGTAACTTTCCCCTGGGAGGGAGGAGAGGGGCAAGTTTGGGAAACAAAGGATTCCTGCCTTATGTAAATCCTATTTAAGGGTGGGGAGGAAGGCAAACAGGACTCCTCCTCTCCATGGCCTGTCTGCCCAAGAAGAAAGACAGCTAAAGCCACCTGAAGGGAAGGCAAGGGGGGAGTCCAGACTGAGACAGGGGTCCAGTCTGAAAAGGAATATAACTGGAACTTTGAACCACAGAAACTTTGCAAGCTGCCTAAAATAACATCTAGAGTGAGAATTTACATTTTGTAACCTGTTTCTTAAGTACACCTCTACCCTGATATAACGCTGTCCTCGGGAGCCAAAAAATCTTACTGCGTTATAGGTGAAACCGCGTTATATCGAACTTGCTTTGATCCGCTGGAGTGCGCAGCCCCGCCCCCTCAGAGCGCTGCTTTACCGCGTTATATCCGAATTCGTGTTATATCACGTTGCGTTATATCGGGGTAGAGGTGTATATTGAGCTTAGCTTGTGTATTTTGTTTTATTTGGTCAGTAATCTGCTTTGTTCTGTCTGCTATCTCTCATTCACTTAAAATTCACCTTTTGTAGTTAATAAACGTATTTCTTGTTTATCATATAAGCCAGTTTATGTAATTTCTAACTGGCGGGGGAGAAGTTGTGCATATCTCCCTCCATATCGAGGGAGGGGGTGAATTTCATAAAACCTCTGGGTTTGTCCCCCTTAAAGGGAGTGGGCACCAGAGTGTTGGGGCAAGCCCCTAAGGCAGAAGCTTTCCAGAGCAGATCTGTCTCTCTGTGCAGCTGGGCGTGGCCCTGCCTGTGTGCTTGATTGGAAGAGGCTTGTGAGCCTAACCCAGCAAAGCCAGGTAAAGGGGACCCAGGCTGGCAGAATAGGCTGACTCAGTGGCATCATCCCAGCACATCAGGTGACCCCCCAAAGAGCTCAAACCCGTCACAACCTGATTGAGAGTTTTCCCACTGCAGTCAATGGGAGCAGGGCTTTAGTGAAGTGTCTTGAGCAGAGCTGTTTGGGAAGTCTCGCAGCAAAATGCTGAAACCAAACCTTTTTCTGAGAAGAAAGGGCCAGTTTTGACAAATCTCCTGATTTGAAAATTTTGTTGACAAGAAAAGTTTCATAGTTGGTTGACGTGTCCCATTTTGACATTTTCAAAACAAAGGTTTTGATTGGAAACTATTTTTTGTTTTAAAATTTGGGTTCACTTTCATTAAAAATGGTAAAAAAAAATATAAAAGATGAAAACCAAAGAGAAATGTTTTTAAATGAAAAGGTTTCAATTGACCTGATCCAAAAAAATAAAAATGTGGATTATTGATTCGCGAACATTTTCGAGATTTCAGTCTTTCATACTGATTCGGGATGGGGAAACTTTTCCTAATCTCAAATTCTCCTGGGACAGGAACATCGTTTCCCATCTAGCTCTGATCTCAAGAGTGGTGCTAGAGGGGCACATAGCAGAGTGCAAAGTTTGTTATTTTAAAAAAAGGTTTCCAATTTGGCCCTGGGTGTCCCACCTTACAGAGGTTAATCAGCAATCTCGTTCCCCAGGTGCCACTCGTTTTCCCCAGCCACCTTGTATTTCTGGTTGTAGGAGAGAGAGCGCACAGCTCAAAGTTTTGTTTCAGCTCTTTGTGACCTCTCCCCAGCACACAGCCCTCACCTCTTCTTATCAGGCCTCTTCGTTGGGAAGCAGCACCTGGTTTTGATCAAACTTTCTGGTTTGAGGTTGCTGCAGCCAGGGCCGGCTCCATGCACCAGATGAGCAAGCTGGTGCTTGGGGCGGCAGATTGTTCGAGGCGGCATTCTGCCCAATCCTAGGGTGGCATGGCCGCTTTTTGTGTGTGTTTTGTTCTTGTTCTGCTCCGGCCACCCTGTAGGGGGCGGCGGCGCAGAGAACCAGAGCGCCCTGCAGGGCAGTCCTCTTCCTTCCCTCCCCGCCGACCGGAGTGGAGCCCTCGCGGCAGGCGGCAGGAGGCGACACAGCGGGAGAGGCTGCGTGGCAGCGCCTCTGCTGTAGCCCTGGCCACCCCCTTCTCTCTCTCTCCCGCCCGCTCCCTTCCCCTCCCCCTACCCCCCCAGCCGGTCTCCCTGTACCCACGCTCCGGCTGTGCCGCAGGTTTTTTTTTTTTTTTTTGCTTTGCCGTTCTGGCCGCCCCGTTTTTTTTTTTTTTTTTTTGCTTGGGGCGGCCAAAAGCCAGAGCCGGCCCTGGCTGCAGCAAACACAGAAAAGTCTCAGATGTATGCAGACAGAGCCCTCATGTACCCAGCTGTCTCATGAAATCTCCAGCAACCCTCTAATTACCAGAGGATAAATAAATGCATAAAAATAATAGAACATTTACTAGCAGAAGCTGAGCCTTTGTGTGGAAAACGAAACCACCCATGAAAGGAACCTTGATCACTTAGACATGCTTGAATTAGGCCAGATATTTCCTTGTGGTATATTTTTTCCAGAGAGCCACAACTCCTCACTGTGTAACCTGAGTGACATTTGCCAATTGAAGTGATTATTTCCTCTGGAGGAATTCACTTACTTTCTTTAAAAGTCCCATGTATATTATTTTCTTCCCCACTCCATATGCTGGCACATGCTAACAATTAAATAAATGCATAGATGTGAAGCCTTTCTATGCAGAAAACCTTCCTAGTCCTGTGGAATCCATTGACTATTCCTTGTGATTCTATAACTTATCATAAAACATTCAATGGCTGTATGTGTTTGGGGGGTGGGGGAGAGGGGGAAGTCTCCATTGGAATGACAGAGATCTTGGCTTTTGAGCTGTATGGACTTCATCCAACACCCACTGAAGTCTATGGCTTTTGGATCAGACCCTTGTGTGTATTAATACACGTGTTACAGTTCCAAAACCTTCAGGGGAAAAAAGAACACTGCTGTTTGATCCAGCAGCGATAATGGTTTAGGTCACATAGACCATCCCAGGAAAGTGAGATGAACTCACATTTTTTTCCAGTGATGATGGTGATATAATGATCTTGTAAACAAAGTATTTCATCTTTCCTTCATTCTCTTCCAGATGCCTGTTTGGTCATTTTTGCCAGAAAGCTGACATTTTTTGGCAAGCAGCTGAGAATTCCTTACTTGCTGAATGCTCTTTCTTGTGTACATCAGGGAGAAAAATCCTCTATAGAGTATCAAACAGGAGTAAATACTTATCAAAATGCTATATGGATTTGTTTTCATACCATTCATTTTTGATTGATGAAATACAGAGGCAAAAAATAGGCACTAGGCACCCTTGCTATTCCTTTTGACCAATCATAACGAAGGGATATGCTGAATAGATTGTACCCTAAATTAATCAGCTACTGGTAGTAATTAAGCTTTCAGGTCTCATTGTAGCAGCCTGGGAAAGCAGATGTGTTGCAGGCTGGATACAAATGTAGTTTATTTTTTTTAATTTGGAAATCAGATGTAAAATTGTCTGAATCAAAATGACTGGTCTGAACATGCAGAAACTTCGGGGTATTTGAAATCTGGATCTAAAGGTTGTTGCTTGAGCCCATCTCTGAACAAAATTCTTCTTCTTTATTCTGTATAATTGTTGATGAATGTGTTTGGGACCAAGGCACCATCCCTGTGTGAGCCTGGCCAAAGACTCCTACTGAGAGGGCTGGTCCCTCCTTCAGGCAGTGACAGAAATGTCAGAGCAGCAGGGATGAGATGTGGTAATAGGTTCCCCCCACTCAGGGCAGTCCACTTCCTTGTTTTCCCACTCCCTTACTCAGTGTTTGCAGAATATGCCTGGGATAAAGTGAGTCAGCACAGAGAGACAGAGACTGACTCAGAAATAGCAGTCAGTGCTCAGGAAAGGGCTCCAACTTCTTGGAATCTAACTTTAGTCTCTTCCAAATACGGCTTTATTTCACTTTCAATTTTTGAGACGTTTGTGCAGCATCTAGGCATGTGTAAGAAAGGGCTCAGGGGAGCTTTGGAGCTAGGCAGATTTTGGTCAACATCATTTATGGGTCAAATTCATTTGTGTTTAGTTTAATCCAATTTTTTCACAACTTTTTGACATAACAGTTAAAAAGAAACCAGGAGATTTGGGGAAGAGAAAAGCCTCCAGAAAATGGAACATTTTCAATTTGATACTTTTAGATTATAACTCGGCTGAACATTTTAAAATTTTGAATTGTTTCATCATCAAATTAAAAAAATCAGAACATTTTAACAATACGAAAAATGTTCTTGAAAATTTCGCTATTGTTCACAAAGGCATTCTTTGTGTATGGGGGAAACATTGACGACATGTTCAATCAGCTCTAATAATAATCTCCTAGCCACAAATGAAAAGGAGGAAAGGAGGGGTGGGGGGGGGGGGAATCTCCAAAATGTTGCTCTTTGAAGTGAGTAGAGGCGGGGGGGGGGGGGGGGAAGAGGGGGAAATCTGTAAAAAAGATCCTAATGCTGAAATCTTCTAGAATGTGAAATGGTCCCTCATGGGAAGTGATGGAAGCTCCATTACTTGGGTCATTTAAAAGCAGGCTACATAAACCGGTAGAAAATATATCAAAGGGAACTGTTGTAGTTTGGTTCCCCTATGGGAGGGACAAGATGATCTAATGTATCTTTTCCATCTCTAATTTCTATGCTTCAATCAATTTAGGCAAACCTTGAAATAACCTATGGCTTGCCTGTTTCTTCCTTTCTTTCTGTCCCGGGAGAGAGGTTGAGCTGACGGTTTGTTGCCTAATGTTTCAGATTTTTTTTTTCTGCTGTAACCATGCTGATATGCATGGTAGGTATAGTAGCTCCATGGCAGGAGAGGAGCAATGCATTTTAAATAGTCTGGGTGCACGGCTCTTACCAAGTCTTTCCAATATCTCTACCTCCTGGCTCTCCTCTTCTGTTGGGGCTACCAACTTCTGGCCAGGAGAAACTGAGATATATTTAGTATTTACTCATGGTGCCCTTTGAAACACAGCTTTTTGCTCATTGCAAGCCCTCAGTGGCTTTGCACTGCTTCTTCCTTTATATTAACACTTTTTGTGGGGTGTCTGTATGTGGTGGGGGAGGGTACCACCCTTAGACAATGGAACTCAGAGCAAAACTGGCCTCAGGCCCAAGTTAGAATGTCTTGATTTCCATGTGTTTTTATTCCCCTTATTTGAAATCCTCTCCCACTACACCCAAGGAAACTGATGTCACATGAGGATGGGTGGCAGTGGCTGCTGCTTGACTAGTTCCCACCTCAGGAGGAAGGAAATCCACTATGTCAGTGTTGTTTATCAGTTGGCCTCAAGAGAGCTAAGCGTAAAAGCACTGTGACTTTCAGAGAGCTATGATCCCCCCTCCACCCACTGCTAAATGTGTTTTCATTGTTAAGAGGGCTGACTTGAGATGGCTCATTGATTACAGTGTCAGAGATCTAAAGCCTGGCTCCTTAATTACTTTTATACCATGGTCATGGAATTTACTGTGCAGAAACTCACAGCATCATGTAGGCTAGCTCTGGGCATTTAAAACACCCTGCGATTCCTTTGTCCAAATGGCTAATGCTGTAAAACATGCATTGAGAACAGGCCAACTTTCCTTTGCAAGAAAGAAAAGGCAGGGCTCGTGGGAACATTTTCCCACGATGCAGTTGCAAAAAGCAGATGGGAGAAACAGCTGTCACTTGCTGCACGTTTGAATTCCACCCTGTTATACAGAGGGCTGGCTACATCCTACCCAATGTTGTATGGACACACTTGTAGAGAACCTCCAACCTGCACAGCAGCGTGGGCAGAATAGTTGCCTCAGACTGAAGAAAGCCGCGTGAGAGAGAGAGAGACCTGGCTACCACTCTCCATCCTTGAGAATGATCAGGTCTCTCCTTGGCTACTGTCTGTGCTACAGTGTGGGGATATCCTGCTTCATTCCAAAGGAGCAGTAACGTGTACCCCACTACACACTCTCCTATCCTGAGTTGAGCTGGCAAGGCGGGTCTGATAACCAGCGGCTGCAGTAGGCAAGAGCAGAATGTTGGGTCTGATCCAAAGCCCTTCAAAGTCCATGCGAGAGTTTCCACTGACTTCAGTGTGCTTTGGGTCAGGCCCAGAGCAATTTCTGTACTTTATCATAGGAACAGCCCTATGGCTGTGCCTTTTCTCGGACACGTTGTTTTACTCACCGAGGTAGCCCAAAAGATGGACGTTCAACAGATATGCGCTACTTGGTGTGTCAATATCCTGAGCAAAACGACCCAATGCTTCTCTCCCACCCGCCTCGACTAAGTCCGCATGTCCCCTTCAGAACCGAGAGGAAAGGAGTGATGGAAGTAGTTTGAGTTTCTTTTACTCAGTCCCTCCAGCTGTCCTCGCTGATCACTTTTTCTATTCAGCTGGCAGCCAGGCTCAAGAGCAGCCTAGATCCAGTACCGAGTCCCTAGTGAGTGTATTCTGAGAGCAGGTTGTATTCCTGAGGTGAAGAACTGTTGTGTGGCAAAAGTTCAACCCATAGGGCATTGTCTCCACTAGAAAGGCTTTGCCAGCATAGCTATAAACTATAATAGTGTGAGCTATGTTGCCAAAAGGACTTTTGTGGTGATATAATTGTTCCAACTCAGAGGCTTTTGCTAGCACTACTACATTGGTTTAGACCGGGCATAGGAAGCAAGAGGTCTGGTTCTCTTTCCCTTGCACTGCATGTAGTTGTCTATGCAAGTACACAATGGGGGCAAAATGCGACTCTTCTGGTTTATTAACATTTTACATCCACTTTGCGCTGGTGTAAATGGTGCAGGGTGATGGCAAATAAAATGTTTGGGCCTGATTTTAAATACAGACATTTGTGTGTTTCAGGCAGTAGTTATGGGAAGATAGGGCAGTTGTGCACACAGAATATACTTGAGATTTTCCAGGTGAATGATGGAAATAGGTTCACAGAATATACCTGAGTTTACGCAGGCAAATAAAGGAAATAATAGAAATAGAATACACTATTTTTACTTATGTCAAAACTTGCCTTCAGGAGTTTTGTTACAATTTGCTAATTAATACAACATTTGAAGATAAAGGGAATACATAAATCAGGACCTATGAAATTATTAATATTATGAGAGGATACCAGGAAAAAATTAATCATGATTAAAAAAAATTAATCGCGATTAATCATGCTGTTAAACAATAATAGAATACCTTTTATTTAAATAGTTGTGGATATTTTCTACATTTTCAAATATATTGATTTCAATTACAACACAGAATACAAAGTGTACAGTGCTCACTTTATATTTACTTTTGATTACCAATATTTGCACTGTAAAAAAAAAAGTATATTTCAATTCACCTAATACAAGTACTGTAGTGCAATCTCTTTATCATGAATGTTGAACTTACAAATGTAGAATTATGTACAAAAAAATAACTGCATTCAAAAATAAAACAATGGAAAACTTTAGAGCCTACAAGTCCACTCAGTCCTACTTCTTGTTCAGCCAATCGCTCAGACAAACAAGTTTGGTTACAATTTGCAGGAGATAATGCTGTCTGCTTCTTGTTTACTATACCACCTGAAAGTGAGAACAGGCATTCGCATGGCACTGTTGTAGCCAGTGTTGCAAGATATTTAGGTGCCAGATGCACTAAAGATTCATGTGTCCCTTCATGCTTCAACCACTACTCCAGAGGACGTGTCCATGCTGATAACGGACCGACGCATGTTCATCATCTGAGTCAGATGCCACCAGCAGAAGATTGATTTTCTTTTTTGGTGGTTCAGGTTCTGCAGTTTCCACATCGGAGTGTTGCTCTTTTAAGCCTTCTGAAAGCATGCTCCACACCTCGTCCCTCTCAGATTTTGGAAGGCACTTCAGATTCTTAAACCGTGGGTTGAGTGATGTAGCTATCTTTAGAAATCTCACATTGGTACCGTCTTTGTGTTTTGTCAAATCTGCAGTGAAAGTGTTCTTAAAATGAACAACGTGTGCTGGGTCATCATCCGAGACTGCTATAACATGAAATATATTTCAGAATGCAGGTAAAACAAAGCAGGAGATATACAATTCTCCCCCAAGGAGTTCAGTCACAAAATTAATTAACACATTTTTTTAATGAGCATCATCAGCATGGAAGCATGTCCTCTGGAATGGTGGCTGAAGCACAAAGGGGCATATGAATGTTTAGCGTATCTGGCACGTAAATACCTTGCAATGCCGGCTAAAAAAGTGCCATGCGAATGCCTGTTCTCACTTTCAGGTGACATTGTAAATAAGAAGCTGCCAGCATTATCTCTGGTAAATGTAAACAAACTTGTTTGTCTTAGCGATTGGCTGAACAAGAAGTAGGACTGAGTGCACTTGTAGGGTCTAAAGTTTTAGATTGTTTTGTTTTTGAGTGCAGTTATGTAACAACAACAAAAATCTACATTTGTTAGTTGCACTTACACAATAGAGATTGCACTACAGTACTTGTATGAGGTGAATTGAAAAATACTATTTTGTTTGCCATTTTTACAGTCCAAATATTAGTAATAAAATAATAATATAAAGTGAGCACTGTCAACTTTGTATACTGTGTTGTAATTGAAATCAATATATTTAAAAATGTAGAAAAATATCCAAAAATGTTGAATAAATTTCAATTGGTATTTTATTAACAGTGTGATTAAAACTGCGATTAATCGCATTAATTTTTTAATCACGATTAATTGTTTTGAGTTAATCGCGTAAGTTAACTGCAATTAATCAACAGTCCAAGAGGATACAAATTATTTATTTCACTTCTACATCATCTTTCATTCTGGAAGAGCTAAGATAATTGCATAATTGCTGAAGGGGAGACACATCTGGGGTGAAACACAGTAGTGGATGGTAAGAGTACACAACAGTTGAAGAATACCATACCCCAGTTGAAAATGCAATATTTAGCATATAATTACCCAGGCTATAATTTGTCCAGGACAGCAAGGTTCATCCTTCTGTTGCGGAAAGTGGCATTAATGATTATAAGTGGTCACGACCTCAGTTTTCAGTTGCATCTGAAAGATGGCATATAAACGGCAGTATTTAAAGTCTGTGGGAAACAGAATCCTTTTTACTAGGAGATGTCAGGGTTTACTTCCATTGTAGATCTCTGGAAAACTACTTTGTTAGAAAATCATTGGTCAGTTGCATGATTTGCAGTTGCCACAGGGACAGTGCAAATAAAATTGTTGGCCTAAAACAAAGGCTGTCAACCATTTCATAGTGTGGCCTGCATCTTATGAATGCTTCTTTTCCCATCTGTCAGTTCGTAGCATACCTGTGACACCCACAGCAATTGCATACATGGAAGAAAGTAGCATCTACTCTATTTTTCAATGTCTCTTAATGCATCTCAGCAGCTGGAATCAAGGAGAAGAGCCAGCCCTGTATGATCAGTCAGCTCTGCAAAAACCATCAGCAAGTGTGCCATGGACCATCAGTCATCTACAGACCACAGTTTCAGAACTTCTAGCCTCAGAGCTATTGCCTGGTTTTAACTAACTTTGGAACTGAATTGTGAACTCTTGTGCACTGGGACAGTTAGCAAGAGATTATTTTGATAGCATGCTACTGTAAGTAAAAAGCTTATTTTTTTTCCTTGAGGCATAGTTTGTCTAACTAAATTATAGTTGGCTTGGGTATTTATGTTAAACATTACCTCATTCTGCGATATTGCATTGAGCCCTGGGGTCAAGTGCCTCCCAGTTAGTTGTGATATTAATCGTGGAAGCCAAACAAAATCCTTCACCAAAGATCGATTTAGTGCATCTCCTTTGTCTTGGAGGAAGACAGATAGGAACTGCAACATCTGTTTTTTTGTTTTGGTTTGGTTTTTGACGGGATAGTACTTTTCCACGGTCGGTTTTCTCTGGCAGCTGTACACAGCCTATGAAGTATTTATCAGGAGTACCTCTGACACACCACAAAATAATGATGCTCAGCACTTTTATGGCCTTTGCATTTTCAAAGTGCTATGCAAACATTACTTAGCACTCCCCTGTGAGATAGTGTGGGCAAGTCATGGGGAGAAAAAAACTAGGTTTTAAAGGGCTCTTTAATTTAGTAGAGAATGGCTTAACAAACACCAGTGGCTGGAAGCTGAAGCCTAGAGCAGGCTAGATGGTCTTTTCTGGCCTTAAACTCTACTAAGTAAACATTAATTTCTCTGCCTCCATTTCCCCTGAGATAAAACTGGGTTAATTTGCCCAGGGCAACACAGCAAATCAATGGCAGAATCAAGATTATAACTCAGGATCTACTGGCACCCAGTCTCGAGCTCAGTTCACGAGGGGCCAGATCCTGAATAGCACCGAGAGCCTCTTGGGTGGTGCTAAACGCTCCCGTCTAAGTCCGTGGTAATTGAGGGAGCTCAGCCACTCGTTAAGGCCCCCTCAGCATCTTGCACTGTGGGGCCTAGATGATGCTCTCTCTCTGAAAGCCACTCTGAATTTTCACATGGGGGGGGGGGGGGAGGGATAGCTCAGTGGTTTGAGCATTGGCCTGCTAAACCCAGGGTTGTGAGTTCAATCCCTGAGGGGGCCATTTAGGGATCTGGGGCAAAAATATGTCTGAGGACTGGTCCTGCTCTGAGCAGCGGGTTGGACTAGATGATCTCCTGAGGTCCCTTCCAACCCTGATATTCTATGATACAGAACTGCTGAGCCTCCTCCAAGCACCACTTGCCTTTGCATGACACAACTTTCACAACCAGGGGCTGGATTGTCCCTTTGGGCACAGCCCTGCGCAGGCTGTGTAAACTACCCCAGCCCAAGAGGCATTGTGACTCACCCACACCTCTTCCTCTGCTTCCCCCAGGCTCCTAGAGGCAGTAATTTACTGCAGACCTGTGCCAGCACTCTCCTCACTTCACACTGCTTCAGCTACTCTGGCCAGTGAGTATACATCCAGTCTGATTATTACTCCCTGTCTGATCCAGGAAGGGAGTAAGCAGGTAAATAGTCCCACTTACTCCTATGCTCCAGGACCCAAGCTAACTTTTATAGGGGCGGACAAGGGGGTTCTTACCCACCCCGGGAACTCCTATGCATAGGCATAGACATCTGAGCCAAAATCCAGCTCAAATACTTTAAAACTCTAAATCCCTTTTGTAATGGGGTTAACTACTCATAGCTCAGAGGCGCTTCCTCTTGGCTTATCTGGGGAATTAGCTCACCACTCTCGACGCCCCATCCTGCGGTCGCTAAGCCCGGTGTCCCCCTGCCTTGCTCTGTGGCCCTTCTCTTGCTGGTCAGGAGCTGCAGCTCCTCTCCTTCATGGCTTAGCCCTCAAGCCACATCACCATCATCCTCCCCTTCTGGGGTCTCATCAGAGTCTCTTTCCACAGAGTCCCAGGCAGTCTCCATATCCACTGCGCTGACTGCTCCGCTCCCGCAGTGGCTGGTAGGGGAACCCAGACCTCCCCTCTACTCTGGGTTCCAGGCTACCACCTCCCTGGAGGCATTCAGTACCCGTAGAATCATGTTCTTAGTGGAGATGAAGCAAATTACAATAGTGTGTCTGTGCATTTTATACAATGACTTGTGAACACTTACATGAAAAATTAATTCAGACTGACTTGCATATGATGAGCATTAGTACAAGGATTTAAAACTGGTTGATGGACTACAAATAAAGGATAGTAAGTACTTAGCAGCTTCCAAAACGGACAGGGTATTACTAGAGTCCCCCAGCAATCGCTGCTAGATTTGCTCATATTCAGCATCTCCATTAACGGTGTGGAAGAGGTGATGCAGAGCAGGCTACTTACATTCCTAGATGATACTAAACTGGGAGGAGTTACTGTCTCCAGGGAGGACAGGGAAATAGTATGTTTCTTTATTATACATACGCTTCCTCTACACAATGCTGCACACTGGATGGACTGAAATAAAACAAAAGGATGGCTAGTGGGGCTGGGAATAAGGAACTGAGATTTAACCTTCGATGAATATAACTAGGGGAAAAATAAAACTAACAACAAATATTCAATGGGAGGGAGAAACAGAGAAAGCAGAGACCAAGCACTGAGAGCAAGCAGCCAAGTAGCTATATGGTTGTACAAATACAATCTGGTTTCCATTGAGATCAGCGGAACTGTTACCATTCATTTCAATGACAGCTGCTGGTACTCAGTGCTTCTTGAAATCAAGCCACTTATTTAGGTGCTTAAATATGGAATTTGGTGCCTAGCTTTGGCCACATAAATGTGAAAATCTTGGCCTAAGGCCTAAGTAGACTCTCAGATACCACTGTGATAAGCAGTGGTTTGAGCATTGGCCTGCTAAACCCAGGGTTGTGAGTTCAATCCTTGAGGGGGCCACTTAGGGATCTGGAGCAAAATTGGTCCTGCTACTGAAGGCAGGGGGCTGGACTCGATGACCTTTCGGGGTCCCTTCCAGCTCTATGAGATAGTATATTTCTATTTCTTTCTTTATACTCCGAGGACCTGATCCAAAGCCAATGGGAATCTTTCCATCAACTTCAATGGGTTTGGATCGGGCCAGTAATACCAAGAGGCAGACAGATAGTGGAAATTAGGTGCCCTCAGGATTCAGTACCTCAAGAGTGTGGTCCTGAATACATTGCCGGAGGAAAGATAAGATGCCAAATGGACCAAGTGTCAAATCCACTCTGGTAACTCCCGTGTTCCTGTGAGGAATACAAGTGTTGAAGATTTTTCCTGCATGCTGAGGAAAGCTGAGGCTAACCTGTCATCCTGTTGTGTTTCGGTGCAATGCTTCTGCATGGAAAATCTGTTGCAGCTCAGCTCCACACATTAAAATAATCAAAGACATTTGCTTCAGGCTACAAATGAAAAAGAAATCGCCATCCTCCTCCAGGGACCTTCCCTGAATTTTAAAACTTGAGCAAAGATGCTTATGCTGCAGATTCAAAGAGAAGGCAGCCACAAGGCCCTTTTGGTACCTGCTAAACGCTGAAAGGATAGAAAAAAATCACTGCCCTGGAGGAGGACAAAGAAAATGTCTCCAGCATGAAGATTCTTGTTTAAGAGCTATGGGAAGGACAGAATACAAAGCATCTTAAAATGGAGATGAGAACAACGAGGCTGTAAATGGAGTGGATTTTCCAGCTGGAAACCATCCACCCTCTTTTTACAAATCGCCTCATACACAATATAATATAGCAGTAGCTGAAATAGTGTCTTGCATGTATACAGTGCTGTTCTTCCCAAGGGACACCGAAGCCCTTAAAGAACCTTTGGATTGAATTCTTCTCCCTAACTGACAACTGCTCATCCAAGAGTAGAATTTAGCACTAAATATACACATACGTGGGGGAAATTGACACACTGCAATCTCTTCACTCACCACTAACATTCAGCCACCTGAAGGTGGGAACTGTTTGACAGCGTGCAGCAAGAGTAAATACCAACTTGAGACAGGAAATGAAGACTAGTGTATCCAGTTCAAACAGCAGGGCAAGTTTAGATGAGACTAATTTGATTACCTATACATAAGGCTCCGAGTCTTTCACGGAAGTCACGGATTCCGTGACTCTCTGGGACCTCCATGACTTCTGCAGCGGCCGGTGTGTCTGGCCTGGGGTCGCTTGAGCAGTTCGGGCAGCCCCTGGGCCAGCCACACCAGCCATTGCTGGGGCAGTCTCAGGCCACCGCAGCTCCCCCCTAGCAGCAGCAGCGGTCCCGGTCCGCGCGCCGCCACCTCCTGAAAGCACCCACAGCACCCCCTACCCTACCCTACCCACGGCGCCCCCTACCCTAGGGCAGCCAAGATTTAGTCTGGGGTATATAGTAGAAGTCATGGACAGGTCACAGGCGTGAATTTTTGTTTACTGCCTGTGACCTGTCCATGACTTTTACTAAAAATATCCGTGACTAAAACGTTGCCTTACTTACACAGTAATTTTGCCAAGAAACTCAGGCTAATACCCCCGTACTGAAAGGAGAAAAGTAACATGGGGGAGTAGGTTGAAGTGCCAGCCAAGTTCACATGGATCATTAGAGCTCTGCATGAGGCCTTTAATAGAATAATTTATAATAGTAAGAGTAATTTTTCTTTAACTTTTTTGTGTTGTCATCAAAAACCCAAAATCTGTAACTGGGGCGGGAGGCCGGAATTCAGTGTTTGACAAAAACCTGAAGAATTTCAATGACAGACAAATTTCCATTTTGTTATTGAAAAACAAAATTTTCTATTAAAAAAACATATCTACATAACAATTTCAACCAGCTCTAATATCTCTTTAGGAAAAATATCTGTTTTTACTAGAGCCAGGTGAGTTTTCCATTTGCTAGCAATTTTGAAGACTCCGAAAATATTGTTGTGGGTCAGACAAAAATGTTTTGTTTTGGCAAAACTGAAATGTTTCATTTCAATTTTGACCATTTTGAACATTTTTGGTTGTTTTTAAATGAAATTAAAGGGGATTTTGAAACAAAAAAGTCACTTCAAACCAAAAAACTAAGACATTTTGTTTTGAAACTATCAAAATGAAATATGGATTATTTATTTATTTTTTATTCATTTTAATTTTCTAAAATGCACAATTCATTGATATCCACCCAAATTCACTAAAAGTTTTGGTGTTGACAAATTTGCATTTTTCACCAAAAAAAGTTTCATACAAAAAAATGTCATCCAACCTCTAGTCTTTACCCTTCTAATCCTGGAGAGACTTTACATGCTAATCCCAAGGAAGCAGTGACAGAATCCAGACCCAGGCAGAGCCATCATCCTCCACCTAATAGATCTAAAAGGCCAAGAGGGAATCTTGCTCCAGGTTAAGATACTGGAATATTATCTAAGGAAAAATGGGTCCTTTTCTTCCAGGATCAAAGCCCTACTGCCTTAAAGACAGTGTGACCCCTGTACCCATCAGCAGGAATTGACAAAGACAATGGGGAGTCAGCAGAAAGTTTATCATGTATGTCTATTTAATTCCACATCAGCTGGCATGAAGCTGGGCAAACTGAAGAACTGAATTTAAAGGCTAGTTAAAGTCTTAGATGCAGGGGTGGCTCCAGGCACCAGCGCGCCAAGCGCGTGCCTGGGGTGGCAAGCCGTGGTGGCGCGGCCTGACAATCGCCATGAGGGCGGCAGTCAGGCAGCCTTCGGTGGCACGCTTGCGGGAGGTCTGCCAAACCTGCGGCTTCGGCGGTAATTTGGCGGTGGGTACGTCGAAGGCGTGGGATCAGCGGACCTCCCGCAAGCACGCCGCCAAATCCGCCTGCCTGCCGTGCTTGGGGCAGCAAAATATATAGAGCGGCCCCTGCTTAGATGAGGACTCTATTGGGAAATTCACAAAAGGATTTTTAGGTTATTGGAGTTTGTTTCATTTTCCTAAAATCTGCCAGTTAATTAGTTTCTGGTAATGACTGAATGGGACATTGCTCTAGAGGTTTTGGATTTTTGTTCTGCTCACCTCCCATCATCAGGGTGCAATGATGGCCCCCAAGGAGCACTTGGAAATCCACAATAGACAGTATGCTTTAGGGATATTTCAGCAGGGGACCGTCAGCTATGCAGCTGGGAGACCATGGAGGCAGTTAGCAGAGATAGAAATCCATGTTCAGAGCCAGATAAACCACTGGGTACAATAGGCCTGTACCTAGGGCTTCCAGCGCAGGGTTCATGTGGTGCGTGTCACCTAGACAGGCTCCTACTGAAGTCAATGGGAACTGTGTTTGCTTATTCCAGGGATAAATTTGGTCTAGAGAGTTAGCAAGATGGAGAGGAGCAGGCAGGCTGTTTCACATGGAAGAAGGATGAGTCTTTCCAAGGGTATGTCTACACTACGGGATTAATCCGAATTTATATAATTCGAATTTTGGAAACAGATTGTATAAAGTCGAATGTATGCGGCCACACTAAGCACATTAATTTGGCGGTGTGCGTCCTTTTCCCGGGGCTAGCGTCGATTTCCGGAGCGTTGCACTGTGGGTAGCTATCCCATAGCTATCCCATAGTTCCCGCAGTCTCCTCCGCCCATTGGAATTCTGGGTTGAGATCCCAATGCCTGATGGGGCCAAAAACATTGTCGCGGGTGGTTCTGGGTACATCCTCCCCCCTCTTCAGGGAAGCAACGGCAGACAACCGTTTTGCGCCTTTTTCCTGGGTGAACAGTGCCATACCACGGCAAGCATGGAGCCCGCTCAGCTCAAGACAGCAGTCATGAACATTGTAAGCACCTCGCGCGTTATCGTGCAGTTTATGCTGAACCAGAATCTGCAAAACCAGGCAGCGAGGAGTAGGCTACGGCAGCGCGGCGGCGAGAGTGATGAGGACATGGACATGGAATTCTATCAAACCGCGGGACCCGGTGCTTTGGAGATCATGCTGTTAATGGGGCAGGTTATAGCCTTGGAATGCCGATTCTGGGCCCGGGAAACAAGCACAGACAGGTGGGACCGCATAGTGTTGCAGGTGTGGGACGATTCCCAGTGGCTGCGAAACTTTCGCATGCGTAAGGGCACTTTCATGGAACTTTGTGACTTGCTTTCCCCCGCCCTGAAGCACCAGAATACCAAGATGAGAGTAGCCCACATAGTTGAGACGCGAGTGGCGATAGTCCTGTGGAAGCTTGCAACACCAGACAGCTACCGGTCAGTCGGGAATCAATTTGGAGTGGGCAAATCTACTGTGGGGGCTGCTGTGATGCAAGTAGCCAAAGCAATCACTGAGCTGCTGCTACGAATGGTAGTGACTCTGGGAAATGTGCAGGTCATAGTGGATGGCTTTGCTGCAATGGGATTCCCTAACTGTGGTGGGGCGATAGATGGAACCCATATCCCTATCTTGGCACCGGAGCACCAGGGTACCCAGTACATAAACCGAAAGGGGTACTTTTCAATGGTGCTGCAAGCACTTGTGGATCACAAGGGACGTTTCACCAATATCAACGTGGGCTGGCCGGGAAGGGTTCATGACGCTCGCGTCTTCAGGAACACTACTCTGTTTAAACGGTTGCAGTAAGGGACTTACTTCCCGGACCAGAAAATAACCATTGGGGATGTTGAAATGCCTATAGTTATCCTTGGGGACCCAGCCTACCCCTTAATGCCATGGCTCATGAAGCCATACACAGGCAGCCTGGACAGGAGTCAGGAGCTGTTCAACTACAGGCTGAGCAAATGCAGAATGGTGGTAGAATGTGCATTTGGCCGTTTAAAAGGTCGCTGGCGCTCGTTACTGACTCGGTCAGGCCTCAGCCAAACCAATATCCCCATTGTTATTGATGCTTGCTGTGTGCTCCACAATCTCTGTGAGAGTAAGGGGGAGACCTTTATGGCGGGGTGGGAGGCTGAGGCAAATCGCCTGGCTGCTGATTATGCGCAGCCAGACACCAGGGCGATTAGAAGATGACACCAGGAAGCGCTGCGCATCAGAGAAGCTTTGAAAACCAGTTTCATGACTGGCCAGGCTACGGTGTGAAAGTTCTGTTTGTTGAAAACCCGCCCCCTTGATTGACTCATTCCCTGTAAGGAAACGACCCTCCCCCCTTAAATCACAGCTTGCTTTTAAAGGAAATAAAGTCACTATTGTTTAAAAATCATGTATTCTTTATTAATTGATTATAAACATAGGGAGAGAACCGACAAGGTAACCCGGATGAGGTTTGGGAGGAGGATAGGAGGGAAGTAAAAGGCCACTGAAAAAATTCAATAAAATGACAGCCTTTTGGTTGGGCTGTCCACTGGGGTGGAGTGTGAGGGTGCACGGAGCCTCCCCCCCCCGCGTTCTTACATGTCTGGGTGAGGAGGCTATGGAACATGGTGAGGGGGGAGGGAGGTTATACAGTGGCTGCAGTACTCTGTTATCCTGCTGCCATTCCTGAAGCTCCACCAGATGCCGGAGCATGTCCGTTTGATCACGCAGCAGCCCCAGCGTTGCAGCCTGCCACCTCTCATCTCGAGCGTCCCTCATGACCTCACGTTCACTGGCATCTTTCCTGTACTTAGATACCGTGTCCTTCCACTCATTCAAATGAGCTCTTTCATTGCAGGTGCATTCCATTATTTCCGAGAACATCTCATCTCGCGTCCTCTTTCTCCGCCGCCTTATCTGAGATAGCCTTCGGGATGGAGGAGGGAGGCTTGAAAAATTTACAGCTGCTGGAGGGATGGAAAAAAGGAGAGAAGTTTTTAAAAAGATACATTTTACAGAACAATGCTTATACTCTTTCATGGTGAAAAACACTATTCACATTACGTAGCACATGTGATTTCAGTACAAGGTCGCATTTTCCATCTTAATATTGAGTGCCTGTGGCTTTGGTGTTAGAGATCACAGACGCAGGTCCGGGCAACAGAATTCGGCTTGCATGCGGCCATGGTAAGCCATTGTCTTTCGGCTTCTGCGCCCTCCTTTCCCACATAACAAGCAAAGCCCGTTGACTGCTGCGGTTTTCCTGTTAACCTTCAGCAGCAGAAAACAAACTAAACCCCTCCCCCATCCAATTCTTTGGGATGATCGCTTTATCCCTCCCCCCACTGCGTGGCTGGTATCAGGGAAGATCCCTGCAGAAACCAAACTAACCCCCCGCCCCTCCCCACCCGCTATGAATTATCTGGGATGATCGCTGTACCCCTCCCCCAACCACGTGGCTGGTATCAGGGAAGATCCCTGCTAGCCAAAGGCGAAAAGCTCAGTGCCAATTCTCCCCCCGCCCCCCCCCGCGCTTGGCTAACTGGAGGGAAGGATTTCTTTTCAGCCACAGGCAAACAGCCCAGTAGGAATGGCCACCTCTGTCCCCTTAATTAAATTCCCGTATTTCAACCAGGTTACCATGAGCGATATCACTCTCCTGAGGATTACACAGCGAGATAAAGAACGGATGTTGCTGGAATGCCAGAAAACACCGGGACCATACGCTGCCAGGCTTTGTCATGCAATGATACCAGATTACTTGCTACTAGCATGGCGTGGTCAAGTGTCCTACCATGGAGGATGGAATAAGGCTGCACTGCCCAGAAACCTTCTGCAAAGTTCTTTTGGAGTACCTCCAGGAGAGCTTCATGGAGATGTCCCTGGAGGATTTCCGCTCCATCCCCAGACACGTTAACAGACTTTTCCAGTAGCTGTACTGGACGCGAATGCATCCCAAGTCCTCAGGGCAAATTAATCATTAAAAAAACGCTTGCTTTTCAACCATATTTTATATTTTAAAAGGTAAACTCACCTGAGGTCCCTTCCATGGGGTCATGGTCTTGGGTACTGGCTTGGGAGGGTACTTCAGTCAGGCTGAGAAAAAGATCCTGGCTGTTGGGGGAACGGAGTGCTGTGTGCTCTCCGCAAGCTCGTCGTCCTCCTCCTCCTCCTCCTCTTCCCCGTCTTTTCCAACGAAGTTCTGCTAGCACTGAATCCTCTCCCCATATAGCGATCAGATCCAGTACCTCCCGTACGGTCCATGCTGGTGCTCTTTTTCGATTATCGGCCTGCATGGTTACCTGTGCTGATGAGCTCTCTGTGGTCACCTGTGCTCTCCTGTGCTGGGCAAACAGGAAATGAAATTCAAATGTTCGCGGGGCTTTTCCTGTCTACCTGGCCAGTGCATCCGAGTTCAGATTGCTGTCCAGAGCGATCACAATGGTGCACTGTGGGATAGCTCCCGGAGGCCAATACCATCGAATTGCGGCCACACTAACCCTAATTCGAAATGACAATATCGATTTTGGTGCTACTCCGCTCGTTGGGGAGGAGTACAGAAATCGATTTTAAGAGCTCTTTATTTTGAAATAAATGGCTTCGTTGTGTGGACGGGTGCAGGGTTAATTCGATTTAACGCTGCTAAATTCGAATTAAACTCATAGTGTAGACCAGGCCTATGTGTCTCTGCTCAGACACAAGGGGCTGCTCATGCAGCTCCGATTACAGGCTAGTGGCTGAATCTAAGTCAAGATGCCACAAATAAATGTAACAATCATTAAGAAGAATGAGGGGTGAGATGCTGAGGGCAACAGTGGTTCCATAGGCAAACTATGGCCCTGATTCAGCAAAGCAATTAAGCACATGCTTTAAGTTAAACAGGTGCTTAAGTGTTTGGCTGAATCAGGGCCTTTTTGCCTGGCCTTGTTTCTGAATAATTTTAGAGGTTTTATTTTTAAATATAAATGAATGAATAGATAAATAAAAGCAGTTCCCTAGTTATCCATAGAAGCTTCCAAGAAAAACAGAGAAGGCAAATCCTGAATTTCTTATGTAGCTAAAACAGCCAGACCTCTTTTATACATGATACAGGATAGGCACAAACTCATTTTTTCCCTTGCAGGTCACATTTTAATAAAAGCAATTTATAAATAAAATCAGCAGTTTAAGTGAATAGAACAGATTCAAAGTGTAAGTTATTATCTGTATGTCACTCCAAAAATACAGATTTCATCCCTTTATACACATTCTCGATAATTGCAATTGCTTTGCTATGCCTAAAACCATAGGTAGCTCCCAGCCAGCACTGATAATTAACCCACAGCAATGAAATATGCTTTTTATAGGGGCCACGATATGGCAAAATGTATGGTATATGTCAATGCACAGGGATAGGAAGATGCTTTCTTCATTTGGGGGACACAGTGAATGTGGTCAGGTAAAAAAAAAATCTGATTGAAACCTGACATACAGTAGATGTATCTGTGTGTAAACCAGCTTGACATTAATGTGGTGAAAAAGCGATTTACAGCACAGACACATCAGGGTACTATCAGATGTTATTGCTCCTCAGTATAATAATGTATGATCAGTGAAAGCTGCATACCTGGGATAAGTGGTAAGCACTGCTAACTGTCAGAGATCTGGGAAGAGATTAAGCTTGCACTGAAGTTTTCCAGCTATGTTCGGGATATTCTAGCTCATTTGGTTACTGTGCTGTGGTTTACTGTTAAACAACGGCTATGCTTTACTCCAGAGGAGGCTGCATTTCAGCAACAGATGAAGCAAATGTCATCTATGGGTTTGTACCAGGCTATCCGATACTGGGCAGGACCCTGCAAACATTTAGGCACATGTTCACCTCTTACATAAATAAAAGCACTCCCGTCTGCATATCAGGTCCAATATTTATAAACTTCCTTGGGATCCTGTACGATAAAAGTGCTGCCTAAAGATAAGACATTATTAAGTAGATTTCATTTTCCACGGCATTGTTATTAATGGAAAAAAATAAAAGACAGAGATTTTTTGTTTAGAAATGCGGCTGTATCCAAAACTCTGTATCCGAACACCCCAGATTTTGGGGAAGTTTGGACTCAGACTACATAGAATCATAGAATATCAGGGTTGGAAGGGACCTCAGGAGGTCATCTAGTCCAACCCCCTGCTCAAAGCAGGACCAATTCCCAACTAAATCATCCCAGCCAGGGCTTTGTCAAGCCTGACCTTAAAAACCTCTAAGGAAGGAGATTCCACCACCTCCCTAGGTAACCCATTCCAGTGCTTCACCACCCTCCTAGTGAAAAAGTTTTTCCTAATATCCAACCTAGACCTCCCCCACTGCAACTTGAGACCATTACTCCTTGTTCTGTCAAACATGGATGTCTTGAGCATCCAAATTTTGCTCCCGAATTATGGGCTGAATAGGACACTTCAAAATATTTGTTTAAGCAATTTATTTGATATGCAGATTTCCCTTAAAAATCTTTTCCTTGAGATTTCTATCCAGGGCTTCTCTAATCTACCCCAGATGGGTAGAGCCCCTACCTGGCAGTTATGGCAGCTGGGATTAGCTCACCCCCATGTCAGTAGCAGTGTAGGAGGCTCGAATGGAGTGGCAGAGGCAGAGCCAGAGAGGCATAATTCATCCTCTGCTCCCACCTTGTCAGGGCCGCCCGGGGGGGGGGGGGCGGGAAGGGGGCAAGTGGGGCAATTTGTGCCAGGCCCCAGGCCCCGCAGGGGCCCCCACAAGAACATAGTGTTCTATAGTATTGCACCTTTTTTATGGAAGGGGCCCCGAAATTGCTTTGCCCCAGGCCCCCTGAATCCTCTGGGCAGCCCTGCACCTTGTAACCGGGAAGAAATCTAATAGAGCCCTTTATTGGATGTGGCCTACTCCCCTCTCAATCCCGCCCCCATCTCTGCTGTCTATCAACACTAAGTATTCAAAAATCATCAGTCAGGCCCCCAAAATCATGAGATTTCAATAAAATACATTAAGGGGGGAGGGTGTTCTCTTTGTTTCCCTCTGGTTTCTGAACTTTTAGAGATCATATTTTGAAGCTTTCCTCCCCAACAGTAAGGGCTAGGAACTTGCTGTGGTGAGGTTTTTTTTTAATGAAAGCTGAGGTTTTCACTTAATCACATGACTCTAAGAGCAGGAGCTTTAACAAAATCACCCAGACTATATTCGTGAGAGTTGGAAGCACTGTCTGGGGTGTTAGAGGAAGAGCTAAGGCTCCACCCACATGCTCAATGGTGGGGAGAACCAGATGCACAGCTCCTGCTCTCTTCACCCTCAACCCCACATTCTCAGTATACAGGCCCAACGCTTGGGGCACTTTAATGTAGCTATACAGGGGAATGTGGAGGGGTGAGTCTGACTCCCATTTACTTCCCTGCACAGCTTCACTGGGCCAGTCACACTCTGCCTCCTAGGACTATCCAATCACCAGCATCTCTGGGAATGAGCTGGCTGAGGAGATTTGAAATTTCATTTCCAAATTATTGCAGAAAAACTCTGACCTCCCAATACTGCTCCAGTTTACACTAATGTAAACCACCGGTGCCCACCTGACTCCACTGTTGTCAATGGACTTATTCTGGATTAACACTGGGGCCACTGAGTGTAGGGTTTGGAATTTGTGTCAGCAAACGTCCTCTGCAGTTGTGCCTGAATAGGGGGTAATGCAGAAGTGCCCATCTTCAGGGGAGCTCCTGGAAGTGTTGGAGAAGTGCAGTGCTTCCCAAAGTGCAGGAAAAGAGCATGGATGCTGAGCCATCCTTTGTCAAGGTGTGTGTGTGCTAGAGGGCATGGGTAGCACAGTTAACTTAGCAATCTTCTGCTCTGGGACATGCAAGGTCTGCCATTGGCCCCTGCCTTTGCACATAGGTCTAGTATGATGAATGGAAGTGGAGAAAGTGGGGCCACGTTTCAGGAAGACCTCGTTGGATGTGACATCTGAAGCTCAGGAATGCAAACTGGGGGCTGCAAGCCCGAGCAAGTAACACTGGTCTCTTGCATTTTTACTAACTTTCTTTCCTACAATCCTGCCTGCCACGTTGGTCATTGCTAATGAACCAATGGGCACATGGAAGAAAGGATTTCTTGCTCTCTCAGCCTAACTTATGCACCCCGGGATATGCCTCCATGATATCATTGAGCCTGGACAGATCTCAAATCACATGAGTAGCAACTCTTCATGTCATTGCATTGGGCATGGAATTGTCCTCTACAGTCCATGCTTCGGAGACTGCAAAATGGAACCTTAAAAAGAAGTTATTACAAGCAACAATTCCCCAGTCTTCCTGGAAGAGAAGTAAAAACATTATCTAACCCAGTTACTAAGAAAGAGGAACACCTGATTTACAGCCTGGATTTTTCTTATTTTACAGATGGACAATGCAGGCCAGTAAGATTCCAGAAGTGACTAGAAAGAAAGGGAGAATGTGGTGTTGATATATTGTATGTGGGATGGCATATTTGTCTACCACAAAGAGTACAGAAATAGAGCCTCTGCCAAGTCATTTTTCTTCTTCTCCCTTAACATCAAGCAACAACGTGAACGGCAATGGTTAGAATGTGAAAGTGATGGGCTTAATTCCTTGGCCGTATGGGATCCGACTGTTTAAAAAAATTGATATAAAGCTGCAGTGACGTAGTTACAGTGAGATTCCAAACAGACCTGCCGTGAAAAATGCTGTCTGAATAATATAAAATTACAACTGAAGGACCAAGCTTACGGAGCCAAGTGAGGAAGGTCATGAGAGGTAGTCCTGCTGAAGTCAGTAGGATGACTCATGGGAGCAAGGGTAGTAGGGTTGGCTTGGCACTAAGGCCTGGTCTACACTAACCCCCAAATTCGAACTAAGGTACGCAACTTCAGCTACGTGAATAACGTAGCTGAAGTCGACATACCTTAGTTCGAACTTACCGCGGTTCAGACGCGGTCCACACGCGGCAGGCAGGCTCCCCGTCGACTCCACGGTACTCCTCTCGCCGAGCTGGAGTACCGCAGTCGACAGCGAGCGCTTCCGGGATCGATTTATCGCGTCCAGACCAGACGCGATAAATCGAACCCAGAACTTCGATTGCCAGCCGTCGAACTACCGCGGTAGTGTAGACCTGGCCTAAGACTTCAATCCCATGATCATCCCCATGCATGTGAAATCCTGCAGAGGTAACCTATGAAGAGCTCATTGCAGTGTCAGAGCAAAATTGAAGTCAATGGGGCTTCATACAGGTACCTTCCCTGCACCCATGTAATTCTCAGTGCAGGAACACAGCACAAAGCTGCATCTTAATTTGGGCATTCATGGAGCACAATTAGTTCAACTAATACATTAATGGAGGCGATAGAAAGATTGTCCGCAATTGCTGAGTGCTGTACGTGGTACTATTTAGGAGGTGACATATTTGTTGAGTCAATCTCAGAACATCTGGATTTTTAAAAAATGTTTCACGCCTGCAATGTTTTAAAAAATCTTTTAGCACTTTAAAGGGAAGCTGTTAATCTGAAAATGTAGATTTTTTTAAAAAAAAAGGAAAAACAGGTTTTGTAAAATCAAGTAGGAACAGAAATGAAAACAGCTTTGGATTATGAATATTCTTCAATAAATATTCCTAATTTTTGTTCAGTATTCCCCTGCAGTTTTGGAAACTCCAACATGACTCTACTGTGCTAGTGGATCCAGTCCTGAAAGTGAAGCCATCTTCATGTATAAAGTGAAACTGACCAGTTAATTTTCATAGATTCATAAATTCCAAGATCAGAAGGGACCTCTGTGACTACCTAGTCTGATCACCTGTATAACACAGGCCATTGAGCCTTGCTAAAATAATTATAGTTTGAACTAGAGCCTTTGTTTTAGAAAAACTTCCAATCTTTATTTTAAAACTGTCAGGGATGGAGAACAGGAGCAGTGGAACCTCCGTAAAAGTGGGGGCCCACCGGCTCCTGAACTGTGGCCCCGCCCCCTGTGCAGCCCCTTTCCTCAGGGCCCCGCCCCTGTGCAGCCCCTTTCCCTGAGGACCCGCCTCTGTGCCACCTCTTCCCCCCAAGACCCCGCCTCCCGCTCACTCCTCTCCACCACCACCTCGCTGTCGCTTGCCCTTACAGTCAGTAAAAAGTGATGAGGCCATGGCCCCCTGACTCCCCCGTTCTGGTGCTCCGATGGAGAATCCACCCATTCCTTCTTAAATTGCTCCAATGGTTAATTACCCTCACTGTTAAAAATGTGTACCTAATTTCCAGTCTGAATTTGTGTAGCTTCAACTTCCAACCATTACATCTTGTGATATATTTCTCTGCTAGACTAGAGAGCTCATTATCAAAAATTTTCCCCCGCATCTTACTGAGTGAAGTGCAAAATTTAAAGCAATTGTTTATATCAGCGGTTCTCAAACTGTGGGTCGGGACCCCAAAGTGGGTCATGATCCCATTATAACGGGGTCACCAGGGCTCGCTTAGACTTGCTGGGGCCCAGGGCCAAAGCCCAAGCCCAAGCCTGAAGGCTTCAGCCCTGGGTGGTGGGGCTAAGGTTACAGGCCCCCTGCCTGAGGCTGAAGCCCTTGGGCTTTGGCTTTGGCCCCTCGGCCTGGGGCAGTGGGGTTTTGGCTTTCCCCCCCACCCTCCTGGGATAGTGGGGCTTGGGCGGCTCAGGCTTCAGTCCCCCTTCCTGGGGTCCTGTAATCATTTTTGTTGTCAGAAGGGGATCACGGTGCAATTAACTTTGAGAACCTCTGATTTACGTAGTGAAAAATAAATGAACAGAGTTGGGAAATGGTACATCATTTTTACCTTGACACTATCCTTTTATATCAGTTTTTTGAAAGGTCTTTCTCTAGTAGACTGTTTATAATTTTTCTTTTTGTCACTTTTTATTATGTATTTTTCCCCATTATTCCCATTTTAATCATTTTCCATTTGTTTGGTGGCTGGATGTTACAAGACAAAAGAAAAGAAGTTATTTGGAATACCAGAGAAGTTTTCCATTCTTGCTCGTGTGACACTGAGATACTTCTGGAAGCTTGACATGAGTTGTATTATTCTTTTACAGCTAAATAGCTTATTGTCCTTTAACCAAAACAAGCAGCACTTCCTTAGTACTTGGTGAAATAACCAGACATGTCATGGGCCAAGGAAGGGTCAAAACGTTACCTTTTCTTTCAAACAACATTGCCTCGACCCTGTTGTGTTCAGTGTTTTCATTTATCGCTCTTGAAGCTGAAATACATTCCAGATGTGATTTGCAAGAGCTCCCGCAAGGTCATAGCCAAGTTGAGGTGCTCTGGCTGACCCCTGGTGACCCCAAGGTGTCCTATGGGGGGAGGCCCCATTCCCTGGAGCTGTCATTACAGATAAATTCTAACTTCTACTTCTGCTGAAAGTCTCTCATTTTTCTTTTTATTTTGCAGGCTTCCCTGCCACCACCTGGTTTGTTTCTTAATGAGCTCATTGAAACCAAGCTGGTGAACAAAGGGTTCCAGTTCCCTCATGTCTCTCCCAGTCCTAACTTGGTCTCTGAACACCATGCACGGGGAGCTCTGTACTTTGCTGAAGGGACCAGGGAGAGATCAAACAGGAATATTAAGGATGAAGTGAAGCATTTATAGGTGCACATGGGAAAGGGAGAGGTTGTTGCATTGTAGGTCCTCTTGGGTCTTCGTAATGAATAAAAAAATGAAGTTACACCATCGACACTATCATTTCCTTTAATCCTTTTGAACCCCGACCTGAACGACGACACTCATTTCCATAAAAATAAATGGCAGGATATTGTGCTACTTCCGCAGTCATAGTCCACCTCAGGGCATGACAACAGCATAATTGCACTCCCTAAATAGAAGCACATTAATGGCCTGGCACTGATTATTCATAGCTCCCATGAAGTCAATAGTGGGTTTGAGCGCTCAGCACCTTTGAAAATCAAGCTATAAATTCCTAATCCTACAAATACGTATACAAATAATATTTCAATTGAGTTACTCATATACATAAAGCTGTTCACCGACATAGCTGTAAGCAGGATTGAGGGCTAATGTTTCAACAGCAGCGTTAATATGAGCTGAACCAAATTCTGCAATTTGGAAAAACATTCTGTTCTGAAATGGAATGAAATGAAAACAATTCAGTATTTCCCCCAAAAATGAAATTCTGGGGGAAAAAAATCATTTTGGGTGGATCAAAACATTTAGTTTTGATAAAATTGAAACGTTTCATTCCAATGTTGACCTTTTTAAACTTAAAAAATATATGATATAAAAACCAACAAATTTTGTTTTGAAAAGTTATTTCGAAACAAAAAATCAAAATGTTCCATTCAAAGAATGCTAAAATAGGACATTTTGAGCAGGACCGGCGCCAGGGTTTTTGCCGCCTCAAGTGGCGAAAAAAAAAAAAAAAAAAAAGCCGCGATCGCAATTGCGATCGGCGGCACTCCAGCGGCATCTCCACCGCACCGCTTTCTTCTTCGGCAGGAATTCGGCGGCAGGTGCTTCCCTCCGAGAGGGACCCGCCGCCGAATTGCCGCCGAACAGCCCGACGTGCCGCCCCTTTCCCTTGGCCGCCCCAAGCACCTGCTTGCTGGGCTGGTGCCTGGAGCCGGCCCTGATTTTGAGATTACCAAAGTGCTTTGTTCTTTAAACAATATTTCTATAAACGTGACATGGTTTTGATTTTGACAAGAATGGCATTTTCGTGGGGAAAAAATGGTTCAACCAACAGTTCTTGACTAGGTCCAAAGTGAGCCCGTATTCTAGCTGCTCTCAGTTCAATGTACAGCCAACTCCACCCATTGTGCAGCTGTCCTGCTACTGGCTGAAGTAATTCTTCCTGGGGTGGGGATGTTAATGTGTTAGGAGAATGTGCGCTAAAATATATTGGTGCTGCATCGAGGGCAGATATGGATGTGCTAAAATGTGCAGGCTGTAACTCCCATTTCTTGAGTCCCACCACAATATGTGTCTCTATGGCTCTGGCTACAGAAGACCAGCATCTCTCTGGGTTTTTGGGAGAACCAAATTCATTGTGGTCAGTTTCCAATCTACCGCCACGCTTCCTGAATTTTAAATGAATATTGGAGAATATTTGCAGTAAGATTTGTAAATTCTTCGCATTTGGAGTCTTTAAATCACAACTGGATGGAAGCCTTTCTAAAAGTCATGCTCTAGCTCAACCACACGTTGTTGGGCTCAATTTACGACTCATTGAGAGAAATCTTTGGCCTGGGTTATGCAGGAGGTCAGACTTCGATGATCATTATAGTCCCTTCGGGCTTTAAAATTGATGAAAAACTTGATTATAAGAATTCCATTCATCCAGTCAGGGAACAGAACCAATAATGTGTGATTTGTCTATCTAATTAAAGTAGCCAGTGCAGCTTGAATTTCTTGAATACTCAAAGTGACCTGCTATTGAACAAGCTACAGTCCAACAAATAACTTTGTGGGCTGTAAGGAAGGGCCAGCCACTTATCTCCTCTGTGATCCAGGAACTAGAGGGGGAAATAGAACCATAGAGTTTAAAGCCAGAAGGGATCACTAGATTATCTAGTCTTGGTTTCCTGTATTTCACCGGGCACCAATGCCACCTCCACACTAAACCCAGCTATCGGAATAGACCAATGTATTACAGCCCTCAGAGGGCTAAACTATTTTGTGCCAAAGGCAGAGAACAGGGGGGAAGAAGGTGCACCAATACCCAAGGCCCCTGCAGTTTCAGGGAGTTGATTAAATGACCAGTAGTTACAGAATGAAAGAGATCAATGCAACTAGCCATTGCACACGCTAGTTGCTGTAGCCATTTATTTCCTGTTTTGAGATAATCCTGTGCTTTCCCTGCCACATCACTGAATTTTCCTCTTTGAAACCTACTTCTTTCCCCCCTCTTTTGGCATGTTGAATTTCAACATAAAGGGTATAGCTCTGCTGGTTTCTGAAGATCTTCCAAAGAAAATGACTCTCAAGAGATGATTAGCAAACTTCACTGACATAGCAGCCAGTTGTGCATGGCTGAAGCACAGGCACTTTCTTGGGATATTTTTGTTGTTTAGTGGAAATGATAGAATCATAGATATTACAGATGGAAAAGACCCATGAGGTTATCTAGTCTACCCCCAGCTGCTGCAGGATTGCGCCGTACAATACATTCCTGAGTCCTCTGTCCAGACTAGGTTGAAATGACCCTAGCAATTGGGGGTCAGGGACTGTCACAGCTTCCTATGAGTGAAAAATAGCTTTACATCTCTGAAGAGTTTAAAGCTGCTGCCCAGCAATGGTAACAAAATGTCCTGAGAGTGCATAGTGGAAGGAAATTCCCTGTAGCTACGCTTCAGTTCAGCATACGGTATTAGAACATGTGTAACCCATTATGATAAACCTTTTGCTGGAACCTGCCTAACCTATGCACGATAAAGACCTAATTAAGGGATTCTTTAAAAAGCAGAGGTACCAGCCACTATCAAGGAAAGGATAATGAGAGGCTGCTTTGTATAACCCTCCCCTCCATCTTTATCCCTCAAGGGTGTCTGTGGCAATGGGCTGTCCCATTGTTGTTGCAAAGACCTTTATTTTAATTACAGGCCCCTCCAGCATAAGAACAATTCCCCAAGCCCTTGCAAAATGCACCAATTGTACTTAGGTTTCCTAATATATGCAACTGTTGGTTCCTTTGTCAGGTCAGACCGGACCGACCTTAAGGATAAGATTTCAGCTAATACGATAGTTACAACAGGCAGAAACCTGAATTCGACTGTGGTCTTGCGGTCACAGGTCATGGGAGTCTGAATATGGAGTAAAGATGATGCACTTAGTTTAAGAGGACAGGGGAGATAGTAAAATTTCCGTAAGGAAGCCCACTTGATTACGTTTTTCATTATGAAAGCAACTCTCCCTGGAAACCTCCTTTCCTCAAATTGCTTGAGATCTCCCCACACCGTTAGCTTTTGCCAACTTCTGCCTGGGGAAGGCTGTTGCCTTCCACCATATCTCCTTTTGTAACATATTCAGGGAGACCAGCTAGCAGTTTTACTTCCCACTGCATATTCATCAGGCAGCCTTGCTGTCCCGCTCCTGTCTATTGTTTCCCTGGAGGACCAACCAGCTCCCCAGGAAGTTCCAAGAGGGGTGAAAGGTTCAGAAAGCCACCCTTGTAGTCAGTAGGAGAGGAAAGTGAGGCCAGACACCCAAATGATGGGGTGCTCTGGTGTTGGAACAATTCCTAGAGGGACTCCCTGAGAATATACAGGTGTGGGTTAGACAGCATCAACCCATCACTTTGGATGCAGCAGTAAAATTGATGGAGGAGCTTGTGGAGGCCAAGACCAGATTAACTCTCCTGTGGGCCTGGAGCTATTAGATTTTTTGGGGCCCCTGCATACAATTCTTTTTCCTAATTTAAAACAAAATGATCACAATTATGGCATCAAGGCTATTAACGCTATACTAAACTTGCCTTTTAATTAACATAAAGCCGTTCTGTGGTTACCTTTCAGTCTTAAAACATGTAGAATATAGTTAAGTTAATTCAAAATAGCCTACTTCTTACCTTAGAACAGCTGTTATATTAGTTTCTTTCTGGGAGGGAGTTTGGGTGCAGGAGGGGGCTCCAGGCTGGGGCAGAGTGTTGGGGTGCAGGAGAGGGTGTGGGGTGCAGGCCTTGGAAGGGAGTTTGGGTGCAGGAGGGGATTCTGACCTGGGGCAGGGGGTTGGGGTGTAGGAGGGGGTGCAAGGTGTAGGCTCCAGCTGGGAGGCGCTTACCACAGGCAGGAAATGTATCATGGGTCAAGCCCCAGCCAGAGCTCTTCTAGGCTCTTCCTTCTTCAGCTCCATGGCCTTGACAGCTGTGGGTTCCCCAAACTTCCTCCCCAGTTCTGGTCCTCTATAGTGTCGGCCCTCTTGCCTGGGGACGGCCGCCTCCTCCAGGGCTGGATTAACACAGGGGCTTTAGGGGCTGCAGCCCAGGGCCCTGGGCTAAGGGGGGTCATGGCGCAGCAGGGCTCAGGCAGGCTGCGTACATGCTGTGGGCCCACACCGCTCCCAGAAGCGGCCAGCTGCTGGCACGTCTCTGTGCGCCCCTGGGGGAAGGGGGCAGTGTGTCTCCGTGCGCTGCCCGCACCCCCAAGTGCTGCCTCCGCAGCTCCCATTGGTCGGTTCCTGGCCAATGGGAGCTGTGGGAATGGTGCAGGGGTAGGGGGCAGCATGCAGAGCTGCCTCCCACCCCCTCCCAGGGGCCGCAGAGACATGCCAGCAGCCGGCTGTTTCCAGGTGCGACGTGGGGCCACGGCATGCAGGCAGCCTGCCTGAGCCCTGCTGCGCCACGAGGAGTCCGGTGGCACCTTAAAGACTAACAGATTTATTTGAGCACTACAAAAGCAATTTCCCCTCTCTTGGTATTGACACCTCCTCATCGATTATTGGGAGTGGACCACATCCACCCTGACTGAATTGGCCCTGTCAACACTGGTTCCCCACTTGTAAGGTAACTTCCTTCTCTTCATGTGCCAGTATATTTATGCCTGTATCTGTAATTTTCACTCAATGCATCTGAAGAAGTGGGTTTTTTACCCATGAAAGCTTATGCCCAAATAAATCTGTTCGTCTTTAAAGTACCACTGGACACCTCATCGGTTTTGTGGATACAGACTAACCCGGCTACCTCTCTGATACTTGTACAAATAACTGGTTTACCCAACAGAAGGGTTACAAAATCTGCCCCTCATTTTCTTTTCTTCTGATGATTTTGTTACGTGTTTCAATGATCACCAACCTAACCATTCCATTTCTGAGGCTTTAATCAAACCCTCCTAACAATATATTAACATAGTAGCTTTGCAGTCTAACTTTAATACTGATTGATTTTTTTAAAGGGTGGCTTTATTAAAATGTTACATGTGTTTTAATGCTAAACACTAAAGTAGACTGCTAAATCTGTGTCTCTCAGTGGTAGAGACAAGGTGGGTGAGGTAATATCTTTTAAAAGACCAACTTCTATATTTAGCCTGGTATATAGTGGTCAGAGGGTTATAGATGTCCCTAAAAACAACGAGGAGTCTGGTGGCACCTTAAAGACTAACAGATTTATTTGGGCATAAGCTTTCGTGGGTAAAAAACACTTCTTCAGGTGCATCTGTTCCTTCAGATGCATCATTCAGATGCATCTGAAGAAGGGGTTTTTTTACCCACGAAAGCTTATGCCCAAATAAATCTGTTAGTCTTTAAGGTGCCACCCGACTCCTCGTTGTTTTTGTGGATATAGTCTAACACGGCTACCCCTCTGATAGATGTTCCTGTTAAGTTTTTTCCTTCTTCATGCTGTGGCGTTTTCATCCCTCAATGGTCACAGGCGTCTAAAATGTGGAGTTTAGGCTCTTTCAGTATAGGCTGAAGTGACATGTCAACTTGCGTGTGTATGAATGAATAGGGGTGGGCTACAGCCAGCTGAATAAAAATTATAGCCTCCGTTTTGCAGGTTTAGTGGAGGGATTAGTGAGTGAGAAATATTTTTCCAGGAATTCTCCCTTGTCAGAGGAAGGAGATGGAATGCATGTGATTACATTTAACTAAGCTTAACTAAGAGGTACTTGAAGGGGTTCTAAGAAAAATGTCCTACTTTTGCACAATGTGTAAAAGGGAGCATTTACCATTATGTTGAATAAATTGCCTTAACTGTTCTTGGCTAAAATGTCCATCTGATTACAAATGTCTTACCACAGTCAAAATTAGTAATGTATTTAGTTCAAATTCACAGCGCCTTCCTTTCATCCAAGCCCTATAAAAGCCACAGCTTCTGGAGTGAAATAGACAATGCAGCATTAATTGTATTTTGTGTTATACTGGCCCTTTGGCATTTGGTGCCTTTAGAATTAAAAAATATTCTTAACTTCTTCCAAACCCCTCTATTAAACATCTCCGCCAAAGAGCCATCTCCCAGCCATCTAGACCACAGGGCAAAGAAAGAAATTTACTGGGGAAAATAATTATCCCTGTCTTAGTTGAGCTATGTCCAGCAATCTGAACATAACAGGACGGTCTAGAAGAATAATGCCTGGCTCCACATTAATGTACTATTGTAATATGGAAACAAAACAGGTGGTAAACAATTTTATATATAGTATAATAAAATTTTCCATGAAATTTAATTTTCCTCAATCCTGTATTGATACAAATGGATTTTTTCAACAACAATAGGAGAGAATTTGGGGGAGTATATATATATATATATATATATATTTTCAAAATGGCTTTTTCAGACCTCGGCCTCTTTATATATGTGTGCAAAATTGCACATATATGCCCCTGCTCATTAGAGGTGCAAACAGTTTGCATGCTCTTCCAAGGGTCTCACACCTGCATGCACACAAGTGTTAGACTTTGCACCTGAAAGTCAGTTGCACACCCAGCTGTTAGACCACTGACAGTGTATGAGCAAGGGTTTGAGTTTTTAAAGTACACACACAATTGGTTACAGCTGTAATATGTGGCTGCTTGTAAGTAAGTTACAGGCTTATTAACAAATTTGGGGCCAAATTGTGCTCTTGGTTATTTACTCACAGTTCCCCATGATAATGACAGGAGCCATCTGTCTATGGCCAAAGACAGAATATTAGTGCTTACTGTTTGCATATCCAGTGGAGATAGTGATGCACCCTGTAGAAAAGCCCCAGCATGTAGTTGGTGTCGGGAAGAATTATGACAGCATATACAAAGACATCTTTTCTTTCCATTTGCAGAAGAATACTAAGGCCTGGTTGAAAGATACTAGCTAAATATCTCTGTCACTCAAGTTATAACTGCCTTCTTTACTTCAACACTCAGTCTTGGTCCTTTATCTATCTTGACTGGTTCTATTACTCTTTTAAAGTTGTTTTGCAAAGTAGATTGCTCTTTCTGGGATAAGGGTGATATACAACATGAGGGTCGGTTTTTCTATGTGTCTTCTGGTCTAGTTTCAAGGATAATAAAACCTTGAGTTTCTTTAGTAAAATAGCACCTCAAAGATCATACATGTTCTTTCTGTCTGTCCAGGTACTCGTATGACCCTGATCACCCTAGTATCTGATCTACCTTATGTTGTTGCAATAGGCAAATTTGTGTGATTGAGGATTACTCACTGAAAGATTACAGGTTAAGATGGTGGACACTGGATTTTTGATTAAACAAAAATTTTCAAGAACAAGCTTCTGGTTTTGTCAAAACGTTTGAGGTTTTGCTGGAAAAACAAAACTGGAGGGTACAGTGTGATAACTGAAAACCAACAATTATTTTTGATGGAAACCTGAAAAAAATTGACACAAAAAATTTTGATGGAAAAAGAAAAAAATATTTAGAAAAAATTCACAGGAAAATAAATGATTTCCCAAGCATCCTAGCTGAAGAGTGACTTTGTACCTGCCCCAACCTCCTGAAATACATTGTTAATGGAAGAATACATGAGAAGGGATTTGGGTGCCTCAGAGGTATGGAGATGCGATATGAAGCCTTTCCTCAACATGGACTTCTCAAGAAGAAAACTTGTGAAACCAGCCTATGTCTTTCTTTGACAGGGTAACAAGCCTTGGGGATAGGGGGAAAGCAGGAGATGAGATACGTCTTGACTTTCGTAAGGCTTTTAAAATGATCTCACATGAACATCTCATAAGCAAACAAGGGAAATATAGCCTAGACAAACGTACTGTTAGGTAGGGCTTATATATCGAGGGATTTGTCCTGGGTCTGGTTTTATTCAATATCTTCATAAATGATTTTGATAATGGCTTAGAAAGTACACTTATAAAGTTTGCAGATGATACTAAACTGGGAGGGATTGCAAGTGCTTTGGAGTATGTTAGAATTCAAAATGATCTTGACAAACTTAAGAAATGGTTTGAAATAAATAGGATGAAATTCAATGAGGACAAATGCAAAGTTCTACGCTCAGTACTTCACTCAGGAAGGAGTAATCAATTGCACAAATACAAAATCAGAAATGACTGCCTAGGAAGGAGTATTGCAGAAAAGGATCTGTGGGTTATAGTGGATCACAAATCAAATATGAGTCAACAATGTAATACTACTGCAAAAAAAGCAAACATCATTCTGAGATGTATTAGCAGGAGTGTTGTAAGCAAGACACAAGAAGTAATTCTCCCACTTTACTCAGCACTGATAAGGCCTCAGCTGGAGTACTGTGTCCAGTTCTGGGCACCATTTTTCGGGAAAGACATGGACAAATTGGAGAAAGTCCAGAAGAGAGCAACAAAAATGATTGAAGGTCTAGAAAACATGGCCTATGAGGAAAGATTGAAAAAAATGTGTTTGGTCTGGAGAAGTAAAGCTTGAGGTGGGGTCATAACAGTCTTCAAGTACATAAAAGATTGTCATAAAGAGCAGGGTGATAAATTGTTCTCCTTAACCACTGAGGACAGGACAAGAGGTAATGGGCTTAAATTGCAGCAAGGGAGATTCACGTTGCTAGACATTAGGAAAAACTTCCTAACTGTCATGGTGGTTAACCACTGGAACAAATTCTTCAAACATACATGTGCTTAGCTTTCAGCACACCAGTTGCCCTACTGAAGTTAATGGAATTACTCTGTGTAAAAAGCTAAGTGCATATTTAGGTGCTTGCATGGCCCGTACCTCTCTCTTTACCTGGGTGCATGACCAGACTGCTGAACAATCAGGCATGATCAGCTGATCCCTTCTGGATGGTGAGCCAGGAATGTAATAGCCAGGGAGTTAAAGGGAAAAGCTAAGGTATATTGGAAGGGCAATGTGGGAAAAGTTTACTTTAAGTGCATTTTCAAAGCAGTAAATTCACTTAGAAATGAAAAAATAAACACAGTGGCTGAATTTTGGAGCTTCTGTGTGTTGCATGGGGAAGAGTGTGTCAAAAATTAAGACAATGGGAAATCAGTCTTAAGTGCAAAGTTCTACGGAGACAGTCAGAGGCAATGGAGAGCCCACCTCGCCTACTGCCTCCTTGGGATCTGCTATGTGAGACTTGATGTCCTGCCTGCTCTCTGAATGACAGACGTGATGCTCGCAAGAAACGCTGGGTAATGTCCGGCAGCTGCAACAGAACTTGTGTATGCTTGTTAGAAGCATAACAATAAAGCTTCTTCCAGGTTTCATAGGCTTCCGATAGCAGCAGCAACAGCGGGAGGCACGTTCCAGGCAGCTGATTGCATTTATCAAATTCATATTTCTCATTTTTTTTTAAAAAAATCAAGGCCTGGGAGGCATACGATGGATGTGTTCCAGCTCAGGCCCCTTTGAGCATAGAGAAATGTGTGCTGTGGGCTGCAGCAGGGACACACTTTCTCTATGTGAGCCAGCAGAACAAACAGCAGAGCCCTCCGCTGGGGCTGATTGTTGACGTGTTTATGATGATGAAGTGGGGGCAGAGCTCTCAAAGGGGATGCTAGACATGAAGAAGGAAAGTGTGGCACTACTGGAGGGCCTATATAATGCTAAATATTATAGGAAATGGCAGTTTCTTCCTATGTGTGACCTTTTCACTGAGGAGTTAAGAGGGTCTCTACCCTACCATACATCACACATTCCCCACTTAGAGAGGCAGGTTTAACAACAACAACAACCCAGCAGGCGCCAGTAGTATGGAGTTGCTGGGCTGAAGTTACAGGGACTCCGGCCATAATTTACAGCCTTGCTTGGTAAGTGTGAAAGACACGGTACTGTGTGCCTGAAAATCCTGCCCAGAGGACAGTTAATAAAAGCCAAGTGGGTATTGAAATACCCATCCAATCCGGGATTGCCAAACTGCCTGTGGTCATGGTCTAAAGTACTTCTTAACCAAGTGTGTACATGTGCTGTGGAGGTTGTTTGGTTGGGTACCTGAGTCTAATGCCCTCAGTAAAACCTCCCGTTTAGACCTTGAAGGAGAAAAAAGGATGAATGAGGTTTGATGATCCCCTAACAAGGACTCCTCCCACTCTTGGGCCTGGTCTACACTATGAGTTTAATTCGAATTTAGCAGCGTTAAATCGAATTAACCCTGCACCCGTCCACACAATGAAGCCATTTATTTCGAAATAAAGGGCTCTTAAAATCGATTTCTGTACTCCGCCTCGACGAGCGGAGTAGCGCCAAAATCGATATTGTCATTTCGAATTAGGGTTAGTGTGGCCGCAATTCGATGGTATTGGCCTCTGGGAGGTATCCCAGAGTGCACCATTGTGACCGCTCTGGACAGCAATCTGAACTCGGATGCACTGGCCAGGTAGACAGGAAAAGCCCCGCAAACATTTGAATTTCATTTCCTGTTTGCCCAGCACAGGAGAACACAGGTGACCACAGAGAGCTCATCAGCACAGATAACCATGCAGGCCGATAATCGAAAAAGAGCACCAGCATGGACCGTACGGGAGGTACTGGATCTGATCGCTATATGGGGAGAGGATTCAGTGCTAGCAGAACTTCGTTGGAAAAGACGAAATGCCAAAACTTTTGAAAAAATCTCCAAGGGCATGATGGAGAGAGGCCACAATAGGGACTCAGAACAGTGCCGCGTGAAAGTCAAGGAGCTCAGACAAGCCTATCAGAAAACAAAGGAGGCAAACGGTCGCTCCGGGTCAGAGCTGCAGACATGCCGCTTCTACGCTGAGCTGCATGCAATTCTAGGGGGGGCCACCACCACTACCCCACCTCTGACCAGGGGTAATCTCATCAGCCACACCTGAGGATTCTGCGGACAGGGAAGAGGAGGAGGAGGAGGAGGACGAGCTTGCGGAGAGCACACAGTACTCCATTCTCCCCAACAGCCAGGATCTTTTACTCAGCCTGACTGAAGTACCCTCCCAAGCCTCCCAAGCCAATATCCAAGACCATGACCCCATGGAAGGGACCTCAGGTGAGTTTACCTTTTAAAATATAAAACATGGTTTAAAAGCAAGCGTTTTTTTAATGATTAATTTGCCCTGAGGACTTGGGATGCATTCGCGGCCAGTACAGCTACTGGAAAAGTCTGTTAACGTGTCTGGGGATGGAGCGGAAATCCTCCAGGGACATCTCCATGAAGCTCTCCTGGAGGTACTCCAAAAGCCTTTGCAGAAGGTTTCTGGGCAGTGCAGCCTTATTCCGTCCTCCATGGTAGGACACTTGAACATGCCATGCTAGTAGCAAGTAATCTGGTATCATTGCATGACAAAGCCTGGCAGCGTATGGTCCCGGTGTTTGCTGGCATTCCAGCAACATCCGTTCTTTATCTCGCTGTGTAATCCTCAGGAGAGTGATATCGCTCATGGTAACCTGGTTGAAATACGGGAATTTAATTAAGGGGACAGAGGTGGCCGTTCCTACTGGGCTGTTTGCCTGTGGCTGAAAAGAAATCGTTCCCTGCAGTTAGCCAAGCGCGGGGGGCGGGGGAAGAGGGGGATTGGCGCTGAGCTTTTCACCTTTGGCTAGCAGGGATCTTCCCTGATACCAGCCACGCGGTGGGGGGAGGGGTACAGCGATCATCCCAGATAATTCATAGCGGGTGGGGGTGCGGGGGGTTAGTTTGGTTTCTGCAGGGATCTTCCCTGATACCAGCCACGTGGTGGGGGGAGGGATAAAGCAATCAGCCCAGAGAATTGGATTGGGGGGTGGGTTAGTTTGTTTTCTGCTGCTGAAGGTTAACAGGAAAACCGCAGCAGTCAACGGGCTTTGCTTGGTATGTGGGAAAGGAGGGCACAGAAGCCGAAAGACAATGGCTTACCATGGCCGCATGCAAGCCGAATTCTGTTGCCCGGACCTGCGTCTGTGATCTCTAACACCAAAGCCACAGGCACTCAATATTAAGATGGAAAATGCGACCTTGTACTGAAATCACATGTGCTACGTAATGTGAATAGTGTTTTTCACCGTGAAAGAGTATAAGCATTGTTCTGTAAAATGTATCTTTTTAAAAACTTCTCTCCTTTTTTCCATCCCTCCAGCAGCTGCAAATTTTTCAAGCCTCCCTCCTCCATCCCGAAGGCTATCTCAGATGAGGCGGCGGAGAAAGAGGACGCGAGACGAGACGTTCTCAGAAACAATGGAATGCATCCGCAATGAAAGAGCTCATTTGAATGAGTGGAAGGACACGGTATCTAAGTACAGGAAAGATGCCAGTGAACGTGAGGTCATGAGGGACGCTCAAGATGAGAGGTGGCAGGCTGCAACGCTGGGGCTGCTGCGTGATCAAACGGACATGCTCCGGCATCTGGTGGAGCTTCAGGAATGGCAGCAGGATAACAGAGTACTGCAGCCGCTGTATAACCTCCCTCCCCCCTCACCATGTTCCATAGCCTCCTCACCCAGACGTGTAAGAATGCAGGGGGGGGGAGGCTCCGTGCACCCTCACACTCCACCCCAGTGGACAGCCCAACCAAAAGGCTGTCATTATATTGAATTTTTTCAGTGGCCTTTTACTTCCCTCCTATCCTCCTCCCAAACCTCATCCGGGTTACCTTGTCGGTTCTCTCCCTATGTTTATAATCAATTAATAAAGAATACATGATTTTTAAACAATAGTGACTTTATTTCCTTTAAAAGCAAGCTGTGATTTAAGGGGGGAGGGTGGTTTGCTTACAGGGAATGAGTCAATCAAGGGGGCGGGTTTTCAACAAACAGAACTTTCACACCGTAGCCTGGCCAGTCATGAAACTGGTTTTCAAAGCTTCTCTGATGCGCAGCGCTTCCTGGTGTGATCTTCTAATCGCCCTGGTGTCTGGCTGCACATAAGCAGCAGCCAGGCGATTTGCCTCAGCCTCCCACCCCACGATAAAGGTCTCCCCCTTACTCTCACAGAGATTGTGGAGCACACAGCAAGCATCAATAACAATGGGGATATTGGTTTGGCTGAGGTCTGACCGAGTCACTAACGAGCGCCAGCGACCTTTTAAATGGCCAAATGCACATTCTACCACCATTCTGCATTTGCTCAGCGTGTAGTTGAACAGCTCCTGACTCCTGTCCAGGCTGCCTGTGTATGGCTTCATGAGCCATGGCATTAAGGGGTAGGCTGGGTCCCCAAGGATAACTATAGGCATTTCAACATCCCCAATGGTTATTTTCTGGTCCGGGATGTAAGTCCCTTGCTGCAGCCGTTTAAACAGAGTAGTGTTCCTGAAGATGCGAGTGTCATAAACCCTTCCCGGCCAGCCCACGTTGATGTTGGTGAAACGTCCCTTGTGATCCACAAGTGCTTGCAGCACCATTGAAAAGTACCCCTTTCGGTTTATGTACTGGGTACCCTGGTGCTCCGGTGCCAAGCTAGGGATATGGGTTCCATCTATCGCCCCACCACAGTTAGGGAATCCCATTGCAGCAAAGCCATCCACTATGACCTGCACATTTCCCAGAGTCACTACCTTTCGTAGCAGCAGCTCAGTGATTGCTTTGGCTACTTGCATCATAGCAGCCCCCGCAGTAGATTTGCGCACTCCAAATTGATTCCCGACTGACCGGTAGCTGTCTGGCGTTGCAAGCTTCCACAGGGCTATCGCCACTCGCTTCTCAACTGTGAGGGCTGCTCTCATCTTGGTATTCTGGCGCTTCAGGGCAGGGGAAAGCAAGTCACAAAGTTCCATGAAAGTGCCCTTACGCATGCGAAAGTTTCACAGCCACTGGGAATCGTCCCACACCTGCAACACTATGCGGTCTCACCAGTCTGTGCTTGTTTCCCGGGCCCAGAATCGGCGTTCCACGGCTATAACGTGCCCCATTAACAGCATGATCTCCAAAGCACTGGGGCCCGCGGTTTGATAGAATTCCATGTCCATATCCTCATCACTCTCGCCGCCGCGCTGCCGTAGCCTACTCCTCGCCACCTGGTTTTGCAGGTTCTGGTTCAGCATAAACTGCACGATAACGCGCGAGGTGTTTACAATGTTCATGACTGCTGTCTTGAGCTGAGCGGGCTCCATGCTTGCCGTGGTATGGCTTCTGCACTGTTCACCCAGGAAAAAGGCGCGAAACGGTTGTCTGCCGTTGCTTCCCTGGAGAGGGGGGAGGATGTACCCAGAACCACCCGCGACAATGTTTTTGGCCCCATCAGGCATTGGGATCTCAACCCAGAATTCCAATGGGCGGAGGAGACTGCGGGAACTATGGGATAGCTATGGGATAGCTACTCACAGTGCAATGCTCTGGAAATCGATGCTAGCTCCGGTACATGGACGCACACCGCCGAATTAATGTGCTTAGTGTGGCCGCATACATTCGACTTTATACAATCTGTTTCCAAAATTCGAATTATATAAATTCGGATTAATCCAGTAGTGTAGACATACCCTTGGAAAGACTCATCCTTCTTCCATGTGAAACAGCCTGCCTGCTCCTCTCCATCTTGCTAACACTCTAGACCAAATTTATCCCTGGAATAAGCAAACACAGTTCCCATTGACTTCAGTAGGAGCCTGTCTAGGTGACACGCACCACATGAACCCTGCGCTGGAAGCCCTAGGTACAGGCCTATTGTACCCAGTGGTTTATCTGGCTCTGAACATGGATTTCTATCTCTGCTAACTGCCTCCATGGTCTCCCAGCTGCATAGCTGACGGTCCCCTGCTGAAATATCCCTAAAGCATACTGTCTATTGTGGATTTCCAAGTGCTCCTTGGGGGCCATCATTGCACCCTGATGATGGGAGGTGAGCAGGACAAAAAACCAAAACCTCTAGAGCTAAAAGACCAATGTCCCATTCAGTCATTACCAGAAACTAATTAACTGGCAGATTTTAGGAAAATGAAACAAACTCCAATAACCTAAAAATCCTTTTGTGAATTTCCCAATAGAGTCCTCATCTAAGCAGGGGCGGCTCTATATATTTTGCTGCCCCAAGCACGGCAGGCAGGCAGATTTGGCGGCGTGCCTGCGGGAGGTCCGCCAATCCCATGCCTTCGGCCGAATTACCGCCGAATTACCGCTGAAGCCGCAGGTTTGGCAGACCTCCCGCAAGCGTGCCACCGAAGGCTGCCTGACTGCCGCCCTCATGGCGACTGTCAGGCCACGCCACCACGGCTTGCCGCCCCAGGCACGCACTTGGTGCGCTGGTGCCTGGAGCCACCCCTGCATCTAAGACTTTAACTAGCCTTTACATTCAGTTCTTCAGTTTGCCCAGCTTCATGCCAGCTGATGTAGAATTAAATAGACATACATGATAAACTTTCTGCTGACTCCCCATTGTCTTTTGTCAATTCCTGCTGATGGGTACTGGGGTCACACTGTCTTTAAGGCTGTAGGGCTTTGATCCTGGAAGAAAAGGACCCATTTTTCCTTAGATAATATTCCAGTATCTTAACCTGGAGCAAGATTCCCTCTTGGCCTTTTAGATCTATTAGGTGGAGGATGATGGCTCTGCCTGGGTCTGGATTCTGTCACTGCTTCCTTGGGATTAGCATGTAAAGTCTCTCCAGGATTAGAAGGGTAAAGACTAGAGGTTGGATGACATTTTTTTGTCTGAAACTTTTTTTGGTGAAAAATGCAAATTTGTCAACACCAAAACTTTTAGTGAATTTGGGTGGATATCAATGAATTGTGCATTTTAGAAAATTAAAATGAATAAAAAATAAATAAATAATCCATATTTCATTTTGATAGTTTCAAAACAAAATGTCTTAGTTTTTTGGTTTGAAGTGACTTTTTTGTTTCAAAATCCCCTTTAATTTCACTAAAAAACCAAAAATGTTCAAAATGGTCAAAATTGAAATGAAACATTTCAGTTTTGCCAAAACAAAACATTTTTGTCTGACCCACAACAATATTTTCGGAGTCTTCAAAATTGCTAGCAAATGGAAAACTCACCTGGCTCTAGTAAAAACAGATATTTTTCCTAAAGAGATATTAGAGCTGGTTGAAATTTTTATGTAGATATGTGTTTTTAATAGAAAATTTTGTTTTTCAATAACAAAATGGAAATTTGTCTGTCATTGAAATTCTTCAGGTTTTTGTCAAACACTGAATTCCGGCCTCCCGCCCCAATTACAGCTTTTGGGTTTTTGATGACAACACAAAAAAGTTAAAGAAAAATTACTCTTACTATTATAAATTATTCTATTAAAGGCCTCATGCAGAGCTCTAATGATCCATGTGAACTTGGCTGGCACTTCAACCTACTCCCCCATGTTACTTTTCTCCTTTCAGTACGGGGGTATTAGCCTGAGTTTCTTGGCAAAATTACTGTGTAAGTAAGGCAACATTTTAGTCACGGATATTTTTAGTAAAAGTCATGGACAGGTCACAGGCAGTAAACAAAAATTCTCGCCCGTGACCTGTCCATGACTTCTATTATATACCCCAGACTAAATCTTGGCTGCCCTAGGGTAGGGGGCGCCGTGGGTAGGGTAGGGTAGGGGGTGCTGTGGATGCTTTCAGGAGGATGGCGGCGCACGGCCCGGGACCGCTGCTGCTGCTAGGGGGGAGCTGCGGTGGCCTGAGACTGCCCCAGCAGTGGCTGGTGTGGCTGGCCCAGGGGCTGCCCGAACTGCTCAAGCGACCCCAGGCCAGACACACCGGCCGCTGCAGAAGTCATGGAGGTCCCGGAAAGTCACGGAATCCATGACTTCCGTGACCTCCGTGAAAGACTCGGAGCCTTATGTATAGGTAATCAAATTAGTCTCATCTAAACTTACCCTGCTGTTTGAACTGGATACACTAGTCTTCATTTCCTGTCTCAAGTTGGTATTTACTCTTGCTGCATGCTGTCAAACAGTTCCCACCTTCAGGTGGCTGAATGTTAGTGGTGAGTGAAGAGATTGCAGTGTGTCAATTTCCCCCACGTATGTGTATATTTAGTGCTAAATTCTCCTCTTGGATGAGCAGTTGTCAGTTAGGGAGAAGAATTCAATCCAAAGGTTCTTTAAGGGCTTCGGTGTCCCTTGGGAAGAACAGCACTGTATACATGCAAGACACTATTTCAGCTACTGCTATATTATATTGTGTATGAGGCGATTTGTAAAAAGAGGGTGGATGGTTTCCAGCTGGAAAATCCACTCCATTTACAGCCTTGTTGTCCTCATCTCCATTTTAAGATGCTTTGTATTCTGTCCTTCCCATAGCTCTTTAACAAGAATCTTCATGCTGGAGACATTTTCTTTGTCCTCCTCCAGGGCAGTGATTTTTTTCTATCCTTTCAGCGTTTAGCAGGTACCAAAAGGGCCTTGTGGCTGCCTTCTCTTTGAATCTGCAGCATAAGCATCTTTGCTCAAGTTTTAAAATTCAGGGAAGGTCCCTGGAGGAGGATGGCGATTTCTTTTTCATTTGTAGCCTGAAGCAAATGTCTTTGATTATTTTAATGTGTGGAGCTGAGCTGCAACAGATTTTCCATGCAGAAGCATTGCACCGAAACACAACAGGATGACAGGTTAGCCTCAGCTTTCCTCAGCATGCAGGAAAAATCTTCAACACTTGTATTCCTCACAGGAACACGGGAGTTACCAGAGTGGATTTGACACTTGGTCCATTTGGCATCTTATCTTTCCTCCGGCAATGTATTAAGGACCACACTCTTGAGGTGCTGAATCCCGAGGGCACCTAATTTCCACTATCTGTCTGCCTCTTGGTATTACTGGCCTGATCCAAACCCATTGAAGTTGATGGAAAGATTCCCGTTGGCTTTGGATCAGGTCCTCGGAGTATAAAGAAAGAAATAGAAATATACCTATCTCATAGAGCTGGAAGGGACCCCGAAAGGTCATCGAGTCCAGCCCCCTGCCTTCAGTAGCAGGACCAATTTTGCCCCAGATCCCTAAGTGGCCCCCTCAAGGATTGAACTCACAATCCTTTAGCAAGCCAATGCTCAAACCACTGCGTATCACAGTGGTATCTGAGAGTCTAGTTAGGCCTTAGGCCAAGATTTTCACATTTATGTGGCCAAAGCTAGGCACCAAATTCCATATTTAAGCACCTAAATAAGTGGCTTGATTTCAAGAAGCACTGAGTACCAGCAGCTGTCATTGAAATGAATGGTAACAGTTCCGCTGATCTCAATGGAAACCAGATTGTATTTGTACAACCATATAGCTACTTGGCTGCTTGCTCTCAGTGCTTGGTCTCTGCTTTCTCTGTTTCTCCCTCCCATTGAATATTTGTTGTTAGTTTTATTTTCCCCCTAGTTATATTCATCGAAGGTTAAATCTCAGTTCCTTATTCCCAGTCCCACTAGCCATCCTTTTGTTTTATTTCAGTCCATCCAGTGTGCAGCATTGTGTAGAGGAAGCGTATAAATAATAAAGAAACATACTATTTCCCTGTCCTCCCTGGAGACAGCAACTCCTCCCAGTTTAGTATCATCTAGGAATGTAAGCAGCCTGCTCTGCATTACCTCTTCCACACCGTTAATGGAGATGCTGAATATGAGCAAATCTAGCAGCGATTGCTGGGGGACTCTAGTAATACCCTGTCCGTTTTGGAAGCTGCTAAGTACTTACTATCCTTTATTTGTAGTCCATCAACCAGTTTTAAATCCTTGTACTAATGCTCATCATATGCAAGTCAGTCTGAATTAATTTTTCAAGTAAGTGTTCACAAGTCATTGTATAAAATGCACAGACACACTATTGTAATTTGCTTCATCTCCACTAAGAACATGATTCTACAGGTACTGAATACCTCCAGGGAGGTGGTGAGGGGTGCACAACATAGTTTAGTATCAGGCTGCAAATTTGTAAATCAATCAAAAATTGTGTTCCAGTGTCTCTGCCGTGATCTGTTCTTCCTGTGCCACCAGTGCTGCTCCTGGGTCTATTACTCTGAAGTTTCAAGTTTCATACCTGACCTGCTATAAAAATTACCAAAACATTCTTAGCATGAAAACTGACAAACAAAAGCCAGTGAGTATCTGATCGGATTGGAAAATACGTAAGTCTGCGAGTAACTGTCGGCAATGGTAGGGCTAACATTTAATGGAGAACATATTTATTATCAAATCTGATCCACATAAACCAATTTGAAACAGATGTGACTGTTACTGGTATTAATAAAGTGGGCAAACTCCAAGGTTTCTGAAGGCACAGCTTCCAGGGGGGAGAGGGCACATCTTTGCTATGGCCCTGCCACATGGATTTAATGTTCAGAGATCATGTTTTTACATTGTTCCTGGCTTTGCATTCCTTATTGGTGTTGAAGAGTGCAGCATGCAGATATAGAATTAGCAGTGGCAAATTGGAGGGGGACAGATCTGACTTTGGAAGTAGAGCTGGTTGGAAAATGAGATTCCATCTGAGATTTCACAATGTTGTTTTGGCCCAGCTTATGATGAACAGTCAAAATATGGGACGTTTTCATAAAATGAAATATAGCAACATAACGTTTGGTTTAGTATGGCATTGTGGGGGTGTGCGTTACATTAAAAATAAGTCTCCTCTTCCCTGAGTCCCAATCTGTTTGTCCAAGTCCCAGGCTCCATCCCAACTCCCCATCACAGTTCCTTTCTCTTTCTCCCTCTCTCCTACTCTACTCCCAATCTATGCCTTTCACTCCCCCTTGCTTTGACTCTTGTTCCCTTTGAAATGCAGAGTTACGTTTGACCATGCAGCCCCACTAACACACAGATCTTCACTCTGTCTACCTCACAGTTGTTGAAATGTACAAGCTCTTCCGCCTCCTTTTACAACCCATTCACTCTCACCCACAGGATTCCAGCTAAAGGACCAAAAGAAAAAAAAAAAAGGTTGCCCACACCACATTTTTTTCCTGTATTGGCACATGCACCATGTGAGAAATGTACATTTTCTTAAATATTGTGCTCAATTTGGGTCCCCCAAAGATTTAGTGCTACCTGGGTGAAACTCAACAGATTGAGACCATTTAGACCAGCAGTTCATCAATAGTTTGACCTCTACCCCTGGGGATAAAAAACCCAGCTAGAAATTTTTTTTTAAAATGGCTAATTTTTTCAGGGTTTACATCTCTGGGAGCCCATGCTCAAGTAACTCCAAATGTAGGTCACTAACCCTACACCGAATCCTCTGAGGCAAAACCAAATTGCAAAGAAATCCAACGAAGCATGTTGATTTTAGAAGACTTAGGCCCACCTTTAAAAAGATATCATGATACAACCTAATTATAGTGGTGCTCCCATGCCAGTACAGTATAATACTTTGGAATGGGAAAGCACAAACTTTCAGCGGTCTGCGTCTCCTGTCCGGGAGTGTGCGAGCTGCTTACACACACTCACACAACCAGGGACAGCTGCCGGTGAGCCTCGTGCTCGCTGGAGGCAGTACAGCCACGCTGGAGGAGCTGCCAGTGCGGGGCACTGGCTCCTGGGAGCAGCAGCCTGTCAGGCTGCTGCTTTTGCCGCTGCGGTTCCTGGTAGAGCCCTGCAGCTCTGTGGATACTGATTTATATCCACTCAGGGCTCTATTCTTCGCCCCCCCTCACCCGCCCGCTGCTCATCCTCTTTGCCCCTCCCTCAAGCCTCCCCACCCACCAGGGACAGAAAGGCCTGAGCGGCGGGTGTGGGGGCCTTGAGAGAAGAGGAGGAGCAGGGGCGGGAAGAGGAGCAGCGCGAGTGGGACCCCCGGGGCGGAGCGCAGGTGGGGCCCCGGGGGTGGAATGCAGGTAAGGCCATGGCCCAAGCACGCTTCTGACGGCAACACTCTAAAGGCGGCGGGCTGGCAGGCCTCCAAAGGGAGGTGGACCACATCCTGTTTGGGGAGTCTTAGCCTCCCCAGGCCTATTATACCCACTGCCCATGCACCTATGTATGTATTTATATATGGCCCTCAGCATCATTGCATCTGAGCACCCATATGGCTGCACTGGTGGCATAGCAGGCAACTTCTCACTTGGTGGCATGCTCAGACAGGTTGAGCAACCCCGCCACCCACACGTGGGCATGGAACATATTAGTGCTCAGCCTGCCAGTCTCATCCATTTCCTTGCAGGGCCGGTGGCCTTTCTTAGGGCTCCTACATAGTCCTGTGGTGCTGCTTCGTCAAGAGTCTCAATAAAGTTTAAACCCTCGATTACCACAACCCCCGCTGCAGCCAGGAAACGACATCAAGTTGAGTCATCATATTGTTTGAATTACACCAATATGAAAATACTTGAAAGCCACAGGGAGCCAGCATTTCCCCTTATATATAAAACAGGGTTATGGCCATATTAAAAAAAAAAAACTTTAAAAGAATACAGTGGAACTTAGAGCTTAAACATTACTAAAAGAAAAGAGCATGAAAATAATTACATTTAAAATTAGGTCTCCACTCATTCTGCTCCTCAGTTTTCATTTCCCCCTCAGCTGCTATTTGTTGTTATGTTTTGGAACAGGCGGGGAAGCCGAGAGAGAATCAATTATTGTAGCTGAATTATTTTAAATGAAAATGTAAATGAATTATTTTAATCTTAGAGAGAGGCCCAAACTAAAATCCAGATCTGAAGAGCCCCAGACTTTAGGGGTGTTTGAATTGGGATTTGGATGTAACGTTTGCATGGTCTCGCTTTCTATGGGATCCGACTGTGATCTGCGACTGTGGTGGGCCTGGACTGCTTGGTTCACAAAGGGCTGGGGAGGTGATAGGGCTATGCAGAATGGGCATCCCCAGTGTGGGAGAAAGGATGCCTGCTCCCTTGGGACAGGGCAGGACAGCCCCACAGAACCCTTGATGCTGGTTAGGTGCAAATCCCACAACTCATGTGCTGCAGTCAAACCCTGACTTGCTGCACTGTGCCAGCTGTGTCCTCAGTCCAGCCCCGGCTTTGGAGAATTTGGCAACATGGAGGATTGCTGTGTCTAATTATGGACGGGCCAAAGGAGCCGATCCCCATTCCCATTGAAGCCAAAGGCAAAACTCCCACTGACTTCGGGAGGGCAGGATTGGGCACATCATTGCCATGTCCTTGGCATGTCCTTACCTCTAAGCAGCATACTGTCTTCATCCAAGGGAAACTAAACGAGGACTCGCCTTGCAGAAATGTGTCTAGAAAGGGCATTATAAATGATCGGAGATTGCAAATGATAATGTGAGCAAAATGTCACTATGCTTCCAAAATCTCCTGCTTGACACAGAGCTATTGCTCTGACCAAACTGCGAGTGTGCTCAGAAAAATCCATTCCAGATCCCTGGGACCTTATAAGCTTAGTGGGATGGCAATAACTGGAATATAATGACGTAGATGTGATGTGAGTGAACTTGTAACGAAGCCCAAAGCTCAGCTGGAGGCAGAGAGACTAGCTAAAAAAACCAAATACCAAACCTGGCTTTGATGTCAGTGTAACGCTGCTGAGAGACTGACCAAGGGAACAGAACAAAGCTGGCATACTCTAAAGTCATGGGAGGCAGCTCCATTCAGCTTACCTTAGCAATCGAATGAGAATGAACTGGAGGAGTCCAGATAAAGCACCAGATAAAGTGGTTCAGGACCTTGTGAGAGTGCTTTATTATGTTTCTGCAAGGCTTACCACACACAATCCATGCAGTATTTATGCCAAACCTGACACAAAACTTAAACCTATATTGCTTACCCAGGCAAAACTCCCATTGCCTTCCAGGAGTGCAAGATTGGGCCCCACAGGGAAGGAAAGGTGGCATAAGTTTCCTTTTGTTGGTGTTAATAATGTGTGATCTTGAACAGCAAAGCCTGGGAACTATTAAAAGCAATGCCAAGATTGCCCACTGCAATGCCTTGAGGATTGAGAGAGATTAGCGTGTGACTATAAAAAACCAGCAGTGATTAACAGAATTATATACTATTATTAGTAGTAGAATCATAGAAGATTAGGGTTGGAAGAGACCTCAGGAGGTCACCTAGTCCAACCCCCTGCTCAAATCAGGACCAACACCAACTGAATCATCCCAGCCAGGGCTTTGTCAAGTCGGGCCTTAAAAACCTCTAAGGATGGAGATTCCACCATCTCCCTAGGTAACCCATTCCAGTGCTTCACCACCCTCCTAGTGAAATAGTGTTTCTGAATATCCAACCTAGACCTCCCCCACTGCAACTTGAGACCATTGCTTCTTGTTCTCTCATCTGCCACCACTGAGAACAGCCGAGCTCCATCTTCTTTGGAATCCCCCTTCAGGTAGTTGAAGGCTGCTATCAGATCCCCCCCTCACTCTTCTCTTCTGCAGACTAAACAAGCCCAGTTCCCTCAGCCTCTCCTCGTAAGTCATGTGCTCCAGCCTTCTAATCATTTTTGTTGCCTTCCGCTGGACTCTCTCCAATTTGTCCACATCCTTTCTGTAATGGGAGGCCCAAAACTGGACACAATACTCCAGATGTGGCCTCACCAGTGCCAAATAGAGGGGAATAATCACTTCCCTCGATCTGCTGGCAACGCTCCTACTAATGCAGCCCAATATGCCGTTAGCCTTCATGGCAACAAGGGCACACTGCTGACTCATATCCAGCTTCTCGTCCACTGTAACCCCCAGGTCCTTTTCTGCAGAACTGCTGCTTAGCCAGTCGGTCCCCAGCCTGTAGCAGTGCATGGGATTCTTTCATCCTAAATGCAGGACTCTGCACTTGTCCTTGTTGAACCTCATCAGATTTCTATTAGCCCAATCCTTCAATTTGTCAAGGTCACTCTGGACCCTATCCCTACCCTCCAGCATATCTACCTCTCCCCCCAGCTTAGTGTCGTCTGTGAACTTGCTGAGGGTGCAGTCCATCCCATCATCCAGATCATTAATGAAGATGTTGAACAAAACCGGCCCCAGGATAGACCCCTGGGGCACTCCACTTGATACTGGCTGCCAACTAGACATTGAGCTGTTGATCACTACCCATTGAGCCTGACAATCTAGTCAGCTTTCTATCCACCTTATAGTCCATTCATCCAATCCATACTTTTTTAACTTGATGGCAAGAATACTATGGGAGACTGTATCAAAAGCTTTGCTAAAGTCAAGATATATAACATCCACCGCTTTCCCCATATCCACTGAGCCAGTTATCTCATCATAGAAGGCAATCGGGTTGGTCAGGCATGACTTGCCCTTGGTGAATCCATGTTGACTGTTCCTGATCACCTTCCTCTCCTCCAAGTGCTTCAAAATGGTTTCCTTGAGGACCTGCTCCATGATTTTTCCGGGGACTGAGGTGAGGCTGACCGGTCTGTACTTCCCCATATTCTCCTCCTTCCCTTTTTTAAAGATGGGCACCATATTTGCCTTTTTCCAATCGTCCGGGACCTCCCCTGATCACCACGAGTTTTCAAAGATAATGGCCAATGGCTCTGCAATCACATCAGCCAATTCCCTCAGCACCCTCAGATGCATTAGATCCGGTCCCATGGACTTGTGCATGTCCAGCTTTTCTAAATAGTCTGTAACCTGTTCTTTCACCACTAAGGGCTGCTCACCTCCTCCCCATACTGTGCTTCCTAGTAGAGTTACCATAGTGCCTAGAGCTGGACCCAGCTGAGCCTGGGACCCCATTGTTCCAGGCACTGAACGAACATAGTAGGAGACACTCCCTGCTCTAAACAATGTACAGTCTAAATAGATAAGACAAGACAGACAAAGAGAAGGAGAACAAAAGTACTATTATTATTCACATTTTACAAACAAATGGGGGACCTGAAGCACAGAGAGATTCAGTGATTTAGCCAGGGTCACACAAGAAGTCTGTGGCAGAAGAACCAGGGACTGAGCTCTGATGGCCAAAATCCGGTTCCAGCCTCATTACCCCAAGGACCATCATTGTGCTGTCTGATCTTAGGCACTGAACACTCTTTTCTAGTTACACTTGAATTAAAGATGGATATTATTAATTATTAATAAAGCTGGACCCAATCAGAGAGCCACTTTTTTCAAATACCACAAACACACCCAGAAGTCACCGCTATGTTCCTCTTTAAAAAGCGGAGCGGTTTGAGCACCGAGATGTAATAGACATGGATCATTTGCTTTGAACTTTCTCCACAAATCTCCGAGGTGCTCAAACGTTCTGATGAAAGGCAAACAAGTTCTACCCAAATAATAATAAAAACATTGTTCACCCTTCCAGGCTTTTTTTTGTTTCAGTGGTATTAATGGAGCCTTCATGCTTTTTAGTCCTCATGGCTCATGTTGCTGAATCCCTTTGCTGTTAGTAATTTTGATGCATTGCTACCAGGCTATGCACCAAAAGGTATCCCTGCATTCTTACCTCCACATATGTGTGTACTCAGGAACAATTACTAATGTCAATTGAATTTGCTTGCTAACCTTTCCCCCCCCATTGGTTGTGCTTTAAATCATTTTCACATTTACAACATTAAGAAGGTACCCTGAGCAATCATTCTTGTGGTCAACAAACTGTTACTGCTTCTCACGTGTCTTGGGTCACTACTTAATTACTGGATTTCACTCCCAGTTAAAACCATTAATCTTGTCTCCACCAGCCTGTGCTGGGGCCTCTCACTTCAGGATGTTTTACATTAAGTACATACAACTCAAGTTACAGTTCTTTTTCACAGCTGCAATAGGTTCTGAAGCCCTGATTCCTAGCAGGGCTTATATGTAAGTCTATCAACAATGAGTTTCTTTGGCTTGCGTCAGCTACGCACGACAAACCCTCTCATGACAATTTGGCACTTCCGTTTTCAGGGGAAACCAGGAATGCTGAGTGGGAGCAAACATGAAAAATAACGGGGGAGAAAGTAGAAATGGGGTTGAGCTACAAAGTTCACGTATGGGATTGTGTTTCATCCCATTATGAGTAAGAATGTCACTTTCCTATAGACCCAACTCTTGTTATCTCCTCTGAATTCCATGTGATCTAGTGAGTAGTATGGGTATGAAAACAGTCAAGCAAAGAAAGGTAGCACATGGGAAGCTGACATTAATTTTATTAAAAGTAAAATTTTATCAGAACTTAAACTCATCTATGAAATATACCCCCCCAACACACACACACACACACACACTTTCTGTGGTAGGATACGCTAGGCCTGATTCTGTTCCTATTTACTCTGGTAAAATAGAAGCTGTCCAGTCAGTGTACGTAAGGGTAGAATCTGACCCCACTATCTTTGTTAGCATCGATGGGAATTCATAGGTGTTAAATTAGACTGAGAAAGGCTCCCCTGTTGTCCCCTAAATGAAATTGCAACGAAAACATGTTGAGCATTACAAGTATAAAAATTGAACATAAGGGCGACAGAATTGGAACAAAGCCTGTTTCATAGCCTGTATTACGATCTACAGTATGTTCATGCAAAATGCCATGTGAATCACTCTTAATTTACAACAGAATATGTATTGCTTTTTCAGTTAAAAAAATAGTGAAGACTGTGAAGGACAAGAACTTTCCTACTTTTTAGCTGTAAATGTCTCCATAAACATGGAATCTATTACAAATAGTATTTGTTTGTGATGTGAAAGTGATTAGGCCTGTGCAAGAACAAACACATGAACAGTGCCAATGTCTGGTATTTTCAGGAGATGGGCCCCAGATTTGTGACTATTATAATGGTTAATATTATTCTTGCACGTAGAGGCCCCAACCAAGATCAGGGCCCTCTTGTGCTGGGTGCTGTACATATGCATAGGAAAGACATTCCCTCCCCAGAACAGTGTACATTTTAAATGGACAGCAGATGGGAGAAAGGAAGGGTAATGATCCCCATTTTACAGATGGGGAACTGAGATGCAGAGAGACAAAGTTACGTACCTAAGGTCACACACACAACCTGTAGCAGAGCTGGGAAGTGAACTCAGAATTCATATGGCTCTCTGTGGGCAGACTCTTGAAGTCAATTGGACTCCACTGGATACAAGGATGTGTCCATGTGGGTCCAGTTATAGACACAGGACCTTCTTCAGTTTCACTCCCTGATTCTGATAAAATAACAGGACTAGGATGTTTGGATTGAAATCACTGCAGAGAATGTGATTCCCTTTAAAAACACACCATTTCCATTGAAAATTAAAAATCAACCGTCATGGAAACATTTATAAAGATGTTAGACTTGTTTTGTACGGTAAAAAGCTAGGCTAACTTTGGGACCTAAGTTGTTCTGACCAAGTTCCTTTAGAATGCTGCTCCTTTTATGTTTCACTTTCTCATTGTTACTGTTCCCTGATGTAAAGCTACTTTAAAAGTGCTTTCTGTGATGTTCATGGTTTGCCACTCTCTTCTCTTGCTGCTTGTCACTTTGTAGTGTCAGCAGCTTCAGGAGCATACCATTATAAAGCTTGCAGACAAGTAAGGTTTATTATTCACCAGAATTCAGAGCTCCTATGAATGGGTTGCTGCACGTTTTGGAGATGTACCTGCAATGTCACACTCCTCCTCTCATTCTTTTCATCCTCTCCTCCCCTGTCAGATTTGACATGCTGGCCTGCATGAAAGCTGTCTGTTTTCAAGACAGATGACAATTCAGCACAAGCCTAGATATGATTTAGTCATGGTTAAGTTCCATCTGAATAGATAGGTTATCAAAGCTGAGAGATATTTATAAATAACTGATCGGATGGGAGATGATTCTGACCCTTAGGTGAAAGGTTGAGGCCTAGAGCAGGTTTAATAGCCTCTGATTATACTTGGTGACTTTTTGGGGGTAACCTTGCAGAGGAGAATGTTCCAAGGTCAGAGCCGGCAGCCACTTAGATTATTCAGAGGTGGCCCGGCAGCTCTTGGAAGTTGCCCGTACTGTTTGTTTTGGTCTTGTCTTCTCCTTTGCTTCAGATTCAAACGTAGGTAAAAAATCATCAGTCTTCTCTGGTTACACAGAAAGTAGCAGCACGGCTGACTGCCACAGCCTTAGCAGTAGGAACTGCGCCAGGCTCTTTCATGTATTTGTAATTACAGGCATTGGACTCGAGAACTGTAAAATCGAATTGGTCTTGCCTTGGGAGAGCAGGGCTCCCCCCTGCATTTGAATTTGTGTCAAGGAAAAATAATGTCTGTGGGAGTCCTGTGCCCTAGAAGAGCAAATTAAGAAAGAAAGGTCGAGATATTGAGGTTCCTTTTTGGAACTTTTAATACTTATTGGATCTCATACAAAATATTACGGATGAGGCCCAAGGACTTACTTTAGCTGCTGTTTAAAAACAAGTTACTTTATGCTCAAGAGTAAGTGCCCCCTTTGGGAAAGATCAGACACACTAAGGTTCATTCGTCTTATATGGCACAGACTCCAGGAACAAGGGCAAAGAGCAAATTCTAGACATGAACCTGCAATCTGATTCTCCCACCTTTATGCCCACAATGCATAGCACTGAAATCAATGGGGCTCTGCATGGGTCAGATGGAAGAATTGGGGGCAAAGCCTTAGTTTGGGGTATGGCAGTGGTACCTGGTGCCACTGACGTAAATGGCAAAACTCCCATTGACTTCAGTGGCTCAGGATCAGAGTCTTGGTCCTCTGAAAGATCAGTGTCTACAAGTTCACACCCCCCCACAGCCATGCTGCTGCATAGTTACATGGAGGGGAAAGAGTTTCACTTCTTTCTGCACGGCATGCCCCAGCTCACCTATATGATGCAAGATGGATTTGGCTTATGGATTTACATTTGTCACCCAACTTACTGTTCTCTTAATGGAGTTGCAGTTGATGAATGTAGACAGGGGATGTTTATTGTAATGTATTTTCCTCCTGTTGGGAAGTACCATTTTGAGTTATGTTTTTTCCCCATGTGAAATACCTGGCAACATTTGGACTGAAAAAAAAAAAAAGAGGTTGTTTGTCAGCCGAAGGAGAGAAGGGGTGGGGGTGTTGAGGTGGGCAATGCAGCAAGGCGCTTAAATAAAACTGTCAAAAACGGGGAGATTGAATTTGGCAGGTGGAAACCTGAATACAACAGAAGGGAAATGAGAACTTACATGGAGTGCAGCAACAGGAGAAAAATTAATAGCTCAGAACAGGAAGGTGTAGGTTTGATCTGGAAAATAGACTGTGGAGAAGAGAAGGGAAGTCCAGTTCTCGGAAGGAGAAAATAAAAAGTATTTCCAAGGAGCTTGGAACAGAAGCAAGAGCCTGAATTGGCAAGAATTTAGAACAAGAGGCACAGGGCAAATGGGAGAAGAATGGGAAGGGAGATAAAGACTTACATGAGTCTTGTGTAGAGGGAAGAAACTGCAAAGGAGGGAAGGCAACCATCTGATACAGATTCCGAGCTCCCAGGAAGAAATTGTCTCTGAGTTAAAAACAAACAAAATGGTTTCAAACTATTTCTTTAACAGGAGCCAAAACTGTTGGCTCAATGGCATATTTTTTTAATGAGTAGGAGTTGTGGGATTTGTCCAATCACCAGTGTGGATTCTGGTCACAGTTGGACTGTCATCTAGGACTTCGGGTGAAATTCTCCTACAGTGCCAAGAATCAGTCTCCCATGTAAGCTCTATTTGAGGCCTTGGTGCCCAATCCAATGGGAACAGGATTGGGACCATAAAGTAAGATTTATATGGAATTTAAGTGATGCTTAGGGCCATTGTATGGGCCCTCTGTACTGGGGCTAATTTAACCCTTTTAAAATGACACAGATTTTTATTTAATAGCCAGTGGCCCCAGTAATGAAGTTCTCACTCAGGCAAAACTCCCATTGACTTAATTAGGAGTTTAACCAATGTATCAATTTCAGAATAGAGAATGAATAATGGGTGCAATATAAATACTTAAGATGGGTAAACAGATGGAATTTCTCAGGGATGAAATGAATTGATGACTAGAAAGGATAGAGATCTATTCAGATAATCCCAGTTCAGATCTGTGTCTATTCAAATAAATCCAATTCCCTGATGTCTAGTATTGGTGGGGTAGGGGTTTAAATCAAACAGCTGGAGAGCAGCTGTTCACTTCCCTCCCCCACCTCATTTGCAGTTTACCGAAATTACAGGTATTAACTGTAATCAGTCTTCTTGCACAATGTGGTGTCAGCATAAAGATTACCTTGATTTTCTACCATCACCCAGTGTGTAGTTAAATTGCACCCAGATCCACAGAACATAGTATAGTTCGTATCATGAACAAGACATACCACACTATTTACGATATACTTTCTGTGAAAGGCTGTCTTTGGAAAACCCAGAACTCAACGTACATGGCCAGCCCTCCAGAGTATTACTCCGTTTTTGCTTAGTTCTTCCTCCAGCAAATCCCTGCTAAAGTCAATAGATGTTTCCTGGAGTAAGGCCGGAGCAAAAACCAGAGCTGAATGACTAATGCAAACATTTCCCCATTAATATCTATCCTCACGTTGTATATAACTTCACTTCAGACGTGCTTGCCCTATGCCCCTTCTGTGTTAATTTTACACTAATATTCAATCAACTAATTTTTCCTGGCACAAAAGTTTGCAGAGAGTTAAATTGAAAATCACATCCGTATGTTTGGAAACTGAATTCTACATTCAAGGATGCCAGTATATGTGCTGGAAGTGTGCGTTGACTTGTCCAGTCAGAGAATGGAAACAATGCCATGTGACCTCTCTGACCAATCACAGCTATGTAACACAGCTCTAATACTGAATATTCACAATCAATCCATATTTAATAAAATTCAGAATGATCTTCAGCAAATAACTGAGAGCAGGAAAAAAAAGGGGGGTGATTATCAAATAAAGTATTTTTTGTGAACTATGCGTTCAGTGCTAGTAAAGATTAAATTAAAATCTGAGTCAGGACCTCAGGATGTGGATCACAGTGCGGTAATGATGTCATGACAGCTGACCTTTGATCTCACAGACCTTCAAAGGGGTTACTCACGTGAGTAAGGATTTGCAGAATATGGCACTAGATAAAAGTGACAAGAAACAATGATTACAAGTGCTCAGGCCCAAGGGTATAGATCTCATCTGGAAAAGCAGAGTGATAAAAAAAAATGACTTGAACCATGACACACATTCTCACCTGATTTTCCTGTGTCTGAGGCCTTTGATTCTGCGTTAAGCCGTGGCTAACCTCTGCGGTGACGTGAGATGGGAAAGTACCAGCCCAAGAATTGAATGGCTGCTGAGCCATGAGTTCCCTAACTGTGTTGGCTAAACACGACCACATGCTAGCCAGCAATGAGTGCAAGGAAACATTCAGCGCTCAGCCTGTGTGTTATGTTATGCCCATCAAACTCTGCCAGCAAGACACTGTTTCTGAAAAACTAATGAAAACCTAATGGCATCCAAACTATGTCTGTTATCATAAGGTTAAGTTGCTATATTCAACCATGTATATAATAATAAAGACAAACTCTTCTGCCACTATAGACATTTGTAATGTACATTATAACTACATCGAAAGGAAGGGTGATCTAGTGGTTAGGGTGCTCGCCTGGGACTCAGAAGACCCAAGTTCAATTCTATGCTCTGTCTCAGGCTTCCGACGTGACCTTGGGCAAGTCTTGTACGATATGTCTACACTGCAACTTGATTCCTAGCATGAGTAGACAGACATGCACTAGCGTGCTGAAAATATCAGTGTGGATGTGGTAGCTTGGGCTAGCCCACTGAGCGCAGGGTTAGACTATCTAGCCTGAGCTGCTGCCAGTGCTCCAACATCCACACTGAGATTTTTAGTGCACTAGGTTGAGTGGAGATAGTGCGAATCTGTCACCCGCACTGGGACTCACACCTCCCAGCTGTGTGTAGACATAGCCGTTGTCTGTCCGTGCCTCAGTTTCCCATATGTAAAACTGGGCTAAGAGTACTTTCCATCAAAAAGTTTTGGCCACTCAGGAATATTTTGAGGCTAAATCCATTAACAATTGTGAGGTACTCACATTAGCACATTACTAAGGTAACAGGGGCCCTACCTACCATACCATAACTACCTATTACAGACAGATTGTAGCATTAGCTACAACTATATTAGCTAAAATAAGTGACTACAGCTAATGTTAGTCCCTATGCTTCAGGACACAAACTGATCACCAGCTGGGATCAGGAAGAAATTTCCTTCCATGTGTTACACGGTTATATGTACAGTAACTCCTCACTTAAAGTCATCCTGGTTAATGTTGTTTTGTTGTTACGTTGCTGATCAATTAGGAACATGCTCGTTTAAAGTTGTGCAATGCTCCCTTATAACGTCATTTGGCAGCTGCCTGCTTTGTCCACTGATTGCAGGAAGAGCAGACCGTTAGAGCTAGCTGGTGGGGGCTTGGAACCAGGGTGGGCCGGCAGCCCCCCATCAGCTCCCCACTCCCCTAAGTTTCCTGTGCGGCAGCCGCCCAGCAGGCTATCAATTGCTGGCAGTTCAGCAGTCCCTCCCCTCACTGCCATGTGCTGCTCCTGCCCTCTGCCTTGGAGCTGCTCCCGGGAGCCTCCTGCTTGCTGAGGCAGGGGAGGCAGAGGGGGGCTAATATCAGGGTGTCCCCCTCCCCCCTGCTCCTGCCCCCCGCTTACCTAATCTCCATACAGCAGGAGAGGGAGATGACAGGGCTCAGGACAGAGGGAGCCTGCTGGCAGCAGCTGCTGTCTCAACTTGTTGATCTACTTAAAAAGGCAATGTACTTAGAGTGGGGTCGGCGTACTTAAAGGGGCAATGTGCATCTCTCTCACACACACAGGGTGTATGTCTCTGTCTCTGTCTGCTATGCTGTCTCCCCTCCCTCCATTTGTGCTGCCTTGTAGAGCGTGAGGCTACAGTAACAACGTGTTAACCCTTGAGGACTCAGCCGACTGCTAGTTCACCATTTAGCAGTAAGGCATTCCCTGGGAAATATCCCACCCTCTTCCACCCTCTGACTTCACCATCTCAACCAAGCTTCACAATCATCATTGCTGTGTATAGTATTAAATTGTTTGTTTAAAACTTATACTGTGTGTGTATATATATAATATAGTCTTTTGTCTGGTGAAAAAAATTTCCCTGGAACCTAACCCTCCCTATTTACATTAATTTTTATGGGGAAATTGGATTCGTTTAACATCTTTTCGCTTAAAGTCGCATTTTTCAGGAACATAACTGCAACGTTAAGCAAGGAGTTACTGTACCAGTAGGATACTTTGTCTTCTGCTGAAGTATCTGGAATACAGTAGTTAGCAGTAAGATACTGGACTCAATGGATAATTGGTTCAGTGTTGCACTCCTGTATTTGGGTTTGAAAAGACCACCAGTGAGTTAGTGATAGCAAACAAATGTTCAAATATCACACAGCAATTTTCAGTGGGACAAAAAAAAAAATTGCCATGTTTACAAGCAATGGCCCCATAAGCCAATTAGCACAGCTGTATCCTGGGAGATTAGCATCTGAAGTTAAAAAATGTGATGCATTAAATGATTTAAACTGTTTACTCAGCATTGTCTGACCCTATAGGAAACTGACATACTTACACTGCTACTTGGCATGCAATTATGGCACTGTCTACAGACACCATTCCTTATTGTGCTCCTAACATTGATTTGGACATGTAGTTACACAAATTGAAGATGAGTTACGCTAAATTATGAGTATTGTTCCTCATAATTCCTAACCTCCACTCACACTTAAAATTTAAATTCCCCTTAATCTTTGAATAGGTAAAATGATGGCTGGTCAAGTTAAGGAGACTTGTAATATTGGGCTCATAATCTAGCTGCACAAGAAAATAACTTGCACCACTGTTGTGGCGTTTATAGTCAAAGAGGCCGTCAAAGTCTTAATGTGTTTGCTGAAGCAGTGGAGCAGTAAAAAACCTGCAATTCTACAGGAATCTTCTTTTCTTTGAAGCCTGCCTTCTGTGGCTAGCACAAGTTATACATCAAAGGCGAAACCTGGCCTTGTAAAGTGTTTATCAGTAATGGGGACAAGGAGTTGTGCTTCCTCAACAGATCCTGGCTTTCAAGAAATTAAATAATAATTGCTTATGTCCAGTCCAGGGAAATTGGGCACTTGAAAAATACAGTGATATGTGAAATCTCTTTCTATTGGTGTAACTCTCCTCCCGCTGAATTCTCTCTCTCTCTCTCTCTCTCTCTCTCTCTCTTTCTCTCTCTCTCTCTCACACACACACAGAGTATACAGTAGCAACAGGAGTTTTGATTCCAAAGCATGGTATGGAATACAGCTGGTCAGGATAAGTTTATTTGGCCTATGAAAAAATGTAGATGTAAACAGAAAACCAAACCAACAAAAACATTTTATTCCAAAATGTTCTACACATTTTTTGGGAGATTTTAGTTTAAAAAAAACTGATTGTTCCCCCTCGCCTCCTTTTTTTTTTGGCTACCAGAAAACTGAAACATTTTGTCCAGCAGGGTAAAAATTTTTGTTGTACTGAACATTTCCCCCCAACTGGTGGAAATGTTCAGTTTTCATTAAAAAACCTAAAAATGTCACCAAAATCAGGTGTTTCCTTCAGAAATTTCTAGTTTCACAAAAAAAGTCATTTTTTGGTGGCAAATATATTTTGAATGAACATTTCAACTGGCTTGACTATGGAACCGACAGACTGGGTAGGCAGACATTACTTACCTTAGTCTTTGGTCTTGGGTAGGTAGGTTTCCTCTGACAAATCAGAGGCACCCATGTCAAGGGGTGCTAGAACAGCTTGTATAGTGGGGGTGCTAAGAGCCATTGAACCAAACTGTAAACCCTATATATGATGTAAATGACTTCAAGCCAGGGGGTGCGGCACCCCAGCACCCCTAGTTCCAGCATATATGCCCATGTCTTTGTATTGTATTCATCATCTTTCCCAACAGTATTTAATACTCAGTAGCCCTGGGTGGGCAATCTTGCTTAGACAGTAGTGCAAAGAAAACTGTTTTCTGCGGAATTTCAACCCTTCTAAGCATATCAACAGAACAACTCAGCTGCCACTGTTCCAATCCTCCAACCCTTCAGGAGCACTAAATTCATGATTTGAGAAAACTGAAAAAGGTAATGCAAAGTTCTCCTGTGCGACATTTTTTCAGTATTGGATTGAATGACTAATGTGTATGTGCATCTGTGGTATATTTGTGGTATTGAAACAGGTTCCCTGGGGTGTGTCTATTTTGTTCCACAACAGTTCATAAATCTAGTAATTACTAACAAAGGATATTCTGTTACAGGTAAATAATATTTGAAATATAATCTCCATAAATGTCATTATTTTAGCTATTAATTTTATAGATTGTTGAAGTAATTAACAGTGCATAAAGAGGACTTCCTGGAAAGTGAGTGTGATCAGCTGCTGAATAGACCTTTATAATGATCTCTTAGACAGCATCTCGGAATGAGGATATGAATTTCATATTACATATATTTACTTATTTTAAGATCTGCCAGACCTACTGGCCAGCATTTCTGTTTGCTTAAGTAGGACAATCTGAACTACATCAAGATTCATGGCTTAGAGTCACTGCCATTGCAAATTATGAAAAGATCAAAATATACCATAATTCTCTCACACAGTGAAGCTGCTATGTTACCTATAACTAAGCAGAATCTACAGCACAATTAGTGCATGACACTTTTGTAAGCACTTTTCTCTTCACTTTAATGCTTTTTTATTTTTAGTTTGTTTTTCTTTCTGCCTGCTATGTAGCAAACAGTGGCTTAATGCTGCATCAGAAATGAAGGTCTCTATTCATTAAAGGTTATTTGGGCCACTTCTGTATAAAAGTGACATTCTTTCAGTGGAAAATAGCCCAGAGAATAGAGGGCCTATCCAGATTTTTCTGCTTGTGTTTCATTTTACTCTCCTTCACCTATGGCCTTTGTCACAATTTTTAGTTATACGGCTCCCCTACAGCTGAAAAGAGTCATCTGATGATAAATCCTGGTTACCTTTAACTTTCTTTCTTCCATTTTTTGTCCTCCGATTGATTAGATGGTTGTTGCAAAGAACCCCAAGGAAAGGCAATATAAACAAACAGAACGGAAATCACCATACTTCCAGTTCTCTGCGCCACTCGAGTAATACTCTACTGAATGGCATGGAGAGTAGCAAACATGCCCCAAAAGCTGCTTACCACCAGAGGTGTGACGAGGAGTCTGTGTGGTAGCATTTGACTTCTACACAGATTTTCCCGCCCTTTGTGTGTGTCCTGAGATCCATGGTTTTACGGAATTGAATCCCTTACTGATTCCACGGGAGGCAAAGTTTACCTCACCCTGTTACCCCCAGGACAGAATGAACCTCAGGGACATAGAGCAGTTGAAAGCTGTGGATTTTCTTTGACCCTATATAGGTCTTTCTACAATGGGGCTACGTGTGGCCCCCTGTAAGCAGTGCTGCCCCACAGATATGCGTGCTTATCTTCTATTGACCACTATTGGTGTTTTGGATGCCAGAATTAAGTCCACTTGACATTATTGGGGAGCAAAGCTGAAAAACCTGCATAACCCCCTGACAATACAGGGACATCAAGAACTGAAGCCGTTCATGCACATAGCCTTATTTTCTTTAGAATCAGAAGCAGAAATTCAGACTCTCCTTTCTTTTGATAAACTATATTCAAATCAGCATTGGTTAGTCCCCAAATATTCAAGCAGCAGTAGAAGTAGCATCTGTTTCTTTAATAGCTAGCTGGGGCTCAAAGTCTCCAGCTATCATATTGTCCTCTTAATCTAAGACATCAACTGGTGCCCATTTGGTGTTTATTAAAGCAACTCTTCCTTCTCTGTGTGAAGGAAATGATACCTCATTTCCCTCATTAAAGTAAAATATAACCCCTTTTTAATGCACTGGTATATTGTTGCATAAATTATGAGGACTTTCTGTTGATATGGAATGCAGACGTTTCATACACGGAGTGCAAAGACTCCTTGGCTATGAAAATAAAAAGCAGATGTCTCTCCCCCCCTCCCTCTTTCTCATGAGGTTAATCATGGTACTTTAACTCTTGATGCACTGTGATGGGCCACATTCATGAACTACATGCAACTGGCAACAAGCCTTAGAGTTAAACAAATTGGACCGAGTTAATCCCCGGGTTGCTCTCTATATTTGTCAATGGGCCAAATGCAGTGGAGCATCTAAGGGAGAGAAATTCTGCTCTCATTTACACAGGAGTGAATCTGCAGTTTCTCTTGCATAAATGAGCCAGAAGCTGGCTCAGGGAGCCTATAGGAAGACTAAGTGGGTGAAACATGATACCTTCTTCTAGACTCTTGGTGTATATGAATTGCAGACTCCCTTTGGCTATGTCTATACTTGGAGCTAGGGGTTTGATTCCCAGCTTGGGTAGACATACCCACACGTGCTCTCATCAAGCTAGGATGCTAAAGATAGAAGTTCTTTTCAACTTTCCCTTATGGTACTTGTTGACTATCGGTCTCGTGCCAGTATTTAGCCTTAGATGGAGTTTACCACCAGCTTTGGGCTGCATTCCCAAGCAACCCGACTCCAAGAAGACCCGGTCCCGACGCGCCGGGGGCCGCTACCGGCCTCACACCGTCCACGGGCACCTCTTAACGGTTTCATGCCCTCTTGAACTCTCTCTCTCTTCTTGGAGTCGGGTTGCTTGGGAATGCAGCCCAAAGCTGGTGGTAAAGATAGAAGTGTAGCTGCAATAGCACAGACAGCAGCAGCACGGGCTAGCTGGCCCAAGTACACAGGGTCAAGGCAGGTTTGTACGCAGGGCGGCTAGCCCATGTCGCCACTCCCCATGTTACTGCAGTGACAATACTATTTTTAGTGCACTAGCTCAATCACACCTCTCGTGAGTACGTCACACCCCTAACTCATAGTGTAGACATGCCCTTAGTGTGGCTTACTCAAATTCACTCCCACTTATCAATATCTAATTTACACTCCTACCATGCCTTACACTTCACCTCTGAATAAGGTTCACTGAGACTAATTGAGCATATGTGGCTCTCAGGTGCTAGAGCTCAAATGCTGAGGTGTAAAAAGAGTGGAGTGTAACAGGAAAAGCAACTAACAGCTGGTTGTAAAAAGGTGTAAATTAAATCAGGCCCCAGGTGATCCTCGCCCTCCATATGGAGAAGCCGGTGGAACAGAGCTTTATATCACCCAGGGATTCCCCTGCATCACGTGGAATTTAATCAAGAATTTAGTGCTCCTGAAGGGTAGGGGGATTGGAACAGTGGCCGCTGAGTTGTTTTGTTCTGCAGAAAATTTTGATGAACAATTAAAGATTGAAATATTTTGATTTTGAAATGCCTTTGCAGTGCCTCATAGGTAGGGTGACCAGATAGCAACTGTGAAAAAACGGGACAGGGGGTCGGGGGTAATAGGCGCCTATATAAGAAAAAGTTCCAAAAACCAGCACTGTCCCTATAAAAATGGGACATCTGGTCACCCTACTCATAGGTGTTTTAGTTCAGGTTATATATGGCCCTATTCTCCTCTATAGGCTGGGCTGCCCGCTTGGCCTACATTTCCCACAATGCAACATGGTCCCCTCTTTTGCTGAGGAGAGGTATGGGAGTTGCATGGTCATAGTGCATAAGGGAAGAAGTCTGATTGAGGAGCCTGATTGCTATAGGAGAATGAGGGAGACAAGTGGCCACCGAATTACAGCTCCCATGAGGCACCACAGGGGCATATCCAAATACTGTAAACATGTTCAGTTTTGAAGTGTTAGGATTTTTTATGAAAAAAATCACAATTTTCCATGGAAAAGCGGACACCTTTTGTGAAAAATTTCATTTAATCAAAAACTTATTTTCTGTCAAAAATCTGTTTTCACTGAAAATTTTCAACACACCGTAGTATTTAATATATCAGAATATCTCTTTGATTTTCTTCAGGGAAGAATACTTGTAAACACACTGCACAAACCAGGCAGATGACTCCAAACCATATGGTTGGCCTGGACTTCATGGTATTGTCACAAGTGGATTATTACTTCTGGAGGGAGACCTATGGTGCAGAAGATACAAAACTTTTCCAGCCTGGGACCAGCACTTCCCCAGTCCAGTCTTTGTTCCTAAGGTGTTTCCAGGTGTTGTCCTGTAGGAGGGAGTGAGGCCAAATCATGATGTCACCTGCCCTTTTTATATCTTCTTCCAACCTGCTTGAAAGATCTTTTACTGTGACCAGAGTCAAACAGTCCCCGTTGTGTAGTACTGTCTCTGAGAGGTTTCTATTGCACTTAGTTCCTGGGGTAATCCTTGTGAGTGTGTGTATTTCCTCAATAGGCCATCAACACTGTTTGGCCTTTTTATTGTCATACCTGAAAGGCTGCTTGTGGGTGTTCCCAACCTGGCGACATGTTTCAGTGGCACATACATGGCCAAACTTCATAACCTCATATACAATGATAGCACATACAATTTAATAGGATATTAATGTTCAACAGATTAAGACTTTTAAAATGATACCTCACAAGGCATACTTTGTACAAAACATATAATTATATCACCATGGTGAATATAGGGTGTAGTGTCTCTCTTTTGGGCATAGAGTATCACAGATACAATACTGGGTGTTCTTCCAGATGGTAAATTTACATTAATAATTTACCCAACTATAACACACACTCAAGCCTGTATTCTCAGCTATATGGACAGTGATTTAGCGGGGTGACTCCTGCTGATCTTAGTGAAATATATATCAAGGGCTTCTTGCAGGTTGCAGGAAATGGACCCCTAAGTTAGCACCAAGCAAACAAGAGGGAGGGAAATTATTCAAAAATGTCATGACATTTGTTGAATGATTTATTCAAAAGATATGAACCAGCCAGTTCTGCTGTTAGCACAGACTGGAATAGGATACAGACCCTGTCTTAGACTGCAATCCATCTTGAAAAAAGGGAGCCAAGTGAGAATTTTGGGCCTAATTTTCATTTATGTTGAGGTGTCTTTACCTTGCCAGAGCAAGATATAAATGACATTAACGCCCACTTTAAAACCTGGTATACATGGGCAGAAATGAGTAAAAGGAGAATTAGGCCCCTAGTGTCAATTTGTGTTACCTTGTGCTCCCTGCATTGGTCTATCATCCCTACCTGTTGCCAGTTACTTGAACTTGGATCGAAAATTCTTTTAGGTAGGGAATGTCTCTTTGTTATGTGCATGTATAGTGCATGGCACAATAGAGCCTTGGCCTCTAGGTTCTACCCCAATACAAATAATATAATAATAATAGACCAATGTCTTATCACAAAAACACAGCATGTTAACTATAATGGGCCAGACTGGGCTCTTAGGTTCATGACCTCCCATACCCTGGTTTTCCTCCTTCCACTGCAGCCATGGGGCCAAGAATCCCAGGGCCCTGGGAGGATCGGGAAGGGGTCAGGTTCCAGGGACTAGAGCTGGTGCAGAAACACAGTCCTTTTGGGGATGGGTTCCATGGCCTTCTCTCCAAGGAGACAAGCCCCACCCCCTAAAAGGACAATGTTAGGGTCTCCATGAGGGGAGCCTTGCTGAGGTTTCCTGCATCCAAGACCACTCCTATGATGAAACCTGTGGGTAGGGGATGATCTGAAAAAATGAAGCTATCGGCAACTGGCTGAAGACTGATTTGAGCTTGCCTGTGTATTACTGGAGAAGTGGTGTCAATTGCTGTTACTGTCTCACTCCTCAGATGGCTCATTCACACTGATTCCTAGAGTTTAAGGCCAGAAAGGGTCATTAGACCATCTAATCTGACCTGTATCACAGGGCGCTAAACTTCATCCAGTTACCCCTCTATCAAGCATTATGTATATTTTTGTGTTTGACTAAAGCATCAACCTTCACTGGGTCTCCTCTGTTACGTGTGAAAGCACAACAAATGTCATCAAATCAGTGACTGCCATACAAAAGTAAGACGAAAGCATAACTTGTGTTTGGCTAAATCATATCTTCCAGAAAGACATCCAGTTCTGATCTAAAGATCTCAATAGATGGAGAATCTACCACATCCCTTGGTAGTTTATTCCAGTGGCTAGTCATCCTCACTGTTTAAAAGTTGTGCCTTATTTCTTATTTGAATTTGTCTCTGTATTTTTAGTGAAAATATAGAAACGGTCTTACTATGCAATCTGAATGTGCACTGTGAATGCAACCCAGTGTGTTTGTGATTACAGCTGGTCAAAATTTTCCATCACAAAGTTTTTTTCCAACAGAAAATAGCTTGTTGGTAAAAATGGAAATTGTCATTAAAAAAATTAAGTTTTCATTAAAAAATTGAAGCCCTCCGAAACTGGGGAAAAATTGATGTAATCAAAAATTTTCATGTGGAAAGAAATCATTTATCGAGTAGCTTTATTTGTAATGCTGAATCTTCAACAATTAGGTAAATCCTACTGGAATATAAACCAGTAGGAAAGAAAATTAAATATTCCCTTTCTCCCCTTCACGCTCCCAGTTTCTCTGAACTGCCTTCAGCATCTTTAGGGAGCCAAACTTCACAGGTTGAGGAACCCCAGGCTTAGACCAAATCTATTAAATGGAGCCCAGGCTTCTCTCTCTCATCACAGTTCTGTTGGTCTGTATGTCTGCAATACGCCCATCACCATATTAGCTGAGGACTATGAGCACGATTCTCAGCAGCTAGCATCCATTATAGCTCCATTGAAGTCAACCAAGCCACACCAATTTACATCAGCCTAGTTTGTAACCTTATGCATTGAAATATTTGTTTCATTATTTCAGAGTATAGGCCATGTATTGGACAAGAGAGAATTATTGTGTATTCCTGCAGTCACTGCTCAGTCTAGCAATGCTGCTTGTCTTCTATAAAAGTAGTTGGATTCCCTTCTATTTGTTGTCCTTGTATGATGCTATGATAGTTCTGTTGTCAGCTTCAGAAAAGAATAGCTTTTAATCTATTGATTTCCAAACTTGTACATTTCAATTAATCCAGACATTGTTTGGTGTTTTATGCTGTTTAAATTGCTCCCCTGCCTAATACCCACAAGAAACAGAAATTTAAAGCTGATTTGGTTTATCACACACGTGATGAAATTTATAGATAGGCAGTTCATGGAAGACCTCGGACATTGTTCTCTGGAGTTGGATGGTAAATTTTCTAATAAAGCTTATTTTTCTTCTAATAAAGCTTGTTAGACACAGATCAGAGCAGACATCTGTGAAAGATCTGTTGAGGTTTTATTAATTATTAATTATTATGATTATTATTTATTATTATTCAGCAGTTCTACTCTACTGTGTTGAGAACATTCTGAATGTTTTCTCTTAAAGGCCTGCAAGAGCCACGCAAAACCCTCAGTTTGTGGCTGCAACAAAAAATGTCACGTTGTCAATTAGGCGGTAGTTGTAGAGTCACAAAGTGTCATGTCCAATATTGAAGGTAACATTTGATCTTAAGGACTAAATCCTATAATTTGATGGTGCCGGTTGCATAAGACTAGGTAGTGGTTGCTGTGGGATTCTGGTGGTGGTGGTGTGTGGCAGTCGATGAATTCTTGTTATATTTAGGGTTATTTGGTTTGATTGGGGAATTGATGGGTTTGTTTGTGTATTAGTATATTTTTAAAAGAATCTCAGTGGCCCCAGGTCACTGGATGGGCACTCTTTAACCAGAGTTTGTTAAAATTCAAATACATAAATAAAGGCATTTTTTTTTGCATGCGAAAGGTTGTTTTGCACCCTCCTCCCAGCAATGGGAGCACGTTTAGATGAGAGGTTGAGTCATTTGAATTGTGTTGTTCGCTAAGAGGAACGGGATCTTTTTCTATCCAGTAAACATCACCAGTATCCATGTGTTTGCTAGTGTGATCAGCTGTAAATCTCATCCCACTCTGAAATCATTACAATACAACTAACCGAGGAGATCTGCACTGGCCCAGAAGTACTGTCAAGAAAGAGTACAAGAAAAAGAGCTTCTGGCAGTTTTGAAAAGACAGGCGGACGGGGAGTTCAGCAGAGCACAATGAACCAATTATGTTACACAACTGTCATGATCTCTCTCAGTGAAATCAAGCTAAAACACTTACATAGATGCAATGTAGAGATCTGCATGTGGAGATTCTGGATGGAAATGTCTTCAGGTTTGTGGGGTTCATATCCAGGGTTCAGGTTTGAACCCAGCTAAATCGGACCATTTGTGGGGTTCATATCCAGGATTCAAGTTTGAACCCAGTTACCCAGCTAAATTGGACCAATTAATTCACAGCTAGCAGAGTAAATTCTGAGTTCACAATTATACTCCTCCCCGCCCCATTCCCTACTTACTAGACAGTATTACATATGGACTATTCAGAGATTGTGGCATTTTGTTGTGGGTAAAGTACCAAGAAACACATTGTTGGAGTACCAAGTTACTTAATTTGTTTGAATGACCTATTTGTGCTGTAGCAGGGCACCCGTTTTTATGAGAACAGTTTTCAAGAGTTGCATTTCCCAGGTCTGACTCTGATGCTTGAAAAAGAACCCAGGAAGGGGAAATTGTGATGAATAAGGCTAGGTGGTATATTGTAACGCACTGGCTGGTGTGTATTTATATCACTGTACTCTGCTGGAGCGAATCAGGACTGTTCAGCTGTGAATCATAAACCCCATGCTGGTAAAAGCGAAAGGAGAGTCTTTTCAGCTCAAGTGATAGGATTGTGCTTTTGGGCATGGGTGTAGTTTGCGGGGGGAAGAGGGAGCGTTGCACCCCCAAACTTCAAGCCTTGAGCAGGCATGGAATTTGCCCCTTCCCCCCATGCACAGCCCTGTTGGCCTGACTGGAGCTGCCCCCCCAAATATAGAAGTCAAACTACGCCTGTGCTTTTGGGGCAGTAGGAGCTCAGTTCCAGCCCTGCTGTCACTGGAGTTCTAGACGGCCATGGGGGGCAGGGTAATAACAATATGACCGCCTTTGTTTTTTTGGTTTTTTTCTACAGTCATGTTAGAAGCAAGTTCTGAATGCCTGTGAACCCTAGATGTTTGGGGATAAGCTTGGTCTAACTAGTGTGAAATGTAACAAATAGGCTAATGGGTATTAGAACAGTGCAGCAGCTCTGCTAAAGTTACGGTTGTGAGTTGCTCACTGTTTAAAAGATGACTGTTCTAACGCGTCTAAAACCACATGGCTGACGTGGATTGTCTTGTAATCTGCTGTTCCTCATAGGGGTGTGGCAGAGGGTTAGTTGTCCAAATTTGTGGTCATTTGAGTAAGGGGTTCCTAACATATAGCCCCCCTAAAATCACCTTTTTACAGAAATGCCTGCTCAAACGATGGCTCTAATCCTCCCCAAACTGATCTCAGCCACTCAAGATTTATCAGGTAGTACACGGCACCCACTGTCCCAATAACTTTTACAAGCCTCTACACCAATGCATAGTAACATAGTCAAAGCTGGGGAAGAACATGGAAGACATATGCAATAGAGTGGGCAGACAGGATATGTGCAAAGAAGAATCCAAAGGAATATAAAATCCAGCTTTCATTCTGATGGCCAGCTGTCTGTCTGCATTCACAGTCTGTGCTGACTGAATCGCCCAAGCTTCAGGTTAGCACCACTGATGTAAACTGGCCCGCAGAAGATGTATAGTGCTGGGTAACAGATACAGTCTGTTCTCCTCTAACGCTAATCTACTGACTGTCGAAAATGTTCCTCCCTTTAGTAAACAAAGATAATTTCAACCCACCATGTTTTACTTTAAAAGGATAAGCAGAGAAAAATATCCATCTACAGAGATGTGGGGAACATGTTTTAAAAAATTGGAAGGGAGGAGGGAGGACTGTGAGTGAAATGCATCGTCATAACATCATATAATTCACTTCATGGATGCTGCCTCCTCGTCATTCATTTTCATCATAAAACCTTAGCCTGATCTTCGATTTGTTTGAATGACTTCTTTTACTGTATTTGCAAGAAGCAACATAAGCACATTAACCAACAGAGTAGGAAAAAATGTTTCAGGGCATGCAGTGAAATTCCCTGAAGTAGCAAAGGCTGTATTTTTACTACAGTTCCCATGGAGAAAAATAATTCTAACATTTTACTGAAGGAACACTAACTATGTTAATGGGCTTATTGCGTGTCTCCTTAGCTGTGAAAGGGGAAAGACCATATTTCACCATTAAATCTGATGTTTTTCTCATGTAGCAGGCAAAAAACAATAGAAAAAATGGCTCCTCTCTTTCTCTGGCATAATACGTATTTCCCAAATGGGACCTTGTCTTTTCTGGTGTTTGTGGTACATGTATCTATGATAGAGCTATTATGATTTTCTTTTTGTGTATTACACCTTTACATTTCTAGGAATCGGCTGCCTGAAAGGGGCAGCTTCCACTTTCTGAGGTGGAGTAGCGCAACATGTAACAGGGGGACACATATGGTGCTCTCTCTTGGACCTTTACTTTTGTTCCTTCTTGTTTTATTTTTCAGCTTAATCTAAAAGAACAACCATTCAGATAAAAAAGTAGATAAACATTCCCACCAGCAAAAAAAAATCTTTGTTTTAGCATTGAAGTTGCTTAAATTCAAAACCTAATCTCTGAAAAAAAATCTAGTTATAGGAATCTTCTTTAATATATCTTAACATCCATACAGTCCATTAAACCAGGGGTTCTCAAACTGGGGGTCGGGACCCCTCGGGGGTCGCGAGGTTATTTCATGGGGGGTCGTGAGCTGTCAGCCTCCACCCCAAACCCCGCTTTGCCTCCAGGATTTATAATGGTGTTAAATATATAAACAAGTTTTTTCAATTTATAAGGGGGGGGGTTGCTCTCAGAGGCTTGCTATGTGAAAGGGGTCACCAGTACAATAGTTTGAGAATCACTGCATTAAACAATGCTAACAGACTGCAGCAGAAGCTCTCTTGGATTATTCTATTCTGGATAGTTTCTTAAACTGCCCTTATCGTTGTAGTACCTGAACACCTACCATAGTGCACTGAATGACATGATTACACATCTGTCATGTGTAGTTCATTCTCTCTCTCCTCATCTCCACATGGGGAGAATTGTGTATACAGTGGAGTGGTTTGATTTGTTTTCTAAATGTGCATGCTGCTCTGTGGATATGTTGGAGAAGGCAGGTCAAAGAAATGCACCTTGTGCTTGGTGTGGAAGTTGCTGAGGTTTTGGATGGTCTTCAGCTCCTGTGGGCGTTCTCAAATCTTCACTATGTATTTGAGGTAGAAATATGCATGCTGGCTAGGTCTACTGATATTATACATGTCACAGGTCAGGGCACTTGCACCTGTATTTCCCCTCGGTGGGCCAGCCAGGGCACCCAATCTCAGGCTTCCAGTTTCTCAGCTGTTGCCCTTCTGGATTGAGTTCTGTATCTCTCTCTCTCTCCCTTCTGACCAGGGTATTTCCAGGCTGCACAGTTCCCTGCCTTCACTGTGTTATTCCCAGCACAGACAGGTTGCCCACAGACACCTGGCTTTCTTTTGCAAGACAGTTAACAGGTGCAATTGCTACCGTTATAAGGTACCACACACAGGGCCGGTTCCAGCTTTTTTGCCACCCCAAGCGGCGAAGAAAAAGAAAAAAAGAAAAAAAAAGAAAAGCCCGATTGAGCTGCCACCGAAGTGCCACGGAAGAGGAAGCGAGACACTGAAGGACCCGCCTCCGAATTGCCGCCGCGGACCCGGACGTGCTGCCCCAACAACGGATGGACTGCCGCCACTTTCTATTGGCCACCCCAAGCACCTGCTTCCTTTGCTGGTGCCTGGAGCCGGCCCTGATCACACAGCACTTCTTCTGCAAGCCTGCTTTATTCTTACAATAAAAAGCACTACAGAGAAAACATAATTAAAACACTGAAAGAACCTAAACACATACTAATAAGCTTACTGGAGTTAATCCCAACGCTAACATGGATTCTGGCATGCGCAGTCCTTCAAACCCTCATCCAAAACAGGATCCCTTGTGGTCACAGCTTCAGCTGAGAACAAGCACACTCATAAATGTTTACCTCACCCTTTATGCAGTTCAGGAGTCTTTGACCTGGAGTTTCCAGGAGCAGGTAATGCATAGACAATAGGTTTTCGTTCCCAGGGTGTAGCTTGAAAAGGGAGGATTTGAAATGGGTCATTTGCATTGCCCAGGTACTTCCTAGGAAATCTACTTCACAGATATTGTTCCAAAAAGTCCTTTGAAGTTCCTAATACCTTTCAGAGATTTCATTAATCAGTCTCCTAGAAACAGTACATACACTCAATTCCACAATAACACATACCAAATTGTATTTTCAATACAATGTCCCCCAAAGATGTTAAACTTAATTCAGTAAGGTTTAACTTAATTCAGTAAAGTTCGTCAGTCTGACACAATAAATAGAGGGGAAAGTGTGAGGTTGGCATTAAGGCTTTGCTTTGGAAGATGAATTTGGGGAAATTGGCATATCCACTGAGTTTATTTTATGGCATCCTGCCTCCAGCAGTGGCCAAACATTGATGCCTCAGAGGAAGGAAACACAACAATAATACTATGCACCCAACCGTGTGAGGCTGTATAGGACAACAATTCCTCTTAAGGAACAATTCATATTCAGGACTAAAGTAGGCAAGTCAGTTACATTTGTAACCTTGGGGTCAAATTCATCCAGAGGAGTTTGAAATTCCACCAGGAGTTTGATGATTTTTACTTTCCATAGCGGCAAATGTTATCTCTGGCCATAAAGTTGTCCATTCTTTTTATCTTGTATAATTATTATTGCAGTGCTCCTATCTGAGGCAGCATTTGATCTTAAAAGCGGAGCTCAAAATTAGTCCATTGGCTGCTTCCAATCATAGTTTTGGAGAGAGAGGAAATGTTTCCAGCCTCATGAGTCTAGTGTGTCCCTTCATTGAGGTCGTGAGATCACCACTGAAATTATTACTGAGAAAAGGCAGAGTCATTTAAACCAGTGTAATAGGTTGCCACCTCTGAGGTACAAAGAACTGGGACATCCGAACCATTTCATCTGGGACAGTTTCCTCATAAAAGGGACAATCGGGGCAGCTCCAGGCACCAGCGCAGCAAGCGCGTGCCTGGGGTGGCAAACTGTGGGGGGCACGGGCCGGTCGCCATGAGGGCGGCAGTCAGGCAGCCTTCGGCGGCATGCCTGCGGGAGGTCCGCCGGTCCCACAGCTTCGGTGGCAATTCGGCGGTGGGCACGCCGAAGGCGCGGGACCGGCAGATCACCCACAGAAACACCGTCGAAGGCCGCCTGACTGCCGTGCTGGGGGCAATCCTGGGAAAACCTGGACCGGTAGCAACCCTACAATGTAAATCAGAATGGTGGCATTTTACCCCCACTTAGCACTCATTTGCATCAAGTGTAAATGATTCCCGCAAGGTGCAAAACATTGGAGAATCTGGCTCTGGTATTCATGTGGGGTAAAGAGGGCAGTTACATAGTTAAGTTACTCTGAAAGAGAACCTTGCAAGCAGTTTACTAGAATCCCTTTCTTTCCAAATTCTACAAGTGTCCGCTGAGCTCAAAAGGAAACAATAAAATGTAGATGGCCTCTCCAGTCAATGCTCCTTGCTTTGGATGTGCTAGCACTGTCATTTTCTACTTCCTGTTGAGATAGCACTTGACAGCAGCCCTGGACCGATGTAAAAACTTCAAATACCCAGTTTTTAGGGAACACATGGGGGCGGGCATGGAATGCACTGTGGAATATTTGGGTATAGAAAAGTCTGGACGTTTGCTTTTGTCAATAAGGGCTTTCAGAGTTTGACTGAATATTCATGATTTCCTACTGAGATCTGCAATGCTCAGTGACCCAGCCAAGTGGCCAGAACTTTCTAAAAGCTTCTTCAGTATGCTGTATGATATTGCATGCTACCGCCTGTTTCTATGGCAAAGGTTGGAGAGCTCCATGGGCTGAATGTTATAAAGTCTGTGGCAGTCAACTGATATTTATAGTAGGCCTGACTCTCTTCTCGCTTTCACCAGTGTTAATGAGGAGTCACTCCAATTAGGTCAATGCAGTTACACACATTTAAGAGCAGACTGGAGCCACCACTCCGATACTATGGTGATGAAGGCAATATAGGAAACGATATACAACAGAATACAATAGAGCAGGGGTAGGCAACCTATGGCATGAGACTGTGATTTTCAGTGGCATTCACACTGCCCGGGTCCTGGCCACTGGTCTGGGGGGCTCTGCATTTTAATTTAATTTTAAATGAAGCTTCTTAAACATTTTAAAAACCTTATTTACTTTACATACAACAATAGTTTAGTTATATATTATAGACTTATAGAAAGAGACCTTCTAAAAACGTTAAAATGCGTTACTGGCACGCGAAACCTTAAATTAGAGTGAATCAATGAAGACTCGGCACACCACTTCTGAAAGGTTGCCGACCTCTGCAATAGAGTATGCATAGCACAGAATCCATTACCAGGGAAAGCATTTAGGAGAAGAAGAAAATATTCTACCCTGTATTTGTGCATGTGTGTGAAGTACTATATTATATTATATGAGAGGGGGAGCAACTTTGACCCCTAGAGCAACTGTGACCCCTAACACTGGACCCATGTTAGTCTACGCAGGTTTGGCTGGGTTATGATCTGTTGAACGAAAGTCTTCATATAGATTCTTTTAGCTACCCTCCTTACATTATGAACTCCTCAAACCCAGAGCCAACTAGCCTTTAGAAAGCCTGATTTCAGTGCTGTTATGTCTGTTAGCAGAAGGCTGAAAAGGGATTTTGAATCCCCCCCTTTGTTAATAATCTAATTTGGCGTTGGCATTGGGATTTAATACTACTTGCCTGCGGCTGCTTTTAAACTTTCTATTTTCTTTAAAACTCTTAATTGCGAGCTTTAAGGACTCCCAGCTATTCTTGGTAAACAGAAATTGAGAATGTTGAAAGTTCCCATTGGCAACAGGTTAATTGAAGGGTGGTTTCTTTTAACAGGAGTTGATTTTAAAAAAATCTTTTACGTTACTATTATTTTATGCCCTTTGGGATATGACTCGATAAAACGGAACCTTTGACAAGCATACAATGTACTAACAAAGCGGAACTCATCTGATCTTTACAGGTAGGCTCATACTCCATCAGGGCCACATGCTCTTGGAGACAGTACAGGACAGAATATTTTAGGAAATCGAAGCGAAGAGGCACTGATCATACATCCCTAAGGTGAAATTCTGGCCCCACTGAAGTCAATGTAAGTTTTGCCATGTTATACCCTGTGACAAGAACAGATCCAGTATGGTATCTAGTCTGAAGTCCTGCATAACATAAGCCATAGCATTTCAGCATATTTCCCCCTCTTTTTAACTTCTGCTGGAACCCTGCAATGTACGTGCGTGTGTGTGTGCGTGTGCGAGAGAGAGGGAGAGTGCGTGTGTGAGAGATTTCTTAATCTTTAACAAGAGTTTCAGCCATTTTTATCACTTCCAAGAATACTCCTTGTCAATTTGCTCTTTCTCTCTTTCCAACAGGGCCAGCTCTAGGATTTTTGCCGCCCAAAGCAAAAACAATTTTGGCCGCCCCCCCCGTTTTTTAATTACCCCACCCCCAGCCCCGCCTCAACTCCGCCCCTTCCCCAAATCCCCAGCCCTGCCTCCTCCCCCCAGGCTCTCAAGCCTAGGAAGGAGGGAGGGAGGGGGAGAAGCGGCGCCTGCGCCGCGGCCGCTCGGGATCTCCCCCTCCCTCCCTCCCAGGTTTGAGAGCCTGGGAGGGAGGGGGAGACCCCGAGCGGCCGCGGCGCGCGAAACAGCTGATTCGCGCGCCGCTGCTCCCCCTCCGAGTAGCGGCGCGCAAATCAGCTGTTTCGCGCGCCGTGGTGCGCGAGCGGCAGCAGCAGCGGAGGTGAGCTAGGGCGGCCGGGGCACATTTTTAGGGGTGGCATTCTGGCGCCGGCCATGCTGCCCCTAAAAATGTGCCACCCCAAGCACCAGCTTGTTTTGCTGGTGCCTAGAGCTGGCCCTGCTTTCCAAACAACCTTAGGGTTTAATCCTGTGTGGTACTAAATGATCACAACTCCAGTAGGTCTTTTGTCTCCTCTTTCTATGGCTGATGAGTTAAGGATGCCCAGCAACTTCAATGATCAAGCTCTCAGAGTCTACCGTTAATGTACAGACATTCTTTTGCTTAAATAAGGGAACCCCTAAAACAGCTTTTCAAAAATCTCTCAAATGTTTCCTTTAATTTCAGATGGGTTTATCCCAGGTGGAGACCTGAGCTCAGACATCCTGTTTTGTAGCAAGTCACTGCCTAGCTTGTGTGACTCCTCGAGAGATGAACATTTTTGGTACCCTCATAGAGAAGTGATCCTTCTACCCACACGTCTCAAACATTTGGATCATGTGCTACATAATTCTGACAGCTGCTTGTTCTTGATCCAAAACTGCTTTCCAAGCATTCTCTTGTAGTACAGCATTACTCATGCAAGTAAGGAAAACTGAGTAAGACTTTTACAGGGCAGGGCAGAGTGATGAACAATTGGAACACGACAATGTCATATCAGCTCAATTCAGAATAATTCAAGGATCTTTAAGTTTCGGTTCAAGATCTCGCACAGATCATGGGCAGACTACTCAATGTGTTGCAATTTGGCCTCCAGATAATGCTAGCCAGATTTTTGGGCACAGTCATTTGTACATGCAAATGGAGTAATTGTGCATACAAGGTAGCATGAGCAGAAACCCACTGAAAATTTGACCTGTATGGTGCTAGTTAAGGGCCTGATCAAAAGTCCAGGGAAGTCAATGGGAGCCTTCCACTGCCTTTAGTGGCCTTTGCAAAAGGGCCAAAGTGCACAATCCATCCTTTGCAACTGACTCCGTTGCTTCTTTCTACTAATTTAGGGCCAGATTTTGCAACCCTGACACCTGCTGAGCAGCACAAACTCCTGTATGAATAAAATGGAGATGAATTCCAGAACTGGCCCCAGAGCAAGAGACACCCAAAGGAATCTGGATACATTTCAGCAATAAAGAGTTCTTATCCAGCACCCACAGAAATAGATAAGAACTCTCCTCGTTCAACCCCATGTTTCATTACGGGGATAGGAGCTTGCAGAGTCACAAAATCATTTAACCCAGGAGTTACAATTATACCAAAGTTCTCTGACTAATAGGAAAGCCAGAAGATCTACAGTCCCTCCCACCAGAGACAATCTCTCCATGTCGGGGCTTGCCTGCCCACTGTGATCACATACAATAGGCTTTTAGGGATAGAGGGTCAGTGAATATAATGTATACATAGGGTGCAGGGCTCCTTGGGTCATCACCATCCTTGTCTGCTAATGAGCCTGTTTGTGCTGGGGTCTGTGCATAGCAGCCATCATTAAACATGATGTGTCTCAAGGGCTGCTCCTCTGTGCTGTGAGGTGCAGACAGTGGGGAACCCATGACTCATGGAGGAAATCACAGTGTCCACCCCACCTGATAGGTTCATATTTTTGCAAAGAAAAAGGACAGAAACTTATTTTTTTTAAAGAGAGAATGAGAGGTGAGATTGACCGTTACCTTCATAGCACCCCCATGAGCAGCAGGCCATTTGCCATGAGGTCCCTGGGCTTTGCAGGTCTTGAAACACTTTTTGACTTTCTGGGCCTGTTCTGAGGCCTACTAAGTGAAAGACTCCCACTGATGTCAGTGGGTTTTGAATCTGCCCCTCTGTACCCTGCATAAGAATAACAGAGACTGGTGGGGTAACTCACATGACTGGAGCACTGTCATGGATGGGTATAAACTGTTCAGGAAGGACTGGTGGGGGAAAAAGGTGGAGGAGTTTCACTGTATGTAAGAGAGCAGTCTGATTGCTCAGAGCTCCAGTATGAAACTGGAGAAAAGCCTGTTGAGTGTCTTTGGGTTAAGTTTAGAGGCGAGAGCAACAAGGGTGATGTCATGGTGGGTGTCTGCTATAGACCACCAGACCAGGAGGATGAGGTAGACGAGGCTTTCTTCGGACAACTTACAGAAGTTTCCAGACCACAGGCCCTGTTTCTCATGGGGGACTTCAATGGCTAGATTGTCGGGCTCAACGGGTAGTGATCAATGGCTCGATGTCTAGTTGGCAGCCGGTATCAAGCAGAGTGCCCTGGAAAGCCCCAGGCTGCGGCCTAGTAGGAGACCAAGGGGTACTGGGGGTTGCAGAGGGCAGCCCAGGGGTAGGCCAAGGCAGCAGGTCCAAACCCAACCTTGCTTGTGATGAGCGGCCTATATTGCAGACTGCCCCAGGGAGCGGGGGCTAGTTGGTGACTGGCAGTGGCCTTATTCTGAGGTAAGGTAGGGATAGTGGGTGGGGGTTCCCCAGGGAGGGGAGACTCTAGTACTGAGGGGTGTACTGCCAGGGGGCAGCACCCCAGATAAAAGGACACCTGGGGTCCAGGAGGGACATGGGGGCCGGAGGACAGGCTGACCACCGCCCTGCAGGGGGTGATCCAATGCTGAAATGAGCTAATTCCCGGAGACGACCAGCAAGAGGTGCCGTAGGGATGAGTCCGCCCCTCTACAGCCAGATTTAACCTAAGAAACAGTACCGCATAAATCTATACTGCTATATACGTTGTCATCATCATAATACTGTAAACTACCATGTCGCGTCTGTGAAATTTGCACTGAGTTAATAAAGCCAGATGGCTGGATCTGCAACGGGGATTTTGAGTGCCAGAAAGATAAAGCAAGAGCTCAGAAATCAAAGATCCCTTGGCATCCCGCAGCCGTCTGAAGAGGGGAATTATCTTTTATCTGTGTACAAAGCATGGAGTGGGGTGGGATGAACAGTCCTTTATTTGTTGACAAAAGTCAAGGACACTTTGTGGGGCTCAGTTGTTTCTTTGGCAAGGAAGCCACTCAGAGCAGCGGGCGGCTTGTTCTGTTTTTGATCGGAAGTGAAGAATACAAATATGCTTAAAAAAATTAATTACCAGCTCCTTTAATTAATGTTGCTGGGAGAGGTATTGCATTACAGCGTAAAGAGGAAGAAGAATATAACCTTTCTGTGAACTTCTCAGCCCTGCTAAAAGCATAAATTTAAAACCTCGTAGCAAAAACTTTTTTGGCTTGAGCTGAGGTCTACAATCAGGATTCTGTCTGAGGGTATCAATGCGCAAAATCTCTGCCTCGTGGAACTCTGAACCCCGAGAGGTTTCTTATGTTTTGCCTTCATTCACTATAGTCTGTGTCAGAAGGTTTCAGTGGTCTCCATCAGCTCTGGCTGCTTTTGGTCCTCTGAGCCTTGTGCACTTCCTCTCTGCCCATGGAGAAAAACTTTTGGAAGGGTGACAAAAAGGCCAGGGTAACTGGAGTAGATCAGAAAGCTCTGTACGTGAATAACATTCTCTAATGATATATCACTTTTGTCTGCTACCAATTGTCACAAATAATTAAGGCAAACAATTTATGGCCCTGTACCTCACACTTACCCTAGTAGAGTTTCATCTCTGACTTATACCCGGTGTGTTCCATTGGTGCTGTCTGCCTTCTGACTAAGGGCAGGGCAAAAAGAACATTCTGAAATACAGCTACTCCCTTGCCTTAAAAAAATATTCCACAAGCGCTGGCTTTTTTGGCTTCCTCTTTATTATGCAAACATATTCTCGGAGTGACAGCTGTTTCTGCTCAGGAGTGGGACAGAAAATTTGGCTTCATTTTGCTCTTGGATGTTGATTATGTGGCTTTGAAGAATACCCCACTCACTTTACCCTTCGCTGTCTGCCCACATCTTTTGGGGCTGGGAAGGAGCTGGAAGAGGAAGAGATTTCAAAGTGATGTTTTGCTGTTAAAGGTTCAATTTTGGTTTCATACGTGATTTTCCTAGATGGCAGTTTTATGGCTAAGACCTCTGTGAAAAACTGGAGCATGCTGGCAATCTCATGAACATGCCACATAGTGTATGATGACCTCTAGCGATGGCAGATTTATAGCTTTTTCTTCTCATAAAAATCAGATATCTTGCCAAAAGCAGTCCAGCTGGAGTTATGAAATCAGTAAACATGAAGAGACCACAATGCAATGGCCTTTTCCGTTATATTAATTTGCAGCATGCTTAGTACATAATCTTAGGTGCCTCAGATGACGCAGCACAAACATGGTATATTTGGAAAGGTGCCATTGTTCATGTAAAGGCATGTCATTTTATAATATCATTAGCTCCTGATATGCCCCTTTTCAGTCAATAAGAAGGTTATCTTGTTGAATCACAAATATGTTCCAGGTACAGCATCCAGTTTTATGTTTATGTATCAGTACTTATTATTATTGTTCTCATAGTGCAGAAAACCAGAAAGTCATACCACGGTGAACAGTAAATACAACACACGGGAGTCATTGGCCAGAAGTCTTCCTCCATGTTTCACAGCCTTGATAAACATGCCATCCTGCATCCCATCAATCAGCCACATCATTGAACCACACTCACTGCGGGTGGCCCCGGGCACCTGGCACCAGTCCCTGCAAAACTTTCTTTGGCGATCTTCCTCCACTCATCCCACCCACATGTCCTGCAAACTCAAGCTTTCATCATCTGATCATCTTGATGATATCCGGTATCACTCCAGTTATGCTATATATTCGGGCAATTACCTCTTCATTAGGCATGTGCATGGTACAGCTAATACGAAGCAATCACATGTAGCATTTCAATTCGAAGGCAGAAGGCCTCGTAATGTCTGTGTCTTGCATGCAGGTCACAAGATGCTGAAGACAGGAAACTGCAGCAATTTCATTGCACCCTTCTGTGACCCTAGGCATCCCTGTATTCACACACTGCTGCAATCATATTTGTACAAAATTTGCCTTGTGAGGAATGATATGAAAGCTAATCACCCACTGGTTAATATCATTGTAAAATGCATGTGCTAACTTTATATGTGAAGTTATGAATTCCCTCTCTATGATGTTACTAGTATATTCAAGACAAGACAGCATAGCCTAGGTAAAGGTGATGACCAGGGCTGTCCTAGACAGTGGAATTTGGTTTTACTTCAATTTACATATTAGTTATAAACAAAGCTGTCAGGCTAAACTATCAGGGGTTCTCCTGAGCCTGAACTCAAGCGATTTATTTTATTTAGCGTGTGCATAGTCGTCTAGCCACGCGATGGCATCTTCAGTGGTGTGGTGCAGTTCTTCTAGGCCACCACTGAATCTAGTCAGCAAGTGTTCATCAACAATGTGCATCATCATCTGTGTTGCGCCGCACAAAGAGCTGTCACGAAGGCCCCAGCAATACTGGTTGGCTGCACAAAGACCATGTCCTGTCCAAAACCTGTTCAACAGGGATCATTGACAATGGGGCAGGTCAAAACCAGGTGGGCAAATTGTGGGGTCGAGGGACTGGTTGGGGATTATAGCAGATATCCATTCCTCTCGCCAAAGTGTTTCTGCCCTAACATCCTGATGTGGCGGATGAGACCATAATGGGTGCCATGATAGCAAATGTGCAGCTGGTGGTTTAAAAAGGTCATTGTGCAGTGGCTGGCTTAAGTTGGTGTGTACTTTCTCCAGTAACTTGCCAGTGGCAACTTCTCGTCTGATATGAGGAGGAACAATATTGCTCAGAACTGGAAGCCATGGGAGTGGGGTCGGATGCAGGGTGCCGGAGATGATACGCATGGCGGCATGTAACTGCGTATCTACCAGTTTGGTGTGTGACAATCGACTCCAAAATGGCATGCAGTACTCCGCCACCGAATACGAGGTGGCAAGAGCTGACGTCCGCAGAGTTGGAGCACGAGCACCCCAGGACGAACCTGCCAGTTTGCTAAGAAGATTATTGCATGTCTTAACTTTAGCTGCTGTCTTCTTCAGGTGGGCATGGTAACTCAGTGTGCGGTCTAAGGTCACACCTAGATAGACTGGTTCTACTTCATGCTTCACCTTCTGACCGTTCAGATAAACATTCATTTCTTGGGTTGCACTGGCATGATGAAGATGGAACAAACTGGAGACTGTTTTTATGATGCTTGGCTGGAGGCGCCAAGTCTTACATTAGTCAGCTAACTTTGTCATGTCCTGGCTTAAGGTGGCATCAAGCTCATGAAACGTCTGGGCCTGGGTACCGCAACAGATGTCGTCTGCGTAAATGAACTTTCATGACTCTGTTGTTGGCAGGTCATTGATGTAAAGGTTGAACAGGGTTGGAGAAAGTACAGAGCCCTGGGGTAACCCAGTGCTCTGTCGTCTCCAAGCACTCATCTTCTCCCCCATATGGACTCTGAACTGCCTATCAAGAGGAACAGTTCAACAACGCCTGTGACCCAAGGTAGCAGGACCCGTGATACCTTCACGAGCAGGCCAGTGTGCCATACCGTATTGTACACCGATGTTAGGTCGATGAAAACAGCGCCTGTTTTCAAGTTTCTCTGGAAGCCATTTTCAACAAATGTGGTCAGCGCGAGTACTTGGTCGCATGTGCTACAGCCTCAGCGAAAGCCAGCTTGGTCAGGGCTCAAAATTCTCTCCACGTCGGGTAATATGCGCTGTCGGACCAAGTACTCCAGTGCCTTGAAGCACACTGACACTAATGATATGAGACGATAGCTTGATGCTTGACTTGGGTCCTTTCCAGGCTTTAGGAGGCCAATGACTTTTGCGGTGCGCCATATCTTCGGTCGCCTCCCTTCACTGATGACCCTGGTGAAGAATTTCACAAGCCAAAGCCGAGCACGGGGGCCAAGGTTTTTCAGGAATTCTGGAGATATGTTGTCATAACCCGCACCTTTTCCACACTTGATGCTACCCAGTGTCTGTTCCAGCTCTGTTACAGTGAATGGTTCTGGGCAGCTTCTGATCTGGTGTACACGTTTAAACATACACCATTCGTTTCTCACTTTGTCTTCACACCTGTTTCTCTGCTCCGGCAGAGTGCAGGTGGCTGCTGCGCTGCTCCAAAGCAGATTCCATTGGAGCATTGGAGCAGATTCCAACACTTGTGGCTGGAGCAGGTAAAGCTCATCCTCTCAATCGTCTCCTCCCATCTGGCATGGTGAGCACATCCAATGATTTGATCAGATGGTCAGCAACATTTGGGTCACCAGATGCCTCATACTGCTCGAGCAAGGCAGCGCTCTCCTCATCGAGACAGGGGAGGTAGACTGGGTGGCAACCGCGTGGGATGGCTCTGCAGGCTGCTTTGTAGATAGCACCACAGAAGCAACGGTAGGTCTCATTTACCGAGATATGCCGGGCTGATGTTGTCACCACACTCTTTTCCAGCGCTTCCCTGTATTTTTTCCAGTCAGCCTTTTGGAAGTTCCACCACTTCTTTTTGGAACTCTTGACAACTGGGAGCTGTAGCCCAATATGGATCAGTGACGGTCTGTGTTGGCTGCATGGAAAGTTATCCAAGACTTGGCATGTTGCTGGCTGAGGATGGCCATGAACTGAACTGACCCAGCACAAGTCAGGAGAGTAGTCACGATCCCATCTAGGAGAATGGAACGTGCCTCGCTGCTTAGCATCATGGATAAGGGCGAGGTCAGTTTGAGATGCCCAGTCTGCAAGTTGTTCACCGTCCTTATACCCCCAGTCTGTGTGATGGCTGTTGAAGTCTCCGACGTAGCTATCTGGGTGTAGCAGGCTTGGTAGAACCTGTTGGTTCCAGCTGATGCTTGGAGTCATGTAAACATTTGCCAGCCAGAAACCGCTCACCTGGATGGTGTCACAGAATTTAGGAGACATCAGCTGAATGGCATCTGCAATATCAGACTGAATGTATGTGGCTCGACCATGCTTTGGGTGTGCCACATGGCACAACAGGTCGAAGCCGTAGATACTGCAACGCCCGGCTTTGGCAGTTGCCACATACGTCTCTTGCAAGCAAATGATGTTGATAGTATGTTGATGAGCAAGAACGCTGAGTAAATCACGCCGGGCAGCCGACAAACCCTCCACATTAAGTTGTAACACGTGTAGAGCTGGACCAATGACATAGAAGTCACCGGGCTGCACGCTGGGGTTGTCGGTGATGACAGTGCCGGGATACGTTGAGCTGGTGCTCGTAGAATTCAGCTCGCTGGTTGGATCATTAGCTTCCTTGTCTGCTGTCAGGTACTGGTGGATGGTGCGGTAGAGAATGAACATGGCTCCTGGTGGACCCCAGAGAGACACGGAAGACTGAATCTCCAGGAGGCCTTCCTGACTTGTAATACAAAGACATCCCTTTGTGAATCGAAGGAACAGAGAGAGACTCCATCTTTATCCTTTACCTTAAGGAGACAAAGAAACCAAGCAATTTGATCTCTGTAATAGGCTTTGGCCAGGTTAGCCAGTCAAAAGTTGAAAGGAGACTGGGAGTGAGAGAAACATCTTGAACAAAGATTGTATCTTGCTACACTACGTTTTCATTCGGTTTTCACTTGTAACCATCTCTAACTTTATCTGTTTTCCTTGGTATTACTTAGTCCATGCTTTTTTTTTATTAATAAACTTGTTTTACTTTTTCTATTAACCAATTAAGTGCTCTATTTGAAGGGAAGAGTGTATCTATCACCATTAAATTGTGATGTACTGACTTTAACAGAGCAGCAAACTTAATATTTTCAGAGAATGCATCGTGGTAGGGGCTGTGCATTGCAGAAGCACATCTTTGAGAAGCTCAGGGCCTGGAGTTCACTGATTGTTACCTGCTAGGTGAGGTCTGGGCTGGGAGAGCCTTGATGAGTTTGCTGGTGAGGGAGACCAACTGGTGTGGCAGGGAGCTGACACACAATCAAATTGCCAGCAAAACTCACTCTTGCTGAGGCAGGACTCATTGGGAAATATTGCAGTAATCTACAGTTCCTTGGATTGTGAGTTCCTTGGAGCAGGGACTGTTCCTTCCTGAATATTTGGAAAGTACCTGCTACATCTTGGGTGTCACCATAAACAAATATTAAACAATAATTTTAAAAACTGAATATTTTCTAAGCAGCCCCCGGTCTCTCAACTCAAGTCCATTTCACCCTGCTCTGTTAGTTTCACACTGATGGCTATGAGTGCAGGGTAGGAATAAACTTCTCCAGTTTACTAATAGCCTAAGAACTTCTCTTTGACAGTGTTTAAAAAACAAAGGACACAAATTGGAATCCCTTAATGCATGAATGCAAAGGATGGTACATACTTAAGCTTTATGTAGTAAGATTGTAATGATAGACTGTATATTGTAAGGATTTCAAGGTCATGGGGCCTTCACTTTTCTCAGCAAGGAAACAAAAGGTACGTCTACACTGCAATAAAACACCCGTGGTTGGCCCATGCAATAAAATTGCAGTATAGATGTCAGAGCTAGGGCTGGAGCCCATGAACGGGGAGGGTCCCAGAGCCTCAGCTCCAGCCCAATCCTGGATGTCTGCACTGCGATTTTACAGCCCTGCTGCCCAAGCCCCATGAACCTGAGTCAACTGACATAGACCAGCCAGGTGTGTTTTATTGTAGTGTTGACATATCCAAAAGGAGAACCCGTTCATTGCACTAGCGCTAGGGCTTGTATCTTCATGAGCTCCAGCCACTGGAGGGTAATCTGAAGCACACTTGCTGTTCCACCTGTTAGAGCAGTGGTTTACGATGCTAGTCAGACTCAGGATACTTCAAGCTATTTCTTTTATTTTGGTTTTATCTGTGTGATCTTGGTGTGTACTTGTGAAATGTCTGTCCCACCAGTCTAACCTGGGCTTCAGAACTTTAATCAAGGGGATAAACTCTCTCTCTGTTGCCCAGCTTCTGAGAAACATTGTTATAACACCCCATTGTGAGTGATATAAGAAGTTGAAGAAGCAGAAGAGACGGACTGACGTCCATTATTACCAGATACACAGCCTCTTGCAATCACAAGAAAATTTCCACTGCATGTTACCCTGATCATCTGTTGAATGCTCCAGCAAGGAAAGAAATCTGGTCACTACCTTAAACACATGGTCCTGATTCTGATTCAATTTACATAACTGTAAATCAGAAGTAACTCCACCAATGTCAACTCCATGGAAGTCAATGGAGTTATTCCAGGGTAAAACAGGTGTGAGATCAGAATCAGGACCAATGTGCTTTTTCTTTCTTTCTTTCTTTCTTTCTTTCTTTCTTTCTTTCTTTCTTTCTTTCTTTCTTGGACAATACTCATTGGAAGGCTGGGACTTAAAAGGCATTAATAAAAGCTACATAGTGATACTGAAACTGACACCATGGCTCTGAATCAAAGTACTGAAAAAAAAGAACAGTGAAGAAATAAACAGCTCGGAACATATGTGATAAAAAGCAAAAGAAACCCAGAACAATTGCTGTGCCTTGCAGGCCTGAAAAGCAGGTCTAGGATCAGTGTTTTTTGTTATGACTTTACCAAAATCTTAGAATAACGGAAAATGAGGATCGTTTTAGTTGGCTTTGTTTCTGTGCGAATGCACCACATCTGGCTCTGTGCTATTTATGTTCAAACTATATCAACTTTTTTAATGGGGGAGTTTAGGAGCAAATTCTACAAAAATAAGCAAGTTTTCAGCTGTGATTCCTGCAGCATGGAGTGAAAGCCTCTGTGGGGTTTCATTTAAAATGCACTTACAGCATGAATGCAAAATGAACATTGTGTGGCTTTCCATTCCCATTCTATTTATGTATGTATTTTTATTTTGGAGAATTAAATGCCCTGCGTAGGGCAATGGATTTCTCTGCTTATCCATAGCACCACAAAGTTACTCACACTGACCCACTAATGTGCTTTAGCCCTGATGTGGAAAGACCACCTGTAGGTCTGCAAAAATCCTTCACTCTCCGTATGTCTACACTACAGGATTAATTCGAATTTATATAATTCGAATTTAGGAAACCGATTTTATAAATTCGAATGTATTCGGCCACACTAGGCACCATTAATTCGGTGGTTTGCGTCCAAGCTACCATAGTAGCATCGATTTCCAGAGCGTTGCATTGTGGGTAGCTTTTACATAGCTATCCCATAGTTCCCGCAGTCTCCACCCCCCTTGGAATTCTGGGTTGAGACCCCAGTGCATGATGGGGCAAAAAACATTGTCGCAGGTAGTTCTGGGTACAGCCTCCCCCTCCCTCCCTGAAAGCAACGGCAGACAACCATTTCGCGCCTTTTTTCCTGAGTGAACTCTGCAGACTCCATACCGCAGCAAGCATGGATCCCGTTGTGCTCCAGAACGCAGTCTTGAACATTATAAACACCTCGCGCTTTCTCGTGGAGTTTATGCTTACACAGGACCAGAAAAAAGAGGCGAGGAGGAGGAGGCGGCGATTGCAGCGCAGCGACCAGCGTGATGAGGACATGGACACGGACACAGAATTCTCTGAGACCGCGGGCCCCGGTGCTTTGGAGATTATGATGTTAATGGGCCAGGTTATAGGCTTGGAACGCCGATTCTGGGCCCGGGAAACAAGCACAGACTGGTGGGACCGCATAGTGTTGCAGGTGTGGGACGATTCCCAGTGGCTGAGAAACTTTCGCATGCGTAAGGGCACTTTCATGGAACTTTGTGACTTGCTTTCCCCTGCCCTGAAGCGCCAGAATACCAAGATGAGAGCAGCCCTCACAGTTGAGAAGCGAGTGGCGATAGCCCTGTGGAAGCTTGCAACGCCAGACAGCTACCGGTCAGTCGGGAATCAATTTGGAGTGGGCAAATCTACTGTGGGGGCTGCTGTGATGCAAGTAGCCAAAGCAATCACGGAGGTGCTGCTACGAAAGGTAGTGACTCTGGGAAATGTGCAGGTCATAGTGGATGGCTTTGCTGCAATGGGATTCCCTAACTGTGGTGGGGCAATAGATGGAACCCATATTCCTATCTTGGCACCGGAGCACCAGGGTACCCAGTACATAAACCGAAAGGGGTACTTCTCAATGGTGCTGCAAGCACTTGTGGATCACAAGGGACGTTTCACCAACATCCATGTGGGCTGGCCGGGAAGGGTTCATGACGCTCGCGTCTTCAGGAACACCAATCTGTTTAAACGGCTGCAGCAAGGGACTTACTTTCCGGACCAGAAAATAACCGTGGGGGATGTTGAAATGCCAATTGTTATTCTTGGGGACCCAGCCTACCCCTTAATGCCATGGCTCATGAAGCCATACACAGGCAGCCTGGACAGGAGTCAGGAGTTGTTCAACTACAGGCTGAGCAAGTGCAGAATGGTGGTAGAATGTGCATTTGGCCGTTTAAAAGGTCGCTGGCGATCCTTATTGACTCGCTCAGACCTCAGCCAAACCAATATCCCCATTGTTATTACTGCTTGCTGTGTGCTTCACAATCTCTGTGAGAGCAAGGGGGAGACCTTTATGGCAGGGTGGGAGGCTGAGGCAAATCGCCTGGCTGCTGATTACTCGCAGCCAGACACCAGGGCGATTAGAAGAGCACACGATGAAGCGCTGCGCATTAGGGAAGCTTTGAAAACCAGTTTCATGACTGGCCAGGCTACAGTGTGAAATTTATGTTTGTTTATCCTTCCTGAAAACCCGCCCCCTTTATTGACTCATTCTCTGTAAGGAACCCACCCTCCCCCTTCCCCCAGCTTGCTTTCAAAGGAAATAAAGTCACCATTGTTTAAAAATCATTTATTCTTTATTAATTGATTATAAAAAGAGGGAGAGAACCTGAGTGGGGTTTGGGAGGAGGATCAGCGGGAAGGAAAAGCCCAGTAAAAAAAGGTTAAGAAAATGGCAGCCTTTTGCTTGGGCTGTCCACTGGGGTGGAATGGGAGGGTGTACGGAGCCTCCCCCCCCCGTGTTCTTACACGTCTGGGTGTGGAGGCTATGGAACATGGTGAGGAGGTAGGGGGGTTATACAGGGGCTGTAGCGGCACAGAACCTGAGTGGGGTTTGGGAGGAGGATCTGCGGGAAGGAAAAGCCCAGTAAAAAAAGGTTAAAAAAATGGCAGCCTTTTGCTTGGGCTGTCCACTGGGGTGGAATGGGAGGGTGTACGGAGCCTCCCCCCCCGTGTTCTTACACGTCTGGGTGTGGAGGCTATGGAACATGGTGAGGAGGTAGGGGGGTTATACAGGGGCTGTAGCGGCACTCTGTTCTCCAGCAGCCGTTCCTGAAGCTCCACCAGACGCCGGAGCATGTCTGTTTGCTCACGCAGCAGCCCCAGCGTTGCTTCCCGACTCCTCTGATCTTCCTGCCGCCACCTCTCATCTCGAGCGTCTCTCCTCTCCTCACGTTGGTCCCTTCTGTCCTCACGGTCACTGGCTTCTTTCCTATACTTGCAAACCGTCTCCTTCCACTCATTCAGATGAGCTCTTTCATTCCTGGTGGATTGCATGATTTCGGAAAACATCTCTTCTCTCGTCTTTTTTTTACGACGCCTTATCTGGGATAGCCTTCGGGAAGGAGGAGGGAGGCTTGAAACATTTGCACCTGCTGGAGGGAGTGAAAAAAGGAGAGAATTTTTTTAAAAGATACATTTTTCAGAACAATGCTTATACTCTTTCACGGTGTATACTATTCACATTACATAGCACATGTGATTTCTGTGCAAGGTCGCATTTTGCCTCTTAATATTGAGTGCCTGTGGCTTTGCTGCTAGAGATCACAGACGCAGGTCGGGGCAACAGAATTCACCTTGCATGCTGCCATGGTAAGCCACTGTCTTTAGGCTTCTGCGCCCTGCTTTCCCACATACCAAGCAAAGCCCGTTGTGCTGCAGTTTTCCTGTTAGCTTGTTTTCTGCTGCTGAAGGTTAACACCCCCCCCCCCCCCCTCCAATTCTCTGGGATGAGTGCTTTCTCCCTCCCCCCACCGCGTGGCTGGTATCAGGGAAGATCCCTGCAGGAACCAAACTAACACCCCCCCCCCCCCACCCGCCATGAATTCTCTGGGATGAGTGCTTTCTCCCTCCCCCCACCGCGTGGCTGGTATCAGGGAAGATCCCTGCAGGAACCAAACTAACACCACCACCCCCCCCCCACCCGCCATGAATTCTCTGGGATGAGTGCTTTCTCCCTCCCCCCACCGCCTGGCTGGTATCAGGGAAGATCCCTGCTAGCAAAACGCGAAAAGCTCTGGGCCAATCCTCCCCCCCCCCATTGCACTTGGCTAAATGCAGGGAAGGATTTCTTTTCAGCCACAGGCAAACAGCCCAGTAGGAACGGCCACCTCAGTCCCCTTAATTAAATTCCCTTATTTCAACCAGGTTACCCTAAGCGATATCACTCTCCTGAGGATTACACAGCAAGATAAAGAACGGATGTTGCTTGAATGCCAGCAAACACCGGGACCATACGCTGCCAGGCTCTGTCAGGCAATGATACCAGATTACTTGCTACTAGCATGGCGTGGTCAAGTGTCCTACCATGGAGGACGGAATAAGGCTGCACTGCCCAGAAACCTTGTGGCAAGGCTTTTGGAGTACCTCCAGGAGAGCTTCATGGAGATGTCCCTGGAGGATTTCCGCTTCATCCCCAGACATGTTAACAGACTTTTCCAGTAGCTGTACTGGCTGCGAATGCATCCCAAGTGCTCAGGGCAAATTAATCATTAAAAATGCTTGCTTTTAAACCATGTTTTATATTTTAAAAGGTAAACTCACCTGAGGTCCCTTCCATGGGGTCATGGTTTTGGGTGCTGGCTTGGGAGGCTTGGGAGGGTACTTCAGTCAGGGTGAGAAACAGTTCCTGGCTGTTGGGGAGAACGGAGAGCTGGGTGCTCTCTGCCAGCTCGTCCTCCTCCTCCTCCTCTTCCCCTTCCACGGAATCATCAGGTGTACCTGATGAGATTATCCCCAGCTCGGAATCCACAGTCAGAGGTGGGGTAGTGGTGGCGGCCCCCCCTAGAAATGCATTTAGCTCAGCGTAGAAGCGGCATGTCCGCGGCTCTGACCCGGAGCGACCGTTTGCCTCCTTTGCTTTTTGATAGGCTTGTCTGAGCTCCTTGACTTTCACGCGGCACTGATCTGTGTCCCTATTGTGGCCTCTCTCCATCATGCCCTTGGAAATTTTTTCATAAGTTTTGGCATTTCGTCTTTTCGAACGCAGTTCAGCTAGCACTGAATCCTCTCCCCATATAGAGATCAAATCCAGTACCTCCTGTACGGTCCATGCTGGTGCTCTTTTTCGATTATCAGCCTGCATGGTTACCTGTGCTGATGAGCTCTCTGTGGTCACCTGTGCTCTCCACGCTGTGCAAACAGGAAATGAAATTCAAATGTTCCCGGGGCTTTTCCTGTCCACCTGGCCAGTGCATGCGAGTTCAGATTGCTGGCCAGAGCGGTCACAATGGTGCACTGTGGGATAGCTCCTGGAGGCCAATAACATCGAATTGCGGCCACACTAACGCTAATTCGAATTGACAAATTCGATTTTGGCGCTACTCCGCTCGTCGGGGTGGAATACAGAAATCGAATTAAAGGGCCCTTTAATTCGAATTAAATGGCTTCGTTGTGTGGACGGGTCAAGCGTTAATTCGAATTAAGGCAGCTAAATCCGAATTAAAGTCGTAGTGTAGACCAGGCCTCCATTTGCTCATTCAGTCATCATACTCTCTGATGAGACTGCCAATGACTTTGTGATGTGGATAGTTGTCCACTAAGAACAATATTGACACCACCAACTCATTTCCCATGAGCCATCAAACCCTTGGGGTTCAATTCTCCATTCTGCTCCAGCCGCTTTACCCCCATTCCATGTTTTAAAATGCCAGTTAGCGAGTGGAACTGTCCCCTGGAATATTTCCCTAGAATAAGGAATTTCCCAAGTGGTGTAGAGCTGGTGGAATGTCCTCACTCCACTGCAGTCCTTTGGATATTCTCCCCTGCAGAATGGCTCCTGGGCAGCAGATGCAGCCAAGAGTAAGTCAGGGGAGCCCTGTGGCTGCTCTAACTTCTGCTGTAGATTGGACAAAGCATATAGGAAGTGCAAAGGTGTCTTAGGGTACGTCTATACTTACCTGCTGGTTCGGCGGCCAGCAATCGACCTTCTGGGATCGATTTATCGCGTCTTGTCTAGACGCGATAAATCGATCCCGGAAGTGCTCGCCGTCGACGCCGGTAATCCTGCTCTGTGAGAGGAGTAGGCGGAGTCGACGGGGGAGCCTGCCTGCCGCGTGTGGACCTGCGGTAAGTACCTTTAAGTTCGAACTAAAATACTTCGACTTCAGTTAGGTTATTCATGTGGCTGAAGTTGTGTATCTTAGTTCAAACTGGGGGCTTAGTGTGGACCAGGCCTTAAAGTCATCTCTATGTCCCCTCCCCGCACCCCAGTCCTGTGCCAAGCAGAGCTCAGCCAGGATGGGGAATCAACCCCCTGATGTTAACTTCAACCTTGGCTGGCTTTGAACTAGTAACCTAGAGGCTACATTAGCCCATTCCCATTCGCTGGAGCCAGCCAGCTATTTGTTTATTTATGGCTGTGTCTACACTGGGAGCTGGGGGTGGGATTCCTAGCCTGAGTAGTCATTCTGGATCTCATCTGAGCTAGTGCACCAAAAATAGTACAGCTAGGGTAGTGCAAGTGGCATGGGTTAGCCACTCCAAGTATGTACCCCTGTGGTCCAGGTGAGATTGTTCTTGGGGTGGCTAGCCTGTGCTGCAGCTTATCACCACCACCTGTGTTCCTGTTGCTACACTTCTATTTTTAGAGTGTTACCTTGATGTGCTCTAGCACAAGAATGTCTGTACGAGTTGGGAATCACACCCCTAACTCCAAGTGTAGATGTAGCCTTAAAGTATAGTGACCACAAAAGACAGTGTTTAGCCCCGCAGCATCATACGTTGCACAAGATCTAGATACAATCTTTAGAGCTGGTTGAAAAGTAATATATATATGTATTGTGAAAACTTTCAAAATTTTGAAGTTGTTTGAAATGGGACCATTTTTTGTTTTGTGTTTTTTCAAAAGGTATTGAATTTTTGAATTTCTAAATTTCAGAATTTTGTTTTTCCCCTTTCTCCTCTCCTTCCCCCTTTCCCCCTCTTTTTTGCCTCCAAGTGGAATAAAATGAATGATGTCCAGGCTTTTGCTTTTCACTTTTTCATTTTTTCTTTTCTTCCATTTTTCTTTTGCTACTTTATAACTTTTCAAAACTTCTTCAACTTTTGAAAAGTCAAAGGGTGGCAAATTTACAAAGTTTGTCTTCCTTTTGCTATCCTTGTAACTTTTCAAAACTTCTCCAGGTTAGGAAAAGTTAAAAGTGGTCAAAGAAAAAAAGAAAAAGAAAAGGTAAAAGAGAAAGAAGCAAACAAAATTCTCTAAACTCAGACATAATTCATTCAATTGCATTTAGTAGTGAAAAAGGAGAAAAAAATGGAAAAAAGAGGGAAAAACACATTACAAATAACAAAAATGATAAATGTTGATAATTTTTCATTTTGGAAATCTACAAAAGAAATGAAAATTTTTTGTTTAGAATTCAAGTTTAGTTTTGCTTTGAAATCTCCTGTTCAAAAAATAAAAATTCATTGAAATGACATTTTCCCATGAAATATTTTATTTTATTTTATATAACAACACCCTGTTTTTCAGTAGGAAAACTTTTCAGTTGAAACATTCCAAACAGTTCTTGTTATTTTATTTGCTAAGGTTTAAATCGTAAAAAAAAAAAAAAAAAAAAGATTCCTATAGAATAAATTTAAGTGCCCTGATACTATAAATGTTGCAGCATTATACCTCTAGCAGCATCAAACAACAAACATTTAAACAGGAACCAATTACCGTATATACTTGATCATAAGCCGGTTCGTTTATAAGCTGACCCCCCCCAAGATGCATAAGTAAAAATGGAAATTTTTTATAACCCGTTCATAAGCCGACCCTATAATTCAGGTGTCAGCAAACTTTGGCTCCCAGGCCATCAGGATAAACCGCTGGTGGGCCGAGATGGTTTGTTTACCTTGAGCGTCCGCTGGCACGGAGGTAAACAAAGTGTCCCGGCGCGCCAGCTGCTTACCCTGACGGGCTGGGACAGCAACTGATGGGGAAATTTTGGGGGGGGGACAAGTTGGGAGTCAGGGGAGTAACCCCTGTGACCATCCCCCACATGACCCCACTCCGAGCCCGGGACCCCCACACTCTCCCCATCCCATCCCTTCCCATGTTATCTGGGGAGGGCCAGGGGAGGCTGTCTCTGATCTGGCTGGAGCTGCTCCAGCAGGCTGGGCAGCGCGGCCGCAGCCTGCTCTGGGGGGCGGGGCCGAGCGGAACGGTTGCAGCCTGCCAGCCCGGGAGCTGCAGCTGCTTTGGAGGCTGGGGGGAGAGCAGCATGGCCAGAAGCAGAGAGACTCTGTCCCCGCCTCTTCCCTTCTGGCTCTGCTGGTTGTGCTGCCTCTCCTTGCTTCCTCTGTTCGGGGGAGGGGCTGGGTCCCACCTCTCCCTCTTTATAGCCGTTCATAAGCCGACCCCCTTCTCTGGTGCTTCCCTTTTTTACTAAAAAGTTTGGCTTATGAACGAGTATATACGGTAGTCAGTTTGCTCAGCCATGCAGCTAAAACCACCAAACCAAATAAAAAAATCAATCACTCCCCCCTTTCCACCCTCTATTGTTCTGGGAATATATGTGCATCCCTCTCTAGACCACTGAAATAAATCGCTTTTGCTGAATGCCTGGATGGCCAAAATCTGTGGTATTTTGGACTAAGGAGGGGAACAATAGCAGAAGATAATCAAATTAATTATTTATAATGAAATCAGAATCAACTGATTACAAAAAGGGCTGGTTAGTGTTTTGAGCAAAAAAACTGGAAGGCCAGGCAAGGCTCTTCTGTTTAGTTCTCGGCCTGCCACAAACTTCATTGTGCAATTTTGGGCCACTTAAAGACTTGCTTTCCATCTCAGTTTACCCATCTATCTCCCTGGCAGACTAACAGAGAAGTGGCTGGTAGCCTGGGACACTTTGGCTGTGGAAAAAAAGCGTGGTCCAAACTAGTCATGGATTATTGATATTCAGAACATGTTATAAGGCCCATCTTTTTTGGCTTCACTGGGATTACTTATGTGTTTAATGGGATGCGTGTACTTAAGTGCTTTGCTGGACCGGTGGGTACATTTGCAATGACAGTAGTGATCTGTTTGTAGCTTACTGTTATCGGGTTTACAGAGTGAAGGGAGTGAAGGAGAAGTAGCGGGCCAAGAGGGCCCTGCCCCTCCGCAGCTGCAGAGCATGCTCCAAATGGAAGATCTGCTCAAAAGGAGACTGACTCGCTCCCCCATTCCCTGCTGAGGGAGTATAAGTGAGCAATGGGAAGAAAGCTGGGGCATACTTATTTGACCAATGGCACTGCTGAGATGGATTGGAAACTTCCTGCTGGGAGGTAGGAAGTGGCCCAGGGGAGGCTGGTCGGGTGCAACTGAGACACTCCATGCTTCTTTCCTCTTGCTCCCTAGGCTGGGACCCAGTAGAGAGGGAGGATCTGGATCCTCCTACCAAATCTCCCCTCCCACCCATCCAGCTGGGAGAACTCTGGAACACTGGGAAACAATAGCCCACAGCTAGACCGCTAGGCCCGCTGACTGTCAGGCAAGCCCATCCCAGGACTTTGGGGATGGAAGGACTGTCAAGCCACGGCCTGCTGGTCTCTGAGTGAAACCTGCTACACTTCCTCTGCATGCCGTTTGGGTTGGCTGCAGAAACGATCAGTAGAGAGAGCCATTCACAATGCCATTAAAAAAATCACTTTCATTTACAGCATTCCTTTCACATCTCATTCTTTTGATCAAGATGCTACTCCTGCCACAGCTAGTAGACAGCCTGCGATTTCTAACATGAACTGATCCTTTTGGATGTGAATTTTGGTTCTTGGCAAGTTAGCACGGGGGAGGGGGGTAAAGTACTTGTTTGTTTTGACTTTCTTCCATCATTAAGTCTGGTTTATTTTAGTAGATGGTCTTTTGATTTCTTTAATTAAATTATGGCTGGACCAGGGCTGGGACTGAATGCAGTGTGCTTATGATTCATATACACAACTGGGGAGAAATATCCTTTGAATTCTTACCAGCACGAAGAAAGTAGTACGCGATAAAGCATAAGGGTGATCGTCATCTCCTGATTCTGCAGTCTGAGGGGGTGGGGTTTGGCAGTATTTACCCTCCTTGTTGCCTCAGTGTAGTTCCTGTTTGATATTCAGTGTCTTTGACAGAGCTGGTGAAAGTTGTTGTTGCTCCGACCCCACAAAAAATAATCATTTGTATGTAGTCCCGTTTTTTTTGATTAGCGAATCATTTGGGAATCAAACCTGATTTTTTTGGTGAATGTACTTCTGTTTGGCTTTTCAACTCCTGGGTGGTTTGCAGACTAGTTGCTCTGACTTTTTTGGGGCTATTCTTTTGCCCCTGTTGACCGGTTGATCTCCTAATGGCTTGTCTTTACTCCAAATGTTAGCTGGAATTAGTGCACTTGAGTTAGCCTTGCTTGGGTGAAAGTGACCCCCATTATGAAACAACACTTCAGCTACTCAGAGAGACTGGAATAGTGGCTGGTGAGGTCTTGTAACTTGGGCTGTTGTATTCCCCACTGTACTACTAGCTCCAGCATCAGCAGCACCCAAGCTTCAACCCACCCCACAGATGGACCAGCTGGCTCAAGTTTGAAGCACCACTTAATGCAAGCAAGTGATTTTTGCCTGTGGACTGGAGTTGAGTGAAGGGCGAAACTTGAGTTATACCTTGAGCTAACAGTGCAATGAAAACAAGCCCTTTGTCACATCAGTTGTTTCTGCTCCCTGATTGGATGTCAGAAACTTTTAAAAATCAGACATGGCTGAGAGTTAAACGTGTTTAAGTGCAGTCCTGAATAGGGATGGTCTTAAGCACTTATGTGTGCTCTTCTGAACTGGGGCCTTTAAGTGGGAACATGGCTTAGTGCTTACATGTTATACAGTTCACAGTAGATAGTTCACTGTTAAGGTCTATCACTAAGGAGGAAGGGAACATTATGAGCTAATTCAAACTAGGAAGCAAAGTGACTTTGCAAATCTTTTCACAAGATGAGATAGCTAGCCAGGCAGGTTTTTCAAGCATTTCTCCAACTCTAGATTTCCTACGCTTGACCCTACCGGGTGTCATCAAAACAGAGGTGAAATTTGATGCTTTGCTGAGCAATTCACAATGCAATATTTTGTTTGCTACCTTAGTGTGATAATTTATGGTTTGTTAGAAAATTGCATGGAACCCTTATATAAGTCAGTGGTTTGAAACGCGTCATAAATCGCTTGGAAGTGAGAGGAAGTTGAATTTTCCTTACAGGGAAAAAGAAAAAGGATTGTAATTTATTACTGCAAACACGAATGAGAAGATAAAAAAAATAATTAAAAAAGAAAACGTCAAACTCTCTTTATTTGCAATCCAAAAGGACCTCAAGCCAATTGTTTCCTCTCTTGGAAGGTCTGGTTTCTATCAACCAAGCAGAAAGCTTTTTGTTTCTAGCATCCAAACCAACAAACCAGAGCAAGCAGCTTTGAACTGCAATTTGTCTTTATATATTTTTAAAATGTTATTTGTATGTGTTTACATGTTGGCTGGGGAGCTCTCACCAGAGCCAGCTCTTTCTGGGACGATTCATCAAATGATCAAATCGCTGATTAATCAAAGTCCCTCTTGACAGCACGGCCCTTCCTTTCAGTCACCTGCTGAGTCTCTTGTAAAAACCAAACAAGTAAGCGATTAAACATCAAAAAGCTGCATGTACCACAAATTTGGCCCTTTTCAAGGTACATACCTCAAGTCGAGAGAGCATTTGGGCTACATTTGTGATGCAAACTGGAACCTTTGGCTACCAAATGCAGGATGTGGTGTATCCTGTTCAAAGAGGCACATACTTCATGTGTTTATCTTGGCTCCTCTCAATCAAAGCATGCTGTGATTCAACTACACATAAAATTAACAATCTATGTTATAGTTGCAGATTACATTACACTCCATATTTTTAAAAATCTGTTCCAGAGAGACATCTTCTAAAGAGAAGGGGAGGAAGGTAACAAAACCCTCACGGTGTTTATCATAATAATTATTGAATGGCAATCAAATCATACAGCATTAAAAGATCAGCTGAAACATCTGTAAATATTTTCTCATCCTGTCCGTGTGGTACCAACGCCTGATAAAAGGTGTGTGTTTCCATTCCTACATGAAATGGGAGGTGTACTCTTTCATGTCAGTGTCTCCTTGATGACATCCCAAATGGCAAAGATGAAAAAGATGGAAATGGGTTTCATAGGAAGGGATGGAAGAACCCAGAACCATCTGATAAAGCAGGTGGCCCCAAATCAGTTGATTCTATTACAATTTGTGGAATTAAAAATTAAGGAGAGAAATCACAGACAACCAATCCCCTTTGGCTGGCTGCATCTCTGGGGCTGGTTGACTCTCAGATTTTCTTTTCCCTTCTCCTTGTCCTTCTCTTTTTGAGAATTCCTTTTATCTCCTTACATGCCTTCAGTCTCTCTCTCTGTATTATTATTAATAATAATAACTCTTTGCCTTCTCTAGCACCTTGCATCCAAAGATCTCAAAGCCCTTTACAAACTAATTAATAAAACTTTGCAAGAGAGGTAGACAGTTAATTATCACCACCACCATTTTATATATGGGTAAACTGAGACAGAGAGACGTTAAGTGATTCAACCAGGGTCGCACACTGCGTCTTTGGTAAAGTTGGGAATAGAATCCAGGGGTTTTGCCTCCAACATCACTCATTTTACAACTCTCTGCTTCTTCAGCTAGTAAGCCCATCTTCTTTTCTTCTAGGCAGTCCTACCTGCTTTCCAAAAATGGAGAAAACAGCTGCAGATATGCACATACAAAGCAAAGTATTAAGTGAGCAAGCACATGCATGGCCACTTCTGCATGCAGTGCCATAAGAGTGCAGGTTGACCACCAATCACCCATGTTGTCTCTTTATATTTCCTATGTCACTCCATACCCTTGACACGCTAATCCCCCTGTCAATCATGATCAGCTAACACCAGCTACTCCACCATCTTGTTCCCCTATTCCACATACATATTCCTAAGCCACCAATTTGCCCCACTCGCTACATTATGATTAGCTGGCTGGAGTTGGTCCTTTCACTCAAACGTCTTTCCCTTTCCTAGCCAGCTATTACGGGACAACAGGCCAGATCCTCAGCTGCTGTAAACTACTGGCCTACTTGAATTGATTTCAGTGGAACTAGGCTGATTTACAGGATCTGGCCCAACATGTCTAATAACAACTTCTACGTTTTTGGTTTTCAGCAGACGTTTCCAGAGAGTCGTTCTCCCTTTCCTAACGGACACCCTTATTTTGGAATATCTGGTTTGTGAAAGCTTCACAAAATGCATAAGACATGTTCCTTTCCCATGTGGCCTTTGTAACAATGATTATACCTGGTTGCCAGTTGCAAAGATAAAAGTCCCATGTCTTTTTTTTTTTTCCTGCTAAAACTCAGCCCATTCTGTTTCAGTGCGCTCTTACAGCCATTTCAATCATTTGCCACTCTAGACAGCTGTGAGGACTAAAACAATGGACCCAAAGGAGTCTAAGAGAAATAGTCCTCTGGTGGCAAAAAGCATCAAAGCAGCACACCGATATACTTCGGTTGCTCGAGGAAAGGAAACAATCGCATGGACAGGCCAGAGACAAAGAAATGGAGCAAAGTGCCTCATGCATTTTTGGAGTTATACAGTATATGCCTTAAAATAAGAAGTCTCTTCTGAACTTTGGCTATTGATTATACTTCTAAACAGCCGGAGACTTCTAAAAGTTGGAACTCTACATTAATTCGAATGAAACTATTGTCAGACTTGGAGCTCTGATACTGGACACCTAAATCCATATTTAAGTCCCCAAATAAGTGACCTGATTTTCACAGAGAAGTATCCAGCCCCCATTAACTTAAATTTAGGTGCCTAAGTATAGACCTGGGTGCCTAACTTTGAACTCCCACATTGGGAAATATTGACCTAAGCTATTTTATTCTATACATTTCAAATATTTTAAACAGCAAGGAAAAAACCCACTGTACATTCAATACAGCACTTATAAATAATATGACTAATCATCTCCAATCAGACTGAAAGACCAAAGTAATTTTCAGTTTCTATCTAGCTTCTGGATGTGACTTTGGGGTATATTTTCAGAGATGCACAGAGCTTTTGAAGCTTAACTCCCATTGGCTCTCATATTCCTCTTTCAGAACTTTTGCCTTTAGATGGAAATTCATTCTGAGCTGGTAATACTAGATGCTATTTCTAAGACTTTGAGTTTAAAAAATACATACTGAAACTTAAGTCTTCGACACAGGTGGCTTCATGATTCAAATGTAACATTTAGTTCTACGAAAGCTGAGTTGTGGTTTTTTCCTCCATGTTTTTTATTTCATCCCTGGTGGACCATAGACTGCCTCATAAACCAACCACAGATAGTCGTAGCTAGCATGGAGGCTGAATTGTCTCCTCTCTCATGAAGTTAATTCTTCCAGGTCAGGGTGGAGATGCTTGTGATAGAACAGCGCAGAGAACTTTGATTATGACCTACACCTTGATCGGCTTTCCCAGCAGCTGCCTGGGTCATACCTAAGGAGAAACCAATAAGGAAACTATTTCTGATGCCCTCAGTCTCTAGGCGATGGACATTAATTGAAAAAACAAACAAACAATGAATATCCAAGCCTCTAATGAACGTTTATGAGAGTCTCTCTTTATTTAGGGAATGTGCAAATCAAATGCTCAAAGCAACTCTGTGTTTGTTCTAACAACTCTAAATGTTTTTATGTTAATTTGAAGTACTGGCATTGTTCCATTGTGTTTATGAGCAGAGTACAAAGTGATGCGTCCCCTTCATTTATTTACAATGTGTCACATATTGTAATATTGGAATATTATCAAGATCTAAAATGGACTATTTGTCTGAGCCTCAAGCTTGTGTTTTCAAGTTCAGGCTCATTCAGCCACCAAATTTACCAACCTCTAGGCATCTAGACTTAGGCACCTAATGCATCAAGTACAACCTAATAGTCCATGTCCTGGATAACTGGAGAAGAGCAGATATAGGGAAGCAGTGTAAGGGTTGAGACTTACCATACACATGTACCCACTACCCCCTGCTCTGTCTTGGAGAACGAATGCAGAGGAACATCATCTCAGGGTCTGAGAACTAGTACAGGCTGCAGAATTGGAACCAACTTGTGACCATCTGCACCCACTTTTTTGTTAAAATGAATTAGGAAAATAGGAATTGAAAAAGACAGTGGATACGCCATATCCTGTGCTGTAATATGGAATGGCAGCTAAGTAACAGCTGTAAGTTTATTTTTTCTGTGCGGCACCTTTAAGTTTGTAATAGGTCTGTGTAACCGTGCGGGACTCACCCCTGCGGCGCCTCCTGCTGGTACCATCAGGGAATTAGCTCTCCAGCCGTCAGAGCGCCCTCTGCAGGCCGGTGTCTGGCTTTTCCTTGGGTGCCCGAGTCCCTCCTAGACCCGGTGCCCCTTGCACGCCAGCATGATGCCCCCTGGCAGTACACCCCTCAGGCTCTGGGTCTCCCCTCCCCAGGAAACCCCCACCCACTATCCCCACCTCACCTCAGTCTTTGGCTACTGCCCAGTCTCCATCTAGCCCCCATTCACTGGGGCAGACTGCAGTATAAGCCACTCATCACAGGCAAGGTTGGGTTTGGACCTGCTGCTTCTGCCTACCCCTTTGGGCTGCCCCCTGCAACCCCAGTACCTATTTGGCCCTCCACTAGGCCGCAGCCTGGGGGTTTCCAGGCCAGAGCTCCCCAGGCCTTCTCCCAGCCCTGCTCCAGCTCAGGTACCTTGGTACGCTCCCAGCAGCCAACTCCCTCCCTCTCAACAGGCGCGCGAGAGAGTATCTCTGTGCTCCTGGCCCACTGCCCTTTTATAAGGGCCAGCTGAGCCCTGATTGGGGCATGGCCACAGCTGAGGCTGCTTCCCCACTCAGCCTGGGAACTGCTTGCTCCCAGCCACTGCCCTCTCCTGGGCTGTTTTAAGCCCTTCTAATGCCGGAGCAGGTGACCACCCCGCTACAGTCTGCTTGTCAGCAGAGATAGTCTACATTCAGAGGCTGAGTTTATGCAGCATGTTACAGTGGAGACGTGCACTGTGCTGTGCTAGGGAGAGTCCACTTTTGCTTTTAACCTTAATCTAAAATAAAAATCACACAGACTGCAAGAATATGCACGCTCTTTGTGTATGGGAAAACATAACAGCAATCTGTCCCCTACGATGGTCAATCTCAGACAGAACTGAGGCTTCAAATGCTTCAGTATTATAGAACGTGAAGGGAATGGGAATTTCAGCAAGACTTAACTGGTGATCAACCTAGCATCACGACTGACAACTCTTATAAATGTATTGTGAAGCATGATGCGAATTTCACAGAAACAAGCGTTCAAATTGAGCCAATAAATAGCAAAATTCTGAGGGCTTCTCAGTATTCATGGACATTTGGGGCCAAACGAAGATGTGATGTCATTTATGGCAGACCATCAACTTCACATTGTAAGTTGTGTGTATAGTGGTGTAAAAAGGGTTTATCTTACACCTCCTTGTCAGCTGCTTTTCATTCTGGAGCTGCATCTTTCTGTCCTTTCGGGTGTGACACCCTGTTTACACGCAGGCCCACTTACTGATGTGTAACTTACACCACCAGTTATACCACCTCTTTATTTCATCCATTTATACTTAACTTTCACACCAGACAAAAAAAGAGCATGTGTGTGTGCTAGGATTTTGTGAGGCTAGAACAAAAATTAAAACAATGGAACTTTTAAGAGCTGTTTCCTTAGATATAAAATCAAACTAAGTATTTCTTCAAACAGCACAGCAGGTAACCACCTAGCAACCCGTCTATCAGTAACAGCATTGGAACATCATGCACTGGGAAGACATTTTTAATTCCATCCATCACCCACAACTTTCTGCATGGATTCCAAAAATCACACAACGTTGTTGTCCACTCACAGCAAGATCCTTTTGTTTATTTATTGTGTTTGCATGCATAGCAGCTGTCTTGGTGGCGGGCTTTGCAGCTCAGCCCCTCTGTGGGAATCCCCCTTGGAGGGTGGGTGCTGTTAGCTAATCTAATATGTCACTTTTTCACTGCTAGTGTTACTTTCTGAGACTGGAAGCAGTAGGAGGTAGCGGGCACCTCCTTCCCTAACCCCTACACTTGTTCCTTCGGGGTCCTTGCAGCTGCCTTCTACTGAGTAGGCTGAACTATTTTCTGGAAGTGGGGAGGATAGCCCCAGTAGCCGCTCCCAGTAGTGTCCCACCAGTTGATAAACGCTGATCTAGTCACATTAGGAAGGGGTTTCACTTCACCAAATGACTCAACTTGGTGGCTCTGCTCACACGCATATTTTCACACTGCGCTGTGCTTGGGGTTAACGACTAATGTAAACATCTGGTTTGGAATAACTTCCATAGACTCATTAGAGCAACAGGTTTGCATCTCAGTGGGGCACACTCAGCTTTCTAACCTTTTCTCAGGCCTAGATCTTTGTGTACCATATGGTTTTAACGTGTGGGGTCTTTCAGATTGGACCATAAAAACCAAGGTCCAGTGTGCTGTGTGTGACAATAAAAGATCCCACAGCAGTTTGCAGAGGTTTGTCCTGGCATCTTTGACCATTGATCTCTTGTATGCTGTGTGTTGGCTGCATTTCTCTGTGTGTGTGTGTGTGTATGTGTGTGTGTGTTTTGTAAAGCATGGGGATAGTGCAGTATATGGGTCTGATCCAACTCTTATTGAAGTAATTGAAAAGACTCCTTAAATGTACACTAAATATAATCATAACTATTTGTCAATTCCTTTGAAATCTCATCTCTCTCTGCTTTCTGGAGCAAAAAGTTTAAATAAAGCCAATGAGTTACATTTAAAGTGATGGAACTTTAAAGGCGCAAGAAAGTAAATGTTGTTTCTTAATTATGTAGCGGACTTTGTGTTTCATGGATTTTCGTCCCACGTTCCCTACATAAAGCATCTGGCATTTGGCAGTGGCAAATATACAGTGGAATGTATCTTATATTTTTTTAGCTAGCCATGGCAGGTGACATATTTGTGTTTATTGCCAAGGCTGGGAGTCGTCTGCCAATGCTAATTAGTGAATATTCCTTCTCCACAATGGAGCCAGTATTTGAACTGCCTTTCACCCCAGACTTTGAGTCATGATCACATTCCCTACCCTTCTCCACAGCTGGAAGTTAGATTGTTTCGGTTGGAATTCTGTGGGCACAGATGATGCCACATGCTGCATGTTCCTTAGGACTCCTTGACTTTATAACAGCTGTTGATTTTGGTTGACGCCCCTTCCCGCAGTTGCACATCATTCCTCCGTTTCTCTGTCCGGTCTGCAGCCCCTTTCTCGCTCCAGGAACCACTGCTGCCTCTTTGCGACTTGGCCCTTGGGCCAGGTTACCAAATAGTTTCCCCTTCTGGGATTGGAAAACCTTTCCTTGCCAGCAATCTTAGGCAGTCTTCCCATTCACTGCCCCACTGGTGCCACTTCCCCAGTGGCTGGCTGGGGAACCCGGGCCCACCCTCTACTCCAGGTTCTGGCTCAGTGACCCTCTAGTCAGCAGCCAAGGTTTGTTCTACCCCAGATCTTGCTGCATTTCCCTGAGCTCTTTCCTAGCCTTCTGGCTCTCCCTTCCTTCTCTGGGTCTGCCAGCTTCACCACTCCCTCCTCCCAAGGAACAACTGCAGGCTACCTGTCCCTGTGGCTTCCAAACACTCCTACCTTCTCCCAGGAAGTGACTGCAGATTTTCCCAGCAGCCCCTTTGGCTTCCAATTTCCTGTCTCATTCCTCCTCAGCTGGGCTTCCTCATTCAAGCAGGGGATTGCTTAACCACCTGATTCCCCTCAGCTGTGGCCTGTTGGGTTAATTAGCCCCCTTCTCAGTCTGCTTTAACCCCCTCAAGGCAAGTGTGGGGTGAACACCCCATCACAAGCAGGGTACTAAAGGAACATTGGGCACTTGTTTTTCATTAAGGGGGGAGGGATAGCTCAGTGGTTTGAGCATTGGCCTGCTAAACCCAGGGTTGTGAGTTCAATCCTTGAGGGGGCCACTTAGGGATCTGGGGCAAAATCAGTACTTGGTCCTGCTAGTGAAGGCAGGGGGCTGGACTCGATGACCTTTCAAGGTCCCTTCCAATTCTAGGAGATAGGATATCTCCATTAATTTATTAGTCTCCCTTGTTTTCTTAGGCTGACAAATGCTGATGTGCTGCAGTTGGTGGCTCCAACATGTTGTCTTAGGACGTATGGTCTTGCAACATACTGAACATGTCCTACAAGTTGTGGCGCACCCTCAACTCCCTTTTGAGTTCAGTGGGAAATGCACAACTAGGTGCTTATTGAAGATGCAGCTGGCTTTACAAGGCTCATCCTCAGGTTGCCTGCACAACAGATAGCATCACAGTTCACAAAGTCTCATGAACCACATAGCAATATTAAGGGGGCTGCCTCCAAGCCTGGGTTCTTTTATTGCTTTCGTGGTGGTATTGAATGCAGCATCTCAGGTGATAGCAGGTGGATGTTACAGAACACACAGAGCCTGCAAAAATGATAAAATCCAGCGTATAGGCTGTGATCTTTCCCTCCTCCTGATTGATGTCAGATTTAATAAAACAAACAGCTTCTTACTCCCTTCTGTTCGCTCTGCTCCCACACAAGAATAATTTGATATACCGCTTTAATTTAAGATTTAGGTTCGGGTAGTAAAATCTTTGACTTTCCCCTCAGTTGAAAATACAGCAAAGTAAACTTACTGAAGAAAAACATGGCCTGATTGATGTACTATTTTTTTTTATTTTACTCTCTCATGACATCAAATAAAATAATAGAATATAAATCACCAAGAAATAAAGTCTCGGGGCCTGATTCGCCAGTCAGCTCGTATAATATAAGGAGACAGATTTGAAGGGATTCCCACGGTTTCACTAAACTTGTCCATTTTTAACCTTGTCGCATTTATGTGAAACAGCAAGTCTAAGATGTTTTCGACCTGAAACTATAAACTGGCCCATATTTACTTGAAGCCATGCTTGAAACTCGGCCCACTTTTAGGAATGTGACCTGAGTTTGAGCAACAAGACTACAGTGGAGGCAAACTCACCTAGTTTCAGGAATGGCTGTGAACGTTTCATGCTGCTCTGGTCATAGCCAAGAACAAATGATGCATTTCCTTGTGGTTGCACGTGCTATTTTCTTTGTCAAGTGGCCTTTTCCATTGCATCCATGGAAATAGGCTTTGAGGCATGGATCTTCATTTACTGTATGTTTGTACAGTAGCAAAATGGGGCATGACTGGGTTAAGGCCTCTAGGTGCTACCACAAGATCAATATTAAAAAAATAATATTAATACAAATAGTGTTTCTATCCAAGATTTTGGTTTGGGCTCCCTCTCTACTTCTCAGAATGTGTAGGAGGAACAGACATATTCCTACTCCTACAGCTTTATATAGTTTGTGCTTTGAGTGCACTGCTTGAGGAAAAATCACGCCCTTTGCTTGCTCGTTCTGTAAGGGACCAGGCATAGGAGATCTGGCGTAGCAGTGACAGCTGGGCTGGTGTCCCAAGTCAAGGATGGCCATGAGGCAGTAGTCAATGAGCAGGAATCAGAGTAATTGCTAAAGCTGGGATTGATAGGGAAGAGTCAGAGTCAAGGTGGGACTGGAGACCAGAGGTTAGAGGTAGTTACTAGGCTGGAATCAGGAAGCAAGAGTCAGGGTCAGAATCAGGCTGGGGTCAGAGACTGGAGATCAGAAGGCAAGGTGAGGTCTGGCGTCACAGCAGGCCAGAAGTCTGTATGGTTGCCCAGACAACTTCCTGGGTCACCTTCCAGGGTTAAATAGTGAGTATGGGCCAATCAGAAGGCTGCAGGGTTCTGTCACTCTGGACCCTTTGGGCGGTACTTCCTGAATTGCCTAATCTCCACAGTGCTCCTTGAATGTGGTTCTGCATGATCTCCTGGTGCCAATGTTAAATGATGTAATCTCTCTCTCTCTCTCTCACACTCACACACACACACACACACTTTTTATGTCTATATATACAGTCTTTGCATCTACTATGGAAAATAATACCTATACGTTTCCTTAACTAACTCGTACTGAACAAATCTGCAACATACTGAGAGTTGCCCCACACCAAGCCCTTTGATAGAGAGCAATGCTACAAGGGGTTTTGTTTCATTTATTACTTACTATGACTGTTTTCCTCCTGTGTTTCATGACACTGAGAAACTTCCTTCTGGCATAGACCTTCACGGCCCTGTTAGAGGATGGCAGGGTTACAGAATAACATTATTAGGCAGGAATTCGAAGCAACCTTGCATTAGCATGTAAAAACCCTAACGATTGTGGGTAGAATATGGGCAGAAGTTCTCAATTTCACCTTTCTTTCTGATTTGTCTAACTGTCAGGTGGGTTCTAGTACTCATATATATTTTTTTAAGTAGCTGGGTCTCATGTTCACTCTGTTGTCTTCAGTGGTGCTGCACCCCCTTACATCAGAACTGAATTGGGGTGTATGGGTGGTTTTATGTATATGTATATATTTAATGGTTTGGGGAGACATCTATAGGGCCGATAAAATGAAATCTAGTGGTCTTGTGTCATTTCAAGTGGAGATACCATGAGAAGACCGGATTTCCCCTAACGGAGAAGTCCTATAGAATTTAATAGAGAATAATTTACATCCTAGCAATTCTACAAAATGGCTCAAAAATCGTTTTTAAAGGGGAGCATTCGCTATCAGATTCTATGGTCTTGTAGAGTAATTTCTATAGACTCCTATTAGATTTCTATACAACACTACTGGTGTCATCCCTTGTCCATAAGGCTCATGTTATTTTGGCCATAAAATGCTCCCTGAGGCTAAACAGCCCATGAAAGATAGAGCATTACATTCAGCCTAATGAAGTGGCACTTGCTGACACCAGGACTGAATCTGATTTATATGTTTATTATTGGTATACCAGTAGCACCGAGGGGCTCCAGTCACTGATCAGTTGTGCTGGGTGCCGTACAGACATGTAAAGACAGCCCCTGGCTCCAAGAGCATAGAGTCATGGTTAATGACACAAAGCCAGTACTGGGATAATCCTTGCAAAGCCCTTGTAGCTGTTTGTCTGGAGCTGGTTAAAGGTGTGATCAATGCATTCTATCATATTCTTTTTAGCTTTTCTTGCTAAAGTACTCATTCCTTTGTCTCACATTCTTCCAAGTTTTCGTCTCACAGCTCTAACCATAGCCAGTAGCTACTGAGCCACCAAAAGCTTCCTCCCGGCTGATGTGAGCCAGTGCAGCTGCATTTAATGTGATGTTCATGTCTGGGCTAGCCACCCTTTCACCTCCTTTGAGTTTTGACCTTGTTCCCATTGATTTGCTCATGCAAATGATTTGCTCATGATTTGCCCTGTGGCTGGAGCTCCTCATCCAGCTAGTAGTGCATTATGGAATTAAATGAGGTTGATTAGCACCCTTTGACCATTAGCCCTGACCTGAACCAGCCTGACTCAGGTTACTTCCACACACTATAATCTCCAAAGAGACATATCAGAAATTAAAGCCGAGGTGCTAACCCCTACCAGCTCATATATTTTTCCTTGGTCTACAGGATACTTGCTTGCTGCTGTTCCACATGCAATTTGGTAGGTGGGAGGGATAGCGTTTTATTTTCACCTTACTATGGAACTTCTGATTTATTTTGTTTGACCTAAACCTGCTGAATTCTAACCCTTCTAGTACAGCATAACATGACCTGCGATGTAACCTTACACCTAATTAAGTAATCACACTGTAAGTCTTGGCTTATGCTGTTTTTTCAGTGATTTATTTTTCTTCTCATACGCTTATGAAAGTGGAGACCACTAGTCCATGTTGGGGTCACCCTTAAACCCCTCTTTCTTTAGCTTATGTAAGCAAACGTCCTCTATGAAACTTCAAAGAGGGGGAGAGCTAAGGGGCACTCTTTTAGCACTGTAATGAATAGTCTGGATCAGACTTGCGCATTGCTGAATGAGCGGGCCACTTGGATATCCTCACATTTAATGTTAGTGCAGAGGGGGAAAATAGGATGTAAATCAGCAAAGCTGCAATGGAGTAATGTTGATTTACGCCACCTAAGGCTCTGCTCTTTAATTTATAGTTATTCTGAGCCCAAAAATGTGACAGCTTTTGGAGGCTAAAATGCAATAAATAGGAGCAAGCTCTTTAGCTAGTTGCATTAGTCATAGGGCTAGCTGGTGTAAGCTCCATTGGTTCTGATGGGGCGATGCTGGTTGCCTTCAGCTGAGGATCTGCCCTCCTGCATAGTTCTTTTCAGCACTTTTAAAAGAAGTACGCACAGATAGGCATGGCTTAACAGTAGGAACCCACTTTTATAACAGTGCAAGTAATTTATGACCAGGATCCTACCCTTATTATTCTATTGCCTTTCTTCAACGTACAACATTCTTTTACATCACATATTTTCCCATGCCCTTTCTCCACTTACACATTCTGCCTCAACTCGTCGCTTAACAGCACTTGTTGACAAGCTTAGAGCATTTTGATAAGTCTTCTGCCAAAGTGTCTCTCATAAAAATAAAAAGAACGACAAGTGGAGCAGAATAAAGAGGATTCCAACAGCAACAACCGAAGGTTAAAGCAGCGGAGAACAGGGGGTGGGACGCGTAATGAGAACACAATGTAAAGATCTCAGTTTGCCTTTCTTAGGACCATTGAAATGGTTGGTTGGTTTGTTTTTGCACTGGCTCACTAGTTATCTATGTATCCTGCTCCCATTCAAATTCTTGAGTGAACTGTGACTGTCCATTGATTTCTATGGGAGCAGGGGTAGATCTTTCTATTGTACACCTTTTATAGCTCATGGCTTAATCCACTCCTGATCTTCCATGAACAGGAGCCAGGCAGTATCTCCACAGTCTAGAATTCCACAGCAGAGGTTGTTTATTGGCAGCACATGGCACCTATAGTCCTCATTTTGCCAGCGGGGCCAGATACAGGCTGGCATAGAAAATGTGTGGTGAGGAGAGGGTGTGGCCAGGTACCTATAAACTTCACACATTCAGCCCATCTCTTAGGCAGCCTGTGTCAAGGGATCTCCTATAAAGACCTGGCTGTGACTGGAATTCAAAGCTGCCCATTCTTGGCACATGGCTCAAGGGACAGTGGCAGTGAAAACACCCCAAAAGTGAATTTGCCAAGCCCAGAACAGTGGTGCAGAGGTTACACGTTGCATCCACCATCTGTGTAAGTGGGGGTGAATACACCCTCAATCTTTAAGTGGAAATCCATTTACCTTTTTTTAATCACCGTTGCTCATTATTATTTGAAGATACTTGAGTTTTCCTAGTTCATCTGCTCTCTCTATAGTTAGGGCCCTACCAAATTCACGGTCCATTTCGGTCAATTTCATGGTCATAGGATTTTAAAAATTGTAAATTTCAAGATTTCAGCTATTTAAATCTGAAATTCCATGGTGTTTAATTGTAGGGGTCCTGACCCAAAAAAGAGTTGTGTGTGTGTGTGTGTGTTGTAGGGGTCTTAGTGTTATTGTAGGGGGAGTTACGGTACTGTTACACTAATTCTGCACTGCTGCTGATGGTGGCACTGCCTTCAGAGCTGGGCAGCTGGACAGTAGTGGTGGCTGCTTGCCAGGAGACCAGCTCTGAAGGCAAAGCCGCCGCCAGCAGCAGCACAGAAGTAAGGATGGCATGGTATAGTATTACCACCCTTACTTCTGCGCTGCTGCCTGCAGAGCTGGGCCCTCAGTCAGCAGATGCCACTCTCCGGCCACCCAGCTTTAAAGGCAGCAGCACAGAAGTAAGGGTGGCATGGTATGGTTTTGCCACCCTTACTTCTGTGCTGCTGCTGGCGGGGCGCTGCCTTCAGAGCTGGACGCCCGGCCAACAGCCGCCACTCTCCAGCCGCCCAGCTCTGAAGGCAGCGCAGAAGTAAGGGTGGCAATACCACGACCCTCCTAAAATAACCTTGCGACCCCCCCTGCAACTCCCTTTTGGGTCAGGACCCCCAATTTGAGAAACGCTGGTCTCCCCCATGAAATCTGTATAGCATAGGGTAAAAGCACACAAAGGACCAGATTTCATGGTCCGTGATGCGTTTTTCATGGCTGTGAATTTGGTAGGGCCCTACCTATAGTGCAGGCACAATACTGAGTTTATGACATCACATCCATTCTATGGCACCAGACCACAATGTCACAAGCACTGGATTATGATCTCATTTCAGAATCAAGCAGCAGGAGAAGGGACTTGAGCCAACTAAATCCCATTGTACGTTAGAGTGTTAAAGATGTTATTCTACAATGGGAAAGTCACTCTTTAAAACAATGCCCCTGCTCATAGAAGTGGAGCTCAAGTAACTGGAGTCCAGGAAACGGCGAGCATAAGGAACATATCATAGTATAGCAACAGCTGTAGTAGAAGTTGGAAGACTCTGGCATTGCATCCGTAACATTCCTTTTGTTATCTACAGATCTATATTAATGCCATTATCCAATTCAATGGTAGCAGGTTAAGGGGGAATTATCATTTGAAATTAATGCTATGCTTGTAGTTGGTAGAGGAGGATGTTGGGATTCCTCTTTTCAAACCAGAGGAGATGTGTTAGTTCCATTGAAGTCCGTAAGAGTTGTGTGTCCTGCTGTTGGAGAATATTTCTGTTCTACTTTGTCCTGTTCAGGATTTGCACTTATCCTGTGGGGAGAGAATCATTGTGGCATCTTGAATGCCTTCCACTAGTGCAGTAAGCTACGGCTCAGATTTTCAAACTGGCCTAGGGGAGTTAGCTCCAAATTCCCATTGAAAGTCAACAGGAGTTGGGTGCCTAAATCCCTTAAACCCCTTTGCATTTTCAACCTAGAAGTGTAGCATCTGTACCCTGTAGGTCTTTCCTTCCTTTCTTTCTTTGTCTCCCCGGGGGATGGTGGAATTGCATGTGGAATTTTTCTTTTTGGAAGTGCAATGCACTATGTGTTTATGTTAGTGAAGGCCAGGTTGACAAAGCGCGCTTTGCACTTGGAACAAAAGATGCTGATTTTTATGGTGGTTCTTAAATCCCATGAGATTTCTTTCCAGAGCTTTGGACCACCCCAAGAAAGGTCTGTCTCCTGCACAAACAGGCTTTGCCTTTGTTCTATCATGCCAGAGGAATGTCAACCACTGTTCTTGTTCTGGATTTTTAGGCAACATTTTAGTGCCCCTCAGAGCAAATGGCAATGTGACCACCCCCAGAAAATTCAGTGCTTGGTTTACCCTGGGCCCAGGACATGGTGGGCTGGTCTTCAGGAGTTTAGTTCCGATTGAGCTGATATCAGCACAGGCAAGTTCCATAAAGCTGATAGTTACTTCAGCAGCAAATCTTAGCGCTTTAATTTGAGACGCTTCCAACAGCTTGGGGCACACTACAAATCCAAGGACAAAAGGAAAAAAAGGCTTTTTTATAATCCCATCTATCCTTCATTTCAGTAATGACACAGTACAGAGAGCATGTTTTAAATAATATTATGTAGCAATGACACCCCTTTGCTCTGCGTTACATAATATACTCTCTCTCTCTCTCTCTCTCTCTCTCTCACGTGCTATAGATGAAGTGCCCAGTTCTCCCACCACAGGATATGAGGAAGTCAATGGGATTTGCACTTATCCTGTGGGGAGAGAATCAAGCCTCCTTCCGTTGAAGTCAATGGCAAATCTTTCATTGAGTCAGGGAACTCAAAGATTGGGATTGTGGCTGGTTTATGTGCAAGAGAGGAAAGTCCCTTGATCCTTTTCCCCACCTTGTGCATCCATGGTAGGGCTAGTGTTGGTCTACACCTAAACATTGAAAGCTGCTGTGAAAGTCATTACCCCTGGCAGGTCTCCATCCTGCCGACCCCCCTGTTTACACTGAACAATGGACTCTATATTATCCATCTGTTGATATAGAAAGGAAATATTTTCCTGCACATCGATATCTTTAAGACATCCTCTCCCCCAAATCTGAAAATCCTAGTGTGTAGGATGCCAATAATGGAAAGATATAGCACATCCCAAACCCCTCTAGAGTAACACCCTTGAAACCTATATGGTCTGGAAGGATTTTACAGCCTAAATACCATAAATGGGATTCTGAAACTAGAGAGTATGTATCCAGCAACTTGGCAGGTAACAAATTCTCATGCTGCTGCAGGGGATGTCGTCATTGTTTGGCTTTGTGGTACTAACACCTGGCCTTTTGGAGGAGTTTTATGTCTGTCTCTCTTTCTCGGGCTCTCTGGAAGGATTAGATGACTCTTTCTGATCACTCCCCCTCCCCATTCAGTGGACTCTGCCTCACTGTTCACCTGCAGAACCATACATTTGTTTTTGCTGTGTCTCAGACCCTTAGAGGCATGAGCCAGGCCTCACTGTGTGTCTGAATCCTATCCCCATTTATTGTCTTATTGCCTCTCTGATTCCATGCTGAAGCGAGACGCGTATGCTAGCAGTGGAGATGTCAGATTGCATCAGCTTGCTGGTTGCCTGCTTACCAGCTGGAACAGCATCCCAAAGGAGAAGAAATGGAAAGCACATGTGTGAAGAGACCATCCTTGCCAGTCTTAATGGCTGGGCTGCATATGGGACAAATCAGCTGCTTATCAAGCCTTTGGAGGCAAATGCAAGGCACCTGATTAATCTGGTAGTTCTTTTTTTTTTTTCTTGCCACCCCACAGGCCAAGGAAGCACAGCTAGTGAGTGCAATACTTAAGATAAAGTTGTCAGCCTAGTACACGTTCAGTGTACTGTGTACAGATTACTAATTGCTCACAACGTCTGTGTCAGCAGGAGAAATAGAAAGTACCTGTGGTTCACATGCAAATTCCAATGTACTCAGACTATAAGCTCCTGGGGGCTTTTTGTTCTGCACTTGTACAGTGCCTGGCACAGTGGGGTCTTGGCCCATGACTAGGGCTCCTAGGTGCTACCACAATACAAATAATAAATACCAGTATCCTTAATTGTCACTTTTGGTTTCCACTAGCCTCTCTTGGAGAATCAGTATCCCAGGAACTAGTGGCTCAATTGACTCATTGCTTTTTTCCTAAACCTAGTCGCCAACAGAAATCAGTAGGACTTGCTGAAAATTTCAGCCGGAATTTCCACTATTTTTGTTTGGGACTTACCTACAAATTGTATTTGATTCTGATTAATTTGTTTGTCACTCGAATTATTTGACATTCCTGTAGACTGAGGTTCATTCACATAATCGCTTCTCGTCAACTACATTTGACTATTTGTTTTTCCTGGTAAGTTTCTGTATCACCTGGCATTCTTTCTGCTCCCGGATTGGGTATTTGAAATTGTAATATGCAGGTGAAAGTAAACCAACGAGATTGCAAGACAGCTATGTGAACTCTATGTGGGCATGAAACTTCTTGTGAACATGGAGTTGCATGACTATTCACAAGACCTTCACTTTTCGCAAACATGCTTGAGAAAAAGAAGTGTTCATCAAAGAAGAGTGATGCACATTCAAAGTGAATTCCTGGTATTTATTCAAACAAATGTTCACAGATACTTTCTTCAGGTATCTATCCATCTGTATACACAACAGAAAGAGAATCATATTACGGAAGCATTTTAATGTGCTAGCTGTCCACAGTATATTGCAACATATTGCATGTGATATAATTAGGGTCCTACCAAATTCATGGTCCATTTTGGTCAATTTCATGGTCATAGGACTTTTTAAAATTGTAAATTTCATGATTTCAGCTATTTAAATCTGAAATTTCATGGAGTTATAATTGTAGGGGTCCTGACCCAAAAAGGAGTTGTGCGGGGTTGCAAGATTATTGTAGGGGGTGTGTGGTACTGCTGCCCTTACTTCTGCGCTGCTGCTGGTGGTGGCGTTGCCTTCAGAGGTGGGCTGCTGGAGAGCTGTGGCTGTTGGCTGACAGCCCAGCTCTGAAGGCAGTGCCGCTGCTAGCAGCAGCGCAGAAGTCAGGATGGCCTGGTATGGCATTGCCACCCTGACTTCTGCGCTGCTGCCTGCTGAGCTGGGCCCTCAGTCAGCAGCCGCCACTATCTGGCAATACCGTGACCCCTCTAAAATAACATTGTAACCCCCCCTGCAACTCCCTTTTGGGTCAGGATACCCAATTTGGGAAACGCTGGTCTCCTCTGTGAAATCTGTATAGTATAGGGCAATGGTTCTCAAACTTCAGCAACCTGAGCACCCCCATTTTGATTTAAAATTTTTCTGGGACCCCCAAGTCCCCCCGCTCAGCCTCAGGCCCTGCCTCCACTCCACCCCTTCCCCCAAGACCCCACCCCTGCCCCACCTCTTCCCGCCCCCTGCTCTCTCACTCCCTCTCTGCTTTCCCCCACCCTCATTCACTTTCACCAGGCTGGGGTAGGGGGTTGGAGTGCGGGACGGGATGCGGGCTCTGGGAGGGAGTTTGGATGCGGGGTGCAGGCTCTGGGCTGGGGTAGGGGGCTGGGGTGTGGGAGAGGGTGAGGGGTGTGATGCTTACCTTGGGCAGCTCCCAAAAGCGACTGGCACATCTCTCTGGCAGCGGCTCCTAGGCAGGGGGGGAGCAGGGGGTCTCCACGTGCTGCACCTGCTCGCAGGCACCCCCCACAGCTCCCAGCCAATGGGAGTTGTGAAGTTGGACCTCGGGACGGGGGCAGCGCATGGAGACCCCCTGGCCCGCCCCCCGTTCCGCCACTGCTTCTGGGCGTGGAGCAGAGCCAGGGCAGGCAGGGAGCCTGCCTTAGCCCTGCTGCGCCTCTGAAGGGGGAGGAGTTGATCAGTGGGGCCCGCGGACCCCCTGAAGTGCCCTTGGGGACCCATAGGGGTCTGCAGACCCCAGGTTGAGAAATGCTAGTATAGGGTAAAAGCACAGAAAACACCAGATTTCATGGGGGGAGACCAGATTTCACCGTCCCTGATGTGTTTTTCATGGCCATGAATTTGGTAGGGCCCTAGATATAATAAGTAAACAATTATAATGGCACTTTTGTCTCATAGGGTACTGAACTCAAACTCACTGGAGTTAATAAATAAACCGTAGAAACTGGTAATGCTAGTAAACATCTAGATTGGACTGGAAGTCAATGGGGAAAGTCACCTGGTTAAGTTAAGCATATGATTAAGTGTTTTATTGGGTCAGAATCTAAAAGCCACAACAGAGCACTAAAGCTAAGAGAAGAAATTAAGGAAGAACTTACATTTCTTTAGTGGACAAATAATAGGAGAGGGTGGGGGAAGAAGAAACCTCCTCATGCATTTAACCACAGTAAAATTAACACAAGCTAAAATATGTTGAAAGATTTTGTTCCCATTTGCCTCAAAATCTTTTGTCTCTCCTAGTTTCTGGGATTTGGTAAAGTGGAAAAAACAAACATAAAAAATACCCATTTTAATTGCTTGCAGTGCTGCAGAACTTTTCTCTGACGTGTCCCAAAGCTTCTGCTGCAAAGGAGAATAAGCCAAGAGCCTTCAGCTGTTTTCACTTTAAAACAATGTAAGAGACTCAGGACGAATGCATTTGTTATACATTTGCTAACCCATATCAGACTGAGGCTATATCTCATACCAACATCTAAATCAGCCCAATTTTGCTCTGAATGTTCTCTTTTACGAAACCAGTAAACTTCCCTCCACAAGCCAGAATATGAGACTATACACAGTTCAAGCTGCTGATTGTCCTTTGCTACCATTCCTTTATGTTTATAAGTTTAGCAGGGGGTCCAACAACTCAAATGAAAAGCACATGGGTTTGTGACTTTAAAACTGAAATAGAAGACATCTAATATGACAGAACATGTTGTTTATGGAGCCACGGATTTCACTGAAGGACATCCTTACTGAATCATAATTAAACTACCATAATGAACTCCAAGTTTCATCTGCTGGGCTCAGAAGGGGGGAAAAAGATACTTTCAGTAGGTTCTGCTGAAGTCATTTGTCCAGACCCACAGCTGTTTTTAATGTGCCGACGAGTGGGAAAACTGTCAAAATTATGCCCTAGAAATTTCAGGCAAATGGCTGTGTAATATCTGATAGAAACAAACTGAAATCTGTCACTTTAGTTAATCTAATAAATTGTGTTTTGTAACTGAAAAATATAATTGCATTGCACACACATTATGTGCACACTTCGCTTTTAAAAGCTGCAGTGCACCAGTGAAACAAATGAAAACACTTTATAGCCCAGTCTGATTGATTTCATAGTTTAAAGATTTCTTTGGGACAAAACAAGTATTTGGCATGGAGCTCTTCAACAACATTTATATAGGCTACAAAGGGGAAATCTGCATTCCTTGAAATAAAAATAATATTCTTTTGCAAAGAAACATTTTTAAAATGATTTTCTACTTTTTAGCAAATCCTAGATTATTCACTGGACTCACCTTTGAAGTTCAAGACACAAAAATGATCAACTTTAAAATTAGCACATAAAATTAATGATTGCTGGAGTTGGCAGGCTCCCTGGAAAACCTGGGTGCTTCTGGCATTTTCATTTGGAAAGGCTTCAAAGCTATTGCCTGTATTAAACATTAGAACTGGGAGCTGGAAAGTAAGAGAGATGAAGGAGAGGAAAATATCTCCTGAATATCAGGTGAAGAGCAAATTTCAAGGGACAGCTGTGTCTATGGTTCCAATTCAGTGATGTAACTTCCAAAACCATTTCCTGAAAGACTTTGATTATGAGATTCAGTAGTGTTTTCTTTTGTGTTTTTCTTCTTTAACATTAAATTGGAAATAAAAGTGTGTGTGTGTGTGTGTGAATATGGAGGGGGCAATGGAGGGGGAAGGAAGCCGCCCACGTGATCATTATATAACAAACTGAGCTGCCAAGCTTAACGTAGCAGAAATACAAACATTGATGAATGACCGAACTGTGTTAAGAAGATGCAGTTGCCTTTGGCCAAACTTGACTTAAAAATGGAAAGCTGTTACTTCCTTGAAGAGACACATATTCAGTTTCACACTGTAAGACAAAACCTTAAAGCCTGAGCTTTTCTTGTATTAGTTCATCCTGCGCCCTCTTTGAACTGTATGCTCCATATGCTATATTCCTCCGCATGCAAAGGAAACTAAATGACCTGATTTAGGCTCTCACAAGTGAAAAATTAACTTTTACCCTTGACACTACAAGCACTCTTGACCTGGGGCTCATATAAAAATGAGTGATCATGGAATACAGCTGCAGACAAATTTGTGCTTTTCTGAGCCAATTAGAGCTCAATGTGATGGGATAGAGGGAGTACCGCTATAATAATACCTAGGTTCATAGCTCTCAAAGACCTTTAACAAAGGAGACCAAGTATCATTATTCTCATTTTACAGACAGGGAAACTGAGGCACTAGGAGGCAACTGACTACCTCAGGCTAGTGATAGAGCTAGGAATTGAGTCTAGATTTCCTGAATGCTAGCCTACTGCCCCAGTCACTAGACTATGCTGCTAATGGAGGCTGTAGAGATACCACCAACCCCCATCACATTGGGGAGGAAGAATGATGTGACATGGAATTTATGGAAGTCCAGTTTCAAATTGTCATTTTTGTGGAGTGGAGAGAAGGAAATTATGTTTCATTAGCAGTAAAGAAGGAGAAAATTGAGTTGTGCAGAGTTGGATTTTTTCTCTCTGCTTGAGTTTGTTTTTTAAATAAATTAGCTTCCTGTGATACATTTGATCAGTTGATCCAAGCTACTTCACAACAAGTTTTGGTTCACATTAATTTTGCCATTGCACAAATGGTGATAATTTAGACCTGGCATCCTGCTTCTACTCACGGCTCTAGCCTTGTAGATCGAGGCCCAAAGAAAGTGGAAAGATGATACCCTTCCCTGAGGCCCTCATGCCACGTGTTTCTGATGTGCTTGTGGTGACAACATTTACTGAGGTCTCAGCATCAGGAAAAATGAGAGCTCAGACTTTGCCCTTGGTTACTGACAAGCCTCTCCCTTAACTCCAGTTGGGTTGTTTGAGAGTTCCTGGGGGAAGGATTTGGCCAAACAAATAGCAATTTCTTTATTTCCTCATCCGCAAAAGACTTCTCCAATTTCTAGAACCTTCAGGAAAAGGACCAGGGAATTCAAGCCACCTTAGAATCCCTGTATATGCCAGTTTCCCTTAAGAAACACCAGGGCTTATTTGTCTATGCAAATATTGATAGCTATGTGTTGTAGTACCTCAGATATCTGATCCATCCCAAGCAGAAGAGTGATTGGATGCTTTTTGTGGGTCAAGCCCAGTAGCCCACAAGGGAGTCAGGGATCTAACACGTGGACAAAGTAGGCCTAGAAGGTTGGCATGCCACAAAGAGAATTTTTGTTTGCTTTTAAGAACATAAGCATGGCCATACTGTGTCAGACCAATGGTCCATTTAGCCCAGTATCCTGTTTCCGACAGTGGCCAGTACCAGAACTTCAAGGGGAGTGTACAGAACAGGGCAATTTTGGAAAGACCCACCCTTTCTTCCCTTTTTAATATTTATTAAGCCAAGGAACCATTTTAACTATGGTGTAAACACCCACAAGTTTCATTTTACCAAATCTGGTGAAAATGTTGTTTTGGACTTATTTATCCAGGTCAACAGCTTTCTTGTGGAAAAACCATTAAAGGAGAGAATGCTAACAAGAAACAGAAGGGTGAGGCATGAGGAAAAAACAAGGATGGCTCATCATAAGTAACCAGAGAGCACTTTGGTGGATGCACATATAAATGGAAGCAGCTTTCATAAAGGCTAACAGGTCTCTCTTCCTCCTTCCCTGACTATGAATGCCTAGGTGGGTATTTTAGTCTTGGCCTTTTTAACAGTAAAAAAAAATATGAATAAGTTAAGCTTTGAAATGTTACTGTTTAGTCAACTCTCTGGCTGCAGACGCAGTTTAATTTGACACAACAATGTTTGCTTTAAATAGCACAGAATATGCCAGTCTGTGGGGGTGACTCATTTACTAGCTAATTAACAAGTATCTAATATAAATTTAACATTCACTTCAAACTTACTTTCCTTCAAACCTAACTGTTTTTTGATTGGGGTAGTTGCAAATGGAAGCCAAATATTTTAGTTGGTTGGGCTGAATGGAGGAATATGCTATGTGTTTAGATTTCCAATTCCTTTGCATCCTTTAAAGAGCTAAATTTAAGAAACTAACATTTCTTAATACAAAGTCATTTTTGTGTGAAGCAGCCCCCCAAGACTTTCTCGTTTTTCAAAATCCCAGAATTAAAGTTCTTTCATTTGCTTTTAAAGAATAGCACCTGAGGTTATTTTTTCCCTATCAAACCATCCAAACAGGGCGGCTAACAGGGGAGTTTAAGTGGGAGTGAGTCTCATTGGAGGAGAAGGTATCTGTACTTGCGTCTGTCTTTGTGGTGCTTGTATGTGTAGAGGCCTGTAGGGGCAGTGTGCTGAGCCCCGAGCCCTGATTAGGGGGCGGAGCCTGGCTGATTAGGGGACCTATAAAAGAGGCCTCCCAGCCAGGCAGCGAGCAGCTAGCAGCGGTCGGCAAACAGGGCGGCTAACAGGGGAGTTTAAGTGGGAGTGAGTCTCATTGGAGGAGAAGGTATCTGTACTTGCGTCTGTCTTTGTGGTGCTTGTATGTGTAGAGGCCTGTAGGGGCAGTGTGCTGAGCCCCGAGCCCTGATTAGGGGGCGGAGCCTGGCTGATTAGGGGACCTATAAAAGAGGCCTCCCAGCCAGGCAGCGAGCAGCTAGCAGCGGTCGGCAAACAGGGCGGCTAACAGGGGAGTTTAAGTGGGAGTGAGTCTCATTGGAGGAGAAGGTATCTGTACTTGCGTCTGTCTTTGTGGTGCTTGTATGTGTAGAGGCCTGTAGGGGCAGTGTGCTGAGCCCCGAGCCCTGATTAGGGGGCGGAGCCTGGCTGATTAGGGGACCTATAAAAGAGGCCTCCCAGCCAGGCAGCGAGCAGCTAGCAGCGAGCAGCGGTCGGCAAACAGGGCGGCTAACAGGGGAGTTTAAGTGGGAGTGAGTCTCATTGGAGGAGAAGGTATCTGTACTTGCGTCTGTCTTTGTGGTGCTTGTATGTGTAGAGGCCTCTAGGGGCAGTGTGCTGAGCCCCGAGCCCTGATTAGGGGGCGGAGCCTGGCTGATTAGGGGACCTATAAAAGAGGCCTCCCAGCCAGGCAGCGAGCAGCTAGCAGCGAGCAGCGGTCGGCAAACAGGGCGGCTAACAGGGGAGTTTAAGTGGGAGTGAGTCTCATTGGAGGAGAAGGTATCTGTACTTGCGTCTGTCTTTGTGGTGCTTGTATGTGTAGAGGCCTGTAGGGGCAGTGTGCTGAGCCCCGAGCCCTGATTAGGGGGCGGAGCCTGGCTGATTAGGGGACCTATAAAAGAGGCCTCCCAGCCAGGCAGCGAGCAGCTAGCAGCGAGCAGCGGTCGGCAAACAGGGCGGCTAACAGGGGAGTTTAAGTGGGAGTGAGTCTCATTGGAGGAGAAGGTATCTGTACTTGCGTCTGTCTTTGTGGTGCTTGTATGTGTAGAGGCCTGTAGGGGCAGTGTGCTGAGCCCCGAGCCCTGATTAGGGGGCGGAGCCTGGCTGATTAGGGGACCTATAAAAGAGGCCTTCCAGCCAGGCAGCGAGCAGCTAGCAGCGAGCAGCGGTCGGCAAACAGGGCGGCTAACAGGGGAGTTTAAGTGGGAGTGAGTCTCATTGGAGGAGAAGGTATCTGTACTTGCGTCTGTCTTTGTGGTGCTTGTATGTGTAGAGGCCTGTAGGGGCAGTGTGCTGAGCCCCGAGCCCTGATTAGGGGGCGGAGCCTGGCTGATTAGGGGACCTATAAAAGAGGCCTCCCAGCCAGGCAGCGAGCAGCTAGCAGCGGTCGGCAAACAGGGCGGCTAACAGGGGAGTTTACAGGGGGAGGTGGAAGGGGAGGCAGGAGGGCGCAGTGGTCGGTGTGCTTTGTTCCCTCAGAGGCTGCAGGCAGAGACCATGGCAGCCATGAGCCAAGCAGCAGGGGACACAATGCAGATGAAAGCATGTAGCAGCTGTGGTATGTATATAGTCCTAGCAGGTGCAACGGATCAGAGGTATGTTTGTATGAAATGCCGCCTACTTGCTCTGTTAGAGGAAAAGGTTCGGGGGTTGGAGATGCAGGTAGAGACCCTGGTAGAGTTTAGAAGGGGGTTTGAACAGCTAATGGAGCAAAGGCAAGGGGTAACTGAAGGGGAATGCTCGGGGGTGCAGGTGGAAGCGGGGGCTATGGTCTGTGAGGGGGGAATGTCGGGGGGAGAACAAGAGCAGTGGAAGCATGTGACCGTGAGAAACAGGCCAAGGAAAAGGAGGGCTAGTGAGGGGGAAATAGAACTCAGGAACAGGTTTGGGTGTTTGGCTAACGAGGAGGGGACGCAGCAGGTGGTAACTGATGGTGGGAGGCAGAGGAAGAAAAGAAGGGCAGCTAGTCCAATAGACAGGGGGGAGGAGTTGATGGAGACAGCATCAATACTCAGCCCCGGGAGGATACAGGGTGGCAATAGGGGGACTATAAGGGTAAATGGAGACAGACAGGACTTACGGCCGCAGGGAACAGGGGATAGACTGGTAGATTGCGCTGCCCCTAGGCAAAGGCAGGTGTATGTGATTGGGGACTCCTTACTGAGGAGGTTAGACAGGCCTGTAACCAGGGCGGACCCAGAAAACAGAAGGGTGTGCTGTCTGCCGGGCGCTAAAATATGGGATGTGGACCTGCGGTTGAAAAGGATCCTAAAGGGAGCAGGTAAGAACCCCTTGATCGTCCTTCACGTAGGAACGAATGACACGGCTAGGTTCTCGCTAGAGAGAATCAAGGGAGATTATGCCAGGCTGGGGAAGACGCTTAAGGAAGTTGAGGCTCAGATTATCTTCAGTGGGATTCTGCCTGTTCCTAGAGAAGGACAGCAAAGGGCAGACAGAATTGTGAGGATAAATAGCTGGCTGAGGGAGTGGTGCTATAAGGAGGGCTTTGGGATGTATGGCCACTGGGAGGCGTTTGGGGACAGACAGCTGTTCTCACGGGATGGACTTCACCTGAGTAGGGAAGGAAATAGACTTCTGGGAGGAAGGCTGGCTCATCTCATCAAAAGGGCTTTAAACTAGGAACTTGGGGGAGACGGTTGGGAAATGTCCAGTTAATCTCCACGCCAGATTCCAACACTGAAAATGAGGGCGAAGAGATAAGCACAGATATAGATAGGGGTAGGGAATTGGACATTAGAAGGAGGGGGCGGATGGACACTAGGGGGTCCGTACCAAAGTGCATAACTAATGGGAGAAAGGACAGACAGCATACGGTAAGATGTTTATACACCAATGCGAGAAGCCTAGGTAACAAAATGGAGGAACTGGAGCTCCTGGTCCAAGAAATGAAACCTGATATCATAGGAATAACCGAAACATGGTGGAACTGTAGTCATGACTGGAGTACAGGTATCGAAGGGTATGTGCTGTTTAGGAATGACCGGAAAAAAGGTAAAGGTGGGGGTGTGGCACTGTATGTGAATAATGAACTAAAATGTAAAGAAATAATAAGTGATGGAATGGATAAGACAGAGTCTGTCTGGGCAATGATTACACTGGGTAAAAGAACTACTAGAGCCTCCCCTGAGATACTGCTTGGGGTGTGCTATAGACCGCCGGGATCTAGCCTGGATGCGGACAGAGAACTATTTAATGTTTTTAAGGAAGTAAAAACTAATAAGAGCTGTGTGATCATGGGGGACTTTAACTTCCCAGACATAGATTGGGGAACAAATGCTAGTAACAATAATAGGGCTCAGATGTTCCTAGACGTGCTAGCAGATGAATTCCTTCAACAAGTAGTAGCTGAACCGACGAGGGGGGATGCCATTTTAGATTTGGTGCTGGTGAGTAGTGAGGACCTAGTTGAGGAAATGATAGTAGGGGACAACCTTGGCTCGAGTGACCATGAGCTAATTCGGTTTAAACTAAATGGAAGGATTAACAGAAATAAAACTGTGACTAAGGTTTACGATTTCAAAAAGGGCAACTTTTATAAATTAAGGCAACTACTTAGGGAAATGGATTGGGCTAACATACTTAGAGAGCTAAAGGCAGATGAGGCCTGGGATTATTTCAAGCTGAAGTTGCACGAGCTGTCCGAGGCCTGTATCCCGAGAAAGGGGAAACGGTTAGTAGGCAGGAGAATTAGACCTAGCTGGATGAGCGGGCGTCTCAAAGGGGCGATTAAGAAAAAACAGAAAGCGTACAAAGAATGGAAGAGGGGGCAGATCGGTAAGGAAACCTACCTTATTGAGGTCAGAGCATGTAGGGATGCGGTGAGAAAGGCCAAAAGCCGTGTAGAGTTGGACCTCGCGAGGGGAATTAAATCTAATAGTAAGAGGTTTTATAGCCATATAAATAGGAAGAAAACAAAGAAAGAGGAAGTGGGACCGCTGAAGCATGTAAATGGAGTGGAGATTAAGGATAATCTAGGCATGGCACAATATCTAAATGAATATTTTGCGTCAGTATTTAATAAGGCTAATGAAGGGTTTAGGAATAGAGGGAGCGGGACAGAGGGGAATAAAGGAGGGGCGATTGACATTACAGTATCAGAGGTGGAAGCCAAACTTGACCAGCTAAATGGGACTAAATCGGGCGGACCGGATGATCTCCATCCCAGAATATTGAAGGAGCTGGCGCGAGAAATTGCAAGCCCCTTGGCGATAATTTTTAATAAATCTGTAAACTCGGGGCTGGTACCGATGGACTGGAAAATAGCTAATGTGGTTCCTATTTTTAAGAAGGGGAAAAAAAGTGACCCGGGTAACTACAGACCTGTTAGTTTAACTTCTGTAGTATGCAAGGTCTTGGAAAAAATTTTGAAGGAAAAAGTAGTTAAGGACCTTGAGGTGAATGGCAATTGGGACAAATTACAACATGGGTTTACGAAAGGCAGATCGTGCCAAACCAACTTGATCTCCTTCTTTGAGAAAGTAACAGACCTTCTAGATAAAGGAAATGCGGTGGATCTAATTTACCTCGATTTTAGTAAAGCGTTTGATACTGTCCCGCACGAGGAATTATTGGTTAAATTGGAAAAGATGGGGATCGATATTAAATTCCAGAGGTGGATAATAAACTGGTTAAAGGGGAGACTGCAACGGGTAGTACTGAAAGGTGAAATGTCGGGTTGGACGGAGGTCACCAGTGGGGTTCCTCAAGGTTCGGTTTTGGGTCCGATTTTATTCAATCTATTCGTTACTGACCTCGGAACCGAATGTAGGAGTGGGCTGATAAAGTTTGCGGATGACACAAAGTTGGGAGGTATTGCCAATTCGGAGAAGGATAGGGATATTCTGCAGGGAGACTTGGATGACCTTGTAAATTGGAGTAAAATTAATAGGATGAGATTTAATAGTGAGAAGTGTAAGGTGATGCATTTAGGGATGACTAATAAGAATTTTAGTTATAAGTTAGGGACGCATAGGTTGGAAGTGACGGAGGAGGAGAAGGACCTCGGAGTCCTGGTTGATCGTAGGATGACTATGAGTCGGCAATGTGACGTGGCTGTGAAAAAAGCTAATGCGATTTTGGGATGCGTCAGGCGAGGTATTTCTAGTAGGGACAGGGAGGTGCTGCTTCCGTTATACAAGGCGCTGGTGAGACCTCATTTGGAGTACTGTGTGCAGTTCTGGTCTCCTATGTTTAAAAAGGATGAACTCAAACTGGAACGGGTACAGAGAAGGGCCACTAGGATGATCCGAGGAATGGAAAACCTTTCCTATGAAAGGAGACTCGAGGAGCTCGGTTTGTTTAGCCTAACCAAAAGAAGGCTGAGGGGGGATATGATTGCTATCTTTAAATATATCAAAGGGATTAATACCAAGGAGGGAGAGGAATTATTTCAGCTCAGTAGTAATGTGGACACGAGAACGAATGGATATAAACTGGCCGTGGGGAAGTTTAGGCTTGAAATTAGAAGAAGGTTTCTAACCGTCAGAGGGGTGAAATTTTGGAACAGCCTTCCGAGGGAAACGGTGGAGGCGAAAGACCTTTCTGGCTTCAAGATTAGGCTTGATAAGTTTATGGAGGGAATGGTTTGAAGGGATAACGTGATTTTAGTCAATTAGGCATTAACGTGCCATCGCGGGTAAAATGAGGATCCGGCTGTAGAATCTTGCCTGTATGCTCGGGGTACTGCTGATCGCCATATTTGGGGTCGGGAAGGAATTTTCCTCCAGGGTAGATTGGCAGAGGCCCTGGAGGTTTTTCGCCTTCCTCCGCAGCATAGGGCAGGGCTCGCAGGCTGGAATATTCTGTTGTGGGTGGGTCAGCTTTTGTGGCCTGCATCATGCGGGAGGTCAGACTAGATGACCATATTGGTCCCTTCTGACCTTAAAGTCTATGAGTCTATGAGTCTAAAAACCTTCACTTTGATTTAAAAGGCTCCTGTGTAGTTCCTGTGTTGGATGTCTATCTATCCATTGTGCATTCAAGAACCAAGCCAAGATAATTGCTCAATTGAAGTGCATCAGAAAGCATTTACAGTATCATTGCTTTTCTCATACCGTTGTGTTCACATCATTTGTACCACTGGAGCAGGAGGAGCTGGGGAAGAGGAAAGGCAGAGGAATGACAAGGACACTGCACCCCATGACTGTACGATCCCATCATGGCTGCTGATAGAAGCCTGGTGGGGGGAGGCAAAGGCCATCCAGTGCCAGATAGCAGAATGAAAGCCCCAGCATCAGAGGAGTAAGGCAAAACATGGTCATTACGTGGTCAATTGAAAGGTTGCAGTACTTCGGCATGCCTATCGCCTCTCCGATTCAAGTACAGTCACCACTCTTCCAGACAGCTCTTTGTGCTTGGTGTCTGGCACCGTGTTACTGGAAGATGGCAAAGTTTGGCCTGACATAAACAGTATATAGGTTTCCCAATGGTTTAAGCAAGAGGATAAACAACTTAATCCAGCAAACAGACAGCAGGATCTTGTAACTGAGCAGGAGTATACTCATCAGTGGCTTCATTGCTGGGAATTGCTAGGTAAACAACAACAGAGATGAAAGCATTCAAATGCTTTAAACTGGGGGAAGAGTTCTGTGACTCACATGACATGACTGAGGAATATTTAGAGCTCAAATGACTTAACTTCTTTCTTCTGTGCATGGTGTTATCAGCAGGGGAGTGTAGCAAATCACAGGGATTTTCACTGTGAGCTCAGCATTGGATCTTTTTAGGTACTGGAAACTCAACAGGCCCCCCATTGCTCCCTCCCCCACAGAAGTTTGTGATGGAAATTCAGTACTTTTAAGCTAATGGCACTGTAGAGTGGGCCAGCAAGCAAAACTAATTCATTCCTATCTTAGAGCCATTAAGTTGCTCCAGCTCCATTAGTGCCTGGGAAGGGAATGCGTAAGGCTGATCTGCATGGGACAGAGGAACTAAAAAATGTTCTGCTTCACGCTCCCCTCAAAGTGGGCAAACTCAGATTATCCCTTCCCTCCTGTCGTGGAGTAAGGGGGACAGGGGTCCTTCTGAGCTGGCTCCTTCTTACCAGGATGGGGTCTGAAGTCACGTGTGGGATGCAAACACCTAGTAAATGGGGGAGGGGGAGATTTCCATTAACACAAATAGGTCAAAGCTAATGAGAGTTGGGGGCCCAACTCCTAACTCTCTGTTGTGCCTTTGCTCATCTCCCTTTAGACTGGATTTGACAGACTGGAGTGAAATGGGTTGGAGTGGGCTTGGATTTCCATCTGAACCATTCACTCTTTTCATTGTTGAGGCTGGTTGTGGGGGTTTGCTTCTCTAAGTTATTCTCGTGTGTACTGTACGGGGTTGTGATTTTATGGCACTCAAATAATATCTTAAATGCAAAAAATAATCTCGTACTATAACTATAACTTCAACTCTCAAACGAGTTTGCTTTTTTGTAAACTTATGGTTTTTAGGGAAACACTTTTAGAGGGAGCTGGGTCTAGACCAGTGATACTCAGACTGAGTCTCATGAGCTGCAAGCGGCTCTTTAAGGTGTCTCCTGTGGCTCTTTGCAGCATGTGATATTAAAACACTGGGTGATTTAACTATTAACCATTCTAAGTTGTTAACCAATCAGGATGCTTTTACTATATTATTAATCAATTGTAGTTGATAAAATAATAATGCTTGGTCAGTCATTTTGCTGTTACTATTTATATATATAGTAAATGAAACAATGAATTCACACTACTGTGGCTCTAATGTTGATTGCTAATTTGGCTCCTGAACCACTGAGGTCTGAGTATCACTGGTCTAGAGAGTGTGTATGGTCCCACGGTGAGAGCCTGGGACAGGCTGCAATGAAGTTCTCTGTTTGACTGCTGTAAATGCTGCTGATTTGCTTTGTAAGTTTGGGAAAGTGAGTTAACTTTCCTGCCTCAGTTTCCATGTCCGTAGAAGGGGGATGCCAATACTTTAAACCGGGGGTTCTCAACCTTTTTTTTTCTGAGGCGCCCCCCCCCAACGTGCGATAAAAGCTCCCCAGCCCACCTGTGCCAGAACAACTGTTTTTCTGCATATAAAACAGAGGGTCGAGGTTAGTGGGTAGCAAGCAGGGCAATTACCTGAGGCCCCACACAGGGAGTCCTGTGAAGCTAAATTGCTCAGGCTTTGGCTTCAGCCCTGGGCCCCAGTGAGTCAAATGCTGGCCCTGCTTGGCTGACCTCCCTGCAATCTGCTTGTTCTCGGACCCCTGCTTGAGAACTGCCGCTTTGAACCACTTCACAGCTGTTTTGAGGCTTAATTAATTAATGTTTGTAAAGCGCTTGAAGATGCTCCAGTGAAAGGCATATGTCCATATTATACACATTTTAATACAATTTAAACCACCCAGTTGAGAAAGGGGGTTGTGACTCAAAAGGAGAGCGCCGTCAAAGAATCAGCACTCTGTACATTTATCTGGTACATTGGCAGCTATCCAGACATACCCAAAGAGATTTACTTTAGAAATCAGGCTAGAAATCTCACGGTAGCAGGCTGTCAAAGAAGATGCCCGGTTACTTCCGAGTTACTGCTGAGACTCCATGAGATCGAGAAACACGGTGAGAACCGAGTTGTTCATGGTGGTTTGCCATCTCCTCCCCCTGAGCCAGTGATACACACACACACTTTATGTTGGGGTTTGTTTTAAGTTCTGGGCAAAGATTTGGGCCATTCCTTCTGTTATTAGAACTCTGTGGGCTAGAGCCGGGTTCTCACAACAAAATGTTTTTGATGGCCTCAGAGTGCGGCCACCAACTTTTGCTGGTGGCCACTCTGACAAATTTTCCTACAATGCTTAATTAACTTTAGGAAAAACAAATAAATATGCACATATACACATCCAAATCATTGCAATTTATTTATGTAGGGTTTTTTGGTTTTTTTTGCAGACTCAATAATAAAAATAATGTACAGTTGTATGTTGGTGCTCCTGGCCCTCGCTGCCTCTCCTGGCCCCCCACCTGTCACTTGTGGCCCCCGCTGCCTCCTCCTGGTCCCTCCATTGCCCCCCAGGCCCTACTGCTTCCCCGCTCCTCCACTGCCCTGAGCTCCCTTCTGCAGCCTTGCACTCCAGGCTCACCCCACTTCTTGCCTCTTGACCACGGTGCCGGGTAAGGTTGGCATTGCTGAAGCCCTGCTGTGCTGGGCTGAAACCCAGACCCCACGGCCGGAGCCGGGAAGGGGAACTGAAGCCCGGAGTCTGCCGCCAGAGCTCCAAGCCCGAAAGGGGGGAGGGGTTAAGCCTGCCCCCAGAGCCCTGCAGGGAAGGGCTGCTGCTTTGCCCCCTTCCCCATTCCTGCTCAGGATGTCGTGGCCACAGGAAAAACCCCTGGTGGCTGCATGCAGTCACAGTGGCTGCATTTGAGAAACACCACTCTTCACGAGCACCCAGGAGGGGCTGGAGCACTGCAAAGAGCCTCTCCCACATTGCACCACACATGTGAAGGCAGAGCTCAACAGGGACCACTCAATCTTTGATCCCTTCAGGGAGCAAATCATTCCAAGGAGGGGCAGGGGGAAGCTGGGGCCACCATGCACTGGCCCACAGAGGAGAGCCAGGACACTGGGGTGGGAAGGGGGGAATTGGACACTCTAATGCAGTGGTTCTCAGCCTTTCCAGATGACTGTCCCCCTTTCAGAGTCTGACTTGTCTTGCGTACCCCAAGTTTCACCTCACTTAAAAACTACTTGCTTACAAAATCAGACATGGAAATACAAAAGTATCACTCCACACTAGTACTGAAAAACTGCTGACTTTCTCCTTTTTACCATATAGTTATAATATACATCAATTGGAATATAAATAGTGTCCTTACGTTTCAGTGTGATTTTTGAAGCTATTTTTCACTTGTGAGCCTTGTCTGAAGCCAGAGCCCCGGGCAGTGAGGCTGAAGCCCGAGCCCCACCACCCAGGGCTGCAGCCTGAGCCCAGCTGCCAAGGGCTGAAGCATTTTACTTTGTTTCGTGGGGCCCCCTGTGCCACAGTGCCCCAGGCAGTTGCCCTGCTTGCCATCCCCTAAGGCCGGCCTTGCACTTGTGCCCCCATAAACTCGTCTTCTGACCTCCTCCCCAGGGGTTGCAACCCCCAAGTTGAGAAACACTGATCTAGATGAGTTGAGTAACCCTGGAAGACCTCTGCGTACCCCAGGGGTACGTGTACCCCTGCTTGAGAACCGCTGTTTTAATGGATAGCATGCAGTGTGCACACTGAGCAACTCCAGGAGCGATCAGGCACAATCTCCCTGATGCTCCTATTGGAGCAGCACAGCTCTCCAACGGTGCGTACAGGCTGTCTGTGTGTATGCCACACTATCTAGCTCTTTATGTTATCTGCATTGGTTTGCTTAGCCCTAAAGGAAAGAGAAAAGGTGACAGAGTAGTGGATTTCCCTCCAGCCTCATGTTGCCGTCCTATTAGAAATACACTCCAACCAAACTTGAGGAGGGTGGGGGGTCAGGATTTGGCTCTGATATTGCAGCTCAGCCTCATTTCTAAACTCCATTAGGAATAACAGCAGATGTGTCTGTGGGAGCTTTCGCTCCTATTAGCTGCTGGAGCCGTGAAGCATAAACTGCTGATGACTTTGCCATGAAATACCACTTTATTTTGTTAGGCCAAAGTTCCCGTGGCAAGCTATCGGTGTGTATTTATATTTGTGCTGTATGTATATATCAAATATTTCTGCCACGCTTGCACGTTCAGCCAGTTTGGTAAGACTGGGGCTGAACAAACGTGAGTGGAAATTTCTTTGCAGCTTCCAACACTTTAGAAAACAGAGTGCCCTTTTAATATGAACAATTCAGATCATAGTTTGGATGGAAGACTGTCTTCTTGACTCTTTCTCTGTCATGGCACAGGGGAACCTATATAAAGAAACTTGGCAGGCTCTTGCAAAGCATAAATTAGAGGAACTTGCTGAGAGGAGGAGGAGATTTTTGAGTCCCATTAGGGCCTGAGCAGAAGGAGTTCAAACACTTAGCTCTTCAGCTGTTGGAGATAAAAGTTCTAGTACATTCAATTCCTGCTTTCTGCCGCTGCCAATAAGCAGGGGGGCTTCTTCCTTGGCCTCTGACGACTGAAGAAATAACAGAGATAAAGCAAGCAAAATAAATAAATGCTTTGTGGATGGAATAGATAATAATTTCACCGGCTGAATATTAAAATATCAAAGCTCAGGGAAAGGATATATAATTATGGGCTTTTGAAGTTCAATAAAGGCCCATTTCATCAGCATGGTAGCTAGAATTTCAGTGAAAAGATAGAATGAGAATAGTACGCTGTCATTTCAGATCCAGAAAAGATAGTTCGGGAAGAGAAGGAAGTTCTCTAAGGTAGAAATATTTTTAGCGTGGCAGGTTAATTATCACTATCCTTAAATACCCTCCCATTTCTCGACTTTTGTTAATAATCACCATTTTATTATTTTTTTTAAAGCAAAGTATTGATATGTAGCACAATTAAAAACTAGTTAGTTAGAAAGATTTTGAAAAAAAGGGATTGAAAATACTTAGACATAGGGTCATAGAACTAGATGGGACCTCCTGGGTCATTGAGTCCAGTCCCCTGCACTCAAGGTAGGACAACATAATAATAGACCCTCCCTGACAGGTGTGTGTCTAACCTGCTCTTAAAATCATTCAATATGGAGATTCCGCAACCTCCCTAGGCAATTTATTCCAGTGCTTAACTACCCTGCCAGTTAGGAAGTTTTTCCTATTGCCCAACCTAAACTGCACTTTCTGCAATTTAAGTCCATTGCTTCTTGTCCTATCCTCAGAGATTAAGGAGAACAAATTTTCACCCTCCTCCTTGTAATAACCTTTTATGTACTTGAAAACTGTTATCATGTCCCCCCCTCAGTCTTCTCTTCCCCAGACTAAACAAACCAAATTTTTTCACTCTTTCCTCATAGGTCATGTTTTCTAGACCTGTAATCATTTTTGTTGCTCTCTCTGGATTTTCTTCAATTTGTCCATCTCTGTACTGAAATGCGGTGCCCAGAATTGGACACAGTACTCCAGTTGAGGCCTTATCAGAGCAGAGTAGAGTGGAATAACTACTTTTCATGTCTTGCTTACAACATTCCTGCTAATACAGCCCAGAAAGAGGTTCACTTTTTTTTTTGCAACAGTGTTACACTGTTGACTCATATTTAGCTTGTGAGCCACAATAACCCCAGATCCCTTTCTGCAGTACTCCTTCCTAGGCAGTCATTTCCTATTTTGTAAGTGCGCAATTGATTGTTCCTTCCTATGTGGAGTCCTTTGCATTTGTCCTTACTGAATTTCATCCTATTTACTTCAGACAATTTCTCCAGTTTTTCCAGATCATTTTGAATTTTAATCTGATCCTCCAAAGCACTTACAACCTCTCCCATCATGGTATTGTCCGCAAACTTTATGTTTGTACTCTCTATGCTATTATCTAAATCATTGATGAAGATATTGAACAGAGCCAGACCCAGGACCCCTGTGGGACCCCTCTCAATATGCCCTTCCAGCTTAACTGTGAACCATTGATAACTACTATAGGAACGGTTTCCCAAACAGTTATGCACCCACCTTATAGTAGCCCTATCTAGGCTATAGTTCCCTGGTTTGTTTATGAGACAGTCATGTGAGACAGTATCAAAAGCCTTACTAAATTCAAGATATACCACAACTACTGCTTCCCTCCATCTACAAGGCTTGTTACCCTGTCAAAGAAAACTGTTAGGTTTGTTTGACATGATGTGTTCTTGACAAATCCATGTGGACTCCTACTTACCATCTTATTATCTTCTAGGTGTTTGCAAATTGATTGCTTGATTATTTGCTCCATTATCTTTCTGGGTATTGAAGTTAAGCTGACTGGTCTGTAATTCCCCAGGTTGTCCTTATTCCCCTTTTTATAAACTGGCCCTATATTTGTCCTCATCCAGTCCTCTGGAATCTCTCCTGTCTTCCATGAGTTTTCAAAGTCCTGAGTTTCCTACAGATTCTGATCCATGACTTTGGGACAACCAAAGAAGGGACAGAGTATTAACAGTGTGACACACAGGATTTTTGGTAATAGACTGAACTTTATTTCTTGGCCACAGTCACCTGACCTGGTCCAGGGTTACAAGGACCAATACTAAAGCTGATCAAAAATTTGAATTTCCATCCTATGTTAAATTTCAGCATTTTGAAATTTGTTTCTGTCTTGGATCAAGATGACATCAAAATATTAAAATTTCACTTGGAATGAAAAGTTTTGAAAAATTTCTATTCAGAATGTTGAAACAGTTTGTTCTGGCACAGTTCAATATTGAACTGCATGTGCCTGAGCTACTGCAGTGCCTCATGGGAGTTGTAGTTCAGGTGCCTCATGCTCCTATTCTTCTCTCTGTGCCAGGCTCCCTGACCAGACTACATTTCCCATGATGCACCACAGTCATGGATGGAGGAGGGACAGCAGTACACCATGGGAGATGTAGTCCTGTCCATTGGAAAGAATGGGGGGCATTCTGAACTGCAACTTCAGTGAAACACCATGGCAGCTCAGACAGACACTGCTTAATACTTTAAAGCACGAGATGGAGGACACAACTACAGCGCAGCAAGCTGCTGATTTTAAATATACTGTTGAAGAAAAGCCCATTATGGCCAGAATGCAAAATCCAAAATGTCCTTTCATGAGCATATCTAAGGCTGAAAGAAAAGCTATTTGAAATAATTTGGTTTAAAAAAATCAGCTGAATTTTCATAATGTGAAACTCATATATAGAAAGAACTATTACTTCTTTATGGAAGTTCTATGGTATGTGTTATATAGGAGGTCAGACCAGATGGTCAGAATGGTCCCTTCTGGCCTTGCAATCTATGAATCTACTATTGTTTAAAAAACAACAACACTGTAATTGCATTTGGATACACCTTGTTTCACTAAATATCCCCAATCAGATTATGCAACTGAAGAAAGTAAGGCAAGACTCCAGGCTGCATGTCACTGGAAAAGGAACTTATATGTAGGGGCAAGGATGTTTAATGACCCCCTAGCTTCCTGTTTGTGTTTTAACAGCAGGACTTTCCACCTGGCCTTGGCCAAAAAGTCAAGCTTGTACATTCAAGTGGAGACCTAGGAAAAGCTTAAGAAGAGTGTACAATATCCAGTTTCATAGTTTAAGAGTGCTGTATAGCTTTTCATTCAAACCATGAATCGGCCTATGGGGAGAAATCGACTGGCCTTTTTCAGAATGGCTCTTGCATGGGAGGTCTGAACATAAGGATTCAAAATGCACTGAAATAAAAAAGAAAATAAAGCTTCAGAATTAGGTAGTTTGATTTGCTTGTCTCTGTGCAAGTTCTAGTTCATGATATAGAGGGAAGGCTTACGTAGTACTTGGAAGGGGTTAATTAAGTGTTCATTTTGGGCTCTGCTTGTTGGACTAGTTATGGCAATACATTTTGTAATAGATACGGTGCTCACCACTTTACCTAACCTGAGATTTAACATGAACAGGGTAGATGTAGACCATGCTCAGCAAAAGTAATGGCTTACTTACAATCAGAGTTGATGGAGTTTAGGCAAACTTGAATAGGACTTGAATCCAACCTAACATTTGATAAGCAGGAAACATAAGCCTTCAGATTAGTGCAGTTTTTCATTTTGCTTTTGATCTCAACATAAAATATTGTCTCAGCACAAAGAATGAGGGCTGAGTAAAGACATAAAATGGGTTGCTGTCACAGGGTGACTAGCCCTTTAAGAGCATATGGGTCCAGCCCCACACCTCCCAGATGCAGAAAATAAGCAATATCTCATGATAGGTAGGTCATGTGGATAAAATAAGGCTTTCTGGGGTGGAGATAAGAAAGAAACCTGTGGAGAATCAAAGGGAAGACTCCAGATAGGAAGCCCTGGAAGCTGCTGCTAGACAGACAGCAGGGAGGGATTCAAAGGAGTGGGAGAGCAGGATGAACTGCTCTACCTGGAGACACTCTCCCTAGTGCCTGGCCAGAGCTGGGGGGTGCAAGACGGCAAGGAGCAGCTGTCAGTGAGGAAGGCAAGTCTGCTAGAGGAAAACCTCAGGTGGGACTAGACCAGGGGTAGGCAACCTATGGCACGCGTGCGAAAGGCGGCACGCGAGCTGATTTTCAGTGGCACTCACACTGCCCGGGTCCTGGCCACCGGTCCGGGGGGCTCTGCATTTTAATTTAATTTTAAATGAAGCTTCTTAAACATTTTAAAAACCTTATTTACTTTACATACAACAATAGTTTAGTTATATATTATAGACTTCTAGAAAGAGACCTTCTAAAAATGTTAAACTGTATTACTGGCACGCGAAACCTTAAATCAGAGTGAATAAAGCACTCTGTGCCCTCAGCACACCACTTCTGAAAGGTTGCCGACCTCTGAACTAGATTAGATTAAGAGCTCCATGCTGTACATACAGATAGTAAGAGAAAGTCCCTACCCCAAAGCACTTTACATTCTAAATAGACAAGACAGGCAGAGGGCTGAAGGGAGGGAAGAGAACAGAAGGGAAGCAGGGACTATTCTGCCTCTCATGGAGAAGGTTTTCTAGCGCACTATTCCAGGAATAATTCCCACAATGTTATGGATCAATGCTGTTACCTAAAGTGTCAAGCTGAGCTCATATGTTTGCTTTTTGACGCCTGGATTTCTAGACCAAAGAGGCCTGGATAAATCTGAAACAGCAACTGCAATATTCTGGATGCTCATCTGTACTGCATTGCTGAAGGTTTGCCCATTGCTAGTCTTGTTGTTTTGGTTAAGATGCATTGTCCTGTGAAGATCAATACAATGTTATCGTTCATGCCGTTCTCATTACCTCTCCATGTGTTTCACATTGGCATTTGCCATCAGTGTAACTTAAAAATTAATTCAGAATTCAAAACATAAATCATTTGAGAACTTCTCTGAACAATGCAGCCAGAGTCTGCCAACCTACAGCTAATTTAGGGTGGTAAATTTGACATCCAGGCCTTCACCCATGGGGGGAGAGGCAGTGCCCTGTATTTTCAGAATGTAAGTCACACTGCCACCACTGCTGATTGACTAGCATTGCACAACCATTCCCAGATGCTGCCCCCCAGAGCTCAGGCATCCAGGAATTCCAAACTGGGGCTGGTATATGAGTGCTCCTTGGCATTTTCTAGCTTCTATTGCACAGTAATAGAAAAGGATATCCGTCTTTATTTACAATGTTATGCCTTATGCCCTCCAACTTAACCCTGTTAGCATCATGTAGCCCCTTCCATCCAAAGCACTGGAGAACATGTACAAGCTGTTTTATGGGCCTCTTTGCTTTTGCCTCTAAATAAGAAGTAATAATGCTACACTTGCATTCTGATTGGCCTGGGACTGCCCTCACAACCCCTTCCAACAAACTCACCTCCTATCTCACTCACCTCTGCCCCCTATGGGTGCATGTACAGGCCGCCGAGGAGAGTACCAAGAGAACAGTGAGACAGCAACAGTGAGTGGTCCTTGTGCGGGGAATCCAAGATCCTTGCACTCTGCTCCTCTCCTTCTCCTAACCCAGGGAAGAGCCAGCCACTGTCTGACCCTAACTGTAGATGCACCTAGAGCTTAGGATAGGTGTGTTTATAGAAGGAATGAGTAAAAGTCACATGCAAAACCAAAAAAAAAAACCACCTCCAAGCAAATAATTCCTCAAGATTTGGATGGAATTGGTTATTGAAATTAAAAAAGAGAATAAAAACAAGTTTTAACAGTGATAAAATATACGATAGCTGGTGTGTGTGTGTATGTGTGTGTGTGTGTGTGTTTTCACTCTGATGCCTCTATTAATCCTCTTTAAATTAAGTGTTGGTCTGACCTGTTTTGTAAGGTACTTGTTTGTGGAAAAGCATCAAAATATCTGCCTTGTCAGTTATGATTATATCCTCACCAGACTTCCAAAGCCCTAAACCTCATGCTGAGGACTTTGAACATCACTTAGGAGCTTAAACCACGTTCTTGGAATGAGTTTATCAGAAAAACCCAGAAGGACTCAGCAGTAGGTACTGGCAACTGGATCTCTTCTCCTTTTATTCTAGCTGGGTGGAATGAATCCCCTACTGATCGTAACTTGAAAGCTTTTTCCATACACAATGCCAGGTATTTTAGAGCAAAGCTCCGAGAATATTAGAAACCCAAATATTATCTCAGGCTTAGATCAAAATAATGAAAGTGTATGGAGGGAGAAAGGGGAGGATGGGAGAGGCACGTTGCTTTATGCAAAATAGCTCTTGAAAAACAAATTAACTGATTGCCCCGCAAATGATCTAGCAGCCGGTCATCCTCTCCTCAGCGAGCTCCATTCCCTTTCTGACACTGCAGATGAGAGTAACCCATGGAACTCTAGTTTCAAAATGTCAACATGGTTTAGGTTAGGGTATGTTTATAACAATTATGAATTGAGTTTATGGTTTGTTTGCTTTCTAGAGCAATCACAGCAGCTGACATCTGTGGACATTTCTAATGTAATTTTGTCAGTAAACTCCCCCCCCCCCCCGGTCTAATGACCACGTAGAGACAGCACTGTACTATTGAATTAATAATAATTATAATGATTTATTTGCATCTACACTATGTAATACTATGTTAATCCAAGAATCCTAACACATGTCAATTCATTAAGTTTCATGGTGCTTCCATTTTATAATTATACCTGTTTCACAGATGGGTAAATTGAGGCACAGTAAGGATAAGTGACTTGCCCAAAGGGCTGAAGGTGCTAATTTGCTCCTGTGCAGAGGGCACCACTTAAGCCCACGGCCCTATTCACACAACTGGGAAATAGATTCCTAGTCCCTTGGTTTAACCCCTTAATGATTACACGCTGGAATATATAGCTTATATCATTGCATTAAATGAATTTAAGTAAATTCTGCGTTAAAAAACAGCACGTTGGTTATGTTTGGAATAATGTCTGTGATAACTATAGAATTATGATAATATAAGTAAGTAAAAAAGCAAGCCTTACAATGGCAGTAGCTATTCTGGAATAGCTCCTCATGTGAATGTTGTATTCCAGAATAAAAAACATTTGATTCCAGAATAATTACAGTGTTTACATGGGGAGCTATTCCAGAATAGCGATTGTAGAATAGTTTATTCTATAATAGCTATTCCAGTCAATTTCTCAACATAGCCAAGACCTAAGGCAATTCCTCCCTGGACAAATGGTCTCTCATGTCCATCATTTTAGAATATATTTTTCTAAGGAGCTAAAATTGGGCTTCAAAAGTTCTCCTATACTAAATATCTGGTACTGTAGAATGAAGGTAGTGGATTGCAGATTATTCACATTGTATTTCCATGCACTTTACACTGAGATTGTTAATATCTTCCATTTGTTTCTCCAAATCTTACCAGTGTCTGAATTTCCTTCTGATGTAACTTTTTGCTTAGCTGTTGGGCAACAGCGAGAAAGGTATTTCATTTTCATGCGTGCTTTGTAACAGATATCACAGTGCTACTCAATCACCGCTGAATGACTGCATGTTAAGATGTTAGATGGTATTTTTATCACAGCTTATGGTATTTGCAGTGATACCCGATCATTATTTAAGGTTAGCCCAAAATACTGGAGAACATCTGGCCATTGTTAACTGAGCCCTTTGAATCCCTTCTTTCCCTCCTGCCTCTGTCATGGTATGAAGATGGGAGGAAATGATGATTTTACAATAGTTATTTATTCTTGGTAAACTCCCTTTGCATGAACAAATGTGCTTTATTACACAGACAATGAAGATTCTTCCTGCTGCTATCAAAGGGCCAAATTCTGCACTCAGGTGAGTGTATGGGCAAAAGGTAATAAAAGTTCTACACATGCTTCTGATATTAGCATTTGTGCTAAGTATAGGGAACCAGGCCCCCAGCTGGTGCTAAGTGATGTAGATCCGTTGACTTCTAAGCTGGTTTACACCAGCTGAGGATCTGGCCCTTAGTATTCATTTATAGCTGTTGTTTAATTTTAATCTCAGTCGTTCATTTGCTTTCTGGTTCTAATAGAATCACAATATATTAAACAGGAGCTAATGACAACAAATATAAAAGGTTTATGCTGTTAGGAAATGTCAATGGAACGAATACAACAAATGCCTCACTAACATACACGTTCTTTCCATAAATCCTTCCACCAGCCAAAATGTTGACTTTAACCTTTTCCATTTTCTGCAAGGAAAGCGTTGTATTCCTTTGTTGCAGAAACAAATACCTCAGAGTGTGGATGGTGCTTTGAACGGGGCAAATAATTACAACATTATGTCATGTTATTAATTAAATGGCAGGATCAGTTTTTACGATCGTAAGGCACACCCAGCGATGGAAAATGTGGACACAGCAAATGGAGTAATGTGTTCTTGTGGAAATCTCAAATTGTTTAAGACAACAGTTTGGATCCATTAAGCAAAAATCTAACCCAAAGATGTTTTGCTGTGAATAACATTAGTCATCATGCTTATCATGTCATCTTCTCCCAATTTTCATTGAAATCAGATTAAAATATTATATATTTTCCTCCTTTTCCACCTTTATTTAGCATCACTAAGGATATTTGAGGATATTTGAATGCAATCAAATAGTTGTATTAAAGAATAATACCGCTGTAGGGTGAAAACTTGGTCCCACTGAAGTCCATGAGAGTTTTGCATTTGACTTCAGTGTGGCCTGGATTTTACTCATGGAATCTTCACTTATTGTTTGCAGCCATTGAACATTGGGCTTCAGCTCTCATTAGCTAAACAGGGTTAGGCCTGTTAAAGATGTGGAAGGAAGAGCTCTCAGAAAGACCCATAGAATGCTGTTGGTGATCAAATAGCGGCATTTTGTCCTTTGAGTCAGTACCAAATTCCTGCCCAGTCAGCGGCTTGGAGGATATACCATTCAGATGGGATATAGAACTAAGATCTTGACAACTTGTGGTCATCATCAAATATTCCATGAAGCATCTACTAAGAATAAGGGTGTGTTTGTTCTGCTCAGTTTCTAATTTAGGTGATTTACTCTGACTACCTAAATCCCACCTGCAGTTTCAATTGGAAATAGTATTCTTTAACTTCATTCACCACAGCAGATACTGTAAGTTCTTGTATAGGAAATTATAAAGCATAAATTAATGGAGAACATTACAGAAGCTGTGTAATGAATGTCCAGAACTGCCCTCTGGGACCTCTCTAAAAAGGTGTGAAGCCGCCAGAAGTGTCAAGTCAACAATTCTTCATGCTTTTGGGAAGAGCTTGGTGAACTATTTGTTGAGGGTAATGTATTAAATTAATTAGCTAAATAAAGTGAATAGACTGAAGAACATGCTTAAAGTTAAGCGCGTGCCTAAATGCTGCCATGGATTTGTGGCGTCCATGAAAACCTGCAGGCCACAGTGGACCAAGAGGGTTCACACCTTTGTGCTATTATTGCAAAATTTTGTCTTGTCTTACATTCAGCTACCTGCAAATTGTTCCACTCAGCTATAAGATCAAGATGCCCTTAGATAGCATTCACATTTCCATTCGTCATTTGGATACATCTCTTTAGAGTAAAATCTAAAACAATTTGAACACCGTGTATAATTGGATAATACTAAGCAGGGCCAAAATTAAATCTATTACCTTTTCAAGTGATCAGAGCCCCAACATACAGGTCAGCCAGCAGCTAGCATTAAATATTTTGAAAGGAGTTTTCATCAAAGCTGTACATCACTTTAATAATCTAGGATTATGGCTGAACCTTAAAATGAAATCTGAGATGTGCACTGACATAGTGCTAAGAGACTAGCACTTCTGTAATAATTCTAATTTAAGCACTGCCTGGAAAGATGCAGGAAGAAAAACATCTCCTTTTGACTCAGCAGCAATGGTTCTTAACAAGAATGATGTGTACTGCATGTAGTGTTATCTTATAGTGCAATCAGCATAATGTTTTTAAACTCCTTGAATTTTACAGTCTGGTACACAGCTTTCAACATTTACTAAGAAGAGTATACCAGTGGTATAGAGGGTAGCTAGTACATTATACCAGTTTATTTGTAAATTTGAGTCCAACATATATATCTTTCATGTCTCATTGTACCTTTAGCACTAATCCACAACACTTGTCTAATAACTGGATCATGAGTAGGGCTCTACAATATTCACGGTCCATTTTGGTGAATTTCACAGTCATAGGATTTTAAAATCTGTAAATATCATTATTTCAGCTATTTAAATCTGAAATTTCATGGAGTGGTAATGGTAAAGGTCCTGACCCAAAAAGAAGCTGTGTGTGTGTGTATGTGTGTGTGTGGGGGGTGTGTCGCAAAGTTATTGTAGGGGGGTTGTGGTGCTGCTACCCTTACTTCTGCACTGCTCCTGGTGCCGGTGCTGCCTACAGAGCTGAGCAGCTGGAGAGTGGCAGCTGCTGGCTGGGAGCCCAGCTCCAAAGGCAGCGCCACGGCCAGCAGCAGCGCAGAAGTAAGGGTGGCCTGGTATGGTATTGCCACCCTTACTTCTGCGCTGCTGCCTGCAGAGCTGGGCCCTCAGTCAGCAACTGCCACTCTCCGGCCGCCCACCTCTGAAGCCAGCAGCAGCGCAGAAGTAAGGATGTCATGGTATGGTGTTGCCACCCTAACTTCTGCGCTGCTGCTGGTGGGGTGCTGCCTTCAAAATTGGGCGCCCGACCAACAGCTGCCGCTCTCCAGCCGCCCCACTCTGAAGGCAGTGCAGAAGTAAGGGAGGCAGTACCGCGGCCCTCCTAAAATAACCTTGCGACCCCCCCCCCCTCAACTCCCCTTTGGGTCAGGACCCCCAATTTGAGAAACGCTGGTCTCCCCTGTGAAATCTGTATAGTATAGGGTAAAAGCACATAAAAGACCAGATTTCATGGGGGGAGAGCAGATTTCACGGTCCGTGACGCATTTTTCATGGCCATGAATTTGATAGGGCCCTAATCATGAGAGAACTTACAAAGTTTTTCTTTTTGAATGAATGTAGTGGTTATAAAAGGAGCTATAATGTAGCCATGTAAACACAGACAATCTATTCTATTCTATCTAGGTTGTTACACTGCACTCATCACTGTAGTATCTGAGTGTCTTCTAGTCGTGCATTAAGTGACATAACTATACCTCTGTCACATGTGGTTTGTTCCCCCATCCTCTCCCCAGGGAGGAAATTGCATGTGAAATGGAGTGGTTTTGTTTTGGTGGGGTATTTATTATTATGTACACTCTGCTATATATTTATGTTCAAGAAGGCCAGGATGAAGAAGTGCATCTTGACCTGCAGTCAAAGGTGGTGAAGTTTATAATGGGAATTTTTATAGCTGGTGTGAGAAATTAGCCAGGATTCAAATCTATGATCGTTTGCACACAAAGTAGGAGCCCTTCCTTAATATTTGTCCTGGTCCTTTACAACGTCTCTTCTCCTACTGGAGTTTCCCTGCCTTGCAAAGTACATTCCACGGAATAACGCTGAGGTCTTCCTTATAAACAGAGAGAGTGAGACTCTCTTCCTGGAAGAATTTTAAAGGGCCAGGGCTGTATAGGACAGGTGGTGGTAATACAAACTTCCCTACAAGATTACGCTAATGTGCCTCAACCTTGATCAGGGGGCATGATCTCGAACGTGTTCTCGGTCAGAGTTCACTCTCCATGGCCAGTTCAGTCCTTGGGCTTTTGTTTCTGAGCTTGCCAACAAGACTGTGAAAATTGGTGCCGATGTTGAGGTGTGATGCTTTTTGAGATGTGGTTAACCCGTCCACTAAGAACTGGAGAACTGCAAAATCCAGATCGGAATTCTCAACCTCATAACCCCCTCCCAAAAAGTGTTCACGGTGGGGTTTGGAACCTGAAGTGGTTTGTTCCCATCTCCCCTTTGCACCATTCTATAATATAACTGGCCAAGGCCTAATCCAGCGTCCAGCTGAAATCAATGGCAAAACCCCAGTTGGGCCTCTCACTCTGCCAAGGCCCAAATGCAGGACACAACATGTAAGAAGTCCCCATATAGCTGACACACAAATTATTCATGCCAAAAAACTTAAATCTTATGGTGCTCCTTCCTTTTTGATGTGAAGGAGAGCAATTTGGGTCCTCCCTTTTCAGTGTGGGCAGATAAATGATCGACAAATGCTGTAGGTTATTTGCAAGATAAAATCCCATCACGTGGAGTCCTGCCATCACTTCCTGTGGTCAGTCGGTGGAACATATTTTTTCTTCAAAAACTCCCCTTGAAAACAGGGCCATGAAAAGCCACAAGGGTTGAGCCACAGTGCATTCTGTCATAACCGTTTTGCACACCTCTATTGATAACCTCACAGCTCTGTCTTCTGAGGGGGAGAGCTCTGGAGTCGAGTCTGTCTAGCCAAAATGTGAATAGAGAGTCACTGAGAAAGTCAGAATCCCTGTTGAAATCTGAAACCTCAGAGGATTTAATCACACGCAAACCCAGAACCAAAAGATTAGCCCATAAAGCCAGGTATTTGATTTATTTGAATGCTGTACTTACAGGACGTTGCATCTTTAAGAAACTGTGACAGTTTGTTATTTTGACTGAATTTTCTTTTGATCGTGTGTAGTCTTTGGCTCTCGGGATTAAATCGTTTCACACGAAAAGGTGCTTCTGATCGTGTTAATTATCAGGGAGAAACCAGAATCAGCTACTCCTCTTATTTTCTGTTTGACTAATCTGGCATCGATATCACCATTGAGTTGTTTTGATTGAAATGTTTTTAAAGTTGAGGTCACTGCAGGCCTTGCTTTAAATATCCCCCTCAGCTGCACTCCCTGTAACGTGATTATTTCTCAGGTATCTCGAGAGCAGTTTGACTTTTCCCAGACAAAAAAGGAAAAGGCCCCAGCTGAGCTTGGAAACGGTCTTGCTACTTGGAGCTTGGTTAAGAACAGGTTATTTATTGTTGTTCTTGGCCCGGGAGGCCCTTCGGGGCCTGCACTTCAGTTTGGCTGCACTGCAGCACAGAAACAGCTGAGGATCCTGCCTTTGCAGCATGGGGTGCCTGACAGGCCATGCAACTTATAGGCCTCACTTGCTGGGAAAAGCAGATCCCTCTACTCTGATTTCTGGTTAAATCAACAACAGGCCGAGAAACTGAGAGCCACTTGGCCAGACTTGATAAATAATTTAGTTGTTGCTGTTAATTAAGAAACCACCCAGATATATGCCTCTCATAATAGAATAATAAGGATCTGCAACCCCTTATTCAGGCAAAACTCCAACTGATTTCAATGGCAATGGTGCCTAAGTAAGGATGAAGGAACACGATCATGCTTTAAGGAATGTAGGATTTGTCCCCAGATGACTTAACCCTGAGGGACTTGGTCCAGTGGATAGAATTCTAGTGTGAGTGTCAGGAGATACCAGCTGTTTGACATTGGGCAGCGCTCTGTGCCTCAGTTTACCCAAATGTAAAATGGGGATATCCCTTTTATAAAGCACTTTCAGATCTATGGATAAAAATAATAAGTGTTTTTATTATTATCATTATGCTACAAACTCTTATGCAAACAGTCTCACTAACTGCAAGGATTACAGTACTTGCTGAGTATAGGCATGTTAGACAAGGCCACCTATCGTCCTCAAAGTGCTTTACAGACATTATTTATCTGACAGAACTGCCCTAGAAACTTGTATTAAAACTGTGGGCAAAATACTGTCTTTCTTTCTTTCCTTCTAGTCAGTACATTTCATTTTCATCTTCATTTTAGATGGATGACTCTAGTTTATATAAAATGCCTTACAGCATCATGCCTCTATGAAATAGTTCATTGTGTGCCATAACATGCATATTACAAAAGGTTTGCCTTCATTTCAAGTTTTAACCTCAAAGTTTTCAGCTGTCTTGTAGACTTCCCTTGGCTCTCATCATAGGACAATCAGTCGGTGCCCCGGTAAAACTGTAGACAAGGGTTTCATTACAACAGACTGTCTCTGAATTCTAGCTAACATTATAAAGTTAGATCTGACCTAAGGACATGGTGGATTCACTTGCAGCTTTTAGGTCAAGACTGGGTGTCTTTTGAAAAGAGATGCCCTAGCTTGGAGAAAAGTTATGGGCTTGATGCAGAAATCATCAGGTGAGGTTCTTTGGCTTGTGTGATGCAGGAGGTCCGACTAGGTGATCATAATAGTCTCTTCTGGCCTTAAACATCTATGAATCTACAAATGTACATTTTAGGGTGAACATCTACAGTACGTGTAAGGAAAGATTCCCATTGACTTCAGTTGACTTTGAACCAGGCCCCAGATAAATCTTATTCGCAGACATCTAAAGGAGGAGGATTTTGGTTCCATAATGAATTTTACTTTCTGCCATTTGGATTGCTCATGCTTTGGAGAACCCTGGATGAGTACTTATAGAAGAAGAATGTGTGAATCCCTTGCCATTAAAACATGTGCTCACAGCCCTAAGTGGCATAATGATTCATATCCTCTTCTAATCACCGTTGCTTCTATGTGGAAAACTTGGAGAAATCTTCTGAGAGGCTTTAAATCCAATGTATATTTAGGTTCCAAGATGACCATATGGGCTGTGACTCATTTCTTAAGATAAGTATATAAAAATCAATTATATGGTCATTTTGGTTACCAGAAAGAATCTGTTCCATTGGTCATTTGTTTCCTAATATCTTGTCTTATTACTTTTTTAAAAAAATCATAAAACACTTTACAAATTATATACTATTTCTGGCAGCAGACCCCTTCCATTGAGACAGATGCATGACCATTTATTTAAAACTAGGCTGGGATAATATCCTAGTACAGTCTGAAAACTCTGAGTTCAAAGATGTGCTAAAAACACCTGGCAGAGAAAAGGGAAGGGCAAAACATCTGGAGGAGAAAGGAGAGTGTGGTCTAGTAGTTAGAGAAGGGGGGCTGTTAGTCAAGACTTTTGGGCTCAGTTTCTTGCTCAACTCTTGACTTTGTGTTCCTTGCATACATCACATAAACCATCATTTTCAAACTTGGATGCCTAAAATTAGGAACCTAAATCAATACCAGGCACCTAAATAAACAGCTAGATTTTCAGAGGTGCTGAGCTTCACTGATTTCACGTTTAAACATTTTTGGCCTTAACTCTTCTATTCTTTAGTTTGCAAAATCTGCGCAATAAATCACACAGTGATTATTTGCCCTGTATTTTCTGTGCACTGGTCAATATAAGGTGTTATATAAGTTCTAAGTGTTATTACCTACAGCATAAAGATTTAGGGTCTTATTCTTGTTGAGTAGCACCTTCCGCCATGTATGGTCCTGTTGATTTCAACTTGACTCCCCATGGAATAAGTTACTACTATTTAACACGAATAAAGCCAGTGTTCTATGACAGAATGTAGGAAAGTGTCTCAACTTGCTACTGAAGGCCTCTTACACAAAAAAACACAATATGTTGTAGCCATTTAGGACTTTTCTACTACCAGGATTAGTATTCTGTGAATTATACTGTGATTCAAGGAAAACATCCAGAAATGGTATTAATCTCAAATACTCCTCCCCTCTCTTCTTGTGTGGATAAGGACCAGGGTATCAGAATGCCCAGGGAGACTGGGCATTATTACATGCTCACAATACTTCAACTCAGCCACAAGATATGGGCTCAATGCAGAAATTAGTGGGTGAAATTCTATGGCCTGTGTTATGCACGGAATGCGTATTTTAGGTTGACTTACCTGGCTGTGAGGACGCCGGCAAGTCGACCGCTGCCGTGCCGCCGTCGACTCCGCTACCGCCTCTTGCCGCGGTGGATTTCCGGAGTTGACGGCAGAGCCATCAGGGATCTATTTTATCGCGTCTTCACTAGACGCGATAAGTCGATCCCCGATAGACCGATTGCTACCCGCCGATCCGGCGGGTAGTGAAGACGTGCCCTTAGACTAGATGATCATAAACTCTTCCATGGACATTTGCCAGTGTGTGTCTGTGATAATATGGTAGCTCCTATTCTAAGTACAGGAAGATACCATAGCTTCTGCAGGGCATCAAGGTTGAGGTCAAATGGTGCCCACTTTATTGCATCCTCAACTAGCCTGTGAGGAACCTGAATCTTTTCTCTCTTTAAGGGTGTGATCCTGCAAGGCGTTGAGCACCATCTACACCCATTGGAATCAGTGGCCGGTGAGAATGCCTCTTGCAGCAGGACAGACTTGACTCACTGCAAAATCAGACCCCAGAATAGCACCCAAAAAAAATCAAATCTCCTCTCTGATTTGCAGACTCTCCATCCCACTGGTCTCTCCTGCTTTCACCTTAGGTAGGGTGACCAGATGTCCCAATTTTATAGGGACAGTCTCGATATTTGGGGCTTTTTCTTATATAGACTCCTATTACCCCCCACCCTCGTCCCGATTTTTCACACTTGCTGTCTGGTCACCCTAACCTTAGGTGGCTCTCTTATCTGCAGTGTGCATCTCCATTGCATTTCCTGTGCCTGTTCCAGGAGCAGAACCTCCATTGGCAGAGAATTTTGCCCTAAGTAATCACCTGTCTATACTGATTTTATACTTTTTCTTTTTTGTTGTTTTCTTAAGCATTTGACATAACTGGCTAGTTGGCCAAGCTCAGCCCTTTGAAATATTGCTCTGCTGCTCACTGATCTTATCATATAAAAATATTTATCCACATTCGCGCTTCATAAAACGTGATTTAAATTGCATATGTCTGAGAGAGACGGTGCCTTTCTGACACAGCCCTGAGTTACGGAGGTTGTGAGGAGGCCACGTTGCACTAGATTCCCCATGAAGAATTCCTGTTGACACAGCCACAATTCCACCAGGAGCTCCCAGGAAGGACAGATTGCTGTGGCCTCTTTGCCACCCTCTGAAAAAGGGCAGCATATGTTCCCTCTGTGAACAGACTGCTTTGCCGGCTGCTGAAGAGGTGAGGAATGGTCTTGCTTTAATTCCACCCTTTCCTGCCTGTTTAGAGGAGGTTGCAGCTAATATGGAGCAGAGGATCCGTTGACAAGCCACACTGTCACTAGCACATATACAGGGAGCTGAAGGGGAAGAAAGGTGTCTTGAACCTTCCCTCCCTTCCTCATTGGGCCAGTCATAGTCTGGTCCTATGTGTCTCAGACTCTTTATATTACTTGCAAAATGGTGATTTTGCAGCATTTCTGGCACAAAATACCTGTAGTAACAAAAAATATAGTTTGAAATATTCCGTTGCAATATTATGTTTATGTTCTAGCTCAGACAGAAGTTAGGGGCTTGATGCTGAAATTACTAGGTGAGCTGGTATGGCCTGAGTTATGCAGGAGGTCAGACTGAAGGTTCACGATAGTTCCTTCTGGCCTTAAAATCCACACAGCTATTATTTATTTATTGTCGTTAGCACAAAGCACTGGACGACATCTTAAGTAAATCGCCTCTTAGATGAAAGATATTCACTCTCTGTACATTGGTGAATGAGAACTGACTGTCAGTCAAACACCATATGGGATATTTTTTTAGTATTCAAGGGTTCTTCACATTTAACTCTTTGACTGTTGGAGGTCCTGCTTGCTTAGACATCAGCACTGGTATTCTAATAAAATCATTTAGAACTAGCTGCACTGTGTTATGATTAGGACGCTACCAAATTCACGGCCATGAAAAATGCATCACGGACCATGAAATCTGTTCTCTCACCGTGAAATCTGGTCTTTTGTGTGCTTTTACCCTATACTATACAGATTTCATGGAGGAGAGCGGTGTTTCTCAAACTGGGGATTCTGACCCAAAAGGGAGTTGCGGGGGGGGGTGTCACAAGGTTATTTAGGGGGGCTGCAATATTGCCACACTTACTTCTGCGCTGCCTTCAGAGCTGGGTGGCTGCTGACTGAGGGCCCAGCTCTGCAGGCAGCAGTGCAGAAGTCAGGGTGGCAATACCATACCAGGCCATTCTTACTTCCGCGCTGCTGCTGGCAGTGGCTCTGCCTTCAGAGCTGGGCTCCTGGCCAGCAGCCGCCACTCTCCAGCTGCCCAGTTCTGAAGGCAGTGCCACCGCCAGCAGCAGTGCAGAAGTAAGGGTAGCAGCAGGGGCAGCTCCAGGCACCAGCGCACCAAGCGCGTGCCTGGGGCGGCAAGCCGCTGGGGGCGGCCTGCCGGTCGCCATGAGGGCGGCAGTCAGGCTGCCTTCAGCGGCATGCCTGCGGGAGGTCCGCCGGTCCCGTGGCTTCGGCGGCAATTCGGCGGCGGGTACACAAAGGCACGGGACCGGCGGACCTCCCGCAGGCATGCCGCCAAATCCGTGTTACCAGCGGACGTCCACAGGCATGCCACCGAAGGCTGCCTCACTGCCGGGCTTGGGGCGGCAAAATAAATAGAGCTGCCCTTGGGTAGCAGTACCACAACTCCCCCTACAATAAGCTTTGTGATCCCCCCACAACTCCTTTTTGGGTCAGGACCCCTACAATTACAACACCGTGAAATTTCAGATTTAAATAGCTGAAATCATGACATTTACAATTTTAATGTAAATTGTATGACCGTGAATTTGACCAAAATGGACCGTGAATTTGATAGGCCCCTAGTTATGATTTGCTGCATGCCACACTTTTAAAATTCTGTTACATAAAAGGAGCAGAAGGGGAAAGTAATGGGAGGAAAATGGATTCCATTGATGGTAAAAGCAGCTCAAAGTGAGGCCAGTGATTGGTGGTACTACTTTAATAGAAGCCAACAAATTTCACATAAGGACTGATCCAAAGCCCATTGGACTCAAGAGGAGTCTTTCCATTGACTTAGATGAGGTTTGCATCAGGCCCTTCACCATGATTCCTGCGTGGCACACTGTGCATCTAATGCACTTTTAATGAAAATGTTATCCTCTGAAATGCTGCCAAGTGTGACAGGCACAGAGGCAAAGACTGAGGAGGGCAATCATGGGGAAAGATCTTACAGCTCTTTCATAAGCCTTCATATTGTAAAAGTCTGAGGAAGCCAGCCCACATCAACAGCAGAATGAGCTGACTTCTACAGGGACACGTCATGTGATCACAGTTTAATAAAGCTCCTGTATGATGCTTTGTTAATGAAATTTTTGGATAGAAGTTAACAAAGAGGTCACTGTGGTGGAAAAGAATGCAGGCTTTGATTATTTTTTTTTAGGGTTCATGATGTGTCATTTTCAGTGAGTTGCTGGCTGAATGAAATGCTCTCCCAATGCCAACTGTTACCTCATAAATGTTTCTTATGAAAAATAATTCATGCTCTGGAGATGATCAGCAGCATTCTCAGCTGATCCCCTGTTAGAAACATGGATTCTTCTTTTCTGGAAGAAATCTCCTATTACCCATCCCTTCAACAAGTGCTGAAGGATGAGTTCAGGGCCACATGGCAAAGTGGGGTATTTTATTAAGACCGTTAGCCTCTGGGACTCAGTTGAAGCCTTGCCCAGCATGTACTAAGGGAAGAATCAATTTGTCATGATGGTTTCATAAGTTCAGGCATAAGTTCCGATAGCCTTAACCTTGTTTACGGTACCCAGGAGGGCAGTCCACAAAATGAATGATCGCGCATTAGAAGTAAATATGCAGACCATGAAATATGTGTCAGGTTTGAACTTTTGAAGCATAGCCACTATCTATAAACTAGGAGCTACTATGTGTTTGTGTGAGGGGGGATGAAATGGAAAATCCAAAACCCATGGAAGAGGGTCAACAGGAAGGGCATGAGGAGGAAAACGGTGTGTTTATAGTATGTTCTGCCTGCTTGCATTGCGGCTTCACTCTCACGCCTCGCAGTTGTGATGGAGCTTTCAGGGGCGGGGATAGAACCAGGGGAGGAGTCAGAAGAACTGCTTCTCTACCTATCATGATCTGTTTGCAGACAGGTGATGTTTACGATGCATTTAACAATGCAGAGTTCTGTTTCTGAAAGCAGCCGTATCTCTACCGCTGTGGTTTTTCTACCCCACGAAGGGGCTCTTTTTGTACGAAGGGGCTCTTTTTCTGTGAAGGGCCCAGGTGTGTCTGGAGTCGATGCAGTGGAATTGGGGAAGGAGCTGAGAGAGGTGAGGAGATGCTGGGTCCATTATGCAGAAGCCCAGCAGACTTTTGACCTGCAGATCCCACCATTCATTAATTTGTCTGTAATTTCAGTATTGCCCCCGCACAGGGCTTACATCTCAGGGGCATCTCAGAGGAGAAGGCAAAAGGGGCAGTTTGCCCCAGGCCTTGTCCCTTTGAGAGGGCCCAAGCCCATGGAATTTGAGTGAATGGCACTGCAATCTGGCAAATGGGGTTGTCACTCAAATTTGGCTTGGCTGCACCCCCGTCATGAGAGAGGAGTGGCCAGATCAAACCTGAGTGGTGCTGCGACCCTGTGTGCCAGGTCAGAACACCCAGAGCAGGGAGCTGTGCCCAGACCCGTGTGACAGGAATTGCTCCTGCGGGGTGGGTGTGGGATGGGCATGCTCTCCTTCCCATTCCTCTGGAGCATCAGTTTCCAGGTGGAGAGAGTTGGGGCCCTTAGCTTCAGATTTTGCCACTGGCTTCCCAAAAGCTTGTGTGCCCTGCTCAGAGAGGATGGTGTAGTGGGGAGTCCAGGAAGAGGGGATTTGGCCCTCAATCAATTGCTTAGTTGATAATTAAAAGTGCTCAGAAAATTTTAGTCCAAAAAAGTGTAGATGAAAAATGGAAACATTTAGTTTTTGGCCACAATTTTTGTGGACTCTTCCCCGCCACCATATTTTCAACCAACTCGCCTACTAATTCTCAGTTAAGTACCTTGGGGTACCAATTACTTGTCTGTAAAGTGCTTTGAAGGTCTAAAGTGTGGCATAAGTAGCTCTGATACTGTGATAACTTAGGGAGGTGTAGATGATAAACAGGCTGAACACACTTTATCATATTCTGACCTTTTACAGTGCATATGTGGTAAGTGAAATGACAACAAGCTCAGATTTTGTTTTATTTTTTCCTTTTATTTTGTTCACCACTGGGTCTTTCACAACCAAATCAATTTAAACACCCCCCCTTGAAAGGGACAGCGTGGGATCCAGTCATCTGAAAAGTAAATTAATCTTGTTCTTTCCCTTTAAGAAAAAAAACAACAACTGAAAATAAAATAGTAAAATGACCATTTTTCTGCAGCTCCCGCAGTCTGGGGGCTCTCTTGGCTTTGAACTCTTCTCAACAGTGTACTTTATCATCTGTAATAATAAACGCAGAGCTGATGGAACTAAAACAGTCAGGCTTCCAGGGCTGGTGCCTTGGTATTTTCTTTTTTGTTTTGTTTTGTTAGCAAACTTCTCCTATTGTTATCTCCCTACTCCAAAAACAAGAATGGTTAAAAAGTCATTGGCGCATGCCAGGCAAAGAATGCTCTCAGCTTCTCACTGAAGTTTTTAAAGCAAAAAATGGCAAATACAGCCAAATTACTCCTGGTGTTGGTGGTTACTGTTACAAAATGTGGGCTGTAAGAATACTGATACTCTGGGGCCTTCCAGTTGTTTAGAAAGAGAGAGAGAGCATGGTAGTACGTAATTTATTATTTTCTGGACATAACAGCTTACAGCGCCAACAGCATTATATATATGTTGTACTGATCATCAAATAGCACATAATCTAATAATGAGAAACGGACAAACACCAGATGCCTGGTATTTGGCAGAATTGCCAATATTGCGAGGTGTCAGGTAACAGAATTTATATTCTGTGTTTACCAGGCACCAATAAAATCTATTATATTGTAGAGGCCTCCCCTCCATCTTTCAGTATCCTCATTTCTAGCTGTTGCTTCACTTGTTATCTTTGGCCACCTGGAGGCAGGCTATTATATTCCTGGCCACTTTGTATCCTAATAAAATGTTGCTCAAACAAAATTGGCAATGAAGGTTGGGTTGAGAAACTAGTTGGGGGGGGGGGGGGGAAGAATTAGCAGCAGGACAGTAACCTACCAATGGCTGCAGTCAGCTAGTTTTACAAATACTGTAGTTTTAAGATGGCTACTTAAAGGCGTTGGCATAAACGCTGACTGCTACTCCTCAACATTATTCCCCTTGCACTTGGAATTCTCCTGCTTTCTCGTGCAGCAAATGACCTCCCACACCTCATTCAAATTCCATTTGTCTTCTGTGAAGCTTTTTCAAAATTGCCCTCTGCAAGATTTGGACAGCTCCCCAAGCATCATGGCCTACATTTACACCAGTGACTAGTGATCTGGGGTGTCTCATTTTTGGGGCACCAAACCTTAGATGCCTCGTAAAAGGGCCTTGATTTTCTGAGGGAGAATGCTCGGTAGTTTCTGAAAGGGCCTGTAAAGGAGTACTGGCTTTTTAAGTCCAGAAGAAGTAGTTTGAGAGGACAGTTTCTTCATTCCAGGTGTCTGGAATAACCCAACTGGATGTAGGGTGAAAGGAAGATGGTCCTGGGTATTAGTTAGTGTCTGGGATGGGGAGGGTATAGGAAAAACCAGGACTATTTTTCCTTTAAGGGCTCAGGACAGTGGGCAGTGCAAGGCTCTCTTCTTGCCCATCCAGGTGTCTGGGGTTATTAGACCCACCTGGGAAGGATTAAGGAAGTGATCAGATGCCTGGGTGGGTGAATAAAAAAGGAGGCTCCAAACACAGTCAGAGAGAGCTCACTGAGAGAAGGGCTGTGGAAACCCGGATCTAAAGGAGAAAGTTTGCAGACCTGAGAGACCAGGATTTGAACCACTCAATCCCAGGAAGAAGAGCTGTGGAAACCCTGCACCTCAGGGTGGGCAATCTAGGGGCTCTCTGGAAGTTGGACAATGTTGAATAAATTAGACCCCAAGAGAAGGTGACTATTGTTTTAAAGACTTTTGGCTGTGAGTGAGTCATTCCCAGGTATCTGAAGGGGAACTGAGGCAGGCGACTGTAATGTCATGCCACTCTGCAAGGGGGTGCACTTGGAGACCGCAGCCCACTTACAGGCCCTTTCAAGATGCCTCAGGCTCTGCAGCCTAAATTAATACATCCAAACTCACTAGTCACTTATGAAGGCCCTTAAGTATCCCCGACTTTCTGAATTACTGAACATCACCAACTCCCGTTGGAGTCCATAGGAAATGCATGTGATCAGGAGCTGAGCAGCGTGTGTGAAAAGCAAGTCCCATATGTACCTGATCTGTCTGTTCCAGGTGGTAAGTACCTTGGGGCGGGGATTGTGTCTCAGCCTATTTTGAAAGGCTGAGGACGCTGTTGGCTCAATTAAAAAGAATAATAATCTACATGTATGGTGTGAATGTCCTAAGAGAACCGTCTTCTGGAGGAAAATAAATGGAATTTTCAAGATAACTGTAGTTAGGCTGCCCATAGATTCCATAGTAGGTCTATGAGGTTACACTGCAAAGGAGGTTATTGTCTCGGGGAAGGACTCATTGATAACACAATTGCTAGTAGCTGCCAGATTATATGTGACAGCTTGTTTTTAGAAAAGGAGTATCGGGCAACATCAGTGACCTAGAGAAATGAGAAAGTGTCAATGGAAAAAATGACAGACAGCCTTCTATCAGGAATGAGTAGATTTTATAATATAGGGTTACCATTTGGAAAATTTGAACAAAATAAATACACAGTTAATAAGAGGTTGACCAAACACAAATGGGTCTTGTAAAGGTACCACATATAGGTGATGAATAAGATGTATTAATTCTTGTATGTAAAGTTCATATATGCTATTAATGACAACATAAAAAGTTAGAACCAATAAAAAATAATAGGAATAATAGCACACACAACTGTTGGAACATCCAATGTCTTTCCCCGTCAGTATTACGGTTATCAGGTAAGGAAGAGGTTCCCTATGACCTGAACACAACTTGCCTCTTCACTTTATGAAATGTTTTCTTCCAAATGGATTCCATTTCTCAGTTCAAAATTTTCAACAAGATTTAAAGTAGCTTGACATCTATAGTCCAGTCTGGGTCGTTACATTCTGCCATTGCTTCAAATGGGAAAGGGATACGTTGAGCATCTTCCCAGAGATTGCTGTGTAGCTTTGCAGGTGCTGAACAGTTCCATTCCACCCAGAGCTTGTCTTTATTTTAGTGGTGGGTGGATCTATACATACACAACAGCACACCTCAAATTTTCAAAGGGGGTAGGAGGGGGAGGCTGGGCTGGGGACATGTGTATTATGCACATTACCCTTCCCCATCCCTGCCAAACAGCCGGGAAGCTTCTGAAAAGTTCATGCAGCTTGAATCTATGCTAACTTCCCAGGAAAGCCCATCTGCCCAGTGGGCTTGATCCAATGCATGTACATCCATTGACTTCAGTGGGTTTTGGCTCAGGCTCTGAGGGAGCTCTCTTTGGAAAGGAGTCATGCCGAGGGCAGCCGTATATACCAGGAATCTCTGACGAGCAACCCATAGGAGCTCTGTTAACAGGTAGCCAGCTGGAAATAGGGAATTCCTGAACCTGCATGGAAGCACAGATCTTCTGGAGGGATGTCCTTGGCACTACAGCAGATCTCTGCAGAGATATCAAGGACCCATGATTTCTAGGTTCTGAACTCCCACTTGTCCTATGGGTGAGAGGAGACTGAACTCCTCCTTCTATAGACTGATGTCCGGTAATCTCTTAGAATTTCCCTTCCCCTGGTTCCCTCTATGTATAAAGCAGCTCTGGCCCAGTATTACTGAGAAGTTGTGTTCACATAATGCCACATACATTGCCCTTGCAAACCAACCAGAGGACTAATGCAGGCTGTAAGTGCTCATTGCTTAGCAGGTGGGAAAAAATGTAGAAAACATGCTGTGATTCTGGAGACTTAGGCCAACTCTAGGCCTATGTATCAACTGAGATTCTGTCAGGTTTCATGCTGGTGGAACATTATTAAAAGTAAGTTGTTAAAATTGCACTAAGGTATGTAGAGTTTGGACTTCCCGAAATGCTGGTGAATGGAGGACTGCAATACTCATATGCTAAGTCCTTTATTTCTCATGTTAAGAGTAATAGCTGTACATGTGTGTTACATAACTGTCACAAGAGACCCCATGATAACTAAAGCTATTAATCATTGCTGAGTTTTGCCCACAGAAATGGTTACATCCCTTAGGGGAGAGAGTGGTCAGTGGATAACCATTAAAAAGCAACGCCTCCAAAGAAAATGCCTAGATTCTCAATACAGTAGGTAGAAACCAGTTTATATGACAATGGAGAAGGGGAAACTCTCAAACAGGGATGCATCACATAGGGCGACTTTGTGGAAGAATGACCTCATGGACTTCCCCCATCACCTTTTGCATCTCTGAGCCCTGGGAGTCAGAACAGTCACCTGCCAGTCTTTTCAGATAAAAGCTGCCTAGTGGAAGGAAACAGGGTTCTTTTTACCAGACTGGATCCTAAGAGGCAAGAACTTTGTCTGTGAGGTAAAAGACCACTAGCTGCCACAGAAGCAGAAGCTAAACCTGTAAGACTTTGTTAATATGAACAGACGTTTTATGAGATGATAACCTAGGCTTGTCTTTGTCTGTCTGTGTCTTTAGAATTCTTAGCATTGTGTAGATAGCTCTTGCTTAATTTTCATTTAATTAATAAAGCCGAAATACGTTTATTACAGGATCAGACTGAGCATTGCCTTTTTGGATAAAGGAGGGAGATCTACTGAGGAATTGACTTGTGGTATGTGTCTGGTCCTTTGGGAACAGAGGAACTTGAGATTTGGTATTACAGTGAATATCACAGGAGTCCACTTACTTGGTGTCAAGAAGGATTAGGTTTTCCAAGGGGACTTTTTAAATTCTATATTCAGGCTGGCAAGTGCCAAGGGAGTTAGTAAGCAGTGTGGTTAGCTGGTGTGTCAAAGGAGGTAGAGTCACAGCGGTCAGTGGGTTAACGTCCCTGTTAATGAACAGTCTGCCCTGAAGTGCAATACAGGGTCTTCAGATCCAAGGGGCATGACACATGCCGATCCCAAAACAAGGAAGGGTTGTTTTTCATTTATTGTGGAGATCATCAAAGATAGGGAAACATAGAGGCAATTCTGGAGAAGCCCAGAGGAAGGCTTCACAGCATAGGAAACGTTAGTCAAATAAAAGTAGAGGATGTTTATGGTGTGAAATCAGGAAGTGCTTTCAGGAAATTGGTAGGAAAATTCAGATGAGGCAGGCGAGGGGAAAACAGAATATACACACTCACGGCCGTTTTGATTATGTTGTTCAGTAGTATTTTTAGAAAATTGGACCAACTTCAAATCTTAAGTTTGATCATGAACTTCCATTGGTCCTTCCCCACTGCCCCCAGTTCAGATTCAGGAAATAGCTATTTTTGTCTCATGTACGGTACTATTTTGGTTTATGAGTCTATTTTGAGAAGTGTCCCTAAACCCAGTTCATCCCCAGTATCACCTCAATCCTTTGATGCAGTGAATATGGCTCATAGAATTAACATATATAGAACACAACTTAAACAAGCACAAACAAAATGCCTTTGAAGGTTAAAGATGAAATCAGTTTCCTAACTAGACTCTCTCTCCCCTTATCTTGAACGGCTTGTTATTGTACAGGCATTAAATGCTGGGGTGCTGGCACAGGTCTCTTATCTCATTACACTGGTCTACAATTTTTGAGATGTCGTCTGCTTCAGAGATAAAAATGTGCTATTTATTATGCATTTTGATGTGCTGAATTCAAATATGACAATTAAAACAACTGATTGGCTACTGTTTCTAAGATATTTAAGTTTTTACATTTTACGTCTATGTATATTGTGTAGATAGGAGAGTTTTAATCATAAATTGTAAACCTAGGTCTTTTCATGTGTTTATGGTTGCTTTACATGATAATATTTCACCTGTCCTGTTTATGTAACACTTTAAAAATCAGCAAAAGGGTTATATAAATAAAATTTATTATGAAACAAAAGGCAAAAAACTATTATGTACATAGTTTAGTCCTATTCAGTGTCTACTCGGCGCTTCTTGGCTTGTCTCTTGTATTCATTAAATGGAGCATCTCTTGTCACTGTCCAGCAATAGTCTGCAAGCATTGATGGGCTCCATTTGCCTTGATAGCGTTTCTCCATTGTTGCAATGTCCTGGTGAAATCGCTCGCCATGCTCGTCGCTCACTGCTCCGCAGTTCGGTGGAAAAAAATCTAGATGAGAGTGCAAAAAATGTATCTTTAGTGACATGTTGCAACCAAGGCTTTTGTATGCCTTGAGGAGGTTTTCCACCAACAACCTGTAGTTGTCTGCCTTGTTGTTTCCGAGAAAATTTATTGCCACTAACTGGAAGGCTTTCCATGCCGTCTTTTCCTTGCCACGCAGTGCATGGTCAAATGCATCATCTCGAAGAAGTTCACGAATCTGAGGACCAACAAAGACACCTTCCTTTATCTTAGCTTCACTTAACCTTGGAAATTTTCCACGGAGGTACTTGAAAGCTGCTTGTGTTTTGTCAATGGCCTTGACAAAGTTCTTCATCAGACCCAGCTTGATGTGTAAGGGTGGTAACAAAATCTTCCTTGATTCAACAAGTGGTGGATGCTGAACACTTTTCCTCCCAGGCTCCAATGACTGTCGGAGTGGTCAATCTTTCTTGATGTAGTGGGAATCTCTTGCACGACTATCCCATTCACAGAGAAAACAGCAGTACTTTGTGTATCCAGTCTGCAGACCAAGCAAGAGAGCAACAACCTTCAAATGGCCACAAAGCTGCCACTGATGTTGGTCATAGTTTATGCACCTCAAAAGTTGTTACATGTTGTCATAGGTTTCCTTCATATGGACTGCATGACCAACTGGAATTGATGGCAAAACATTGCCATTATGCAGTAAAACAGCTTTAAGACTCATCTTCGATGAATCAATGAATAGTCTCCACTCATCTGGATCGTGAACGATGTTGAGGGCTGCCATCACACCATCGATGTTGTTGCAGGCTACAAGATCACCTTCCATGAAGAAGAATGGGACAAGATCCTTTTGACGGTCACGGAACATGGAAACCCTAACATCACCTGCCAGGAGATTCCACTGCTGTAGTCTGGAGCCCAACAGCTCTGCCTTACTCTTGGGTAGTTCCAAATCCCTGACAAGGTCATTCAGTTCAGCTTGTGTTATGAGGTGTGGTTCAGAGGAGGAGGATGGGAGAAAATGTGGGTCCTGTGACATTGATGGTTCAGGACCAGAAGTTTCATCCTCTTCCTCTTCCTCGTCTGACTCAAGTGAGAATGATTCTGGTGCATCAGGAACTGGCAGTCCTTCTCCGTGGGGTACGGGGCGTACAGCTGATGGAATGTTTGGATAATGCACAGTCCACTTTTTCTTCTTTGACACACCTTTCCCAACTGGAGGCACCATACAGAAGTAACAATTGCTGGTATGATCTGTTGGCTCTCTCCAAATCATTGGCACTGCAAAAGGCATAGATTTCCTTTTCCTGTTCAACCACTGGCGAAGATTTGTTGCACAAGTGTTGCAGCATATGTGTGGGGCCCACCTCTTGTCCTGATCTCCAATTTTGCAGCCAAAATAAAGGTGATAGGCTTTCTTAACCATAGTGGTTATACAGCGCTTTTGTGATGCAAAAGTCACTTCACCACAAACATAGCAGAAGTTATCTGCACTGTTCACACAAGTACGAGGCATCTCTGCTCACTTTGGCTAAACAGAAATGTGTCCCTTTGCAAAATCAAACACTGACAAATAAGAGAGCACGACACTGTATGATTTCTAGAGCTGATATAGGGCAATTTGTTCAGCAGAGTGATGTAAGCGTCGTTATGATTGCATCATCCATGACTTCTAGGAATAACATGATGCAATTCATATCATGTATGACGCAATACCAGCTTCAGATTGCATCATTCATTGTTTTGCCTAAAAAGCAAGTACTGTCCAAACCCAGTCATAGATTTATTCATAGATCCAGTCAAAGATGTATTTTAGTCATTTCTGGTTTAAATTGAGATCCCTTCCCTTTATAACTCACTTATCCTCCGCCATTCCCAAGTCAAGGGTCGTATATACTGACCCAATAGCATATCTTGAAAACTAGAGCCAATCAAGAATTTTAAGCATCATTTTCGTTCTCAGTGACCCAGAATTAGTAAAGTTTGACTACATTTATTTCAGAAGCATTTTGGCTGTAGAGCAGTGTTATTTCAATTACAGAAAAGCTACAAACTTGGGTTTAAAAAAATCATGATCAGAAATTGTTCTGTGCAGGATGGTATCCTCAGTGAGGAACAAAGAGGTACTGGGAGCACTCTGAGGAGAGCAGAGGGTATATTTTGAAACCAAACTAAGGGCCCAATCCTGCAAACACTCCCAAGCATTGCGCTTAGGGTTGCGATTGGTCCCAGAAGGACCTAGTTAGCTTTTTCTTTATGATTCACCCAAACTATGAGATGGGACATGGATTAATGAAAACTTGCTTTTCTCTCTCTTTTTGTTTTGTTACCATGTCTTGTAATATGAGAACTAGATAATTTTAAATAGCTATAAATGATTCAATACTAAGAACAAATAAAAGGAAATGATCCTTCATGCAGCCTATGATCAGTCTATGGAATTCACTGCTGCAAGCGATCGTCCAGTGAAATACCAGCAACTTCACCATCAATAATAGCACGCATAGGTTTGTTAGACTTCCAATACCCTTGCAATGACAGTAGCTTCATTTACCCTTCAGGGCATAGCATGATTGCTTGTGGGAGTTTTGGGAAAGAATGATCCCTCATTTATAGTGCTGAAGGGGCATTATTAAGGGGAAAGGAATCCCCTTCTTTGAAAGTATCACATATTGGCCACTAATGGAGCAAGGATGCTGGGCTAGATAGGGTTTGCCATGCAGGATCATAAGCTTATGTATCAACATAGTTGATTTAACTTTTAATCAAAGCAAATTGTTTTTAACATGCTGATAACACTGTAGAGGCTCCAAAAATAAAACACAAGCACGCAATCTATCAGGCATGTCTGTCAGAGAAACAGATGCCACCCCATAAACCTGCCAAAACAACCCTTTGCTTGAAACAATAAAAACTGGAAAGAATCAAAACTCTCGGCCTCAAAAATCGCTTTCTTTGTATGCCCTTTAAAAAAAATCCTAGCTTTAAATCGCTGTAATTTGGACTAGGTTAATGTAAAAATGAAAACCATTCAATAAATCTTTTTGTTGGAGATCAAAAGCAATGAGTTTAGGAAACTGGAAAATTGATTATATGACATTTTACCACACTCTGTAACATTCATATTTTTCAGGAAACTGTCAACGATGATTGTTAGAATACTTTATCTGATGTTTTTATTTAAACTACTAATCTGGTCACGGATGTCTTCAGAAAAAGCCAATGGGAAGTTAAAGGTAATGTTCTGTGTTGGGCTTAATCCTTTGCACGTGGTAGAATCCTTATTCCAGAAAGCACTTAAGCACATGCTTAACTTGAAGCACGTGCTTAATTTGTCAACTTCAATGGGACTTAACCATGTGCTTCAAGTTAAGCCTGTGCTTATGTGTTGTCTTGAATGTACTTTCCAGAACTCGGGCTTGAACTCTATTCAGCTGTCTGCACAGTTAGCACTGCTGAGATTACCTTCATCTGGGAGCATCCTCAAAACACTTTTTGTTCCTAATAAAGTTTTGTTTTCTGTTACAAAATCCTATCTGAATTCAGCCTCTGTTCAAACAGGCATTCGTAACAGAAAACCAGTTTTTAAAGCAATACATGAGAATCTATTTCATCAGGGCTTTGTCTTGTCAGTTGTTAGGCAACAAATGCCAACAAATACCATTCTCAGTCACAGGTGTCTGGTCAAGGTATATGTTGCTCTCATTCTGTTTTTCTGTACACCCATACCTTTAAATTCAAGGAAATTTTCTAGGGAGCAAAGTCATGTGGGGATTTCAGAAGGCAGTAGGCAGATATGATAGCGAGCCATATCCTGGAGATATTGATTTACACTTGCAAAGGGTCTGGCCCTCTATTTTCATCTCATGAAGATTTTATATTTGTTCTTTCTTTCTTTGCTGCTTTTCTTTATCTAGAATGCAAATAATCTAGACTAAAAGGACATGTCTAAAAAGCACAACATAACTCTGAGTAGGTGCCACATGTTGATTGACTAAGGCCAGTTTTGATAGCGTTCCTCAGTTTTCTGCTCACAAAGTGTTCTATGTTTCATGGAATACTGGCATCCTTTCACTTTCATTGTTGAAAATTAATGACATCAGAAAAAAAGGACTGATAAAAATGAGGTAATGGAAGGAACTGCTTGCACTGAAAGAAGGGAATTCCACAGCATTTTAAGCTTTCGGCATGAATAATATATTGTAAGCCCATACATTGTAGCCTATACTTGAGCATTACCAGGATGACAATATAGCACGGGAGTTGATTTAGGCAGGAATTAGATTTTCTGTTTTGTGGGAAATTCTATGGTTTTTTTAACCTTCTGAAATGGAATGAAAACCAAAAATTTTGAAATTTCCCGTGAAACAATATTCTGGAAAAAAATTGTGTCAAGGTGATTGAAACATTTTATTTCAATAAATCCAAAGCATTTCACTCTTATTTTGACCTTTTTTTAACTTTTAAAAATGTGTTTTATATAAAAACAAGAAATACCATTTCAAAATAAAAAAAAGTGAAACTTTTTATTCTGAAAATGTCAAAACCAAACATGTTGTTTTGGGTTTTTTTCTCAGTGGAATTTAATCAGAATTGACATGTTTTTCAAAATGTGTCAATTTCAATGAAAATGGCATTTTTCATGGAAAAACTGTTTTGACAAAATATTTCTGACTATCTCTATACAGGAGCCCCATACACAGTTTGACGGTAATATGATATCTACTCCCTATTGCTGCTTCCTTCGGGTGGATCCATGCAGTTAAATTTAACAGCTGGGAATGGTGCGTGGAACGGGGCTGAAAGTATATTTATTTTACTTCCATTTTATTTTCTCTTTTCTTTGATGGTGCAGTGCTGTATGTACCCCAGTTATAGCCCCACAATGGACAGTACCCACTGAAAGATATGTCAGAATTTTTCGTTGCCATTACTTCAACCATTCATTAATCCATTTGATTTTAGCCTCTTTGAAGCCTAGAATTTGGATGCTTTTAAGAACACACAGGAATCAGACATGAAAACCCTTCAACCAATGCAAAAGTTTAAAAACCTTATTCATATTTACTGGAAAAGCTCTCAATACACTCACGATGACTGACTTTATGATGTTTATTTTTGGCAAAATCTCACTTTACATTTGATACAGTGTCTTGCATTTTCCTGGTTCCAGATTCAATTTCCAACTTTAATAAATGAAACTGTCTGTCACATTTCTTTGCCCCACTGTGGCATGCTTTGTGCAACACATGATTTCAGTGGTAATGATGCAGAAGAGTAAAATAAACATGAAACAGAACAAAACACATATATACAAATGTGACAAAAATTCTGGTCCTTCATCTAAATTAGGCCAGAAAATTGGCATCAGATTTTATTATTCAGGCTGACTTCAAGAACACAAACAGCATTTAAAAAAAATAGGGACTGTCAAAATATGGAGAATAATATCTGCTGTTAACTTTTTCACTGCTGCTTAATATTCCAGGTATTTTTGGGGGGGAAAAAAAAACCTTTAAGCTTAACACAAGGAACTAAAAAAATAGGACCCTTTATATCCCTGGTGTGATATCATTTATATCCATAGTATATTCAGTTACACTGGGATGAATTTGGACCATCTATTTCCATAGAATATTAGAACATCAAGCCTGTTGCCACAGCAGAGATGTTGTACTAGAGAACTAGCAGCGAAGCAGATAAGCGTGTTATGTTAGCATGCTTCTGTAAACTTTCCTTTGTTTTGGTTCATGAGGCACAGATTTTTATAGACCAAATAAAAAGAAAAATATCACATATGTTGCATGTAACCGGAGGCCCCACAAAAGTTGACTTTGAGGGAAACACTAGTATCTTTGCTGTATTAGTAAAATCCATATAGGAAAGATACTGTGTTCTAGTGTGTGATTATTAATTACTATAATTTTATTTATTATTTCTATAATACCAGCAGCATTCTAGGTGATTTGCAGATTTAGTTTAGTTTTCTATCACCTGTTTTGTTAACATATCTCCTACAAGTAAGCTAGTGTGTACTCTCATAGACCTTCTGAGAAAAAGGAGAGACTTCAGTATTGCCAACGAGTCAGGCCCTGTCGCAGGGTAGTTGGCTCCTGAGGGCGGTCAGATGCTCAGCCTACCTGTGACAGGCTCTGCTAAAGAGAATAAGCCAGCCCTGATCCATCTGTGAGAACTGATTGCCTATGTAGTTGGGCAGTTAAGGAACATCTGGGCCTTATAAAGGGCTATGTGGGCTCAGGCAGGAAGCACTTGGAGGAAAGAACTTGTCAGAGGAGCTGGCTATGAAGCTACTCTTGGGGGTGATCTCCTAAGAGTACAGAGTTCCTGAGGACAGGAACAATCCCTAGAATGCAGAAAGAGAGTGCTCCTATGGGGTAGCTTTCTCAGGGAGAGCAGGTGAGGGAGCATACAAGGAAAGGAAATCAAGGAAGAATGCTCCTAGATGGGAGAGGCTCAGGAAGGGAGGAGCTATGAATGTCAAGTCAGAGCAAAACCTGGTCCCAATGGAAGGACTTCACTAGGTAGCAACAGGAGCCCCAGATCAAAGGAATTATATGTTGTTCTGAGGAAGGGTTATCATAGTTTGACCTCTGTGGGGCACTTCCCCAGCTGATGAGAAGAGGCCCTAACTCCAGAAGAGGGTTCTGGGTCAAGAGGGCCTCATTGGTGAGGGCCATGGACAAAGACCCTTCTCTCTCCAGCTAGGATGCTGGGGTGGAGGCCTGTTTGTATAATGGTCTGCCTTTGGGTTAAATATACCAGACCCCTGAAGGGGCACTGTTCAATATATACAGACCTCACTGGACTTATTGAAAGTCCGCTGAGGGAGGTAGAGACTTAATTACAGCACTGTATTGAGCTGCCAGGGGATACCCCAGGGGTGAGGGTGTGTAACACAGAGATCCCTTGGCATAAGCTCCTCTGTTCTTTGCAAACAGCTTTCACCTCAGACCTGACAAACTCACTGCACCAAATATATGTTACAGGGTATTTATCTATAAAGAGTAACATGCAAAGTATCTACAGAAAGCTTGTAACTTGTGAAGATTCACATTCTTGGTGAGATGTATGTATGGATAATATTTAAGGAATAAAGTATTTATATTGAAAGTATACTTCTTGGATTTGGAGTAAAAATTAGTTGCTGGGGATAATATATCTCAGTGATGACCCATTTAGGCAGGAGGGAATTGTCACTCTGATCTGTTTAGCCAGTGATGCAATGCAAGGCTCAATTGTGTAGCCTTGCTCAATACCAAGATTTTCAATGGAGAACCATGAGAGGCAACTGCAAATGACTGAAACCACTTGAAGTTAAAAAAGAACATTACAACAAGACAGGGGTTCACTCTGTCTGTCTGTGAATAGAAACAAAAGACTGTTTCAAATAACACAGAGGGGAGAAAGAGAGAGAAGTCCTCTGAATCCTTTCCTTGAGGAGCCATCATGAGGAGCGAGGTGTTCTCATGAAAAATTGGATCCTGGCTTCTGTGAAGCCAGTCAGCTCTGGAACAGACAGAACTCTGGGAGAGAGGAGGGGGGGCTTACTTTATTAGATAGGAAAGGGAACTATTAATTAGTGTAGCGCTAAGTTTGTGTTTTATGATTTTGTGTGGTATTGTAACCATTTGTTTCCATTGCTCTCTCGTTTCCAGCTAAATCTTTAGTCTTTCTTAAAGAAACCTATTTTTGTTATAAGTGCTCACAAGTGCTGTGTGTAATATAGGAGTGGTGGTTTCAGATAATCTAGTTAACTGGGTTACACTACTCCTTTGGGAAGGGTAGAGGATATGGGATTTCTGTGAGCAGCTAGTGTCTGGGACTGGATATCCCGGGGGAATGATTCAAAGAGTTTTAGGGACTGGGGTGCATCTATTGTTAACCTGCAAAGCAAAGACAGGGCTGGCAGAGCCTGGAGGAGAGTGCTTGAATGGCTGACAGGCTGGTGGTGGTAAGGAGCTGACACCGAGCCAGTCACAGGCAAGGCTCCCTCATGCTGGAGGCGGGGGGTGGGGGGAGGGAATGAAGTGACTCACAGGCCTGGTCTACACTACGCCTTTAATTCGGATTTAGTGGCTTTAATTCGAATTAACTCTGGAACCGTCCACACAACGAAGCCATTTAATTCGAATTAAAGAGCCCTTTAATTCGATTTCTGTACTCCTCCTCGACGAGAGGAGTAGCGTCAAAATCGGTATTGTTAATCCGAATTAAGGTTAGTGTGGCCGCAATTCGATGTTATTGGCAATTAGATGTTATTGGCTACCCACAATGCAACGCTCTGGAAATCGATGCTACTACGGTAGCTTGGACGCACACCACCGAATTAATGGTGCCTAGTGTGGCCGAATACATTCGAATTTATAAAATCGGTTTCCTAAATTCGAATTATATAAATTCGGATTAATCCTGTAGTGTAGACATACCCACAGTCCTGGGTACCGCAAGAACCATTACAGGGCCATTATTACATGCCCCCCAAATCACAAAGTTGGCTTTACAAAATTGAGATATAATATTACATTTTGGGTTGTGTTTATTTGCCTTCTGGTGCTGGAATGTTTCAAAATCCTATGTTATTTCAGATGGGAGGGACATGCGGCATCCTCTGAGCAGCCAGCTGGAGATGATCTAGAAGGAAAGCAGCTGGCACTATCCACAGACAAAAGGTGATACTTCCACAATGAGCTATTCCTCACCAGTCCAGGTCAGCTGAGGTCCCTCATCATAGCATCTTGTAGGGCAGGCTGAGCTGGACCCATATTAACGAGAACAAAATTACATCATGTGAATGTTTTGGGATACGAGAACACATTCCACTGTTCTGTTTGTTCAAAGATTATATACCTGCATCGCACAAAACTCACCGCTGTGGTACAAGTCTCAGTCAGGCCTTGAGAGAAGCCAAGGACACTCAGAACTGGAGTACATTGGCAGAACTCTGTGGGAGGGGTAGGACTGGAATGGGAGCTGCTGCAGCAGGTCAGGACCAAGGTGCATTGCCACAGCTGTGTGAAGCAGCACAACTGGAAGAGCAATGGGTGCTGCAGATTAAGGCCCAGGTAAATTGCCAGGCAGGTGGGTGGAGCCACCCAACTAAGAGGGTGCGCGATAGGCTGAGACTTGGGTACCACCACAGAACTGGGATATAAAGCCCCTTGGGTGGCAGGGTGCAGTTTTAGGGAGTGTTAGTGTTCCCTTACTTCTAATGTGCCTTTCAGTAAAAAAGTCCATTGCTTGTTCTATCTTCGCTACTGCTCTTCCCATTCCAATGGTAGCAGAACTATTCCCTTATGTATATAAACTTCACAGCCAAGATCATACTCAGATGTGTATCTGCTTCTGGTGAGAACAATCAAGATACAAAGTGTCCTAAAATATGGTCTAGGGGTTGTAGGTGAGAGGACAAAGCACATACTGGAAGAGGAGCTTCATGCTTGCTAGCTTCTAAGAAAGACAACCCCTTTAGGTTACTTTTGGAATACCTTCAGGTAGCTCCAAGGGAGTGGGAGATGCAGCTCCCTTTCCTTCTTAAAATCAGAGGATTATTCCCCTCCTTTCCCTGGCTTAGAGAAGCAGTGCTTCCCAATTCTTTGTCCCCCCACCTCCCCTTCTGCTGGTGCACCGAGAGCTCCTCATCCCATTTCAATCTCCTTTAACCACTAAGTAGCTCAGGACATCATTAACATAGAGGAGAGAGCTTTGATGGATGTCACAAAGTGGTCATCCTAGAGTTAACAGGCTTACCTAGAGGATTATGGGATGGAGCCAAGCTTCATCGTTCCCTCCTTACTTCCTCTTTTAGTCACTCGGAGTCTCCCCCAAGTATGTTGTGATGAAGTTAAATAAAACAGCAAGTTCCCAGCCTACACTCCTGAGAGTAGACTTTTGTTGTTGTTGTTGTTGTTGCACTGAACTGACACTTTATTAAAATTTTGGTTTATTTTTATTTTTTTAAACTGGAGTTTTCTACTTAAACTCTGGGGTGACCAAAAATAAATGCATCCAGCATTTTAAAATCAGAAAATAACTGACCTTCACAATTAAACTGAGAGATTTAAAGCAAGCAGCATAGGCCCTGCTGGGTGCTGTACCTAGGAGATGAAATACGACATGACAAGGCCAATTAGAATGGTGACAAGGCTGTGAATCGGTCATGCAGCTTTGACCATCATTTTTTCCCTTGACTTGCAAGGACACACAAAATCAACAGCTCTCAAGACGGTTTCCTAAACTCATTGTGGAGAGAGTGATATATGCCTCTGACTATAGTATCCTCATACATGGGTTAAATTCTTCATTCACACACAAGAACTGATTATGTCCCTACACTTCCAACTATATGAACTTCATTTGGATACCAGATGGTTAGAGGTGGCTAGTGATGATATTCAGACTGAGTTTGCAACTCTACTGCCAGATTATAGGCAGCTAAATCATGTAGAAACAGTAGGTAAAAATTGAAAACATGTATAGCAATACAAGGCACAGGTCTGTTTACTCAAGGATCTAATGGAGGAAGAGAGAAAGCTGGACCAAGGCATTAGCCTCAGACTTGGTGGACCTGGGTTCAGTTCTCACCAGAGACTTCTTGTGTGACTATAAGCAAGACACTTTACCTTCTCTGTGCCTCAGTTTCCTCTCTGTAGCAGGGGGATAACAGCATCTCACTACCTCAGAGGAGTGTGTTGAAAATAAATACAGGATTGTGGGGTGCTCTGATACCCAAGTACCAGGGGCTACTGAAGTACCTAAGAGAGAGTGCTTAGAGCACAAGGCTAGCTTTCAGGCGTTCTCATATCTAGTCCCGCTTCTGACCTGCTGTATGACCTCAAGTTATTTACGCTGTGCTTCATTTGATTGTGAAATTATAGTACTTCCCTAATTTGCAGAGATGTTGTGAGGCTTAGTTAATGTTTGTAAAGTGCTTGGATATCACGTGATGGAAGATCCAACAGAAGTGCCCCTAGTATTAGAATGATCACATGTTGATGGGTGGAATAATGTGGGAGCATGATCCAACCAGTTAACAACAGCAGAATAGATGCTCTTGGGTCAATTTTTTTTAAAGTGTGTGTGCGTATCAAATTTATGCTTTCTGGATATCAGGCTGTTGAAACTATATAAAGACTATGTGGCCAACACCATGGAAATCTGACTATACTGCCATAATAAAGACAGTCATTATTTCAACAAAATCAATCAAAAGAATATAAAATATGGTGTTTTCCTGGAAAAGTCAATAAGTCTGGGTTGCAGTATCTCAAGTTCTAGGGAAAAAAACATGTTTTGTTTGACGTTTTCTCTAAAACCAAATCAAACCTAACACATACACACACCCCTCCCCCCAAAAGAAGCCAGTATTACCTTTCCTCTATTTACCTCTGCAAAGCAAACAGCAAGACCCCTTGAAGAAAATCTACTAAGCTTATGCAGCTGTTTACAGGATGGACTGAAAGGGCCCAATGCTTCTCTCACATGTTTTACACAGTGTAGCGTCATTTACTTCTGTGGAGTCACTCCTGATTTACACCAGTGTAAGAAAAAAAAGAATCAGGCCCAGACTTTAAAAGAAATGGTTGATCAATCTCTGCTCAGCCTTTGAATCCAAAAGGCTTTGCCTAAGAAATTGATGGGTTCAGTGCAAAAGAAATCTGTATTGCATATTATTTGATTTGCCTTTGAATACAGAAAAAGGTTATCCATGGAATAAGAGAAATGCAGAGAATAGTTTCAAATGCAAACTAGGGAGATTTCAGGCTTTTTTTGGATGCGGAGTGACTGAGTATAAATCTATGCTGTTTGCAACTTGGTTGGCTTGTCACATTTTCCCTGGGAGATTATGCAGTATACAGGAACTGTGAGGGGTATGCAGGAAGCAGATGACTGGAAACTGGCTTTTATTCTTCTAGGGACTAAAGGGAGCAAGCCAAGATCAGTGATCATCATCAGTAAGAATTCCCACCTGGGGAGATCGTACCAACCTGGAAAGCTGTAAGCCTGAGATTTTAAAGCACTTTTTTTTTAAAAATGGCATTGCACTTTTAGCTGAACTAAACGAAGCTTAGTGCAGTGGGGCATTCAACGTGCAAATGTTCAAAAATCTTTTACGTTTGGATATTTTATCTCCAGCAAATAATCAAGTCCCAAGAATAATATAGATGAGTAATATATTAAAAACAGGCTTGTACTGCTCCAAGAAAAATGTTGGAAGATCCATAGTGATCATTGTTATGCACTGCAGGTTTAAATATACAGACTTTTACGGCTTTAAATGAATGGCTACATAATGACTTCCATTGAAGAATGGCTTTAGTTGTGATAAGACATACAAGGTGAAATTTATCATGGGCAGAAGGCCACATGAGACCTAGGAACCAAGTGAGTTTCCATTAAGGGGATGCTCTTAGGCAACTTGGGCACTAGATATTGGCATGAACAGGATAAAATCGGTAATTTTCAAAAAAAAAAAAAAATCTGTTCTAAAATGGGCTGAAAAATTTGAAATTTCCCCTGAAATGAAGTTCGGGGGTGGGGGTGGGGGAATTTGGATGAATCAAAATATTTGGTTTTGATAAAATGGAAGCATTTTGTTCTGATTTAAACTTTATTTTATATTTTGATATTTTTTTAAAAAATGAAGTGAAAAGTCATTTTGAAATGGGAAATCAAAACATTATGTTCCACATAATCCTGGATCATAATAGAATATTTTGACTTTAACAAAATACTTTTTAAAAAATTTTCTTCTAAAGCAGAATTTTGTAGAAATTGACGTTTTGCTTTTGACGAATTGTCATTTTCTGTTCTGATGGAAAATTTACAGCCAGTTCTATCGTGGACCCAAACTTCTGTGGAACTTAATGGGAGCTCCTGGGTGTAAAACAATTTAGGATCAGGTCATAAACACTCTAACTTCTAGGCCAATACAGGAGACACCAGAGCAAAGTGGGGGAGGGATAGCTCAGTGGTTTGAGTCTTGGCCTCCTAAACCCAGGGTTGTGAGCTCAATCCTTGAGGGGGCCATTTAGGGATTTGGGGCAAAAAATCTGTCTGGAGGATTGGTCCTGCTTTGAGCAGGGGGTTGGACTAGCTGACCTCCTGATGTTCTATTATTTAAAGTCAAAAGTTTATTGAATTTTAAGACCCATACTCAAGTTTGGCTAGTTCTGGGGCTAGGATACCAGACATCATGAACCAAAGGTCTCATCTGATATTACAAATCCTCTGCTTCTAGGCTCATGTGTGTGTCCTAACTAAGGGAATGGTCCCACTGAAGTCAAGGAAAACTCCCAAGGTTCGGCCTCTAAACCCATCCTTTGGCACGCTGGTTGACTTGTGTTGGCATCTGTAGATGCTCAGGACCCTTCACAATTAGGCCCCAAGAGGGAATGTGGTTTAGTTCAATGAGCATGGGGCTAGGAGTTAGCCACCCCAGGTTCTCTTTGTGGTTTTACCACTCACTTGCTTTAGTTGCCTCTTTGGCAAGTCACTTAGGCCATTACGTTCAAAAGTGGCCTCTGATTTTAGGTACCTCAATTGTTTGGGTGCCCACCTTTAGAGACCATTGGCCTGATTTTGCAAGGTGCTCATCACCAAGAGCTTCCACTGACTTCAGCAGCAGTTGTGGGTGGCACGTAGGTGTTTCATTTGAGAACCCCACTTCATTGGTCATATTTCAAATTGTTGACCTGAATCTTTCCATGGTTCAACTGCTTCAACTACCCATATAATAGGACCAGTAATGTCTACCTACCTGCTGTGCAGAGGTGTGGTGAGAATTCATTAATGTTTGTAAAGAACTAAGTATTATTGTTAGATTGAAGACAGCTGATGCCTTAGAGACATTAGAGTTTCCTATCTCAGAAGGAATTGTTACATGTATACTTTCATACAAACAGGTGAGAAATTCAGACCTCAGAAAAGTGACAATTTCCAACTGTTAGAATTGTAGAGTTGTACTTTCCTGTCGTTTGCATTGATGTGGTTTTAATTATTTTTTAATCAAATCTGAGAGCAGGGAGGTTTTGAGGCACTGCTGCTATGTAGCTGGCAGCTGCACAATTGGACTTAGTTGTTTATATTTTCATGCCAGAAGGAATATCCATGGAACCAATATTTCATCCGCCGTGGGACCTAGAAAAAGTAACAGCAAATATGACCATGTGCTATAACTGTAAACAGGACACACAGAGCAACATGTACAGCAGAGTTCAGCAACATAACAGAGGAAGTCAAGCCAAAAAATACTGTCAAATAACTCAATTCTTTTTGCCTTTTCTAAAGTAACGATAAATGTGAAATCAGTGTGGGGAATGGACCAGCAAGTAGATTCTGCTTAAAAAGCGATGGCTTGCTATGGCCCAATATTAGTAAAAGTCTCTTCTGCTGCTATTCAAATTGAAACTCTTCTGTAATGCCATTACCAGTGAAAGTTTGTTTGGCAGAAGATATTTCCTCCCTCCCGTATCTCCTGGGTATTTTGCCCAAATATACAAAGTGGTGGCCTCTGAAACATAGCTTGCAATCAGGCTCAGTAATGAAGTAATTCTGATTTAGTAGGACGATATTCTGGATTATTTCAAACCTACAGGTTTGGCATATTATGAAGGCTATATAGTTTACTGGGTAGTGCAGAAGGTTAGGACCTAGAAGTTCCTGAGTTTGAACCCAAGCTGTAGTACTGAACAGATCTCAGTTTCCCTATCTGTAAAATGAGGTTAGTGATTTCCACCTACAGGTGCTTGGAGGATTAATTATTTAATATATTTACCATGATTTGAAACTGTAAAGTTTGCTCTAAGTACAAAATAGAGCTGGTCAGGAAAAAAAAATCTCCCACAGAAAATGTTGACTTTTTGCAGAAAAAACAAAAATGTTTGTTTTTAGCAACCAATATCTGAAAATGTTCAGCTGAAAACTGCCAAAAATATGAAAAAATTCTGGCTTTGTGACAAAAAAAATCTAATTTTTTTGAGGCAAGCACACACTTTTCAGGAAAGCTTTTTTTTTTTTTTTTTTTTTTTAAATTTCAGTGCGTAAAAGTTCAACCCTAATACTAAACAGCAATATTATGAGCTTCACAGAGCTCCAGTTCTACCTGTTACATGCAACAAGACCTGATCCTTTATATTAAAATAAAAAAAACAAACCAACCAACCAACCAACCAAACAAAAAAACCTTATGAAACAGTTGGTTGCAATTGGTTCACCATTTGGGATTCTCGAAAATCATCCAGGAACTGTTTGTTCTTTAACCTATTACATTTATCTGTTGGTACTTGCTGGTGTTACATTTGTAAACAAAACATAAACTAGCTGACAGCTTGTGCGGTGTACTGCAAGACACACACAAAATCCACACACCCAGCCATTCCCAACGGTCTCTCCAATTCCAATCACTGAGCAGGCAATTTTAACTATTTATTTACTCAGATTCCCTTCCAGCTCACACTGTGCACCGAGAAAGGAACTGACCTGATATATAGCCTCTGACCTTTCAACTCTGAATGGCCACCAGCCAGACTTCCACTTGGGTGTCTTCAGTGCACTGAGATACAAATCCCCCATCTGGCAAAACTCCAGCCTATTTCTATTCCATACCATAGCAGGAAACATTACACTTCTCTGAACAAATGACCTAAAAGTCACAGGTGAGTTAAATAGAAGCATAAGTTATACGGACTGGCAGCAATGAAGCCATTCTCCAGGATGAAAGGGTAAATAAACAAATAATTTATTTTTTCTTTGAAATGTGCTCTTTGGTAAATGATGTATGAAGCCTCACCCTTAGCTCTAACCAAGCAGCCTCGAGGAATGTCATGAGCGAGAGTCCTTTCAAGGCACCTATCCAGCTGGTCCTCTATAGGGCAGTGCTGGCATGGCTAATCGTTAGGGCAACATTCAAATTGAGGGGTCTTTTGCCACTGACTTCAACAGAAGCAGGACCAAACCCTTATTGCAGAGATGGGATCACATCCAAAGGAGCTACTTTAATTCACACCAGCTGAGGGACTGGCCCATGGGGGTATGAAAATACGTTATTGTAAGTCATACAGAGTTCAGAGGCCAGTGGATAACTGTACATATGGAAATTGGTCAATGTGTGAGTGTTTAGGATGGAAAAGGAAGAGCAAATTTCTGAACATGTAATAAAATGGAACGGAATGTGTCTGGGAACTGTATTTTTTCCCTTTGAGGACCTAATCCCAAGCCCATTTAAGTAAATGGGAGTCTTTCCATTGACCGCAATGGGCTTTGTATCAAACCCCTCTGGCATAGGTTATCACTGGCATGAAATAGAATGTTCACCATTGAAAGTTGAAAGCTAATAATCAATTGTGCCAGGCTTCTTCTTCTGCAGGTTAATATCTACAAGCTGGACAAATAACAACATTAGGTCCCAATTCAGCAATGTGTCAGATTTAATTATATCTGTATCCATTAGCAATATTTTTTTTACCAAAATAGAAAAGATCAGTGTTCAAGTTGCAAACAAAGGGCAAAACTTCTTTCTCCAGTGTGACGGTCCAAACTGCAGATCAGAGAAAGGAATCTTGCCAATAATGAATGTAGAAAACAAAAGCAAATGGTGCATCTTGCCCTGGAACCAAATGACTGAAGCACATGGGCTTCTACATACTCATTGTTCATTTTCTTTGTCACTGACAGGTCAAATCTTCCTAAGTATTCAATTAGAAAGTCATCCTAATGCTTTCACTGAGACAGACAGAACTGCTTTCCCTTATGGGAATACACCTCTACCTCGATATAACGCTGTCCTCGGGAGCCAAAAAAATCTTACCATGTTATAGGTGAAACCGCGTTATATTGAACTTGCTTTGATCCACCGGAGTGCGCAGCCCCACCCCCCTGGAGCACTGCTTTACCTCGTTCTATCTGAATTTGTGTTATATCAGGTCGCGGTAGCGGTGTACTTCTATGTATTTCTGTTGGTTAACAAATGTGATTATGCCCACTCTCACAAAGAAAAATGAAGATGGGAAAGAAAGTTATCAAGTAAAGCACATTGAGAAATGATAACTGTGCAATAGATAGATGCCCCAATCAGAGTAATGGATCAGCCTTTAGGGAGTAAAGATCTGGATCTGCATCCAAACTTCTTGGCTTACAACATTTCTGTAAGATGGAGCTGAATCGCCTAATACTTTGTGGAAGTTCAGATCCAGATCCGGATTCGATGCCTAAATTTGGACCCCCGAATTGGAAAATGTTATGACACTGAATTAATATTGGTAAAGCATAAGAGAAAATGGTGTTAATAACAGGTAGATAACTCTATTATGTTTACTGTGATTTCAGGATACAGAGTTCTTTTGCAAGCAATAGTAGATACATTAGATATGATGTACACAACTTTTTTCGGGATTCATGTTGTTGTGTATTTGTTAAGCATGCCCTCCCAAAAAAGACTAGACACAAGAAATCAAATTCCTGACATTCCTTGTATTGTCCAGCTGAGACTTGTGGTACAAAGAGCATTTTTGAGTGGCTATTGAATGACTCTATTTTTAAAAACAGGCTGTGTTTGTTATTGAATCCCGTCTCTCTCTGTTGTTTGTTTGTTCTTTCCCCTTTCACCGTGATCTTTATTTATGAGGATGAAACTGATGCCTCGGTGAGGAGACTGACCCCCATGTGTGCAATCATGGGTCTCAGTGGGCTGCTCTTTCCTGAATAAATACTTTAAAGTAAACAAATGTGCTACCACAATTTCATAACTTGCCCATTTGAGGATTAAAATAAGTTGAGCGGAAGAAAACAGCACAACAATTCAGTCACTAGTTGCCTCTACCAAGCTATACTGAAGGAACCCCCCCTCCCCCAAATCTCATTTTCTAATTTAAATCACTACAGTTTATTATTAGGTTTGTGGTGAGTGTGGTGTGCGCTTGGTTAAAGCAGGGACATGGAGGTCAAGATGCTTGGGTTCTCGGTCACTGACTTGCTGTGCGATCTTGTGAAGTCACTCCACTTCTCTTGCAGGGGCTAAATCCAATTCTTCTTAGTCTCAAGAACTCTCTCGTTGACTTCGGCAGCACAACTCACATGAACAGGCCCTGTGTGACAGCTTCGTTAATGTCTATTTCAAAGAGTTGTTGAAACGGGCAGAACCAGAACCCTGGATCCAAATACTCTCTAATCAAATCCAGGGCCAAAAAAGGAAGGCAAGATTTGGCCCCTGTTATGTGAAGGACAATTTCTGTTCCCGTTAATGTCGATGGTGGAATTCCTATGGACTTCCCAGGATCAGATCTTGGTCCTAAGTCTGCAAACCAGAGTAACACCCAAAGCAATGCAGTTGCAATATTGAAAGTATTGGTTTGGATTGGAAAGGAACATTTCATTCAAAGACGATGTGTTTTCATACTTGCACAAAAGCAGGGCTCCTGCTTACTTGACCTAACCTTGGACAACATCTTTGGAACTTGAGGATATGCTAAAACATTTCCCCCAGGAATTGAAATAAGAGGGGGTGTTTGAATTTAACTAGTTGACCAATGGGGGAGGGGTTGTGTTTCTGAAGAAAATCCAGTCCAAAGTAAAAGGGCATTAGAGATAGTCTGTACCCAAATCCCAGATCCTAATTCTGACCAATTATAGTGTATCGTGAACAGAAGCCCAAAATGTATGTCTTATTTCTTTAAAATGAGAAGGACAATATCTTCACAAAGCACCACTGTTTCCAACGGGCAGAGACAAGCACTTTGATTTGCAAAAGCAAATGGTAACAGCAATGATCTAAAAAGTTGAGTTAATAATAATAATATATAATTTAAAGTTAATTTCTCTTTTACTGAATGTGTCTAAAATCTGCTCTCCCAGAAATATGTTTTTCATTAAGAAACATTTGACTTTACAAAAGCAAAGTCAAAGTTCTCAGATTCATTTAATATGTGCACAGTTTCTCATTAGGCTGCATTTAATTTTGGAGTAAAATTCTGATGATTGCAGTAAATTTGTTCACTTATGAAATAAAGAGGAAATGTGATACAGAGAGGAGATTAAGGGCAAGAAAAACAATCATTCTATCAAAACAGTTACAGACAAAGGCAATATTACTGCAAAACCCCTCAGCCCTGCTGCAGAAAGGGCCTCTACCAGCTTCCTTTAGAACAATCTCATTTGAAGGACAAATAGCATCACAGATATATAAATGTTTCAAGGTGGGAAGACAGAGTTGAAGACCATTCTGTGCAAGGGCCAATTTTATTCAGAATTCGAAAAGTAAAATCCAACTTCCTGCCCTTTTAAAATGGCTGAAGTGGGAAAATAAACCAAAAATAAAAGTTTCTGGAGTCTGGAATAAGCCGGGCATTACTGCTTCCACTTCTTCACTCTGCTATGCTAGCAGGTCAGTGTTCCGCTCAGTAGTGCCTGACCTCTGGTGAGTCTGTCTGTCATCCTACTATATGTAGCTTTCTGCGCAGTGAGATATATACATCAGCAGCCACTCGGCAAAGAGCATTGCATTGTTCTGGTTTATTTTCTGCTTTTTCTTTTCTTGATTTAGAATTCCACCTGTAAGTACAAGGCACATCTGACTTGTTGTTTGGGGACTGGATTCGGTGACTTCTGTCCATCCATTGTCAAGCTGTGCAGTTGGGGAAAGGGGTGGGAAAGAAGAAAAGAGCCCCTCTCACCTAAGCTCAGCCTGTGCAGTGGCCAGGCAGGAATGTCAACCCAGGCACTCATGAGACCATGGAGGCTGCTTCCGGGATGTTCTCCCTGGCAAAAGATGGTGCCCCAAAGAATGGGGTGAAGGCTGGCAAGTGGGCAGAGCCAAAGTATAAGGAGGAGGAGAGAAGAGGTGGTGTTATGCCTATGTGTCCCTATGTGCTGGCTGTGGTCCTAGTTTTGTGAAGGGGACGCCTGTTCCCAAGAAATGGACTCAGAAACATTTGTAATGAAATTCTTGGTGCTGTTGGTACATAACGTATCCTAGGCCCCGATGAGACACTTATTTTTTTTAATGAATAGGATTAAATTGATGACATGGCATTTTTTTGGTATCATCACCTCATTAATCTTCCCCTCCTTGTATTTAAAGATACCGAGGTCCCTCAGCTAATCCTTTTCCTGCTGCAGGATTGGGCTTAGACTTTCTCTTGTAGAGCTGAGGTCATACAGGGGGTTAGCACAGACTGTCGATTTCTGCCTTCCACATGTGCTGTGTGGTACCTTGGGCCAACAGTGATTTGAAGAATGGGGGAATCCAAATCAACCTAGAACTTCTTTGGTTTTTGAATTGAAGGGCGAGCACTGACCTGGTGTTTTAAGCAGGGCTTGTTGCGCAGGCAGGAGGGGGCGTTTGATCTCACCGTGATGGGAAAAGTTGCTGCCTTTAGCTACATTTAGAAAGCATTTTTTCTCCTGAGTTCTGATAAGCTGCGTGGTGGCTTTGAAGCCCAAAAGGGTGAGTCTGAGGGAATTCCTCTGCCGTTTGGGAAGGGTACCCCCCTTACGGATGAGAGCCCCATCAAAGATCTCAGAATGGGCTCCCCTTGGGTTATCTAAATAGCATATAAATCATTGTCAGAGCTGCCATTTCCTCCAAAGGGGACCCATGCGAGTGATTAATAACATGCAAACAGTGGTACTGTGTGGAACTGCAGTAAATTTTATTATAACTTCCTTCCACTTGATAAGCACTTCCATGGAGATAGACTGACATCATGTCAAAAGTGCCAGCATTCCAGTCTCCTCATATCTGCTGTCCGCGGAGCCCAGGGGTTAGTGAGGGGTTTAATGCTCCGGCCTTTGACTGAGCAGCTGCAACCCATCCACAAGAGGGGTTTGTTTTGTTTGACTGGACAGAGCTTCGTATAACCAAGAGATTGACACGGGATTGTACCTTGGACACCTGCTGTTCTAAAAGCCCTATAAAGTGGCAAACAATGTGTACGTGAAATACTTCAGCACAGCTACCCAGCTTCAGAAAGTTATGTGCCAGTTTGATGAGATAAATATGCTGGGAAAGGGCTACTGGACAAAGAAACAATCGTTTACAAGTAAAGTGGAGCAATAACAAATGTTAGAGTGTGTTTGTTTTTTTAAAAAAGATTACTAACAATAATTGTGATTAATAACCCCATGGTTATTTTGCCATTTTTTTATTGATAGTTAGATGAGATAATATGGAGATATACCTATCTCATAGACCTGGAAGGGACCTTGAAAGGTCATTGAGTCCAGTCTCCTGCCTTTACTAGCAGGACCAAGTACTGTCCCTGACAGATTTCCCCTGCTGTGATCCCTAAATGGCCCCCTCAAGGATTGAACCCACAACTGGATTGAACCCACACTTACTTCCTTTTCCTTGAAAATCCTAGAAGAATAAAGAGTAAACTAACTAGCCATATTGTACTCCACAGCTAAGCCAAACATGTATATATCAGCTGTTCTCAAACTGTGGGTCGTGTCCCTGTTTTAATGGGGTCTTGGGCAGTGGGGCTCAGGATTTAGGACCCCCCCCCAAACCCGAGGCAGTGGGGCTCGGGCTTCAGCTTTGGCCCCCCCTACCAGGAGCGGCAGGGCTCGGGGGGGCTCATGTTTCGGTCCCCCCCTCCTGGGGTCGTGTAGTAATTTTTGTTGTCAGAAGGGTTGCAGTGCAATGAAGTTTGAGAACCCCTGGTGTATATGATATAGCCCAATAATGTGAACTTAGCCTTAGTCTGATTTAGATTCCAATGAGACCTTGCTGGAAGGAACTGGATTGTTTGTATCGTATACCACTGCTCTCTGCTGGATGAAGTGAGAACTTCACTGTGTGTCCTAAGCCCTATATTGCTAACAGTTAACAAAGTGCTACTAGCCCTTTTTTGGGGGGAGAACTAGGATCTGCTTTCTATCCCTGCCATTGCCAGAGTGTTCCAAGTGGACTTGGTGTGTAGCAAAATGACAACTCTGAAGTTCTAAATCAGGGCTCGGAAACCTTTGGCACGTGGCTTGCCAGGGTAAGCCCCCTGGTGGGCCGGGCCGGTTTGTTTACCTGCCACATCCATAGGTTCGGCCGATCGTGGCTTCCACTGGCCGCGGTTTGCCGTCCAAGGCCAATGGGTCTGCAGAAAGTGGCGGCCAGCACATCCCTCGGCCTGCACCACTTCCCACAGCCCCCATTGGCCTGAAACGCTGAACCGCGGCCAGTGGGAGCCACGATTGGCCGAACCTGCGGATGCGGCAGGTAAATAAACCGGCCAGGCCCACCAGGGGGCTTACCCTGGTGGGCCGCGTGCCAAAGGTTGCTGATCCCTGTTCTAAATAGTGATAGATTTGTTACAATATAAGAACATAAGAATGGCCATACTGGGTCAGACCAAAGGTCCATCCAGCCCAGTATCCTGTCTACCAACAGTGGCCAATGCCAGGTGTCCCAGAGGGAGTGAACCTAACAGGTAATGATCAAGTGATCTCTCTCCTGCCATCCATCTCCACTCTCTGACAAACAGAGGCTAGGCTAATGTTAACTATTAGATTTCATCATGAGAGGAAGGCATTTCAGAGCATTTCAAAACACTGTCACTGACATTTTCCAGTCAGAGCCGTGTAGACGTGCTGCTAAGAATCGAAAGACAAAGCCTGGAATCAAGACTCTGCACTCCCATTTTAGGTAATATTTTGACTGAAGAGACTGGGCTGAAGAGTAGAGGAGGAGGATGGGGAGATAATAAAATGTAGTTCTTGGCCCTACACTATTTAACATTTTTATCAATGACCTGGAAGAAGAAAACATTAAAATCATCACTGATAAAGTGTGCCGATGGCACAAAAATTCCGGCCGTGGTAAATAATGAAGAGGACAGGTCACTGACTCAGAGCGCTCTGGATCACTTGGTGAATGGGGTGCAAGTAAATAACATGCATTTGAATACAGCTAAATGTCTACATCTAGGAACAAAGAATGTAGGCCACATTTACAGGATGGGGAACTCTATCCTGGGAAGCAGTAACTCTGAAAAAGATTTGGGGGTCATGATAGACATTCAGCTACGAGTGTGATGCTGTGGCCAAAAGAACCAATGTGATCCTGGGATGCATAAACAGGGCAATCTGTAGTAGAAGTAGAGTAATTATTTTACCTCTGTAGTTGGTACTGGTGTGACTGCTGCTGGAATCCTGTGTCCAGTTGTGGTGCCCACAGTTCAAGAAGGATGTTGATAAATTGGAGAGGGTTCAGAGAAGAGTCACGAGAATGATTAAAGGGTTGGAAAACCTGCCTTGTAGTGATTGTCTCAAGCAGCTCTATTTATTTAGCTTAACAAAGAGAAGGTTCAAAGATATTTGATTAGTCAATTAGTACCTAAATAGAGAACGAATATTTAATAATGGCCTCTTCAATCTAGCAGAGAAAGGTATAACACAAAGCAATGGAAGTTGAAGCTAGACAAATTCAGAGTGGAAATAAGCCATGCATTTTTAACGGTGAGAGTAATTAACCAGTGGAACAATTTACCAAGAGTCACGAAGGATTCTCCATCACTGACCATTTTTAAATCAAGATTGGATGCTTTTCTAACAGATATGCTACAGGAATTATTTTGGGGAAGTTCTATGGCCTGTACAGGAGGTCAGACTAGGTGATCATAATGGTCCCTTCTGGCTTTACAATCTATGTATCTATGTGGAATTTGTGACTCAGGAAAATATATACACTAAACTTTGGGGTTTAAAATGAACGTAGTCACATTTTGGTCATTATTATGGGCTTTCTTTAAATACTACTTTATATTGCATTGCATCATTTATATCAAAACCAGGAGAGAAGAGATTCCTTTCAGCCCTTTTTATGACTTTTTAAATTTCAAGGCATAGGTGCTAGAATTAGGGGTGCTGCAGCACCCCCTAGCTCGAAGTGGTTTCCATTATAAATAGGGTTTACAGTTTGCTTCAATGGCTCTCAGCACCTCCACTATACAAATTGTTCCAGCGCCCCTGTTTCAAAGCACTTCTTGATTGTGCTTGGAAAAGGACATTTCAGGCCTTCACCTGATATGGATCAATTCCTGTCACCAACACATTGTAAACAATTATAAACAGTTACATAATTTCAAGAAAGGCAAGTTTACTTGATACGTCAACTTTGAACAATACCGTCCATAATTGCTCTCTGAAACTCTGCCAGTGGAGTGTAGTTTGTGTGGATAAAATAAATGCCCAAGATATATCACAATTAGTGAATTTCTCAGAAATCTCATATACACACTTCATTAAACTAATTAATCATCCTCAAGCAAAAATACTCTTACACGTCAAACTGTCTTTATGTTTCACTTGTTAAGTCATTCCATGGGATATTATGAAAAATGATGCCTGTTTATTTGTAGGAGAACACAATGCCTGTTTGGACTTGGTATTAGAACTCCAAATATCCTGAAAATTCATGAATGTGTCTTCAGCGAGATAAAATGGGTAACTTTTCAAAAGTTCCTAAGTAACTTAAGTGAAAGTTAATGAGACTTAGGGTAGGTCCACACTACCCGCCCAATTCGGCGGGTAGAGATCGATCTTCTGGGATCGATTTATTGCGTCTCATCTGGACGCGATAGATCGATCCCAGAAGCGCTCCCCCGTTGACTGCGGAACTCCTGCTTGCCGAGAGGAGGAAGCGCTGTCGACGGGGGAGCCTGCCTGCGCCGCGTGGACCCGCAGTAAGTAAATTTAGTTCGATCTAGGAAACGTCGACTTCAGCTACGCTATTCTCGTAGCTGAAGTTGCGTTTCCTAGATCGATCCCCCGCCCCAGTGTGGACCTGCCCTTAGGCTCTGAAGTCATCTAGTTTCTTGTGAACATTGCACTACCTAAGGCTACAAGGTATGGGGAATCTTACCGTTCTCTCTGCTTCCAGTAACACAGTCCTCTGTTAAACAAGAAGGGGTTTCTTAAGAAAAATATACTATTCCTCATATTAAAGACATGGATACACACAAGTAGCATTTTCAAGCCAACCCATTCCTGATATCAATATCTGCACATCTGCAATTCTTAGAGGTATCACTCATTTTTTAAAAAGTTGCAATTTACTTTGCCTAGAGAAAAATTATCTCCTCTGGTTTGCACCATAGATATCAGCACTGAGGTATGGATCTCCTCTATCCAGCGGAACTCATACCCTAGGCAGATTATTCAGTAGAGACACTGACTGCATGGATCAGAGAGCAGACCTTTGCATTTAGAAATGCAAACTGCCATTTAGCACAGACTTCCAGAGTGAAATCCTGGCTCCATAGAAGTCAATGGAAGCTTTGCTGTTGACCTAGTGGGCCCAGGATTTCACCCCCAGTCTCCTGTTCACTTATCCTTACATGAGCCGTACTATATGGAGCATCCCCTACAGTGGTCACTGGGTTCAGTAGGATTACTCAGAAGGTAAATGTTGTTGGGGTTGCAGAATGGGGTCCTAGTTCAATGCACTTCTGCACTAGGGCTGCCGGTAGCTGTCATGTTCTGCAAAGGGGATTATTTTGCATGTGTCCAGTGCTCTAGATCTTGGCTGATAATTGCCTCTTGTTAAGACACTTGAGTCACTTCTGGCTTTTGCAGCTGCTGTCAAACAGCTGGTAGAGAGGAATGACCAGACTGCTCACCTTGTCCTTTGCTATGCTTTTCGGATGGAACCCACTTCCACTATTAAGTCATAATAGGGTGAAAAGAGGGCTGGTGCTAGCCTGCAGTGCTAGGTATTACATCTGGGAGGAGCATGATCCTGCAATTCCTGTGCCCAGGAGCGGCGCCAGGGTTTTTGGCGCCCTAGGCGGGGGTCCTTCCGCGCTCCCGGTCGTCGTCGGCAATTCTGTGGCGGGGGGGTCCTTCCGCGCTCCCCGTCTTCGGGGCACTTCGGCGGCGGGTCCCGGAGCGAGTGAAGGACCCGCCGCAGAATTGCCGCCGAAGACCCGGAGCGCGGAAGGACCCCCCGCTGCCAAATTGCCGCCGAGGGCGGCAAAATGCCGCCCCCCCCCCAATCCTGGTGCCCTAGGCAACCGCCTAGGTCGCCTAAATGGAAGCGCCAGCCCTGCCTGTGCCTCCCCTTTGCCGCAGAGCAGCTAGAAACACAGAGAGGACGCAGACTCTTTTTTCAGCTAAAATATATAGCTGCCTTCTCTTCTGTTAAAGGATACAGTTACCTCCTCTTGTTTTCAGAGTAGGTTCTGTCTGGGTGCTTTGATACTGTGAGGCAGAAGCAGAGGGGTAATGGGAGAAATATCCCTAATGAAAGAGTAAGGAAGAAACCTTTGGATCCTCGGCCTGATGATGTGTTGGTTGAAAGGAAAGTGTGTGCAGGCATGTGTATATAGAGTAAGGAAAAAAACCTCCAAGCTTTAATCTGTAGCAACTCCCCCCATAAAATGTAGGGGGGAAATGAAAATATTTCAATGCATTTGAGCATATCCACTTACATCCATTTATCCTTTGTTAGAAAGTATGCTGTCCTACCCTGCAGTTCAGATGCTCATCTATTTTGACTTCCTTTGGCGTTAATCTAAGTTTGAATCAAATCTGGTCAGTGTTATCTTTCTATTGGAATACACTTAAATATCCAAAGCTAAGGGACTTGAAAAAGCAAGAGAGAGACTAAGGCCTGGTCTACACTACCCCCCAAATTCGAACTAAGGTACGCAACTTCAGCTACGTGAATAAAGTAGCTGAAGTCGACATACCTCAGTTCGAACTTACCGCGGTTCAGACGCGGTCCACACGCGGCAGGCAGGCTCCCCGTCGACTCCGCGGTACTCCTCTCGCCGAGCTGGAGTACCGCAGTCGACGGTGAGCGCTTCCGGGATCGATTTATCGCGTCCAGACCAGACGCGATAAATCGAACCCAGAACTTCGATTCCCAGCCGCCGAACTAGCGGCTGGGTGTAGACCTGGCCTAACTCTCAAATAAATAGTTAGAGATTTAAGCCATGGGCCATCTCCTCAGCTGGTATAAATCAGTGGTATTCCATCAAAATCAGTGGAGCTATGCTGGTTTGCACCAGCTGAGGAGCTAGGCCACTAATCTTTTACTCCACCTGAACTGTCCTGTCCTTTTGCTACAGCGATGCCATTTGCCACCCTGTAATAAACCGCTGTCATTCCACATGTCAGCCACCAATTAGTAAATGTTACAGTCATGGCAGATTTGGAAAAGGGTCGCTGTGTTATGAGTTTAGAGACTTTGGAGTGCCATTATTAGCTTTTCATTTTGTTGGGCATTAACAATACTTTGCAAATTTTCACACTATATTGTTCACATATTCTTTGCAATGCATGGAAAGTCTAGTTGGACTTATTATCAGCTACTGCTATGGGCAGTTTCAAAGGGTGTTTTCCAGATGCCAGCAGTAACCATCTTACAGATGAGATTCAGGTGCCAGGGACGAACAATGGTTTTGAAACACCCTTAAGGTAGGGTTGTTTGGATAGCGAGTGGCCTGGATAGCTAAACAATATCCATATGCAATGATTTTCTTGATTCACAATGTTGAAACTAAAACCTTCTTGGCTTTAAACTTTAAGCCTCTGCATACATTCCCCCGAGAATGTGATTTTCTGGCAAACTATAAGTTCTTAAATATCACTTCTCCAATTACATTCTCACAGGTTAGTATTTATGCAGACCCGGCTTTTCAAATCCTTGTAGCTGGTACTGGGCTGAGACTTAATGCATTGCAGGTGGCTTTTGGTGCTTTGGGCTCTCTGACCAAACTGATTCCAGATGGCCACACAGTATGAGTAATAACATCAGCTCATTAAGTTGCAAAGTTTCAACTACAGTCACAGCATTATCAATGAAAGAAAAGCTAATGGAATATCAGCGGCACCCTAAGCCATAAACAGGATTTTAAAAAAACTTTGAACCCAGGGTCCTCTCATCGTTTCAAAGTTGGGCCCTCACATAATGGGAGAATCCAGTGGAAAAAATGATTAAATGGACTCCCAAAGGCTACTGTATTGTGGTCCCCCGAACTTCTGATTTTGAAAGCGCTGTTGAGCTGGGTCATTGAGCTTGCACAATGGTATCATCTGTGCTGGTTTAGAAAAGATCTTGGGCAGGCAAAAAGAAATACATCCTGTAGCCTTTGTCATCTTGATTCATGTTCCCGTTGCAAATGTTCTATGAAATTATTTCGTGTGCAAATTGTCACCAAACGGTTTTGTAATCTCTTTGTTCCACTGTGGACACACACCCTGTGTCCAGGAGGACGTCCCCTCTAATGCCATGGGCAGGCAGGTGCTGCTGCTTTGCAGCATGTTTAGTCTAGATTTCATTGGGCTGGGTGTTGTTCAGGATCAGTGCATAGGAGACTCCTCTCCAAGATCCCCAGACAGTCTGGGAGTTTAAAACCACATGACCTTGGATACCCAGGTGATGAGTTTACTATAAAGAATCTAAATACAATAGAAGACAATCTCTACATTAAGAAATACTCTTTTGAGTTTATGGTGACACTTAGCCAGGAAGTAAGTGTTAGATCAAAAGTCTGGCATGTACTGAACAGTAGTGGGATATAGATCCTACATACATTTATTTAAAAAAAAAAATCCATAAATGTTATTCTCCTCTTGATATTAGCCTTCACTTTGAAGCCTTTCTTTCAATCACTTGATAAACTGCTATTGGTAATTACTGAGGTCTCAGTCCTGTTAACAGTTGACTTTAAGCATGTGACTGGTCCCATTGACCTCAGTAGATTCCTCTCGTACATAATGTTCAGAACATGTGCAAGTGTTTGCAGGATCTGAGCCTAACGCTGGTGGTTTGTCATGGTGAAAATCTTGGCTTTGTCATAAGCAAAAATTGCAAGTGTCACAACTTCATGGAAAGACAATGTATAAAGCCACAGGGTTGCTTACTTAAAGCAAGATATCCATTATTCTGCGATATAAACCACAAAATAATAAGTAAATAGGTTTTTTTTGAACCATCTAAAAACCCAGGTCAAGTTATGCCCCCTATAGTTTACTATACTGGATATACGGAAAGCCACATTTGTTATATCTGTGGAGGAGTTTTGTTCAGCAGGTTACAAACATAACTTGTTATGTAAAAGACCACTAAGGATGAGATGGGAATTGGATGTCCAACTATAATAATAATAATATATGGAGATATACCTATCTCATAGGACTGGAAGCCACCCTGAAAGGTCATTGAGTCCAGCCCCCTGCCTTCACTAGCAGGACCAAGTACTGATTTTGCCCCAGCTCCCTAAGTGGCCCTCTCAAGGAGTGAACTCACAACCTTGGGTTTAGCAGGCCAATGCTTAAACCACTGAGTTATCCCTTCCCCCCCCCCCCCCATTAGGCTTTTGAAAATCTCAGCCTAAATGTCATGGTTTTTGTCACAGAGGTCATGGCTGGGTTGGACATATAGCCTAATGCCAATTCTGATGCCCTTACTCATGCTGATAGTCAGTGGAAATCGTTTGTGGAAGTAAGGTGCTACTCAGCATGAATAAGAGGACCAAATTTGGCCCTTAGTAATTACAGATGTTTTCTTAGCTTTAAATTCACCCTATTCCCTAACCCTCAAGATCTGCATGTTTGTTACATGTAAACAGCAAAAAAAAAAAAAAAAAAGAGCCAGGATTGTCTATGGCAATATAGTAGAGTATATATGTGATAGAACAAGCACTACAGTGTAAGGAAAAGTATGTACATCTCACATTATATTATTTGAAGTTTAATTATCAATATCAGTACTCTTGTAGGTTGTTCTTTAGCCATCCATTCTGAAGGTCTCGCAGATGTGCAGTATCACTGCTTCCAGATGTTGAAGGCCTTTTCTGAGTGCTGGGCTCTGACCCAAAGAAGGATTTTGTGTTGGAGACTACTGGCACTGACAACAACTCCAGTGATGTGTGCACTGAGGAAATTATTGGAAATTATTGTGTGTGAGTATAACGAGGAGACACAAATGGAGGCTGAGCCTGTTTGAAAGTTAGGACCATGGGCAATGTAACTCAGTGATCTTGTGGGATTTTTCATCTCTGGCTGCTGTGATCCTTTGAGCTTTTTGACTTAATGCCTCCCATACCACCCCACCACAAAGGATGAGTTTGAGTGAAATATTTGGCATTAATGTAGGCATTGCAGCTTTTGCCTCCTTTACTCTAGAATTTTCATTCATATATTTTATGGCCCTATTGGAGTCTGCAGTTTTCTAGTAATTTGTAACACACATGTAAGTAGGTTAAGGCTTAGCACTGCAAATAGCAATTACAAAGTAAAAACTTTGTTACATTGGGATCATCCATTCTACCTCATGCCTTTACCTATTTATCTTTATAGCAAGTAAGGATAGAGACCTAAGGCCAGATTCTTTCTCTGGGCTCTGGTTCAGGTAGAGCAAAGGTAGCAGAACCTGGCTGCCATTGCCCCACTGAAAATCCTCTCAGAGGGAGAAAACTCAGATAGTTTCAGGGACATGGTGGGGAAGGAAGAGGGGGTGATGGGGGCAGAGAGGAGGAGGCACAGAGGCCAGCTCAGCTCTTCAAATTCTCAGCTGGGGTATGGTCCCTTGGGGATCACAGTCAGCTATCATAACTTAGAGCAGCCCTTAGGCTGTTCTAAGTTACTTGAGAGCCAGAGCTACAGCAGCTATGGCTTGAAAATTCAGGATACATAACTAGCTCGCTCGCAGTCCCTCACCTATCTGATGTACTAACCAGAACTGGACAAAGGTGAGAATCTGAATCCTTGTCTTTCAGAGATTATTTTACTTACTAGAGGAGATGAATTGTTCAGTGGCTAGGGCACTAGTTTGGGACTTGGGAGGGACCTGCATTCAATTCCCTTCTCTGCCACAGACTCCCAGTGTGACCTTGGGCAAGTTACTTAGTCTTTCTGTGCCTCCGTTCCCCATCTGTTTAAAAAAAAGGTTGGGATGATGGTGCTGCCTTACCTTTGAAGGGTGTTGTGAGGATCAGTGCGTTAGTCGCATTGCCTTTCAATGAGACTCGGGCTCCGAAGTGCCCTAAGTCACTTCTGAAAATGGGTCACTGAGGTGCTTTTGAAAATTTTACCCCAGTTAAGTATATTTATGAAATCATTACTGTATTTAAAAATACTTTTCCATCTCTAGAGCTAGGTTTAACATTTGACACATACATTCCCCAATAATTTATTTCATGTATTTCATGATAATATTTCAATATATATATTATTTTACATGTTTTTTTTAAATTTGCCCATCACGATGAGAGCTCGGAGCAGAACTGTGTAAAACAACAACTGTTGTTTTACAAGGATGCAAAATTTACCTATCACCGCTGCATCTCAGTTTCCTTTGCTAGGATTTTATTGGTACATGGAGAGATTTATAAGGCATTCCTCTAACTGCGGAACCCTGTAACGTTTTGACATAGAACCATGGAGAGCCATGAGCCCTAACCGAGAGGATACACAAAACAACTGCTTGGAAGAAAATACAGAGGGCTGTGGAGGCCAGTGCTGTGTACTGTAAAGAACTGGTGGCAGTAAAATACACTAATAAAAATGATGTGTACATACTTAGCCTGGTCTATGATGAGAGAACAACTGCAGATGCTATTTAAGGGCAAACAAGCAGAAAAACAACCCTACATGTGTAGCTGATTATAGCAAACGCAAGGGAGAGGTGACTCGAACAGATCAAAATGCTAATGCCTTATGTATAAAGCCAAGGAGTTCACGTAATTCACAGGTAGCCATGTCCAAAGACTGCAATCGGAAAGGCTAATATCATTTCTGGACTTGTTGGGAGTGCGCAGCTGAGGAAGGACGGTGTGGTCGAGTCTAACTCAGGAGATCTGGGTTCAAGTGCTGACTCTGCTGCAGGCTTCCCTTGTGACCCTGGATAAATCACTTAATCTCTCTGCCTTTTCATTCCTCATCTGTAAAACGGGCATGATGACAATACTTTCCTTCCACGCAGGGGTGTTGAGATCACACAGTCATCAATGAGGTGCTTAGACATTACAGCCTTGGGAGCCTCTAAATATTTCAGAAAACATATTTCACCCTTGCTCAAAGAAGAGCTAATGTGATTGAAAATATATTCTCTAACCAGGGGATATCATTCATATATTGCAGTTCATCTGACAAGGTGTGAACCTTCCTTCACCTTACAATTGCATTTCATTGAGTTGCTCCCATTCCACCACTCCATTGTTAGCAGGTTGCCTAGTTATAGGGCAAAGTCACTGGTGTAGAGACCTTGTCTACACACAGTATCTCTCCATAAAGCACCCAGTGTGCTATTGGTGCTATACAAATATTAACAAGAATGAGAGAAGTGTATTACAGAAAGAGAGAAGCAGCCTGTGGGTTTGAAAAGTTTAGTTAGCTCACTTTAAAAATCACCTCCTTGTGCCTCTCCAGGTTCTGCCTCCATCCAGGGCTGGAAGCATTCCAGCTCATATAGGAACAGGAAATACTGTAAAGCTCAGAAGCAAACTTCTCCTCTGTACATATCCAGCCCAATTTTGCAGACTCATAAAGGTCAGAGTCAGTTCAGCCAAGCACCCGCAGTATTGGCTGCTGATCTGGACCGAACCAAACCTCCCAAGTGTTTGAGGGTCACTCACTGCTTTTAGGAAGGCACCACACAGTGAATGGAAAGTACACGTTCAGCAAGCTGATTCAGGTAATTTTCTTCTGGAAGTTTTTGTGTAGTGAACTTTTGTGTTATGTGTCGCGATGGTCTGGCCAACCCACCCACCCTGTATCCAAACCCCACTGAGTGTAATGGTGTTTGAAATCAAACTGAAATCCAGATCCCCGTTTTGCACATGGCCCCTGTCATGGTTACACAGCTAGCTGCACCTTCCTGCCCCTTCCTGATCTCTTTGGGTGCACTCCCTCAGGTGTCAAGTTTTTTGCCTGGGGTGGAATCGCATGATTTCTCCACTCCTAGACCAGGCTCTGGGCTATAGTACCTTGTGTATCCACTGTGTTTATCCAGCAGGTCTGACCTGTGGTTCTTCCCATTAGGAGTCTGTGGCCAGGCATGAAAAGTGGCCAGATAGCCTGTTTAAACCAAAGTATTGTTTAATCTTAACAGTAGGAATAAAACACTTAGAGAGAAGGATTTTATCAGTACAGTCTATACATGTCTCTCTTACCTAAAGCCTTACCTACACAGGCCTAGCTTCTTCAGACATTCCAGTGGTCTGAGTACCACCCTGAACAGTCCCCAACAGTAACTGCCTCGCCCCTAGAGAGAAAGTCTCTTTAATCCAGCCTGAGTTGCTTGGTTCTGTCAGTTCCCAGGTGCTTTTACCCTGCCATCCAAAAGCAGTTTGGTGGGCCCAGCGGGAAGTCAAACCAGTCTCCTCAGGACTAATGACTCCCCCATTGTCCTGTAATGACCCTCAAGTGTTTGCCGAGAGGTATCTTATATTGAGTCATTTTTTGCCTTCCTGCTTGTTTCCTAACAACTCTGTTGATTTAACTCACTGTATTCCTACAATAAACACCCCAATAACTAGGGCCCTACCAAATTTTTCATGGCCATGAAATTGGTAGAATCCTACCAATAACCAGGTCACCGTACAATATTCTTAAATTATTACAAAATTTGAAAACAATTGACATTTTCTAACCATCTCTAGCAGCACATGAAAAATGTTTTTCACATACAGGCTGATTAGATATACATATGTATTTATTATCAGAGGGGTAGCCGTGTTAGTCTGGATCTGTAAAAAGCAACAGAGAGTCAGTCCTGTGGCACCTTTAAGACGAACAGATGTATTGGAGCATAAGTTTTTATGGGTGAATACCCACTTCGTCAGACGCATGTAATGGAAATTTCCAGAGGCAGGTATAAATATGCAGGCAAGAATCAGTCTGGAGATAACAAGGTTAGTTCAATCAGGGAGGGTGAGGTCCTCTTCTAGCAGTTGAGGTGTGAACACCGGGAAGAGAAACTGCTCTCGCTCAGCAGTGTTTATTTATAAAACAGTCTAAAACACTTTGTCTTATGCTTAGATTGTAAACCCTTTGGGGCAGGAAGTGTCTTTTTTTGTGTGTTTGTACAGCGCCTAGCACAATGGGGTTCTGGGCCATGACTGTGGTCCTAGGGCTATTGCAATACAAGTAATTGATGATAAAAATAATCTTCAATCAGAGGACCCCTGCCTCATTCAGTGAATGGGAACTTATTTCATATGTCCTTTTTCTCCTCCACATTCAAGGTCCCAAGGCACATTAATGCCTACCATCCATATAATCTGGTTTGAACCTTTACCAATCCCTCAGATTAATCCCTGAACTTTTTGCCATGTGTCGAGCACTTGAGATAAAGATCCCTTTCCCCAAATGTTATTGAAAGTCTCCTTTTTATTTTCTGTAAAAATGTCAAGAAGTAACCAGCAGCAGTTTCACAGCTCTGAATAGCACCATCATTGTGTAGGGTGGCATTGTGTTATTGCAGCTGTATGGCTGATGGCAGGTTCAGAGTAAGAAAATATGTTCTTCTCGATCTCTTTGCACCGCCATTGAAAGCAGAAGCTGCTCCTGGCTTCCACAGCACTTGTTGCAGTCTTGCCAATATAAAGAGGAACTTGTTCAGCTGTTGCTTTCATCTTTGTGCATTATCGGCGCCATTAAAATAAGGAAAAGACTCTCATTGGACAGTGCCACAAAAAAAAATAAAACCCTACAACAACAAACAACAAAAACCCAACAACAAAAGCCAACCCTTAAATCTAAGGCCCTAAAAGCCCCAGGGTATCCATTACTGTCCTGCATAATCACAGCCAGAAATACAAATGAAGTCTGCAGCCTGTCAGCTCTGCAAACAGATTTGGTGGTGACATGAGCAGAGCCAACATTTAGAAATGACTGATTTCTCATTATAAAGATACATGATCCTTCTCCTCATTCCGAAAAGTTGAGCTTTGCTTCCAGTGGAGAGCCAAGCCATTTATTTTAGAGTTCCCATTGTATGCTGCACTGGGAATTGTTCCCTTGGATAAGGATTTCTAGCATTTTTTCCCCCTATTTGCTGTGTTCCATGTGCCCTGTGCTCTTTGCACATGCTGAGGGCTCTCACATGAATTACACTTTGCCTAATTTGGTTGGGTGTGCTTCCTGCTTTTGTGTCCTACAAACTGGCAATGTGATGTATTTACTTTGGTAATCAACCAGTTCTTTGTAAATCTGCAAGTTTAATCCTCCAAGAGAGATAAATAAAAGGTTTGGAGTCTCTTTTTCTAATGGTGGAAATAAATACCTTCATTTTCATATCTTTAGGACACTTCTTTTTCAGGCCATCAGATTTTGGAAACTTCCCATCTGAAATTGGGACAAAAAGTGAAAATTTCAAAAATATTCGTGAACTGAAAAATGTTTTGGTTCAGGTCAAGCAAGGCATTAAGTTTTGATCATTTCAAAAAGCTTTATTTTTGCTTTCAACCATTTTTTAACATTTAAAACAAAATTGTATTTTAATTTGCTTAAATTTCAAAATGATACATTATTTCAGATTAGAAGACAGAATTTTTTTTCTTCCAAATATTTTCAAATTGGGAAATTTGTCGTAATCAACCGTTTCCCAAGGAAAGTTTAGGTGTCAGTGATTCGGTGTTTTCTGACAAATATAAGTTTGTCAAAAAATTCCCAATCAGCTCCATTATGAGCCTTCTCAAAGCTGCCTCCCCCCTCCCTCCGCCTCTGTTCTGGGCGTTAGCTATCTGCACAATCTAGTCATTATTTTTGCCAGATGTTAATGAAACAAACCATAACAAGAATTCAAGTTAAACTCCTCTCTTATCTATCTGGGTAGTGTTATGATCCCACCACTTACATTTCCTAAATACAACCAGAAATCCAGCTTTATTCCTGGGTAATTAAAAAAAAATCAGAATGAGAGATGCCATTGTGGAAAGATTGGCCTTTTACATTTTTTACAACACTAGTAGACAGCTACCTGGCTATGAGTTGTCTGCGGATATGAATAAATGATGCACGTAGTCTTTTCTACGGGGTTCTGTCATATATCTTCCATGCTGGTTAATGTACTGTTATTGACAGTAGCCTCATAAGAATCTCCCTGTGTCTCCGTTCCCCCCCCCCCCCCCCCCCCCCCGCCGCTGGAAGAACAATTTCACAGTGGTGGCTTTAGGAGAGGGTGGGAAAGAGGGCAGTCCTGGTCCATGGCCATGTGGAACCAACACTTGCTGCAGAGAAAAATGTACAGTACTTGCAGAGTTCCCCACTCTCTTTCACAGACAACCTCATCTCTTATTCTAATACAGCTGTTAAGTTTAGAGTTTAACCCAGCAAACTTATGCTAGTAGTGCTAATTCACATGAATAGTCCAACTGACATTAGGAGTACAGCTCACATGAATAAAGGCCTGCAGGACTTGGCCTTTAGAGCTCTAGCCAAAGCCTGTAGTAGTCAATGAGAGACTTTCAGTAGGCTTTGGATCAGGTCTGAAATGCCTGACCTTATCAGGTGCTTAGTGCTTTCAACTCCCATTTACTTCACTGGGAGTTGAAACGCTCTGCAGGATTGGACCCAAAGGACGATCTCACTAGGGTGACCAGATGTCCCATTTTTAAAGGGACAGACCCGTATTTAAGCCCTCCTGCAGGTGTCTCAACTTTTTCTTAAAAATGGGCAAATTGTCCCATATTTTCTGTCTCCCCACCATCAGTACTGGCGGGTCCTGCTGATGGCCGGATCCCTGCTCGCCCACCAATGGTGAATGGGGTGAGGGGGTCCAGTGGCCAACGATGGGGGTGGGTGTGCAAGGCTGGTGGCAGGGCAAAGCTGCAGTGTACAGGACTGGCCGCTCCCCCTGCTGGTCTGTCAGTGCAGACCCCGCTGCGTGCTGGTTCTTGGCACCCTCTTCCGTTTCCAGTAGGGTGACCAGACAGCAACTGTGAAAAATCAGGATGGGGATGGGGGGTAATAGGAGCCTATATAAGAAAAAGACCCAAAAATCGGGACTGTCCCTATAAAATCAGGACATCTGGTCACCTTACTTTCCAGCCAGCATTGGCTGTGTGCTGCAAGCTGCGGTGGCTGGTGAGTGCGGGCAGGCACCAGGCAGCGGCTAGTTACGTGTCACCTCTGCTACCCACCCATTGGCCCTTTACGTTCTCCCTCTCTCGCTGTCCTCTTCCTGCTTTTTCCCTTCACCACCCCCAACCCCACTGCTCCTCCATATCCCCGTTGGTGGGGCGCGTCCCGCTCCCAGCGCTGTGCGGAGAACCAGCCCCTAATCAGAGCGCTCAGCTCACCAACAGCCTGGCTGGCAGGCTCCTTCCTTCCTTTCCCCACTGCCTCTGGCTGGGCCAGCGCCCCGAGAAAGCCCAAGACCATCTGGCCTGGGCCGCTGGCCAGGAGGAGCTGAGCCCTGCATGTGCCAAAGCCCCGCACAGCGCTGGCACAGGGAAGCCTCTCCACCCCTCAGTTAAGCTCTGGAGTGGGGAGGGGAAGCGATTTCCAGCCTGTTCGCTCCCCGACCCTGCAGGCTCCACAGCATGCCCCCAGGCAGGGGCTTAGCACCCTCTTCACCCACTCCCCACCCACCCTGGGCCCTGCCCCCAGGGAGCACGGGGCTGCTCCATCCTCTAGACACTCTCCCCTGCTGAGCCACCTCTCTGTCCGGGTTGGCTGAAGCCCCTGCAGTCAGGTTCCCTGGGCCCTTGTACACAATGCATCCTTAGGGCTTAATCCCTTCCTGCCCACTCTGTAGCCGGGGGACAGGAAGTGGCTGGGTTGGCCAGCAGCCTTTTGACACTGTGCAGGCAGGAAGGGACGGGAGCTGCTTCCATCCACAGGGGAACAGGCGGTGTGGAGGGGAAAGAGATTAGCTCTGCAAAGACACAAGCCAGGTCATCCCTTCCCCCTCCCCTCCTTCCTTTCCCTCCCACACACTGTTGAAAGGCTGCTGCTGGCCACATTCTGGTGTGAACCCTGGCAGAAATCGGGGGGAGAGAGGGCATGTGACCCTGTGTGTGTCCCGTCCCCCCCCGGTGTTGCCTCAGGAAGATGCGGCACCAGGTACCAGGGGAGGCAGGTCCGTCCCGGGGGCCCAGCCAGCCATGGAGGGCGGAGAGCACCAGTCAAGGATTGTCAGGTCGGGTCAGTCACTCCCCATGTGTATGTGTTACACCTTCCAGTGCGAACCCTAAAGCTGTAAAGACAAGAAGGCAAATAAAAAGAATCCAACTACTCAGTATTTCTTTTTACAGGGGGCTCGGTCAACTTGATGTTAATTTGAACATTTGTACTGCATAGTTCTGATTGATTGCCATTGAACTTGCTTGAATATGAGTAATTTTACCGGGTGTCCCGAATTCAGCACAGGGAAATATGGTCACCCTACATCAGACCCCTCCTAGGTTTGAACTATTGCCACCGCCCATTCGACAATAACAACTTGTTTTGTTCTCCTTTGTGAGGAAAGTCCACTCCCTACATTACATTAAAATAATGGCAATCCTTTCTCAGTGTCTCCTATAAAATAGATTTTAGACAAAACAGGTCTTATCCATTTTTGCTTATTTTTAGTTAAGCATTAAGTCCTGTAAGACCATTGGGGGTGGGAGTGGGGGGGGGGTGAGGAAAACAAGAGACTAACAAGTGATCCTTTTTCCATGGACAAAGGTTTCCTTTTGCAGTAAGAGAAGCTTCTCTTTGTTATATTGGCCTTTAAAGTGAAAACCAGCATGCTAGCTATAAATCTTCAGCACTACACATTCCTATAAAATTCTGTCAGTGGTATCAAATTGTTTTACAGCCCTGTGCCAAATTAATGGACGGTCTCATCTGGCATCAACCCACACTTGAAAAATATATATCAGAATTAAGATGATGGCATTTAGGCTGTTCTGTTTAACAGCCAAAGTTGCGTTACTCACACCAGGGATGAGTGAACTGGATAATACAGTCGATGAATCTCAAATGGAAAATATTTGATGACTGATTACTTTGACAACAAAAGAGGGCAGGTATTTCAGCCAGTTGGTGCTTGTGTTTAGACTCATTGTGGCGTGACTGGACTCACTCGTGACAAATGTGCGTCATCCCTTTTGCACAAATTCCTCGCATCGGTTCCTTGCCATTGGTGCTGAGGTGGGACAATGCGCTCCTGAGAAGGGAGGAATAAGCAGCTCTACCACCCTTGGAGATTAGGGGAACCTTGATAGGGGGCTACATGCATAGGTTTGGGTGTTGGATGGAATCTGTTGGTTGCTCTTGCTGCTGGAAGAGTGGAGGAATGTTATGACTATTTATTTTATGGTGGTGCCTGAAATGTGCTGGTCTCTGCAGACACACATAGGAAGACAAGGTCCTGGATGAGTTTACCCTCTAAACAGGAAGGGAGACATCTCAGCGTTCCTCTGCCAACATTTTAAAATAAAGTGGGACTTTCTATAATTTGATAATCACAACTTCGTTATTTTGGGGTGTGGCTGGCAGAGCTGGAGAAGAAGCAGTAAGGGAAGTAGAAACAGGCTTTCTGGCTGTTGCAATGTCCCTGTGGGCAAATCCTATGTAGACAAGAAGGGCCCAAAGTGCCTGAACTGGTCCAGTTCTCTTCTACAAGGAGGCTGGGATCTGCACCATCTATCCCCCTGGAGAGATCGATACCATCTATCCTCTGTGGAGTTTTGCTTAGCAGGGATCTGTCCTCAGCAGCATGGAGGGGTGGTTTGGGATAGCAGTCTGGTGGTAGATTTGCAGCTATATGGATCCACCATCCAATACTTGTCTAGGTAGGGGAACAGCTGCACCATAAACTATTGGATCCCCAAGGCTGCCTCAATAACCATGGATCAGCTTTGCTATGTACCTTCTATCGATGCATCTTAGGGCCGCGTGTTGTGGCCCATCACCATAATATTTGAGGGCAAGTCTATATTTTCAGCTGGGAGTGTAATTCCCAGCTCGAGGTGATGTACTTGTGCGAGGTCTGATCGAGCTAGTGCACTAAAAATAGTGTAGCTGTGGCAATGTCAGTGATGGGAGAGGTAGCCACCCGGTGGGGGGGGGGCGGGGGAGATGCTAGCCCATCCCACCGCTCACGCTGCCATGGTTACACTCAATTTTTAGCATGCCAGCAGTGACTGAGCTCCTGAGGAGGAAGGAATAAGGGGGAATACCACCTCAGTCACTGCTTGCCACATTTTCACAATATTTTTATGCAATGTGGGTACCGTGATGCACCCATTCTGACCCAGTAGCTGGGGAGCTGTGGTATATGTACAACACACATCATTCAACCTCACTGTGGTTTATGGTACAGTCGACCCCAAGGTGCTGCTGAACTGCTGGCATGAGATAACTGGAGCAGGCAGGGCAGCCCTATAGACATTCTTCTCCAACAGGTTCCAGGCAGCAGGAATGGGTAGAGCCCTCAGCTGTGCAGTGCCTCCTGTCATCCCGCCTTTTCAGCACCTACACAAAATTACTTGGAGCCAAACGTGGGATCAGTCGAACTCATGCAGAACACAACCACTTCCCTCCTCAGCTGGGAGGCCGTGAGTTCCACCACCCCGGTGCTCCATTTCCTCTAATGGCTCCCAGTTGAAGGTCTGGATACTCATCCGCAAAATCCTCAAGGGTTCAGGACTTGAGTACACCAGTGATCCTGTTGTGGCCATGATTCACCAAGACAATTGTGCTCCTCTTGGAAAATGCAGTTCACACAGCCAGAAACAACATTCTTGGTTGTGGGGATTCATCAGTGGAATTTCCAGACGAGATGAGGCTAATCTGGAGTCAGACCACCTTTTGGGGATCTTGTTGATGAAGCCCTACCATCCATAACCAGAAGGAGTTAGACATACACACATGCCAATCAAACAAAGAGTCTATATACACCCCCAACACAGTCTTTGTAGCCAAGAAAGGGGGAACAGTAGAATTCTCCATGAGATCCACAAGAGACCCTGCATGAGGAATAAATGCATCTGGGAAGCACTTAGATACTACATAGCTAGGCATGATAGACAATTCCTACACTGGTGCTGCCGCTGCAATGTATGGATATCTGAAAACAGTGAATGTTTTTACTTTACACAGAGAAACAGTTCTGATGCATGGCCCCAGGACCCCCCCGGCAAAAAAATGCTGTCCACTACATAAAGAACTTATTTAGGCCCTGCTAACATTGAAACTTAACCTATCTGCTTAGAACTACTGTATCTTCCTACATTGGGGTTTATTTTGTCATCAAGCCAAATACAGTCCTGTAGTTCTGAGCCTTTGGCACCTGCCCGCATGTTAGCATCTGGGAGGAAAATATTTTTGTCCTCTCTCTCTGTATATAACATATTTTTTTTAAATAGAGCAAAAGCTACCCCTAGGGCTCAGTTCTCAAACTCACTCCCAGAACAAATTGATTTCCAAGCCTTGAAGAGTTTGGGGGTGGAGGAAAGGGAAAGTTGATCTTGCATTTTAGTTGATACCATACAAAATATAGAGCCACAACATAGTGAAAAAATATTTCATAAGAAACTTTGATTGCTTTACAATATGGGAAGAAACGTAACCCATGATTTGGGGACCTCTGTTGAAGGGGTTATATTTTATAGATTATTTAAGACATTTTTAACTCACACTTTTTAAAATATAAAATTCTGTTTTATCGCCCCATTTGACTGAAAACTTCGAGGTGTGTGCATTTATGCGTATGACAATTCTGTGTAGTTAGTTTCAGATTTATTGAATGCACCTGCCAAAATTCTTTAGGAGTAAATCTCACTTATGTGCAAAGGGCTAGCTTAAGGTCTATGTACCAATGAAATCCTGCTTAAATCTAATTTAAGCCTTAAAAATAGGGCTTAAGTGGTACATAAGGGTGATTTATACTCAAGGTGCACATGCAAAAATTATTATTTATTATTAACACCTAGCTTTGCTATAGAGCTTTTCATCTGTAGTTCTTAAAGCTTTGCAAAGGAAGTCAGTATCACACAATTTAAAAATAAAATACACACCCTGCTTAATAATGGTGACTCTAATTAGATTCTTATCATCCACTGTCAATTCTCTTGCTTTTATTATTTTCCTACAGATGAACTGTCTAAAAATATACAGATGTAAATGAGAGAAACATCTGCTTCAAATTGGCCTTGGCAGTGCAAGGGTGGACTTAAAGAGTGAGCTTTGCTGAAAATAATATTATGGGATTCCATCTTTATAGGGCCAGAGCGTAAGCTGGAGGAAATCAGCGTAGTTCCATTTATTTGGCATCAACTGAGGATCTGGCCTATATTCTCGGTAATGTCATCTGTATCACATTGGCTCAGTTTACAAGGTCAGTGAGGATCTGCCAAACTGTCATCCTTCTGGGAAGTGAAATCAAGCTTTCGTACACTCGCTGCCTCTTACATCATCATTGGTAATAAAAAAGAATTCATCGTCAGAACTTGGCCAACATTTTTGCTGATAAGGCAGGCACAATGGAATGCAGCTCACTTTCTTTGAATTGTGTGTGCTTTCTGAGAAACATAAAAGTCAGTGACACACAAGGAGGCAACTCACATAGTCCAGGGAGGAGTGAACATGCGTCAGGATTCCTGCAACACAAGTTCATTTTGGAACGGTGCACTGCCTTATTTAGTATTAATGAAAAGACTGTCAGGTTGCAAATAAACAAAACAAAAAGCCAACAAAGACAAAGAACCCTTCCCTCAAGGAGGTTTTTGATCCTCTGTGATGAAGTATGATATCTGCAGTGTGGTCATACTGGAAAAGCTCAATCAGGTTACACTACCCAACAGGGACGGGCGGATTATTTTAGATATCAATGAACAGAAGCAGTGCCATGCAATCTCTGTATTGAATCTAAGGGGAAAATGGCCAATGTTATGTGGGTGGTTGAACTAGATGATAACAACAGTCCTTTAAAGAGTCCGTGAATGAATTGCTGAAGATTGCTCCTTACCATATGTGCCTCATCTGGTGAAACCCAGAATGAGCGGGAAGACCGGCTGGGCTGCTACTCTCTCCCGCAGAGATACACAGGCCAGCGTGGGGAGTGGCACAGCCTTGGCTCCGCCCTGCAAGGTGCCATCCAGCACAGCCAAGCACAGACTAGGTTTAGATAACTCCCCCCCTGGAGAAAGAGGGGAACCAGACAGAGAATCGTGCCTCTCCAAGCAGATTGCAACACGACAGTCAAGGCCAAAGTGACTTGAATTTTGAAAGTTGACTGCTCACCATGAAATGCTTGTGAACAAACAACGGTCTAATGAGTGTGAATGGAAACTATTGGGAAAGTCTTTTGAATGGTCAATAAATTAGAGAAAACGTTGACTGCTTTGTGAAGTATTCGCGAATGGAAAAAAGCAAAACTGTTTGAAATCAATAATTCATTCCTCATTATTCATCCAGCTGTATGGCTTCCCCCCGCTACTCTGATCCACTAGCTCTTCTGTGCTTGCTGGTTCAAAGGCTGATAAAGCCATACTTGCCAATCTGATTTGTTTTTCCTCCCAAATTTCTAATGACAATAAACACTTTAAAGATAGAGAGAAGTCGGATGCCAACTTTTAGCCCAGAGCTCAGTTTTATGGCTCTGTAATAAGCCCCTTTAAAAAAATGTTTATAATGGCCATGACCACGGGTACTTAACCATAGCAGCGTTTTCTATTGCCCCTATAATGTTAAGTGCCAATAAATCAACAGAATTATCATTATATCCTGTGGCTATTTGCAAAGGCTTTAGAGAGCTTTTTTTTTTTTTCTATTTAGTCAACAAAGGTGTTTTTGTTGTGGTGGGTTTTTTTCTTTTTTTTTTTTAAAGGCATGATAGTGGATAAAATGCCATCCACCGTGCAATCGAAACTAGTTTCCCCAAAGGCAGTTTGAATTATGTAATGCTACTGTTTTTGGAAATATTTCACATATCCCATTCAGATCCAAGTCTGATCAGTGGCTACTTAACGATCACGAGTAATGTACATTTTCTAACCCAAAGGCAGTCTGATGAGTCTGGCAATTAGAGCTGAGTTTACAGCATGGAATGATTTGTTTGGGGGGAAACTCGACCCTGTGTTGAAATACAAACCATTAAACAAAGGTTTCTCCTCTGATCTTAGACAGAACCCTGAAGCTTCCACAGTGGTTGTTAGTGGTAAATGATTGTGACCCAGCTTGTTTGAAATGAAAATGATCTTCTCCAGATGTCTTTAAACCTATTTCACCTTTGAAACTCATTAGTAGGTGATGCATCTGATGCAGTGTGTCATGTAATTTTTCTTGAAAAACAATTATTATTCTCAGAACTGGTCGTAACAAGGAGGGAATCACAATACAATTGTATCAACAATGGAAACATTCGTTGAGTGAAGCTACAGTTGATAGGGAAACAGAAGAAACATTTTGTGAAAATTTAAATGAAATGTTTCCTGATTTAGATGTCATAGTTCTGCACTCAGACAGGGGCTACAGGACAGCAGTTCTGGCTCCACAGTTCAGAATCATCTGCCCCTAGATCACAGGGACAGCCTTTGTCCAGCACAACCTCGCTCTCAGCATGCCTGCTTCTTTTCATCCTTGGGAAGGGGTGGCAGTTGTCACAAGAGGTGGGAGAGGTGTCGCTGCCGGCTTTCCATCTCTTCTGCAGGGACAATTCTACAACAGTATCTCCAGCTGGTTTAAGGCCACTTTGCACTGCATACTTAGTTACACCATGCTGAGCACCAGTTCAGTTACAGCAGTTGCTGATATTCATTGCCTGCAAGGCTTCTGAGTTACCATGCGTCAGGCTCTCTGGAGGGACTCCCGGCCATGAGTGCCAACCCCAGGGCAGACTGTCAAGAAGCAGGGCAGAGACCCAAACTAGCTGTGTGTTCTATAATTAGATTTCACCAACCCAGTAACAAATGTGAACTCCTGTAGCACGATAAAAGTCTTACCATGGAGTCCGATTGGGCACTCCAGTCTATGTTGCCACCCAGGCAAGCTGGATTTAGTGAGAAATAGTCACTTTACACCAAAAATCACAACAATATTCAGGTTATTCCCAGTCCCAAAGGCCCAGTCACTTACCCCAGGTCAATTTGCGCCTTAGATCTCATACCAAAGACAATGCCTGAAGCCAATCCTATAGTAAACTATCTAAGGATTTATAAACTAAGAAAAGAAATGAGAGTTGTTACAAGGTTAAAGCAGGCAAGTATACGCACACAGATGAATTACAGTCTATGGCTCCAAAAAGTGACAGAGTTGTAGCTCTGTCGGCTCTGAATGTCTTTTAGGGCTAACCCAGGTTTACCCTGTAGATCTCTGCTTCTGTTTCACAACTCTGGCTCTGTGAGAGGTCAAACAGCAAAAGAGATGAAAACATTTCTTTTTAGCTATTTTTAAGTCCTTCTTCCAGAATTCAAAGCTGATGTAATGAGCCCTTTTGCATATAGCCTCTTCATGAGTGTACATAAGACCATAAAAATGGCCAGACTAGGTCAGACCATAGGTCCATCTAGCCCAGTATCCTGTCTTCCGACAGTGGCCAGTGCCAGGTGCCCCAGAGGGAATGAACGGAACAGGTAATCATCAAGTGATCCATCCCCTGTCGCCCATTCCCAGCTTCTGGCAAACAGAGGCCTGGGGACACCATCCCTGCCCGAGAGCAATAGTAAAGAGTAAAGAGAGCAATTAACAAAGTCTTTGTATTGTGATGTCCCACCATGGTCCATTTAGTTCTGATGGGCAGGCAACAATGCCTCTTGACTGTGTTCAGAGTTTGAGAACAAATATTTTTACAGTTACAAAACAAAAATGTAAATATTACCTTAGGGCAGGTGATAAAGAAATTATAAGTCAGATGAATGCATGCAGTAACCTACAAGCATCTCATAAAATCTAAACACTAAACACATTGTTATAGGTCCAATATCCAGCTTAACCATACTAACACCCAGGGGAAACAGTCTGGGTTCCAGCAACGAATTTGTCAGTGCTTGACTGAGCCCAAAAGCCTTGGCAAGAGCTGGCACCTGGTTTGCCAGCGTTACACCATGTAACCTTATTCATATGGCTATGACCTTCATCCCTCACCCTCCCTTCACTATTATTGCTCCGCCTTCCTTGCATCACGTCCAAATTTAATTTGTAAACTCCTCGAAGCAAGGAACTTCTATTCAACCTATTCTGGGTGGTACCTCGCACATTTTGGGGCACTGATAAAATGCATTGTGCTTGGCGCTGTGCAAGCAAAGGAAGACACGGTCCCTGCCTCAAGGAGTCTAAAGCTCATGTGCATGAGGAAATTTTGCCTCATTGTTGCTACAACACTGCAACCCACAATGCAGATGCTTCACACTCGGGAAATGCATCTCCACTCGGGGAGGGGCATGGCTGTAGTCACTGCAGCCCCCAAAATCCCTAACGTAGACAAGCCTAATTCACAGAATTAAAATTGGCTCTGGTAAGAGCATTGTCCCTCAGTAAATATGGCTGAAGGGTCATAAAAAAGGGCAATGATACATACTACAGGGATTAGAGTCAGGCCCACTCTGATTTGCCATCTTCATTAATATTCTGAAAGAGGATTTCGTTCACAGGCGATACTAAATTAGGAGATGTTACGCACACCCGTGAGGCCAGGGAAACAACCCAAAGGGAATTTAAAAGGACAAGTTATGAAATGTGCATGCAGTGCTAAGCAACTGGACAGCATGAAGAAGTGAGGTTTTTTACCCATGAAAGCTTATGCCCAAATAAATCTGTTAGTCTTTAAGGTGCCACTGGACTCCTTGTTGTTTTTGTGGATACAGACTAACATGGCTACCCCCGATACTGGGGAGCATGATGGCAGACAAAGTTAATTCGATTTGTTGGCAAATTCAGGGCAATGCACACAGGAAGGAGTAGTCTGAACTACTCTTACACACGTCTGGGTTCTACATTAGCTGTAGCCACTCTGGGGAAAGAGCTGGGCAGCCCTGTGGACAATTTAATTAAGACCTCTGCTCTGAGCCCAGCCGCAGTCAACGAAGCAAACGAAATGTTAGAAATTCCATGCCACATTGATACTGAAACTAGAACAGCAACCTCCTGTGGAATTCTGAACAGGCTTGGGATCTGTAAAAACTGAGGCTGAACGCTCAGCTGAGAGAAATTGATGTAGCTTCATTGAAGTCAGTGGAACGATGCCAATTTACATTGGTTGTGGAGCTAACCCAAAATATAGCCTGTCCACCTGATGATTAATGGACATAAAATAACTCTAAGTATTTTATCCTGATCCAAATTAGTTGACTGGGGGTAACATTTTCAAAAGAGACCAAGTGCCTGAATCTTAAGTCCCATTTTCAAAAGTGACAGGCCTTGGGAAGCCTAAGTCCCCTTTCAACAGATTTTAGGTCCAGATCCTCATGGATTATTTAGTGCCTAACTCGTATTGATTTCAATGGATATCCTTGAGGATCAGGATCTTGGAAGCTTACACCCTGTTGAAGGTCAATGGGACTGCTGAACATTTTACCTGTAGGACTTAAAAGAAAATGGGCATTGTTTCAGATAAACACTTGCTTTCTAAGAAACCTGGAACTGTTTCTAAGCCAGGCTGCACTGGATGACGAAAGCCCAACAGATAGGGAGAAGCCGGGTTAGAGCTTACTGTACATGAGTTGACACCGTCTCAGTTTGAAAGTAATGTATGAAAAATAAACTACTTAAAAAAAAAAAAAAAGTAAACATGGTGAGCTTTCCGACTGTGTCAATAACCCAGGGGCAAAATGGATTTGGAGGCAGAAATGGATCATATAGAAAAACAAGCTTTAACTGTTCATAATTAAAAGTCAATATTAGAAGGAAAAAGCCAAACAGCCTTGGCAGCCACCTGTCTCCTCTTAGAGCATGTTTTGAAGATCCTTACCACATACTGCATTAAGAGCTGCTGCCTGTGAGGAAATCACCTGGTTGGAATTTTTCATGGAGCTTGAATTTATTGGAAAACAGCCCCAGTCAAGCAGAACTGCGCAGATTCAATTGGATTTACATTACAAAGTAGGTACCAAGCACAGGCGTCTAGGAAATGGCTGAGAAAAAAAAATTGAGAGGGGTGGGTGTGAGGGGGAAGGCCGTTCTAAGTAAACAACATTAAAAAAAAAGCCTGTTTGACTAAAAGAGCAATAAAATTAAAATACCCACTTCACCTGCCTTGGGGGTAGCAAAATGAGACACTGAATAAGAGTTAGATGTCAGAGGAAATACACAGATTTTAGTATACAAGAAGTTTGAGGCTGTAATATTATTATAGGATAAAGTGTTCCGAGACAGAGCAACCTGACCCCAGAATATGCCCCCTTCATGAAGGAAAATGAGGACCTGATCTAAACCCCAGACTTTCTGTTGACTTCAGTGGGATTTGGATCAGTCCCTGACTGCATAGAAAAGCTTAAAAGCTCAGTTTTTTAGGAATATGTGAGTCTGCTTTGTCTTGCTGGCTATTATCTTATCAAAATATGGTTTCTACATCTGTAGTAGGTAGGTATGTATCCGAATCTGTAAATACTGAATTGCTTCCATATGCTAGATATTTCATTTGAAAGAGTGCCTCTACTTGGGAATGCCATTACTGTCCAACATAATCTTCTGTGAGTCATAATGTAAACTCAAATCTTATTCAATTTATTAGCAATCACGATGCACCAAGAAAATAGAATCCAGGATTTAAGACAGAGCAACTACAATTCTAAAATGAGCATGGTTGTACCCCTATCTGAGTTGTGCTAGTATAGAGTCTCAGAATCAAAAGAACCATTTCCTTTTGTGCCCACATAATATGGTGCATTATGTTGGACTAACAGAGTCATGATGTGTGAGGTAGTATCTTTCACTGGACCAACTTATGACAGCAGAGATGTTAACAGGCCACTCTACCTTGAATGGTCCCTTAGAACATGAGCTAACTACTTATGCAAAACAATCTGTTCCAACTTGCATTTAGCTGTGCTGCCCAGAGTACCTTTCCCAGACCTGAAGAAGAGCTTTGTATGGCTCAAAAGCTTGTCAAGATACTACCTCACCCACCTTGTCTCTCTAATATCCTGGCACCAACACTACAACTACACTGCAAACAATACCAGAGTCAAAGTTGTTTTCCTTTTGCGTGCAAACGCTGAATTTTAGTTAATACGTGGAAGGGAATCAATTTTCTTGTTTGTTATTTGAAGTGGATCCCTAATGTAAATATAAGTGATCAATGAGCCTCAAAAAAAGCATATGCCAAACCCTGATCCCACTGAGATCAATGGATTACATCACGGTTGCTAAAGCGAGGCACACAGGAGATCTAATATGCTCAAGCACCTAGAATCTGCATTACTTTTGCAGAACCTTCTGCGGACCAGACAGTGTATTAGCATCTCTTTGAGAACAGACGGGCTGCTTGTTGAGATAACGTACTACCACGGTGGTCAAGCAGAGTCGGGGAGAGATGTGTACAGGAACATGTAGTGAGAAGAATGAAAAGCAAGTCATGAAGCAAGTATTAAAATGTGTCATTTCTTGCTAGAATATTTAATCTTAAAGGTAATGCTAGCTCTTGCACCCTACTCTTTTCAATTTGGATTTGGAGTAATGAGAAATGGCACATTGTATTGGTAACACTTTGAATCTTTTAATCCCAGTGGTCTTGTTGGTCAGAATTTCCTCCAGCTAGATGCTGATGCATTATACAGGAGTCTGTTCACAGAATAATCACTTGTATGCTCCACACCTGTTGATATGCCATGCTGGACACAGTGATATTTGATATAAAATTTCAGACACAGGACCACTAACTAGGATAAAGGATGTGGGTCACCTTCTTGGACAGAGTGTTGAGGAATTCAGCTTCAAGTAGATAAGCCATTGGGTAACAATACTCCTTCTGCATTCAGTAAAGACATCATAAGGATTATTTATTTGGAACTGACAACAGTGGTCAGGGCTATTACCAACGTGTGAACATGTTGTTGAGTTTCTCACCAGGCTCCAATATTAATGTATTAAGTAGCAGTCCCAATTAGTAATGAGAGAACCTCAGAAGGTTCAGAGCTTGGGTACCAGCACAAAGGAAGACAGTCTGAAGGTAGCCTTATTTCTGACAATAGCTGGTTCTGACGCACTTGATGTGTTTGAAAGTCTTCAGTTAGAACTCAGATGCTGAATGAAGCAGACCTCTGTCAGACTCACTGGCTTGGAGTGATCACTGAACACCATAGTTAGAAGAAGTTTCTCTGAACCATCCAGGTGTCTAATCTCAGGATGGCAGCAGGGTGCTGGAACAATTTTTATAGTGGGGGTGCTGAGAGCCATTAAACCAAACTGTAAACCCTGTATATGATGGAACCCACTTCAAGCTAGGGGGTGCTGCAGCACCCCCCCCCACACACACACACACCTCGTTCCAGCACCTATGGATGGCAGTATTATCATAAACTGAGAAGGAAAGGTGAGCATACAGGGCATTGGGGAGACAGAGAATGCTAGAATGTGTGATGTGGCTGGTTATTTTTCTGTGGTGCCATAAATAGTCTGAAAAACAGAGGGTGGGGGGGATGGTAACTGAAAACATTTTACTAAACTAGTTACCATAATAACCCTGGCTGCTGACCATAGGAACAGCTTGTTAACTTGATTTTCTTCATTGCATATTTGTTTTCTGTATAACAAAAAAGGGAGAAAATTCACGCTTGCCAGGTCGACTGCATGGTGTAGGAGGCTGTATCCATGACCAAGTAGTATTGATCTTTAATTAGTTCCAGACCTGAGTGTCTGTATTGGGGTATCTGTGTTTTCTACCCATAAAACCTGCGCCCTCTAAGACTAAAGTAACAAATGGAAAGTGACCTCCAAAGACTTTCCTGCTGAATGGGCCCATTGTTTGTAAGATAACTTGAAGTAATGTCACCCAAGAAGTGATGCCCTGCAGGGAGATTGATAGCGGGATTTCAATTTGCTAATAACAAAAGGCTTCCTTGATTAATCTGGTGGGAAAGCACCTCAACCAAACACTCAGAATCCAAAGAGAGAGTGGGCTAAGTTCCGTTGGGAGTTACATGCATAGAACCCCATGGTTTTGTGTGTGTGACCCAGAACTTGGTCCCATATCTCCTTCATAAGCATGTGGAAAAGCATTAGGCTAAATCTTCAGTGGTGCTGGAGCAGAGCGCAATGCAGGTGAGGTGAGGAGGGAAAGGCAGCTTTAAACCACCTTTCCAACCCACTGCCCAATCCTGGGGCTGGCCTGATGCCAAACTAACTCCTAGTGTATGTTACACTTCGGCTGCTCTAATTCGCCTCAGCTTGTAGTGATCTCCACGGGGCCATTTTGTCAGTGAGGATTGGTGGAATACAGAACATTCTAGACTGCCCCCTTTCATTCCTAGGCCACAGCTCTAATTTATGGGGCTTCTTACCTCCCAAGCCAAGATCTATGCATTTTTCATATCCAATGTTCTCTGGCTCCAAGATATGACACCCCACGGAAATAAACGTATTTGCCCAGACCACAGTAGCATCTATGTGATGAGCCACTTCTAACAGGCAAAACATTGGCTTGCGAAACCACCTTAAGGAATCCCCAAACACAAAATGGAAACTTTGACATTTAGTTCAGACCCACTCCAAGTCGGCAGCACATTTTTGCTGATTGCTTAGACAGGAACCACTGCTTAGCAGAGCTGATTAAATTATTCCTTGCAAATAATATTTGCTGTGACTTTAGCCCTTTTTTTCTGTCCCTCATGCCCCATAGAGCTAAGAGAATAAACAAAAGAGAAAAAGGAATGATGATTGTCTCCATTTCACGGATAGGGAGTCAAGGCAAAGAGATTAATGGCTAGCTTCTCAATGGGAGCAAAGTTCTGACTCAAGTGGCTTGCCCAAGGTCATACAGGATGTCTCTGATACAACAGAAATTCAACCCACATCCTCCTCACGTTCCAGTCCACACAAGGCCATCCTTCCTCTAAGGAAGAGTTCCCCCAACTTTCATTGATACAACATCAACCCAAGCAGTCAAACCTATGGTTTGCACACATTCAATAGTGCTCAAAGTGTTAGTGCATCTGAGTGGTTAATCAACGTATCATAGATAGAGTGTGAGTTCTCCCCCCTAAAAGAAATATCAAGTCATGCAATTTATGCTTACCCTTTGCAGAATGTTTTCTATTCCATCAATCTAAACATCGAGTAGTATTTTAAACAGATGTAGGCCATCAGTTTTTATAAACATTGTAATTGTTTGGCACCGGCATTGTTTACATTTAAAGATGTAATTTGCAAGCATACACACAGACACCAGGCACACACATTCTGCTATACACAGAAACACAATTTATGTTCCTAACTTTCCTTCTATAAAACTCTTTTACTGCAGGCCCAGCACAAATGACAATGATTATCCTTAAAGCTTTGTATAGCTTCATGCTGCACGCTTGGCCATTTTAGAATAGTTGGTCTGCCGGGTGTGATAGGAGGGTGTGGCCTGGATTCTAACCCAATAGCATCTTCTCTCTCATTAGCCAGCTGCAAAATAGCATTGCCGAAATCCCAAATTGTTCAGGCCGTGTCAAATGAAAATATTGCACTTATAATTAGCCTCAAAAGGTCTGGCTGAGTATCCAAGATTTCAGCTGCTTATCGAAAACTTTGCTTGAGCCTAGCCAATCCTCTTTCGGCAACAAATGATCCTGAAAACGAAATTTTAATGTTCAGCACCTACAACGTGTTTGAGGTTTGCTCTTCACTAGTATCAGTCTCAGTCTCAAAAGAAGAAGAGACATTCATAAAAATGATTAATTGGACTTATAAATCTACCATGCTGATTAACATAGTCTTTAAAAATATGCGTGGTATCAACACAAATTAAAATCCATCAGTCCAGCAATGAAGCACTGGTCTATGTTAATAATAAAACAGACTGGAAGCAACTAGGGGCACAGACAGTAGGCCAAGGATTTAATTTATTTATTATGATTAATTATTATTATTTTATTAATTATAGCAGTGAAACGCCCAAACAAAATTGAACCCTATTTTGTTGGCATTGTACAAATACATAGTAAGAGACACTCCCTGCTGGAAAAATCTAAATACACATGATTGCTATGGTATCTCATGGGAATTGTTGTTTGGGTGCTTTATTCTCCCATTCTCTTCTACAGGCTAGAGTCCTTGACTGGACTACATCTTCCATGATGCACCATGATCTCCGTTCTTGGCAAGTCACATGGCGCATGGTGGGAGATAACATTCAGCTGTGGAAGCCAGCTCTAAAAGAAGAATGGGAATATAAGGCACTGGAACCATAGTGCCCATAAGGCACCATGGCGGCATTTCCAAATAGAAATATTTTGTTTTTTAATGAAAACTGAAAACTTAAAAAAAAATAAAAAAAAATGAAGCAGCATTAGGAAGAAAGCAATATTATCCCCATTTTGCAGATGGGGAACTGAGGCACAGTAAGACTAGGTGACTTGCCACACAAGAGGACTGTGGCAGGGGCAGCAGCTGAAGCCCTCTCTCCCTGAATCCCAGTCCCAGGCCTTAACCAGAAGAGTACCTTCGCCTCTAGATTACACCTGTGTAAATTCAGACTAACGTTGTTGATTTCAGTGGAATTGCACAAGAAGTAAATTAGCACTAGAGTTGGCCCTTCACCTGCATTTCATCAATAAAGCATTGTGCAAGAACTGTGGTGCTGTATTAAATAATAACAGCAACAATAAACGGAACCATTTGTCAGAGTGTATATTAAGTTTGCGATGTGCCTTTTTTTAAGTCACTTCATCTGCATAGTGCATTGTCCTGTGGTGAAAATGGATCATTAAAACGTCACAATAACGGATCAGAATAGCCGCAGGGCATTGCATCCCCTTTGCCTCAGTGCAACCAACAGGGAAAGCTGCTCAGAGACTATTATAAAAGTAATCAGGAAGCAATTGGCTCTTCCTTTCCCCCCCCACAAAACAAAAGATACCACGCTCCACAGGCCTTGGTCAGGTTAGTGTCAAAATATTCATTCTTGGTCAGTTTGCCATTGAAGAGAAAACGTTTTGTCCAGGTATCAAAGCAAAGGTGATGTGCTTCCCATGACAATGAAAAATTAATGGCTCAAAACCTGAGTCCACTGAAGTCAGTGACTTCACCCTAAATACTTTAAATCAGGGTTCCCTGTAAAACAGGGTAGCCCCTCAGAGGGGCTCAAAGGCCTCTCATGAAGTTTAACAGGAAGAGCTCGCTGGGATCCAATAAGAGTTTGAAGGCTCTGTGCCACAAGAGAATAGGGTTAACTGCAGTGCTTAGTGGTTGTGGCCTGAGCAGTCTGTTCTCCCGTCTGCACACAGGGGCCTTATTCTAGGAATTCCTATACACACCAGTGGGAATCAGACCCATAACACCATACCCCACCCCCAATGTGGAAAATGCAGATGGCCCAGGAGGGGTCAAAAGATCACAGAACTTGGACTCAGAAAGTCCCTTTTATTCTTCTGACAAGAGCTGAGTTTGATGTCAGGCTTTCCCCAAGAGCCATGCCCTTGGATGGAAAGGAGCCTGAAACAATCATCACCTTTATACTGATTGGACTGTCTGTCCAAAGAGAATGCTGCTGATGACTGGCTCTCCTTGGCAAACTAGCTGACAGGGGAGGTCGGTCCTTGGAAAACACACACCACCTCCCACAAATTATTATTCTCCAGGGAAAACACGTGTTTCTTACGCAGGTCTGTGCCAACAGCTGTTTCCAAGATTTTGTTCCTCAGGATTAAAGGTGGTGTCTAGTCTGTCCTCTTCTCTGCATCTGTATGGAGGCCAGAAGATCTACATTTAATGCTCTTATCTTTGTCAATCCCTGTGCACATAAGCAAAGGTGTTTCTAATAGGCTGATGAGCATCTCATACCCTGCTATCAATGTCCCGTTACATGACTGGTTTTGATGCCTTTATGGGGTGGATCAGTGCAGAATGTCCATCTTGAGTTCATACACTTTTACTCTGACCTAAATGAGTTTCTGTTATTTGCTTAACTTTTGCTTTTGGGCAAAAATATTTGAAACTCAAATGGCAAGAAGAAAACATTTTTCTTCCCACAGCTTTTTACAACACTGATTAAATCCAAACTGTGTCTCATCTCCTCTTTATGTGTAAAGCATTCCTATCACTTCTGTTCATCACCCTTGGGGCTGCTAGCTGCTTTGTGAACAAGACCTCACCAGGTAATGGCACCACGGTCTAAGCCTTTACCCACCTATACATTGGCTTGCATAATTCTATGTCCTGATCCTGCAACCCTGTAATTACCGGAATAGTTGTTAGTCATGCAAGTGTTCCATCTAGGTCAATGAGGCTTTTTCATATGACTAGTCACATGAGTAAGGCTGTGCAGGATTGGGCTTTTAAATGGTAGTGATGGGTAAATCCCAGAAGCCTTAATGGTTCAATTCAGACAAACACCCCAGTGAGCAGATGCTTTCCTGGAGCTGATCCAAACTTTATGGGTTAGCTAAACTGGGCTAGAAATCTCATTGGGACAGGCTTCTAGTGGGCCAGTGAATTTGTAAGAGTCAGGATTTCTCCTGGCATTTCAGAACCACCACTTCTTACCCTGTCCAAAACCCAAAAGTGGAAAAGAAAAATCACATAAACATTTCAAAAGAAAGAAAAAACTAGTAAATTAATTCAACTCCTTTGATCCCTACAAAAGGTTTTGAAGAACATTGGGGTTGGTTCTTTTATCTGAACGGATTTACCCAGTCTTCCTACTAATGACCGCCCATCAGAAATAGCAGCAGTTGAGCCCAGATCCCCACATCCTCAAACTCTGAGGAGGTTCAGCACTAGATCTGAACCTCATGACTGGCCCAGCCATGTAATGGGCCAAACAACGAACCAGGATCCGGACACCAACAGTGAATTTTAACAAAGGCCTACTCTTAGCTATAGTCTGGCAACGTCTCCAGCATGCCTTCCATAGATACAATGCAAGGTTGCTTTAGAAAATACATTGTGGTAGGGAAGAACCAAAGGTTTCATGCAGCATTCAATCCCAAATACTCCCCCTGCTCCTCCCTTGGCCAGCTCCTGACCAATTCTCAAATACTCCCAGTTCAGCTGCATACAGGGAACCCTGCAGAGGTGGTCTCCAAGCCTTGCAGGGGCTGGTTACAAATCCTGCCTCCGCCACTGCACAACAAAACAGCACCATTCCATACTGCAGGAGACTCCTCCATCCACGGGGGGGGGAGAGGGCAGGACTTACCCCTGGAGACAGGCCCCACTCTGGGTTGTTTGATCTTCTCAACTAGCATTTGTGCTAAGCAATAATCATAACTAGAAGTAGCTATTTGGGGATTGCAAAGGCGCTCATGTGACGGCAGCTGGAGCCGTGCCCTTACGGAAGAATTGCTTCTTTGCAGCCGCTGGAGTTTCATTGTGAGTGTTCGGTGAAGCGGCAAACACCTCACAATTTAGTACTGACGCTGGGTACACTCTATTGTTGCCGTTCTCAGTAACCTGAGCCCTGACTCGTGGTTCTTTTACATCATTTGGGAGTGAGTAGGGGCAAGGCGGTGTGACAATCTCACCCTTCTCATGCAGGGAGCGGGGTGGTTTTTTGGAAGCCTGGGCACCACTGGGCATCTTGAAGCTGTGGGAAAGTCACTGAACAGTGAAGTTAATTATTTTTAATGAACTGGGCCAAAGCCGATTATGTTTTTTGCAGCATATTAGTTTGGAAAGCAGTGAAAATATTTGGCATCCCTCCCCGGCCTTCACAGGGACCCCTTTGTCCTTTCTTCCTCACCCCACCCCCCACTTTTCCCTCATGTGTATAGTCGTCTCCCACGTCTCCGCTCACTGACGCTGATTGATTGCATTAATATGACTGTACATATTACATAATCTCAGCTTACAATGCTCATACAAGGAACTGATGAGATTTATTTTGCCAAAATGCTATGGCTAGGAAATAATACAAAAAATCCCTGCTTTCTTCCCCATCATTCTTCTTGCTGCATACACTGCTCTACAGTCAAAATGCTTCTGAAATAAATGTAGTCAAACTTTACTAATTCTGGGTCACTGAGAACGAAAATGATGCTTAAAATTCTTGATTGGCTCTAGTTTTCAAGATATGCTATTGGGTCAGTATATACGACCCTTGACTTGGGAATGGCGGAGGATAAGTGAGTTATAAAGGGAAGGGATCTCAATTTAAACCAGAAATGACTAAAATACATCTTTGACTGGATCTATGAATAAATCTATTACTGGGTTTGGACAGTACTTGCTTTTTAGGCAAAACAATGAATGATGCAATCTGAAGCTGGTATTGCGTCATACATGATATGAATTGCATCATGTTATTCCTAGAAGTCATGGATGATGCAATCCTAACAAAGCTTACATCACTCTGCTGAACAAAATTGCCCTATATCAGCTCTAGAAATCATACAGTGTCGTGCTCTCTTATTTGTCAGTGTTTGATTTTGCAAAGGGACACATATCTGTTTAGCCAAAGTGAGCAGAGATGCCTCATACTTGAGTGAACAGTGCAGATAACTTCTGCTGTGTTTGTGGTGAAGTGACTTTTGCATCACAAAAGCGCAGTATAACCACTATGGTTAAGAAAGCCTATCACCTTTATTTTGGCTGCAAAATTGGAGATCAGGACAAGAGGTGGGCCCCACACATATGCTGTAACACTTGTGCAACAAATCTTCGCCAGTGGTTGAAGAGGAAAAGGAAATCTATGCCTTTTGCAGTGCCAATGATTTGGAGAGAGCCAACAGATCATACCAGCAATTGTTACTTCTGCATGGTGCCTCCAGCTGGGAAAGGTGTGTCAAAGAAGAAAAAGTGGACTGTGCATTATTCAAACAATCCATCAGCTATACACCCAGTACCCCACGGAGAAGGACTGCCGGTTCCTGATGCACTAGAATCATTCTCACTTGAGTCAGACGAGGAAGAGGAAGAGGATGAAACTTCTGGTCCTGAACCATCAATGTCACAGGACCCACATTTTCTCCCATCCTCCTCCTCTGAACCACACCTCATAACACAAGCTGAACTGAATGACCTTGTCAGGGATTTGGAACTACCCCAGAGTAAGGCAGAGCTGTTGGGCTCCAGAATACAGCAGTGGAATCTCCTGGCAGGTGATGTTAGGGTTTCCATGTTCCGTGACCGTCAAAAGGATCTTGTCCCATTCTTCTTCATGGAAGGTGATCTTGTAGCCTGCAACAACATCGATGGTGTGATGGCAGCCCTCAACATCGTTCACGATCCAGATGAGTGGAGACTGTTCATTGATTCATCGAAGACAAGTCTTAAAGCTGTTTTACTGCATAATGGCAATGTTTTGCCATCAATTCCAGTTGGTCATGCAGTCCATATGAAGGAAACCTATGACAACATGAAACAACTTTTGAGGTGCATAAACTATGACCAACATCAGTGGCAGCTTTGTGGCCATTTGAAGGTTGTTGCTCTCTTGCTTGGTCTGCAGACTGGATACACAAAGTACTGCTGTTTTCTCTGCGAATGGGATAGTCGTGCAAGAGATTCCCACTACATCAAGAAAGATTGGCCACTCCGACAGTCATTGGAGCCTGGGAGGAAAAGTGTTCAGCATCCACCACTTGTTGAATCAAGGAAGATTTTGTTACCACCCTTACACATCAAGCTGGGTCTGATGAAGAACTTTGTCAAGGCCATTGACAAAACACAAGCAGCTTTCAAGTACCTCCGTGGAAAATTTCCAAGGTTAAGTGAAGCTAAGATAAAGGAAGGTGTCTTTGTTGGTCCTCAGATTCGTTAACTTCTTCGAGATGATGCATTTGACCATGCACTGCGTGGCAAGGAAAAGACGGCATAGAAAGCCTTCCAGTTAGTGGCAATAAATTTTCTCGGAAACAACAAGGCAGACAACTACAGGTTGTTGGTGGAAAACCTCCTCAAGGCATACAAAAGCCTTGGTTGCAACGTGTCACTAAAGATACATTTTTTGCACTCTCATCTAGATTTTTTTCCACCAAACTGCGGAGCAGTGAGCGACGAGCACGGCGAGCGATTTCACCAGGACATTGCAACAATGGAGAAATGCTATCAGGGCAAATGGAGCCCATCAATGCTTGCAGACTATTGCTGGACAAGTGACAAGAGATGCTCCATTTAATGAATACAAGAGACAAGCCAAGAAGCGCCGAGTAGACACTGAATAGGACTAAACTATGTACAGAATAGTTTTTTGGCTTTTGTTTCATAATAAATTTTATTTATATAACCCTTTTGCTGATTTTTAAAGTGTTACATAAACAGGACAGGTGAAATATTATCATGTAAAGCAACCATAAACACATGAAAAGACCTAGGTTTACAATTTATGATTAAAACTCTACTATCTACACAATATACATAGACATAAAATGTAAAAACTTAAATATCTTAGAAACAGTAGCCAATCAGTTGTTTTAATTGTCATATTTGAATTCAGCACATCAAAATACATAATAAATAGCACATTTTATCTCTGAAGCAGACGACATCTCAAAAATTGTAGACCAGTGTTATCTACGGCTCCCTTTGTCTGTTTCTATTTTCCCTGGGTGTCACCTGTAACAGGCTGGCTTAACCCACAGGCTGGAGTAAGTGAACCCTGATTAAAGCATGAGACCCACCAGAGAGGAAGTCACAGTGAAGGGGGGGAAACTCAGGAAGGTGCTGTAAAGTCTGCAGAGAGTAAGAAAAGCTCTCCAGATAGGGAGGCCTGGACAGACCCTGTCCAAGCAGGGGAGACACTGCAAAGCCCTCTGGGAGGAGGAAGAGAAACCTTGAGTGGTATGGACTTATGAATGGACTTTGTTTTGGGATTGTGAGTTCTATTTACCATTTATTTTATAATAATAAACACAGTCTCCAACTACGGGAATTTTTTGACCAAGAAAAAGCTTGAAGTGTAGTTTATTTGAACAGTCCAGGAGGGGAAACTGAGGCAGGATGCCTGTAATGTGACCCTAGGCCTGGTTACATCACCTGGGGATTATCATGGGGAGGTGGGAAGTGGAAGTCACCAGTATGGGCACAATTGTGCTCAGTCCCTGGATAGATGTGTAGTGGTGAGGGGAGGATGCAAAGAGCGCTCCCGCCCTAAGGCCCCTCCTGCAAGAAACAGGCTCAGCTGCAAACTCCCTCCCAAGGGTGCAAACAACCCCAGAAAGGGTGTGAAGGTGCAGGGAAGAGGTGGAGCTAAGGCTCACCCTCACCCCAACTCTCTGCCGCAGCTGGAGTATGTACTCAAGCATAACCCAAGCTGCTGCTTTGTCCCCCTCTAGTGGCTACACCACATAGGAAAGCTGATGCGGCTCCGTCTGTCTTTGTTAGTGGACCTGGTTCTTCAACCCAAGCAGTGGTTGCTTTCAGATCCAGACGCCCTGGGTTCAGTCCCTGAAGATGAGCTGACTCTTCCAGGGTTTTACACAGGCGTATTGTGAACAGCCATGATGCAATGTGTGCACTCCCCCATGCACAACATTTCACCCGAGTCACAATCTAAATTGCAAGCTTCCATTTACAAGCTTCTGTTTCTTCTCTTTGTCACCCCGTTGGCAGCACCTGTGTATCAGGTTGTCGGTTTGAAGCAGTCGCATTGCTATAAGGCCCCATAGAAAATCCATTCATCATCTGAGCTTTATGTGAGCCAGATAAAATGATCTAGGAAAACTGAACGTAGATTGTAATCTAAGGTATACAGGCATCTGTTTTCCGTTACAGTTTATTGCTTGCAACATTTGAATGGTATTTCAACTGTGGTAAGATATTTCCAAAAGCGGAGGCCTGTGCTTCCCAGAACTGCACATAACAATGCTGATTGTTGTTGGCCCTTTGGGGGTTATTTGCATGTGAATCACTGATAGCATGCAGGATTGGGGAAGTGCATGTTCTGTTTGAAGAAATGGACTCCAGTCAATGGGCTTGATTCAGATTTAAGTGACACAGTCTCCCATTGGAATAGCCAAGCTTCTGGGGCCACTGGTAGAGGAATGTCTGCACAGCAGGTTTGTAGCAGTAGAAGATGCCCATAATTCTATTCACAGCCCCCAAACTGGGTATCACTGGCTGGAGAGAGGCAGCTATAGGTTGGCTTCACAGAAGTTTGGCCACCACTTAAAGTTACCCTTCCCTAACTAGAGCATTCCCCAACATGGTGGCAGTCAACTCCAGCTGGGAATTTTTCACTGGAAAATGCTGATTCATCAAAACTGGACGTTTTCACAGGGAAGGGTCGGTTTCAGTGAATTTTTCAACTTGAACAAATTTTGTCAATAATTTTGAAATGGTCAAAGCTTTACATTTCCTAAACAAAAATTCTGCATTTCCAGTTCAAAACAACTTTTTGTTTCACCATTAAGCTAATGATAGCTTGCCATTATTTTTCAAATGGTTGAAATCTAAATGAAACGTTTCAAAATTCTGAAACGGAAATGTTTCGATTGACCCAGATATTTTTTCCAGACTTTTCATCCCATTTGGGGATGGAAAAATGTTTTGATGGCTTGACAATTTTTGTGGGATGGGAAAACCATTTCCCACTCGACTCTAGTGGCAGCACAAACACTGCCTGGCCTTTGCTGGGCGTGAGTTCCTCCCAGGGTGCAAGATGCCCCCACTTAGTGTAGAGGGGTACCTGTGGCAATCCCATGCCAGCATGACTGATTCAAGCCCAATATCTCTTTTCCCATCTTCCAGCCAAATCTTCCAGCTCTGTGCAAAGGCCAAGTACATGGGCATGGTGTATGGTGCCTTTAGATGAGGCCACAAATAGAGAAATGTACTGTCACCGTCCTCAGTGGATCACAACTGAGAATACCAAATTCAGGACAAACTGCTGAGAAATAGGGCAGACACACCCCAAAACTGGTGGTTATTCTTCCATGAGATATAACAAACCAGCAACAAAAGTAAACTTCTGTCTCGCCGCACTGGCTAACAAGAAGTTAGAAATGCAGCCTCCTCAGGTATTCCATTACTGGATTCAACACCCAGACTCTAGACTTAGGGTATGTCTACACTACAGGATTAATTCGAATTTATATAATTCGAATTTAGGAAACCGATTTTGTAAATTCGAATGTATTCGGCCACACTAGGCACCATTAATTCGGTGGTTTGCGTCCAAGCTACCATAGTAGCATCGATTTCCAGAGCGTTGCATTGTGGGTAGCTTTTACATAGCTATCCCATAGTTCCCGCAGTCTCCACCCCCCTTGGAATTCTGGGTTGAGACCCCAGTGCATGATGGGGCAAAAAACATTGTCGCAGGTAGTTCTGGGTACAGCCTCCCCCTCCCTCCCTGAAAGCAACGGCAGACAACCATTTCGCGCCTTTTTTCCTGAGTGAACTCTGCAGACTCCATTCTGCATCAAGCATGGATCCCGTTGTGCTCCAGAACGCAGTCTTGAACATTATAAACACCTCGCGCTTTCTCGTGGAGTTTATGCTTACACAGGACCAGAAAAAAGAGGCGAGGAGGAGGAGGAGGCGGCGATTGCAGCGCAGCGACCAGCGTGATGAGGACATGGACACGGACACAGAATTCTCTGAGACCGCGGGCCCCGGTGCTTTGGAGATTATGATGTTAATGGGCCAGGTTATAGGCTTTGAACGCCGATTCTGGGCCCGGGAAACAAGCACAGACTGGTGGGACCGCATAGTGTTGCAGGTGTGGGACGATTCCCAGTGGCTGAGAAACTTTCGCATGCGTAAGGGCACTTTCATGGAACTTTGTGACTTGCTTTCCCCTGCCCTGAAGCGCCAGAATACCAAGATGAGAGCAGCCCTCACAGTTGAGAAGCGAGTGGCGATAGCCCTGTGGAAGCTTGCAACGCCAGACAGCTACCGGTCAGTCGGGAATCAATTTGGAGTGGGCAAATCTACTGTGGGGGCTGCTGTGATGCAAGTAGCCAAAGCAATCACGGAGGTGCTGCTACGAAAGGTAGTGACTCTGGGAAATGTGCAGGTCATAGTGGATGGCTTTGCTGCAATGGGATTCCCTAACTGTGGTGGGGCAATAGATGGAACCCATATTCCTATCTTGGCACCGGAGCACCAGGGTACCCAGTACATAAACCGCAAGGGGTACTTCTCAATGGTGCTGCAAGCACTTGTGGATCACAAGGGACGTTTCACCAACATCCATGTGGGCTGGCCGGGAAGGGTTCATGACGCTCGCATCTTCAGGAACACCAATCTGTTTAAACGGCTGCAGCAAGGGACTTACTTTCCGGACCAGAAAATAACCATGGGGGATGTTGAAATGCCAATTGTTATTCTTGGGGACCCAGCCTACCCCTTAATGCCATGGCTCATGAAGCCATACACAGGCAGCCTGGACAGGAGTCAGGAGTTGTTCAACTACAGGCTGAGCAAGTGCAGAATGGTGGTAGAATGTGCATTTGGCCGTTTAAAAGGTCGCTGGCGATCCTTATTGACTCGCTCAGACCTCAGCCAAACCAATATCCCCATTGTTATTACTGCTTGCTGTGTGCTTCACAATCTCTGTGAGAGCAAGGGGGAGACCTTTATGGCAGGGTGGGAGGCTGAGGCAAATCGCCTGGCTGCTGATTACTCGCAGCCAGACACCAGGGCGATTAGAAGAGCACACGATGAAGCGCTGCGCATTAGGGAAGCTTTGAAAACCAGTTTCATGACTGGCCAGGCTACAGTGTGAAATTTATGTTTGTTTATCCTTCCTGAAAACCCGCCCCCTTTATTGACTCATTCTCTGTAAGGAACCCACCCTCCCCCTTCCCCCAGCTTGCTTTCAAAGGAAATAAAGTCACCGTTGTTTAAAAATCATTTATTCTTTATGAATTGATTATAAAAAGAGGGAGAGAACCTGAGTGGGGTTTGGGAGGAGGATCAGCGGGAAGGAAAAGCCCAGTAAAAAAAGGTTAAGAAAATGGCAGCCTTTTGCTTGGGCTGTCCACTGGGGTGGAATGGGAGGGTGTACGGAGCCTCCCCCCCCCGTGTTCTTACACATCTGGGTGTGGAGGCTATGGAAAATGGTGAGGAGGTAGGGGGGTTATACAGGGGCTGTAGCGGCACAGAACCTGAGTGGGGTTTGGGAGGAGGATCTGCGGTAAGGAAAAGCCCAGTAAAAAAAGGTTAAAAAAATGGCAGCCTTTTGCTTGGGCTGTCCACTGGGGTGGAATGGGAGGGTGTACGGAGCCTCCCCCCCCGTGTTCTTACACGTCTGGGTGTGGAGGCTATGGAACATGGTGAGGAGGTAGGGGGGTTATACAGGGGCTGTAGCGGCACTCGGTTCTCCAGCAGCCGTTCCTGAAGCTCCACCAGACGCCGGAGCATGTCTGTTTGCTCACGCAGCAGCCCCAGCGTTGCTTCCCGACTCCTCTGATCTTCCTGCCGCCACCTCTCATCTCGAGCGTCTCTCCTCTCCTCACGTTGGTCCCTTCTGTCCTCACGGTCACTGGCTTCTTTCCTATACTTGCAAACCGTCTCCTTCCACTCATTCAGATGAGCTCTTTCATTCCTGGTGGATTGCATGATTTCGGAAAACATCTCTTCTCTCGTTTTTTTTTTACGACGCCTTATCTGGGATAGCCTTCGGGAAGGAGGAGGGAGGCTTGAAACATTTGCACCTGCTGGAGGGAGTGAAAAAAGGAGAGAATTTTTTTAAAAGATACATTTTTCAGAACAATGCTTATACTCTTTCACGGTGTATACTATTCACATTACATAGCACATGTGATTTCTGTGCAAGGTCGCATTTTGCCTCTTAATATTGAGTGCCTGTGGCTTTGCTGCTAGAGATCACAGACGCAGGTCGGGGCAACAGAATTCACCTTGCATGCTGCCATGGTAAGCCACTGTCTTTAGGCTTCTGCGCCCTGCTTTCCCACATACCAAGCAAAGCCCGTTGTGCTGCAGTTTTCCTGTTAGCTTGTTTTCTGCTGCTGAAGGTTAACACCCCCCCCCCATCCAATTCTCTGGGATGAGTGCTTTATCCCTCCCCCCACCGCCTGGCTGGTATCAGGGAAGATCCCTGCAGGAACCAAACTAACACCCCCCCCCACCCGCCATGAATTCTCTGGGATGAGTGCTTTATCCCTCCCCCCACCGCGTGGCTGGTATCAGGGAAGATCCCTGCAGGAACCAAACTAACACCCCCCCCCCACCCGCCATGAATTCTCTGGGATGAGTGCTTTATCCCTCCCCCCACCGCGTGGCTGGTATCAGGGAAGATCCCTGCAGGAACCAAACTAACACCCCCCCCCCCACCCGCCATGAATTCTCTGGGATGAGTGCTTTATCCCTCCCCCCACCGCGTGGCTGGTATCAGGGAAGATCCCTGCAGGAACCAAACTAACACCCCCCCCCCCCCACCCGCCATGAATTCTCTGGGATGAGTGCTTTATCCCTCCCCCCACCGCCTGGCTGGTATCAGGGAAGATCCCTGCTAGCAAAACGCGAAAAGCTCTGGGCCAATCCTCCCCCCCCCCCCCTTGCACTTGGCTAAATGCAGGGAAGGATTTCTTTTCAGCCACAGGCAAACAGCCCAGTAGGAACGGCCACCTCAGTCCCCTTAATTAAATTCCCTTATTTCAACCAGGTTACCCTAAGCGATATCACTCTCCTGAGGATTACACAGCAAGATAAAGAACGGATGTTGCTTGAATGCCAGCAAACACCGGGACCATACGCTGCCAGGCTCTGTCAGGCAATGATACCAGATTACTTGCTACTAGCATGGCGTGGTCAAGTGTCCTACCATGGAGGACGGAATAAGGCTGCACTGCCCAGAAACCTTGTGGCAAGGCTTTTGGAGTACCTCCAGGAGAGCTTCATGGAGATGTCCCTGGAGGATTTCCGCTCCATCCCCAGACATGTTAACAGACTTTTCCAGTAGCTGTACTGGCTGCGAATGCATCCCAAGTGCTCAGGGCAAATTAATCATTAAAAATGCTTGCTTTTAAACCATGTTTTATATTTTAAAAGGTAAACTCACCTGAGGTCCCTTCCATGGGGTCATGGTCTTGGGTGCTGGCTTGGGAGGCTTGGGAGGGTACTTCAGTCAGGGTGAGAAACAGTTCCTGGCTGTTGGGGAGAACGGAGAGCTGGGTGCTCTCTGCCAGCTCGTCCTCCTCCTCCTCCTCTTCCCCTTCCGCGGAATCATCAGGTGTCCCTGATGAGATTATCCCCAGCTCGGAATCCACAGTCAGAGGTGGGGTAGTGGTGGCGGCCCCCCCTAGAAATGCATTTAGCTCAGCGTAGAAGCGGCATGTCCGCGGCTCTGACCCGGAGCGACCGTTTGCCTCCTTTGCTTTTTGATAGGCTTGTCTGAGCTCCTTGACTTTCACGCGGCACTGATCTGTGTCCCTATTGTGGCCTCTCTCCATCATGCCCTTGGAAATTTTTTCATAAGTTTTGGCATTTCGTCTTTTCGAACGCAGTTCAGCTAGCACTGAATCCTCTCCCCATATAGAGATCAAATCCAGTACCTCCTGTACGGTCCATGCTGGTGCTCTTTTTCGATTATCAGCCTGCATGGTTACCTGTGCTGATGAGCTCTCTGTGGTCACCTGTGCTCTCCACGCTGTGCAAACAGGAAATGAAATTCAAATGTTCCCGGGGCTTTTCCTGTCCACCTGGCCAGTGCATGCGAGTTCAGATTGCTGGCCAGAGCGGTCACAATGGTGCACTGTGGGATAGCTCCTGGAGGCCAATAACATCGAATTGCGGCCACACTAACGCTAATTCGAATTGACAAATTCGATTTTGGCGCTACTCCGCTCGTCGGGGTGGAGTACAGAAATCGAATTAAAGGGCCCTTTAATTCGAATTAAATGGCTTCGTTGTGTGGACGGTTCCAGAGTTAATTCGAATTAAAGCCACTAAATCCGAATTAAAGGTGTAGTGTAGACCAGGCCTTAATGATGAGTGGTCATTTAAAACCAGTTTCATCAGACAAAAGGGTTCTTCTGATCCCAAAGGACCAGTCACACACCCAGGTCAATATATAACTCAGATCTTACCCAATAATCATGCTGTTGCCAATACTTTAGTATATAATAGCTAAAGGTTTATAAAAAAGAAAGAAAGAAATGTGAGAGTTAAAATTGGTTAAAGGAATCAAATACATACAATAATTACAAAGTTCTTGGATTGGGCTTGTAGCAGTTATGGAATAAACTGCTGGCTTAAGTCAAGTCTCTGGTTACTTCCAAATCATTGGAAGGTCCTCAGTCCCTTGGTTAGAATGCTCCCATTAGTATAAGTTCATAGTCCAGAGATTTGAGTAGGAAAGAGACAAAATTGAGATGTTTCCAGGGCCTTTTATAATTTCTGCCAAGTGAAAGGAAACCCATTGTTCTCACTGTGGAAAATTACAGGGAACAAGATGGTGTTTGGAGTCACATGGACAAGTCACATGTCCACACATGATTCGCTTAGTCATAGTAGAGGCCATCCCTCATATTCCAGTTAGAACATTCACAGGAAAATCCATTAAGTGTCAAGTGTTCTTTGATGGGCCATTTAACTTGAATAGTTCCTTCACAATGTGCTGGCTAAACACCTTGTTGGTTTTTCTACCTGAGCAAACATTTGAAATGCAGGTATAGAGCCAATACAGTAACTCCTCACTTAATGTCCTCCCACTTAACATTGTTTCAAAGTTATGTCACTGCTCAATTAGGGAATATGCTCGTTTAAAGTTGTGCAATGCTCCCTTATAACGTCATTTGGCTGCCTGCTCTGTCCACTGCTTGTAAGATTCAGTGGAAGAGCAGCGACTTTACAAGGGAACATTGGACAAGTTCCTCATCTCTGCCTCCTCCCCCTCCCTCCCAGCGCTTTCCCCACTGCCAAACAGCTGTTTGGCGGTGCTTAGGACTTTCTGGGAGGGAGGGGGAGGAGAGGGGAAGCGCTGCATCTGCGCTTCTCCCCCTCCCTCCCAGAAAGTCCTAAGCATGAAGCGCTGGGATGGAGGGGGAGGAGCGGGGAAGCTCCATGTCTCCACTCCTCCCCCTCCCTCCTACAAAGTCCTAAGCGCTGCCAAACAGCTGTTTGACGGCACTTAGGACTTTCGGGGGGAGGGGAGGAAGGAACGGGGATGCGTCATGCTCTGGAGAGGAGGTGGAGTGGGGGTGTGAAGAGGTGGGCCTGGAGTGGAGTGGAGCGGGGATGGGAAGAGGCAGGCCTGGAGCATCCCCCGGCAAAGTCGCCGCCTGTTCTTCTCCGGGGAAGCTGCCACTGCTGCTGCGAAGGTGCTTCCTAGCGTCCTTGCCTTCAGTGGGCTGTGCCTGTGTGGGGTAAGCCAGGGGCACTTCCCAACCACAGTACAGTACTGTACAGTGTATAATGCCTTTTGTCTGCCCCCAAAAAATTTCCTTGGAACCTAACCCCCTGCATTTAAATTAAATCTTATGAGAAAATTGGATTCGTTTAACATCGTTTCACTTAAAGTTGCATTTTTCAGGAACATAACTACTACTTTAAGTGAGGCGTTACTGCACTTATAACTTTAAATACAAAAATGATACATGCATACAAATAGCATAAACATATTCAGCAAATCATAACCTTTCTATAGACACCTTACACTTTGTACAAGATTTGTTGCAATTATATAACAGTGGTAGCAACAATGATCTACATGACCGGATTTAGTTGGGGATTGGTCCTGCTTTGAGCAGGGGATTGGACTAGATGACCTCCTGAGATGCCTTTCAACCCTGATATTCTATGATTCAATGATATTTTAATCACGTAATATCACATGTACATACGTGCACACCCTAGACTTGCTCAGTGCAGTTTGGAGACTGAAGATGTTAACTGTGAAGCTAAATTGAAGTAGCCTTTCTATGCAGCTCTAACTGTCAGTCTGCAGGACCTGGATAGATCAGAAAGGAGTTGGCTAAAATATCATTACCAGTTTTAATCTTGGGCTCCAACAACTATAGAATGAAACACAGTAGGACTTGTTCCAGTCCGGTGCTCATGATCATTTGAACTGTATGCAAATGGTAAAGTTGATCCATAAGTGTCAATCAGTTATTTTGCACACTGAACAGAAATAGTTATTCCTCTGGTTTTTATAGATAGGGATCTAGGAAAGTAATTTCAGTGGGCATTATGTTGTGAAAAGTGATTTCACCCTGAAATCTTCACCAGCAGCTGAACCTTACAAGGTTTGTATCATAATATTGCACTGGTATATAATTTACCTGGGTGTCCATGTGAAAACATAAAATAAGAAAACATTTTGAGGGTAACTTGAGTGTTAATGATAATTTTCTAGCTTTTGTCGTCTGTGTGCAAAAATATTTTAACTGTATTGTATAAATATACACTAGGCTTAAATATGCAACAGGCTTTTGCGACTCTGTTCAATGCATCAGAACTTGTCCAACCCAGTATTGTCTCCAGCTACAGTGCTGCCTGCCCTTCCTCAGGGTGAATGCCTAAAGCATGAGGACCAGGTTAAGATGTGACTTGATCACAGACTACAAATCCTTACATGAAGAAGAGATTTCTGATAGTAAATGGTTCTTTAATCTAGCCGAAAAATGTGAAATGAAACCCAGTGGTTGGAAGCTGGATTTCAGTGTAGCCATAGGGTAAAAATGTTTAACAGTGAAGTTAACCCTTGGAACTTACCTAGGCACCTAGTGGTGGTTACTCCATCCCCTGCAGCCTTTAAATCAAGATTGGATGTCTTTCTCAAAGATATGTTATAGCGTAAACAGAATTTATGGGTTTAATGCAAAAGTTATTGACTGTAGCTCTTTGGCCTCTGCTAAGTAGGAGGTCAGACTAGATGACGATAATGATCCTTGTTAGCCTTAAAATCTGTGAATCTATGATTCAGGGAAGTGTGATCCATTACACATCTCTGCACCCAGATGTGCCAAGAGAAGTGAGAACTGCCCCAATTCAACTCAATGGAGTGTTAACTCTGAAGCATAATGATGCCAATTTACATTTCAAAATGATAGCTACTTCAATGCCAATCATTTTAGCAGAAACATCCAGCTCTTCTGGGATTGGGGGAGCAGTTTGAATAGAGCACCACCGCTTCCACCCCTCCTTCCTCACAACTTACCTCTTGCCTCGAGGCAAGCGTGTATACATGTCCTACACAAAGAGGCTCATTTTCTGTACATAAAACAGCTTCTATATAACAATTCAAATAACTCAACAGATTCAGAGAAAATGAGGTTTCCAGTGTTTACACAGATCAGACTTTGATCGATATGATCCCGGAAAAAAAGCAATGCTTAATTCCAAAGAACGGAGTAGCATTTGTTTTCCCAAGGTGCATGCATACCAGTTTGCATTTTTGCTGTGCCGTTACTGATGATAGCAAACTATTTGTGCCAGTTCTTTTAATTTTATAAACATCATGCTTGACTTTCTGAACTGGCTGCTCTCAGCAGATACTGGCCACAGTGGAGAATATCATATGGCTCAAAAGCTTAACAACTGTACACATGTTAATAGATTGCAACAGGGACCATCTGTTTGTTATGGTTGTATAGTGTCTACCACACTGGGACCCGGATCTGTAGTCATTACTGCAATATAAATAATAATATGCTCACAGGGTCAATTCCTGCCCTGCTTATACCAATGTTAATACAGGGTAGCTCCATTGAAGTCAATGGTGTCTCTACCCCAACATAAGCATGGGCTGGCTTTGGTCCATAGTACTCAGAACTCTACTGCTGTGGATCTATCCTTGTTAACCAGTTAGAGTCTTTTAAGGGTGACCTACACTGACGTGCATGAGAATCAGCTTGGTCCTTTTTACAAGTGCTTTAGCAGCTGGTGGCCTAAGAGCTACTTTGATTAAATAAATCACCTCACTGGAAAAGTCTGAAAAGCTGCAGCCTGTGGAAACTTGACCACGCCTTTTTTTGGTGATTTTTAGGGATGGTCTGAAGAATGAGACAATTGTTTTCCTATTATAGTCAACATTTTGCCTATAAAAACAGGCTATCCCTGAAGTTACCCTGCCTTGAAAGATTTGTGGCAGAGGAGACTACAAAACCCTCATGTATGTTTGTCACTTTGGATCACATAAGGAAGCTGTTGCTCTCATAAAAGATTTTAGTATGTGCAATTTTTGGATTGACTGCCGCAAAAGCTACTTGATCTGACAGGGAATCTCAGTCAAGGTACAGGCTTAAATTTTCAAGAGCCCAGCCTTCTGCTGGTGCAACGGCACCCACCGTTTTTGCACCGGTTGTGGATTACAGGTGCAAGAATTAGCACTCACCCTTCATGGCAGGTGCAAAAAATAAAATAAAAGTCAGCATCTGACTCACCCAAAAAGGAGAAGACTGGGCTGGGCTTCATATGAAAATGTAGCTGTAAGGTATTGGTTCACATTCTATATGCAGTATTGATTTAAATTCCTCCAGCATCTTGACCTATGTACAGTACCACAGAGACAAACCCAGCATTTACACCCAGCGACAGGATTTCAGTTCAGACCTCCTACGTGCCAGAAACAGCATCCCCTTCAAATATAACAACAGGTGTGTGTGTGGGGGGGCATTGAACTCTCTTAGTCTTGGAGCGGTTCAAGCCATGCCACTAAAGAGACACAGATGAGAGTTAAAAAAGGTTAATCTACCTGTTTCCCACTCCTTGCAATGCATTGTGAAATGTAGCCATAGAAAGGTGGATTTGGCATAGTTAGCTTGTCAGTGAAAACAACCCTCCTCTCCACTAGTTTCCCCCTGTAGTAAAATACAGGCCTTTTATTTCAAGGGGAGCCCTGGCAAAGCAGGCAGAGCCCTGCAGGCCCCAGGTGAAACTTGCTTCCCCATTAGAATTTCACTGCAGGATGCCACATACCTGAAGAGCCTGCTGCAGCCTGGGGAGAGAGGGAGGAAATTGCTGAATCAGGGGTGTGATGGCAGAGTCCTATTCCCCTACACCCTTTCTTTCTTCTTACTTTCCCCTGTTATTGGGAGTGTGTAGAGAATGGTTCTATTGGAATATTGAAAAGGAACAGGCTTCTTTTTAAAGCAGAACTGGGGGAGGAGGTCCTTTATTGTTTGTGCTGCCTCTGCTGCAAAGCACTGTGGGAGCCTCAGAGGGTATAAAGCCCTGCTCTAAGTGGCAGCTGAGGTTATATCTTTGCTGGAGTGGGGTTGGCTGGTTGGTCTGTCTCTGTTCCAAACAAGAGCTGGTTGTTTATAGGGTTTTTCTTATACTTGTATACTTTAGGATCAAACCTCTTGTGCTCTGAATTTGAGGGGTGTTTTTCTCTTCATTTGAAAACCTGTGTTTTAACATGCCCAGATTCCCTTTTTGCTGCCTTTGAATCTATATGAGTCACGTGAGAAAAATGAGCCAGGTTCCAGCAATCAGACTAAAGCATAGATAGCTCAGTAAAGACAGCAACAAAGCAGGTGAAAGGAATAGGAGATGAAACTCTGAATCTTTTCATTCCTGACTGAAACTGTTTCCCTACTGGATTGGAGTAAGATTAAATAAAAAGCATGAAGGAGAAATATTTTTTAAAAAATCTGAATTCAATGGAGTAACTACAGTCAAGTTCACTTGCAGGGAAAGAGCAAAGTTTTCTTTTTGTTCTTAGGAAGTTTTTGCAATTCAGCTTGCAGGTCATGAGGGCCTTCAAAGGACTGAACTGAGTAGAAGCAAAGATGGTAGTTTAAGCTCCCCAAGGAAATCTATTTACAGCTGGATATTGAGATGTTATAAAATGAACTAAGAAAATATAAGACAGTAGATGATATTATCACAGTACATTCATTGCTTGATCAGTATACCTGGATGCATAACAATTTGTGAGCCAATTAACCCTTTCATGGGTGTCCTATATACCACAAACCAAAAAAGGGAAACATGGTAGTCTAAAAAGGGCTGGGAAAATTGAATGTGAGGGAGCTACCAGTTTCTGTGTAATAAGTCCCGCCTTCTTAAATTGCTGTAACCATGAGTAAGTGGTACTCTGCATAAACTACTCCCCTGCAAAGAGATAATAGGCAGTTCTTACTGTAGCACTTTTCATCAGTTGATCTCAAAGTGCTTTATAGAGAAGATGAATGTAATTTATCCCCATTTTACAGGTGGGGAAACTGAGGCACATATACTTACCCAAGCAGGCCAGTGGTTGAGCTGGGAATAGATCCTAGATCTTCAAAGTCCTAAGTGAGCAGTCTATTCACAAAGCCATGCTGAGATGGAAAAGGAGAGCCTCTAGTGGGGGTTTGGGTGCCTGACACAGTTCACCTTTTACCTGTAGAACCCCAATAGGGTTTAGCTACTCTGTGTTTAAATATAAACTTTCTGGTGGCCTTCCCTGAAGATATGCTCCTTGTCTCTCACTAAAGTAAATTCCATGAAATAGAAATATATGATGTATGAATTTGATGAATTCCTCTAAGATTTAACACAATTCTGGAGATGTTTTTATTTTATTTTATTTTTGTCTCCTGTTTGTGACTCTACCACTTGATTTATTTTTCTTAGAGTCTAGATATCTCCTATATTTGGTGAAAAATTAATTATAGATTATTAATATTATTATACATTATAATAATTGTGATACAGCATGGCCAGAGGGCAGCAGGAGAGGGTTAGAAGGGAGCCTTATTCCCTGTAGAGGGAAGAAAGTTTGCTATAGATTAATTAGAGCACCTGAAGCCAATTAGAGCACCTGAAGTCAGTCACCTGATAAAAAAACCCTGCTTCAATCAGACAGGGGAAGGAGTTGGAGCAGAGAGGATTGGTGTTGGAGCAGAGAGCAGTTTGGAGGGAAGCATAGGAAAGTTTGGAGAAGTGCTGTGGTGGGCTAAGAAGACCAAGACCCTAGGTAAAGGGGCACCTGGCTTGTGCAGAGGAAGGGCAGGAAGCCCCCCACAAGCTGAAGGGCAGGAGAGGGAAGTAGCCCAGGGGAAGGAACCGCTAGTTCAAGTGGTTTACCACGGTCCCTAGGGCCCCTGGGCTGGGACCCGGAGTAGAGGGTGGGCCCGGGTCCCTCCCTCACCACTCCCCTCCTCTAGGACACTAGTGGGGCAGTTAATATTCCAGTTCAGGGGCAAGAAATGGCGCCTTGACCCCTCCCGCCCCCCAAGAAGAGAAAGCACGAGACCCATCATAGTAGTGCTGGCAATTTGCCACATAATGTATAAATTAACAGAATACTACATCTGTCTATGTATTTTCAATGGATTGATATGGTAATTGCTTCAGTATCTTCTATAGTAAATGGAATTACAAAGTAATGGAACAACACAACATTAAAATGAAATACTTATGTATTCACCACTGGATTGTAAGCTCATGGGGGCAGGGACTGTCTTTTTGTAGGCACTGTGGTTACACAAATCATAAATCGTATTAATAACAACCATCCACCTGCCCCAACTCCCACTGACATTAATGGACGTTGATTAGACACTAATGGTGATTCCAAAATATTTGTGAGCTATCAAACCCAGTGCCATCCTCGTTTCCTTTGTTGTGTGAAAGAAGAAAAAAGAGCATGCCAGGGATGAATCTGCATTGCGGAAACCATTCACCAAAATTCTTAGTCATCGGATCATAAGTATTTACAAAGCAGAAATAGATCAGAGCCGATACGTATAGTAACTGAATAAGTTACAAGAGTAAAGATTTCAGCATAGTCTGTACCAAACAAAAATCTAACTATGATCACAAGCTAACTGTAATTTAATAGGCGACTGAAGTAAATAGTGGTGTTTTTTTTTAGTTACAAGAACAAGTAAAGCTGCTTTGACCCTGACTAGCAGCCAAAAAAATCAAACTATTTACAAAAAAAATCCATATGTGCAGAAATCGGTAAAACGAATAATAATGTCTTAGCACTTTTCATCTTCAAGTCCTTTACAAACATGAACTAATGAATCCTCACAACATCCCTGTGAGGTAGGTGCACTGGGCACCATTAAAAAACAAACATTGACTGAGGCACAGTACAAATACCATAGTGTGGGGGACGTGGAAATACCACGCAAAAGTCAATAGCGTGGAATGGAATTTGTTTATATTTGAAGGGCAACCTTTGTAAGTGCCTGCCGTAGTGCCCCATTTTATAGATGAGGAAACTGAGGCACACACGTGATTTTTGCAAGGCTGCAGAAGAAGTCAGTGTTGTAGCCAGCAAGGTTTGAACTCAGGGATTCCTAGCTGCTGCTAGCGTGGTCAGACCACTCGACTTAACTCTGTCAAAGCTGCTACAATGTGTCGTGCTTATATACCGTTTTTCCATAGTTGAAGTGTAGGGACTTTAATAAGGAAAATGGAGGGTTGAGCAATGCTGCTTCTCTTGCCAGCTCACTCTGGGGTTTTGAAGGCTGAAACTGTCTACAGGGTAGATTGTGGGCAATGACTTTTTTTAACTCTGTGAATGGTCTTGTGGTTAAGGCACTGGCCTGGGACTCAGGAGAGTGGGGTTCAGTTCCAGGTTCTCTCACAGATTTCCTGTGTGACCTTAAATGCAAGTCACTTGGGGGCCGGGGCCTAACTGTTCATTGCCTTGCTCCTTGTGTAGTCATTAATAGTACTAAGAGGGTGTAAAATGCTATTCTGATTTGGTAGCACTTTGCACTTTTATTTAAGCAACTAAAGGTGCACGGCAGCAGAGTCAGACCTTTAATGTCTTTGTGTCTAACTTCTTGATCCATCAAATAGAGACAAAATTTCCTTTGGCTTATCTATTAGACTGCAAGCTCTTCTTACTATGTCTTCTGAAAATGCCTATCACAATGCTGCCCAAATCACAACAGAGGCCTTTATGTGCTACTATAATACAAAGAAATATAATAATAATCACTGCTGGGAAAAGCCCAGAAGGGTGGTTCTTTCAGTCTACGATCCTTGGAAAATTTGGGAGCCAGTAGGCTGGACCTCTTTGTGCAGTTTTGGGCCACCATTCCCCTCTGAATCAATGGAGAAACGAGCAGCAGCATTGCCTCTGAAGAAGAGAATTTCTTCTGAGCAGCTCCAGTAACACGTGCCCTTCAGACTGTAATATGGAAAGTTCTGAGATGGGTCAATGGCTGACGAGGGGTGGAGATGTGACTGAGTCTGATTTGGCACTTCCCACTTAACCCATGTGGAACAGTCAGTATCTCAACAACAGCCTGTGGTGTTAGGGAGATGAAATAGCAGGTGAGTGGGAGGAGGGTGATGGGAGAAGAACAGGGAGCAAACAGAGAAGGGCAAAGAGGAAAAATCTAAAGAAACATGGGTAGAATTGACAAAGGTGTGAATGCTGTGGTTTTGGTGCCTGACCTTGTTAGGAGCCCATTTTAAGCACTTTGTCTCTGCCAAACAGAAAATAAATGTCCCACTGCTGTGATCCTTGTTTTCATGGTTCCATATGATGACTATAACAGGAAGGGGGGAAAGCTTGTGTGTGTGTGTGTAGGAAATATAAATAAAAGAAATACGAGGCACATCAGAATCAAGCAACACATGGGAGAAATTAGAAGTAAGAATTTAACAACACCCACCCAAGCATGAAAATCATACATTAGCTTCAGGCCATACCATAAACACTCCCAAACCTGAGCTCAGGGATTGCCAGAAAAAACAGAACATCTCAAAGGATCACTCCACACCAGAGAGCCCAATCCAACTCCCATTAAGTTCAGGGGAGTTAGATTGGACTACAATCCCAGAATGGCTAGCTGCATTCAGACTGCTGGCTTCCAAGAGCAGTATATCATGATGGCTCATCATGTCAAACATTTCTACAGGACGTCCAAAAATAAAGCCCAACGCAAACAAGGGGGAGGTACAAATGGAAAATAATAGAGCTGAGAGAAGAGGGCAATGCTAGATGGAACATTTTTGAACAGAGCAGGAAACACCCCTCCAAAATAAAGTGTTATATTAAAGATCAGGTCACAAAGCACCATAGAAAGGGTCCAATTCTACGTGTGTGTGTGTGTGGGGGGGAATTGCACAAAAAGAGAAAGTTGGACACAAATAGCCTTCAGCTTTCCATCATATTCAGCTTTTTGTAGTTCGCTGTATCACAGTTCAGGGCAATACACCTGTATTCCCCCTCCATGGTCCACCAAGGACACCTACTCTTAGGTTTCTGGCTCCCCAGTCATTGCCTCTCTTGGGAGGGACATGCATCTCTCTCCCTCCTGACCAGGGTATTTCCAGGCTACAGAGTTCCCTGCCTACACTGTGAATTCCCTAGCAAGTCAAACTGCTTCTTCAGGTCTGCTTTGCCTTTTCCTCAGAGGCCATAATACAGTCATTGTCCACAGTTAAGTTGCCACACAGCTCTTTCTAAGCAAGCACATTTATGCTTAAGGTAACAGCTTTACAGAGAGAACATATTAAAGCAATAGAAGAGCCCACACACATACTAAGAAGCTTGAACAGTACTTCAAACTCCAGACAGGGGCTTTTCTCTGGTTACACATTTATAATACCTTTTTTTCTGAACAAGAGGAACCATGAATAGTTAGTCCCATCCTTTATACCAGTGTTTCTCAATGACTGGTCCCTGAGATCTCCCTGACCCAGTTTAGGAAGACAGCAAGCCGGTCCCTGGTAACAAATAGGTTGAGAAACACTGTTTTATACAGCCTGGGTCTTTGATCTGGGAATAGGTAATTCATAAACAATGGACCCCTCCACAGGCCATAACTTCAAAAGTGCAGGTTTGGAGGTAGAAATTTGCATCCCTCTCTTTCCAAATATTTCCTAAGAAACCTACTCAACCAAAAGCTCTTTTTTAAAAATTAATGGAGATATCCTATCTCCTAGGATTGGAAGGGACCTTGAAAGGCCATTGAGTCCAGCCCCCTGCCTTCATTAGCAGGACCAAGTACTGATTTTGCCCCAGCTCCCTAAGTGGCCCCCTCAAGGATTGAATTTACAATACTGGGTTTAGCAGGCCAATGCTCAAACCACTGAGCTATCCCTCCCCCCTTTTTGTCTGGCTCATTGTTTAAAAGAGTCCTCTGAAGCTCATAACACTTCCCAGGGTTTACATTAGTCATGTCTCCCCCACAAAGAAGTTACATACAATCCCACAATAATGCAGAAATTTTTGCCTTTTAATACAGTGAACTCCTAAAATACTTCAGCTTAATTCAATAAGGTTTAAGTTAATTCAACAGGATTTGTCCAGGATGTGACGTTTCACTCCATATTCTTTAAGAAAATATGCTTATGATATGAATGACATAACTGAGATGTACTTTAGCAAGATGGCTTGTGTGAGATATCATTGGAAAGGTAATGATTTACTGAATGTGATTATCCAATGTGTATGAAGGTATCATTTCTGTATCTGAAGTTAGGAATATTAACTATGTATCTGTATTTAATTGGCCTCTCAGAGTTGGTAAGACAACTCCCACCTGTTCATGCTCTCTGTATGTGTGTATATATATCTCCTCAATATATGTTTCACTCTATATGCATCCGAAGAAGTGGGCTGTAGCCCACGAAAGCTTATGCTCTAATAAATTTGTTAGTCTCTAAGGTGCCACAAGTACTCCTGTTCTTTTTGCGGATACAGACTAACACGGCTGCTACTCTGAAATATTTCAAAGGTGTTACTTTTGGTGTTACCCCCAACCAGCCCTTCAGGTACAACAAAGGAAAAGCAAGACAGGGCTAATGGGCCATTAGCAGAGACCTTTGACTGTGAAAGAGCTTAGTCTTCCTGTGGACGCTGGAGACAGCCTACGAGCAATGGCTGCCACAGCCATGCAGAGACAGGGGTCTAAGTTACCTGGTACTGGATACCCCTCCTCCCCTTTTGGAATGCCAGTGGTTTTCCACTAGAAGACAAAGGGTTCCCGCCTTACACAAGAGCTATATAAGGCCGGGGAGTGACATCATGGTTCTCCGCTGCCTCCCCACCCAAAGAGACACTGAAAAAACACCTGGAAGCAAGAACTGAACTGAGGGGAGAAGGGTTGAACCCAAGCTGGAAGGGCATCCAGCTTGTGAGTAATAATAACTAAGGTTTCAAGCTGGAGACCAGTGCATCTGCCTTTCAAGACTTTCTGTAATCTGCCTGCAGCAATATCTACAGGAAGAAATTACTATTTGTAACCAATTTCTTTAGTGAAACAAGATTAGTTTGCGTGTTTGGTTTAATTTGCTTTGTTCTGTTTGTCACCCCTTTTACCACTTAAAATCTGCCTCTTATAGTTAATAACATTTGTTTTATTATTAAACCCAGTTTCTGTCACTTCTAACTGGGGGAGTGGGGGGTAGGGGGGTTGAGAAGTTGTGCATACCTTCCTCCACACTGAGGGAGGAGGCGGATTTTATAATATATCTTTGGGTCTTCACTCCATGGCAGGTGGACACCAGTGTGCTGGGGCAAGTCCCTTAAGCTGAGCCTTCCCAGAACTGATCTCAGTGTCTGTGTCGTTCTGCAGCTGGGTGTGGTCCTGCCTGTGTGTGTTTTGGAGGAGGCTTAATAGGCTGATTCAGCAAGACAGGTAAAAAGGGGGCCCAAACTGGCATAACAGGTGGGCTCAGTGGTATCTCAGCACATCAGGTGGCATCTCGAAGGGGATGTTGCCATCTCTGTCACACTGTGTGTGTGCACTGAAGGACATTTCTCTACATCTGGTAAATAGGGGCAGTGTTTAAACCATAGATAGGTCCATGCCTTTGTCAGAACTTGCAGTGTTTTTGTGTGTACACAAGTCACGTCCTTTAGCTGGCCATTCCAGAATAAATTGCCAGGTTATTGCCCTACAGGATATATTATATAACATAGATCAGAGAATGGTCCCAATTCAGGAAAAAACTAAAGATAATACTTAAGTCCATCCCTATCCAGAACAGCACTTAAGCACATGCTCAACTTTAAGCATGCCGTGGGGCTTAAACACATGCTTTAAATTTAAGCATGTGCTTAAATGCTATTCTAAATAGAGATGACTTTCTTAATTAGAGCCATCATTCTGGTTAGGACTGTGGGACAATGCCTGTTCCTGTCCTTATGGTTGGGGATCTCTTGGCAGTTCCACTGGGGAAAGAGGGCCATGCCAGGGGGGTGTATCCAGCCACAAAGTCCTGCTTGTGGATGCTCCCTGCCAACACATTCACCATGGGTGGTGAGGGTAGGGCATGGGTAGCTCGGGTGTGGGGTAGGGTTGACACTGCAGATTCCATTGCCACACACATCCACACACAGGACCAACCTAAGTGCCACAGCAGCCTCCACAGAATGGCTTTGCAGCTGGTCTACAACATGGGTGGGATTCCTTACCCCTGCTCCCACAACCTTGCACCTGCCCAGCACTCAGCCCAGCAACTCAGAACGGGTGCTGGGCTTTGGATTTGCTGCAAAATTAGAATGAATAATATATGTCTAGAACGGCCGGGTTTGTACAGCAGCGAGTCACCTCATTTTTCATAACTTATTCCTGGCTGTACAAAATATATAGAGCAGTATGGATTGATTATATGACTTAATAGGTTTTCTCCATCTCTAATTAATATTCTCTACATGCTACACACATACATGAAGAATATCATCTATATTGGATGTCTCAAAATAAAGTGTTATATTCACATAGAGTATTCCTGCCATATCTACTCAATTTCCCCCAGGAAATGGCATACACCTACGGGGTATATTTGACTATTAGATTTTGTGTTTGGATTTCTGACTGACCTGAAGGGTATATTCATGTAACTGGCTATTCTTCTAAGCCCACATACAAAGCTCATTGAAGTTCATGGAAAGATTCCAATAGGCTCTGGCTCAAGCCCTTAAAAGACGTTCCAAAACATTGTTCCAGCAAAGATTTGAAATAAATAATACTTGTTATTTTGTCTCTAAATTATTTTTTTGGGTAGTATAGTGTTTGGTTGTGTTTTGTTTGTTCTTAAACCTCTGCATTTTGTTAAATGGCCTTTCTTTGGTCAAGCCAATCTCTTTCTTGAAGAACTTTCATGACAAAGTGTGGGAGGCAGGTGGCACTTGAAATCAATACTTTGTGGAAGATGACAGAACACTAGATGTTTATTCTAAGGGTCTTAGTAGCCAGCCAAGCACCGATGTTTTTCCAAATTTCAGAACTGCACAATAAAGATCTAAGAATAGAATACCATCCAAAATGGCTATGCCACAAAAACAGAACCAATCACTAAGGCTTTGTGGAAAAGTATATAGAAAGAGGAATAAATATCTCTGACCACCATCAAAGGAATACTCCCTGACACATATCCCTGACTCTGGAAACATTAGTGAAACAAATTAAATACAAGAAATACAAACAACTGACAACATAGAGTATGTGAATGTGAATTTGCCAGCTGTAAAGTTGGGAGTTTGGCTATGGATCCAAACCTCCCAGAAGTCTAGGGATGTTCTGATCCAGAGTTTAGGTTTGGGCACATCTCTAATATATGCAGCCATATGCAGTTGTAACCCACACTTACCTGTGTGGCTCTCTGCCCTGTTTCCCTCCAGTGGCCGGATCACATAGAGGTTTAGGTGTCTGCTGTTGGCTTTGAGCTAATGGAAGTGGGTCTTTTAGCTCAGGCAGTAGAAGCTCAAGCTTCTAGATCCAGAGGTTCCAAAGTTGACTCCACTGCCAATGACTCACCAAGGGGTGTCGCATCATACAGTAATTTGGGGTGAACTGCACACATAACGCATGGATAAAGCAGACATCCCAAATTCACACCAATAAAACCTCTATAACAAACTATACCACCACATAGTATCAGCTTCCTTCTGCCAGATGCTGAGTGCCTTGGGAGATGAGGTTGCTGGACACCTCATAAGATTACTGGGCAACTTGCAGCATTAAGACCTATCTCTTATTTTATATTTCAACTATATTTCCGCTGATGTTTCTTATCTCTGTTTCTTATCACATGATGCTTTCAGAAGCCACAGCATGTCCATGAAATGTACAGTATTTGAATGTATCTGTAACTCTCTTCCATACTGTGAATACCTTATAACTTTGATTAGATTTATATGTTCGGGTAACCTGTTAACCTTCTCATCCTGTCGCTGGATCTTTAGAAATAAGCAGAATTCAATAATAATAGGGGTATATTTTGAGAATAAAACGATGCCAGAGTCATCTGGAACTGATAGTCATCTTATGGTTTCTGTTTATTATTTTTCTGTGCCAAATGTCCCAGGCATGCAACTTTCACATCTTTCCTTGAAAGAAGCAGAAAGCTGAACTCTACAACCTTTGCGCATGAATTACAACTGAATCCTTTACTGTTGATTTTGCTGTGACTCTCAGATTAGCACCAATACCATCAATTATCCATTTAAAGATACAGATTTCACTAATGGTCACAGTGTAAATATTTACAAAAAATAGTTTTCACAGCTGACTTTTAGTAGCCACTGTGCTTATGGTATCACATAAACAGGAAGGACAATTACAAGGATGAAAAATGTAGCACAGGAAATAGGGAAAATTAGGGACTTAAAATATTGAATCCCTGCAATGAGATTTGATACAAGTTATATAATTATTCATTTACAAAGAATCATCTTTCCCAGTTTCTACAGACATCAAGCTACAATGAAAGAGGCACTTAGTACTACAACACTATATTGAAATATATAGTTATGCCTTTTAACCCAAGTAGTTAGCAGGGTCTTGCAGATCATTTCTGTTAGGAGGAGAACTTGATGATTGAGTCAAGTATTTCTTGGATGCAGTCCTACTAATTTATAGAAAATGTACAAAGTCCTGTTTTGCTGAATACGGTAAGAATCAGACAACAGCAGACAGTTTCCTTGCTCACTGTTCCAAGCCTCCCTTTCCATCCAGCACTCTGCCCAAAAAGCTCTTTCTCTTAGTTTTCTCTCAGGGGCATGCTATAAATGCTTCTCTGGCTGTCCTTGGCTTTCTGCTCCCTTCTCTGTTCTCTTCGGTCATGTATCTGGCTGCATCTCCACAAAAACAAAACAAAACACACAGACAAAAATCCAAAAGACCCAGCCCTGTGCATTTGAATTCAGCCTGAGGGAAACTCCTCTATCCACATAGCTCAGCTTCTGACTGGCCTTGCATGTGGTCTGTCTTTTGGGTGGTGGCTCCTATTGTTTCAGCTATCTTGCTCCAAAAAGGCACTTCCCTGCTTCTTAAATGTATCCACTTTTACACCCACTGGCTTCAATGAGGTTTCACCTAACCCGCAGCCTAACAATACCTTTGTTTCCTTCAACCTTCATAGCTTGATCTTGTCAACTGGCTAAGGTGGACATTTTTTTGAAATTGCTCATTAGCGTCTGGAATTTGTCCTGATCTTTTTATACAGTGTTTTTCTGGGAATGGGTTTTTTTGTTTCATTTTGCCCTTACTCTAGTAAATCCCTCTCGCATTGGAGAATGCAAAATGCTGAAAAATTCTAAGCACAGTTCCAACAAGGAAGAAAGATTTCCTGCACAACTTTTATATACGTATAGGATTCAAGGAAGCAGATATATTAGCTCTAAACCCCAGCTCTACTAGACTCATTCTTCCTTTGCATGTTTATTTAACTGATCAGCTCTAAGACCACTTGGTCTTTGAAAGGCAAAACATAAAATGAAATTTGAAATGATTCGATATCCTGGGTTAGCACTAAGGAGCACTGGGCCACATAGTTTTGTTATGGTGAATTTCCTTCCTTTTTTATTTACTTTAGGAATATCTAGAAGGGTATTTACAAGGCTAATTTTAACTATTCAAAGTATTTCAACACATTTTAAAGGGATGACCTACAAACTACAACAGAGACAAGTTTAGGATTGGGTTTATATATATACCAATTGCTACAATTACTGAGATATACACATATTCCATATTTTGGATCTGTTTAAATTCTGTGAAAGGCAGGGGGAGGAAGGATATTTGACTTACAGGTAGACAGGTGTCTGACAAAATAATGTGAGCAATTAAGATAGAGGAAAGACAATTTATTTGTTGTTTCCTCCTCTTTTCTGGAAAACCAAAGCATTCCAATATCTGCATCATCCCACATGGCATTTCCCCCTTTCAGTCAACTGGGGACTTGGATTTATTTTTAAAACAAATTTCTGGATGTTTTTTTAGTCTGTATTTTGCTATTGCTTTTTATCGGAACGGCATATCTTTCTGCTGGATGAAACATAATCTATAACCTGAGCATGGCCATTTTCTACAATAGATTTATTGCTAAGTGAATTCTACAAACCCAGTGCTTGAAGACTGCCCTGCCCCTCAATCTGTATATGTAAAATGTGAAATGAAGGAGATAATAAAAATAATACTCTGGGCAAAAGACTTCCATTGATTTTAGTGAGAGCTGGACAAATTTCCTCTCAGCTTTCATTGGTGCTCATCAAGCCCTTAAGAACATAAGAACAGCCATACTGGGTCAGACCAAAGGTCCATCTAGCCCACTATCCTGTCTTCCAACAGTGGCCAATGCCAGGTGCCCCGAAGGGAATGAACAGAACAGATAATCATCAAGTGATCCATCCCCTGTCGCCCATTCCCAGCTTCTGGCAAAGAGAGGCTAGGGACACCATCCCCGACTATCCTGGCTAATAGCCATTGATGTACCTATCCGCCATGAACTTATCTAGTTCTTTTTTGAACCGTTATAGTCTTGGCCTTCACAACATGCTCTGGTAAAAAGTTCTACAGGTTGACTGTGCATTGTGTGAAGAAATACTTCCTTTTGTTTATTTTAAACCTGCTGCCTACTAATTTCATTTGGTGACCCTTAATTCTTGTGTTATGAGAAGGAATAAATAACACTTCTTTATTTACTTTCTCCACACTGGTCATGATTTTATAGAGTTCTATCATATCCCCCTTTAGTCATCTCTTTTCCAAGATGAGAAATCCCAGTCGTCTTAATCTTTCCTCATATGGAAGCTGTTCCATACCCGTAATCATTTTTGTTGCCTTTTTTGTACCTTTTCCCAATTCCAATATACTTTTTTTGAGATGGGGCAACCACATTTGCACGCAGTATTCAAGACATGGGTGTACCATGGATTTATATAGAGGCAATATGATATTTTCTGTCTTATTATCTATCCCTTTCCTAATGATTCTCTGACATAGCACTTTTCATCTGAGGATTTCAAAGCACATTAAAGAAGCCCCACACCAGCCCTGCGAAATAGGTAAGCACTTTCTCAAAACCATTTGTCCCTTGGGAACAGTTCAGCCAGACTCAAGAGAATGGCTGACGGAGCTTTCTCCACACTTGTCCATGGTTAAGGAGACGCCTTGCTGAAGAGATTAGGATGATCATGAATGCCACATCGGACAGATCCAAATGCCAGGCTTCATTCCTACACCCCTGCTGTCCGTTTGCAATAAATGTAAATAAACTCACCCCCGGTTACCGCTCCCAATGGAGATAGGTGGTATGTGGGAGGAGGAGAAACAGAATGGTGATTCACTGCTGAATCAGTCTTATTTTCTTGTGAGTGACTCTCAGATACTCTGGTGATTAGCATGGGACATAGAGGCGATGCATGGAGGAGCATGTGGGGTCATGTGCCCACCCCAGATTTCTGCAAGCACCAAGCTGCGCTGGTTCTGCTCAGCCTTCCAGGAGGAGGTGAAGGGAGAGGGCTTCTCATGGTGTGCCTCCCCCCTGCCACGTTTCCAGCTCATTCAGCCCCTCTCCCCAGCAGTCAGGCCCGGGTGGGGAGTGAAGGGGGCAGGACAGAGCCGCTTCGCCTGCCTGGTGAGGGTGGCCACTCTGGGTCGCTGCCTCTATGTAGCTCTGTGCCTGCCTGTGGGCTGGGGAAAGCACCAGGAACACGTTCTCTCTGCTCAGCCTGAATTAGGGGCATTGCCCATGTCCCTTCCCTCCCCCTGGGGGGGCTGGTCCAGAGGCACATGCTCCTGGCTTCTGAGGCCTCAGCCCCTCAGGAGCCTGTAGGATTGGGTGCCCTGGCCAAGGGAGGGTAGGGCTGGAAGGTTCCTCCAGAGGCAACATGTAGGACACTTATGTGCACCCCCCTCAACCTTTGAACTGTGCCCCCCACAGTATCATCAGGTACAGGTCATCTCTGACGGGACAGAGACAGGGTAAGAAAGGGATGCACGTACGTGTGCAGAGACAGAGGATCTGAGGCAGACGTCCTTGTACTGGCACAGGCAGAGAGAGAAGATGGCTTCCACCTTCCCATGCAGGGGCTGTTGAGGGCCTGCATGTCATGGTACACAGGCCTTGGTAGCTCTCAGTTGTGTCTCTGTTTCAGTAGCCCTATGGAATATTGAAGGGATTCTGAAACTCCCTCTGCCTCCTCCGACCTGCCCCTGACACAACCCTCTTCTGCTTCCACTCTGCCACTGGCCTGCTCCAGAATGGTTCCTGTAGTAGTGGTGCAGCGCTTCAGGTATGGAAGCATTCAGAGTCAGTGATAAGGGGGTCTTAAACCTATCCTACAGCCTCTTTGCATAAGCCGTCTGTGTCTGTTTCTGTAGACAGTGAGGGCGCACAAAACTTTCTATCTTTGAATTTCTGGGGAAACTATCTAGACCAAAGCCATTATGTAAAATACACTCACCGCAAAACACAATGGCCTGATTTTTTTGTTTACTGTCAGTATTTCTTAGTGGTTGAGCTCCTTGCCCTGGAAAAGAATGGAATGTTTCAATTTTGTGGGGCACATTTTCCATGGGAATGTTGAGTGAGGGACAAGCTGCCCACCTTAATCATTTGTTAGTGTTCAAGTCATTAAATAATTTCAGTCCAAGGCACCCAGCCAAGGAAAGCACCATGAAGACTGTGTTATCTCAAACTGATTAAAGCCTCTGTAAGAGAGAGAGACACTTCTGAATAGGAGCCTGGCAACACGGCAAAGAAGGGAATGCTTGAGGGCATGGGGAGTAATTTGTAATTGTGAAAAATACAGAAGAAGCTACAACGTAAATAGTGGGAATATAGGCTCCCATTCAGCAAGGTACTTAAGCATGTGGCTCACTTTAAATTCATTAGGACAACTCACATGCTTAAAATTAGGCACGTGCTTAAGTCCCTGGCTGAACTGGAACCACAGGGGGGACATGTCCAAGTGCTGTAAAAGCTTTTATCAGCAACGAATCAGGTTCTGATATGTTTGTTATACGTTTTGTTGTGTGATGGTTTTCAGGGTACTTGAGACCGTGAATCATCTTGCTACCCCCCTGTCTCCAGGGAGAGGGAGTTTTGCCTGGGGTAGCTGTGTGTCAGGTCCCTAATACCACCGTCAGCCACTCAAGCATTCTCCTCTGGGTTCTGCCAGCCCTGTCTTTACTGGGCAGGCTAACGATAGATGCACCCCAGTCTTTGAGTCCTCCTGGAGCATTCCCCTGTGTTATCCAGTCCCTGACACTCACTACTCCCAGAAATCCCAGCTCCCTAGCTCCAGAGGAGCAGTGTTACCCCATGTTACCAGTTTTACCTTAAATCACCACTCCTGTGTAATGCACAGCTGTTGTGAGCAATTATAATACAAGAAGAGAAGGTTTATTTAAGAAAGAATAGAGGTTCCACTAGAAATAAGAGAGAATGATGGGAACAAATGGTTACAATACAAAACAAAATAATAAAACATGAACTAGGTGTACACTTATTAATAGTTACCTTTCCTATCTAATAAAATGGGTCCCAGTCTGTTGCAGTCTGGCTGCCTCCCCAGGAACCAGAATCCAATATTTCATTGAATACCTCTGCTCAACAGCTGTCTCCTCACTGAATGGATACAGAGTGTCTTTCTCCACCTTGTGATATACTGAATCAGTGTTTTGTCTTTATTCACAGATAGGACAGTCAGGAAAGTGCCCTATGAGTCCTGTTTACCTCCAAGTGATGTTTATAGTCTTTGAAGTTTTTCCATTGACTTTTCTGAGTTGCTGCAATGGTGGGTAGCTGAGCAATACATGATTTAATCAACTATCCAGGGACGGGTGACAACTCCCTCCTGTTTGAATGGGCCAGCACTGAGACATATGATACCTTGGTGACTCACTTTCACTCCAAGACCATAAGGGCATCATTTTCAATATAGTTACACTATTCCTTAAATATTACCCATACACACATCTTGTGATGAGTATGAGTATTGATAAGTTACAAGCTTTCAGTAGAGACCTCACATACTACCCTTCATGGCTAGATACCATGAAAGCAGTGTATTAGGTGTAGTGAGTTTGTCAGGTCTGAGACAGGAGTTGCTTGTAAATAACAGTGAACCTTTTGACCATTGGCACCAATGGGCTTCTGTGTCTCATGTTTCTGTTCAGATATTTACAAAAAAATAATAATAATCCAGATTTAAGAATGTGTTAGATTAGATCTCATATGACTTGATTTTAAACACCATACATTAAAATATGGCTGTTCAGTCCCAAACACACACAAACCCTCAAATCCCAAGCTTAGCTCTGATTTCCTGGCTCCCAAAGACTGAGATTCAGAGTTTCTCATAGATTCTTAGCATATACATATATATGTTTAAAATAATCTCGGTGGTATGCATCCAGTTAGAGAAGTTTAGTGCATGGCTAGTTAATTTCATAGGTGATTAATGAAACTAATCTTGCCTGAACCTGTTCACTCAAATGGTTGACTTGAGTAAGTGAATGGATCTAACTCATATAAAGATTTTAATGGGCCAAATCTTCAGCAAGTGTAAATTAGCAAAGCTTCATAGACTTCAATGAAGCTTGAGGGTTTATGGAGGGAATTTTTAGCACTTGGCTCACATATTGCAGGTTCAAACAAAAACTGGAACTGTCTTAAGTGCAGTTGTACCTATTTGAAAATAGAGTGAAGATTTATGCTATATGCTTATTCCCAGCACTCTTAGTCTTCTGCCCTTCAGTGGGACACCTTCCTTGAGCTTTCCTTTGTAATGCAGCAACTTTTGTAATCCAAAAACTAATGCAGAATTAAGGTTGCACACTTAAATGTAGTCCGTAGAATGCTGAGTAATTATTAGGGTTAAGCCATCTTCTTTGAAAAATGCCATGGTGCTTCTAAGCAACACAGTTCCTCCTGACACCTTGCTGGGGCACTTATTTTGCATTGGTTTAGCGAAAAGGATACCGATACATCATCCTGCATTGTCATTGGCAACCTCCTAGTCAAATCATGATTGGCTCCTTCCTTGCTTTGCTTGTGAGCTCTGATGTAAGCAGATCCATAACTGTAATATTTCAGGGGGTAGCCGTGTTAGTCTGTATCTACAAAAACAACAAGGAGTCTGGTGGCACCTTAAAGACTAACAGATTTATTTGGGCATAAGCTTTCGTGGGTAAAAAACCACTTCTTCGGATGCATAGAGTGAAAGTTACAGATGCAGGCATTATATACTGACACAGGGAGAGCAGGGAGTTACTTCGCAAGTGGAGAACCAGTGTTGACAGGGCCAATTCAATCAGGGTGGATGTAGTCCACTCCCAATAATGGATGAGGAGGTGTCAATTCCAGGAGAGGAAAAGCTGCTTCTGTAATGAGCCAGCCACTCCCAGTCCCTATTCAAGCCCAGATTAATGGTGATGAATTTGCAAATGAATTTTAGTTCTGCTGTTTCTCTTTGAAGTCTGTTTCTGAAGTTTTTTTGTTCAATGATAGTGACTTTTAAATCTGTAATAGAATGACCAGGGAGATTGAAGTGTTCACTTACTGGCTTATGTATGTTACCATTCCTGATGTCCGATTTGTGCCCATTTATTCTTTTGCGGAGGGACTGTCCGGTTTGGCCAATGTACATGGCAGAGGGCCATTGCTGGCACATGATGGCATATATAACATTAGTGGATGTGCAGGTGAATGAGCCCTTGATGGTGTGGCTGATGTGGTTGGGTCCTCTGATGGTGTCGCCAGAGTAGATATGGGGACAGAGTAGGCAACGAGGTTTGCTACAGGGATTGGTTCCTGGGTTGGTGTTTCTGTGGTGTGGTGTGTAGTTGCTGGTGAGTATTTGCTTCAGGTTGGGGGGTTGTCTGTAAGCGAGGACTGGCCTGCCTCCCAAGGTCTGTGAGAGTGAAGGATCATTTTCCAGGATAGGTTGTAGATCGTGGATAATGCGCTGGAGAGGTTTTAGCTGGGGGCTGTATGTGATGGCCAGTAGTGTTCTGTTATTGTCCTTGTTGGGCCTGTCCTGTAGTAGGTGATTTCTGGGTACCCATCTTGCTCTGTCAATCTGTTTCCTCACTTCCCCAGGTGGGTATTGTAGTTTTACGAATGCTTGATAAAGTTCTTGTAGGTGTTTGTCTCTGTCTGAGGGGTTGGAGCAAATTCGGTTGTATCTTAGGGCTTGGCTGTAGACAATGGATCGTGTGATGTGTCTTGGATGGAAGCTGGAGGCATGTAGGTACGTATAGCGGTCAGTAGGTTTCCGGTATAGGGTGGTGTTTATGTGACCATCGCTTATTTGCGCTGTAGTGTCCAGGAAGTGGATCTCTTGTGTGGGCTGGTCCAGGCTGAGGTTGATGGTGGGGTGGAAATTGTTGAAGTCCAGGTGGAATCTGTTAGTCTTTAAGGTGCCACCAGACTCCTTGTTATAACTGTAATATGTTATTTACCAGGAACTGAACAGAGGCGGTAGTGAAGGGCTCAGTTACAGGGACAGTATCACACTTTTAACGTATCATGGAGGGTGTTACAAAAGGACTGAGAATTGGTGTAACTGCAAATCACTGCTTCAGCAGCTGAAAAGACAATGATGAGGCCAGAAATAATCTACAGCAGAGAGAATAAGTGACACCTTTGGAACAAAAACTGTTAATTGGCACCTTGTTTGGTTATTGTAGCTGTGAAGTGAAATCTGCTATCCCAAGAAGGAATAAAAGATTATTTGACATCAGACATTTCCTTTCCTTTTTCTTTCTGACGTCCCCTTTATTTCTTACATGTTTAAAAGATGAGAGCGTTTTACCTCTTGCTTTTGTTCAAGTGCATGATTTCAAGTTGCAATTGGTTCCGTATGTGTGGAAATGTCATCTTACGAAATGCCTAGTCCGCTTCCCTCAGCACCACTGGCAAACAACAAAACAAAATCAGGCCTCTGCTTCTGTAGCTAAAGCGCTCGTTGTCAGGCTGATGCTCTGGTTTTTCTTACTATGTTTTTCTTTAGAAAGTGGAATCATTTAGCAGGGAGGAGATAGTTGCCGTCATGTCAGCCCATATGTTTTGAACATCTCAGAATCATTTCTGGAACAAAGTGAATGTATATGGGAAAAGGACAAAGATGCCAACTTGTCAGCAGCTTTGTAGCTCTGCTTTATAAAAGGAGTAAAACATCAAGGTGCTTGCCTGGATACATAAAGATTGGTACTTTTACCCTTAGGATGTGACCTGTGGAAGGTTTCTCCTTTGCATTTACACATGCCTTTAACTTGATCCTCAGGAAAATGCTCATTAAAAAATTCAGGATAGGAGTTCAAATTTGCTTGCCTCACAGGACGCTAAATACACATACAAATAGTATATGTGCATGTATGTGGCCTGATTCTGCTCCTACTTACACGATTGTAAATCCAGGAATTATAACTCCCTTGACTCACATGTGGTCAAGAGGTTAGGACACCAGCTTAGGAGACCTGGGTTCACTGCCCTGCTACACCACAGTCTTCCTGTGAGACCTTGGGAAAGTCACTTAGGCCCAGATCCACAAAGGCACTTTGGTGCCAACGTCCCATTTTAGGTGCCACTGTGTTCTGCAGAACCCCTGCTCAATTGCTGCCCAACTCTGTAGGTGCCTAAATTAACTCAGCGCCTAACGTTTTTGCAGTAAAAGTACTCTCAGAACCTATGTTTCTGCCTCTGAGCCTGAATGCTGTGGCCTCACTGTGGTCATCTGGATGCCTGTCTCTGGCCTAAGTCCCAGAGAGATCCACAAATGGGGGAAAGATAGATGGAGGAGTGTCTGTCTCACCCATGAGGCTTCATCCGGCTTCATCCAGTAGGTGGCATCTGAACACACTTAGCTCTATACAACATGGGGGGTGAGGACCAGCACCTCCTTAGTAAGCTTTAGCTCAGTGTTTAGAATATTCATCTGGGATGTGGGAGACCCCAATTCAATTTCCCCCTCAGCCTGATGAGGAGAAGGGATTTAGAACAGGGATCTTCCACCTCTCAGATAAGTGCTCTAACCATGGGACTCTGGGATAGTCTCATGTGGGGCAGTCTCCATCTCTCCCATTGAAGTTGTTCCACTTTAACTGAATTATCAATTGAGCCATAGAAAGAATCACTCTATTATGCAGTGGTTGGGGTGCTCACTGAAAGGGGGGAGATCCCTATTCAAATCCCTTCTTCTCATCTGGCACAGGGGAGACTTGAACTGGGGATCTCCCACATCCCAGGTGCCTACAGTGCCATTACAACTGAGCTAAAGGTTATGACGCTCAAGCTACTGCTGCTTTGTGTGAAGTGAGGCAGATGCCATATTCATTTCCCCCAGAAATAACTTAAACTCCATGAGAAGGGCATGGCTTAAGACACACTGCTCTCATCAGCACCTCCCATCAGTGGCTCCATGCCTTGCTTGCTGGGTTTTGTGGATCTCATTCTTAGGTGCCCATCACTCACTGTTCATTGTATAGGGAGCCTCTGTGCCTAACTCAGGCCATTGTTGTTCCTGTGATTTTCTAGGTGCCTAAAAATTAGCTGTTGCAACATAGCATCACAGTACCTAAGACCCTTTGTGGACTGGGCCTTAGGCTACATCTACACTACAGGGGGGGAGGTCGATTTAAGATACGCAAATTCAGCTACGCGAATAGCGTAGCTGAATTCGGCGTATCGCAGCCGACTTACCCCGCTGTGAGGACAGCGGCAAAATCGACCTCCGCGGCTTCCCGTCGACGGCTCTTACTACCACCTTCGCTGGTGGAGTAAGAGCGTCGATTCGGGGATCGATTGTCGCGTCCGGACGGGACGCGATAAATCGATCCCCGAGAGGTCGATTTCTACCCGCCGATTCCGGCGGGTAGTGTAGACCAGGCCTTAGTCTCTTTGTGCCTCAGTTCCACATCTGCAAAATGGGTATAACTGTACTTCCCTACCTCACAAGGGTGTTGTGCAGATCAATAGATTATAGATTGTGAGGTGCTCAGATACTTAAGTAAAGAGCATCCTAGATGTACCAAGGACAGACAGGTACAATGGAGTTGTTCACCACTTTTTCTAAGTGAGAGGATCTGAGATTGAGCTCTCGGGGGCAGGGACTGTATTTGTTTTCTTTCCTGGTACCGTGCCTAGTACAATCCTTGTCTGGAGTCCTTAGGTTCTACACAATAGACGTCATAAATAATAACGGGAGAATCAAGCTCAGATATATTGAAACAACTGAAGCATCAACTTTGGAAAATAATTTCTGCCCAGATCTTTCCATCACCATGTTACATTAACTTGAGCGCCTAAAGTTTTTTACATGCATCTTTCTTGTTTGTTTGTATATTTAAGAAATGCTGTCAGTTTCACAGGTTACCAACACCACCCAGCACCCGCACACTAAACCCAACAACCAAAACGAGACCCAAGTATTACAGCCCACAGGAGACTATACTGGTATGTGCCATAGGCAGAGGAATAGGCTGGATCGAGGTGCACCAGTGCTTGAGACACCCCCCCCCCCCCCCCCAGTGGCAGGGAAATGACTGAGTGAGCTATAGCCAGATAATCCTGGCAAGTGACCCACACCCACATGCTGAAGGGAAGGTGAAAAACCCCAAGATCACCACCAATCTGACCTGGGGGGAAATTCCCTCCCAACCCCATATATGGCGATCAGTTAGACCATGAGCATGTGAGCAAGGACCAGCCAGCCAAGCACCTGAGAGAGAGAATGCTTGGAGCCACCTCAGAGCCCTGGCCAACCCCACCCAATGTCCCATCTCAGCAATGCCATTCCTGACGCTTCAGAGCAAAGAGATTAAAAAAACCTTCCCAGAATACATGGGGGGGGGGGGAGAGGGGGGAATCTCTACCGAACCCCTGCCAGTGGCCATCTGAAACCCTGAAGGATGAGCTTCAGGAACATAAGACGTAAACTGGAAGTGAGCCCCAGGGCTGGTGATCCCTGCCCCCACCATCACAAGCAACCAGGTCATGCAATTGCACTCATAGATTTGTCCAGGCGAAAGACCTCTCTGGCTTCAAGATTAGGCTTGATAAGTTTATGGAGGGAATGGTTTGATGGGATAACGTGATTTTAGTCAATTAGGCATTAACGTGCCATCGCGGGTAAAATGAGGGTCCGGCTGTAGAATCTTGCCTGTATGCTCGGGGTTCTGCTGATCGCCATATTTGGGGTCGGGAAGGAATTTTCCTCCAGGGTAGATTGGCAGAGGCCCTGGAGATTTTTCGCCTTCCTCCGCAGCATAGGGCAGGGGTCGCAGTCTGGAAGATTCTGTTGTGGGTGGGTCAGCTTTTGTGGCCTGCATCATGCGGGAGGTCAGACTAGATGACCATATTGGTCCCTTCTGACCTTAAAGTCTATGAGTCTATGAGTCTATGAGTCAGATCTCTTAAAACTAATTATTTGCCCCCAGAACTGCTATTGGGCGGCTCACCGCTCTGATGGTTAGAAACCTTCTAATTTCCAGCCTCAGTTTGTTCATGGCCAGTTTATATCCATTTTTTATCTTGCCAATGGTTGTCCTTTAGCTTAAATAGCTCTTCACTCTCCCTGGTATTTATGCCCCAATGTATTTAGAAAGAGCAATCATATCCCCTCTCAACCTTCTTATTGCTAGACTAAACAAGCCAACCTCTTCCAGTCTTCTCTCATAAGATAGGCCCTTCAGTGCCCTGATCATCTGAGTAGCTTTCTCTGCACCTGTTCCAGTTAAATTCATCTTTCTGGGACACGGGTGACCAGAACTGCATACAGTATTCCAAATGAGGTCTTACCAGTGCCTTGTACAGTGGTATTCAAAGGCTCTGGGATATTTCATGAACTATTTGGTTTCCTACAATTTTTATCAGTGATTTTAACCATAAAGAATCACTGGAAAAAATAAAAATGAAAAAAGGCTTTATGGACCAGATCCAAAGTCTATTAAAGTCAATGGAACGGTTCCTACTCACTTTAATGAGTTTTGGATTAGGCCCCATACACACCCATGTACAACATTTCACACCTTCTTTATTGAGCATAGAGAAGCACAAAAGAGCAGAAACTGAAAAGGGCACATTCCTTCTTTCGTTCTCCTTTAACAAATCTTTGTGGTCTTTTTAAAATGCAGAGTTTGAATGTTCATGCATCACTGAACAACTATTAAAATAGAATTTGACCATGGTATTCATGGGAGTTCGATGATGATCGCCCCTCTTTGTATAACTACTAACCTCATTAAACACATAGAAACATGAAACATGATTATTTCCCTAATAGTTTGAATGTTTAATATTTTTGTCGAGCACTTTTAAGATAAAGAGCCATCATATGAATTATGTTTTGGATAGTGTGTAATATAAACATACTTCTTTCCACCCCACCCAAATCCACTCCATTCTCCTGCACAAAGCAAAGCTTTTCCAGCCCTTTCAAGAGTAAGTGATGATGGCTGGAGGTTCTCTAATCTCTTGCCATTTACATGCAAGTCCACGCGGACGCTCGGGATGGAAAGTTATAACACAGAATTCCGATAGTTACAGGACTTTCTAGCTATGAAGCACATTGAGTGTGTGTAGATGTATTCCAGGCAGCAAAATCCAGCCTTCCAAGGAACACTTATTTTATCATCTTCATCCTCACCCCTAATGAGTGTGACTGCAGTTTTTTCAGTAACACTTTAAAAGAATGGTTCCAAATTCCTAATCACAGCTGTAGCCAGACCCTGCTTGCATTAGTACACAAGGATTTGGCCTCGGATGGAATATCATAGAATCGATGTGATGAATGTATTTTAACATTTCTTTCACATTCAGGAAAAAAATATTTTGTGTTGTATTTCCACAGCACAATCCTGAAATTCTTGATCCGGTGACTAGCCCCTGCCACGATTGTGAATGATGACGGCATGTTCTCGCATAAGGTGTGAATTTCTTCATAGATTATGATGTAGTAACAGGTCAACCTGATTCTCTTACTATTTTTTCCCCCACACCATAACCAATGGCAATCTGGTAGGTTTCCATTCATTATTTGTAAAATACAGTGCCAGTCTCAGAGGTGCTTTACAGCATATAGAAATGTGTGACTTCTTCTTTAATGCAGATAGTGGCCTGAGATGGCGGCTGCACATAGCGGTGAATGTTAGCTGCTTTTGCTGTAGATTAAAGCTTCAGGTTACGCAGCAACATGATGGACGGCATGCTTTAGCTGAGATTGCCGTTTGCTGTTGCTTGGATGTCTGCTGGTTTTGTTTTCAAGTGTTGTTCTACCTGCTGTTGCATAAATAGCATCAGGACCTAGCCTGCAATGGCAGTAGCCAAAAATACCTTGCACATTCAGTCACTAAAATTTCCATTAATTGGGAACATTAAGGTTGGGATTTAAAATCATAAAAGTGCAGTGAACTCAGAACAAGAATTTGTACAGCACTCTTAATGTATACACCTAAGAGGATATAATTAAGTAAGACTGTAAGAACTTTCATTACATGAATATATAATGATGGGGATTATCGTTACTGTGACACATTATAGATTTGTAATGCATTACACTACACAGTTTACATTATACATATTTTATTACAAATCTAGAATAACGATGTGGAGCTGTAGACATTTGTCATAAACATTATGTAAAGGGAGTTAATACAGACAGGTGGACAGAGCATTAGCTGAACAGTAGGACCTCCAGCATTCTAGAGTTTTATGCTGGTAAATGTCACACACCAAGTTCTTTGCTGGTGTCACCCCTCTGCCAAGCAGTAGCGGATGTCTGAGCCTTTTAGTTTGGCTTGCCATTGGAGGAGAAATCAGTGATGCATAGTGCAGGTATAGTCTTATAGCAACTTGTTTTATCTACACACATACACCAGTCCTGGAACAGGGGTGGTCACAAACAACATATATGCAATCCTCTTCTTTCAGGGATCTCAGCCTAAATACTAACGCCCAGTTCCCATGAAGCAACTTTATCTCAAGAATTGACTGTAATTAGAGAGATTAAGGCAGAAACCAAACTCCTTTTTTCTAGCCTCAGCTCCCTAAAAGAAATTGCATCAGAAAACAATCACCACAGCATTTCTTCCAAGACTAACAACTTGCTCTTACACTAAGAAAAGAACTTGTATGACTATGTATAACAGTGAAGTCTGGTGACCCCTGCCTTTATAACCTGTGTGACTTCCCCACCCCATGTCACCTCCCTTGACCTAATGGAGTTGCACAGTTGTGAGTGCAGAACTTGTCCATAAGTATTATTATGTATGTTAAATTGTAGTCAATTATCTGATTACATACTAAGGTTTGCCTATGAAAGACAGACTCTGATATCCCCTACCAAAGAGGAAAGCCAGGAATCTAATATCTGAGGCCAACCTCCTAGCCCAGATGAGTTCCACCCTTGCAGTAGAAAGCTCCATTGTTCATGTGAAACAGAGTTATAGAGAGCAGTTATGTCCTGGGCAATAGGATTAAATTTTAGGTATCCTTGGCCCAGGTCAGTCAGTGCTTTGGAAATAAGAAATAAGACCTTAAATGTATCATATTATTCTGCCAGGAGCCAGTGAAGACAACAGTGCTGGAGTGATGTGCTCTTGTTATCTTGGCTGCTGCATTCTGCACAAGCAAATTTTCTCAAGGCTAATGCCTTCAAGACTAAATAAACTGCATTGGCATACTCCAGATGGGAGATGAGGAAGGTACATGTTATCAAGGCCAGGTCCCCAGCGTCCAGGATGGGACATGGCCTTCTTGCCAGTCAGAGATAGTATAACACAATGCTATTTGTCATCTCAGCATCAATGAGGACTTCAGAAAGAGTCCTAAATTCCAGACTGGCTCGTGCATCTGTGGGCATGTGTCAAATAATCCATTGAGAATTTAGAGGGAGGGGGTTGTTTGTTTGTTTGTTGGTTTTACTGTTTGTGAATGCATCCTGGTTTACCTGAATGTCTTTGTTGTTGGCAAGTGCTCACCTAATAGATTGGAGGAACAATTTTTGTGGGATTGTTCATGATCGGTTAGATTCAGCTATTCACTGTGGGTGGTCTGTCCTTGGCATTGTTTCTGCCACCTGGTATAAGAGGAAGGATGGCCTTGTAGGTAAGACAGTGGACTGTGATCCGGGTGATATAGATTGAGCCTCAGCAATGCAATAGACTTTCTCTCTGGGCAAGGTGCTTCATCTCTCTGTGCTTCAGTTCTCCAGCTGTAAAATGGGGCAGTAATATTTCCTTTCTCCTACTCGTTGTCTGTCTTGCCTATTTAAACAGTAAGCAGGGCAGGAACTATGTCATACTAAGTGTATGTACACTATCTAGCATAATAGGGCCCTTATCTGGATTCAGGTCTCTAGGAGTTACTATAATAATATTAATTAATGAATACTAAATAATTGAACGACGGAAGATTTTTTGTGACATAGAAAAGCAATTGATGGCGAAATGTATAAGAAATAGTGAATCACTAACAGCACATTTCCAGCATTCAATTTTAGACAAGTATCCATTTGTGCTAACATAGGTGGGCCTTTCAGCATTCACAAACATTCCCGGAAATAACTGGCCATTGTCTGAATAGTCACAAATAACAAATAAGGCGGCGCCACATATGAAGGCAAAGCAAAGCCGAGTTCTTTTATTTGTAAAAATAGTTACAAAACAGTTTCTCTAATATTCATCCAACTCTGCTCAGCTCATAGGAAGAAGAAGTGGAGCGTAAGTAATGTATGAATAAAGCTTTATCAATGTGATCACTGTTGTTTATTTTTAAAAGCTCATCTAGGAGATAAAATATTTGGATTCCAAAGAGAGAAACAAAACAGGATTTAAAAAAAAACCCAGAAGAATTGGCAGAAGGTTCACATGGAATTAATATATGGCTCCTGTGAAGACAGGTCATTAAAATTCACCCAGATGTTTAAAATGTTGCCCTTGTTTCATGTGAAATCAAATTTTCAGTGTAATATATTTTGCAAAACCAGGTGGAGATGCTTGCTGGAGAATGAACTCACGGGTGATGCTTTAATAACACCAGTCCCTGAAGTGAACATAGTTTTTGATTAGAGCATCTCAGTGGTTTGAGCATTGGCCTGCTAAACCCAGGGTTGTGAGTTCAATCCTTTTAGGCCATTTAGGGATCTGGGGCAAAAATCTGTCTGGGGATTGGTCCTGCTTTGATCAGGGGGTTGGACTAGATGATCTCCTGAGGTCCCTTCCAACCCTGATATTCTATGATTCTATGAAAAGGGAAGAGCCTCCCTTGACCCTGCTACAGTATTGAAAGTTAACCCAGATGAAGAACTGGAACTCTGCAAAGATGCAGGAGTTCCCCAGCGTGGGTACAAACTCCAGATCAAATGCCTGGATGTTAATCTGTGAACCAAAGGAGGACACACATCCCTTGTGCAGAGACACTCTGCAGTTCCTCCTCTGCATTAATTTTAACCAGATCCTCTTCCCATTGAACTACATGGCAAAAGTTCTCCCTGATTTCAGTGAGAGCAGGATCAGGCCCGTTCTACCTTAGGACGTTTAAGCTAAATCCTGAGCTCAGGCTAAATTCCCACTGGGAGCTTTGCCAGATCAGGGACTGCTATATTTGGCCTCTTATGCTTACCAGGGCAAATCTTGACTCTACTTCAGGCTGGAGAGATCTCCCTGGCAGAGAAATCAATGTGATTTCGCTGTGCACCAAAGGGGGCAGGATGTAGGGAAGGCCATGATGCAGCAGGTGAAATATGGAACTCAGATCAGTGCTGGCTTCCTGCGTGCCTGCAGGCAAGGGCACATCAGAGGACCTGCTGCTCTGGGGATCCCCCCCATCCTCTCACCTCACAGCGGGGATACATTAGAGACACCTGTTTCCTGTAGCCTCAGGGCCATGATAGCAGCTGCAAAGCAATTCCACAGCTACTGCACATTCTGGGAGGCAGGATTCCATTCCTTTCTCCCTGCTCTACCTTAACGCCCAGCCCAGCTACTCAGGCTAAGATCTCTGCTGAAGATTAGACTCCTACTGACCCGGTGGTGACTGGGTGGCAGTAGAATGAGGATTTTTGGTCCCAATTCAGGAACAACACTTCAAGCACATGAATCCCACTGCTTAAACTCATCCCTATTCAGGCAGAACTTAAGTCCCATTGATTCAGTAGAAATGAAACACATGCTTAATGCTGAAGTGCTTTCCTGACAAGTGATGCTTTCCTGAATCAGGGGCATAACTCAAAAGCCCTTATACACTGCATCCTTGTTTTATTTTGCTGGTTATGCTTCCTGCAAATAACCACATCTGAGATGCGCTGGGTCTGTGCGATCAACTGTTTAATCAGCTGTGGCAAGAATGTAATTGTCTTTTGTTGTTAACTGTTCAACTATGAAAAGAATGAGTGGTGTATGTAATTTGCAAGCTCCACATGAGAAGCTTCCCCCCACCCTGCCCCCTGCACACACACAGAGTGGACCAGTGCTCAAAATAAGTGACATACTTTGCAAGCAAAGTGTTTTACTGTTTTTGCCAGGGTTTGTATTTTCAGGTTGCAGCAGTAATTGCATTGTGGATGAAAAGATGCTTTCTTTTATTGTCTCTATTAACAACAAAAATTGCAGCTCTGTGACCAGTCACCTAGTACATAAAATTTCTATGGCCCTGTAAATATTCATTGTTTGACCATTTTTTAAGCAAAAGATTTCTGAAAATATTTTCAAAATTTTTCATTCAAAATGTTGTGGGGGGAACTCTTTAACTTTTCCCCCCTAAAGACAAAAAAGGGGGGTAGGGAGAATCCTAAATATTTGAAATGAAATATCCTTTTTTCCCTCCCATAAAATACAATAGAAACTTTTCAACATTAAGAAAGCTGTTTTTTTAAATTTGATGTAAAGAAAATGTAAATTTCAACCAGCTGTAGTAGTAATATTTACCTGTTATGGGTGTGGTGTGTGAGATACAGGCAGAAGTCTAAATCATACTATCCAATAGCTGTGCAATGCAGCAAAGTGAACTATTACAATAATAGTTAAGTCTTGTTAATTTACAATGGGGCATTTTTGCATATAGATTGGTTTCAAAGATAGACTCTCTAGCCTGGAGGGAAAGATGAACTGTGATGAGACAGAATTCTGTTATAATTTGCCTACAACCATGATCTATCCAATGCTGACTAAGGACTATGGATTTGATGAATGCACTTTTGCAGCCGTTCTAGCTATTTTTCTGTAACATTTCATGTAAGGCCATTTTTTTTTAGACAGAATACATTTAAAAAAAATGAATTACTTACTATGGGCTACATTTTCAAAAGAGCTCTGGGTCTGATTTTCTTGGTGCTTAGCACCCACACCTGGAGCCAGATGTGCAAAAGTGCTCTGCTCCCTTTTAGGCACCAAAATGAGGGCCAGGTGACCAGCAGTTCCCCACTGAACACTTACGGACAGATTTTTAAAAGTGCCCAGCACTCCCCAGACACCTAACCTACTGGCAATCTGGCCCTTCATGGTACAGTTTTCCATGTGAGATTGTACTGTCCATTGCTTTAAATTTATTTTACCACAGAACCTACCACATGTGTAAATCTGGAATAACCCCATCCAAGCTATACAGTTTATTCTGGTGTAGTGGAACTGTAAATTAGCTCTGACTGACAGGTTGTTTCACTCTGTTTAGGAGCAAAATGCTGCAAGACCACTCAGTCTTTTAAGGTCTAACATCTTTTTTCAGCACTCAGATGTTTTTCTCTCTCCAGAGCATTGAGTAATCTTACAAAGGAACAAGTGGCAACTGGTTATTGACAAGCACAATAGAGTACATACGCCAGGGAATATAGCTGGAGGCAAGAAGTCCAGTATATCTGTGTCCTCGCTTTCATAAGAAGTCAGATGTTGCAATGTTTGTGCATGTTTTTACAGTTTTTAATTAAAAGCTAGTGCCGGGCTAACCTCAAAGTGCTCTGAGCTTCCTAAATATTTTTATAACCTTACCACCCGAAAGCTCTTTTTATTAATCTTTTCTGATTTTACCCAAACCTTTTCACCCTCCTTCTGGCAGAATGACGTTAGGTTTAACCCACCCAGTTCTATTCACATACCACCACTCCCCTTCCCAATAACCACTGGCATAATTGCATCAAGCTCATTTTAACTGCGTTGTCATTTCCAGCAACCATATCAATACGTTTCTATAGCTCATAGTCACTGAACACAGAGTTGTGGTCCCCTGCTGATCATTCCTTTATCCTTTTTACTTTATTTTGATTTCCTATACATACCTTTCAAATCTTCAGGTTTGATTCAGGTAGTTTTTTTTTTTTCTTTCTCATATTGTTTTGCATCTCCTGTAAATGCACAATCTTGAAGAATGTCCATGGTATCTTGAAATAAAGATAATAGTTTTGTTGCATTATAGGTGTGATGGGTCCCTCTTCCATTAGCTCAACCAATCCTAATATAAATAAGTGTGGCAAAATAGAATATTGTTAGGGGATTAATTGCAGGGATTAATATTGAGCAGTGTTTCAAGTGGCATGATCTGTCTATGTACTCTATCCACCTATCGATATTGTAGTGACTGAGCATTCTTTCGAAACACAATGAGCAGATCAAAATGTCCTTTACAGGGTTTTCAGTGACTGCTGTATCCACATCAAGCTTTTGAAATAGTAAACATATGAAAAGTCCCGGGGTTGTTTTTTTTCCCCCCTTGCAAACCACAACTCAAATTTAGGAAAAAAGCTAAAAATCAGAAATGATAAATGTCTTGCCATTTTGCACAACCTCTTCTCTAAGTGTATTTTCAATGGTCCCAGGCAAGCAAAACAGATTGTTCCTGTTGTTTGTTTAGTTATGTCTCATTCAGTGACATCTCTGGCTTGACATCTCTATCTAATAAATCTGTGACTGTTTGTTTGTCTAGTCCACTTTTTAAAATTGCATTCAATCTTTTGCAACATAGGATATCATGAATGCAATGGCAAGGATCAACAAGAGCAAGATTTAGCTGAGGTGTGGTCAGGATAGGTATATGAAACTAGTGGGTGGTCTTTCTTTAAGCTTTAGAAATCTACTGAGGACTCTGATCATTGTACTGGCCCCATCACATGCTTGGGAAACAAATGTCACCTGAGGCTCAGAAATGTCTTTCTTTGTGATATGACACTAGGCATTACATAAACCTCTAACTTCCAGATCAAAAACTTTGACAAAATGCAGACACATTTCTACTTGTCTGCATTCATGTGTGTATTTGAAACAAATACTCATTCATTCCCAACAAGAGATGTCCCAGGAGTTATCAGGGAAAATGAAGGTATTTTTGGTTGGTCTTTTCCTTTCCCTCCCATTACAGCATCACTAATAATGGTGCTACGGACCTGAATGAATCCATTTCATGATTTAGCTACTAAGTATATGGCATTGGATAGCATAGAAACATGCCATGCAAGAGAGCTGTTAGTCTTTTCCATGTCACTTTGAAACCACTATTGTTATGCTTGGATTTCCCTCTTTTGGGCCCACAGATAAGTAATCTAAGCCTTTAATATGAAACTCAATTGATTTAAAACTCATCCAACGAATCTATTTCCTTTTGTGTCAAACTTCAACCTTGCCCAGTTTTACCAGCTGTTACTCCTTCTGCAGCGTATCGCTCCTCCTGCCATTCTAGTGAAGAGCTAATTTCTGGCTTAGTTTCTCACTGTGTAAATTCCTTAAATACAAATGCTACATCAGAACGTCTCTGGCCAAGAATGAAACAACTCTGTGCTAAACTGAAAGGGCTGTGTTGCTCACAGCTGTGTTCAAGCCTGCAAAGCTCTTTGTATCTGGGAGGATTAAAACCTCTCTCTTTTTTGTGGCACAATTCCTAACATATTCTGTGACGGGTTCCCACCAGGGTGCCACCTGGAACTGAGGTACCACTGAGCCCTCCGACTCACCAGACTGGGCTCCCTCTCACACTGTGCTGCTGTGACAAGCTGCAGACCCACTCCCGGTCCTACACTTCCACCAGCATTCACACTGGTAGGGACACATACAGCTTCAGTTACATGCAGGCTCTCTGGCCAGCCACTGCATGAACCAACAATAGAGAGGCCACAGCCAAGATAACCCCCAGCTCCCCAGGCACCCCCTGCACACTGGAATTTAAACCCAAAATTATACCATCTTGCACTGCACAGGGAACTGTACAGCATGAGCTGATAGAGTTCACCCCTCCCTCAATGTGGAGAGGAAATGCAACAGCCCCCACCCCTTGAGCTAAGATTTCCAAGCACTTCACTCCAACTCACTGGTTTAGGTAGAGCAAAACAAGTTTATTAACTACAAAAGTAGATTTTAAGTGATTATAAGGGACAGCAAACAGATCAAAGCAGATTACCCAGCAAATAAACAAAAATGCAAACTAAATTTAACATACTAGATAGATTGGATAGGAATTAGCAGTTTCTCACCCTGAGTGATCGTACAAGCAGGCTTTGCAGATCCTTATGGCACAAGCTGCATTTTCTTTGAAGCTTGGGTTTCCCACGTTTTCACACACAGGCTAGAAATCCCTTTAGCCTGGGTCCAGCACTTTCCCAAGTTCAGTCTTTGTTCTGCAGGTGTTTCCAGGTGTCCTCTTGTGTGGGGAGTGAAGAACAACAGATGATGTCACTCCCCATCTTATATAGCTTTAGCATATGGCGGGAACCCTTTGTTTTAAACTTGGTTCCCGGACCAGTTTGTGGAAAAATACAGACATCCCAAAATAGAGTCGAGAGTCATGTGGCCTGGTCACCTGCCCTTGTGTACCTCGCTGAGTCATAGCAGCCATTACTTACAGGCTGTCTGGAATGTTTACAGAAAGGTTAAGTTGTTCCAGGGTCCATTGTCTTTGCTGATGGCCCATCAGCACTGTCTGGCTTCTCCACTGTTGTACCTGAAAGGCTAGTTATGGGTGTCATCCAGAGTAAGCACTTTTGAAATATAGATATATAGTCAATATTCATAACTTTATATACAAAAATGGTACATGCATACAAATAGGATAATTGTATTCAGCAAATCATAACTTTTCCAATGACACCTCACATGACCCATCTTGTACAAAATGCATCATAATTATGCCATAATCATATCATAATAATATCACAGTGAAGAATATGAGGTGCAGTGTCGCATACACATCTAGCATAATGGGCTGACATGGACCTCCTGTATATCTTTATCCTCTATATCTCAGATACTTTGCTGACATTAGTACTGGTGGCCATGAGGCACTGGATGGCTCAGACCCACATGCCCACAGATTCTAGTTATGTCACTTAATGGACTACTGAAGTAAAATAGAGGATATATGGAGCTTTTTTTTTTACCAATGGGCCAATTGGTTTGAAGCCAGCGCTGGTTGGCAGTGAAGAAAAGTTATCACCATCTGTGATGAACTGGGAAATAGCTGTATTATTTTTTTATGAATATGGTGCATGCCTCTGGGTGTTGGTTTAGGATGGTTATTTACTATGAAGCCAAATCAAAAGGGTTGTTATAGGAACCAAGCAGGAAAAGTAAGATAATGACACAGATAATGTCCTGGAGGAAATAATGGGGAAGCTGTTTATTGGGGAATAAGCTCTATCTGGTCCCAGGCAAACTGCAATTGGTTTACTCTTCCCAAGGCTAAGCCTAGAATCTAAAGGAGGATACTAAACATTAGAGGACTCTGGGCCTAGAAAAGGGTGAAGGTTGAGTGAGTGGCCAGAGACTGCCCAGGGAGTGTCAGCGGGCAAGGACATTCTCAGACAGCGAGCATATGCTGTAGCAGGACAAGGGGTCAGCGGGGCTTAGAGGAGCTTACAAAAGCTGCCAAAGATTAATGTGTAAGTAAGACCCAGGCATATAGGCCTCTTATTGTTTTTGCCCTTTGCTGCACATGCTATGTACCTTTGGGTGAATGAATATAATGCTTTGTTTTGAAGCAGCTGTTTTTGAGTCACTTTAATCCCATTGCTGGGCATGGTCCGCAGAGTGAAAGGGCTTACAGGTTCCAGACATCGTTGGGCCTGTCTCATTAACTCAATTGGGAAACGGGGGGGAGGTGGGTGATGCCCAAAAACCCAGTCTCAGAGTGAGTGAATCACATAGGTTCACACAGAGTGAGATGCAGGAAACCAGGCCTGTCACCTACAGGATGCACTCAAGGAGTCACGGGGTACAAATTGCGATCCGCTGGGTAACTGTGACACCATCTGATGGGTGCTTGATGGTCTGGGTGAACTTAATAGCTTCTGTCCGGTTGCTAGAGGACAGGTGTCCACATTGCACAAAATACCAGCCCAAGTGGTTCTAATTTGCAAACCTTGCTTGCCATCGCAGCAAGGAAGCCTAGGACCGAAAGGACCATGGAACGTGAACTACTCTGGCACCCAAAGAAGTGGTTTCTTCCTGCTCTGGGTTGAGACATGGTGGTGGGGAAATATGGGGAAGCCGGCCCTTCTGCTGCCTGTGCTATACTTGGAGGACTGCTGATGCCCAGCAGTAGCGAGTTTTCATCAGAAAGAATGTGAGTTTGTGACGCTGTTCAAACCAGGTGCCAGCTCTAGCCAAGGCTGTAGGTGTTAGCTAAGAACTGACAAACTCATAGCTGGAAATCAAACCAGCTCACCTGTATGTTAGTTTTGTTCAAAATAAGTATTAGGTTTATAAGAACATATGTAGTGTTTAGACTCTATGAAATGCTTGTAAATTACTGCATGCATTCATCTCACTTGTAACGTCTGTACAAGGTAAAATATAAGTTTGTAAAAATGCCTGCTCTGAACTTGTAAACTCAGATGGGAAGAGTGGCTCCACCCACCCATCCAGAAGAAAAATCAAAATTAAGTGGGTCATCACAGGACAAAAGATTTGTTAATTGCCCCATCCACTCATTGAGAAGTACGTGCAGAAGGCCTTATCCCATCGATTTAAATGCTGCAAGAGGGAAATAAAAATATCTAATATGAAAATTTTTTATCTCTTTGTTCTTTGGACTCCCACAAGAGCTGGAGCTAAGAAACAAAATGCACAGATCCCCAGGGTCAACCTAGGTCAAGCCCTAAAAAGACATTCAGTGCTGACAGATTACTACATCTCTGTCATCTTTTGAATCAGAGACTGAAATTCACTTGTGTATATGTGTTTTAACCTGTAAATAACTCTTATTTCTTTTTCCTAGTTAATAAACCTTCAGTTAGTTTATTATAGGATTGGCTACAATCATTGTCTTTGGCATGAGCTCTAAAGTACAAATTGACCTGGGGTAAGTGACTGGTCTCTTGGGACAGGGAGCAACTTGAATATTTTGTGTTTTTTGGTGTAAGTGACCATTTATCACAAGTCCAGCTTGCCCTGGGTGTCAAGATAGACTGGAGAGCCCAAGGGGACTGTCTGTGACTCTGTGGTAAGACTGTTGCAGTGATCTAGGAGTTCACATTTGTTACTGGCTCGGTGAAATCTAATTATAGAACATACCACCAGTCTGGGGTGTCTGCCCTGTTTTTGACAGCCTGCCCTGAGGTTGGCACACTTGGTTGTGAACCACTGCAGACAGTATGCCAGAGTTAAAGAAAAAACTGTTAAAAACAATACAGATAAGACTGTTGGCAGGCAGTAATGCTTCTGTTTTGCCACGTAGCAGGCAAGCAACCCACTCACTCCCATCCACCTGTGCCTGTTCTCGCATCCCTCCTCCTCCTCCTCCTTCTTCTTCTTCTTTTGTATTATGTGTATTGTGGTAGCACCTTGGAGCCCCAGTCATGGACCTGGACCCCATTGCACTATGTACCATACCAAGACAGGACAGAGACAATCCCTGCCCTAGTTTTCCGGCTACAACTCACTCCCTTCTGGCTCCGCATCATGTAACTTAAACCAGCTAATGCTCACTTATCAACTTGTAACTGCCTTTTACATCTCTTAATTCATCCATCTCCCTCCTCTACCTCCAGCTCTGCTTCTTTCCCTTTCCTGGCATGTTGGCCAGTGTTGTTTTAGTAATGATGCAACTCAATCTTCTTAGGTCATTTTCAAGACAGCCCATCTAAGTAACTTCCCTTTGTCGATAACCTTACGTCTTGCTGGCCTGTATTTCTATTTGATTATTTGTTGTACTTTGATGTTAGAGCCATTTTCTCTGCCAGAAAACTTTCTCAAAGCAGCTGTGATGAAATATACAGTAGCAGGTTTACGCAAGTCATTAGTCATTTCCTCAAAATCAGTGTAGCCTAGGGGCTGAAAGTACATTGCCCTGCTACTACCCACGGTACAAGGAGTGCAACATCCAGGAAAGAGCTGCTTCTTGATACCAGGGGGCTCATTCTTCCCACCCAGGACACAAATAACTGAAGTTTTACTGAATTATTCATATCCTGTGAGGAGAGAGCCAGGACCCAAGTTACTGGAAAAACAGAAGTGGAGATACCTTCTGACTGATCTGTCCAAGGTATTACAGAACACCGAGGGACGAGACACTTTCAAACTGTTTGTTTATTGCTCTGTAGATCTCTAGCAAAGATGAATGTATTGGGGCAGAAATTACTGTTCTTTACCCATATGCCTAATCTTAGTTTATTAACGTACATTGTTGAGCTGGGAAATCATCAGGCCCTGGTAATGCTTCTTAAGTGGTCTTAGACAGGCCCTGGTAATGCTCCTTTCCAAGTGGTCTTACACTGACCCATATTTCTCTTTCAATGCTGTGCAGATGTAGCACTCTTGGAGAAGATCAAAGATAGAGCTGTAGGTCCAGACTCAGTGTAAGAGACTTGGGCCATCTAATGCACATGGAAATGGGAATTATCCCTGTCTGCAACACCCCTTCTTTCCATCTGTGACCTTGAGTCTTAAATGGGGCATTTGTGAGGTGCACCTGAGACAAAGGCAATAAGCAAAATGGGTTCTTCTTGATTCTTCCAGGTTTGTTTGGTTTCTTTGCCAGAAAAATATTGCTTGTAGATTCACTGACATCCATGCTTTTCATGTTTTTTGTAAGAGCCTGTGTTGTCTTTACTAGCCTTCTCAAATCTGCCTTTTCACCCCTTCCACATTTGATTTGCTAGTGTTTCTTCTCTCTTACTAGTATTTTTCAGTTCTTAAAGCCTGGTTTTAAGTACAAGCTTCCTTTGCCACTTAAGTTTACATATATTACATTGTTTATAGCAGACATTTCTTCTTTAGCTTAACTTACAGCACAGCTCTAGGGGTGGTCCCTTTCTTAGGTTTAAATCACCTTTTAATCTCCTGTCAAACATGGATTCAGTGCCACTTTCCATTCATTGTTATGTGGGCAGTCTGATTTGTATTTCAACTATTTGCTGAGGTCCCATTTAAGCTGCACAGATCTCTCTGAGATCCAATAAGAGAAAACCCTCCGCTCCAAAACTCTTAAAACCTCTTGCCACACATCTCATGATATCAGAAAGAGGCCAATCTAAGCATCAGTATTTGGTGCTTTAGTCTACTTATCTAACCTGCTGCTTCCGTTTGCCACCAAGAGACCCCAGAACAAGGCAGTCACTGTGCAGTTGTTATTCATTTTGCTTGGGGAGCTTCAAGAGAACACTGCAGACATGTCCTCACAGGAGCTCTTATATCTGTGTGGTGTATCCCTTTCAATGCCTGTATTGTGGTGGTCTGGGGAACTTACGAAGAAGGGGAAAAGATTATCTTCATGTGATGTTTCCATTGAACGTGTGCTTTTGGCTACCATAGAAAGAAATGTCTTTTTATCTTTTTTGTTGCTTTGTCTTGGAAAGACTAAAAAAAAAAAAAAAAATCAGAGAAGGTCTATGTTGTTATCAGTGAATGGTGTTTGCAGAAAGCACATTTCTTTTCCAGATGCTTGTGAGTTTTTTTCTTGGGTTCTTTTAGCTAATATAGTACAGTAAAGCTCTAATGGCTGTAAAGGTGGGAGCACATTACCCAGATTTCACTTGTAAGAGAACTCAGCACTTGATACAATGCCCACTGACGTCATTGGAAAAATTCCCATTGACTTCAACGGACCTTGGATCAGGTCCTTACCACACACACGAAAAAGCCCAAATCTTTTATCATGTTCCCAGAGCTCAGGCACCAGTGATTCTAGGAGCTGGAATAACATTCTCAGGCAATTTCTGGTGGGTATTTTCAGGCAATTTCTTAACAGTTCCTATACCTTATACTGCTACAGCACCCATCTTTTAAATTGGATTTGGCATATACTTATTGCAGGTATCCAACCATGGATAATATGTGTTTCACCTTTCTAGGTCTCATTGGGTATGTCTACACTGTAATTAGACACCCATGGCTGGCCCATGCCAGCTGACTTGGGCAAAGGGGCTTGGGCTAAGGGGATGTTTAACTGTGGTGTAGACATTTGGGCTTGGACTGGAGCCTGGGCTCTAGGACCCTGTGAGGTGGGAAGGTCTCAAAGCTCGGGCTGCAGCCCAAGCCTGAATATCTACACTGCAATTAAGCAGTCCCTTAGCCCAAGCCATGCAAGCTTGAGTTAGCTGGCATGGGCCAGCCGTGGGTTTTTAGTTGCAGTGTAGACATACCCATTGAAGAGGATATAGCAAGTTCAACCAGTCACGATATATAACTCACACTCACAAAAGGCTAAACAAGAAAAGCCTCTTGCAATTCTTGCTAGCAAGGACAGGACTGCACTGGATAACCAGCTTTCTCTGTACCAGACAAGATGGCTGCGCCATGCTGACAGGACCCAACAAGCAGAAACATGTTGCATAACCTGGCCCAGGTAAATTCTACTGCAGTTTAACAGCTACATGTTGTGGCAGTTTTGCAGTAGTTATAGGAATATCTAACCCTAAGCAGGGTGCTTTATGCAATATTAAAAGTGAACTAACTCCTTGCAGTGATGTTCAAACCCCTTTATAGTACTCTTCTTGCCATTTCTGGTCAGCATGCATGCTTCTTCCCAGGTATTATTTAGTCATCTTCATGGCTGTAATTATAGAGGAAGGAATGCCTCTGAAGGCTGGTGAAGACCTTCTGTTTCACCAAACAGTTGTAATGGTGATCTACTTCAAAAGACCCCCGTCACTAGACTACAAGTTAATTTTTTTAAAAAAGAGGCTGTTATTTGTTGGTGGTAATTAAAAAAATTCACAACTCTACCAGAAGCAAAGACTACTTGATTTTCCTTTCTGTCCCATTCAGTTAAACTCAAAGTGCCCTGTTTAACTCTTCTTCCTCTGGAACTTTTAAACATTTATAAGGGAAAGAGACGAAAGATGTTTCTTGAGCACTATAATTATATTCTGTATACTTCTGGAACTGTTAGCTATACCGGTATAGTATAAAATAACGCTTAGTCTCAAAGCTCTTGTTGCCATTGAAAAAAGGCATTTTCTGCACAGACAAAGGACGAGTGCTCTGTTAAATTTCTGTTGCCTACTTGTAATATAATACTGTGAATATTTCACTTCCTGGACATCTATGGCCTAAATCTCAATTGCGTGAATGTTATAGCACTGTCAAGAGGCCTTTAAGTGGAAGTAAGTTACATTTCAAGCCCAAAAGATGTGAAGGAGGCTTGTTGCACATGAGAATTAGATCTCTATTGTTGTATATAATAAGAACTCCGATGGAATGGTTTTCTGCCAATAATTTAACGGAAAATGTCGATTTGTCTATGAAAAGCAGTGTAAATGCTACATCCAGTTGTCAAGACATCATACATTTTCCTTTTTCTATACTCCACACGCCATGCAGCTCCTGGTGAAGTCAATGGGAGCAATGACTGTTCAGCACCTCCAAAAAGCCAGGCCTCTGGGTTTTCCATGTAAGCAAAGAATGACAGATGCTTCTCCTTTTTTTATTAGATAAAGTTTGCAATTCCTTATCCCTAATTCCTTCAGTGTGCTTTTCCCTCAAAAATGCAGTTCTTACTGCAGCTTCTTCTTTGGTCTCTATTCGAAGCCAAGTTTCCATAATTCTGTCCCCCCCCTCCCCTCCTTCCCCATGCTCAGGCTGGTTTGAATTAATCCTATGCCTGTCCCTTTTAGATGGTTTTGTGAATCCTCTCTTGTAATTCTGGGAGTGTTCTGCTTTCCAAATCACTCTGAATGATAGTCAGGTTTAGCAGAATTGACTTGGAGGCCAGCAAAACACTCTGTAAGGTTAGAGGTTTTGTATCTTCTTCTATAATTTCTAGTATTGTATTTTTCCACTGAGCAGTATAGGTCCCAGTCTTGAAGTCATGACTAAACTCTTGATAGAAATGATTAGTAGTTTTGCCTGATTACGGGCCAACGACTACTAGATGGGAACTAGGATCATTTTGATTAAATGTTTTTTAGAGTGGTTTAGAATCTAATTTCATTACTAGAGATGGAATAATGTTGAAAATGCCAAGAGAAAAATTTGCAGTGCCTTGAGTGTGGATGAGTCAGTGAATGTCCAAACAAGAACACTGAGTGCTTGATGCTCCATCTAATATCAAAATAATAGTAGGTCCAACTATGAAAGTAGCAGTTGGAGGAATGTGAAAGCATCAGAGGAAATACCTCTTCAGTCATCTTATAATCAGACTCTCATTGCCACAGGAGGTCATTCTGAGAAATAATATTGACCAACTTTTGCAATCTTTATTCAGGAAAAGCTTCCATTTCTCTGAGTAAATACTGCAGGATTTGACTCTGTGACTGAAATTAAGGCAGGGCTGAATGACTGTATGGCCTCTAATAACATTTTGTAGATATACATGCTAACATAAGGATGCTCATATGCTTTGTTTCTGAGACAAGGTGGCTGTCTATGGGGTCAGGAAGGAATATTTTCTCTTGAGGCATTCCACGACAGGCTAGATGCATTGAAAATGACTGATGGTCACCATGTCCTAAAGCACCAAGTATTGTCGCCGCCCTGGAGTCACTGGTGGATCAAATCTAAATGGGGTCCTGAATCCAATCCACCTGACAGGCTTCCATCACAACAAATCAAAGCTCTCTCTCCCCCACAAAAGCACTTCTCACTCCTGTTCATTTTCCATCTGATCCTAATGAAAACCTCATTTTCTAGCTTTAGAGGGTGTTAATTAATGACTAGTAAACAAGCCTTTCAGTCTCTGTGGCAGACACTGGCTGTCTCTCAGAACGTTGGTCTGTCCAGGCATGACTTTTTCATGGGTCAAAGGGTCTCCTCCTAATCCAAAACTCAGATCTGTGACTCCATAGATACTACCCTCATCCATCACTTATTGGAGGTAAGTGTCTGATGAACCAGTGAACTCACTTGATGACTCTGCATGTGGTGAAATCGGCAGGATGTATGCCAGATTATGCACATTGCATTTCACAGGCTTCAGCATTTAGATACAGATTTTCAGACATGCACGGCCAGTAAACATGGTCCATGCTTCTTCACTCACACCTCTAAGTTATATATGTTCCCACAACATGCCTCATTTTGACTTATAGGATGAAATGGAATTGGTCATTTTATTTTTTCATTCACTGTATTCCCCTGGATATAATTTAGTCCAGACTATGGGTTGGGAATTATTCATAGCTAACGTTTACCCATGTATGTTCTCATTATCTATAGGAATGGCTATCTGTACAATAATGGAGTAGAAATGTGAATCATCTTATCTTACTCCAGATTCATAAATGAAACATCATCCTACAGCTCATTAGATGTAATTGCATCTGAAACACTGATGGGGCTGAAGAGAAAAGTTTAACAAATGAAGATCATCATCGGGATTTTGCAACAGAAATGACCCATGATTCACTTCTGCTTTCAAGTTGTTTGGAGCTGTCATAAAGCTGGCTGTAAGATTCAGAGTAATTAACTGTACAAACCCATTCACACGCCATTGCAGACACATCAAAGGCAAAGGACTTGCCAAACAATCATGTCCTGCCACCTTTCTATTAGCTGAAAATCAGCTCACACACATTATTCCACATCAGTTCAGTTGTATCTTGGGCTCATTATATTGGCTCAGGATCTGCTTTTTTCCAGACTTACCACAAAAGTAACTTGTGTGCAGCTAAAGCTGTCTCCGTGGAGACATGCCACATCACCATCGGGCAGGTCACATGGATTGGGTGTCCATAAGGATGTAAGAATCTGGGCAAATGAACAGCAATTATACATTTTAGCACAGAATTTATTCCAAATTATGAAGATCTAGAGTAAGCCCTAAAAGTGTACCCCTACATTTTAAAGCACACTATAAATGTTCAGAAAAGTTCACAAAACCGTAAAAGGCAACAAAAAGTGTTTTGCTAAGTCAAATATTTTACATTTCTCTTGTGTCCTGAAAAATAAAATCACTTTAAAGAAATCTCACACTCACAGTCCCACTGACTGACTCTCTTTATAGCAGTGTTTCCCGTTTAACTGGATGAACTTTCCCTCTCTCTCTCTCTCTCTAGACTCCAGGGAGAGGCCAGCATGCATCATGGGAGATGTAATTCAGCTGCAGAGAATGGCCCATGGGAGAGAATGGGGGAATGAGGGACCCAGAATTACAACTCCCAAGAGGCACTTTGGTGGCTCAGGTGACTTCATAGATTACTGTTGACCTGACTTGAAACAAAAACCATTTTAATTCGGGCATATCAGACAAAATCTAATATCCAAGTAGTGAAATGTCCCAGGGGACGTGTCATTTTTTATTGGGCTCTACTTATTTCTAACGTGAATACTCACATGGCTTCATCCTTTCAGGGTTTTTGATGTTTGTGTTGACACAATATCATTTTTCGGGTTAAGTTTGTAGCTTGTTTTTGTATTTCTTGTGGAAGTATAACATCAAGGGCAAACGAAGAACAATGCTAACGGGAGAAAGGATGTAGGCTCTCTTAAATCAAGAGTGGATGTCTTTCTAAAATACATGCTGTAGCACAAACAGAAGTTGTGGTCTCGATGCAAGAATTAGTTGTTGAAATTCTGTGGCCTGTGTTATGTAGGAGGTCCGATCTTAATGGTCCCTTCTGACCTTAAAATCAATGAATCTACGTATCTCATGAAACTAAAGCCTCTCTTTTTGTATTGTAAATTGAAGCCAAACATCAGTTGCCAATTTCTAGATGGAGTACTCTCTCCTTGCCAATATGGTTTATGAAACTTACCTCCCACGAACATCATTATGGGTCTAATCCAAAACTCACTGAAGTCAATGGGACTCTTTCCATTGCCTTTTAATGGGCTCTGGATCAGGCCCTGTATACACAAAGACCCTGCGGAAAGGGTTTCAAGCCTGGGGCTTCTGCTGCCACTTAATATATTGAACATGACAGAGGTTTTCAATAATTGTTAGAATGGTAAAGAACAGAAAAAAAATTGTAATACACCAAAACAATTGCTCTTGACTGATAATCTGGGTTTGATTATGGAGTTTTGTAGGTTTTTTGAAAACCAAATCTTTTTTGTTTTTGTTTTTTTGCTTCAGAGACAACCATATAAAGCATATTTCGTGTCCCCCTGAGCGTTGCTCTCATTACTTTTGTGCTTATTTTTGGTCACAAACTCAGTGGGAAGCAGCATAAACAAAGTTGTAACATTCAAATATAAAACAAAGGGTTGCTAAGCAAATGGTGCCAACGTGGGTAAGTTTCTCGTAAATATTGGGTCTAGACAAAATGACTTAAATACAGAAGCCAGCCCTGATTCCTTAGGAAATCCAAATGTAGATAACATTACTAGAACTAAGAAAAAGAAGGAAAAAAAGCAAAAGCATTCATGTTAGATTTGGATAGTGGTTAATAGTGATATTTTTCACTCAGCTGGAGTTAATGGAGTCTTCAGCCTCATAGATTAGTAGCATCCAACATTTGAGTTGACAAGCTGTGCTTTGCCTTTGCTAGTTTTTAGAAAATGTTGAAGACCTCACTGTCCTCAAACCTTCTGCAACCTTAAATCAAGCTGAATCTCCATGGGGATTCACACCATTCAGTGCAAAAGGTTAAAAGTGAAATACCCTTTTATCATTCAGAGAGATTAGGCTAGATTCCCTGGCACAAAGGAGCTGGATTCTGGTCATACCTTTCAAGCCGAGAACTCCCCAGCAAGAAGAGCTCTCCTCTAGTGTAAAGCTGGCAGAGATGACTCCTGCCTATTCATCTCCCATCCCCTGGACAAAAGGAGCGTCAGGGGGTCTTTGAAGAAGACAGGGGCCAGGCGCAGCTCTGTTGTTATCACCTGGCATGGGGGCCCTAAGGCCAGTGTCAAATAACCCACAGAATCAAGGAGCCATAACTGACTCCCTGACACCCCTCTCCATCCCTTTCCATGCTCTTGAGCTGAGTGGATCCCAGAACCAGGAGAGATCTGCCCCAGTGTATTTAGTAAAGGAAAGGTGTCTCCTGTCATTTTGCAAATGGGATTCATTGCTTAGCAGAAAGCCAGCTGCTGGAAATGTTGATGGGATATGCTTAGTGTCTGAGAGTTATCATGTTGGATAGTTTAAACAGAGGGACAGTTTAGATAATCTTGTAATATTATTCATTGGAGCCTTCAAAACGATCTTCAACATAAAGGATGGATACAGCACACCAGTTAGGCAATAGTAAGCGAGTGGAAGTGCATTTTCTGTGTATTATCGACTTGCTGGGGTGAAATAACAAATTATCAACTTCAGCTGGCCGTTATTTCCCAAGAAATGGTTTGTGCCACGCTCAGTTTTGCTATTATAAGCAAAGGGGTAGATTTTCCAGTATACTACAACTGCTTTGCACTACTCTGGTGATGCAAAGCATCTGTTAACACGGATTCACTGACCCCACATATTTAAAGAAGAAATGTTTTACTATCCCATCTCCATTCTTCAGTGGTTTCTTTGTTGGATTTTGTATGCATGCTATGCCTGATATTTACATCCAATTGTGCATTTGCCTCCTGTGCCGGCCAATCCGATTGCACCGATACTTTCTCAGATTATAATTTGTCTTGGAGTATTGCGTGCCAGTTTCTGCATACAGTAAACTCTAGATGGGAAAATCTGAGGCTAATTTCTAAAATACAATAACAATGTTTCCCCAAACCAAAATAACATTTAAAAGAGAAAACAAAAAAGGTTATTCATGGGAAATTACTTAGAATGCAGAACTCTGTCAGTTGACTAAACAGGTTATATTTGGTGGCGTAAAGGAAACAAGCACCACGAAAAGAAAATCTGCATGGTTCCTGTGGTTAGTTAGATCTCCCACGGCTGGTGTCCTGGGTCTTTTCTCTCTGTTCCCAGAGCATCATCTCCCCTTCAGTTTACTTCCAAGGACGCATTCTTTTCTCTGTCTCTCTCCAGGGGTGGCTCTATGTTTTTTGCCGCCCCAAGCACGGCAGTCAGGCGGCCCTCGGTGGCATGCCTGCGGGTGGTCTGCGGTCACATAGATTCGGCGGTGTTTCTGCAGGTGACCTGCCAGTCCCGTGGCTTCAGCGTACCCACCACCGAATTGCTGCCAAAACCATGGAACCGGCGGACCTCCCGCAGGCACGCTGCCGAAGGCCGCCTGACTGCTGCCCTCACAGCAACCGGCAGGCCGCCCCCCGCAGCTTGCCATCCCAGGCACGCGCTTGCTGCGCTGGTATCTGGAGCCGCCCCTGTCTCTCTCTATGCCAAAGGGCTCCGGAGATATTTTTGTTCCTAGTTAGGAAAGCGTTAACATGTCTAATTTTCAGCTTCTGCCTCCTTCAGTCTTCATGGCCAGGAACATTCTAGTTACACACAAAGAACAAGGAGCTGGCTACACAAGGAGCACCCTTCCCTACCCCACTCATCTACGGTGGGATTGGGTACCAGACCTCTGAAGCCAAGACTGGACAAGGTTACTGCTACTAGCACAAGCCTCTCCAAAGTGGACTGGGGCCATGGTCTTGGTCTCTGCTTCCGCAGGAGCTAGCTTTTTGGACGGGCTGCAGAAGAACCCTCACACTACACTCTCCATACTTTCCCCAGAGCCTTGGGACACAAAGCCCCCATGAGGCTGGGGCATCTTCGTAGCACCCACAACGCAGGGCTGTGCCTTAAAGGCACGGTCGAGCTCTGGAGTGGTTGAAGTCGCTTAATTTGATCTCTGTGTTTAATCCTGTTTACACACCTATCAAAAGCCTCTTTTCTGTGGGGTTTCCTTTATTTACCAGCAGCTCCGGCAGCTTTTATGAATGTTGGGGGTGAAGTTCATGACCCATCTGAATGGGAGGGATGGGCTCAGGGTGAGCTTTGCCTATTAAAATACTACACTTAGGAAGGAACAATCTGTTGCAAACATACAAAATGGGAAATGACTGCCCAGGAAGCAGTACTGTGGAAAGGGATCTGGGGTTCATAGTGGACCACAAGCTAAATATGAGTCAACAGTGTAATGCTATTGCAAAAAGGGATGTTGTGACGTTATTGACATAATCTTGGACCGTATAGATCATTGTTGCAACCAAGGTCCAGTAGTGGCACCAAATCTGGTATAAAGGGGGTCAAATAAGGTGTCTAAGACAAGGTTATGGTTTGCTGGTTATGATTATGCTATCTGTGTGCATGTATCATTTTTGTATTTAAAGTTATAAGTATTGGCTCTATACTGCCTGTATTTCAAACTTATGCTGTGCTTCTGGGTAACACCCCAGACAAGTTGGTGTCAGCTCTGCCCATTAAGGACCATCAGCTATACAATTGACCCATTGAGAGAAGGCAGATACACCTTGTGACTCAGCAAGGTATTCAGGAACATGCCTATGGACAGAACTAAGGTTTTTTCTTGCCATGTGCCCAAATGCTTGTCTTTGAAACAAAGAAAGAGAGGCCATATGACAAGGGACTATAAAAGACTGCTGCAGCTCCTCCATCTTGTCTTCAATCCTGCTTCTTACCTCTGGAGGGACTTTGCTACAATTAATTGGTCTTTGACTATTAGCGGTAAATATGCCCAATGGCCTGTGATGGGATGTTAGATGGGGTGGGATCTGAGTTACTACAGATAATTCTTTCCTGGGTGTCTGGCTGCTCAGGGTTTAGCTGATCGCCATATTTGGGGTCGGGAAGGAATTTTCTTCCAGGGCAGATTGGCAGAGGCCCTGGGGGGGTTTTGCCTTCCTCTGCAGCATGGGGCACGGGTCACTTGCGGGAGGATTCTCTGCACCTTGAAGTCTTTAAACCACGATTTGAGGACTTCAATAGCTCAGACATAGGTTAGGAGTTTGATACAGGAGTGGGTGGGTGAGATTCTGTGGCCTGCGTTGTGCAGGAGGTCAGACTAGACGATCATAATGGTCCCTTCTGACCTTAAAGGCTATGATTCTATGATTCTACAAACAGAAGTTCTACACAAAGGACTGATGAGCCATCCCAGCTGTGGATGTACTCCAGAGACTTGATTTGAACCTGCAGTTTATTCTATCACTGCTACAAGCCTGAACCAAGAACTTTGCCATTACTGTATGTAATTGATTCCATTTAACCAATTCTAGCTCTCATCTATATCTTTTTCCTTTTATGAATAAACCTTTGGATTTTAGATTCTAAAGGATTGGCAACAGCGTGATTTGTGGGTAAGATCTGATTTGTATATTGACCTGGGTCTGGGACTTGGTCCTTGGGATTGAGATAACCTTTTTTCTTTTACTGGGGTATTGGTTTTCATAACCATTTGTCCCCATAACGAGTGGCACTGGTGGTGATACTGGGAAACTGGAGTATTTAAGGGAATTGCTTGTGTGACTTTTGGTTAGCCAGTGGGGTGAGACCAAAGTCCTCTTTGTCTGGCTGGTTTGGTTTGCCTTAGAGGTGGAAAAACCCAGCCTTGGGCTGTAATTGCCCTGCTTTAAGCAATTTGTCCTGAATTGGCACTCTCAGTTGTGTCCCACCAGAACCAGCATCATTACAGATGTATTAGCAGGAGTGTTGTAAGCAAGACACAAGAAGTAATTCTTCCACTCTACTCCACTCTGATTAGGCCTCAACCAGAGTACTGTGTCCAGTTCTGGGTGCCATATTTCAGGAAGGAAGTGGACAAATTGGAGAGAGTCCAGAGAAGAGCAACAAAAATGATTAAAGGTCTAGAAAACATGACCTATGAGGGAAGATTGAAAAAATTGGATTTGTTTAGTCTGGAAAAGAGAAGACTGAGAGGGGACATGATAACAGTTTTCAAGTACATAAAAGGTTGTTACAAGGAGGAGGGAGAAAAATTGTTTTTCTTAACCTCTGAGGATAGGGAAAGAAGCAATGGGCTTAAATTGCAGCAAGGGAGGTTTAGGTTGGATATTAGGAAAAAATTCCTAACTGTCAGGGTGGTTAAGCACTGGAATAAATTGCCTAGGGAAGTTGTGGAATCTCCATCATTGGAGATTTTTAAGAGCAGGTTAGACAAGCACCTGTCAGGGATGGACTAGATAATACTTAGTCCTGCTATGAGTGCAGGGGACTGGACTAGACGACCTCTCGAGGTCCCTTCCAGTTCTATGATTCTATGATCATGACAGTGAGTAAGCTGGTGGGCTATCTGACCAGCCCAGGAAAGAACCAGTGCCACAACCAAGTCTGTTTTAGTTTTTAGAGCCCCTTGCCTCTGGGCACAATTTACTGTTCAAACACACAAACTCACGTACAACACCAAAGCAAAACAAGTCCCCTGACCAACATGAGCTGCAGTGCCCAGAGGCTTTTCCCTGGCATGCTCTGCCCTTAAATTCCATAGGCCAGGCAGGGAGCCATTAACTCTTTCCTGGCTGTTTCACCCTGTCACACAATGACAACTAGAAATTAGTGAAGCATTGCTCCTCCAACCTTTCACAGTTTGGGTTCATTTCACTTTAAATAAGCATCCAGAAGTTCAGAGATGAACTATCCAAAGCTCATTTTTCTACAGAATTTTCTTATGAGATTTCGAGCACTTCCACTTCTGGTCACAGCTGGAACTATCAAGAGAACAGCCTTTCTTGCTGTATTTTGGCATGTGTGACTGAAAGCTAGCCAGAATTGGAAGTTAAAAAATCAAAATCAAACTTTTGTACTGGTGACCCCTTTCACACAGAAAGCCTCTGAGTGCAACCCCCCTTATAAATTAAAAAACACATTTTTATATATTTAACACCATGATAAATGCTGGATGCAAAGCGGGGTTTTGGGTGGAGGCTGACAGCTCGCAACCCCCCATGTAATAATCTCGTGACCCCCTGAGGGGTCACAACCCCCAGTTTGAGAACCCCTGATCAAAATGTTTTCAAACATTACAAGATCTTTAGAAAAAGGTTGGTTCAAATTTGGTTTGAAAACTAGATAAAGATTCAGAGGTATATTCTGTGTTTTATTTTTGACCCACTTTGCACATGCTTATCAGGAATCAATATTTCAGTTCATTTTGCAGACAGCAAACGTGAGGTCTGATTTTTTTTCTCCCAAGATGATCTACTGCAGAAGGTAATAGAGAAAAGTTTATATGCTAGCAGCTCATTGCTGAGAGATCCAGACACAAACTTGCAATTGTTTCAAAAGGTGTTTCATTGTGAACTTTTTGTATTTGAAAAACTCAAGCAATGCATATAGCAAATTGTGCGGAATTAATTCTCTTCCTTCTCATTTCTGCACTTGCAAAGAATCCTGGCCAGTCCTGCTTCCTGTAGAGAAAGCAATAATGCCCATAAAAGACCAGAGAGTGTCTGCTATATGCAACATATCTGCTTATTCATAACCAGAGAAAATGTACTGGATTTATTATGGTTGGTTTGGGAAATCTTTTTTTGTTCATTGCAGCTGATTTTTGCTTCAACCATGTATATTATACAAGTGGAGTGCACCATAACTGCAAAAAGTACTTTTTTGGAGCTTTCTGCAGAGTTTTCCTGTAGCTTGACCCTGTGCAATCATGGTTTTTCTAGCCTTACAGAGATCTAATTGTTCCTAATTTCCTGTCAATAAATGGTACAAGGTGTGGAATTGCACCCCAATGTTGACATTTCAATCATTTGTCCATATTAATAGATGTTAATAGCTTTTACAAATGTAAGTCCTTCAAGTTCTTGTAGGTTATATATATTTTAAAAGGCTATTGTGAGAGGGTAATTGCATTATTCATTCAGATTACTGGGGAATATTTGTAACCCAGAGTTCTTCTGTTATTCTGCTTTAGGAGATTTGATGGCAGAGAACTCAGACCCCCTGAAGGCTTTTGTTAATGTTCCTCAAGGGATCTGTTTTATTACAATGGTGTTCGTTCCCAAATGAAAATTATAATGGTTCTCCACTGATTTTCATGTCATTCAGTTATATCTTCTAACCACCAGCATTAAAGTGCCAGTCACTGGATTTTTGGCAATATACATTTTTAGAAGGCAAGCAGACTGAAACACTTATGTTCCAAAGTGGCACACAAATTGTATGCAACCCTGTAGTATAAATTGCCAACAGATATGGAAAGAGACTTCAAATAAACAATAAGGGTTCAATGATCCCTGGATTTACAGAGACACAAGCAGAGAAATGCCACCTAGCGTAAGGCCTCACTTCACTTAGCTAATTCTCTGGGGCTTGTATGTATTGTTGTAGGAAAAGGTTTGTAAGTGGGGGTGCTTCACACATTGCAAAACAAAGGGCACACACCCATGGGGCTTGACTTTTTTACAGGAGAGGTCAACTGGTGATCCTACTTTTTCACATGCACTTGTCATGGGTCTCTACTTAGCCATGTGCATATGAAAAATCCCCCTTTGCATGTATAAATGCAGTACGTGTATGCACAAAGATAGGTGCACAAACTGCATGTGCAAAAAACCCCACATGACTCACTTTGAGCCAAATTCTTCCACCCTTACTCACTCTGAGTAGTACCCTACTCCGAGAGTACTCCAATTGAAATCAATAGCACTGCTCGCACAGTAAGGTATGCTCAAAGTGAGTAATGGTAACAGAATCTGGTTCCATATGAAAATCAGACTTCAGGAGGCAATAGAAATTAACCATGCACCCTGTCATCTCTGTTCATTCATATAATTAATTGCAGTATCTCACTGTCTAAACACACCTAGTAATTATGAAATTCAATAAGAACCTTTCCTTGTCTTAATTATTTTTTGTCTCACCCTTAATTCTAAGGATGGGGGAGAAAGCAGAACGTAGGACATTAGCTATAGAATACTCTTCCATTCATCTGGCTGTAGTTCTGAAATAACAGTTGTCATAACTCTAGACTACTATTGTTCACTACTGCCTTAACTGTGGGAAACAAATGTACTGTGGTTCCAAAATAACAGTCATCATAACTCTAGAATACTATTATTCACTGCTAGCCTAACCGTGGGAAGCAGTTTGACATAAAGAAAAAGCACCCAGTGTGAATGTGAGAGCCACCGAGGATATTTTGAGTTGTGTTGGATGGTAAGGACTAAGTGATGACTCTAGGCCAAGGCCTACAGTGGGGGGAAATATGGATGTGCACCACATTGTAGCATCAACCCCGGGAGCCATTTTACCTCAGGCAAGAGCAGTGCATTCTGAAGCTCAGTGGGAATGACTCCACTGAACCAGCTTCTGACAGCAATGGGTCACCATACTCAAGGCTTACTCTGCTAGTAGAATGCTATGGCCCTTCCTCCTTCTTGCTCACCTTGGCAGTGCAAGCTGGAAGCCATCCTTATGCATTACGAAGCACTGTGATTGCTACTGTTCCCAGTCACAGCACAGGGGCATGAGGAATGGGGGAAAGCTTCTTATACCTACCCATTCTGCACCTGTGCAGAGTTTAGTGACATCAACCCCAAGATTCTTTGACCCAAGAGGTAACTATGGCTAATACCAAGATGAGGCCAAAATTTATCTTATGGAAGAAATCTCAATGTTCACCAAAGCATGAACTCCGTATCAACACATATAGTTACCCATCTACCAAGGTACCCTAGGTATGTCTACACAGCATTTTGAAGGGAGCAGGAATGGCCTATATCACAACAGTTTCAGACTAGTTTGCAATCATTAATGAACGTCTCCACTCCTCTGAGTTAGGGAAATGTCGGTTCCCCCTTTTTATAGATGGGTAACTGAGGCACAAAGACAGTGACTTGGCCAAGGTCACATACAGCAAGCCGGATATTGAACCCATATTTTCCAAGTCCCAGGCCAGTACCTTAACCAAAGATAATTCTTCCTCTGAATGTTCTCATTCAAAGTGTCTGGAGAATTTTCCATTCCTATGTCTTGGGGTTTTTTTTTGGTGTAATAGGCTGAGTTTTGTTTCTCAAACTAAGAATCTGAAGGGGATACGAAGTTACAGGAAAAATTTCTTTTGACTTCTGATGATGCATTTAAAGATTTGCAAATGTGACTTGCCAGGCTGCTGAACAGGTTAAACTAGAGCCATTATTGATACCTGATAAATCAGTCAAGATGCATTCATTTGCATATACAAACTAACTATTTAACATTACTCTAGATTTGAGTAATATTTCAGTGAATGACAATTTACTGCAATAATTGTTTTAGTAAGTGGTCTTTATGCAGGTAAATGTTTCAACAAACAACCTTGTTCCAGATTTCAGTAAATATTACCAGGGAGGAGATTAAAAAATATGCATTGACTCATTTGTCTTTTTAGCTAATCAGGAGCTAACATTTAATTATTATGATAGCATTTTAACTTCAGTGTTTTTCTTTCAGCTTTATGGATTATTTTGCTAACAGAATGTTACTCTGTCTGTTTTTTTCCCTCTTTCTAAAATATCCCATTACGCCCAATAATCCATTAATATATCAGTATTATGGGTCTATTCCTCCTTCTACTGAAATCAGGGATACACCTCCCATTGATTTCATTGGGCTATATATCACTTGACCCCAGTCTTATAGAATTGAACCTGTGATACATGGCAGTATTTTCTCTATGAAAATCTATGTACTCTGCAATGTTTTCCCGAGACTGTATTTTTAATATAACTCAATTCATAACTGTTTTCATGCATTTTATACTTGCATTGAACACTTTGAGTTAGTCAGTCTTTTAACTTCACTATTGGAGTTATATCAGGTTTCCTCGCTAAATAGCCCTCTTGTCTGTTTTGTATTACTTCCATTGGTTTGCAGGGTATCTTTATTTCAAATTGTCTGCTCTCTCCCCCTATTGGGACTACACATGTCTATGTTATGTTTAACTATCCCCTGCAACCTGTTAATATAGCATAATGGGTTTGCAAAGATAAAAACCTTACAACAAAATAATACGCTTCTCATTATAAAATGGACCCTGAAAATAAAAAGCCCCTTGAAATGAAAAGTATGTCAAGAGAAGAAAAATCTAGGTCACAGCTTTTCCCAATTTTTGTAATTTAATGTAGTCCAGAATAATTGCTGCACACATTCTTTGGGAATCAAGTCCTATAATGGTCATATTGCTCAATCTCTATTTTTGAATGTTCTTGGTACCGTACACTGTTCTGTTTTCCAAACAATTACACTGTAAAAATGCAAAGAAGTAAGTTGAAACAGAGTTCATCTAAATATTGAAAAGAAATGTAGCCGTCCATGTCAGTCTTCCACTTGCTAGTTTCCTTGGCTGAAATTCATTCCAGTGCTGACCGCCTCTGAACTGAAGCCTCACTAAAACCTCAGAGTGAAATTTACTCCTAGGCAGAGGGCTAGTGCAGGGTCTATGCCTCAAGTTCCACTTAACATCCTATTTTATCAAATTGAGTTGTACTTAAGTGGTGCATAAGTTTTTTGCTGGGGTGAATTTCACCCTGTATGCAACTCCCATTGCAGTAAATAATGGTCTTGCACACGGAGCACTTTCAGGGATCATGCCCTTATTCTGTTATATCTAGTACATAAAATTTTTTAAAAGTGGTTTACAGAGTTAAAAACACTAATGTCTTTCAGGGCAATTCCATCGCTACGTTGCAAGAAATTATGAGGAAACCAGACGTTTAATGAAATCTCCAAGTCTGGCATGTATTTTGCAGCCAATAATCCAATGAAAACGGACTGCCAGTAGTAATACTGCTATAGTGTAATGATAGGTGATGGAATGTTGGATCCGATAGTGTATAAAGATTACAAGAGGCAGCGAAGTATGCAAAAATCATATCAGCAAACATTTCCTTTACACACAAGAGTGATTCAGACTTTGATCTTTGTTCCTATTTTAAATCACCTGTCAGTTCAGGAATGCAGTGATGAAACATTGGAAGTGATGCAGCAAGAATAATATCCCCAATCATCTTACTTTGTAGCTGAGAGGTGTGCAATGAATACCTTTTGTTTGGAGCAAGATTTCTTTTTCTTTTTCTTTGGCATAATATTTCCTAGCCATAATGTGCCAGCTCATTGTACTTCAATTAACATGTCAATAGATTTTGTTGTAACGGAAGAGATATGGAAAATAGGACTGGAGAGGGCTTCTAAATTATTTGTAAGGAGAAGAAAGTATTTGTGTTAAGATCAGACATGTCAAAAATTATACCCACAAAGAGTTGGCTTAATTATTCAAAAAGCTATACCCAGGGCCGCCGAGAGTGGGTTCGGGCCCCGGTGAAAAAAATGTTCGGGCCCCCCAGCAAGGGCGGACCGGCTACAAAGGGCCGACGAGAGGGGGGGGGAAGCAGGGGAAGCCGGGGCCCCAGGCCCCCTTCCGGACCGCTGGGCCCCGGTAATTTGTACCGGCTTCCCCCCCCCCCCCTCGTCGGCCCTGGCTATACCCTAGTATTAAGCTAATAGATAATTTCTTTATTCTTAATGTAATCATTTTTGTTGCCCTTTTCTGAACCTTTTCCAATTCAATATATCTTTTTTGAGATGGGGCGACCATATCTGCACGCAGTATTAAAGATGTGGGTCTACCATGGATTTATAGAGAGGCAACATGATATTTTCTGTCCTATTATCTATCCCTTTCTTAATGATTCCCAGCATTCTGTTCGCTTTTTTGACTGCCGCTACACGTTGAGTGGATGTTTTCAGAGAACTATCCACAATGACTCCAAGATCCCTTCCTTGAGTGGTAACAGCTAATTTAGACCCCATCATTTTATATGTATAGTTGAGATTATGCTTTCCAGCTAAGGATCTGGTTTTGACAGGTGCTATATAAATATAAGTTCCAAAATTATTTATATTTAGAGAAAATTCTATTCTTGTGTGTAAAAAGTTGCATATAGAATGTCCCTATAAAGTTAAAGAACTTGAACTTTTAATTGAGATGTTCTCCCTGGACACAAATAACAATATTCAAAAGCCAAGCTGTATTGATTAGCTATGATTAGACTTACACATGGCAAAATGAATATGGATGAATATGTCTCTTAGAGTCAAGTTTCCAATGCAAACACTTTTGTTTACAAATATCTTTCCATGCATTTTTTTGCTTCCATGATCATTCCTGTCAGTAAATCTGTTTTGGTGCCTAAATGGAGGAGAAGGTTTTGCATAAACAGGCACAACATTTCTCATCATTAGTTAAGCCACACAACTGAGTTATATTACCACACACAACTAAATTTCATGATGAAGAACTAAATCATTTTTTGTCAAATTATAATCAAAATAAGTTGCTGTATAAAAGACATGTTGAGTGCTGAACTATTTTGAAAATCTATTCCTCATTTAGCTGAAAAGGGAGCCCTGAGCTAGCACTGGGCTGGAAGTGGTTTTCCTGTCTCACAAAATTTTTCAAGAGTTTGAAAGTTTTTCCCATCTAGGTTCAGGATGAAAAGTTGGAATCTCAAAAATATTCATGAACCAAAAAACCAAACATTTTTTATTTCAGGTCAATCAAAACATTTCATTTCGCTAATTTTCATAGCATTAATTTGGATTTTGACCTTTAAAAAAATAATAATGTACATAGTTTACATTTAGAAATGAAAAGTTGCTTTGAGATGGAAAACTGATTTTTTTTTCATTCAGAAAATGTCAAAATGTTTCATTTTGGCAATTTTGAAACTTTTTCCTCAGTCTGTTGCATTCAGGAAATTTGTCTAAACCAGCTCTGTTCCGCAAATCCTTTCAATTTCGACAAATTGGCATTTTTCAATGAAAAAGCTCTTCATCTAAAAATTCCTGACCAGCTCTACTCATAGACTTATAGATTCTAAGGCTAGATGGAACCATCGTGATCATCTAGTCTGATTTCCTGCACTTTGCAGGCCACAGAACCTCACCCACCTACTCCTGTAGTAGGCCCATATAACCTTTGGCGGAGTTACTGAAGTTCTCAAATCTTGATTTAAAGACTTCAGGTTACAAAAAGTCCACCATTTACCCTAGTTCAAACCAGCAAGTGACCTTGTGCCCCATACTTCAAAGGAATTTCCCCCCAGGGTCTCTCCCAAACTGACCTGGGGGAAAATTCCTTCCAAACAACAAATATGGCAACCAGTTAGACCCTGAGTAAGTGGCAAGACCCACTCTGAGCTCTTTTGAAAATCTAGAACAATTACTTTTTTAGCGGTATCTAGATACACATCTGTTCTTTGTGGAAAGTCTCTATATCTCCAGATTCAACTCACTCATGAAGAAAAGTGGTGAGACAACCAAATATGAGGCAGCATCATTCCCTCTGTTTGTAGTGGCAAGATGACATAGAAGGGGAATCTCCGACTTTTCATAGTGTGGACCACATCTTAGGAAAGAGTTTGCGGACACATTCTTGATCCCACAGACCCACTTTTTCACCCATTCATGATGATGTAAGATCTCTGTGGCAGCTACAGCAATTGCTCACATGGCAAAGTAATAATAAGGAATGTATTTTTAGCTTCTTTTAATGCAGTTTGGCAGCTGGAATTGAGAAGTCAACATCATGTGATCAGCCAGCTCTCTACAGACCACCGGCAAGTGCTCCATGGACTCATTAGAGAAAACTGTTGTAATAAAAATGGATAAGGAAGGCCCCAAATCCAACCCCAAATTTCATACTCTTTGACTTCACTAGAAGTTTTGGGTGCACAAGGAATTCAGAATTAGGCCAAAGTGACATCATTTTATTTAGTAAATTCTAATGTTAAACAGCAACTGGATTTCTTCCTCTGTAGTACAGTGAATTTATACCACAAGTGTTGTTACAGACTTATGAATGAGGCCAATTACGAGAATAAACTTGTGGAGGAGATCTGATCCCCCATCTGCCCCCAAAATATTCAATCTCTCTCTCTCACACACACACACACACACACACACACACACACACACACACACACACACACACACACACACACACACACACACACACACACCATTTATACTTGTGAGCTGTACTGTAGAAATAGAGAATGACTTATTGGATTTTATTAATGTTTCTTTTCTAGCTGCAATTAAGAGCCCAGATTTTGGTCTTCATTTTAATTATGTTTTATGTTCTCAGCTTAATCTCCAGTGAAAGATGCCAACGTACCCTCTGCAGTCTTTTCCTCTGTATGCAGTCTTCCATTATTTGGAATGGATGATGCCCTCTGCCTTAGCGAAACTTGACTTTGCTCTAACATAGAAGCCTGAAGACTCACCCTTCCCCACTAGTTCACAGGTCATTGGCTGCACGGTGAAAAAAGCCTTTTCTTTGATGCACCATCCCAGCCAGATTTCAATATGGTCAATCGTTTGGGGTTTTGCTTCTAGTGAGTTAAAAGAGCTACCATACTTTTCCAGCAAGCTAGTGTCTTGAGCCTCAGAAGGACCACTTCTTGTTATGTTACTCTGAAGAATAACAACATAATTGTCCACCGGGGACACCTCTGTTTTCCTCTGCACACCAACAACTAGCTTTGTTAAACTCTGCCAAAGTGCGTGCCGTAGTACTGAACTGGGACAGTATTAAAATAAGGGAACCATTGCCGTGCCTGATTGAAATGTCGCTACCTGCAGTGCCGGGGAGGAAGGGGCTTATTGAAGCATGGGTTGCAGTATTTGAAACCACCACAGTGGAGTCCTGTGAAAATAACATTGACTGATTGCACTGGGCTTTCTAGAGTTACATTCCTTGTTTTGCTTACACGCTTAATACATTCCCCCATGAACCCCATTCTCCTGGAATATATTTGTCTTCAGTATGTTTTGGCTCTGTGTAACCTATATAGTCTGATGGCTTTCTGTCATTTAGAGAGCTGAAGAGTGAGCACCCTTCATTTTCATTACGACACCACCCTTGAAGAGTTATGCATTTGGGGAGTTACAAAGGCATGTTCTCGTTATCTAACACAGGATTAAATATTAGCATGACTGAAAGTGTGTCTCGGAGAATCAGATCAACAACATTTTAATTAGGATGGAGCAAAACAGACTGGTGCTATAAAAGATGTCATCTGATACAATGTTAAATATTTTTACTTAGAGCTGTTTTTATTCCAACACATTCTTGGGGGGAGGGGAACGGGAAGGGGAGCTGAATCTTGCAAGAATCCCTGATCCAGGAAAGCACTCAAGCATGTGCTTAAATTAAGCAGGTGAATTGTCCCATCGGAGGGAGAGGAGGTGTCATGATAAGCCATGAGGCCAGGGATAGTTATGAAGGATCTTGAAAGCAAGGACAAGTAGTTTAAACTGCATTGAATAAATAAGGGAGATCGAGAGAAGGGATCTAAACACTCCTGAGCTTTGCTGAAAATCTGGATTAGGATCTGAATTTTGCAGCTCAGACCCAACTCAAATGCAGTCCTTAAATCCAAATAACTCTGGCTGATGAAAGACTAGATCTAGGCAACAAAAGCCTAACCAATGATGTTTCATCCCTAGAACAGCCGGCACAGATATCTCAGTCCTGCTAAATGCTGAGGGTCTACTACTGGGAGTTGAAATGCTGTGCAGCAAACATATGTACAACCTCCCAGGGTACGTCTACACTGAAGCTGCAGGTGTGATTTGCAGCTTGTCGTACCTGCAGCTTGTGTACTGTAGCTAGCTCACTACAAGTAGAAGTGACAATTCTGAGGCACACTCATAGGCTGCGCAAGTGAGTACGTACCCAGGAGGTTCGGGGGGCTCATGCAGTCTGCACGGCAGCCTACGTCACAGAGTCCTCACTTCTGTTTTTAGTGAGTTAGCTAGAGTACAGCTAGCAGGGGTACGTCTAAACACGCTGCAAATCACACCCCCAGCTGCAATGTAGATGTACCCTGAGAGGTAGGGAAGGAGAGCATCGGAGATTGCACTAGAGCATCCCCTTCTGGACAGTATTTCAGAGCTGTAACAACAGGCAACAGGAGAAATCATTGTCCAGCCTTCCTCAGCCAGAGGTAGGGTGACCAGACAGCAAATGTGAAAAATCGGGATGGGGTGGGGGGTAATAGGAGCCTATATAAGAACAAGACCCCAAAATCGGGACTGTCCCTATAAAATCGGGACATCTGATCACCCTAGCCAGAGGCTACATTACTGTGATATTGAGGCTGCAGATGAGGTGCAAAAGGGGCAAAGATGGGACCTTAAAAGACATTGCTCCAACAAAAGGGAGGTGAAACATTTTTAGGACCTTCAGACTAGATGACTGGGGAACAGGCTTTAGGGCCTGATCTGACACCTTTGACGTTGATGGGAGCTTTGCCATTGATCTGAATGGAAGCAGGGTCTGGCCCACGTCTGGCAAGTTGTCGTTGTTAGCAGGACGCCTCCATCGATCTTTTTCTTAAAAATGATTTAGAGGAGGAGAAAAAAAAAACACTGAAAAGATGATTAAAAAAACATTGGAAACATGATCGAGAAATCCCCCTACATTTAGAAATGAAAACCTCTGCCTCTAGAAACTGTGCAGACTTGCGGGAAGATTACAACCAGATTTTCACATTGTGATATGCTGTGTTTACAAATGGAGACCAAAATATGCAACCGAGTCATAACCCCTTATTAGAGGGGAATTACTGAAACTATGAAATGCAGCATACTCTGCTGATGGACTGCAATTATTGTGTTATGCCTCCACTAACTGGCACAGGCTCCACTACCACCAGTCATTTTATACGTAGGAACTTGTACTTGATTGAGTAGTTCCATTCACTCTTCTTTCTGTTGATGAAAACACACAGATGCAAGGGTGAAAGGTTGTGTAGGACTTGGCGTGTAGCTAGCTATTCCGAGCCCCATTGGACTGCTCAAACACAATTTTAATAATAATAATAATTAACAGAGTTAACATTGGAAGAGAGTTCAAGAAAATTCAGGCCACGCTTCTCAGCTGTGCCCACAATCTGCTAGGTGCAAAAGAGGGGGACGCAGAAAAACCAGTTAGGGCTCCCTGATCCAGGAGCTGGTAAGGCAGCCAAGGATAGCCACCGTGCTCTACCATACACTTTCTCCCCTCCATGCCCATCAACACCATCAGCAGTAGAGGAGGGTGGCACAACAGCTGGCTAGGTCAGCTCTACATCGTCTAGGGAATTCCTGTTGGAGGAGATTGCCATTTTTACAGCCCTCCTGTGCCACCGTAGTACAGGAATCCTGATTGAAGAAGAGAATCCGTCTCTTAATGTTTATTTTCAGTTGATTTGAAAGCAGGTCGCAGCAAGCCAAGACTTCTGGGTTCTATTCGTAGGCCTGCTCTGTGTGACTTTGGGGGAGTTGTTCAACCTGTCTGTTCCTTGCTTTAAGCATCGGTAAATAAGTATAATGATCCTTTGCAGGGAGAGAATGAGGGATTAATATCTGAACTGCTCTGAGATCCCGGAATAAAACGTGTAAAGTAATTGTGCTAAGGTGTAGGGAAGTTTTAAAAAAAGACAGAATTGTTTGGGTTCCACGTAGATGATTCCATCCCTTTGGCAGACATGTAGGATTCGACCTCTTCGCTGATTCGTAGATGCTTTAAATATAACAGGGACGGCCTGGGGTGTTGACATATGGTTAAGATAATAAAAAATGAAACCTTTCCACATGTTAGCTGAAGTGAGTCCAAATTTCGATGAAGATACATACTGAAGTAATGTGGAAAAAGAGCAGCGTTGTGCCATCTACCAGTCTTTGGACTCATAGTGTCATCAGGACCCCTAACTCAAATTCCTACGATTTTGCACACCCAGTACAAACCCCACATTCACTTGGCGCCGTGATTCATATCGATTCCTGGGACTTAAATCTCATGAACCGATACATCCAAATTGACACCAATTGTGGTTAGTTTCTTAATATGTGCTGGCTTTAGATATTCATTTCTGGCTTTGTGCAACTGCTGAAAGGCAAAATGTGTTAGAAAGAATTAGCTCTGAACTCCTGCTAGGGGACTGGTGTTTCAGAGAATCCATGTTTTGACAGTAAGCTGGACAGGGGTTGGTAACCTGGGGATTTTTAGATAGGCATCCAGAGAGGTCAGAATGGGCAGAAACAGACTGACCAAGTCAGGGAGAATCCAGTTTGCAACCAAAAACCTCCTACCTTCCTATTTAACAATATTATCTCCCACATAAAAATGACATTATCCAGAATCATCTGGGTCAGCCACACATGTGCATCAGCCTCTCTCTCTCTCTCTCTGATTCACTGAGAAAGGCAGACACGCATGTACGGCTGACGCACAAGTTTCTGGTTAGTATAGCTGATCTCTGCTCCGCTTCTGCTTCTGCCCTTGGGCATGTGGGAAGGGTGGGGATCGCCGGGGCTGACAGCAAACGGAGAGGAGCCAGGGAGACAGATTTGAAGTGTGGGGCACAGAGCCCCAGCAGCACAAGGTGAGAGGGGAAGGGGCTGCTCAGTATGTCAGGGAAGGGGTCATGTCCCATTCTCCCTGGGTGTTGGCTGCAACAGGGACGGGGCAGATGAAGGGCTCAACCAGGGAGAAGGGTCATGCCTCATTCACTCCAGGCCTTTGGGTGCAGCAGGATGGAGACTGGGGAGAGATAACGTCCCCTCCTCTCCCTGGACTTGGTGCAGCAGGGAGGGGGTGGGCCCGCAGGGTTCTGTTCTGCTGCAAACCCCCTGCTGAGAGCAAATGTCTTGTCTCCACTTCCCTGAGTGTAATTGCAGCCCCTCCCCCTCGAACACCGCCTACAGCCAACCTTGTCATAGCCCTGCCAGGGCAGGGCCCTGTGCTGCAGGGGGCAGAAGGGAAGGTCTGCAGCTCTCCTCGCCTGGCTGGACCGGAAGACTGAATACAGTGGGGGGGAAAGTATGTCAGTGGGGATGTTGGAGGGGGATATGGAGGGTGCTAGGGGGATGGAAGGGGGGCTGTAGGTCTAGCAGTGGGGGCATTTGAGGGGGCAATGGGGATATTGGGGGTGGGGTTAATAGTGGTGGTGGAGGGGGTCAGTGGGGTGTATTGGTGGGGGAGGTGGCTTGGGGGGTGCAGGATGCTCCCTTGAAATTAATTTGAAAGTGTTAGTCAGTTTGGTCATGAGACTGTTCTCATTCCCTATGTCCAGTCCCCTCCTGAAGCAGATCTGAACGACCAGGCAAAAGCTCCCCCTAAATCACATCACCAATTCCCATGTTGCCACCTTTGAATTGTCACCCTACCTTTCAAATGGCACAATGGGAAACGGCACAACAAAGAACATCGGCTTGTGCCGTGCTCTTTCAGCTCACACAAGCTTAGCAGTGGAAGATGGGCCATGGCCCAATGCATACGCCAATGGTGCTGCAGGCCAGGCTGTTGACAGTTCACTACATGCCATTATTTGATGTCAGTGGAGTTATACCAGTTTACACCAGCTGAGGATCTATCCCCAAAATTAGAGTGGCACCCAGTGTATTGCCTGAATTTCCAAGCAATATTAATCCCATAATTACGTATGTTTGTGGGGACAGATAAAGATTTCAGAGCCATGCAAACATTTCACCCCTCCATGGATTCACACCCTAAGTGTTCCTTTGAATTTGAACCTAATAAAAACTAAGTTTACGCTATCCAGGTTCATATGGTTTCAAGTTGGGCTGCTGACACCTCCTATTGTCACTCTCCAGTCACCCCGTACGTGGTAGGGAAAAGAGAAGACTAAAAATATGCTCGTGCAAAATATACATTCAAAGTTTGAATAGCCAAGAACCACATAAGCTACCAGTGACGCACGAGAGCTCTAAGGTCACCTCAGCCCTGACATGCCCATTATAATTAATTGCTATGCAATACTGCCTAACAGCTCCAATGGCAATTGGGTGTCTCATTATGCTAAGCTTTCTGAGACAGTCCCTGCCTGCAATCTAAATAGTGCCCCTATCTCACCCTTTGCCTGCCTTGCCTGAGACTTGCCCTAGATCACACAGTAGCAGAACCAGGAATAGAACCCATCTCTCCTAATGCTTGATGCAATGTCCCCAGCCACTAGACTACACTGCCACCTACAGCTGCAGTCTGTTTCCCTCTGCTGTTTTTTTCTATATCTGATGGATTCCCCAGGCGCAAGCCCACTTTGTTTTTTATTCAGATGTCTATGGGAAGTTTGCATCTCAGTCTTTTTACATTCTCTCTTAAATGGGAATTAAAATACAGTGGGAGATTTTGACGCCAAGGCGTTTTGATTTCAATCGGTTGTGATTGCAAGTGAGCTCCTCTGCATGGAGTTAAACTTTGTACAGTTTGATAGGACTGGTCAGAACAAAATTAAAAATTGCTTTGAATTGTTTTTCTTGTTTTAAAAATGACGTCTTTACCAGCTAGGACTGATGTCAGGGAAATATATGAAAAAGCAGTGGAACCTTTACTGGATTTTCAATGTAAAGAATAGAATGTTACAAAAATAGTCAAAAGGACGGACACACACACACACAGATTCTCTTTCATTATTTCAAGTCATCCAATAGGGAAATTATGCTGAGAACATTCTCCAAGTTTCCTGTTGCCAGTCCTCTGAAAACAAGGGAAAACATATTTATGAGCTCATTACATGTTTTCATTGGACACTTCTCCCGATTCAAGACTTCTATTAAAACATAGAACCTCCCTCAATTTAAATTCAGACTAGGGCAACAGTTTGTGATTATTTGCAACATACTAAAAATCATTAATCTAAAACTGTCATATAAGCAAACACCATGGCCTCCTGGAGCCTTGTTTTATTGTACCGCATCTCCTTAGCGAGCCCACCGCGTGTGCATGATGGGGCTCAATCTTCCACTCCTTGTGCACTTAGAGCTTCCATTGAACCTTCCGAGGAATGCAGCTTAGAGTGCATGGTAATCATTCTCTCTGTCTGCTTCACTCGTCTGTCCTGATATGGGGTCTGATCCAAAACACATTAAAGTCTGTGGAAAGCACATCTTTGACTTCAGTTGACTTTGGATCAGTCCCATAATGTAGGCCTGAAGGAGGCAAAAGGTGTATGCTTTCTAGTACTGGAAAGAACCATTGAATTTTTCCTCTTCTTTCCTTTACCTGCAGCTGAGGTAGCTACTGTTATTTTTTCACCATCCAATTGGTGTGAGGGCTTCAATCCTTGTAATATCTGACATAATGTAACTTTTACAGCTCAGGATATCTGAAAATCTGGCTCTCCCTCCCTCCTCCCCCTTCCCCCCCAAACAGGGAATAGATTTAAAAACTGGAGTTGTCCATTGTTAAAAATAAAGTCACAGAAAAATACTCTTAACTGGGTATGAATAATGAGGACCCTTAACCAAAGCCATATCTTTATTCTTTACTTTGACCCCTACAAGCACTACTTTGACCCCAGTTTGTTTGGAATTATTGACTCCACATTTTACATGATCCCTTATTCTTTTGTCTCTGGGGAAGATTTCATCTAAAATGAGACATATAACTGTATTCAAAATGCCCTGGTTAAATGGTTTGTGACTGCTAGTAAAGTTGCTGGAGTTTCCCAAGTATACTATTAGCTTAACTAGCACTTTGTCTTAAGGGGCCTTGTGTCTCTTCTGCTTAGTCTAGCAAAGGGAGTAGAGCAAACATGAATATTTCTTCTTTTCCTCTGGGTTTAGGAGTATGGGTTTCCGGAAGTTTCCCCATGCCACCGCTTCCCCAGTTATCCCCCAACAGCTTGCTAGAAGATGTGAAAGGGAGGTTGTTGGGAGTGATGTTTGAGTGAATATGTCTGTAAGGGGGAAAAGAAACCCTAAATTAGTAAAGTCTCAAGGATTGGTTTTCATGGAAGACCCCCCCAGATTTCCCTGAAGTTTGGTTCTGATATAATTATACAAACTCAAAACAGCTCTTGTTTCAATGTGCCTACAGCTAGAACTGTGGTGTTCATTGTAGCTACAAGTATTTTACAGGGCAAAGAAGATGCAAAGCAAGTGTGTAAATGTCACATACATCTTCACTATATGGATGGATTACATATCTCTTTTAATTCATGACATAAGGTTATGGTGAAACTGGACTGAAATATCCATGGATGGGATGACGGCGAATTGTTATTACAGTTCACTAACTAGATGATACTACTTCTGAGTCTTCTCAAACATGCATCCAATAACTTCCAGTTTAGTTAGTGCAACTGTTCTCTCTTCTCCACCGCCCCTCCCCCACCCCCATTAGTGTTAAGAAGATCGCTGGCTACACCAGGAGATTTACCCATTGTTGACAACAGATGTAAGCTGAACTGGGACTAATCATGACAGGCCAGGCCCCAGAGAACAATAGGACCCTCTGTATCTTTCTTCATAGGTAGGCAATCAGAAAGGTCCAAGCATAATATATGATGTAAAGTAGACTATGGAGATCTGTGATATTGATATTTAAGGGCTCAATCCCACAAATGCTACTGAGCATAGGACTTGACTTCAATGAGACTATTCATGCTCAGTAGTAAGTGGTTGCAGGTTTGGTCCTTAAGAGAGACGTATGCTGTAAGTAGTCAGTGTGCCAAACAACTGTCATGGGCACAACACTAGAAGTTTAAGAATATCAATTATTTGTATAATTGTTGGCTTCCTCCCAAAAGAGTCTGGAACCAGCATATTTTGTGTGTGTCTGCTTTTCACAAAACTACGTGTGTGCTATTAGAATAATTGGTTCTTCAGCATATTAAATCGTCTACAAACGGTGTCCCAAGGAGTCATTTCAGGTCAATATGCTAAATCTTTCCCAGCAGCTGACAATTTGGAAGCTTGGCTTTAATAAGCATTTGATAATAAACCACAAGAGAGTTACCTACAATAGATAGTTTTGCAACTAGGGGTCATCACAGATAACTGCCCCCCGCATGAGCGCTCAGTGAAATGCTGTGGCGAAAGGGCTCATGTGACCCTTGGGTGTATAGAAAGTGGAATATCAAATAGAAGTGGTGAAGTGATCTGGCCTCCGTACGCAGCACTGGTAAGACTGCTACTAGAATACTGCGTCCAGTTCTGATGGCCCCATTTCAGGAAGGCTGTGGAAATACTGAAGAGAGTTCAAAGCAGGGCTGCAAAAATGATCCGGGGGTTGGAAAACAAGCCTTGCAATGTGAGGCTAAAGAAACTCAACCTATTCGGCTTATCGAAGAGGACGCTGAGAGGTGACGTGATCGCTGGGTTTAGGGACTTACTCACAGAAAAGCCCTGGTGGGAGGAGGAGGAGTTGTCAGTCTTGTTGACAAAGGTATAACAAGATCCAGTGGCTGGAGGTTGAAGTTAGACAAACTGAGCCTTGAAATAAGATGCAATTTCCTAGCAGTGAGGGTAAATAAATGTTAGAGCAGTTTACCGGGGAGATGGAGGACTCCCAATTGGCTGGTGTCTTTAAGGGGAGCTTAGCTATCTTTCTAAAGCATATGTTCACATCCAGCTTCTGGAAGAAATTCTATGGCCTGTGTGTTCAAGGTCAGTCTGTTGGTACCTTCTGGCCTGGGAATCTGTGAACTTGTGAATCTCTGAATCCCTCTTCCTTTTGGGTCCTGGGGAGAATAAAATTGACTGCGTTGCCTTCAATACGCTCATAACACCTGCAGCTCTGCGTTAAGACAATAACGATAATCAAATCCCATGTTTCAGGGCGTCAGCCAGTTGCCTGCAAGGGTCAAGAATAATTTTTTTCTCCAATGCACAATTGGCCAGATGTATTCTGTTCCCCCCCCCCCCACACACACACACACATACCTTTTTCTGAAGCATCAGGGATTGGCCACAACTGGAGACAGGACACGGGGTGGAGTGGACTTGTGCTCTGAGGCAGTACAGAGAATCTTTTTTCTTTCATGCTTGGCTGGTGTGTCTTGCCCATATACTCAATGTTACTCTCATCACCAAATTTGGGGGCAAGAGCAATTTTCCTCCAGGTCAGAGTGATAGGGACCTTGTTTTTTGTTTTGTTTTTTGTTTCGCCGCCTTCTGCTGTGTGCAGTGTGGTTCACCTGCTACAATCATCCAGTCATAACCCACCTAATCAATTTCCTGCCATTGCCAGGGTTTCAGGCACTCATGGCACCAAAGCATACGTCTATACAGCAACTAGACACCTGCGGCTGGTCTGTGCCAGCCGACTGGGGCTCGCAGGACTTGGGCTGTTTCTTTCCTGTGTAGACTTCTGGGGTCAGGCTCCAGGACCATGCAGGGTGGAAGGGTCCCATTGCTCTGGCTCCAGCCCAAGCCCAGAAGTCTACACAGCAATGAAACTGGCCCACCACCCAAGCCCTGTGAGCCCAAATCGCCTCGCACAGGCAAACCATGGCGTTTTCTTTGCTGTGTAGACATATCCTCTCTCTCTCCTGTTTTCTGCGTGTGGCACACAACTGTTTAGTATCCTGAGAACTGAAATGCTCTGGTGTAACCCAAATTATTGGGCTCATAGAGGGGTAACTGGGTGAAATGTAATGGCCGGTGGTATACAGGGGGTCAGACTGGCTGATCTAATAGTCCCTTCTGGCCTTAGACTCTGTGACACTATTCTTACTCACATAATGAGCTAGCAGTCTTGAGGAAGTGATGTGCAGGGGTGTGGGAATGAGAACTTGTGGGTTTTATGCTCCACTCGGTCACTGAGTCACTGTGAAATCTTGGGAGAATAATTTAAACTCTTTGGGACTCAATTTACTTAGCTCTGAAGTGGATATAAAAGTACTTATTGAACCCACTTAAGAGGGTGATTTTAATTATTAATGGTAGTAGAGTGCTTTGAGATTCTTTGAGGGAAGATGATATGTAAGTACACAATATTATTTCTATACTCTGTGGGGTTGACTGGGATGAATATCACAGACTTATTTCCCAGAAATCCAGATGTCTTACAACACAAGGACATTGTGGTTAAATAAGTAACAATACGTTTGACTAGTGCTGTTCCATTCAGTGCAGGGAGAACTACACCTCCCATACTGTGTGACAAATCCTAAAGCCTTTCTAAGTCCTTGCTCAGGCAAACACCCATTGAAGTCAATGTCAGCTCTGCCTGAACCAGTATTTGGCTCTTTGTGAATAACCCTACATAATCCATTGACTTTTAACACTTAAATTGTCAAAGTCAATTATTTCCAGCTTAAGCAGATGGCTGAAAACAAATAACCTGTAAGATAAGGTATTCTGGCTCCAGTGTTAAGTCGAATTGAAGTTTGCTGAACGTAAACATTACACTTACATAAATAACACACACAAAAAGTCACCACTGAGGCCAAAACCATTTTTTCCCCACAAAAACAAAGGATCGATTTCTACAGTTTAGCATTACTAAACTTGGCAGCAACTCGCACGTGAAGTATAATGATGTCATCTGGTTGGCCTTTTCCCATCGCAAACAGTAAATCTTAAAATCTGGAGAGATCTTTTATTTGGTTATTCATATTGTACAGCATCAAGGGGCTACAACACGTGTCCTTGGGTTTATTAAAATCATCTGGAAAAGAACTTATTATTTAAAGGCACAGTGCTTAAGTCTATTTTGTTTTTCTTGGAGTCTTCATCATCTGTTGTTTTTTTCCTGATAACAGTTGCCTGTAAAGTCACATACTTACTACTACTTCTGCCACTTTATGAAGGGGACATTTTTTCAGGTGGCTCTTTGTAGCGTTTGGTACTAGATATCCTTGCACATGTAATATTGATGTGCATGCCATCAAGCATGCTGAGATCATACTGTGCCTTTATTTTTCTCCTAGGAATATACCGCATCATAATAAACCTCCTCTTAGGATTTTGAATGGAATGTTACTACAGTTTGGCACTGAAGTCCATTAGAAACCACCCATTTTGGTAAAACATGCTTTGTTATGCTATGCCACATCAAATTCTTAGTTCTCAAAAAAGCTTGCTAGAATATGGAATATAGAATATAATCAGAAGGAACCTCTTGCTTGAAACTGCTTACTTAACAAGGTTTCTTTAAGGGACATGTCATTTTATTACTAATGTATAAATAAGGGGAGTCGTTTGGGGACTCTTCGGGACTGGTCTCTCCCTCTGGATGCATCTTGTGTTCCCCACCGGCAGACGGGCTGCCACTGTGCCACTCGAGAGCCACACTCAGCTTTGGTAATTATCAAGGGTTAGGGGTGTTTTACTAATCTTGTTGTGGACGTGTGTAAGTGCTTGAGACTAAGTAAAGGTTTAGCTTTAAGTGAAAGCATTCTTGTGTTGTCCTGTTTGTGCCAGCCATCTATCGGTCGGACGGCCATGTTTCCCCTAATTTATTTCCTGACACCTCCTTGCACAGAGTAAAAGTTACCAAGAGCTTTGGGTTGAAAGAACCCCAGGTAACAGAATTTGGAGGCCCCAGCATGGAGTGGTGGAGAGGAAGGAGACGGATGGTACAAACAGTTTGTAGTTTGTCCATTGCAATAGGAGGTAAAAGACGGCGGGGTGGGGTTGCTCCCTACAAGTTCCCGTGTCGCAGTTTGCGAGTTAATCTACGGATACATTCCGTTACTGGGACTCAGAACTCAGGCTGATTGCCTGCTCGAGTGGAGAAATTATGTCCAGAGACAGGGAACCAACTCCAGGACACAGCCCCAAAGATCAGAGCTGCCAGACCTTAATACTCTGCCAATGACACCGTGCAGAAACTGGAGTCCCCCAGATGGACCTGATTCTGACTGGCCATTAGGAAAAGTTCATCTGTCTTATTGGGAGTGGTGAGCACTGTATGTGTAGCATGAAGACCACGGGATGCTATTCGAGGAAGGACTGCTAGGCAGAGATGGCGTTCACCTTTCGAGGAGGGGAAAGACCCTATTTGGACACAGACTGGCTAACCTAGTGAGGAGGGCTTTAAACTAGGTTCGACGGGGACAGGTGAGCAAAGCCCACAGGTAAGTGGGGAACATGGAGACCTGGGAGATGGGTCGGAAACGAGAGGGAGTGTGGGCTATATTGGCAGAGAGAAAGGAGGGTCAGGACAAAACTGGGAGGCAAGATCAAACCAGTATCTTAGATGCCTATATACAAATGCGAGAAGTATGGGTAATAAGCAGGAAAAACTGGAAGTGCTAATAAATAAATACAACTATGACATTGTTGGCATCACTGAAACTTGGTGGGATAATACACATGATTGGAATGTTGGTGTGGAGGGGTACAGCTTGCTCAGGAAGGATAGACAGGGGGAAAAGGGAGGAGGTGTTGCCTTATATATTAAAAATGTACACACTTGGACTGAGGTGGAGATGGACATAGGAGACGGAAGTGTTGAGAGTCTCTGGGTTAGGCTAAAAGGGGTAAAAAACAAGGGTGATGTCATGCTAGGAGTCTACTACAGGCCACCTAACCAGGTGGATGAGGCTTTTTTTAAACAACTAACAAAATCATCCAAAGCCCAAGATTTGATGGTGATGGGGGACTTCAACTATCCAAATATATGTTGGGAAAATAACACAGCGGGGCACAGACTATCCAACAAATTCTTGGACTGCATTGCAGACAACTTTTTATTTCAGAAGGTTGAAAAAGCTACTCGGGGGGAAGCTGTTCTAGACTTGATTTTAACAAATACGGAGGAACTCGTTGAGAATTTGAAAGTAGAAGGCAGCTTGGGTGAAAGTGATCATGAAATCATAGAGTTTGCAATTCTAAGGAAGGGTAGAAGGGAGAACAGCAAAATAGAGACAATGGATTTCAGGAAGGCGGATTTTGGTAAGCTCAGAGAGCTGATAGGTAAGGTCCCATGGGAATCAAGACTGAGGGGAAAAACAACTGAGGAGAGTTGGCAGTTTTTCAAAGGGACACTATTAAGGGCCCAAAAGCAAGCTATTCCGCTGGTTAGGAAAGATAGAAAATGTGGCAAAAGACCACCTTGGCTTAACCATGAGATCTTGCATGATCTAAAAAATAAAAAGGAGTCACATAAAAAATGGAAACTAGGACAGATTACAAAGGATGAATATAGGCAAACAACACAGGAATGCAGGGGCAAGATTAGAAAGGCAAAGGCACAAAATGAGCTCAAACTAGCTACGGGAATAAAGGGAAACAAGAAGACTTTTTATCAATACATTAGAAGCAAGAGGAAGACCAAAGACAGGGTAGGCCCACTGCTCAGTGAAGAGGGAGAAACAGTAACAGGAAACTTGGAAATGGCAGAGATGCTTAATGACTTCTTTGTTTCGGTCTTCACCAAGAAGTCTGAAGGAATGGCTAACATAGTGAATGCTAATGGGAAGGGGGTAGGTTTAGCAGATAAAATAAAAAAAGAACAAGTTAAAAATCACTTAGAAAAGTTAGATGCCTGCAAGTCACCAGGGCCTGATGGAATGCATCCTAGAATACTCAAGGAGCTAATAGAGGAGGTATCTGAGCCTCTAGCTATTATCTTTGGAAAATCATGGGAGATGGGAGAGATTCCAGAAGACTGGAAAAGGGCAAATATAGTGCCCATCTATAAAAAGGGAAATAAAAACAATCCAGGAAACTACAGACCAGTTAGTTTAACTTCTGTGCCAGGGAAGATAATGGAGCAAGTAATTAAGGAAATCATCTGCAAACACTTGGAAGGTGGTAAGGTGATAGGGAATAGCCAGCATGGATTTGTAAAGAACAAATCGTGTCAAACCAATCTGATAGCTTTCTTTGATAGGATAACGAGTCTTGTGGATAAGGGAGACGCTGTGGATGTGGTATACCTAGACTTTAGTAAGGCATTTGATACGGTCTCGCATGATATTCTTATCGATAAACTAGGCAAATACAATTTAGATGGGGCTACTATAAGGTGGGTGCATAACTGGCTGGATAACCATACTCAGAGAGTTGTTATTAATGGTTCCCAATCCTGCTGGAAAGGCATAACAAGTGGGGTTCCGCAGGGGTCTGTTTTGGGACCGGCTCTGTTCAATATCTTCATTAACGACTTAGATATTGGCATAGAAAGTACGCTTATTAAGTTTGCAGATGATACCAAACTGGGAGGGATTGCAACTGCTTTGGAGGACAGGGTCATAATTCAAAATGATCTGGACAAATTGGAGAAATGGTCTGAGGTAAACAGGATGAAGTTTAACAAAGACAAATGCAAAGTGCTCCACTTAGGAAGAAAAAATCAGTTTCACACATACAGAATGGGAAGAGACTGTCTAGGAAGGAGTACGGCAGAAAGGGATCTAGGGGTTATAGTGGACCACAAGCTAAATATGAGTCAACAGTGTGATGCTGTTGCAAAAAAAGCAAACATGATTCTGGGATGTATTAACAGGTGTGTTGTGAGCAAGACACGAGAAGTCATTCTTCCGCTCTACTCTGCTCTGGGTAGGCCTCAGCTGGAGTATTGTGTCCAGTTCTGGGCACCGCATTTCAAGAAAGATGTGGAGAAATTGGAGCGGGTCCAAGGAAGAGCAACAAGAATGATTAAAGGTCTTGAGAACATGACCTATGAAGGAAGGCTGAAAGAATTGGGTTTGTTTAGTTTGGAAAAGAGAAGACTGAGAGGGGACATGATAGCAGTTTTCAGGTATCTAAAAGGGTGTCATAAGGAGGAGGGAGAAAACTTGTTCACCTTAGCTTCTAAGGAAAGAACAAGAAGCAATGGGCTTAAACTGCAGCAAGGGAGGTCTAGGTTGGACATTAGGAAAAAGTTCCTAACTGTCAGGGTGGTTAAACACTGGAATAAATAGCCTAGGGAGGTTGTGGAATCTCCATCTCTGGAGATATTTAAGAGTAGGTTAGATAAATGTCTATCAGGGATGGTCTAGACAGTATTTGGTCCTGCCATGCGGGCAGGGGACTGGAGTCGATGACCTCTCGAGGTCCCTTCCAGTCCTAGAATCTATGAATCTATGTGCAATCTGTTTTTACTGGTGGTTAAGAAATAGAGGTTATGTAGGGTATTACTGTGTAAGGCTCTGTCACTGGTAAAAGACCCTGTAAACCTGCAAAAAATTAAGCTCTGAGTCCAAAGAGAAAGGAGTGTTTGCTCTGAGTCCATAGGGAAATGGGTAGAGCCCAGAGCCCATGGAGGAGTAGAGCCTGGAGCCCACGGAGGGGTAAAGTTAGGTGCATTTTGCCTGGAGCCCTAGGAACTGGGAAAAGGTGGGTGCCCTATTGTGTGCAGGTAACAGATCTGAACTGATAAGAGTCTAACACAGTAAACAATAGCAAATAACCTGTGCCTTCTGTCAGAAAGGGTCGCTACCTATCTGGCAGAATGACCACCCCAGAGCAACAAGAGAGAAAGGGAACAAAGAAAAGGGACCAGGAGGGGTGGGGGCTAGTTGAGGAGCCCACCCTCCTTGCTAAATGGTTAGTGGGACAAAGCCTGTGCCCATGGGAAGGGGCAGTTCAGCAAGGAAAGCAGGATCAGGCCCAGACAAGCAGGCAGGCAACAGATAAAGAGATTGGAAAACAGGTTGGGAGCCCTGAGGGGCATAGTGGCAGGAGTAAGGAAAAGAGTAAGTAAGTACAGGCATGGGGAATTCAGATGCTGGGACAATACTGGAGACCCCCCCAAACGACAATTCAAAGTTGAATTCTTTAACTAGGTGCTAGATTGTGCAATACAGTCAGTTGAAGAACGTTTCATGCAGCTCAAGGAACACAGCAGTATATTTAGGATGTTGTATGATATTCCAAAACTCCTCACTATACCTGAAGAAGGCCTACACCAGCAATGCAGGGCACTAGAGACAATGTTGACACATGATGACATACGCGATATTGATACGAGTGATTTAGGTGATGAACTGAAAGCCTTTTCAAGATACATTTCAGCAGGATCAACTCCAAAGGCTGTCCTGGAATATATGTGCACAAATAAGATGACCACCCTCTTTCCAAATGCTTTTGTTGCTCTGCACATACTTCTAACACTTCCTGTAACAGTTGCCAGTGGAGAACGCAGCTTCTCCAAGCTGAAGTTAATAAAAACACATCTACGCTCCACAATGACACAGCAGAGGCTGGTCGGCCTTGCAACCATCTCAATAGAGCATGAGCTGGCCCAGACTGTGGACCTTCAGGAAGCAGTTCAAATCTTTGCAACTAAGAAGGCCCGGAAAGCACCACTTTTATTATTCAAACAGATAAAAATGCCAGTGTTTACTATGCAGACAAGAAAAGTTACATTTGCTGTTTAGGCGTTTGAAAGTTAAGTGTTCCTTAAAATTTCTGAACAAAGCATTTAAAGTTTCTCCTTTATTGGGGTAGGTAGCAGAGCAGTACCATGAAAGGAGTAGAACAGGAAGAAGGCAGAACTGAGACCTTTCAAAGTTTTGGCCCAGTGAGGGGGCATCGGGGCGTCATTTGAGCTTCCCGCCTCAGGTGCCAAAATGTTGTGGGCCGGCCCTGAATGGGTAAATAACTGGCTGGAGTTTTTATGTTCTGTGGTCCTTTAATCTGATGTGTTTCTTACTCTGCTTTCCCAAGACTCCTTTTTGCAGTTAATTTTTATTTACGTTTCTGAGGTTTACGTTGTTTGGGGTTTTGGTTTGGGTCGCCAGCTGTTTTTCTTGGAATATGTACTCATTGACTTCGGTACGTTCCTGCTATATTTGATGGAATTTTCCTTCCTTGGGCATTGTTCTGTATTTCTTCAGGGCACAAATCCAGGGCACAAACAGTGTGTAATCTGTTTTTTCAGTCAGTCGATTTCTTGTCACATTTCCACAGGACATGTTGGAAATAGTTCATTCACATTTTCTCCATATTGCTGCATCCTTGTTTGTACAGACATATTTTGTCCCACAGAATTGGCAAAGTCTTTGGTGGCTCTGCACTGGCATGTTCATATAGCCTCTGTGTTTAGTGATTTCATCAGTTAATTAAATCCCCTCATGATATGGGATAGAGAAACAGATGGGTAATGAGCCAGGTATGAGAATTTAGAAGTTGAAGTTCACTAGTGAAACCTTACTAGACTCTGTGTGTACAAATGTATTATTTGAAAACTTCCAGTCAATTGTAAACACTCGGCATCAACCCATACTAGGAAACAACACAGATGGTGCCAGGTGTATAAATCTGTCACAAGACTGAACTTACATGAAAACAATATAACTCATTCCTTCTCACACCATCGCTTGAAGAGGAAACGTGGCTTCTACACTTGAAAAATCAAGATAATCTCATCTGGGAAAACAACTGTTGGCATGAGTGGCATGTGTGGCAAATATGATATCATTGCAGTCACATCAAAAACAAAATTAACAGATTGCTTCTTGCATTCAAACCCAACATGAAAACAAGACTTGGGGCCAGATCTGAAACTGGTGTTAATTCTTAACATCCCATTGAAGTTGACAATTTGCACCAGCTGAGGATCTGCTCCTTCTAATCGCCTTCTACTGATGTCCTCCTCCTAATCATGCTAGTTTTATTGTCCACATAATTTTGGATGTATTTTGATTAGCTACATCTATAATTAATACGTCTTCAGTTCTGCTCTGAAAAGCCACACTGCACAAATTGGCAAAGGGGAGTTCTGTGTGTGTCATCGCTGTGGGTCCAGCTCAAATTTGCTCAGCTAGTATTCAAGGAAGAAGGAAGACGTGTGCAAAATTTGTGAGTACAAGCTTAGAGGCATCCTCTGAAACATGGCCTTAAATGTCTTCTGGACTAAATTTGCTTTCCAGCCAACCAAATATGTCACTCTCCCCATCCCATGTTAACTCTAGTTTCCTCCTGTCCCTCAAGCATGTTGAAAATGTGGCCCAAAAGAGAGCTAAAGTAAAAGTGGGGAGAGAAATAAAAATTTGAACTGATTAGGTGCGCCATCATTATTACAAAAACATAAGATTCCGGCATCAGCTATACAGATTTCCATTGATTTACTGAATACTTGATGCAATAACCTCTTTCATTCACTGTGCTTGTGAAGTATATTATGCCAGCAATTTGAGCTGGCTTATTTGTCAGATGAAAATCGTGGTTATTACCAAATTGGCTTGTTAGAGTTTAATCAGTAATAGATTTGCCTCAAAAAGAGACTGATGGACTACTTGGGTTTTTTAAAGAAACGAGTGAAAATGTCTTGAGGTGTTTGTTCAGAAAACATCTTCACCTTGGAGACCATTCAACAAGGGGGTTGTGATGTGTAACACTTTGACTTGCAAGCAGCCTGATACACAGCACTCCAGAGACTACATTGACTCCAGTTCAAGGTATGATATTGATCATTAGGGCCAAATCCTTACACCCCCTTTGTGCCAGTCAGGAGATGTACATTGGCTGTAATTCAGCCATATGCCCAGCATAGAATTCCTCTGTCATAGGAAGCTCCCTGCTGTCACATCTGAGCTGTTGCTTGGCCCCATGACTCTGTTCTCCCTCTCCCTCCTGGCAAAGAGGGGTCATGTCAGGGGAGGGAGGGAGTATGTCTTAGGCAAGGAGGGGGTTTGGCAGGGCTCTGCTCTGCAGCTCCTATCCTCTGCTGGCACAGGGTTCATTAAGCACTCTAAGCTAGTGGCTGAGTTTAGACCTCCATGGCAAGAGCTCTAAGGGGCATCAGAGCTGGCACTGGCCTCATGTTTTCCTCGCCTCCCCCCTGGATTGAGCAGAGCTCTGGTATAGTAGAGAATTTGCCCCTTAAATTCCTCTCTGGTTTGGAGCCTAGCTTTCTGACCTCTCATCCCACTCTCTCCCCATGTTTTCCCATGACAGTTGAAGTCAGCATAGGTGTCTGAGTTAAAAGTCCATAGATGTCAGCATCTGGGGGGGGGGGGGGCTGCTGGCAAGGTGTTACCAGAACAGGGGGAGTCTTCAATTCTGGGATTCCCTTCCCCTGTTTGTCCAAGAAGCCCAACCCTCCTGACCTCCAGGACAAGTTGCTGGGATTCCCTTCCCCTGTTTGTCCAAGAAGCCCAACCCTCCTGACCTCCAGGACAAGTTGCAAAGCCTATTTGTTTAGCAATATCCTGGAGGCCGGGGTGCTGGGGTTTATTTTGGGCTCACTGTGGGAGTTAGTTCTGTACTTGGGCTGACCATATTGTTGTTCTTTGATGAGTGTATAAGCGGAAGGAGGTATAATGACAGATGCATTTTGGTAAGTAATAAAATAAATGTGTCTGGCAGAAATGCACAGATGGGCTCAGTGTAAAGCCCAAAGATAAGCATTCAACAAGGGGGACTGATCCCTTCTATTAGGCCCATTTAAAAGTCCTGAAATCCTAACATGGGAGGAAGGCACCAAAGGGCATCGTGTGCTTGCTGACGGAGCAGTATTTCCCCTCAGACATTGGCTCTGTCCGAGGGTCACCGTCCAGATTGGTTAGTCTATGGCTCAATTCACGATGTGAAGGTCAACAAAATGTCAGCAACCTGGATTCATCAGGGCAACCAGCTCCTGAGAGTCTTAACCTTTCTCTGAGATGACATTCTTCAAATGCCACTGTGAAATGTTTTTAGGAAAACTACGAGCCAGATCCTCAGCAGGTGTAAATCAGCGTCGCTCCAATGAGCGACTTGGATTTACACCAGCCGAGCACCTGTCCCGTTGTCTCCTTTTGCTTGTTAACTCACTTCACCCCTCCCCTCCGTTTGTTTTGGTTTTCTCAGCTGGAAACCAGGACAGCTGCACCTAGCCCTGTCGGGAGGTACGAGCGCAGGTTGGTGAATTCTGTGCACCCTTTCTGTCCATGCAGTAGTAATCTGGATGGGAACAGCGAGGTGTTCTACCTGCATTAACTGACCCCACAATTTACACTGACCGTGGTATTGACTTTATTACCCAAACTGTTGTGTAGTGCTGTTTTGTGCCGTGAAAGAGCTATCATGTCTCACCCTGCCCGCGAAACGTTTGCATCTCAGTGGGAGATGAATGGATTTCATTTTGTTTTACCTGGATATGCCTCTTTATATAGCGAGAGAGATGAAGGTGAATACGTGATGCCGTGGGGTGGTTAAAAAGATTGCAGAGCATGAATTTGGTATGGCCACATTCAGGGCCGGCTCCAGCATTTCTGCAGCCCCAAGCAAAACAAAACAAAACAAAAAGCCGCGATCGTGATCGGCGGCGGCAATTGGGGGGGGGGGAAAGCCGCGATCGGCGGCGGCAGTTCAGTGGCAGGTCCTTCACTCCTAGAGGGAGTGAGGGACCTGCCGCCCCTGAATTGCCACAGGTGCCGCCCCTCTCCCTTGGCCGCCCCAAGCACCTGCTTGTTAAGCTGGTGCCTGGAGCCGGCCCTGGCCACATTACTTATTCATGGGAATGTGATTTGGAAGCAATGTAGCTATCTCAGACTCATGGCAATACAGCCATTATATCAGTCACACTAACATGTTATCATTTTGCTTTCCATGTTTATGCACAACCCATGTGGGAAGAAGATGCAGAGACAAGATGATAAATCCCCCCCCATTACATCTTTTCACAGATCTAGATTGGTCAGGGACTCTCCTTTTACTGTGTATGTACAGTTCCTAACACAATGGGATCTTGAGCTGAGACAGAGGCTTCTAGGCACGACTGTCATATAAAATATTTGGGGGGAAGGATAGCTCAGTGATTTGAGCATTGGCCTGCTAAACCCAGGGTTATGAGTTCAATCCTTGAGGGGGCCATTTAGGGATCTTGGGGCAAAAATCTGTCTGGGGGTTAGACCTGCTTTGAGCAGGGGGTTGGACTAGATGACCTTCTGAGGTCCCTTCCCACCCTGATATTTTATGATTAAACATGTATGGTGCATACCTTTGACCATCTCACTTGCATGGTGAACCAACTGTAGCTTTGTTAAGGTCTGAGTACTCTTGCTGTACCTAGGTACAGTGAGTATCACTGTGTGCTGAAGGCACTATACAGGCCCTCAGGTGACCTGAGTTCAAACTCTAGCTCTGCCACTGATTTACTGTGGCACCTTGGAAACTTTCTCTGTGCCTCAGGTCCCTATCTGTCTATTTCAACTTTCCACTCTGAAGGGTTTGCACAGTGCCTAGCACAATAAGACAGCAGCCTCTAGGTGCTACCACAGTACAAATAGTAAATATTAGTCCCTAGCCCAAAGAGCTTATAATTATCTCTCCATATGTGTTTGTACAGCACCTTGCACAATGGCACCCCCTAATCTTCATTGAGGCCTCTAGATGCTACTGTAATAAAAATAAATAAGTGCTCCTATGCTTTTACTATATGTTGACCTTTCAATGGTGGCTTCTGTAGCCTTCCTCTGCCTCAGTTTCTTCATCTGTAAAATAGGGATAGTAATTTTACTCGCCCTCACACAGTTGTTGTCAGGCTCCATTACTGATGTTTGCAAACTCACTGAGATTATTAGACAAACTATTATTACTATTAGGGCTTGTTGAAATGTTTCCTTCAAAACTGTTTTTTGACAGAACACTGAATTTTCAACTAACTGAATTCTTTTTTTTTTTTTTTTTTTTTTTCCAAAAAGTGTCTGATTTCCATGGAAAATTTTGACTTTTTATAAAAAAAGAAAATTGAAAAATGTCAGTGGAAAACTTAAGGTGTTTTGGCCAAAACCCAAAACTTTTAGACTAAAAAACTGAAAACTTTAAGTTTTCAGCTGAAATCTTGTGTGTTTAGTTGGTTGATGAAAAGTTTAAATTTTCTATGAAAGAAAACCCCATTTCTTGACCAGCTTTAGTTACTATTATTAATTTCTCTCCACATAAAGAGCACTCTAGCTTTTTACTGTGGTGTGCTCCATCACTACTGTATTTGATTTGCCCATAGCATACAAAAAGTGTAATGATTAACATCAATGCACAGACCTGTTAAGTGACAGTGAATATTTAAGAATTATTGTACCTGTTTAGTCAAACAGAACATGCTTCCAATTAATGTTGGTCTGCACTATTTCAAAATAAATGTGTAACTCATTATAAGCTGGTATCACAGGTTTTGAGTTGAAATGCATCCCAGAGGAAATGTATAACATATATTTCATATCAGGCGCATAAATCAAGAGAAAATGTGCATTATTTCTTTCTCTGATTACTAGATGCTGTAGTGTTTAAAACACTGACAAGAATATTTGCCCACTCCCTTCTAGATGCCAAAACTCATTTATTGCAACTCTCTTTTATCCAGATGCCAGGAAAAATCTATTCGCAGGTTACAGCTTCATAATGAACTAAGGCCAGATTGTGTCAACTGCACATGGTCCTGAGAAAGGAGGGGTGCTGAACTGCACTGTCAGAGGGGTGGTTCCTGAGGGAGGCAAAAGCTGTCCCTCCTGATCCTTAGTGTGCATAGGGAATGCTGGGCAACGTTTGTCAGAAAAACTGTTTTCACCAAAAAATGCAGATTTGGTGACACCGAAATGTTTTGTGAATTCATGTGGATTTGGCCAAATTGGTCATTTAGAAAAACAAACAAACAAACAAAGAAACAACAAATTCAGAAAAAATCAAACCATTTTCTTTTGACATTTTGGAAACAAAACGTTTCAATTGTTCAGTTGGAAATGATGTTTTGTTTCAAAACTTCCCTTCCCTTCCTTTTTTTTTTTTAAGTTTAAAAACGATTAGATATGGTAGAAATAGAAACAACACATTTGGAATTGGTAGAAATGAAATATTTTGTTTGATCCAAAACTAATTCCCACCCCAAAAAAATTGCCAGTGAACTGAAAAATCTGTTATTTGCTCACCTGTACGGTACGGTGCCTCAGCCATTTGAATACTGCAGCTCTCTACAGCTTTACAAGCATTTCCCCACACTCCCTGCACCTTGTGGAGAAATTTGTGTCTCTGGAGCATGAACCCTCATTCTCCCCTTCCACTACATATCAGCTCCTGCATTGGGTGTGCTCAGTGTGGGGCAGGGCATATGCATAGGATGCCAGTAACTTGGCATACAGAATTCAGGTCCTGTTCAGACCAGTGAAGGTTCTCCATGAGCAGGTCCTTCCTTCCATCTCTGAGCTGTTCATTCCATCTCCCCTTCCCCTCTTACTAAGGGTCCTTAAACCTATAACATAACTGGAAATCCTGTTTCTATGCATCACATATAGAGAATTCAACACCTGGCTATGGCACCCTGCTCATCTCCTTTTCATGTGAACATCTCCCTGCTAATTCTTCTGCCACCTGGAATGCTCTCCCGAACCCTATTAATCAAATTACCAGCCTCACCTCTGCCAAGCCCCTCCTAAAAATCCATTCCTGTTGTGAAGGGTGAACTGATTAAACAAATAAACCAAAACCTGCCCACAAAGACATTGCCATGGCCTAAAGTGAGTCGCTGCGTAGTCACCGCATGGTCTTGTTTTGGAGTCATGTCTCTCCCCCTTTCCCTCTTTTCTTACTCTTTCCTTGTTGGGCCCTGTCTACATTCTAGATTGTCCGATCTTCAGGCAGGGCCTGTGGCTGCCTGTCTGGTCTGTGAGGCACCTAGCGCACCTCTCTGGGCATGGTGGAAGTAGTTAGTAATAATTCATGCTGCCTTTGATTCTCTCTATGGGAGAACAGTCTGCCCTGAGTAAGGGGGAACACACTGATCTGCTGTCCCTGGAGTAGCCTGGGAGAGAGATTGTGACTTCCCACTGCTCCAGGGTGGGAGTAAATTGCACTGGGTCTGTACCTGGCAAAGCAAGTGTTCTTCAGTGCACTGGCTCAGCGACGACACCTGGCATGTGAGGGTAGAGAAGAGCCCTAGCTCTTCCCATTTCCCACCCTGTTCGGTTCCCTCCCATCCACTTGCGCGGGTGTATGTGGAAGCAGTGGCACTGTGGAGCCTGCTTCACCTGCTGTGCTGCTATCTGTGATGTCGGTAGCTGGAGCAAGAGCATATGGGGGTGCCCCCTCGCACTTCTGTCCTGTTGCACTAGAGGCTACAATTTGGCCCTTCCGTATTATATTTTCTGAATCCGGGGCAATGTTTATTGTCATCCTTTTTCCACTTACCTGCCAGAGGGCAGATGGCCATTCAGAATACAGTTCACCATAATACTGACAATTGTTTGCTAGCTGAGTTGCTGATGCAGTTTTCCTGCACCCATCGATCCTTTGTGTTTTCCAACCAAATTCTCCTTTCCTTCCTTTCGCCCTTTGTCCTTTGGATCAAAATTCCTCTCTCAGCATTTTCTTCTTCTCCACACTTTTCTCCACGTCTTGTCAATGCACAGACAGTGACTTTTTCTTCCTCTTTTTCCTGGAATAGAAACGTTTTGCTTAGTTATTTTTAAATCCTGTAAGTATGTAAATAAGCAACATGGTCAAATAAAAGCGGTAACCAAAGGCAGCCAAAGCATTCAACATGGCTACAGTAACTCATCACTTAAAGTCGTCCTGGTTAACATTGTTTCATTATTAGGTTGCTGATCTATTAGAGAGCATACTCGTTTAAAGTCGCGCGATGTTCTGTTACAAGGTTGTTTGGCTCGCTCCGCCCGCCCAGCGTTCCAGCCAGGGAGCGGGTCGGGCCATGGAGGCTTGCCCCACTCCACCTGCCCGGCATTCCAGCCAGGGAGTGGGCAAACCCCTGACCCCACTCCCCAGCAGGAGTGACAGGCAGGCAGAACTGGGCAAGCCCTGACCCTGCTCCCTGGCTGGAATGCCGGGCGGGTGGAGCGGGGCAAGCCCCCGTGCCTGAACCCCGCTACGCCCCTGCCTCAACCAAGCTTCACAATCATTGGATTCGCTTAACATCGTTTCGCTTAAAGTAGCATTTTTCAGGAACATAACTATGTTAAGCGAGGAGTTACTGTATCTCGGTCATTTCCCAGAAAAGAAATGCAAACTATTAAGGGCCAACTATTAACTGGCGCAGTTCCATTGGCTCCAAAAGTCTAAATGGGGGAGACACAGCAAGTGGCATTCTCTGAATTCTTTGAAGGCATTACGGAAAGCTTTAAAATATTTTGCAATATATATAGAGAGAGTATCATAGAGTGCTAGATAGTAGGCAGAGATACAGATATCAACATAAGAAAGAAAAAAGACGACTTTGGAAAAAGTGGTTGTTATATACATTTTATTAAACTGAAAAGGAATCAGTTGAGAAGGATACTACACAGACACTTTGGAAGCTGTTAAATGCTTGGTGGACATTCCAGTAGGCATGTTCAGTTACTCCTTGTGTCTCTCACTAACTTTTGACATCCTACCAAGTCCCAAAAGATCTCTATTATTAAAATATCCTTGATTCTTAGACAGACCCAAGATATTTTGATTAAAGCAGGAGCGCTACTGTGACTTTCCTTCCTTTGTTGCTCCACCCAAGATAAAGTGGACAGGATGTTGTACAGCATTGTGCCTGCTGTCCGTGTAGGGTCTTGTGAAAGGTGCTGAATTTCAAATTCTGTACTCTCCTTGCACTGCATATAGTTAGGGCCAATGTGATTTGTTTCACATAGAAAGCTGAACAAAAGGCTAGATTTTCAGGATTTCCTGCTTGTTTCTAATATGCTCAATTAATACCTTTTGTTTCAAAGTGAATTATATGAGTGACCGAGAGTTAAGGTCCTGATGCACCAAGGCACTTCAGTATCTGCTAAAGTTTATGCTTAAGGAAATACTTATTTATCAAAGCACGTAAGCATGTATTTAAGTCCCATTGATTAAAACTGGCTTTTGATAGGCCCTAAAAGCTATTCATGTACATTCCTTGTAGTTTTAATGATAGAGGTTTTAATTTGTTTCATATTTTCTTCCTACATTTCTATTTTTACTTTTCTTTCTTATCCCAAACGAGCTTGTGACCTCAATTTCCATGCAATTGCTCGGATCAGCCAGCAACAGATACTAAATTAACAAGATTGTCTGGCAACTAGTCCTTGTCCTGGAGACTGAACTTATTGTGAACACTTGAATGATACAGTCATCACCCACAGCCCTGGGCATGTGATGAATGATAAGAATGGAATTCTCCTAGTTATTTTGCAGTGAGATGCTGCCACGCAAACAATTGGTTGTAGGCACATGAGCCACAGTAGCCTCAGGTCAAACACAGTCAAAATACAGCCTTGTAGTAAAAGCTTATGTTCCAGAACAGCAGATATGTTACAGTATCATTATGACCCACATCTTTTCGAAGCGTATATTTTTGGTAGCTCTCACTTCTGTCTTATCTTTGTTATGTCTCCGTGGAGAGCCATTGTCTTCATTTTACAAGACACAATCGTCACATGTTTTCACGTTTTACTGTCCGTCCCTCATCCATCGCAAAGGGATAGTCCAGCTGTGAAAGACAATATGAGCATGCCCTTCCCTCTATGAGAGCTTCTGCAGGAAAAGCCCCAATGATGCACACATCTTCCCTGAAGAAATTTGTCAAAGCACTTCAAAATCCATCACAAGAAAAAAAAATTTAGAAAGTTATAATACTGAAAGGCTAAAACCTAATCCGAAGAAAATGTCTGATAAGAACATGGGCGGTGCGGATGGTTTCCCAATAAAGATTCTGCTATTGGCATGGATCAGTAAAAGCAATGTGAATTTTTGGCAGCAGTTATATTATGGGATGCAAAGTGACCTAAAAATATATACCATTTAAAGCAGTCAATATACATATAAAGGCCAAGACCAAGGTTTGCCAACCCCAGTTATGTAACTAGAGATCATCATTAAACACACACAGTCTACTGAGGACTGTTGCATCAGCCCAGAGTGACCACAGTTCATGGTGTCCCACCAGGCATCATGTAGTGAAGTTCCCAGATCTAGCTCTGTCCTGCAAATTCAAAATCTCTGGGACAGTCCTGTGGTCGGCACCAGGTAGGATCAGGGTGTGCACCCTTTGGGTCTTGATGTAGAATTTGAGAGTACAGTGTGCCGGGGTATTGTTGTCCATTCTGGTGACATGGTCGTAGACAGGCAATATAAAAAGCGACTGAAGGCAGGGAAGGTCTCTGCGAAATTATGACATTTTGCACAGAAGTCAAACTGCTTTATGCTCAGGATTTGCTGCTGACAGCGCATATGGTGTGCCTCTAGCCTCTCCGAGTCTGCCTGTAAGAGAGTCCAGGTTTCTGATCCATATAGTATACAGATTTGAGAGATCCTGAACTTTGTTTCAGTGCAAAGCTGGTTTTGCATCCATAAAAGCGAGACTTCATGCCAGAAGGGGTGAGACCTATTCGCCAAAGAAAGTCCGGTTTGCTGTGACCATTTGAACTCTGCTTGCTGCCTAGGTAGATGAACTCATCAGTGCTCACCACAGTACTAGATGCCACCTGCACCAGGGAGTTTGGTGGCCTAGCTAGGAGGTTCAGGACCTTGATCTTCTGCCATGAGAGGTTCAACAACCCCATAGCATAGGCAGCATCTTGAACGCCTTGGAGGGTGGAACACTGACTGTTCCACCAGCAAGGCAGTGTTGTCAGCATAGTCTTCATCGGTGAAAGACACAGAGGTTAAGCGACTTGTCCAAGGTGACATTGGAAGTCTGTGCCTGAGAAAAGGATTAAATCTAGATCTCAAGTCCCAGTCTGGAGCCTTACACACATATTAAGAAGAAGAGATTGAGGGTCAGTAGTGGAATACGCACATTTAAACTTTTCAATAGAAAAGAAACATTTTCAGCATTCCTATGGAACACTTTAGAAAATCACAAACTATTATGCTAAATTATACAAAAACTGGAGGCTCTCAGCCAATGAGAACAAAGACTCCATATCATGTGATTTCTCAATGAAATGGCCACTCTTCTCAGTGCAGACTGATTCTATTTTCTCATTTCCTTCCCCAGGATTTCCCTTGTCTTCTGAATATCTCCTTACATCTTTAACAACATTAAAGTTTCTGCTTCCTGCTCCCATCTTGACACCTCTGCCCCGTTCCATGCTCCCTCCCCATAACATTTATTAGGGTTAGTTTGAGCCTTTGCTCAAAGCCCTGTGTAAGGGGTGGCACATAGCTTTGCCACTCCAAGAGCTACCCTGGGAACGAATTGTGAGGTTCTCCTTCCCTGTTCCTGAAGGAAGTCATTTGAACCACCCCCTTCCAGGTGCAGATTACTTCCTCTCCACTGCATCCTGCCAGTTTAGCAGAGTGGGTGTGGAGACCAGGCTCCTCCCAATCCCCTGTTTAAAGTAGGGAGTCCCAGACATGTAGCTTCCTTCTGCTCAAGCTGAGATGTGGATAGTAGGCTATGCAGAAGGGTGGGCTTCCCCTCCACCCTTCCCTTACAGCGGTATTAGAATCAGGCACAATCTGACTCTTAATTAAGAGAAATATTTTTTTCCTTAGTCATACCCGTTTTCTGTCCCCTGTGCCCTCCGTCCCTCTTCTATTTACAGAACTCTGGAGCTGAAGGCCTGCAGAACTCGGGGGCTATTCGGAAGCCAAACACTGATCTCATCTGAATGTGGCAGACAGCCCTGACTTTCTAATGGGCTGGCCCAAAACCCTGGATCCCTACATTTCAAACTCCGGAACGTGAGCTGAATTTGCAGTGTGAGATTCCCTCGGCTTCTCGTGCAGAGTGAGGAAAATATAAAATACGGTATAATCTGTGCAAGCTCATTGTACCATCCCCATTCTGCCTGCTGCCCAGCATGTCAGGTTCAGCTGCTGATGATCCATCTCTCCCTGAAGTCAATGGCAAAGCTCCCATTGACTTCATTGGATGCAGGTCGGCTGGTCATTGGCCTCATTTGGCAGGTCCAGGGCTGAGTCACTCCCTGATCATGTACATGGTCTCTAAGGGCCCAATCCTGCATTACTGAAGTTAATGGGAGTTTTCAATGGGAAAAAGAATAGGCTTCTGGGGTTTGATCCTGGGTCTGACTCTACAAGGTAGTGAGCACCTAAGATCATATGCCCTGTGACTTGCTCTGTGCACCACTTATGAAGTTCTGAGTTTTCTAAACTTCCTTGGAAGTCAGTAGGAGCACTTTGCAGATACAGGCCTTAAATCAGAGGACCAACATGACTAGAGAGTAATCGGGGATTTTGACAATCACCTTACTGACCCTGATAGCTGAACTCGGCACTGGGGAGTAGCATACAGGACAGGAGAAACAAGACAAGGTGAAGTGTACTGTGTTTAATAGCCTTCCCCATAAGGGGGCGGAGAAGGACAACAGGACTGGTACCTTGTTTTCCTTGGCAGTTTGAATACATCCGGTTCCCCCGCAAGGATAAACTGCTCAGCCAAAATGGATTATTGCCTCATAAAAAGGGGCACCTGCTCTGTTATCCCTTAAATGAAAAACAGGCCTAAAAATATATGAATAAGCCATGTTGTTTTAATGAGGCATGGAAATGAGCTATCACTGCCAAAACACTACCCTTTCTCAACCGCCTCTTCTGATTACAAGAACTGTAATTTGTTAGCTCCTGGCTTCCTGTTATTAAGCCAATTGTTCAATTTTCAGGAAGCTTTGGGATTGTAGTCTAAAGCTGAGGGGATGAAGATAGGGCAACACGGGCCTAAACCTACTTCCATAGTGTACCATGAAAGTCTGTTAAATTAGGGAAGTTTTAGTATTCAGATAATATTTATATGTGGCAGGTGCTCTGTACGGAGAAGCAAGGAAGTGAAGGCCATGCCATGAAGAGAGACACACTATAGGCCAGCCTTTATCACCAAGCAGAATATGAAGAATGACTCACTCGCTGAGTTTCCTTTGAGGAGTTATCCCCACAGCCTTGTACTTGTTTTTTTCCTTAGAAGCCTGGAATGGCTCTGAAAAAGGCACTCTGTTTGATGGAAAAAACAAACAACCCTTGTGTTTTCTTTGTATATTTCACATGCTTGTAAGGAAAGAAATAACTTACCTAGGATAAGAAGATTCCTGCCTTTTATTAAATATACTGAAAGAGAGAATACCTTCAGGAACAAGCTTATATACCTGGCTTCCAACAAGGCAACCGCAAAGTTCTCTTTACCTTAGGAGCTGTGGCCTTTTTTCCCTGCTGGGTCACTTGTTCTTTGCAAAAAAGCAACCATTTCAAGAAACCATCCAGGCACAGTTGGGTCTCAGATAACTGTGGTTATTAAATATACACCAATATGCAGCTACATGGCTCTGTTTCTCTGACTGGTTTCTGGAAGCTTCTAAAACACAGAACGTGGTTTTGGCGGGGAGGGATAACTCAGTGGTTTGAGCTTTGGCCTGCTAAACCCAGGGTTGTGAGCTCAATCCTTGAGGGGGGCCATTTAGGAATTGGGGCAAAAATCTGTCTGGGGATTGGTCCTCCTTTGAGCAGGGGGTTGGATTAGATGACCTCCTGAGGTCCCTTCCAACGCTGATATTCTATGGTGAGCACCACTATAGGGCTCACAAACTATTTAACAGGGATACTGTGCTATTCCTATGCACTACACTCCCCATCAGTAAGAATTACCAACCTCAAAGATACCTTGCGAGACTTCATTCACCCAAGTTTACCAAGTGTTTTGAGATATGTAGGTGAAAGAATTATGCCTTCCCCACTCCCCTGTGTTCCTGCACAAGGCCATATGTCTGTCTGGTCTAGAGTTTTTTATTATTCCCATCATCATTGTATCTAGGTGCCATTACTATCACAGGGACAATTTTCAAAGGGACACATAGTAGTTATGCTCCCAGTTCCCATTAATTTTCAAAGAAATTGGGCATCCAGCTGCCCTTTGTGCCTTTGGAAATCTACCCCATATATGTCATAATAGTATAGGACTACATATGGGCCTTATTCTATAAGTCGCCAAGTGCTCTCAAATCCCACTGGAGTTGAGGGTTCTCAGCACCTTGTAGGATTAGGCCCCAAGGTAACAAACTGTCACACTAATACATTTGCACCATGAAACTTTCATTTGTGTAGTATGCTGCACTAATAGTGGCTACATAATTATTAGTGCATAAGCGGTAACATTCTTAAAATGATAGTGGAACTGAAACTGGTGGGGGTGTGAATATTTTGAACGTATTTTCTTCTCTAGCAAAAAAACCACAACAATATCAACCAGTGCTGTGGTATTTTAAATATATCATAATATATGGGTCAGATCCTACAAACCCTTACTCACATGAGCAGCCCCTCTGTCTTCAAAGGGGCTATCTGCAGTGACTACAGTTTAAAAGTGCATATGGCGATCTATTGTCCCACGTAGGCGATAACTTTTCCTACTCGTGGAATATAGACGTTAGTGGGATGTATAGTTCAGATGAAATATTATGAATATTTCCCCCTCGGTGATGAAATGCTCTATTGTGCCTGATATGGGGACAGTTTTTGATATAGGCCGAATGGTTCCTAGGACGTACAATTCTTTCCACTATTCTAAACATTATTGTTTTGCACAAGGTGTATTGTCCCAAAGCTCATTGTATTAAACTGTAGAATCACTGCTTTTGACCCACAACAGAGCAAGGATATGACACATCGATTAGGATATATTTAAAATACCATAGAACTTGTTGCCATCACTATGTTTTGCTGAAGAGTAGGATATATTAAAAATATTCACACTGCCACCATTTGCTCTGGAAAAGAAAACCATACAACTTTCTTTTGGGGGGCATAATTGAAGTGCTAATACTACCTAGAGGGCTGGAGACTTAGATGAGGATCTGGCCCAGTTTTTAAGTCCATGTGAAGGATTCACACACTCACCACGTTGTACTTGTCTTATAAAGCATATCCTATTAGCTGACACATTCCTTCAATAATGTAACTTGAATCCCTTGATTACCTCCATGTCAAAAATAGCGAGTCAGCTATAACGTATGCGTCAACAGGGTTTAAAGCTCTATTTGTTTACTTATCTAGACAGATGTTTGAATAGTTTCTGTAACTTCCAGTAAAACATTGCAGACAACTGTGAAGTTTGCTAACCCCTTGGTAAAGCAGTCTCTTTGGAGTCATTAGTTCACCACAAGATAAACTGCACTAGTATGCCATGCTTCCACTCCCAAGTACTAGGCTGACGGAAAAGCTCAGCATGCCATTCCCACCAGCAAACAGGGATTAGGTTAATAAACTTCTGCAGTGGAGATCGTGTCTCTGTTTTAGATCAATAACATTAAAACGAGGACAGGCAAATCATGCTACTCTGTAATCTTGCTTTTCTCATCAGACACATCTTTTCTTCTACTGTCTTTCTCTCCAATTAATGATGCTGAGCCCAGTCCTCCGCTATGGTGCAATATTGTGCCCCGTGAGAAGAGCTGTGCCAAAAATTCTCCAACCGTGCAGTTGGGAGCCTCACTTGTTTGCAACCATGCGTTGGCTTCGGTGCTCAATACTTAGCCAGGAGTGGCTGGTAGCAGACAGAATATACACCTCTACCCCGATATAACGCAACCCAATATAACACGAATTCGGATATAATGCGGTAAAGCAGCACTCCGGGGGGGGGAGGGAAGGGCTGCGCATTCCGGCGGATCAAACCAAGTTCGATATAACGTGGTTTCACCTACAACGCAGTAAGATTTTTTGGCTCCCGAGGACAGCATTATATCGAGGTAGAGGTGCACCATGCCCATGAAAGGACCATGGGTACATCTTCACAGCAAACAGGCAGCAGCAAATTTCTGAGCCCAGCTCAACTGACTCTGATGCTCTGTGAGGAAGGTGTCTTAGAGCCCAGGCTCAAGCCCAAATGTCTGCACTGCTATTTTTACCCTTGCAGCCAGAGCCCTGCTAGCGCGAGTCAGTTGAGCCAGGCTCTGAGACTTGCTGCCACAGGGGTTTTTTGCATGTAGCTATATCCAGTGTGGCTTAAATTCCCAAACAAGATGGCTAGGAGAATAACATTCAAGCCCTGGGCCAGCTAAGGCAGAAGAGGGGAAAGTTGACATGTAGCTATGTCACAGAGTATCTATTATGACCAATGGATATGCAAGGGACTAGTTTTGGGCAGTTTGAACAATCCAACCACCTGCTATTGTCCTATAACTGGGACCCTGTATATCCCATTTGCCCCCTGGCACATAGGACATCATGTCACATGGGTATGGTGCAGGGTGATCAAACTTTTCATCCTAGGAACCACATCTTAATCGAGACATTGTCTGGTGGATGCCTCGCCTGCCATTTGTATGGTCCTACCTCCCCAGGGTATGTCTATACTACCTGCCAGATCAGCAATCGATCCAGCGGGGGTCAATTTATCGCATCTAGACTAGATGCGATAAATCGACCCCCGAGCACTGTCCCATCGACTCCTGTACTCCACCACCACGAGAGGCACAAGCGGAGTCGACAGGGGAGTGGCAGCAGTCAACTCACCGCAGTGAATAGATCTAAGTACGTCGACTTCAGCTACATTATTCATGTAGCTGAAGTTGCCTAGCTGAAGTTGCCTATCTTAGATCAATGCCTCCCACCCCCCAGTGTAGACCAGGCCTCAAAGTCACCCAGACCACACCCCTGCCATTTAGGATCACACAAGAGCACTGTAGAATACCACAGTTTGAATATGTGTCACATGCCCCCTTTTCCATTACTCTGCATGCCCTCTATGAAACAGTAGTACAGACCTGGCCTGGACCACATATTCTGAGGGTGAAATTCACCCCTGTGCAGAGGTACAGCACAAGGTCTAGGCATCACATAAGTGCCTTGTGTTGCCTCTCTGACCCTGGGCAACATCTCGAAGCCCCAGGTTCTGTGTCTAATATGCTTCATTTGCCTGCACCCACCAGTTGCAACCTTCACTTTTTCACACTCATACTGACCACACAGCTGGGGCCTCAGTTCTTTAATTAATTAATGGAGATATCCCATCTCCTAGAGCTGGAAGGGACCTTGAAAGGTCATCGAGTCCAGCCCTCTGCATTCACTAGTAGGACCAAGTACTGATTTTGCCCCAGATCCCTAAGTGGCCCCTCAAGGATTGAACTCACAACCCTGGGTTTAGCAGGCCAATGCTCAAACCACTGAGCTATCCCTCCCCCATAAGGGAAGGACAGTGTAGACAAAAACTTCTGACATTGCCCAGCCCGCAGGAAAACAAGAGATGTGCGTGTTTCATACCAGGCCTGAAAACTGCCTTTCTTTTAGTCCTTCTCTCTCTGTTAGTATATAATTTGCTGCTGTTTTGGGAATGCTATGAGCTTCTGGGTTTGGGGGAAATTTTCAAAGGCAGATATGGGAGGGAGGTACCCGACTCCCATTAACATTTTCATCATCCTCATCACACCTAGCTCTTATATAGCATTTTTAATCAGTAGATCTCAGACCATTTTACAAAAGAAATGAGTATCATTAGCTCCATTTTACAGATGGGGAACCTGAAGCACAGAGTGGTAAAGCAACTTGCCCAAACAAGCCAGTGGCAAAGCCAGAAATTAAACCCAAGTGTCCCGAGTCCCAGTCTACTTCTCTATCCACTAGGTGACATTGCCGCTCTCAATAGGCAGTAGGGTACCTAACCTGTGTCTTTGAAAATCTCCCCAGGGGCCTCAGTCTTTTAATTCTCATTCTCGGCTCCCCACCCCTTCCAGGAATTCATGTTGTACATATTTTTAAAGGAATTCAGTTGTCTCTTTAAAGTTATGAAATGGGAGTGTTCTTTCTATTCATTGTTAGCGCATACTGCACCTGTAAAGGATCATTACATACTGAATGGATTTGAGCAGCTTAATTGTCTAATACACTCAGCATTAAGGGCCTGATCCAATAAAGCACTTAAGCATATTCTATCTTTAAATACATGTGTGAGTCTTCACTGGGACTGCTCAGTATTTATGGTTATAAACATGCTTAAATGCTTTGCTTGATCAGGGCCTAATTTTCTAGCAAAATGTGTCCAAGTCACTTATCACTCTGTGCCTCTGTTTTGCCATCTGTAAAAAGGGGATAATGATACTCTTTTCCTTTGTAAATTCCTTTGTAATGTGTCTTCTGTTCCACCCAAAACAGTATCACCCATAGAAAAGTGTCAGGGTTGGGGATTTTTCATCATTTTAGTTTTATAACACCAATGACAACTTCATCTAGCTATTGACAGAGAATGTTCTCCACTTTGGTCATTATTATTTAAACATAAAGCCACCCTAACTTCACACTGAGGGCCACAGGTATGCGAGCTTGTAATGTCAGAATGAACTTGCCTGGTAACATAAGGGAGCCATATTGCTCTGGGGTTTTGAATGTTTAACAATCCATCTCCTGGGTCATCATCAGGATCTGAATCTGAAACTTTCAGCACTAAAAGCATGGGCCTCTACCACTTGAGCTAAAGAAATAACTCTATGAGCTGCTAGCAGTAGTAGGCTGTTATCCTCTGTGTGAACCAGTCAATTGAGTGGGACATAGCACAGATGAGTAACATGTTACATATGCAAAACAACATGGATCTGCTGGATTGTGAAGCCCATCCTCATTTTCTATTACAGTGTCTCACACTCTGGACATTGTAGATCACACTTGAAATAAGTACCCTGGGAAGGACAGAGCTTCTGTATTCCGGACAGCTGTATCCAAACATGCATTTCTCAAATAATTTAATGAGAGATCATCTGTTCTAGTTATATATGATGAGAAGGAAAGTGGCCAAAGCATGGAAGATTATATTCTAATAGGGAAAAGAATCCTTGGGGTTAGAATGAGGGAATGTTGGCTAGAGGACCCCATAAAGTCTTCAATATTTCATATGCTATAGCCGATGCTGAGAATTTTGGGCAGATGGACAAAGAGATTCTTGAGGGCAGACTTCCCTCAAGCTCCAAAATACACATTTTTTATTGTTTGAAGAGACATCTTTAATGCTTGCAGTGGAAGAGGCTGTTGACTCTCAGACCTTCAGGGAGACATTGGACTTTTTCCATTTATGTTGCTGGGCTTGGGGAATATTATTCATTTTCATTCTTTTAAATTAATTTCCTAGTTAACTCTAAGATGTCTGGTTCTGGATTTGAGGTTTCCATTTAACTTGGTGCTTTCGGGGCTTCTACCGCCAAGGATACCCTTGAAGTATGTTTTATGGTTCTCGTAGGGCCAAGGTTCAGACAGCCCTATACTCCCATTGAAGTCACATTGAGCCAGTTGTGTGTGTTGGGGCTTTAAAGTCAGTGGAAGTGGTATGCACTGAAAACCTCACAGGATCAGCCCCTAATAACTTTCCCTGTTATACAATGACACTTATTATACACCCCACACAAAAACCCACAACAATAAGGTGAAAATGTTCTCATTGTTTAATAACACCTAAAATGCTACAACTGAGCTGCAGAAGAATTTGAAGCCCACATCTGCGCTGACTCACACCTCATGCAACACCACTAGGTTTGCATGGCATGAATCAATACGGAATTAGACCCTGAAAGCCAAATGCTCTCTCCATTCTACAGGTGCAACTCGCATTTCATTCAATGCAGCTGGCCCCCATTTAACCGATAGAAGGGGCTGGTTCTAGAGTTTAAAGCAGAGCTGCTGAGTACTCTAGCACCCCTAATTGTGTGAGTGCATGTAGCATGTGCAGAGGTGTAGTCCGGGGCACTGGAGGACACCGTTAATACTATTTTGCAGTCTGAGCACCATTCAGATATAACTTTTCTCATGCAACTTTTTATTACGTGGTATTAAAAGGCTATTTTCTTATGCAAAGTGAAAATTGCTCTCCCCCAGAATTGAATGTGGTGCAGTGTAATGCTACTTCTCGAACACAGAATTCTAGAATGAGTAACCCCAGAAATAAATCCAAGTATTCACGCACTGATTTTTAAATATTTAAGAGCTTGATCCTCAGCTGTCGGTAAAGAGCTCACTGTGCAACTCGGGAGGCTGGGCTGGGTGGTGCAAAAGTGGCTTTGATCCTCATTTATGTTAACTTGCATCCTGGGAGGGCTGTGCGCTGGGCCTGAAGGCTGCTCTAATTTATAGCAGCTGCCAATGGCTCTCTTGTGACTGCTGGGGGTCACTGGATCATGGGGAAGCCCTAACCGCATCCCTTTTCCTTTGTACTCATGCTTTATTCTGGCCACACGGTGTGTGTGGAGTTACTGTGCTGGCTGTACACCACTGGAGGATTTCCCTGCACTAAAGTGATCCTCCCATAGACGGATATACCAGCTTTCGGGCTGCCTTGTGTCAGTGGAGTGGCACAACGCAGACCGTCACAACTGAGGACTGGGGCCTAAATCGTTTTTAGGTGCTGTATTAGTTACACAATTTTAAACAACTGCTTAGCACTGAACCAGAAAAGAGCAGTTGAACTTCACACTTCGATCTGTGCAGCAGAATTGATTGCTACCATATATACACGAAGAACATCTTTAGTCCCGTGAGTATCCCCTATTCATTCATGCATTTAGCCCCATTGACTTCAATGGCACTTGCATGGTCAACAATTCAGACTAGAACAGAACTGGGCATTTATTAGCAAGAGGGACAGGAAAAGAGGACAGGACTGGATTTCTCAGTTCAAATAGCAGCAAGACGCTCTTCTGCTGAGAGATAAACAAACTATTAAATCATGATAGTTCACCAGTGCCAGACTGATATGTTCCTCCTTCAAAAATAATAGCTGAAAAGAAATGAAAAATAGTTTTCCATATGCAGCATTGCTAGCACTCTAAAATGAGTAATTTGGAGGCACCCTTAGTATTTTAAGATCCAATCCTTTTCTTGGGGAAGTTAATTGCAAAACTCTCCATTCACTACAATGTGAGCAGGATCAGCCTCTAAAAGTTGGAAACTCATATGAAAACTGGGATGATCATGATTTAATAAATGATGAGTAAAGACTTCGAAATGATATGTAAGATTCCAGTGGTACGTGGACTAACGTTTGGAGCACTGCCACACGAAGGTCAACGAGGGAAATAAATCAATGGCTAGCAAATTGCTCTTGTTAACTTGGCTGTACTTTTTGCCTGATAGTCATTCTGGTGATACTCAAAACTCAGGGACTCAATTTGTCAGTGATGTGACAGAAAAGCAAAGTACAGAACATTACAATGCAGACTTTTGAAAGGGCTAACTGGAGCCTCTCAGGAGAAACCCTGCTATGCACAGGGAATCTTCAGCACATTGCAGCTGCAAATATGTTGTCTAGTACAAGAAAACTTGAGGGAGAAAAAATAAAATCATATATCAGATATCTCATGCCAAATGAAGTCACTTCTAGAAAAACACAGTCAAGCCCTTGATTTATGTAATCCACTGGTGAGCATGTTACCAGTCCCCCTCTATGCCTGATCCACAGAGAATATGAGTCTGTACAGCCCCACCTATGGAGCCACCGTTGTTTTATTCAAGCTGTAGTAGCTCATGCTCTGGTTCAATCCCTGATGTGTTGGCCAAGGTGGCAGCTGTCACACTCAGACTGCTTTGTGGTGGCACAGGAAATCATATTCTGATCACATTGATCTGACCCTCTTATATTTTACCCTCATCCAAACCTCCCTCAACTCCCCCACCCACTTGTTCATCTCCTCCACCTTTTATGTCTTGTCTGTTAAACAGTAAACAGCACCTAGAAAAATGGGGACGCCCATATGATTGAGGCCTCTATCACAACCACAATATTAAATAATAGCAATCAATTCAGGATTGGACACTAATGCTGCTCCAGGGCTGACTGGAGTGGATTGTTGAAAAGTGGAAAGAGATATCCCTCATCCTCCACAGCGGAGGTGTTAGCATGTTGCCTCTTTAGGCTCCACCAGCTCCAGAAGAAGGGAGATGTAAATCAGCTTCTTCTACAGCAGGGGTTCTCAAACTGGGGGTCGGGACTCCTGTGGGGGTCGCGAGGTTATTACATGGGGGGGGGGGGGTCACGAGCTATCAGCCTCCACCCCAAACCGTGCTTTGCCTCCAGCATTTATAATGGTGTTAAATATATTAAAAAGTGTTTTTAATTTATTAGGGGGGTCGCACTCAGAGGCTTCCTATGTGAAAGGGGTCACCAGTACAAAAGTTTGCGAACCACTGGTCTACAGCCTCCAGATAGGCCTTAGAGCAAAGGGACTTGAAGACTGAAATATGCTTTCACCCCTATTCCAGTCAGGTTCAAGTGGCTGAGCAGCATGGGGCAACCGTTCCCTTGTTGCTAACTGCTTTTTTCCTGGCCTTTGGCTAAATAGAGAAATTCAGTTTCCAGGGCCATCAATCCAGCAGCTTTGCTGAGTACTATCCACACTGCAGAAGGGAAAAATATTTTAAAAGCCTGAGAATTTTCGGAACCCTCTTGTGTTTTGTGGGTGTTTTTACAGCTATCCCTTTTATTTACGTGCACTGTGAAACCAGCTGTTGTGGCCTGTTTTGTCCTCTCTTCAGTCAAACACCCCCAAAAATGTAGAGATGATCATTTACTCTGGCAGCGCACCACACCCATTATCATTTCTGAACTGTTGCATTTTGTGAGTGCTCTTTGGCAAAAGGATTTGTTGTGGAGACAAATGGTTTGCCATCCTCGTGCAAAACAAGTATTTTCATCGCAATCTGATTGTTCAAAGCACAATAGCAGTTTTTTTTCTTATTTAATTCCTGCTGGATCTCTTAGTAAATGGCATATTACACTGGAACATGTCCATCCGTAATATGAATTCAGGGCAGCACGCCTGTGCTTTGTGCATGTTGATCTTCACATAACTTCAGATTTTCCAAATGTTCAAAACAGAAGCACTTATACTTCGGAAGTCCTTTTCTAATGTGTTTTCTTACAGTTATTAAAATGGGAAGGATGGCTCTTTCATTTGCTCTATGGCATCCAGAGGTCAGAGTACCCAGCAGTAGCAGTTAATATAGAGCCTGTTCCACTCCTAATGCAGCACATGAGGGTTTTTTTAAAGAACATGCGCTTTTCATGGTGACCCAGACTGAGAGGACGTGGGCTGGTTATTAAGCATCCAAATAAGAAATTTTTATCAGCAATATTTTCCAAAAAGAATGCAAAATGGGGGAAAGCATTAATAAAACTATATATTTTTAATGAATAGGATTTTATTGCGGGGGAATAGATAAGGAAATAACAGGGCAAAATTCCTCAATCTACATTACAGGCCATGTCCTCGGTTAATGTAAATCAGAATATTGCTATTGAAGTCAATGAAACTTCACCCATTTACACATGCTGAGAATCTGACTCCTCTTGCCCGAATAGCTGCTCATGTGAGCACAGAACTCCTATTCATACCAGTCAATGCAGCTAGAGCCTAAGATGATATAAATCTATGTAGTTCCATTGACTTCAACAGAGCTATGCCCATTCACACCAGCTGAGGAGTCAGCCCCTTAGCACAACTGCAGAATAATGAGAGAGATCAGAGATGTGAGAATCAGTGCGGGCAGTTTTGCCTGGACAGTGCTATGGGGATTTGATGTGAAAGAAAGAGAACCATCCTCTTTTTGCTGAGATGTGGCAGGAAGATTCCAGATCAGTGGTTCTCAAGCAGAGGTCCGGGGCCCCTTGTGGGGCTGTGAGCAGGTTTCAGGGGGTCCGGCAAGCAGGGCCAGTGTTAGTCTTGCTGGGGCCCAAGTAAGAAAGCCGAAGCCGCGCTCTGCGGGGCTTCAGCCCAGGGCCCCAAGTTCTGCCACCTGGGGTTGAAGCCGAAACCTAAGCAACTTAGCTTCGTGGGGACCCCTGTGGCATGGGGCCCCAGGCAATTGCCCTGCTTGCTACCCCCTAACACTGGCCCTGGCTTTTATATACAGAAAAACAGTTGTTGTGGCAAAAGTGGGCCATGGACTTTTTATACCATGTTGGGGAGGGAGCCCTCAGAAAGAAAAAGGTTGAGAACCCCTGTTCCAGATCATCATAAGAGATTGTTGGGGTACCACTAAAAACAACTAAATACCAAGGCCCCAAAACCAAACCACCTCAACATTTGTAACAGGAAAAACACTGACAAGATTTGGCAATATAAAAGTACAAAGTTTTTGGACTTTGAGTAATGTAAAAATCTCCTGACAAATCTGTGTTTGTAGAAGATAAGAAATGTTGACATTAAAGAACCCATAGCGTGCTCTCCAAAACTTTTCTAATAGATTAAGGGGGAGGATAATACACAGATACAGTACTGACTTATAACATTGAAATATAAAATTGAGGTATGGCTAATGATAACATTAAAGGATTTTGCTAGCTATATTTTAATAAGTTGTAATTATGGATAGGTAATAAATATAGATAAGAATACACATGGGCATGGCATGAGTGTGTTTTTGCCAAGTGTCCTTTGACATAAATTGCTGATTTGTTTAAAATGATGTTTTTGTAGGCAAGGTAAATAATGTGTCATGTTGGAAGCCGTAAGCTAGTTATTTGTCATTTGACAAATAACTGCCCTCCCTTTTTTTTTTTTTTTTTTTGAGAAGCTCAGAAACAGAGTGACCCAGGTTGTATTGACCCAGAAGCTGCAAACCCAGCCAGAAAAATGTAGAAGTTATGCAAAGCTTGTGCATGTGTAATGTCAGGGTTACATAAAAATCAGTGGGTCATCTGTTAAATACTGACTGGAGAAAAGTTGAGTAATGGGGCATGTGACAATGTATGAGAATCCTAGTGAATATGGGCCTGTGATGGAGTATACAAATCCCACACTGGAAAGCGAGGGGTTAACCTGAAAAGCCTGCACAAGCTGGAGGTGGGGCTTAAAAAGGGGAGCAGAGTGGCTCAGAGGCAGGTAGTGGAAGGGAACAAGTGGTTGTTCTGATGGCGAAGTACTGCCAGGAGCTCATTACCTGGGACTTGACAGCACAGAGCTGGGCAAACCTACAAAGGAGAGTCAGGTGACTGAGTGTGCAGGCCAGAGGCTCGAGTGAAGATTCTTAGATTTACTCAGTGAAGTTAAAGAAGACTGGGTAGGAAGTGGTCTGCTGGGTGACTGCTTGGCACCCCAAGGTGCAGAGTGTAGCTTCCAACCACTGGGCCCTGGACTGGAGCCCAGTAGAGAAAGCGAGCCCGGCTCCCCTATCCACTCCAAGAAGATGTAACAACAACAGGAGTCTTCACCTTGGGTGAGAACCCAGCTGGAGAAGACCTGGAGTTCAAAGGTCCAGACCCCAAAGTCTCTGTGCTAAAAGGGAAGGACTGGAAACCCTTTGGGGGGGGGACAGGGGGGGGACAGGGTGTTGAAAGACAGGACTGTGTTTCAGTGGGGAGACGACTCACCACCCTTATGTCTGACCACTAGGTGGCACTGTTCATGACTGTTCACATTCTACAGGTCCCAAAACTGGAAAAGCACCAGACCAGAAATTAAAGAACAGGACAAAAGGACCAGACCAGGAGATCAAGGGAGGTAACAGCTATCATGGAAGGTGAAACAACTTCCCGATGCCCTGGAATGCAGTAACTTGGGCCCATTTACCTATTCTGTCTTGTCTGTTATTATGTGTCTGGCTTAAATGTGTGTCCAGGCATTATAACAATAATTCTGTCTGAAATTGTAGAAATAAAGATTAAATCTGCTTAAACCTAAATGGGGTGGGCTTGTGACTCAGTTTCCCACTTACTCCAAACCAGAACAGGCCAGAAAATTTTCCATTCAAACCCTCCCAGTTTTGATGGTATTTTTTAACAGCTCTACTCCAAACATTGTCCACAATGATGGTTCGAATTTTTGAAGAAATCTGCTTTGGCTGTGTTCAGATCACAGTTGCCAACTTTCACGCAGTAAATAAGCACCCTGACTTTCACAATAAACCCAAAATCAAGTTAATCCCATTTCAAAACAAGGCCAAAACAAGCCAATCCCTAAGAACCCCAACACTCTATGTGACTAGATCTCCCCGGCATGCAGTCCAGGACTGTGGTGGGCCGGTGTGCACCCCTGACTCTCTCCTGTCCTTGCCCCTGCTTGCCCCTTGCCCCTGCTTGCCAGGAGCTGATAAAAAAAAAAGAAGCAACAAGCTACAACAAGCAACAAGCTACAAGATAAAAACTAGCCAATAAGCAACTCACAAGCCAATTAAGCCAAAAACAAGCGCAGTTTCTGCGGGTTTTTTTTTTTTTTTTGAGGGTTTGGCATGTCTGGATCAGATTCCCCCTTTTACGTTTTCTTTCTGCAAATAGTCTAGGGTGAAATTCAACACTATAGAAAGCCCTGACTGGCCTCTTCACCACTTAAGCCTTCCAAATAGGGCTTACATGGGACTGAAGTGGTTCATCAATCTTGTGGTGGGCCTCTGCCCATCAGTGAATGTCACCCACTGCAAAGGAAAAAAAGGAAGTGTAACAAAAGCAGATGAAGATTGAATTAGGAGACAGAATATGTAGAATGTGATACTGTGTTAATAATTGTCTGCTGAAATAATATAGGTTTAGCCCAATACTGCATCCCACGCCCTAATTAAACAAGATCTGTTGGAATAAAAACCTCCCCCTTCCCCCGGGGAGTTCATCTTGTGTACTCTTGTTCTAGTTTACATTTTCATTGGAGATGCACAACCTGCCCGCAGTTGTGTCCTCTGGTTCAATATCTCTACTTCCTTCCCGTAGTTTGCCTTGGGCTCCCACTAAGTAAGCACAGATATCAAGATGTTCAGAATCACAGTCAACAAATATCAGTATGCTATTTTATTTTATTTGCACAGCTGCTATGAATTTTCTTCCACCTAACTTTTCGCTCTGTGTGTGTCTGTTTTAGAACCAGGGGAAAGAAGAACGGACTTTTTAGCATTTGTGTTTGCTTTTATTGATCTTTAAAATGTTTTGTGGATTTTTTAAACAAAGGACAACAATAATATTAGGATCAGTAAATAAAAAAGATCTATAACTAAGCCATGTGGAAATTGATTTTTACTGACCCTTTCTTCCAAATACCACTTTAAAGCTACCCTATATCCTTGCCTTATCCTTCTTGAAGCGGGGCAATACATTATTTTTATAATTCTTTATGAAAGGTTTTGTTGGAAACTATGAAAGCAGACATACTAATCAATATATAAGCACATACATATAACTGGTGTGTAATATAATACACTGTATACTCTAATGCAATTTATATTATGATAGCAACTAGAGACTCAAACTAAAATACCCGTTGTGCTAGGTGCTGTACATGCAAGTACTAAGAGACAGTCTTTTCCCCAAAGGGCTTGCAATCTAAATAGACAAAGAGTGGCAGGGGAAACGTGGGCACAGAGAGCCAAAGTGAGTTCAAGGTCTTATACCAGGTCACTGGCTGAACCGGGAATCGTACCCCTGTTTTCTGAGTCTCAATCCAGTACGCTATCCACTGGCTCAAGCTGCCTCTCGAGTAGCTGTGATAGTGGATACTGTCACATACTGTCTATGTCTACCCATAATATTGCTTTTTCAAGGCATGTCCAGCTCATTCTGTCCCACACTAGTGATTATGGTGCAATATAGGGCTTTTCTTGCACACTGGTAGCTGGAATTCAAATAATCTAATGCACAAAATTGGATTGCACAAATATCTACAACACAGGCAGCAGGCAAAACCATAGGTCATCCAAGAAGCAAGAAGCAGAACAGACTCTGCCACATGGACAAGCTAATGACCAAAGTGAGAGCTCACTACAGGAAGACGAACAATGGCTGTCTTATTTTTAAGGTAGTTATTTATGCACTTTACTGATTTAAGGCTGGATCATGCCTGGTGATACCAAGGCCCTTCTGAGAAGTGCCAAGACCCATCAGCTCAGCGGGAGCTGAGGAAGATCTGCGCTTTGTAAGATCGAGTTTTCACAGAATACCTATCTCCATAGCAATTACAGTGGGCCTCACTCGCCTCTTGTCGTATACGCTGGTGAAAATCAGGAATAACTCTATCCAGGGGGACCCCTATGGCTATGTCTACACTTACGGTGTAGACTGCACGTCCAGCTAGCACAGGTATAAATAGTAGTGTAGATGGTGAGGCATGTCTTAGGTGAGTAGAGAGCCCTACATGCCTGAACCCCAAGGTACCTACCCTACATAGGTTTATACATGCCTAAGCAGTGCTTCCCACATCTACACTGCCGTAATGCCTATGGGTCTCTGCAGCCAATAATTATGGCCCAATGTACACACGAGAGGTGCAATTACAGTCAAAGGCAATCCAATGTTGCATGTCAGCTAATATTTGTGGATATTTTTGCAGTTGTTCATGCGGTTCTAATAATAATACTTTGCACTCTTATAGTGCTTCCAAAGCCCTTTAACCGTTTAGTGAGTTAAGCCTCACAACACCCCTATGAAATAGGGAAGGGTCGTTATACAAAAATATATTGTCTATATCACACAGTCAAAAAATGTTTCACTTTAAAAGGATTCCACTGTACAGAGTGGTCTGTATACAAATTCCCAACAAGCATCCTTTCAGCTAATAAGTAACTGAAAAATGGTTCCCTGTTGCTTTAAAAGTCCTAAGGAAGAACTCCTCCTCTATGTGTATTGTTTAAATATCTCTGTGTGGCAATCAGGTTTTGGTTTTTCCCCCCCTCTCAAATAGCAGTGTAATTAGTTCTTCAAAGGGCCTACTCTTCGCATTTTATTTCAGCAAGTTGTCATTTGGGAAAGTCAAATTTCTAAACAGGAGTTCAATCCCTCACATATGTTTCCCAAGTTTATCTGCAGTTCACAAGCCTGTACAGAAGCTGTTTGACTCAATCTGTTGCTGGATAGGGGGAGGGCACAGGTTCACACCAATAAACAAACCTCTTTGCAATGTCAATCTCTTCACAGTGTTGGATGGGATTTCTTTGAAGCAGGGTTTGCCTGAGCTATATGAAAACTCAGGATCAGTTTCAATGTGTGTCGGGGACAAAGGCCTTTATTGTATAAAAGGAATAGAACTAAGGCCCTTTCTTCAGTGAAGTCCCCGTCAATATTTTTTGTTCAGTATGAACCTGTGATCCCGGTCATGGCTAACAGAACAAAGTAGGATTGTGTTTAACTAGAACCAATCTTTGTGGGCTGCTTTGCTTTAACTGAGACTTTCCACTGAAGATTAGAGCCAGATCCTCAGCAGGTGCAAATTGATGTTGCTCCATTGAAGTCACATGTACCTGGTCATGAAGTCCATGGATGGCACAGATTAACACCACCTGAGGATCTGTCCCTATAGATGGAATCAATAAGACTCCAAAAAAGGCTGGCATTGCTCTAATATATTAGTAATATCCTGACTGCATTATAAATTTACTGCTAAGAACTATCTATCATGTTATAGCTACACTGTGTGACCACGGTCACATTACAGAGTGGTGGAAGGAGATTAAATATTAGAGCCAAAATAGTTACAGATTTATTCCGTAACCTTTCATGATTTCATTGTATTTTTCCCCCTCTGATGAATGGATTTTCCTAAATTTGACAGACTTATTTTTTGTGGCAGGTATTTTTCTCTCACAACATTTAGTGCCAGTTTTCCATTAAATCCCAAGCAGGGAGATGAGGTGAGCGGTAATCTATCGGTAACTATAATTTGATTTAGGTCCGTGTAGCACATATGCATGACCTTTTTTTCTTAACAATGCAGGGGTTCTGGTTTCTAAGCCTCTATCTGACTACTGATTTGTTTGGGAGAGGGGAAAAATTCAAGGCGATGTAAATTACATAACATAATTTAATATTTCAAAGGGCCTGTTTTAAGCATCAACTTTAAACTGGAGATTTTCTACAAGCTTGTGGAATCTTTACGTATTGTTAAAGGGATTTTTGTACAGACCTGTGGCATATTTATGAGTTACCAAAAGGAATTCCACTCAATGTACTCAGGGCTGCTCATGTTGCCTTAGGTTTCCTCAGATCTCTTTGGAGATTTCCAAACTCATAAACGCTGTAAATACGATCAGACGTGGCTATGTCTGAATTTTGTTAAATCGATCCTTTTTTTTTTTTTTGTAACTCATATGATCCATCATTTATTTTGCTTGACCCATATTTCATATTTAAGGAAATTAAATAAATCTCGTATTTATTATTCCAAAATGCTAGGTGGTGTCTGTTAACACACGTTTAAATTAATGAAAGTTTGGTGGTGACCATATAAGAAGCAGAGCAGCGAGGCTATTTTGTGGTACTAGACTTCCACACTTCGCCTCAATTCTTCAGGGCTGATTCATTGGGTTAATATTTGTTCCTGTTTGATTAGCTCTTCTGGGCTGATTCACTTGGTTAATATTTCTTTGTTGGGTCCTCTCTTATACAGTGTGTGGCCATATGATATACTACTGTATTGACATACAATAACTATCAGCCTACATGTGGTGATTCATGTGGCGTCATTCAGCACTTCTACTTCTAGTCCTGGCTGGAGAGCCGGGCCTTATTCTGACTCATTCACAGCAATATTATGTTAGTGTAACTCCATTGATTTCAGTGAGGTTACTCCTTGTTTATACCTGCTGTAAGCAAATGAGGAATCAGGCCCTGTAAGTTTACAGATGTGGACAAAAATTAAAACAAAAACAAGTTAAACTCAATTTTTCAAACCTAAAACCCCAAAGTTTGGATGGAGTTCTTTTATAATCAATCCCAGTTCATCCGTCCCTAGAACTGATCCATTCCCGCCATGAACTAAAGATGACAGTATTGATTCAGTTTCATCTACACTAATTTGACATGAGTCTGATCACGATGGGGTAATTACAGTTTTACACAGCATAGCACCTTTGCCCTCAGGGCTGAGGATCTGGCCCCTTGGTTTCAGGGGAATCACTCCTGGTTTACACTGATGTAAAGGAGATCAGAATCAGCCTCACAGATCTCATTTAAAAATAAAAATATTTGAGTCATGACAGATGTCACTGAAAAACGCAACTTTAATTTCTTATTTGGCCCTGTAGCCCTCCCAAAAATCCCCATGTCGTGTTTCGCATTAGGCAAACTCACCTAAAGCGAACCAGTGGTTAAACACCTAGTTGCCATAGTCACAAACCCCAATATCACCCATAAATGTCACCTGATAATGTTTAAAGAACGAGGGATCTCTGCTGGAGGCTGTGGGATGCGGGATTGCAGAACCTTCCTTCTCCAGCTCTGCATTTGCTGGGAACTGCCCGTATCTGGGGAAACCCCAACATATCCCATGCCCATATCTGGGGTCTTTCAGGTTGTTTCTGCTCCCTTTGCTACCCCTCTAACTTCAAGCCCTGAGAAAATTCTGTCTCCCGCAGAAGTTGCCCTACTGGGGCTTGAAAACTCCATTGTTCAAGTGGAATATAGTTTTCCTGGGCAGTCATTGTCCTGGAGGAAGAGGCACTCTCTAAGGTAGCTAAAGCCAATGTCATGAACAGCTTTGAATATCCAGAGAGGGAGAACTTGAATTCAGTTGCAGAGATTAGAACACCTGGGTGTTCTGTATTCAAGAGGTCAGAAAAATTGGGGTGGTAGGAGGGCTCCCCAAAGAAAATTGAGAAAAACTGAAAAGAAAAAAAAAGTTATGAAAATATTCCACAGAAAAATTCAACTTTTCATTGAAAAACCAAAGTCAGTTTTCATTGAAAACCCAATTTTCTTTCAAAAACAGTGTAGATGGAAATTTTTCGACCAGTCCTTGCTGCTAAGCATCAAGAGCCTGATACAAACTCCACTTTCCAAAGCGTCTGTCCCAAGACTTAGGCCTGGTCTACTCTTAAAAGTTAGGTTGACATAGCTATGGTACTTGGAGTGTGAAAAATGTACATTCTTGTGTGCTGTAGCTATGCTGACCGAATCCCTGGTGTAGACACAGGTAGGTCAATAGAAGAATGCTTCTGTCAACCTAATTACTGTAGCTCAAGGAGCTGGAGTTCCTATAACAATGGGAAAACCCCCTTCCTTGATGTAGGAAGCGTTTATATGATGGGTGCTACAAGCGGCATAGCTAATGGCACTGCAGTTGTGACTCTGTAGCATCATAGTGTAGACATGGCCTTAGATAGGCTTTGGATCAGGCCCCAGGTTTCTTGTCCAAACACTCACAACACTGTATTCTAAATTTTCTTGTGAACATTCTTCAACATTTACTCAAAATTAACTGGTTTGGGACCAAGTTCACCCTTGTGCACGGCCAGCTCAAGGCCTAGGTACCATTTCAATCACATGTAAATCCTCAAAATTAGAATTTAAGTGGGGCATAACTTTTGTGCTGCCCCCCACCCCCCCACAGCAAAGATTATGAGCCATGGAGAACAATCCCACCAGTAAATCAAGGAAAGCAAATTCTATCATGGTGAAATGATGTAAAAATCTGAACAAATGTCTATGAATAATGGAAGATGGGAGTGAGCATTCACCCAGCTCTATATGCTCACTCCCATCTGACCGACCAGTAGGTCACATATCCATGATAATGTGAATATGATCCTAATTGGCTTGATTCAGGTTACACATCACCCTTGTGTGCACTTCTTCTTACAGCTAGTTTTGAGAACATAAAAGAGAGAGGGGCCAGGGGGTGTTAGTTACAGCTATAAATTTTACAGCTTGCTGGAAACCACATTAAATGGCAACATCAGTTTATAGATCAACTCTGCAACTGCTTAGTTGTTAAAGCAGCGGTGGTAGATTATTGTATTGTAGCCTAGTAAAATATGGGCACTGCATTTGCTTTGAGAGAACTTAAAAGAACAATAAAATCTCAAATGTCTTTGACTTCTTATTTCTCTTGCACTACAATAGCCTCAGTGATGTGTCCTCTGTACTTTCCTTCTCCGGTACAGAGGTCTGGGCCTGGTTCTAGGGTCCAACAGTGGTACCCTCAGCTATGAGGAAACCTCCGTTGGTGTAGAATTGCTTTAGTGATTCTTAGGTCACTTCCCTCCTGGTCCAGGCATGTGGGGCATGGATAGTGCATCTCTAAACGGTTTAAACCCCAGTGGTCTGCTGCTGCCAGAATGGCTCCAGGGCCATTGGCAGCTACGTCCGTTTTGAACAGCTAAACTATGCAGGGGTTTGAGCTAGTGCAGATGGCTCCTTTGCTTCTCTCCCTGAGGGATGTCCAGTGCTCCTTGGCTAGGATCCTCTAGCCACAGCTAAGAATCAGGCCCCACTGAGTTCTATGATATATGAGGATAATTTGCAATCTTTTCAATGCAAATGAAATCTATTCCCAGCTGGTGCCTAATCTCTGTCTTCCTTTTTGCTAATCTAGCCATTTATTTTGGAGCCTAAAGGGGAACAGAGCTCTTTAGAAAATCTGGCCCCAATTGGCGTTCCCTATAACGACCCATAAGGTCTATATTGATGTTTTCATGCTTTATAATATGGAAATGTGGAGCTGTACCTGAGATGTTTGCAGTGCTTAGATGAGAACAGGGGAGGCCTGAGGGCTGCTTATCGTTGACGCTGTTTCATTCTGAATGTGGCAAAGACCTGAATCAAATCTCTCCACACAGAAGAGCAACAAACTAGTGTCTTGCCGCCAGATGGAGTCTTCGTGATGCTTTTCTTATTAACAAGATGTTTCCAGGTTGAGAATGTAGCATTGTCAAGTGAAATTAATAGCTTAAGGCACTATAGTCAGATGGAAACTCTCTGTGAAACAGGCTTTTGTTGGCTAGTGGGTTAATTTGTGAAATTACTAAGGAGGACTTTCCCAGTGCTACTATTTGTACTTTACAATCTTTCTGTGAATAAAAACCCTATTGCTGCGTGAAAGATAATACTGAACACAGATAGGGTGACCAGATGTCCTGATTTTATAGGGACAGTCCTGGTTTTGGGGTCTTTTTCTTATACAGGCTCCTATTACCCCCCCTACCCCCGTCCCGATTTTTCACACTTGCTGTCTGGTCACCCTAAACACAGATGAAGCACAATACTTTTTGAAGATGCAGCTGGCTTGAGGCTAGCAAACAGTACACAATGGTTTCTTGGGTATGTCTCTGCAGTGTTGATACTGTGGTGACATGAGTGGAGACATGAACCACTTATGGAATTGATAAAGGACTTCAAATTTTTTCCTCAATAATGGCCAGACCATTAAAGTCAGTTGCAAAATTACCATTGCTGCAAGTTCAAGTCCTGGGCTACTAGTTTGAATCCAGTCCAGCTCAGCAGAGACCTTACGTAGTCACCATCTTATGGTTATTTGGGGTTCTTTGTTAAATGGGTTGATGATCTTCAGTTCAATTCACTTTCTAGTGGATGAAAAACCATCCTCACAACTGCCACCTTATTTGCAATCTTAGCAGAGAGTGAAGGCTTAAATGGTCATGGAGACCCCACTACACTTATCCCTCAAGAGTTAGATGCTCCAGAGTACTGACAGGATAGTGCGAAGAACCTGGAATTGTTGTGGCCTTTGCTGTACCTCTCTGTGGGGAAAAGGGAGAGCTTTAATCTCCTGTGTTTCCAAAACTGGCATATTTCACGAGCACTAAATCCACTTACAAAATCCTGCTTATATTATTTTTAAAGACGTATAAAATAATGGAACATCTAGTAAAGTTTATTTACTTGGTTCCCAATGGAAATGGTTATGCATGTTGTTAGAAATTATGCTCCCAAGTTTCACGGCACCCTATGTGGTTACCCATGTGGCCTGCCTATTAAAAAAAGCTCCTGTTTATCCGATGTAAAGTGAAATGGGAGGGAGACCTTATTCGGTTGCCCTGCAACAGGAACAGCAAACAGGGAAGTTTTGCAAGGGAGTTCTCCAGGTGTAGGAGGAGAGATTACGTGATCCTTAGGGTGAGTTTCTCTGTTAGTTCATTTGTCTATTAGTTTGTGCACTTACTTGCTTGCGGTGTGCTTGTCTGCTTGAAGATTATAGTGTGGTTTATTTTGGGGGCTGTGTGCTGAGACAATCAGTCGGCTAGCCTAGCTAGGCTGAGGGTTTACTAACAAGGCTTTAGCCTGCTATGTCTTGGTCATAACCCCTTTAAGATCCCTAGAAAAGGGGGCGGGGTCAACTCAGGGAGAACAGGGGTTTAAAAAGCCAGCTCCTAAGAGACCAGAGGAGCTAGTGAAAGGAGGAATATTGTGAAGGAGTGTGACAGGCAGATACACCTAACAGACATATTCTAAATGTAGGCCAATAATCCCTGCCCCCCCTCCCCCCCCCCCCCCCCCGTACAAACCAATCAAACAAACCGAAAAACCCTGCAAGAGTAAAAATAGTGCAGGCAGAAGTCCAGCAGCAGAGTGGGGGCTATCCAGTTTATTGCACTGAATGCAGTACGTATAACTACCTGCCTTGTGGACAGATGGCGTATGTGTGCATGCAGTGCAAGCAGCTAGCTCACGGCCGTCAGAGACACCGTACGGGCTCTTGAGGCCAGAGTGACTCAGCTGGAAGAGCTGAGACAGAGAGGTACCCAGAGGACACTTTCAGGGACACCCCCAGTCTGACAGCCTCTGTGCTGTTAAGGAGAATGAAAGTCTCAGGGAAGGAGAGCATTAAGCTGGAGCAGAAGGAAAGAATCCAATAGTTGGGACCCTCCTTCCAGATGATGTCATGGTATCCTCTTGCACTGAGGATACCCCTCTTGTGGGGAGGTAATCTCAGTTACTAGGAAGAGCCAGGTAATAATAATGCCTTTTCACAACTGCATCACATTATTGTCTTATAATCCATTTGTGATCCATTATACCCACAGATCCTTTTCAGCAGGACTACCGCCTAGCCAGTTTTTCCCCATTTTGTAGTTGTGCATTTGATTTTCCCTTCCTAAGTGAAGTACTTTGCACTTATCTTTATTGGTTTTCATCCTGCTGAATTCAGACCACTTCTCCAATTTGTCAAGGTTGATTTGAATTCTAATCCTGTACTCCAAAGTGCTTGCAACCCCCTCTCAGGTTGGTGTCATTTGCAAATTTTATAAGCATACTCACCACTCCATTATCCAAGGCATTAATGAAAATATTTGAATAGTACTGGACCCAGGACTGACCCCTGCAGGATCCCACTAGATAAGTCCTCCCAGTTAGTTAATGAACCATTGATAACTACTCTTTGAGTATAGTCTTTAAACCAGTTGTCCACCCACCTTATAGTAATTTCATCTAGACCACATTTCCCTAGTTTGCTTATGAGAATGTCATGTGGGACTGTGTCAAATGCCTCACTAAAATAAAAATATATCTTGTCTACTGTTTCCCCTCATCCATTAGGACATTAACCCCGTCAAAGAAGGAAATTAGTTTGATTTGGCATGAATTGTTTTTGGCAAAGCCATGCTGGCTATTCCTTATAATGCTATTATCCTCTAGGTGCTTACAAATTGTTTGTTTAATAATTTATTCCAGTACCTTTCTAGGTATCAAAGCTAGGCTTACTGGTCTTTAATTTCCCATCCTCTTCCCCTTTTTAAAGATAGGTGCTATGTTTTCTCTTCTTCAGCCCTCTGGGACCTCACCCATCCTCCATGATTTCTCAAAGATAATGGCTAATGGTTCTGAGATTACTTCAGATAGTTCCTTAAGCATCTTAGCATGAATTTCATCAGGCCCCGTGGACTTGAAAACATCCAACTTCTCTAAATGTTCTTTAACCTGTTATTTCCCGATTTTGGCTTGTGTTACTTCCCCCTTTTCATGAATATTAATTGCAGGGCCGGCTTTAGAACCTGCGGGGCCCAATTCAAATACCCAGTGGAGGTCCGGGTCTTCGGCGGCAAGGGGTCCTTCACTCGGCTCCGGGTCTTCCACAGTACTGAAGACCTCCCCCCACCCCGCCGAAATGCCGCCGAAGACCCGGGTGAGTAAAAAAATTTAAAAGGCGCCTAAGGCGTGGGGCCCGATTCTGGGGAATTGGGGGAGTCGGCCTAAAGCCGGCCCTGATTAATTGTAAGGAGTATCTGGTCACCATTAGCCCTTTTAGTGGAGACTGAAGCACAATAGGCATTAAACACCTCAGTCTTCTTGATGTCATCAGTTATTAGCTCTCCTTCCCCGCTAAGGAACATAAATGGCAATAAGAAGAGGTTATTATAATACATTAGGAGCAAGCGAAAGACTAAAGTAGGTCCACTACTTAGCACGGCAGGAGAGTTTTCAGCTGTGCCTTTAATATTGTCACCTTGAGAAACTGCCAGCTCTCCTGAACTCCTTTTCCCCTCAGGGACCCTTCTTTCTACCCATGGTATCTTATCTACAAGTTCTCTGAGTTTGTTAAAAAGTGAGGTTGTCCCATCAGGAGTCAATCAGGCTTCATTAAGGATTCTGTGTCAGTGATGTAACTTACAGCAGCCTAGCAGCTACTCTCTGTATTACCAGGGAGCACAGACCAGAACATCAAGCAGGGCTTTGGCACAGGATAGAATCTGGCTGTGAGTAATTTGGCTTCTGGAATGAGGAGTTTGAGATCTTCTTGGTAATGTGCCCCTTCAGAGTTCAGCCCTGTCAGTATTTCGATGTTTCCTTGTTTACAGTTCTTTTCTAAAAAATAAAGCCCTTGTCAGGAAAGGGTTGTAACATGCATCTAGAAATAATTCATTTCCCGCTCAGTGTTTTCTATTTCCCCAGATAAAAACATTATTTTGAGATAATAGCTGACACGTTCTCACCATTTGTCTCTCTGGCAAAAGGAAGAAAAGGGTCGGTCAGTTTCTGGGTCTGACGTACAGGATGTCACTCGAGCAGTCACCCTTGATAACTTCAACTTGAACTTGTACACTTACATAAGTGAAGTTGATTTATAGGTTAGCAATAGAGGATTCAGGGGCACAGCTTCGTGTGATTATTTGAAATAATAAGAGGCTTTGTTTTACTTTATGCTTCTTTTGCCAATGAGTTTAACGCCAGGGACCATACCGTGCGCTGTCTGATGTGTTAACATGGTGTCTTCATCATGAACCCACACACCATTCAGTCACGAGGAGTTCCGGCTTAGCATAATTTGGGAGTGACTTGGGGAAAAGGTCTGATCCCTCCTGAAGCAAAAATCCTTTCAAATCCTGAGCGAGAGCTGCAGGAGCAGGCATTGAATTTGCCTTTCATGCTAAAGGTATCACAAAGATCTCTAAAAACCTATGTCAGATGCCAGAGTAATGGTGACAGTCTAGGCAATGGGTGTCAAAAACACTCATTTGAGGTATCCATGTGGCTCGCATGGCAGATTCAGCTTCAGTAAAGGCAGATCAAATCCACCTGTAACGCAATGGCCAAAAATCATTTTAAAACCAGAAGTGATCATTGTGATCATCTAATCTGACCTCCTGTATAAAACAGACCATAGGACTTCCCAGAACTAATCCATATCTCTTAGAAATCATCTAATCTTGATTTTAAAAATTTCGGTGATGGAGAATCTTGCTTCAGTGTTTTGTTTCTTTTAAACATGTGGTGCTCGATTTCACGGAATGAGGCACTTTCACAGAGTGAGGTGCTGGGACAGTACCGCTTGCATTAGTCAAGATAGGGATGCATTTTTATAACAAACCACTTTAGTTTTGTTTTGTTTTTAAACTGTTTTTTTAATTCCATGCTGTGCATGCCAGTATTTCAACAACGCAATTTCGACATGTATTTATAAAGGATTTATTTCCCCAGATTTGGGACAGTTAGGGTAAACAAAAGGAGAATTATTGGGACAACTATAAAAACCAAAGTTTGGGCTTAATTGTATAAATGTTAAGATGATCCTATAATCAGATATGGACAGGGATAAATGCTCACCCAGAGGGATCCTATTGCAGAAGTGGTGCCTTATGGGCATTTTTGAATATAACTCTGCCACAGGCAGTAGAGCATGTCACTCCATTTATTTATGATAGTGGATCTGCTAACACATCTTGTTCAGGGTGTGGCAAGGTTTAATTTTGGTAATGGTTGCATGAGCTTGATTGCAAGCAGGAAGCAATGAGCAACATTGAAACTTTCATCTCTTCAGCCAATAACATTCCCAAAATGGGTGTGCTCACATGCCCATTCATTCTTTTTCTAGAGTGTAACTAAGTGCTGTAAAACATCCATTTTAAATTAAAACTACAGAACCAAACATCCTGTCTCACATTAGTTCCCCCACATACACCACCCCTGTGAATTGTACTACATCTGTTAAAGCTGTAAAATATGTGTGTGTGTGAGACTGATTGCTTTAAAAAAATCCAAACACGTAATGTGACAGATTATTAATTATAGAGGAGCCACTGGACAAGCTGCCAAATGAATGCCCGTTATATGTAGTGTTGATAACTTGGGCTTTCTCTGTGCAGTAAGTGTGATGGCTAACAGCAGGAGCAGAGAACATTTCTCTGCACTCCATCTTTATGCCTCACTCCTTTGCCTATGATTGTCGAAATATTCTGTTATGAATATACCTGGATATTCCATCTACTTGTTTTATGGGGGAAATATGCTCCAGCTTGTATGATGAAGAAAAAAACTATCCATACTTTTGTCTGGATTCTTCATCTTAAACTCTTATTTCCAGCAAATTGTTCTGTCTCGATTTTTTTCAATTTTCTTTTGCTCTTTTCAATCAGGAGAGCATACAATGGTTATTGGGCACTGGGTGTTTTATCATTATTATGTATTGTTCTTAAAGGTTCTATTTATAATAAGACCCCTTTACACTGCTCTGACAGTGTAAAAAGGCCTTAAATTGGGCATAAATTACAGGAATCATTAAAAAGGGGATAGAGAATAAGACTGAGAATATATTATTGCCCTTATATAAATCCATGGTTCGCCCACATCTTGAATACTGTGTACAGATGTGGTCTCCTCACCTCAAAAAAGATATTCTAGCACTAGAAAAGGTTCAGAAAAGAGCAACTAAAATGATTAAGGGTTTAGAGAGGGTCCCATATGAGGAAAGATTAAAGAGGCTAGGACTCTTCAGTTTGGAAAAGAGAAGACTAAGGGGGGACATGATAGAGGTATATAAAATCATGAGTGATGTTGAGAAAGTGGATAAGGAAAAGTTATTTACTTATTCCCATAATACAAGAACTTAATAGGCAGCAGGTTTAAAACAAATAAAAGGAAGTTCTTCTTCACGCAGCGCACAGTCAACTTGTGGAACTCCTTACCTGAGGAGGTTGTGAAGGCTAGGACTATAACAGTGTTTAAAAGGGGACTGGTGGCTAAGTCCATAAATGGCTATTAGCCAGGATGGGTAAGAATGGTGTCCCTAGCCTCTGTTCGTCAGAGGATGGAGATGGATGGCAGGAGAGAGATCACTTGATCATTGCCTCTTAGGTTCACTCCCTCTGGGGCACCTGGCATTGGCCACTGTCGGTAGACAGATACTGGGCTAGATGGACCTTTGGTCTGACCCAGTACGGCCTTTCTTATGTTCTTATGTTCTTATGTACGCCAACTTTTAAGTGTAAATGAGACAAATGAGAATCAGGCACATAATATTGGTTTACTTAATATTACATATATAGCACTCAAATTGTAAACTGCACTGTGCAATAGCTGAGCTGTGCCAGACAAATAAGGTCCTTTCCCTTAAGAGCTTACAGTCTAACTGCACAGGCGAATATGATGCAGACCAAACACACTCACATGTGGTGATCATAGCCAGAATGCTTCCTGGACAGGTGGCTTTTTAGAAGTATTCTGAGGAGGAGATAGAGGGATACTTGCATACTTCCATTGAGAGGTTATGTCTGGCATGCAGGACACCATGGGAGAAGTAGAGTGGGCCAAGAGACAAACGGTCAGATTCAAAGCCCATCAAGTCAATGAGAATCTTTCATTGACTTCAGTTGGCTTTGGATCAGGCCCAAAGCGAGCTATCTGAAAAGTGGCATATGTGGAACACAGGGAGTTAATGTTCTCAGCACAGGTTAGCAGGAGCATTCCTGTCCATTCATTACAAGCAGATCTCCTTACTTGGCATTACTCCCTCTTTTTTGGTCTGTCTTCCTTCCAGGGCCACTTAGGGATCTGGGGCAAAAAAAATAGTACTTGGTCTTGCTAGTGAAGGCAGGGGGCTGGACTCGATGACCTTTCAAGGTCCCTTCCAGTTCTAGGAGATAGGATAGGATCTCTCCATATGTATTCATACCACTGCTCACACCTAGAAACATTTCCTTCTGGACAGGAAGACATACAATAGTGGCTGCATACAAATTTTAAGAGGATAGATCAGTTTGGATTAGGTTATTCAGAGTACTTCGTGAACTACCCTCGAGGACCAAATTTTCAAACCTGGGCACCTGGGCTCAGATCCTGCAGTTAGTCCCATAAGTCACTGAGGGGACTAAGTCACATGGGTGCTTTTAAAAAAAATTCCTATGTGACTTGCCCAAGGTCACACAGGAAGTCATATGCTACTCAGATATACAACGTTTGTATCAATTAACATTTTGTATTAACTTGTGCTAAAAAAAAAAAACTTGCAAAAACTGAAACCATCTAAAACTTGCCTGGCTATACTTTCCATTAAAAGGCTGAAGTTCATCCCAAGTTTGTTGAAAGACTTGCAAATCTCTGAAGACAACCTGGGCCCAGTATCAAGCAAGTCTGGTCTGGTCTGGTCTATGCTCTTCCATAAAACCTATCATGTATCCAAAATGAAAGCTTAACTCTAAGGCCCCGATCAGACAAAATGGAAAGATTGTCATTGACTTCAATAAGCACTGGGTCAGGTCCTAAGAAAATAAACTAATGTTATATATTTTTTATCAGAGTAATTTGCTCTATGCAATTTGGCAGGAAAATAAACATAATTTTAAAATGTTTGAATTTGTGTGTACCACAGTATATACATCATAAATATTCTGAGGGTAAGATCCTCAAGTTGGTATAGTCTTTATACTACTGTAGTGCCTAGGAGCCCTCGTTATAGACCAGAATCACGTTGTACTTGGTGCTGAACAAAAATAGATGGTCCCTGCCCCAGACAGCTTACAGTTTAAATACAAGCTAAGAGACAACAGATGGATACTGATAGATGGGAGAGTAATACAAGGAAATAAGGCGTAAATCAGAGTAGCTCTACTGAGGTGAAGGGCAACAGAGGGTCCTGTGGCACCTTTAAGACTAACAGAAGTATTGGGAGCATAAGCTTTCGTGGGTAAGAACCTCACTTCTTGCATCTGAAGAAGTGAGGTTCTTACCCACGAAAGCTTATGCTCCCAATACTTCTGTTAGTCTTAAAGGTGCCACAGGACCCTCTGTTGCTTTTTACAGATTCAGACTAACACGGCTACCCCTCTGAGGTCAAGGAGATTCTTTAGTAGTCAATGGGAGTTGATTTACACCAGCTAAGGATCTGTCCCTGTATCCAGTTGCCTCCACACAATTGATTCCTACTGAGTTGGTGAACCATCAGCCAGAGCTTAGTTTGTAAATATATTGTTCTCTGTGTGGAGTTTTCCATTCAGCTTCTTCCGTGAGAAAGGTGCACAGGGCCCCTTTCCCAATCAGTCTGTAGTTCAGAAAACCTCTTTTCCTAGGGGAGTAGGTGGCGTCCTCTTCATTACTCAGCCATAGGGAGCTGAAGCCAAGAATGGGGACAGAGCCAGCCAAAAAACAAAAAAACAAAAACGCTGTCCTCCACCCAAATGAGTAAACATAATTTCATTAAAAACAGAGTGGAAAATTTTCTGAAAATATTCATGTTCTTCACATGTTTTCCAGAATCAGCTTTCTCTTATGCAAGTAAATCCTCACAGCTGTGCAGCATAATGAGACCATAGACAGGTCTTCCTTCTGGCTCTACCTTTTCCCTGTCCCCTACTACCTCCGCCCAAAGGTGTGGAGTACCAAATGCAGGGGAGGGGCTCCAAAAGTCAGAAAGAAGAGTAAGTACAGACTCACCCCTTTGAAAAATGTGGGGCTTTTTTAGCAGGATTTTTCCTACTTTTCAAGCCCTCTGTGGGAAATTTCTGAGGGCATAACATGGCTTTTAATGCTATGCTAATCAGAAAGTCCATCTCTTGGAGGGAAGATTTCTACCACTACACTTCTAGTCAGTGGACCCTATTGTTCTGATTATTTAATAAATTAGATTGTTTAGATTTCTATTTCTATTTTAGCTTCTTTTTTTTAGGGCCAGATGGTGCACATGGAGCAGTACAAGAAGGTCCATGGAGACCAATAGAAGTGCCATTAAATGAACAGGACTTCTTGTGGGGTAAGATACTACTCAGTGTAAGGATGGTACAATCTGTCCCTTGGATTGTAAGGTCTTCAGAGCAAGTTGAGCACCTGCATACCAGAGGCCTTATTCTCAGTTGGAGCCTCAAGGCGCTAGCGTAATACTATTTCTAATAAGGCAAGGTGATTATGTCCTATGGCGATGAGCACAGTGTAGATACACAGATAGATAGTTACAACTAATACACCCACTCTTTTAATTTCCATCCTAAACTTTTTACCATTCAGTTTAAGCCCACTCCTTTCCCAAGTCTTTAATTTACCACGGCCATTATAACTGAAATGTGGATTTAGACGTTAGCCTGACTGGACACCAAACACACACAGCACAGAAAACCTCTAAGGTATTATGTCACCAGTATTTCCACCAGTATTAATAGATTAAATGGACCCAATCTTTAGTCCCTCAGTAAATCTCTGAAGCAGAAATTAAAAGTACGTAAATATCAGTCATTTATAAATCATCCGTTCAAGATACAAATGTGCTATATGCCCCTTTCCAAACCACCTTAGGACACAGCTTGCTGATTTTATAGATACACATAGATTTTTTTTTTATGACCAGAATCAATGTTGTTCTTTACATGCATATGTGTAATGTTTGACATATGATGTAAATTTACTTTTACAACATCTTACATAAAAGCTACTGCGCATGTTGAGCTTAGAATTTATAGATTGTAGAAAACTACCTACTGGATTTGTTTCATCATATATTTTTCTGTACAATGAAAATGCTCGAGATCTGAAATACGTGAGGACAAATTCTGCTGTAAGCTACACACCCATTCAACCTTCTTAAACTTCACAGTTGTAACTGAAGGGAATAGTTGGCCCATCATAGGTTTAAGTAAAGGGCTGACTTTTTTTTTTAAAGAGCCCCTTCTCATAACTACATTTCTACTGACTCAGATCATCTAATAGGTATCAGAGGGGTAGCCGTGTTAGTCTGGATCTGTAAAAAGCAACAGAGGGTCCTGTGGCACCTTTAAGACTAACAGATGTATTGGAGCATAAGCTTTCGTGGGTGAATGCCCACTTCGTCAGACGCATGTCATGCGTCTGACGAAGTGGGCATTCACCCACGAAAGCTTATGCTCCAATACATCTGTTAGTCTTAAAGGTGCCACAGGATCCTCTGTTGCTTTTTATCATCTAATAGGATTGATTAAATAGACTCTTCCATGTGAAAGCTGTAAGTTATGAATGTCTCATAAACAAAAGACATTTAACAATTACATTCTGAGGTTTGACACAGTCTGGCCTGAGAGCCCCATGAATTTTTCTCAATTGCTTGTATGACCATATAAGGCCAACTCTGAAAGTCAATGGGAGTCTTACCTGAGTAAGAACTACAGTATGGTGTTTATAGCTATGAAACTGATGGCTTTTTGTTCCTGCATACTGTAGATATAAATTTCTATGCATTTTCCCTACGTGTAGAGTGCAGTGGCCATTTTGTTCTCAAAGTTCAGTGCAGATTGTTAGAGAAGACACACACACACTCTGTGCTCTCTTTGTTCTTGTTTGTTATTGTTGCTGCTGTTCTCTTGATCTAAGATGAAAGTTGTTTATACTGAATGTTTTTAATTCTTCTTTGTGCAGTGGGAAAACAGAGCATACAAGATTTAAACCTGAATTGTTATCAGATCCATGGCAGGCTTACATAAGATTATCTATCTGACTTTATAATTCAAGCCATTTTCATGCTTGCAAACACATAAATAAAAAAATTGAAGCTAAGAACAAGCCATACATACATCTGAGTGAACGTGCTTTGTTTAAAAGTATCATTAAGGCAACTTCCCATTATGTCTGGCAGGGAGTACGTTTCTTTTAATGATTTTATTAAAAAGTGAATTAAAGGCCAAAGGTTGCTTTCCTACAGCCTTTAATTTCCTGTTGCATTGCCAAATGCCATGTGCATAAATTGTTTGGAGCACCAGACAAAGGAGCTGTCCTGGAAGATCAGCTTCCATACAGCCAGACTGCCAGTGTTTCAACACGGGGGCTGACTTCAGATGTGAGTCTGTTCTTTCAATTCAATTTAAAATCAGAAAAACACAATGACAAAGCACATGCTTATTAGTCAATTACAAATACAAGCCTTTGGAAGCAGGAAAGTAGTGGCATATTCTCAAATGAGACGTAAACATTCTTCTATGCAGTGTTGTTGCAGCCATGTTGGTCTCAGAATATTAGAGAAACAAGGCTGGTGAGGTAATATCTTTTATTGGACCATTTTCTGCTGGTGAGAGAGACAAGCTTTCGAGCTAAACAGAGCTGTGTAGCTCAAAAGCTTATCCCGCTCACCAAAATAAGTTGCTCCAATAAAAGATATTACCTCACCCACCTTGTCTACCTAAAACAACGAGGAGTCCTTGTGGCACCTTAGAGACTAACACATTTATTTGGGCATAAGCTTTCGTGGGCTATAACCCACTTTATCAGATGCATGGAGTGAAAAATTGTCTACCTAAGCATTCTAGTTAAAGTCTAGGACCTGATTCTCCTCTGACTCACACTAGTTTTACATCAGTGTAATTACACTGAGTTTTACAGAGTGAGAGGAAAATCAAGCCCATTGTCTTGAAAGAGACCCATTCCTGGTGTTTCACTTCTGTACTCGGATTATTAATGTGAGTTTGTATTTCCATTGCATCTTTATACAGTGTCATGGATCATTTTCAACAACTCAAACAATTCATGCTGTAGTTTTAATCAACTATTAATTTATTTACTTATTTGTGGTTCATGATGTATGTCTAATGCTTCAAGCTGAGGAGCTGCTGGGCAACTACAAATGTTGAGCACCGGCCTTATTTGCACAGAAGTGGACAATTTAATTAAATAATAGTTAATAATTAATACATGTATATAATGCCTGTTATCCAAGAATCTGACACCCCCACAAAACCCCTGGGAGGTATTGTATTATACCCCTTGTGCAGCTAACAAGATGGTAAGTGGTCACAGTGATGTTCGGGCAAAGCTGGGAATATAGCCCAGGAATCCTGGCTTATACAACCACATCTTGCATCTGGGGAACCACCGTTCAAAACATGAGTGACACTGACCAGGAAGGTGATGTAGCAAGGCTGTCCAATGTAGGTGTTTATTCATCACTTTTCTTCAACAGCCCTTGGCTTCAGAGTTTGTATGGAGCACAGGTGGGATGTATAGCTGCTCCCTCAGCAGAAACCCCCAGGGATCGTTGCATAGCAACAGTGCCTGTGCTTCCTTGGGGCAAGTTTCCCCCTATAATGCATGAGGCCTCAATAGCTCAGGGAGGTGTAATTTGCATCTCTGTTCTGCAGCTTTAGTGGACCTGTCCCACTATAGGCAAACTGTAAAGTGTAGGCAAAAAACGTCAACCTTTAAAACGCTGTAATAAAGCAGCATTAATTTACCCCACTGCTAGAGCCATAAAACCGCCATTTAATCATGTGTTTATAGGAAGGTTTTTTTAAAAAAATGTTTGTATTGTTTCGGAAGAAATATAGTATATATGAATATCTGATTGCTGAGGCAACAACATGGCTGTCCTGTTCCAGATGGTTAGCGAAGACCGATCATTGCAAGAAATGGAGCTGCAAACTAATTTTCTCTGGGAAATTCTTGCTGTATGAATTTTTCACTCTGCTTCATACAAACTCTGCTTGAGGTTGTTATTGTGCCTGTAGCCCATGCCAGGAGTGTGAGCTTTTGTCCCCTGCTGATGGCTGTTCCCTACATGAGTGTGTTACTGCCTCCAGCTAATGGATTTAGCCCCGGATCCAGAGCCATTCAAATCAAAGGGAGGCTTTCCATTGACTTAAACAGGCATTGGAAAGGCCATTAATCCTTATGCTCAAGTGGTGCTCAGTAGTGTCTTTGAACTCCGGTTGGCCCCAGACACTCAGGACAAGCATTTCCAAGCAAGGGGTGTAGGTAACTCATCCATGGAGAGACAAGAGCCACATCTACACTACCGGTACTATAGCAGCAGAGATACAGCGTTGCACCTATGTCGCTGTAGTGCCACAGCGTAGACACTTCTTACAGCGATGGAAAGGGTTTTTCCATTGCTGTAGGTAATCCATCTCTAGGTAGAGAAAGGAATTCTATTGACCTAGCCGCACCTACACCGGGGGTTAGGTTGGCTTAAATGCAGTGCACGGCGTATGAATTTTTCACACCCCTAAACACTGTAGCTATGTCAACCAAACTTTTAAGTGTAGGCTAGATCTGGGTCTGTGTCACCCTCTAGTGGCTGTTACACAAAAGAGGTTTAGGAGTCTGTTACTGCTGATAACTAAGAGGCTTAGGAGAGGATTTTCAAAAGCATCTGAGGACTGTCAGTAAGATTTTTGCTCCTAAGTCTCATAGTTATTTTTTGAAACTTCCATCTTTAGTCCTATCTTCAAATGGTAGATGCTCATGATTTTAGCCTAGAAAGTTTTAGGTTTATACCACACTGCTGGTTGTACAGCTGCTGCAGGTCTTTTCTCTTGCATAATCAATAATGCTTTAAGATTTAACTCCCAAATTTTCAAGGTGTTTTTAGGTGTTCAAAATTAGACACCTAGAAGGAGTCCAAAAATCCTGACTCCTCTAGGTACCATACACCTCCTGAAATGTGCTAAATGCCCTCAACTTTGTTGCATGATTGGACCTTTAAACTTTTGGGACCAAATTCAAAAGATAATGTTAGCTTTAAATCTCAGAGTTTCATGCACTGTCACCAAACAGATTGCCACATGTTTGAACTTGTGAACATAAGATAGTGAAGCATGTGAACAAAGACTCCTGGTAATAGTGCAATGTGTCCCAAGGATATGAAATGGTACATGGGTGTAGGCATTGTGATCTATTTTTCCTCCAAAGAGATTTTTCCATGACAAATAAGGTCAATTTTCATGCAACTTAGACAAAAACATGACAGAATCTGGCTTTCCCATATAACACACAGTGTGTGGAATGGATATTGAAATCACGGTATGGTTCACATGCAACGAGCCATTTTTGTGGCATGTAAAAGAAGAGGCAGCAAAATGGAGGAGTGTATCCAGCTTAAATGACCATGTTCAATGTTTCCAAAAGCACAAAGGGTGGGATTTTCAAAAGCACCTAAATGAGTTAGGTGCCCAATTCCTATTTAAAGTTGGGTGCCTGGAACTTTTGAATTTCCCATTCAAAACCCTTCAGGAAGACACATATGCAGATAAAACTACTCCTGAGTTTCAGTTTGTTTACCTAACTGCCTTTTGTCAAGTGATGCTTATTTGGTGCCTAAAGAAATACTTCAAACTACTATCTGCAAACATGCTTTTGGCAAATCCAGGCATTATTGTCTTCTCGCTTTACTTATATTTTCTCCATTTATATTGATGGAGTATATAATGCACAGAATCCCTCTCTCCATTAACCCTGACCCTTCTTACAGAATCACCATCTATTTGAATCCAGAATGTGTGTCCAATAACTCCCATTGCTACTTCTGCGTGTTTTAATTCAAGACATATCACTACTGAGAGCCAGTGACTCAGGGCTAGTCTACACTTACGCGGTAGTTCGACGGCTGCGGATCGAAGTTCCGAGTTCGATTTATCGCGTCTGGTGTGGACGCGATAAATCGAACCAGGAAGTGATCCCCGTCGACTGCGGTACTCCAGCTCCGCGAGAGGAGTACCGCGAAGTCGACGGGGGAGCCTGCCTGCCGCGTGTGGACCGCGGTAAATTCGAAGTAAGGTATGTCGAATTCAGCTACGTTATTCACGTATTTGCTGAATTTGCGTACCTTACTTCGACTTGGGGGGTAAGTGTAGACCAGGCCTCAGACTCTTGTGGGAGTCAGGAGACTTGGTTTCTAGTCCCAGCTCTGGCAGTGACCCACTGTGTGACCTCGGACAAGTCACATCATCTCTCTGTGTCTATATCTCCTTCCGCCCTTTGTCTCACCTATTTCGATTACACGCATTTTGGGATTGGAGACTATCTCATCCTCTATAAATGTTACAGCATCTAGGGCCCCAACCTTTATTGGGCCATGTAGGTGTACCATAATAAATATACTAGCAATAATTTTCATCATCCTCATTTTTGATTATCACTATGAACAGTTAGCTATTTTTTTTAAATTGTGGGTGAAATTCAGAGGGTCCTATGCACTATTTAAGAGCTACAGGAAGGGATAGACACTAGTGTAACAGATCAGAATCTGATCCCTTAAGCTTGGAAACACAAAGCTAAATTTTACCCTCATATTCCGTCTCTTGGATCCTCTTTGGTTGCCTACATGGCTGTTCTGTATTATGATCCGTCTAAATAAGCAGCCTGTCATTAGCTTTTATCCCAGTGCTTGCTCAGCAGGACTAAAGTCTAGGTCTCTTTGTTTTTAAGGCCTGGTCTACACTACACCTTTAATTCGGATTTAGTGGCTTTAATTCGAATTAACTCTGGAACCGTCCACACAACGAAGCCATTTAATTCGAATTAAAGGGCCCTTTAATTCGATTTCTGTACTCCACCCCGACGAGCGGAGTAGCGCCAAAATCGAATTTGTCAATTCGAATTAGCGTTAGTGTGGCCGCAATTCGATGTTATTGGCCTCCAGGAGCTATCCCACAGTGCACCATTGTGACCGCTCTGGCCAGCAATCTGAACTCGCATGCACTGGCCAGGTGGACAGGAAAAGCCCCGGGAACATTTGAATTTCATTTCCTGTTTGCACAGCGTGGAGAGCACAGGTGACCACAGAGAGCTCATCAGCACAGGTAACCATGCAGGCTGATAATCGAAAAAGAGCACCAGCATGGACCGTACAGGAGGTACTGGATTTGATCTCTATATGGGGAGAGGATTCAGTGCTAGCTGAACTGCGTTCGAAAAGACGAAATGCCAAAACTTATGAAAAAATTTCCAAGGGCATGATGGAGAGAGGCCACAATAGGGACACAGATCAGTGCCGCGTGAAAGTCAAGGAGCTCAGACAAGCCTATCAAAAAGCAAAGGAGGCAAACGGTCGCTCCGGGTCAGAGCCGCGGACATGCCGCTTCTACGCTGAGCTAAATGCATTTCTAGGGGGGGCCGCCACCACTACCCCACCTCTGACTGTGGATTCCGAGCTGGGGATAATCTCATCAGGTACACCTGATGATTCCATGGAAGGGGAAGAGGAGGAGGAGGAGGACGAGCTGGCAGAGAGCACCCAGCTCTCCGTTCTCCCCAACAGCCAGGAACTGTTTCTCACCCTGACTGAAGTACCCTCCCAAGCCTCCCAAGCCAGCACCCAAGACCATGACCCCATGGAAGGGACCTCAGGTGAGTTTACCTTTTAAAATATAAAACATGGTTTAAAAGCAAGCATTTTTAATGATTAATTTGCCCTGAGCACCTGGGATGCATTCGCAGCCAGTACAGCTACTGGAAAAGTCTGTTAACATGTCTGGGGATGGAGCGGAAATCCTCCAGGGACATCTCCATGAAGCTCTCCTGGAGGTACTCCAAAAGCCTTGCCACAAGGTTTCTGGGCAGTGCAGCCTTATTCCGTCCTCCATGGTAGGACACTTGACCACGCCATGCTAGTAGCAAGTAATCTGGTATCATTGCCTGACAGAGCCTGGCAGCGTATGGTCCCGGTGTTTGCTGGCATTCAAGCAACATCCGTTCTTTATCTTGCTGTGTAATCCTCAGGAGAGTGATATCGCTTAGGGTAACCTGGTTGAAATAAGGGAATTTAATTAAGGGGACTGAGGTGGCCGTTCCTACTGGGCTGTTTGCCTGTGGCTGAAAAGAAATCCTTCCCTGCATTTAGCCAAGTGCAAGGGGGGGGGGAGGATTGGCCCAGAGTTTTTCGCGTTTTGCTAGCAGGGATCTTCCCTGATACCAGCCACGCGGTGGGGGGAGGGATAAAGCACTCATCCCAGAGAATTCATGGCGGGTGGGGGGGGGGGGGGTGTTAGTTTGGTTCCTGCAGGGATCTTCCCTGATACCAGCCACGCGGTGGGGGGAGGGATAAAGCACTCATCCCAGAGAATTCATGGCGGGTGGGGGGGGGGGGGGGTGTTAGTTTGGTTCCTGCAGGGATCTTCCCTGATACCAGCCACGCGGTGGGGGGAGGGATAAAGCACTCATCCCAGAGAATTCATGGCGGGTGGGGGGGGGGGGTGTTAGTTTGGTTCCTGCAGGGATCTTCCCTGATACCAGCCACGCGGTGGGGGGAGGGATAAAGCACTCATCCCAGAGAATTCATGGCGGGTGGGGGGGGGGGGTGTTAGTTTGGTTCCTGCAGGGATCTTCCCTGATACCAGCCACGCGGTGGGGGGAGGGATAAAGCACTCATCCCAGAGAATTCATGGCGGGTGGGGGGGGGGGGGGGTGTTAGTTTGGTTCCTGCAGGGATCTTCCCTGATACCAGCCACGCGGTGGGGGGAGGGATAAAGCACTCATCCCAGAGAATTGGATGGGGGGGGGGGGTGTTAACCTTCAGCAGCAGAAAACAAGCTAACAGGAAAACTGCAGCACAACGGGCTTTGCTTGGTATGTGGGAAAGCAGGGCGCAGAAGCCTAAAGACAGTGGCTTACCATGGCAGCATGCAAGGTGAATTCTGTTGCCCCGACCTGCGTCTGTGATCTCTAGCAGCAAAGCCACAGGCACTCAATATTAAGAGGCAAAATGCGACCTTGCACAGAAATCACATGTGCTATGTAATGTGAATAGTATACACCGTGAAAGAGTATAAGCATTGTTCTGAAAAATGTATCTTTTAAAAAAATTCTCTCCTTTTTTCACTCCCTCCAGCAGGTGCAAATGTTTCAAGCCTCCCTCCTCCTTCCCGAAGGCTATCCCAGATAAGGCGTCGTAAAAAAAAAACGAGAGAAGAGATGTTTTCCGAAATCATGCAATCCACCAGGAATGAAAGAGCTCATCTGAATGAGTGGAAGGAGACGGTTTGCAAGTATAGGAAAGAAGCCAGTGACCGTGAGGACAGGAGGGACCAACGTGAGGACATGAGGGACCAACGTGAGGACAGAAGGGACCAACGTGAGGAGAGGAGAGACGCTCGAGATGAGAGGTGGCGGCAGGAAGATCAGAGGAGTCGGGAAGCAACGCTGGGGCTGCTGCGTGAGCAAACAGACATGCTCCGGCGTCTGGTGGAGCTTCAGGAACGGCTGCTGGAGAACCGAGTGCCGCTACAGCCCCTGTATAACCCCCCTACCTCCTCACCATGTTCCATAGCCTCCACACCCAGACGTGTAAGAACACGGGGGGGGAGGCTCCATACACCCTCCCATTCCACCCCAGTGGACAGCCCAAGCAAAAGGCTGCCATTTTTTTAACCTTTTTTTACTGGGCTTTTCCTTCCCGCAGATCCTCCTCCCAAACCCCACTCAGGTTCTGTGCCGCTACAGCCCCTGTATAACCCCCCTACCTCCTCACCATTTTCCATAGCCTCCACACCCAGATGTGTAAGAACACGGGGGGGGGGGAGGCTCCGTACACCCTCCCATTCCACCCCAGTGGACAGCCCAAGCAAAAGGCTGCCATTTTCTTAACCTTTTTTTACTGGGCTTTTCCTTCCCGCTGATCCTCCTCCCAAACCCCACTCAGGTTCTCTCCCTCTTTTTCTAATCAATTCATAAAGAATAAATGATTTTTAAACAATGGTGACTTTATTTCCTTTGAAAGCAAGCTGGGGGAAGGGGGAGGGTGGGTTCCTTACAGAGAATGAGTCAATAAAGGGGGCGGGTTTTCAGGAAGGATAAACAAACATAAATTTCACACTGTAGCCTGGCCAGTCATGAAACTGGTTTTCAAAGCTTCCCTAATGCGCAGCGCTTCATCGTGTGCTCTTCTAATCGCCCTGGTGTCTGGCTGCGAGTAATCAGCAGCCAGGCGATTTGCCTCAGCCTCCCACCCTGCCATAAAGGTCTCCCCCTTGCTCTCACAGAGATTGTGAAGCACACAGCAAGCAGTAATAACAATGGGGATATTGGTTTGGCTGAGGTCTGAGCGAGTCAATAAGGATCGCCAGCGACCTTTTAAACGGCCAAATGCACATTCTACCACCATTCTGCACTTGCTCAGCCTGTAGTTGAACAACTCCTGACTCCTGTCCAGGCTGCCTGTGTATGGCTTCATGAGCCATGGCATTAAGGGGTAGGCTGGGTCCCCAAGAATAACAATTGGCATTTCAACATCCCCCACGGTTATTTTCTGGTCCGGAAAGTAAGTCCCTTGCTGCAGCCGTTTAAACAGATTGGTGTTCCTGAAGACGCGAGCGTCATGAACCCTTCCCGGCCAGCCCACATGGATGTTGGTGAAACGTCCCTTGTGATCCACAAGTGCTTGCAGCACCATTGAGAAGTACCCCTTGCGGTTTATGTACTGGGTACCCTGGTGCTCCGGTGCCAAGATAGGAATATGGGTTCCATCTATTGCCCCACCACAGTTAGGGAATCCCATTGCAGCAAAGCCATCCACTATGACCTGCACATTTCCCAGAGTCACTACCTTTCGTAGCAGCACCTCCGTGATTGCTTTGGCTACTTGCATCACAGCAGCCCCCACAGTAGATTTGCCCACTCCAAATTGATTCCCGACTGACCGGTAGCTGTCTGGCGTTGCAAGCTTCCACAGGGCTATCGCCACTCGCTTCTCAACTGTGAGGGCTGCTCTCATCTTGGTATTCTGGCGCTTCAGGGCAGGGGAAAGCAAGTCACAAAGTTCCATGAAAGTGCCCTTACGCATGCGAAAGTTTCTCAGCCACTGGGAATCGTCCCACACCTGCAACACTATGCGGTCCCACCAGTCTGTGCTTGTTTCCCGGGCCCAGAATCGGCGTTCAAAGCCTATAACCTGGCCCATTAACATCATAATCTCCAAAGCACCGGGGCCCGCGGTCTCAGAGAATTCTGTGTCCGTGTCCATGTCCTCATCACGCTGGTCGCTGCGCTGCAATCGCCGCCTCCTCCTCCTCCTCGCCTCTTTTTTCTGGTCCTGTGTAAGCATAAACTCCACGAGAAAGCGCGAGGTGTTTATAATGTTCAAGACTGCGTTCTGGAGCACAACGGGATCCATGCTTGATGCAGAATGGAGTCTGCAGAGTTCACTCAGGAAAAAAGGCGCGAAATGGTTGTCTGCCGTTGCTTTCAGGGAGGGAGGGGGAGGCTGTACCCAGAACTACCTGCGACAATGTTTTTGGCCCCATCATGCACTGGGGTCTCAACCCAGAATTCCAAGGGGGGTGGAGACTGCGGGAACTATGGGATAGCTATGTAAAAGCTACCCACAATGCAACGCTCTGGAAATCGATGCTACTATGGTAGCTTGGACGCAAACCACCGAATTAATGGTGCCTAGTGTGGCCGAATACATTCGATTTTACAAAATCGGTTTCCTAAATTCGAATTATATAAATTCGAATTAATCCTGTAGTGTAGACATACCCTAAGACTTACACGATGTGTAAGTGCCAGATGTTTCCCATCTCTGGGCTCTTGGTGAAATAAACAAGAACTGCCAATAACCTTCACCTTTCAACTCTTACATTACCTATTCCTAAAGTACAAAAAATGGATGTGTGACATAGGGAGGTTTTGGACAACCTCCCAGGTTTATCTCAAAAGTCCTGTTCTCTGGACAAAGATAAGCACAGGAGAACAAATTGCAGTGTCGCTGTAAAATTCACCTTCCACACTAAGAAAGAGGTGGGCTCCTTCAGAGGAAAAAGAGGCATGGGAGATTACCATCCAGGTTTTACCAAATATTTTAGCCTGGGTTTGAGGTCACATAGAAGCTAGATCAGCAGAGAGGGAAAAAAGAGGCCTTGATTCTATTTTTCTTCACACTAGTGTAAACCTGCAGTAACGCCACCGAAGTCAATGCAGTTACATCAATGTAAAACTGGTGTCAATACGCACAGAATCAGTCGTTGACTGTTTATGTAATGTATCACTGCTTGCCACATATGGCAGACAGTCATTCCATGTTTTATTCCCTTTCAGTCCAGGCATCCAAGCACGGGGTTTTATTTGCCCCACTAACCCAAGAAATGAAGTCACGATCTTAGCTTGTTATAGAAAATGCTTTTTATTAATATTAATACTAATAAATAAATTCATGTCAATAATCTACATTCATTCTGAGCTGTCGCTTCCTTTCTGTGATCCTCTATCACAGCCTCCAGCTTGAAAATATTTTCAGCACTCGTTTTGCAGCTGAGAGCAAAGATCCCCTCCAAGACAATTGCTCCTTGCTTTCCAAGGAAGCCTGGGAGGGTGTTGCTTCAAGAGGCTGGGATCAACTGTCCAATCACACACATTCAGTTCTTCCAATGAATGATAGCCCAGATCTCACTCCCCAACCCCATGTGACAGCATTTGGCAAAGCCATTGTGTTGACCCCAGCAGCCGTTCCTTTTTCGTCTTGATTCAATAGATGAGGAACAAATGCTATTACAGTATTAAGATTGCAAATCAGTTTCAATTATTATAACCCCTGTTTGCCTTCACCTGCAACTTTCCAAAAAGATCCCCCTCTGGGGATGAAATTTTCCATGTTTGGTCTTGGCTGAAAGGTGAACATTTAAGAAAAAGAGAGTAAAATCTTTTTTGCCATTTTTCTGACATGTGTAGCTAAATAAACCCCACATTTTTCCCCACTGGAAAAAAGACTGTTGCTTCAAATTTCGACACAGAACTCAAAAACAACTTCCTGGCTAAACTTGTAACCTGGCATGTACAACAATAAAGGTTCCTTTGGGTTTGAAAGCTTCTGCTAGTTTGGGAGATATTCCCTGCATTTAAAATGGTAGTCTGAGCCCTCAAACGGAGCTTTTCAAGTGCACCCAATCTAAATAGTGTCCATTTTGGAGGGTGTCCAAGTTTGAAAAATATTAGATATTAATGAAATATAATTAGGTAATTGAGTATATTATACGAGCAGAGGTTGAGCAATAGCTTTCGAGCATGTTTACTAGGCACTGAAGTTCTCAATAGAGCTATGGAACGCCTCTAGACGCTTTTGTGACATCACAATGCATATTCTCTCTGCTTAGCCAGAGAGGACTCGGGCACAGACGATGCCTGCTGATGGGATAATTTACCTGCAAGACCTTTTCTCACTGAGACTTATAGCACTGTCTTCCCAATATTAATAATAATGCATGACCTTCATACCAGGAATAGTTATGATGCTTTGTTAATAATAACTATAGAAGAAGAAGAATGGTAGTGTCACAGGCAGGCAGGCCCTTTAAGACAAGCTGAGCTCAGCCTTAGCTGTGACCTAGCAGCTACCCGTCAGCCTTGCCTATGATATAGCAGTTTAGTGGTAATTAATGATCCTAGCTGGGTGTGATGGAACTTAATTAGAATGACTGACCTCAGCTGTGGAGGTGTACTTAAACAAAGCTGAACCCAACGGAGAGGGAGGAGACAAAGGAGAGAGGAACAAGGAGGGGTCCCTCTCTGGGAAAGCTGGCCTAGAACAAACCCACAGGGAGAAGGTTAGGTACCTGTGGGCGATGCCTTGAGATAGGGCTTGTAAGGGGCAGGGACGTCCTTGAGGTAAACTGCCTCAAGGTAAACTGGGGAAGGGAGGGGGAACTCCTCTGCAGGGCCCAGGAGTAGAGGCAGAGGAGAAGGCTGCAGAGTGACTCAAGGGGGAGGAAGATGTATTAGTTTGAATGGATACTTGGCTCGTTGTCACCCCTGGAAAGGGAGTGAACTTGGCCAGAGGGCTAGGCCACAGAATCCCCAGACAGAGGCTTGGGAGAAGACATGGACAGAGAAAGGCCATTGCAGGGCCAAGGAAGTGGCCAGCAGGGGATGCTGGAGATGAGGACCCCTTGCAACATCATGCCCTGACACAAGGGGTGCTCTTGTGGTGAGGGCCCAACATTACCTGCAGGCATGTAAATTTGCAGATTTCAGGGTCTTTCCACAATGTTTGTTGTTTTGTAAATTATAAACTCTGATATAAAATCATTATTTCTATCGTACTGAGCTGCACAGTTTACCTCTGACTTCAATGGGAGCAGAATTAGGTGAATGCTGAGCACTACTGAAAAATCTCATCTGCAACCTCTTAGATTGTTCTCTTTTCTGGACAGGGACCAGGCCTTCTCACTTGTCTGTAATTCCCAGCACACTAGGCCAATAGCTAATGCTGCAGAATTCAACAAAAAAAGCCTAGTTCTAAATAAGTACCTGATGGGAGCTGCTGGCTACTAAGCACATTTGAAAATCTGACTGCTCAGCTCTGCAAAGTTTGCAGTACTCTGACCGCAATGGGAGATGCATAAGGCCCCCATTCCACGAGGTACTTAAGCACCATTGAAGTAAAGTGACACGTTTCTAGTTAGGCAAGTACTTATGCACTTTGCTGAACTGGAGCCTAAATTCTTTGCTGGGTCTGGACCAAAGAGCTCAGCACCTTCCAGGATTGAACTCTTATTTAGGAGCCTACATATGGATTTGGGAGCTGAAATTTAAGTTTCTCTTTTTTTAAAATCTTGGTCAAAGCACAATAGATTTTTGATAGCTAGAAAATATTATTAAAATATTAGCATTGAACAATTTATTTAAAGGAGCTCAGCTGCTGTTCAATCTTAATGTGCACCTCCATGATGGGCTAGTTTGATCATGTAAGAGAGCATACGCTGTACATCTATATATGTTGTACAGAGATGCAGGAGCTTTATTAAATGCTCTAGATATAAGAATTCATGCATATACACAGGGCCAGATTCTGGTATTATTACTCACCTTGAATAGTACCGTACCTTACGTGTAGCTCCCAATGAAGTAAAAATGAGTTCTTGGATGTTCAGCACTTTTGGATATCTGGCTATTTATTCAGGTGCTAAAATACAGACTTTTGAGCCTGACTTTAGGCTCCTGTTTTTGAAAACTCTGGCCCTTGTGTTTTGTTCTGAGTTACTAATTCATAAAAGTTTTCAATGCAACAGAACATGTTTGGGTGTTCTTTAGATATCACTATATGGCCTAATTCAATAACCAACACTAATGATGTCCATTTCACCCTTGTTTATTAAACCATTTTGTGTCAGTGCATGGTCATTAACAGGAGCTGTTTGCCCAGGAAGGGGCTAGTTGTTCTCAAAAGAACACAACGGACCACAAAATCAGAGGCAATCGACCATATAGTCAAGCCAGGAGCAATTTCACTCACATAAAATGATAATTTAAAGCCTGTACTTGGCATCTTCTCAGTTGACTGAAAGAGGACTATGCACCGCATAATAAAACAAATTCCGATTGTTTTTATTACCAGAAGGCAGTAAAGGGTGGAGTTACAGATGTTACCTCAGTTAGGCATAAAGCTTTAGCACTTTTTAGCACTGGTTTCAATAAAAACATGAAAACTTCTGTAATCCAAAAGCAAACATTTATGACTGTGGCTCTTTGGAACAGCTAATAAATATTTGTTTGCCATTGCTTTCTGGAGCAGTTGTCTGCATATTAATTTAAACATGTCACCAGGAGGCTATTTGACTCTTGCATGTAGGTACTTAAACCTTGTCTGTTGTTGTATCATTGGAAACATTAAATGATTAGAACTTGAGACATGCCTGAAAAGAAATAAAAGCAATTTAGCCCATCACAGCTCATCCTTATCAAATAGCCAGTCTCCCTCGAGAGTTAAATTGTTTCTTATATGACCTCAGTGTCTCTGCCTTAACTGTGCCTGGTACCTGGGTCATTCCTTACATCTATTATCCTTTGATGAGGAAAAGACTACCTAATGGTTGGCCTCTGGGTTTGTTTTCTCCCTTTCTATTTTTACTGCTGAGCTAACAGCAATAACTCTCATGGACATTATCTATACCATTTAAGATTTATACACACACCCAAATTAATCTCCTCAACCATTTTACGATTTTTAAATTGTGTGGATTAAGAGTCTTCAGTCTCTCCTCACAGCTTGTACCTCTCAGGCTTAGGATCAGCTGTCTTATTTATCTCTGGACCTATTTTAATTTTTAGGCTTTACATTTTTATGCTACTCTGATCACTCGTGAATCTTCAGTTTCTTTAGAGACTTGTATCTCATCAGTTCCTGTCCACAGGTTGCTATTTGATAGTCCAGATTCTAAAATTCTATGACTGAGTTGCATTTTTTATAGCTTGGAAAATCTGCTTTCTGAATTTTAAGCTGTTCAAAATGTTGACGAGAAATATTCTTGAGTAACTGATGGTTTTTGTTAGTTACAGCTCTCCCTGTTTGTTTGTTTAATTTGTTTCTGTAAGTGAATTTCCCCTCCTGTGAAATGTGCTAGATTAACTGCCTTTAAGAATGAAGATTTATCCACAGATTTATCAACAAAACAACAGGTACATCGCAGACAGGCATAGTACAGACTTTTCCCACTACTCCAACAAAGTGACTCAATTCAGGCTCAAAAATAGATGGTACAGAGTGGTACAGTGTCTTGACACCTCTCTCGTTCTCCAGAATCAGTTTTTCTTTAATAAAAAACATGAGGCTCTAGTTGTAGAGGTAGTAAAGAAACACTCCATTCACATTTGTGAGGTTAACTGATACGGAGTCTGCAGAGAGCCCGGAAGAATAGCTCTGAGGGGTGTGAACTGCCCCATTTACCACAGTCAGGTGCTAACCCCAGATGCCCAGGGATGATCATTTAAATGTCATCAGTGTTAACTATTGTATTCCTCCTGTAAGAAAGGAGAGGGAGGATCAGAACTTCACAATGTATTGTGAACAATGTCTCACTTCCCTGCTACAAGTAGGCTATGTTTGGGAGATACCATCAATTTCTTTTCCCCCAGTCAGGGGCGGCTCCAGGCACCAACGCACCAGCATGCCTGCGGGAGGTCCGCCGGTCCCACAGCTTCGGCGGCAATTCGGTGGCGGGTACGCCGAAGCCGCGGGACCGGCGGACCTCCCGCAGGCGCGCCGCCGAAAGCCGCCTGACTGCCATGCTTGGGGCGGCAAAATACATAGAGCCGCCCCTGCCCCCAGTCAAGAAGGAACCAGGCCCCAAGGCATATATAAGTGTCTCTGGAGCCCAGAGTACACATGATCATCTACTAAACATCTGCACAATCTCTACTGCATTGGCATCTCATTTTGACAACTCCCATGAGTGGACCTTATTTTGTGGATGGAGGAAGGAAGAATACCTCCTCCTTTTTTGCCCCAGTCTGACTCCTGGCCTCATTCCTAACCTGGAGGCAGCTTCTAGTGCAACACCCATGTGAAGTAATGCCAGATGCTTTGACTCATTTGTAATGTGGACACTGTCCATTAGGAACATGTTTGCTATTTGCATTGGAATACAACCACAAAATAATAAATAAACAAAAAAAACTCCATAAGGTCCATCCTGAGAGGGATTTTTCCAGTTGTCTCTCTCTTACGGACACATGGACACATCTTATTTTTGTGCAGGCATTTCATAACACTAACGTATAATAAGCATGGTCAAACACTTGAAGAGTGACATTATATATAGATTCTCAGACTGTCTCCCTTGTGCTAGTCACTTATGAATGCATCTATAAGCTTGAGCATGTACATTTTATTCAAAGGACAAAGCCTTTTTACATCAGGGAAACATTTAACCAAGCCCCAGCTTTCTGTGAGTGAGCTGCATTGTTCTGCAACAGCTTGACAATAGGCTGTTTCTGCATGTCCTCCGGTTGTGATCTGCTGAAAACGAGGACAACAACCCCACGTTAGCTGTAAAATAAAGAAACATTCATTATGATTTTTATTGCTCCCAACTACTGTAAACTGTGGAGGAATAGAGCTGCAAAGCTGGCCATTAAACTGTCTGCTCTTTCCTGTTTAAACAAGGCCTCTCCTGGGTTTTCGCTGCCTCAACCACTGTGGGTCAACATCCAGGAAGGAAGACGTTTCTACGGTAACCACTGAGGCCTTCTACTAAGGTGGTTCCATGAAAGTACTGAACTGGTGAGAGTGACAAGAAGCAGTTCATTGGATAATGTACAAAAAGGTAAAAAGTTATTGCAAGCAGACTGTTTTTATAATGAGGCCATTCAGACATAAAATCACGTTAAATACGTAGTTTGTTTCCACATTGCAGAATTATTTTTGTCCTACTCTTTCAAGGGATAGTTTATCTAGGCACAGTGGTATAAATAGTAAATAGCCCCCGGGGCTAGACATATTTGCTTTTTTCCCCACTTGGTATCCTGTTGCAGTTTGCTCCCTCACAGACGGTAAAATGAAGTTGGTTTCTTTTTTTCTTTTTTACTTTGAATACAGTCCTTTGCAAAAGACCACAAAGTCTATTTGCAGTTGCAACATCCCAAACCAAACAATACATTCTTACTCCAGTATTGTCATTTATGTGAAAGTTAGTTTAAAAAAATGCAAGTATATTTTAGTTAGACCTGTTTAGGGCTGTAATACCTAGACTCATGGGGATAATTGTGTGTGTGTGTTTGCCCTATAGTAAAGTGGTCATCATGGGGTGGGTTACTTAGGCTAGGTCTACACTACGGGAGGGGGGGGGTCGACCTAAGATACGCAACTTCAGCTACGTGAATAGCGTAGCTGAAGTTGCGTATTTTAGGTCGACTTACCTGGCTGTGAGGACGGCGGCGAGTCGACCGCTGCCGCGCTGCCATCGACTCCGCTTCCGCCTCTTGCCGCGGTGGATTTCCGGAGTCGACGGCAGAGCCATCGGGGATTGATTTTATCGCGTCTTCACTAGACGCGATAAGTCGATCCCCAATAGATCGATTGCTACCCGCCGATCCGGCGGGTAGTGAAGACAAGCCCTTAGAGTATTATGGCATGGAGCCATACTCTACCCCTTTCTTGCTGCCACTCACACTCTGTTTATGATGCAGTTGAATAAAGCAGCAAATTCCCAGCCTGCGGTACTGTGAGGAAAGAGGGTGTTTGTCTATGGGTTGTTGTTTGTTTTGTTTTGTATTTTTTGGTTTTGCGGGTTTTTAAACACAGAGTGGCCTCTTTACAAAATACCCAAAGTATCTGCCCAGGTATGAATAGAGTAGAACCCGTTTATCTGGTCTAATTGAGACCAGGGCCAGATCAAATAATCAAAAATTTGGATTATCAGGAGAACGGGCAAAGAGCGTTCTATCTGTTATTTTAAGATGCGGAGTTGCTTTTAAACAAGCTGACGCCTCCCAGAAAAGCATTAAAACATACCCCTCTTCTTTATTTACAGCATACACAAACAGTTACTTCTAGTAAAGAGTACCACTTTTTAAAAATGCAGAAATGGTCATTTTAAGTTGCAACAACAGCAACAGTAATGGTAACCACTAACAATATGTAATGTGAATAAAGTATCAGATTAAAATACAGTACTGTATACAGCACGGTGGCAGGTACAGCAGCACTCATGCATATAATGACTGGAAAAAATCTGAGGCCCGGTCTACACTGGGGGGGGGGGGGGGGGGAGAGACGAATCGATCTAAGTTACGCAACTTCAGCTACGTGAATAACGTAGCTGGAATTGATGTACTTAGATTGACTTATCGTGGTGTCTTCACTGCGGTGAGTCGACTGCTGCTGCTCCCCCGTCGACTCCGCTTGCGCCTCTCGTGGTGCTGGAGTACAGGAGTCGATGGGAGAGCGCTCAGGGATTGATTTATCGCATCTAGACTAGATGCGATAAATCAATCCCCGCTGGATTGATCGCTGCCCGCCGATCTGGCAGGTAGTGTAGACATTATGTGACAGTTTGCGTTGTTTAGGTGAGAGGTTCTCTTCTTCATTGCAATCACGGAGTCGCTTTCCAATGTTATAATCTTGGGCTATTTTTGCCAGTGATTCTTCTCTTTTATTTTAGCATACAATGACAGTACTACACATTTTCACCTAATAGTCATGGTCATTTTACAAGGCTGAAAAGATGCAATGGTTACAATAGTATTGCCATGGAGGCGACATCAATTTCCAGTACTGTATTCCTGTGTGTAAGCTGGTTGTTCAGTTAATACAGAGAGCCGGGTCATGGAGGCTCGGATACATGGGGTTCTACTGTATATGGATGGATACTGTGATACCTACTGTAGACACCAGATGAATGGCAAACTATAAACACCATAGGTGATAGAGATAGATGAACAGATGCAACATTTGTGTTAAATCAGTCCAAGAGGTACCCTCTCTAGAAAGCAGAACCTCTGGGCACATCTAGCACAGTGTCATCCATTCAGTTTCATCTGGTGCTGTGATGGTCACATATGATAAAAGAATACTTTTTAAGACTGATAGCATACACCAGGGCAGTCACTAAGAAGCTGGAGACAATTCAAGTAGGCATAGGACCGTATCTGCCTAGGGACTTTAAGCACTTGTGTGAGGGAAGGTATCACACATTTCTTGACTGTCCTATGTATAGTTTAAAGGTGACCAGGTTAGTGTACTTACCAATCACTATATGGAAACTGAGCTTGTGTGTAAACAAATTAGAACTACTGTTGCCCCCAGAATAGTGAACCTCAAAAGGGTAAGCACCCCAGGATTTAGATGCTTAATCAGGCATTATGGATCTGCAAAATTGGATTGAACCTCTCTGTATTTGGACACTTGCACTCCAGATCTGGAAGTACAGAACAAGAACAAGGAAGTACAGAGGCATTTGAAAATATATTTTTTTAAAAATGTAACTGAACTTCTTTGAACCTCAAAGTGTTTGGTTTGAATTTTGCCCCAAGGTGGTCTGGGGAGGAAGAGAGGGCTGTATCAGAACCCGTTAGCCCATTCTAATCTGATTATAAGTAGGACCTCTGTGTTTTATCCACTGCATATTGAAAAATATAGCCCTACACTCTGAAAATAAATGCAGAGCTGAAAAGCTTAATTCTTCTAGGAATGCTTTCATTATGCTCTCGGTCTGCATTGCTCTCAGTCTGTATTAATGCCCACTTCCCTGTGCAATCAAGTGGAAGTGGCATGAAACTGGTGCGAAAAAGTCAGGTTATTTTTTTTTTCCTTTTCATTCTGAACTCATATTTACCAGTAAATTTGCTTTTTGGCAGCCTTTCACCAGTAGCTTCCAGTCTACACATAACACTGAAAACTTTAATTAGAGGTCTTGTTATTGCAACATTTTCTTCTCTTGTTTTTCTCTCTGCTCCTGTTTCTTTAGGATAATAATGCTGTCTGAACACATTTGTAAATTCATGTTTCCTCAGAGCAGCATACAGTGTAGTAACAAGGGGGTTTGTGTACTCCTGTGCAATAGGAAACCACCAATCAGCAAGTAAAGCTGTTCCGTCCCTCCACAGTTTAGTTACTTACAACTAACTTTTACAACCCAAGTCCCTAATCTTGCAAAAATTTATGCATGTTCTTAATTTTACACACTTTGAGTAGTTTCACCGAGGCCAGTGGGACTAGTCATGGTGTGTAAATTAAGCATGTTTTTGCAAGAACATGGCCAACATTTGAATAATCCTTGCTTTAGGGTAAGGCCCAGTCCACGTCCCTTTCCAGTTAATAGATGTTCTGCATGTGGATTGGTTGCAAGATCAGACCGAAACCATTACACCCCAATCACATGTACAAATATTTCAATCCAACTATTCTGCTGAATTTACTTGGACAACTGGCATCATCTGATGTACACCTGAGTTTGCATGATAGCTCATAAAATTATGGCCTGTGCCATTAAACCTTTATTCCTGCTCCTTTGACAATCTGAGAGGGAAAAAATCTTCTCAAAACTGGATTTATGTTTTTGGCATAAAGAGGGGGGAAATGTATTAAAATGTCATTTTGTGAAATAGTCATCTGAAAGCTAAGAAATTCAAAGTTAAATGCAGAACTAAATTATGCCAAATAACCTTAACTCTGTCCCTTGCATCTCTCACACTCAATCCATCCATACATAAGGAGATGACAGGTATCACAACTAGACAGGTTAAACCCTGGATATCTTGTGAGTTCAGCCAGGAACTGTGATGGTTGAGGACATCTTAAACACTGTGGAATTTGCCCTTTCTTTTGCAGCTGCTCACATCTTCAAATAGATCCACAGCAGATTATGCAGGAGAGTAGAGGTAGCCTTGCTGTAGGGGGATAAGAGATATAAGATGCTGGCAGCCACAGAGGGCCTGTAAAGAGTTACAGTTTTGAACAGCGAACGCATGAGGGAAGAATATTAGGAAGATGGGAAGCGTTGGTATTGCTGTCTTGTCCAGCGAAGTTGAACTGGAAGTAGCCTCCAATTGAGTAAGTGACAAATATATGAAGCGCCAGGATGTGCAAAAATGGAGATTGGCTTCTCTTGTTTGCTTTTAGCTTCAGAGGCTCACTGTGCATTCTGGGGTCTGACGGAAAGTGGGAGGAAAAGCGACAGCCTTGCCTGGGCCCATTAAATTGGTTCTGCCCGATGGATCTTCAAAGATAGTGAGCTGACAGTGACGTGGAAAAGGGGACAAGATTTGGCTCAGGTGCCAGTGAAAGGGAGAGTCAGGGAGATGTGAGTGGGAAGAGAGCCAGAGTCAGGAATGCAGTGAGAGGGGAGGAGGTGAATGGGGTGGCGTGAGGGTTCGGTTTGGCTAGCTGTAGTGGAGAACCCACATCACATGTGGTAGGGAGGATTTTTAATTGTATCAGAGGCTGGGTGTGGGGCAGCACAGGGATCAGAGAAGGAAAGAGGCTAGAAAGAGGCTGGGAGGGCTCATCTACACTGATCCAAACTTGAAATAAGGTTCAGGTTTGTCTCCAGGCTTTAGAGGGGGGGAGGGGATCAAAATTCCTAACATATACAAAGACAGAGCTCTAAATGCCATGTGCCAACACTGCTCTGCTGCTGCTGTTCAAGATGAAATAACAGGTCATCTGTTAGTACAGGTCCTTCCAGACTAAAGTCTAATTTCAGTGCTCCAGGGGTTTGCATTGGTTCAGAGGTCACCAGGCAATACCACTCACTGAACAAAGATGAAGCTCATTTTCACTAAAAACAGAGAGCACGGAGCAAGACTCTGTACTCAGTCAACCCCGTGTATCTGGTATCTGGAAAATCTCAGTGGTGAAGAGATGTCTAGAGATCAATAGAAGAGGTGTGTGGTGCCAAAGCAGACAGTTATATCACTGGCACTGGGATAAGGGCTTATTTACCTTCATTCGCTGTCATTCATCTACCTTCATTTGCTGTGACCAGCTTGAAGTACAGATCTGTACAACAGATTTAAAAAGTTAAAGAGCAGAAGAAGCCCAGTCAGCGTAGCTCAATTACACTGAACCCCTGCAAAAATAGATAGGGCCCAGGAGCTGGCCAATACGCCTGCAGAGGGCAGTAAAGAGTCCTCTTTCTGGTGGACTATCCACCTTATGGGACACAAGGAGAGAGAGAGAGAGAGCGAGAGAGCGAGCAGCTAAAATTAGGGTGAGTATGGAGTGGGCAGAGCGAGCATTCTGACCCAGCTGACCAAGACAGCTGGGCCAGTGTATGAAGAAAAGAGAGCTGCACCAGGGAAAGGGCTGGCGTAGATTACTTCCCCCAGGGAACAAAGGGAAGCAGGGACTGAATTGTGACTCACAAATCCTGGGGCAGTGCAGCTTTGCGCTGGCTCTTACTCAAGGCAGACTGCAAGGGGCCAGACTAGCCCTTAGAAGTTCAGCCACACACAGACATGTATAAAATGGATGTGCAGGGCTACCGTTCTGAGAGTTTCTATAGAAAAAGCAACAGTGCTTTGGTATACTGAAGTGCACTGACACGGGAATGGCTTCTTGAGGGGTTATTTTATTTTTGTTTATCACTTCGATTGCCTCCTCTGTGGTCACCGTTCTGTATGGGATCGTTGCAATAACAAAAGGTTCCTGTGCAGAATAGATACATTGAAAGTTAAGGGCAAAACTCCATCTATATGGCTAGCTAATACAGTTTATCTGATCTGTAAAGTCAGCAGCTCTCTCCAGACCTCCTTTGTACTTAAACAGCCTGCTCTAAGAACTCACTTTTCCACATAGTCAACCAAACATGTTCTAGCTGGGGATGAGCAAAGCAAGAACCGGCTGGAACATTCTCTCCCAATTCAGAACAAACCAACTCCTCCTTTGGTGTTTGGGAAAAAGTGGCTCTCTGGATATATTTACATTTTCCTCATTATTTTTCCTTTTTGTGCACCCTCTTCCCTTTTGGGAGCCAGCCAGTGGTAGAGGCAGATGTGCCTGAACATGCTGAAAGGACTCCAGAGGACCTTGGAGTACCAGAAATGGTACAAGAAAGGCCATTCTCATGAGGTTTCTAGCCCATCCAAGAGGCTCAGACAAGATTTTGCTAAGCATACTAAGTCTGAGGTTTGTACATCACTAGCTCCGATCATATTGCCTGCATCTAGGCCTATGTAGAAGGATACTAGTGAGCTGGTAGATTATAGAAAAAGTGAAAATGCACCAAGGGAGATTTTCATCATGAACTTCTAGGGCAAAATCTTACCTTTGCTATATAGAGCTGCCCAATGGGTGGGGAGCAAAGTGGGGCCAGTCATGTTATGGGTCCCAGCACCATACTTCCAATGCAAGGCCGGAGACTTAGTGTGACAAGGGAACAACTCAGTGGGTAATACCTCCTTCTTTTAAGTCTCTGTCTATACGTACGGTGTCATGCAGCTAGTGCCCCTAGTACAGGTATAAATAGCGGTGCAGACAGCGAGGCCAAGCTTCAATAAATAAAGGAAGGACACGGCAGAATCTTAGGGTATGTACCATACACAGGTCTCTACCCACCCAAGCACTACTTCCCATGTCTATTCTGCTATTTTTAGCAGTGTAGTGTCCCGTTGCCTCCCCCTGCCAGAGCATTCCCCTGCTGCCTCTCTCTTGCCAAGTTGCCAGAGCCTTTCGCTGCTGTATGTAGGTACACTTCACCTGTAGCTACATGCCACAAGGTGGGTACAGTCTGCTCTTCACTGTGCGGCTACAAGTGTCCTACATGACGCCAGTGTAGACAAGGCCTATACCTGTTGTATACACAGGTATATGCAGCTTATGCCTTTGGGAGATGGGGGCATGACTACACCCACTCGGCAGTAGTTCATGCCCTCTCGACTCAAAGCTTTGGTATGTCAACAACCTTGTTGTAGAATTCTCTTGAGTGCTGTAAGGGTGCATGCTAGCAACACCCTGCCCCTGCCCCTGCACAGTCCATCCACCACTATACAAGGTAGGCTTTGGGCCTGAGTTGCACATATTTGTTTTATTGTTAATGGAACAGCAACAGTTAATGGTGTAAAAACAATTTATTTTCTTCTGTTCCAAGCAGCACAAAGGAATGTAGCACAAATGCTATAAAAGCATTAACCTTTCTATTGATGAGATAAGAGCCCAGCTAAAGCCCCCCTGTAAGTGACCACCCAAAGAACTAGCAAAACAGTCACGTAGCAGAGGTATATCAGATAAAACTGTAATGCATGGGGATCCTATAAATTGGTCATTTAAGACAGGAGGCCTATCTTAGTGTGGTGCCTAGTGCAAGTTTCACTGCACAAATATTCACGTAATAAGTCACTGTTATCAGTCTGATATAAGGTTGGTTTTGAATTTATCATCAGGGAAGTCGTTCTACTGGCTTCCATGGGATTTCTATCTCGATCGCCCCAACCACTCCAGCCTGTTAAGCCAAGCAGTGTGCTAAGACTCTCCATTGCTTTCCCTTTAACAAACCACATCTTTATTGTCAGTAATTGTTGTGTGTGTTATTGCTGGGGGGAGAGGAGGAAAGAGAGACCTAGAAAGCCAAAGCCAATCAGGCAAAAGACTGAAAACTCCCAAGTTTTCAGGGGTTTGTTGAGGTCGGTTACAAAGTGTTCACTGCATTTAAATTTTTTCATTGTCATATGCACTAAGTAGCTTTTCTCCAAAAAAAAAGTGATCTATTTTGCAGGTTTAAACACAGGTTGTCAAATGATCAAGCAGTAGTTTTGCCTTAACAATTGTTAATATCTCTCAACACCTAATTAATCTACACAAGAAGTGTCGGTAAAGGATAAAAACAATTCACACTTGACTCCTGGCATCCCCCAGGCTCCTTACTTTTTCCCCTTTCTGGATTTTCACTAATGTCTGAGTGGAAACTAATTAAAATGATCAAAATAGAAGAAAGATGGAAACCTTATTACAGGTGTTACGTTTCTGCACCTATTTTGCCCAGGGACAGAGCTTCCCAGGAGCAGAGCTAACAGTTAATCTATTAAACTGGAAAGGTTATTTGCAAGGTCAGACAATGTGACTAAAGTCTATGAGTCCTTTGGTAATTTAAAGATCAAAATGACATGTTTTATAATTACAGTCATATAACCTGTAACTGAAAATAGAGGACTACAAAATGAAATCACAGCTTCCATATTTTTTCATAAGTGACATCGAAATGTTTCTTCTTATTGGGAAGGAGTGAATTACTTCAACCTCATTAAGAACTGACTCAAAACTTCTAATAAAGCAAAAATCTAACCAGATTTTTCAGATGTTTGAAAAAAGTTAATTTAACTTTTTTTCCCATTATTTGTCATCACTGTGGACCTTTACAGTCTTGGGTTCCTGCTGGGATGAGAAGCAGAAGCATGGATGAGTCCTAAGAAAGGATGTTCTCATGCATCATATATCAGCCCAATCAGTAACACGAAATCTCAAGGGGAATCCCCACAGATTTCCAGCCGTTTCAAGAGATTCAGCTGAACATCTGAATTTCTGAGAGTTTATCCAAATGAAATCTCTAGGCCTTTCGAGAATTGCATTTTGCTGCTAATTATGTAGGGCATGAACTTTCTCCCATTTGAGGTCTAGATTATGCGATTTAATGGGGCCTGATTTTCACAGGGTGAGAGTGTGTTCCGCATTTTCTGAAAATCGGACACTTTTAAGGTGTTTCAAGATTGTCCCCTCCCTCCCCAAAATCACTAGTCACTTTTTAAAATCATGACCCTAATTCTCAGACATTCAGCACAAAAGTGTGAGCATCCCACAGTTCAGAAAATGTAACTTCCAAATAATTAGGGAAAACTTGGGATGTACAAAGCTGTGGAATCAGAGGATTTTGTTTCCTGTACACCAGCCCTGATGCTCACAAAGCAGTATGGTTATTAGTGTCACTGTTTACCACAGATTACATACAGAGAGAAGTATGTGTGCCGTTTCATCAGCAACCAGGCTGTATCATCAGGTTTTGTGGGCAACACTGATGGTGATGCTTCTCTTTCCATCTGGCCCTCTGTAGCCTCCACCAGTGGGGTCAGCATTTTGTGGCTACAGCTGTAGCAGAACCCAATTGTCAAAGCTTGGATCTTTTCCCCTCCAAGCAGAGGCATCTGGATTTGTGTCTGGTTCCACTAATGGCTTTGCTGGCAGAGGCAGCAGAATAATGATGGAGTTGGCTGGTTGTCATGCCCCTGTTGCCCTCTCCAATCAATCAGGAATGCCTCAGCTTGATGCAACACCAGAAGCCTCCCACCTCCCTCTATGCCTGGCCTTTCTCTTCCCCCCTTTCCTCCTTTCTCTCTGGCTTCCTCCCAGCCTTTATAACCCTGGCTAATGAGGCTGGCAGATGCTGCCCATTACCAGGCAGACACAGGGCTATCCAACCAAGCCCCAATCCATTCCCCTTGATTAGGGCTGGAGTGGCAGGGGCTGATTAAGTGCTTCTCACTCAGCACCCTGTCACACCGTGACCAAAAGTTCCAAGCCTGCCCATGTCCCGGCGCTCAAAAGGACCAAAAGTTCCAAGCCCGCCCATGTCCCGGCGCTCAAAAGGACCAAACGTTCCAAGCCTGCCCATGTTCCAGTGCTCAAAAGGACCAAAAATTCCAAAGAACTTCAGCATAAGATCCTCCAATTAGTAGTCTACATAATCATCCTACTCGACCCTTCTTCATGGTCTCTTCTACCATAAGTACTCACGACCCTAAAAGATTGCTCCTGTCAAGATAATGAGTTTATAAAGATTTTTGTTAATCAGTGGTATAGGCAGTAGGGTATGCTGACATTGCATGTAATCTCCAACCATCTCCCATAACTAAAAATGTCATAATTATTTCCCAATGAGCCCAGTAACACAATGATGGGTACAATAAGATAGATATGCTGCACACCATACTAAATTGTACATCAAAGACACAGAGCACAACAAACACGGCCATAGTTCATGTTAATTTACATTTAATATTTCACAATGGGGATGTAATATGCTGACACTCCTTAGCAGACAGTTCCAGACATGCCGGACTACAGAATGCTTTTGTGATGTGTAAAAATACCCATTAGAGTGAGACCATCAGATTCGCTTTGTTTGTTATCTAAGACACTAAACTGAAGCCTTCAGTGGTTTCAACCCTCTACACTAAATAGCTCAACAGTATTTTTAGCTTTTTACTTTTGTATACTAACAGAAATTGGTTTATCTTCTCCTAGTCTAAGAATAATAGCATTATCGCTCAACCTCTGGAATAAGCAATGGCAGAGAAGAAGTATCTGCTCCACTAGACTGTAACAAAGTCTGTAATTGCAAGTTTTTCCTTTAGGGACAACAGCTGGGTTATAATTGAACAAGAAAACATATGTGAATAATTGAGGAAAGGGAAGCCAGCGAAAAGGATGTAAATGTGGTGCATTTAGATCAGAAAATGTGAATTCAGCTCTCTGAAAATAATATCTCTCTATATTTTGACTTGCTGCCAACAAAGAATATTTTTCACTGTGACCTGGCTAGCAGTGATTTGGAATTTTTTCTTCTCTTGTAAATGAAAGCCAGTCTAACAAAGCTGGCAACAAACAAATGAAGCTCATTTCACTCCTGCCTTTGCTTAATGGTCAGTTTTCTAGATCTTCAGCATTCATCAGACACGTTACTATTGAAAACATATTTCTTAGTTGACTCTTTTTGATTTCTACCAATACAGCATAGAAATAAATCTGCAGTGTGAGTGTAGAGATGCAAAGGAATGAAGACTCCGAGGACAGCCAGATGGTTTAGCTCTGGTGCTCCCTGCAGGCCCCCTCAGGTGCCAGATCCTATGGTGCATCATACACCTGTTTTACCTAGTGCTACCAATCATGCCAGTGAAGTATGGCATTATAACGTCCTATACTCCTTTCTGTACTGAAAGCAGCAAGGGAATCTTCCTGAAGGGCCAAATCCCCAGCCCAGAACCAAACCAAAATGCACAGGGACCTTGAAGAGGAATCTTGCCTCGTAGGCTCCACGGCCCCTGCCCTGTGCCATGTCTGGAGCAGGGCTTCTCATTGTGGGGAGGGTGGGGAGAGGCAGGTGTAACCCAGCCATAGCATGCTAAATTTTGTCCTCCAGCCCCTTCCATAGCAGACTGTGTGTGTGTGTGTGTGTGTGTGTGTGTGTGTGTGTGTGTGTGTGTGTGTGTGTGTGTGTGTGTGAGAGAGAGAGAGACCCACACTGGAACATGTGTGTTGAGGAATGGGCAGTACTTTCTGAAGCGCAATGGGCTTGTAGTTCTAGCTAGAGCAGGCAGAAATTTTTCAAATTTTAATTTTTGGATGAAATTTTCATCAAATTCAAATTTTGATGAAAAACAACAAAACTTGACAGTTTTTGTCAGTTTTTGGTTTTTCAGGCTGCTGTGGAGGTGTTTTTTTGTTTGTTAGATTTGTTTTTTAATTCGCTGAAACTTCGAAACACCTGTAAAACAGTTTTGAAAAAAGTTCTCTACACGTCCACTGATTTTTCAACCAGGTCTAGTTATAGTGTTATTGGGAGATTATAATGATACACCTACATATGTGTGTACAAAAACACCTTAGTGGTCAAGTAAACAAGAGAATAATCATGCTGGCTAGACTCAGGTATATCTGGGGCTTCCACACACACAGCTCCAGCAATGAATGTCAATCCTGAGCTGCCTATCCCTGCTACTCCATTCCTCGCGTGGTCCAGAGTGGATTCTGCTAGCCTTGCCTGAATTATCCCACATGCAATAATAAGTTTTGTGATGGGCACAAATATCAGCTATGGTCCAGGGTAAAAATACTCATTTCCATTTGCAATCACCAGAAGTGCAGGGTTAGTGTATTAATCCACTGTAAGCCATCAAGCAGTGTATTCTCTTCCCTGTCCTACAGAAGGACGGTCCAATGATTAGGATGCCAGCCTAGGATTTAGGAGATCTGAGTTCAATTCCCTGCTCTTCCACAGACTTCCTGCCTGACCTTAGGCAAGTCATTTAGCTTCTCTGTGCCTAAATGTGCCATCTGTCAAATGGGGACCATAGAATCATAGGACTGGAAGGGTCCTCGAGAGGTCATCTAGTCCCGTCCCCTGCACTCATGGCAGGACTAAGTATTATCTACTGTACTTCCATATTTCATAGGGGTGTTGTGAGATATCATGGTAATGGAGACAATACATAAGTACCTAAACTTGGAGCCAGGGGTGTGATTCCTTGCTCTTGTAGACATACTTGAGCTAGTGTGTGCTAAACATAGTGTGGCTACAGTGGCATGGGCTAGCCATGCCAAGTATGTGCTCACAGGGTTCAGGTGGGTTTGTACTTGGCAGAGCTTCCCCTGGTGACACTGCTATTTTTAGCGCTAGCTCAAAGAGAGCTAGCGTGAATATGTTTACACGAACTGGGAATCATACCCTCAGCTTCAAGTGTAGAAGTGCCCTTAGAGCGATCTTACCATTGGTGGTGGTGATACAGTAACTTGTGAAGGCCAAAATAGTCTCTTTGAAGTGATTTTTGTGGTATGCGGAATAGTGTTTAGTGCATACATGGTGCATTCCATCTCAGGGTACCTGACAAGTATGCTTTTCACTAATGGACGCTTTCAGTGTTTTTCCGACTGAACCGAATTCCCATTAAGCATAACACATTATCCCATCCAAACCCATCCCCTGAGTTCAAAACTGTATTTTTATTGTGAGGTCATAAAAATTAACATGAAATTCTAGATAATTGCTTTAATAATTGCTGCAATCTTTGCTCTTTCCAGAAGCCCTTTTATGAGGGGAGAAGATTAAGTATTTGGCAATCATTCCCACCATGAAGAAGGTTTTTAACCAAACATAGATATGGAATGGGCTTGAAAAAAATGTAAATGCTTTAAAAGGTTGGTTTTAAGGTACTAAGAAAATCGTATAATGAGCATTAATGCATACATGTAGTGTGGGGGAGTGTAATGAATCAGATGAGGATTTATGATGCGAGATCTTTATGTTTCTCTCTGTATAACCCCACATCCCTTGCGTCTGAGGGAGGCTTTTATTCCAGTTTATCTGAATCTCTATTTATTTTATGATTTGTCTGTGGGACACGTGCAAAGATTTACCTGGTTATCTAAATTCACTGAAGAAAGACATAACTCCAGCTTCTTAAGATGGGCTACTTTTGAGTGCTGCCAAGATCTGCACAAGTTACGAGGTAATTGCCCTGTGGACAGAGAGTGTACGGTGGCCAAACCTAATAGCCACAGAAAAAAAACCCATCCCTTGTAGTGGATACTGCCATGAGCAAATGAGAGGGGGTTGGAGGGAGGAGAGGGAGGATCAAGAAAGACTTTACCTTTCACGCTAACTTGTATGTGGTTATCTCATGTTAACTTGTCTCTAGCGCAGAAACATGCTCAGTTGCTTAAATATCTCAAAAATACCCATGGAAGATACTGCATCCTGGGATTGTAATGTAATTCACCATCTATCCCACGCCTGCCTAGTCTGGGTTGCAAAGAATCACAAATGCCTCATGTAGTGACACTAAATACCACCGGCTACATTATCCAGTATTGGAGTTGTAGAGCAAAATAGAAATACCGAGGCCTCAGAAAGTGTCCAGCAGGCCAAGCTAAGAATTATCTTTGGATTCACAACAGTTGTATTCACTGCAGTGAATTAAAACAGCAGTGCCTAGATACTACAGAGATTGGTGCTACAGGAATACCATAGATTAAGGAATGAATGTATTATTAAGTCACAGCAAAAGTTTGGGCATCAGTGCTATTCAAATTTGCTCATTCGTTTTTGCACACACACCCATACACAAAGACAGCATTCTGCAAGACTGATCAGGCTGATGCCTAGAGGATTAATGTGACTGGGGAACAAAGCATGACTGAGAACAACCTCCGTGATTGAAAGTGATTACACGTGAACAGTGAGTGTAAAATACTATCCTGTCAGAGTGATAGTGTTTTACACCCACATTGCACAAGAGTAAATAACTCTGTAAGGCAGTGGCGAATCAGGCCCTGTATGACTTATAAAGTAATCAGAAAGGCATCTCCTTTTGTCAGTAGTTTTTTCCATCCAGAGTGGTCCACAGCTAGAGTATATAATATCATTTTGATTCAGTGTCAAAATGGATCTGAGACTGATAATAATTACAACCTTTTTCTGAGAAAAGGCATTAAGCTACTTATTTTGGCTGTGATTCCTACTATGATGAAATTAATTATGCGACTTTAGCAATGGAGTGGGCTAGGAAAAGACTCTTTGAATCCTTTGCAAATGTTAGATTAAGAAAAATGAAATGCTGTAATTCAGGGAAAAGGTGTTAACTCAGATACCAAGTCAAAAAGGTCTTTGCGGTTTGACCTGTAAAACCAAAATCTCTTGGGTTTCAGGGCTAATCACGGAGCAGACAGGAGAAAGAAGTGCACATCTCTCAAAGCTTCTCCTTCTTTTAATGCAAAAATCTGTTAATCCCACATAATGAGTGCCTCACTTGCCTCAGCAAAAATAAAGCAAAGACATTGCTCATAAAAATGTTGGTGAACAGCAATGCCAGGAAAGATAAGGGGGGGAAATGTTCTGGTCTTCAAATAGTTTCCATCACAAACCTTTGGGTTCAGATGTGACGGGATGGTGACATCTTCTTCCCAACACTCTAAATTGACAGTGAGTCCCTTATGCTCATCCCTTTCTGGAGTGGACTGTGGCCAAATTGGACAGCCTTTAGGTGGTATTTGCTGTAGGTCCTCTGCTAGATACATGGGGCACTCAAGTTGCAATCTTTGAGAAAAGTATATAGCCTCAATTGATTCCTCATTGCAGCCCCACCTTAATCATTAACTGAAACAAAAACTTGAACCAAACCTATGTTAAAACTAAGTCACTTTGGTCAAGTTTGGAAACAGTGGAAAACACATTTATAGGAAACGATATTGGCAGAGTAATAGTCCAGAGTGAGGAGAGGAAGAAGGGAGTGTAATGTTTGTGGAAGCTCTCTGAACACCACGGATGAGCAGATGTGCGGGGAAACATTACAGACGTTGGTATTTCAGATAACCAAGGAAAACCCAAGATTATTAAAGCAGAAAAGGGAGAAAGCAGATGAATCGTAAAAGGGACGGGGAGGTGGGTTCTCTCCACCAAGAGAATTCCATAAAACATACACTGCTTCGCCAATGGAAAAAGTATCTTACTCAAGCTAGGAGTGAAACGTCAATCCCATAGTCTGGCAAAATTAAAGTGGTGCTAACTGAAAAATTCTTATTATTTCTTTATTTGTGTTATGGTACCAGCTAGAGAGCCCAACTGAGATCAGGGTCCCATTGTGCTAAGTACTGTACAAACACATAGCATTAGAATTCATGCCCCAAAGCATTTAAAGTCTCCCTAGAAAAGACAGACAAAAATAGTATTATTATCCCAGTGGGAACTGAGATATAGAGAGAGAAAGGGTGGGGTTTTTTCAAACTCTGGCCTAACTCTGCTCCCACTGGAGTTTTGTTGTTGACTTCAATGGGAGCGTAATTCAGCCAGCACTGAGCGTTTCTGAAAATCACACTCTGGGTATAGCTACATTTTGAGCTGGGCCTGTGATTCCCAGCTCAAGGAGACATATCTGCACTAGCTCTGATTGGGTGTAAAAATAACATAGCCACGGTGGCATGAGCGACGGGAGGGGCTAGCCACACCAAGTACGTTCCTGTCCGAGATGCCAGGCATGTACGTGGGGCAGCTAGCTCGTCCTGCTGCTCATGCTGCTGTGGCTACACTCTGTTTGTAGTGCACTCGCTCAATCAGAGCTAATGCAGGTATGTCTCCTTGAGCTGAAATTACACCGCCAGCTCACAGTGTAGACACACCCTCTGTGACTTGTCCAAGTTCACACAGAGCTGGAAGTAGAATCCAGATCTCTTAAGTCTCAGGCTGGTATCTTAACCATAAGACTTGGTACTGAGTTCTGGCTCTCTTGAACAGCTTTTGAGCCATCAGGGACTAAGCTCTAGCAAGGAGAATGACTAACCTGGGCAATTTTCTGGGGCAAATCCTTTACTAAAAACCAAAACTGCTCCTTCGTCAGCCATGTACACCAATCATTTATGTTTATATACTTTGTTTCTTCCCCTTAAACATTAACTTAACTGTTGTGTGAAATAGAGCTGCTAACTTTTTACTTGAGAAGTGGCAGTTCACATGGGTTTACATCCCTTAATGAGTTAATCTAGTTTTTCCCATAGTCACATTCCCCTTGTAACTCTATAGACAGGGTCCTGATTTCCACATGATGATTGGAACCAGCAGTGAGACTAGTGGGCACAATGGAAAATACCATTTGACTTACGGCACGTGCACTTTCCAGACCAAACCTGTTTCAAACCCAAGATATGGCAATGTAAAGCCATCTCAGATTGTTCACAGATGTGAAGATAAAGCAAAGAGGTTCATATCCGGCTTTGAAAGAAAGGTCACAGACAGGAACAAAGCTCATCAAATCTCTCCACTGGTTCATGGATTCCGATTAAACTCTAAGCAAGGCTGGTATCAAATATGTTTTCAGCTCGAATGTTTCCCACAGATCTGACTTGAATTAGGTTGCACGGGTGTAAATGATCCAAATTTGGTCCCTAAACCCCTACAATAATTTTAAAACTATTTGTTTCTAAGTTTTCAAGATCAGCACTTAATGACAGGTGGATTCTGAAGTGGCCAACCATGCAAACAGTGGAGGAGCAGTGGAGCTATACATTTTTCAGGCTTTGGATTGTTTGTGCACATACTCTGCGTCAGCACTCTGTGTTTTCTCCTGGGTGAGAATAGATATTTTATGCAAACTTGGCCATCCTGTTCTTGTTTCCTGTGTATAAGAAATACCCTGAAGGCAGAGAATGATACAGCGCAGAATATCATGCTGTATGAGGGGTAATAATAAGCCAGCACCTTCTTAAAAAAACACTTTTCAGCCTCTAGATTATTTGGGAGACGTTCTGGTGGAGCTGGGGAACAGCATGTACAGCATATGTGTAGGCTACATAAACTGAATCTGCTGGAGTGTAGGGGCCAAGGGGGAATATTACTCTCACTATAAACAAGATAAGGCAAAGTTGAGAATCAAAGAGAAGGCGCATAAAGACTTTACAACAGAAGTGAGTGAGAACTTTTTTTAAAATGTTGGTGCAGGGCCATATTAACTGGCAAACAAGAATGCAAAGACCTCCTCCAGCTTTGCTTTCACAAGCTCATTCGTCACTATGCAAATGTACATTTAAATGCTCACCTAACTTTCACTTCTTAGAGTTTCTGCATAAAAGGCAGATAGCATCAGAAATGGGCAGCAGAGTTTTGCTTTTCATTGACTTGTATAAAGTAGACTATAAAGTTTTTTTGTGATTTTTTTTTTTTTAGGAATCTCCCCAGCAGCAAAATTTCAAGAGTTTTGAACAGTCTCCTGCATAGTAACATCTTTGCCATCAGTGCAATGGCAGATTCACAAGACCTTTTCCACTTTCGACTTTATTTGCTGCCAGTACCATCTCTAGCTTTAGCTCTTTCACTTCGTCACCTTTCACTGTGCCAGAGGATCCTTTTAAAAATCCTGGCTCAGCAATGTGAATTTTGTTTGCTTTAAAGAAAGAGAGAGAGAAAAATAACACATGGGGTTTTTAGTATTTTCTCTCACTGGCAGCTTCTGAGAGTGAACTCAGCCTTTTTGGGTTGATTCTCCCCGAACTGGAAATGTACAGCCTGATCTGAAGCCAAAGAGAGCTCAATACCTCTGAAAACTAGGCCAGCCTTGTCTTATCTGGGATTCACAAGTTGGACAGCCAGCAGCAGAGCAACCAGAAGTATCCTTTGGAGGAGATGTAAAACTGATGCCTGGATCACATGTCATCATGAAAATCCCCAAGGAATGTTTTGCAGGTGGGGGACCAGGCAATAACCTTGTTATACCAGCTAAATTCCTCTTGTATAGTTAACTTCAGTGGGCTTTCAATCTGGCCCATTCTGTCTACCTGCCTTCTCCTCACAATTTCACATGTATAGAGTATCCTTTTCCCTTCCTGAACTGTTGTATGTGCTGTTTAGAGACAGCCACCCTCCAGCCAAGATATGACTGCATCTCAGTGACAGACAAATTGCTCCCTGTCAGTAATTTGTAAAATTTGTCAAGTGATTTGGGATAGTCAGATGACAAGTGCTAGAGACATGTCAGGCCATTATACAATTATTATTCCTTTTGTTTCTTATTTCCAAGGAAACAACAGAGGTTTCTCAAGTGGGATTCTCTGGCAAACCATCAGTAATCGTTTTCTCCAGAGATACAACCAATTTCTTGCTTCTTTGATTGCTGGAGTCCAGGAAGGCATTTTCATGCCTTTAAGCAGCAGGAATATACAAGTATCAATGCAGCTTTTTAAAACCTGAGTGAAAACAGAAAAAGGTAACCTGGAAATAGGTGTCAGCAGCACTTGTAATCATTGTGCTCCCCCTTTTACATGTGTTTTTAATTGCCTTTTAAAAATAAAGAAATAAACAGTTATGAATAATCTAATAAACGTCAGCAACCACCTGTGAAACTCAGCTAGCCAGCTGTATGAACTCAAATGCAAGACTAGAAAACAGAGCGTGCTCTGGGACAACACACGTTCACATTATACGCACGTCATTCCAAAACCCCTGAAGAAAAATGCATTCATGCCATTTTTGGCACTTGGTGTACATGCCACTCTGTAAAAGTATCCCAAGTGAGTGTTTGCTTAAGGAACATACAAAATTTGCTTTATAGGAACTAGGTAAAAGCCAAAGGGGCAGTAGGGAAATCTGCTTGTTTGGCAATGCTTAAAAAAAAAACAAAAAAACAAAAAAAAACCCCACACATGGCATTTATTTAAGGAACTGCAGCCCAACAGGCAAAATTACTCAACAGTAATTAAGCATATTTTCCTGATACTGAGATATTCAGGAGTGAATGCACAAGCAATGTAAAAACACAGAGGAAACCATAGGCATAAGTTTATTCAAGAAGACATTTGTTTTCCTACCATGAAAAGAGGGTTATGTTCTAATGCACCTTGGCACACCTAGCAAATGTCCTCAGGTAGCTTGGGCTATTTTTTTATTTCATGGGAAGGAACCATTTCATGGAGGGAGAAACATAACATCCTGGCATCTCAGGAGGGAAAAAGTTCAACTATATTTTTAAGGCTGTTTTGACAGGTTTTTCTTCCACGCAGCACCAGACTTCAGTTACAGCTTCTTAACCACTACAGCTAAATGACCCACCACAAGAACATTTTTTCCACAAACAATTCGGAATAGGGAGAAAGAGGCTGAGAGGAAAAGCAAACAGCTCTTAAAGAAACTACCCTTGTTTGGATAGTTCTGAACCACTGACTGTTCAGGGCAGGTTTTAGGTGGGTGGGGAAAACACTCCTGGTTTTGATTTGAAGTAGCCACCTCAAAACCTGTTTCAGTTAATGAGACTGCAATATTTAGAAAAATACAGAGTGTTTAAGAAGGATGTTGGGGAAACTTTTCTGTGGCATATCCTAAAGCCAAGGACATTGGATGATACAAGCCAGTATACACACTAGAGAAAAACACATTCACCTGCAACTGGGAATCACAGAGGAGTGGTAATTTCTGGTCGTACTTTTCAGAATCAAGGTAATACACGTTAGTTGCAAATGTAATTATACAAACTACATGTTTACGGTGGCCAGAGCAGGCTCAGACTGAGCCAACTGCTCACACAGTTAGTCAAAAGGCTTTTCTTGCTCTCCAAATAATTTTACTTAAAAGCCACAATCTGGCTCTAAACTTTGGCAAGACGTTATATGGAAGAATTAGGTATACAATTTTGGATAGTGCAGGTACCATAATTGATTACCTGTTAGTCATTCTACCCACAGATAGGTTAAATATATGTACGCATCAGCTGAGTCCCAACATTACCACCTACCAAATAAAGAACCACCAATGACAAATCAGCATTTGTGATGCTGAATACTAATTTCAAGCAGGGCGGTTTTCCAGCAGTGATGGCAAGAAATGTACACTATGTTGTTGCTATGCGACTGTAATCCTAATGAACTGGTTCTATAATCCATCCATTCACAGTGGGCATGTTCGCAGGCTTAACACAGACATTGGCATAGTCTCGTCCATAATGACTTTACTTCATCTCATTTGGAAAGTCACTCCCTTGTAAGTAAGGTCACACAGTACCTAGCCTTACAAAGAGGCTAGTGCCTACAGAGATGGCAGCAGAGTGCTTGTGCCTACCTGCCTACAGAGATGGCAGAGAGTAAACGGCAGAAGGTCCTTTGTGCCCTTTCCCATCCTTTGCTCCCTTTCAGAGCTGAGCCCAAGTACTGAATGCTGAGTCGGTGTGTATAAAAGGTACTGATCACTTGTGAACATTACATGAGAAATAGGAATGAAGGCTTAGGTCTGGGACTACAAAGTAGGAGATCTGTTATTCTCAGCTCTGCCAGTACTTACTGTATGATGTTGAGCAAATCACTTAGGACTACATACCTCTTGGAGAAAGTGTGGGGGGGAACACAACTGGAGGGTTGAAATTTGCTGCTCCTTCCCCTGGAGCAAGGGGGAAGCAGGAAGACAACAGGGGTGTCTTTGAGGTGCAGTGCTCCCTGGGGCTTCTCTTGGAGCTTTCACAACACCCATTGTTCAGGGCTGTGACTAAAGTCCTCTAGTCTTCTAGTCCTCAACCTCTTTGTGTCAAGATTTGTTGAAAAATTCCCAACCAGCTCAATTATCAACAGCACTTATGCAAAGCGAATATGTCACTTTATCACATATATGTATATAAATGAAACATTATCATCATCATTGTGGTACATAGCCATTTTAACTCAGTTTTCTATCTACTACTCTAAGGGCTGGTCCACATTAAGCCCCCAGTTCGAACTAAGATACGGAACTTCAGCTACGTGAATAACGGGTCCACACGCAGCAGGCAGGCTCCCCCGTCGACTCCGCCTACTCCTGTCGCGGAGCAGGATTACCGGTGTCGACGGCGAGCACTTCCGGGATCGATTTATCGCGTCTACACAAGACGCGATAAATCGATCCCAGAAGATCGATTGCTTGCCGCCGAACCAGCGGGTAAGTATAGACGTACCCTTAGTGTAAGCAGTTTCCTGGTCCTGCTTGCAGGCTAGGGGGCCCTGTAAGGAAGCATGTGATCTGGGTCTTCAACTTTCAGTCTGCAAAGACCCAGCCTAGAACAAGGTGGGTTGAGTTGTGCCTCTGTAACTTACGGAGTAGTCTGCTTTGTCTCTCTCTGTTTTTGTTTCTTGTGTGTTTGGGTTCTGGATTCTAAGAAATAAAGTAGTGTTAAATTGCAACCATCCACAAAGTGTATTTGACGTGATTTTATCTAACTTCTCTGTGTGCATGCCATGAACACAACAATAATCACTTATTAAAATGTAAAAACGAAAAAGAAATACCATGTCCCCATTTCAAAATGCCACTATGTTTGTATGCAGTATAAGTGCAGAGCCCCAGAGATCCCATTTTGGTCATTAATCATATATATATAAGCTTCCACTTGGAAAAGTGCAGCTGTCCCATGCCACAATGCTTTAATTTATTGTATTAACATCTAATTACTAACAAGGCAATTTCACACATGATATCCAAAAAGGAACACAAGGCTTTATTCCTGACATAATCATGACACTGTTTTACATTCAAAAGTTCATGGACTTAATGCATTTAAAAATACCACTTCCAGCCTAATTATCTTGTGGAACATTTTATACAGGAGATATCTGATTTCAGACTAGTGCTGTATGTATTACACAGCTCCCATGGTGACTTGTAAGCTCTAGTGCGTCCCATGTGAGAGTTTCATAGAGAGACGTGCTGAGAGTGGTTTTGGTCACAGCTCTCCCCAGAGATATGCCTCTGCTTTCTGTGGGAGGCAATGAATGAAAATGAATGGTGGATGAAAATCTCCAGACCTAAAGCAAGTGGGAGTTCTCTTTGATACATTTTATCTCAAGGGGCCTCTCCTTTGGAGGATTCCAACGGAAAGTTGTCTGGACCATCAAAAGACTATCAAAAATGCTTAATATAATAATATTTTTTTAAATGTATGGAGATATCCTATCTCCGGAAGGGACCTTGAAAGGTCATCAAGTCCAGCCCCCTGCCTTCACTAGCAGGACCAAGTATGATTTTGCCCCAGATACCTAAGCGGTCTCCTTAAGGATTGAACTCACAACCCTGGGTTTAGTAGGCCAATGCTCAAACCACTGAGCTATCCCTCCCCTTTCTGAACCTTTCCCTTGCCCAACAAAAGCATTGTAGAAGTTAAGGTGGAGCTGTGCTCATCTCCAGTAATTATCTCCTCTGCTCCTCATCCCTTGTCTAGTTTAGCCCCCAACTCGTTCCTTTGAATCGGGCCACAACCTGCTACAGGGTGTTTTTCTCATGCTCACATCCCTCTTGCAGAGCAGTCCCTTCTTCTCTGCACCAGGCTTGATCATCCTCCACTCTTTTACTGCCTCTGTGCACCATAAAGCTTAGCTGGTATAAATCAGCGTGTGGCTCTTTTGGTTTCAATGGAGCTACACCCATTTACACCAGGGGCTCCTTCCTACATGGTCCTGAGCATGCTGGCCCTGATATGACAAAGCACTTAATTTTGAGCATCAGAGTAGTCTCATGAAGCAATGCAAAGTCATGTGGCTAAAGCTAAGCATGTGTTTTACAGGATTGGGGGCCCATGTGCTCAGCACCTTGTAGGTCAAGTCCCTGATGAGGACCTGGCCTTCTGTGTTGTTCACGCTTCTTGAGGTGGTGCAGCTATAATGCTGCCCACTATACCCTCCTCTTTTGGCACTGCCTGTCCCCAATAAAGCCTTACCAGAAATCCAAAAATATGGTCATCTCACTATAACTACAATGTTTGAACAGCTTTAATATTTTCTAGAGAAAATTCCTACCTCCCCTAGTTTATAAAATCTCAGGAACTGTGACTGCATAGATACATTTTTTATTTATGTATTGGTTGGTTCCAAAATTTTAAATAATGAATTGTTTGCTACCTGCCATACTTTCATTGGAATCATTTGGGAACAAAGTGAGAAAAGGGGAAAAAAGAGGCCCTTGATGGATTAAAACTGCAGATCGTAGTAGCAAGAGGAGGTATTTTAATGACAGGTTTAAGACTTGCTAAGTAACTGCCACGAGAATTATGAATACATTTTATAACGGGGTAAGATTAGCAGATAATCCTTTAAAAATAAAAAAAAAAAAGATGGGGAATGGCTTTTCAAAGAAAAATGAAGAAACAGTAGCCACCCAAAACCTCTTGAAAATTTTGCATAAGAGAAGAGATTGCTAAACATTTTAAAGACCCTATCCTCAGTGGCTTTAAATTGGTGTAGCTGAACTTCAGTGGAGCTATGCTGATTTTTGAACCATTTGCCATTTAACTTGTACATCTCCTTAATTAACTAGCAAACTCCTGGCTCACAGGATGCCCGGCATCATCAGTTACTGACAGTCCATTCAGAAGCAAGTAAGCCGCATTTCTTAGAGCATGAGTTATCGGATTTGAACAACGATGTAATTGATGCCTAAATGTCATATGGAGATTTCAAGGACACTTGCGGCCTTTTTCTCTGCTGACACTGAGATGCTTCATCTTAACCCTGCCTGATCTAAATCACTAACTGGCAGTGAGCTTTATATTTCGCCCTGTAACTCCTCAGTTGATCATTCGTCGTGATTTGGTTCATTGTTAAGCAAATGTATTTGAAAGGATTTTTTTTGTCCACCACCAGCAGCTAAGAATGTGTCAGCTGCATCATGTTCCTCTCTTGGGTAAGAACATGTTTTGTTAGGTGAACAATTTGGGCCCTGACCTAGCAAAGAGCTCAGACAATGTGGACAGACCCCTGCATCTGCATGGAGTCCCATTAAACCTATGGAGGTCTGGGAGGGCACTGGGGTCTAGCCATGCAGAACCGACTGCAGAATCAGACCTATAAAATAGTGGGGTACAAGTATTGCAAGTGATGCCTATGGAATCTGCAAGATGTCCATGACTTCTTTCAGCCCTTGTAGGGCCTGATTCTGATCTTGCTTACCCCAGCATAAATCAGAACTACATTCATTAATATCAACAGAGTTACACTGATGGAAAAATTCTTGAGTTTAGAATCAGGCCCACTGATGGCCATGGAGACACTGTGGCACTCCCAGAGATTTCATTTACCATAGTCACCTTGATCGATTGGTCCATCAGCCCTCACAGAGAGGGCACCAATCACAACACGTCATTCGTGTTGTTCTAGCCAGTCCTTCAGCCACCCGCTGCTGGCCAGACTGTCAGTGGCACCAGACACCCGATCATCATAGGGCACTGCAGCCTCAGTCTCCCAGGCAGCTGGGATTACAGGCATATGCCACCACACCCAATTTATTTACCATATTTATTCACTGTGATTTACCATAGTACACAACTTCACCCTGATCAGTACCAAACATACTTTAAAATATTCCTAAACACTATAGTAGTTCTCACTGAGGACTAATGTTTGTACCAGAACTTGGAGTCCCTAGTCCAAATGATTGTTGAGATATGCAATAGCAAAAACATTAGATGTTTCCAGTAGTGGAATGCCAGTCGTATATTTGATGTAGCATATCTTATAAAAGACTTCTCAAATGAGCCAGCTACAGAGAATGAGCTCTAGTAGAAAATGGACACACATGAAATCTCAGGGGGAAAAGGAGGGTTTTTGTGGTAGTTACAGGAGAATTAATATTGAATTTATACTAGAAAGTGTGTTAACAACCTTTGCTCCAGCTCCATAATACTATAGAGAGAGGTGAGGTTCGATCAGTCTGCTTCTACTTTACAGGAGAAACTTCAACAGCTGAAGCTTCATCCTTTGATGTGCAGTGATTCTTCCACCAGCAACGAGAAGCAGCTATTCCCCTCTTTTCTTTAGCAGAGCCCCTCCAGAACAGAGATCCTGCTCTAGCCAGTTGCTTAATTAAAATGAGCAACGATCAATAAACAACTCTGATGTCAGAGGAGAGAGGAAAGTCTCTGTCATGCTTGCTGCCCACATACACTAAACTACACCTAGGAATTACAGGAAGGTCCCTCATCAGCAAAAACAGTCAAACCAGAAACCAGTTAGTGGAAGACAATCTGCTCTATAGTGAAAGTGAGAAACTTAGGGGACAGGGATGCACGCTGAAGTCAAGGAAATGCTACAAAGACACATTGAAAGGCTATCTCAAGAAAACTGATGTGGACGTCACAAGCTGGGAGAGCAAGCCACCACCTAACCCCAATGGCACCACATCTTCCATCAGGCAGTGGCCCACTTCGAGGAGAAACGCCTTGCCCTCGAAGCTGCAAAGAGAGAGAGAAGGAAGGAAAAAGAAAGAACTTTCTTCCAGCAGGCAGTTGACCCTCCAGGAAATGTCTGTACCTACTGCTGACGGATCTGTGGTCCCAGGATCGGACTCTTGAGTCATCTCAGGACCCATTTGAAAATCCATGGTAGAGATCATCCTCCAATCGAGGGATCGCCAATGATGATGATGATGAATGGGCTTTGGATCAGGCCCATAGTTAGACATCTCACCATGTGCCTTTTGGTCCAAGCCCATGGAGAAGGCTCTTAATTAGGAGACACAGCTTTTCTCCCAAAGAATCAGTTTCTTGCCAAATATTCACACACAAAAAACAAACAAATGGGAAGGCACCATCATCGATACCTATGGAGATAAGCTGCAAAAACATGTGCTGTGGGCAAAAGTGCAAGATGCAGAATGTGAGTTCATGATCTACATGTGTCCTGCACTTGGCTTTATTTATTTACACTGGGTTTTGATGTGTTAAATCAAGGGATAGTTCATCTCCATAAGACATCTCATTGCTGCTGGAACCTGAATGGTGGGAAGCAGGTATTGCACTCACCAGGAGCCAGATGTTTTGACACGGGGATTTCAAATGACTCTAGAATATGGGCAGTAGTTCTGTGGATGAAAAGCTTGATGTAACTTCAAAGGGCCAGGAATAAAAATAACTCTTGGTCTGAACTACAAATTAGAATGCGGGGGGGGGGAACTACTCTTCACACTGCAGCTGGATTTTCAAGGCTGTTATCTGTATCTCACTGTTAAATCTACTTGGTGATTTTTACATTATTATTTATATTATAGTTAAGGTCAAGAGATCCTAAATTAGAGCAGGGACCCAGTGCACATGACAATGCAAAGAAACAGCCCCTACCCTCAAAGAGCTTAGAGTGTCACAGAAAAATCTTAGAAAAAGGAAATACTCATATCCCATTTCACAGATAGGAACCTGAGGGCCATATCCACAAAGGTATTTAAGATCTGAACTTCGATCTGGCCCATAGAGATAAAATTACTTGCCTAGGATCACACAGGAATTCTGTAGCAAAGCTAGGAAATGAACCTAAATCTCCTGAGCTCCAGACCAATGATGAAACCACAAAACCCATCCCTCCTCTCCATCATCCTGATTTAATCACCATGACCCAAATTCAAACATGGTGCATGGAGTTACACTAAAGATGGAATGTGTCCCTTGCAAGGATAGATTTCTGCAATAGTCAGGTAGGGGAAATGTCTCCCACTAGGAGTTTGGCTCCCTTTCTTCTTGTGAGGCTTTTTCTTTTTATCCTCTTGTATGGGGCTGAAATTTGTTGCACCACTAGGAGGAGTTCCCCTTTTCCCAGGGTGCCATGTTATTTGAGCTGCCTCATTTATACTCTTTTTATAAATCTGCAATACACAATGATTAAAAAACCATCATTATGATTTAGGGGGAGATATTGTCAAATATAGGGGCAAAATAATTGCATTATTTAGGGGTAAAATTAGTGTTCTGAACATTTATAAATGCACAACTACTTATTTTCTTCACCTTTTCTTTAGGAATGGCTTTTTCATGCATTGGTTGATCACACTGTATAATTCGTCAGATTCTAATCTATAACTGGTCATAAAAATATTTTAAGGAATTTTTAACAAAGACATTTGGGATTACTCTGAGAATCTAGCGGACTGACAGTCAGTGTACAAATACTAGGACTTATTTTTTAGATCTGTATCTTTACCAAGTAATTTATCTAACCAGGAAGGAGAATTCATGCAGAGGCAGGTGAAAACTACAGATTTATGCATGGAAAAACCATCCTTAATAAAATATTGTTCCCAGAAAGTTGACAGGTCTCCAGCTTTTCCTATTCACAGGACACCGTTGAATTTTAAGATACTGGATCCTAGTTTTATGTAGTTAAATATCATTTGCAGTATGTATCTATGCTCACAGTATAAGAGTTTAATGAACTTAATTTAAGCGAGAAGACATGACAGGGTGTATGCATGGCTTGGTTATTATTTGCATCCAGTGGGCATACTGTCAAGAACAAGGCCAAAGGCTTCAGCAACCCAAAAACTACATCATGACTCCATAATGTCTAGGTATTACTATCTTTATCGGGCTCTTTTGTTGTGTTAATAGAAAGTTAAAAGAGGCATGGCCCACAGTGGGGCTCTATTGGAAGCCAAAGTCATGTCAGGGCAAGTAGGGTGCATTGAGAGTTTTTCAAAATGTAGTATATTATAGGTAGGGTTACCTGAGTAAAATAAAAATAAGTATTTTCACAAATTAACATAGTGAGGTTTTCCATCTGTTATTTATGGGGCTACGTTATTCGTTCTTTGCAAGTACACAGGCAACCGTCAGGTTATCCATGACAATGTCTGCCAAATAGGAAGTCTTACAAAGTTTAGCATAAAGAGTATTCCTCTGAAAACTCATGCCAGATGTGACTCTTTGTTAGTCAATATCCAGTCATCCAATCGAGAAACAGACATAACTGAAGACATAAGTCATCAACAGCGCACTGTGACTTATGAGTAGTCGAACTGAGCAGTTTGTAGACCTCACGTTGACCAAAATTTGTTCATGTATGAATAATGAATGCCTTTGTAGAAATTAGGATTCATCTATCAACAGGAAAAGGGGCCAAATTCACCTGGTAATTTACTCCCCATGAATAATTTGACCAGCTTTAGTTCTAGAATAACTGAAAGATCCATGACAATAGAAAATAAAAGGGGTCTCACTCTACTGCTTCTTCCCATCCTTTGTTTTCGGTGACTCCTCATTACTATTACAGAGAATTACTGATACCCGTTATTTCAGTTATATCACCAGCTCATAACCAGTTACAGTTTCACTCATGTTAATGCACAGCTTGCTAGGAAGGTAGCAGCAGCCCTCTGTGTTTTCCTAAATCCAATTTAGAGTCAAAATGTATTTTATTAGCTGCGGACGGAATATTTAAATTCAAAATATTTTTTTTTAAAGTTTCATCTTTTGAAATGGCAATTGGTGATATTCGAGCCACATGTTGGCCACTTGTTTTTGAGGTGCGGGGGGAACTGTATGTATCTTAGTACAAAACTTTCTCTGTTTCTTGAGAAAACAACAATAAAACACCCCTTGCCTTTTATCCACATCTGGCTGAAGCAAAAACAGTGACCCATGGAATTCAAAATTTCATACTTCACTGCTGCAGGCTAGGATCCAGAGGTTATTCTTGCTGTGTTTATGAAAGATCTAGCCCTGTCAGGAGGAGAAGTGCTTATTGAGAAAACACATGGAGTTTCTGTTTCCAGAAATTATGGAATTAGCCAGTGATAAGAGACTTTTTTTTTCCTCAATACCCTCTAGACATTTCATAGGAGTTAATAAGTAATGGCTGTGCTGTTAATTGCAAAACAAGAGTAAACAGTCCAGGCTGGATCTCAGGCATGGAGCGCACTGCCACCAAGACTCAGCAAATTTGTGATTTGGAACAAATGCCTCTCAAAGGGACTGCAAATTCCAAGGAATTCAGTAGACTTAAAAATATGAAGTCTAATATGTGTACTTAATATTGTCTCTTCATTACTAGGAGCTCAGAGCACTCGCCTAACATTTGTGAATCAAGCCTCATAACAGCACTGTGAGGTAGGGCTGTATTCCTTCTCTCCCCACCCCCTCCCCATTTTAAAGATGGGGACACAGAGTTTAAGCAACTTGCCCAAAGAGATGAAGTGAAGGGTAGAGCATGGGATAGAGTCCAGATCTGCTCACTCCCAGTCTTCTGCAGGCGCAAGATCAGCCTTCCCCGTTTTTGAAGACTGCCTATGTAGAAATTACAGATGGATCCATCTGTGGAGTTTGGATTCAGACCCAATTCCATACTTTTAAAAATTCTCAGTTGTCCGGAGACACTATTCAAATTTCATAGGGTTGTAAGGGTCCAAACACTGAGCATAGTGCTTCCTCTCTTTACTATTCCATTGAAGAAAGCCCTGGTAACGTTATCTACTGTCCTGGTGTCTTAAAATTCCCCCTGTCCTACAAGAAAGGTGTGTCTTTTTATACCAGGCACTCAAAGGTATTCAGTGGAATTCACCCTGCACTGCTGGAATTTCCTCTACAAGAGAGGTGGAATTTGAAGACTCCAAGATTTTACTTTGTCCTGAAGCCCTAATGGAAAGCATGGAATTCTGCAGCTGGCTGACACGTTAGCTAGTGAAACTGATTTTCTTCTGGACTGAAGCAAACGCTGCTTGTGGGAAAGAAATTACGAGAAAACAATAAAATATGTGTGGCTTTCAGAGCTCTATCTCGGCTGTATTGACTGTGAAATGGCTGATGAATGGGGGCGTTCAAACAGAATGGACACCACGTTACTAATCGAGCTAAAATTCTTGTGGTCTCATCAGTCCTCAGTGCAATGTGATGGTTACATAAACAATCTGTAACTCAAGTTCTTAATTTGGGGACATTTATGCACTTTGCCCCAGCTGATAGATCATTTTCATGTTATCCTTCGGCAGTCCGAGTCCTCCCTTCCCCCGCACCGAATCCCAGGAATCAAGCTTTGTGCTGGCAATTAAACTTGGTTTTGCCAGGTGCTGAGCACTCTGGCCCTGATCCAGCAAAGCATTTTAAGCATGTGAGTAGTCCCCCTGAAGACATTCCTTTCCCGAAATCAATGGGACATGCTTAAATTTAAACACATGCTCAAGTGCTTTCCTGGATTGGGGCATGAACTGTAATTCACCCCACAGTTCCTGTGAGCAATTCCTCTGCACCTCATCTTTGGGGTCAGTGCCACTGGATGTGTGTAAGTGTAGATCCCATGACCCCACATCTAGCCTTTCCACAACGGCCGATTCTGTGCTCCTCTGTTTGTAATCAGCACAGCAATCCTGTGTGCAGCCCAGGTGGGTGAAGAGTTGTTATGAGGCCCTCGCAGGCAGAGTCACTTCACCTGCCCACAGCCTGGCATTATGATGTTACCATCATTATAATTATTTATGGTAGTAGCCAAAGGCACCCAGCCAATACTGGTTTCCTATTGTGCTAGGGGCTGTACAAACACAGAAGTGAGCTTTCCTAAGCCTTCCTAGGCAGGTAATGTGACAATGCCTTAATCCATTTAACAGGGCGGGAGGAAAACATACTTGTTTTCATTCTCTTCACTGCTGTATTAACTGTTTTGTTTTTAATGATGTTTTTCCTACCAGAATTTCCTCTGCAATTAAATTGGCTCTCTTGGCTGCGTTGTGAAATATTGAGTGTTTGGTGTCGTCTTCTTCTTCCCTCCCCCGCTCCAGTGAGCTGCTTTTGTCCTCTTTAAAGATTCTGTGTTGGCAGCAGCACTTGGAGTGGAAACCAAAAGATCACAATGCATCTCAATTTGCCTTTAACAAATGAAACAGCAAAAAAAAAAAGGTGAAATTTCAGATGTCACGTGTGAGCTGCCTCAAGGAGGATGAGGAGGCGGGGGGCAGGGTATGTCTCAGCCTCTCCGCTGCACTGGCAAGCGGAGGCGACCAGTTAGGAAGGAGGGGATGTATTGTGTCTTTGTATGCGGGTGCTACACACAGGGCAGATCTGGGAGGTTGTGTGTGCTGACTGTGAGGTGCTTTGCACTGTGATCACAGGGCACCCTTATGCCGGGGCTACTGAATCTGAATAACCGCAGTCCCAATGTCTCCAAACTAACCTTTTCTCCATAGTGCCTTACGATGTCCCTGTTCTACACAGAACCAGGGCTCCTGCCAAGCCCCGCTGTGTGCTCGCTCTGTGCTTTGCGCACAGCAGAACTACAGGTCTGTCTCAACTTACACGGGGGTTCCGTTCCACGGTTAGTGCGTAAAGCGAAAACCGCGTATAGCCAAAATTCCATTGAGTTCAATGGCGGGCGAAATTGCCCGCACTACAGGTATAGTATTAAAACTGTTATTTTTCTCTTTTTGTTGTTGTTGTTTTTATTTTTGCCGACCGCGTAAAGTTGAAATTGCGCATGTTAAATGCGCATAAGATGCGACAGACCTGTATTGCCTTTTTGCAGAACTGGGAGCTTTCCACAGCCTCTGTCCCTGAGTGAATTTCACCCTGCACAGAATATATGATGTGTGTGTAGATAGAGTGCAGAAGTTGTGAACTAGATGGATTTCCCCTTTTACTGTAGGACCCCTGTTTCATCACTATGGGTTTGTGCTACTGTGGCAGTAGGTGACAATACCACAAGAAAAGGAGCACTGCCGAGTCGGGAGGGGGGGCATGTATTCGTGATACGGCTTTATGTATATTATTGACGTAATCAAACTTTGGGTAATATGCTCCCCCTCTGTTTTGAGGTGCCCTGGAGAGTTCAGCTGTCCATTGCCTCCCGAAATCACCAAAGCCCCATCCACAACCTCTATGCACCATCTCTGTGGCTTTCTGATGGGGCCATGCCCAGGAGGGATGGGGCAAAAGACAAGGAGCAATGTTTCTCCATAGCACGTTACCCTCAGGGCCAAGAAGAAATCTGTGGGGGTCCCTGCAGTTCTGCATGTGATCCCAACATCTACACAGGTTCCACTTGTTCCCTCACTGTGGTAACCCCAAAACTTCCCCTCTTTCAGGTACATCGACACTATGAGCTTGGGTGTGATTCCCAGCTTATAGAATCATAGCTGTGTAAACATACTTGTGCTAGCTCAAATCGAGTTAGCAAGCTACAAATAATAGTGTAGCCGGGGTAGTGGCGGGCAGCAGGGGCACCATGCTAGCCCCGCTCCCCTGCCCCGAATACAAATCTGCATGAACCACATGGGTACATACGAGGGGCCACTAGCACGTGCCATCATGCTGCTGTAGCTACACTACTGAGGATGACTGGGTAGTAACTTTGTGAGTGGGCTCATGTTTTACTCTCCTGAAGTTTATCCTTTGGAGGGTCAGCATGTAGCTTCCTCTAAGGTAAGCAGATGAGTGTGAAATCAATTTTTGGTTGGTGTGTAAATCATATCCACTCATCTTTAAAGCACAGGAGGGAACTGTACAACTTTAACAATCAAAGGGGAGGGAGTATATATTGGTAGGACCCTTAGAAGCTGCATTCCCTTCTCACTCATCTGTGATTCTGAGAAATATTTGGGTGACAACTTTCTCTGAAGCTTCCCTATAGCCACATGTCATTGGGAAACAAAACAGAACCTCAAACAACAAAGGATTCATGGACCTTACACTTCACAGTATTTAAATTAATGACATGTTAGTTTTCTGTCTGATTTTGGGGCACACTCTGCCCCTTTCTGTAATTCTTAGGCTACATCTACACTACAGCCGGGATCGACGCCCTGAGATCGATCCACCGGCGGTCGATTTAGTGCGGTGGGGGGGCAAACTTTTTGGCCCGAGGGCCACATCTGGGTATGGAAATTGTATGGTGGGCCATGAATGCTCACAAAACTGGGATTGGGGTGCATGAGGGGATGAGTGCTCTGACTGGGAGTGCAGGCTCTGGGGTGGGGCCGTGGATGAGGGATTTGGGGTGTAGGAGGGTGCTCCATGCTGGGACCAAGGGGTACGGAGGGTGGGAGGGGGATCAGGGCTGGTGCAGGGGGTTGGGGCATACGGGGGGGGTGAGGGCTCTGACTGGAGGTGCGGGCTGTGGGGTGGGGGTCAGGGGTGCAGGTTCTGTGCAGCGCTTACCTCAAGCAGCTCCTGGAAGCAGTGGCATGTCCCCCTCCAGCTCTTATGTGGAGGTGTGGGCAGGCGACTCTGAGCGCTGCCCCGTCCACAGGCACCACCCCTGCAGCTCCCATTAGTCGCAGTTCCTAGCCAATGGAAGCTGCGGGGGGTGGCGCTTGGGGTGGGGGCAGTGCGTGGAGCCACTTGGCTGCCCCTAAGCGTAGGAGCCAGAGGGGGGACAAGCTGCTGCTTCCAGGAGCCTCGGCACACGCGCACGGAGCGGCCTCCGACCCCGCTCCCCAGCTGGGCGTGGAAGCAGGGCAAGCCCCAGATTCCACTCCCCAGCGGGAGCTCGAGGGCTGGATTAAACTGGCTAGGGGGCCAGATGTGGCCTGCGGGCCACAGTTTGCCCACCCCTGATTTAGCGGGTCTAGTGAAGACCCACTAAATCAACAGCAAATCGCTCTCCAGTCAACCCCTGTACTCTACCTCCGACGAGAAGAGTAAGGTAAGTCGACAGGAGAGTTTCTCCCATCAACCCCCCCCCCCCCCCCCCCATGGTGTAGACCCTGCAGTAACTTGACCTATGGTACGTCAACTCCAGCTATGTTATTCACGTAGCTGGAGTTGCGTAGCGTAGGTCGACTTACCTGTGTTTCTAAGGTAGTGTAGACATAGCCTTAGAAACACAGTTTGAAGAGTGATGAAATTGGTCCATTCATGGGAAATGATGATTCTTCTTTCTGGCCCTGATTCAAGTCAAGTATAAAAGTATAATTAGGCAGGCCAAAAAAGAATTTGAAGAGAAACTAGCAAAAGACACAAAAACAAAAAGCAAATTTTAAGTACGTAAGAAGCAGGAAGCCTGCCAAACAATCAGTGGTGCCACTGGACCATCAAAGTGCTAAAAGAGCATTCAAGGAAGACAAGGCTGTTACAAAGAAGCTAAATGAATTATCTGCATCAGTCTGCACTGCAGAGGTTGTGGGGGAGATTCCCACACCTGAGCCATTCTTTTTAGGGACAAATCTGAGGAACTGTCCCAGACTGAGGCATCAATAGAGGAGGTTTTGGACCAAACTGATAAATTAAACAATAGTAAGTCACCAGGACCAGATGGTTTTCACCCAAGAGTTCTGAAGGACACTGATATTTTTAAAAGGTTTCAGAGGTGATCTTGGAAATTACAGGCTGGTAAACCTAACTTCAGTACCAGGCAAATTGCTTGAAACTATAGTAAAGAACAGAATTATCAGACACATAGATGAAGATAATTTGTTGGGGAAGAGTCAACATGCCTTTCGTAAAGGGAAATCATGCTTCACCAATCTATTAGAATTCTTTGATGGGGTCAACAAACATGCAGACAAGAGTGATCCAGTGGATATAGTGTACTTGGACTTTAGGAACCATTAGGAAAGGGATAGCTACTAAGACCGAAAATATCATAATGCCACTATATAAATCCATTGTATGCCCACACCTAGAATATTGTGGGCAGTTCTGGCTGTCCCATCTCAAAAAAGATATATTAGAATTGGAGAACGTACAGAAAAGGACAACAAAAATGATTAGGGTTATAGAACAGCTTCTGTATGAGGAGAGATTAAAAAGACAGGACTGTTCAATTTAGAAAAGAGAAATCTAATTATAGAGGTCAATAAAATAATTAATGGTGTGAAGAAAGTTAATAACGAAGTGTTATGTACCCCGCCACATAACACAAGAACTAGGAGTCACCCAATGAAATTAATAGGCAACAGGTTTAAAACAAACAAAACAAGATCAGCCATACTGGGTCAGACCAAAGGTCCATCTAGCTCAGTATCCTGTCTTCTGACAGTGGCCAATGCCAGGAGCCCCAGAGGGAATGAACAGAACAGGTAATCATCAAGTGAACCTTTCTCTATCGCTGATTCCCAGTGTGACGGGTTGGATCACAGAAACCCCCTTGGGGCTGCCAACTGATGTGCCAAGACTACTTCTGTCCCTGCCTTCCCTGCCAGCTTGGGACTCAGAACCCTTGTCAAAGGCTTTCTGAAAATCTAAATACACTATATCCACTGGATCTCTTTTGTCCGCATGCTTGTTGACCCCCTCAAAGAATTCTAGTAGATTGGTGAGGCAAGATTTCCCTTTACAAAAACCATGTTGACTTCTCCCCAACAAATTATGTTTATCTATGTATCTGACAATTTTGTTCTTTACTGTAGTTTTAACCAGTTTGCCTGGTACTAAAGTCAGGCTTACTGGCCTGTAATTGACGGGGTCACCTCCGGAGCCCTTTTTAAAAATTGGCGTCACATTAGCTATCCTCCAGTCATTTGGAACAGAAGCTGATTCAAATGATAGGTTACAGACTACAGTTAGTAGTCGTGCAATTTCACATTTGAGTTCCTTCAGAACTCTTGGGTGAAAACCATCTGGTCCTGGTGACTTATTACTGTTTAGTTTATCAATTTGTTCCAAAACCTACTCTAATGACACCTCAATTTAGGACAGTTCCTCAGATTTGTCACCTAAAAAGAACATCTCAGGTTTGGGAATCTCCCTCAGATCCTCAGCTGTGAAGACCGATGCAAAGAATTTATTTAGTTTTTCCATAATTGCCTTATTGGCCTTGAGTGCTCCTTTAGCTTCTCGATCATCCAGTGGCCCCACTGGTTGTTTAGCAGGCTTTCTGCTTCTGATGTACTTAAAAAAAAATTGCTATTACTTTTTGAGTCTTTGGCTAGCTGTTCTTCAAATTATTTTTTGGCCTTCCTAATTTTATTTTTACACTTCATTTGCCAGAGTTTATGCTCCTTTCTATTTTCCTCACTAGGATTTAACTTCCACTTTTTAAAGGATGCCTTTTGTACTTCTTCACACAATGCAAGGTCAATCTGTGCAGTTTGTTGCCAAGGGATGTTGTGAAGGCCAAAAGTACAACTGCATTCAAAAAAGAATTAGATGAGTTCATGGAGGATAGGTCCATCAATGACTATTAGCTAAAATGGCCAGAGACACATACTATGGGTGTCCCTAAACCTCTGAGTGTTAGAAGCTGGGACTGGACAACAGAGGATGGATCCCTTGATAAATGCCTTGTTCTGTTCTCTCCCTCTGAAACATCTGGCACTGGCCACTGTTGGAAGAAAGGATACTGGGCTAGATGGACCATTGGCCTGACCCAGTATGACCATTCTTATGTTCTTATTCAGGATAGAACCCTTAAAATTAAGCACATGTTTAAGTACTTTCCTTAATAAGGATAGACTAAAGCACACGTATAAGTGCCTAGATATTATGGTGATGGTTGCATTAAAAGTAGAGCCCTGCATGGATACAAATTTATACCCGTAGATTTGGATAGCCGCAGATATAAAACGGTATCCGTGGAACCACGGGGCTATCCCAGGAACCGCAGCGGTGAAAGGAGCAGAATGTGGGGTGGCCGCTCCCAAGAGCCAGCGCCCCATGCTGGCAGTTCCTCCGGTGCGGCTATACCGGTCCCAGCCCCGCCCCCAGCCCTGTCCTCCGGTGCAACTGTACAGACTCCAGACAGGAGACGCAGCCACACAGACAGCTCCTTTCTCTGCTGCGGTTCCCGGGAGAGCCCTGCGGTTCCGCAGATACCGATTTATATCCGTGGATATCCGCATCTGTGGGTATACATTTTTATCCGTGCAGGTCTCTAATTAAAAGAAAAAATAGAATAGATAGACTGTAAGTCTTTGACGCAGGGACTGTGTTTTTGTGTGTGTGTCTAGTGCCTAGAATATTGTGGGCTCTGCTGTAATACAAATAATAATGGATTCAATTGGTAGTCTAATAATGAAACAAAATATATTTTCAATATATAGTTTAATGTGCCACTGTTATTAGGTGAAGGAATTTCTGTGTAATAAACTCCCTATGTTTTTTTACACTGAGTTCAGTAATATTCTATATTGTCCCAGTCATATAGAGACCATAGTCATACTATTTCTTCCCATTTGGAATGCCTAAGAGTTAACCCAGACAGGGGCAGCTCTATGTATTTTGCCGCCCAAGCACGGCAGTGAGGCAGCCTTCGGCGGCATGCCTGCGGGAGGTCCTCTGGTCATGCGGATTCGGTGGCAGGCCTGCGGGAGGTCCGCCGGTCCCGCGCATTCGGCGTAACCGCCGCCCGAATTGCCACCCTCACGGCGACCGGCAGGCCACCCCCCATGGCTTGCCGCCCCACGCACGCGCTTAGTGCGCTGGTGCCTGGAGCCGCCCCTGAACCCAGAAGGAAGGCAGAACATAGAGATGACACCAGCTGCATGCAGATAAATATTGCTTCCTTTCCAACGCAATCACATTTGGTTGGTATCAATATCACTTTGATCCTTTGTCATTCCCAACATTGCATTCCGACTGGTTGACATCCACGTTAGCTGGATGTGAATCCCATTAAGAATAAATTCAGATTTTCAAAAGAAAATGAACTTGTATGTGGTTGGAAAACAATTTATTCCCAGTTTGCTTTTTTTCCTGGGAAAATCACCCAGCTGTCGTCCACATTCCTTTCAAGATCATTTGGATCATTTGGGTTGTGAAATATATTTTAATAAGGGGTTTTAAAACAATGGATTAAATGCTTCTCTCCCACATGAAAGAAAAGGAAACATAAGAGGGAAAATGACTCATCAGCTTCTGCAACCTTCATCATTACCACTTGATCATCCCTTAACGGGAAGAATTTGTGGCTGCCCAGACAGGGAAACCCTACAGAGTCTCAGGATCCATGGATATAGCATATCACAAACCAACAGATCCTTGGAAAAGCCTAAGAAAGATTTTATCCATATAGCTAGTGTTGCTATATAAAGTTGCGGACATCATATTATCATGTTTAGTCTTGCTTTTGAGGGCTATATCCTGTAGGTAGTGGCAGTGCACCTAAAAATTTATTCAAGTCGAAGAGACACTCAGGCAATGAGCAAAATTTTCCAGCCTAAAAAGAACCGCATCACAATTAATGGCATTTCTTCCAGTGTCTATCTACTTATATATTCAATTAAAGAGAACGTCTGAGATTATCTGTAATAGCACCATCTGGTGATTCCCAAAGTCTCACTAGGGAGGCCAGCCTTCCTGTTTGTCTAAGGTGGGAGAAGACGCCACAGAGGAGAAGTTACAAATGTGGGAGTAACATTAATTTCTATGTGGACTTAAACCTAGAAATCTACATTGATGACGATGGAGTCTCCCTGGCTTTACTCACCACCCGTATCTGCTCCCAAAACTCCAAGATGCCATGCAATATTCATAGACGCATTTCCATAAGCTTGCAAGGAGGGTGCAGCATACTGTGTAGTGATCAGCTTTCCCGAGTGTCAGGCTCTTTAATACCATTTTTCCCACTTCTTTGATCCCTTCCATGCCATGCAAAAATGATGAGGACCTGGCCCTTGGTTTGATGCTCAAGAGGCACTGCTGACCATTCTTTGCACCTTGTCATCTATCACATTTCATGGAAGGCTGAATGATGTCAATAAGGTTGCTAGTCTTTCAGTCTGAGGTTTGTTAAAAATAAATACATTCACAGATCTGGCTTTGGAGATATTAACAAATGCAGTTAAAGTCAGCCACAAAATGTGTGCATTTGTCCATACAGTCAAAATACAAAAAGCAATGCCAAAATCACACTCACTGTCCCCAGGCAAAGTCAAAGCACAACAGGTATCTAAATTTCAACACTTGCCAATTGTTTCAAGGCTAAATATGTACCTCATAACTAGAGTATGGGCAAAAGTAGGATGGTTTTGGATTCTCATCAGCTGGGTTTTGGTTTTTAAGACCAAAACCATGGATATTTCCAGTTAAATAAGTGCAAAGTAACTAATTATTGTTGTTATTTTTGTCACAACAAATAATACATTAATAAAAAGAATGTATTTGTACATATGTCCAGAATCTAAGCAGTTAATCACCTCAGTCTCAGCTCATTGACTAAACTGGAATCTGTGTGACTTGCTGTTTTCCTACTGTCTGTAAATAGACAGAATATGATACATTGTTACAATTAATGTTCTATTATACACATGTGTTTAATGACTACGGCAACACAGCAATTTGGAATTATACTCTCCTTTTCGGCTGGGATTTTCAAATGCATATAAAGGATTTAGTACACAAAACCTTGTGTCTAACTCCCTGAGGCATCTTTGAAAACCCCAGCCTGAATCTCTAAACACCTTTGAATTTTCTTTCTCTGTTTAAATAGAAGTTAAGCATTTGTTAAGGAACTCGAAATGCTTCTCCATCTCTGGTTATAACAGATACTGATCAAAATTTGGGCTGTACTGGAATAACTCAAAAAATCCCCAGATTAATCTCTTAACCAATATTGTTATGGCAGACATCATCAGGTGACGCTACTACACATAGTCTTCCAATTCTTTTTCTTCGTGTGTTCAGTTTTGGGAAATGTTTGTTATTGGGAAAACATGCTGTGTTGTTGTTAGTTTTTGGTATACAAGGTTCTGTGTAGAGGCAGTGCTCCTAGAAAGGGGGCAGTACAAATTTGCTCTCTGCCTTGATCTCTTGAATAGAGTCATTTCTTGACTCTAGCACTGGAGTTGGGCTGAGATCCCTGAAAGAAAGGATTGTCTGCATGCTGTTTGACCACCTCTGTTCCAGGACTGGTGTATGTATGTAAATAAAACAAATTACATTTACAGTATACCCAGGATCCACATCACTGTTTTCTCTTCCACTGGGAAGCCAACTTGCAACACCTCAGACACCTGCTACCACTCAGCAGAGGGATGAAGGACACAGATGTCAGTAGAAGGGGCAACAAATCTCTCAGTTTCTGTAGTTTTAGCAACCTCCACTGCAGGCTCTGTACTAGAAGGCACCTAAAGAGGTAATGCTGTTCCCATAGGTCTCACAAAAGCCAGCAGTAGTGCTGACTTTTCTCATCACTCTTTGGTTATTACTAACCTCTTGTGTAACCTCAGGTGCCTCTCTGGGTTCCTGCCCACACCAGGACATGCCAGGGACAAAGAGTTATCATGCTTCACTGTGCTACTCTCTTTGCATGCAGTTGAACTCCATGGGGAAGAAAAACTATATTCCATCTATAACTCCTTCTTATGGGGAAAACCAGATGAGGCCCTAGCATTTGTCTTTAATAAACAGTCTGGAAATAGCAGCCTTGACTGAAATGAAAAAGGCCGGAACATTCTATGTGACTGACAGCCACCAAACAAAAGCTCCACAGCCAAGTTCCCCAATGCATGGAAGCAAGATGGTATGTAAGCCTGTATTAAATAAGTATCCATACAAGGATACTGTCTGAGACCAGATTGCTCTTCAATTTAGCAGAGAAAGGCATATCCAGAGAAAGGCTGGAAACTGAAGTCAGAAAAAATGCAGACAAGAACTAAGGCACACATTTTCAACAATGAGGGTAATTAACAATTGGAAGAGCTTCCCAAAGGATGTGGTTAATTCTCCATCATTTGGAATCTTTGAATGAAGACTGGATGTCATTCTGAAAGCAATGTTCTAGTTCCGCCACATGTTATTGGGCTAGATACAGGAATTACTGGGCCAATTTCCCACTTCATGCAGGAGATCCAAATAGCTGAACAGTGGTCCCTTCTGATCTTAAAATCGATGAATTATCAAATCCCAGAATTCATGTGTCAATAAATTAACATTAAACTAAGCTGATATTCAAAACTCTACAAATGCTCCCTAATAAAACCATTGTATTTTAAAGTCAACAGTTCTAATTCATACCGTTTGTTTCTATGACTGCAAAAGAACTGCTGTTAAACCTTCAAAAACAGATGTCTATCCCCTACAGCAAATCTAAGTGTCTCAAACCTTAATCCTTCTGAAAACACACATGTGATATTTCTTTTTAATCAGAAAAAATCAAATTCACCACTATGCATCTACGCTATGTGATTGCATAGGTTTGTCATCTGAAGGCAGAGACTGTCTTACGCTGTGTGATGTACAGCACCAAGCACAGTGTAAATAATATCTAAGAGCACCTGATCCATGCTATACCTGCTTACATTAAGCGCTTAAAACACAAAGACACCACTCTTTTATGTTGCAAGCATCTGATTTTACTATGAAAGATTCAAAGGACAATGTGTTTTCCACTGATCAAAAACAAACACCCGTCACCTTTCCAAACCCAATTGCTAGATATGGACATACCAATGTCCAGAGTAAGCTTTCTTGTGCATTAGCCAGCACCTCCAGGCATTGGGCTGGGCAGAAGGAAATGCTGAAAGAATCATTTTTATTTATGGTATTTTCACTTTCTCTCCCAATTGTTTCACCTCTCAGATAAGATTTGGATTTGATTCGTTGTTGGACAAATAAAAGCTTCATAGAGAATTTGTCTATTCGTATTTAAAGGGACAGTGTCAACTAGATTCAGGCCTAACATGAAAGTGTTGTAGAAATGTTATTATAACAAACCCTAAGATCAGAAGAAACGTTTGCATGATTTTTTTTCCATTTCAGTGAAAACAGTTGGTTTTTTTGGTTGGATGTAAATGTTCCCCTGAACATTTTGCAATTTTTGCAGTGAATCTTTTTGGCATTGCACAAAAGCCGGAGAGCCTGCAAGTGAATCTGACCAGAAGGAAGCAACATTAAAAGCCTCATATTTATTACCATTATCTGATACACCAGAAATGCAAAAAGTAAGCAAATGGTGAAGAGTAATTCGATTTTTAAAATACTTTCAGTTACACTCATCCAAAATTATTATTAGAATAAGTGTCTTATGCGATTATTGTACCAGCCATGACCGCCTAGGATTGTTGTAATTATGCTGCACTTCATGGCTATTCAAAGCTTAACGGTGACAATGGGGATAAATCATAGATCATCTTACTCCAACAATTGCCAGTTGAGCTAATTCATTTGCTACCAGCAGTGCAAAGCTGGTCCAATTTTTTCACATTTTGAAATTTTGATGAAAGTTCTAATTTCAATTTTAAAAAAATGAGAGGATGTTTTTCAAAACATTTTTAGTGATTTGTTGTTTTCTTTTTCAATCTGCTCTAGTATAGGGCTTATAGCACATGGCTGAACAGTGGTGATCCCATCCAGGAGAGGGTGGTGTTTCACAAATAAAAAATAAACATTTCATTACAGCATCTGATTTTTAATTTGACAGGGTTACTTTAATCACTGAAAAGTACAATACTCTCTAATAAATTCTGACACAATAGTCCCCAAAAATGTAATTACAGAGCATTAAATGCATTATATGTCTCATTAAAAACAAATATAAAAGCAATCATTAGAGGTGTGCAAGACTCTGCGGTTTGAGCTACAACTGCGATTCACAAAAACCCTCTCTTTGGTTTCAACACTTGAGGGTTCACACGACCTGAGCTTTGGGGTCTGTGATGGGTTTGAAATCAACCCAAAAGTCAGTGCAAACCCCAGTCAAACTACCCAGTTTCACCTGGTTTTGTGCCCAACCCACACAAAGTTGGGAGTTCCACGTGGTTTTGATGCACAACCAGACTCCAACGAGAAACTGCAGAACTGGAATTAATTTGCAAACTGGGGACCATCAAATTAGGCCTGAATAAGGGCTGGGAGTGGATGGGTCACTACAAAAACTAATTCCCCCTGTTGATACTCACACCTTCTTGTCAGCTGTTAGAAATGGGCCACCTTGTTTACATTGGCCTCATTAGCACTACAAAAGTGATTTCCACCCCTTCTTGTCAACTGTTGAGTATAGCCCACTTCCACCTTAATTGAATTGGCTCGTTAGCACTGACCCCTCCACCCCCCAATTGATAAGGCAGCTCCCATCTTTTCATGTGCTGTGTATTTATATCTCCCTACTGTATGTTCCACTCCATGCATCTGATGAAGTGGGCTGTAGCCCACGAAAGCTTATGCCCAAATAAATGTGTTAGTCTTTAAGGTGCCACAAGGACTACTTGTTGTTTTAATCATAACCCGTGTGTCACAGAGGAGCTGGTCCCTGTGAGTAGATCAGGCCCAGCTCCCCTGTGTCAGAACAGGTGGGCCCAACTGAGCCAATGTAAAGGGGGCAGAGCTATACCTGGGGTTATAAAGATCTGTCAGAGGACATATGGACTGATTGGGGCAGGCTGTGCCTGTGGAGAGGTGGCCAGGGAGCAAGGGGCCAGGAAGGAAGGAACCTGCTGTGGCAGTAGAGTAACAGAGCCAGTAGAGAGCAGAGCTAGCTGAAAAAGGCCTGGCTAAGAAGGGTGAGCTGAAGAATTGTTTGTGTTTGTTTTGCTTATGTTTGGACCATAAACCTTTCTAAAGGACACTGGGAGCGGGCAGTGTATGCTTGGAACCTGGGGAGAAGCCCTGGCTTGTGACACCACATTTGCCTGATTCATGAACGTTACTGAACCTTTAGCTGAACTGGGGTGAGATGCATGTTTTCTGCTGCCTTGCAATAATACACTTTGGAAGTTTAAGTCTTGACAACAAATAATTGGGCCCTGATTTTTTTTTCTTTTGTTCAGTAATGATATCTCAGAGTTAGAACACAAGAATGGATGTACTGGCTCAGACCAATGGTCCATCTAGCCCCGTATCCTATCTTCTAACAGTGGCCAGTACCAGATGCTGCAGAGAGAGTGAACACAACAGGGCAATTATCAAGTGATCCATCCCCTGTTGTTCAGTCCTAGCTTCTAGCACTCACAGGTTTAGGGACACCCACAGTATCGGGTTATGTACCTGGTCATCTTAGCTAATAACCATTGATGGACCTATCCTCCATGAACTTATCACATTCTTTATTGAATGCAGTTATACTTTTGGCCTTCACAACATCCCATGACAATGAGTTCCACAGATTGACTGTGCATTGTGTTAAGAAGTGTTTCCTTTTGTTTGCTTTAAACCTGCTGCCTGTTAATTTTATTGGTGACCCCTAGTTCTTGTATTATGTGAAGGGATAAATAACACTTCCTTATTCACTTTTTCCACACCATTCATGATTTTTAGACCTTTATCATATCCCCCCTTAGTTGTCTTTTATCTAAACTGAACAGTTCCAGTCTTTTTAATCACTCCTTATATGGAAGCTCTCCTTGTATGAAAGCTATACCCCTAATCATTTTTGTTGCCCTTCTCTGCATCTTTTCTAATTGTAATATACCATTTTTGAGATGTGTCAAACCAGAACAGCATGCGGTATTCAAGGTGTACAATGGATTTATATAGTGGCATTATGACATTTTCTGTCTTATTATCTATCCTTTTCCTAATAATTCTTAATATTCCATCTGCCACTCTACATTGAGTAGATGTTTTCAGAGGACTCTCTACACTGACTCCAAGATCTCTTTCTTGAATGGTAACAGCTAATTTAGACCTCCTTATTTTTTATGTAGAGTTGGGATTATTTTTTCCAATGTGCATTATTTTGCATTTGACAGCATTGAATTTCTTCTGCCATTTTGTTGCTCAGGCACCCACTTTTGTGAGATCTCTTTGTAACTCTTTGCAGTTAGCTTTGGACTTTACTATTTTTAGTAATTTTGTATCGTCTGCACATTTTGCCATCTCACTGTTCACATCCTTTTCCAGATCATTTATGCATATTTTGAACAGCATTGGTCCCAGTACAGATCCTTTTGGGATCCCGCTATTTACCTCTATCCACTGTGAAAACTGTCCATTTATTCCTACCCTTTGTTTCCTATCCTTTAACCAGCTACTGATGAGAGGACCTTCCCTCTCATCCCATACCTGCTTAGTTTGCTGATGAGCCTTTGAGGCTTTCTGAAAGTCCAAGTACACTGTATTCACTGGATCACCCTTCTCCACATGTTTGCTGAACTCCCAAAGAATTGTAATAGATTGCTGAGGCATGATTTCCCTTTACAATAGCCTTGTTGACTCTTTCCAAACAAATTGTGTTCATCTATGTATCTGATAAGTTCAAGCAATTTGCCTGGTACTGAAGTTAGGTTTACCAGCCTGCAATTGACAGGATCACCTCTGGAGCATTTTAAAAAATCAGTGTCACGTTAGCCACCTGCCAGTCATCTGGTACATAGGCTGATTTAAGTGATAAGTTTCATACCACAATTAATAGTTGTGCAATTTCATATTTGAGTTCCTTCAAAACTCTTGGGCGAATACCATCTGGTCCTGGGTGACTTATTACTGTTCAATTTATCAATTTGGTCCAAAACCTCCTCTAATGACACCTCAATCTGGGACAATTCCTCAGGTTTGTCACCTAAAAAGGATGGCTCAGATTTGATAATCTCCCTCACTTCCTCTGCAATGAGGACTGATGCAAAGAATTCATTGCTTCCCCACAATGGCCTTTTCTACCTTTAGTGCTCCTGTAGCACCTCGATAGTCCAGTGGCCCCCCGATTGTTTGGCAGGCTTCCGGCATTTTATGTACTTTTTTTTAAAAATGCTGTAAGTTTTTATTTCTTTACCTAGTTGCTCTTCAAATTCTTTCTTGGCCTGCTTTATTATACTTTTACCCTTGACTTGCCAGAGTTTATGCTCCTTTTTATTTTCTGCCTAGCATTTGACATCCAATATTTAAATGATGTCATTTTGCATCTAACCACCTCTTTACTCTGTTGTTTTTCCAAGGTCACATATTTTTGTAATTTTTTTTTTATTATTATTATTATTTGGTGTGTATATTTAGTTTGAGCCTTATTATGGTGTTTTTTAATAGCTTCCATGCAGTTTGCAGGCATTTCACCCATGTGACTTTTCCTTTTAATTTCCCTTTAATTAGCTTCCTAATTTTTGTGTAGTTGTCCTTTTTGAAGTTATATGCTACTGAGGTGGGTTTCTTTGGCATTTTCCCCCTACAAGGATATTAATTTTAATTACATTATGGTCGCTATCATTGAGTACTTCAGCTATATTCTCCTCTTGGTATAGATCTTGTGCTCCACTTAGGACTAAATAAAGAATTGACTTTCCTCTTGTGGGTTTCAGGAGTACCTTCTCCAAGAAGATGTCATTTATAATGTCTAGAAAATTTATGATATGTTTTGATTTATCTATCCCTTTCCTAATGGTTCCTAACATTGAGCTAACTTTTTTTTGACTGACGCTGCATATTGAGTGGTTGTTTTCAGAGAACTATCCATGATGAGTCCAAGATCTCTTTCTTGACTGGTAACACAAAATGATGGGCTCTGAATTAACTATGTTAAAAGTAAGGTTCCTTTCCAGGAAAATTCTTCATTAAATAAATTAATTCCATGTGCGTATTTAAAAATACATTCTTCTCAGCAACTAATCTATGAACAGGAAAAGTTCAGGCTAATGAAATCTGCTCCCATCACAGTCTACACATCCTTCATTCAGTTTGTATTTCTCCTAGACACCACCCCAACCATGGACCCCCTGTGGCCCCCAAATGCTTGCAGGCTGATCCAAAGCCCTCTGAAGTCAATAGGAGTAAGGCCTTGAGGCCCAGTTGTGCAAACACATACAAACATGAGTAAACTTACTTATGGAAGTACTCCTATTGAAATCAGTGGGACTATTCAAATGTGTGTGGCCTGTGGAATCAGACCTCTTGTACTTGTCCAAAGCCCTGTTGCATGCTGGGCACCAGAGATTAAGCTAATAGCCTATGTTACATGGAAGCTGTGTTTTGTAATTCTTCAAGATAGAATGCTTTTATGGAGTTACATATTGTTCATAGAGAACAGAATTAGACACATGAAATAGAGTCATATCAGCAACTACAGGAGCTAGGCTAAAAATACAGGGGGTAATAGTTTTTATGCTGCAAGATTTAAACTGAACAACAGCCAGGGACAGAATTCCCATGAGATAATATTGCACAATCAGGTACATGACAGTAGGTAGCCAGTGAGGGGTTCATACTCTTATGCACTTGGATTTGAGTAGAGTAGGAGACGGTAGCCGGATTGTTGGTCTGTTCCAGTATGACAGTTCCTATGAATGGTGTCTTCAAAGGTGCATCTCTTGTATGTGCAAGCCTTCCTTCCCCTGTCATCTTTGATAAACCCCTACCCAAGCTGGTGTGTTCATCTAGCTCAGACCACAACAAAGTCTTAGCAGATTGTCTCATTACAGATGGAGAAAGGCGTATTTAGTAAGCTAGGAGAATAGTGCAAGACCTACCACCGGTTGGTAGTGATCCATAATAGTAGGCAAGATCCCACACCACTCCACCACTAAGTAATCTCCCATACCACCGGGAATTCACTTCTACATTAACCATACCATAATTAATACTGTTCCGCAGTGCTCTAATTTTATGGCTACCCTACACTCTGGGCGACTCCCACACAAGTCAATGGCAAAAATCCCATTTATTTCAACAGCAGCAGGGATCGGGCCACGAAGATCTACAATTGCGTTGCCCTTGCAATGGCAAATAAACTAAAACTTCCTTATCATTGTGTGCACCCCATGAAATCGGATGAGGCCAAACATACTGCATCAGGCAATCCCACCATGAACTTTACCATATCCATAGTTTTACCTTTAGAAATACAAAACATTCCTAACAGAGATAATATTTAACAGTTATAATAAAGGGTTTCTAAAATTAATAACACAGAGGGTTTTGAACATACCCAGAGCATGAAGTATTTTGCCAGTGAGCTGCCTTCCCTCGACTGTGGAAACCAACCTACCCTCAGATCTCACAACCTCTGCAGGGGGGTGGCTAACTGACATACCTAATTTTTATTTTCTCACCTTGTGCGCTGCAGGAACATTCATGAGGCTCACAGTGAACTACAGCTGCTGCAGTACCTGCTTGTCTTTTTTTGTTTTCTGTAAGACTTGCCAATTGCAAATGAACATAGATATGTTATTGTTCAACACATTTTGATGGGCTAGATTCAGCCCCCTAGACAAATCTCAGCCACTGCTCCTGGTGATAGAAAATGCACCCAATTGGGAGCTGGTGACAGAAGGCACTCATAACCTCAGCCTCTGAGCCCAGGTTTCAGCCCATGTGTCTGTTTTTATATCCGAGGCGACTTGAATTAATATTGTAAGATTTCATGAGATGAGTAGCAAATTCATGGCACTTCATCCTCAACTTCCATTTTTCTCTTAGCTCTAGAGCTGTTTTATTTGTTATAAATAGCGGGTATCCGCTATTTGACCCTAGTACACAAAACCATTCACCTTCATAAATCGTTGTCACTATTTCCATTGAAGCCAATGGGAAGAAGATCCAAGCCTTACTTTAATTTAATATACACCTTAATGATTTCATTAATAATTGGGTTCAAGAATCCTATCTAAGGTGACATCTTAGGCCAGATTTCTTCTCATGCTGGTGTAAATCAGGAGTAACTCCACTGAAGTCAATGGCATTACATTGATATAAACTTGATGTAAGCAGCAAGGGAATCTCTCTGTTGTTGAACAAATTTGCTTTGTGAAATGAGTGGTTTCCCGACTGCCACAGTTTGCATTCTGGAGTCTTCCCTCTGACTTCATTAAATGTCTCACATAACAAATTATATTAGGTTTAACAGGAACTTTATTGTAGGTTTTAAAAAAGCAATTGTTTTATTGAAATTGCTCCTATTGAGGCTGAGAAAATGTGCAACAAATATCAAGTCACGCAACATTCCAAGTGACTATAAATAAAACACAGACTGCTTGATTCTCCATCCATCCTCAGTGGAGTAAAAAGGAAGTAAGTGAATTCAGAATAAGGCCCTTGACTATTAGGTGTTTTTAAGACATTTTGGGACCTGATCTTCCTCTCTAACAGTGGTGTTGCATGCTGGAAGCCAAAAAGGTAACGTTTGTAACTCAGAGTACAATCAGGCCCTGGGTTATAGTGCTACCAGATGTCGTTGATTCCTAGTCTGGAAAGTTACCCTAGAGTGTATGGTAAAAAGTGTGAATAAAATGACACAGTCCTCCTAACTGAAAGATTAGTGAGCGTGTGTTTATTTACTCAGCATTATACAGTCCTTGTTTCATACTTAAATACATATGAATAACAACAAATATTTAAAACCAATGCCAGCTGGTTCATATAAGCATCCGACTTCTTTTTTCACTCAGTGCACATGTAAAGGACTGGAACTGCCATCCCACACAGAAATCCACCCACCCAGAAGTTCCAGACTCCAGTGCTATTTATTTATTTCGTACGTTTCCCTTTTCTTTCCTTAAGGAGACCCTGTCAACATGGTTGGGCTCGGCCAAACAAACCATGAAGAGAAATATTTTCATGGTTTCCTTTTTTGAAACGACAATGCGGTTAGATGTATTTTAATACAAACATTCCCTGAGTAATGTTTGTCCTCTTCTGTCTTCATCTTTCTGGTTCCTTCTGCTGCATTTAACACACCTTGCTCCCAAATGCTGTGGAAGTCCACTCTGGACTTCATGGACTGTGCCCCTTAATTCCTCCTGCCTCACCAACTGGTCCCTTGGTAACTCACCTCCTTCCCCTCTTCTGCTCACTCTTGGAGTCCATCAGGGGCTTCTCTCCCTGACCATTCATTCTCATGGTATACACTCTAACCTCACTTCTATCCTTTCAGTTGGCCTTGTCTTTGCTGCTGCATTTAGGATTAGACCCTTGCAAAAGTGTAATACCAAACAGAGCTAAAGCAATTCCTTTTCATATCTGGGTTGTTGTTAATCATAGAATCATAGAATATCAGGGTTGGAAGGGACCTCAGGAGGTCATCTAGTCCAACCCTCTGCTCAAAGCAGGACCAATCCCCAACTAAATCATCCCAGCCAGGGCTTTGTCAAGCCTGACCTTAAAAACTTCCAAGGAAGGAGATTCCACCACCTCCCTAGGTAACCCATTCCAGTGCTTCACCACCCTCCTAGTGAAATAGTTTTCCTAATATCCAACCTAAACCTCCGCCACTGCAACTTGAGACCATTACTCCTTGTTCTGTCATCTGCCACCACTGAGAACAGTCTAGATCCATCCTTTTTGGAATCCCCTTTCAGGTAGTTGAAAGCAGCTATCAAATCCTCATTCTTCTCTTCTAAACAATCCCAGTTTCCTCAGCCTCTCCTCATAAGTCATGTGTTCCAGCCCCCTAATCATTTTTGTTGCCCTCCGCTGGATTCTTTCCAATTTTTCCACATCCTTCTTGTCCAAAACTGGACACAGTACTCCAGATGAGGCCTCACCAATGTCGAATAGAGGAGAATGATCACGTCCCTCGATCTGCTGGCAATGCCCCTACTTATACAACCCAAAGTGCCATTAGCCTTCTTGGCAACAAAGGCACACTGTTGACTCATATCCAGCTTCTTGTCCACTGTACCCCTAGGTCCTTGCTGCCTAACCATTCGGTCCCTAGTCTGTAGCAGTGCATGGGATTCTTCCGTCCTAAGCGCAGGACTCTGCACTTGTCCTTGTTGAACCTCATCAGATTTCTTTTGTCCCAATCCTCTAATTTGTCTAGGTCCCTCTGTATGCTATCCCTACCCTCCAGCGTATCTACCACTCCTCCCAGTTTAGTGTCATCTGCAAACTTGCTGAGAGTGCAGTCTGCGCCATCCTCCAGATCATTAATGAAGATATTGAACAAAACTGGCCCCAGGACCAACCCTTAGGGCACTCTGCTTGATACCGGCTGCCAACTAGACATGGAACCATTGATCACTACCCATTGAGCCCGACGATCTAGCCAGCTTTCTATCCACCTTATAGTCCACCTTATAATGTATGGCGTACATTATAAAAAGTAAATTACTCCCTGCAATTTTTGGATCTTTTATAAGCAACATAAATGATGGAGCTACCATCAGGTCCCTATTATTCATTAAAATCTCTTCTTATAATTCTATACATTATTTGAATATTTTTTTTACACAGTTGGTGGCCCTTTCTTCTCTTCTACATCTGCCTCAGCTCTCCATAGGGGGAAGGAGTCAAGGTCTCAAGTGCAGTGGAAGAAATACAATGTTCTATTTCAGTCTGATAGAATAAATTCATCTTTGCCTTTCTGGTATTAGGGGCCTAGGACTCAGAAGACCTGGGTTCAGTGTTCTGCTTCACCACAGACTTCCTATGGCACCATGGGCAAGTCACTTAGGGCTTGTCTACACAGTGTGGAAATGTGCTCTAGAAGGGTGCAAATGTGCTTGAAAGCGTTGCACTCTAGCTGCCCCATGTAGTCCCTGCTGACGTGCTGTAAAAGGTTTCTAGTGAGCGTTAACATAGTCCGGTTGCAACAGGACTACATCAACATGCATGAGATACCTTGTAGAGTGCACCAGCAGGGTCTACACGGGCCACTTTGAGCACAACACGAAAGAATGCTCTACAGATCACATCCCTTTGGTGTGCATTGCTGCACTGTGTAGACAAGCCCTTAGGGAACTGAGGCACAGAGAAACTATCTGTAAAATAGGGGTAATAGTATTTCCCCACACACCAGGTTTTTGTGGGGGGACATACATTAAAGATTGAGATGCTCTCAGATACTACAGGGATGGGGAGCACATAAGTGCTGTAGATACTACAGGGATGGGGAGCACATAAGTGCTGTAGATCAAACCTTCTCTGGAATTTCTTCTAAACATGAGGTTCTCTGCCTACCCATAGACCTGTGCCAAACTCTACATTTTCATTAAAAATAGAGAAATACTTGGATTTCAAGTGCCAGATCCTCAGCTGGTATTAATGGAGCTATGCAGAAGCTGGCCTGGATGACAGGGGATGGATCACTCAATAATTGCCCTGCTCTGTTCATGCCCTCTGTATCAGCTGGTACTGGCCACTGTCAGACGACCAGAAACAGGGCTAGATGGACCATTTGTCTCACCCAGTATGGCCATTCTTGTGTTCTTATGATTTCCAGCACATGAGGATTTGCCCTCAACATGTTCACCTCTCGTGTAAATCAGCATAGCTCCATTGCCTTCAGGGGACTTACACCAATTTTTTGGAGATTGAGAGCTTGGCCCATAATCAGGGCCGGCTCCAGGCACCAGCTTAACAAGCAGGTGCTTGGGGCGGCCAAGAGAGAGGGGTGGCACCTGCGGCAATTCGGGGGCGGCAGGTCCCTCACTCCCTCTAGGAGCGAAGGACCTGCCGCTGAACTGCCACCGCCGATCGCGGCTTTTTTTTTTTTTTTTTTTGCTTGGGGTGGCAGAAATGCTGGAGCCGGCCCTGCCCATAATATTTTACCATGCTGGTTCTTTCGTTGGTTTAAGTGGTCACTAGTTTTGGTGTTGAAGGAATTTTCCTCAAAAGCATATTGGTGGGGACCATGGGAATGCTTTGCCATCTTCTGGAGCAGTTAGCTAGAACCGTTCGTCAAAATCACATGGCCATATTCCATGTGATCAGTTTCCTGTGATTGTAGGGGCTAGACACCAGAAACACTTCATTCCTTCCTAGCAACTACATGTTGACGGCACTACCCTGTACTTCCTAGTAGGAGCCATGCTTGGAACAGGGAGTAGCACAACAGCATTCATGCGAGCTGTGCTGCAGGTGCCTGGCAGGATGGCTGAAGTCCATGAAGCCATGTCAAGTGAGGGAGCATGTTGGGGTATGCTTCCTTCTCCATTCAAAGGGATAAGTGTGCACCACCAGATCTATGCGCTGCAGATAACAACATGAGCAGTAACTCGCTAGGAGCTTGGCCAGGTCCCCTCCTCAGTCGATCATGCCCAGGAGACCATGACGTCCTGCACAGTACCCATTCCCCTTCCACTGCATTCATGGGAGATTTAGGTTCTTGTCCCTCCCTGCTGCTGTGGAAATGGTTCCTCGCACCCTCTTCCCCCGCCCCCCAGTGCACTATGAGCTAGGGATGTGATTCCCCTGCTTGTGTACACATACTCAAGCTAGTGTGAATATAAATCGCAGTGTAGCTGTGCTAGCACAGATTGTGGCAGCGGAGGCATGGCTGAGTACATGTAGTACCAGCCTTCTCATTTTCCTGTCTCACTGCATGACTTTTCCCAGGCAAAGCGTTACAGTCTAGTGTGTATTCTCCAAATGCATGAATACAATCAGTGGTGACATTTGTGAGGATTAGCTAGTTTCCAGAATGCTTTGAAAATGGAAAGTGCAGTATGATGTGATAATTACTGCTAGGAGAACTCAGTTTACTGAACCACCGTGCGAAACATTTCAGCAGAGATGGCAGACGGTACAAATAAAAAAGGTCCAGAAGTTCCTCTTGATCAGGTAATAAGATAATCCAGGCAGAGTCCGAGCTCAAGAAGTACCGTATATGCTGTGGGAACCTCCTCCCCTCCCCCCCAAGAGCAAGTAACAGATGAGTTTGAGTTCACCAAATTTCATGCTCAGTAAAAGAATCCAGATCTAAACGTCTTCAGTTTCACCGACCCCTCATCCATTTCGCTGTGATTCCTAGAACCTGTCACACAGTTTCATTATTTTACATAGCCATATACTAAACATGGTATAAAATATGCTGCAGAGTGGCTCTGATTGACGGTGCTGTGCAGTGATGACAGCATTATGTTTTGCTTTCATATTTGGAGACTAAGTGGCTTACATGTGGTTCTATTTAAAGATATTGGGTGGCAGCTGCATTCTTCTGTTTGCTTATAAGAGGGAAATGAACTTTTAGGTCCAGAAATCTTGTAAAGAAGGGTAATGAAATGCAGGGCTCCACGTGGTTAGTGAAGAAAAAAAACTCCTTACAAAACAATGTCACATCTTGTTTACACAACTTAAATGTTTTGGTCAAGATTTTGAAATGTGACTATAATTTTGGGTGCCTCAAAGTTAGATGTCCCACTTGAAAGGGGCCTGAGTTTCAGAAAGTGCTGAGGATCTGCCCTCTGAAAATGAGACTCCTTCAGAGTTGGCCACTCAAAAATCGGGGCCTCAAAATCACTAGTCATTTTTCAAAATTGTAGCCTTTTATTTTCAAATACATCAAGGGCCTGCTTTTTAGAGATGCTGAGCACCCATTGCAGCACTTTAGGACACATTTAGGGTCTACACCAACACCTTCCTCTGAGGGCATGAAGTCACCTGGACATACGTGTGTGTGTGTGTGTGTGTGTGTGTGTGTGTGTGTTTGGAAGCAGGGCTGGAGACTCTTGTCTCTTTCTTTTCCATTTGTAGCTCTGTTTTTTCTAGTGCAGCGTTCCTGCTTACAGCGAAGGAGGCGCCGATCCACAATAAAAAAAGTTGGGCAGGGGGAACTTGTTATAGTATCTGAAAGTAACCTCCTTAGTGAAAAGGTGGAAGTTCCTTTTTATTCCCTGGGTGCAAACTCAGGCCTGGTGCGTTTCTGGCACATGTTATGAGGAGCTATCCTCCTTTCAATCAAATGCCTTTATTCATTAGGACCAAGGGACTATTAGTTCTATTTAGTTCTTGGTAACTAATGCCTGCGAGTAGAAACATCCACTTCCGCAATATTCCTCTTCTCTTTTCATTCACCCTGCCAAGCAGTATTTTAGTTTTCCTTTCCTATGGCATGGAGCATCCCCGCAGGTCAGCAGTCCTTTGCGGAGCCAAAAGCAATTGAGGAGCGGTGCTGCTTTTATTTGTTTGTTTGGCACCAAGTCAGATTTTCTAGCACAGCTACAGAGTGAGCAAGTCCTGCCAGGACAAAATGGTCACTTTAAGAGGCACTCTGGGCTTCAGTGACAAAGTACATAGAGGTTGCCAGCAGAAGGCTGAAGAACCAGCAAAATGTGGGTTTATTTATAGTTTTCAGTGTATGCAAAATGTGTGTGTTGTACTAACTATGCTCTCTGGGGAGAGGAGAGGAGAGGAAAGGGAGCAGTATGGTGAGAAATGTATTGTTTGTGTTTTATAAAATGTAGGTATTGCCTTTAGGAAAGTGCTTGTTAGGCTCATACACGTGACACTGATCACCAAAAGGATCTTGTGTTAGATTCTAGGGCTAGGCTCTTGGCTGCAGCCAGTTACCATTGGACACTGCAGGGCACAAGGGCCTGGTTAGAGTTTCCAGATTCACTGCCTGGCAGGGCCGGCGCAACCCATTAGGCCACCTAGGTGGTCGCCTAGGGCGCTCACATTTGGGGGGTGGCGACCGCAGCGGCCGGATCTTTAGCCGCCCCGGGCGTCGGCAGTATTTCGGGGGCGGGACCTTCCACCGCCTCTGTCGTCGGCAGTATTTCGGGGGCGGGACCTTCCGCCGCCTAGGGCAGCAAAAAAGCTGGCGGCGCTCCTGCTGCCTGGACACACATTAGAACAGCCTGGGAGCTTCTGTAACTTACAACAGCTGGCTACAGTTCCCAAGGGACTATCCACAAGTTGGGGATTGCTGGAGTTCATCAAAGCCACTTCTCTTCCTCACCCCTGTCACGTCCCCTGCTCCAGAGCTTGTGGGATGTGGATAGGGGAGGCTGAAGAGCCTGCTGTGCTGGCTGCCTGCCCACTAAGGACACACACACCCCCGCCAGGGAAAGCCCTGGCAAGGGACTTGTGGACAGTCTCTGTTCCCCTTGAGCTGACTGAGGGGCACAAAGGAAATAGAGTGTGGGTTCCTGTTGTCATATGTAAAACCTATGGCCACTCTGAACGTAACCCACTGGGCTTATAAGATGTTGAGCCAAAAAAGTCTTGTTTTTATTCTTTTCTTTTCTATTTTTTTGTTTGTTTGTTATTTTTGGTCAATAAAATGTGCCCATTATGCAATAAAATGAAAATAATCTAGTGTTTAATATATTTTAACAATCATCCATTCACAAATCTATGTCTGGATCATCTCCATTTTGCATACAACTTATCATTCATACTCCTTCGATATTCAGAAAACGCCCAGGATTTACTATAGCTAAATAAACTGAGGAGACAGTTGAAATCACTTGGAGAAGTTGGCTGAAATTTAGGCTGCTGCCTTCAGCCTTCAAAAATTTCATTTTTGAAATTGTATTAACTGGGAAGTGTCGTGTTGTGTCATTGTGTTTCCATAGTCTCATTAGATGTTCGTTAGCGTCTCTTCTCTGGGTGGCAGGGATTCAGATCCATGGGCCTACCTACAGCAGTGAAAGAACTATGTGACTTTCCTTCCTGACAAACTGCAATGCCACAGATATAATCATACCCAGCTCTGAATAACATTGAACAGTGCTGTAGCAAGGTCTTGTTCATATCTGATACACAGTGTTTTTACTGTTTAAATTTACTCTTGACATCTGGTTTACTCTGGCCCTACTAAACTGCTGCCTATCATATCATTCGAGGACTATCTTATTCCAGCCCACATTGTGCTGGTTTTTGGGAGCATATATTTTGTCAGACAGATGGATCACCATACATCCAAGCAGATGTCCTCAGCCAGGCTTTGGGGTATTAAAAAAAGGGCGGTACAGAGGAAACCTCTTCATTCTGATAAATCCCTCCAGTAACTTGACAAGGTTAATGACAGAAATGTCAAATGAGGGCATGAGCCATACTAGTTGGGGAGTTCTCACTTACACTGGAACATTGTCAGGGTTGAGGATCCAGCTGGTACAGAATAAACCTGGTCCAGCTTGTCGGCTGAGGTCACTGCCTTTGATTCAGGGTGATCAGTGAAGTATGGTCAAAAGATAGTGCTGATGTCAGTAGTTGTGGATGGGCTATTGGCTGGTTTAGGAAAGGTGAATTAATTAATTCATCTGTCACCCTGACAGAGGAAAATGGGGAGTGAAAGAAAGGAAAATCCAGAGTTATAAAAGGCTCGCGTTCAGGTCTTTGAAACAACAAATGGTTACATTGCTAGAATAGTTCATCTGGCAAATCTCTGCTGAGATCTAAGTAAGCAAACCTCTACAGGTATGTCTACACTGCAGCTGGAAATGCGCCTCCCAGGCCTGACAGATAGACTCATGCTAGCAGGGTTCGAGCTAGCACTCTAAAAATAGCTGTGTGGACACTGTGGCTGTGGCGGAGACTTGGGCTGGCCCCATGTTCAGACCCAGGAGTCAGGTGGGCTAGAGCCCCTGAGCTGCCACCTGACTGCCACATCCACTCTGCTATTTTTAGCACTGTAGCTCCAGACCTGCTAGCACAGCAGTGGGCAAACTTTTTGGCCCTAGGGCCACATTGGAGTGGCAAAATTGTATGGAGGGCTGGGTAGGGAAGACTGTGCCTCCCCAAACAGCCTGGCCCCCCCACTTCTCACCCCCTGATTCCCCCCCCTCAAAACCCCTGACCCATCCAACCCCCCCTGCTCCTTGTCCCCTATCCTCCCCCTCCCAGGACCCCCGACCCCTAACTGCCCCCCGGGACCCCATCCCCTATCCAACCTCCCTGCTCCCAGTCCCCTGACTGCCCCAACCCCTATCCACACCCCCGCCCCCTGACAGGACCCCCAGGACTCCCATGCTTATCCAACCCTCCCTCCCATTCTCCATCCCCTGACCGCCCCCAAACCTCCGCCCCTTATCCAACCCCCCGGCACTGGCCCACTTACCATGTCCCTCAGAGCAGCATGTCTGGCTGCTGCGCCAACCGGCTGGAGCTAGACACGCTGCCGCTCTAGCTCCAGCTAATCATGTAAACCATTGCCTTCCTTTCCATGTGTCTTAAGAACATCAGAATGGCCATACTGGGTCAGACCAGTGATCCATCTAGCCCAGTATCCTGTCTTCTGTCAGTGGCCAAAGCCAGATGCTTCAAAGAGAATGAACAGAACAGGGCAATTATCAAATGATTCATCCCCTGTCATCCAGCCTGAGCATTTAGCAGTCAGATATAGGGACACCCAGAGCATAGGGTTGCATCCCTGACCATCTTGGCTATTAGCCATTGATGGACCTATCCTCCATGAACTTATCCAGTTAGTTAGACTTTTGGCCTTCACATCCCCTGGCAATGAGTTCCACAGGTTGACTGTGTATTGTGTGAAGAAGTACTTCCTTTTGTTTGCGTATAACCTGCTGCCATTAATTTCATCAGGTGATCCCCAGTTCTTGTGTTATGTGAAGGGGTAAATAACATTTATTATTAACTTTCTCCACACCATTCATGACTTTATAGACCTCTATCATACGCACCCTAATCATCTCTTTTCCATGCTGAACAGTCCCAGTCTTTTTAATCTCCTCATATGGAAGCTGTTCCATACCCTGAATTATTTTTGTTGCCCTTCTCTGTACCTTTTCCATTTCTAATATCTTTTTTGAGATGGGACAACTAGAACTGCAAGCAGTATTCAAGGTGTGCACATACCTTGGATTTATGTAGTGGCATAATGATATTTACTGTCTTATTACCTGTCTCTTTCCTAATGGTTCCTAACATTCTGTAGGGGTTTTTTTTTGAATGCCACTGCACATTGAGCAGATGTGTCAGAGAACTATCCACAGTGACTCCAAGATCTTTCTTGAGTGTTAACAACTAAATTTAGATTTCATCATTTTGTATGTATAGTTGGGATTATGTTTTCCAACGTGCATTACTTTGCATTTAAATCAAGTCTTATGTCAAGATGACTGCTAAAATTGCTTCTCATGGACTGTGACAAATCTAGTCATCACATATGCCTTTGAGGATGACATTGTATTATGAAAGTCACTTGCTATGGATAAAAGAACATGGATGGCCAATGCAAGCTGTCTCAGTTTTGTGGGGAGAAATAGGAATCCGGGTAAGAAAAAATATTGATAACAATTGGGTGTCCACAATAAGGGCCTATTCCTGCTTCCATGCAGCTGTGTAGGTTTCTTAATGACAACCTAGTGTGTAGCACTTACAATCTTCAATGTGCCCCTTTCCTCGCATGCTTTACACAGCTCAAAATGTTAATGTGACAAAACATTGTCTTTGTCCTGGGTGACAAGGCCTGGTGGTCTCTGGCCCCTGAGCCAATCCAGTTCAGAACTATGCCCACTTTGTGAATTTTGTTTGGCTTCGCATGTAGACAAATCATGGGATGTGAACAGGGCCGGCTCTAGGCACCAGCAAAACAAGCTGGTGCTTGGGGCGGCACATTTTTAGGGGCGGCATGGCCGGCGCCAGAATGCCGCCCCTAAAAATGTGCCGCGGCCGCCCTAGCTCACCTCCGCTGCTGCCTGGGAGGGAGGGGGAGATCCCGAGCTGCCGCGGCGCCGCTGCTCCCCCTCCCTCCCTCCCAGACTTGAGAGCCTGGGAGGGAGGGGGAGAAGCGGCACCTGCGCCGCGGCCACTCGGAGTCTCCCCCTCCCTCCCAGGCTCTCAAACCTGGGAGGGAGGGGGAGATCCCGAGCGGCCGTTTCGCACGCCGCTGCTCCCCCTCCCTCCCTCCCAGACTTGAGAGCCTGGGAGGGAGGGGGAGAAGCGGCGCCCGCGCCGCGGCCACTCGGAGTCTCCCCCTCCCTCCCAGGCTCTCAAACCTGGGAGGGAGGGGGAGATCCCGAGCGGCCGTTTCGCACGCCGCTGCTCCCCCTCCCTCCCTCCCAGACTTGAGAGCCTGGGAGGGAGGGGGAGAAGCAGCGCCCGCGCCGCGGCCACTCGGAGTCTCCCCCTCCCTCCCAGGCTCTCAAACCTGGGAGGGAGGGGGAGATCCCGAGCAGCCGTTTCGCGCGCCGCTGCTCCCCCTCCCTCCCAGGCTTGAGAGCCTGGGGGGGGGGGGAGACTCCGAGTGGCCGCGGCGCGGGCGCCGCTTCTCCCCCTCCCTTCTAGGCTTGAGAGCCTGGGGGGAGGAGGCAGGGCTGGGGATTTGGGGAAGGGGCGGAGTTGAGGCAGGGCCGGGGGTGGGGTAATTAAAAAACGGGGTGGGGGGGGCGGCCAAAATTGTGTTTGCTTTGGGCGGCAAAAATCCTAGAGCCGGCCCTGGATGTGAAGCAGATATTTCCTGTAATGTGTTACATGCGGAGTGCTTTTATTTATTATGCGCTTAACAGAAAACTATGTCTCAGAAAACTATAACATCTCTACTAGAAGTGTCTTGACACATGGTAAAGCATAGCATAAAGGAGAAAATACCATACAAGCATCTACTGGTCTGTAGTGACACGTCTACTTTATGGCCCCATCCCAACTGACTAACAAAGTCGCCATTCAACTTAGATCAGCGATAGATAGTACAGCAGGTTTTGATTATGGCAATGTTGTTTGGACTAATGTTGACACTTTCAGATAATTCCCCTTTTTTGTCTTTTCTCTTTTAAATGACTGGATGAGCCTTGTTAATTGTAATGAAAATTTAATTGGAATGAAAGTAGGCTGACTCTAGTCACTGCTTTTATTCCAAGAGGGTGGGGAATGGATTTCCCTGGCAATCTTTAGCTTTTAACTCTAACCTTCTGGCAAAGCTTCATAGTGACTTCCGGCAGCAAGGCCTGAATTTGTGGTTAGTTCTGAAGTCTACCTTGTTGTACGATTTCATTATGTTTACTTTACATTGCAATACACGAGATTAAAGTCATTTTTAAATGTGAAAGAGGTCAAACTTTTTGATGAAAATTAGTCTACAGCTCAAACAGAAGTTATAGGTTTGATGCCAAAATTACTGGGTGAAGTTCTATGGTCTGTGTCAAGCAAGTAGCTATGATCATAGCACTTCATATCCCATGACCATAGTGGTCCCTTCTGGTCTTAAAAATCCATGAATCTATGAACCACCTTTTTTAGTTTGTGTTACAGAGAACCGTTAGAGCGAAGTAGCGAGCTGAAAAACCTTGGGAGTGCAGTGGGAATATTCACTTTCCTATGGATTTGCAGAGTCAGATTCTTACTGCTATTATTAATTTGACATTATTTCCCCTTTGTGACGGTGTCTCTAAAAAACCTAGATAATGGTTAAGCAGCTAGTATGCTGTACCTATGAAGCTGAGACTAGTACCTATGTATCCTTGTGCTCCCCTGTCAAAATTGAAATGCTTAGCAAACTCATGTTGAGTCTGCTGAAATTGCACTTCAGAGAAAAACAGGATAAAAAAATTCCAACAAAGTTGAAACGCCCCCATTCCGACATTAATGGAATGAAAGTTTCTATTTTTCTCTTCAAAGTGACTTTTTGTTTAGAATTTTTAATTTTGTCTTTTGTTGTAGTGTTGTATAATACAAATTTAAAAAGTCAAATTGATTGGTGTCAAAATGAAATGTTTCTATTTGAGCTGAAACTTTTTTCCCTGAATTTTCTTTCAGAGAGAACTTTGACATTTCTGAATCGGAACAAAAACAAATTTGAAAATCAAATCCTCAAACCAGAACTTCCGTTCTCCACCCAGCTCTACACATAGGCCCGTTACAGGCTAAGCACAATAGGTCTTGATCTTGGTTGGGGTCCGTAATCTCTACTGTTATACAAACAATCAAATAATAGCAGCATGATTTGGTTTTGCCTGTTACGTTAAAGGAACCATGCTACAACCCTTGTTCTTCCCTTCATTTACTACTGGGGCTCAACCAGTTTTGGAAAATTTGGAATGCTCAAGGTTATATCAAAGTATATGGAATTTGTGACTCCATTATAAAACAGGGAAGGTGATTCCGTACTAAGCACCCTGATGATGTCAACATATCTTCCTAACATTAGCATTATCTAGATTCTTTACCTCAGATCATTGACCTTGAGGGATTAAAAAATACTCTTATGGAAGCACAGGGAATATTCTGATGGAAAGAGCCCAGAGAATTACCTTGCTGTATTCCCTCCTGTGAATTAGCATTTGTGAGCCTTGCCAATAATTTTTCCAACTTTTTTTTTAATGAAACATTTATGCCTTTTTATTGCCATATGCATTCCTTATTTAGTTCCATAATTTCCTCACTGGTCAGAATTTTTTCAATGAAACAGTTTTCATCGAAAAAAGCAGTTTTGTCAAAATCAAAACATTTCACAGGAATGTGTCAGTTCAGACAAAATTCTAGACTGGAAAATGACTCAATGTTTGTTTTTTGACTTTATCAATCCCATTCATTTTGTTTTGACATGTATATGCTAATAAAAGTATTAATTTGAATAATATGTATATCTTGTGTTTCATATTTTAATATTTAAAAGTCAAAATGAAAGGAATCAACATTATTGAAACAAAACAATTCAACATTATCTAAATGAAAAGATTTTATAGTTCTGAGCAGAAATTATTTCAAATTTTCATTCTGTGTGAAATTTTGAAATTTCTGCTTTTCATTCTGACTTGGAACAAAACAAAATCCAAATATAGGAATTGCCCATGGAATGAAAAATCTGGTTTCAAACCTGCTCTCATGAAGTCCCCCCCCCCGGTGGTAAAGCTTTGAGCTGAAGGGTAGAGTTTTATCCCCCACCACAACCCTCAGCCTAGCTTCTATTCATGGTAAGTGATTTATGACTAGTTGTTAACTACTTTGATGCTCCGATACCTCTATGTATCCAGTCTAATAAACAACACTCACTCTTGTGTTACTGAAAACTAAGTACTGGTCTACACCAAAAACTTAGGTTGACCTAACTACAGTGAGGGGGAAAACCCCCTTCTATTGCTGTAGTAACTCTCTACATGACAGCAGTGTAGCTGCAGGCTAGCTATTCCCCAGCAGTGCTTGTAGTGTGGGCAGATTCTCTGCTCCACTCCATGCCCTATCCTTCGCAACACTAGCTGGGGATTCCACAGGCATGGGGTGTTTTCAGTAGGCAGAAAGCCAAGAAAAGCTCTTACTCCATCCTGCTGTAAAGTATGTGTGTCGGGGTTATGCTGGACACAGGCAAGGGCAGGCTGTGAACACCATGTTCCGGTGATTCCCCAGATGGTGGAGAGTTCCTTAAGGACCATTGTCAGCTGGCACAGATTAGAGCAGTCATCTGGCTGTTCTAGCCTGCCTCCGTGACTAGAGAGGAGAAAGATAGATAATGGGGGAGCCCTACCCCCAGTTCATGAAGCATAAACTAAAGAATATTCTATATGTTGTGTGAGAAACCAGCCTGGCACTATGTCTGAGCTTAATGCTTGATTTTATTCCTTTTATTTAGTGCCTCCCAGTTTATGTAAGGCCATGTCTACACTACAAACTTGGTTGACACAAGTTACATCGGCATAAAACCCCCACAGGTAGTGCATTGTTCATGCACGTAAAGACGTGGTTCCTTGCGTCAGTGCTGCACATACTCACCAGGAGTGCTTGTGTCAAAGCACAGTGCGGTGCACCATGAGTAGGTGTCCCAGTGTGCAGCTTCGCCGGATGCACTGTCTTTTGGGAAATTTTGGCAATATGGTGGGACAGGAATGAGTTGGACAGGGGTGACTGGGAGCAAGGGGTCAAGTTCCCATCATGCAATTTTATCCATCCCAAAATGCCATTCGTATCCCATAATTCGCATGCCTTTTTAAAAAAAATCCCACAAAACCACAAGGCCCTTCTCCCTGTCCGCCATCTATGACATAAACATGGAGCTTGCACAGCTCTGCTCTATTGTCATTGCAAACACAGGGCGAATGACCCTCCGGTATTTCCAGAGCCTCAGGAAGAACTGCAGCAGCAGGGGGACATGACCATACACTGGAGGACAGATCGCTGTGGGACATCGCAACAAACATTTCAAGTTTGTTGGTGGCATTCATGGAGCAGCAACTGATGGTATAGCAGCAATGCTTCTGGGCCTGAGAAATGAGCACTGGCTATCCCAATGCAGGTTTGAGGCAAGGAACAGTGGCTGCAGAACTTTCAGATGCATTCCTGAATGTGTGTGCGGAGCTCACCCCAGCACACGGAAAGACACCTGGGAGAGCTGCGCTGACAGTTGAGACGAGAGTGACAATCACAGTGCAATGCTTGGTTGCTACTGGTCAATGGGAAATCCTTCTGGAGTTGGAAAATCCACAGTGCAGGCTGTTGTCATGCAAGTGTGCAGGGCCACTAATTGTCTCCTGCTGTGTAGGGCTGTGACTCTTGGTAATATGCAGAACAAAGTGGATGGATTTGCAGCAATGGGGATACCAAATTGTGGTGGGGCAATACACGGCATATCCTTATTTTGGCACCTGTCCAACTTGCGACAGAGGATGCCAACAGAAAGGGCTACTTTTGTATGGTTTGACAGTTGTGGGGGCTATTGGGAATTGCATGGTGTTTGGTGTACATGTGGCTATAAAGCACTGTTAATGCACCTATTAATTTTGCGTTTCTTGCTGTACATTTATAACTATCACACTGAGTTTGTCACTGACCCGCCGCTCCTGATACCTGGTGCCACGTCACATGCCCCTCCTCCCCTGATTTCTGCCAGGGTTCACACCAGAATGTGACCAGCAGCAGCCTTTTGGCACTGTACAGGAGGGAAGGGACGGAAGCTGCTTCCAACTGCGGGGGGGGGAGGGAGGGAAAGATGACCTGGCTCATGTCTTTGCAGAGCTCATCTTCCCCTTCCCACCCACCCCTGCTCCCCTATGACTGGAAGCAGCTTGTCCCTTCCTGCCCACATAGTTATCGAAAGGCAGCTAACACCTCCAGGCTGCTGCTGTCTCTTAACATAACCCAGCTGCCTCCTGTCCCCTGGCTACAGCGCAGACAAGAAGGCGTTAAGCCCTAAGGATGCATTGTGCACCAGGGCCCAGGGAACCTGACTGCTTCAGCGAACCTGGCCAGAGAGGTGGCTCAGCAGGTGAAGAGGGTGCGAGGCCCCGGTCTGTGGGGCTGCTGTGGAGCCTGCAGGGTCAGAGCATGAACAGGCTGGAAATCGCTTTCCCCCGCCACTCCAGAGCTTGGCTGAGGGGTGGAGAGGCTTCCCTGTGCCAGCGCTGTGCGGGGCTTTGGCACATACAGGGCTTGGCTCCTCCTAGACAGCGCCCCAGTCCAGAGGGTCTTGAGCTTTCCCGGGGCGCCAGCCCAGCCAGAGGCAGTGGGGAAAGGAAGGAAGGAGCCTGCCAGCCAGGCTGTTGGTGAGCTGAGAGCTCTGACCAGGGGCTGGTTCTCCGCACAGCGCTGGGAGCGGGACGCGCCCTACCGGGGAGGATATGGAAGAGCAGAAGGGCTGGGGTGGGTGAAGGGGCAAAGCAGGGAGAGGACAGCGAGAGGGGGAGCACGTAAAGGGCTGATGGGTGGACAGCAGAGGTGACACGTAACTAGCCACTGCCTGGAGCCTGCCCACACTCACCAACCACTGCAGCTCACAGCCAGTGCAGGCTGGAAATGGGGCGGGGGGCGGGGCCCTGCTGGCCAAACCCAGCACACAGCAGGGGCTATGCTGACAGACAAGCAGGGGAGTGGCCGGCCCCGTGCACTGCATCTTTGCCCCACCACCAACCTTGCACACCCACCCCCATTGTCAGCCACTGGACACCCCACTCACTGCTAGTGGGCAGGTGGCTGATGAGCAGGGATCCGGCCAGCAGCAGGACCTGCCAGTACTGAGGGAGAGGAGACAGAAAATATGTGACAATTTTCCTGTTTTTAAGAAAAAGTCAGGACACCTGCAGGAGGGCTTAAATACGGGACTGTCCTTTTAAAAACGGAACGTCTGGTCAACCTATGCAAGTAACAAACAAATACAGTAAAAAACTTCTGAAATAAATTAACAGAACAGGACTTAACAAGGGGAAAACATTCATGTCCATCTCAGTTCATTTGGGCTGCACACTGACCTGTGAGAGCCATTGATATACATATGTGAAGCTGTGGTTTTTCTTACTGTTCCCGGCATGGAGTGGTAGGGGTAAGGATGTGGGTCCCGATGCCATGTGGAATGGGGGAAGGTGGTGTAGGGAGATGCTGAAATGGAGTTCTCCATTGACTGCAAAGCAAGGCAAGCCTTGTGCTTGTTGAACCTGTAGGTCAACAAGAGTTGACAGCATCTGTTTGATGCTGGAGAAGCCCCATTATGTCCTGGTGTATCTCCCTTTCCTCCTCCTTTTCCTGCTGGGCCTTTCTCCTGTCTGCTCTTTCCTTCTCCATACTGTCTGAAATATTCACCCAGATCCTCTGTTCATGGTTCAATGCAGCTCTAGCTTACAGGATCTCACTGATCATATCCTCCCATGTCCTCTTCTTTCTCCTCCTTATCATAGTCAGGTGTTCTATGGGTGTGGAGAGGGGACTCCGCTAGGCCACAACAGCAGCTGCACATCCTATCATCTGTGTGCCTTATATTTTTGTCCTATTTGTCCGATTGGCCTATATTTTGGCCTTCTCTAAGGTGCCACAAGGACTCCTTGTTGTTTTTGCTGATACAGATAACACAGCTACCCCTCTGAAACCTGTCCTATTTGTGGCCTTGTTCCCCCTGCCCCAATATGCTTATGCAGCTTATCCACAAGTGATTTCTCCAACCGTGCTACTAGCAGAAACTCAAGAATAATCCCCTTGTAATGGAACTACTGTTCACAATGGTGGTTTGGAGGGAAAACAGCCTCATGATATAGGGTTGCCAACCCTCCAGGATTGTCTTGGCGTCTCCAGGAATTAAAGATTAATCTTTAATTAAAGATTATGTCATGTGATGAAACCTCCAGGAATATGTCCAACCAAAATTGGCAACCCTATCACGATGCTGTACAGAATTCAGATCTAACTTCTTTTTCTAGGCAGGAAGATGTGCTACATGTCCTTCACCCTGACATCTCTTATCACTTTTCAGCTGCTACATAGCATCTTCCTTCCCCTCTAGAGAATAGCCACATTGCTGCTTTAACTGCTCCAGATAAAACACACAGAGGTTTCATTGTCGATATAATCACAACAGAAAGCAAACGTTAAGATTCAGAATTCCCTTCCCTTGCTCCCCCTAAAGTTTTAAACACGACACGTTTATTGATACTTCAGCCTTAGCGCGCCTGTGCATAGTCCCCCCCTCCCCCCGAGGGGAGAGGGGGGAGAGAGAGAATGAAGAGAGAATTGTTCAGTTGCAGGAAAGAATAACACTTCGGCCCCTACTTCCATGGGTATGAGTTACTGAAATCTCTCATCACATCCGCTAGCATCATTTGAAAACATTCCACTATCTCTTCATCCTGTAGCTGTAGCACATTCTGATCAGAAGATCAACAGAAAATCCCTATCAATTTACTCCCATCCAAAAGAGACTTTGGCTGTACTGTATCCCATGGTGCAAAGGGGCTGCTAAAGAGCTGCAAACAGACTCCTTTGTATTTTAACAATGGGGTGTCTCATTTGTGCTGTGCAAATGGTGCAGAAGCAGTCCTAGCACTTCCATGGGATTGCAGGCTGTGTATAGAGTATGATTAGGCTGACAAAGAGCGACTAAAGGGCTGTATCACTAGACACCAGCCCGGGCAGCCGTGATTTACTCAATTCAAAGTCTTGCTGACAAGGGACCTCTCAGACTTCCAGTGAATTGAAATGCCACTGTATTGACTCAGCCATATTACTAAGCAGCAACATTTGATGGGCTCTGCAGTAGCAAAAGACTGGGAAAAGATATTTGCTACTCCTAGCAACTTCCACTAACAATGCTGCTTTGACTCAAGTAGTAAGTGCTGCTGCTGTTGAATTCAAGGGTCCTTGGTACAAAGGACAGATTCCTCACAAACTAGTTTTTACAAATGAAACAAAAGCCCATCTCTGATTTGGGACATAGGAAAAAAAGTATCAGAGGGGTAGCCGTGTTAGTCTGGATCTGTAAAAGCAGCAAAGAGTCCTGTGGCACCTTATAGACTAACAGACGTATTGGAGCATGAGCTTTCGTGTTGCATCCAACGAAGTGCGTATTCACCCACGAAAGCTCATGCTCCAATACGTCTGTTAGTCTATAAGGTGCCACAGGACTCTTTGCTGCTTTAATAGGAAAAAAAGTCATTTTTACAGGCCAATGTAATAATGGTAGCTCTTATTAGATAGTCCAGTCAGATAAGAGAAATGATTACAGTATTCCCCTCTATTTGGCACTGGTGGGGTCAAATCTGGAGTATTGTGTCCAGTTTTGCCTCCCATCCCTACCTCCACTACAGAAAGGATGTGGACAAATTGGAGAGAGTCCAGCAGAGGGCAATGAAAATGATTAGGGGGCTGGGGCACATGACTTATATGGAGAGGCTGAAGGAACTGGGCTTATTTAGTCTGCAGAAAAAGAGTGAGGGAGGATTTGATAGCAGCCTTCAACTACCTGAAGGGGGGGTTCCAAAGAGGATGGAGCTCAGCTGTTCTCAGTGGTGGCAGATGACAGAACAAGGAGTAATGGTCTCAAGTTGCAGTAGGGGAGATCTAGGTTGGATATTAGGAAAAACTATTTCACTAGGAGGGTGGTGGAGCACTGGAATCTGTTACCTAGAGAGGTGGTTTTTAAGGCCCAGCTTGACAAAGCTCTGGCTGAGATGATTTAGTTGGGGTTGGTCCTACTTTGAGCAGTGGGTTGGACTAGATGACCTGCTGAGGTCTCTTCCAACCCTAATCTTCTATGATTCTATGAAATAATAATTGCTGACTGCTGATTTGTTTTGAACTTCAATAATGCTATTCCAGTGGTGGTTGTCTGTTAACCTTTCTGGCTTTAGTCATGTCAGTAGTCCTTTTGTCTTCAATGTGACCTATAATATTAACCACTTCTGCTTTCTCCAGTTCCCTCTGAAAAGCCAGTCTTCCTCAGAAAATAACCTCAGTTCCATTTTTCTTTACTAGCATGATTCCGATTAGCATACAAGTATTGTACATAAAAATGGCAAAATCACTTCTGTGTATGTAGCTTTATTCTCGTTCCTTTATTTCATTTGTCACACTCTTAAGATTTGTCTGTAGATCTGGAGTAAGTACCGAGGGCCAGATCCTTGGTTGGTGTAAATCAGCATAGCTGTATTGGCTATCTGATGTATGCCGACTCAAGCACGTAGATGGCTTTCAGCATAGACACATTTGGCAGGTTTATTGTTTTCTGCTATTCCTGAATGTTCGTTCACAACATTCTGTATATTTGTCTTCTCTAGTCTTAGTACACAACAGTAAAGGAGATAGGCAGATGAGTACAGAGGGAAGAGAGAGCTATTTTAGGTGCATTTTCTCCTTCTGTACTAGCTTTGCTATAGACATACCCCAGAGAACTACCTGTCCCTTTTTGCTCATCCACCAGCTGAAACATCCCCCCACAGCTATGTCTGCCATCTCCGCTACTACACGGGCGCCCCTTCTCTCTGGGTGTAGCTCTTAAATACAAGATTCAGCTCTCTGCACCAACTCTTCACCCAGGTATTCAGGTTCCTACTCCATACCTGTTTGCCAAGCATGGTGCCATTTTATTTCTGATTGCTCCCCTATGTGGTCGTCTTTATGAAATTTCCACCTGAGAATATTCTTGCATGGAACAGGGTCCTGACCCACAGAATGGGTGGTGGGTTTGGCACCCATACCCATAGATCCGATGAGATCCAGAAGGATCACAGTGAATATGCAGGAGGCAAGACCTGTCTGTAAGCAGACTCTGTGCTTCTGCTCTCCCCTATCTACTGCCAGCATTCTATTGCATTCCTTATACGGCACTCATCACCTAAGTCCCTTCCAGGAAAGCCTTAAGCAATATGACTATCATGTAATCCATGTGGTTCTTCTGGCTCTGGCAGAGCCCAAATGGGCATTCTATAGAATGGAAGAACTCAGGTTTTACAGCAGAGTATCTACTGGTGTCTAGGGCAAGGAGAGCAAGAGAGAGAGATGTGAATAGTGCACCTGACCCCCAGCCTGCCCCTCTTGTCTCTCTTCCCATGTATGGATCCATGACAGACTCTTCACTGGGTCAGGGAACAGTGGGGGATGGATCTGTGGAGACAACACTTCCCAACCCGCAAACAGGCAGGCAGGGGCAAATGACAGGTGGAGGAATGCCCTCCACAAACCTGGGGGAATAATCTGCTGCCAAGTTACAGATTGTATTATTTAGCTCGCTCCCAGTTGTGGAGCCCATTCTCCAAGACTTCCAGTCTAGTTTGCCACACAGCGCTAGCTTCAACTTGAATTCCCCCAGCAGCCTTTCTCCTTGAGACAATATATTTCCTACCCTGGTACTTAGAAAACAATTAGTCGTTCGGAATTATGGTCGTCATGATTGTGGATGGCGCTATTTGCATATTTACATATAAGTGAGCATGATGCTATTTGCTAATTCTTAAAGCATGTTACTTTATCAGGTAATGAAACCAATCAGGGAGCATATCAGATACAGCTCAAGCTAGCTGATTAGATGTCCTGCTATATTCTACATCTATCAGATCTTTCTCTCTTTCATTTTGTCACCTCACTGTTCACAGCCAGCCAGAAATAGATCAAAGGTGCATCTTAGCAGTGTTGGTTCATATTGTTTCAAGTTCCGGTCTGCTTCCATTTCCCATGTACAATACTGTACCCAGGCTCCATTCATTTCACACAGTAATCACTTCCCATTCACAGTGCACTGCCCCTAGTAGTAACTATTCATATGCTGTCTTAGCCGGTTCCCCAGTCATTGCCCTATATCAGAGCTCAACAAGTTCCCATTCATATTATTAAGCAATTATTAAGCAGACATTTCACATCCTTTTTCATTTTTTCCTTTTGATTCATAATTGAATCAAATTTTAAACCCATCTAGGAAATTATCCCCGGAATTTAAGTAATGTCTTATAGCAGCTTTGAATATTTAAATGTATGTGTGGGTTTTTTCCCCTCTCTTCTCCTGTACCTCTGGTAAACAGTTTCCCCCCCCCCCCCCCATTTAAAAGTATTAGAGATGACATCACAGCTCACTAAAATGTTCATGTTGCTTTAACCTTCAATGCATTTTTAATGGCTGACTCAAATTTCACCCAAGCTGGCTCCTTTTCAGAGCCTGACATGGTGGATCATGGAGCCAGATTTCCTGTCTTGTGTTTACCAGGTATACAAGCCAAAGGAGTTAAGTGCACAATACTGTGATTTTTTTTTTAACTTGGGTAATGTTGTACATTATCAGCAAGGCACACTGTCTATCTCTAGGAACTTATATGGGCACCATTACTGTGGCACCTCATACTCTTTAATGTAGTTATCCTGATAACACTCCTATGAGTGAGAGACGTGCACATCCCCATTTCACAGATGGGGGAACTGAGGCCCAGCAAGAGACTAAAACTATGTCTACACTTATGGCAGCATGTAGAATACAGGCACTACGCACTACTATGAAAGGCAGGCTCTGACCACACTTATCATTGCAGTGTGGCAAGGAAAGGCTCAGGCAGGGGGAGGCAGCGGGACATTACACTGCTAAAAATAGCATTGTTGACATGGGGGGCACTGCTTGGGCATGTAGGGAGCCTGGGTAGGATATATATACCCTGGAGATTCAGGCATGAACCCTGGAGGTTCACCTAAGCCATCCCTGCTATGTATACCCATGCCAGCTGGGCATACTATGTCTGCACTCTCTGCTGCCATGAGCATAAACATAACTTCAGTAACTTGCCTGAGATCACCCAGGAAGTTTGGGGTAGAGCAAGGAACTGAACCCCAATTTCCCAAGCACCCTAACCATGGGACCATCCTTCCTCTTCTACAAAGTGATAACAGTCTAGGGCCCCAATCCTACGAAAAGCTCCGTGCAGAACTCCAACAGTCAATGAGACTCCACTCAAGGTCCACCCCGCACAGAAATCTTTTCCGGATGGGAGCTTCGGTATTATATATCATTAGTATAAAGGCTTCTGACATATCACCAAAGTAAAAATGGCTGTCTAAAAGACTTAGACCAGTTGCAAGTTGAAAATTATTTCACAACCACCATGCTCCTTGCTAACAGAAGTTTCACATTATTGTTGTTATTGGTGTTATATTCTGAGTACGAACAATAAGCTCCCTGCTGTGTAAAAGAAGGAAGAAAATGCAGCTGTGAAGGTATCTAAGGTGCTTAGTTAGAGGTAGGCAGGACAGCCTAAAGAGACTCAGGCATAAGTAAAATATGCAAGAGACATAGATTGTAAAGTCAAATCATATCGTAGTGATTTCTTTTAGTGTGGTTTCTAATATTCATTGCTGCAGAATTTAAGGCTAATGAATATCACATTTGGTGAAGTCCATCACTTCTCAGTGAAGGGCTTATGTTTCAAATGACAAGAGATGCGCCATTGTGGTGGTCTACAGCCTGATCCAACGCCCACTCTAGTCAAATGAAAAATCTCCATTGGCTTCAATGTGCTTTGAATCTAGTGAAAATTACTCCAGTTGGTTTTGGTTTTGTACAGTGAATTTAGTTCTTGTGAAAGGCAATAGCACAGCGCTTAAGAACGAAGGGCCAGATCCTCAGACCATGTAAATCAACATAGCTGCCTTGAAGTCAATGTTGATTTACAGCAGCTGGGGATCTGACCCTAGATCTGTGGAAACAAGATGAACTCCCCTGGGCTTTCATCTTATGGCACAGGCATTTGCGCCTGTGCCAAGTGGGTTTAAGACACTATTTTGCTACTCTGGTACTCCCACTTTACCTGGATGCAAATGACACTATTGTGTGCCAGGCAGTGGAGAATCAAACCCTCTGTCATAAGAACTTAAGGTGGGGAATGATACCAAAATATATTAGAGTCGAGCCAGAGAGATTTAAATATATGCAAACACTTTCTAGCTAATGCAAGGTGGGTGGAGAGGGTTGTTAATCAGATGGGAGCTTTACCTTTCTACCCATTATGAATAACAGCAGGCTTTTCTAATTACTCTCTGAAATGCCCTCCTCATTCACATATACTTCTAGGAATAATGATGCATTTTCTAGGAGAGATTTCATCCAGCTATTTGGTTCCTTCTTCCCAAACACCCCCATCCCACAGTTGAGACAATATTTTGAGGCCAGCAGTAGACAGTATTTGGTCCTGCCATGCGGGCAGGGGACTGGACTCGATGACCTCTCGAGGTCCCTTCCAGTCCTAGAATCTATGAATCTATGAATAGGTACAGGTGAATCATACTTACCAGCTGGTGGTAGCACTCGCTATTCCAAAGAACCTCTAATGGTGGGGTTTGTTATGATAGTGAAGGTAGATTTACCACCTGTTCCTATTGTGGTTAAAGCCATCCAGTTGTTTAACTTCAAGTGAATGTCACACAGCTATTGTGAGATACTGTTTGGGAATGGGGAGGGATAGCTCAGTGGTTTGAGCATTGGCCTGCTAAATACAGGGTTGTGAGTTCAATCCTTGAGAGGGCCACTGAGGGATCTGGGGCAAAATCAGGACTTGGTCCTGCGAGTGAAGGCAGGGGGCTGGACTCAATGACTATCCCTTCTTCCACTTCTAGGAGATGAAATATCTCCACTTAAAAAAGAAAAAATGTCAAGGCAGTGGCCTTTTTTTTTTTTTTTTTTAAGGTATGATAAGCTATGTTAGTTATAAATATTGGGACTGTGGGGGAGGAGAAGGAGAGGGGAATTATATACTTTAAAATTAAAATAATGTGGAAAAGATGTGACAGTGCGGTGTTGGTGAAATCAGTTAGCTCAATACCCCTCCTCCCCCCCAAGGACTGGGTTGCGAGAAAGAGAAGTCATCATTCTTGTGGCATATTTTTGACAACTCCTTTTAACCCAATCCCATTGAACTCCTTGTACCACTGAGAAAAGTAAAGCAAACACAAAGGCTAGCAAATGAACTTTTAATCTGGGAAGGAGCTGAAAAAAGGCACAACTTGAAAAGAACAGCAGATGTCAAAAGCAGGGACTATGACATGTCTGAACATTAGAGCTTCCCCCTCCTATTCAATGCACCTCATCTTCTCAAATATGCTAGTGCTGTCATCCACAACAACAAAGACTTGGGAACTAATCCAATGTCCACAAAAGTCAGTGAGAGCCTTCCCATTGACTTCAATGGATACTGACTCAGGCCAGAGGTGGTTGGGTGTTGGTTTGTTTGGGTTTTGCTTCTCAGGTAAAACTTTTTCCGCTTCCCTGTTCAGCGAGAAGAAGTAATTGGAAGTTTTGGGGATCTTGACTTGTTTGCGTGAGTTGACAGCCCAAGAGTATTCGCCAAAAGTTGGGAAAGTGCCAAGTTTTCATTAAACCTCTTGTAAACTCAAAACTGCAGTCCCGCGAGGCTACATCTGGCAAGGAAGCCATCTGCGATTCGTATAGTCTTGCTCCAACAAAACGACAACAGTGTGAAAAACTCTTTTCTCTGGTCGGCAGTGAACTGTAAAAGTAACATTAGTAATAGCTTCTGCAGGCTCAGTAATGCCATAATTGACATTGGCTTAAAGCGCAACCCCCCAGCTGCGAACTCTTGCCAAAGTTCTGGATTGATTCATATCATCCTTTAAAAATGTAGGTTATAGTCAATAGTCCTGTTAGACACTGGTCTCCAGTTTAGCTTTGGCACGGATCTGTTGCTGAAGGATTCTGTTGCAAAGTACCAAAATCTTCAAAAAAGCCTCATAACCTCACCTCCTAAAATGCGGCTGTGGTTGACTGAAGCCATTTGCATTATCCATAAACAGGATCTATATTTCCAGTTGTTTAAAAACCTGCAGTTTCATAGAGGAGTGCACACTGCACCTAGTAATCTGTTATAGCTGTAGCAACATGACCTGCTGCATTTTATTTAATGCAGAGCCCTAGCTAGGAGATTGGGCTATAAGCTATGTGCACATATGTTTCTTGGATGCCTGATATTTTCATCTTGCTTCAGATGATCTGAACTGTTAGGGGCTTCCATTTATAGCATCCGGGATTTTTTCCAGAATATGTTGTGATTACCCCCACCCCAGCCCCCTTTACTCCCGCCCCATCAAAAAAATACAGATCCCTGCAGATGTCCAATAAAAAAAAGAGGAGAGGCCAAGAAAACAGTGATCTGCTCAGATCTCGTGAAAAATAAACCATTCCCTAGTTTCTTTGTGTTTAAAAGCTTGGGGCCCGTTTTACCGAAATCCTAGCAATGCTATTTAAAGATCTCTATGGGACCGTGCAGCATTAAGAGACTGCTTGCTTACTGATGGGGAATGTTTAGAAAAACAACACCTCAAACCACCAAGACTTCCATTTTCACTTCTCCTGTTCTACACTTATTTTAGATAGGTCAAGTTGAAATGCAGTGGGATTTATTATCTTATTTAGACAAGTAAGTAGCAAAATCTAATGGACCGAATCCTGAGTCCCTTACTCAGTCATTTCTGGTGGCAGTGAGAATTAAATTCAAGGAAGGGAAGAGTTAAAAAAAGAGTAAGGGCCATAAGATCATTGGAACAATGGGCACTGGATTTGGCCCATGTGTAGAAATGTGACGGGATCAATACTTACAAAGATCAGAGACTGCTTTTCACGTAGCGTGACTGCTGTTCAGACAAACAGAACCTGGGCATTGAGGGCGGATGGAGGGAAGCGGAATCACCCTCATACATTTTTTTAGAAATATTCCAGCTCCAGCTAAGTGTCAAGGGGCCAAATTCAGAGCTGTTGTAAGCAGGTGCAACTCTGTTGTATTCAATCAGCCGCTTACATCAGATCTGACTCAATAAAGGGCAAAAAATGTCAAAGGCCAAACAGTGAATAAACTGAAAGCTGATTGGTCAGATCCTTGGTCCTGCTAAGGAGCTGAAGTTGTGCTGGGAGACAAGGCAGGGCTGGTTGGGCATGGAAGGAGGCATTCCGGGGGGAGGAGGAGGAGGAGGGGCCAAAGTGTGTTTCATTTCTCTGATTGCTGAATGGTGGAACAATCCCTAGAACATTGTCCTAGCCCTCCACTGCTCTAACTTACCCTGGAGGCTGGTTTGGCCCGCAGCTGGCCCAAAATCAGATAGGCATAAAGGTGACTTAGAGCTCCCTTTGGCTTCTCCCTTTGGCTCCTCCCTTCAGCTGCACCATGCATGATCTCATCACAGCAGAGGACTGTGCCCAATTCCCAGTATTTATGTTGTGTACTTCGTTCTTTTACAAACACCTAATCTGCGCTCTCACACCCACTCCCTGTTGTCTCCTCGCTCACTGAGACTCACCAGTCCAAGTGCCAGAGGCACAAGCCACACAGGCTGCCAGAAAGACATGTCAGAAATAAACAATTCAAGACAAAAGTCATGATGCCAGGATCCTGCTCCAAACATTCCCATCCATTGGCTCCCACACTTGACACAGTTTGAATCTCCCACAAGCTCAGTTAACTAACCTGTGGTCTTTTTTTTCTTTCTTCTTTCTTTTTTTCAGGCTTGCTCTTTGAGTCTATGGGATGCATTCATGGCCAGCTTATTGGGTGGGAGACAGAAAGCCCATAAGCTTTAAGGGGCTTGATCACCATAGCTCTCAACTCCGACAGTTTGATGCAGCTCCACAAAGAAAGGGGTATGTTCTCTTTTCAGTTCACACTCTTCGCGGGAGTTAGGCAGGCACATCAGAAGGAGGAGAGTAGCCCCCAGCATGGGTAAGACAAAATGCAGACAAATATTTTCTAACATTGTTTAGACAAGCACTATAGAACTCTGAATGAACCCTTACAAAAATCAGCTGTTCTCGCCTCACTGTTGTATGAAAGGTGCTAGTCCTTAAACAAGTCAAAACCCATCTACTCAGCATTCATATCACATGTTGACTCCTGCAGTCCTTCCTGCCTCCAGACGTAGGATTAGAACACATAACAGAAAAGGCTGGTGATGACTATTGTTTGACCTTAATTCACTGTTTTTAAAAAAAGGAAAAATATTCCACGCCTATGTAGGACTTCAGAGTAGTCACTATGCTACACACCAAGGCCAGGCAAAACGGAATTAGAACTCTGATCCTCCTACAAAAACACTAACGCCTACCACTAGAGCTAAATGTGACCCTCCTTTAAGTATTAGTGGCATAGGGTCTGTGACTTGGGTGTGCAGTTCTTATTCCACTCAACAGCATAGATACATATACTAGCCAGCTCATCACAATACACAAAATAAGCTTTCTATTATTGATGACACCAAAAAAAGAAAAGAAAAAAAGAAAAAGAAAAAAGAATGCCCTATAAACCTTAGGGCCAAATTATTGCTTGGAATACACAGAACCCAAGTCAGAATTTTTCCACGTAGCCGTAGTGTCCAACATTAATTATTTCCTAATGTTCTCTCTTTTAAATCCCATGTTTGAATTGTAGTTCATTATACCTTTTTTTTTTGGTACAGATTGGGGTGACTAGTGGGCTATAAGATCAGACATATGTTTCACTATTCCTGGGTAAACAGGGCCATGAAGATGATTGTAATAAAGAAAAATATATAATGTAGGCTTGGAGAGAAGTGGGAAAACAAGCAAAATGAGCAGAGGGTAGCCACTTCCTCCATTTGTAGATTGATACAGGAAGACCATTACTAAAATACTCAGTCACTGTCATTTAACTCCAGCTAGACTACAAAGGATTTATAGCACAACCTCCCTATTGGGGCGTTGCAGAAATTGTGGTGCTATCAGATCCTTTCTGCATTTCAGGTGGAGTTACCCAGGATTTTTAGGAGCGTCTTTTATCCTATTATCCTTAATAAGTGCCAGCGACTTTGGGACTCATTAGTTTCGTTGCTAGGTATGAAGATGGAGGAAGAGTGCAGTGAAAACAGTAGACAACCAATATCATTTTCTGGCTGCTGCATCAAGGCTCTTTAGGGCAGGGTTTGTCTTTTTATTATGTGTGTTCTGTATCTAGGATCATATTAGCGGCTAGCTGCTGAAAAACATGACACTTAGGGGCAGAGATCCCCTCTATATTCAGCTGTAAGATTGTTAGAGTGCAAATGGCCAAGTGGTCAGGATAGGTTCCCACCCATCCTGGAGGGTTAATGGAGGATGCCAGTATGAAGGCTCCTGAATCCCCCATGATACTGTGGCGCCATCACTTACCCAACATTTAATTCATTGTTTGTGCTGTGAGAAGCCAGACACCAGATGTGTATCTAGAACAATGTGATTCTGATCCCCTGTTGGGGCCTCTGGGTTTTCATAAATAAAAATGCTAGAAGACAATCAAATATAACAATATACAGTGTAACAGCGAAATAAATAAATAACATTTGAAGAAGCCTGACTGCTCAAATGGGATTGAGTCTTTTAACCAAATATGGAGACATTTTATGCATGAAAAAACTAACCCATATAAGAAGCCACAAGAAGGAGAAGAATCTAGAATTCTGGATTCCTTTCTTTGGACCAAATTCTGAGGTTCTTAATTAAGTTTTTAGTCTTAATATTTCATGATTTAAAATTAACATGCTGGACTATTTTAGAAAATGTGTTATTTTAGAGTGTAGGCTCAGATGGTTTGGTCATATAAAGCACTATGTGGGCATGTCGAACAGATCAAGACTGAAGAAAAAAGACAGAGAGGCTGACCCAAGAAGAAGTAGTGCGATTTCATAAGGGAAGATCTGTTAACTTGTGGTATGATCAAGGATATGGCATTGAACAGAGCACTTTGGAGGGAGAGGACTTACAGACCAGACCCCATTTGATGGTCTTAACACAAGGAAGAAGACGACTATCTTAGAAAATGGCAGACAATTAAGTTGTGGTTTATTCACACTGATAGTGATGATCCAATCCAACTGGAGTTTACATTGAACTAAATATTGTGTCTCTCTACTCAATCCTCACAGCTTGAAATCAGCTTGTATGTGTTTTGGAACAATATGGAATCAGTAAGATCTCCTTGGAAAAGGGAAATGTTGCAATGCAAATGTTGAAAACCCATTCCCTTGTCTGATTTGTAAATAGGGTACAGGAAGACAAAAGAAAGTCAGGTTTGGCATCTCAAACATTTGCATGGGTTGCTTTTTTTTTTTTTTTTTTTTTTTTGCAACAAAGCCTTTTCTCTGACTTTCCTAGCATTCACAGACAGTGGCCCCAAGTGATGATACAAATTACCTTTCAATCTGTTAGCATTTTTAAAAAATACAGCATTCTAAGTAGAGATTTGCTGAACAGCTATAAATGAAAGCAGAAATTTGCCAAGCCGCAGACAAGTACATTATCTGTTTATGCACTCTCCTTCTGGCAGCTGTTGGGATCAGAATACCAAGTAACATATAGCCTTGTGTTTTTGTTACTAACATTGCATCTTGTTACTGATCTAACAACACTAGCAACATGACAGCTCATCAGCTTCCTATTAGAGTTGTGACATTTCCAGTAGAAGAGTAGTGCACTGCACAGCAGCTAGCCAGGTAGTAATGTCAGACGTGGGGACGTTTCACAGATGATTGATCAGTAATATATAAAAGCAATTGATGAAGTGCCACGTTATTGGCATCTGTTACTAATTACTAAGATGGCAGGCTGGTATGAAGCGATGCTATTTGTGCTATTTTGCTGGTATGTATCATTAGTAAATCATTTGATAAATCTACCTCTCCTCGTCTTTCGCATTACTGTGGACCAGATCCTGGTCCTTGCTTTGTATCAATGCAGGTAAAGAGCCCCCGATTTCCCTGAATTTCCTACCTGTACTGAGGCTAGCAGTGTGTGGGAAGAGCAAATGTTTCCAGGCCACTGCCCTTCCCAAGCAGGTGGGCAGGCAGGAATGGGAAGTGACTTGAGCCTTAGCTCCATCCCCCTCATGCTCCGGTCAGCAGAGCTGAGCTAGTGTAGAAGCCAGTGTGGATAGCTCAGTGGTTTGAGCATTGGCCTGCTAAACCCAGGGTTGTGAGTTCAATCCTTAAGGGGGCCATTTAGAGATCTGGGGCAAAAATCTATCTGGGGATTGGCCCCTGCTTTGAGCAGGGGGTTGGACTAGATGAGGTCCCTTCCAACTCTGATATTCTATGATTCAAAGTAAGCTGGAAACATGCTGATGCATGCTTACTTTCATCATGAAGAAAGGAGGATGCAGGGATCAGATGGCAACTCTATGAAGGAAGGAGAATCTACACTGCCTAGCTATGTGCTGCCCCTAGATGGTGAAAGATTATAATCAAGCCCTCCACACTTATAACATGAAAAGAGATGATAGGCTAAACTGGAATAAAGAGTTAGTGCTTAAAGTACTGCTCCCAGCCAGGCTGGTGCCGAGTGTTGATAATTCTTGGTGCTACAAATGAGCCCAAACAAGAACTCTGAATCCACACATCCCTGGACTTTGGGCATTCTGGATCCAAACTTAGTTTCATGGACCAATCTCTAACTGGTCCTGTCTTCATGTTCAGTTGGACTGTGTGATGCAGAAGTATTCTCTGGATCCTTCTGTCCACTGGCAAGCCTTGTTTGCCTGACTGTCAGACGGGTGTGGAAAGAGAAGGATAATGGGAAAAGGGTCAGATAGTTGGAATCAAAACGGTGGAACAAAAATCAGACACAAATAAGAGGCTTGTTGAGCTCACCCCATTCCTTGTGAGAGACACACTGTCATAGGATCTGGGGCTTTATTCTCACTTACAGGAGTTAATTTCACCTCTACAGCCCTTTTTACTTGCCACACAAGTAAAGGGCCTTGGCTGAAATGTGAATCTTGTCTTTGGGCTCCTACTGCTACATTAAACCATAGCATGCAAAAGCAGAGCTTTGGCTTTCTTCAAGCCATTTCCCCCCTGTTTGCTGGTTTAGTGATGGCTACCCGTTCATAGCTCTCCCAAACCCCCATGAAGATCTTTCCTTCCAACATTTCTCATTCCACTCAAAGGACATTTTGCCATTTCTGCACTTAATAAGGATTTAATCAGAAAACAGTGATGCAATGACTGGTCGCCAGCTGAGACTTTTATAGCCACAACGAGTCAGCGGCCAAATCGAAGTCCATCTCTGCCAGAGCTTTCTCGTTCTTACAATGTTACGATCTAGCCAGATTTTTAGTGTTGGGAGCCATTACCAACCACCTCCTAGGCACTGCTTGTGTACTGTGCCAACCGATTGCTTGAACTAGTGAATTAAAACTGTTGCGAGGCTCATTCTCCCATATGTACTGTTTGCTGCCCCCTTTCAGTATTGTGCTACAAAATCCTTAACCTCCTTAAAACCGTCGCTGTGGCAGATGTTTTAGTTTAAGAAAAAAAAATTCAATTACAAGGCATGACCAATAAAAGGTAGAGGCAGGAAAAAAACAAAATGGCACCATCTGCTTTTACTCCTCCAGCAGCCAGCGGAATAATTAACCACAGCACATGTTCCCTAAGAACTTCACAAACCTTTGTCCATTTGTAACTGCTGCTATGCTGGCTGTTGAGCAATGAGTGGGAGATATTCACCAAGGAAGGCTGCTTATTAGAGCTTGACAATGCAATTCAGATACAAGAGCCTCTTTCAACCTTTTGTCCAAAAATGTGAATCATCATGAACAAATCCCGAACCAATTTTGAACATCAAAAATGTTAGCCTATTCTACATTATTTTTGTAAGTGGGTCCAAGCCACCAAGTATGGTTCTTCTGGACTTTGCTTCAATCTCCCCTGAAGTTTGGGGTCATTCAGATTCACGGTTTTGGTTTGACACCACCTTTATAAATTCTCTCTAGTGCCATTTCTTTTGACTTCCAATGGCCTTAAGCATTTCCATTCTTAATGGTGGCATTTCTTCTGAAAACTGAAGTCATCTTTGTTTGCATTACGAAGGCTTGATCTACACTACCAACTTCTGTCGGTATAACTATGTCACTCATTGGTGTGGAAAATCCAGACTTAAACCAACCTAACCCCCCATGTAGACAGCGCTACATAGATGGGAAGGCTTCTCCTGTCAACATACCTACTGCCTCTTGGGGAGGTGGAGCACAACAGGAGAAACTCTCCCATCAGCCTAGGTAGCTGCACTCATGTTGCCGTGGCTACAGCAGCGCTGTAAGTGTAGGAAAACCTTTAGAACCAACATCTGAAGTCATCTGATTAGTGTGCAGCTGGCCCAGATCTAATGTGCTAATACCATGTGCCCTAACTGTCTAGGAAGGACTTTGTGTTTGCTAGGCTGCCACAGACAGAGACTGTCAGGTAATACAATAAAGTCACAATGTAAGCATGAAAATATCAGAGTAAAACTCTCCAGAAGACCACAAGGAATTTCAGATTCATAGCCCTGCAGCAGTGACAGATCACTCTGGGATGTTCCCTTCCATTACATTTCGGTGTCATTTTAGAAAGTCTTTCTTCCACTACCAAGTCAACCCCTTTCTCCCACCCCAGCCCATACACACACATGCACACACCTTCTCCCAAGGCAGTTTTTTTCTCTCCTATGGTACTATCACAAGCCAACAGCAGCAACAAAAAAACACACAAATGTCCACAGATTAAATCCCCCCATCTTAAAAAAAAAAATGCCCTTCTGTTGTGGGATACCAAGCTTGCTGTGGTGTGTTAGGAATGAAGTCATCTATTGAATCCTGTAAGAAACATAGTAATCAACTGTGCAAGTGACCAGAGTGCAAATGAAATCCCCAAGGGAGTTCTGACTTGCAGGCTTTCATTTTGGAAGAGTGTGCTGGTTATTTATTTATTTACTTAATTATTTATTTGTTTGTTTGTTTGTTTATTGGAAAATAAGGACGTTGCTTATGTTCAAAGGCAGAAGAAGCTACTTTATGTGGAGAAAACCCAGCTGCTTTCCATTTTTAGTGCATTCTACATTCTTCAGAAAGAATATGAACAATTGTTGAACAAAATAACGGTGGTTTTGTTTTCACTTGATTGAAAAATGAAATGCCGGATTTGTGACGATTTTGTCGACAAAGCAGTGTGACAAGAATAAGTTTCATTAATAGCTACAGCTTTTATGTAAATGTTTTAGTGGGCAAACTGCTCTTAAGAAACCTGTAGCTGACTTGATGAGCTTGTATCCAAGTATTTGTACACTGTCAAATCTGATGAATGCAAACTGGCCAAATATCTGGTGATGAAGCATGGAGAAGAGCTAACCTACAAAGTATCCTGTATTCTAACAGCCTGTTTCTCCATTAAGCTTTTTTTTTAAAGACACCAATAGAACATATAGTACTGTATTGTCTGTGTGCTGTAAAAAACATTAGCTTTGTCAACTGAATGCTTAACTCCTGAAGGTATTTGCAACAGCTGGTGCTGAGGTGAAGATATTGCACCCTCTTTATTTTTGATTGAAAAGTTACATTTGGTTTTATGTGGTCACATGATCACCAGGTTTCACCCAAAATAAAACTGAAATTTAATTATTATTACTATTTGTAGTGTGGAAACACCTAAGATGCTGGCCCAGACCACCAGTGTTCTTGGCTCTGTACACATGGATGGTCCTTGTCCCAAAGAGCTTCCAATCTTAAATCCAGTTGGACAAATTCTACAGGGTGGCTGCTCCAGGGTAATGGAGGCAAAATACATTTACACAGCCTCTTTCATCTGGAAAACCAAAGCATTCTGGGCTTAATTCTGAAACAAAGGGCAGGAATAAATGGTCAGTTTTTACAAGGGAGAGAGGTAAATAGTGGTGTCCCCCAGGGGTCTGTCTTGGAACCAGTACTGTTCAACATATTCATAAATGATCTGGAAAAGGGGGTAAACAGTGAGGTGGTAAAATTTGCAGATGATACATAACTACTTAAGATAGTTAAGTCCAAAGCAGACTGTGAAGAGTTACAAAGGGATTTCACTAAATTGGGTGACTGGGCAACAAAATGGCAGATTAAATTCAATGTTGATAAATGCAAAGTAATGCACATTGGAAAACACAATCTCAACTATGCATATAAAATAATGGGATCTAAATTAGGTGTTACCGCTCAAGAAAGAGATCTAGGAGTCATTGTCAGTAGTTTTCTGAAAACATCCACTCAATGTGCAACGGTAGTCAAAAAAGCTAATAGAATGTTGGGAATCATTAAGAAAGGGATAGATAATAAGACAGAAAATATCATATTGCCTCTATATAAATCCATGGTATGCCTGGAATATTGCATGCAGATGTGATTGGAAAGATATATTGGAATTGGAAAAAAGTACAGAAAAGGACAATAAAATTATTAGGGGCAGGAGCAGCTTCCATATGAGGAGAGAGTAATAAGTTTAGGACTTTTCAGCTTGGAATAGAGACAACTAAGGAGGGATATGATAGAAATGTATAAAATCATGACTGGTGTGGAGAAAGTAAATAAGGAAGTGTTAGTTATTCCTTCTCATAATACAAGAATTAGGGGTCACCAAATGAAATTAATAGGCAACTGGTTTAAAACAAACAAAAGGAAGTATTTCTTCTCACAATGCATAGTCACTCTGTGGAACTCTTTGTCAGAGGATGTTGTGAAGGCCAATACTATAACAGGGTTAAAAAAAAAATAAGTTCATGGAGGATAGGTCCATCAATATATATTAGCTGGAAGGGGCAGGGATGGTGTCTCTAGCCTCTGTTTGCCAGAAGCTGGGAATGGGCGACAGGGAATGGATCACTTGATGATTACCTGTTCTGCTCATTCCCCGTGAAGCCCCTGCCATTGGCCACTGTCGGAAGACAGAATTCTGGGCTAGATGGGGCTTTGTTCTGACCCAGTTTGGCTGTTCTTATGACTTCAGCAGCAAGAGGCTTACTTGTAGTTAATCAAGGGTAGCTGAAGATTCCTCATGAGCAACACTCAGAAGTGGGACTTACTATATCTTTAAAAATATGCGGTGCCCACTTCTTCCAGTGCTGGCACTTGTACAAGGGGCAGGGCCTTGTTGGTCCCATGCCCTCCACCCTCTCTAGGATATCATATGACTCCCACCACCGCTATATTCTGTGTACTTGTGTACTGTGTACTTTATGTTGCATCCATGCAACAACCTTCATGCCCTCTTCGAACTAGAGCCCACTGATGGCTATGCAAGTCTGGTCAGCCCCCACCACACAATGCACTCAGCTTTCTGGTTGTCTCCTGCAGGTGTGAACTGGAGTTAGCCACAACTCAGTCCTAACTATGTAAGCTTCACAGTACTTACGTATTGTTATACCTATTGTTAAACTAAGGATTGTTGAGGTTAAGTGACTTGAACAAGATTTCATAGTAAATCATTGGGAAGACAGGGAATAGAACGCAGGAGTCCTGGCTCCCTGCCTCTTGCTTTAACTACTAGATCAATTACTTATCTATAAAATATTGTATTCCACCCTTGAATTATCATTAAAGGCCCTTTCCCAATGGGCCAGCAATGCTAATATGTATTTACTCTTTTAACCATTATATATGCACCAAGAGCCCTGGGATCCCATGCATTTCATATCTGGAAATAACATAAATGACTCCATCTCAGATATACACCTTGGAAAACAGGGAATCATAGCTAGAGCAGAGTGCTGCAAATGTTGGCATTCTAGCATTGAGGGGTTTAACCATTTGGTAACAAGAGTTCCTAGTGCCACTATAGTCATGAGTGTTACATCTCCCATCCCCATTATTATCAGTGTGTACTTTGTTTATCATCTTCGAGAGCTCTCTGTTTGTCTGGGAAGCATTTCAACATAACGTTTAATGGTCATCCTCTATATTTGTACTGTATATGGGAGTTCACATCCTCTGCCTCTTCCGCCTCGCCAATGGCTCCCTGGAAGAGAAAAAGCACACGCAAGGAACAGCACAACAAACAGTTCAAAGAGATGGGGGAGGGGGAGAGAACAAAGGATCTTCAACCTTGTAAAAAGTTTATAGTGGAAAAAGCAGTAAAGCCCAGGTCAATACCGGTAAGAGTATTTAAAAAGCATCAGGAAAGCAGAACAAAAGCAAAGATAATTAGGCTTAGATGTACTTCTTCTTGTGCATTTCTTAGACATCATCCATACATGATTTTCCATATATATTTCCAGATGGGAAATATGAGCCCTATTTATGAAAATTACACCCTTTCTTGGGTATTTAACCTCTAGCCTTTAAACAGTGTCTTAAGTCAGCGAATAGTTTTGAATGGGCAAGGTGTTCTTGTGATCCAGTATGGATCCGTAGATAATATACCACTCAGAACGTACCCTTCCCTACCCTTCCAGACACCCATCTTTGTCCTCACATGTCCATTGAAAACAATGTTGTTATAATCATCTTTTGGACCTGTTGTTCTGATGGTTTCACACACACACACTCCACCCCACCCTTTTTGAGTCCATCCATAGTCTCCTCTTTCCCTACCATATACAATGACATGTTCTTGACCTCACATTTATGAGTTTTGTTTCTTCATATTTATCTGCTTTTGTAGCTTATTGCAGCCTCTAGTCCCCTCCACTCCATCACCGAGGCCAGTCTGCATTATTCATTTGACCATTTCTTCTACAAACACCTGTGTGCGTTCTTCCATACAGCCCCTTCAGTGTAAAATTCCCTCACTGAGCTAGTTGATAAAGCCACTACCAGTCCTCTTTCTAGTCACTCCCCAAGACTAACATGCTACCTATGATAAATTACCATCTGATAATAGCTAAACAGGTAGCCAGCAAGAGATACTGACATCTATTTCATTTCATTTTCCTTTAATATTTCTTATAATGCAAAACAAACAAATGTTTAATTAGTTGAGACCATCTAATTGTTTGTTTTAACCTCTTTTTGTTGTAACCCACTGGTCAGTGTTTGTTACATGTCCTCTTCTGTGCACAATCCACACAGGATGTGAGTCCAGTACAGCGCTCAGCTAAACAGGCTGGCTTTTTAGCTCAAGCTGTGAAGGCCCATGCTCTGAGCTCGAGAGAGCTGTAGTTCAATCTCTGATGTTGGTTTAAATGTAGGGTGACCAGATGTCCTGATTTTATAGGGACAGTCCGGATATTTGGGTCTTTTTCTAACTCCTATTACCCCCCCCCCCCCGTCCCGATTTTTCACACTTGCTGTCTGGTCAGCCTATTTAAATGGCAGCTATCACATTGTGTCCTGTCTTAATGACCCTGAAAATAAACACAGAAGAAGCATTACTCACAGGAATGCTCTCATTGAAATAACTGGAGCTGTTCGTGTGAGTAAAGTTACTCCTTTGTGTAAAGGTTTACTAGACTGAGCTCATGGATTGTAGAATCTTCAAGTCATGGACTGTTTCTTATTACTGTATATGTTTGTACAATGCTTAACAAGATGGAGCCCTAGCCCTACCTGAGGCCTCTGCGTGTTACTGTAATAATACAATGAATGACAAAATTACCATTGGTTTACATTGGACCAGGATTTGGAGTTTTATAAATAAAAAGGAATGCAAAGGAATTCCATTTTGAAACAGTTGTATTTAATGCTCTGTGGAGTTCTGCATTTTAAAGTAGCCCTGTGACTCAGAGTAAGCCTGTCTCAGATGAGCAAGCAGGGACTGGAAGCTCTAATCTTAGGCTATCAGTGCAAATTGCACTTTATCAGCTCAGTGATCACACACAACATCAGATGACAGAAAAGTGAAGAAGTGTAAATGGTTGGAGACATCAACACAAGGTATTTAAAATATCGAATGAAGGATATAAAAACCTCTGGTTTTCCTAAATTCTAGCTGCAAATGCTATTGCCAATTGCTTGCCAGGAATAATCAGTCTAGTAAACACTTGGAAGTTCATCAATGTAATTGCCTGGTTCTGCTGGCCTTAACCATACAGAGCACCCATCAAAGTATGTGGAGGAAGACCGTGGGATCAGACCCATGGAAGTTTCTGCTTCATATCTTGGTTTGTCTTCTGGTTTTACTACATACAGCTGGGCTGTCCCATGGGCAGACTGGTTCCAACTGGGCAAATAGTAAGAAAAGTGATCTGTGACCATTTCAGCAATTTCTAAAGAAAATCTTGCTTCAGTTCTGCTTGCATCCCTTCTTGTTCACATGGGGGTCTGTACAAATGCTCAGGCAAAGTTTTGTTTTTCTGCATGGTCACAGAAAATGAATTTCAGTCCTGGAGCTGATTCAGTAAGCAAGACAATGAAAAAATTGTTGGGGGCAGGAACACTAAACATGCCATGGAGGATGTGAGACCTTTCAAATAAACACATTGAGAGTCTCAGTCCTTCAGTCCATGCCCACCCAAACTTCCACTGATTTCACAGAGACGTTGGGGTCCATGAGTAGTGTAGCTACAGAACCTGGGACTGTGGAATTATGGAAATAGATGCAACTCGTGCATTCACCTGAAGGTGTGATCCAACTTTTCTATTGTTTTCAATTTCATATTAGGAAAAGCTTCCCCCTCATCCTAAAGAGATTACATGCAAAAATCTGTTATTCATGAATTTATTGTAAAGATTGAGATTTTAAACACATAAGAGTATGAAAATGTAAAGTTATCATTCCCATTAAGTCTGCCTCATTGTACATCCTAAGGCAAAATAAACTAACACCGTAAACAATGACCCAATCAATCCCTGGACAGAGAAGCTTGTTGTTTTGGTAACTGTGGGGCTGGATCCCACATCATTATAAATAAGGGGCAAAAATCCATTAAAATAAATGGAATTACACTGCGGTAAACTGGCTTAAATGAGACCAAACTCAACCAAACATTGATTTTTGCAGTCCTTACTCAGATAAAACACTCATTGATATCAATTGGAGGTTTGTCTGTGCAGAGATTGCCAGATCACAGCCCTAGTACTTTTAAAACTAAACTAGATGATTGCATGATCTCAGATTTTTTTTGCATTGAATCTTTTGTTTCAGTTTAAGCGATTTACTGAAATGTTCCACTGAAACTTGAAAATAACGTTTTTTTTCTCAATTATTACCCTAATAATTCTCTTGAGATTAAAAAATGTGTTTATTTTGACTCAGACTGTAAAACCACAGAAATAAAACAAGTGTAGGCTGCCAATGCTTTATTTAATTACTCCTCCTATCGCTGAAGCTCTGAGAATAGCTGCTGTTTCCTGCTGAAGAAGGAAACAGTGTTTTCCTTAACTTATATAAATATTACTTCCTTGCTTATACATTTTCCCAGTGTTGGAATCATATAGGAATCTTCCCAGACATGAAGATTGCAGCCTTTTTTAAAAAATTGACCTACACCCAGTTTACCTTGGACTGACTTGGAATGTTTACAATTTCCCGTAAGGAAGTGGTGTGGCTGCATTAATCCTTATGCTCGTGGATAGGGTCACTTGGAGCAAATAGAAGGCACCTCAGCACTGTGCCTGCCAGCTCTCTTGGAAACAGTCTGACTCCTGATCAGAGAGTGCTGACTACATTTTGACCTCAAGGGAATGCTTCTCTGTGTTCATTTTTCTGTGATTTAAGTCTATAGGCTGTAACATATAATCAAGACTTCCCTTACTAAAAGAAACTCCAGCTAGAACCAAGAGAGTAAAATATAGGCTAGACAAGTAATGCAAGCGTGTGAATGTGGATGGGAAATGCAGAAGAGAGGATCTGAAGGAAGAGCTCCAGTAGAAAAGTAACACTGACATCGAGAATTATTTATATGGCATGTATATAATCATATGCTACTATACTACTGGGAAGATGCGGTGGTGAACGTCAAACAAAGGATACAGCAGATGCCCAGAATTCCTCTGGATATTTATTACAGCAACATAATAGCATAGCAAAACAAAACAAAGACAAAGGCCTACATTTAGAGTGAAAGTAGAATGGTCTTATTACCACTGTGTATAGCATTAGTGAGAACATGACTGGACTGTGTCCAGTTCCGGAGTCCACAGTTTAGAAAGGATGTTGACAGACTGGAGAGGGTTCAGAAAAGAGCTGCGAGAATGATTTGAGGTATAGAACTGGGTTTCTCACCCCGTGGGTCACGACCTAAAATTGGGTCTCCAGAATGCGTCAAAGGGTCATGGGGCTGGCTGGGTTCAGCTCTCTGCTCCGGGTGTTGTGACCTGGTGCATGGAGTCAAGCACCACCGAGTTTTGTCTCAGTCACCCGTCCATCATGATGACAGGGGGCTGGCTGGGGCTGGTTTGAGTGAGTGGCACTGTGACCCCATGCACCAAGTCACAACGCCACTCACATATCAAGGGGGCTGGGCCAAACCTGAGGAGGTACTGTGACCCTGGAGGTTGCAATGCCCTGAGAAGTGGGCTGAATCCAGCCAGTCCTGCAGGACAGGAGCCAGGAGGGTGCAGTTCCCCAGTAAATACTGTCCCCTGGATGTAACCCCTGCCCCACAGCCGGGTGACACCCTGTTTTCCATATCCCCACCCTGCCCCCCAGCCCAGGCCCACGATGTACCCCTCCCCCACAGTGGGTAACTCCCCTTTTCTCCACCACTCATCCTGGCCCCCAGCCCACAAATCTTCCCTCACTGCGCCTACAGTATCTTCTGCCCCATGACTTTTTTGCTTATTCCTGATGTGATGGCAACTCCCTGTACCAGTATAATCCTGTATAATTTATCATGGTAAGTTTTCTCTTCTAACATATGAGGGAGTCTATGTTGGGTACAGCACTGAAAGATAACCTTACATGCAAGAAATATCACTGCAAGCCCTATTGCTAGAGTTGCCCTTATCCATGTTTTCCTAGGATAATCCCTTTTTGAGGTAGCTGTCCTGGGAAATCAGTAAGGGTGTTCAGAACACACTGCCAGCTGTCCAGTTTTATGGGCTCAGCATCATCCCAGGTGTCCAGGTTTTTTGCACCCAAAGGTGGCAACACTACATATAGTACATACGTTCCTGTCAGGGTTTATGATCTGACGGGGGAAAGCTACAGTGCTGCTGGTAACCAGGAAAATGTGGTGGTGTGGTGGTCTGCTTGACGAACTAAAATGATGTTGGCTACAATAAGAGAGTCGGGAAAAGAGGGTGATATAGGGACCAGTGGCCTTCCCAAGGGAACTGGTTAGGAAATAACATGCTCAGTCATGTAGCTAGGTTCTTTCTTAAAATTGTCTTGGCTGTATAAAAATGGGTGCTTCCCAGAAGCTCAGAAAGCATCTCTATTAGATAGTGCAGGATCCTGCTTGGCTTGCTCCTTTAGAGACTAAGCCTGACTCACGCCAAACTTACACTCAGGATAATGGGGTCCATGCCCCTCATTTCTAATTAGTCTACCCTGTACTGTAAAGTTCTGTCTAAACCTGGGAAATAGAGCTAACATCCCTTTCCCCCTTTCTCTCAAATCTGCCCACATACTCACCCCTCTACTTCTTTCTGCTATTGTCACTCCTCTAGTCTTTATTATTTCTCATATTTCCCTTTTGTATTAAGACTCAGTAAGCTAGAACCCTGACAGTGGCTGAGATATATTACCACAACTGTGCTGAATGGAAGGGGGCACTTTATGATACCTTTTGTCCTCCTCCCCCTATGGTTGGCTAGGGCCTGGTATAAGTTAGAGCAGCCTTAGGGCTGCTCTTAATTACATATCCATTCTCCCAAGAAGTGTGTTCAGGCATTTGAGGATCACTGAGTCATAGGGATTCCCTGGCCATTCTCTTTCTCCTGGGAAATTCCCAGAGGCTAGGAGGAAGGGTGGTATAGAGCAACTATGTTGGCTCTACATCCCCTGGGATTCCCTCACTGAAAGAAAATCCATCAGGAGGCTGTTAAGGTGGATACAGCTGCTTTGTACTACTGGAGCAAACCTGAGAATCGGGCCCAGTAACACTGTGTTGTGAACTGCCATATAGCGTCTCCTTCGTATACAGCATACAGTTTCAAATAGCTACATCCAGGAATAAAAACCACTTAGAATAGTTATCTCTGTCTTTATTTTTTTTCCTTTTGATGCTAAATCACCAATTAAAAGAAAATGACCATCTTCCTGAAATTTCTGCATCTTCTGCAGTCTCCACCTCTGCCCTTAGCTCTTTCCTGGAAGTGTTGGGAATCTGGTTGCTGTCCCCACTATTCTGCTTTTGTCATCTTCTAATCTACAGTTTCTCTCACTCCTTTTTTCCCCCTCCTTCATTTACTGTCATTATGGCCAAATGTTACCACTCACCCGCCCTCGTCCAAAAAGAAAATAGGATTTGCTCATAACCTTTATATGCAAGATCCTTCACTTTTGAAACACACAAAAACACGCAAGTTGTCACCTCTTGTGTAACTTTCCGAGTCCCCTCTATCGGTTCTCTCCATGGAGAAGGGTCCCAGTTCAGTGCTGACTGAGTTCTCCGGCTCTTAGAAGATTCCAAGCACAAATAAGTGACACATGTTTCCCATTACATGCAAAATTCTTTGCAGAACCCCAGTGACAGCACATTTTACAAAATAGTGTCTTATAGAAAGAGGCCAGCATAGGGGGTCTCCATCCTAAGAGGTGAAGACTCACAAAAGGTTGCATCCTTGTTAGAATTGGCCCCTAATAAATGGAGAAAAAGGGAACTTGATAGAACAGTGAGAGCTTTAAAACACTCTTGAAACTAACTTCCAACCTTTGTGTTTGTGGCCAAAAAAAAATAAAAAGTTTCCCCAACCAGGCCAGGCTTAGGGACGTAATGTTTACAGTATTTATTCTGATCCATGTTATATCATTCTAGGTTGCTCCAAGAAAAGGTCTTGTTTACATTACCTCACTTAACTGGAGAATTCTTTTCAGTGCTGCTCTCACACTCTGACAGGCTATTCCCTCACTACACTTGGAAGTTTTCCCTTACTTCCACTCCAGCGTCGTGTTATAATCCCATTTGTTTTTCACTATAAAACCAAACCAGCCTACTACGTGGCTTTTCCCTTCTCTGCTGTTTCTGTGTGCAATTTTGTGTTTGCTTATTATACACAATGTTCAAAACAATATAAATATAAGTATAAATCTCATGGCCAAGCTGTACCGCTGCTAAACATATTTGTACTGTTTGATGGTAGAGCAATCTAAAATGTCCTAATGCTGTCCAGGTTATTCGTAGCATCATCTTACTCGTTTTTATTTGAATAAGCTCCCATATGAATGGCATGTTTATCAGATATTCCATTACAGTCACAGAGAGTTATAGTATTTACTATATGGGAAGAACATGGATTCAGCCATTAAATTCTATGAGCAGCGGTTAAATGCCAGATTAAGCTGATTGGGTTTGCACAGACCATTTTGTAAAACTTCTTCATCAAGTGTCTTCAGTCACCAGATAAAAACAATGAGGAGTCCTTGTGGCACCTTAGAGACTTATATCCCACGAAGCTTATGCCCCAAATAAATTTGTTAGTCTCTAAGGTGCCACAAGCACTCCTCGTTGTTTTTACTGCTACAGACTAACACGGCTACCCCTCTGAAACCAGTCACCAGATAGGCTCTGAAGGGCTTAACCTAAAATATTAACATTCAAAAATATTCACAGGCTCAAACTTTGTGGCCAGGCAGAGGGAATTTTGATAATTTAACCCTGGAGGCAAATGGGTAGATAATTCAAGAGTAATAAAACGTGTTTACTCATTAGATGCAATTTTATATCTAGAAAGTCTTAAAACGGATAAGGTTTTCAGAGCTGTTTTATCTCCTTGGAATTTGAGGAGTGTTTATGGTGCCACTCGACTGACAGGACTGTATCTGTGGATGTTATCAGTTGAGTCTTGAGTCGCTCACCTTTTCAATGCAGCTCAGGCTGTTGATAATAACCTTTTCCCTAGCTTGGAATGTTGCTTGTTTTTGTATGGACCTGACATTCTACCAGTATTCTAGAAGGGTGTTAGCTGGGCCGCTTTTACTTTATCTCTCACAAGCCTTTAGGAATCTCATTCCTTTTCCATTTTATATCTCTATGTGAAACGCTAAAGTATCTGCTAATCTTATTTGATGTCCACAACTTGGTCCTACACATTCTTTGCACTGGAGCTGGGAGGGAATTAGGTGCTCAGTTCCCTATGAAACTCCCTTATGCAACTTTGAATATCCCAGTCTGAGTCTTCCCCCGGCCCTTTCCCTTTGACTGATTATTCAGGAGATTAACTTCATTTCCCAAATTAACTTGAGAACTGTCTTTTCTGCCAGCTTTACTATAGCTCAAACATTTGCTATGGTGAAATTTTGACAGTTACACCCTCTTAACCCATTGCATAATCAGAAAAGTGGCACTTACCATTCTTCCATCACTGATCCATTTATCATGACCGTTAGCACCTAAATACCTGATTTGTGCATTCAGGGCAATGGGTATCACCTGATGTCTGATTCAGTTTCCTTTTAGTCCATGTGATCTATGTAAAACAGGAGGCCACACAAAACGTTGTGAATGTCAGGTTCAAAATGAGAAATGAAACCAGGTGAGTTTCATGCAAAATTTAGTTGAGCACATAAACCTTTCATTGAAACTTAGGTCAAATTCAAATTATCGCTGGTGTAAAGAGTTACATCAGGAATTATTTTTGCCCCTAAAAGTAAAAAAGGGGTTTTGACACTGAGTTTCCTGGTTTTGTTTTGATTTTGTGACACTACTGGCAACTGTTTGTCACACAGTAAGGCTATGTCTACACTAGCATTTTTGTCGGTATAATTTATGTCGCTCAGGGGTGTGAAAAAAAACAACCCTTTGAGCAACATAGGTTACACCAACAGAAGCACCGGTGTGGCCAGCGCTATGTTGGCGGGAGACATTCTCCTGCCGACACAGCTATCGCTGCTCATTGGAGGTGGTTTGATTAGGTGGACAAGAGAGCTCTCTCCTGTTGGCATAGAGTGGCTAAAAGAAGCACAGCTGCATCAGTACAGCTGTGCCACTGTAAGCTCACTAGTGTGGACCTGGCCTAAGGGCTGGTCCACACTCACCCCCCAGTTCGAACTAAGATACGCAACTTCAGCTACGTGAATAACGTAGCTGAAGTCGAAGTACCTTAGTTCGAACTACAAGGTACTTACCGCGGGTCCACACGTGGCAGGCAGGCTCCCCCGTCGACTCCGCGTACTCCTCTCGTGGCGCAGAAGTACCGGTGTCGACGGCGAGCACTTCCGGGATCGATTTATCGCGTCTAGACAAGACGCGATAAATCGATCCCAGAAGATCGACTGCTTACCGCCGAACCCGGAGGTAAGTATAGATGTACCCTAAGTCTTCTGTGTTGAACAAACCATGTTATCCTGAATTCTTATAAAACGTTGTTAAGCACAGAGCTTAATGAAACTCACTAGTAATTCTCCCTTCACTTTGCTGGGATCAAATAAACCTGAAACAATCTCTGAGGATTAAAATTGAATTACCTGAAACTGACTTAATAGATTGTTTGAACAAAAACTGGCAACATTTACGCTGTTGTACTCCTAAGGACTTTAGAATGCCAATATATTATACTTGCTCTTAATCCTCAAGCTATTTATTTGTAGGAAATGTACCTGTTCCACCTATGTACATGAGTGAGAGTGGGGACAAAAGGCCTAGATAATACAGTACCTATGTAAATGTTCCTATTGTTGATTTACATAATTAATAAAGCATATGCAGACTGCCAAAATTGTGGGACATGACTTTTTCCATCTTTTCGATATCAAATACCCTCTGGCACCAAAATGTGAATCACAAAACCCAAGTGATCCTTGCAAGTTGGTTTGTTTCTGCACAAAAGGTTACCCAGTCACAGGCAAGAACCCAACACGTTGCAAAACCCAAAGTACAAATGACTTCACACATTATAAACCATCCCTGCTCAAATATTAGGAGAACTGTTCAAAAATTTGTTTTCTTTTAACTGCACTGAGGGTTTTTATTCCCCCCCAAGATGCAGTGTTTCTTGTCAAAAAACTAGTTGATGTTTTTCCTGGAGCTGGCTCTTGGAATGGAGTTGAACTCTGATTAATTATGAAGAGGTTTGAAATGAAAGTCTCTAGCTGGATAATGTAATATTTACTTCTTTCTTAAAAGGACACAGCCAAGTATATATATGTGTGTGTGAGAGAGAGAGAGAGAGAGAGGTTTTTTTACTCTTTTGTTTGTAACCCACATTTAGCAGCTGAAAAACAACTTTTCCTTACCTATTTTTGTCCATTTCTTTTTATTAGAAATGAGAAATACTAGAAATGGACCTGGAGAGAGTTATGAACGAAGTAAACAAGGGCAAGAAGCATGTCTATTCATTCAGATTGAGGCATGTTTCCTTTTAACCTCCTAATGCTCATGTTTGTTACCTATCTTGCTTGGACAGAAGCTATTAAAAGCTTTTTAGTATTTCTTCCCCTCCCAGGAAAACATCTCCAGTCTCTAGGATGTGATGTTCAGCTTTTTGTGTGAATGTGGCAGTAAATAATCCATTCATCTTCCTAGTAATATCAGCATCATCCGTCATTAAGTTCCAGCCCATGTCTCCTAGTCGCCTTACTGACTCCTTGCCGGTTTCCTCCTCAGATATTTAAAGACCATCTTCGCATTTCTCTTTATTTCCTTTGCTATTTGTGTTCCATATCCTTGGCCTTTCTTATCGTCCTTTTCATTCCTTTGTCCATATTTAATCAAAAAGTTCACATTCAAGGTTACGGATAAAAAAAGGAAACCCATAGAACAGGTCCATGATGGCAGGTCTTGAAGAGTCACCTCTTAAATACAGATTACAGGGCCTGATACAAGTAATTTATATAGGATTCAGGTTTCCTATTAGTTTAGTCCACAACCTTTTCCAGTGTGCCAACCTTTTCTTAGTGAAGCATAAGTTGTATGATGTAAACTATTGTTCCAGTGAGAACTAAGCTCAGACCAAGTTTCTTTTCCTTTAGGACCACAGGCTAGTCTTGAGTTGCAAGGGGACAGACCTGATGATTTATCCACTAAGCCATACAGGCCCCTCAAGCAGTTTCTTAATATAAAACATATGTCACCAGGCCCAGGCAGTTAGTTCTCACTTTGACTTAGACAGGGTTTGTTTAAACATTGAACATCACTAGACAACAGATATTTTCAGTAAGGAAAGCAACATTTCTGTATTCTTCCTTAAATGAGTCTGCACTTTCTCTGTTGGCAATTATTTTGACTCAGATTTAATTATTTACATAATGTAACAAAGGATGATTCATTTGCCTGCTCTCTGATTATGATTTGCTTATGCAGCTCTAAGTACTCTACGTACTAGCTATATCAGTGCTAGTGCAATGGGCCCTGTTTATTGCCAGGACTTACGCTCTTGTGAACAACGTGTAAGTGGGTTGTTGCAATAGGTGAAAATGTGCATATCACCTTTATGGAGGTTTCTGAGGTTATGAGGGAGGTATCAAGGCTAACTTACGCTGAGAATCAATTGGTTACCAATCAAGAATGGCTATACGGTGTGTGGGAGTGAAAGAAAAGAACCAAGTAAGCGCTATGTACAATGAACCCTGAGAGGCATGGCATATGAGCCGATTCTTATTGAAGTTAGTAGCAAAACTCCAGTCAACATCCATTTCTGAAGGCCCATTCTGAGTAAATATATTGGACCACTTCCTCAGCTGGTGAAAATGGGCATAGCCCTATAAGTTTTGTCTACACTGCAATTAAACACCCACAGCTAACCCATGTCAGCTAACTCGTGCTCATGAGGCTTGGGCTATGGGGCTGTTTAATTGAGGTATAGACATTTGGGCTCGGACTGGAGCCTGGTCCACGCCCCCCTCATAGGGTCCCAGAGCCTGGGCTCCAGCCCAAGCCCAAACATCAATACCACAGTTAAACAGCCCCTTAGTCCAAGCCCCCATCAGCCGCATATACCCATAAACTTCCATGTATACATATACCCATAGACTTCCATGGAGTAATGTCCATTTACACCAGCTGAAGATTTGGCCATCGATGACTCTTGCCACTTAGCATAGCTAAGAAATCCCTTCTATTGTTTTGGAGTGTATTGAGGTACTTTCTAGAGTAAATAAAACAACATCAAATAGAAACAACCACCAGATTATAATTTATCACAGCAAGGACAGCCTTTCTGTTCTGTGTATGCTGCCTAATACTGAGGGGCTCTGAACTATAACTGGGGTCCAGAGGCACAGCTGCAATACCAATAACAACACACAGAGCTGGTCGGGAATTTTCTGTCACTGGTTCTTCGATGGAAAACTCCTTTCTGCAAAATCTTTCCCTTCCCTCTCCTCCTCTCCACCCCTGCTCCCCTGTAGGGAAAGTATGAGTCTTCTGTGGAACCAGTGTGCTGCATCATGGTAGTTTAATAGCCACAGTGCATCATGGGAGAGGTAGTCTGGCCCAGCCACTCAGCCCATAGGGGAGAAAATGGGGCATGAGGCACCCAAAGGCACTGCAGCAGTTCAGATAGATGCAGTTCAATGTCAGACTGACCCCAAATGACCCATTTTGATTCAGGAATGTCAAAGCATTTAATTTCCATCAAAAAATACCTACACAAAACATTTTGATATTTCCAAAGGGAATTTTTTCAGAACTTTCCATTCAATGAAATATGTTGGTATTTTGACTTTTTTGTCCTGATTCAGAATGAAAAAAACAAACATCAAAATATCAGAATTTCTCATGGGTTAGAAATTCCAATGTTTGACCAGCTCTAGTAATTACAGAAATGTGTAGGAGAAACTCTGAACATATTTGGCCTAAGTAAATACATACATCTAGCATATCTGCTGCCTTCAAATAACTCCAATACATTACACAAGACTACACAATTACTTTTGAATTATAGTGTATTATGGTTGACCAAAAATGATATCTGGAATCCGATTGTCACTCATTCTTAAAGGAAATAAATGAATGTCTTATTCTCTCATTCATCATTATGAGACTCAATTCAAGCTTTTTGCATAATTCATAGATTCCAATGCCAGAAGGGACCATTGTGATTATCTAGTCTGGCCTCCTGTCTAAAACATACCACAGAACTTCCCCAAAATAATTCCTAGAGCAGATCTTTTAGAAAAAACATCCAATCTTGATTTAAAAATTGTCAGTGATGGAGAATCCACCACAATACTTGGTGAATTGTTCCAATGGCTAATTACTCTCAACGTTGAAAATTACCCCTTATTACCAAAAAATCATACATAAAGATAAGACAGCATAGGAATATAGTTTAAAATAAGCAGGTTTTGTGAAAGCATCCTATAAAAGAGAAATATATTCAGGAATCCATTTACAAGATTCCTCCACTTCCCAAGAGAGGAAGAAGGAGGGTCTTGTGGTTAAGGCACTGGACTGAAACTCTGGTCTGGGTTGAATTCTTGGCACTGCCACAGACTTTGTGTGATCTTAGGGAAATCACTGTATCTGTCTATACCCCAGTTTTCCATTGTAAATTAATAATAATGCTTCCTTTTGCCAGTACCTTTTCAGGCTACTAAATAGCTTATGAGCTCTTCAGAGAAAGGATTGTCTTACTATGTGTTTGTACAGCACCTAACACAATGGGATCCTGATGTCGGTTGGGACCTCTAACTGCTACTGTAACATAAACAATAAAGCTCCAGAAGACAAGGACAGAGACATGGCTTCTGTGTTCCACTACACCTGTTAGAAGAAGGACCTGCAGTAGAATGACGGACAGGCCAGGATTGAGGCCGGTCTTCCTTTTATAAGGCTGAGATTTGCAGAAGCAGGGTCAGTATGCGTGGTTCTTGCAGATCATAGGTCCACCTGTAGCTCTAGTTTGACGGTCCTACCATGCTCTGCTGCTTTTGGCTAGTCTACACCCCTACCAGCCCGGCATGGCTGCACATCTCTTGGGCTCTTCAAACTAGACTGAATTACAAATTACTCTTGTCTTGAGCAGTAGTAATGGCCCCTCAGAGGGAAATGCCGCATAGAAGTCCCTTGAGGACACTTCTCTTCTGGTGACGTACAACTGCCCTGAATTCTCACAGAGCCCCCAAAGCACAGTGTGAATGGCTTTCCATTGGCTGAGAAGGGGAAAGAATATAGTGTAGTAATACTAACCTCCATGTGGTGCCTTTGCCCCATTTCCAATCACATTTGCTTCCCCTCCATGCTGTTTATTAAATCTCTTATCTGTATAATGTGATTCCCTCCCACCTCCACCCCACACACACAGTGGAGGTAAACTATGGCAGCCAATATATGAACATGGGCCTGTTTCTTCCTTATCCTGTGTTGATCCCTATGTGCTGGGGAGGCCTGGGGGCAAAGGGGCAGTGTAGATGCTGGCAGACAAAAAGATGGAAGTGGGTTGGGGAAATTTATTCCGTTTTTCCCACCAGGTAACCAAAAATGGTTTCTTAACCAAGCATTACTGGGCAAGCAAACTCAAAGTACGGTAAGTGTGCTGCACTGGAAATATTTATATTTTGCTTCTAATAAAGTATACAGGGTATACTGATAGCTTAGTTATATACCATACTCAATATATTATACATCACTGTTGTAGTTCATGCATGTTTGACCCTCCAGCCTGATTAGAGATGCTAAATTGTCCAAGTGTCACACCAATATGTACACACAGTTGTTACCTGATAAATCAGAAAAGGACTATATTTTGATGGGTCAATTTGCTCCCTGGGTTATTCCTTTTTCTAATTATTGTCCCTAGAGACATATGAGCCTTACAATACAGTTATTTGTATGGGGAGCTGCTCTGCAGGAATATTGCTTTGCACAAGCGTTTCCTTTGAAGAGTTAATCCGCATGTTCAATTTATAGCCAGGCCCATTCTCCATCTGCTTTTGGGAGCTACTGTATGTATTGCATGACAGTGCATGCATGGATTAACACCCTGCGTGACTTTGCCTTCCATATCCAAATGCCAATGTGGGAGCCTGAAAATACAATTACATACCTATTGTAAACGCTGTTTTCAGGGGTGCAGAAGGCATTCAAGATCTTTGAATATCTTGTCCTTAACAAATACAACTTAAAAAAGCAACCTTCCACTGACTCTCTCCCTGTAGATTAGTAGGTCAGGGAGCAGCCACTGGGAGAGAAAAGTCTAATGAATTATTTTAAGATTGCATGAGCCAGTGTCTATGCAGTTATCCATTATTGACACAATGTACTGTTGTTTATTCGGATCAAGGCCAATGCTACATTTGCCTGTTGTGTCTTTGCAGGCAAATAGTTGCATTTCAAGAACTTGTGTGGATTTCCTACCATTTCTTTGTAACAATGTGTCTGCATTGCCCTGGAAAGCTGAAATTATTATACACATTACTTCTACTGCATGAATATTTAAGGTGCTCATCACCAGCAGACAAAGTCTGCTCCCAATGAGCTTAACTCCAACTTCACCTCCTCACTTCTCATGAGAGGAATTAGGCTCCAAAGACCTAAATCTAGTGTTGTACTGGTTTTCCAACTTGGTCACTCAATTGACTTGATAGGAATCACGCTTGATGTATACCAGTGTAAGTAAGAGGATAATCAGACCTGAGGTAGAGTTCGGAGGATGCAGCCCATCTGCCACAGGGCACTCCCTCAGCTACCCAGTGTGCCACACCGCCTGGCCTGTTTGGGTGGTCTCTTATTCACAACACACACACAGCCTATTTCTACTCCCCATGTGTACCTTTAATCTTTAGATACCAAGCACTGCAGAACATAACACAGGCATGTGTCAGGAGGAGTCTTCCACCCAGCTTTCTCTACACACCCCGCTCACTCTCTGAGCTCTCCCTTTACTTACTTTTCCTGCCAATTACATGTCTTCCCCTTATTGAGCTAATTACCTCATTAATCCAACCATTGCCCCCAAGTGTCAACAATTCCCACCATAACAGGTTAATTGATTCCAATTAAGCCTCTAATCTTCTCTGTTATGCAATTACCTAAGTAATCAGGGTGCTACCGCTAGCACTCTATCACATACCTTCCCCCTTCTTATGTCATTTGAGACCTTTTATTGCCTCCCGGAAGGGAGGGGGCTCTTTCTCCCCATTGGAGCCCTACCCACTTTGCAGGGCTGGGGTTCTACCAGATCATTGTGTGCCCTTTTACACTGGCTGTCCATGGGACACCAGTGGAAGACAAGGGACCCCCACCCACAGAAAGTTAACTCAGAGACTGGAGGTTTGTCCCATATTTCCACCTTGACCTCTAGGTCACCACACCACTCATGTCCCATTGACCTTTCCTCCAGCTTTCTTTGCCCCTGGGTTGTATCTATATAGGGATTTCTCTCTTCCCTCAACTTGCCATGCCCCAGGCTAGAGGTTATCTGCCTAAGATCCTCCTCTTGTTATTAGGGACCTTGTCTCCCTCATTAGTATTTTTTCCATCTCGGGCTTTGCCTGTGGCTTGCTCCCCCTGGGAGCTGGCTGAGACTCTGCCCTCCTTGTCCACTAGATCCATCACTCCCAGACAGAGTGCCCCCTTTCAGTACTTCTCCCTCCCCCCCTCAAGTCCACTAGCATTTGGATTCTCTCTGAGCTTGTTGGCATGTGTCTAGCGTTATTTAACACTAGTCCTGAAGGGTTGCCTGGAGGGTGTACGACAGAGAGTTCTTTATACAAGCCCCACCACGGAGGTTGCCTTCTCCGTCCTCCTGCTTTTTTTCTACCAGAAATGGAGACCAGTCCATTCTAATCATTCCTGCATAGGGCAACAACTTCAGAATGCCCACTCTCTGCCACTTCTACCTCCATTGGAAAAACAGCCACTGGCTAAGTGTTCCTTTCCCTGTGGGCACAATTCATTGTAATCAGCACCCCTTTCTGTCACCACTGCAGCCTGACCAAGGTGCTCTGCACCAGTGAACATGCAGCTGCAGAATCCATTGGAATTGTCCTTATCCCCAGACTGGCCTTTACCTCTGCCCACCACAGAATTCAGAATCCCATAGTCTATGCACAGGCAGTCTTTCTTTATCTGTCCTTTGCCCCCTCAGTGATAACACACCACTGGGTGGGCACTAGAGGCACCCTTCTTCACCTCTGACATCATCCCCTTTCCAGGCTTTGGTGACGGCGGCGCCTCAAACTTTTTCTCTCACTCCCTTCCTAGGGAGAAGCTCTTTTCTTGGAAAGTCTGCCTCCACATATTCCTGTGTTAATGTCACGGAGGACTCCAGCAACTCCAGCTGGTACCTAACCTTTCAGAGTCTCATGGAGGCTCTGTGTGAACTGTTCCAGAGTAATTGAGTCCAATATGGCCCCTGTGTCCTGTCTTTCTGGCCTCAGCCACCAATTGGCCCAAACAATAGCTTTTGTATGAATGCCTGGGGATGTACCCCATCATTCCATCTGGCTGCCCTACATTTTTGGTGGTATTTCTCCACTGACATGCCCACCCTATCCAAAATAGCAGCCTACAGTGTGTCATAGTCCTTGGCTTGATGCTCCTTTAAGCCACTGAGCCTCACCGGTGAATTAAGGGGCTAGTTGCAGCCCCATGCCCCTTTGTCCCATCTGACACGCATAGCCAAGTGCTCAAACATTATCAAAAAGGCACCAGGATAATCCTCCAAAGCCATTTTACATAGTCCCAGATCTACTGTCCAATGTCCTGTTCCCTCATTGGCATTCACCAGCCTCTGCTGGAGATGCTGCTGTACCTGGGATTGCTCCTTGATGAACTCCTGTAAGGCCTGTTGCTGTCTCACCTGCCAACCCAAAAGTGCTTGTCTCTCTGCTTACTGGGTCCCCCTGCATCTCTTTTGTTGTTCAGTTAGCCAGTGCAGCATCTCATTCATCCACTGCATCCAGATCCTCTTCCCTAGCACAGCCAAGATCCCCAGTATTGATATGCATCCGAAGAAGTGGGTTGTAGCCCACGAAAGCTTATGCTCTAATAAATTTGTTAGTCTCTAAGGTGCCACAAGTACTCCTGTTAGTATTGAGCTAATTACCTCATTAGCCCAATCATTGTCCCCAAGTGTCAACAATCCCCACCATAACAGGTTAATTGATTCCAATTAAGCCTGTTAGCTTTTTGGTTATGCAATTACCTAAGTGAATAGCAACAGAGAGTCCTGTGGCACCTTTAAGACTAACAGATGTATTGGAGCATAAGCTTTCATGGGTGAATGCCCACTTCGTCGGACACGGCTACCCCTCTGCTAAGTGAATAGGGTGCTACAGATAGAACTCTGTCACGCCATCCATTAGGGCTTCATGAAGAGATGGGTCTTGTACCATGCCACGGAAGTGGCAAGTCTTGGTGGAGTATAATCTCTGTTGGAAGCCAGCTCTACAGTGATGAACCAACCAACAATCCACTTGAAAAATTGTTGTCTCCTCTGATATGCACTCTGGGCTCCGTTAGCTGGAGATGCTGGGTTGAATATGGCATCAGTACAGTGGGAAAAGGTTACAAAATTATCATTCTCCAGGGGACTGGAAGGCTCAGGGCCTTAAAATGGAATAAGGAGTCTTTTTCTTATGGGACACTAGGAGAAATCTGATTTCTGACTAAAAGTTACTCTTGTCTCATGGCTGTTTGGTGGCTTATATGATATGAGTTGATGGTCACAGTGTGGTGCTAAGTGGCCTTATCACTACCAACACATTTGACATCAACTGATGTGACAGTCTCACAGAGGGCAAAAGACAGACTGGGTGAAGAGCACGACCATTTTAATTTTAGAAGAATTAGTGATGAGCAAATCCCCATATTTGATGAGCAACCACAGCATGGATGCTTATCTAAAAAATTGGGGCAAAGATCTAATATGAGCAAACAATTTTGAAATTTTCCCAACACTCCCACTTCCAATTTTATTTGTAGCACAGTAGCAAACAAACAGCTGGAAATGAAAAATAAGGAAAGAATTAGCAGTGCATTGATCACTGGAACAGATTGCCAAGGGATGTGGTAAATTCTCCATCACTTGGAATCTTTAAATCAAGATTAGATGCCTTTCTACAAGATATGCTCTATCTCTGCAGCAACTTGTTAAGCTAGATGAAGAATCAGTAGGTGAAATCTGGCCTGTGTTATGCATGAGGTCAGACTACATGATCATAATGGATCCCTTTGGCTAATTTGGACAAAGTTGTTGCATGAATCTCAAATATGGTTCCAGTTGGTCTTGATTGAGTTTTGGGGTAACATTCAGGAGAGGGGAGCTTTTATGTTAACCACATGGATTAGCTATGCCTCACTGGTCTTACTAATGTCCCTGCTGTACCTGTTCTGTGGAAAGGAGAATAATTTAGGCTTTGTACACAAAAAGAAAGTTGCATAGGTTTAACTTAAATCAGTATTTAAATTTATTTAGTTAAATCTGTGCAAACTTCTGTGTGCTCATAACAGCAGGTTGGAAAATTAGCTTTATTTACTTTGCAGAAAATTACAACTTTTCAGTGAAAAATCAAACACCGAAATATTTTGGCTGAAAACCAAAATAGTTTGATTAGGAAATGCTTTTGTGGTGCCTTGTGGGAGTTGCAGCTTCCTTCTAAAGGTTGGACTGCCAGATTGGACAACATCTCCCATGATGAACCATGGTCTCCTCTCATAGTGAGGGGAGGTGGTTGCATCATGGGAGACCCTGGCCATGGTGCATACTGGAAGATGTAGTGCGGTTGGAAAGCCTGGCCCAGAGAGGAGAATGGGGACATGAGGTAACCAAACTACAACTCCCATGAGGAACAAACGTGTGCTATCTGAATCAAAATATTTGGGGGTTTGGCTCAAATATTTCAGTTTTTCGGGATGTAATTTTTTTTCAACAAAAACGGAGGGAAAAAAAACATTTAATTAAAACCCAGTTTCCTGTATTAAAAATAAAAACAAACAGACAAAAAAACAGTTTCAATGGAAAACTTCCAACCAGTTCCTATTTTGTTTTTAACTGTATTATTTCTGTTTAACTCAATCCTGTTCCTACCAACTTAAACTAAACAGCAATAAGTTTGGTGAAAAATGAAAGAAAAGCATCCACACAGTTTTCGGCATTGGCTTAACTAAATTGGTTTAAATTCACATCTTAAGTCAAACTGGTGGAACTTTATTATATACACAAGCCCTTAAAACTCCAGAGATGTTATTCATGCACCTTCCACCAGCATTCAAATTTTCCTGAAGGAAAAAGTGTTCATTCTCCAGCATAAATTGATGAGAACACAATATTTGTCCATTAGTTTGCAGTACACCCTCGCTTTATCTTGAAAACAGTTTTATTTCTGAGACCTTTATTAAAACAGCATAGTTACTTTTGGTGTCTCTTTTGGGAAATAGTTAGCATAGTGTAATGTGTGTGCTAGCTTGTTTAATTTATACCTCAGCATGAGCTCACCCAACACTACAGAACTGAAACCACACACACACACTTACACACACACACAAATATATTTATAAAAATCTTGGATGGAAAAGCCAAGCTATTTGTACCAGTTCCTGTAGAAACGAAGTGAATTTTTGTTAGTTTGGGGTGGAGAGAGAAATTATACCTTTTAATATTTTGGACTTTTGCCCAATTTTAATTACTTCAAAGATTCTCATCAGAAGTGGTCTGAATTCATTTCTGCACAAAGGGGTCATAGTGACAGAGTTGGGATAAAAATATATATATATATTTACACATTTCTGCTGACGTGGCAACACTAAAAGGTGTTTTTTAAAATAACAGCTCATTGTTCCTTCTGGTTATGAACTTTTAATATAAAGTGAGATCAAAAACTGTAAACTTCATGCCATTACAGGCTACATATGCTGATATTTTAGCTACTACCAGTGAGTTCACTAACACACTTGTATTGTGAGGTGTCCCAAAGCGTGACATTGAAAGTTATCTGGTTACAGAGAGATCAAGTTTATTTCTAGATTAAATAAAAAGATACCTTATTACTTGAGGCAGCACCAATACCATGATTACTAGGAAGATACACGATTACTTAGTGACTTGCTGACATTAGTAGTAGTAGTATTACCATAACACCTAGGAGTGTATTCTATAGGAGTTTAGTCCACAAGTAGAGAATAAACTTTGTAGACTTAGACTTTTCTAAGGAAAACAAATGATATGTGTGGATAAGAGAATTGATCTCTCTTGTGACTTCCCTGCGAGTGTTGGGTGAACAAGAAATTCAAGATCATTTCCCTTATCAGCTATGGATAGGTTGAAAACAAGGGATTGGGCAATTAGTCATTGCTGACAGTTTGATCAGTACTATACCAACACATAAGGAGACAGTCTGTGCCCTGAGGAATTTACAATCTAGACATAACACAGTTCAGACATACATAATGCATCTGGAACCAATATGAGCTTGGGGGGTAGGGTGCGAAGATCACGTCTGAAAGACTTTTCGGGAGATGTGTGTCTTAGAAGATGATGTTTAGCTGATCCTCCCTGTTACCCCCAAACTTTCCCTAACTTCTGCTTCATTCAATAGAGATGTCAACCTCCATTCACAAGTATCCATTAAACACTGGAGATATTTGGCAGGATATATAAACAAGTCTATAAAAAGTGGTGACGAGGGGAAGATCAATCAGTTCATTGAGAGTGGGGAATAAGGAGGAGAGTATGTCAAGGGGAAGAGGTGGTCACAGGTACGGTGGAGAGAGTGAGATCATGGAGTCAGAGGCGGGAGGTAATGTTTTTGGAAGCTCTCAAAGTTTTCTTGGATCCAGGTTACATATAGTCTTAGAGTTGGGTCTGGCCCAAAACCCCAGCTCTCAATGTTAGGAGTGTTTGTTAATTGAATCTGGATCCACATTTTGTTCTTGGTTTTATCTTTATAAAGAGAGATGAAAAACCCTGTACCCAAACATTGGGCTATTAAAAATCTAACGTAAAGATCTCTAGTATTAAATTGCCTTTGCTTGTGGAACATGCGGTGACCTTCTTCCTGGTATGGAAAGCTACACACACCAAAATTACTGAACAGTACCAGAACACCTTTGCTGTCTGAAGTTTGCTTAAACCTCTTTCTGGGAATGGCAATTTACTCACCCACAACCACTTCAGATTTGAGGACAACTTATACCTTCAAGTCAGTGGCACTGCTATGGGTACCCGCATGGCCCCACAGTATGCCAACATTTTTATGGCTGACTTAGAACAACACTTCCTCAGCTCTTGTCCCCTAGTGCCCCTCCTCTACTTGCGCTACATTGATGACATCTTCATCATATGGACCCACGGAAAGGAGGCCCTTGAAGAATTCCACCTGGACTTCAACAATTTCCACCCCACCATCAAACTCAGCCTGGACCAGTCCACACAAGAGATCCACTTCCTGGACACTACAGTGCAAATAAGTGATGGTCACATAAACACCACCCTATACCGGAAACCTACTGACTGCTATACGTACCTACATGCCTCCAGCTTCCATCCAAGACACATCACACGATCCATTGTCTACAGCCAAGCCCTAAGATACAACCGAATTTGCTCCAACCCCTCAGACAGAGACAAACACCTACAAGATCTTTATCAAGCATTCGTAAAACTACAATACCCACCTGGGGAAGTGAGGAAACAGATTGACACAGAAAGACGGGTACCCAGAAATCACCTACTACAGGACAGGCCCAACAAGGACAATAACAGAACACCACTGGCCATCACATACAGCCCCCAGCTAAAACCTCTCCAGCGCATTATCCACGATCTACAACCTATCCTGGAAAATGATCCCTCACTCTCACAGACCTTGGGAGGCAGGCCAGTCCTCGCTTACAGACAACCCCCCAACCTGAAGCAAATACTCACCAGCAACTACACACCACACCACAGAAACACCAACCCAGGAACCAATCCCTGTAGCAAACCTCGTTGCCTACTCTGTCCCCATATCTACTCTGGCGACACCATCAGAGGACCCAACCACATCAGCCACACCATCAAGGGCTCATTCACCTGCACATCCACTAATGTTATATATGCCATCATGTGCCAGCAATGGCCCTCTGCCATGTACATTGGCCAAACCGGACAGTCCCTCCGCAAAAGAATAAATGGACACAAATCGGACATCAGGAATGGTAACATACATAAGCCAGTAAGTGAACACTTCAATCTCCCTGGTCATTCTATTACAGATTTAAAAGTCACTATCATTGAACAAAAAAACTTCAGAAACAGACTTCAAAGAGAAACAGCAGAACTAAAATTCATTTGCAAATTTAACACCATTAATCTGGATTTGAATAGGGACTGGGAGTGGCTGGCTCATTACAGAAGCAGCTTTTCCTCTCCTGGAATTGACACCTCCTCATCTATTATTGGGAGTGGACTACATCCACCCTGATTGAATTGGCCCTGTCAACACTGGTTCTCCACTTGCGAAGTAACTCCCTGCTCTCCCTGTGTCAGTATATAATGCCTGCATCTGTAACTTTCACTCTATGCATCCGAAGAAGTGAGGTTTTTACCCACGAAAGCTTATGCCCAAATAAATCTGTTAGTCTTTAAGGTGCCACCAGACTCCTTGTTGTCACAGAACGTTTCAAATCTTACCTTGGAGCCAAAGGCTCTACTCCATGAAATACAGGTGCTTGCATGCAGCCACACATGTGCAAATATGTTAAATATGTTTGCATGCAAAACTATAGTTTCTTAGTAGGTGTCCCCCCATAGCTCTGACACTTTCACAGAAAGACCAAAGGACCAATGGCTAAAAGCAATTTTTCATGCTTTCTAGGGCTGCCATTATCACTTCCAAGAATGGCGTCTAATTTTTTTGCAGTACTAAAAGCCATATCAGCAATTTACCTGGGGATTGAGCAATGTTCCTAATTTGTAGCGATGTGCTTAATTTTTTAATCCAACCCCACCAACCATCCAGGTACTGATAGCTTTCCCGGTGTAACTGAAATAGCTGGTTGATTGCGTTCATCAACAATAAAATTCCATATCTGCTCTACTTCACCTAGTGGACAAGATCTATATGCTACAGATGAAAGCAGGCTGCATTTGGCCCTTCTTTAGACAGCTTCAGTTTACAGCTGTAAATTGAAGACCATCTACTGCAGAGAGATTCTGACCTTTGGCCACTTCTAAAAGGCTTGACTTACCTCACTGGACTTCAGTCTGCTGCCTTGGTTTCCTGTCTCCTTGTCTGGTTCTCCATTTCACTGGCTTCTCATTCACTTCCCTCCTGCCAGCTACACATTGATCATGACCTACCTGTTTTTCTCCAGATGAATCCTTTATTGTCTGCAGTGTCTGCTGCCCTTTCTGGAATCTAGACCTTTTTAGTTAAGCCTACTCTGCTCACTACCTGCACTCACAGGGTATTCTAGACCTATGCTGACCTTTACTCCCACTATCCAGTCTTCCCTCTTTTTCTCCTACCTGACAGTGCTGCTACTTTGGACCCAATCATCTCTGACTATTACTAGGTCCTCTGCAGTTAACCCTGTTCCTAGAACTTGCCATCTGGTCTTTAGCTTGCATCCCCTGAGATTCTCCTTTTCTCTTTTCTGACACCATTCTTCATCTAGCCAGTTCTCTGTTTTGTTTTTGTTCTGCTCAAGCAAATGTTACTTCCTTGGCTTGCCTGTCAGCTTCTCTAGTCTGTCTTCTCTGGTGTGGTTAGTTTTTTAAAAAACTTTTGTTTAATTTTCATTATCTCCTCCTCACTATTTTAATCCAACTATGCTGTATTACCAACACATACATGATGTTTAATATACGTTTTTACTGCTTGCTAGTGGTACAATGGTTGCAAGCTAAATTACACACCTCTGCAGCTATTGAAGGCCTCTGATCTTCTTAACTCTTCAACCTCATTTCTCTGTAAAAGTCAGAAAACTACTCAAGTGGTGCCAGAAACTGCCACAAACCTCCATGGCTCCTTTCCATAATACACTTTAAATCCCATGATTTGTTAACTTTCATCAATTTATTCTCCTCTTATATGCCTGTCTCCCATAAACTTACTCTCTACTAGCTTTTATAGGCTCTTCACTAATGCACCCTTCCCATATCCCAGCAATCTATATCTTTCCTCCCCATTTGCTAAATCTTCCTCTATTAAACTGTCTTCTGTATGTGGCATCCGAGCACCTCCCCACTGTACCATCCCACTCCTTAATATTCCCTCCCTGTAGGCACGCCTCCAAAACAACCTTACTCCTGCATATTCCCTTAGACCCATCTCCACTCAGTTATTAGTATTTGTGTTGCCACAGTGCCTAGATGCATGAGCTGATATCAGGGTCCCATTGCATTAGGCACTCTACATACACAAAGTAAGAGACAGCCCCTGCCCTGAAGAGCTTACAATGTAAATAGCCAAGACAGACAAAGGATAGAAGGAGAAACAGACCCCAGAAGGGGCCATACTTACCTCAGGTCACACAGCAGATCAGTGGCAGAGCCCTAGAAATAGAACCCATGTTTTCTGAGGCCCAATCTGGTGCCCTAACCAGTAGAACATGTATTGAATAAAGTTCATGGAGGATCGGTCCATCAGTCATTATTAGCCAAGATGGTGAGGGACACAACCCCATGGTTGTCCTTAAACCTCTGACTGCCAAAAGCTGAGCCGGGATGACAGGGGATGGATCACTCAAAATTGCCCTGTTCTGGTTGTTCTCTCCCAAGTTATGTGCCACTGGCCACTGTTGGAAGACAGGATACAGGCTAGATGGACCATTGAGCTGACCCAGTACGGCCATTCTTATGTTCTTCCACTTCATTCCTCTTCTTCCACTCTCCTGACTGACCCAGTCTTTCTGCCATTCTTCATTTTGCGCTTATTAATACTTCCCTGAAGCAGTCAGAAACACCAGTCTCTCCCACTGCTCCTAATACCTCCTATTCTGCTCCCCATTTCCTTTGACACTCCTCCAATTCCTACTCTTCCACCCATAGATCTGTATTCCTGCCCTCCTACCTGGGTGGTTTAAGATCTGACATTAAAATCCAAGCAAGCACTTCATTTAGTCCAACAGTGAAGACTTCCTTAAGTTTACCTTCATAGCACTTAGAGAATTTTGCATTCAACTACAGTCTGTTTGTGGGCTGCATGTTGCTAAACCCAGACAGGGTTTCCCTCAAGGGAAAATTCAGGCTGCTGAAGATGACTCAATAGGGGGCGACTCTTCCCTCTGAGAAAGTATTGGAGATATTATCAGACACAGTGCAGCTAGAGATGCCATCTTTCAGATAAGTCCTGCCGATGAATGTTAATATAAAAAATCCCCTTACACTAATAGCATTTACCCAGCTGTACCAAGTTTCAGTATGAGTAATAACAACTCCTACCATGTTCTGCCTGCTTAATTTCCCCCCCGGCTATTTCACTTTGATGTGGAATTCACATCCTATCACAAACTGTCATGCATCTTTGCCGCTTCTGTGCTTCACTCCAGAGTGAGCGATCAGAGAGATACCTTGACTTTTAACTGCCACCTGTGTGCGGACATAAATAGATGTGGGCATTTTTTATTTTGATTTTTGCACTCAGAAAAGATCTTCCATATCCATCCAGATGAAAGTTTCCTATTACATTGGAGCGTTGTTGGTCTCAGAAGAAAAATGTGGAATAAATAAAATGGGGACAAAATAGATTTCTTTGAAAATGCTGAAAGAGAGATGGAGCATGGAAAGTGGCAAGGCTGCAGACTGTGGTCTGTGTGTCTTTGTCCTGTACACAACAGACAGCGTGAGGCTGTTGTGCTCCAGTGCAAACATGCAGAGGTAACACATGGGCACATGTAAGGTTAAGTGCCTGGCAGCCCTTGACGTTAATTAGAAGCGCTGTGGTCTAGCGGATAGGGCGCTGGATTAGAAAGCTGGTTCTCACCCTGCCACTGATCTTCTGCATGACTGTGGACAAGTCACTTGACTTCTATGTTTCTGTTTCCCTCTTCAGTGTTCTCTATTTAGACTATACGCCCTCCAGAGCAAGGGCTGTCTCTCCCATTTGCATCGTGCCTAGCAGAGAGGGGCCTACCTTAACATAAATAAGTAGAAGTAAATTTCAAGCTCCTTGAGCACCACTCCTTCATACACCAGAGCACTGGGTAAGAAAGAGGTGTGGCCAGAGGAGAGCTCATCCTTACTATGTAAATAAGGGGTTTAGCTATGGGCCTCCATCTTAGTTACTTCTGCCTTGTGACAGAAATAAGCCAAAGTCCTGGTCTACACTTAAAATTTAGACAGACCTAGCGACATCTCTCAGGGGTATGAAAAATTCCCGCCTTGAGTGCTGCAGTCAAGCTGACCCAAACCCTGGGGCAGACGCGGCTAGGTCAACAGAATTCTTCCATCACCCTAACTACTGCCACTTGGAGACATGGATTACCTACATCGACAGAAAAACGCCTTCCATCGATGTAGGAAGCATCTACACTACCGCTCTGCAGTGGTGCTTCTGTAACACCCACAGTGTGGGCATGCCCTTGGTGACCCCCACATCAGAGCTCTCATTTAAAGTGAGATCAGGTTCAGGGCTTTTTTGAGCCTGGAACAGATATATGCAACATCTACCCAGTGCAGTGTAAAGCCCCAGATATACCACCCCAATGCATTTTCTTCAGATTAATCTAAGAACACCACAAATGCAGAACATGGTTAAAATAGGATATTTAGTTGTGTTATGAGCTTTTATTTAAAAAGCACATTTATACAGCAATAATTTCGCAGATACAAACTTCAATTTTGTATTCTACAAAAGTCTTTGAATATTCTTCTCTTTACAAAATGAAACATTACAAAAATACAGACAATTTAATATGATTTTTTTTATACAATTGTCTCTAGTTGTAGTTATTTTCATTAAAATATTGCTACCACAGACCTACAATATTTTAGTTGACTACAAAAAAAAATTAATTCAATGCTTTTTTAAGCAGCAAAATGTAAATAACACAGGTCAAGACACAGTTTATAATCATAGTGGATATATCTAAAAAATTGTTTCAGAAATAATATTTTACATAGTTAATTTTTAATGTTTTATACATTATTTATATAATATTTATATATAAAAATCATAGCTTGCTATAGCTGAAATGATAGGACGGATTGTGTAATATAGATGTGCAAATGGCCATTCCACGTGGTTTGCATGATCCCTTTTCAATTTAGCTTTTTTTCAAAGTTTTAAGATAGATCTTCAATATTTGTCTTTAACTTCCATCAGAAAGCCAAAAAGCTAGGAGAAGTAGGCCAAATCCTGCTCTCTTTTACACACTCTTGATACACTAGCAATGTAACTGAGATCAGAATTTGGCCTAATGTCTATTGAATGGCTTATAAACAGGACCCTAAACAGAGAAGATGAGGGAATGCTCAAAACTGTTTGAAATACAGGCTAGGACGTTCCACCCAGCAGTCCGTCCTAAAACTGCAGAATCATTGTTCCCTGGGACTCAATCCCAAATTCATAGTGCTAACATATCTTCAACAAGATTGACCACTAAAAACTGACATGACGTGAACTCCCAAAGGTGGCGGTGATAGCACAGAAAATCCTTCTGCAATTTATCAGGGCCAGGAGTAGTGAAGGGAGCCTTTTTTTAAATTAGGCCATTTGTCAATTTTGTGTAGGCTTGATGCCTCGTACAGTACTAATGTCACCAGGTACGCAGTGGAAATGAAGAGATTTGGCTTCTAAGTGGATAACGGATTCATTCATGCACAATTTGTTGTGGAACCACCTTAGATTGTTGGGTTTTTTTTAAGTTTGTGTAGTATGACCAGGCACCCTTCTGACATTTTTGGCTGGGCAAGCTTCTTCTGAACCAACATCACAGTATGGAACGGAGTCAAACAAAGCAATATTAAAAAGAAGGGGGGAGGGGAAAAGAGCGGTGACACTTAGAAACCAATCCCAAATCTTGAATCAGTGCTGTTTCTTGTATATAGTGCTATATAATTTAGTTGTGAGTTTTTCTTACAGGCATTGGAAATCTTCCTAGTAAAAGCTAAGATGGCCGGCTTTACATAATCGTTTAGTGTTCATTATGCCATGAACAATTTGGGTTCACTACAACATGAACACTCAACCAATTGCACACCCAGAATTCCGGCATCGCTGTTTGTTTGTTTGTTTTACTCATTGTTGCTTTTGACTTAGTTGAACAATACCCATTTCATGCAAATGTTGCAAGTGAAAAGGCCAGAGAGTAAGACCTTATTAGTCGGGCAAGAAAGTCTCTCCCTACATTCTACTGTCTGATGAGATTTGAGAGCAGCAGGTAGTTGCTGTCAGCAGTCATTTTTGCAAAAAAAAAAAGGGGGCGGGGGAGGATTGTGGAGGGAGGAGGGTTTCAAAGGTCTACACCATATTGTGGTGATTGTTCCGTTCAATGATGTCCACAGGTGAAAGGATATCTTTCCGGATTGGAGGAGGAGGCAGGGAGGTCCTCATCTTGGGTTTGAAGAGGTCTGACACATAAAACACCTGTAAATAGAATTTAAAAATCAACGGAGTCATATTTGAAGAAGTTTTTCCTCAAACACTATTTGATAGATTATCAATGAGAGAGTTTTCATGTTCTATTTTACTGTAACCAAATTCTCTGTTTGTTTGTCTGACTGACTACAGGACTGGGACCTAGGAATTCCTGAGCCCGAATCCCAGCTTTGAAACCACCTCACCGTGTGTCTTTAGACTCAGGGTCTGGTCTCAGAAGGTGCTGAGCATCCTCCACTCCCACTGGGGCAATGGGAGTACTTAGCATTTTGTAAGATTGGGCCCTTAGCCTCTGTATGGCTGTTTTCCTAGCTGTGGCATAGGCATGTACAATACTTGACTACAAGCCACATAGGGTTTGGGGAGGTTACATGATAATGGCTCAGTATGAACTGTGGTGGGCATTAATAAATGATTGCATTTATTTGCTATAAATAGATTGATAACACACAACTCCACAGCATAGGCTTGAAAGCCCAGAAATCAAGAGAGTTCCTTGGGGCAGGGACTATCTTTTTGTTCTGTTTGTACAGCACCTAGGACAATAGAGTCCTAGTTCAGGTATATGCCTCCTAGGCACTACAGTAATACAAATAAATAATAATAATAATAATAATGACGATCAATATACTAGGCTCAAAGAACCCCCCCCCCCCAAAAAAAGTTTTAATCCTGCTTGCCTGACTCACACAAATAGCCCCACTGATTAAAATGATCTGAGGGGCAGTTAAAAGCCCTAAAGTTAAAACTACTCTACAAACAACACCATTTGTAATGTGGGGAGGGATAGCTCAGTGGTTTGAGCATTGGCCTGCTAAACCCAGAGTTGTAAATTCAATCCTTGAGGGGGCCATTTGGGGATTGGTCCTGCTTTGACCAGCAGGTTGGACTAGATGACCTCCTGAGGTCCCTTTCAACCCTAATTATCTATGAATCAGGGCCACTTGATATACTCTACTTTCCCCCTTTCTCATGACACATGAGCTACAAAATTGAAGTTTAGTCAGGATGCCCGTCTAGCAGTCAGAGTCCAATAGAAGGAGGAGATATTCCTGCATACCCAATGACATAACCGCGCTGCCGGATGTGAAAAGGCCAGCATTTGACAATTTAGGGAGGCAGAAACAGAGTGCTGGGAGGAAACCTTCATTTCCTCCTTGGCAGCCTTGGCCTAACCCTTATCAGTCCAGCATGACTGCTGCACTTTCTCCCTTACTAAACTTAAATCTGAAGCCTGAAGGGAAAACAGTCAGTGTAACTCTCCATAAACAGCAAAATGCAGAGAGGACTCATCTTGTTTGATATAAACAAAACCAAACTTCAGTGACTGGTGAACACACATGCCAACAAGCACCAAGGCTACTTCACAGCCCCACTTTTGATAAGTCTGTGAATCAGAATTTGCCAGCTGAGCTGAAACTTATTTTGACACTGAAATTTGACAGCTGTCCGTAGAGAATGCATCGCATTTCACTTCAGCCAAAGTGATAGGGAGAATGATACTTGGTATTTTAACGTTTGTAGAATCATAGCAATGCAGGGCTGGGAAGGACCTCAAGAGGTCATCAAGTCCGGCCCCCTTTGCTGAGGCAGAACCAAGTATGCCTAGACCATCCCTGAGAGGTGTTTCTCCAACTTGTTCTTAAAAAACTCCAGTGATGGGGATTCCACAACCTTCCATAGAAGCTTATTAGTTCCGAGCATAAGCGAAACATTGGCAGGTGTAGGGTTAAGGTTCCCTTAAGGAAAGGTTATCCTTTTTTAATGGTCCATTATGGGGTTTCTAAAACATCTGGTGGAGAAAGGATACTGGATTGGATGGACTAGTGAGCTGATCTGGTATAGCAAGTCCTACATTCCTATCACGCTTATAGGATGGCAGCCTTAAAATTATAAATGTATTTGTATCTCTTCCTACTGCAGTGTTTGGAAGTGCCCTGGATTTAACACAATCAAATGGAAAAGGGATAACATGCTTACATGAATAACACTAGACTACACAATTACATTAGCTAGTCCAAATACAAGGGTTATTGAGCCGCATGCTTCGGGGTGGTTTATTGGTGAAGACAGGAAGGCATTTCCCTCTCACTCCCGTCCCCATCATATAGCTGTCCAGATGCACTATTCAGCAGGAGTATTCCTTTTCCGCCTCAACATCTTTTCTAAGCTACTATCAGAGACAGGAAACCAGGTTAGATGGACAATTGGCCTGATCTGAAATGACTATTTATTGCTACTTCTAAAACTGAGAAATTGGGAGTCTGAATCCTTCACTTTTCAAGTTTTATTACTTATCCATAAATATTTGTCTGGAGCAGAAAAGCGTAAGAGGCCCAACATTTAAAAAAATATTTTTTCCTTGAGTGAAAATGCGGACATTCAGATGTCTAGCTAAATAACTGTGCCCACATATCTGCCGATTAGACAAATAAATGCTAGCATTTGTGCTACAGTAAATGGAGGGAGTAAAATTGCACCCACAAAAACAGAAGGTTGGAGGAGTCCTTTTAAAAACAAAAAAAAGTCATGCTTGGAATGTCCCAACGAGAGAATGCATTGCTGTAAAACATTTTTCTTTTTTTGGTTGTTAGTACTCAAAAAATAAAATAAAATAAACCAGCTGTTTTGGAGTAATTCTGTTGCCATTTCTCTCACATGCCTGCCAGCTACCATTGGATTCAATCAGAAAGGTGTCCAACTTCTACATCAAGAAATCTATGACAAATCAATTGGTGGGAGGAGGTAGGTGGCGGTTGCTCCGTGCAAGAGGCAGATGGAGATTATATTGAATGTGGCCTTATTTTATAAACGAGTCAGTTATGGATAGAGTATCATCCTATGGTTGGTTGTTTTTTAGCCTTTCCTCTGCAGTTCATTGCTTTTGAGGGTTTAATTCAAATACTTGGTCGTGGTTTTAATTCCCCTTTAAACTGTATTTCTCTCTAGCATGGCTTGAGGCTATGTACACACTTACAAGAATCCTGAAACATGATCTTTTAGGGTCAAAACAGTGTGTTAAATCCTCCTAATGCTTGAACTGTTTAACACTAAAAAAAGCTAATAAATGTGCAAAGTTTTTACTTGGATTTATTCCACTTCCTGTAGAAGGTGCTCTCCACCCATAAAGAAAATTTGACAGCAGAGAACTGGGATTGTACTATACAAACTAAGTCAGTAGCTTATATTTCCATTTAATAATCCCATTTCTTTTCATCATATTAAAGACATCCATTCTCATATACACAATAGTAAAACAAACTAATATGATTTTAAGAGTTGAAACCAAAAGGTATCTTGTCTCTTTAAATGTTTCCACTCATGTAAACTATGTGATATGTATTAGTCTGCTTATACTTCTATTTTGATTTTCGGAAATTCTCATCCTATTTCACTTTGGAACCAAGTAAAAATGTTTCATCAGCTGGAAGTGCTTGACACAAATGTCTTGCGTTTGTTATTTCAGGCCGGGAAGGACAAATGCGTCTGCTACAACTTTTAGCTTTGGTAACTCTTGGAGATGAAACACACAACTGGCTTCCACGGAGAATTACAGCATGATTACTACTGCACTTAATGGCCTTTTAGTATCAACAGCCTGGGACTCAGTTCTTGAGTCACAGCGGAAGGCTGTTCTTCAGAATGATTTTGAGTCACCCCGCTCTGACACAATGTAGTAGGGATGGGAGTGAAAAAACTGTGGCTAAGCACGGAGGCCTTGAATGCCCCGTGAATCAAAGGTCAAGCCTGGCTTTATCATCTTCACCAGTTAGTAATGTAACAGAGAGAGAGCCCCAGCCAAGTGAAGGAGAAATTACTCAGTGTGCGTCTCCAGAAAGGTTTCCCTGACAAGCAGGAGTTTATTGTTCTATGAGAAGAGCTGATTAGCTCAACAGGAAAGGGCAAGCCAAAGAACTACATAACTTGTAACGGTTGATATTAACTAGCAATTCATTTCAAGGCAAATCTTTCCCTGGCCTCACTGGTTCCAGTGAGTTTCCAGCTTTCAGAACTGGTCTGAAATCTGTTTGGCAAAGGTGTAGCAGAATCCTGGGGGGAGGGGTCATTAGGTTGATGTGGAAGTGAGAGTGGGGCTAGGATCTGGTGGGGAGCATAAGGAAGTGAGTTGGGAGCTCCCAGGTAGGGTGACCAGACAGCCAGTGTGAAAAATCGGGACGGGGGTGGGGGGTAATAGGCGCCTATATAAGACAAAGCCCCAAATATCGGGACTGTCCCTATAAAATCCAGACATCTGGATATCCTACTCCCAGGCCTAACTCCTCTTTCATAGGAGGGGATGCGATGCGATGCGATGCATTAGGACTGTGGACACTGCAGCAACCTCACGTTTTCAGCTGTGGCTACGGAATGGCTCTGCAGCTGTGCTGTGGCTTATGAAGGAATGCACAGCATCCAGCCCAGAGAGTGAACCTAACAAACAACAAATTCTACACTTGATGCAATGACCGGGGCTTTTCTTGTCCCATCTTAGCATAGACAAGGGGCGGGGGGAGGGCAGCCAGCCAGCCTTTGAAGACTGCTAGTCTACAAGCAGTTAGCAGCTGGGCAAGAGAGGGAGGAAGAGAAAGTGAAGAGCTGGGCGTGGGAGTGCAGGGAAATCGTGCAGCCAGCCAATGAGAGCTGACTGTGAAGTTGCAGGGTGGTGGGAGGGATGCAACCCTGTGATCTCTGAGCTGTTCTGGGACATAGTGGTAGATGGGGCATGCAAACTGCTAGGATCTAGGGCTATCTATTGGGGTGAGTCTGACCTAGGCATAGGATGGAATGGGAAAACAAAAGCCTACTGCTTACAAGAGAAGGTCTAAGGTAGGACTTAAAGAGAGCCTGATCCTTGATCCTTTACTCATGCGAGCCGTTCCTCTGACATGCTGACAATTTAATTTGGCAGGAGGTGAGAAGGTTGCTCATTCCTACACCACTGCCCTGATTCCAGCTGCAGGGAACCCTGGAGTAGCTTACAGTGGCAGCAGCCTAGCAGCTTTTTAGAGCCTGTGGCCCTTACTGTTAAGGGAGCCTCCCACCATCTCCCCAAAAAGAAGAAAAGAAATGTAGGCCCATATTGGGCAAATACTAACCCTGGTCTTCATTTTTTAAATGAGTGAGTTCAGGAATCCAAGAACATTTTAGCTGTTGTTTGCACCTGGACAAATATGCGACAGGGGTTTGGGTCTGAATCCCATTGGAAACCCCTTGTATCTTTTCCAGGCAGTAGGAACAGGGCAATGAATGACCAGTGCCCTCTCCACATCCGGGCTAAGAATGGAGGCATACAAAAGAGCAGTGAGTAGAGTGGGTGTGCCCTGAGCTAGAAGGGAAAGACCAGGCCTGTTTGTGAAATAACCAGGCAGCTGCTTCCTATGTTGATTTATTTCGTCACAGGAAAGTCAGCCTATGGGAGCAACATTCTCACCCTCCTCCTGGCCCACTACAATTTGCCATCTGTTAAAGGGTCAGGGAGGAGACCACCAGATTTGCAACTTGTCACTAGACAGGAAATGTACGAATGTCTGTCCCTAGCATCTGGACCCTTATTGTCTTTCAGAAGCCACTACTTAGCTCAGTCTCATGTTTCATCCTTTTATTGTGTTGTTGTGCATATTCTTTCCCCCCCCACCTGTGACAAAGCTTTAAAAAAGTGACAAAAAGGTTATGTGGATTAGGAAATGCACACACAAAAAAACAGTCTGACTACATACACAGTTAATGCCTAGACCAGTGTTTCCCAAATTTGGGACGCCGCTTGTGTACGGAAAGACCCTGGCAGGCCAGGCCGGTTTGTTTACCTGCCCTGTCCACAGATCCGGCCGATCGCAGCTCCCCCTGGCCGCGGTTCGCTGCTCCAGGCCAATGGGGGCTGCTGGAAGTGGCGCGGGCCGAGGGATGTACTGGCCGCCGCTTCCCACAGCCCGCATTAGCCTGCAGCAGCGAACCGCAGCCAGTGGGAGCCGCGATCGGCCGGACCTGCGGACGGGGCAGGTAAACAAACCGGCCCGGGCCCGCCAGGGGCTTTCCTTACACAAGCGGCGTCCCAAGTTTGGGAAACACTGGCCTAGACAAAGCCACATGACGTGATATGAAGCACCTGAACTGAGAAAAACTGCTTCACTGTTCCAAAGGTTGCCCAAGAGCTTTCAACAGTGATGTGTTGTTTCTTTACTTGGCTGCTAAGGATATGAAAAGGTTTCCAAGGCTTTGAGGAAAACTGTGACATTTGAACAAAAGATATATATGAACCATAATGATTTTGCTCCTGCTATGCATAAAAGAGGCAAATTTAAGAAGGAAAGTCACACATAGTAGTGGTCTATGTGGAAGACTTCCACCAATTAACCCTTTGGCACTGGTATTTAGGATTACTAAGCCATAATGGTGCATGGGCACTTGGCAATGGCAAAACCCAACTCCCATACCCAAAGGGGTTAATCATTTTTTAAACAACTAGATTGCAGCTTTTTGTTGTTGTTGTTGCTCATGTTTAGCATTTTATCAATACGTGGAAAATGCACAAACAACCTATTTTCCACTCCTGCAAATAAACCTCTAGGGAACTTTATTCCTTGCCTCCAGGTTTACTTTACTTTCAGATCAAGCAAAATAAAAAGTGTGTAACCTTTTGAAAACTTGGTTTTAGGAGTTTCTAAAGCCACATAATTACTTTAGTCCCCAGTCCCTTTGTTTCTAAACAAGATAACTACACTGAAAACAATCACGTCATTACACGGAGCCGGCGCCTCCCATTCTGCCTACATTAAACGTTTACATGTGTCACTTTGAGTTAAAGGACTGTGCAATCAGGTCACTCTTTGGAAAGTAAATTGCATGAGAACAAGCCAGGCAGTGACAGACAAGCAATCATGGCTTTTGTAAACCATTTTCTCATAAACCTTTTTGCCACATAAAAAACAAAACAAAAAACCTGCAATCAAAAGAACAAACCCAAGATCCACATTCCCAGGCAGGGAATTGTTTTGGTTTAACTCTGAAGGGAACATATATGTTCCCCACCTCCAAGACAGTCTTCTGGGATCTTTGATTCTGTATAGATCCTCTGCAGAGCCTTGAAAAGCAACACAGCTTTCATCAACAAAGGAGTGTTTAGCCTTTGAGGAAAAACTGCCACCACTGTTTGCATGTTAGCCTCCCTGAGCTGCACTGGTAATTTGCTTGGATTGGAGAGGGCCACTAATAATTGAATCCTTGCTAATCAGCGAACATACTGACCCTAATGCTGATAGGGCAGAGCACAACTCAGCTGCTTCACTTAAGATGGGTTTTACATAACTAGGGTTTCAGATGAGACTCTCTACATTTTACATATGGACTTTGATCCTGCAAATCCTTGGCCGGTGCATTGTTGATGTCATTACTCATTAGCGCGAAGTAGGGGGAAACACTACGTGTAGTTGTCCTCATTGCAAAGCATTGTCAAGTGCCCCCAGTGCCCGTTCCCTTATTTGCAAGGGCTCAGGGGTGGAGAACGTGCACAGCTGAGGACACAGGGGCTTAACAGCCATCCTCCTGCTAATGAGGCTCTCTGCTCTTAAGCCTCAGAGCAGTTGCTGCACAGGAGTAACTAGGTGGCATTGCAGCAGTTCTCTGATGCAGGATTGAGTCCTCTTTGCCTCCTGTCTCACAGCACTCCCTACCTGCTCTGTGCAACATCCATGCCCCCAGCGAAGACAGATTTTTAGAGAGGCATTTGGTTTACACGGCATCTTCCACACTGCAGTCCACCATGTACATGTTAACTCTCAACAGCCCCACCTGCCCTGAAGTGGCTGGATTTCCTAACATGGTAAATAGCCTCTGTCACAGGTTATGCCCATCACCATCTCCAGTGTTACCAGGATTGCCCTGTCATTAGTGCAATAGTAAGAGATGCCACTCACTATGCAGTAAGCCACCAGGGCTCCTTGTGCAAATCCTGCCAGCACATCTGTAGGGTGATGCTTGTGGTCAGACACACGGGACAATCCTGTGTAAAATGCCATCATGATCAGGGTAAACTGCAGAAGAGGACGTAGCAGACGGGCTCCTCTCCATGTGAATCTGGCCTGCAGATATAACTAAGGAGAGAAAAGAAAAACAAAGGGGAGCATTAATTTTACACCTTGGTCACAGTGTGCACAGCAACGTAGAACAAATGCTCTGGCTAGCTGTAGAAATGGAGCGGAGGAACGTCATTCTGCCCTCGGATGCATGCAGCTGGCTGCCACTGGATACAGCAGGAATTTCATGCATGTATCTAAGGGCAGAACTTGGTCCTTCGTGTGTTATGGCGGAAGGGGAGGAGGGTTCTTTAAAGGAGATGAATTAGTTCAGCTAACAAAAGCTGCCCTGAGACGGGTGCCTGAGGTAGTCGTCATGGCAGCAGAACTGGTGGGATTCTAATCCAGTGGTGAGAGGCAGGGGGAGCTGGATTTCTGGGGGCTCAGGCCGGACCTTGGACTGTGAGCCAGCCCCAAACCCTAGGCTTTAGAGCCCGAGCTCCAGCCCAAGCTGCAAAGTCTACCTAGCTATTTTTAGCACCGTAGCACGAGCCTGAGTCTGTGGAGCCGGGCACTGAGACTGGCTGCTGCGGGCTGCCACTCATTGTGTAGACCAGTGATTCTCAAACTTTTGTACTGGTGACCCCTTTCACACAGCAAGCCTATGAGTGCGACCCCCTTATGAATTCAAAACACTTTTTTATATATTTAACAGCATTATAAATGCTGGAGGCAAAGCGGGGTCTGGGTTGGTGGCTGACAGCTCATGACCCCCCGAGGGGTCCCAACCCCCAGTTTGAGAACCCCTGGTGTAGACGGACCCTACGAGAAAGCAGTCCACACCACTGAGCGTTTTCAATTCCAGTTCATTCTGCATTAACAAGCCTGCTGAAGGTAAAGGATAAACACAACAATTCTCTAACATTTGCCAAACAGAGCAATGAGAGTTCGTATTAACACTATTTAGCCAGACCCAGAATTAGGCTTGGCAGAATTCAATTTTTATTTTATTTTTATAATTTCAGCAGATCACATCGATGTTTATTTTAAAGCATTTTTTCCAATTTTATCTATTTAAATATTCAGTTATGCAAAATTATGGGATTTAATCGTCTTTTTCTATGATCCATTTATATTTTCACAACTGTGGGAAATTGGGCGTGGGGGTGTCAGACAATAATTACTTAAGGGCAGTGCAGAACACAAAGTGCCAACAGCACGTGTCAAACTATACAAAGCAAATATCCTTATAGCAAACGCGGATAAGTTCTCACTTTCTTTCTTTGCCTATCTGTCAATTTCTATGATCATCAATGGAAATATTTTTTGACAGTTTGTGTGGATACCGTGAACTTGACATTTACCAATATTTACCAATAAAAAGCTAATCTGAGAGGGAGGCAAGCTGCTTATCTAAAGGCAGGAACTCTTCAGCAAGAAAAAGCTGGTGGTAACAATGCACATATCCACCTCCTTCAGTCTGTGCAAACAGGATAATTATTAATGGACCTACAAAGAGCCAGCCCTGCTCCAGAATAACTGACGTGTTACAGTGGGGTTCACTCACTACTCACACAAGCAGACCTTATGTTGGGGCTACTCACATCAGGAAAGACTCTCTACCAGCTTAAGCTCTGATCCTTCAGCATACAGAATTCTGCAGTGCCTTTGTGTTACTCAAAATATAGAGAGGGGTGTGTGTGTGTGGGGGGGGGAAGGTGGTAATGTTACTTTTACTTACAAGGGGAAACAAAAGGACTTGACCTTAAGTGAAGAAGTTGAAGTGACGTCAAATGGGTATTGTCCCCCTTACAGTTATCTTGAGCTTTTTTCCGTTGCAAACGGTGGGCACAACCTATTTCCCAGGTTCCTGTGGGAACTGGGGAAACCAAACGGGAAGAGAGGACAGGAAAATTGGAACCTTCTGTCCACAAATCAAAGTTGCCTGAGGCCGATCACCCCCCCAAGGCAGAGCCAAGAGGAGTAGTGCCCTCCCAGAAAGTGCTCCCTTCCTGTGCATGAGGGAGGAAGTGGAGACGGGGGTGGGGAGGGCTGGATGGGGGAGATGTGGAACGGATGTAGGTCAGGAAGTCATAGCACTGTCTGGGGTGTGTGGGTACCTGGGGAGGAGACAGGAGCAGCAGCTTCTTCATTAGACAGAATACACCCCCTCCCCCAATGTCTAGAATTGTAGCCCAGCTAAACACCCTGCACAGCTCTGCCGTCCTTACCAATGAAATAGAAAATATAGCCAGTAGCCACGTGGAAAAAAATGGTGATTGAGTAAGGTTTCTAGGCCAGCTGCTCTGCTGACAGAATGGTGTAACGTGGCCTTTGTGTAAATGAGAATCAAGCCCAGGGATATTTCCATAGCATCCCCCAAAACACAGAAACGCTGTGCAAAGGCAAACCTGGAAAGCCGTGGTAAATGGTTTAATAGGTTGGGTCTGTTTCACAAACCTTTTATTTGCCCCTTTTGGAAAAAGTACGCAGAATAACGTTAAAATGATCTGAAGAAACATTTGCACCAATCTAGCAGATGCTTCAAATTATCCAAATTGACAGCCAATTAGGATTGAATAGAGCAGTACCAAAGCACCTCAGTGTTGGCCAAAGCACATTACCAGTATATATGTTGCTGTATTCCACAGACTCTGTAAATTCACTCCCACACATTTGTACTTGTATTTTTAATAATAATTTGTATGCTAGGGAAAGAATTAGTTCATCATAAAAATGCTTTAGAAACACACTGCATCTTTCATCCAGAAGGATTTAAAAGCACTGCTCAAAGTACATGCACTTCAGATACTGCTAAAATGCAGTCATCTCTGAAGTGGAAGACTGAAGCTGTTTAATAGCACAGTGCAACACTACATAGCAATTTAAAACTATTTAACAGTGGGCACTTCTTTATTCACAGAACCAGCACGTTCCATGTGTTTCATTAACAGTGAACTGGCTTCTGAATGGATGTCAAATATCTATGTGCTCATTCTGGGCCAAATTCTGATACCCTTGGTCATATTGAGTAGTCCTTTACTCCTTAAGAAATCAATCAGTGGGAACTAATTGTGGAGATAAGATACTGTGGAACAGGATTTAAGGGGCTCACAATCTGCTCCGTTATCGTTCAAATGCACTCTTGATGTTGTTATACAGAGACAGTGCTGTCCCTTTAAAAGTCTACATTTTGGGAGCAAGGGTGGTGGTTTTTAAAGCAGCTGAGGGATGTCAGCTAAATTTGCATTGCCACTGATGTTCAGATGCAAGTTTGCAGCCTCTGCCTCATTCAGCTACAAGCATGGACCCTGTATACAGCATTACACTTTACACTTTGCTAGAAGAACTCAAGAGCTAATGTCATGCATAAAGCTTCATGCTGAGTTCATTCCAATTCCTTAAGAAAGAGGTTTCAAATGTTTGATATGCAACAGTAATGCATCTATCCCCTTCTGTATACTGATTTGAATTACTTCCCTGTCCTCTCCTCAATGCAGCCCAAAGGCTTTGACTCAAGAGTTCAATCAGAGTAGAGAAAGCAAGAATTTAATTTAAAAATGACCAATTAAAAATGAACATTGAATTTAAATAGAACATAAGCTCAACAGTGAGAGACTCAAGACATTTGGGGGTAAAATGAGAAAAAATGGCTTCAAAATGTGCCCGTCCAGCTGTTTGTGTGCCCACCTTTTCAAAAACAAATGTCTTAATTGTGCCACACATCAGGCATTGCATGCACACAGTTCAGACTGGCACATGTCCTTCTGTAAATATGGGACAAAAGCAATGCATGCCTGGTATTAGGTAATTAAAGACATCTAGCTGCCCAAATTGCATGCACGTCAACACACAACACACAGTCAATCTGTGGAACTCGTTCCTGGGTGATGTTGTGAAGGCCAAAAATATAACAGGGTTCAAAAAAGAACTAGATACGTTCATAGACAATAGGTCCATCAATGGCTATTAGCCAGGATGATCAATGATGCAACCCCATGCTCTGACTGTCCCTAGACTCAGTTTGCCAAAAACTGGGAGTAGAGGACAGGTGATGGATCACTTGATGATTGCCTGTTCTGTTCATTCCCTGTGAGGCACCTGGCATTGGCCACTATCAGAAGACAGGATATTGGGCTAGATTGGACCAGTATGGCCAGTCTTATGTTCTGATTTTGGAAATTCAAAAATCATGCACGTACAATAGGGAGGACAGTCCAAAAATCAGAGCACTAGCCTGGGACTTGGGGGACCCTGATTTAATTCTTTGCTCTGCCACAGACATCCTGTGTGACCATGGGCAAGTCACTTAGCCTCTCCGTGCCTCAGTTCTGCCTATGTGAAATGGGGATAATTGCACTTCCCTACCTCACAGGTGGTAGTGAGGATAAATACATAGAAGATTGTACCTAAAACATAACATTTCCAGGCATGAATTTAGGAGGCTGAACTGAGGCTATATTGAAACTGTAGCCCTTGGTGTGTGTGTGTGTGTGTGAAATACATATCACAGGGGAAGAAAAGAAAAGAAAATCAGAAAGCTAAAGGAAAAACAGAAAGCATCAGAATGTCCTGGCACAGAAAAATCAGTAGTATAATGTAAGGCAGGAAACCCCCAGCAGCTTCTCTGCTAATCTTTTTCAGAGCACACTGTAAAGAATTTGCAAGTGGCTTCTGCTAAATGTGTAAATGCTGCCATGTAGGAGAAGTTTATGGGTGATCCTGGCTGGGGGTAAGATAATAATGTAAAATATGTTACTCCCACTGCAGCCCACTGTGTAGCATTAAAAGAAAGTAACATATAATGATTAAAAGGAGCAGGCCTGACAAAACGCAAGAGGGAAGGAAGGATGAAGTGACCTGCAATAATATGTAGTAGTAGCTATTTAGAGAGCCTATCCATTGTTAGAAGTGCTGGCAGAGGAGAAGTTACCACAGAACACATGGCTTTAGGAGCAATACATAGCTTTCCTCCTGCCAGGGAACTTCCACTGATGTCAGGGAGAGCAGACTGTGGTCAGCAAGTGAGCCTAAGCAAACAGAACAAGACAACAGTTTGTGTCCATCTGCAGGATTACAAGTCAGGAGCAGGCAGGGAGAGAAGAATATATACTCTTAATCTTTATACTTTGGAGTCGTTTACTGAAGAAGGTGCTGAGCAAGTAACTTGGCTGTCACAGGAGCGCCGCCAGCTTTTCTGCCGCCCTAGGCGGGGGAAGGTCCCACCCGGAAATGCCGCCCCCCACAGAGGGGGCGGAAGGTCCCGCCGCCGAAATACCGCCGCGGTTGCCGCCCTCCAAACTGTAGCGCCATAGGCGACCGCCTAGGTCGCCTAATGGGTTGCGCCGTCCCTGGGCTGTCAAACAGAACTCCCCCTCACCCCATCCATATCACATGGCTGCATTCAGCCAGATCTAGGAAATTTGTCATTTTCTTTCCTAAGATTTCGCTCCGAGCATTGGCAGGGCCTTATCATGTTTCCCTGACTGGACTCTTTACACTTGACCTGAAGTTATCTTCCATGTAAACCTCTTCCCCCCCCACCCCAACCCACCCACACCCCCGCCCTTTGAAGAGGGCACAAATCCTGGAATTCTTATATGGGCAAAACTCTCTAAGCCAAATTCATCCCTGGCAAAGTCCACTAGCCTGCCTGGATGCAGTTAGCTGACTGATTGTGAACTGCAGGATTAGGAGCACAAGCACATTTGCAAGCACAAGCACATAGGAGCAAAAGCACATTTGCATTTTCTTCCTTTTGTCGACTGTGTAATCTGAAATTTAATTGCAGATGGTTACCTAGGGGTCACATTTTGGCCCTGATCCCATCGAAACCCCAAAATTATCAGCTAAGTAGGACTTGAACCAAGCACTTGTTTTTCTTAAATGACTCTTGCCAGCAAGTTAAAGAAGGATCGGCTGGATGAATGGACTATAAGGTGGATAGAAAGCTGGCTAGATCGTCGGGCTCAGCGGGTAGTGATCAATGGCTCCATGTCTAGCTGGCAGCCGGTATCAAGCAGGGTGCCCCAAGGGTCAGTCCTGGGGCCGGTTTTGTTCAATATCTTCATTAACGATCTGGAGGATGGCATGGATTGCACCCTCATCAAGTTTGCAGATGACACTAAACTGGTAGATACACTGGAGGGTAGGGATAGGATACAGAGGGACCTAGACAAATTAGAGGATTGGGCCAAAAGAAATCTGATGAGGTTCAACAAGGACAAGTGCAGAGTCCTGCACTTAGGATGGAAGAATCCCATGCACTGCTACAGACTAGGGACCGAATGTCTAGGCAGCAGTTCTGCAGAAAAGGACCTAGGGGTTACAGTGGACGAGAAGCTGGATATGAGTCAACAGTGTTCCCTTGTTGCCAAGAAGGCTAATGGCATTTTGGGCTGTATAAGTAGGGGCATTGTCAGCAGATCGAGGGACGTGATCATTCCCCTCTATTCAGCATTGGTGAGGCCTCATCTGGAGTACTGTGTCCAGTTTGGGGTCCCACACTACAAAAAGGATGTGGAAAAATTGGAAAGAGTCCAGCGGAGGGCAACAAAAATGATTAGGAGGCCGGAGCATGTGATTTATGAGGAGAGGCTGAGGGAACTGGGATTATTTAGTCTGCAGAAGAGAAGAATGAGGGGGGATTTGATAGCTGCTTTCAACTACCTGAAAGGGGGTGGTTCCAAAGAGGATGGATCTAGACTGTTCTCAGTGGTAGCAGATGACAGAACAAGGAGTAATGGTCTCAAGTTGCAGTGGGGGAGGTTTAGGTTGGATATTAGGAAAAACTTGTTCACTAGGAGGGTGATGAAGTACTGGAATGGGTTACCTAGGGAGGTGGTGGAATCTCCTTCCTTAGAGTTTTTTAAGGCCCGGCTTGACAAAGCCCTGGCTGGGATGATTTAGTTGGGGATTGGTCCTGCTTTGAGCAGGGGGTTGGACCTCCTGCAGTCCCTTCCAACCCTGATATTCTATGATTCTATGACTCCAGCTCGCCCCCTGAGCTTGCATCTGCATGCTACTAAACTCACACCATTCTTGGACCAGAGAGAGTATTCCATGACCCAGCTCTTCCTACTAAGCCACAAGCAAAGAACAATGCTAAAGGATTGCAATCAGTCAGTTAATCTAAGGCATAACTGCTGGCATCTCAGTTCTCATGAGGGAATGAGGATCCCTGGAATACAAAAGAATTCAGATAGTTGTGAGGTTATTAGGAAGATTCTGTCACCAGGCGGCATTGAATTGCAGGCTAATAACTGATGTTTCTCTTTAATTATGCTCACTGACAGGTGGGGGGAAATTCTCTGCTATTCTTGCTTTCAGAGAACAGAGAAAAGAACTGGTTCCCAGCACAAAGCTAAAGCTTTCTGCAGGGCTTGAGGAATAGAAATCTCCCTTCAGCCCAGAGCCAGGGCGTTAGGGCATCAACGTAGCTAGTCCAAAGATGTTACTTCAGGTTAATGACCGCCCTAGAATCCACCGGCTTCCCCCTTCTTCCCCACTGTGCTTAGCTCTATGATCCACATGGGCTGAAAAATCCTATTGTACAGGCCATCTGCATCCTCATAGTTCAACATCCTTATGGGCCTTATCTGACCTTCCGCCTTGGCTTCTCTCGGGGGAGAAAAAAAGGTGTATTCCTAACTCAAGTTAACTACCAGGAAGTAAATCCTATTGCAGATCAGGCAGTTTGTAGTTTTCATGTTAGCAGGTTGAGATAAACCCGCCAGCTTCCCTGGAGTCTTTAACTTGACCTGCTAACTCCTGTGAAAACTACAGACCACTTTGTCTTCAGTATGGTTTTATCTTGAGTGAAGAACACCTCTTTTTTCCCCCCTAGTAAAGACACTCCCTTAGTGTGCACACAAATACATTCAAACTTTCTCGGCCATTTCCAAACCAAATTGTATAGCTCCTCTTCACTCATCGCACTATAAAAATTACAATAAGCGTTATGGTTCTACTTAGCCAACTGGTAACAGGGCAAGAAAAATTAGTACAAACAGGATTACCAGACAGTCATTTCCTTTGTAAATTGTTATACAAAGCACGTGACGTTAATTGCAAGTTTTTGATGACAAGAAAATGACACAAAATGTAGCCCTGAATCTGTGTTTCAAATTGAGCCCCAAGCGCTTTTTGTGTGTATTAAATGTCTTCCTGGAAACACTTCCACAAGGATTTGGAATATAGAATCCCCTCTGGTACTTAGTATTTATTCCTATTTCACTAATGGGGGCAAATAGTAACAAAACTCTTGGCCTCGTTTGGATATTTTATCAGTCCAGTTCCTAGTGGATAAATGTTCTCACTGGGGGAAAAAAAGGGGGGGGGGGAAGCCACTACAATTTACACTAGTTGACAGCATCACCAGGGAAGCCAAGGACCGTCCCATCTTCTCATCCCCAGGGCTAAACTCTCCAGGTCAAAGTTGGAGCACATGGGTTGGGCACTGTGGGGGAATCTTGCACTGCTATTTCTACTCTGGATCATTTCTGTGGATAAATGACAGGCTGGGGCTATTGGTCAGGCACCCTGCAGGAATGCTAAATCCACCCCATAGTTGGACACCACAAAATGTGCACATTTTCTAAAGCTGTCTGACAGTTTTTGGTAGTGTTTCCCCACACAAGTACATATTTCCTAGTGAGTTTGAGGTCTCCATCTAGGCTCTCATGGCCAAAGAGCTGGCCAATGAATGGCACAGACCTGTTGAAAAGGAAGGTTTGCATGAACGATATTTTTATTGAGGATTTTGCACATCAGTGAATTATTTTAGATACCCACCCACTCACAAACACAACATCTCAATGGTTTCCTGGGGCTGATCATTTAAGAATGAGATACTTGCTGAGGGTGAGATTCACGGCTGAATGAGTGTTCTGCATTGTTCACTAAGCCCCCATAAATCTGTCCAAGCATGTCTTTAAAAAAGGACTTGGTGACTAATGACCCCCAATCTGCAGGAGATGCCTGAAAAAATGCAGCCAGTTCCCTGTTCCACAGGCCCCTGCCAAGCCCTCCATCACACAAGCCCTCAGCAGTCAAACTTTTGCTAAGCAGCTTCTCAGGAATCAGAGAGCAAACAATTTGTTTATATCAAGATGATTCCTTGATTGGGTCCATCAAACTTACTGTTAGAAGCATGGAAAAATAGTGCTTTGCCGTGATTTATCTGTGTTTCAAACCAGTCTTACGAAGCTTCTCTCACCCAATCAACTGGGAAAGAGAGAGGGTTTTTTAACACCTGCTAATACAATATCATTATCAGCTTTCAGTACAATGGATTTTGTGCCGGGGCGGTACATTTTCATTATGTTTTTGGTGTCAGAAAACACAAAGGAGAAGACTCTCGCACAGAGTGGCAGGGAGGTGTGGAATGACAAAGAGGAGGCCACTACTGGACAAGGAGACTTCCTGACATCAGACATAGAGACATAGTTGTGTATAGTCTGTTTGTTTCTTTTTTCTCCCCCTCTTCAATTTCCATCAAACCCATTAGCGTAATTTTTGCCCCAGCTCTATGAGCACAATTGAACAGATAGCCTGACTGTGCATACTACCAATCCTAGCTTAGTCTTTCGAGCCTTAAAACCTCTGGAAATTCTGGGCCAGTAATCCTCCATCCAGAGGGATAAATGGAACCAATCCAGTGTCACGGGTCAGTTTGTTATATCCCAGCCGAGGAGCAGAGGTCGGTGCCTTCCAGACTGCAGTCTTGGAGGACATAAGCTGTACCGGTCAAAAGCCGGTTTCCACAATGTTTTGTTTTCAGTCTCTAGTGGGTTGGGGGGGAGAGGCAGACGCTGCAGAGCGCTGATAACTGAAGTGCTTCCATATGAGGACGATGGGAAGGGCAGGGACAGGGAAGAGAAATCAGAGCTTGATTACTGTTGGTGTGTGCCATGGCCGCAATCTCTCTCTCTCTCTCTCTGATATATCACTGCTGCCTGCTAACAGCTGCAACCGAGGCCCTGTCCCACAATGCACTTCTCAGTCGATTCAGATGAGCATGCTTCCCCTCTGGAGGAGCCTAGCAGAAGGCTCATGGGCCGTGACTATTCAGCTATGCGCTACCCCAAATACAGGGCAGCCGTTAAAAGCCACATGGTAACCTACTGTGGAGCACAGAGAAAAATATATGGCAGGCACTGGGGCAAAGAGGTGAAAAAAAAAAAGCATTGTTCCTAATGTCCCGTGGCAGCATCTCATGCAAGATGCCATCTCCAGGCCTGCCTGGCTCTGGCCTTTGCAGGGAACCAAGTGCACGGAGCATTTATATGGTCAGGCCCATCCTGCATATCTGAACTGCCAGTGTGCTGTTTTGTTTCTAACGTGCTGTGTAACTGCTAGCCTTGCAGAAAAAACCTGGCAAAGTTTGTGAGAATAAAACCCGCCCAGTGCTTTTAACATAGGAGAGAGAAACTCAGAGGTCTTTAGTCAACTTCCATTGAAGCCAGTTGGGCAAAAATCCTGAGAGATGCTGACCTGCATCCCTTACTGTTGTTGAAGACACCGGGCACATCTCGCAAAGGGGGTGGAGCGGATTTGCCTGAGTCAGCACTTCAAGATTTGTCCCCACGTATTTTAATAAAGGAAGCAGCAGAACAGAATCCTTATGATTTAAGAGTGCGAGCCACTCCTTTGTGGTATCAGGATCAGCAGAGGCCTTGAAAGGGTGGTGGCAGAATCTAGCAAACAACGGGATCAAACACAGAAAGACAGCACCAGTCTCGCTTATTGTTCTGACAGACCCAGCCACCTGTTTAATTAAAGCCGCCGGTCCTCATTGCTTCCTGAAGCCAAGCCTGAAAGCCTCTTAGAGATGACCTACTTGACTGCACGCAGAACCTTATTTAATACTCATGGCAAGCAATGGCTCCAAGCTCAGTTTGGAAAGTTTTGCAAATCAGCCATTAAGGGCTTAGATTTCTGTGAAACATCACTGCGTTGGCTTTGGCACTATGAATGATTCCCCTCCCCTCCTGACACGGCAAAGGAACTTTTAACCTGTTAACTTTAATTAAAGCTGCTGCACCTAAGGGTATATAAATAGAGATCACTCGCTGACAGCATGCTGGGGTCAGGGGGGAGTTACTGTTTCATGGAAAACTGAAGTAGTGATTTTTGTTGATGGGTAAAACAAAACAGTCATTCAGAAACCTGTAGTGCAGAACTGTTGCCACAACCCTGGGTCTCTCTTTCTTTTACACACACAAACACAACATTCAACCCAATTTTGTTTGGAGGGTAGGGTGGGGTGGGAAATGTCCAATTCCTTTCACATCACATATCCCCAGCCGTTCACTGACAACGTTGTTTTAACGTTGCTGAGAGGAAATGGCGTGAATGTTTCCAGAATAAATTTGAAATGTTTCAAGAAAAGAAAAAAGAAAATGAGGAAATCAATGAATGGAACCCCCCCAACTGTCTAAAACCCCAGTAATTAAATTACAGAAACTGCTTCCAGCCTCGGGGAGGGGAGTAAAAAACCAGGAGAGAGCAGTGGTAATTTATCTTTTCAGATGGCAAAGTAAAGAGGAGGTGGGGAAGTGCAGCTCGTGGATAAATAAAAGTTCATGTTTAATGTTTTCATAAGTACAGGGCTGTTTCTTCGGTTTCCAATCTAAGGTTACAGGAGATATGGGGGCTGCAAATCTTTGAAAGTATCCAAAAACCTTTTTCCTAATTATTTTTTGCACAAATCACTGTCCAAATCCCCTTTCCAAAAAAGTTTACTGTAGTTCCACCCATAATTGACCTGTGCTGGGTTGTTTCATGAGTGCTATCAAGCATGCCTCCAGCAGCTACAGGCAGGAAGCACCTTGGCACACTGCTCTATTCAAGGGCAGAGTAGAGGAAGGGCAGAACCATTTTTCATTGACAAAGAAAAACAGACCCGCCCACAGTTTTGGATCAGGCTGTGTGGGGGAGGCCAGTTCACCTGCTTTGCTTTCAGATTTGGCCCCAAATGTGACATGGAAACCAGACTTTAACCTATAGGGGCAGCCAGTTAGGCTTATATATTCATCAAGGGCAGAGACCAGTGCAAGCTGCCTAATATAACCCTAAATAAAGCCCCGGTGCATTGATCTTAGGCGATGCAGCTTCCTTATTTGGCTCACCCCAAACTCTTGTTGACTTCAGTGAGAGTTTGAGCAAGGAATGCAGGATTGATCTGGAGACTTGGTAACAGTCCTGGTGCAGCCAAGGTCTGTGTAACCGGATAGAAATTTCAGGAGTCACAAGACCAAACAATGCTAAAAAGTTCAAGTATTTTTGAGTTTTTAATGGCAGTTGTTTATTCAGTCCCTGCAGTCTTCTGATGTAGTCAGAGCAATGTAATCAGCTGCCAAATTGCTACAAGTGGGGGTGAGCGTCCCATGTGGGGATGCTGCGGTGTGGAAACAGGTTTGGCTCTCAAAAAATTAAGGGTACTCACCACCAAATAAAGCATGGTATAGAGCGAGAAGGAGGCATGACCAGAGAAGAAGGATTTCCTGTAAGACAGAGAACATGTATGAACCAGCCATTGAAATATTAGATTGAACCTGCCTATGAATAATCTTACAACAGGGGAATTAAGAGATGTAAGGTACACCCTTATTTTTTCAGTATGGGCTACCTGGCATTGTGGATGGGGAAGCAACTTCTCTGGGGCTGCTGCTCCCCCCATACCCAGCAGGGTAGAGAGTGAGTGGATGAGCAGGGTATGTATTGAGCATTGGCTCCACCCCCATCCTGACACTCCAGCCAATGCAGCTGAGCATGGCAACATGACAAGAAGACCAGTAGCAAATTATTTCCTCTATGGATCAATAGGTGGAGAATCATGGGATTGCAGTTCCCTTCCTGGTCTGCTTTTGGGGCAGCATGGCTATGAACTGTTATATACTCAGCAGACTGATAACTTACAAACTAGCCCCAAATATCTGGGAATTTCTATAGAAATAAAGGTAAACACCAATCCAGGTGCATTAAGTATAACTTGTAAAGTTCACCCTCCCCCCAAAAATCAAAATTAAATATCCAATGAACACGACACAAAAAAGACTTTGAAAAAGAGTTCCTGGCACTGTTTGCTGTCTTTACACAAAGGAAGGGCTGCTTTGCCGTGTAGATCCAAACCACTTAACTGTGATGTCAGCTCTTATGGTAAATTCCCACATTGAGCAAGCATTCATAAAACAATGGTGTGGGAGTTAATAGAAGGAAGGAGAGGTATTATTCAGCAGAGTTCAATAACTCCTTAGGAAAATTGCCAGTCAATAGTAGTAGCTCCATGACAGTCTTTCCAGAGAAGGAAGTTTTCAAATGATCCATTGCTGGCAGAAGGGACCTGAGGAGTATTTTGTGGGACACCATTTTGGCAGAAACAACAGTTTTCCCTCCTATATTGTCAAGGAAATGCCTCTCACCTGGCTTCCTGGACTCTGCTGTCATTTCCCCTACAGGTGTAGTTTTGAATGTAGCCTTTAGAGCAGTCGATTACTGAAAAGTCTGGATTACAAACGTCCAGGAAATGAGGTCGCAAGCGTCCGACGGACACTTTGGCAATGTCTGTGAAGGACTGGCTGATGGCACAGCCAAAGGCAAAACAGCCCACTTGTTTGTAGAGAGCCGCCACATATGGATTCTGGATGAAGGACCGAGACTTCTCCTTTAAGTAGTGAATCCGGTAGAACTCCCCTGTTATGATCTGAGGGAGGAATTTAAAAAAATATATAAATAAAAAACACATTTTGCATTAAGAGGTCACATGAGGTAAATGTGCAACCACACAAGATAATAAGATCTCAGAATAAATGAGCATTTGTTAAGAAATAAACTACAGGGTCCTGCATTCAAGTCTTTCAGAGCCCCATTAATTACTGTAGGCTTAAGGCCAGATGCATATTAACACTTCTTAGTGAGAGAATTTTTGTTTCAGACAGAAGGCAAGCATGTTTCTGAACGATACATATTTATCTGCAAATCCTGTCTTAGAAGCAGACTCAAGTTAAATAAATATTGATGGAATTCCAAGAACAACTTGCCCATCTGAAAGCTATTAGATGCCATTATATCTCAGACTCACGATTCTACCTCAGAATGCAACACAGGGTTAAAAAAAATGCTTTTGTTTATTGGCTGGAGCACCATAAAATGGCACTTACCAGTCTCTCTCTTCCCCCCCCCCCTGTTAGCCTGCAGGTAACAGTGACATGCCCAGAGACATGAAGAAACTGGTCTAACCTCTTTTTTTTGTAGATTCTAGCTATCCCATATTACTGTGTCAACAAAAGCAGTCAGCCAGACCTAAAAAGATTTGGTATCACCATATCAGCGATTGGACACTTGCTTCATGGACGTCGCAAGATACACAGTGCAGTTGTGGCCCAAATCAACAGCAAATGATTCCAAAAGGCGAATACTTCCTAAGAAGTGCTCACTTGGCCTGAATCAGTCGGCTGAGCAAGAGAGAGAGAGAGAGCCCTAGGAATGCCACTGTTCTTAATATAACAAAACCACAGTGGATTACAGCATTTTCACCTTTCTGCTGTGTTGTCACTATGTTGTTGATGCATAAAGCAGGTAGCCCACCCACAACAGGAAGGTAAATAAAAGACCAGTATATCAGTACACTCCTTTTCAGAAATCTCCAGCCATTTTGTTTTCTTCACACATGGATGAAGCTGAACTTGAGATCCCTTAAGTTCCAGAGAAACCTTTGTAACCAGATGATGTTCATGCAATCATAGATATCAGAGACAAAAAACACCTGCTAGGTGTTCTGTTCTTCTCCATCCTAGTGCAAATTGTTCCCTAATTATATTTTGTATAATTTACAATGCTTTGCTTTTTCTTGTTCTGAATAGCTCAAGTAATGGGGCTTCCACCATGTCAAGTGGGAGAGCGTTCCGCCACCTGCAGGATCTCACCATTTGGAATTCTCTTCTCCGACACATCCTAAATTTCCCATTTTTCTTTATACTTTCCCGAAATCAAGACCAACATTTTTTTTTTCAACGTAAGGAAAAATTCTAAGGCCAAGCTAGTCATTGGATCAAAATCTGCTCTCGCGTACGTTGGTGTAAAGCCGGAATAACAGCATTGACTTCAAATGCTCCAGCTCCTCCAGATTTATACCGTGTAACTGAGATCAGAATTCAACTAAAAGCTAATCAGAGAGACAAAAGAATCAAGGTTCCTTGAGGAGCAAGGTTACTATATTAAATTCCATATAGAAAAAAAAATCTAACATTTCAGAGGTGGGCTGTTGTTTTTTTATTATTTTTCATAGCTTTAAAAAAATGAACACAAAGAATCAGATTCTTAGATCCTCAAAGTATTTAGAATCTGGCCCAAAATTTGCAGTGGCCAGACCCAATTTAAATCATACAAAGCTTCTATAAACACAGGACTTTCCTGGGAATTCCAGTGGTCCTTGTAGTTATTAAGCAGCAAATTATGTATTTCTTGTGCCACGAAGTGGGGGAGTGTTGTGGATTTCACAATGTTATGATAAATCATAGTTATGAACCTGAGGACCTGGCTTCTTGTAATCCTAACTCTTAAAAGGCAATTTAATGAAAATCAGGCCATGAAATGAAGTCTAAATGTCTCACCTCTCCAAAAGAGGCAAAAGCTTAAATTGTTCTGTCACGTTACACACCTAGTTTTTGAGCTCCAGATTTACAGCTTGAGGATTTTATTCATTACTTTCAATGTTTTTATACCTGAGTAATAAAATGAGGTGTTTTTTTTTCTCCCTCACTCCCCTTTCTGTTCCAGTCAGCAGCATTGTGATATGTAAATTTAACTGTCAGGAAAAATGCCTTCATGCTAATCCCTTTCTGAAACAGCTAGCAATATTCTTCACAGCATGGCAGCCAGCCAACTCCATGCAGAAGAGAACTCTCCCCTACCTATCTTTTTAAAAACTTGGCACAACTTTTGGAAACTAATAAACTGGAGAAGTATTGCAATTAGACTAAGAGGAGATGAAACTGTATCATGGTTTGAACTCTGAGTACCAGGGCTTGAAAAACAAAGGTTGACCTAAAGTAACTGAAATAATAGCTATGCAGCCTTTATCAAAGGGAAGTAAAAAAAAAACCCCAAATGCTGCAAGCAGGCACTTATACTTCCATACTTCTTGGAGAAAGACATCGGGGCCATTGACCTGCCATGGAGGGTTTACAAACCACAGTCACATTTAACAAAAGAATATTAGTATCGAGCTCCCTATGGGCTTGACTGAGGTTGTCTGGTCTTGCAGCTGACCTGTTCCAGAGTCATTTGTAATCCCTTGAGAATCCAAATGTTCTGCAGATGATGGTTTATCTAGATTTTGGACTATCTTCAAATGCAGGCTGTGAGCCAGGAAGTATATTTGCATGAGGACCAAAAAAGAATGCCTGAACATTTCTCCTGTGGCAGAACACAGTTCATTTGTGTCATGGAAAGGACATTCATGCTTTCTAATTGTCATTTGGAGGCAGTTCTTCTCCCTGCCGCTGTTTCAATTTTCTCTGTGTTTGCTCATTTATCTGCAAATGAGTGGTTTAGGAATCTCCTGTGGGTTTTGTGGGCACTCAGGAATCTATTTCCACTACACACAAAGCCCTGGTCTACACGTAAAATTTAGATTGACCTAGCTGTAGTTAAGCCAACCTAACCACCGGGTAGCTACCGCCGCTTAGGGAGCTGGGTTACCTACACTGACAGAAAAAGCTCTTCCATCAATTTAGGAAGTGTCTATACTATGGCTCTTCAGTGGCATAGCTGCAGCTGTGCCATTCATAGTGTCAACATACTCAAAGAAATGCCGGTGGATTTTGCCACTCTCAAAGTGAAGGTGTCCAGTCTGCAACTGCACCGCAGAAGAATACCTCACCCCAACTGCATACTGCAACTTTCTTTGATAGCTGGGTGCATATAGTCATGTAGGGAAGAGGTGCCTGCATCTTATAAGGCTTAGAACTGCAGAGGGAAAATAAATTGAATTAAGGAGGATACTTGACACCACAGGATGTACCATTATTCTCAGAGTTCACAAATGGATCCCCTTAAAGCTTAGACATGTGACCATTTTAAACAGGGACCAACAAAGTCTAGGGATTAATATTTTTTCTCACTGCTGGTGGTCTTGGTAATTGCACAGATGTAACAGATTGTAAATTGGAGACTTCAGTCTCCCGCTAACACACTGCTGGGTAGTCATGACCCCTCCTTATTTTAGTTAAAATCATGGCTGAACGTTAATGAAAAGCTAAAATAGGGCGAAGTTGTTTTTTGGCAGCGCTCTCCCTGATAAAGAGGGACTTAGAAAACTAATTCAGCACAGATGTGCACAAACTGAAATTTCATCCTGAACAAACAAGTCTTAAAGGTATTAATCTCCTTTTCTGACTTGTGTCTCCAGCAAATAATTTGCATGTGGTATATAGAGAATTTCCCAGTGTGAATTGCTGGAAATATTTAACATAGTCACTAGTAAGAAACAAATATCAAACTTTTCTCTCTAGTATCTTCTACAATCTTTCTGATCAAGTGTAAGTTTTATATGCAATTATCATCAATTATCCAGTTGCCCCAGTAATTACACTTTCAGGGTCTTTCTAATCAGTTTTGTCCTCCAAGGTATTGTTTTTCTGTGTCTTGCCAAATGGGAGCACTTACCATTGCAATATAAAGTATCTGACTATCCACATTTGTATTCTTATAAATTAGCTGATCTAGAAAGCTTGCTGGTTTTTTCCTCAAGCTGTCAAGATCTGACAGTACATGGAGTTGGGTACAAACAACAGTATTAGCCATAAGGGGGCTCAGAAAATGGAATAAAGAACCTTTTACCTCTAGGGCATGGCTTCAAATCCAAGCCTAGCTGGAAGTGATTGCCAGTTGTTACCACCTGTTCAGTGGCCTATGTGAAATAGGTTTGTGGCCTCACTCAAGATCAGAGGGTGCAATTCATCCCTGTGCAGAAAACCACCACAAAGCTTGTGCACCACAGGACAGCCCTCTTTGAGGACATCAATGATGCATAAGCCTTGTGCTGTCCTCCGCACAGATTGAATTTCAGTCCTAGTGAGCAATTGCCCCTCCCTTGTTAGCATTCAGAACAGCAAGGCCAAGAACTGAATGGACATGAATCATTCTCTCCCTGATACAGGGAGTCCCTCCACAACTGGCTTTTAATGCTTACTAGCTGGTCAGTGTGGAGAATCTTGTATTATCACAGCTCATGCCAAGCCTCGTCTATGGATAAAAAGAGGCCTTCAATCTCCATGAGGGTCAAATATTTTCCACAAGTAAAAGCACAGAGGTTAGGGGGGTCTATTACAGGAGTGGGTGGATGAGGTTCAGTGGCCTGCCATGTGCAGGAGGTCAGACTAGATCAGCGGTTCTCAAACTTCATTGCACCGTGACCCCCCTTCTGACAACAAAAATTACTACACAACAACGGGGGGGGGGGGGGGGAGAAGTGGGGCAAAGCTGAAGGCCAAGGGCTTCTGCCCTGGGTGGGAGCATGTAACCGTAGCCCTGGGTGGTAGGGCTTGGGCTTCAGTCCTGGGCAGTGGGGCTTGGGCTTCAGACTTGCGAGACCCAGGGCCAACACCAGCCTTGGCGACTCCATTAAAATGGGGTTGCGACCCCAATACAGTTTGAGAACCCCTGGACTAGATGATCATAATGGTCCCTTCTGACCTTAAAGTCTATGAGCATTTAGTAGAGGTCTGAGAGCAAAAATCTTAGGGGCAATTAGTATCTCAAGGGTCTCATGCATGTGTAATGCCAAGGGCAGTCTTTGTCTCCAAGTCAGTAAATATGTAGGCACTGAACACAAATGCATATTCTACTATGTCCTGAGAGAAGCAGAAGTCTTCACCTCTAAAGTTTACTTAGCAAGAGCTCTGGCATTCTTCAAGACACATAAAACACAACCCGGACCTTTCGCTCTGGCCTAAAGATTCTGCCGGTGCGAGTATTTAAAGCTGGGAGTTGGAAACGTGAATTTTTTTTTGTTTTATTTATTGTCCTAAATTGCCCCTATCTGCAGTCATGTCTTTGAAAAGCAAACATTTCAAATGAAAGGAGAGATATTGGTGCTTTGTGGATTTGGAAGGACTTCATATTATGTTACAAAAATTCTGGTATCTGGGTTACATCTGAAAAAGAGGTTAGCATGACTTGAATTTTCCATATATTCTGCCATAGCAAGAAATCTGTTTCTTAAATCACTTGTTAGCCATTTGTATCACTCAGCAACAAATAACTGAGCTTTTGTATTTTCCTTACCAATTTACTTTTGTTGTGAGTGAAGTGAAACCTACATAGAAAACATCCATTTCTTTCGGGGAAACTTTTTTTCTTTTTAATTGACCTGCCATTTCATGTTAGAAACTTGATGGATTAAATACTCAGTTGATTATGTTTCCAATTTCAGTTCCAACTCTTGTATTTGCCACTGGCTCACTACTGATCAGAAGCAGATTCTGCATGGAGCCGACATGACGGTATGTCAGGCAGTAATGTGAAAATGAGATGTTTTTTTCATTTTATTTTATGGCTTTTCCATACTTGGGGGTATGGAATTTTACCTGCAGGGTAAAAATTTCTCCTTGTTTATAGATTTTTTTTTCCACTTTCACTTTTGGAATGAGAGACAGAGAATTATTGGGACTGTTTGCCCATGGCTCTATGAATAAACTGGCTGGCAAACGATGCTGCGATCAATGAAAGCTGAAACCTGGCTTCATTTCAATTCTGCTTGGGGGAGGGGGGAAACTAACAGATAATTATCTTGGAAATGGAAAAAACCAAGCCAAAGGATGACTTTGAAAAGAAATCAGCCATCTGTTTGGTAGACACAACACAATGAGTCATATACTACCCTCAACCTATACATACGTGACTCCCATTGACGGGAGAGAGAGTTCCACTGGGGATTGCTTCCTATCTTTGCACAGACTATAATGTAGTTTTAATCACTGCTGAAAGGCTCAGACAGTAATACTGAAATATTTCCTTGAGGGAAAAATTAATAGGACAAAATTCATCCCAGTGCGCACGTTCAGCACAGGACCCCCTCTGTACAGCTTAAGCCTTGAGCTGGTACACTAGGCAAGCTAAGCTCTCTCCCTATGGCCCTGCAAAGGCTAGTGGGTAAGGCAGTGACTGGGCCAAATCAGAGGGAGGGTTCACAGGATCCACCTTCTTCTGAAAGGGGCATAAAGAGGCTGTGACTGCTACTGTATCCCACAGGCTTGCATAGCAGCTACTGAGGGCCCGTGCATCAGTTGCCTCGTGTTGCTCCCATTGGGAAGTGGGTTTCACATAAACAACTCTCTCCCTGCCAGTTCTTCCCCACAGCCCCCAACAACCTCCTGCGCCCAACAAAGCCACCCCACCCACCCACCCCCACATGCACTTCATCCATGCAATGACCAACAGCTCTGGCTTTATTCGGGTGAAGTGAATTCTACCCAGAGTGCATGAACCTTCTAATCAACCAGACCAATATCATGATTCTGATTAATTTACAGCTGTAGCTTCTGATGGAGTAAAAGGAAAGGAAAACTCATGTGCACAATTTACTATCTGAACCACCAGTGTCAGTAAGAACGAACAGTATAAAGCTTAGGCGTGCTAAAGATATTGGACATTACAGTGCTTGTAGGACAAAGAATGAAAGCTGGGGGAAATAGGAGCTTAAAGTCATTTCTGTCCCTTAACCCAGTGGTTCTCAACCAGGGGTCCGAGGCCTCCTGGGGGGCCGCCAAGCAGGGCTGGCATTAGACTTGCTGGGGCCCAGGATAGAAAGCCAAAGCCCAACTGCATGAGGCTTAAGCCCAGGGCCCTGAGCCCCACCACCTGGGGCTGAAGCTAAAGCCTGAGCAATGTACCTATGCGGGAGCCCCCTGTGGTGTGGGGACCCAGGCAATTGCCCTGCTTGCTACAACACCTGCCCTGGCTTTTATATGCAGAAAACCAGTTGTTGTGGCACTGGTGGGCTGTGGAGTTTTTATAGCATGTGTGTGTGTCGGGGGGGGGAGTGGCTCAGAAAGAAAAAGGTTGAGAATCCCTGCCTTAACCTACCTACTCACAGTACAGTTGCTTTAGCTGACAGAACTAAGCAAAGGACTGTTCTGAAAGTGATCCTTAAGGAAAAACCTACATTATGCTCGAAGCGGGATAAAGGGAAACTTCAGTACTTCTCATACAGAAATGCTGGGGGTGGGGGGGAAAGGAAATGGTATCTTGATAAAATGTTTAAAACAAAAATTAAGGGCCAGAACCTTGCATGTGAACGAGCTATGCTTGGTGCTAGACCTGTGGGGACAGGGAGGAAGGTGGTTCAAAACCACCTTTGCACTCTCCCAGTCGTGGGGAACTTGGGCCTGGCACCCATCATACGTTAGAGCAGACTGCAGGCTGCTTTAACTTATCCTGGCCACTAACACCTGCCTGCGGCCATTCTGCAGCTGGGGAATGTCAGAGTGCAAATTCTGTCCACGCCCCTCGCCATCAGGATGGGATGGGGTGGAGCAGGTGGTGCAGAGCTGAGTAAGTGTCACCAATGAATGCCCCCACATCAAAGGAATCCCCAGATATTCTTTTGCACTGCAGGAGTGGAGCCAAGGGACTGGAACAGGGGCAAAGATCTGCCACCTCTAAAGGTGTTATTTTGTTTTTAAATAACAAACTGCACTTCATTTCAGCTTTTCATGATGGCATTACAGACACCGGTCAAATTTTTGTAGAGCATTGTGACTTGAGTGTAATGAGGCTTCCTGTTACATGTTTAGCCCAAAGTGTTTTTAGTAAATAGCTGACAAATGTACTAGTGTAAGAAGCCTCAACTCCGCTGACTCTTCCAGGGCTGGATTTGGCCCATTTGCTGAAACTTAAAGCAAATATGTTCACGCACAACATAATCCCTCCACACAGTAGTGGGAAATTGGATAGGGGGGGAAAAATCAAAAGTAATCAGAAAGGCGACACAAGTAAGATCACAGCAGCAGAACTGCCCTTTAATAGATGTCTAGCTTATTATTTATTAAAGCCTAATACTGCCTCCAAAACTTTTCCATGCAGCAGTTGGCTGCAAAGGCACAACCTCTTTTTAAAAACTGCATGAAATGTGGAATATGTAAATACCACAGCAATCACTCAAATGTGGACACAACATGCCAAATCCTTATTGGCACTAAATCCTTTAGCTTGTAAGGAGCATGCTTCCTGAAACGTGAACTCTAGATTATATTGTAAAGTTTGCAAGACTTGCCCAAACGGTTTGACTTGTTTACTTGCTTCAGAAGTAATCTTACTCTTCCTGCTGTAAGTTTTCATTTGCATATGGCTGCAGATTGTTGTGTGTGTTGTGGAAGATGATTAACAGCACTGGAAATTTATGCCTCCTATACACAGTAAAGGCACATCAATAGGATGATGCTTCCCTATGCTGATAATCTGATATGGAAAGGGCTTCTCATCAGTCCCCATCCATTTCCATTAAAGGGCTGGTCTACACTGGGGGGGGGGGAGGGGGATCGATCTAAGATACGCAACTTCAGCTACGAGAATAGCGTAGCTGAAGTCAACGTATCTTAGATCGATTTACCTCGGGTCCTCATGGCGCGGGATCGATGGCCGCGGCTCCCCTGTCAACTCCGCTTCCGCCTCTCGCTCTGGTGGAGTTCCGGAGTCGACGGGGAGCACGTTTGGGGATCAATTTATCACGTCTAGACGAGACGCGATAAATTGATCCCCGATAGATCGATTACTACCCGCCGATCCGGCAGGTAGTGAAGACGTACCCTAAGAGTCAACATGGTTTCAATAAGTGCTGGAGCAGAACTTAGGCCTTTTAGTTTCTCTGCTTCTGTCTGCATACAGGTCTGTGCTCATTAGTATAGTGGTATTTGAAATGGGGAGATCTTCTGCCACAAACGAAGCAAATCAACCCCCAGCTACTCACCAAATTATTAACGGGTTAATTTCACCAGGGACACCAGACTGTCTTTGGATGCTAATGAGTTTCAGTCACTAACCTGGACTGATTTTGAACAACTGACCCAGAGGTGAAAGGCTTCATATCCTATTACCAACACCATCTTGTCCTTGTTGCTGTTGCAGTAGATTTTTTTTAACTTGTTCAAAGCATGGTCCTAACTCCCAATCCTTAGAAAATCTCTGCTCAGTAATTAATTTATAACAGTCTCTTTGTGTTGATTGGCACGCTGTGTGGGAGCGTCAATAGGGCCCTGTCAGCATTACCTGCTTAGGAGACGACACAAACATACAGTCCTGTCAGAGAGGGGCAGAAGAGTGTGACCGATTCTACTTACAGCAAGGATGGCAATGAGAATCCCTGCAGCACACAGCACAGCGTCGTTAATCGTCTCGCCCGTTTTCAAAGGGTACTTGATACTCTCGTCGTTGCAGTAAAACCCCCTTTGGTACGGCTGGATTGTGCTGGTTTCAATGATCAGAAAGGGCAGACCAGCTGGGGGAGAGAAAAGACAAACAACAGAGAACAACACAAAAGAAAAAAAATCAGTAACGTGGACAAATACAAACAAAAAGCAACAAAGAGTCCTCCCCAAGAACTCCATAAAACACAATGCACCACAACTCTCATGATACTTTTCTTTTTTTTCCTAATCCGTTTCCAAAGTGCACAGTGTTGGGAACTGTTTTATTAAGTTTCTCCTGGGGAAAAAGTACCTATTCTGCTATGGTTATCGGATGTACATGCTGCATGGTCCCAGTGAAGCCTTGCGCACTACAAATATTAACTTACAGGAATGAATGCCAGCAGCAACACTGCAAGAAGTCATGGAAAAGAATATGACACTATTCCCCACAGAGCGCCTGGCGCTGTGACCAGAGCACCAAAATGTCTCTCTGACATGACATGATGGAAGCTGAGCTGGGCAGGGCTGTAGGAGGAGTTACTGAATAAACAAACTCTAATTAGCAAATATCAGGTCATGCTTTTCCTGCCATATTGACCAGGCCAAGCCCCATCTACACTGGCTTCGATACAGTTTTTAAAAGCAAAACGAAACTGCATTTCCATGGTTAATATACCTCTGTGTCTTAAAGGGGTTCCAACACAGTTTGCCTGGCCAATGTGGACAAAGGATATAAACATCATTAGCGCAATCTTTCTTTGAACACTTTTTGAATGCTAGTCAAACACAGCATCTATCCAACCATCCACAATAGCTGGTGAAACCACATCAGATCCTACTGGCTGCAACCATGAGAAATACCTTTTTAAAACACTGTTTTAAAGACCTTAATTGCCACACTGTAGCTGGAACTTCAAACCAGATGTATAATATATGGTCACAGACCAATAGAAACTGGTTCTGATACAAGCTAATAAAACTTAGAATTATTATTAATAATAACAATAATAATGCTATTTCAGAGGAATGTAGCATTGTCTAGAACAGGGATCAGTAATGTTTGGCCCGCGGCCCGCCAGGGTAAGCCCCCTGGCAGGGCGGGCCGGTTTGTTTACTTGCCGCGTCCGCAGGTTCGGCTGATCGCGGCTCCCATTGGCCGCGGTTCGCCACTCCAGGCCAATGGGGGCTGCGGGAAGCGGCGCGGGCCGAGGGATGTGCTGGCCACAGCTTCCCGCAGCGCCCATTGGCCTGGAGCGGCAAACCGCGGCCAGTGGGAGCCGCGATCGGCCGAACCTGCGGACGCGGCAGGTAAACAAACTGGCCCGGCCCTCCAGGGGGCTTACCCTGGCGGGTCCCGTGCCAAACATTGCCAATCCCTGGTCTAGAAGTTAGAGCAGAGGATTGGAAATCTTTCATAGTTCTGTTGCTGATCTTGGATGAGTATGGGCAGGCCACTTAACACATTTATGTGCCTCAGTTTCACCAAGTGTTTTGCTGTTGACTTCAATAACAGCAGGATCAGTACAATTGAGCCAAAAGCTCTTTGTAACCTTTTCAAAGTGATTTACAACTAAACATATAGGAAAATCTTCTTTCGTCTCTGAAATAATAGCCCCATTGAGGTGAAACAAAAAACCATTGAACAATGCAGCAACACTACTTAACAGTTTCGGACATGACGCAAACAGCAACAAAAAACAATGTTTGACTGAAACTACAGGGGATAGCATTTAGGTAAGCAAAATGTAATTATCCAAGTTGGCATTTGGCTAAAACACCAGGACTGCTCACCCTACTGTTGCAAAAAGTGTCATGGAATATTTATTGACCACTAACTTGGTTAAATGTCTGAGTTCTTGTTTACACTCCTCCAACTTTAAAATTATCAGATTTTTTCCTCTTAAATTAAGAAATGTTGCTTCCTGGTTTTCACTTGATTTGCCTCGAGCAAAGTTTTACTGCTGTCATAAACAGCTACTCTGTAATTAGTGAAGGATTTTGTCCAGAAAGGTAAAATCAAAGGCTCATTTTAAAAATGGTTTCAATTTGTGTGTAAACAAGTTAAAGTGCTTACATTTTGTAATCCGTTTTGGAGTTCTTTCATTCTGTTTTAACAGATTTTTCTAATCCATAGTTATTACTTTTTGCTGATTGCCTTAAATAAACGATTCACAATGTGAAACGTATAAGTGTACTCTGAAAAAGGTCTCTCATTCACACACACACACACACGCGCACACACACACGCAGCTGAATTCTGTTCTCAGTTTCTCAAATATAGCCGAGACCATAATTTGGCACAGTGTTCCGGGTTATTGTGTATGTGATTTTCTATAAGAATATAAGGAGCTGGTAATATTAAACACACAGAGATCCAGGCTGCCTGCAATGGGCTGTCTGTTTTCCAACACACTAATGAAATAGTGAATAAATGTCTCAGAACTATTCCTCTTGTCAGCTCATCTCAGGCTTTGCAAATAAAATTGGACATCTCATGTGGATCCAGCTCATCTTCATTCCACTCTCTAAGAGTTTTGAAACCTAGCCAGTTTGGCTCTGAAAGGTATCTCTTAAGCCGGCAATATGATATTAATAGCCTTCTTTAAAGATCCGGAGTAGCCTGATGAAAAATTGCACCAGAAAAGCTAACGCTGTTTGGTGCGATCCAGTTTCACCACCACTTGAAACAGCAGCATAACCGTTGAACTTGGGGAGTAGACATACCACAGTTACATGGCTTATTGTTATTTCTCCAGTTCCTCTTTTTAATAGCTTTCACATGACAGGTCTGTAAAACACATGTTCCCACAGACAATGAAACACATCTGAAAGAAAGAAAGAAAGAAAGAAAGAAAGAAAGAAAGAAAGAAAGAAAGAAAGAAAGAAAGAAAGAAAGAAAGAAAGACAATACTGTTCCTGTGTACTATATGAACCCAGGAATAATAAAGATTTGTTTTCCCTTCATTCATTGAACAGCATGAGGTTGTAGTATTTCTGTGTGTTCAATCATATGTTTGATTGCCACAGCTATAATAAGAGCATAAGTGGCATACATTGTGTCTATTTTCCTAAAATGCACAGAGACATAGTTTAGAAAAATCCAATGGTTTTGTTTTCTCTCCTATAAACTTGTGGTTTAGTGGGATATTGCCAATAGAGTCTTGACATTTTTCCAGCAAAACAGTAACCTCAGATTCCCTTCTTTTCTTTTTCCTTTTTTTTCTTTTTTACAAGAGAAGCATAAACATACCCTCACTAGCTCAACGGATATTGCTTAGAAGATATAATATACCCTAGACTGTGGGCTAGAGGCTGTTCTTTCAAAGGTTATTATCCAAGTGACAGAAGGCACCACTCTTGTAATAAAGAATGTGCTGCCAGATACCCTGCTAAAGATGGCCCTTTTTTTAAAAGATTATCTCTCTGAGCACAGATTGTCTAAGTGACTGTCACCACTCTCACTTTCAGGCACTTCACATGCTTTCTGGCAATGGTTAGCACTGAGACTGCAACATAGGGAAGCCTGTACTAGTACCAGAAGCTATTTGGAGAATGGATTTTACAGAAGATGCTATGGATGAAAAAGAACACAATAAAGGAACAAAAGGAAAGGTCCCTTCAGGGTTCCTTACAGAGATGTTCCTGATTCTGCTTTCATTTACACTGGAATATTCATCAGAGAGTTAAAGACTTCCAGATTAGAGAGGTGGCAATTGTCTATCAGAAAGAGAAGGCAAGTATCATGGAGGGTGACAAACAATGGAGTTAAATTAATGAAGTTACAGCAAGAGAGCAAAGTTTGGCCCCATCACTTTTCCTGTACTAGTGCCATAAGGAGAATAAAAAGACAAGTCCAATTTTCCACTGTGGCATCTTAATAAGACATCCACATTTTTCATTTTGGATGCTCATATTGACACTTTCCCATAAAGGTACACACTGTGCCCTTATGAACTGATTTGTGTGTCCAAATTCAAGATTTGGACAACATTTTAAGGCACCCACCTTTTAAAAGCTACCATCCTCCATGATCCCTTAACATCACTAGAAGACAATGGCAGAAGCCCTCAGAGTGTTTAGAAAGTAATGACAGTCAAAGAGGCAGTCCTTAGAAAGCAGGGGAGAGGTGGTAAGTCCATACCAAGGCGATTGGTTGATCCATGTAATAGGCAATAGATTGTACCATCCTAAAATGATCTCTGGTAGCTATTTATCCTGGTGCTTCTGTCCATGGCTCATGTTCATCTATGCCAGCGATCTCCAAAGTGTGGGGTGCCCCCTCCTACCTCAGAGGGGCATGGAAGAACAAACGGGGGGGTATAGCATGACCAGGGCAGGACAGGGACATGCCAGCCACCACAGTGGCTGGGAGGGAGCACCATCCAGCCCCTCCCCACTCCAGTCCCGCTCCCAGCCACATAACTGACTCCCGACCCTGCGCCTGGCACTGTCCCCAGCTTTGGCGTGGCTCAGCTCAGCTCCCGGCCCCGCACCAGCCCCCAGTCTCTCACGCTGGCCGCGGCTTTGTTCCCAGGCCGGGGCTGAGGCTGGGGGCAAAGCCAGGAGCAGAGCTGCACTTGGCCACCGGCCCAGCTGCCAGCCCCAATCGCAGCCCAGCTCCCGGCCCCACCTCCAGCCTCGGCCCCTGGCCGCAGCACCGCTCCCAGCCCGACACCCCCCCCCCCCAGCTGCAGCTCCAGCATCGGCCCCCTTACCCCGGCCGCGAGGGAGGGGGGCAGGTGGGGTAAGGGGGGGTGAGACCTATGCTTTCAGTTCCATGGGAAAGGTCTGCTGATCTATGCTTTCAGTTCCACAGGAAAGGGTGGCATGAATAAACCTGTCCTCTAATACCGCTGCAGCGCAAAGGGATCACATCCACTTTAGTACTGACAGTTCCCTTCTGGACACCTAGATAATGGCAGGCAGACTTTACTGTAATGCTTCAAGAAAGTACCATTTCACTACTACCCAAGGGCAGGTCTACACTACCGGTTAAGTCGATCTGACTTATGTCGCTCAAGAGTATGAAAAAGCCTCTCCCCAACCCCCAAGTGATGCAAGCTTTGCACTGTCCACACCGGCACTATATCGGCAGGAGAAGCTCTCCCATCGACATAGCTTACGCTTCTCGCTGAGATGGAGTAGTTATACCGACGGGAGAGCAGCCTCCCATCGGCACAGTGCATCTTCACTAGACGCGCTACAGCGACGCTGTGCAGATGTAGCACTGTAGTATAGACTGGCCCTGAGGCATTCACATACAGATTTACCCTCACCAGACCCCTGTGAGATAGGGAAGTGCTATTATCCCCATTTTACCTATAGGGAAACTGAGGCACAGAGCAATTAAGGAATTTGCCCAAGGTCACACAGGGAGTCTTGGCAGAGCTGGGAAATGAATCCAGTTTTTTTGGATTCCAAGTCCTGTCTCTTAAGTGCAGGACCATCTTTCTACCCTGTGGTCATATAAAGAGTTTCTGGTGTAATAACATAACAATGAAATTCCAACCACACACCCTGAACTAGATATGCTCTGCTCCCCAACAGGGCTCTGCTCCAAACCAGGAACATAATAGAAATCTCTTGAGGCCTGATCCCGGACCATTAAAACCAATGGGAGTTTAGCCGTTGACTTCATTTGAAGCTGGATCGAGCCTCTGCTAAATGCAGCATGAAGCAGGTGTGGATATTAATGAATTCAGTTAGGCACTGCAGGACTCCGTGGTGCTGTGCAGTGAAAAATTATGTTGCTTTTGTTGGGAGGAAGTCAAAGCGACTTTCTAACCCCTCGCTGCTGGTGTCCTACACTAAGATATTTCAGTAAAGGATTTAAATGTATTTGCCTTTATATTTAATAAAGCACATTATCCTGGAGGCCAATCAGGTTTTGAAATCTAGCATCGAGGAGAGACATCTCTTCCCCTGTTTATTAATGCCTTTTCCCAACAATCAATTCATTTTCAATACCTCCTGGGAATGCTAACAATCTATAGAAAAACAAAACAAAAACTTGCACTCACTGACCAGCTTCCAACATGCATAAAATCAAAGGCTGAAGAAAGGATTCTGTGTTGGGTTCAATGCTTTGAAACTTGGAGTCTTTGAAAAGCTACCACTTGTGCAGATTTAAAAAAAAAAAAAAAAAAACAGGATAAGCTTTCATTGGCCACCCATTGATAAAGTCATGTGGGAGGTGTTACTGGGGTGACCCAGCCATGAAGCTCTGATCTTCCCAGCCAAAGCTTCACCTTTGCACTAAATTAAACGCAGTCTTTTTTTTTTTTTTTTGGAAGGGTTTTTTTTTTTTAAATCCTTGGAAGAATCTTTACTCTTTGCTCTCCCTAGACATCACAAGTCATCAAGAATTATATTTCCCATCATAGGCATCTCAGCTAAATGTCAGGAATTGCTACTTGAGCCTTTGCTACAAGTATTCTGCCCTGTATTTGCTTTAGAGTCTATGATGCTCAGACCCCATGGAGGTTTTTAAAGTTTCACTGCATTCGGGTGCTAGCCTAATAGTTGAAAAAGATCTTTGAATAATATAGTGGGGCGGTGTGGTGTATCTGATTCCTCACTCAGGACACAGAGTATAAATATTTGGGTTACATGTAAGTGACAGGGGTTCCTTTTAGAGTAATTAATGGCTGGGCTTGGGAATGTATAAAACTTATTTGGTTTACAATATTTCTTCAGATTTTGAAGGCTGGATAAAATCCAGATTAGACTAAGGTGGGCCCCTATTGAGACTTTCCCCAGCTCTTAAAGAAGAATTGCCATTTCGGACAAGGAAAGCACTAGCCCTGGCTGCTGCTGCTAATGTGAAATAGTCTGAGTATGGCTCATTTAGAAAACAAATATTTATAAGAAGAGTTGAGCATTAAGGTGCCTCCCCCATGTCAAGCACAGGGAATCCTACCATGCCAGCCTTCCCAAGGGGCTTCAGCTGCAATGAAACCAGCGGGATTTTTATCAACTGTAAAAAATATTTTAGGGGCCTGAGCCAATGCCTACTGAAGTCAATAGAAAGGATCCCGTTGACTTCAGTGGGTGTTGGATTGGGCCCTAAGGCTATAATTTCAAAAGCAGTCTAAGGCAGTTAGAAGCCCAACTCCCAATGAATCTGGGTGCCTAACTCCTTTAGACTCCTATGGAAATCTCAGCCTAATTATTCCTTTGGTTTCCAGCAGTCTAGTAGACCTCTCTCTGCCCTTGTCTACATGGAAATTGATCTGATTTCTTTAACAAGTGGCGAAATTTTACCATCCACATTTTAAATACAACTCCCCATTCAAATCAATTAGCAGTTCCACTTCTCTTATGGGAAAGTCCTACAGAAATGAATAGGGATAAAAATGACTCTAAAAACCCACTCAGTTTAATGTGGGTCATAAACCTGCTTTAGAATCCTACAAATCCTATAGAAAGTCATCACTCGCTATTCAATTTGATTGTTTAACTCTATGGAAAAAGTCATATGATACGATATGTTGATTTTAACCAAAATATACAGGCTTTAGTTTATTTTCTACTCACAACAGGTTTTGCTACACAACTCACTAACCTTTGTTTCTGTCTGTGTTAGTCTGGTCTGGTGTCCCTCCTGCTTACAAAAGGGGTGGCATTTCATTACTATTAATTGTGTTTAAGCCAACAGGCAGAGACATAATTTAACTTAAGCATGGACAGACTGCCAAGTCCATCATCTGCTACAGAGCCTAGAGGTGTGCTAATGGGAAAGCAGAGCACACTGTGATCAAGACATGAATCTTGCTGTCTAATTATTTGTGATGAGCTCGTTATTCATGTTTTCTGAGCATCGTTAATCTCTCTCTGTTTTCCCACATGATACTTGCAGTGTGCTTCACATAACCTGGAAGGAAAGAATATTTAATTCCTGCATGTACATCCCTGTAATGTTTATGGCCCCAATGAGATGTGCTACTAATGACCCTTATGCACATGTGTATTCCTTCTGAAGTGAATGAGACTGTGATTTGGGGTAGAGCAGTGATTTTCAACCTATGAACCACGGACCCCTGGGGGTCCACGGACTATGTCTAAGCTTTCCAAAGGGGTCTGTACCTCCATTTGAAATATTTTAGGGGCCCGCACATGAAAACAGGTAAAAAACCACTGGTGTAGAGAATCCCATTGGAGTGCTGAGGCCTAAGGCAGGAATTTACTAATGGTACTTGAGCTTGATGTTCCATCCATTCACTTCACAATTTTTTGTGATACATGAACCAATAATTTGGGAACTGCTGGCCCAAGGTAAACTATGTCTCCACCTACTGGTCAAATGCATTTATCAGGAAAGCAGCAATGAACAATTTCAGGATTTTGAGGTACATCTGTGAGTATAACACTGTTAAAAGGTCAGATCCTGACAGTGATTATCTGTGTGGGCTTTCTGGGCTGGTTATATAGAAAAGATCTTGGCAGCAAACACATTTAAAACAAATAGCAAATCATCCTCAGACACTGACAGGTTGGACAGATCATCATCAAACTCTTTCTGATTCAAAGTCTAAGCAGAAAAAGCTTCACTCTACTATTGGGATCTTACGGTGCCAGATCCTGTTCCAAATTATATGAATGGGAGTTTTGCCCTTGATTTTAGTGGGAGCAAGACTGGGCCTCTAAAAGTGTCTGTTATCTATTTACTGAGGTAAACAACACATACAAAGAAAGAAAGAAAATGACACAAGAAGAAAATATCAAGCAGTAAACTCAGCTGTTCCTCCTGGGAGTTCTACTTACAGTTCTATATTTAAAAAGGCGTATATATTAAAGTACACATTTATTTTTGAAATGGATAAAAATGCACTAATAAGAATTAAAAGTCCTTGTCCAAGACACACTACCCAGGTGTATATAAAATTCTGTGTTCATGTGCTAAAACAAAGGCCAGACGGGCAGGACAGCCAGTGTTGGACAGGGTGAATACAAAAGTTATTATAAATGCTAAACCAGAGCCATCTGCAGCCCAACAAGAATGGGAACAAAGACATCATTTCAGATGGTCTAAAGCAAGAAATAAAATGTGTTATGCAGTAAAAACCCAAAGTGTCAAGATCTTACAAGACACCTCTATAAATCTGAAAGTTTGGAAGAAATAGGCAGATATGATATGGCTGACCTTGGATGTCCCAGCTAGAATAGGAAATGGTTTTAGAATGGGTTTGCAATGTCTCCAATACTCATGGCAAATACACCATGTGAAAAATATACTGAGGAGATTATTATGTTTTCAGTTATAAATGTAGTAAATGTAGCTTACTATATTGGTCAATGGAATTTTGGAATGAGTTTTGCTTCATCATGACTTCTTCATGTTTGTGTATAAATTGCTCTACTACGACTTGTCATTCCAATGGAAGGGCCTGAGACCACATAAGACCTCTGGATTCGAATCCCATGATTAAGTTCATAATTTGGGGGTCAGAGGCGGTGGGAGTGGGAAAGAAGGAATTCCACAAAGCCCAAATTATATTCTTTCAAGGAAACCTGGGAGCTCTTCTTTAAACTGGTTTAAGAGTAAATGGAATCTATTCTCTCCTTGAGACACACTACTCCCATTGACACAAATAGGAATCATGAACAAACCCAAGTACTCAGAGACTTTTTATTGTAATTATGGGACCAGATCCTGCTATTGAGGTCAATGTGAGTTGGGTGCAAGGAGAGGTGGCAGGATTAGGTCTATTCCATCAGTTGTTACATATGCTGAAATTTAATGGGATTATTCCTGTGAATAGGGACTGATGGAGCTTGCCCTTAATATATATGCAAATAACACTCAGTGGCCTCAATATCTTAACACACTGCCCTCAAACAGCGTAAGCTATAACCCCTGGCTACTTTTCATACAACATTCATTATAACATCCCTGCAATTTCATGAGTCCACATTTTGACATTCACAAAACTTCATATACATTGAAAAAAAATGAAAGGGTGAATGCAGAAGCTTTTGGAAATGAAAGTGAAGCCAGTTCATCTTGTCCATGTGTGGCCTTTTTTAAAATTAAATTTTCAGTTTCATCTGTTTTACTCCCAAGCTTTGTTTGCTCTCCCCCTGAGATTCCTGTCCAAGCATTTCAGCTGTAATTACACATGTTTTTGGAGCAACTTTCCCTTTCCAGCCTGCTCAGGATACGACAAACCCCGGGCTCGTAGCACTGAAGATTGCAGCGAGGAGCTTTCTGACGCAGCTCTGTCAATGTACCTATTGTAAAGGCAGAAGCCTTCTTCAGATTTGAAGCAGCGGCCACCTGCACAAATAATGGAGGGATATAACTCTGTAACTGAATACAAGTACTGAAAGCTTAAAAAGTCTGTAGTCCAAAAAAATCCTTTTGACCTTCTACTTAAAAGTTCACTAATCACTTTTTATTTATAATTTATTTCCTCTTGCTGTATTTGCCTTAGATAATACACTTTTTTTGGAAGTTCCCCAGGAATAAATGGTATTATGCAACTCTCATGATTAAGTGGAAGTGAAACTTTTCCCCCCTAGATAATCAAGGGTTGGTACATTTTCCACAGACCTGTCCAAGAAGCAATATGCAGCACACAACAAAGAGAAAAGGGCAGGTGTTTAAGGGACCAGTCAAAAGCCCATTGACAGCTACAGGAGTTTGACCTTAATGAACTTTTGATCAGACCCTAACAAGCTTTGTCTACACACTGAAGATGTACCAGTTTAACTTTGCTGTTGTAGTTAAAGCAGTACACACACACACACACACAGTTATTGTGTGTGTAGTCCAGGCCTAAATAAACACTTTCTTATCAAAAGGCCAGCACTGAGGTCGTTACTCAGTCCTTTTTGAGGTCCATAGGAGCTTTCCTGAGTAAGGACTGATGAACCAAGTTGCCCACACAGATTATGGACCCTGTTCTGAATGCCCTGCCCCCAATCTTTGCCCATTCTCTTCTCATACCAAGTCATGTTCTCCTTCAGGCGAGGAGCTTTCCTGGATGCTGCAAACCAGATCCCCATAGCAACCATAGTGCCTTGAGGATATGGACCACTGTGAAATGGATAACAGGGAGAGTAGAACTAAATCAGATGCCCCCTTAGAGCCATTTTAACTAGGAATGAAATTTAAACCTTTGAAAATCCTGTTTCAGTCTCCTCAATCTCCTGTTTTCACTGGGAATACAGAAGTGCTAAGTCTCCTGGATTTGTTATGTGGGCACACAGGTTCTTACACAACCACATCACGGTGAACTGATAGACCTTTCATGGTTTCAATTACTCTGGTCTGAAGTAGCTGGAAAACCTACAGTGAAAGGGAAAGCCACTGTCTACAGGACTGAAAAATCCCTCACAAGCCATTAACAGAGGAGGATGAATTCCCCACCCTGACGTTCCTGCCCCTCTGTGGAAAGGTTCCTAGGCAACTAATTTGCCTGCACATTATTTATATTCCCAACATTCTTTGGGTTGAGATTTTCAAAAGCGACCAGGGATTTTGAGCACTTCCATTTTTGGGTGCCCAAATTGCAGGTACCTTAAATGGGTTTGTTTTTTTAGAAATTGCTGAGCAACTACATTCTGAAAATCAGGCCCCTCGTAGGCGTATCAAGTTGGGCACTTAAAAATATACTAGCTCCTTTCAAAAATACAGGCCCTGGCTTCCATGTAAGCAAGGGGCAGCATTAGACCTTTACTATGTCATCTTAGCTTACACTTTGGCACAATTTCCCACCCTTATCAAACTAGCTCCTACCATAACACAGCTGAGGTCGACACTGTAACGACAATAGCAATGCATTTGAAGGGCTGATGCTTTGCCCAGTTGCATTTTGCAAGCAGGCAGGTAATGTGCTGGTTTATGCACACATTTTCATCGATTACAGTTTAAATCAGGTCTAAGTTTGTTCCTAATTCTAAGGGTGCAGGCAGCAGCTAGCCTGCTATTCACTTGTACTCCCAGGACACAATGTGTGTAGTGTTCTTTTAAACACAAAAATGGATCACTCCCAACTTCCCTTTTCAGACCTCTTATAACAATGCAGTGCCCTGCTGTCAAGCAATGTGTGAATAAATTGGGGAAAAAAGGTTAAAGAAGCCCAAGGGAATGGCAGTCCCTTTTTCTTTATTGCGGTAAATTTCGACAAAGCCTTCACTGTTCTCTCCATTTTTTCTGAAGGGCTTAGTGCCAAGTAACATTATTCCTCTTCACCATGGTACTGCCATGAAATCAGCCTGGTATGTTTGCCTGAAAATCGTAGGTTTTCATGGAAATTGTTTTTCCTCCACAACAACTCCCTTTGTAAAATTAGACATGAAAAGAGGAGGAGAAGCGCTCAGGCTGAAATCTAATCACAGGAACAAAGCACTGAGCAAATGCCACAGCAACTACGAGAAAAGCACAAATAACATCTGAATTCAGCACCACACAATACGGCTCCCGGAGTTCATTAAAATGTATACTCCCTTCCCAGACAGTAACATTCTCAAACTCCTTTACCACCTACCTTATAACATTGAGCCTAGTATAGATATGGAGAATGCATTTTAAATATCTTTTCACAGCCAAGTATTTTAAGCATTCTAATTACATGAAAGCATTTTTTCCACACCATTAAAACTATTTAATGATTTCTAATAAAAATAGTTTATTTTCTTAAAAAGGAATATTTCTGGCTCCTGTTAAGAGACAGGATCTCTGAGAATTCTTAGGAATGCCTTCTATTTTCCAATCACTGCCTCATTTAAAAATAAGCAAATAGATGCTTTAGTCCTCAGACTGGGACTTGGAGGGTCTTAGTTATTCAACAAACTAACCTTTATTAAATCCTGTCAAAAGGAAAGATTTGACGCTTTTCAATATGCTTACTATATAAACTGCTGAAAGACCAGCAAACTTCAAAAGCTTCACAAACTGAGCTCGGGTTTGGCAAGAGTTCATTAGCTGCCTATGTCTTTTCTGTGTGTGGCTTGTAATTACATGCAGACTTGATGCCAGATCTTAATCTATTAAGGGGTTCCAATTAACATGCTGCTGGATGATTCACAGGTAGTTAATGTCAAGAAGTATGCACCCCACACACCAAACTTCATATGCTGATTTTAGTTGATTTTTTTTAAAGTAGTGAACTTTCGTGGTGCTCGGGAAAGGAGATATTACCATGACAGGTAGTAGGAGAGTACTGAACAAGCTTCCTCATGCTTTCTGCTAATAGGACACAAATCAATGAGCCTGATCTTGCAATTTTTTCCCAGGCAAAACCTCCCATGGAATTCATGTTTTGCCCAGTCAGTGGATGTTTTGCCTGAATGAGAACTGAAGGATAGGGCCCTAAATCTGATTCAAGCCTGGTCATTTCACTGTTGCTCTCTTTCATGAGCACAGTTGTGTCATACTTTGAAGGGGTTTTTATTTCTGTAGGCAAATGTTCCCTTGGGAACTAGGTTGTGACAATGCAGCTCATTTTCTTTATGACTTGATTAGAATTTCAATGTAGATCTTCAGAGGCAAAAAGGCTACTGTATATATCAAACCCACTATTATTTCCCCTGTCAACACCTTTCTAAAAGCAACCTAAAATCCTAGCAAAGGCTCAACCAGTTGCCCTCAACACTATGGGAAATGGTGTCATTTTTCACTCACTATCATACTAGTTGGAAAAATCTCTCCCTCCCTCTTCCAGCAATCATATGCACCAAATTGCTTTCTTCCTGCACTTCCCAATGTTAAAGTGCCACCTCCCCTACCAAGAATGCACATGTTACTCCTATTATGAACAAAGAAGCATTCTCCACCTAACATTCAGTGAAGCATGATGCATGGAGGCAGTTATTTCGCAACTATGTAGGAATTAATTAATGATTATGAAATAATTATGAGTTTCCATCACTGGAAGGCATCACTCTACAATGCAATGTAACTGAGCAAAATTAATATTAAACTTTAACCTTGATGGTTGGAATTAAACTGCTCATTACCCACTCACTAGGCTATGTCTCTTTGCTTCCCCACTGCACCAGACAGGCATACAAACTGAGTTTTCAGGGAGTGAATCTATTTTATAAACACTACAATCTTTAACCAAAGGATCCTCCTTTTTCCTGAGCATTAACATCCTTCAAAGCTGGTTGGTTAGTGTCACTGCTGTTCCCTTTGCGGGGAGGAGCAGGGGGCGGGCCCCAGGCCTTTCTGGGAGGCAGCGGGGGGGGGGCTGGCCCTAGGCCTCCGCAGGGGGGGCGGGGCTGGCTTGGGGGGCAGGGGGAAACCACCCCCCAGCACTCACCAGTGGCACGGCTGGGTCTGGGTCGCTGCACTCCCGCCACTGGTGAGTGCAGCCCCGGCCTTGCTGCAGAGCTCAGGGGAGTGAGGGCGGGGCTGGATGGGGTGGGAAGAGGCGGGGCAGGGGCGGGGCCATGGGGAAGAGGCGGAACAGGGTCTGGAGCAGCACGCAGCTGCGTAGGGCACCAGGTGCCCTACGCAGCTGCGTACTTTGCGTATGGGTAAGGACAGCCCTGAACCCAGGACCTCCAGAACTAAAGCATGAGCTTCTGGAGCCAGAGATAAAAGACTAATTCTTCTAGCTGGCAGCTATAACAGATTCATATTCTTTGTGGATCAAGCCTAAAGGGCCATGTACACAACAATGGGCTGCACTGACATCTTTGACTTTCATGTGATTGTATATGATGTGAGTATATGCAGAATTTGACCCTTTCAATCATAACCCGGAAAAAAATAATGAGCAAAAGTGCAACTATTTAAGAGATCTTATTAAAAGGGTATTCTTCACTCATAGGCTAAGTGGCAATTTTTTTGATTTTTTTTTTTTGATGTGCATAGATATAAAAATTCCTCTAAATGATACTTTTTTTAGGAAAGGTAGAACTGCAATTCTGTGCAAAAAAGGTATGATTTAAGGATTGTTCACTCTCTTAACCCACAGTCATCTGACGGGCTAAAAATAATAACAGATTTCCAAATACTCCAATTTATCACAATGATTGGTTTGCCAGGTGAAAATTAAGAGTCAAGGTCTCTTCTTTCTTATCCTACTTGACACTCTCTAATGATTTGTATAGCGCTTCTACAGTCCCTGGATCGAATGCATTCTTTTGATAGCCAATCTTCATCTGCATCCTGCATTAGCCAACAACTTGCAGAGGCACCATAAAACCAATGACTCATCTTGTTTGCAAGCTCTTAGTCCTGAGAACAATGTGCTGATAGATTGTGCCATCATTGTCCTTCCAAGCTGTTCCACTTGCCATAACCCATGAAAAAGCATAGGGACTTTCATGCCTATCTTGGATTTGGTTCCAATCTCATAGCTAAGAGGCAGCCTGTTCTGGAAGCCTATAGTGGGAATCCATTGGAAGATAGGAAACAAAAGAACAGAAAAATGATAACGCATATCTAACAACTGATTACTGTTGCTGTGGACATGCCCTCAGACACCCAGTGAGTTTAATGTTTCGGATGCCATTCAGCAGATCAATCAGAGCTCTGCAGAGGTACATTTGTTATTACATTAAGCCTAATATTAAACATACATGTTAAATAGTCTGTCAAACGTTCCATAATAATACACTCCGGCAGGAAGGTAATACAATGGCATGGTGTACTGCTCCAATTAATTTGATTTTGAAGGAACAGGGGAAGCTTTAATCTAGTTGATTTCAAAAACAATACAGGGAAATGATTTAAAAGTAATTTCAGGCTTCCCACTGAGACCCCCTGCTAATTTTTGTGGTTTTACAATCACATTTTGTTCTATGTTAATAAAAATATTTTTCTTCCCTGTTGTAGTGTGAAAGTGTCTCATAAACAAGAGGAGAAATTGACTAATGCCCCCAATCCAGTAATGCATTGCAAGACTGGCGCACAGGGGTCTACTCACATGAAGCAAGATTGCAGGACTGCACAGGGGAAATAGTGAAACTGACTATATGCAGAAATCCTGGATCCACTGAAGTCAGTGACAAGACTCCCTGCAGTTGGATGCACAGTGTAAACAAACTGGGGGGTGGGAGGGAGGGACATCTGTGGACGTTCAGGACAGGCTGTAAGCCACCTCTTTTCTGGAAAGGTGATAAAGAAGCAAATCCCTGGGCGATGAAGTTTAAGGGAAGTGGGGAATATGGTTCATTTTTGTGCTGCCTCATTATCTGACATTATTGTCTGCTATGGAACTGCTGCTGCTTTTTGGATTTATTGAGTTTTTAAGTATTTGCCAGAAATGCCTAGAGTATTCAGAGAGAAATCATAATAAATATACACGAGGGGTGAGATTCTTCCAAAGCGCTCAGCACTGGCTTAGCTTTGCTCCCAGTTAAGTCAAAAGGAGAAGGAGCAGCATTTGAGTGTATTGTGCCTGCCAGGTATATTTTAAAATACAAAGGGTCCTTCATTAGCATTAACTAGGGCGAGGTCTACACTACCGCGGTAGTTCGACAGCTGGCAATCGAAGTTCCGGGTTCGATTTATCGCGTCTGGTCTGGACGCGATAAATCGATCCCGGAAGTGCTCGCCGTCGACTGCGGTACTCCAGCTCGGCGAGAGGAGTACCGCGGAGTCGACGGGGAGCCTGCCTGCCGCGTGTGGACCGCGTCTGAACCGCGGTAAGTTCGAACTAAGGTATGTCGACTTCAGCTACGTTATTCACATAGCTGAAGTTGCGTACCTTAGTTCGAATTTGGGGGTTAGTGTAGACCTGGCCTAGGAAAGATTTCAGTCTTCAGTCTTTAGCTTTTACCTACATCTCTCTCCGGGAGCAACTGCTTCACTATATTTATTTTTCTGACGGCTTTTAAAAATCCACATTTCCCCCCCGTTTCCAAATCTTTGTGTTCTTTGCTATCCATAGAAAAAGTGGTCTTCCAAGAGACCTTTCTGAACTTACCTCTCCACTTCTCACATGTCATTGCAATATTACTTTCGCCATGTTTGAACAGCCTACACTCCAAGGCTTGCTGATGTCAGCAGGCCTGCAGCTTAGCCCAACCCTTGCATTCTATTTTCTAATAAATCTTTCACTGTGTTTGACAGGATACATGTCTTGTCCAGCCATGAAAGCTTTTTTGTTTATCATGAGGATTTTTAATAAACAGGAAGTGAAAATATGGACCTGACATTTTATTGCTTCTTTGTGCTTGACATGTAGATACTTAGGTTTTCTTCCATTTGTACTCATGCTAATCTGCTTAACACGGATTGTTTTAATGCTTTGAGTCTTTATGCCAACTATCACTACCTGGATAATTTATGGGAAAATCAAGTGGGGGAAAACTTAATACCATAATAAGAGAGAGAGAGAAAGCTTGAGTTCTGTCATTCACTGGCAGGTTATGGGGCATGGTTTTATCCAGGCCACAAATACAAAAACAACAAACAATATGTGAGAGAGGTCATAAATACTTCAGCTTTCCTCTATTACAACCAAAAATCCAGTTGGCTGGACTGGGACTCTATAGGCAGCTCCCTCCTTTTATATGAGTATTATTTGTTTGTATTGTGGAGGCACTCAGAGGCCCCTGTTGGGGGTTGGGACAATGTTGTACTAGGTGCTGTACACATACAATGAAAAGACAATCCCTGCTCCAAAGAGCTCACAACACGCCACCTTCAGCTGTTGCCCTATGAACACAGACAAACATGGACGCAGACCCTTGCCCCTCCATCTCTCTTCCCCTCTCTCCTTCAGCCCAAGTAAGAGTTCATTAGTGGGGGCAGGGTACAGTGCTTTCTCTTCCCTCTCCATTCTTTTTCTTCGATCACCCTGCCCCTTTATCTGATCTGGCTACTGATTTATATCATGCCTTGTATCACAATATCTCGGTAACTCCCTCCTCAACTCTCCCCCGTGTCTGTCTCCTTAGCCAACCAGTGATGGGATTGTGATTTCAGAAGTAAATGGCCCTTCCTGATCAGCTCATTGTGGAGTGCTGGGATTGTGGTGGCATTGCAGGGTGACCAGATAGCAAGTGTGAAAAATTGGGACAGGGGGTCGGGGGTAATAGGACCCTATATAAGAAAAAGCCCCAAATATTGGGACTGTCCCTATAAAATCAGGACATCTGGTCACCCTACGGCACTGAGGGGGCAGTCAGACAGAGACACAAGCAAGACTCCTGGAGCCAGAGATGCCAGGGAGAGAAATCCACCTATCTTTGTGGGAAGAGAATCTTTCCCCCCTCCATTATAAAAATGCAAAACTATATTCACACCCCTTTGGCGATTCCCCTGCCGGTAGGGAAAAGAGACAAGCACCTACAGCTTATTCCCTCGCCTGGAAAACAAAACCATGCTGTGTTGAGAAGTCTTACACTTTCCTGCATCCACCTCACATCGTTCTAGTCCTGCAGATGCTTCACCAACCCTAAACTGCTCTAGTTTAGAAGCCAAGCCTCAGCCTCTCCACTGAAAAGCCTCTTTGTTTGTATTCTCTTTCCAAATCAGCATATCCTCAGATTGAACCCCCAATGCTTTTTTTAATACTAGATGCCTTGGCAGCAGAAAGTTCCGCCAACAGGTTTGTGGTCCCGTAATAGCTTTCAAAACCTCAGTGCTGGGGCACGTACATTGCTAAGGAACTCGTTTCAAGTTAAAAGAGAGAAAAAAGAAAGTATTACAAAATTACTTCCAACAACTCTTTAATCATTAATTGCTACCAGAAGAGCTAAATTCCTTCCCTCACCTCTCCCCCAGTTTAAATGATAGCTTTAATCAACCTTAAATGATATAGGGTAAGACACACCAGAAAGCTTGAAATGCAGTTTGTCCTCCAAAGCTGGAATATTTTAAAGGGAAAAGAAGAAAAAAGTGTACCTTCCTCATCTGAAAGCACAATCACGGGCACCACATTTCACGAGAGGAAGCGCGGACTCATGGGACTGGGACTAGGGAGGTTTTAGGTTCAATTCCCAGATCAGTCACAGACTTCCTGTACCACCTGGGGGAAATCACTAAAACTCACTATGCCCCATCTGAAAAAATGAGGATAATAAGCCAGCTTTTCTCAGTTGTGTCTTTGGGGCAGGGACTGTCTCTTGCTATGTGTTTGTATAGCAAGTAGCATGAGGGGGGCCCTGTCTCGGTCGGGGCCTCCAGCACTACTAGAATACAAATCAATAATAACACTGCAGCTTAATATACTTGTGAGGCTTTGAGTTAATATGATGCTCAGCTCAATGTTTCAGACCCAAATGTTTAAATCTGATCTACCTAAAAAAACCACCCCAATATATCTTAGTTTCTGTCCTGTGCTGACTTCTGAACCCAGCCTCTTTCTACTAGTACCAGTGATGCAGTTTAGAATCCCACTTACTGTTACATCACACAAATGCCTTTAAGTGTCTAACCCGAACATCACAGCATGAATGAAGGTTGTGACTCGCTACATAGCGCCTAGATTTTGCAACATCCCTACAACAGAACCCAGCCAGTTGTTCGAGATCCCCCCTTAATACAGATCTGATCCAAAGCCCATTCAAGTCAATGGGGGAGGGTTCTTTCTCTTGACTTCAGTAGGCTTTGGATAAAGCTCACCTGAGCAGACCAAAGTGAGATAAGGAACTGAGAGCCTGATTTCTCCAGCCTCGCCCCTTGTGAAAGCATTTATCTCTGAGCAGAATGAGAGCAGAAATGCTACCGTTCTGGTCTGCTGGCATTTTATGCCCTGACTGCACCCAGTTGCATAGACTCTAAAAGGCAGGGCGGAACCACAGTACCCTATTCAGTGGGATTCTTGCCATTGACTGCAATGGGAACAGGAATGGGTTCCAAACCCTTACTTAGAAAATCCCTGGCCTTTATGGATTTAGCTCATGCCTTTAATCGAAATTCATAGGTTAGTCTAAACATACCTTTTTGATGGCAATCAGGGGCCACAGTGCACAGTATGGAATAATGGGGTCTGAAATGCTTTTCAATGACAGTAACAGAGTCAATATTCAAAAATATTCAAAACAGGTTAATTTTTGCTTTTCATTTATGTACTCTACTGTAAATTCAACCCACTAAACTATTTTACAATGTACACTGCAGGGGGAAAATTCCCCTGATTATATGTCATCTACCCTTCAGCCCAGCAGAGTTTCAAAGGCATGTTATAACTCCCTTAAAACAATGGGCTATAATGGGAACACTTTCAAACCACTTGACTGAGAACTGGCTCTTATCAGGGACTGGCGCAGTTCCACTGATATGAGTGGTTTGATTCTGATTTCATTCATAGACTTACACCCTCAAGTCTGACCCCCTGTATAACACACAGGCAACAGAATTTCATCCAGATACCCCTATATTGAGCTAATAGCTTGTATTTGACTAAAGCATATTGTCCAGTAAGGTATCCTGTCTTGATTTGAAGATTTCACATAACTGTCAAATGAGAGTAACTGCACTGAAACCAAAGAACTTATAAGCCGGTCTGAAATCAGACTCAGGCCCCGCAGCTTTAATCAGCTTCTCTGTAAGCAGACAGTTTGCTCTCAAGTGCATTTGACTCCTATCAACCTCACATTTTTTGCCCTGCCAGTGATAGAGATAGAGAATCAGCAGTTTTGCAAGTGACTTCAACGGAAGCATTATCAGGGTCTCTAAAGGCATAATTATATCCATGCAGGGGACGCCACTGGGGCCTCTGGTGGACAATATCATATCCTATTTGTAGCCATCTACTCATTAAAAAAAACGTTGTGTCCAGAACACATTCTGTAACAGCGCTTAGAGCCCAGTCTTTAGAAAGCTTCTTTGTAACCTTGAATGTGCAGATTTTATCAAAATGGGCCTTCTCCAAAACCCCATCTGACTTTTCATGGGTTTGTATTTGTCAAAGATTCATGCCAACTCAGTCAGAAAAATAAATGCCACAAAACTTGTCATTTAAGAAAAAACGTAGAGACCAATGCTTTAGAAACTTGCCCACATGCTAATCACTCTACTATTCAGCTTCAGATTGAATAGGATTCCAACAATGGCACAGAAATACACTGAACCTATTCCACATTTCATGCCCCTTCACTCAAAATGTTGCTGTTACCTTGGTTTTTAACTGGTTTGTGGAAACTGCACCAGAATGACAGCTGCGTGCTAAAGCTGCACTCCTTCTGTGGGGATATGAAAGCGACAAAGATTTCTTGACCAAGAAAAACCCACTTTATTATCCTACTTAACATATTTGAATGGAATATAGGGACTGATCCTGCAAACACTCATATAAGTAAGGATTAGGCCCTAAAATAAAAGCATAGCCTTTTGTGACTAGTCAAATCGGGAAGATTTTTGCTAGCCTGACAATTACAAGTAGGATAAAACTTTGGTAAATCATTTATCTTTAGGATTAACCATTTGTACTATGTGTCATTGTTTAACAGATGTCTCATGTATATTTTTATCAAGGTACACCACAACTCTTCTGTTCCAGGTTTGGACAAGCCAGTTCCAAATGCAAAAGGTAGCCAGATGGCACGACACCCATTTCCCCTTATTTGAGAAGTACACATGAAACTGTGGCCACTTAAACTTGTAAACATTAATAGGTTCAGTTAATCAAACATTAATTTTCATAGTCTTAGCAGTCTAGTGTCTTACTGATAGATGTGCAGAACTCCTATTAATATTAACAGGAGTTATATGCATTCCTCCTTTGAGATGAAGTTTAAGGCAATGAACTGGGACTTGGGAAATCTGGCTTTAATTCCCTCTTCTGCCACAAGACTTCCTGTATGACTTTGGGCAAAGTATTAGGCATTCAGTCGGATTTTCAAAAGCACTAAGCACCTAGTTCCCATGTGAGTTAGGTGCCTAGGCACTTTTGAAAACCCCACTAGGTGCCTCTCTGTATCTTCAGGTATCTAAATACCTTTAAAAAATGTGGCCCCGAATCTCTCTGTGCCTCAGTTTCCCACCTGAAAACTGGGGATAAAAATCCTTCCTTTTTTCCCCATCCTTGGTCTGTCTTATCTATTTAGACTGTAAACTCCTTGGGAAAGGGGCTGTCTCTTACTATGCCTCTGGACAGCACCTAGCCCAATTGGGCTCTGATTTCAATTGCAGACTCTATGTGCTTCTGTGATACAAGAATAATAATAAATAATGCATCACGAGGAGGAAAAAAAGCCCTGATGGTTTAAGTAATCATAGGATCAACTTCTTGTTTAACACAAAGTGCACGACCCTCAGCTGGTGTCAACTGTCCCATTCCTATTGACTTCCACGGAGCGACACTGATTTACAGCAGCTGAGAATCTGCTCCAGATTATTAGACCAGCTGCAGAACATCATTTAGAAAACAAATGCACAGGGAGATCCACTAAAAGGAACTCAACAGGGGATCAGTAAAGATGATGTCGTAATGAGATATTTTTAACTAGTGTTTCCCTTATGAAAATATCAGTTTAAAAACAAGGAGCAGGGCAATATATTTTTGCAAGGGCTTTATGAAAAGCCATGGCACTTGAATCTCTGCTGCTAAGAAGTGTTTGAGGTTCTTGGACAGTTGCTATGGTCACTGCACTTGTACAATGACTATAGTGAAGACTTTCCTGTAAACATCAGTGGGAAAGATAACTGGAGCCGTCTTAATTAATGGAGATATCCCATCTCCTAGAACTGGAAGGGACCTTGAAAGGTCATCAAGTCCAGCCCCCTGCCTTCACTAGCAGGACCAAGTACTGATTTTTGCCCCAGATCCCTAAGTGGCCCCCTCAAGGATTGAACTCACAACCCTGGGTTTAGCAGGCCAATGCTCAAACCACTGAGCTATCTTTCCCCCCCTCCCTCCTGTCTTCTGTATTGCTTCCGTACAGCATGATCTAACCCCTGCAAGAGGGTTTAAGGAAAGTGGCATAACATCCAAAATGCCGAGTTGTAATTACTTTGAAAATATCAGAAAGACTGGGGAAGAAGAAAATGCTTCCACCACATTCACTGTCTTTTTTTCCCTCTCTTTATAATTAAATGTTTGGGCAAATACATTGCAAGTCATGCAATTATGTCTAAACTCTGAAAACAGTGGAGATGGAATTCATATGCATTCTGTGGTCCCAGCTTCAGCGCAGGCATGATCAGACCCTAGGGCAATGCTGTAAAAACTTTCCAAAACAGCTGTAACTTTGACTGGTTTACAATAAAACCATTTTGTGGTTAGTTACATATAGGTATGATACCATTCTGTCACTTCCTTTTTGTGGTGGCAAGCATCAATAACTACCACCCTTCGAAGGAGCAAGCTGTCAGAAAACCTGTCATTTACTGCATGAAAGAGAGGAACGCCCACAGCTGCTAACCAGCGAATCTCAGTCTTCCTGTTTGATCTAGTGAAAGGAAGAACAGGCCTTCTTTTCGGCTGGTGTTACTAATAAAACAAAAGTGACTGATCCTGCAGTCTTTACTGCCCTGACCCTGCAAACACTTATATATGCATTTAACCGTAAGCACAGTTCCATTACATTTCAGTGGACCTACTCATGTTTACCCATAGGCATTAATTAGTGTTTGCCGGATCATGGCCTGAGTAAGGGCAAGTCTTCACTGCAGAGTTAACTTGGATGATCAGCACTCAGGTTAGCCTAGCACTGGTGTGAATAGCCACAGTGCAAAGTCCAACTCGAGTTATTGTGCCCTCAGGGCTGGATGCACTCCCTTTTGTGTGTGTTGCTAGGGCTTCTACGGACAGCTCCCATGGTTCTCTGTGCTACAGTAAACTGAGCCACTCTATGATTCTTTCCCAGTGAATTGTGGGAAGGCATTAGAGGACTATCAGCACTCAAAGGAGTTAGCCTGCATCTTCACTGCAAAGCAGGTGGTTTAGATTTACCAGCCTGCGTGACAGCCTCACATGGGCTTTATAGCCTCAGACAGCCCAGCCATCTCAGGCTGAACACGCCACTAAACCCAGGTGAAATTTTGGAACAGCCTTCCGAGGGAAACGGTGGGGGCGAAAGACCTTTCTGGCTTCAAGATTAGGCTTGATAAGTTTATGGAGGGAATGGTTTGAAGGGATAACGTGATTTTAGTCAATTAGGCATTAACGTGCCATCGCGGGTAAAATGAGGGTCCGGCTGTAGAATCTTGCCTGTATGCTCGGGGTTCTGCTGATCGCCATATTTGGGGTCGGGAAGGAATTTTCCTCCAGGGTAGATTGGCAGAGGCCCTGGAGGTTTTTCGCCTTCCTCCGCAGCATAGGGCAGGGGTCGCAGGCTGGAGGATTCTGTTGTGGGTGGGTCAGCTTTTGTGGCCTGCATCATGCGGGAGGTCAGACTAGATGACCATATTGGTCCCTTCTGACCTTAAAGTCTATGAGTCTATGAGAGAAGATTTTGTGCATGGGCAGGAGGGGGGTTAGGGACAACACCTGAGTAACAGTCCATGTTACTCTGCAGTCAAGATGCACTTTGCATGGCTGAAATCAATGAGAGCTTAGCCAGAGTGAGGATTGTAGAATTGGATCCTCAGTTATTTGAGCTGTTAATTTTATCTGAGATTAAACACATGCGTTTGTTCTTTCACCACTGGGGAAGTTTCCTTCCTAATTTATTAACCACTTTCTCTCTCACACACATTATTTAGATCAATTTTAACACAGTGATACAAATACAAAAGGCATACATATTATAACCATCTTGAGAACCAAACTCGTCACAGGACCTGGAGTTCAATACATTAAATATGCCAAAACAATGTTGTTTAATAGTTAATATTGACTTGGGGAGTCAAATAATTGCCCTCTCTCCCGCTAGTTTGGTTAGAACTAACATCCAAAATACCCAACAAAATAAAGAATAAGACATTGCTGTCAGTGAAATAAAGGACAAAATTTAACAGAGTTGGAGGTTGTGGAAATCTCTGATACACCTAATTTCTTTGGGATGAACGCAATTTCCATACTTTTAAAATATATCCTTTGGGAACGATCTTACTCTTACTGCAAGTCTGAGCCTTCCATCAAAAGCTATTTAAAGATGCTTCAATTCTTCTTTTCAGCATCTGTCTGCCTATTCATCGTGAAGGAAACATCACAGGAGTTCAGAAGCTCCTTCTATTGATTAAACCGCACAGCTGTAATTAGGGCATCACATACAATGAAATGTGAAAAATGACACTTAAGCACTCTAGCATGCTGGAAGGTACAGGAGAGACAGCAGATAAAAAGAGAATGGAATTAAAGAAATATAAAGCATGTTTAAAAGTGATAGAAATGAGTCTTCCTGATAGGTTAGAGCTCTTATCGGAAAAAGCTATCATCATTATTATTTATTATTATTTGTATTACCTGTGTCCAAGCTGTGAAGATGCCCCACAAATGGGATTCCCACAGACTTCAATGGCAATTCCATTCCTGGGGCACTTATAGGATCAGGCCCAAAATCTGCGAGCAGGCAGGTTTCAGGTGCACAAGGAAGAGATGAAAGATATGGCTTACTGCAGCCTCCGAATGGGTGAGACAAAGAGTATTCAATGAGCCCCTCACTGACTCTCTTAATTTACCATCTGTTTTCTGAGTCTTTAGCATTCACCTGTGTCATGTTTTCAAGCGTCACCCCACAACCACAAGGGCTAGAAATCTACTTTGTTTAGAAAACAAAAGCCGAGATTCTCCCACAGTAACATAAATGCAGGAAGTGGAGCTTTAAGAAAAGTCATCAGACACAAAATAAAATCATGACATTTGGCAACATTGCACTAATACCCCTCTGTGTGAAGGGAGAAAACTTTATTTGGGGATGGGAGATTCCCTGTTCCCCGCCTTTCCCCTTTCTCTTACATTAGACCATGCAGCTATGTATTTATGTACACAAGATTTACTTAACCCTAATGACAGTTGCCCAGCATGCTGCACTTTGCACTGAAAACACAGTCCTCAGCTATGGATGTACAGTACACTCCCGGTTATCCAAATGCCTGGGGGACATCCAAAACTTTCAGAAAACCAGATGTTCGGATAAATGGAAGTGCTATTAACTAATGTAGGGCTACCTGGGGGACACACTGTGGATCTGGATAAGTAAGATTACAGGGAATTCAGGTAACTGGAATTATATTGTACTTACATAAAGATAGTCTACCCAAAGGGTGGGAAGGCTGTTGGTTTTCACTCCACTGGCATCAACAGGTGTATCTTGTGAGTAAGTATGGAGGATTGAGCTTGCTATGTGCAACACCATAGTCCCCAATTTTTAAAGGAACCTTAACTCAACTTTCCTTTTTGCAGCCACAAATAATCAGACACAATTCATTTCAGGCACAGATGAGGGCATGTAGATGTCTAACTACCTATCTTGCAGGCACAAAATGGGACACCAAGATTATGAACAGCATGCCCGTAGTGTTTTGGATAACATCTTACTGCAACAACCTGACAGCAAGCTTCTGCCATACTTCTCAGCAACCTTCACACTGAAACCTGCCTCGGTCATTTTCGTTATAAACAATTCAAACAAATGAAATGATCAGCTTTATAGTGAGGCTGGCATACACTAAGACAATGGCATATATCAAGGCAACCCAAATCAAATCCAAATTGCCTAAAAAGAGTCATGTGTGATCAAATGAGATTTTAAAAGTCCAAAATTAATCAGTTTACTCTTGATGCTTTACATTAACATCTGTGCCCTCTGTAAACACAGACGATTAAAAGAGCTCTTCTGGCATAAATGTAATATGTATATTATGTGCTGCCACAACAGGTAAATAGGAATCTGAGCATATTTCTTATTACAATTAAATGGTTACATTTCCTTTGACCCAGAGTGATCAGTGTAGCTCCATTGATAGGAGTAGAGCTCAACAGTTGTAAGCCAGCTGGCCCAGGAGGTAAATGACTCAGTTAATTGATAACTAACTTCTACAACATAATTGCCAGTAATATCCTGCTCACTGTACATACTTTTAAAGCCCGCGAGAATTATAAAAGAAACCATGTCAAAGATTTCCCCACACATTAACCCATCACTGATTAATTTATTTTCAGTAGTCCATCGCATGGATGCTAATTTCTGACCTAACTAGAAACCCACCAAATACAAAAGGAACCACTGTTCCAAAAACAAGGTTGAAAATAACTAGCCAAATGAATGTAGTCCAATGTCAAGATATCACTTCAGGAAGCCTTTTTCTTACAACAGTTCCAACATCCGCAAGATGCCCCTGCCAGTTCCTAGGTAATGCTTATGTGCAAGGGTCTTGGGCCTCATGGTATCTCCACAAAGCCAGATCTGTTCAGCTTGTGTTTCACTTTTCTCCTAATGAAGAGTGGGCAGAGAAAGCCCCATGAAAATGTATCAAGGTGAGTCACCATAACAGATCCAACAGATATTAAAATTTTCAGTGTCAGAAAAAGTTCACAACTATGCCTGATGCTGCAGTTCTAACAGTGAGGTAAACACTCACCCTCCAAGTATATTGTGTGGTATGGACTAGTTCTTCTAATGAGCAACCTCGTAGCCATCTTAGAGGGGAAGATAATGCCAGTAAGCTGTGAAGTCTTTGTTGCTTAGTGTTTTCAGATAGATTTATCTCTTGAATAAAGTAACAAAACGGTTTGGTCACCACTGTTTTTTTTTAGGAGTGAATCGAGAGATGCCCTCTAAAGCTAAAACGGACACTGCACACTCAGAATCTTCTTTCAAAACATCATCATTAATGCTGCTTAGTCCAACATGTCTTAGTTTTGCAACACCCCTCATCTTTAACTAGCCCCTGTCCTTAAAATTAAATCATGATCCACATACTGCTCCCATTGATTTGTACAGGACCTTGATCAGGTCCCAGGTGGATTTTTGCTCCTGAGAAGAAGGAAGGTGACACAATTTTGTACACACATTTTTCCCCATAGAGAAAGTTACTAGATTACTAGTTCCCAAATTGCTAGACTACATCCTCTGCTCACATATGCATTTGAAATTTTTGCTAATATAATATTTAGGTTTATTTTTTAAAGTGCAGTTTAGGATCAAGCCAGGACTAAATCTCTATGTATATATAAAAGAGAGACATGGAGTCCTTTGAGAAAAGTGAAGAGATTTTTAAATGCTCAGTGGGCTGCCACTCAGTTGCTTCCAGATTTCCCAGGTGCAGCAATTGTCTGCTGTAATGATTGCCCTGGACTGATGACAGTAAACGAGAAAACTAAAGCTACGTTCAGACAGAGGAATGAGAAGTGTAGTGAGTTGAGTATAAAAGAAAACAGTGGCTTACAGCTGTCCAGTGTAAAAAGCAATCTACATAAGCCTCAAAACTCAAGAGAGTCTATCATTTGACTTCCAGGATTCCAACAACCACGTAGGCTAAATGAAATCTGTCTGTCATGTGGCACCACTAGGACTTCTGGAAAGTCACTGCACCTGTGTGAGCTATAGAAAAGTTCCTGACAATCCAAATCTGCCCTACGTTAATAACGTAGCTGAATTCGAAGTACCTTAGTCCGAACTTACCGCGGGTCCAGACGCAGCAGGGAGGCTCCCCCGTCGATGCCGCGTACTCCTCTCGCCGAGCTGGAGTACCGGCGTCGACGGCGAGCACTTCCGGGATCGATCCGGGATCGATTTATCGCGTCTAAACCAGACGCGATAAATCGATCCCAGAACATCGATTGCCTGCCGCCGGACCCTCCGGTAAGTGTAGACGTACCCAAAGATTAAAGTTAAAGGAAGCACCTGAGACAGGCTACTGTACTTATTTCCATCTGGCTGTCTCAGAATAAATGTTTCACATCTAGGCAAAAAAAATCTAGGTAATCTCCTTCTCATTGGTAATTTGCTCTCAGAAGGAGGTTGATTGTGTATTTAAACAAGGGAGTCTATACAGAACTAACTCCTGGAAAGTTAATAGTGGAGAAAGCATGTTTTTAATGGAAATTTCAAGAATATTTTATATTCTCTCCCCTCCCCCAATATTTATTCACACTGGTAGAAGTAAATATGGCATCATAGAATATTGCAAATGAAGGAAAGTTTTACTAATTTTATGAATTACCTCCAAATCAGAAGAGCCTAAGGACTTGTCTCCTTGTCACTCTGTATGTTATGGGCCAGGTTCTCAGCTAGTATAAATCAGCACAGGTCCATTGAGTCAACAATTTGCACCAGCTGAGAATCTGGCTCAGTGTCTTTACTACTGCCTCCCACCACCATAAAATAGATCACTTCTTTCATTATAGTTCTAAACAGGAGTCACTACTCTTCATTTTACTAAACAACTGACTATTCATCTTCTTACATTTGTCCCATCTTTGCCAATAGATTACATTTCCTTTCACTGAAATACCTTCTTTGCATCACAAACCAAATGAACACGAGACACACTGAACTAAAACAGGCCTTTTTCTAAAGAGCTCAAAGGTATAAAATGAAGATTAGATGGGAATCAAGAGCTCATGAACACTGCAAAATTTTACTGAATTCTCGTCCCTGGATGAGATTATATTAAGAAGGTAATGACTCTTCTTCTGCCAGCTGGTCAGCAGAAAAGTTCCTTCCCTTGAAATTAATAACTTCTGATCTTTGTTAGTGTATTCGCACATGGTAGTTGGGTCACAGAATAATCCCCCAACAATCCTGAAATCATTATTAATTTGAGTATTTTTGTAAAGACCTTCCACACACGTGCATCATGGTTACAGGTTATATAATTGTCTTACTACGTTTTACCAGCTCTCTGCATCTGCACATGATTAAGCGAGACTCGGACTCCTTCCGTCAGCTGTTCAAATTATGCTCTCACTTCCAAATGTTACTTAGATACACTAGAATACTAACCATTCCCTTTCTGCTCCCACCTGAAATAATTGGCATCAAAACGACATAAAGGGGTAGTTACACTGCATACATTATCCACTAACATCAGTTGTAAATTGGGGCTTTGGTAACATATGTCAGATAATTCCTGTAGGGTTTAGGACTCCAGCCTGCAAAACTTTACTCATTCAAGTAGTACTTGCTCATGCAAGGAGTGCTGTTAGAGTCAACAGAACTTACGTGAGTAAAGGGTTGGAGGATTTGACCTGTAGGAATCATTTCACCAAGAATTTAACCTTCTGTTTAGAAGAATGAGGTAAGTCAAGCTAGTTTATATCTTTCTACTTATATCAGTTTTATATAGAGCATATCAAATATTTTATTTTTTCCAGATACAAGAAGATTAAGCTTTCTGCACTAGTCTGTATTCCTGTGGGAATATAAAGAGAAAACCATGTCTCTCTTCTTAATATATTAGTGCCTAGTAATAGAGACCAGATGATCAATAAACTACGTAAAAATTAAATCAAACTGACAGTCTTCAGAAAAATGTGCTCTAAGCAGAAACAATTGTTTTAAAGACTGTGGTGTCTAGAATATTAAACTCACATGCTTCTGTTATTAATTTATTTGTTGGAAGCCAGTCGACTTTTCTTGCATGCGTCAATTAAATAGTCAACCTTATACATAACTATCTTCAAATGCTAGATGTTTCAGCATGCAAGATATTTTGAAAGAAACTGTTGACAATGCTATACTTTTCTTTAAATGCAAAAGCAGAGTTTCTCTAGCAAAGCAAATCAACAGATTTCTAGATATGTTACTACAAGATGTCTTAAATCACTTTCTTCAGTGCACACACAATATTTCAAGGAAATAGTTATTTTTTATTCTATAAATACATATAATGAGATGTCTGTACTTTGAAGGGGAAGGGGACGACTCGACTAGAGCAAATGATGTATCCCAACAACCAAAAGTAACCTACTTTCCTGCCCATCCTTTCCTTCTCAGCTGTTTCTAAACTTTATGAAATGTGCTTAGTCATTTGTTATGATGTGCTTAGTTGTTTGTTACACAGCACCCATCTCCATCTGTAGCTGTCTTTGAAACCTACAAAAGGTGAGTAAGTATGGTTATTCAGATGGGATAACTGAAGTACAGAAAGTTGAATTCCCCAAGGATACACAACAAGTCTGCACTGGAAACAGGATTGGAACCCAGGTCTGGGATTTCTAGCCGTACATTTGATCCACTAGACCACAGTGCCCCCTGGATACTGTTTACAGCCATATCCTTTTTCTTTTGTTGCCAGCATAGTGTGTTGTGATACATCATTTTGAGGCAAAAAAAAAAAAAAAAAAGCTGTAATAAACCCCAAGTGTTTTCTCCAGTCCCTCTGCTATGTTTGGCACATGGATTTTATACATTTCTATGCACATTTTTTCCCTTATGTGGGGAGAAGGGAATTGTTGCTTGGAAAAATCAACCTAAAAGCCTACCCCATTGGTTCTTTTTCCTGTCAATTACAGCTGTCAGAAAAGTTAGTGCTGCTACTTCCCAGCATCACAAAGTTGCGTCTAAGAGAGTATGAAGAGAAGCAGGGGGCCTGATCCTACTCCATTGAAGCAAAACTCTCACTGGGAGCACTGTAGGATCTGGTCTCTATTTGCTTAAGAAAAAAAAATCACCTTTGCCAACCCCGCACAGCCACCAAAACACACGTGCCCATACTATTCGTGAGTTTGCCTTATGAGTCAGGGATGGGTTGCTGCAAATAGTTAACACATTCTTATCTGTTTCCACACAGCCAGTAAGGGAAAATGAGCATTTGACATAGTCTTTCTGAGATTAAGAGGCTTGTTCTGAATCCTTTGAGTTTAAGTGTTAATCATCATATGACACATAATAGAGTAATGAGAGAGGGCTTTCACCTCCTGAAATAATGTCTCTGAGCCCAGCAGCTTGACACAGCATCTCAGTCAGCATTTACAAACTATACAGCGCCTGAGGGGAACGGGACGAGTTTGTTTTCACAAGAGTGACTTATTATGTCTTGTCCTTGCATTAATTTACACTGGGGAGGTACTATTATGATTGTGAAAGTGCTTTTAACACGTTATATATATGCCTCAGGTCATGGCACTGGGCAGTATCAACACAAATTACTCAGCACATGGTCAGATCCTCATCTGGTGTAAACTGGTGAACCTCCAATGCAGTCAGTGGACTGGTGCCAGCTTACATCAGCTAGGGGTCTTTTAATGCCACAACCTGGCCTGATTCAAGAGGAAGCAGTGTAATCTCTCTATGAAACGCCTATCATCGTATCAAAACAAGGCTTGGTAGCTAAACCTATTACAAGTAAAAACTGTGGCTTCTTTATCAGTGTAATCTCTCTATGAAACGCCTATCATCATATCAAAACAAGGCTTGGTAGCTAAACCTATTACAAGTAAAAACTGTGATTTCATCAGTTTCCTGGCTTAATCTTGCCTGGCCCCCCAGATCTCTTTCAGTGAGTTTTCTAAACTTGAGGCATGCCTGTTTCTTGATTAATGAGACCCATTGCTACTGTGGGAGATGAGTGTTTGTCAGCAGTGGGGCATATCAACTACTGTATCTCACTCTTTTCAACCTCTTACACTGACCTGTATCGTACCAAGTCCACCCATAAGACCACTATATTTCCCCTTTTTTTGCTTAGTTGCGGAGATATACCCGCACTGTAGTCTGAAAAAAACTAAAACCTTGAAGACACCAACCTGGTGGGACAAATCACACATTATCTCCCAAACTGTAACCACTGCTTCCCCCTCCCCCCTGCGGTTCTTGTACTTTGCAGAGGGACACATACTACATGTTCCCAACAGACTAAATCTGGGATGGCACCTTTCAAACTATTGTTTAGACAGAAGCAAAATGAAAACCATGCCTGTTCCCCAGGCCGCTCCTAAAGCTAGCAAGGGTGGGAGATGCTGTGTTTACATACTGAGGACAGACAGAAGCTCTGCTCACTGCTGGGACATCCATTTTATTTGGATGACACCAGGACTACTTTGTGTTTTCAATACATCGAAAGTCAACTCAAGCCACGTTCGTTGCCCCAGTGGCCTTTAGCAACATCTTCGCAACTTTGTCCCTATTTTTGTAACAAACCCCTCGGGATGGGGATTTGGTTTGGACACAGCCAGTGCAAACTGCCACTCTAGCAAATCTTTGCAGTGCTTTTTTTTTTTTTTTTTTTTTTGGCATAATTTTTCAAACAGGGCGGGCAGATTGGGAATATACAGCTGACTGCACGGGAGAAAAAGAGAGAGGGTGGGGGGACAAAAAGAGCTCTTGCAAAAGAGACCGCCAGCAGCAGCAAAACTGGAAAATGCCAGGGGTGAGGGGAGAAGTCAGCAAGTAAGATGCATTTGCAAAAGGCAAACAAAACAACAAAAACCCAAAGCTCTTCCTTTTCAGTTTCGGCAGAGAGTGAGCTGCAAGGGGGGACGGGGGAGGGGAGCAGAGAAAGAGCCGCGGAGCTGCCCAAGAAAGTGCATGAACCACAAGAGAGAGAAGAAAGTTGCGTGTCGGCGACGCTCACCCATGAAAAGGCAGAGGAGATCCAGGCAGATGAGCAGCCCTTTCTTGCTGCTGCTCTTGGCCGGGTTGTTGTTCAGGGCAGGACTGCCCCCGTTCTTGCTCTCCGGAGCGATCGCTTTGTCGTACTTGTAGTTCTGCATGATCTGGGGGGGAAGCAAACCCGGTCCCCAAGCGGCAATCCAGGCGCTGGAGCGGCAGGGGCGCGCTGCCCGGGCTGGGCTCGCAGGAGGTGGTCGCTGGTGGACAGACTTTGTTTAGGCGGTGGTGTGGCTGCTGTATAAACTTCTTCCCGGCGGGGGAAAGCAGGGGAGGGCCAGAGGGAGGCGAGAGGTGCGTTTGTGTTCGTCTCAAACCGTTCAATGTCCTTGTGGGGAGAGAAAAATAAAAGGGGGGGAAATGCGATCGAGAAAAAAGTTGGCCAAGTTTGGAAATCACCAAGTCCTGGGGGGGGAGTCGTAGTAGCGGCACCGCAGCCCCCTTTGGATGCTGGCTCAATGAATGGAAGTTGGGATCTTGCAAAGCAACTTCCCCAGCCGGTTTAACACAAAGCTCTGCTTTTGCTTGGGGGCTGCAGCTTCTGCTGCTGGCAGGGGCTGGTGCCTGTACTTTTATTTCACCAGGTCCTTTCCACCCCTTTAACAACACACACACACGCACACACACACACACACAAAGAAAAGAAACCCGAAGTCACTCTGGCTCTGATGGGATATCCAAGTACAGCCCCCTTCCTGAGGCTGACATATACATATGATAATTAACTCCACATTTTTTTTTTTTTTTTTTTTTTTTTGCAGAGGGAAGAAAAGCAAAAAAAAAAAAAAAGGTCAGGAAAAGCTTCTCTCCCAGCAGAAGGGAGCCCCTAGTGTTCACAGTCCAAGTGTAAAAGGAAAAGAAAATGTTTTCAGGCTGGAGGATTTCCACATTGGGGGTGGGGTACGTGGTGGCAACTGCCTCTTTAAATCTCTCCACTGGGTTTTTCTTCTGATCGGCTCTACAGGTGAGGTGTGCTAAGATCAACCCCCTCTGAGGGAGCGCTCTGTTGTGCCTTGTGACCCAGTATAAGGAGTATTTTGAAACCTCTTTGCGAGCACCCTGCTATGCCAGACCACAAACAGGGATACAGAAGCAGGTTTGGGTCGCAACTGCTCTTGGGGCCCTGGACACAACCACTGCACAGTATGTAGGGAATAGGTTGACCACAGACATCCCTCCTGGCTGCCTCATCCAATGGCATAATCCCTCCACAAAGTTGGCTGCTTTGCCCCGCTGCAGAAGGAATGTTGTGTTAATGAAGCTAGAATAACTAAAGCTTTTGGATTTTTGGCTTGAACAGTCCCAGAGTTACAAGGCTGCACACACACTATTTACCCAGGATTATTACCTCTGTTGCTCTCCCCTTTGATCTGATTAAAAATTGCCTAGGAAGTAATGGAAATTCTACCTTGGAATCCTGACTGGCAGGGTTGTAATTTTAACAACCCTGAGTTGAAGGCAGGGAGACCAAGGTATGAAGATGCTTGAAATTGAATTAAAAGGACACTGTTAAGGACATATAAGCAGGAGTGCCGCCAGCTTTTTTGCCGCCCTAGGCAGTGGAAGGTCCCGCCCCCGAAATACTGCCCCCGACAGAGGCGGCGGAAGGTCCCGCCTCCGAAATACCGCCAACGACCGGGGCGGCCGAAGATCCGGCCGCCGCCGTCACCGCCCCCCAAATGTTAGCGCCCTATCGCCTAATGGGTTGCGCCAGCCCTGCATATAAGCAGTGTCGTTGTAGCCAGTCAGTCCCAGGATACTAGAGAGACAAGGAGGGTGAAGTGATATATTTGATTGGACCAGTTTCTGTTGATGTGTGATAGAAGCTTTTGAGCTTACACAGAGCTCTTATGCTTCAGGATGGCACCTGCCCACACCTTTTTCCTTACGCTGAGAACCACTAGCTCACGTGGACCTTAGATCTGCATGCAAGTTTCTTCACTTCACTTTTGCTCTGGAGCAAGAGGAAGCATCCAGGGAATTGTGGGCTACAGTGTCTTCAGGGGCTACTTCAGGGTTCCTTGCTCAGGGCTGTTTTTAAAGGCCCCATCTAGTCCTAAGGAATTTGCAACTGGTTCACAATAACAGTCAACAGTATCCAGACAGTTTCTTGCATCAGTGTTAGACACTTAGAAAAACAGCAAGAGACTACCACTGACTGTAGTCAAATGTGTCTTTTCCGTTTGGTAGCTCATGGCCTATGAGATGAGTTCATTGGTTTAAGAACACTTTGTTTCAGCCTGCATTAGGTTGTTTCAAAATATATTGACTGTCAATTATCCCAGTTTAGAATTCTCTGGGTTAAATTCAATTACCTTTTTAACGTTGGGGGGGGGGGAACTATTATTGTAACAGTGAATGAAAAAAAAAAGGAGACTTTTCTTGTACTTCAAGGGAAAGTGAGAGGGTGTTTAAATGAAAGTTTTTCATTTCCATTTACAAGACCCTTCAGGCTATTAATGTTTACGTTTTCATAACAAAATGATTGTACTGTTAATTGATGCATGCACTTGCACACAAATTAGTCCAAATTTTGGATTTTTTTCTTAAGGGAAAAGAATGCTACAATTCTCCATTGTAAAGCGTGAGCTGATCAAACGGTTAGCACTGAAAAGCAGCTTTAAGACTTTAGTTAATAAAATGCCAGAGAGATTCATAATAATTTGGTATGTTGTTTATTCATAAATTCAATTATTTAATAAATTATGCATTAGCTATCATTTTAGGGCCCAATCTTTCATTTCTCCCATACTAAACTTTCCAGATTTACTTCACAAAGTCACTTGATTTACACCAGCAGAGAATTTGGCCCTGGATGTTTTGGGGACCTAGTCCTGATCCCACTGAAGTCAATGATAAAACTCATCAGCTTCAGCAGAGGCAGGACTGGGCACTGGGTGTAAAAGGAGTGCCAGATCAGGCTTCATCAGGGTATACTATGTTCACAGCAAAGGTCGTTACTGACCAGAATCGTATGTAATTGTTTAACGGGAATATTTTAAACACATATATTAAATAGACAATTACATTTCATTTATTTAATCTTGATATTTCTAATGAATAATTTTCTGTAAAAATAACTGAGTTTAATGAGCAATCTCACTAAAAACTTCCCATTCAGTTATATTCTCTTTAAAATTGAGAGAAGCATGAGTAGTCATTACATTTCAGCACAGAGTGGTTTCATTCAATCTCAAATTTGACTCCAATTTGTACTTTTTAATGTGAATTTCTTTGTAAAATGCATTGAGATCCTTCAGAAAGAAAGACACTAGATAAATGCAGGATATCTATCATTTCTTTTACTCTTCCGTTCTCCTATCTCACTTCTTCTCCCATCTTTCTCCTTGGTGTGCCTCTTTATCTCCCACTCTCAATTTCTAAAATATCGTTTGAAATTTCAGATGGAGAAAAGCAGAAGTGCAAATCAAGGTGACTCAGACCTGTGGAACTCATTTCCCTAGGAAGTCACTAAGGATAAGAATTTAGCAAGTTTCAAAAAGGGATTGGACATTTATATGGATAAGAAGAATATCCAGAATTATCATAATAAATTATAACAATTTTTGAAGGGATATTAAACCTCATGCTTCAAGGCTTAAACCAAACCTAAAGGGGGGGGGCAGATTATCCCACATTTGCCTATTGTGGGGTTCTTACACCGTTCTCTGAAATACCTGGTCTTGGCTATTGTCAGAGACATGATACTGGACTAGATTGATATCGGGTTCGATTTAGTCTGGCAATTCCTATATTCCCAAACTTCGGTGCTATGGGTGGATTATTTATTTTATTTTACTTGTAGCTACTTTCTATAAGTGACTATTACCATGGCAGGTGGGCTTTTCTGCAGCAACAGCCTCCTCTAAATATGCTTCCATTTAACAAGCTGAACTGCTCCTTATCTGAGATGGTGCACTCTTAGGCTAAATTTCTGCTCTCAGATCGACACAGTGGCTCTCCACTTTAACTTTCCTGTCTGTTTAGACTATCTTTAATGTTATTGGGAAGTTCACCTATGTAAGCAGAGCCAAATATCAAAGATGATATCCACCATCCCAAGCCTGAGTCTACGTCCTCACTACGGGGAGGGGGGGGGGGGTCGATTTAAGAGACGCAAATTCAGCTACGCGAATAGCGTAGCTGAATTCGACGTAGCCGAGCCGACTTACCCCCGCTGTGAGGACGGCGGCAAATCGACCTCCGCAGCTCCCCCGTCAACGGCGCTTACTCCTACCTGCGCTGGTGGAGTACAAGCGTCGATTCAGGGATCGATTGTCGCATCCCGACGAGACGCGATAATTCGATCCCCGAGAGATCGATTTCTACCCGCCGATTCAGGCGGGTAGTGAAGACGTAGCCTGAGAGAAGAATTAACTCTACTTGGAGATGCAACAGGTGCAAGGCTGAGAAAACACTCCTCAGAAGAACATCCTTCCTGAAGACTCCTTCTTCGTGGGGCTGACAGGATAGAAGAGGAGAGCTGCTTTAAATGGCAATGCAGAATTCATCTGTCCCCATGATTCAAGTTAGACCTCTCAGGTCAGTTTTCTTGTTCATCTACAAGGTTCATCTTTCTATTGCCAACACTCCACAGCATAAAAATGAATTCTGTTGCCTGTCTTTTTGTTATTAAAGCATGCTTCTATATTCATTTACCCCTGTGTAAAACACTACCAAATCAGAGTTCTCCCCTCAAACCAGTGCTAGTATTTATACCCAGGTTACTCTTATTTTGGGCCTGCTAGCTACAAGGTCCACTGAAGTCAGTAGAAAGACTCTTATTGACTTTTTCATGGGCTTTCAGATCCTTCCTGTGGGTGCAAGTCCCTACATCAGATGCAAGGCAGGGAGAATCAGACCCTGGGTCTTATTTTTACGTCACTAAATAACAAGAATATAACAAAACCAAAATGAGAAAGAAGGAAATGTTTGTTTCATTGGTTGTTGTCTACACAAGCTTCAAACTCAGATGGAGGAACAGAGCTGGGATATACTGTGCATACCAAATAGGCCTGAATCAAAGCCCCAGACCTGAACAGCACCACATTTTTGGAAAGCTCAGATCTGGATTGAAACTTTTCAGCTGGGGTCCATTTCTCATGCCACAGGCTGTTGCATATCCTGAGGGAATACTATCTGAGGGGTTACCATCCGAGAGAGAGCTCCTAAGGGCTAAGCCTATTCTGAGTCAGAGCTAGTGTGGCATTTAATTACTGCTGTCACTTGGCTCCGCGCACTCCGGGCCATGCCCCCTTTTAGATATCATCTGCTTTTCCCAACATCTAGCCGCCACCAGACTTCCACACACCATCAGCCTGGCACCCCTGCTAAGAACTATTTGCCAGGTCTGAGGAAAGTCCAAGAGTCCCTAGGCACAAGATCAGTTCTGTTACACGGATACATTTGCACAAATGCATAAACTGGAAGGAGGTGTTAATTCTCCACTCTGCAGCACCATAAGGATAGCAGAGTAAAACTGGTGTAACTGAGTGAAGAATCAGGCCACAAATATTTGACTCACATATAAGGCTACTTAGGTGATTAAGACCCTGCTGATACAATGGGCTTTGTGCTTTTTAGTAAAGTCCAGTGTATTTTGAAGCACACATTTGCAGGGTTATCAGTTCTCGCGATTTTTATGAGTTTTGTGATATTTAGTGTTTGTCTTAAAGCCTTCGCTCAAGGGATGAGCTGATTACATGGGAATGTCAGCTTTCATTTAAAGAAATAAACAAGTTTCTTGGATATGGAGGAAAGCTGGAAAATGTGACCTAATAGTGTAACCTAAAGGTTCAAAATCCAGAAAGGGGGTGGCGGGTGGGGGAAATGAAAGCCAATTTTTTTAGATTTTTAAAAATTCATGATTTTTAATCTAACATCGTGATTTTTAAAACAATCTCATGATTGTAGGGGGGCTAAAATGATTTTTGATCACTTGTGGCTGGCAGTACTGCACTTGCAGCAGTAATGTATATATTTAAAGCTTGAGCAATAGCCTGATTGCTCAAAAAGAGAATGATAGCACCATCTAGTGCCCTTCTTTGGAATTGCCTTATAAAATAAAAATTCAATTAAACTGATTTCAAAGGGTCATAATTAAAATCTTCCAGGATCTTATCATCATTGGATTTCTAAAATGCTATTCTGCTCAAATATAGTATTTACTGAGGAATTAGAATAATTTTTTGACTTTAAAATAATACTAGATTCTTAGTTATGAAACATGGACATTGTTAAAAATCCCAGCATAAAATCATAGTCATTTTATTGCTTTAGCGATTTTTTTTAAAAAGAGTTTATATATAACAGTTTATATATTCATATATTCTCCCCAAATACTTTCATGCATTTATTAGCAAAACCTTAAAGAGTTGTATGTATACTGCACCCTGATGTGCAATTTACCCAGGACAAGTATTTTCACAGTCCATAGTTAGTAAAAGAAGTGGTACATCATCTAACAGTCTTTGTAAAGACTGGTAAAATCTGAGTTTGTGCTTTTTGCTGGCCGGCTTCCAGAAGTTTGTTTGAAATTCAAGTAATGTGGCATGTGTTAATGATGTACACTCGTCAGCATGTCAATGAAAGTCTCATTGTAAACAGCAGCCTCACAGGATATGTCTACACTAGAGCTTTTACTTCTAAACTGATTGCAGGTTAACTCACGGTAGCTAACGTGTTTGTAAAGTCTAGTCTGGACACTCCCCAGATGTTTGTTCCTGGATGCAAGTTTTAAGGTTTATAGGGCAAACAGACACTTTTAAATCTGGTGGCTTGGACCTATCTCTGATCATAAATTATCCAGATATCCTGCATGAAAGTGTTCAGAGGCCAAATGAAAAAAATCCCTTTTCCAGATCTATACAAAACTATCTTCCCATTTTATAGGCAGCTTGATAGCTTTTGGTAAAACCTTAAAAGATGAACATGTCACATTCATGACAATGAATGAGAAGATTAACATGGCTGTGTTTTGTAAATCTGTGCTTCAGTGAAGCACTTGAAAAGGTAAATGAGAGCTGAAGAGCGGGGTTTGAAGATTGTGTGTGTAGGCTTGTGTCTTCTAAGCAGGAGACAAAACCCCTTGCAGGTTGACGTTGATGGGGGCTGGACAGAGGTGAAAGTAAGCCAGTACACCCCGGTACGGTGTACCGGCAAGAGCCGGTAGGGTAGGGCTGCGGGGTAGGGCGGCGGGGCTCTGGGGGCTATTTAAAAGTCCAGGGCTCCCGCTGCTTCTACTGCCCCGGCCCTTTAAATAGCCACCAGAGCCACGCCGCCACTACTGCAGGGCTCCGGCGGCTATTTAAAGGGCCGGGGCAGTAGAAGCAGGGGAGCCCCGGGCCCTTTAAATAACCCCTGGAGCCCAGGGGTAGCGGGGGGCTCCAGGGGCTATTTAAAGGGCCCGGGGATCCAGCTGTCTCTGCCGCCCTGGTCCTTTAAATAGCCGCGGGAGCCCCGCTGCTTCCCCAGGGCTCCGGCGGCTATTTAAAGGGCCGGGGCGGTAGAAGCAGGGGAGCCACAGGCCCTTTAAATAGCCCCCAGAGCCCAGGGGTAATGGGGGGGCTCCAGGGGCTATTTAAAGGGCCCGGGGCTCCAGCTGCCTTTGCCGCCTTGGTCCTTTAAATAGCCTCAGGAGCCCCGCTGCTTCCCGAGGGCTCCCACGGCTATTTACAGGCCAGGGCGGTAGAAGCAGGGGAGTCCAGGGCCCTTTAAATAGCCCCTGGAGCCCCGGGCTGCTGCTGCTACCCCAGTGGGGGGGGGCACTTACCTTACAGGGTGGGCTGGGGCTGGCTCTGACTCCCTCAGCCACGCCCCTTCCACCCTAGGCCCCGCCCCTTCCCAGGGCCAGAGCTGGCCCCAGTGTACCGGTAAGTCACTGGACTTACTTTCACCCCTGGGGCTGGATGAGTTACTGGAAAAACAAGGAGACGCTCTTAAAATGGGTCTTAGAGAAGCATATGTGTGGATAGTTGATAGACTGATCAAGAGATAAGGAGGCACAAGGAAAATAACATATCTAGTCCCTAGGTCTGCTCTGTTTCCAGTATTGGTCCAATTTTGAAGTCAATCCACATGTTTCCTATTGGGGATGACTGAAATTAATGGGAGCTTTGCCTATGAAAGGACTTCAAAATCAGTCCTTTCAATGCCAATGGGATGTCTGCATATGAAATGTCTGCAGAGCTGGGTCAGAGATTTGTATGCAACTCTTGCCATGGGTTTGTCTACACTAGAGTTTTTACCATCGTTAACTCACTGCTGGTTATCTTCAGGTCATTAACACGTTTGACAAGGCGAAGCCGAATTTAAAAATTGTATTAAAGCTAATGTTAAAATTATATAATCCATAGGTTAAGAAAAGAGTCTCTGTACATCTGGATATAACGCTTAAATTATCCAAAAGTGCAAACGTTGGTTTAAAAGTAATACAATACATATAGTACATAATCAGCAATAACCCAAATATGATTAACAAATTTAATGATACAATTTAGATATTAGCATCCAAATATTCGGGTACATCACTCATAAAAAGTTATACAGAGAGTTGGTTGTGGAAAGCAAATATATCAACGAGTGAAGATTGTCTCTTAGTAATTGAGAATTTAGGATAGGTTGACCTGTTCGAAAATAAAATCCATCAGGGAAGTATTTCAGTTACTTTCCCGACTGTGCTTTCTACTCAAATATTTGTTCCAAGATAAAAATGTCTGTGGTTTACACTAGCCAAAGCACATAGGGTGAGCTCCTGACCTCACTCCGCCTGCTTCAGCCCCTTCTTGCCACACAGAAGAGCCAGAGTGATATCAAAGGGCCATAAAAGCCCCCGTTCTGCTTGGTGGACGTTCCCCAGGTGCAGGCACTGCACTCTGGATGACAGCTGTAATAAGGCTGCCTTCAGAGACAGTCTCAAGCCCTGACAGAGGGGTCAAACAGCTCAGGCTGGATGATGTAGGGGCACATCAAGGACAAGACCACAGCACTGCAGAGATTCTGGGCAGCACTGCAGCCCATAAGACTGCCCAAGGAGGCTGACACAACTTAAATAGCTGTCTGCATTATGCCAGGGGCCTCTCCAGGATCAGCAGAGTACAAGGGTGGCTTAAAGGCACCGTACCCCCCACCCCCACTCCTCACCCTCCCCGCCGCCATTCCTCTAGGCTATGAATTCTGTGCTGTGTCTCTTACAGGCTCAGCACAGAATCTCAACCATAATCTTCAAAGCCTGCTCTTCAGCTCTCATTTAACTTATCAAGTGCTTCACTGAAGTACAGATTTACGTAACACACCCCTGCTGTATTAACGTTTTCATTCCTGGTTGGGATCTTGACACGTTCTTTTTTCAAGGCCTTACCAAAAGCTGCCAAGCTTCCTACAAAGCGAAACGATGGTTTGGTGTAAATCTGGGCAAAGGATTTTCATTCTCCACTTGAATAATTTCGTCTAGGGTGTTTAGATAACTATGATCAGAGATGAGACCAAGACACCAAATTTAGGAGTATTTGGATCCAGGTTTTTGGATCAATCCACTATAAAGTTAGAAGACACTTACACAATTCACGTTCAGATCTGGGTGTGGATTTCAAATACCCCAAAAGGGTGTGGGCCTGGCTTTTTGGTTCAGGCCTCCTTCCATATGATGCCTCATGAGGGAGGCTTCTCTCACCATCTTCTTTTTGCAGCCAGAATGAATTCCCCACCAATGCTGGTTTTGTTCCATGCGCCTATGTCCAAAACTTGTTTTAAACTGTGTTTCCAAGAGCCAATTAAACATCACAGGGGAACACCCAATTTTGAAAGGCTGCAGAAATGCCATGAAAAGAACCTTTGAGACAAATGATGCTGAAGAACTCACATTGACCTTAGACAACTTGGCTGACTTAATGATAAAATTTATGTTGCCACTAGTATGAAATACAGAACCACTTGGATGCTCCTGATGTTGCTTTCTCTGCAAATCATCAAAATGTTTTGATATCTTCTACTTCAACAAGGGCCAGGGGCATACTTTATCTTAATAGGTATGCCTTCTCCTGCTCGAACTTCTAGTAGTTGGAAGTTCAAGCCAGACAAATTCCAATTAGAAATAAGGCACACATTTTTAACAGCTGATTATCCACTGCAACAAAATACAGAGGAAGTGGTAGATTCTCCACAGTGCTTAATTTGTAATGAAAGAGCTACCAGGGCTCAAGCCATTAGGTGCTGGGGTTCAAGCAATTTTTTTACTTTCATAAGTAACGTGGCAAGCCCAGAGATGTCAGGCCTATGAACTGCCATATTTAGAGGTGCCGGGGCCCTGGCACAAATTAAGCACTGATTCTCCAGCTCCTGAAGTCTTCATATCCAGACTAGATGCTTTGCAGGAAGATATGTCTTAGCCAAACACATGTTATTGGGCTCAATATAGGGGTATCTGGATGAAATTCGATGGCCTGTGGGTCAGAATAGAGGATCCCTTCTGGCCTTAAATCTTTGAATCCTCTCTGAATCTGGGACTATTTAAATAGCTGACAGGGCAATGCCAGTAAACACATTTGAAACATATGGAAGCACAGACTCATCAACAGCCACTGCACAACAGTCCCCAAATTGCTTGTATACCACCACATCCCTCACTCTCTGGACTGGCTTATCCAGTATTGCCAACTCCAAATGTTAAAAATCATGAATCAGTCCCCCATCTCCCCCTCCCCCTCCCCAATCACCAGAGTTTTTAAAAAATGATCAATGTTGAGTTGTTTTTATTTGACCTTTGGGCTTTGAGTCTTCAGGGTGCACCTGGGTTATACTTTCAAGCTTCTGCACAATCACAAGGGAAAGAAACATCCTCTTTTTAAAAATGAAAGCTGAGACTCTTACCCCACTAAGAGCTGAAGCTTTAAGTCAAACATCAAATATCCTGAAATTCATTGGCAGTATCGCTTACCTGATGCCAAAACTACAAGTCATGGCATGGCTTACTTATGGAATCTCTTTACATTCACTTTAGTTTTCATCTTCCGCTCAGTTGTTGCCAGAACCTTTATCAAGGTGGATCGTATGGATGGCTTTCTGTATCTGATGATTAGCCTGGAGAAATGCTGGTATGTTACCAATTAATACTAATGAACCCAAACACTGATTTTATCTATTGCCACTAGACTTCACTGAAAAGATTGCATGTGTCCATTCTTAAAGTTTGTGTGGAGAAATCAGCATATTTTTCATGTCTGCACTTAATCTATCTATTTTAGGGTTTTCTACCATGCCTGTCACTGTAGTGTCTTAATATCAGACACTGTCACTCCATAAATTATGCATGCTAGTTGGGATTGAGAGGGCTCTGGTGGAACAGAGTAAACCAGTGAAATAAAATGTCAACAAATGCAATAGCCTTTGTTAAATTCAGATGAGAAGAAATTAATTCTATAAAAGGGGACTCTTAAAATAGCTTGGCACCAAGGTGTAACAAGAGACAGCCTTTCGCTGGTGGAGAAGGACGACAGAATGACAGTCTGCCCTTACGGAACTCAGCCTGGAAAAAGCGAGGGCTTTTCCGCCATGACTGTCATTTTAATATCATTTATTTTTAAAAAAAGCAATAAACAGGAGCTTGCTTCAAAAGTTCCAGGGTCTTCAGTAATAAAACCAAGCCATTTCATGATCAGCCAAAAAGACTATTATTTTTCCTATTTGTGCAGATATGATCTGAAGAAAAACACACCTCTAGGACTAATAATAAATAATAACGCTATTCATACATTTGCACTGGTTACAAGATGTCAATTTCCCCATAATTGAAAGGAACAGAAAAGGGAATACAAATAGCAGTCTGTGGTGAATAAGTATTGCCCAGTGCTTTGGGTTGAAGAGATTTCTTATGTATGTTGTGAAAGAAAAGTGTTTTAGCATCCAAAGGACCCTGGAATAATTCTCCTGAATTTTTGCACAGAGCCTTATTCAGAGTGGCTGAAAGTGCCTGTTATTTAAACACAAAGGTGTTTCAAATGGGAAATGATTTCCAGGAGACCAAGACACTTTAACCACCCATGGGACAGAGCTTCAGGCAGACAAACAGGCAAGGAATCCAAGCAGATACTTCCATGTCTCTGTTATTCAGATCTCAGTGCTACAACTGAGGCCAGGTCTACACTACACACCTATAATCGGTATAATTACGAAAAATCCACACCTCTGAGAGACATAGTTATACTGACCTAACCTCCGACACCCTCCCCCCCCATGCAGACAGCACTATGTTGATGGGAGAGTTTCTCCCGTTTACATAGCTGCCGCCCCTTGGGGATGTGGATTAATTAACTGGCGGAAGAAGTTCTCCTGCTGGTGTAGTAGCATCTGCACTAAAGCGCTACAATGGCACAGCTGCATCAGTGCCACTTCACCGCTCTAGCGCTGTACGTGAAGACAAGCCCGTAATTCGATCGGACTAGGAGGAGGAAGAGAGACAGTGATCAGGTTCCTGATTGTGATTATGCAGTTGTAGAATGAAGGTTCTGTACCCACCTTTGCTATTTTATGCTATTTTTTATGACTGGTTATGGGGGGAAGGAGAAGAGGGGTATTGTTCTGTATAGTGGAGTTGAGATACTATCTTTTTAAAGGTTTCAGAGTCTTTTTAAAATTGGCTTTGTTCTGCCCCAGCCTGAGGACACAAGAAACTGCGTCTAAGGCTACATCTACACTATAGGGGGGGGTCGATTTAAGATACGCAAATTCAGCTACGCGAATAGCGTAGCTGAATTCGACGTATCAGATCCGACTTACCCTGTTGTGAGGACGGCGGCAAAATCGACTGCCACGGCTCCCAGTCGACGGCGCTTACTCCCACCTCCGCTGGTGGAGTAAGCGCGTCGATTCGGGGATCGATTGTCGCGTCCTGACGAGACGCGATAAGTCGATCCCCAAGAGATCGATTTCTACCCGCCGATTCAGGCGGGTAGTGTAGACCAGGCCTGAGTTCAGCTCTGTGGAGCTTGAAAGCTTGTCTCTTTCACCAACAGAAGTTGGTCCACTAAAAGATATCACCTCCCCTACCTTTAAAGTCACACATGTGCTTAAGTATCTTCTTGATTCGGGGCCTTCATTAGCAAAGTATTACTGAACTAGCTGTGGCTGACATCACTTATGGGCAAGAGTGGCCAGTTTAAGTAGCTCATTCATCACAGCAAGCAGCTATTTTTGGAGTCAGATACTGCCAATTATGCGTGTCGTCCCCCCCCACCTCTCCCCTTCTCAGTCCCTCTAGCCTGTGATGAACAATGTTTATTCTACGTGTTGGGGAGTGGGGAAGCTCTGATAAATCTATTAAGTTGTTTTCCCATTGTAGCAAAAATAACAGCAGGAGAAAAAAATCATTAGGCAAATGAGCTCACCTCAAGCTGCCCATTACTGTAATTGTTTATGCTTTGTTCCAGAGTATATTGATAGCATGGTAACAACGTGTGTAATTTGGGAGATGAGCTGGGTGGGGTGACAGTTAAGATCTTTTAAGGAAGACTGGGGAGAGAGTCTGCCTGAGGAGATGTTTTTCCAAACAGAACAGCCTCTTTTCCAGTCAAATGCAGTCACATTTCTGACTTCATACCTTAGTTTCTACTAAGTGAATGACTGTAAAACAGAGCTGAGGGTTTTTTTTAGTGAAGTAAAATATAGGGAGAGCATTATGTATACTGGATGTATGCAGCAAATGGTAAAATCGCCATTTCTTTACTTTTTTCCGTTTTCTTTTCCTAAGGCTGTAATGATCACTTTCCAAGCTGAGGCTTGAATAGCATTGAAGAATTCAGGAATTCTAATTCTCTGGCATGTGCGCCATCTAGTGTTCATTCACTATGAAATGCAGTCTTGTCAAGACGAGAGAGCCAAATTTATCTTTGAGACAACTCCATTAAATGGAGTTACACCATGCATGAAATTGTCCTCGGATATCAGACAACCTCCACCTCTATCAGTACAGATGAACTAATATAGCAAACAAGAAAGGCGCCAGCTCACTAGTTAGTTAGATGGGCAGTAGGAACTCAGTATTTTCATGCCTGAAGTCCTGTGCAAATACCCCAGTTTTAGCTACTCCTCTAAAACACTCTCTTATGGTCTGAGTTTGTCTGGGGTAGATGCTATTGTCTTCCTTGTTCACTGATTTTGCCACATGCTGCCATTTCCTTTCTGTGTCACTGAACCAACTGATTTTTCAGTGAGTTTGTTTGCCCTGTCTGACTGGACTTTCTTGCTGAATTTTTTCAGGACCTTGGCAGAAATCATATCTGGTGTTGGGAGGTAGGGCTTCTTCTGATTTCTTCTCTTTTGTTTGTTAAATTATACAACAATAAGGATAACACAAACAGGCAACCAGCAGGCTTTTGAAATCAATTCCGCAAACATTCAGATAGCTTGCCAGAAGCCAACACAATATAATGCACACAATTTCTAAAAACCAGCTAATGTGCTGAGTGAGTTTAAGCTGGTTGTTAATGTTGATTTAGCTGCCTTGTCTGTGTGGGGAGATTGTTCCTACAGGTCACAGAGTAAGAGAGGAGAGGAGAGAATGGAAGAAAAATAGACAACAATTTGAAATACAGAAAAGAAATAAAAACAACCAAATGAAGGCAGGAAATAAAGAGAGAACAGCTAATTAAATAGAATGGCAACGCCTTCAAAAAGAAAGTATTAAGCCAGCAAGTTGATATATAGTAGCACTCAGCATTACTAGTGGAAATGGAAACATAACTAGGAAGCCATCCAATAACAACTAATATGAACAGGGTCCATCTTTTCTCCCTGTATTGATATATTTTTTTCTAAGACTCATATGTTTTCCCCTGATGGACATGGAGATTGGAAAGAGAGCGTCCTCTTAATTGAGGGGGAAAAAATTCTCATGTGCCTAACTGATTTAGGAGCCTAATTCCCATTTTCGAAAGTTAGGTTGGCATGTAGGAACCTAAAGGCTTGTCTACACAAACATTTAGTTAAGGGCCTATCAAAGATACTGCATTTCAGATGTAAGGATAAGCAGGAAGTGAAGGACCAGTGAAAGGTTCACTGATGGCCGGCTCATTACCCAGGCTGTGTTGTTGCACAAGGGCACATGGGGGAATTAAACCCAGTGCTCAAACACAGCCAATCCAGGCCCTACATTCAGGTGCCCAAGATAAGTGGGTTTGCACGCCTGCTGCTCACCCCTCTCCCTGTGTATGTAGGTGGGTGGGTTGGCCCCTCTGCCTTCGTTTATCTTTCCATCTAGCTAACCTCCTCCTGACAAACCAGAGAGGGAATTTAAAAGGAAAATTTTAACATGATGTTTGCAAACCATGGTTCTGCTTCTGTGCTCTCTCTCTCTTTCCCCACCCTGTTTCTGGCTTTGTTGTCAAAGGGTGCACCTGCCCTGTAGCACCCCCTTCCGGCCAGCATAGCTCTGCTGAGGCCCACGTCAGTTCCCCTTAAAAAGTCCACACAGTCCGTATATTAAAAGCATTCCCCTTCTGGGATCCAGTTTATTAAGTCCTGCACAAAGACTTTCCAAATAGAACTCATACCTACAAAGTCTTCATTCCTGTTTCAATGGGGCCCAGCCCCTCCTCTCTGAGGGTCTGTCTTTCCTTTTAAGTTTACAGTACTTCTTTCACCCCAGTCCCACAGCCCCTCCTCCCTAAAGGTCTATCTGCCCTTATCTTCTGTCAGCCTAGCTGTATCTACACTGGGGGTTTTTGCCAGCATCATGTTTGCAGAATGTGTGGGTTTTGTCACATCCCTAAGCAACAAAGTTGTGCCGACAAAATTTTGTAGTGTAGACCTGACTTTGCAGCACACTGAGGAGCCGTAACAAGGTGTAAGAATATGTAAGTTAGAACAGGGTGAGGGCTACTTTAACTGACACTTCCTTACATTCTCATGCTAATTGCTTTTCTTGCTATTCCTCTCTTCTGACTCCTTGTGTGGGCAACAGCAGCTCAGACTCCCCAGCTAGTCTACATTACACAGGCTTTGCCAATACAACTGAACCGGTATAGCCTCCTAGTGGAGATGCACCTTCTACAGGCAAAAGGAGTTCCTTCGCTGGTGTAGTTAAACCACCTTCCCAAATGACATAGTATATTGGCAAAAAGACCCTTTTGCTGAGGTAAGCTGGGTCTACCCAGGGGCTTTTGCCAGCATAGCTGTGTCAGTCAGAGATGTGGGGTTTTTCCATCCTGGGACCCGGACCAACGTTGTTATGCTGGGGGGGGGAGGGATAGCTCAGTGGTTTGAGCATTGGCCTGCTAAACCCAGGGTTGTGAGTTCAATCCTTGAGGGGGCCACTTGGGGATCTGTGGCAAAAATCAGTACTTGGTCCTGCTAGTGAAGGCAGGGGGCTGGACTCGATGACCTTTCAAGGTCCCTTCCAGTTCTAGGAGATAGGATATCTCCATTAATTTATAAAATTTATGCTGACAAAGCTTTGTAGTGCAGACCTAGTCACCCATATACTTAGTGAGCCAAATTCAGAGGTGATAGGTAAGATGTAAGTTTCACATTAGTGATTAGATGTGAATATAACTAAGGGCAGAGGGAGTCTACGGGCTTGTCTACATGGGGAAATTTATTGACAGACCTATATCAGTATAATTATACCACCATAACTATGCTGATATAACTCCTCATGTTGACATTCCATTTCTGGGTTTAGAATGCCTTTTTTTTTTTTTGGTTTAGTTTATGTTTCTTTGGAAGTGGTTTAAGCTAATCCCCCAAGAAGCCAAAGGAGCATCTACATGGTGAGTTATACCAGCATAGCTATAGCAGTATAATTATACTGGTATAGTTCTGCCGGTAAATTTCCCTATGCAGTCAAGCCTAAACTTGTGCAGGAGGCTGGGTTTAAAATGGGTTTATAGCCATTTAACTTGAGTTGATTGGAAACTGGCTTTGCACGGAAAAAAGGCGAGCCTGGAGACTGACTGACATCGGTTTTATGAAGATATGCAGCAAAAGAGAGATAATCTTGCAAGTTCTGCCAAGCAAATAGGTCTTACCATCAATAAATCAAAGAAGGAAGTTATGAAAATGAATTTACCTACCAATGATTTTATCTGCTTGGAAAGTGAAGCCTTGAAAACTGTGAAGAAGTTTCCTTTTCTGGGTAGCATCATTGTTGGATGTAAAGGCCAGAATAGGTAAAGCAAGTAAACAATATAGTATGGATGTCCAATGGGATAAGCAAAAGATCTTTAGAAGCAACAACCTGAGCATCCTCCTCTGGAAAATTAATATGTCCACCCATCCCAAATTGAACAGCTTTCAATGCAGGTGGCTGTGTAGAATATTCAAAGTAAATTGGCCTGATAGAATAAATAATGAAGAGGTCTGAGAATGGGCACAACTACTTACAAAAAAGTACAGCAGAAGTGATGGGCATAACTGGGACATCTTTTAAGAATAACAGGCTGCCTGAACAAGAATTTATTTAGTGACCCCAGGGCAAGATATTGGAGAGGCCAACCTCCATAGCACAATAGTGCATACTCCATAACACAATAAAGGCTGAAGCAGCATAATTACATCTGAATATAAAGGACTTGAAACAACTTCTGCCTGATATCAGGGCTGCCCGGAAGGGGGGGGGCGGGCAAGTGGAGCAATTTCCCCCAGGCCCCGGGCCCCACAGGAGCCCCCACGAGAATGTAATATTCTATAGTATTGCAACTTTTTTTTATGGAAGGGGCCCCCAAAATTGCTTTGCTCCAGGCCCCCTGAATCCTCTGGGCAGCCCTGCCTGATGCATTTGATGACAAGGGAAGAATGATGGTAGTGATGATGATTAGAAACTGGTTTAAGATAAAGCAAAAGAAGCCACTCTTAAACCCAAAATCAGAATGCCTACACAGGGATTTGCACTGGTTATACTAAAATGGTTTAACTAAATCAGTTTTAAGCTCTGTCTGCTTGAGAGAGTTATACCAATTTAATGTAAGGTGTGATGTTAAACAGATTTAGATAAACCAAAATAAATGTCCACACAGCCTTTTGCACAGTTCAAGACCTGGTTGACACTTTAAACATATACCCGCATAGCTTTGACAGTCAGAGGTGTGAACCCCTCCTCCCCCCCAATGACAGAGCTATGCCAACCAAACCCTCAGCATAATAGATGCAACTGTGCCCACAGAAAATGGCTTCTGTCAGCATAGCTTATGTCGGTCAGGAGGGTGGTGTTCTGTAGACATAGCCTAAGTCAATTAGGAATTAGTTTAAACTAAACTCAAATAAGCCAAAATGAGTGTCTATGCCAGGATTGCAACCATTTAATTCAATCCATTTCAGAACCTGTGCAACTTTCTCATGTAGACAAGGCCTAATTAAGTTTCTGCAAACTTGTGGGTAAGCAAAGCCTTAACCATTAAGGGTGGAATTTTCTATGCTGTGGAATGTGTACAGATGTTCACTCTGTTCCGTGGTAACATCCTGTTAAATACAGAGATTTGATGATTATATTACTGTATAATGTTTCTCTAAACAAACAGTGTTGTAATGACTATAGTTGTGTTTTGTTTCTGATATTTACATGGCAAGGATTTGTAAACCTGATAAAACCTCCTGAATAAATGAACAGTTAGAGAAAAGAAGAGAGCGAGAAAGAAAAAAGTAGACTTTTCAATACCTCCAGAAGAGTTGTATGGCCATTTTTTTCTAAAGGGAACTGGGTATCCACGTTCCTCAGGCAGCTTTGAAATTGCCACCTTTAGGGTGTTGGAAGAAGGTGTAAGTTGTACCAGCTAGACTTATTCTCTAGACTAGTGATATTCCCCTTTGAATTTGGCCCTCAGTGCTCTAAATGAGTTCTACCTTTGTGTTGTGTGTTTGCTTTATGGCCTATCCTTTCTTATCAGTTCAACCCAGTCCCTTAGCTGCAAAAGGCAGCCAAACTCAGCAGGCGCACACATTCTTCTCACTATCCCATGAAGCTTTCTCTTTTAGATTGTAAGCTCTTTGGGGCAAGGACTGCCACTGATTATATGTTTGCACCATTCCTGGCATGGCACTACTGCAATGTAATGGATTCGGTGCCTACATTCTTTCTAATGACAGTTCTGTCAATAATTGGCTATTCTGTCTGCAGTGCCATCACTCACTGTATTGCAGGTGCAACTTAAAGGAACCTACTGATGCCAGATTCCAGGTTTGTTCCTTTATATATGACCCTACTCAGTGATACTGCAGTTTCAAGAACTATTCAGCTCATCTGTTTTGCTGGAGCCAGACTGCATTTGTCTCTGGTGTGTGACAGTACATGAATCACTTGCATGCTCTAGTCTGTGATCAGGAGCAACACAGCTTCCCTTGAATTTGGAATAAGGTGATTCATTTTCTCATACACATACTCCATCACCCCTTGTTTACAAAAAAAAGTACTCACCCTATTAGTTCGTTCATGTCAGCTAGCAAGGAGAAGAGTCTGAGCGAACAGAGTCTCTCTTTTCTGATTATGCCCAATAGGTACCTCCACTGCATACGCTGTCTTATGATTTATATGCTGCTGGTAAAACAGACATTACCAAATCAATATAGCAGTACCTTTCAAGATCCTACTGAGCCAAGAATTCCTTGATATTGAATAGGATTCCTTATCAAATCTTTCCGTGGTTTCAAAAACTTAGATTCAAACAACTTGGTAGGTAGATGGTTAGTTTAAAAAAAATGCAACAGAGAAATAAGTCAGTCATGAAAAATGAATACAGCATGTCAGAAACATATTTAAAACTAGACTGACAAAGCAGTATATTGCGGGGAACAATCCTCTGTTATTTTCATTTTATTATTATTAATGTTGGGGTACCGTGTGGGAGCCCCAGTAGTGCAATGGGAGTCCGTTGTGGTAGGTGCAGGGCCAGCGCTTCCATTTAGGCGACCTAGGCGGTCGCCTAGGGCACCAGGATTTTGGGGGGCGGCAATTCGGCGGCGGGGGGTCCTTCCGCGTTCCGGGTCTTCGGCGGCAATTCTGCGGCGGGTCCTTCACTCGCTCCGGGACCCGCCGCCGAAGTGCCCAGAAGACCGGGAGCGCGGAAGAACCCCCCCCCCCGCCGCAGAATTGCCGACGACGACCAGGAGCGCGGAAGGACCCCTGCCTAGGGCGCCAAAAACCCCGGCGCCGCTCCTGGGTAGGTGCTGTACAATCACATAGCAAAAGAGATGGCCCCCTGCCCCAAAGACCTTATAATCTAAGTAAAGGATGATGAAGACAACCTACTAGGTCTTTTTCATCTCTAATTTCAACAAGCCAAGTCCTGAAGACCTTAATATTGAATTTCTGAAATTGATGGGAGTTTTGCCTGAGTAAAGACTTCAGGATTTGACCTTTTATTCTATGATCTATCCCAATAGCACTGTATAAAGAGAAAAAGCTCAGTAGAGGCTGCATCAATACACTATATGGGGAAAATTAAGATAAGAAAACTGGAATGCATATTCTATATAGGTTCTTGGACCACTCCCATCACCAAAGTATCAGAGTGCCTTCCAGTAGTGCATTAAGCGATGTGTCTAACATCTATCATAGGTGGGTCATTCTCTCTTGCATCCTCTCCAAGGAGATTTGTGTGTGCAGTGGAGAGTTTTGGTTTGGTAGGGTTTTGTTTTGGGATTTAAAAAAATGTGCAAGCTGCTGTGTGTTTATATTGGAAAAGGCAGGTTGAAAAACTGCACCTTGTGCTTGGCATGGAAGGTGGTGAGGTTTGGGATGGGCCTTGGGGAGTTCCTGGGGGAGTTTGTTCAACAGCGTCATAGGGTATGTCTACACTGCAAAAAAAACAACAACCCAGCAGCAGCGAGTCTCAGAGCCTGAGTCTACAGACTTGGGTTCACGCTATGGTGCGTGGAGATGTTCCCGCTCGGGAAACCCATCCTCCCTTCCCCCAGTTTGAGCCTCTCCAAGCGGCACAGTCTCAATGGCTATTTTTAGCTCCATAGCGCAAGGCCTGTGAGCCCAAGTCTGAAGACTCAGGCTCTGAGACTTGCTGCCGCCGGTTACTTTTTTGCAATGTAGACACACCCATACTGCCCTCCCCGTCCCACCTCCCCCACCCAGAAAGCTGTTTCCTCCACAGATGAACTTTACCCTTATGGTAAAATTAATGAAACTAGTACTGGCGTGGAACCGTGGTAATGTCAGAATAAAGCCAGGTCTACACTAGAAACTTTCACCAGAATAGCTATCTTGTTAGTGGTGTGATTATTTTGTTGTTGACCTTTCTATACAAGCAAGAACTCTAGTTTAGACACAATTATACTAGCATAAAAGGGCTTTTGCTGGTCTATCTTATTTCGTTTGGGGAACAGGTATAAGCTATACCAGGGATTCTCAAACTGGGGGTCAGGACCCCACGGGGGGGGGGGGGGGGTCGTGAGGTTATTACATGGGGGGGTCGCGAGCTGTCAGCCTCCACCCTAAACCCAGCTTTGCCTCCAGCATTTATAATGGTGTTAAATATATAAAAAAGTGTTTTTAATGTATAAGGGGGGGTCGCACTCATAGGCTTGCTATGTGAAAGGGGTCACCAGTACAAAAGCTTGAGAACCACTGAGCTATGCCGACAAAAGCACTGTTGGGCTGGTGTTCCATTTGGCCACCGAGAACCACAAACGGGAATGCAAAGCGACGTCCTCCTTACTCGGGCTTTGCGAAGCAGCATGCCTGCACTAAAAGGAAATGTTCCATGTACACTACTGAGTGACAGCTATAGTGTCACTCCGTATGTTGACTTTCTGAAAGTGTTCGATAAATGTATTCCAAGTAGTGGAGTCAAGTTTGGATTCACAATGATTTGTGCACTAGAAACCAATGGTAATACACCTCTACCCCGATATAACGCTGTCCTCGGGAGCCAAAAAATCTTACCACGTTATAGGTGAAACCGCGTTATATCGAACTGGCTTTGATCCGCCGGAGCGCGCAGCCCCGCCCCCCCGGAGCGCTGCTTTACCACGTTATATCTGAATTCGTGTTATATCAGGTCGCGTTATATTGGGGTAGAGGTGTATATGTATGTTTAGGTATAAAAGGCCTAGCTGGCAGCCTGGTGTTATTTGCTGTGGTTTGAGACTCCTAGGTCCTAAATGATGGGGCAGAGGAAAGGGAAAACGTGGTGGCATGTTGCAGGTAGAGCGATGGGCAGGAGTCCAGTGTTCCCTCTAATTTTTTTATGTCCATGTGTAGAATGAATTTTGTTATGTGCACATAACAAAATTCATGTGGTGGGGGTGGGGCTGAGGGGGTTCGGCGTGTGGGAGGGGGCTCAGAGCTGGGGCAGAGAGTTGGGGTGCGGGGGTGGGTGAGGGCACTGGCTGGGGGTGCGGGCTCAGAGGTGGAGCTGGGGATGATGGGTTGGGGGTGCGGGAGGGGGCTCAGGGCTGTGGCAGAGGGTTGGGGTGCGAAGGGGGTAGGGCTCTGGCTTGGGGTGCGGGCTCAGAGGTGGGACTGGGGATGATGGGTTCGGGGTGCAGGAGGGGGCTCAGGGCTGGGGCAGAGGGTTGAGGTGCGAAGGGGGGGTAGGGCTCTGGCTTGGGGTGTGGGGCCTTGTGTGGGGCCGGGGATGAGGGGTTCAGGGTGTGGGAGGAGGCTCAGGACTGGGGAAGAGGATTGGGTGCGGGGGGGTGAGGGCTCTGGCTAGGGATGAAGGCTCTGGGGTGGGGCTGGGGATGAGGGGTTCGGGATGCGGGAGGGGGCTCAGGGCTGAGGCAGAGGGTTGGGGTGCAACATGCAGGCTCTGGGGTGGGGCCAGGGATGAGAGGTTTGGGGTGCAGGCTGCCCGGGGCTGCGGTGGGGAGAGAGGACTCCCCCCAGCACTCTCTTGCCGCTGGCGGGGCTGGGCTGGGCCGAGGGAGGGGCTCCTTTACCAGGCCTCTCCGGCGGGCCAGGGCAGGGCTGGGCCAAGGGAGGGGCTCATTTCCCCCAGCCGCAGCAAGTCCGGGACAGGTCCATGTTGGGGCCGTGGGAGGGGTGCCTCTCCCCCCACCGCGGCAAGTCCGTGCTGGGGCCGGCGGGGAGGGGCACCTCTCACCGCCATGGCAGGGCCATGCTGGGGGAGAGGCATCTCTCCCTGCCACAGCCCTGAGCCCCTGTGCAGGGCTTAATAGGCAATTGCGCGGCCGCGCGGCTTAGAGGGAATTTAGGGCAGGACCCTCTTTTTTTGTTCTGGGTTTGTACAGCGCCCAGCACAATGTGGTCCTGGTCCATGACTACGGCTCCTAGGCATTATGGTAATACAAATAATAAATAAATAGCAATATTAATAGGAGCAATGCGTTGCCTAAACGGTTTCTCTATGAGCTGGAACACATAATAGTTCCTCCCCATAAAAATAAATGATCACCCCAGTATAACCTTCATACGGTTATTGCACTGGGTATGTCTTACACGACATGCTGGAAATCATTCTGCAGAGCAGCACCCCTTTGGATTTTGTATCTACATTCTTTTTAATGACAGTTCTCCACTGAAGGCCAATGTTTTATTATAAAGAGGGTTCAACTTATTTAAGAGGGTTAAATGTCTTTTCAACTAATCATTGGCCAAGTCTATTTCCCACTCACCTAAAAAATGAGGGCCAAATTCATTGGCCCTAAGCCTTTTGTTTTCACTATTGCTTGATTAGTCATTTCTGTCTGGAAAAATCATCCAAACTATCTTCCCCTTCTCCCACATACAGAAAGAAGTGAGCATATTGTAATCTGCTTTGCTTAACATGCATCTCTGGGACAATCTTAATAAGCAGACATTAGCTACACTGACTTAAAAGATGCGAGGTGGCATTTGTTGTTGCCTATTTACTACAAACTCCAATTCAGCCCTACTGATAGGCAGTCACCTCAGTGGAGGCCCAAACCTGGTCTTATTGAAGCCCATTTGCTGTGGACTTCACTGGGACCAAGATTTGACCTTGAATGATCTAAGTGTCCAGCTGTATGGTTGTGGGTCTGTGTTTGTTTGTACTGGGGGGGGAGACTCACTACAAAAGTTCAAGGGAATTTAAATAAATCTGTGTATCCAAAACATTTTTCTCCTGTCCTGATTCAGCAAACTTTGTGAAAACATTGTGGTTTCTATTTATGAACATGTCTCCAGAGGCTATTGCTGCTGCTTCTTGGTTTCAGACTAGTCCTTAAATTTACTCCTGAGAGCGTTCTCAGGAGGGGAGGGCACTATAATCTTCACTGAGAGAGGAACTGTTTATAATATGCCAGATTTACAAACATGATGAAAACAGATTAGTAGATCTCCTGAGGATGGAGAAAAACTGTCTGAAAAATGAGCTCTGAAAAGATTTTTCATTTACATGACAAATATCCAGTATTAGGGTGACCAGATGTCCCGATTTTATAGGGACAGTCTTGATATTTGGGGCTTTTTCTTATATAGGCACCTATTACCCCCCACTCCATCTCGATTTTTCACACTTGCTGTCTGGTCAGCCTATCCAGTATGCGCTAGAATGAGCCAATCTCTCTTCTGAAGAAGGAAGGTTTCTATCCCATGAGTGTGAATTAATATATTTTAATAATCTTAAAAATGCCTTTTCTTGCATTATTCAGAAAGACCCTGATCCATTGAAGGTAGTGGAAAACCCGTTGCCTTCAAATGTGCATTGGCTGGTATTGCAAAATTACGGTGATGCATAAACATACAAAAGAGCACATGTAAAATAATATCTCTAGTATAATATAGCAGTATCACTGCACACAGCAATGAAGGAGTCTGGAATTTCACAGCACTCATGCACACAGCTAAAATTATCGCAAAAAATTATACCTATGTACAAGAGAAAGACCTGATTTGGGTTTGCTTTTAGACTATGGCTAGGTCTACACTGGGGGTGGGGGGGGGGTTGACCTAAGATATCTTAGGTCGATTTACCTGGCCGTGAGGACAGCGGTGAGTTGACCGCTGCCGCTTCCGCCTCTCGCCGCGGTGGAGTTCCGGAGTCGACGGCAGAGCGATCGGGGATCGATTTTATCGCGTCTACACTAGACGCGATAAATCGATCCCTGATAGATCGATCACTACCCGCCGATCCGGCGGGTAGTGTAGACGTACCCTATGATGGTGAGTTGACAAAGGAAGCCTGGTTTAGTGGGCAAATCAGAGGTCCGAAAGTCAGGAGAAATGCCCCAGATTTTATGTGGTTAGCACCTATCAGTAAAATGGGAATGATAATACCTGCTTGACAGGTGTCTTGTGAATTAAAATTTGCACAGTGCTTTGAGATACATAGGTGGGAGAAGCCAGAGATATACTAAGCATTAGAAGATAAGTTACAGGGTTTACATGCTTTCAAAATATGTTTTAATGAATTATTTCTCAGGAAAGCCTGGGAGAATTAAGTCCTCTATTCAAAGAACAAGTATAGCAGGTTCCTCCTTCCCCCCTCCCTCCATGCTTCACCAGTGTGCCTCAGTCTTGACCTAGAGGGCCATCTCCAAGGCTGAGAAGACAGTTCAGTTTCCATGCCCATTCTGTTCTTGACCTCTCTACTAGGACTGCCAATAAAGCTGATAATTAGTGATAATTGCAGGGGTGAGACTTTTTGTCTGTGATCTGGAGACTTGCCCAGGACTGGAAGGAATACAGTACATTCATATAGCCTCCCAAACTTAGATTGCGACTATGATACGCTCTTCAGGGAGCCCAGAACTGTAAACCTCTCAGCCTCAGCAAGAGAGTCCTGTGTGACAGCTCCCTGCCGTACCAATCTGTCTGCCTAACCAGCAAACTCCTCGAGCCTCTGCCAGTCTAAACTTAACCCTCCAGGTAACATTCAGTGAACCCCAGTTCCTGAGTTCCCCAGAGGCATCTATCTCTCTGCAGCATCCAGTCCCTCTCCCTGGACACTCACAGCAATTAACCAAGTCTGCTGTCTCCAAAGAGACAGAAAACACACCAGCCAACAGGCTGATGACGCATATAACAGCACTGAGGTGGTTTATAGTAAAACTGAGAATAAGTCTATTAATTAAAAACACAGATTTAAATGATACTATGCAGGAGAAAAACAGCAGGTCTGGTTTCAAACAAAAATAACATGCTTCAATCTTGGCCTGATTAGCTTTCTCACTTCCACCAAATTTGCAGCACCTCCAGCCTCTCAGACAGGAGGATCCACCCTTCATAGATTCAGAGGGTGCTGCCCCCTTGGTCCCCTAAGTGATGGATAACTAAGGGGTTCTCTCCCCTTCTTTTCATAGTCCAGTAAACCAGTATTCTTTTGAAGTGTACACCTCAGACAGAGTTCTTCTTCCCCACGGGTGTGCAGATGCCATGCTGTCTACCTCATCCACTGGTCAATTTGCTTTTTCCATTGGCTTAATCACTCTGTTCACATTATATGTAAATGTACTTTCATTGTCCTTTGCTTGCAATCCAGCCTTGCAGACAGACAAATCCATATTCTAGGGCAGGCTTGTTTATCAACTGCCTCCAAAACATAGGTTAAGAACGTATTTCCAGCCCATACATGCATCCCACAGTGATATTCATGACCAGCGTGTCACCAGTTTTACATGATACCTTACAAGACACTGGCTAAATATTCTGACAATAGTGTGTTGGGTGTACCCTTTGCCAGCTGGTATAAAGGGACTCTCAGGGTCACAGTGACCACCAAAATCATTTCATGTAAGTCAATGAACAACCAATAGTATAACTTTTGGTTACTACTAGCCAGGTCTGGATTCAAACCAATGATGCGGAAGTGAAAATCTCTATTTTCTATTGCAAATTACCCCAGAATGCAGTTCCCCAGTGTGGTACTTTAAGGGTCTGATTGACTCCCACTGAAGTCAATAATAGGCATTGGATTAGGCCCTGAAGTAACCAAACATAGTAATAAGTCATTAACCTTATAAACATCCCTATATTTGTCTGAATAATAAAATAGTTTCCTCTTATTTACTATACTGATTCACGCAAGACTAAACTATCCTCTGAATGGGGCCCAATGAGAAAAGGGAGAGCCAATTCATAGACACTTCTACATGGGTTTTACCATTGGCCCACAGTGTGGAAACAGCTGGTATGTTTTGAATGTTTAATACCTACCCCTGAAAACTGAGAACATTTTCAATTTGGAAAAGAGAATTCAGCAGTCAAAATGGAACTCAAGGAAAGCTACAGTTGAAACTAATTTACTACCCATGGTGCATCTACCTACTTAATAATAATATCATCTGTAAGACAATCAACAGGGATCTAAATGAATGCTTATCTTCTCAACCAAATGTAGGAACATAATTATGTTGAATCAGTAGCAATACAGATGCTAGTGAGAAGAATATTTCAAATCATGTAATACATCTTCAGGGTTTGTTTGGATTCCACCCCCCCCCCCCATTTAATAATATTTTAAAGAAGTCACTCAAACCAAGACTTCTGACACAAAACTCCATACTAGAGCCCCCAAACAGCAAAGCTATGAGTGCTTAAAGTGTTCGAGCAGTGCTTTAATTTTAAGTCAGATTTGAGAAAGGTTCCTAGCAGATGGAGAAAGTAAGGACCCTATTCATAAAACCTTTGGCGATTTGCCACAAAAATGGCACATTTATTGAGCGCGGAGAAAAAATGTGGAATGTGCCTTTTCCACATCAGGAATGCATTTCTCCAATTCATAAATCCTGTCCCCTCTCCCCCCACCATTCACTAAAATGAACCTTTTTTAGTTTGCCACTGGGGAGGAGGCGGGGGGAGAGAATGATTCTCAAAGGGACAAGAGAGACACTTCAATGTGCTTATTAAAAACACACACACACACACACACACACACACACACACACTATCACATGGATGTTAGGGCAAAACTGGAGACTGCCCAGACCAATTACAGACTACAGGTGTCATAACAAAGCTAACAAAGATGCGAATAACCTATTATCCTAGCAGTCTGGTAATAAATTAAAGTATGCTAGAGCAAATGAGTCTAAAAAAGGGCACAAAAGTAATTAGTACAAGATTTTTTAAATGTATTAGGAGCATTTTATTTTCTTGTATTACAGTAGCAGTTCCAGTCAAGATTGGAGTACCACTGTGCAGGGTGCTGTACATACAGTAACAGGTACTTTCTGCCCTAAAGAACTTACAGTCTAAACAGACAGGCAAAGGGTGGGAGAAAAGGAGGATTATTACCAACTTGTACAGATGGGGAACTGGGCCACACAGAGATTAAGTGACTTTCCCAAGATTGTACAGGAACTCTGTGGGAGAGCTGCGAATTGAAGCGAGATCCCCTGAGTCCCAGTCTAGTGCCTTAACCGTGAGAACATAAATGATATAAGATAAACACAGGGGAGGGAGCAAAGAAAATGTAGTGGAGAAAAACCCATGAAGTGGGAGATATAAAGCCGTGGGCTTATTCTGCATTCCTGGCTTCTGAATGAAGAAAGTGCATTAAGCTCAAACAAGGCTTGACTTACTGTATGCAGGATTGGCCAAATCCTGAAGTCCATTATCAAGCAACCCCCTAATGAATCTGTGCCTGTGGCTCCAAGCTGGAGGGTGGAAAGCAGGGAGGAAGTCAGGAACATAGAAGAGTCACCACTGGAAGAATTTGTCTAGCTTGGACTTTCATTCCTATTTCAGAAAATGGGCAGAGCATCCAGGAGACATTGGTGGACATTTCAATGGCATTTTTTGGCCTACCAAAGATGCCTGGAGGAGGAGGACGCTACAGACATGGAAGACTTGAACTGGCTGATGCTGCGCACGACTCTTGGTGTAGCCACTGACGCTGACACACTTCACACAACCTGGCATTTCTGCAGCAGCCACAAGCACAGACTGATGGAAGTACATCATCTTGTGGGCCTGGGATGACAAGCAGTTGTTCCAGAACGTTTGCATAAAAAAAATACAACATTTCTGGAGCTTTGTGAGCAGCTTGCCCCAACCTCCAGCATTACAACACATGCATGAGGGTGGCCTTCCTGGGCCAGAAGCAGGTTGCTTTAACCACCTGGAAGCTGGCTACCCCAGACTACTACAGGTCAGTTGCTAACCAGTTTGTTGGAAAGTCAACTGTGGGAAAAGCGGGGGCAGAAGTTTCTGAGGCTAGCAGGCGTGTGATTTACTCAAAGGCAGTAGGCATAACCAATAACACTGAAGTAATTGCTGGTTTTGAGAATGGGTTTTCCAGACCATGCCAAGGCCATTGATGGGACTCATGTTCATAGTTTGCCTCCCTCACGGAGCACATGAGTACATAACTGCAAAAGATACTACTCTATTGTTATGCAGGCCCTGGTGGCCCATAATCGCTGACTTATGGGTGTCATCGTGGGCTGTATTGGAAAAGTTCCTGATGCCAAAGTTTCCTGCTGATCAGGAGTCTACCTTCATTGTCATGCCAAGACACTATTCCCACCAAATGACATTGTCATAAATAGAGTTACTGTCCCCACTATTATTCTAGGGGAACCCACCTACCCCCTTTTTGCTTGGCTTATGAAACTGTATCCTGATCTCAGAGGCCCTGGCAAAAGAAGGATTTATTACACTCTCCATAGGCGTAGAATAGTGATTCTGTGGTGCACCAAGACAACTTGTTCTCCTCCTGCAGAGCCATTTTACAAATGCATATAGTTTGGATACCCTGCCAGTAATCACCTCCAATCGCTGGTGTCTGACCTCACATTATAATTATTTAATTTAGCTAAATTTGAAGAATATTTAAAAATATTAAAAGGGGGAAAAGTACACAAACAAACCTTAAAACTAACAAAACATACAATTCAGTCACTTACTTTTCCCTCATCATTATCAGTATTTTATCTACTTATGGGCTGATCCCTCATAGTTATAAATGCCCCCCACTCTCATTGACTTTAACGAGAGTGTAGAATGGTCACCCGCCTGAATGTGAGCATTTCTGGGCAAGGGCCTGTCTTTGTCTACATCTTCCGCATATACCATGCCCAAGTAAATTATGGGCCTATGGAATAATAATAATTGACAATAAGAATTAATCATTCATATAAAGGGACCCCCTGCTTAGTAATCATGTTACTGAATAATGAGTTTCTACTTTCAGGTGAAGGACTTGTTAGAACTACTCCATTCCTCCTAAAGGAAGGCCATTTAATGCTAACCTAGTTAATCAGGTCACATTTTATAAGAAAGGTACATTTATTAATAATGAATGATTAATAGATGTCATAAATATGTTACAGATATGAGCAGCATGCATGGCTATCAGCAAAGAGTAGAATTAATAATAGGTGGTAATAAGCCTTGGCTATAAATAACATATTCACCTATTGGATGCTATAAGAATTAACTAACAATGTATTAAAACATCAATTAATCATTTATTAACACTTTATTATAATAAAGATACATTTATAACTAGTTTATAAAGTGTAATGCTTAATCAAATAACCCAAACACAAAATGAAAATGTAACACATTTTTTTAGTGACAGAATATATTTTTTCTACAGAAAATAAGATATATTTGTCATAAGGTTCCCATGTATACCAACACACATAAACAAAAGCGATAGAAAGATAATTGCCAATTGGGTCCTTTGTTTTACAGGATTCTATTTTTCACTACCAAACAATTAATTAATATAAAATACTGACAATCACTAATGGGACAGAGTGTAGGAGAAAGGAAAAATAAGATTTAAACGTTAAAGAATGATTTCATGCCATTCAGTCTGCAGGGCTGTACAAAGCAAACCATTGGGGTTCATTCCATAGCCCTGTTTGACTGATATGCAACATATATTTCTCCTCTCCTATCTGTATAACACATTGTATTTAAAGGCTTTGGAGACATGTCTTCTGAACATTTAGATGCCCGTGGGAAGACAGCATCCCCGGATTGCTATAGAGTTTATTTCTTTGCAAGGTGTGCTTTCATTAAATATAATCCTTTTTGGATTACCAATTAGCTTCTAGTTGCTGCTGTGGCACTGTTGTTTGGGCTATTTATATCAATGGAGCTGGTGGTGAATTAAATTATTTTATTATTGGTATAACTGCATAATTTACTTGTGATTTTTACCACACGCATTTTGTTTATACAGCTTAATTGCACGTTTTCTACTCGTGATTTTACAGTGTGTATTACCATCATGATATTTGAAGCTGCTTTTCGGGTTTTCAGCTTCACCTACAGTAAAAGATACAATGTTTAAAATGTGTTAGGCACACAGGTGAACACTAGTTCAAACACCAGTAAACATTTTGAAAGCCTTTTTGGAGGTATTAAAAATCCTGTTATAGACTAGTGTTCAAACATGTTACTTAAAACATGTTAGCTAAGATGAGTTAAATATGACTTATTTTGCTAGTCTAAGGCCTGGTCTACACTATGAGTTTAGGTCGAATTTAGCAGCATTAAATCGAATTAAGCCTGGACACGTCCACACGACGAAGCCCTTTTTTTTCGACTTAAAGGGCCCTTTAAACCAGTTTCTTTACTCCACCTCCGACGAGGGGATTAGCGCTAAAATCGGCCTTTGCGGGTCGGATTTGGGGTAGTGTGGACAGAATTCGACGTTATTGGCCTCCGGGAGCTATCCCACAGTGCTTCATTGTGACCGCTCTGGACAGCACTCTCAACTCAGATGCACTGACCAGGTAGACAGGAAAAGCCCTGCGAACTTTTGAATTTCATTTCCTGTTTGCCCAGCGTGGAGAGCACAGGTGACCACGCAGAGCTCATCAGCACAGTAACCATGATGGAGTCCCAGGATCGCAAAAGAGCTCCAGCATGGAGCGAACGGGAGGTACGGGATCTGCTCGCCATATGGGGAGACGAATCAGTGCTAGCTGAACTCCGTAGCAGTAAACAAAATGGCAAAATATTAGAAAAAGTCTCAAAGGCCATGAAGGACAGAGGCCATAACAGGGACGTACAGCAGTGCCGCGTGAAAATTAAGGAGCTAAGGCAAGCCTGCCACAAAGCCAGAGAGGCAAACGGAAGGTCCGGGGCAGAGCCGCAAACATGCCGCTTCTACGCAGAGCTGCATGCGATGCTAGGGGGTGCAGCCACCACTACCCCATGTGCTTTGACTCCATCAATGGAGAATCACGCAACAGGGAAGCGGGTTCGGGGTACGAGGAAGATGATGATGAAGACAATGAAGATAGCTCACAGCAAGGAAGCGGAGAAACCGGTTTCCCCAACAGCCAGGATATGTTTATCACCCTGGACCTGGAACCAGTAACCCCTGAACTCACCCAAGGCGTGCTCCCAGACCCTGAGGGCGCACAAGGGACCTCTGGTGAGTGTACCTTTGTAAATATTACACATGGTTTAAAAGCAAGCGAGTTTAATGATTAATGATTAATTTGCCCTGGCAATTGCGGCCAGTACAGCTACTGGAAAAGTCTGTTAACGTGTATGGGGATGGAGCGGAAATCCTCCAGGGACATTTCCAGAAAGCTCTCCTTCATGTACTCCCAAAGCCTTTGCAAAAGGTTTCTGGGGAGGGCTGCCTTATCCCGTCCGCCATGGTAGGACACTTTACCACGCCAGGCCAGTAGCACGTAGTCTGGAATCATTGCATAACAAAGCATGGCAGCGTATGGTCCCGGTGTTTGCTGGCATGCAGACAACATCCATTCCTTATGTCTCTTTGTTATCCTCCGGAGAGTGATATCATTCACAGTCACCTGGTTGAAATGGGGTGATTTTATTAAGGGGACATTCAGAGGTGCCCGTTCCTGCTCGGCTGAATAGAAATGTTCCCCGCTGATAGCCACGCGGTGTGGGGGAGGGGTGAAGGGATCATCCCAGAGAATTGGGTGTGTGTGGGGGGGGTAGTTGGGTTTGTGCTGCATGTTAACCCGGAAACCGCAGCCCCTCCTTTTACATTGCAAACCCATTTTAAATGGCCAACCCAACGGGTGCTAGGTATGGGAAATGAGGGCACTACTGTTTGAAACCATTCCCACATGTTAAGAAGGTTAAAAAAGCCAAAAGACTGTGGCTTACCATGGCTGCCTGCAAGCCGAAATCTGTTGCCTGGCACTGCGTGAGTGATCTCTCACACCAAACCGGCAGGCCCTCAATATAAGAGGAAAAATGCGACCTTGTAACGAAAGCACATGTGCTGTGTAATGTGAACAGCAACATTTAACGTGAAAGAGTGTACCCATTGTTCTTTAAAATGTGTCTTTTTTAACCACCTCTCCCTTCTCCTCCACCAGCTGCAAATGTTTCTCCTTCACAGAGGCTAGTGAAGGTTAGAAGGAGAAAACGGCGGACTCGGGATGATATGTTCTCCGAGCTCCAGATGTCCTCCCACACTGACAAAGCACAGCAGAATGTGTGGAGGCAGTCAATGTCAGAGTGCAAAAAAGCACAATATGAACGAGAGGAGAGGTGGCGGGCTGAATCGCGGGATGAACAGAGCAAGTGGCGGGCTGAAGATGATAGGTGGCGTCAGCTTGCTGACAGAAGGCAAGAGTAGATGCTCCGGCTGCTGGAGCATCAAACTGATATGCTCCAGCGTATGGTTGAGCTGCAGGAAAGGCAGCAGGAGCAGAGACTGCCACTACAGCCCCTGTGTAACCAACAGCCCTCCTCCCCAAGTTCCATAGCCTCCTCACCCAGACGCCCAAGAACACGGTGGGGGGGCCTCCGGCCACCCAGTCACTCCACCCCAGATGATTGTCTGAGCATCAGAAGGCTGGCCTTCAATAAGTGTTAAAGTTTTAAAGTTTTAAACTGCAGTGTGTCCTTTTCCTTCCCTCCTCCCCCACCCCTCCCAGGCTACCTTGGCAGTTATCCCCCTAGTTGTGTGATGAATTAATAAAGAATGCATGAATGTGAAGTAACAATGACTGTATTGCCTCTGCAAGCGGTGCTTGACGTGGGGAGGGGAGGGTGGTTAGTTTACAGGGAAGTAGAATGAACCGGGTGGGGGGGGCGGAGGGTTCATCAAGGAGAAACAAACAGAAGTTTCACACTGTAGCCTGGCCAGTCACAAAACTGGTTTTCAAAGCTTCTCTGATGCGCACCGCGCCCTGCTGTGCTCTTCTAACCACCCTGGTGTCTGGCTGCGCGTAATCAGCGGCCAGGCGATTTGCCTCAACCTCCCACCCCGCCATAAATGTCTCCCCCTTACTCTCACAGATATTGTGGAGCGCACAGCAAGCAGCAATAACCATTGGAATATTGGCTTCGCTGAGGTCTATCCGAGTCAGTAAACTGCGCCAGCGTGCTTTTAAATGTCCAAATGCACATTCCACCACCATTCGGCACTTGCTCAGCCTATAGTTGAACAGGTCCTGACTCCTGTCCAGGCTGCCTGTGTACGGCTTCATGAGCCATGGCATTAAGGGGTAGGCTGGGTCCCCAAGGATAACAATAGGCATTTCAACATCCCCAACGGTTATTTTCTGGTCCGGGAAGAAAGTCCCTTCCTCCAGCTTTTGAAACAGACCAGAGTTCCTGAAGACGCGAGCATCATGTACCTTTCCCGGCCATCCCACGTTGATGTTAGTGAAACGTCCCTTGTGATCCACCAGGGCTTGCAGCAGCATTGAAAAGTACCCCTTGCGGTTTATGTACTCGGTGGCTTGGTGCTCCGGTGACAAGATAGGGATATGGGTTCCGTCTATCGCCCCACCACAGTTTGGGAATCCCATTGCAGCAAAGCCATCCACTATGACCTGCACATTTCCCAGAGTCACTACCCTTGATATCAGCAGGTCTTTGATTGCGTTGGCTACTTGGATCACAGCAGCCCCCACAGTAGATTTGCCCACTCCAAATTGATTCCCGACTGACCGGTAGCTGTCTGGCATTGCAAGCTTCCACAGGGCTATCGCCACTCGCTTCGCAACTGTGAGGGCTGCTCTCATCCTGGCGCTTCAGGGCAGGGGAAAGCAAGTCACAAAGTTCCATGGAAGTGCCCTTACACATGCGAAAGTTTCGCAGCCACTGGGAATCGTCCCACACCTGCAACACGATGCAGTCCCACCAGTCTGTGCTTGTTTCCCGGGCCCAGAATTGGCGTTCCACGGCATGAATCTGCCCCAGGAACACCATGATTTGCACATTGCTGGGGCCTGTACTTTGTGATAGGTCTATGTCCATGTCAATTTCCTCATCACTCTCGTCACCGCGCTGCAATCGCTGCAATCGCCTCCTCGCCTGGTTTTGCTTTGGCATGGTCTGGCTCTGCATATACTCCGGGACAATGCGCATGGTGTTCATAGTGCTCATAATTGCCGCGGTGATCTGAGCGGGCTCCATGATCCCAGTGCTATGGCGTCTGGGCTGAAAAAAGGCGCGAAACTATTGTCTGATGGAGGGAGGGAGGGAGAGGCGAGTGACGACATGGCTTACAGGTACAGGGAATTAAAATCAACAAAGGTGGCTGTGCATCAGGGAGAAACGCAAACAACCGTCACACAGAATGGTCCCCCCAAAGATTGAACTCAAAACCCTGGGTTTAGCAGGCCGTTGATTTCACGGAGGGAGGGGGAAGCAAATGAATACAGAACAAATCTGGTCCATCTATTTTTTACATCTTAAGCTGACAGCAGACGGTGCAGCATGACTGATAGCCATCGGCATCTTCTGGGTGCTTGGCAGAAAATGCTGTATTACGACTGCTAGCCATCATCGTCAAGACGGTTCAATAGGACTGCCGGCAGGACTGAGTCTCCAGGAGACAAAACATGTCTGCCCAGGTGCCTCTGACTGAACTCACTGAGGAATATGACGATGACGGATATCAATCGTAATACACCATCCACTGCCAAAAGGCAAGGAGCTGCTGCTGTATAGCAATGCAGCCCCACGTCTGCCAGCACCCAGATAGCCGATGACGGCTACCAGTCATACTGCACCGTCTACTGCCAAAAGGCAATTAGCTGCTGCTATGTAGCAATGCAGTACCACGTCTGCCGGCACCCAGATGCCATATGGTGACGGTGAGCTGAGCTGAGCGGGCTCCATGCTTGCCATGGTATGTTGTCTGCACAGGTAACCCAGGTAAAAAGGCGCGAATCGATTGTCTGCCATTGCTCTGACGGAGGGGGAGGGGGCTGACGACATGTACCCAGAACCCCCCGCGACACTATTTTTGCATCATCAGGCATTGGGATCTCAACCCAGAATTCCAATGGGCGGCGGAGACTGCGGGAACTGTGGGATAGCTACCCATAGTGCAACACTCCGGAAGTCGACGCTAGCCTCGGTACTGTGGACGCGGTCCGCCGACTTAATGCACTTAGAGCATTTTATGTGGGGACACACACAATCAACTGTATAAAACCGATTTCTATAAAACTGGCTTCTATAAATTCGACCTAATTTCGTAGTGTAGACATACCCTAAGTCCTGTTTAGCAGATGCTGAAAGAAGGTCCTGGCGTCTCAATTTAATAAACTTCTGGACTTTTAAGACTTTAGTTGACATCCTCAATCAGATGTCCATTTGAAAGTGAAACCAGGTTGAACCACACAAGGGACAATTAAAAACAGTAAAATGTAACCCATGTTACCATGATGTAGCTCTTTGTTCCCCTCCCCCCTGCCCCCCGAGTGGCTACACCATGTATAGAAGTTTGAGGCCTGGTCTACACTGGGGGGGAATCCATCTAAGATACGCAACTTCAGCTACGAGAATAGCTTAGCTGAAGTTGACTTATCTTAGATCGACTTAGAATCACTTACTTCGTGTCCTCGCGGCACGGGATCAACGGCCGCCGCTCCCCCGTCGACTCCACTTCCGCCTCTCGCTGTGGTGGAGTTCCGGAGTTGACGGCAGAGCGATCGGGGATCGATTTATCCGCGTCTACACTAGACACGATAAATCGATCCCCCATAGCTCGATCACTACCTGCCGATCCAGCGGGTAGTGTAGACGTACCCTTTGTCTGCTACCGTCTCTGGGCTCACAGACCTATTTCTTTTGTGCAGACAGTAGAGGTTTTTGCTTTTTAACGCCAGCAGTCACAGGTTCAATGCCCACAGATGACCTGAATAGCTGTGTTGTTACACAAGCACCATCTAGCCAGGGTCTTGAACAAGGGTGGGCAAACTATGGCCTGGGGGCCACATCTAGCCCATCAGACCTTTTAATATGGCCCTCGAGCCCCCGCCGGGGAGTGGGGGTTAGGGGCTTGCCCCACTCTGCACATGCCATGGCTCCTGGAAGCAGCAGCATGTCCCCCCTCCAGCTCCTACGCATAGGGGCAGCCAGGGGGCTCTGCACACTGCCCCCGCTCCTAGTGCCAATTCTGCAGTTCCCATTGGCTGGGAACAATGGGAGCTGCAGGGGTGGCGCCTGCGGACGGGGCAGCGCGCAGAGCGGCCTGGCCGCACCTCCGCGTAGGAGCCGGAGGGGCTCATGCCGCTTCTTCCAGGAGCTGCTTGAGATAAGCGCCGCCCAGAGCCTGCACCTCTGACCTCCTCCCCCACCCCATCCCCCTGCTCCAGCCCTGATCCCCCTCCTGCCCTCCGAACCCCTCGGTCCCAGCCTGGAGAACCCTCCTGCACCCCAAATCCCTCATCCCCAGCCCCACCCCAGAGCTCGCCCCCTCCCCAGCTGGAGCCCTCAGCCCCCCTGCCCCAACCTGGAGCCCCCTCCCACACCCTGAACTCCTCATTTATGGCACCACCCCAGAGCCCGCACCCCCAGCCGGAGCCTCCCTCCTGCACCCCAACCCCCAATTTTGTGAGCATTTATGGCCCGCCATACAATTTCCATACTCAGATGTGGCCCTCAGGCCAAAAAGTTTGCCCACCCCTGGTCTTAAACCAACCTGAGAGTGATGCTGCTACAGGAGGTGCCAAAGGATTCAGAAGGAAAGGAAGACATTAGTCTTGTTAATCTAAAGCTCCTACACAGCCTGCTTGCCAACTCTTTTACTCTGCAACGTGAGGTTGTTGGGTTTTTTTTTAATAAGTAAGAAAGGGCAAGTCGTCAGTAGGGAAAAGGATAATTATCAGTAAATAAGCATCGCCTTCAGGTGGTTAGTCTGGGTTACAAATGGTGAGTTTAAAATTCTCCGTCTAGTTTTTGAGAGCAATTCTAACAAGAAAGAGTAAAAATAGTCTACTTGAAACAGCTGTTATCTATTATTATATGCCATGATTAGCTCTGATTGCGTCAGTGCTGAAATGGAAAAGACTCACTAATGTTTATTATGATTGGTTTGTTTATGGCAGCAATCACTAGATGCGAGGCACTTTCCAGCCTGTCACACTAGGACAGTCCCTGCCCCAAGGAGCTCACAGCCTCAGGACTGGCAGAGATTAGGGGAAAGGGAAGAACACATATGGCTTTTGTATACAGGGCAAGTAGAAGAGGGTCTGCAAAAGGGACTTAGTTGTGGCCAGGGCCTATGTCAGGCTGTGTGGACGAAAGCCTGGCTGTGATTGCATGAGAAACCATGAAGCATTTTGGCAACGGGGAGAGGCAACAAAGAAGAAGGGACACGGGTTTCAGTGTGGTGACAGGATGTTAAAATTTGTTGTGCTCGTGGCTGGGGCACCAGGGCAGTGGTTTGAAGAAGGCAGCAACATGAATCAATGGGCAAGGAAGGCAGCTTTAGCTGCTGCACTGATTTCTGATTAGTAATCATGTTTCCCTTCCTGTGCATCATCTTTATTCTGTCATACTAATAGAACGTCCAGCTGACAGGAATGAGCCTGCATCCAGTCCATTAAACTATGGCTAAAGCTTGGACAAATGGGTGCTACTGATCATCAAACACTGGCACCTGAATACAAGTTTAAGGCTAGGCAATTGGTAATAGAGCAAGTACACACTGACCTCTCCCCTATCACAGTACCAGGCCTGGCACATAAGAGCGGCCATACTGGGTCAGACCAAAGGTCCATCTGGCCCAGTATCCTGTCTTCCGACAGTGGCCAATGCCAGGTGCCCCAGAGGGAATGAACAGAACAGGTAACCAACAACTGATCCATTCCCTGTCGCCCAGTCCCAGCTTCTGGCAAACAGAGGCTAGGGACACCATTTCCCCCCCCCCCCCGCTTACATTCCCCAATACTGACACTGTACACTCTGCCTCCCTCCCGCCCCTGACACGCTGCCATTCCTCTCCCGCTCCCAAGCCTGGCACCCACCCCTCAGCCTGACACACACCCCTCCTCCCCTTGTGCATGCACCATGCACCCTGCCTCCCTCTCGGCCTGCCCTTGTGCTATGCCCAACCCACAGCCTGGCACCCACCCCTCCTCCCCCTGTGCATGCACCCTGCTAGTCTGACACTGTGCCATTCCTATCCCGCACCCAAGCCTGGCACCCACCCCTCAGCCTGGCACCCTCCCCTCCTCCCCCTGTGCATGCACCATGCATCCTGCTAGCCTGACACTCTGCCATTCCTCTCCCGCTCCCAAGCCTGGCACCCACCCCTCAGCCTGGCACCCTCCCCTCCTCCCCCTGTGCATGCACCATGCATCCTGCTAGCCTGACACTCTGCCATTCCTCTCCCGCTCCCAAGCCTGGCACCCACCCCTCAGCCTGACACACACCCCTCCTCCCCTTGTGCATGCACCATGCACCCTGCCTCCCTCCTGGCCTGCCCTTGCGCTATGCCCAGCCTCCAGCCTGGCACCCACCCCTCCTCCCACGTGCATGCACCATGCATCCTGCTAGCCTGACACTCTGCCATTCCTCTCCCACTCCCAAGCCTGGCACCCACCCCTCAGCCTGGCATCCACCCCTCAGCCTGGCACCCACCTCTCCTCCCCTGTGCAGGGACCATGCACCCTGCTAGCCTGACACATTGCCATTCCTCTCCCACTCCCAAGCCTGGCACCCACCCCTCAGCCTGGCACCCTCCCCTCCTCCCCTTGTGCATGCACCATGTACCCTGCTAGCCTGACACTCTGCCATTCCTCTCCCGCTCCCAAGCCTGGCACCCACCCCTCAGCCTGGCACCCTCCCCTCCTCCCCCTGTGCATGCACCATGTACCCTGCTAGCCTGACACTCTGCCATTCCTCTCCCGCTCCCAAGCCTGGCACCCACCCCTCAGCCTGGCACCCTCCCCTCCTCCACCGTGCATGCACCATGCACCCTGCCTCCCTCCCGGCCTGCCCTTGCGCTATGCCCATCCCCCAGCCTGGCACCACGCCATCAGCCCCCCTCCCCCCGTGCATGCCCCGTGCCACCCCCCACACCCAGGCTGGCATCACCCTGCCCCGGGCCGCCCTTCTGCCCGCGCCCCCCCGCCCGGCCGGCCCTGCTGCATTGTGGTCCCTCCGGCAGCGCGCAGCGAAGATGGCTGAGAAGCAGAAGCACGACGGGCGGGTGAAGATCGGGCACTACGTGCTGGGGGACACCCTCGGGGTCGGCACCTTCGGCAAAGTCAAGAGCTGAGTACCGGGGCTGGGCGCGGCGGCCGCCCCCCGGGGAGGGTGCGCCGGGGAATCAGGATCGCTCGGCTCCGGGAGCAGCAGCGCCGGGCTGGAAACAGCCTCTTGCTTCTGCTCCACGGACTGGGCAGAGACGAGCCCCCTTCCCCCGAGTCCCACCCCGAGGGTCCGCACCCAGCAGCTCCTCGCTCCCTTCCCCCAGGGACCGCACCCGACAGCCCCCTCACTCCCTTCCCCCAGGTCCCTCACCGGGCAGTCCCCTGTGCATGCCCCGTGCAGCCCCCAGCTCCCTTCCCCCAGGGCACCAGCCGTGCAGCCCCATCCCCTGCCCCAGTACACGCCACCTCCCATTCCCTGCCCCTGGGACAAGCACAGCGCAGTGTCCCTCTTGTCACCAGTGCATGCATCGTTCATCCCTCCAGTTCCCTCCACTGGCCTGCACCCTCCCTCTCATGGATGCACTGTGTGAAGTCCTATCCCCCCCCACTCCCCCCTGTATGCCCCTCGCCTATGACCAGTGCAACAGGGGAGGCCTATGCAACCTGTAGGCATGTACTATGTGAGTCCCTCTTCCCTGTGTCACCCTCACCACTCCACCGCCTGTCCTCTTTCCCTCCCTCCACTGTGCAGCCTTTCCCTACCCTTCGTAAACCAGGCCAGGCGGGCAGCGTGTGGAATCCACTTCCCCTATGTACGCCTGGTACCCTCGCCATAGCCACAGGCAGGGGACAGGCTTTCTTATGGCTGGTTACTGTTGCCAGAGAACACAGTGACTGGGATTCCTGTGCAGGGAACCAGACCTGGCAACCGAGGCTGGAAATATTTGCCACGGGCATGTTGAGGCAGCAGCACAATGTCAAGCCACGTAGGTCCCAGGCTGTGGGAGCCAGGCATGCTGCAGAGAATTGGCTTGGGCAGTGGTGTGGTGATTACAGCTGAATGATATCCTGAATGATACCCTGTGGTGATTACAGCTGAATGATACACACAAAAGAATGTGGGTGTTAGGGTGACCAAATGTCCTGATTTCATATGGACAGTCCCAATATTCAGGCCTTTTTCTTATATAGGTGCCTATTACTCCTACCCCATCCCAATTTTTCACACTTGCTCTCTGGTCACCCTAGTCCTAGTGGGTGTTGACTTTAAGAACTGAATGCTTCCCTCTTCACCTGCTATGTGTCCTTCCTAAAGCTGGAGTGTCCCTGCTGCCTGTGGGATATTGTGTGGGGCTGGTGGAGAGTGGGGAAGCAGGCTACTCCTGGAGAGAAGAGGGTAATTGTGGCAGAGGAATGCTGAATGGGTGCGAGCAGGAGGTTTCAGGGAGATTCAACCCCCACTCTTTAATAACCATATGCAGCCATTTCTAACCCTGACCTTTACATTCCTCATTTGCCTGTGGGTAAGAATAGAGCGTGTTCAAATGTTCATTTCTGCGTATGGAGGAGATTGGGAACGAAGTGGTGACTGAAGGGACCTGTCTTAGCTATGCACTGACGACCAGCATCTTCGCGTCTGTTGTGTCATATGTATCAGCCTCGAGCTCCATCTGTGTCACTGCTGTAGAAGATGTAGCAGGTGTCATGTTGGGGAATAGGGGTGGTGAGCAAGAGCCAAAGATGATTTCTTCTCCCTATCCCTAAATACATCATACTCCCAGAATCAAAGCAGCTTTGGGTTGAGAACTGTAGCAGAAGGGATAGGGAGTCAGGGTTGATTTATACATAGGAATTCCTACAGCAGAGGCTGATTCGTGATCAGTCAGAAGTCACCTGGCACTTGCAAGTCAGATACAAGCTTTGCCTCAGCTGTCTGAAAGATTTGTGAATAAAAGTACATGCACCTTCTTTTTTTCCTATTAATTCGAACGTTAAGTTGAATTTTGACTTTTCTCATATAACAGTACCAAAGAAAAATACATAATTCATCTGGTCTCTTAGAAAAAAAAAGGTTCCTCTTCACTCAAAAAATCCCAAATGCCCAGAATAAAGAGTTGTCAGGATAAATAAACCTGGCAAAAAGGGACCATTTAAATAATTAAATCATTACTGTATACAATCCTGACTTTCATACACAGCCAGTTTCCCAAAGACATGTTTAAAGCAATGTAACCAATTCGGATTTAAGAAAAGTTCTTTTCATGGAGTAGTGCCTTATACATATAATTTTTCTCAGTATTGTGCCTAAAACACCATCCCCTTTTCTAGTGGGAGTTTGGCGTATGCAAAGTGGATTTATGGTTTCCAAACTGAGATTAAACTAGGTGTGTTCTTTGTGTGCTAAATTATAGCAATTTTGATTTAATGGGCAGTAGAGTAGCCTGTAATCATTATGTTCTAACAAGAAACATGAAGGAAATTAGATATATTATGAGCTATCAATTCAAGCGTATATATATTTTGCATAATTATTTCCTGTTCACTAAGAATATGAGATGTGTAGTCATTTTACAACCATTTTTCAGGCTGATTTTTTTTAATAACCCTAGTGATCTGGCACTATCACTTTGCACAGTGCATTAGGGAAGTCACTGTTCCTGCCCCCCAAAAGCATACTCTTCAAAGATAAGAAAACATAAGCTACCACACAATAATTAAGAAGGGGAAAAGGTGTGGGGATTATCAAGGAGGAAAAAAAGAAGGGATTTCTTGAAGATGAGGGATGGTTTTAAGCAGGGACTGGATTTTGGTTAAAAGAGGAAGAGGTAACAGGATTCAGCAAGAGATCCAAGATGGGATGGGCTGAGTGGCTAGAAGGAGTTGTGAGAAGAGTCAAAGACAACAGTGAGATTACAGGTCACAGGGTTTCGTTAGGTGTAGGCAAAAGTATAGTAATTAATAATGGCAGTAAACATATTATGGCAGCACCCAATAGCCCCAGCCAAGATCACGGCTCCATTGTCCTGGGCACTGTGCAAACAGATCAGAGTTAAACCCTGTGCCAGAGGGCTGACAATCTAGAAGACAAAATAGCAACAATTAGGGGATAGTGATATAACATACAAGCAAATGGTTATGATGAAGAATTGGGGCAGCTTTGTTAGTTACACGTTTTATTGTTTTTCTTCAATTTCTTTTTAATCGGGGGTGGAGGTAGGGTCAGGAGAGGGGAAGTTAATAGTAGGAAATGAGTTCTCTCGCTGTCCCATAAGCTCTTGTGTTTCAGCGGTAGTACTTGCAGAAGCAGTAAGTGCTTTGACTTTTACTGCTTCAGAGAAACCCAGGTGCCTATGAGGTAAAGCTCATGGAGTTTCTGTGGAGAGCTAGGACATTTGGGGACTTCAGCGTTCATTAAACTTTCACAATTGGTGCAACTTATTGCAAGAGAAATATTGTTTCTTTTCATGACTATTTTCTGCTCAAAAATAGCTAAATCAGAAAGGGCCATTTTTAGAAAGAGCTTTGTTTACATCTCTTCCACGCTCGCCTTGCTAACCGCTTACGATGCATGTTTGCCAAACGCTGACAATAATGCAATGTTCAAAGAAGAAGTAGGTACTTAAGAAGAGTAACACTATAAATTTTCTTTTGACTTGGCATCTATTGACTCTAATAGGCTTTGCATCAGGCCCTGAACATGCGTAATAAAATAAAGGGAGAAGTGCACTGAAAAATGGCAGTGATGCTGATAATCCAGGAGTATTAGAGTCTTTGGGCCCTCTGGGCCCCTCTCTTTAGGAGGAAAGACTACATCAGAATCTCTGAGTCTCTCCTCTGTGGAGTATCCCCACACCTTTCCCTCCAAAGGGAGGGCTTTGTGATCCCATGGAGGGGTACATCCTGCCAACCCCAAGGATCTGTGCGTCAAAGTAGCACTACCCCCCAGGCCTAAGGATGATCTTCCCCTCCACGCATGTAGTAAGGCCAGCAGCCAATGCTTCTGAGAAGGTTTGCTGCCACTGGCTGAATCCCCCACCCCACTACTGCTCACCTCACTCCTAAGAGGGAGGGGAGGCATGGAGCAGAGTTCTAGCAACATTACTTCATGGAGGTTTCCCAGCAGACAACCACCAGGTACCAAAAGGGAATGTGCTACACACCATCTGCTTCTAGCTTTTCCCTTGTTTGTGAAGCTCCGCATACGTGATGGTGCTGGGGGATTTCTGCAGTTCTCAAGGGAGTGTACATTGGAGCTGCTGCTCCTTCCATATCACATCACTTTTTCCAAGATATGCTCATATTATTTCCCCTCCATCAGAATCAGGGGAGGAGAGAATCTTTTATTTTGGGCTGTGAGAGAGCAAAGGACAGGAGCCAGTACCCTCCCCCACCCACCCACACACACACACAAGAACCTGGGGGAAATTAGTTGCAGGATCTACATTTCTAAAACCTATTTCTAATATTAGTGTATGAAAAATTGTTCATGTACTGTGAGCAACAAGTTTCACAGCTTCCACAACATGGAATCACAGAAGTGGCTGGAGGGACCTCAAGAAGTCATCAAGTCCAGCCCTCTGCGCTGAGGCAGGACCAAGTAAACCTAGACCATCCCTGACAGGTGTTTATCCAGCCTCTTCTTAAAAACCACAACCTCCTTTGGATCCTATTCCAGAGCTTAACTACCCTTATAATTAGAAACTTTTTCCTAGTATTTACCATAAATCTCCCTTGCTGCAGATTAAGCAGATTAATACTTGACTAACCTCCAGTGGATAGGGAGAACTGTCCTCTTTTTAACAGCCTCTGACAATTGATCACTGTCCTCTTTATAACCACTCTTAACAGCTGTTATCAGGGGCCCCCTCATTCTTCTTTTCTCAAGACAAAACATGCCCAGCTTTTTTAACCTTTCCTCAGAGATCAGGTTTTCTAAACCTTTTATCATTTTTGTTGCTCGCCTCTGGACTGTCTCCAGTTTGTCCACATCTTTCCTAAGGGGTGGTGCCCAGGATTGACACGGTTCTCCAGCTGAGGCCTCACCTGTGCCAACTAGAGTGGGATAATTACCTGCCATGTCTTTCATATTGCATTCCTGTTAATACCACCCAGAATGATACAACCCTTTTTAGGAACGGCATCACATTGTTGACTCATATTCAATTCGTGATCTACTGTAATCCTCAGATCCTTTTCAGCAGTACTACCTCCTAGCCAGTTATGCCCCACTGTGTATAGTGGAGAGGAACACAGACTCCCAGCTAGACCCAGTAGCTTAAGATAAAATCATTAGAAAGAACAGAACACAAACTAACCACCAAAGATAAAATGAAGGCTAGCCACAGCAACCTACTAAACAGGGCAGAAAAGTGTGTTTACTCCAGCATGGAAAGATTCCTCTGGCTGGAAACAGCTACATTAGAAACCTGAAGTGTTTAAAAGGCAATTTATAGTCACTCTTTGTCTCTCAAGACATACGTGTCGGCTTAACAAGGCACTGGGGAGGGAAACAATAATATCTCTGTATCTAATGCTTACTGTAAGCAAAAGATGGATTACAAAGCAGACTGTTATTTTTAATTATTAATGTGTTTGAACTTAAAAACTGCAAAGGTGCGTGTTGTTTTTCAGGGATGGAAAGAAGATAAGCTATTCAGCAGCATTATTTCTCTAAATACAGTCTTGCAGGCCTGGTCTAGCCTTATGAGTGAGGATGGGAGTGATGTAAATACATAGTAGAATATAATATGTCATTGGTATATAAAAGACTGTGCTGAACACAGGGCTGAGATCTGGGTTCTGTTCCTGGCTGTGTCACTTCTGCATGACTGTGACCAAGCCACTTCACTGTGTTGTGCCTCAGTTTCCCCACCTAAAGCAGTTCTATCATCTTACTGACCACAAGAGATGTGGCATGGTATAATTCTTTAATATCGGAAAATGGTTTGAGATTCTCCAATGGAAGGCGCTTCGATGAGCACATGCAAAGTATTATTTATTGTGCGTCGTACTGTTGAGGTGTGTGATTTGTAGGCCTTAAATGTGGGGTTTCTATTGTCCTGCCAAATCATATGTCCTGGGGGCTTATCCATCCCTGATGCAAGGTCTATAGATATTGATGTGCTCTATTCCAGTCCCCTTTCTCGCCTCCCCCGCTTCTCCATCAGAGTATATAATCTGTACTCCATGTACATGCTACATTAACCCTGGCTGGAAGAGAGACTGACTTCCTTCCAGAACTATGCCACAAAGGGCCTGGGGAGAATTCTCCCAGTGCAGGGTCATCATAAGTGTCCATACATGGTCTCCCTCGCAAATGTAGAAGGGGGGTTGCTTTAGCATAGCATTTTCTAGAAATTCTGGGCTACAGAGCTGCCCAGAAGCAGCATGGCATAGGATGCTGTAAATCAGAGCAATCCTTGGGAAACTGTAATTTCCAGAATCCCAAGAGATGCAAAGGTGCCTCCTAATACTGATGATTGGTATTTTCTATGTACTGCGCAATGAGAATGACCCTGTTTACCTCAGCCCATAGTTAAATCCCTAACTTGCGTGTATAATACAAACCGTAGCATATTGCAGTTCTATTTACTCTTCATAATATTTAAAACATTAAAATGGACATGCAAAGCGGTGCTTTTATTTTCAAGGGTGGCCAAGTGTTTTATTTTTGGGATACTCTTATTGAGGAAAGAATCTCTGGCAGTGCTTATCTCTTCGCTAATAATAATGACCTCGTTCACCCAGAATGGTAACAGCGTTACTGCTCTGTCATTTTCATGCTCTGCTCCTGTTCGCACTCAGGCACTGCAATGTGCTTCTAGTGATCTGCTTAAAGCCTTTAAAATGATATGCTGTTAATAATTTAATGGCAGGGTTTATCCATAAAACAGTTATTACTCCCTGTCTTGTGCTTCAGATTATTATTATGTGGCCTCCCTGATTATGAATGTCACTGTATCTTTGTGTTTATTGTAAGCAAGTTTTCAGTGTAATAAAAAAAAAAAATCAAAACCAAAACAAACAAAAACCCCACCTGTGCCCCACCTTATTAATGTAGTATAAGAAACATTAACCATTTTGTAACTATATGTAATCCAACGCTGTTAGATAGAAACAGCTGATTAAGGCATTATTTTAGAAAATACGTATTAGAGTGCATTAAGCAAATTCTCAAGTAGAAATAAATCAGCTTTTTAAAAATGTAGTGATTTTAATCTCTTAAAATATGTCAGTGGTTTCATTGGTTTCCCCCTGTTTTAGATTAAATTTTAGATCTCTTTTCATACAGAGAACTCCTTAGTTGTGTAATTATTAAACTATAGATTTATTTTAAAGACTTAACTAAAGTTGATTCCTATGGAAGATAGTAAAATAAGTGACATCAATGATAGAAAAGGCACCCACAGCATTTACTAAACGTATGGTAATTAAAGATATGTAGCATCAGGACAAAACTGAGAATTTTCAATTCAAACATAATCTCAGTGCTAAGATACATCTGCGGGTGCGAGAGCTGGGTATTTACTGAAAATTGTAGACAGAGAACTAGATACTTTTGAAAATAAATGTCTGCGAAAGATTCTGGGCATTGGCTGGAAAGACTTTGTTACAATTAAGAGTTCTGAGAAATCACCAACTATCGGCTCATTCATTGCCACCAGAATCAGAAGGATGCACTGGACATGTCTGGGGCGTACCAACACACAGATTCCGACATGAAGGTACTGGTGTAAGGAAATGAGGGCAGTCCAGAGAAACCTGAAGAAGACCTCTTAGCCAGGAAGGCAGAACAGGTCATCTCTGTGCCATAGAACAGATAGAAGTAGCAGCAAATGACAGAGAGGAATGGACGAAACTAGTTTTTGGCATGTGTTCTAATATAGGCACAGGAAAGATGTTATGTAATGGTAATTAACTATATGAAGCTAAAAGCAAAATATTAACCAATCCTGCAAAAATTTATACAGGTACTTATGTTTGCATGCTGTGAGTTGCAATGGGATGACTTTCAGGTTGAAGTTCTGGCCTCTTTGAATTCTCAGTGTCAAGAAAGACTCCCGTTAACATCAGTTGAGCCATTATTCCACCCACTCTATGTCAAGTTTAGCATATGTAAGTCTTGGCAGGCTCCTCACCATTTCTAAAATTATGGGCAAAAAAAAATGGTGTTAAAGGCTTTCAAGTTGTAAACTGCGACATAAATGTTAATGCCAGAGGCATTATTGCTATGATATGCAAGGAGCTTCCTTGTTATAATTTTGGCTTCATACACACAGAACACTTTGTGACACAGGCTGTTCAATCGCAAGGAGTGGGTCTAATTCTAAGCTCTCACACACCATTTTTAATCTGATGTGATTCCACTAACCTCAGTAGAATTACCCCCAATTTACATCAGTGTAAGTGAGAGCAAAGTCAGTCCCAATGTGCTCAATAGAGACAAACAACACCAACCCATTTCTCTCTGACCTGTATTTTTAAAGAATATACTAAAGTTTGCAGCAGCAGCATCTCCCCTAAAATCAGGGCTTACTACAAGTCTTAAGAACTGGTTTCCCACTGCAGTATTCAGGAGCCAAGAAACACAACTGTGGAAACTCCCATTGAGTAAAGACTTCTGCAGAATTTGGCCTTTGCTGTTATTTTGCACAGCGGGAGGATTGCATATAATTATTTAAGTGTGTAAAGTTCTATTTTTAAGACTAGGTTATTTGAGATTTACTCTACCCCTGTGTGACAATAAATATTCTCCCCTGTGATTTATGTATTTCTATTTCTGATTAACCTAATCTTTACATGCTGTAAGTCCTTGCAATTTAGCCTTGGATATGAGCTCCACAGAGACAGATTGCCCCTTCAGGGACATATTTTTTTCAGTATTTTTTGTTTATTTGTTTTTAGCACTTGTGTGCTAAGACTCTATAGGGAAAGTAATCTATGCCAGACTACATAACAGTCTAGACCTTGGCATTATTCTTGATTATATCTTTCTGCTGAACATAACCCCTGTACAGAGGGCTAGTTTAAGACCTATACATCACGTAAGTCCCACTTAAGCCCTGTAAGTTCACTGAGGGCTTGTCTACACTTACCGGGGGGATTGACGAGCGGCGATCGATGCATCAGTGGCCAATTTAGCGGGTCTAGTGAAGACCCACTAAATCGACTGCAGATCGCTCTCCTGTCAACTCCTGTACTCCACCAGATCGAGAAGAGTAGGGGGATTCGACAGGAGATCATCTCCTGTCAACATCGCATAATGTGGACGCTGCGGTAAGTAGGTCTAAGCTATGTCGATTTGAGTTACGCTATTTACGTAACTCAAATCACGTAGTTTAGATTGAATTTCCCCTGTAGTGTTGACAAGGCCTGAGGCTTAAGTGGTACATAAACCTTGTATTAATCAATTTCTCCCTTGAAGAACTGGAAGTCCTATGTAAAGGCAAGTCCCTTCCTGGCATCCTACTCCCTAGAGGACACTATAACTAGAGCTGGTTGGGAATTTTTCAGCAAAACAGAGTGTCAGTCTCCCATGTGAGGGCCCTAACCACTGGGTTATTGTCAGTTCTTAGGGGAAGGGTGAGAGTCATATTATCTCACACTCACGGAAGTTTTTAAAGGTCTACTTTTTGTTCTAATGCAGAACGAAAAAAGATGTTTACATTTAAAAAATATTTGCCAAATGGAATTCTTTTCCAGGCAGCCCTCCCCTAGAGGCCGCATGAACATGTGTCTCTGCTTATTTTATCAGGGGTAAATCCTGAGATTTCCACTAAGTGTTTATTAAGCTTTTGCAAAGATAGATGTCTGTGTAAGGCCTTCAGGACTGGATTCCTTGGTTATGGTGAAAACAGTTTGGGAGAGGGTGATTGGAGTAGTCATCAAGTCCAGAGTATGGAATGTGAACATAATCTGTCATTCAGTCTAAATGCATCTTAGCAGCTAATAAGTATTAGATTTCCAGAAAGCCTTTGACAATGTCCCTCACCAAAGGCTCTTACGTAAATTAAGTTGTCATAGGATAAAAGGGAAGGTCCTTTCATGGATTGAAAACTGGTTAAAAGACAGGGAACAAAGGGTAGGAATAAATGGTAAATTCTCAGAATGGAGAGGGGTAACAAGTGGTGTCCCCAAAGGGTCAGTCCTAGGACCAATCCTAGTCAACTTATTCATAAATGATCTGGAGAAAGGGGTAAAAAGTGAGGTGGCAAAGTTTGCAGATGATACTAAACTGCTCAAGATAGTTAAGACCAAGGCAGACTGTGAAGAACTTCAAAAAGATCTCACAAAACTAAGTGATTAAATTTCATTTGTCATTTTGTTGCCCAATGTGGATAAATGTAAAGTAATGCACATTGGAAGAAATAACCCCAACTAAACATACAATATGATGGGGGCTAATTTAGCTACAACGAATCAGGAAAAAGATCTTGGAGTCATCGTGGATAGTTCTCTGAAGACGTCCACACAGTGTGCAGCGGCGGTCAAAAAAGCAAACAGGATGTTAGGAATCATCAAAAAGGGAATAGAAAATAAGATGGAGCGTATCTTATTGCCCTTATATAAATCCATAGTACGCCCACATCTTGAATACTGCGTACAGATGTGGTCTGCTCATCTCAAAAAAGATATACTGGCATCAGAAAAGGTTCGGAGAAGGGCAACTAAAATGATTAGGGGTTTGGAACGGGTCCTATATGAGGAGAAATTAAAGAAGCTAGGACTTTTCAGCTTGGAAAAGAGACTAAGGGGCGATATGATAGAGGTATATAAAATCATGAGTGATATAGAGAAAGTAAATAAGGAAAAGTTATTTACTTGTTCCCATAATACAAGAACTAGGGGCCACCAAAGGAAATTAATGGGCAGCAGGTTTAAAAGGAAGATCTTCTTCACACAGCGCACAGTCAATTTGTGGAACTCCTTGCCTGAGGAGGTTGTGAAGGCTAGGACTATAACAGCATTTAAAAGAGAACTGGATAAATTCATGGAGGTTAAGTCCATTAATGGATATTAGCCAGGATGGGTAAGGAAGGGTGTCCCTAGCCTCTGTTTGTCAGAGGGTGGAGATGGATGGCAGGAGAGAGATCACTTGATCATTGCCTGTTGGGTTCACTCCTTCTGGGGCACCTGGCATTGGCCACTGTCGGTAGACAGGATACTGGGCTAGATGGACCTTTGGTCTGACCCAGTACGGCCATTCTTATGTTCTTATGTTATTTTCTAACTCTCACAAGAAGTAGTACATTAAGTGGTGACAGAAGGAGGCTGGCTTAAACTGACAAAAGCTGGGAAATTTCACATTAAGTTAAAAACTCTGAGCCACATTCTCCTATCGTGTTACACCACTGCCATCCATGTAAGTGATTTGGACCAGTACAACTCAGAGCAGAGTTTGGCTTGCTCTACTGAAGCGCTTGATAAGGCATGCTTGGAAAATCCCAGTGTATGATACATGCGGGGCTTTGTGGGCGAGAGAAAGTAGCTTTAGTTTAATGTGGTTAGAAACAGAAGGCAGCATAGGAGGGATTAAAAATATCTGTAGTTAGGGGAAGGATTGCAACATGAGGGGAGAGACAGGGTTAACTCCATCCTTTCACCTCCCTAATGGCTTGACGTTCAGTGAGAACGAAGCTGCACTTTAAAATACATAACTAGTCAGAAACTACTTGCTTGTGGATCTCTGGGTAAAACGTGTATAGACTTGTCATCCTTCAGTATAGCTTGCAGGATTGTGAGCACTCTGTATAGAACTTCATAGATAATGCTCAGTTCCACTCTCTCCATCCTGGGCGAGGATGGGAGGATGTTGAAGGCTCCATAAGCTCATCCCTTTCATAGGAGTGCATGGAAAAAGTGCCTCAGAAACAGAAAAGTGCCTCTCTGACCGCATAGTTTCTGTGTCCATCAGAGCTGTGGCCTCTGAAACTTTCTGTAAAGTGGTCAGTTGTGTCTACGTCATAAATCCAGGCTTGGGGCCTGGACTGAGATCACCAGACTCATTTCACACACGGCCACTGAGTCATCTGCAGATGGTGACAACAACGTGGCTTGGACTTGAATCACTAACCTAGAGATGATATCCCTTTATTAGTCATCGAATCGAAACACCAGTCCCCTGTGCAGGCCTCTGGTTCCCAACTTTCAGACAATTTACCCATTATGACCCTCCTCCCATTGTTCCCTCAGAACCCACCTATGTCAGTAAGCTAAATTACTCCTACAGGTCATTGCATTCTCTTTAGTGACATACTAATGTTCTCTTTCCATTAGTTGGAGAACACCAGCTGACAGGACATAAAGTTGCCGTAAAAATTTTAAATAGACAGAAAATTCGGAGTTTGGATGTGGTTGGGAAAATCAAGAGAGAAATTCAAAACCTAAAACTCTTTCGGCACCCTCATATTATCAAACTGTAAGTACTATTGCTACTGCTTCTCTTTGTTCAGATTCCATTTCAATTCTATGGTGCGTCAGAGGGAATTCTCTTGAATGCATTTCTGTTTTACTAGCAAATTAAATTACACTTGCCGAAGATGGAAAAGAGTGAAATAGTAAGTTTCCATTTTGAGAAGCAGTGAACGGAGCCAGCTAATTAATATTCTCTTAAATAAGTCATTCAAGACATTTTGTAATTTTTTGCAAATAAGTTGAGACATCTATTCATTATGGGCTTGTCCCATGCCCATTGAAATCAGTGATTTCAAAGGGCTTTGGATCAGGCTGCCTTCGTGCAGTTCTAGTCATGAACCTACCAAGTTATAAATTAAGGCTTTAATCCTACAAGTCTTACACACGTGCTTCACTTTACTTGACTTCAGTGGCATGACTCCCAGTAATATACAAAGCTAAACAGGTGTACAGGTTTTTGCTGGGTTAGGGCCCAGTCTTGCTACATTGAAGTCAATGAGAGCAGAATCAGAGCCTTAGAAAACTATACAGATCAGTTTTACTGGGAAGTTTGGGTTATTATCTTGGCAATCCCATGCATACTAAACTTTACTGAATCAAGTTCTGCATACTTACACCTGTGCAAGCCCTGTTGTTTTCAATCGAAAGGCAATGGTGACTGAGAACTGAGGGCTACAAGTAACTACCATAGGTGTCAATGGGAGTTATTGTTCTCTCTTCTCTTTTGGCCTGATCCGGCAGTCTTTGAAGGCAATGAGACTTTTGTCTGAGTAATGACTACATGATCAGGCTCTTGAGGTGAAATCCTAGCCCCAAACCAATAGGAGTTCTCCATTAATGGTCTGGATATCAGAAGACTAAAGTTACCATTTTCTGTTTATGATGATAAAATTCAGGCAAGAATTTTCAAAACTGACGCTCCGAGGTATCCGAATTTAAGTTGCAAATAGGTAACTGCACTGCAATAGTTTAGTATTCTCAGATTAAAAATCCAGAAACCTCAAGGCTTAACTGCACAAATCCAGTTATTATAGTAGCCAGCCATTAAATACATTTGGCATTTCTATAAAATAAAGTGGTTGAATGGCTATTAGAAGGTTAATCTTATGTTTAGAGCATTGGCATGTCATCTAGTGAGCCTTCCTCTGAGAGGGAAGGGGTCAAATTCTGCTTCCAGTTAATCCACCGTAATTCTGAAGGAACTATTGACTTTAATGGAGTTACTCCACAGTATCACTAGCATATTTGAGAACAGATTGGTACCATTTCATAAACCAGGTAGCAAAAAGTGCTTCTCAAAGAGGCATCTGGCACCCTGAGTCTCAACCAGTTCTCATATATGTCAAAGACAACAAATTATGACCTAAAAATTAAATTGAAGTTAAGAACATCAATAGGGTCTGGGCTAAATAATTGAATCATGAAATGGTATGTTAAAGAAAATTAGCAAGTGAGAATGCATTACATTTACTTTATCTTTTTTCTTGTATACATTAACGAATTATCAGAGACTTTGGTTTACTGGATCTCAAACCACGCTAAAGTGTATTAACCCTTATTGATCTTTTGAGGGTTTTACTGAACACGATGTATTTACATGCAGTTTTAAGAAGACAGGAAGTTATTTGTTCACTTCTAATGTAATGATACAGAACACAAATTCAACTATAAGCAGTGCAAACACAAAATCGGAGTACAAGAAAATGGATGTGAACCTCAGCTGGTGTTGCTATAAATTTAGGTAGCTTCATTGAGGTCAATAAAGTTATGCCAATTTACACTAGCTGAGAAACTGGAGTGAAATAGGAAAGATTCAAACTTTAGCTGCCTATAGTACCTAGAGTTCTTTTCTCCTGTATCCTCAGTACAAAGGGGGAGGGGGAAGGAGTTACTATTCCTTTTTTGCTTTTGAAGGCAGCCTGCATCTCTTAAGACATTGCTGTAAATCTTAGCCAAAATGGAAATTTTAAAATCAGGTTAGTCCTAAGTGTGGTAAACTACTGTAGCAAAGATTTCAGAGGATTATGTAAAAGCTTAAGAAATAAAGAAGTGAATTTGTGAAACAGATCCTTTCAACAGACCACTGAAAGATATTATGTTTGTTTGCATCTTAAAATATAAGTGATTGCTTTTCATATATGGAAAGCAATTTTATACACAAGATCAAAACAAATGTTTATTTTACAGAAGAAGTTATAATAGTAAACTGTTTAAAAACCTTGCCTTGTTGTTACTAATCAAGTCTTTTTAAATTCTCTCTTTTGTTTTTGAAGATATCAGGTCATCAGCACTCCAACTGATTTTTTCATGGTAATGGAATATGTATCTGGTGGCGAATTGTTTGATTACATCTGTAAGCATGGACGTGTAAGTGACAGTATCTTGTCAAGATAAAGATTCGTGTGGGAAAACGATGGTGCTGAGGAATAAAATGGTTTTGCAAAATGGGATACTTTCTAGCGCAGGGGTCGGCAACCTTTGGCATGCAGCCCGCCAAGGTAAGCACCCTGGCAGGCCGGGATGGTTTGTTTACCTGCCGCGTCCACGGGTTCGGCCGATCGCGGCTCCCACTGGCCACGGTTCGGCACTACAGGCCAATGGGGGCTGCAGGAGGCAGCGCAGGCCGAGGGATGTGCTGGCCGCCGCTTCCCACAACCCCCATTGGCCTGGAGCGCCGAACCGCAGCCAGTGGGAGCCGCGATCGGCCGAACCTGCGGACATGGCAGGTAAACAAACCAGCCCGGCCCACCAGGGTGCTTACCCTGGCGGGCCGCATGCCAAAGGTTGCCAATCCCTGTTCTAGCTAAATGGAACAAAAATAGTCCTATCCTAAATATCTTGCATTTGGCCTAGAATACAGTTGTATATATCACTTTGCAACTACTCCATGTTGTGTTACAGCATATAAACAAAAAAGCAAAAAACAAAAACAAGCCAGAGAAATAAGCCAATCAAATAATAAACCTACTGTTAAATACAAGGAAAATCACTAGTAACTCCCTTACGGATGTCTTGGTAGGTTTCATACAGCCACCAGCCAGGAACATAAGAACATATAAGATGGACTAATAAGGATCTCAGTTAGGATACCGGAAAAGCTCAGGCTACAATGCTAATGTTTTTCTCTCCCTGTAGTGTCACAAAATAAATGCATTTTATACTAAACTCTTTTGTATAAGTACGCTGGTAGAAGGAGTCATTTCCATTGGTCCTTTAAATTTATGAATACAATTCTGATTTACAGTATGATTTTTTTTTCAGTTTATAGAAAATACTTGATCTTTCTAAGTATTAAAGTTAGGCCTTTCTGGACTTTGACATTTAGAAACTACATTTTTCATGAAAGAACATTACAAAATTGTCAGTATAAATGGCCAGAAACACACTTTCTTAGACCTAATTCCCCATTGCATTCTTCCTAATTATAGAATCATAGAGCTGCTCCATTTTTAACCTCTACAAAGCCACCTACTTCATTCCTCATGACTGAATTGTTCCCTGTAGAACATTGTGCAATGCTTTCTCAAGTCTAGATTAAAATCTCCTGTGATAGGACTGCTATTGGTTCCCTTGAGAGACTAGGCCACAGTCTAATAGATTTCACTATTAGGAAGGTCTTTGTCAGTGCTTAATTTGTAATGAAAGAGGTGTGGAGGCTCAGAGCAATTTTTTTTTACATTCATAACTGACACAGCAAGCCCAGAGGTGCAGGGGCTATAAACTGCCAAGATGTGCCGGAGCTCAGCCCTGACACAAATTAAGCACAGGTCTTTGTGACAGCTAGTCTAAATTGAGCTTTTCCTAATTTCGTCACATGACTCCTAGTTATTAGCTTTATTTCAAAACAGTAACACAGTATAAAATGCAAGGGGAAAAATCTGCTTTATACATTTGTCTCTGCTTACAATCTGTTTACTGTAATTTTATCTGTGCATCATAGAGCTTTTCAGCTCATGACGGAGCCAAAGCTGTTTTGCCAAGTGTCGTTTCAGAGAAAGCTGTAACCGTTTCCCGGTGTTTTGTAGGTGGAAGATGCAGAGGCTAGACGCCTTTTCCAGCAGATTCTCTCTGCAGTGGATTACTGTCACAGGCATATGGTTGTCCACAGAGACCTGAAACCAGAGAATGTTCTGCTGGATGCACACATGAATGCCAAGATAGCTGATTTTGGTATGTGACCCCAACAGCATTCCAGAAATGTAGCCAGCTACAAGCCACTTGCTGGAGTGTGTCAACATAACATGCCTTACAGAACTGAGTCAGTTTGCATGGCCATTAACAATTTCATAATTTTAATTGAAGAGTCCATAATTGTAAACACTCACCCTTCAATGAAGACAGGCATGGCTAGTGAGATCTCTTGTGTTTGTAGTATAAACATACATGGGTTTTAGAACAGTGGAGAAACAAGGTAATTTGCATATTCATCACGGTTTTCAGCGTAATAATTAAAAAAAAATTAGCTAACATTCATGGTAGACTCCAATGCAGTAACATCAGGACGGAATTTGTCCCCGTATGACCATAAGAACGGCCATACTGGGTCAGACCAAAGGTCCATCTAGTCCAGTATCCTGTCTTCCGACAGAGGCCAATGCCAGGTGCTTCAGAGGGAATGAACAGAATACGTAATCATCAAGTGATCCATCCCTGTTGCCCATTCCCAGCCTCTGGCAAACAGAGGCTAGGGACACCATCCCTGCCCATTTGTAATACATGATGCCCCACCATTCCATAACCCCCCAATTGTTTAATTTTATTATTTCATAATTTCCCCCACTCCTTCCCTTGCTACTTCTCCTGTCATCCTTTTAGAAGCATAGAATTCTCGCTAACCATACATTCAAAGCATGTGTCAATATGCAAGAATCTTGCTTTTAGGGTTGTCGAATATGATGTCAGATGGTGAATTTCTGCGAACCAGCTGTGGCTCCCCAAACTATGCAGCACCTGAAGTCATCTCCGGAAGGTATAACTTAGCATTGAGAAAACCCACTTTAATGCAAGTTTATGTTCAGGTGTGATTCTTGCATTTGTTCTTGTATTTGAAACTTATTCTGTACTACTGTTAAAGATAGCTGGAGCTCCCCCACCCCCTCCATTTTTAAAAGTGGGAGTGAATCTAGTGACAAAACCTTGTTTAGTTTTCTATGATTAAAAATAGAAAACGATCTTTCTAAAAAATTTAGAGTTATTAAAAGACATTGTTTGTTTATATACCTAAATAAAGAATTAGGTAAATATATTTTTAACTTGAATCCTTTTCATATGCAAGGAGTTTCCCTCCCCAAAATTCTTATTCACCCAATATGCAAAATTTTGTATCTGTCTATCTGTAATTTTGTTATGTTGGTACAGAGAACTATTCAGTGATAGACCAACCAATTTTACCCACCCACTTCCCAAATCTTAACAATGGTCTCTACCCCTTTTCCATACCTTAACAGTGGTTCCATCTGAAAGGTCTTATCTTCTAGCTTCTTTTAATCAGTTTCTTTTTTCAAAAAAATGGTTGCTGCTGTCATGGGACGGAATGTTCATGACTTCCTGTTAAATTAATGATAAACAAAACTGTGAAGCAGTCATGCACTACAGTACTGCTGGCATTTGGCATTTATACAGCACCTTAACTATTGAAAGCACTGCCCAAACCTGAATTAATCTTCATCACACCCAGATGGAAGTATTACCTTTCCTTTCCCATTTCACAGTTGTGAAAATGGAGTCTCGGAGGAAAACTGATTTGCCCAAGTCCATGCAGCAGGCCAGGGACAGAACCAGGATTAGAATGAAGGATTTCCAAATTTAGAATCCTGTACATATTCTTCATAACCACCTGTCTTCCAGTTACGCACCAGTTATTTTTTTATATTATGTCTGGTTTGCATTCATTTGAACAGAAAACAGGTGGCAAGATCCTAGTACACTTTCCCCATATCATTTTTACTGCTGTATCTCATCTAACAGGCCAAATAAACACAGCATTTTGATTAATGTGGATTGTTTCTGATTAAGTTCCCTGTCACTTATGCCGGTGGAAGTGATGGCAGAGTTCCTTCTGAATTAGACCACCGGAGGACTGAGTTGAGGCAACAACTCCACTTACAGGGATCCATGAGTCATGCTGGCCAGACAGGGGGCAAAGCCAGAAAGTCCACAGCTGCTGCAGCTCCAGAAAGAAGCTGCAAATCAAGGTTGTCCCCACTTCCTTTAGTAGAGCTCTAACTATGCTTTCATTCAAGCAGTATAGACAATAGTGCTGTATCAGAGGACAGCAAAAGAAAAGGTACAAGTTACTGCCCTCTAGATCCTGAAGGATTGCAAGGACTCAAGTGATTCAGTTTATTAGCAATGAATAAAAGAAACAAAAACACCATATACGTCGAAACCAGGTTCATCTACTAATCTCCTGACTATATTGCCTTTCATTTATCAGGCCTCCCCTCAGACTCTCTCACTGCTGCTCAGCTTCTCATTTTATATCCTGGAAGGGTTTCCCACCCTGCCCTGCTCTTAAAGGGACAGCAGCTGTCAGAGTTATCATTACAATGTTTTTCACGTAGCGTGGAGATTGGTCAGTCTGTTAGTTCTGTTCTACGACATTGCACATGGATTTATGTAGGAGACCAGAGTGTGTGAGCGGATTCAAAATTCACCTTCTGCCATGGCCTGATGGCTAACACAGCATGAAAGGACAGGTTGCAAGACAGAGCAGATATATCTTGCTTGGGCCTAAAAAACAAATCAGTTTTCATCCTATCAATCTGGGAACTAGCAGAAACACTGGGCCCCCAGAATTGTCAAAAACAAGACCCTAAAGAGAGGTATACTTATGCATCTAAATAATTGGCCAGTTTTTTCCAAAAATGCTGAGTACTCACCTGCTTTCATTGGCCTCAGTAGGAGCTGCTGGGTGACAGGCACTTTTGAAAATAGAGCGAGCTATTTAGGTGCCTGAGTATGGCTGTAGGAACCCAACTTTAGGCATCCAACTTTTGAAATTTTGGCCAAGGAGGAGCATGCTCACAATATTACTGAAAAAAATACAACCCTGAGTAATCAAAGGAGTGTATCAAGGGCACCCAAGCTTTGTGATAACCGAGCCCACATTAGCAGTTTCCTAGAAGCCTAAGTACTGGATCGGACTTGAATACAGATTTCTTACATAAAAAAGTAAATGTACACAGGTGTAATATTTGCTTGTAGTTATATCTGAGTTGGTGGATGTATAGAAATAGTTGGCTGAGTCCATCAGCCATTGGAACAAGAAAACAAGCTTTTCACAGAGCAGTTGGAGAGGAAGAGCAAACTTGGTTCCTAGCCTCTTAGATTCATTAGCCTCTGTGGGTTGCACCTCCACATCTCAGTCTGAGAGAACCAGAGAAGCTACAGTGAGGCTGAGTTTTAGGACACTGGGGTAGGAGTACGAACTGAAGCATTTAGCCTGCAGGGTCCACTTTTAAAGCTCCTCTGCTATATTATAACCTCTACTACAAAGCATATAATGCTGATTGGCAAACAGATAAAACCTGGGAAGGAAATCTTCTCTGTTGGCTTGACTTTGTTTAGGTTGTATGCTGGCCCTGAGGTGGATATCTGGAGTTGTGGTGTTATTCTCTATGCTCTTCTCTGTGGGACGCTGCCATTCGACGATGAACATGTTCCCACGCTCTTTAAGAAGATCCGTGGAGGTGTTTTCTACATCCCCGAATATCTCAACCGTTCAGTTGCCACTCTCCTCATGCACATGCTGCAGGTTGACCCACTCAAGCGAGCAACCATCAAGGACATAAGGTAATGTCCCATGCCAGAAGTCACAGCAGAAGCCTCTCTCCTCAAATAGACCTTCTTGTGTGTGGTGGGCAAGCTGTGTTGTGGAACTCAGGGCTAGTTGACACTGAAAACTTACAATGGCAAAGCTACATCTCTCGTGGCATGAAAAATCCATACCCCTGAGAAATGTAGCTATGCCAACCTAAACCCTGGTGTAGACAGTGCTAAGTTGATGGAAGAATTCTTCTGTTGAGCTACCTACTGCATCTCAGGTAGGTATATTAACTACAGCGACGGGAGAACCCCTCCCATCGCTGTAGTGAGTGTCTACACTGAAGCACCACAGTGGCGCAGCAGCAGCTTTTTAAGTGTCAACATACCCATAGTTTATGAAGGTTAGTAGGTGCATTTCAGCAAGTAACCAGGACCTTTTATATTGCATTATAAAATGGTCTCAAAAATCCTTAATGGGGCTTGGCAAAAGCCATATGATGCAGTAATGCTAAGAAATTAGCATTCATCTGCCACGTTTTGTTGCTTAATTTAAAAACTTCTCCTTCCTTCTGAATGCAGGTTCAGCATACAGTGTATTTAATACGCAGAGTCACAGCAAACATGAAAAGATGCATAGACCAAGAATGCAGGATCCACCGCCCTAACTCTCAACATTAAACACATGAAAAATGTTCCTTAATGAGGGCAAATGGCTCACCTTTAAATGTAGTATAATTTTCTCGTCTAGCAAATTAATAAGATGGTGCTGTACCTCTATCTGCTCACATTACCATATAAATTCAGGTTAATGTGAGCACTGAGATTCTTTAGTAGATGTTTGGGCCTTTAAATATAATTAAAAATGCATGTCTGACAGCAGGACTTAAAGATTCTTATAGATTCTTAGAAACTGAATACTTTTAGTACGGTGTTGTAAACTAGGAGCATGCTCTATCTTTTGTGAAATACATAATAATCATTAAATCTAAGTGTTGTTTTAAAATAGGTATTTAAATGTCACAGCCATCCAAAAGTCCTTGGGTATTTAATTCATTTGGCAAGGATGGTTTTATAGTGCCACCACCGTCCTAAAGTGAAAATGGTGCCTTTATTTTCAAGTCTCTTCGTTTAGTGGATCTAATTGCATCTTGGGGAGGAATGCCTATGAGGCGACAACAGCTGGTAATGGGATGTGGAGGATGATTGACCACTTGTAACTACATCAGCACAGCAGTGACCAAGAGTCATTACCATCTGATGGGTGTTTGGGTCTCAGGCCAGCTCCTAACATACAAATATAATCACAGTTGCAGTGCCGGATGAATGATATAGGGTTTAGTTCACTTGCAGGTGCTATTATTAGGGGTTGGCAGCACACTTAGTCCTGTAGGTGTGGGTTTGCATGAGGAACCCCACCACCCAAGGGCTCCTGCTCTGGGACGCCATCCTACACATTGTGTTTGCTGCCTTTGGGCTGCATACGACCATCCAATTGCTCCCAGAGGTTTAGAGGGGCAATTTTGTGGCAGCGCCTTTTCCAAATTATGCTCTCCAGGGTGTGACCAATGCCCACCACAGTCCATACATGAGAGGCAGATTTTAGCGGCCACTCCACCCCCATGCAGGAGTAGAGAAACACTCTGATTGCCAACTGTCTCTAAGACAGAGTTGCCCCATAGTGCCTAGTGCGATAACCAGTGATTGCCACAAGTGTTTCCCCAGTCCCACTGGCCTATGGAGATGGAAGATGGATGCATGCTGAACACCTCCCCTCCCCCTCAAAGACTTTGAAAGCATTGGAAAAGGCAGTGGACACAGTTCGTGCCTCAAGAAAAACTGAAATCCCAAGGGAGGCCTGTAGGGGGCACAGGCAAAATGGGGAGAGAGCAAGGGCCGGGGATGCCTTTTGGAGGGTGGCCTGTCTGTAAACTGAACATCAGCCTGGGATTTGTGAACCAACGCTGACGTTCACTGATGTGGTGTCATGGGTTCCACTCACCACTGGTGGCGCCTCCTCCTGGGCCCTCTGGGGATTAGATCTGACCAGGCATTGCACCCTCCTCCAGCGTTCTCTCCCCCATCCTGCGGGCCCCTCTTGCTCCAGGAACCGCAGCCTCCCCTCCAGCCGAGTCACCACATGTTCCCCTATCCAGGGGTAGCAAAGTCCCTCTTGACAGGTTGGCTCAGGCAGTGTTCCTGCTCACTGCCCTGATGGTGCCACTTGGTCAGCAGCTGGTAGCGGGACCCAGGCCCATCCTCTAATCAGGGGCCTTCTAGTCAGCAGCCAAGGTCTGCATTCCTATTCCTTGCAACTATTCTCCTGAACCATCTCCCACCTTCTTTGCTTTCCCCCACCCCCTCTGCCAGCCTCCCAACAACCTCCTCCCAGGGAGTACCCACAGACTACCCTCCATAGTCCTGAATACACCTTCCCTTCTCCCAGGGAATATCTGCAGTGCCCCCTTGTTGCCAGCTTCTTAGTTTATATAGGCCTTACTTGGTCCTGTCCAGCTGAGCCTGTTCTACTTAAATCCCTGGCTCCGTCTCCAGTTGCAGGCTGGGGAGGTAATTGGCCTACCTGGCCACCTTCACCCTTGCAAGCCTTGTGTGGGGTGGACACCCCATCACATGCAGGAGACCCTGCACACACGCTCCTTGCTTTGTTTGGTGTGACTATTTCACACAACTCACAGTTTTGTTGGAAGTTACAACAGAAAGACCAAAAACTGAATCAGTGTGGCAACTGCACTGTCCTTCACCCCTCTAGTCAATATTGTTGTGGTACCTTAGTCTGAGGGAAGCATGCACTGGTGCTACCTGTGTGTTGATAAATAATTAATAGTTTGCAGGGCTGTCAAATCAAGGCCTTCCACAAGCACTTTGTTTGATAGAATATTAGAGTAGTGGCCAGGCCTGTTTCGAGTTCCGCCAAACTCTTGGCCACGCTGATGTCTTGTGGCAATGAGTTCCACTGCCTAACTGAAGACACAGACATCACTAAAAATAATGGGCTTGATTGTCAACCGGTGTAAATTATTGTAGCTCCATTGAAACAACAAAGCTTTGCCAGTTTACACCAGCTGAGGGTCTGTCTGATTGGTTCAACCCCCTTCACCCTCCCCCCCACCTCGGGCTGTAGCTCATAGAATGAATCACTGCTAGGTTGCCCAACTGTAAATACAGACTCACGGCTACGCTCTCTCTCTCTCTGTAGTCACAGTTTCATTTCTTTTTCCCCTAGAGAACACGAGTGGTTTAAACAAGACTTGCCCAGTTATTTGTTTCCAGAGGATCCTTCTTACGATGCCAATGTCATTGATGATGATGCAGTGCGGGAAGTTTGTGAGAAGTTTGAATGCACGGAGTCGGAGGTGATGAACAGTTTGTATAGCGGTGACCCACAAGACCAGCTTGCAGTAGCTTACCACCTTATTATTGACAATCGGAGAATCATGAACCAAGCCAGTGAGTTCTACCTCGCCTCTAGTCCGCCCACTGGCTCATTTATGGATGACAGCACTATGCACATACCTCCAGGGGTGAAACCACACCCAGAGCGGATGCCTCCTTTAATAGCAGACAGTCCCAAAGCACGGTGTCCCTTGGATGCACTGAATACTACCAAGCCAAAACCTCTGACTGTGAAAAAAGCCAAGTGGCATCTAGGAATCCGCAGTCAAAGCAAACCGTATGACATTATGGCTGAAGTGTACCGAGCTATGAAACAGCTGGATTTTGAATGGAAGGTAGGAAATATCAGTGCTTTGTGGCCATTTTCAAGGATTATTTTCTTATAAGTTCTCCTGATCTGAATTGATCAGTGCAGTTAATAAGTATTGTTACAGGATTGTCTGTTTTGAACTAATACCACTGTATTATCATCTCTAGTTTATTATTTTTACTTTTACAAACACTCAACATGAAAAATGCTAGTTGTGGCTAAATAAGCTCCACATGCATTACTGACATAAAATATGCACTTCCTTTATTTTAACTCTCTCAGCCTAGGTTGGAAGAATAATTCTTTCTTATTTAGCTGTAGGGAAAGCAGGAGCTGGTCATATTTCTAATTTTAGTGACAGAATACCTTGAAAGCTCTTGCATGGGTCATAACAATCACATGTCCGGAAACTACACAATCTGTTCCCTTTATTCTTTTCTGAAGGGCTATATAGGCTGTGTTACTCTATGGACAAAAGTTATTTTGCTAGTGAAACTGTATTTATTATTGGTGAAGGTACATCCATGTCTAGCTCATGCTTACAGTCACTTAATGCTTCCCAAACAATGCACCTGTTGGGGCTGAACTTTCTCATGCTTGATTTTTCTTTGGTAATAGTCTCTTTTTACTGGGTTTTCTGAGCTATCGGTGCATGGGACAGGACAGGTATTTTTGCAGCAGCTAGCTATTTGATTTTTCTTGTGCTCAGATAAATTCTTGCCATTGATTTAGCCCTCGTTAAGAACTCCTGTGCCTGATTCTCCACAGCCTCGTGTAGTCACTTACCTGTGACCAGCTGACTCATTAGCCTTTTACAACCACTTTGCACCAGGGTAAATAGCAACACAAGATGAAAGGCAGTGCAGAATCAGGCCCATCACCATTGACACACCGGCATGACACAGCTATGTTTATCCCCACTAGTTCATTCTAGAATGGTTTACTTAATGGTGTAGAGCATGTGAACGTTACCATTGCTGCATATGCTACTTTTGAAATGCCGGCATTTAAAACATCACCCATAATAATGTGTTAAAGTTTCCAGCATTTAATTCATTTGTGGGTAGCTATGTGAAACGAGTGGGGAAATGGCTCAGCTCAGGCCCCTGCGTGCAGTAACTGAGTCCCATCATTAGAGGCAGCTCAGGGCAGGTCTGAAAACTACTTTACAGGCTGTGGCAATTACAAGTTTTAGTGGTTCCACAAAGGAGTTAACCAAGTGTGAACTTTTCATAATTATAATGCCAGAACGAACCATTAGATCATTTAGTCTGTGGCTCTCAACTACTGTACCCCTTTCAGCAGTCTGCTATGTCTTGTGTACCCCAAGTTTCACCTCACTTAAAAACGACTTGCTTACAAAATCAGACAAAAAAATACCCAAAAGTGTCACCGCACACCAGTACTGAAAATTGCTGACTTTCTCATTTTTAACCATAAAACTATAATATACATCAATTGGAATATAAATATTTTACTTACATTTCAGTGTATAGTTTATATTGCTCTATCTACAAATCATTGTATGAAATTTTAGTTTGTACCGACTTCACTAGTGCTTTTTATGTCCCCTGTTGTAAAACTAGGTAAATATCTAGATGAGTTGATGTAGAAGACTTCTGCATGCCCCCAGGGGTACACATACCCCTGATTGAGACCACAGATCTAGTCTGATCTCCTGCATAAGACAGACCATAGAACTTCCCCCAGTCACCCCTGTATAGATCCCAATTACTTGTATTTGACTAAAGCATATCTTCTAGACCTTGGACTGTTTTCTAACACAAGTGACTGTATTCAAGTTTTACCCCACTCCCTGTTTTGGCGGGCAGAGGGCAGAGTAAGGGTGTTTAGTTACTATGGAGCAGAAATATATTATTACCATTTCATTCAACTAATATTTGCTCTCTGAAGTAAATCTGAATGTGTCGCTCTTCTTCCCCAAGAAAATTCTCTCTCTGGTCAGTGAATTGATTTGCTGTCATTTCTGGAAGCCCGCTCCCTTTCTCTTTTTTTGGTATTATTTATTTGTATGCACCTGGAGGCCAAGTCCCCATTGCCCAAGGCACTGTCCAAACATACGACAGAATCCCTGCCCCAAAGAGCGTACAGTCTAAATAAAGATATTGGGGTCTGCAACAACTAATAGCTTGGTTACATGCTCAGCAAGACAGAGAGCTAATGAGCCAAATTTATCCCTGGTGCAGCTCTACAGATGGAAGTGGAATTACACCCAGAATGAAGTTAGCTAAATAGTTCTGTAGGCGATGAAGTTTTTTCTAGTATTCGGCTTGAGCAATAATCGTCCGCCCCCTAAGACTTAACTCCACAAACAGGTTTCGCATCCCAACAAACCTGCCATCCATGCAAATCCTTTATAAACTATGTACAGAAGGAAGAGATTGTATTGAGAGTTACACATGTGGGCTAGCAGGGTGGCAAGAGAGGTGCGCACAACCCTAACTGAAAAGCACTTAACATAAAAAAACCACAAACACATTTTAGAAGAAACTAGGATATTTATTTATTTATGTTAAAGCAATCATTCTTTCCAGACAATGTTCTTTTCTTGAAATGTTTCACGCGCGCGGGGAGGGGGAGGGGAGAGAATGTTCTTTCTACCATCTTGAATTTTATTCCTGAAAGAAAGTTACCTGTTTTAGGTGGTGAACGCCTATCATCTTAGAGTGCGTCGAAAGAACCCGGTGACCGGGAATTATGTGAAAATGAGTTTACAGCTTTACCAGGTTGACAATCGCAGCTATCTTTTGGACTTTAAAAGCATTGATGGTAAGCAGGAAGTGTTGTGGCATGACAATTGAATCGCATAGAATGGGGAATTTTGAGGGTTTTGTCACTTTACATTTTCAGACTCTCCTATGGTATCTGCTAGTGTTTCTAGTCCACTTGAGTAACTCTGGTCCATTCATCTCCACTAACGCTACTGTGACAGTTTAATAGTTCTTTATACTTGCGAAAGGGGAAAATCAATTCCAACGAGCCTACCCATTTGTCACTGCACAACATACTTTTTCCTCATCTGCTGCAAACTCGTTTTGATCTTAAGTGATCACACACAGCCAAGTGTGTAGAAGTAGCTAGATACCAGAGCACATATGTATTTTTACTTTATAGAATCTCCCAAGCAGGTACACGCAGCGAGCTTTAATCTAAGACTACCTTTTCCCCCTACTAATGTAACACACATTTTAATTGGCACACTTCTAGGGTGAAAGCCTGGCCCCACTGAAGTTAACAGACGTTTTGTCACTGACTTCAGCGGAGCCAGAATGTCATTCCTAGCATGTGTGTACTGTTGATGCAAGTGTTCCTTTCTTGGCCAGGCCTCACCCCGGGGTAGCAGCTGAGTAGATTTTAAATAATGCTGTTTGTTTGTGCATTTAAGATGATGTCATGGAGCAGAGGTCAGGCTCCTCCACACCACAGCGCTCATGCTCTGCGGCTGGCTTGCACAGACCAAGACTGAGTATTGATTCTACCACTGCTGAATTCCAGTCGCTTACTGGATCCCTGACTGGCTCCTTGATTGGGAGCGTGGCCTCCGTTACTCCACGCCTGGGTAGCCACACCATGGATTTTTTTGAAATGTGTGCCAGTCTGATCATGGCATTAGCTCGCTGATGCTCAGTGCTGAGTCCCGTCCCTCGTCACGCGTGATTGCACTGAGAATCTGGTCCTAGGTTGTTTCTTTTTCCGTTGGTTTTGTCGTATCCTGGGCATAGTGTACACTGTAGTGCAACCCCCCCCCCCCCCAAGACCCAATACTCCCTTCAGTGGATCCAGTTCCCATTACAAAGCACTGAGGGAACTAGAAACAGGCTTGTCTCATTTATTACACTAGTTTCACCACAGTATAAACCAAACTGCTTTTACTAGTGAAGATGAATGGGAAAAAACTGCGCATGGCTTTAAAACAGTAACTGCATCAGTAAACAACCCTTCCCTAAGTGCTACCTGTCTCTACTTATGGAAACTTGGCTAGCCTCAATATCTACAATATGGGTATTCTCTAGTGACATCTATAGTGCATCCCCTCTGCTATTCAAGGGGGCTCACTAGGGTGAACCAGACGAAAGGTATAGACAAGTAACTATATTAAACAAAATCCAGCTGTAATAAAACTACTGCAATATTTACAAACTGATGCCTGCCGGCCTCTGTTAACAGCTCTGGCATAAAAACCAGCAGCTGGCTGCATGGAGGTTTCTGTGATCTTGGAACATGCAACCCTATTTTATATATAAGGTGGCAGAAGTGCAGGGTCACACACGAGGCACAGCTCACACCTCTCTGAGACCTTCACACATTAAGGCTTTGAATTAGAGAGAGCTGTTTCCCCAGAAGCTTTCCCCTTCCCTCCTCCATTTCAGCTGCTTTGGGTTTATGGAATAGTCCTGGCCTGGTGGCCTCTTTTTAATGTTTAAGGCTATGTGGCTTTCCCCCCCTCTGGCCACCAATTACATTGCACAGTGTACACTCCACCTGCTTTCGATCACATTAGGGCTCCTGTAAATTACTACATGCCGCGCCTCCTACAAAATATTTCAAATAGCTGCCTCGTAAGCAGCACTGATTTCTGACCTGGGGAAAAATTCTTAACACCTCAGTAGCTGAAGCCTATGCCAAGTTTTGTGCAATGCCCTGTTTAACGCTTCTGAGCGGTGAGAAATAGTCACCGATCTCTCCTTCAGGGTGTCATCCCTCCTGAGCAGAAGCAAGTGGGGGAGAGGCAGAGGGATTGGGTGGAGGGAGCCATTCGAGAACAGGATACTGACGGTACTTCGTGGGAGCAGAGAAAGAAAGAATCTAGAAGAGGGATTGTTGGGGAGTTGACACTGTCTGGGTGGTATTATCAAGGACAGTGGGAACTGGGAGGGGGAAGAGAACCGCTCCAATCTGCTCCTCACTCCATTAGCTGTCCAGGCCCATCCCAATCCTCTTTCAGCCCATAAGTGACAAATAGCTGGCTTGCTTAAGTGGTAGTGGCAATTTTCCTTTGTGAAATGCACAGGCACTAGGCAATAGGGTTTACATTTCAAATGATTTCTCTCTTAGCAAGTCCTTTTCTTTATCCTTGATCCCTTCCCCAAGTCAGCTGCCAAATGTACCTTATCAGTCCTACAGTATAGAGGGTCTCCCTCTTGTACTGTTTCATGATAGTCAGCAGTTAAGTTTCAAAGTGGCGTTCCAGGCCTTAGGGCTTTCGTGTACTTCTAACGCTTAATAGACTGTGACCTTCGCTGCTATACCGATAAGGTGGGGATGTCTTAAGGTTTTATTATTTCTTTACTATTGGCTAACTGCAGGATCAGCTTTTGTTAAAATAAAGAGAGGGACGTGTAAGGTTAAAAGAGTTGTTACACAAGGGTAAACGCCACCTCACGTATGGACTTTTTACCAAGTTTTTTTAAATTCTTTAGGTTTAATCTAATGGGTACCATTGGCATTTGCCTAATTTTGCTATGGTATTTAATTCCCATCACCTGACTATCAGAGACTAGGGTCAAACTAATCAAGTCAAGAAACAGACGCTGCATGAAAACATTGCCAAAAGTCTTGACAGTTTATTTAAAAAAGTAAAAGGAGAATTTTGGCAAGGTGGCTGCTTCCACATTAGTGGAAACAATCAACATTCTACTTGTAAAGCTATTAAAAACAATCTATAAGGTTCTTTGGCTAGGAATTATTTATTTTGTTATCAAGCTCCACTATACATCCTGAAAGTTTCTATAAGAAGCAAGGAAAAGCATCATTCGTTGGGGCTTTTGTCTTAACCATTTTAGATAATGTAGACAAACATGGGATATTTTGCTACCTACTGGTTAGTGGGACACTTTCAGCTTTAAAAAAAAAAAAAAAAGGCTAATTTTTAAAAACAAATTGCCTTACTTTTGTTGCAGATCACACCTTAGACTTACACAAATTTAACTTTACAACTCCGGCTTTTCCACTCTCTGTGCCCATTGTTTACCCTCTGCCTGTCTTTCAGGTTAGGCAAGGAGAGCAGCGTAGTCAGTTTCAAAATCAATTTCACTGTCAGATTCCTGTATACAGTACACTAGCCCAGTGCTGCAGTATTTGAATTACAAGCCCTACAGCAGAATGACTGTGCTTTTAAAAGAAAGCAGGAATGTGTGTCGTGTTCTTAGGTTATGTAACAAGCAATTTTTGAAAAATTAATTAAAATACTGTAGGGTGGATGAATCTCCATGGCTTTGAACCTGTGCCTGGTATGTATAAAATTTTACAAGCCTTTTGCTTGTGTATAAGTGATTATGCAAGTCAGTGGAGAATCCAGCCCCCCACCTCTAAACATGTGGGGCCAAATTTGATTTCCTTCTGGCCCCTGTAAGTTCATGTCACTTTAGTAATAGGATTCCAGTTTTGTCCGCACATCACCTATCTAGCATTTTAAATACAAAAAGTAACAGAACTTTGTTCTTCTGTTGAAAAATGCAGTGCTGATAATGTATCTCAGGATCCTGCAGACCCAGGCCCATGCCTGGAGAAAGTAGAAAGTGTTGCACATGACCTGCATATTTTCTGCACCAAATTTTTTACGACACCTTTGGGGAAAAATCCTGGGCATTGGGAAAATGGACCTTTCTGATACATAGGATATGCCTATCAGGCATTGACCAGAGCAGGTTTTCAGTTTTAAGGCAGGAAGGGGTAGACTAGTACAGTGGTGGACTATTGGAGGCTGGCAGTAGTTTGGACATTGTATATGGAGGGCATCTGAAAGGTGAGCATGGCCTACTACTCATTAGTATCTAAGTCATGACAACATGGCCTCCATTACCCAGCATTGGGCACCACAGTCTTCAATCTATTTGTCCTTTATGGTCAGGTAGGGAAGTGTTAATTATCCCCACTGACCCAAGGTCACACACAGAGTCTGTGGGAGAGCAGGGAACTGAACTCTGCTTTCCCACACCCTACTTTAGCACCATGAGAGGATACTTCCGCTCATCCCAGGACAGTGGTGTAGCACAGTGACAGTGTCAGTAAGAGAGAGTGAGAGGAAAGAGGGCAGGAGAACAGAACAAACAGCTAAGGTTGTTTCTCAGACAGAATAAGAGCATTAGGTTTGGTCTACACAGGGGGGGGGTGGGGGGGGGGAGGAAGATTGATCTAAGATACGCAACTTCAGCTACGTGAATAGCGTAGCTGAAGTCGACGTATCTTAGATAGATTTACCTCGGGTCCTCACGGTGCAGGATTGATGGCTGCGACTCCCCCGTCGACTCCGCTACTGCCTCTCGCTCTGGTGGAGTTCCGGAGTCGACGGGGAGCACGTTTGGGGATCGATTTATCGCGTCTAGACGAGACGCGATAAATCGATCCCCAGTAGATTGATTACTACCCACCGATCCGGCGGGTAGTGAAGATGTACCTTTAGACGGGGTGATGAGGCAAGCCTGAATTTCCTCCTGGAGAAAAGAACAGACCAAAAAGGTATATCTTATATCAGCAGCATAGCAGAGTTATAAATCTTACTCAACACACATGCATTTCCTCTGGTCTAGAGCCTGTTTGATTTTCTAGGGGAGATAACTATGTAAAAATGTACTTTTCATTGTACGAGTCCCATGTCCCTATTTTTTCAGTATGTTTGAAATGGACAGACACTTAGCCATAACCCATGCTGAAAACAGAGTAGCATCCCATCAAGTCACCTACCCGGTGCCCAGGAGGTGAGTAAAAGGAATTAGCTATGAAGGATCAAAGGGTTTAAGATTAAGATGTAATCTTGTAAATCACATCTGTTTAAGTGTAAAGTCCCGTTGCCTTAAAATTGCTTGTCTTTGAGATTTCCTATGCAGCAGGACTAATTCCTTTAAACAGAGTTTCTTTAAGATGACACACTCCCTTCCTACAGGGTCAGGACAGGTGGAATTACTAGGCAGTAGGGTAAGAATTACCACTTACACAGCACTTTACATCTTTAAGATGCTGTGCAAACATTAACTTATGAATGAAGCCACACAACCATGCCTTGTTGAGTAGGTAGTAATAGAGTATCCCAGTTTTACAGATGAAGAAACACTTCCCAAAAGAGGCTAAGCAACTTTTCTACTACAAGTCAACAGAACACATTAGTAGCAACCAGATTAGTACTCAGGTGTTCCTAACTGTCAGCTCCTATAGTCAATTTACTAGACAACACTGCCTCTGCAGAAGGCTTGATCCAGTAACACCTCTATTAATACAGAACATTAAATTATCCATTCAACTGACTAACCCAGCTCAGCTGTATATTTTGGAATCTTTTGAGGAACTGTATTAGTTAATGCTACTCATATAGGCGTCTAACGCTACAGAAGCTGCTGTACTCGGATATAGTTTCAGATTGTCATTATCTACATCTTTAGCCTACTTTTTGGTTATACTTATGCATTTATGATCATTTGGGCAAGCAGGGTAGATATATTTTAATTATACAGACTTGAACTACTCAAAGTGCAATTTTCAAGCAGTGGATATTTACATTTTGCAAATCACAGGTTTACCAGGATGTCAGAACACTGACATTTTCTAGACTCGAAATTGAACTTTTAAAGATTGAAGGCAGGATCATTTTTAACAAAACAGGTTCATTTTTACCCCACACTCAACATATTAAAATTTAGTCCTTCCAAAGGTGTACTTTAGAACAGACATACTAACATTGCAGGAAGAAATGAAACAGCTTTTTGTCAGTCACTGCTGTATTCTTATTGTGGTAATACCAATTCATTTACATCAGAACAGAAGAGGATATCTAGTTTAGACCTTATTCTATCAATTCCTGCCCAATTTACAGAAAACTCAAGCATCAGTGGGGTATTTTATACATCAGATTTAGAAGAAAAATCCATACACTATACATACAAAATGAATTCGTGCCTTCTACATATGTTAATTGCAGAAAGTCATAATTTCGTTTCACTTGGTCTGCAAATAACATTTGATTCAGCATCAGGCTGACTAGAAATACATAGAATCTTTATCAATACTTGAAGTGCATTTGTTGTGTTCTCATTTTGGCTCAGTCTTTAACTGGTTTAGTTCTAGAAAGAAATGTCACTCAGATCCACACCCTATTGATAAAAGACACTTGCTCTAATTTCTTTAATATTTGACTTGTAATGTACTAGGATGCAGTGAAGTGCAACTTAAAATGTACCATCAAGCTACTGCATTCGCCCTTATGTTTTGCCCAAAGTCTTATTTTCAATATTTCCTGCTGCTTATTTAACGCTTCCCTTTAGTATGCTTTTGGTTCTTCCCCATCACACATTTGAATAATTATTTGTATAGCTTCTTTTTGTAAGACACACTGGAAGATAAAATTACTCAGATTTAACATGGACTATAAAATGTATTGGTGAGTAAAATGTACCCACTACCACACACATAATCATGCTTCAAGTCTTCATGGATATTGGTATCAGTCGGATTTTTAACTGACACTCATTTTGACCCACATTGTGTATATGTGTTTTTGTAACTGAACACTGACTCAGTACAAACTATGATATTGATATTGATATTATATGCAATGGTCTAAGCACACATCTTTGCCATTGTTAATAATCAGGAGAACTGGTCAGCATATCAAAGATCCAAATGGTAAGCTTGAATTATTTTTTCCTATAAAACCAAGAAGTACTCCATTCTCAAGAAAAGGCTTGATGCTCCTTCTGAATCTGCCTTAACTTATCTTTGCAACTTATTTCTAAGACTGTTCATGCTCATCTGTGTGTTTTTCTGATCTTTTAAAATGTGGGGTGGGGGGTTATTTCACAAAGCTGTGAAGTAGATACTGCAAAAATGGTAATATTTATTCTTGTTGCTGGAAGCCTGTTTGTGTGTTTCTTATGATATAATTGTACATCTTACAGCTTTTTTTTTTTCTTTAGAGTACAAAGCAAAACTGAAAATTACATGACAGCTGTAGTGTCCTTGACCCATTATATTAAGCCAGATACCCTAAGTTATCTCAGACCAGTACCTTGCATTTTCCTGTTAATATTTTATTTTAAAGAAAATGGATATTTATGATGTGCTCATTACAATATTTTAGCTGCTAATATTAAGCGCTCTGAGTATAAAGATTTAAAAAAAAAAATCAAATATGGGGTTCAGAAGACAAATTCTCTAAAGAGTTTAGTTTTTCTTGGCTTTTCACATTTCACTAACAGAAGAACCGGAAAGGAAAGGATTTTTTTTTTTTTTTTTTTTTTTAACTCTTATGATTAAAAATGTTTTGGATAATAGTTATTGTGGAAGGGTACCGAGCCTAGTTTCAGTTTTGTTCTTTATACACATAATTATGTCTCAGATAATCACAAAAAAAGCCTTTTACCTTCCATTGATGGTGTGGAAACTCTCTCTTTGTGTACTGCACTGCATGTGATGCTGTCTCCATGGTTGACATTTGCACTTTAATAAACTCAGATGAAAAAAAAAATGATGGCAACAAATCTTTTAAACATAATATAGACCTCCTCAGTACTGTTGGACTTCTGAGTAGTCCGTTTCCCCCTAGTTGCCAATATCAAGAGACAACTGAGAAAAATTAAGGTGGCTCACACTCCACATAAAAGAAAATGAACTTCCCCTTACCAATCAGATTTCATGATCGTTTTGCCATTGACTTCAAGGGGCCAGGATCTCACTTTCTGTCCCAGTATTCTTGAATTATCTCATGTTTGGATATTTTGGACCTCAAAATTTCACTAGATTCCACTATATTAATAGCCAAACACCTGAATGGGATGGATGAAACCAATGTGATCTAGCGGTTACTAATACAAACACACAGAATCAAACCTTGGCTCCCTGTGCAGAAAGCTGGGGAGTAGGAAGGGGCCGGGGTGGGTGGGTGGAGGGGGATCTTGCAATGGCACATCCCTTGATTGCAGGGGAATGGTATAAAAGCTAGTTTGGAAAGCTTGTGATCTGGTTGCAGGCTCTGTTGCAGCGCATGGAATGGGTGATCTAGTGGTTTTACATAGTTTGCAACATGCATTTTGATTTCCTCTCAGTTCCTCAGCTCCACTAACATGGCGTTTCCATGGCCACAGAACTGACAACTAAGCCAAAGAAACTTGGGTTGTCTCTCAGCACCAGTAAACGATGGCTGGCATATTACCAAGAGTATTTATGTTTTAAGAAAATGGGTGGGGAGTACATAGTTTAAGTTTATACAGATTTTACTTTAAGTCTTCATCAATTTTCAAACGGAACTACAAAGGGGGGGGGGCATCTCTAAAATAGTTTCCTATGTGCAACACATTGATGCGATTACAGCTAACCGTGTGTATTAAATTTTCCTAATTCATTGGAGTACAAATCAGTATGCAGTACATGCACAACCAACCTCACACATATCAAGTGCTATTGTTCAGTGCACATATTTGCCAGAACAGTATGTTGGAATCTGTCGGGAAACTGATGCCTTGTAGAGACTGTTTCCATTTTGTTTTAATAAGTTACAGAATCTCTTGCACGAAGATGAATAGACATGTTCATTGCAGCCAACACCAACATGAAGCTGTTCTGAAAAAGGACACAATCTATTTTTCTTTTTAATTGCCTTGAAGGGATAGAGTTTCACTAGTGGCGTATAGTGATTTAGGGCCCAATCCTGCGATCCTCAGTGTCATGCATTGAAGTCACTAAAGTACAGGTTGAAGAGGATTGGATTCAGAGAGTTATGAAACAGCACCAGATCCTCAGCTGGTGTAAATTGTCAGGTCTCCCTGGGCTCAAGTTGAGGATCTGCCCCAGTAAGTATTTTACAATTGCACCTTCACACTATGCTTTGAAGTTTTTGTTGTTGTTAACTTCATTTTAAAACGGATATATTTGTGTTATAGAATGAACAATACAAGTAATTATTTTTTCTTACTGATTTCAATCAACTGAAAAAAATATTTCAGGCCAACAGTGTACCTTAAAACTATTTAAGACTCAGATGCATTTGCATTGCTAAAACCCAAATCTAAGATTCTTATATAAGAAAGCGATAGGCAACTTGCTTTAGCAACTTAGCTAAATATAGTTACGCTGAAAAGGCTGTAGATGAAAGACATACCGGTAATACAAATTCCAATCTGTTCTGAAACCAGATGAACACTTCAGCATCACAAGTAGTCCATCTAGATTTTGAGAAGTCTAAATATTTGTGCTGGCAACCTTGCAAAGCTGCGCATGCTTGACTTTTTTTGTAAGTATGGATGCAGGCCAGTACACTTAATTGTAACCACATGTTAAAATAATAATAAAAATCCCTGTATATCTACTTCTGAGTAAATGCTAAATATTTGCTCTGTTTTCTTGACGCTTTCCATGCCAGGCTTGAAATAACTGTGGAGTGAACAGCATTTTTGTTGTGGCGTGTTCACTTAGTTATGGAAAACAACTATTTCTGAATAAACCACCATCTCACGATTTTTAGGACTACTCAGCTTACTGTGTATGAAGGAGCAGATTCCAGTCTCAGATACAGGTTTTTCATGCCACAGAATCTTGAAAAAACTTTGAATACATACAGGACACCGAGTTAGAGCCATAGTCTGATTCTTTTCAGCAGCATTTCCTCATGGTCCTTTAGAACAGAAGTGTATCAGATTCCACTAGGGTAACCAGACAGCAAATGTGAAAAATCGGGACAGGGGGAGGGGGACAATAGGAGCCTAGATAAGAAAAAGACCCAAAAGTCAGGACTGTCCCTATAAAATCAGGACATCTGGTCACCCTAGATTCCACACCTATTATTTTTAGGACCAGTAACTACATGGTAGACGAAAAGCAAGCCATTACTAGTACATACATTCCTTCTTTGTTTTAGACACAGATTTAAAAAATGGTTAACAGTGACCACCTACTGTTGGGCCAGATTGTAAATGCACAAGTGACGGAGGCACTTACCTCCATTGAAAGTCAATGGGAGTTAGGTACCTGCCATTTCTGCCTTTGAAATATGCCCCCAATAGGCTTAGCAATTTAGCTTTCTAAAGTCAAGAATCAATATAATAAAGTGAATTCTGCATTAGTGTTTTATTTACAGACTACTTTTAAAATTCATGTTACTTAATGATACAAGTAACTTCTCTACTGCTAATATGGCTTTTAACCCCGCAACAACAGTACCAAATATTTCACAACTCAATATCTGGTTCAAATCCAAAAACATAGCTTAGTCATAAGAATCCATAATTTGCATACAAGTGCATCAAAAGCTCCTTTGGGAAGTTTACATTTCCAACACTGTTGAGAAAGTGACAGTAACAAGACAAACTTCACGTAATCATAATGCACAGTGAATTCCTAGTAAATATTAAGAATCCTACCCTACAAATTCCAAGCTACATACAGTAGAAAAATACACAGGTAAGGTAATTGAATGTCTATCTATAGGTAGACCTTGTACAAAATAAGCAACACTAGAAGTAGTGAACAGAGGGATAATTCACTGAACAGGTTGCACTAGTTACCTGTTGTACACTATTACACACTCAATGGGGGTTTCATCTTTTTAAAATATATAGATCCTTTTAAACGGAAAAAAACCCATACTTCTAATTTACATTCATATCCGCTCTCCACAATTGGCACGTATAGGCACACCTGCACCATCTTCGGGAAGCTTAAAGCAGATTCTCCGCAAGACTTCATAGGAAGAGGCTGTCCGTCAGATGACCAATATTAATGTCTGGCTCACAAAAGAAAAAAAGTTTTACTTAATAGGCATCTTGCCAAAATATGCATCTAATTGTCTGTTGCAATATTGCATTTATTTGCTTATTTCCATCTGATGCTTTTAAACGATTAATACTAAGATGAACGTATATAAAAATCGACCACATTGTCAGCAGCCGTAAATTGGCACAGCTTCCCTGACTTCAGTGGCAGTACATGAATCTACGTTGGTCTAGTATGCTGGCACAGTATATTTTTAGCTGCAGTCAGACTAGCATTAGTACAGCTTTAAGTTGCTGCTTAAAATTACTACTGCTTAGTATTACAAAATAGGGAAATATTTGAGTTAAACACTATTTTTATATAAACAAATTAAAACACAGCTTTCCCACCAGCAATAGAAGTTTTATATGCACTTCAATACAGCAAGAGTTTCTGACCATAGGAATTGTAAAAACAAATAAATCCAGATTTACCTGAAATCCAAATGCTCCAATAGCACATAGCCATCTAAGGAGAAAAAGAAAATCAACATACACATTTATTAATCTGCAACTTTGTATATTTGCTTGCTGTGCTAGTCACAAACAGCCCGAAGCAGCTTTCTAAATATCTTTATCTCACAAAAGTTGATTAAAACATGATCCCCTGTGTTGTTAAGCAAGCCTTGCAAACTTACATTTGCCCTCAGAATTGCGACATATTACTTGATTCTCTTCTGTGATGTCAATAACATCCAGTTGTTCTCCGGCGGTGATCGGTAAATCAAGTTTCCCTTTGCTTGCGACAGAACAGTGTGCAACTGCTGTGTTGACGATTGTGATTTCCTTATTGTACTAAAAAAATATATATATATAAATACATCACTACATATTAGGCCCTTTAGTTATCTTCTGATCTCAGAAATATAACTATCGAAGATGGAAGTACTTTTGTAAAATAATGATTAAGGTGATTTGGGGGGAGAACTATTACAAGTGTTTAAAGACAGTGAAAACCCAAAGAAGGAGAAAAATTTTTAGGACTGTACACAAAGGAGGATAAACTTAAGTAAATTAAACCACATTTTAAAAAAATAAAAAGTTTCCTTAATGCCCGTGTAAGTGTTCAAGACAGTGAGATAATTTACAACTATGGTACAGCCTCCTGGGGGAAGTGATTGAAGTGTCTCATGGGACATATAAAAATGGACTGGACAAAGTACTAAATAATGGGCTTTAAGGAACAATCCTGTACAGGCTAGGCGATGGGCAAAAAGATGATCTAACACAGGGGTCTCAAACATGCAGCCTGTGGAGTTATTTGCTGCAGCCCACCAAGCTCCCCGCGCCCCTCTTCCCCCCTCCCGAGTTATTTCCTGCGGCCACCAAGCTCCCCTCCCCCACCGCGCCACGTCCCTGCTCCTCTGCCTACCTCCAGGCACTTCCCGCTGCCAAACGGCTGTCTGGCAGCACTTAGCGCTTTCCAGGAGGGAGGGGAAGGAGCAGGGAGCCGCACACTATGGGGAGGAGGCGGAGAAGAGGAAGGGCAGGGGCAGGGACTTTGCGGAAAGGGTTGGAATGGGGGTGGGGAAGGGGTGGGAAGAGGTGGGGCGGGGCCTCATAGAAGGGGTGGAGTGGGGGCAAGGCCAGTGATGCGGCTCTCGGGCCAATGTACTAGTCCTCATGTAGCCTTAGTGGTTATTTGAGTTTGAGATCCCTGATCTAACAGGTCTTACTTCAGATCCCTTGGTACCATAATCACATGAGTGCATAGGTTTGATCCAAATATTCTCCCATTAAAAAAAAACAAAAAACAAAAAAAACCAAACACCAAACACACACAAAAACTTCACAACCACACATGCCAGAGAACAAGAATTCTCAGAAGAAACTTAGGTCATAATCTTGCCATGACAACTTGCAATGATAAGTCTCTAATCCACATTGCAGCTCCTCCCAGGGATGGCTGATGGCAGCTCAACTCCCGCCTCTCCATACTAAGAACAGAGGTATTGCTGAGAGGTTGAGAGAGATCCTTCTCTTTGCCCTTTGGGCAGGATCTCCTAATTGCGTAGCTACTGGCATCTGTTAGTTTACCATTCCCACTTTCTTCCTAGTAGCAGGACCCCTCCTTGAGTGCCTCTCTATTCCCTCCCCAAACTGACTGACCTCTGCTGTGAATATACCTAATTTCACCATCCAGAAGACTAGACTGAGTTCCCTGTTGAAGCAGGCAGTTCTTGAACGATGTTAATAATTAAAGCTAATTCATTTGTTACAGAGGACTAGATTCCCAAAGACTCTGCTAGAACAGAACAGGCAATGCTACTGTTATAAACCATAGCATGAACTCGGCAGTGCTGCTTATAGCCTACCGAGCCTATACAGCATTATGAAAAACATTAACATAAGGTCCTTTTGATCAGTATCTCTCAATCTGGGGGGTGCAGTCTAGAGGTGGCTCAGGAAAGGGTACCAACTGGGTTAGACTGCACCTGCTGAGTCAGTAGAACCAAAAAGTTGGCTTAGGGGAAGGAAAGAGGAGCTGATGATTCTTCTGTTTCACCCCTATTCTTGCCCCCAGCCAGTTCTGAGGCAGCTCTTTTCCCACCAGCCCCAGCTGGAAAAGACTGTGGGATATACTAGGTTACAAGGGGATTTGTATGGCCTTTTAAAGGGACTGGACCACAGATCTGGAATATAGGATGCTGCTACATCCTAGTGTACCATGGATAAAGACTGATCCCTTTCTGTAGCTCATCCGTTAGGTATCACACATAACCACAGTTGTCCTCTCACACTGCTGATTGTTTGCGTTAAAGAGGAGGGGAAAAGAACACCTACCATAAATTTCTCTCTGAATAACTTCTCTTCTTTTGCCTTCTTTCTCTTGTCTATGTTATATTTCTTGGCTTTGAAGAAGTTTCTAGAGGAAAGACTGCGTCAAAAAAGGAGACATTCTTAGCAGCTCATTTTTAATCCTTCAGTGCACGAAGCAGCATGAAACACGGCACAATGCATACCGCAGCACTGAATAATTCTAATTTAGTCCGGAATGAATCCTTGCAAGAACAAAGCAAGCGGATTGTGTCAGTGTCTTCTCATAGTGTGTATTAAAAACACAAAAAGTATGCAGCTTGGATCGACCTAGGCTTAGTGACAGATTCACTTCACCTGTGTTTTGCATAAAGCTATGTTTTTTTAGGGATACAGTCACTAGAGAGTATTTTAAATAGTTTAAGTTAGTAATTTTTATGGAGGTGGGGCAGCTTTCTCCCTTCAGCAATTTCCATTCCCTACCCCCACTCCCCTATTTAAGTTTTTATTGGACACTGAAGGACATCTGGGTAGAGTCCAAATGAAGTCAATGGGGCACAATGCAGGAATGGGAGTCTACATCATTACCCCCTTTTTAATCAATGGAGAAGCATAGGGCTCTGAAAGCCCCACTTTCCTAGCACACTATCAAATGATGCACAATTAGAAATCAGAAAGGCTACAAAATTAATAAGCCTTTCCAATCTGAGACTTAAGTGGAGCTAGGACAGTTTACACCAGCTCAGGATCGTCCCCTCCACACGCATTTGAGAGATGTTAAAGAGGGTTTGAAACGGAGATTCAGAATAGTGATCAATTCTGGATCATTAATAAATAGTACACTATGGAAAAAGGAGTATGCCCTTTCCACCTCAATAGCCATTCTAGAACACATTTATTATTACATTTTAGTCAATGAAGTTTACCTTTGAAATTCAGCGTTAAGTCTCCAGTTAATATTATATACTTCTAGTAACGCAGACGAGTGAATTTTTGGCTCAGTTTTTTGCAAGTGCTCTCTTTATATCCTTCAGTGGCATAGGGTTAAATATCCTTTGAGCTTTTAAACACAGGGTGAAATCCCAGCCCCACTGCAACTACTGGCAAAACTCCAATTGTGGGTGAAATCTTGTACCACTGAAGTCTGTCTTGTTTGAGATTATTCTCTAGGTACAAGAAGTGTTGATCCCCATTATTTGGAAAGGAGGGACATACAGTGGGATGACATCATCAGAATATTCTAAAACTAAAATAAGACACACTTGTAAGTTACTTACCTTCAACTACTTTCCATCATTCAGTTAAAAAAATAGGAAATAAGAGCCAATGTTAGGTAGTTCTTAAAGACTAAGCATTTTAAAATCATATTAACAAGATTCTTCATTGCTACTTTCAGCCCCTAAAATCTCTATGTCCATGTAACAGAGGAAATCTCATCAAGTTAGTTACATTGCATTTCTTCCTCTAACCATTACACATGTCTCAGTGGGAACGGAATAAGAGCGACGGCTAATCAAGATGCTAGGTGATACCTGTGAAGGGTCAGCAATGCTTGTTTAAAAGTCCCAGAATATTAGTTGCTATCTATAGCTGCGCACACATGTTTGTATTTGAAGTGAAACTGGAAAGTTTGGGGCATTTCACTTCAGTTTTCACAGTAGGAAAAGCCAACATTACTGAAGGCAGTGTTACTGTGGCCATGTTGGTCCCAGGATATTAGAGAGACAAGGTGCATGAGGTAATTTCTTTTATTGGTCAACTTCTGTTGGTTAGAGAGAGAAGCTTTCAAGCTTACCCAAAGCTCTCACCTGATCTTACATGGTGGGTTAAAGCATCAGTACATCAATGAGCACTACAGAACTTTTAATATGTTTCAGCAGGATCTACACAGACGGTTACCGTGCAGCACACTGGAGGACTGTAATCCCAGCTTGCCACATGGTACATGCCACATGGTACGTGCTTGTTTGGACGCTGCCTATGTTGTATGCACATCCTAGAGCAGGGGTCAGCAACCTTTCAGAAGTGGGGTGCCGAGTCTTCATTTATTCACTCTAATTTAAGGTTTTGCGTGCCAGTAATACATTTTAACGTTTTTAGAAGGTCTCTTTCTATAAGTCTATAATATATAACTAAACTGTTGTTGTACGTCAAGTAAATAAGGTTTTTAAAATACTTAAGAAGCTTCATTTAAAAATAGATTAAAATGAAGAGCCCCCCGGACCGGTGGCCAGGACCCAGGCAGTGTGAGTGCCACTGAAAATCAGCTCGTGTGCTGCCTTCGGCACGTGTGCCAGAGGTTGCCTACCCTTGTCCTAGAGACATCTAAAGAGGTAGTTCTTCTGGCCAGCATTTTCTCCCAGCACAGACCAACCACTATTACTTTGGTCTGAAATGCTTGTTTAAAGAGGTTGTATTTAGGCTGAGGAGCTGTACACTGCACAGATAGTCCTACCTCAACTAGAGAGAAGAGAGGCTACAAAACTTCAGGATAAAACCTTGGGGAAAGAAGGCCCCTGAAGAATTCCCCACTCACACATACACACCAAGGTCATAAGTTTCCTCCAAGTCTAGTTTCTGCAAACTTTGGTAGACAGTTCTAACGAAATTTTGCAAAGTGAAAGGATATTATCTCAGTGTTACCATAGTCTAATAAAATGCTCTCAAAGTCTAAACTTTAAATAATGTTGGACTGGGAAGACTGACACCTTGTACTTAATTGTGAAGAATACATAAAATTATAGAAATAAAGATCTTTCGTTACCTTTCTATATCTTCACTGCTTCTTGTTTGATCTTTATCTTTTGGCATCAGAAATTTTAGCTTCCAATTTTTGTGTTTGTCATCCTTCTCTCTGGGGAAAAAAGGAACAATTGAGGATATTTATAACAATCCTTTTCAAACAGAAGGGTGGCACAACGTTTTTTATTTTAAAAAATATCTAATTTCACACACCACTGAAACGCAAACACTTAATGCAGGAACCTTGCAGCTTATACCAGTTTACATCAATACTACTCAATAGTTGAAGAGCAAGAAATGAAGTATGTGCTATCTAGTTAAGATTACAGGTAGATATTTTTGCAGAAGGCAAAATGCAGCTAGACAAGTAAGAGTTGGACTGGGGACATTGGGGATTAAATCCCCTACTCTTACGGATAGTTTCATGAGCCACAAGGAGACAAGGCTTCACTTTACAGCACTATGCTAGGGTTCACTTACAACACTTTTAGGATACCACCTGCCAATTCAGAAACATCCTTTCCTAGAGCGCCTGAGCTTTTCCTAGCGAACTCCTATAAATACTGACCCTACCTTGCTTAGCTAATAAAAAGTACAATGAAAGTGTGTGTGTCTGAAGGCCAATATAGTATGCCACAGATTTGTGGAGGAATGTTCCTTGCAGCGTAAGAACCTGCTTTGGAGAAACATTACAGAAGTAGTCCTCTTTTGTAAAAGTGGGTTACTTACTTTGCATCTTTTTGATCCACATCAATGTCATCGTATGCCACATTTCCCTGGGACACAACGTCTGTTATCAAAACATTCAGCGTAACGGTGAGTCAGAAAACATTCATCTGAGTACAGTATTTGAAACCACTGACTAATAAAACTGGGACTGCACCTAGCCTGTCTGAAACACTATCAATTCAAAGAAACTAAATGTTGTAGCAATGAAGGATTCTCAAGGCACCAACAAGGAAGGAGACTTCCCCATGAGCAGGCACCGGTGGCTAGGGAGAAATAATTAAAAACACCACAGGCATCTCTGAGAGAGTGTCATTGTGCCTGAGCGCACTGCTCTGGTTGGAAACTTACAGTTCTTGGGATGTAACAGTTTGGAGTTCCATTCTGCTCTCAACTAGTTTAATTCCATTTAAAAAAAAAATCTATATATTTTTAATGCTAGAAAGGACCATTATGATCACCTACCCCAACTTCCTGCATAACACAGGCCAGGGATTTGAACCAAGGTCTCAAGTCCCAGGTTTGTGCCCTAAGCACTGGACCAGCCTTTCTAAGGAATTAGCCCCAATGTATACATGGGACACAGTCAAGCCCTATAAATTATTCTGAGAATATGGTACATTAGTTCTGATAGGAGGATGAAATTCTAGGGCTCAGCTCAGACCTGGTTGAAGTGGAGGCAATCCAGTTGAGTCCACTGGAATCATTCCCACTTGTACCAGATCCAAATCTGGCCCTTTCCCCTTCAAGGCCTGAAATGACTTTCACAAAAGATTTCCGAGAGCGGTCAGAGAACTCCTGTAGTGCTTTATTGAGCAAGACGGCTACTGAGTTTACATCTGCGCGAGAATAATCTCGCCTCCATACCCCACCTCAAAAACCACAAGTAAAGTGCACACCCATATTAAGTCTTTAAAATTAACACTGCCACATACCAAATTTTAGAGTGTTATAGTACACAGTCTATTTTTAAAAAGGCAAGATACCCATGCCACCTCTTTCCAGTCACATTCTATTGTAATCACACAGATACACATACATGGCTTACCTAAGTTTGGTACTGAACTGGACAATATGCTGGGGTGGGGGAGGGGGAGGAGGGAAAGAAGAGGGAGAGGGAGGGAGAAAGAACACATGAGAAAAAAATTAATTATGTACAAACATGTTAAAACAGCCATCTTAACAGCATGGCAACTGTACTGGTGGCTCAAGGGAAGATGCTACATTCAGGCTCTGGAATGCTACAGGTCTTAGAAGCAATTATGTTCTCACTCCCCCTCTCCCCAATGATCCATTAAATCCTTGAAGAGTCAGTCTGTCCTTTCATATTCTGTGTCTTTCTAATATACCCTTGAACACTTTTCAGACCTCCAAAGCTACAGAGGCAGGCTCACAGTTTAAAATGGTTATTATGGTGACGCCGCAATTGAAAGTGCCTATTCAAAGACCAGAACATAGAAGAAAGGAAAGAGCTGACACTGGCCAAATACTTCTCCCATACTGGCCAATGGAATGCAGCATGCCATGCACCTGTCCATAAGCGAACATGCAGTCGTAATTAAGGCCTAATAAGATGGTCGTCATAAAAGATCCACAGCAGTGTTCAGAACTCTTTTCTGTGATACAAGAAGGTATAGTGTGAAAGCTTAAGCAGCATATGGTAGCTCATTATGATCATAATTTAGCAGTTATGGAGCAAGGAGATGCTAAAGAGTGAGAGAACAACAGAGGAAATAGAGTGAGAACGGACTTAAAGAAATGAGGCAAGCATGTTTACATCAGAGCTTTTTACAGAAATAAAATACCCAAGACAGCCTAAAATGGTGCACGAGTACACATACTGTACCTATAAGTTAGTGTAAAGACCCACTAAATACCCACACCTTCCATTTTTGGAAAATGAAAGCACACAAATCAGTTCACCTCCATGTGCAAAATATTATCTACACACAAAAGTGCCAGTTGTTCAATCAACATGCAGCCACTTACGTACACAAGTACTCTTAATATCCAGCACTTGAATTTAGGGACAGCAGACAGCTTTTAGAAAGAGTTGTCAATGACAGACAGCTGTCAGACTGTAGTTCCCACTACACATTCCCAAACACAGCTATATTCCTTTAAAGCCAGGAAAAAAAAAATATCCCACTACAGACATTCTCAGAACCAAAAGAGTATGGCACCATAGTGCACCTGCTTCATCTGACGGTAGGCGTTTTGCAGAGAGGGGTCAAGAGGCCTTATGTTCTGCAGCCAACCATCATGCATTCATGAACCGAGAAACTGGTACAGGGGGATTCTGTTCAAGAGCCTCTCCAATAAGCCAGCATCTTGAATATCAAGCCAACAGGACTCAAAAGAGCACTATAAAAAGGTACACCATATTCCTTCATGTGTCATTAACTTGTTATAACAGAGACTGAACGGTCTCCTCTTTCTTATCAGATACTATTGCCAGCTTGAATGTGAAAAGCAAGTCTTCTTCTCTAAGGTACCACCTTTCCCAACCTACAGGTGACATAAGCACATACAGGTTTCTGTGTTGCTAATACCATATTGCTGTGCCTGTCTTCTACGGACATGCAACATTTTTCAAGGTTTCATCAGCGGTGCAGAGAGAGGAAGTTGGAGCTTTACTTAGCTCTCCACACAATGGGAAAAAATAACTATGTAACATCTACTCTGCATTGATAAAGTTAATATCACCCTTGTTTTTTCCATTAAAAATTGTATTTGATTCAGTTAAGTCATTTTAAAAATAAAGGAGTTGGTGGAGGTCATGGATTAGTCTGGCATAAAAATCCACTGAAGTATATAGGAGGCTTTCCACTGACTTCAAAATCACTACTTTGCTGCCCTCCACCTCCGCCCCCATGATTAGGGTTTAATTCCTCCTATAAAGGTAAAAAATGAGAAAAAAGGCCATTGATATTGATGCTCCTAAGAGTGATGGATCAGACTAACAGAACCTTGTTCTGACCTCCCTCTGATATAAATCCAGAGTAACTTCCCTTCTGTTATACTATTGTAAATTTGGATCAGAATCAGGACCAGTGGGGTTTTTTTTGGGGGGGGGGGGAGGAGGGGGAAGTGCAGGGGGAAGAACTCAGATTCCTACTTTCATTACTCCAAAAAGGAACCAAATATTTCATGAGTAAAACAGCTGCCTCAAGAACAATTTAAAAGTCGTAGATTACCAGAATGGATGTACTGGTCACATACTCCTAATGGAAAGCATCATCTTTGGATTCTTTAAGGGGGGTGCTAAATAATACAGTTGCAACAAAGATTTTTTTCCCTCTTTATAAACTTGAATTTAAGAAGGTCTTTGCCTACCAATTGGAAAAGGAAAATATTAAATCAATTAATTTTTCCTCTTCACTGATCTACATCCGTTCAACTTGCTTTGATTACTGGACCACCATCCCAAGCCAATCAGCAGTTTGGAAGGACATATGCATCCTCATGCTTCAAGACATTATCCAATCTATGATTTAGGATATAGGAAGAAACTTGCAGATTATTCCATAATTGACATATTCAGGGTTTCTTGCACCTTTTTCTGAAGTGTTTGGTGCTGTCCATTGTGCGAAACAAGATACTGGACCAGATGCACCCCAGGCTTAATCCATTATGGAAATTCCTAGGGAACAGCTGGGCATCATAAATGACTTTTTAGGCAGATTTTCCAAAGCAAGTTGTGTCCAGAACTATCAAAAGGAAAAGCGCATCGTTTCCAAACATGAACCGAGCGGGAGTTGTTTGGACAACATTTCTTACCGGCGGTTTTCCTTCATCTTGGCATTCTTCAGTTTAATTATGTCTTTCTTGAAAAACTTTCCAAATTGCTTTAGTTTTTCTATTCTATCCAAACTAGGTACGAAGAAAATACATCGGGGGGGGGGTGGGGGGGGAAGAGAAAAGTGTTAGACTGAAGAATGTTGAATGCCCACAAAAATTGCCATATTGGCAGTGCTAGAGATTATCCTCTATTCAGAAATCAGGGATTGCACCTTAAGAAGCATTTAGGCTCCAGTCCAGCAAAGCACTTAAGCCCATGCTTAACTCACTGGGGACTACTCACATGCTTAGAGTTAAGCTTAAGTGCTTTGCTGGACTGGGGCCTTGATTCTAAATTCCCTCTTGCATTGGTTTTAGTTCACACATGGGATTTTTCAAAGCCAGTGAATCACTAATGGAAAAAAAAAAAAGTGTCAATTTCCTCCCCTACCACATTCAGAAATTGAGTGTTTTCGTGGAACTCCAAATCTCTGATAAAAGGAACAGTGCTTCCCTTGGTACCATTCCTGGTAGACAGTACAGATGGAAGGACAGCCTTGTGGTTAAGGCCCAAGCCTGGGAGTCAGACCACCTCTTTCTGTTCCAGGCTCCACCACAGATCTCTGTCTTGCATGGCCTCGGGCAAGACAAATTCTCTTTATGTCGACGACAGGGGGAATTGTACTTGCCAGTGTCACAGGGGTGTTGCAAAGCTTATTTCCCATAGTGGACGTATACTGAAGTGTTTAAAAAGAACCAAGATAGAAGGTACTAGAACAGTAAGTACTAACGACAGTGAGCACAACTCCTTGAGCACTGGCTACACATTGTACTGGCAGGAAGACTACGTTAAGGATGGCCTTGTGGCTACGGCACTGAACTAAGACTCAGGATGTTGAGTTTCAATGCCCAGCTCTGCTATAAACTTCTTTGTGCAAGTGACAATCTATTTCTCCATTTCCCCATCTGTAACGGGAGGATATGAAAGCTTCATTTCTCCTACTATGTAGTGTCTAGTTAGACAACAGTTCTTTGGAGGAGGGACTGGGTGTGTATGTATGGCATTTAGCACAATCGACCACGGTCTTGTTTGGTGCCTCTAGGTGCACCTTTAATTCAAATAGCATTGCTGTTTTTTCCCCTCATCCCCTAGGCTTCAAACTTCCCATATTTTCTCCACACAGAAGATGCAAGTTAGGTTTAAACCCAGATGCGATTACTCTTCACGTCCAGAAGGGAAAGAAGCAGATACATATGCACAAGATAAATAAGTCCACATTCTGCTGTATAAAAACCAGGCATCAGGTGCACCTTTTAAGAAGTTTTGTGGAGCAATGCCTCACCATTTGCTATGGTCAAGGGCTGAGTCAGATACACCGTGGAAGGGTGTATGAAGCCTCATTCCCCACACAGAGTGATCTGACAGAGCTAATGATTGGAAATGCAGTTAGTAAATGTCAGCTAATGTCAATAAATAACAAAAATCAATATCCCTTCTACAGCTGTAAAACATGTACTTGTATCCAGTAGTCAACAGGAACATGACATAGAAGTGCATTCAGCTGCTTGAAGGCATATAAATGGCAACTCACTCCAGTTTGATTGGATTATAATCCCCATTATGAATATCCTCATATATTTCGTCACACTTGTTTTCTGAAACTTAAAAACAAGACAGATGTATTCACGAATCACATTCAATGGCAACAGTCTTCAAGATCTGCTAAACAGAACCAACGGAGCTCCAGATCAGGAGAACCACTTAGCACTACATAGGCTATGGCTACACTGTGAGCTAGCGGTGGGATTCCCAGCTCAAGTGGACACATTCACGCTAGCACTCATCTGAGCTAGGACACGAAACACAGAAGTGTAGCTGCTGCAGCACCAGCTAGCTGCCAGTCTACAATAGGGTGACCAGATGTCCCGATTTTATAGGGACAGTCCCAATATTTGGGGCTTTTTCTTACACAGGTGCCTATTACACGCCCCCCCCCCCCCCCGTCCCAATTTTTCACACTTGCTATCTGGTTACCCTAGACTACAAACCCACCAGAACTCTGCTGTCTATGCAAGCTGGGAGTCAGACCCCTTAGCTTGTAGCATAAAATGCAACAGACATTTACAAGAGACCATTTATTCCCAGATGTAAGCTTGCCATAATGCTGAATGTTCGACATTGGAGTGGCACTGATCAATAAAGGAATCTAACACTCATTGTATTTATACATGAGCGAACAGTGGACTATTCAACACAATGCACAGGCTATTCTTTGTAAACGTGTTTTCTTTTTAAATTGCTAGTGCTCTAGTGGTTAGAAAATGTATTAAAATCAGGTAGCTAAAACTGTAGACATAAACAAATCTTGCATACGAGCTGCAGGGGTAGATTCATTAAGCTATCAAAATTCATCCAATGAATGACATTATTAGGATCATATTTGACTAACATGAGATTGCCGTCACATCACACTATGAATCCCAGTAAGAAAGTTCTATCATGCCACCAGAAAAGTGGTAGGTTTAATGATGGCACTTGTGATTTTATCTCTTATTAATATGGATGTGGCAACTTTCACTACAATTGCTTAAAATGAGTACAGACAGGCACTTACGGGTGAAGTTCACTACAGCAGATCCATACGGCCTAGTGAACTTGAGTGAAGCTTCAACAATATATTGGTGGAAAATCCTATCCATGGGCATGGAGGTTTCCACATGGAGGGGAAACCAGTGCGATTTCGGGGTGGGGGAGGAGGAAGAAAAGAAAGGAATACGGGCAGGTTTTGGAGAGGCCACGCAGAAGGTGTAAACCAAGCCACTCTCAAAGCACAGCAGAACTGCTTAAGGGTTAAAGCCAGGATCACCACTGCTATAGAACGCTGAAGTCAGAGTCCACTCCTGCAGTAGCAGCTGCTATGCGCAGCTTAGGGGTAAAGGAAGAATTCTTTCCTCATTGTCTTGGCAGAGATCCCAGTGCCCTGCCCGCTTTCCTGGGCTGACTGGGAACTTGGCAGAGGACTGCACCATAGTGTGGGGTTCAAGTGTAGCATAGGGCCATGTGCAACTCCTTTTTGCTAGGGTGAGCTTCACTTCAGGCACAAGGTACCTCCATTTAAAAAGGTGCATGCCTCAACGTAATGAACGATCCCCAAGTTCAAACTTCCCAACTCTGCCATACTTACAGCTATCTGAAGTGAACGAGCTAAAGGCATCAGAGGCTTGATTCCTGGAAAATAAAGTGTCAAGACAGTTTGATATATCAGTTTACTATAGTGAAGATTTTAGAAGACATTTCAAAACCCAGTCGTTAGCACGTACTCACACGGCACACTCTATATCTTCTACATCATCATACACATCCTCTGATGTCTGCATTGGCTTCAGAATCCTTTGGCTCAAAGCCACCATGTCTTCATCCGCTTTCAAGGCACTGACGCACACATAGCGAGCTGAAAATGAAACAGCATCTTGCCTTAGAAGCTCTTCTGATCACCTACTATCAGGTCAAGGATGATCATCTTTGATAATTCATGTTAGTGTCACAATAAATAAATCAGCCAAACTTCCTTAGATCTAGGAGTTAAGAAGGGTCTTTGATTGCTCTAAGCTGCTTTGAAAGAAAGCAAAGAGTCTTAAAGACTTATTTTAGAGATTTACCAGTTTGCTCAGTATCTGAAGCCCTCAACTGTGAAATTTTTCAACTGCAAGAACCAAAATAGGATTAAAAAATTAAAAAAAAAAAAAATTGATGAGCATTTACTGAAATAAATGAAGGGATTGAATTAGTAGTATCTTTGGTGGGGTTGATATGGTTTAGGGAGTAAGGCTTGATAGATTACTTAAGCCTGGGGAATATACCTGCAAATCACAGTAGAGGAGAAAAATAAAAGTCTCATTTGTGATTTTCGCTGATGTCTATTATACTTTGAACTGGGACAATTAAGTGTGTGAACTGTTTCAATTACGTTAAAAAGTAATAATCACCAGCGCAATAGACACCCCTCCAACAATGTTAGGTCTGAGGTTGGGCATTTGACTAGTCCAAAAATTATTGGTAAATTTACTAGTCAAGTATATGTAAGGCTGTACAAAAGTATGGATTTTTTTTGGTTCAAAAGTTGCAGCCACAGTTCGTTGAAGCTGAAGTTTTGGTGTGCTCAGTGCAAATTCCATTTAAAACAAACAGGTTGCCTTTATATACTTGCTTTTAAAATGGATTCACCACCCCTGGGTGCTCACCCACCCATAAGCTTCAGCACCTTCTTCCCAGGCATGCAGCCTGCCTTCTAAGCAGGGCAGCAGCACAGATATGTCCCAATGGCTCTTGAAGGCAAGTGTGACTGAGAGGCGGCCATCCAAAGTTGAGTGCTGTTGCTACCTCACAAATAGGTGAATAACTCCCCACCCTGATCACCCACATTTGAGTGCTGTTGCTACCTCATTGACCAATTTGTAACTCCCCCACCCCGATCACAAAAATTTGGCTCAGCTGCCTCTGTCATGATGGAGAGAAGCTAGGCCAAATTTGAGGGAATGGTATTACAACCTGGCACACAAGCTTGCAGTGCCAACACCACTCAAATTTGTGGCAACTATTAAAAAAAACCAAAAAACTGTGGTGTCTGTTCAGAGTTATGGCCCATGATTTTCTTACAGCCTTAAATATTGGTTAAATATTGTCAGAATGGTCAAACATTTTAAAGCACTAATTTATTAGAACAAAAAAGAGTAAGACTTTATGGTCTCCAGTAGGCTTAGCCTTAGAGAGATACTTATGCCTAATTTCAAAAGACAAGTTAATACAATTCCAGTTCAGTAACTCAGAAAAATATGAAACAATAAAATGGAGCTGTGGGTTTTTTTTGTTTTGTTGTAAGAAGACGGGCACCATGATGCAAATCAAAAGGTAGGCTGCCACTGCCGTCAGGACATCCTTGCTGGAATATATGACAATATTTGACAGTGATCAAATAAGTGGTCAATTGACCACCTTGCCAAGCCTAGTTAGGCCTTTAGTGAGTTTGAAGGGGGAAAAGGGTTGGATTAACAAAGAAACATAAGAGACAGAGCCAAAAGCAACTAGTATTCTTAAATGGATGCATCCATGCTCAGCTGCCACACCAGAAATATGCAACACTGACACATCTATATTATGAACTTCATCATAATGCTTCGGAGCAAAAACTAACTTCTCACTTTTGGTCTCTCTGATTTTTTAAAAGCACCTAGCATTGGCCTTACTCTGCTCCCATTTACATCAATGGGAGCAGAGATAGGCCAGCCTTGAACAATACTGAAAATTCCACCCAAAATTACCTCGAGCCATTCAAGAGATCAATTATAATCTACAGCTCAATCCTGAACACTGTCAATAGCAGCAAAGTTAAGCAGAGTGGTTTAAAAAGGTTATCGCTGTCAGGAATGAATTGAAATAATTACTTACAGGTAAAACAAATTTGGACTTGGAAGCTACAGAATAAGTTTAAAAAGAAGAAATATGCTCCCCATTCACTACAAACTAAAGTAAGTTGACAGTGTCTGGCAACTACATAGCTTAAGAAGATAACTGAAGCCCAAATAATGTACTAGCACTCCAGTCTGCACCATAATGAAGAAAATAAGGGCTTATTCCTTATTTTTGAGAGTCATTAGAACAAATCATGCCAGCAAGCACTAGTCAGAGGAATAAAAACAGTTTGAAAAAAAATCAGGCCCAAATAGTTTCCATCTTCCCATGATTTTTTTTTTTCTGACTTCAGTCACAGACAATAGTGGGGAGATGACAGCTTGTTTCCCATAGGAGAAGATGGATTTCCACACTAGATCTGGGAGCAGTTTTTCAGACTAGTTTGTTTTTTGGGGGGGAAGGAAAGTTGGCAAACGGGAAAAAAAATTATGTATGGTCAATTGAAGCTATTTGGCCTAAGTTTGTGATGAATTTGCCAAATAGTTTCAACCAAAAAGCTTAAGCCTAGATTCACAAGGGGACTTTGGTGCCATTCACAAAACCCAGAGGAGGTGGTGGTAATGATGCCATCCTCCTTATACCCAATAACCTTGTGGTTTGGACACTCACCTGGGATGTGGGAGACCCACATTTGAATCCATGCTCTGGAGTAGGATCTTGAACTCAGCTCTCCTCCCTTCCAGCTGAGTGCCCTAACCAACAGCCTATAGCATCATTCTTACTCTCTTCCCCAATGACTATTCAAGGACTCTATACAAAGTAGAATGGCTTCAACATGAGAGACAGAGTCCCACCTCGGAACATCCAATAGCCTGATGCTTAGGCCACTTACCTGGTATGTTGGAGACCTGAGTTCAAGTGCCAGCTCCAGAGTGGGGATTCAAACCCAAAGTTTTCCATATCCCAGGTAAGTACCATGGTTACTCCATAGAAAGGAGACACCACCCGCTCCAGTTGTGTGAATCTAGCCCTTCATTTCCTTTGCTTTTAAGTTAATGCCCAACGTAAAAATGTATTTTGTTTGATATGAAATTTTTTTCAGCTTACTTTTAAATTCACTAAAAAATTTTGGTTTTCGTTCAACTCAAACCAAAACTTCTAAAGAGCTGAAAAATCAGTTATTTTCACAACTCTGTTCAACACTCCCAAGTCAGGACAATCTAATTTGAACAGATAGTTTTAAATACACAAAAAATATGTTAGTGTCCATGCAACATTTTGTGCTACTTTAACTTAATTGGTTTAAAATTACACCTTAAGTTAAACCAGTGTGACTTTCTCATGTAGACAAGGCCTGAGAGATTTTAGGTAAAAAAATGGAACAGAAGTTTGAAGAAACAGTACAATAAAACAAAGACAATGGGATACTCACAATGTTCTACTCCATCTTTTGCCAGCCACTTCCCAGTTTGGATGACGTCAGTTGTATATCTCTGCTTAACTTGTAGCTTGTTCTTCCCACCTTCATTGCCTTCATGTATTTGTGATTTATGTAGCATATCCTCACTACCACTAATCTAATGAGAGAAATGTAGATGTGGTTAGGGCAGTGCTTGAATCAGATTCCTAATTTACAAGCAATGTGAAAAAAAAATATATAGCTCAACTATTAACCCACTATATAGAGCAGTGGTGTAATAGATTATATGCAACTCAGAAACACATATAGTATCAGTCATATTACTAAACATTTATCATCACGAATGGGAGAAAACAAAATATTTAAAATTCCATAATCTATCCTCATTTGGGAGACGAACGACTGCTTCCAATTCCGGGGCCAAGAGCTGGTTTCACTGTGCTTTAAAAACAAAAACTGCATCATACCCTAGTCCCTTTCATTGTCCACCCCAACACTGCTCCTAAATATACAAGGGGCACCTCAATGACATATTACCTTGGACGTTTTCTTCGCTTGCTGTTGCCTCTCTCTATCGAGATCCCATTTCGATTTTTCCTTTTTTTCATCCTCTGTGACTCTTTCAGTGCTGAAATATTAGAAGATGCTTACACAAGCCCAGGCTAAGATGTATGTGTTGATACATAGCATCTCTCCCCTACTCTATTTGTTAGGAGAGAGATGAGGCTGTATTTTGCAGAGTGTATTATATTCCATAATGCCAGCGCTAAAATCTGGATCAGCTCCAACATGCAGACAGAGCAGATGGTAACCCAGAGCAAGAATATTCACAGCACTATTCACAATTTGAATGACAGCAAGCTAAGAGGAATGGACTTTTTGACAATGGACAGCCCATAGACTAGATCCATTGCTGACGATCTCGCCTGGGTGGTTTCATACGGCTGACCCTGGCCCAGCTTTGTTACAGCAACACTGAACTATACAGAAAAGTCTTGCCAACTAAAAAAACCAAACAAACAAAAAATGATGGCTGATGAGAGAAAGATGAGGCAGTCCATAGCCAATGATCTTCTGGGTTATCAAAAACACAACTCCTGTTTCCTCTCCCATATTTAGCTAGTCAGCTTGACTGGCTCACTTTATGTTTAATTCCCATCACCACGTCAGACACGTATTAGGATAGGTGAACCAATTCTGACGGGTTTCTGTTTCAGTGCCCCTCACACACTCTGATTTGACACAGCTTTGCTCTCCTTCATGCAGTCTCCATCTCCCTCTTTGCAGAGCTGGCTCTAGGCACTAGAAAACCAAGCACGTGCTTGGGGCAGCAGAATTCCAGGGGTGGTTGGGGCAGCACAATTCCAGGGGCGGCATTCCGGGTTTTTTTTTTTGCTTTGGCAGTTGCACTCTCGGAGGTGAGTTTTTGTTTGTTTGTTTTTTTGCTTGGGGCAGGAAAAAACCTAGAGCTGGCCCTGCCTCTTTGGTTCCTGACTCCATCAGAACTCTCCCTGATTACACCATCCCTTCCACACTCTCCTCTACAGTTGCCCTCCCATCCTACTACATAATCCCAAAGCCCACTTTCACGTATGTTTACGTGTGAAATCATTTTGGTATCCCTCTGAATACCCAAGCCATTCCGGTGATGCAACGTCTCTCCTCATTCTATTCCCAAATTGCTTTTTTCCTTATTTACACATTTAACAAAAATAATCCAATTTATCACATGCTACAGCAATCTCCATTAAAGCAAGCAGGTTACCGAGCGACAGTAATTACATTTACTGCAATGTTTGAAGTATGTATTTTTACTCTTAAAATAGTTCAGGGTGAACTTCAAACTTGCCTTTTTCCTTCATCACGTCTAGTTAAAGAGCTGGACAAAGAATTCCTAAATAGAGCTGTTTGGAATATTTTCAATTCAATGAAATTGAAATGTTTTGCGGAGACATCAGTTTGGATGAAAAATTCATTTCAAGTTGTTTTGGATCTGGGTTCAGGGCTCTCTGGTGACTTCTGGAGAGCGGTGGGAGAGTTCCTACTGAGAGCAGAGTGTTGTCAGCCCAGATCACGGACTTGAACCTGGGTCTCCTAGGCTACAGAGTCAGTCTCTCTCCCGTTCCCACATCGAAAAGCTCAGGTTTCCCAGGGGAAAGGGAGGAGGAGAGGAAAAGGACATTTTGACAATTCAGCTTTCTGCAAAACCATTTGAGAGGTTTTGGTTTTGTTCCCTGCAGAACAAAAATGAAGTTTGAAACCTTGAAAGTTGTCAGAAAGTGGAATTGTATTCACAAGTGTGTTTGTGAAATTTCACTGTATTTCTCAAATAAAATATGCTGTGAATACCTCATAGCTTATTCACCCAGGTCTATTACAGAGCTAAAAAGGCCATTTTCCTTTGCTAAACCTGTTTAGAGGAGCAGAAATAAAAAGCGATTCAAATAAATGAAGAAGTTACCTGGATGTGGCAAACAGAAAAGTTTTCTGCTTCTATTGAAAAAGAAAAGTAAAAAAACTTCACTTATTATGCCTTGTTCGGCAAGAAGCTAAGCCTTACACAATGCCACTCAATATTTGATATTTCAAAGTGTGTTTCTGTACAAACAATATAACCCATGTAGTGACCTGCATTTAGAAATGAGCTTTATGATCAGTTAAAAGCAGTATCTTTCCCTTATTTTCTAGAATAAAAGCAGTTTCTGAAAAAGATGTGCATATTGACCTGAATAATTCCTTATATAATAATAAATAAATAAGCAAGCTAATGGTCAATGAAATTACTCACAGGAGTAAAGTCAAGCATGTGCTGAGGTGCTTGCAAGATTAGACCCAATCTTTTAAATATTAGTTTTGTTTCATAAAACCTTTCTAAATACAATTAGCTTTTTTGACCATTAGAAATAAAGAAAGCCAAAACTCCTCCTCTACTGCATTATAGATAAGCCATTTGAAACATAATGATATTTCCTGGACACACTGATCACTTTTCAGTTCAGAACTAAAATTTGAAACGGGACCTCACTCAGATAAAGCAAATAAGCTCTTTTTTTTGAAAGTTTAAAAAAAAAAAAAAGGTCATTTGCCCAGTTTTGGAATCTGACTTAAGAATTTCAGAGGTTATGGCCCCATCTAGATTTCCCTTCATGTGTGACAGAACACGAAGTCACACCCATCAGAAATATTTTCTGACACCAGTTCAATTATTTTCTTCCACACCCATCAGCCGCTGGCTAAATACGTTGCTGTGGCAAGGAAGTGTGAACACTGTTTTTGTCATCAAGCCTTTGAGTAGAGAATTACCAGCACATTCCTATCTTCGACAGAGGTTTATACAGGCATCTCCCTTATGGAATTTTAAAACTCTCAGAGATTTACTCAAGACCTGTTTGATATAAAACATGCTGTTTAAATTTAGATTGTATCACTACTTCTTTAAACATCAGAAGCGTGAGGCTAGGATTTTCAAAGGGCGCTAAGGAAATTGGTTCCATAGATCCCACGGGATGGGCACATCAGTCTCCAGAGTCCCCACAGAACAGCCTATTATGTGAAGGATATGATAGTCACAAGTTTCCAAGGCAGCAAAACATAGCACCAGCATGTCTTACAGATTTATCTAGAAGGTCAGGTGAGGGTTGCAGAAGATGACCTACCTTTTCGTGTTCTTGGATTCCCGTGCTAGATACTAGAATAAAGATTTATAAACAATTACTGCATTTTAGCATGTTCAGGTTATACAATCTTCCACAGTTTTAATGCCGTTGAACTACAGCCTGTGAAAGGGAACTGTGGCTATAGAGAAGACTGGCCCACATATTCAGTCAAGGGTACTCTAGGCTACATGGGGGCAAACACCCACTTTTGCAGGGCCCAATGGCCAGACGGTCAGTTCCCTGCATGAGGATTGGTTCACACCCTGTCAGCTCAATCTTTTCACGCCCCTTGGATCAAGAACAAGAATTGGCCTGTCCCAAACACAACCCTGAGCAAATAAGTTGTATTCTGTCAAAGAGAAACGGGGAAGAAGAGCCACCAGGAAGGGGAACAAGGAAAAAAAAAAAAAAGAAAAAAAAAAAAGGGCACAAGAATAAACCTGACAGAACAAGAAAGGCAAAGCGGGAGGGGGAGGGGGAGAATTAAGATGGCATAAGAGTTCCATGCATTGGAAGTAGCACCTCTTCCACCCTCCCCCCCAAAGGAGGCTGAATTGTGCCAAGTTAACTTCTCTTCCTTTGCCCCCTCATCCCTGGTACTTCTACATGACTACAGTCACATGACTTTTTCCATTGCAGTTCTACCTTCAGCCTCCCCCACCATGATCCTATAACTCCATCATACACATTTTCAGCCTCACACGCAAGTTTGTTTCCTTCTAGTGGCAAAGAGGAGAGGATAGGTTAGGCTGTAAAGCAGGAATATTCACCTTTAGGGCTGGTCCACACTAACCCCCCCACTTCGAACTAAGATACGCAACTTCAGCTACGTTATTCATGTAGCTGAAGTTGAACTATCTTAGTTCGAACTTACCGCGGGTCCACACGCGGCAGGCAGGCTCCCCCGTCGACTCCGCGTACTCCTCTCGCGGAGCAGGAGTACCGGCGTCGATGGCGAGCTCTTCCGGGATCGATCCGGGATCGATTTATCGCGTCTAGACAAGACGCGATAAATCGATCCCAGAAGATCGATTGCTTACCGCCGGACCCGGAGGTAAGTATAGACCTACCCTTAGTCACAAACAGGGGCATTTTTGTGAAAGAGGGTAACTCAGACATGCAACTGAGCTTCTAACAGATTAGGAGGAACAATGCCATTTCTTTAAAAAGTAGTTACACCAATGAATATAGGCGGAGTATGTGGGGTCTAACAGACTCACGGTCAGCAATATCCTGAATGGCACACGAGGTTAGAGAGTTCCCAGATTGTTTCACGTATGATATGGTTTCTTCATAATTATGTAGTTCTTCAGATTCAGCACTAGGGAATGATGAGAGAAAAAGGGGAGGGGGGGGAGAAAGAGAACAGTGTTGTTGTTTTTTGAAAATCCTACAAAATAAATTAATGGATCTTGAAGAACTCTGGCATACAATCTATGAGAAATGAATTATTACTGGGAACTTCTATCTTAATTAAGAGGCCTGCGCTAAGATGTGCACTGTCTCATGCTACATCTACTCTAGAATGTTGTGATTAAACATTTAAAATCACCCATAGGATAACTTCAGTTGAAGTTCACCTTGCCCACATAAAGCCCAAGTTACTGGGCTTTGTGTAGACACAAACCTCAACGTATCCCCCGATCCCACCCCTCAACCTGGGTCCAGAACAAAAGGCAGCAGCCAAGCCTCCCTTAGTGATCGACATTCACTGCACTTGAAGTGAGCTCATGGACACTGTGCATCACCAAACCTTGCCAGTCAGTAGACCAAGTCACACTAGTGTTCTCTGTAAAAAGCAACAGAGGGTCCTGTGGCACCTTTAAGTCTAACAGAAGTATTGGGAGCATAAGCTTTCGTGGGTAAGAACCTCACTTCTTCAGATGCAAGTGTTCTCTGGAAATTATTCATGGAAATCCCCAGTGTATTGATGGGCTGAACCTACAACATGCTACTAGGTTGCTTGTGCGCAGAGTCCACTGCCTGTCATGCTGACCAATAGTGTCTCATTGTTTCCTGGTACTCCCTCATTGGTCTGTCTGTAACTCGCTGGTGTCTTTTGCCTTATACTTGGATTGTCATCTCTTTGGGGCAGGGACTGTCCTTTTGTTCTGCATTTGTACAGCACCTAGCACAACAGGATTTTGGTCCAGGGCTCCTAGGATACAAATACATAATAACGACCACAAGAACAGCAGAGACTTTTGCACTTCAGCATGCAGATTGCTTCTTTAAAATGTGATTAGTTTGTTTGGGTTGCTACGTATTGCTAATTCTCTGCAGGGGTGGGGCCCAGCCAGGTGCAGAAGTTTCAGCTCCACCACTGAAACTGAATAGAAGCACTGAACCATAGACATTTTTGCTTGGGATGCAGGGAGTGGGGCAGTGGAGAAACCACACACAGCTTGAAGTCCAGTTCTAGCAAACTCTCAACCAGTATAAGTGGGAGAGGCTTTGTTGAGAGCACACAGAAAACAGAGGTAGTTTCATTTTCTGATTTCTGCACATCAATGCAATTTTCTAGCAAGGTTTTGCACTTGGCATTTTAAAAATGCCAGAACTGGATAGCTATAGGAGTGTGCACATTGAGTGTGAAATAGTGATGGAAAAACATTAGAAAATTTTTCTTTTATTGAAAGCCAACTGACAAAATACCTTAACACAAGGTGCTCATCAGAAAACCATTTCTGGAACTCTTATGCTGTCACCACGGTGCTATTAAACTTAGTAGGAACAGAGCAAAGATTAAGTATGTTTTCCTGCCTAGCAGTTAAGCGGGGGGAGGGGGGAGAGGGGGAAGATATCAGAGGGTAAGAGAAAGAAACAAGAGAAATTAAAATACTGAAGTCAGTGCTAGAGGTAGAACTATTAAAAAACAAGTCTGTGCCACTGTTGAACAAATTTCCCCATCACACCCTATTCATTTTATTAGCGGATCTACCAGAAATGAAGCCAAACTTGGCAGTATGTAGCTCTCATATGCAGATTGTTCAGTCACTTTATGCATTCATTTCTAATGCATCCTATCCCTATGCTATACTCTAGGGATTAAATTACAGCATGGGGAGGGGAGAAGCTCCCTGTGAAGGGGCAGGGAGAGCTACTTAGGTGGGGTGGAGGAAGCAAGTGCCCTGTGCACCTTCCCTCCCCCACGAGCTTGTCCCCCATCCTGGTGCCAGAGCTCTGTCTCATCACCCACATCGGTGGCTGGTGCCCTGTGCGCACCCCCTGGCCTCTGCCCAGGTGCTATTGCTCTGTCCTGTCTCCCATGCTACCCTGGCAGCTGGTTCACATGCTCCTGCTCCTCTCCCAGGCTGGGTGTCTCCATGGGAACCTGTGGTGGCTGGAATGCAGGACCAAGAGTCGTAGCCCGATTCCACATACTGCAACTGGGGTTGCCAATTTTGGTTGGACGTATTCCTGGAGGTTTCATCACGTGACATAATCTTTAATTCAAGGTTAATCTTTAATTCCTGGAGACTGCAGGACAATCCTGGAGGCTTGGCAACCCTAACTGCAGCAGCAGCTCCATCCCTTCCTCCAGGCCCCACTCTTGTCTCTGCCTCCCTTCTGCATGCACACAGGGTGGAGCATAGCCATGTCCTGCTCTGACGTCCATGAGATATTGTGGACGCAGAAACAGATTCACTCCCCCTTCCCCCCAACATTTCCATTTCAAGGGCTCTAGTCACCCTGTGCTTCCCCCCAGCATCATGCGGCATCAGCAGGATTTCAGCTGATGCCGCAATGAATGTCTGCCACAGTGAAATTCACCGGAGTGGACAGGGCTGTGCTACAGCCTCTGTGATAAACAGAGCTGTTACATAATCATGTGCGAATATCGGTTATTGGGCTGGTTACTATAGGACTATAGTGGGTTGAATCAACTGGGCTGTTGGAAAATACAAGCAAGAAGCACACACTAAGGTAGTAGCTGTTGGGGGATGTTGTTGGTGAGGTGTTCAGGCTGACAGAAGTATCTAATTCTGCCTGACCCACCATTACTGATGATTGGGCTTTAGGTGAGCTAGACATGTGTATAGACTGCTTGTTGTTTTAAAGTTCTCTGTTTTATTCTATTGTTAAGATTAAATACTTCGGTTTTAACAGGCTGTCTGGTGACAGACTCCTGAAGGGAGGAACCACAGGCACTTAATCCAGAGAGGGACCTGCTGGATAAACACAATGGATACACAGAATACTGTAGCCCAGCGCCCAGTCTCGGAATGGGAGAATCACATGATTCCCTCTCGGAAGAGAGGGGGTGCATTCAGAGAGGGGACAGATGCAAGCAGCCCTTTAACCACTGCACCTTCCACATCCCTAAATGATCATGGTGGGGCCCAAGAACTCGTGTGTGACTTGGTCTACTGATGGGCACGGTTTTGGTTGTGCAAAGTGTCCATGATCTCATTTCAATTTACCATGTGGGCAGGGTGACTGGCAACTCAAGTTGGATAATTCACTGTTAAATATTCAACAACCTACTATATAATCATATTAGGAGTTCAAGGTAACTAATCTTTGCTGCAATATATTACTTGGACAGTTTAATTTCTAAACAAGAATTATATTGTTAATAGACAGTGGAACACGTGGAAAAATAAGTCTCTTCTTGCTTGGCATATACAAGGCAACTTGGTTAATTTATAAACTGATTGCATCAGTGACATTTAGAATGTGTGGGGTATTTATTGTAATGGATTGAAAACTAAATTACACGCATTAACTTCCCCACTGTGTTATTTAAAGTACATGAATTTTCAATTCAGCCATTGTATTCCCTTTGTTTAGTCATCCATGAATATTCATGAGTAAAAGGTGCTTGTCCATGTCAATGTTCGCACCCAAAGCAAAATAGATATTGATCCATCTGTGGGATTTGCTTTGCACACCAGAGTTGTTCACTCCTTGCCTCTACAGTTCCAGTTTTCCAGTAAAGCAGCCAAATTACCACGACTTCCTTGTTTATGATGTAATTGGTCAACTAAATACAAACCGTCAAATAAATGCTGAACCACCAATAGGTGTAAGTGTATTTGCATAAGGTCTTTGAAGAGTTGCAAACAGCCAAATCAACATGTGCACTTTCCACTGGGAACCAGTTGGGGAAAAAAAAGTATTTGATTTATAATTAGATGCTCATCATAATACATGTGCACAAGGAGTCCAAATTAAGGTTAAGCAGGCAACCTTAAATCTGGCATTTCCAACCTTTTCAGTGCTTAGTTTTGCAATCTTCATGTTGTTTAACATGGATTTTGTATGCATTTTCCAAGGTTTTTAAAATAAACAAACTGAAAAAAATAATAATAATTCCATCACATGGAAACATTAACATCCACATGGGCCATTAGCAGGGTTGGAACCTTTAGGTCTACCACACAGACTTCTGCCACTTCACCTACTACTACTCTCCGTTAGACATTTAGCTCATCATCCGCTATGAGGGGGAGCAACTAGCAGAGATAAGACACTTTGCCAGCTGGTTTCAGAGATATTTTCTGACAGGAATGTTGAGACTCAGGAATCTTGGGGCACATTCTCCTTCAGAACCTAGAATGGAGCCCTTTTGCCCTTCCCCCATCTACCTACCCGCCCCAAAATGGATTCCTTCGGCCCAGTCCAATCTCTTCCCTCCCCGGCACCGCTGGCTCTTCATCAGAGTCCCCTTGTACAGCCAGACCTTCTGGACTGATTCAAGGCCTTGCCTACACTCCGAAAAAGTCCTGGTTTAGCAGTTGGTGTAGTTGCACAAGTGCTGACCCTCTGAAACAGGGATTAACCTTGAGAGAATCAACTGATGCAAACCTCAGCTTCTATTGTCGACACTTACAGGGTCATCATCAGTGTGTAGATTCCAAGTGCCAAATTAAGGCTATTAATGTGGACACTTGGCCTTAGATTCTCTATTTTTATTTCTTTAAGTCTTTGGGCATAGTTCTGCAAGGTACTTAAAACACATGCTTAACTTTAAGCATACAAGTAGTCTTAAGTACCTAGGAATCAGTGTATTGCTCCGGGTTCAAAGAGGTACCTATGAGGTGGCCAGTTTAGAACACTAGCAATACAAATCCCATTCCAAAGATCACACAAGTATAAACAGCAACAAAAAAATACCAAGAGCGGGGAGCAAAATCTCATGTACCTTAGGTCTGTGCTTGCTGCATAAACAGAACGAAAGATCAAAATCCTTTTCTGCTGACAGCTAAGGATAACAGTAAACTTCCACCACCTGCAGATTATGCCAGGTCTTTGTTTCAGCAACAATTCTCAAAGCATTTCATTTCTAAAACATCAAGCTGGAGAATGTGGGAAATGAGGGGGGTGGGAGGAGATACCCACACACATGTGGGTGGTGAACAATCTGCTTTGAAACCAGAAGACAGCTTGTCAGAAAGCGTGTCATGTAGTGTTTACTGCAGGCTAAACAAAGGAGCACTAGCAAGAACCAGCCACACACACACACACACACACACGTCTAGCCTTTCAATAATGTTCAAAGCGAACAGAGGACAGGAGATGAGAACAAGGTCTCCTGGCCTAAGCATTATTATTTTTTAAACTCTTTCTTTTCTGCAAGGTCAGTTCACAAGCCACCTATGAACCTAGCTCTCCCAGTGTGCCCCATAAGGCTTTATGGGGGGGTGTGTGCTTATAAATGTATGTATGACATAACTGGAATATGTTTTGTGCTGCCTGTGCCATGTAATATCTCCCCGTAAAGGTTATGGTCTACTATATCTATTCATCCTATTTGTACATATATATCATTTTCTACTTGAGGTTAAGAATATGGGCTGTATGCTTGCTTGGTTTCTAAGTAAGCTTTGGGAGGCATTTGGTCAGCTTCTTTAGGAAGGAATTCGCCAGGTTAAGTACCTGATCAGGAAACACTTGGGGAACACTGCATCTTGGAATGCTCCAATCCACATAAGAAGTCTTCCTGGAGACATGCAAGATACCATGTGGACAATGGCTTCGGCCTGTAAAGACTGAGTCATGCAGGGGCATGTGACTTGCCCAGGTGACTCCAGAACTCCATCTTGGAGCTGGACTTTGCATAGGAGGGGGGTCTCCACCCAGAAGAGAGAGTCTATTTAAACCCGTGGTAGACCCCTCCATTTGGTCTTCAGCTGGCTAAGGAAGGAGCCTCTCCACCCCACCAGGATACTTGAAGGGAACTGGAACAAATGACAGTAACTACAGGGGGTGAGAGTTATTGCTGGACCCAGGCTAAAAGGAGATTAGCCCGTAAAAGGGAGCATTCTGGAACTGGTGAGGAACTTATCTGTATTTAGTTTGATTAGACATAGATTTGCACATTTTATTTTATTTTGCTTGGTGACTTACTTTGTTCTGCCTGTTACTACTTGGAGCCACTTAAATCCTATTTTCTGTATTTAATAAAATCACTTTTTATTTAGTAATTTACTCAGAGTATGTATTAATACCTGGGGGAGCAAACAACTGTGCATATCTCTCTATCAGTGTTATAGAGGGCGAACAATTTATGAGTTTGCCCTGCATAAGCTTTATGCAGGGTAAAATGGATTTATCTGTGTTTAGACCCCATTGGGAGTTGGGCATCTGAGTGCTAAAGACGAGCACACTTCTGTGAGCTGTTTTCAGGTAAACTTGCAGCTTCGGGACAAGGGATTCAGACCCTGGGTCTGTGTTGGAGCAGACGGGAGTGTCTGGCTCAGCAAGACAGGGTGCTGGAGTCCTGAGCTGGCGGGGAAAACAGGAGCAGAGGTAGTCTTTGCACATCGGGTGGCCCTCCCAAGGGGGTTTCTGTGATCCAACCGGTCACACCAGGTTCAAACGTCTCCAGTTACCACCTCATGACATTCTAAAGACTTTGGGGAATTTTGTAATTTCCTTTCCTCTATTGTTGTAAAGTTTATAGCTTGTGTAAACTTTAAGATCTTATTGTATGTGTCTACCAGGACCTTGTCTAAGTATGAGAGGGTAAATTGGTTGCTAGTCATTCATATCTTAGGGCATATCTACACTACAGTGGGAAAATCGATGCTTTGAGATTGATCCACCGACGGTCGATTTAGCGGGTCTAGTAAAGACCCGCCAAATCGACTGCAGATCGCTCTCCAGTTGACCCCATACTCTACCCCCAACAAGAACTCTACCCCCCACGGTGTAGACTCCATGGTAACTTGACCTAAGGTACGCCGACTCCAGCTACATTATTCACGTAGGAACTATTACAGGAACTATTGTTTGTTTTAGTACAAATATATGTTCCTGTAGCCTATAAAGTTAAATCCACACACTTACTTTTCAGGAGCCATGTAGTCATCTTCTACAGCAGCTGCAAATAAAAACCAACAGTGTTTGACAAGTGGCAAACAAAATATAGTTGCTACTACATTCATCATGAGACTACAATGGAATAGGACAATGGGCTGAGTAGCACATAGAGTGAGAGATATTTTAAGGACCACGTGGCAAAGAGAGGTATTGACACAAATGTCCAAGTGTAAACATAAAAATTAAAATCTTTTGTCTGTATACATCTTCCTACGTGCAGTTATTCCTTTCCCCTGGAGTTATTAGGAAGGGGAGGTACCAGTAATAGGTGATTTGATCATTAGAAATATAGCTAATTGGGTTTGTGATGACCAGGAGAACCACATGGTGAATTGCCTGCAGGGTGCGGAGGGTGTGGACCTCTCCAAACATCTAGATAGATATATGTGCTGTCCTGGGGAGGAGCCAGTGGTTGTGGTAGATGTAGGTACCTATGACATAGGGAAAGGTAGGAGAGAGGTCCTGGAGGACAAATTTAGGCTGCTAGGAAAGAGATTAAAGTCCAGGACTTCCATGATAGCATTCTTTGAAATGCTTCCAGTTCCACATGCAGGGCCAGTCAGACAGGCAGAACTGCAGGGTCTCAATGTGTGGATGAGAAGATGGTGTTCGGAGTTGGAATTTAGATTTATTAGGAACCGAGGAACCTTTTGGGGAAGGAGGAAGAACCTATACAGGAAGAATGGGCTTCACCTAAACCAAACAGAAGCAGACTGCGGTCATGTAAATATAAAAGTCATAGAGGAGTTTTAAAATTAATGGCTGAGGGAAAGCTGACAGATGCAGAGGACCACATGGTTCAGACAGACATCCCTCATTAAAGGGGATACTCTATAGCCTAGTAAAAGAGGAGAGGACAGAAGTTGATAAAGTACAGATAGGATCTTAGAAGCTTCCCCAACACCTATTGACTCAGTAGCTTCCAAGACCTTACCCACTCAGTTCCCAAGAACTTAGTTCGACTTCAAAACATGTCACTGAAATTTCTTCGTTGGCATACAATTAAAGTACACTTGAGTTGATCAGGCTGAAGCACAGGGGATGGGTACGGGGCACACCAAATATCCAAAGTTACACAGCAAACCTCTTCCTTTATATACATTTATGCATTGGATTGGTCACTGTGCTCTGTACAAGCATGACTTCCCCCCTCCCCCCCTTATGTTCCAGGCTTCTTTACCCATTGTAAATGGTTCCCCGAGTGTTCCCCCTTATCTTACTTAGTACAGACATTCTGTTTCTAGCTTACCAATTCATTTACCTCCCTAATCCTATCTCCCAAGAAACGAGGCCTCGACCACATCCAATTACTCATGTCAAGCGAGGCCTATAGTTGGGACTGAAAAGAAACCAGTCAAATGAAAAAGAATCCCATTCAATTACATCACAGGAAGGCAGAGAAATAAATATTGACCAGTTTTATAAGTGCTTGCATACAAATGCCTGAAGTCTAAATATCAAGATAGGGAACTTGAGTACCTGGTATTAAATGAGGATATTGATGTAATAGGCATCACAGAAACTTGATGGAACAATGATAATCAGTGGTACACAGTAATACCAGGCTACAAAATATATGGAAATGGCAGAGTAGGCGGGAGAGTGGCCCTATATGTGAAAGAAAGCAGTCAAATATAGTGAACATCTTAAATGAATCCAACTGTACCATAGACTCTGTATGGATAGAAACTCCATGCTTGAACAAGAGGATAGCGGTAGGAATATACACTTCCGACCACCTGACCAGGACAGGGATTTTGAAATGCTCAGGGAGATTAGAAAGGCTACAAAAAACAGAAAACCCAATAACAGGGGATTTCAACTATCCCCATATTGAGTCAACATGGCTTTTGTAAAGGGAAATCTTACCTCACCAACCTATTAGAATTCTTTGAGGGTGTCAAACATGTGGATAAGGGCGATCTAGTGTACTTGGACTTTAAGAAAGCCTTTGACAAGGTCCCTGACCAAAGGTGCTTAAGCAGTCACAGTATAAGAGGGAAGGTCTTCTCATGGATCAGTAACTGGTCAAAAGATAGGAAACAAAGGGTATCAATAAACAGTTTTCACAGTAAGTAGAGGTAAATAGCAGCGTTCCACAAGGATCTGAACGAAACCAGTGCTGTTCAACATTCATAAACGATCTGGAAAAAGGGGGTAAACAGTGAGGTGTCAAAATCTGCAGACGATACAAAATTACTCAAGCTAGTTAAGTCCAAAGCAGACAGCGAAGAGTTACAGAGGGATCTCACTAAACTGGGTAACAAAATGGAAGATGAAATTCAATGTTGATAAGTGCAGAGTAATGCATGTTGGAAAACATAATCCCAACTATACATACAAAATGATGGGGTCTAAATTTGCTGTTTCCACTCAAGAAAGATCTTGGAGTCATCATGGATAGTCCTCTAAACTGCTCAATGTGCAGCAGCAGTCAAAAAAAGCTAACAATATTAGGAACCATTAGGAAAGGGATAGATAAGAGAGAAAATATCGTGCTGGCTCTATATAAATCCATGGTATGCCCACACCTTAAATACTTCATGTAGTTCTGGTTGCCCCATCTCAAAAAAGATATTTGGAATAGGAAAAAGTTCAGAGAAGGGCAACAAAAATCATGAGGGTATGGAACAGCTTCCAGATGAGGAGAGATTAAAACGACTGGGACTATGCAGCTTGGAAAAGAGATGAATAAGGGGAAAAATATGATAGAGGTCTATCAAAATCATGAATGGTGTGGATAAAATGAAGGAGGAAGGTGTTATTTACCTATTCATATAACACAAAAACCTCTGGGTTACCCAACGAAACTAATAGGCAGCAGGTTTAAAACCATACATAAGGAAGTACTTCTTCCCACAAGGCATAGCCAACCTGTAGAACTCGTTACCGACATATTTAAGTTTATTTTGGTTCTGAATCTGAACAAAAACAAAAAGGCAAAAAAAAATTCACAACAGAAATTCTGAAAAATTTCAAATTTTTCATTCAGATAAAAAGAATTTAATATTAATGTCAAAAAAATCTTGACTCCCTTTCCATCCAAAATTTCTTTAAAACAAACAAAACCAAACAAAACAAAAAAACCACTTATCGCCCTGTTCCCACAAAACAGTTCAAGTTAGGGTAGATATACACTTGCAGTAGCATGCAGAGTATATATGCTACACGCCCAGATAGCCTGGGTATAAATAGCAGAGTATACATGTCTGTCGCATCTTACGCACATTTAACATGCGCGATTTCAACTTTACGCGGTCGGCAAAAACAAAAAAAAACAAAAAAAGAGAAAAAACAACAATTTTAATACTATACCTGTAATGCGGGCGATTTCGCCCACCATTGAACTCAATGGGATTTTGGCTATACGCGGTTTTCGCTTTACGCACTAACTGCGGAACAGAACCCCCGCGTAAGATGAGACAGACCTGTATGGTAATGCACATCTTAGATGAGTAGAGTGCCCTATACACCTCAGCCCCGGGGTATATACCCTACACAACTCTCTACACACCCAAGCAGTGCCTCCCACATCTACACTGCTTTAAAAAAAAAAAAAGAGTAATGTAGTATCCCACTGCCTCCAACTATTGGAGCCCTTTTCCACTGCAGTGAAAGGCTCTGGCAGTGAGGAAAGGCTATTGTAGCAGAGAAGCATGGGGAAAGGCTTTGGCAGCTCCCTTAGTGGTCTTTCGCCCAATATTTCCCCCACTAGAGCCTTTCCCTCTTGCCCCCGACCCCAAGCCTTTCACTGCGCTGTTTGACACACACCACACACACACACCAGTGAGCGTGGACACAAACTGCTTTCCAAGGCAGTGCGTAGCTCATGGTGGTGTGCAGCGTAAACAAGGCCTCTGATGAAACTGCATTTTCTGACAGAAAACTTAAAATCAAAAGGTTTCAGAGTGGTAGGCGTGTTAGTCTGTATCAGCAAAAAGAATGAGGAGTACTTGTTGCACCTTAGAGACTAACAAATTTATTTGAGCATAAGCTTTTGTGGGCTAAAACCCACTTCATCGGATGCATGCAGTGGAAAATACAGTAGGAAGATAGATAGATAGATAGATAGATAGATATACACACACACACACACACAGAGAACATGAAAAACTGGGTGTTGCCATACCAACTATAACGAGACTAATCAATTAAGGTGGGCTATTATATATACTTTGGCCAAACCGGACAGTCTCTACGCAAAAGAATAAATGGACACAAATCAGACGTCAAGAATTATAACATTCAAAAACCAGTCTGAGAACACTTCAGCCTTCCTGGTCACTCAATTACAGACCTAAAAGTCACAATTCTCCAACAACAAAAAAACTTCAAAAACAGACTCCAATGAGAAACTGCAGAATTGGAATTAATTTGCAAACTGGACACCATTCAATTAGGCTTGAATAAAGACTGGGAGTGGATGGGTCATTACACAAAGTAAAAACTATTTCCCCATGCTAATTTTTTCCCCTACTGTTACTCTCACCTTCTTCTCAACTGTTGGAAATGGACCATCCTGATTATCTCTACAAAAGTTTTTTTGTTGTTGTTTTTTGTTTTCCTCCTGCTGATAATATCCCACCTTAATTGATTAGTCTCATTATAGTTGGCATGGCAACACCCAGTTTTTCATGTTCTCTGTGGGTGTGTGTGTGTGTATATATCTTCCTACTGTATTTTCCACTGCATGCATCCAATGAAGTGGCTTTTAGCCCACAAAAGCTTATGCTCAAATAAATTTGTTAGTCTCTAAGGTGCCACAAGTACTCCTCGTTCTTTTTAAAATCAAAAGAGTTTTCAACCAGCTCTGCTAGAAACTAAGACAAAATCTCTTACCAGTTTCATTTCTTCTGCTGACATGTGGAGCTGACTGCCGGAAGGCACCGAGATTCACTTTTGGGGGCCTCAGAGGTTTCTTTGGAGGGGAACCAAGAGATTCAACTGAAGGAAGTGGTTTAACTTTTGGAGGTTTGCTATCCTTGACATCAAGTTGTCTTTCTGTGCCAGCATGATGGAGAAAGGGTTCTGATGCTGTTTGTAACAAGAGCCACAAGGAGAGAGTCAGTTATTACTTCTCATTTCAAGTAAAAATTCATGTAGGACTGTTTGCATAAATTGGCCAAAAAACTGGTAGGAATGTCAGTTTCCTTCCCAGTTAAAATTTGCCTATTCTCATTTTATACATAGACACTTACTCAGCGTGGGGCCTGATTTTTCAGTGGTGTTACAGAATGAAAAGTAGTAAGTAAGTAGTAGTAAGAAAGCGGAAGGCTCTTTTTCTGTTTCTTCAGATTGTTATACAATTGGCCACCTTTGAGAGCGATCTTTTTCTTGATTTGTTGTAAAAAAAATTGAATTTTCGGTGCCAATAAGTTTTTCATTTTCTAGACTTTAGCAGTATAACTCTCTTAAATATGCAGCTCCAGTAAGGTAGCTTTCCAGAGTAAACAACGATTTCATAGAATCATAGAACTGGAAGGGAACTTGAGAGGGCATCTAGTCCAGTCCCCTGCGCTCAAGGCAGGACCAGGGCCAGCGCAACCCATTAGGCGACCTAGGCGGTTGCCTAGGGTGCTACAATTTGGGGGGCGGTGACCGCGGCGGTATTTCAGCGGCGGGACCTTCCGCCGCCTCTGTGGGGGGCGGCATTTCGGAGTGGGACCTTCCGCCGCCTAGGTCAGCAGAAAAGCTGGCAGCGCTCCTGGGCAGGACTAAGGATTTAATGTTTTCAATATTTTGGCACTAAATCTGAAGCTGATCAAATGAACTTGCTGCTCAATACCTCCTTGGTAGCACGTTTCTAGAAGAAATGCCCGAAGAAGCAAGTGCATTCTTAGTTTGGACCTGAACTTCCCAACGTTGGGGGAAATGTACAGATCTGAGGATTCAAACCAGCCCCATTTTTACTCAGAAGTTATCTTTATAGAAAATAAATCCCTTAATTTTTTGCAGAGCATATGAATCATAGAATATCAGGGTTGGAAGGGACCTCAGGAGGTCATCTAGTCCAACCCGCTGCTCAGAGCAGGACCAATCCCCAGACAGATTTTTGCCCCAGATCCCTAAATGGCCCCCTCAAGGATTGAACTCGCAACCCTGGGTTTAGCAGGCCAATGCTCAAACCACTGAGCTATTCATGAATACCATGACATAAGAATCCAGTCGGATTCAAATGAAACACATTCTTCCTCCTTAACCCTGTTTCCAGAACTTGAACTTACCTCCCACCCAGTCCTCTGCCCCCTCCCCAGCAGTTTGAAAGGACCTAGCTAGCCAGTTACTCACCTTCCTTTCTTTCCCTACCCAAATTATTTGTCAGTTTTGTGCACCTCTACATATCAGTTATCGTCATATCTTGCCATGCCAAAGCGCCACTAGAAGAGAGTTCTCTCTGGAAGCCTCCTGCTCAATTCTGCAGCATGTAGGTACCCATCCCAACTGATCCTATATGCTCTCTCTTTTGGATCTGCATTAAAGTTCTCATGGCTGAGCCTCAAAACTGGCAGAGTGCCATATAAATACCATGTAACGACGTTGAGAGGATGGATTTACCTTTCAGATACTGAGAGGTCTCACTTGGCTTGTGTGGATCATAAGCAAGCTGAGAGAATCCAGTCGTCTTAGGGCTTTGCTCAGTGCTCTTGTAACCGCTAGATGGACGGGGAGGTGATGAAGTCTGGGGCAGTATAGGCATTCTACTGGCGGGGAGAGATTTCTTTTGGGTAGAGAAATCCAGTACTTGCTCCTTCCCAGCACTTCTCATTTTGTTGCTCTCTGCTCCGAGGGTAGTGTTCAGAACCCGTGGCTGAGCAGAAGGATTCCCACTTATACACTGTGGTGGTGGAAGCATTGCACACTTCCTGTCATTCTGAGCTGAAGCACTTTCCCAGATCTGCAGAGTATGATGGAAGGAGTTTAACAGTTCTTCCTCTGAATTTGCATTAACAGATGCCTGCTGATAAATGCAAGAAGTTGGACGGGGTTTCTGTGAATCCCCTCTAGGAGGTGCATCTCCACAAAGGGCTCCCTCCACGGCTTTATTCTTTGGGCCTTCATTCTTCCCTGCTAGATACAAGTTGCCATGCTTGACTCTAGGTAATACGAAAGGTTTGGACTGCATTAGCTCTGAGCTATGCACAGCAGAACAATTTTGTTCTCTCTTTTGTTCTGACATCAGCACTTTCCCTTGGTTCAGGATTCTGGGACTGGACACACCCTTAGTGTCGGAGCTTGGTAGGTGTAAACTTTCTGCAGGAGGCTTCTTGGGTGGTTGTGGCACAGTATTTGAAAAATTGGAATCATTTTGAAATTTTGCTCGGAGTGCTCTGAAGTCACTTATGCCTTCCTAAAGGAGGGGAAAAGCAGCAGAAAGGTTATTGGCATTCTCCAAAGAGGCAATTAGTTCATACTGTTCATTTGGTGGAAAAGTGGATTAAAATTTAATGGCACATTTACAAAACATTAAGTGAATTGCCAAAGGGTGCAGATACCATGCCCCTCACCCAAAACTAAACAGAAGACCAATATTAAGTCTCATGTGTTTAAATTTAGACAAGCTACTTCAGCATAAACCCCTCCCCCCCACCACTTACACAGTCTCCAAAGGAGTAATCAACAACAGTGACTTGCAGATACAGAGACAAGGTGGGTGAGGTAATATCTTTTATTGGACCAACTTGTGTTGGAGAGAGACAAGTTTTTGCCAAACAAGGACACTCCACCAGAGAAGATGATCAAATCATGGAACAGGCCACCTAAATACCCCAAGAGAACTTGCTTCAATACAGAAATAAAAACCCTTCTGACCACACACTTAGTTGTCACCTGTTACCTCACACTGGAAGGGACTGGACTCGATGACCTTTCAAGGTCCCTTCCAGCTCTATGAGATAGGTATATCTCCGTATATCTCCATATATTTATTTATTTTATTTTATGTGGGGTGTCAAACAACTACAACCCATACTTAATGGGGACCCCATCCTCAACCTCCACTTCTGGCCTCAAACAACCCCAAAACCTCTCCAAGATCATCATAATCAGTGGCAAGTTCCCCACAACACAGCAACTCAAAGTGGCACCAGAACTTGCTGGAACAATACATCTCCACTGCTACAATGATCAACACCTTTCAAGATCCATGGATCCTACACATGCCTATCACAACATGGGATGTACCTTATCCAGTGCCCTACCTAAACTTAATGCTTCACCAACTATGTGGGTGAAATGAGACAATCACTACTCTTAAATGAGCTCACACAGGAAAGACCACCCTATCACCTGTGGATGAACGCTTTCTGCAAAGCCATCTGACCTATCAATCCTCACCCTCAAAGGAAACGTGCACAACACTTTCAAAAGACGAGCCTGGAAGCTTAAATTCATTACTCTGCTAAACACTAAAAATCGTGGACTGAATAGAAATACTGCTGTAATATGCCACAAATCCAATCTGTAACCCACTAACCTGCTCTTTTTGCCCCCTTTTTGCAGAGGTGTTAATGGGCCACTCTACCTCCAATAGTCCCTTACAATATGTGCTAACTACTTATTCTAAACTCTCTATTCCAGCTTGCATTTTGCTGTGATGCTGGCAGTACCTTTCCTAGACCCGGGGAAGAGCTGTGTGTGGCTGGAAAGTGTGTGTCTCTCTCACCAACAGAAATTGGTCCAGTAAAAGATATTACTTCACCCACCTTGTCTCTCTCATATCCTGGGATCGACACAGCTACAGGTACACTGGATAGTGACCTGCATAGGCACAGGTTGGAAAATAGTTGCTTGGTTACACTCATTACGATCCTGCAAGGCACTGAACACACCAATATTCCATTAAAGACAATGGCTTCAGAAGACACTCAAACCACACAGGATCAGGGCCTAGGTGAGAGACAAGGGTTTAGGAGTCATTACTAATGAGGGAGGGAAACAATAAGGGTGTCTCCTCAGCTGTAAATTGATGTAGAGTGGTCATAGATCCATTGATTTCAATTGATCTGCCCCTAAATGAAGAGTGACTCATAACTAGTTCCAGGACTCATAAGCTAGTACTTTTCAAGTGCTAAATTGTTTCAATACCTCTCCCCCGCTCCCTTTTGTTGTAAGTGCTGGAAATGATACAAGCTAACTGACATTAAACTATTTTATTTAAGGACATGAAACACAGTCATGTGTGCCTGCTGCTGCCCAGAGCACCTAATACCCTGTCCACCCACAGACTAGCTTTCTAGTGTCGCCTTCTCAGAAAAGGAATTACAAGAACAATCCTATCCATCAAGGTCCCCAGTATTGTTAAACAAATCTTGCATCCCTCACACATGACTGGTCCTACTGACCTCAGTGGAACTTCGTACATGAATAATACTTTGAGGCCAAATTGTATCATCTTAGAATAAGTGGTAATTCACTCATTCTTTTATCTCATGTCAGTGCAGTATGGAACTTGTATCAGATTTCCAACACATTCCTTGATCCTCAGATTTATAATCACCACTATTCATTCAGCGTGCCAGATAAACACATAACATGGGGTAGGAAAGACAAGTTATCCAGGCAGGAGAATATATTGTCAGTAAAAGTCATTTTTCTACATTTGCCTGAAAGATTAGCATTTTTTTAAACTTGTTAAATTTAATTTTAAAAGGTGTGGGCAAAGTTTAGTGAACTTCGTAGGTTTGTCCCATTTTGTCCCAGGCATTTTGCTGTCCCATGATGAAAAATAAGGCGTCTGTGATATTTATCTGCAATACACTTTTTGAATTCAGTCCTGAGCAAAACTAAAGAGAGCCGGACATCAAATTTATGAGCTACTCAAGTCCTTGGACTGCTCTATAAAACCTGTGATATGCCATGATTACATTAGGTGCGCCAGGTTAACTATTTAGTTCAATGCAAAGAATTGTGATACTTCACGAGAACCTGTCTATTGAGGAAATTGGAAAAAATAATTTATGACAGAACTGCCTTCTTCAGAGTGGGGAAGAAGTGCTTAGACCCGTAACGTTAAGGCAGAACAGATGAATAGCATACTGAGGTTTTACTGAATTTTATTTAATTGCACAAGTTATTAAACACTGACAATTTCTCTTGAATAACCCCTTTCAGTAATGTTATTACTTTCACATGACAGTGTACGATGTAAAGAACCTACCCCGTGAAGGAGAGTGAATTGCTTCTATTATATTTCATATTTGGGGCCAGCGATGTGACGCACTATAAGAAGCTTGGCTAGTCTATTACGGAGTTTAAAGGGAATGGAGATTGCCAGAAAGAAAACTGATTCACCCTCTATCCAAGTCACCACAGAGAGCCATGACTACATCAAACAGATAATGGGACAAAGTAAGGTGCCATTGTTTCTATTGCAGAGGCACCAAGCAGCTGTGTATACTGAAGCTACACCTGAAGGACTTAACACTGTTTATAGCTCCTTAAATGCATTTCAGGTGTTTAATGGTATCAATGAGAAACTGGGTAATACAAGAGACACACGCAACTGTACATGAGGGAACAAGTAGTTTGGTGCTTATAACTGCAATCAGCAGGTTAGACAAGACTTGTCTTCTTTGGTACAGTGTCCATTAAACCCACACCTGTTTGTTAACCATCTAATGGCAAAATGGGATGGCAAGAGTTAACGGTTCTGTCTTCTGTTCTGTGTCCTCCCTCTCCCCACCCTTGCCTTAATTAAAAAGGATGTGAATACAAATCCCTCTTTCCCTCAGGTTATTTCTCTTGCCTTGAAATGGGAACTATAATTCACTTTGCTTAATTAATCGACAGCTTCTCTAGTTTCGCCCTGGCTTCTTTAAGTGTCTGTGCTGCTATTTTTCCACTTTGCAAACAAGGGATCTAGGAATGAAGAGTGATTTTTAAGTGCAGATGTTGTTAAAGCTTTATAATATGTCTATGCTAACTGCAGCCATAGTACGTTAGACTAGGGAACTCTCCAATTTCCCCCCCACCTCCCCACACACACACTTCTTGAAAAGGAAACACATTCACATGGTCAGATTCAGATGGTTGGCATTTTCTACACTTTGTATGCCCATGAAACACAGACCTAAGAAAGGCACACTTGGCACTACCATATGTATTAGAGCTGGGCAAATCATTCATGATACCATATTCACTGAGATTATGCCTATTTATGAAAAATTATAACACTTGAACAGATCCCATGCAGTAGGGTGCCTATTATGGAAACAAGACCAAGTCTGAATGAGGACATTATAGAAGCCCACACTTAATAGTGGAGATAAAGAGAGGGGAGGCTCTTTTTTTTTTTTTTTTTTTTTTAAAAGGCCCATCTCAAGCACATGCTAAGTAGGCAAATCCTAGAAAGGTCAGTTTTGCAATGAAATCCATGGTGGCCCTCCACTCCTACCAACCTACCAGGTCTCCTGAGGTTCTTCCCAATGTAGGGTCACTGCTTCCCCAAATCCCCATGAATTTCTGGAGGAGAAATAGGAAACAGCCTGAAGCACACCCTAAGATAGCAACCAAAGCACACAATGTGGTAGGAAAGGAAAACACCACAGGCAGAGAGTAACCTGTAAAGATTAGCATGGTACTATTGTGATAACTACAAATTTACTCTAATTGTGAGTTCAATTGTAAAAAGCGAGTGTAATTTCATAAGATGTCACAATAATCTATAACACAACAAATGCTGATAGAAAGAGTTGCAGAAGGCAGACAGAAAGAATGAATCAGTCCAAACGAAGAGGCCCGCTGACAGAACTCAAGGACTGCGTTAAGATCATGCTGGGTAAATAAGAAGAGCGTGGAACTAGAAATGATGAACCAGAACTGATGTTTTGGAAACTAGACCTGATTAGTGGACAAAACAATGACAGGATATTCCGCCCATCACTCCCTTTTGGGGGTCCTTAAGGAAAGACTTTGTGAGGGAGAAACTTGGCTACTGGAGTGAGCTTCACCATTATGGCTGCTGCCACGCTTACCCTCCCCCAGAACTCCAAGCCTTCTTCACCCTAATCTTGAGATGTCCTGACCAAATCGGGCCAGAGAGGAAGTCGTTTGACATACCTCACCACTTGAGATGTGAGACTACATCTGTCTCCCCCCCCCCCCCCCCGTGTCCTTTTCCTGCCTCACCTTATTTCTTCTCTTTTCTCTCTTTCCTTCTGCTTAATAAGAGTCTGGCTTAGCCTGACAAGACAGTATTTTTTGCAACACTGTTGTAAGCTTGTGACCAGAATGAGGCAAGAGCAATGCCCTAAGCAGCCCAATCCTACTATAAATTGGGTCTCAGTGTGACCGATAAGGCCACGTGCTGGGCCTGTGTTTCACCAGCAGCGAGGTTGCAAGCTGTGTTTTCTACCTTCGCTGTTCTTTTCTCTCCCCTCTCGTATGTGTCTTTTTTTTTTGTCGTCTAGGATACAGGATTAGACTTAAACAGCAACAGCAGCATCTCCAGCCCATCTTAGCTAAATTCTCTTGTCCTCACGAGGACAGTTATTACAGTCTTTCACACCAAAGAGACCGTCAAACAAAGGCGACTTTCCTTCTAAAACCAAAAACTCTCCAGTGTAAGGGCAAGGGAACAAGAGATGTTGTTAAAATGAAAGCCTTACGTAAGATCTTCATTTCAAATGCTTTCACTGTTTTTCCTTCTTTTCTTCATCTTTAATAAAAGGTTAAAGCAGGGGTCGGCAACCTTCGGCACGCGGCCCATCGGGGTAATACGCTGGTGGGCCGCGAGACGTTTTCTTTACGTTGACCGTCCACAGGCACGGCCCCCCGCGGCGCCTAGTGGCCACGTTTCACCATTCCCAGCCAATGGGAGCTGCGGGAAGCAGCGGCCAGCACATCCCGGGCCACTTCCCACAGCTCCCATTGGCCGAGAACGGCGAACCGCAGCCACTGGGAGCTGCGTGGGGGCTGTGCCTGCCAATGGTCAACGTAAACAAAACGCCTCACGGCCCATCAGAAGATTACCCTGATGGGCTGTGGGTCGAAGGTTGCCGACCCCTGGGTTAAAGAGATTTTTAATGGTGTTTGCCATGGTACTAAGCAGATTGAGGTCACTGTACACCAAACCAGAACCTTCTTTTAAACTGTTTAATGTTGCTCCTTAACTAGGTTATGGTAACACCTTTGGCCCATGTATTAATTTAAATGGCATTTAACAGTAGTCTCAGGGCTCCCTGGGAATCAAGCATTCACAGAGTTCGGGAGCTTCAATTCCAGGCATCAGAGGAGCTTAGAAGTAACCCCCCCATCTGCCACTTGACAATATAAAAACTGCTGCAGGGGTAGAGGATGTATTTTTCTTCTCAGTTGCCTGTTCTGGGTGGGGATAGGTCTTTTCCTAGGGCTTCCAAGAGCCACAGGAGATTTTGCAGGAGTGGTACAGGCCTGTCTCCAAAAGATACGAGATGGGAGACAGGTCTCCAGGAGCACCAGGTGACCAAACAGGGTAAAGGGTACTGGACTTCCAGGGAATGTTGGGTGGAGAAAGGAGTAGAATTGAGGTGTCCTGGTAGGATTCACAGGCCTTTTAGCTGTGTAAACATCCTCCTGTCAGAATCAGGATAACTTCAAACCTGACTGATCTGAGTGGGTCCAACACTCAATGCAAACCCTTTGCACAGATTCAGCCTGTGTGAGAACAGTCAGTTAAACTCAGATGGACCATGTGGCTAACCTCAGTGCTAAGCATGGTGCAGTCTTAAAAACAAAGCAGCACTGTGACAGGTTGGATCACAGAAACCCCTTTGGGAGCTGCCACCTGATGTGCAAAGACTACCTCTGCTCCTGTTTTGCCTGCCAGCTCAGGACTCCAGCACCCCGTCTTGTTGAGCCAGACACTCCCGTCTGCTCCAACACAGACCCAGGGTCTGAATCACTTGCCCCAAAGCTGCAAGTTTACCTGAAAACAGCTCACAGAAGTGTGCTTGTCTTTAGCACTCAGATGCCCAACTCCCAATGGGGTCTAAACACAGATAAATCCGTTTTACCCTGCATAAAGCTTATGCAGAGTAAACTCATAAATTGTTCGCCCTCTACAACACTGAAAGAGAGATATGCACAGTTGTTTGCTCCCCCAGGTATTAATACATACTCTGAGTAAATTACTAAATAAAAAGTGATTTTATTAAATACAGAAAATAGGATTTAAGTGGTTCCAAGTAGTAACAGGCAGAACAATGTAAGTCACCAAGCAAAATAAAATAAAATGCGCAAATCTATGTCTAATCAAACTGAATACAGATAATCTCACCCTCAGAGATGCTTCAGTAAGTTTTTTTCTCAGGCTGGACACCTTCCAGGCCTGGGCACAATTCTTTCCCCTGGTACAGCTCTTGTTCCAGCTCAGGTGATAGCTAGGGGATTCTTCATGATGGCTCCTCTCCACCTTTGTTCTCTTCCACCCCTTTATATATCTTTTGCATAAGGCGGGAACCCTTTGTCCCTCTGGGTTTCCACCCCCCCTCACTGGAAAAGCACCAGGTTAAAGATGGATTCCAGTTCAGGTGACATGATCACATGTCACTGCAAGACTTCATTGCCCACTTGCCAGCACACACATATACAGGAAGACTAACAGGTAAACACAGCCATCTGCAGACAATGGTCCTGGTTAGTGGGAGTCATCAAGATTCCAAACCATCATTAATGGCCCACACTTTACATAATTACAATAGGCCCTCAGAGTTATGTTTTATATTTCTAGTTTTAGATACAAGAGTGGTACATTTCTACAAATAGGATGATCACACTCAGTAGATTATGAGCTTTGTAATGATACCTTACAAGAGACCTTTTGCACGAAGCATATCCCAGGTGCATTATACTCACTTATTATCATGTTTTTATAAAACCATATAGACTGCACGTCACACCCTCCTCCTGAACTTACTCCCAGAGACTTGGACACTGACCATGGCGGAGGCAGTATACCTAAAATTCGTTTTGGGGCTCCCCTATGGGGCAGACACTCCTGTGTCCCCCAAAAGGGAAAGAGACCCTGATCCAGCTGTAGGCTCACAGCTACCAGCTATGAGAGACCTTTAGCTGGCCAGCAAAATCCCCCCCCTTTCACTCAGGTTGGGCTTGCTTCCAGCTAGAGTCCTTGGGGTTTGTTCCCACCGCAGCAGTCACCAGGACCCCAACTTCCAGACAGGCCTTTTAGCTGTGTAAACGTCCTCCTGTCAGAATCAGGATAACTTCAAACCTGACTGATCTGAGTGGGTCCAACACTCAATGCAAACCCTTTGCACAGATTCAGCCTGTGTGAGAACAGTCAGTTAAACTCAGATGGACCATGTGGCTAACCTCAGTGCTAAGCATGGTGCAGCCTTAAAAACAAAGCAACACCTCAATCTGGAAGTACATTTCTCAATGCAAGCTAGCAGTCCCTATATACCAAGTCTCCGTGTCAGCCCTCTGAGAGCAAATCAAAGGCCTCAAGGCTGTGGTCAGAGGCAGCTAGCTATAAATTAGAGCCAGTCAAGCAATGAAAGAGAATTCAGTAAGTTACTATATTTAAAAGATTGCCAGAAACTTGCAGCAAGTAGTCAGTGAATTATTTGCCCTGCTGTAGTCATAATATGCTTAGCAACTTAAAAAAAAAAAAAAGGAGACAGTCATTCTCAGGCTTGAAAGCTACTGATGTTTTACAGCCAGGGAACAGTTAGTTTATGGAGGGGTTGGAGAAGGGAGATTAAAGTTACACTGACGTCCCCCTTGCAAATAAATTGCTAGTCCAATATAAATATCTCCCAATAAAATAAATGAATAAAGCAAACCAGAGGATCTGTTTTAGAAACAGGAACAGCTGGGGGTTTTGGTGCTGGTAATAGTGTCTAGCTAGGACCAGTCTATACACATGTAGGATAATTGGCAATTTAATATTTTGGTATAAGAAAGCATAACCCCCCTCAGACAGTACACATGACAGATTTGAGAGGAAGAACTGCAATCCCCCTTTGTGAAAGTTATTGGTTGGTGAAGTCTGAACAGAAAAGGGATCAAAGGCACTTGTCTTGTTGAACGTTGAATCCCAACTGCACTCTGACCCTGCATGACACACTCAACACAGCTAGCTGAAGGCTTGCCGCATACTTCCCGGACTGCTCTATTTCACAATAAAATGTGCTCAAGGTGCATCACCTGTTAATTAGCTCCCTAGATTTTTCCTGCAAATCCACCCGTGCTTAGGAGGAAATGGAGAGGAGGAGCTCAGTACAGGCTGATTGCAGAGCTAGGAGAAACAGGAAGAGTTAATGGAGAACACAACACCCCCAGCTGAAGTTTCTTCCCCAACCCCTTAAGTGACATTTTTTCCACCATAGGAGCAGGACAAGAGACCCCAGCTAACCAGAAAAAACAGAGAGCAGACAGGCTGTCTGGGATGTTCTCCTCAGGCAATGCTCAGAAATCAAAAAGTTATTTCCACACCTGTTGCCTGTTCACTAAGACAATCGCCTGAAACTACAAAGCAAAGCAAGAAAGTCAAACAGCAAACATGTCACACGACCCAGGGTAATGTCCATTAGCCCTAGCATTGCAAAGCCAAAAGGCAGCAACAATATAACAACACTTACTACTTCCATGTCTTCTCAGCTGTCCAACACCCATCCGAATAGCTCAGCTTTGTAGCATATTTTACTTTCACTGTCTCCAGCCAGCGTTTACAGAGATTCACTTCCTCTCGCCCCAGCAGCTGTTAGTAATTACACTGCAGAGAGCTGTAGGAGTAAAAGCCCAGGGAAGGTGGGGCATGCACAGTACACCTGAGCACCAGTCCTGCAGCACTCAGACCTGGCTCCTCCCTGTCCAGTCCTTCAGAGGGGTGGAGTGCAGAATATCTTCACCTGGAGACATCCCTGCCTCACTGAGATGGACCACCCTGTTCAGAGCTTCTAGGACAAAGGCTGGGTATTGCCATTAGGGCATGGCAGCACAGGGTCACGCCTGGGGCAGTGTCAATTGTATAGCTCTCTATGGCACCTCAGGACCTTCCACAGCCTCAGATTCTGAAGTGGCAAGAAGCAGCCCAGGAATCAGCAGTACACCTGTGTAACCTGAGCTCTGCAATAGAGTCATTCACTATGCAACCTTTTGTCTGCCAAATGAGAGCGCTTATGTGCGAGCAGAGACTAGAGGGAGGGGGTTGAAGGCAGGTGGGAAGGGAAGGACAGGCATGTGGATTGTCTGGGGGCAGGAGTTATCAGTGGTGTATGAGTGAGGTTCCAGGGGCAAAGAGCTTGTGTGTGAGTGGGGGCAAGGCTAGTAATGGGTGTGCAGGGGGCAGGATGCAGAAGGAAGAGATGTGTTGGGAATGATCAGGAGTGGAGTTCAGGGGTTAGGTGGAAGGTTTCAGTTGGTGTATGGATAGGGAAGGACAAGATTGAGAGGTAAGAGGGTTCTGGAGTAGTACCCTGATTGGAGAATGGGGGCAGGGGTGGGAAGGTCTACAAGTGAGCAGTAGAGAGTTGGGGGCATGGTGAGTGACAGGACAAACTAAGTCTCAATAGGTGTCCATACTCCAAGGTGGATCCATTTTCAGACATAGGCTGGCTTGCCACAATGCAGCACAGTTTCCTATCTTCTTGCTGCTGCTGCTAACAGTTTGAAAAAAAGCCAGCAACGTGCTCTGCTCTGTTTAGGAACCTGTAAACCCCTGCCCTGTGGAGCTAACAACCTAAATACTGTTACTGCATTTGCTGAAGGCCTCGGGTTATATCACTACAAACAGGCAGAGTGGTGCCAGAGGAAAGCACTATACCTTCTTATTGCATTTAATTCTGAACCTCAGCAGTGTTCTGTAAATCATTGTTGTCGCCTTTGCCAAAAACTCTTGTATTGTACAAGAAAGCCTTATGCTATTTTCTGAGGCATCATATTCTCTATGGGGTTCTCCCCCAGGAGATCTCTCCTCTCCACCCTTGCCCCAGGGATGAGCTGTGTAATGATGGGTCATGGCAGTGAGGAGAATTTCTGGGGGGCTGGATTTCAGAAGAGCTGAAAGCCTGCACCTCCAACAGGAGGAGCTGCAGTTTCTCACAACTCTGAAAAAAATCAGGCCCCATGTTTGACTTTTGGATCCCCAGGACTCCTAAGAACATAAGAGCAGCCATACTGGATCAGACCAAAGGTCCATCTAGCCCAGTATCCTGTCTTCAGACAGTGGCCAATGCCAGGTGCCCCAGAGGGAATAAACAGAACAGGTAATCATCAAGTGATCCATCCCCTGGTGCCCATATTATCTTCCTGTGACCTCCCTCCCCTGCTGCTGGCAAGCCCAGAGAGGAGGCATTCCTCTAGGGGAAGATTGTCAGGTAAAACATACATGACGTGTGGGTGGGGCACGGAAGAGCAAAAAGAGAACAGGGATTCACCACTACATGGATCTTCCTGTCCTTCCACCAGGGGTTGTGAGGGGGGGGGCTATGCTACTTCAGCCACTGGACTGTCTCTGCAATCTCTGCAAATGCTGGTCGTAGGCAGAAACCTTCATCTTGCTTTCCCTACCTCTAGCCAGCACCTGGCTTGGCTATCGATCTCTGGATTTGGATTTTGATGAAGAAAATTATAATAATAATTTGCATTTCTCTAGTGCCTCCTATTGAAGAATAGGCAAGACAAAGAAGCCCCTGTAAGGCCTCACAGGTAGATTAGATATGGGTAGGGTTTTTCAAAATGGCTCTTCAGAGTGGAAGGTTGTCTTGTTCTTTACGTCATAAGCTCACATACACTGAGTTAAGGGTACAGAAGTTTCCTGAAGTGCTGATTCTGCACAAGACATGCAGCCTCCTAATCACAGAGGGCTTTACACTATTTTAAAAATTTCTTTAAATGGGAACAGAATTCCAGTTGCTCATATTACCTAGGAACGGTGCTTCTCCTTAACTGTTAGACCCCAAATCTCTACTTCCCTTTAATGCCAGACAGACTTCGATTAATGTCATTGGGAATTCCTCATGAGTAAGACAAGCAGGATTTGCCCCTACATGTGTAGAACCTCCTAGATATATAGGGTGGGATTTTTAAAAGTGTTCAGCATTAGCCAAGCTTTACCCCTAGTGCTGTCGGTTATAAAACTCCCACTGGCTGCAATAGCAGTAGAGTTTGGCCATCACTGAACAGGTCTGAAAATCCCACCCTATATATCTAGGAGGTTCTGCATTTGTAGGGATAAATCCTGCTTGTCTGACTCATGCAGATTTCCCCATGACATTAGCATCTCTGCTTTAGTACTTCACCTGCATGCATCATGCCTTTTGTATTGCTAACTTCTTACCACAGTCCCCTTTGGTACCCAGTGCAAACTATTTTTGCATAAAGAAAGATGTGTGTCAGTCAATCTCAAAGTGAGATGGTTTAATCAGTATGTGAATTCTGTGTGTTGCTCCCACCACTGCCATTTAATACTAGGCAACTGCAACATTTTCTTGTCAGTCATATATGTCAGTATGTTCTGCAGCTGTCCATTGGGGCGTGCAAGTTCAGATCCTGCAGTCCTTCCTCCCCCCCCACCCCCACCCCCACCCCAGACAAAACTCCCAGCTTCAAGGTACACAGCCCAAGCCATGGAAAGATTTGGTTGTAAAATACCACCTATGCCACACAGACCTGGGAGGATCCATTAACTAATTACTGCTTGTAAAGTGTTATGCAGGTGCTAAGTACTTGTCAATTTTATCCATTTTACTGAGGAGTAAATGAATGCACAGCAAGACCAGTTATCACTGAATTGGGACTAGAAGCCAGATGCCCTGAATCTATCCTGTGCTCTTATCCTTGGACATATCCCTATTTCTAATCCATGGTTCTCTGTCAGGCCTTTTCTTTTACACCAATCCTTTCCTCTTTATCAGTAGGAAGAATGAAGGGTACAGCTATTGTGTTTCATCAGTCCACCAGTCCTATCCATTATAAATCAGATAGCATGTCTACTCCTCCTCAAGCATAAATAAGAGCCATCAGAGAGATGACAGCAGACATTTCCCCTGAGGGAAAGAGCTTCTTCCTTCTCACCAGGTAGCAGAGCTTAGTAAAAACAAACATCCTCTCTAAACAAGTCTAAACGTATTTCATAGCGAGGTATCTCCCCTTCTTAGGCCTTGGCTACACTTAGGACTTCCCAGCCCTGCCGCGGCAGTGCTGTGAAGCGCGAGTGTAGTCACGCCGCCAGCGCTGCGAGAGCTCTCTCTCACAAGTTGAGAGAGCACAGCAAGTTGCAGCGCTGTACAGCGCCAGTGTAGCCAAGGCCTAAGTGAGCGATTTATCAGAATCCTAGGGACATGCCAGACTTCTGTTATCACGGGACATATCTTCCCTAGAGAATAGCCTAGAGGGTTCTGTCTTTTGTCTCAACACTGAGCCAATTTTCTTCAGAGCAGATTTCCCAAGAAAAAGACTTGTTAATCTAGCAATAAGAGAATTAATGGCCCCAGCACTCATGAACTCTCTTTTCCTTTTTAACTGATTGGCTACTGTTATCTTTCCCAGTGAGAGCAGTCAATGTTCTCCTTAAGCCCACAGAACGCATATCGTAGAAGAGAATTGACCGGGCTGTACAGTAGTGGTTAACACAGGGGTGGGAAAACTAAGGCCCGCGGGCTGGATCCGGCCCCTCAGGGCTTTGGATCCGGCCCGCGGGATTGCCCCCCATGACGCCGCAGGCCCCGTGCTGCTCTCAGAAGTGGCCCTTGGGCGGGGTGGGGGAGACGGACAAAGGGCTCCATGTGTGTTGCCCTTGCCTCCAGGCACCGCCCCCCGCAGCTCCCATTGGCCAGGAATGGGGAACCCTGGCCAATGGGAGCTTCAGGGGAGGTACCTGGCAAGGGCAGCGCACGCAGAGCCCTCTGCGCCGCCGCCCCCCCCCCAGGGGCTGCAGTGCTTCCTGGAACGGCACAGGGACAGGGCAGGCATGCAGGTGCACCGCTGCCACCCCGGAGCCACTCTAGGTAAGCAGCGCTGGGCCAGAACTCGAACCTCTCCTGCACCCCGCCCCCCAACTCCCTGCCCTAAGCCCCCTGCCTGCACCTCACATCCCTCCAGCACCCCAACCCCCTGCCCTGAGCCCCCTGCTGCACCCCTGTGCACCCCAACCCCCTGCCCTGAGCCCCCTGCTGCACCCCACACCCCTGCCCTGAACCCCCTCATACACCCTGCACCCCTCCTCTGCCCCAATCCCTTGCCCTGAGCCCTGTCCTGCACACTGCACCCCCTCCCACACCCCTCACTCCCTCCTGCACCCCACCCCCCTGCCCTGCATACAATTTCCCCACCCAGATGTGGCCCTCGGCCCAAAAAGTTTGCCCACCTCTGGGTTAACACCTACTCAGCTAAAAGTGATCTTGCAATGTGACAGCAACTTTGGGACGTTCATATTTATGAACAATATGCAGATCTTATCCCTATGTGCCAGTAGATGGCACTCTTTGTATGTACTATAGACAGATACTGCTTCTGGGGTACAACTCTCAACAATAATACGCTTTGAGACTGCAGTACCCTGCCCTTTAATTTATTTTTGAAATCGGAGTAGATCCATTTCTCTCTGTTCTTCACTAAACCTCATTCCAGCCTTCCTGAAAACTGTGCATCAGCTAGCAGGAAAGCCCTGACTCCATTCATTCAGGACAGTCTGAGTTTAATGGCACCAGTACGCCTGAGTGGGTGCTGGCTGGGGTATTGCAGCAGATACTGTGGCATTTAGTGGCTGGCCATACAGGCTGCTGGATGTTCCGAAGTTGCTTAGGCTGTGTGACATATTTCCACAACATTAAATCATGCTGCATTTGCTAAGCTCTTCAGGAGCTTGTGTGAAGTTTTTAGGGTGGAACATTGTACACTGGTCTTAGTGAAAACAAAAACAACAACATATTATTGTACATGTTAGTTTGAGCCAGTAGCAAGGTGCTTATTAGCTGCATCTTGCCCTTAAGGTAGGTTGAGCATAACACCCATTATATGCCTTTCTTAGTACTAAAGTCTTCTAAAAGGCAGAGTAGAGTCATTGATAAACCAGAGAGATGTATCACCCCATTGTTTTAATTACAAGCTTTATTTGCTGCTACAGTTTGATCAATGCAATGAAGGCAAACTCAGATTTGTGTTCATGTGAAACCAAGTGTTTCTTCTCAGCAGCAGCATATCCTTCAAACCAGTACTCTGCTCAGATCACACAGCCTAAGAGCTAATGAAGAATAGGAGAGAACATTACAAATATACTGTATATTTGTGCTGACAATGAAAGGAAATTATCTAGAATTTAGTGCCTTGTGGATCAAAACACTTGAGACCAAGGAGCAGAGAGCAAAATTAGGTATAAATGCTGTGAAACATACCTCGCTGTGCATCTGTGAAGGTATGTTTACTCCTTGCCCCAAAACCTCTTCTGCATGGATGGGGTTCCCTAGATCCGGAAAGGACGGATGGGACCAGGACAGGGGAGGACTGGAGACACTTTCCACTCCAATGTTCTTTTAGAAACCTTGAAGGGCAGTGGCAGTGCAGAGGCCAATGGGAGAGTCAGGTGCACCTGGAGTCTAAAGGCGGAAAGTGGAATGGCAGATCACAGAAAGGTGAAAGGCTTAAGGTCCATCAAGAGAGAGGCAGGGCCAGAAGACCACCTTTTGGGGAGTGTGGAAGCAGTAGGAGGAGCTAGCTGGCACCATCAGCGGGAGAGCATTATGGAAACAGGCCCAAGATAAGAGCAAGAAGGGCTAACGTGGAACAGGGCCGGCCCACAACATTTTGGTACCTGAGGCGGGGAGCTCAGATGACGCCCCAATGCCCCCTCGCTTGGGCCAAAACTTTGAAAGGTCTCAATTCTGCCTTCTTCCTGTTCTACTCCTCTCATGGTACAACTCTGCTACGTACCTCAATAAAGGAGAACTAACAACTTAAAATGCCTTGTTCAAAAATTTTAAGTAACACTTAACTTTCAAACGCCTGAATAGCAAATGTAACTTTTTGTCTGCATAGTAAACACTGGCATTTTTATCTGTTTGAATAATCAAAATGGTGCTTTGCGTGCCTTCTTGGTTGCAAAGATTTGAACTGCTTCCTGAAGGTCAACAGTCTGGGCCAGCTCATGCTCTTTTGAGATGGTTGCAAGTCCAACCAGCCTCTCCTGTGTCATTGTGGAGCACAGATGTATTTTTATTAACTGCAGCTTGGAGAAGCTGCGTTCTCCACTGGCAACTGTTACAGGAAATGTTAGAAGTATGCACAGAGCAACAAAAGCATTTGGAAAGAGGGTGGTTATCTTATTTGTGCACATATATTCCAGAACAGCCTTTAGAGTTGATCCTGCTGAAATGTATCTTGAAAGGGCTTTCAGTTCATCACCTAAATCACTCGCATCAATATCGCACATGTCATCATGTGTCAACACTGTCTCTAGTGCCCTGCATTGCTGGTGTAGGTCTTCTTCAGGTATAGTGAGGAGTTTTGGAATATCATACAACATCCCAAATATACTGCTGTGTTCCTTGAGCTGCATGAAACGTTCAACTGAGTGTATTGCACAATCTAGCACCTGGTTAAAGAATTCAACTTTGAATTATTGTTTGGGGTCTCTTATGGGATTATCCTGTGCCTCATAATCAAAATGTCTTCTTTGGGCACTCTTGTATTCTTGAATGGGTAGGGAAATAGCTTCAGTGTGAAGTTCCTCTGCCAACTTCTGTGCACTCTTCAGAACGTTTTGAAATCCCTCATCTGACCGGTAAGACTGTAGGTATGACTTTGCTTTGTCCAGTTGTTCCATTGCTCCAGATATATCAAGGTCAACATCTTGAGTCTCTTGCTTACAACGTTTATTTCAAACAGTATGTCATGCCACAACACTAAGCCACACAGAAATTTGAAGTTGCGGAGATAAAGGAAGAAGGAGACCCTAATTGGTCCCTGGGTGATCGCTACTTCCCACCACCCAACACAGATGTAATGAGGTTGGGTAGTGCCCATCTAAGAAACATTAAAACTACTGATTATTTCTTAAAAAGGGTTTTCAATGACTTTTGACTATAAAGGCAACACAGAAAAAATAAGAAAAGCAAGAAAGAAGACCAACACTGAATAAGGATTAATATAAATGGCAAGTTATACTGAAGACAAGCACAAGTGCATATAAAGTTATTATTCATTAGCTATTTACTACTATTCTTAACACCATAGAGTACATGTAAAGTTATTATTCATTAGCTACTTACTACTATTCTTAACACTATAGTATTGATACAACTTGAGATTAATTTAGCTCGAGCAACCAGACTTCTTTACTCCATAAACTTATACTGCATTCGTCTGAAAATACGTTACCCTTCAGTTTGCCATTTTCCACACTGGCCAGGTACAGTCGACAAGTGCACGTCCCTTCGATTCAGGGGGTGTGGATCAGGTTTCCCTTATGACCGAAACACACATGCAGTCCCATGCCTTCGTACTTTTTATCTGATCTGTTGGCCGTATCTTAAAACAGACCAACCAATTAGGGTTAGCCAAATCTTTAATGTGGTTAGTGTTGTCGCTTTGACAGTATAATTTATGCTTACTTATTTCCTTGTAGCCAATTATTTTAAATGTGGGTTAGACAACCTGTGCCTGGGGGCACAACTTATCTCGCTTTATAGGAGTCAGCATACTGTGATATCTGGTTGCAGTGCGTTTTGACCACAAGTCTTAGCTTACCTCTGCAAAGCTTGCCCTTTTCACCTCTGCAAAGCTTGCCCTTTTCACCTCTGCAAAGCGGAAGTTTGAGGCCTAACATTAACAATACCTTTGTGCATTTTAATCTTGGCAATACTTTTGTTCAGAGATTAATCACAGAAGTTATGTATGTTTCTGGTGATTCTGCTACTGTTCTCCCACGAACAGTTCCTGTCGTAGCATTATCCTCCATAATGGCAACTATGGCATCATCTATCTTCCCAATTTGGTGTTTGATAGGCTTTATCGCCTCCACTCGACTTTCCCATCATGTGGCACTCCGTGGTTTCAGTGTCAGAGAGGATGGTCCCAGATGTTGCTTCAAAATTTGCCATCAATGAGTTGATGCAGAGAAAAATACATAGATGCTTTGAATTACATTAAAAAATTCAGCAGCCTCACTAGAAGCTGATGCTGCATCACTGACCACCAAGTTCAATGAATAAGAACTGCATGGGACAAAAAAAGCTCGAGGGTTTAACTCTCGGATCCATGTCTGCACTCCTCTGTTCTGTCCTCTCATGTTGGTACCATTATCGTAGCCCTGACCTCTCATGTTAGCTATCGCAATTCCCATATCTTCCAGCTTTTTAAGAAGCACATTTGTCAAACGAGCTCCTGTAGTATCATCAATGTCAATAAGTTCTAGAAAATGCTCTGACAGTCACCATTGCAGGGACATTTTCACTAGGTTCTGTTGTTGTTACAAAAAGCACCATTAAAGTCATTTGTTCCGTATGGCTGATGTCAGGTGTGCAGTCCAGAATAACAGAGTAATATCTTGCTGACTTCAGATCTGCCACAATCTTCTGTTTGACTTTTGTTGCCAGTAACTGTATGATCTCATTTTGAATTGGTTTTCCAAGGTAGTGGTGTGTGTACATTTCTTGGGTGGTGACTCTTCTTAGATGCTCCTGGAGTACAGCATCAAACTCAGCCATCAGCTCCACAATTTTAAGGAAGTTTCCATTGTTTGGCACATACCGCTGATCTGAAGTGCTAGGTTTTGGGAAGCAAGCATTCTCACAATGGCAATGAGCCTTTTCAGAACATTTTGCCAGTAAAGAGACTCTGATGCAATCTTCTTTTGATGCTGATCATCTATGGTGGCCTTTAACCTTAGTCTCATCTCAAGCTCTTTCCACCTATGGAATGGTCTCTGGTGATTTGCTGCCTTCTCATGGCATGCCAGATTTCTAGCCAGATTTTTCCAGTCCTTTGTTCCTGTAGAACCCAATGTGGCTGGAACATTAGACTGGAAGAGTTTGCAACAAAAACAGTATGCAGCATTCTGGGTTTTTGAGTACATAAGCCATGGCCTCTCCACTTTGTCACCATTGGGGATTTCACGCCAGTAATGTGTTGGATGGAAACTTTTATTTTCATTGTCTTTGGGGAACATGAAGTTTTTCACTTGCTGTGGCCCATGCAGCACAAGGAAGTCCCTCAGGCTACTGCTCAAGTGGGTCCACAGTCCTGGATCATCTAGACTTAAGGAACTAAACTCAGCAGCAGCTGTTTCTTGCGCCTCCACCACACTCTTCTCTGATCTACACTTTTCTTCAGGAATGTGCATGGTTACATCCATTTGAGATGGAGATATGGATGCTACAGTAGCTGCCAGGTCACATGCACTCTGACTAACTGGAAGATCAGGCATCACCTCACCACTCACATCCTCACTGGGGCCGGGGGGCTCACCGTGAACATTTGTGTCTATGTATCTCAGGAGAGCTCCTCCCTGCTTAGATAGAAAAGCTTCCTTTGCTTTCTTTCTTTTTCTGAATGCTGCCCCAGAGGGGCGTTTTCTTCTTTCACTCATGACTGCTGTTCTGTGCCAGCTATAGTGGCTCTCAACACTCAATTGAAGGGGACAAATAAGCAGGCTGGTAGCAGGGCCTGAGTGAGGGAAGATATCAGCATCTTAAGGGCCTAACTGGCTCCTACTACTTCAGCTGACTGCCTGTTCTCCTCAAGTGGATTCAGGGAAGCAGCAGAAAACAGGAAGCTCCCTGAGAAGCTTGTGTTAATTAGTCCAGGCTCCTGGGGGTGCTCGAGAGGTACATAAGAGGCTCCTCCTCCTCTCTCTCCCTGTAGCTCCTGCTGCTTTCTGTTATTCCCTCTCACCTTTTCTCCTGCCTGTTATGTCTCTTCTGCCCTCCTTCCTCCAGCACAGCACTCCACCATCTCTGTGCCTCTAGAGCAGAGAGAATACATATGCACCAGCAGCAGACAATTTGGGTCTTAGTGGCGTCCCCCTCCCCCCACAGTCTGTCACCTGAGGTAGCCACCTCAGTTTGGTCAGTCCTGATGTGGAACAAAGCAGGCGGCTGATGAAGGGAGTGGGTGTTATGAAAAGGGTGAAAAAACAAAGAGGTGTGTTGCAACCTGTTGAGCTAGGAGTACTCCTGGTGCACCTCTAGAGTTGTGTGTCAGTACCAAAGAGTTAGTCAGAAAATAGTAGCATAAATGCTGCTTAATGGTGCAAATGAATAATCAAATCAGCTGTGACATTCAAACTCTGGGTTTTTTTAAATATAGAAGTTTCCAAAGAGAGATTAAAAGAATTAGAAATACAGAAGAATTGCAAGAGAATTTCATTGGTAAAACTGTATTTTTATTTTTAAGTCTTTTAAAATATTTTCAGGCTTTTTTGTTTGCACGGCGTCTCCTCTTAATTGGGCAGGCGCTTAATGGAGATGATAGATGGGACAACCCAAGGGGCAATCTAACACTTTTATTAATGTGGCATGTAGACTCAAAGGAAAGTATTCAGGGCCAGGTCCTGAATATACACATACACAGTCACATCAGAATGAGTGAGAAGAGAATCAGGCTCTGTGCACCTATGTGTGTTCGGGCTGGCTGGGTTCAGCCTGTACTTAAATCATTAGCTGATCATTGTTAGGTGGGGGTACAGTATAATGCGGATCATGTTATGGCTTTTGTTTTGGGTGGGGAGAGCAAGAGGGACTAAAAGAGCTGATATCCTTCCTGCTCCCTAGCTCGGACTAGGAAGACTGATGGGGGTAAAAAGGCATTTTAAAAGCTGAGAAAGGAAAGTGTTTTTTTCCATTCACAATATCAGTGAGATATTTAGAAGTTTTTTCTTCTCACAAAGAGCTGCTCTAGGCCTTTTGGAAAATCTTCCACGTATCACCTTGTGGCTTTTTCAACAAGGTCCTGGCTATATCTATCTATCTATATATACATACACACACTTCTTTTGCACACACAGGTGTTTACTTTTTTCTTGGAAAGGATCATAAGGAAAAAAGACTTCAAGAATGACACTTCTCACAGCTTTGACTTCTTTCACAGCCTCATTTGGAGTTTTCAGGCAATGACAGAGTCCTTTTGGGGAAGTTTGAGAAACTGGGGGTTATGACCTATCACTTCTTCATCTCACGGACATAAGAAAGGTAGGCTGCTTAATATGGCCTTCTAAAGAAGAGGTCAAATTATCCTTTGGACAGAGAAAAAGAGGAGGCAGCAAAGGTGCCAACTCTGTCCACATATCTATTCAAGGGACACCATCATGGGACCTAACCACATCAGCCACACCATCAGGGGCTCATTCACCTGCACATCTACCAATGTGATATATGCCATCATGTGCCAGCAATGCCCCTCTGCCATGTACATTGGCCAAACCGTACAGTCTCTACTCAAAAGAATAAATGGACTCAAATCTGACATCAGGAATTACAACCTTCAAAAACCAGTAGAACACTTCAATCTCTCTGGTCACTCAATAACAGACCTCAAAGTGGCAATTCTTCACCAAAAAAACTTCAAAAACGGACTCCAACATGAAACTGCAGAATTGGAATTGATTTGTAAACTGGACACCATCAAATTAGGCTTGAATAAAGACTGGGAGTGGATGAGTCATTACAAAACCTAATTTTACCATACTAATTTCCCCCTACTGTTACTCACACCTTCTTGTCAACAGTTTGAAATGGGCCATCCTCATTACCACTACAAAAGTGATTTTTCCTCCCTTGGTATTCTACTGTTAATTGAATTGTCTCATAGACTGACACCCCACCTGGTAAGGCAATTCCCTTCTTTTCATGTACTATGTATATATACCTGCTACTGTATTTTCCAGTCCATGCATCTGATGAAGTGGGTTCTAGCCCACGAAAGCTTATGCCCAAATAAATTTGTTAGTCTCTAAGGTACCACAAGGACTCCTTGTTGTTTTTGCTGATACAGACTAACACAGCTACCCCTCTGAAATTTGAAATTTAGGAATTTGTTTGTTTTTTTAAATGATTCAATTCAATTAATGTTTCACACAAACAAACTTCATGGGGTGCACACACACTGCATTTGGCAAATATATTTCATTATTGCTACTCTGATTGGTCAGATGGTATTGGTTCTGTTCCTTTATTCGGTCTCTTTGGGGCCTTGAAATAGAACAAAACAAAAAACAGATAACCCTGGAAATATTCTTTATTCTGGGCCTTTGAATCTCTCGGAGAGGGGGCAGGAGCAGTTTGTAGAGCTGAGAGGAGCCAGTCCAAAAAGATTAGGGAAATGTAAGGACATTTCAAATCTTTTCTTTCCTAGACCACTTGAGTCAAGCGATGCCTGGGACATCATTGCTGGAAACATTAGGCTACTGTCATAATATTATAGGGTGGGTGTGATGGGCTGGATCACAGAAACCCCCTTGGGAGCTGCCACCGGATGCGCAAAGACTACCCCTGCTCCTGTTTTCCTGCCAGCTCAGGACTTCAGCACCCTGTCTTGCTGAGCCAGACACTCCCCCAACACAGACCCAGGGTCTGAATTACCTGCCCCAAAGCTGCAGGTTTACCTGAAAACAGCTCACAGAAGTGTGCTTGTCTTTAGCACTCAGATGCCCAACTCCCAATGGGGTCTAAACCCAAATAAAACCGTTTTACCCTGTATAAAGCTTATACAGGGTAAACTCATAAATTGTTCGCCCTCTATAACACGGATAGAGAGATAGGCACAGTTGTTTGCTCCCCCACGTATTAATACATACTCTGAGTTAGTTAATAAGTAAAAAGTGATTTTATTAAATACAGAAAATAGGATTTAAGTGGTTCCAAGTAGTAACAGACAGAACAAAATAAGTCACCAAGTAAAATAAAATAAAATGCGCAAATTATATCTAATTAAACTAAATACAGATAAGATCCTTACCAGTTCCAGAATGCTCCCTTTTACAGGCTAATCTTCTTTTAGCCTGGGTCCAGCAATCACTCACACCCCCTGTAGTTACTGTCCTTTGTTCCGGTTTCCTTCAAGTATCCTGGGGGGAGTGGGGTGGAAAGGCTCCTTCTTTAGGCAGCTGAAGACCAAATGGAGGGGTATCCCAGGGGTTTAAATAGACTCTTTTGTGGGTGGAGACCCCCTCCCCACCCTGTGTAGAATCCAGTCACAAAACGGAGATTCGGAATCACATGGGCAAGTCACATGCCCATGCATGACTCAGGACTTGCAGGTAGCAGCCATTACCTACATGCTACCTTGAACGTCCTCAGGTAGACTTCTTATGTGGATTGGAATCTTCCAAGCTCTTTTGTCTGTTAAGTGCTCCCTGATTGAGCACCTAATTTGCACATTCCTTTCCCAAGAAGTGACCAAATGTTCTAACTAAGGCTACTTAGAAATCAAGCAATGATACAGCCAATGTTCATAACTTTGAACATACAAATGGTGCCTGCATACAACTAGGATGAACATAACCAGTAGATCATAACCTTTACATAGATATGTTACATGGCATATGTAGCAAAACCCTATTCCAGTTATATCATACATACATTTATAAGCACCCCCCCATAAAGCCTTATGGGGTACACTGTCACAGTAGGGACAGACTGAAAATTAATTTTCACTCATCATATTCACATAGGTAATTGCATGTGGTGTATGTAATCACAGACCCAAAGAGGAAGGGGTGTAAGGGTATGTTGGGGGGGAGATAGATATTTCCAGAGAATGTTTGTGAAAAGGAAAGTGAGCAGAGACTGACAGCTGAAACTGACAAGGTTTCACACCGCTGTTAACAAGCTGATAGAGCCCCATGTAATTCAGTGTACTGTGTAAATGTACACATTGCCCTAAGAAAAGAGAAGGGCATAGCTGAGGCATTCTAGTGGTATCTGAAACCCACTTATGGGAAGCAAGAGGTGCTCAGCAAGAAGTGTATTTGAACCCCACTGTGGAGAAGACAAGCACAAGGGGCCCAGTACAGAGCATGCATCACCAGAATTTGAGTATCTCAAGCGTCTCATTTTGATATTGCTCAAGTGGGTGAAGCTTATTTTGTGGGTGGAGCTTAGAAGAGTAAAACCACAGGGTTGGTTTTCCGTTTGACCCCTCTCTATAACTGATGTGTGCAAATGTATTTCCATTGAGTAGCTTGCCTTATGCTATCCACAGACACACCTGAGGCATTGCTGGCCTAGAAGAAGGACTTCCTGAAGAAGAGATGGCACTTGCAGTGCCATGGAGCCTGCTGGTCTAAACTTACTATTGCTTGGAAGCTATATCTTAGTGAAATGCTCCATCTAGTACCTTGAAACAGGGTGCCCTACCATTTGGAAATTTTGGGTGAGTGAGAGTTTTGGCCTTAACATTTTGCAAACTTGGGTGCATACAGTTAGGCATGTTTGCACTGGATTGGATGGCTCTCCAGCATGCTCCCAAAACAGGAGCACAGCAGTTTCTCAGGGTATAAACCAAAGCTTCAGATAAGGAACCCTCCCTGTCTACGTACAAATGAAGTCAGAATGAAAGCCCTTTTCTGGGGACCAGTCAGGAAAGCAAAATCTCCCTGAGTTTGAGAGAGAAAAGACTAGACAAGCCACTCCTTATTTTCTGTCTCCTGTTATACATGTTACTTAGGCCCACTAGGTTAAGAAGCTCCTACTCCATCTGTTCCCCAGACACTTAACAGCTCCATATTCTCGTTCCAAACGAGCAGCAGGCCTGACACAAAAAAGAAGAGGTTTAACCCTTGGCTCTGCCTAGGTTACCTTGGCCCAGCTACACAGGCCGAGGAAGCAAATGGTTAGTGTACCTCATGACACATGTAAATTTCTAATGAGGCACCTAAAAGCAGCCTCTTTTTCAGAGATGCTGACATAGGTTTGTTTGGATACAGTGGTGCCCCAATGCCATGATGATGGCTGCACAAAAACTGCCAATAGGCCAGTCAGCCAGAATCTATGAATTCCCCAAAGTTGTCAGTGGTTACCAACTCTGGACTAGTGATGGACCCAAACTAAACACCTCACATTGAAACACCCCAGAACTTCGAAGAAATTTGGAACCTGTGTTGACAGGACCGACTTTAAAACATAACTCACATTTAACTATATGTACTGAGCAGCATCAGATTCTAACAGGCTGAAACTGATCCTCAGTGCAGTGTCTTTATGATGAACAGACTGGTGTCAAGATACCCCTTTTTATTAAGAGAACTATGTACAGAAAGGATTTAACAAACTTGCTGCTGCTCTGTGTAGCTGCAGCCTGCAACTGCCCTGTGCTGGGCTTCTTCGTTAATGTCCCAGCACAAAGCATGTCAACAGAAACCAAAGTCTGCATAAAGAGTGTACAGGAAGTGTAGCATCTCTACTCTTCCTGGAGGCCTTGCTGTATACCACACTCTGCAGAGGGCGAGCTCAAAGCCTGTGCATCGCTTACCCCTCATGTAATGCTACCCAGCTAAAGTGGTGCAGAGCCTATTGCTAAAGTCACTTTCAGAGATGGATCATTCCTACTAAACCAAGCTTCTAGTTATTTCCATAGAAAGGTATTCTATTGCATTTTTGTCCACTAGAGGGAGTGCTAGGCTCATCTGTTTACCTCAGGGTTTAGAATCACGGTAGCTGTTTAGCTATTTTAGAGGTTTGCAGCTTTACTGATCTTAAAAGTAGACAATGTAGATGATGATAGTTTTCTACTTGTTCAATTAAAAAGTATTTGTCAGTCCAATCAAAGTTATCACATGATTAATTTCAGAAATTTTAAGAGGCGCTCTATTCAGGCATTGTAGGAAGGGCAATGAAAAACCACAATTAAAAAAAAAACAGACTTCTTTAGCTTTGTCTTTTATCTATCCAAGTATCTGTTGTAGGTATTACTAAGGGACTGGTTGTCATAATATGGTCCTGATCCATCGAGGCACCTAAGCATCTTTAAGCTTTAAGAATGCAAGAAGTCCTGTTGCATGAAAAGGACTATTCATGTCTTTAAAGTTAAACATATGCTTGGATGGATCACATACTATGGGCATGAACCAAAGCCCATTGAAGTCAATGGAGAACTGTACCTCCACTATTAGACTCCTCACTTGTTGAATCCCATAGAGATCAATTCTTTCTGGTCCTTTTCAAGAGCTACACGCAACCACTAGAGAAAATGATCAGGCAACTGGAATCAAGTGCCAGCAAAATGTAGAGGGGACACAGCTCTACTTATCCTTCATCCATACAATCACACCACTACCACCAAAATGGCCCAGCGACTGGACAAGATCAGTTCATGGACAGAACAGCTGGCTGAAGCTGAACCTAAATAAATGGAGGTGATGGTGATGGGCAAAAGAAAGCCGTTTGAAGAGTTAGCAGCCACAGTGCAGTCTGCTTTCATTGAAGGTACACACATTGGTCAATATAGTCTATACTTTAGAACTCTTGGATTCCTCACTGAGGCTATGCTCTCATATAGCAACATCTGTGAACAACACTTTCTACCATCTCCAGTTGGCTAGGAGACTGCATCCTATCCTGACATTATTCACACCTTTGTCACCTCTTGGGTGGACTATTGCAATGCAATATACCTGGGCATGAAGCCTTCAGTGCTTAGGAAACTCCAACTAAAAGAGAACACTGCAGCACATCTCCTCAACAACACAGGCTATCACGATGTCAGAAACTGAGAAATGGATGGTCAGGCCTAGTGATTGGAGCATCGGCGGTCCGGCCTAGCAGTCGGGCCTGGGGTTGGAGCAGGAATCAAGAACGGGGTTGGAACAGGAACAGGCACAGGGTGGGGCTGGAACAGAAGCAGCAGGGGATATTCTCTCTGAGGTAGCAACGTTGAACAGACTGGAATGGCTGCTCTCCTTGGGAGTCTATATCCCTGGCCTTGGGGTCACCTGGTTAGACCTTTGCCTGTGGACTGGCTGAGTGCTGGTTGATTGACATGGAGCCCTCAAATAATCAGGCTTAGGAATGACTCAGCAGGCTCAGGCTGTGGGATGACTGAGCAGCACTTGTCAGGCTCAGAGACGACTCATTGCACGCAGGCCCATTAAACCTGTTCTCCACCCTGTACACTGGCTTTCCATAGGATATTGAATTAAGTTCAAAGTCTCAGTCCTTAGCTTCAAGGTGCTCCATAGCCTGGGCCCAAGATATTTAAAAGGCCACCTAAAGCTTTGGGATGAAGACCACAGTTGACAACTCTGTTCCTCTGGCACAGTGGAACTCTCAACAATAAAGGTAAAGCTCAACGGCATGGAAGGTAAAACTTTCACGGGGTCCAGTCTGAGACTATAGAATGAACTCCCCCAGGAACTAAGGTCCATCACAGATTCATCACCTTCCACTCTAAGTGCGAGGCACATTTATTTGACTTTGCCTTCTCTAACATTAATACATAGCAACGTGCATACAAAAAACACCACCACACAACCCTACCACCAGAAGACACTCCACTGCATACAATTCTCCTCCTGGGGAGAAAATGAGAACACAAACATGTGACAGATGTTAGGCACATTGCATAATGCACTACTGGAAAGCACTCAGTTACTACAGTGATGAGTGTGGCATAGGAACTAGAAAAGAAGTGGACTTCAGTGGTCTTTGGATCAGGTCCTAAATTAGCATCATATTCAGGAATTAAGATTTATAGTATTAAAAATAGTGTACCTCAAAATGTCTATGAAAAAAAAAATAAGTATGCGAAGGGTAGTTCTCTCAAAGAATCTGATTCCTTACAGTGGAAGAGATTTGAATACAGGAAAAAATGTAACCATAAAAGTGCTAGTTCTAAATTGCTGCACAGAAATTTAATGTTAGTTAGTGTGATAATTATACCATAAGCCCGGGCTTTTGTAAGCTTATTGTTCAATACAGCTGTCTTACCATATATGGCATTCAGGTGATATTTACAAGATCGATGGTTTCTGCATGCAGAAATTAATTCCAGCTCTTGTGGATAAGACACTGTAGTATTCATGACTGAGCTGGAGACCTGTTGAAGTGAAACAAAATACCGTACTATATTGTTATCAGTGAGAAAAAAGAATGGTTCCCTCATGCAGCTTGAGCAAAACATTAAGAAAGTAGAAATGCAATTCACACAAGAGCCATCTAAATCTATTCAACTGGAACAGAACAGCAAGGAACGCATGTGACCAAATTTGTTTACACTGAGCTAATCTGCCTTTGATTTTAAGTACACAAGGGCTTTAAATGAAAAGTTATAAGGCTTCTAATTATATGCTGGCAATACAGAGTACCTCAACTTCAGGGGAAACTGATTTGGAATAATGCCTGATCCAGAGCTTCCATTGAAACCACTGGGAGCTTTTCTACTGACTTCAACAGGTACAGGATCAAGCCCGTAGCCTAACCCCCATTTGAGAGTCTTCTTTTATTCCCATTTATCCAGCTCATTGTTTTGACCCAATCTGAAGCTTTGGGGATACTTTCCTGAAGTTAGACGCACAACTTATACCATCTAACGCATTGCCAGCATTTCAAGCAAAGAGGTTCAAAGAATTAGAAGCAGAAATCCAACGCACATTTCAGACGAGTTCAATTCATACTGTTATAAATGGAATCATAACATACATATAATCTCACTTTCGGTATAGAACACCTTGGAAAGCATTTCTTTAATTTCACCTCTAACAGGATGTGCATTGCTTTACTGCTTAAATCTCTGCATATCAAGTCCCCCCTCTAATAAAATAAATAAATGACCAAGCCCAGCAGTTAGAAATTGTTGATGTGCCAGATTGCACAAACCAGCGCAGCCTTATTTCTAGGGGGCATTCCACAAATAACTTTCATTATATATGGGATGTTTCTGATCTGTTATCTTGAAAGAAAAAAAAAAGGTAGCTCTAATGCTTCTATAATCTCATGGAGAAGGCATTTGACTGTGCAAAGCAGCCATTTATATTAAAGGTCATCAGAACTGTGGGCTGCAGACAGATTTGACAGCTGGGTTCACAGACCATATAGAACAGAACAGAATTTTAGATTTCAGCTGCACCTTTTTCGTCCCAGATCACTTTAGAAAACAAAGATTTAGATTCCGGTGATGCAGTGACTGCATAGGCAAACCCGACAGCCATTATGAGTCAGGCAATAACTCACCCACATCATTGGACTCTGGAAACTATTTTATTGAGACAGGCAATGGAGAAAAATGAATTGCCATTACCTTTAGTATTCCTTATAGTGCATGGCACTTTTTGTTCCCTGTAACAGAATTCTACAATATTCAATTTGCCATACTGCCAAACTTCCCCACAGTTAATTTTAGTTAACAAAAAATTACATACAAGTTACAAAATTAAATAAAATCAGAATCCCTCTCCCACAAAATTAGTCAGAGTGCCTGAGGTTGGTCCAATGACCATTTCACTGATAAGACTTATTTGACTTTAATGTGTAAATAGAAACTTGGTTAAATATATTCCCTTGCCTAATATCTGGGAATTTGTTTCAAAAAAGGCAATGACCTTCAGAATGCATCTTGGGCCCCTGTGATTTGATCTGTGCTTTTGTCAATGATTTACAGTATTCTGCAATGCTCAGAATCTGGAGGTTTTTCTATTCTACCCATCAGCACTGGAACCAAAGGGTCTCCAAGACAAAGGAAAAACTTGTTTTCAACTATTTTATATGAAATATTTACATATGTAAAAGAAATGTGGTGGAGCCTGAATGAAGTTTCTCCTCTGATTCTCTTGATAGCCTATCTAATATGTCAGGATACAGTTACCGCACATAGTGCGGTAACAGGATTGCCTTCCCAGAGGTAAGTCTATCTCCATATAATTTAAGATACAGCTTTACATTACTGTCTATCTGGCTAGCCTATCAATTCAGTCTCAAATGGAGGCATATGGGCACTGTTATCTGTAAACAGCTACCAGAAAAGAATATTGGCAATCATCCAAATAATGGTCTAGTAATTGGCGTTCCTTGTTATATGCACTGTTTGTATGTACTTTATTCTTTTAAGGGAGAATATTCATTTATTTTAAATTTACTGTGCTATATTTGTGCACTTTGGGTTGCTATCTCCTCGATCAAGCTTTATTTACAATTAATATTTTGCTTTCAATTGTAGTGTTTGCAACACTACAATTGTTTCATATTTATGATTTGAATGTTTAATCAACATTATTTGATTTGCTTAACATTCAAATAATGAATTAAATGGGAATTATATATGTCTTTATATTTATTTCCCATTTTATATCTCGTTATGAATGTCATTTTGGCTTTAAAAAGGAATAAACAAGTGACATTTCTTTAAAGAAAACAGTTTTATGATAGAAAAAAGATTGGATTTTTCTGAAGTTGTTAATTGCAAACTTGTTTTAAAGGCAAATATGATTTTGAAGGCTCAAAAAAGGTATCAGTGATAATTGGAACATGGAGGCAGGGAGGACATAGAAAGAAAAAAAATGCTTGTTAGAGATACATTTAATTATGAAGGCTTACTCTGGTAATCCCTTTTGAAAGTGAACACAGCAGAGATTTTTGATGTTTGATGAACTTTTCAAACAAGGCAGAATAATGAAGAGGTAAAATTTTAAAAGCTAGGTGAAGGTGAGCCAATTAAATACTTTATGAAGTGCTGAAGGATATAGCCACCAAGGATATAGGATATAGCTACTGTCAGGACGAACATATATGTTTTCCAGAGTGTTCTGTCTTCAGGTTTCTGGTGTTTGTCTGCAGATCCAGTGTGTTTTCATCTAGCACACTGATCTGTATCCATAGGCTCCTTTGCTGAGCTTGTGTGTTTCATTTAGTATTCTCTCTTCTCAAGCTTCCGATGAATCCCTAATGTACCCCATACCTCCTCTAATTATCAGTGTTTCTCTTTGGACCATAGTTTCTTAAGTAAAACAGATTGCTCATTAGTTAATCGCCCAAAATAATCATCATGCTGAGGGTTAGAAATAAACCCACAAAATGTGTTTTGAGCTAAGGCAGACACAGATATTTTGGTACAGTACTCCACAACACAAAACACTGCTTTATGCAAATACAAGTTGTAAGATTGAGGGGCAAATGCTCAGAAGTACTGCTCTGGGTGGTGAGACAAATATTTTACTGGTGCTATGAATGATCTTGTCATAACTATAAAGGGAAGGGTAACAGCTCTCCTGTGTACAGTACTAAAATCCCTCCTGGTCAGAGACTCCAAAATCCTTTTACCTGTAAAGGGTTAAGAAGCTCGGGTAACCTGGCTGACACCTGACCCAAAGGACCAATAAGGGGACAAGATACTTTCAAATCTTGGGGGGGGGAAAGGCTTTTGTGTGTGCTCTTTGTTTTAAGGGGTTGTTCGCTCTTGGGACTGAGAGGGACCAGACATCAATCCAGGTTCTCCCCATCTTTCTAAACAAGTCTCTCTTATTTCAAAATTGTAAGTAAAAGCCAGGCAAGGCGTCTTAGATTTACTTTGTTTTCTCAACTTGTAAATGTACCTTTTACTAGAGTGTTTATCTTTGTTTGCTATACTTTGAACCTAAGACAGAGGGGGGTCCTTTGAGCTCTTTAAGTTTGATTACCCTGTAAAGTTATTTTCCATACTGATTTTACAGAGATGATTTTTACCTTTTTCTTTAATTAAAAGCCTTCTTTTTAAGAACCTGATTGATTTCTCCTTGTCTTAAGATCCAAGGGGGTTTGGATCTGTATTCACCAGGAGTTGGTGAAAGGAAGGAGGGGGGAAGGGTCAATTTCTCCTTGTTTTAAGATCCAAGGGGGTTTGGATCTGTATTCACCAGGAGTTGGTGAAAGGAAGGAGGGGGGAAGGGTCAATTTCTCCTTGTTTAAGATCCAAGGAGTTTGGATCTGTATTCACCAGGGAATTGGTGAAAAGTTTCTAAAAGCTTCCCAGGGTAGGGAATGGTGGCAGCGGACCAGAACTAAGCTGGTAGTTAAGCTTAGAAGTCCTCATGCAGGCCCCTACATTTGTACCCTAAAGTTCAAAGTGGGGATACAGCCTTGACAGAGCTTCTTTGAGGATCTGATCCAAAGTTGAAGTCAATGAGAGTCTTTCCGTGCACTTTAATGGGCTTTGGATTAGGCCTACAGAGAATTGTTTGTGCACACTGAATTTCTGAGCCTTATACAGTATTTTTTTTACTCCTTACATGGCTAAAACTCCCTTTGAGGACAATGAGAGTTTTCCTTGAGTAAGAAGTGAGTGAGGAGTCTTGTACAAGGCCCTCTATGCCTCAGCCTTAATAGTTGTTGAGTGTCCTTTCTTTTGGGGGATTTAGTTTCCCTATATGCTGTAGTGTACAGTGCATTTCAACAGTATCATTAAATTAGACTGTACAATTATAAAGCGGATTCCATATACTCACACGCATATTGTTTGGTTGTGTTATCAAAACACTGGGGCAAATTACTGGTTGGTGTAAATGTGCCGAGCTCTGTTGACTTCAGTGGAGTTTCACTTATTTATACCAGAAGAGGATTTGACCCTTGGTCTTTAGAGATTTGAATTGTTATTCTCCTCTCAGTTATACCGATAAAAATCCAGTGTAATACACTGATGGCAAAGGGATTTCACAGGCATAAGGAAGGGTAGAATTTAGCCCAATCACATTTAGAATTGTATTGACATGGTTTCATTCCATCTATGCATTTCAGAATCATTTCCAAATTTCCATTAATGTTTTTAAACTCTATTTTTGCCATTCCTCCACTTCACTACAGATTATTTTGCTTTCTTTTTCCTTAATGTAGTAGTTGCACCTTATCCGTTTGCAATACCCTCTCCTACTGTATCTTCTGTGCCTATTATATTCATAGCCTCCACCTTAAAATTTCCTCACATTAATTATATGCTTTCCTTTACAAATTGTCCTCAAAAGAGACTTCAAGGTCAAAATGCTGCTTGTTATTTTTCTTGGATTCTCAGTGTGAATTCAAATCAGCTTCCTCTTCCATTTCCAGCATTCTGTTTCTGACCATCTTCTAGAACATGGGTATAATCCATTATTTATTAGGAGCTTAATTGGTGTTGTAAAAACCAAACATAATCACATACACCGTTCTGGAAAAGGATGTAATCTATTGGTAGAGCAGGAAACAGCAGATCAATACATCCAGTTTCTGTTTTTGCTTCTGCCACTGGCAAATTCTATTGGTCAGATTTTTAGCTGGTGCAACCTGATGTAGCTTCAATGACCCTCAGTGCAGTTACACTGATTTATACCACCTGTGGTTTGGATCCAACTCTCTCCAGCAAAAGTTTCTAGTTTCCTCTAAAATCTGTGCTTGTACGGAAAACGGATATGATTTTCCTGCTGCTTGGCTCCACAGCTATTACCTCTTCTTAAAACTCTGCTCCAAAACTTAGGCCGGTATCATTTAATCTCTTCAGAAGAACCAGCAGAGATGTCAATACCCCGGCTCCTGTGAACTGTCAGCTAAGCCAGTGGTCAGAATGGACGGGTTGCTTTCCTTGCCAAGAGAAAAAAGTAAGTCTCAACCATAATGTATTCACTTATCTTCGGATGTGTCTGTAATGAGCATGTACACAGATTAATTATATGTATTATGCATATTCATAGTTTCTGAAACATCCAGTAAACTCATCCAAATATGATAAACATTCGCTTGTATTAGAAACACGGGGCCTGAGTCTCCTCTTACTTACGCTGGTGTAAATTAGGAATAATTTCATTTAAGCCGAAAGTGTTACTAAGGTGCAAAACTGGTGCAAAGGAGAGAAGAATCAGGCCCGCAATATTTGGCTAATAGTTTTCTTCTTTATCTAGCTGGGTTTTAATTGAATTTCCGTTGGCTCAATGCAAATATTCAGATATAGAAACACTTTGAAAAGCATTCGTTCATCAGCTCTGTTTACTCTGATTTTTGTATCATTTCACGTGTTTCTTCACAACTATTAAGTATTGGTCATAACTTCTATTTTCCACTTATATTGTAGGCAGAAACCAAGAGGTCAAGCATATGGAATGAGTGGGAAAGGAAGAGCCATACTCCAAATGGGGTTGCTCTTCCTCTTCTTTTTGTTCAGTTTGATAGGGAGCAGCATCCACCATTAATCAGCCACAAATGCTGTGCACCTTTCAGGATCTCAATTGAGATTTTTGTTTGTCTGCATCTGATAGTCCTATAGCTCACACCACATTCCACTACAAAACATATGTAACTGGAAAAGCTTAATGCCACATCACAGGCATAGAACAAAGGCACAAGGTCCAGAATTTGGAAAAATTAACTAACTTTACCAGGCATTGGGCCTAATGGAACAGGAACATTAGTTAAAATGTGTGCAATTAACAGAAAATGAGGACTGGGAAGTTTACATACTCCATCCGAAAGGCCTGCGGTACCTGCATGATGTTGAAATTAATAAGTAATCTATTCCACCACTGTAAAAGAGCCGCTTAGTTCAAAATAATAGGTGTTATTCAACTCAGACTGGTTTAAATCAGGAGTAACCCCACTGAAGTCAATGGATGTACACCAGATTTACAACAGCCCATTGTCTTTCACCTTATTTTCATTCTTGCTAAGCCCTTTAACTTCCATAGCTGGCTGCAGTAATATTTATTTATTCCTAAATAATTAAAACACTTTCTAACAGGTTAATTTATAAAGGAGATTTGTTTTTACTACTACTTAATATTTAATCGAAATGTTATCATTTCTGGATATAAAGTTCTTGTTAATTGGCCAATTTCTTTGCCTATTTAATGTGATTTAGTACAGATACAGAACTTTGCTACAGCCTGCCAAGTTCAAAGGGAGCAAATGCACTGGTCATCTCTGGGATGAGGCAGCATGCCAAGCAACAGAAACATGTGCAGCAAGCCAACGCTGTGGAAAAGATTTTCAGTGTGAGGAGACAGGTGAGTGAAATGCTATCGGGAACAACAGCAAATGAAGTTTGGTCCTGGATGAGATAGAGTCAATAATGAGAACAATGGACCAGTTCCTCAGCGCAAATTCTCTGGCTAGATTACATCTCCCATGATGCACCATGTTGTCTCTTCATGGTAAGGGAAGGGAATGTGTCCTATGAGTCCCTGGATGTGGTGCATTGTGGGAGGTGTAGTCTGCCCAGATTTCAGATATTGGCTTAATCACAACTTCTCTCATTTCAGGTGTTCTTTTTTTGATGAAAAATTAAAATTTGTGGGAAACAGATAGCTTTCTTGAAAATTTTGTTTTGTCAAAAAAAAAAAAAAAAAACCCCACAATTTTCTATCAAAAAAGCGTTTTGACAGAGAATTTTTCTACCAGCACGAGCTACAGCAGAATCAGGAGATCAGGTGGCTGTCCCTGCAAGATTGGGTTGCATCAGTATAGTTTTTACTTACAACACCATAGTGCCAAGTTCTGCTTTCTAGTATACAATACCCTTATAGATATTAGGAAACATGTGCACCATATCTAGGGCCAGATCTTCACACCAATTTACTCCAGCTGCAGATATGTCCCTTCATTTTCAATGGCACAAGTATTCTCAAGTTGTGCCTCGTGCAAACATTCATTTCTGAAATATAATTATTGTAACAAATTCCCAAAACACCTTCTGCAACTCGAACAGGCAAAACTGTACATTAACCTGACAGTTAATTTCACTTAGCCAACTGAAGAAGCTACTTATTCTTATAGTTCCTATTCAGGAATATGATCTTAGATAATTAACATACTGGAGCATCAGCAAAATGAACTTGACAAGATTCCCACAGTGGAGCCATTATTTAGAACTTAGGAGGTGTCCAACCCAGGCTCCACAGTTGTGCGGCACTGCACATTGCAAGGGAAAGTTTTAGGATGGTTTCAAGTTCAAACTCTGCTTTTCTCTAAGCAATAAGGCCCAAATCCTGGTTCAAGTAACCCAGATAAGCATTAAGAAGATTTGTAGATGCAGGGAGGAAAAAATACTTTCTTCCAAGCTATAGTGATGTAGCAGAAAGCACTGAAGTAACTTTTGTGGCTCTTATGCCCATCGCTGTAGTGAAGAATAGCTAGCAGATTACAGATCCACCAGCTTGCTGGCCCCCTAAACTCCTGCTCAAAGGGGTGCATGGAGCCCCATGAATCACAAGGAGTATATGCCCCCTGCCTAGTCTTCTGGAATCCTGCCCCGTCTCTGCTGCCGGCAGAAGACAGCAGTTCTACTACTGCAATAGCTTATCTCTACCTGGAAGGGTGAGATGGCAGTGTGACTTCCTAAGATATAGGAACGGACAGACTGGGTCAGATCAAAGGTCCATCTAGCCCAGTATCCTGTCTTCCAACAGTGGCCAATGTCAGGTGCCCCAGAGGGAATGAACAGTGCAGGTAAGACATTGTAATACATATGAAAAACAATAGAGTGGTCACCTTTAATAATGCCACCATTTGCCAGCCCTGACCACAGAGGTTTCTGTGATACCAAGCTTTCCCCTGTACATGAATAGGGGTATTGTAAATGCCAGTGTGGGGGTAACTTAACAAATGGTGACTTTTTAAATGGTGGCCACTGTGCAGTTTTCTGTGAACAAGACAGCAAGTTCACCTTGCCTACTAGCTAAGAAAAGATTCACTGACTCTGGCACAGGGAAGTGTAAATTAGTTCTCCCTACACCTGCTGGCCTCTTGAACCAGAGTGGGGAATTCACCTTGAAGGGAAGCAGGTGACCTATGGCAGCTTAACATCCTGCTGAGGGGATAAGCTGAGTCACTGGATCCCTGGATGCTCAAGCCATACTGCTACCACAGCCAGGGCTGCCCACACGTAGATGTCTCCTATACACCACACCACAGAAACACTAACCCAGGAACCAATCCCTGTAACAAACCCCGTTGCCTACTCTGTCCCCATATCTACTCTAGCGACACCATCAGAGGACCCAACCACATCAGCCACACCCTCAGGGGTTCAATCACCTCCACATCTACCAATGTGATATATGGCATCATGTGCCAGCAATGCCTCTCTGCCATGTACATTGGCCAAACCGGACAGTCTCTACGTAAAAGAATAAATGGACACAAAGCAGACATCAGGAATGGTAACATACAAAAGCCAGTAGGAGAACACTTCAATATCCCTGGATATTCAATAACAGATTTAAAAGTAGCCATCCTAAAACAACAAAAACTTCAAAAACAGACTTCAAAGAGAAACTGCAGAGCTACAATTCATTTGCAAACGTAACACCATTAATTTGGGCTTGAATAGGGACTGGGAGTGGCTGGCTCACTACAAAAGAAATTTTCCCTCTCTTGGTATTGACATGTCCTCCTCAATTATTGGGAGTGGACCACATCCACCCTGACTGAATTGGCCTTGTCAACACTGGTTCCCCACTTGTAAGGTAACTCCCTTCTCTTCATGTGCCAGTATATTTATGCCTGTATCTGTAATTTTCACTCCATGCATCTGAAGAAGTGGGTTTTTTACCCATGAAAGCTTATGCCCAAATAAATCTGTTAGTCTTTAAGGTGCCACCGGACTCCTCATTTTTGTGGATACAGATGAACATGGCTACCCCTCTGATACATGTACATATACACTTCAGGTCGCTGTATTAAACGCCACCTTGTATGTAACGGAGAGCCAGACTGTAGAGATGGATCTGATGAGAATAACTGTGAGAATGAAGATACTGAAAGCCTCTGTGAAAACCTAGACCCAATTCCTGGGTCTGAAAGAGCAGCCCAAGGGTAAGTAATTAATCTATATTTGCTGTTCTTGCAGTCAGGCCAGGATTACCTTTTTTATGTTGCTCTTATTCAGTAGTAGCATCATTTTTCTATTAATTGAGCTCTGACAGCGTGCATGGTGCTGTACAAAACAGAAGGACAGTATTGTCCCTAGGACTTCAAAGTCTAAACGGTACAGCATGAGTAACAAGGGAGGCAGCATGCTGTAGCAGACAGGGCACTGGACTTTGAGTCAACAGACCTGGCATGTGATCCAAGTTCTGCATCTGACTCACTCTGTGAGCTTGAGCAAGTCACTTTAACTGCAGTGCAGACATGCCCAGAGAGGTTAACACCTGCAGCTGGCCTGTGTCAGCTGACTCGGTCTCACAAGGCTCAGGCTAGGGGGCTATTTAATTGCAGTGTTGACATTTGGGCTTGGGCTCGGGCTCGCCTGGCAGTGTCTAGAGCCCAGGCTTCAACCCAAGTGTCTACACCTCAATTAAACAGCCCCCTAGCCTGAGGCCCTGATTATGACTGAATTAGGTTAGAAAGAAGTGGAATCTAAGACAGGTATCGTTGGCAAACTGTCTATGATGGCATCACTTATACATACACACACAGACACACACACACACACATATACATATACATATATAGCCTTATGTGAAAGAGAATAGGAGCTACAGTATGAGACTGTGGTCATTCATCATTTAACTCTACATTCGCTTGATCCAAAGCTGCAGAAGTTGGTGGAAAGACTCCCAGTAAGTTAAATGGGGTTGGGGGGGGGGGTTAGAAGAGGCTCCAAGGGAGTCTATCAAAAGCTTATCAGTCCACATATTTATTTTGTTTTCATTGTCATAGACTACTGTAATGTATATTTCCCTCTGCAAAGCACACAAAAGTAAGTGTTCAGTATCTTCATAAAGGAAAGTCATGCTTCACCAAGCTACTAGAATTCTTTGAGGGGATCAACATGCCTGTGGACAAGGGGGAAAACCATTGGAGACAGTGTACTTAGATTTTCAGAAAGCCTTTGACCAGGTCCCTCACTAAAGGCTCTTAAGCAAAGTAAGCTGTCATGGGATAGGAGGGAAGGTCCTCTCATGGATTGGTGACTGGTTAAAAGATAGGAAACAAAAGATAGGAATAAATGGTCAGTTTTCAGAATGGAGAGTGGTAAATAGTGGTGTTCCCCAGGGGGTCTGTACTGGGACCAGTCCTATTCAACATATTCATAAATTATCTGGAAAAAGGGGTAAATGGTGAGGTGGCAAAATTTGCAGATGATACAAAACTACTCAAGATAGTTAAGTCTCAGGCAGACTGTGAAGAGCTATAAAGGGATCTCTCAAAACTGGGTGACTGGGCAACAAAATGGCAGATGAAATTCAATGTTGATAAATGCAAAGTAATGCACATTGGAAAATATAATCCCAACTATACATATAAAATGATGGGGTCTAAATTAGCTGTTATGACTCAAGAAAGTTCTTGGAGTCATTATGAATAGTTCTCTGAAAACATCCAGTCAATGTGCAACGGCAGTCAAAAAACCGAACAGAATGCTTGGTATCATTAGGGATAGCTAATAAGACAGAAAATATCATATTGCCCCTATATAAACCCATGGTATGCCCACATCTTGAATACTGCGTGCAGATGTGGTCACCACATCTCAAAAAAGATATATTGGAATTGGAAAAGGTTCAGAAAAGGGCAACAAATATGATTAGGGGTATGGAACAGCTTCCGTATGAGGATAGATTAATAAGACTGGGACTTTTCAGCTTGGAAAAGAGATGACTAAGGGGGGATATAATAGAGATCTATAAAATCATGACTGGTGTGGAGAAAGTAAATAAGGAAGTGTTATTTACTGCATCTCATAACACAAGAACTAGGGGTCACCAAATGAAATTAATAGGCAGCAGGTTTAAAAAACAAGGAAATATTTCTTCCCAAAACACAGTCAGTGGAACTCTTTGCCAGAGGATGTTGTGAAGGCCAAGACTATAACAGGGTTCAAAAAAGAATTAGATAAGCTCATGGAGGATCGGCCCATCAAAGGCTATTAGCCAAGATGAGCAGGGATGGTATCCCTAGCTTCTGTTTGCCAGAAGCTGGGAATGGGCGACAGGGGATAGATCACTTGATCATTACCTGTTTTGTTCATTCCCTCTGGGGCACCTGGCATTGGCCATTATCGGAAGACAGAATACTGGGCTAGATGGACCTTTAGTCTGACCCAGCATGGCCATTCTTATGTTCTTGAAGAGAATTTCCAGTTCTGAGGAATTTCTAATTCTACTTTCATTTCAGGCTACCAAGTTAGCAAAAAGCTATTGACAAACTGAAGGGAATTGAGAGAAGAACATCTAAAATGGTCAAGGAGCAGGAGGAAATGACTAATATGGAAAGACTAAGTGAACCAACTATGAATAGTTTGACTAAGTGAGAGCAGTCTACAAGTATATGGAGGGTGTTAACACCCAAGGGGGAATAGGTAAATGGGAGAACAACTAACAGAAGAGTGATGAAATTAAGAAACAGAACATTTACTTTGACTATCAGGAAGAACTTTGTGACAGTGAGATGGATTAGGAGGCTGTGAAATGATTTCCCAAGGGACTTTACGGAAGCCCCATAATTTGGGACATTTTTATAACTCTACCTGACCAAACACTAGAAAATGAACTTCAGAGAACCATGTTGTATTGGAAGAGAGATGAACTGGATGATTTCATTAGTGTCTTCCATCTCTAATTTATGATTGTATGATACTGTCTTTGAAATAACAGGCTATTTGTCTCATTTTTAGTCAGAGAGAAAAATCACTTTAGTTTAGTTCCCACAGGAGAAGACAAAAATGGAGGTGTGTGGAATCAAAACCTCCCATTTATGAAGCGAAAGATCCTGAGTCATTGCTATCCAAAGCAACGTAGAGTCCAGTGTCTGAGAACAGAATGTATGTAAAGTCAAAGTGGGGGGGTAGGTAGCAATTTTTTTGTAATAGCAAAGAAAGCTATAGTTAATTTCTGGATGATGTCTCTTTTCATTAAAGATACAATGTTCTTACACAAGAAGAAATGCAATTTGTATACGATCCTAAGTATTATGGAGGCCAGTGTGAGTACATTTACAATGGAGAATGGCGGGAACTGAAGTATGACTCTGCATGTGAACGTTTGTACTATGGGGATGATGAGAAATATTTTAGAAAACCCTACAATTTCCATGTATATCAATTTCTAGTAAGTATTTAAGATGTTAATTTAGCAACATTTTCTCACTAGGTACTGAAGTTTGCCTTAGAGATGTTATGTAGATTTTCTCAGGATATATATTACAGTTATTTGCAGCAGTAGAAAGATAACATTGAACACCTACTTTCATGGATGAGCAGCCTCATATGCTCTGGGGCTCTTACTGAGATTGTGCATTTTGATACAAGAGATTACTAGGGCAATTCCATATGTTTTGGGGCCAGTACTCCCCTCAACCAGGGTCTCCTTCAAATCCTTCCACAAACCCCACCTTTTCCACCAGTCTCTAAAGCAACAATCTTCTAGTTAACAATAAACATTTGTACAACATAGTTATTTTAAAAACCCACACATGAAGGAACTAATGTGATCCTTGCTGCATCACCCAAGCAATCCTATTACTTATTCTGGTTGAGTGGACAAGGCACTGAACTGGGTTTCTGCTCCCAGCTCGGCTATTAACAAGCTATGTGACCTTGGACAAGTCACGTCACCGCTCTGTGCCTCAGTTTCCCCATTTGTTAAATGGGGATGATGGTACTTGCCCACTTTTACAGTGCTTTGAGATCTGCAGTCTGGATGACAAGTGCCATAGAAGAGGTAAGGCACCTCCCTCCCCCACTTCTGTCTGTATAATGCTGGAGTTTTAAAATTCCACCTGTCCTGCTGGGAGCTTCCTACACTGTAGGGTAAAGTCATCATTGCCATGGTTAACAGTTAGCGTGCATTGACCACTGCTTATCCTAATCATCCCTGTTACCTTGTGCTCCTCCTGTCAGATTGTTATACCCACTTGTTGGCTATAGTCTTTCTTAAACTCTCTGGGGCAGGGAATGCCTCTTTGTTACCGGTTTGTACATTTCCCAGCACATGGGGGCAGGGGCCTTTAGGCACTAACACAAAACAAATAATAATTAGGGGAGGAAGGATAATCTAATGTTTAGGGTACTAGCCTAGGAACTATGGAGATTTTGCTCTGCCACAGACTTCCTATGTGAGCTTGGTTAAGTCACTCAGAGCCAGATTTTCAAAGATATTTCAGCACCTAAAAAATACAGATCGGAGCCTAGCATGGTTTTCAAAAGTACCTTCTTACCATCCTTTCTGATGCTGAACTCTCTCCATTCATTGTATGGGGGACCTGGGCACCTAGCTTGAGGCTGAAGATTCCGCTGGGTGGCAGACAGCCTACATGTGAGGCATTGCAGTGCTGAGCAGAGTATCTTTAAGGATCTGGGCCCACAAGCCTAAGTCCCACTGAAATAGTTTTGAGTTAGGTGCCTAACTTGCTTAGGATCTGTAGTATGAGGTCATAAACACAGAAAGCCATGCTTTAAGCACCTACTAGAGAACCCTCTTGCCAGGAAGTTCCCACATTTAGTAAGCTCCCCATAGGAACCTATCCTGAGTGTGTCTGTTAACTGTGGAGAAACAGGAACTCTATAGCCACGCCACATGGACTTCTGAAAATCCTAGAAGGGACCTGTCTGCATTTTTAGGTACCTTTGAAAATCTGGCCTAGGCCATGTTTGAAAATGGGTCTTCAGCTTCTAAGTCGATTTTGAAAATTTTACTGTGCATTCCCACAGAACACACACTTCTTCCTGCAGTGGAGATGGACTTTTAGATTAATAAATTTTAAGGCCAGAAGAGATCATTGTGATCTAGTCTGACCACCTGAACAACACACCCTGCAGGACTTCCCTAAATTACATTCCTGCTTCAAGTCCAGTTGTTGTGCTTGAACTAGAGCATATCTTAAATATTTGCAGTCATGAAGAGCCATTGGTAAATTGTTCCAATGGTTAGTTGCCCTCACTATTAAAAATTCTACCTTATTTCCAGTGTGAATTTGTCTAGCTTCAATGTCCAGCCATTGGATCTTGTTTTACATTGGTCTGCTAGACTGAAGAACCTTCTATTATCAAATTTCTGTTCCCCATGTAGGTATATATAAACGGTGATAACAATCACCCGCTAACTTTCTCTTAGATAAACTAAAGAGATCGAGCTCCTTGAGTCTCTCAGTATATGGCATGTTGTCCAATCCTTTAATCATTCTTGAGGCTCTTCTCTGAACCCCCTCCAATTTTTCAACATCTTTCCTGAAGTATGGACCAGAACTGGACACAGTATTCAGAAGTAGTCACACCAGTGCCAAATGCAAAAGTAATACAACCTCCTTACTCCTCTCAATATTCCCTGTTTATACAGCCAAGGATTACATTAGCTCATTTGGCTACAGTGTCGCACTTCAGGCTTCTGTTCAACTGATTATCCAACCTGACACTCAACTTTTTTCAGTCACTGCTTGCCAAGATAGAGTCCATCCTGTAAATATGGCCTGTATCTTTTGTGCCTAGATGTATGAATTTTGATTTTGGCCATATTGAAAGGCATATTGTTTGCCAGATCCCAGCTTATCAAGCAATCTAGATGGCTCTGTATCAGTGACCAGTTCTATTTGTTATTTAGCACTCCCCCGATCTGTGGGTCATCTGCAAACTTTAACAGTAATGACTTCATGTTTTCTTCCAAGTCATTGATAAACATTTTAAATATTTAGGGCCAAGAACCTGCAGGACCCCCAAGAGAAAAAAAAAACACCTATTAGATGATGATTTCCCCATTTGCAATTATATTTAGAGACGTATCCCACTTTCAACATGGCAAACATTAAGTGGATTAATTGTGTCATTCTAGTTTATTAATCAAAATGTTGTGCAGTACCAAAGTTAAATGCCTTACACAACTGTAAATATGCTACTTCACCATAACGTTCCCAAACTGTATTTTCTCTGTATGCCCCTCAAGATGGCAAGCTATTCCATGCAGAGACTTGTTGCTTTCACTAAAATGTTATGCACTGTATGAACTACAAAAAAAGTAAAAGAATTTTAAGATTGCAAAGTCAAGCACTAAAAAGTTAAGGAAGCCAGAACTAAGGTTGCCTGTGCAATCTTAATTTGGCCCTCTTGTGTGTTAGCATTATGCTGCAGTTTATAATTACGTGATCAGATACTGTATTTTCCACAGGATGGAAAATTCAGTGCACAGGATGGACGGTGCTCACTTAACAAGCACCTATTCAATATTTTGTGTTTGCTCCTTGTTCAATCTGTGCCCCAACCTCGAGGGGTGTATTCACTGCATACTATTCAAATAGTGCTCTGAAGAAAGAATTATTAATTTCCTCATGGCCTTTTCTATGGCACTCATCCCTACAGTATTTGAGTGCTTCACAGACATCTATTAATTTATCTTCACAACATCCCTGTGAGGGGGGTAGTATCCCCATTTTAGAGATGGGGTTGAGGTACTGAGATTAAAATCCACAAATTTTGAGCTGAGGAGGACCTAATTTTTCAGAGTACTTAGCATTATAGGGCAATTCATGTGGTCAAAGCACAGCGCTCATTGATTTCAGTTGCAGCTGTCAGTTCTCAACACTAGTCTCCCCTCTCCTTGGTTCCTAGTGCGAGTCTCTTTATCGAGCCAATCCCAGTCTTCCCCCTCCTCCCAGCTCCTCATCCAATTTCCATATCCCTCACACCACCACCAACTGACACCCTCTTCCTGTTTCCCTCACTAGCTCCCACTCCCCGACCTGACTCCCAGTCCCAGTTTCCTTGCCCAACTAGTCCCAATTTCTACTCCCTCTACCCCGCCTTCCTCTCCGCCCCCCCCCGACACTCAGTCCCAGCTTCCCTTTCTGCTCCTAGTTGCAATTTCCTTGCCCAACCAGTTCCAATTTCTCTCCCCCAGACATCTCGTCCCAATCCATTCATTTTCCCCCTCCCCGGTCCAGCTTTTTGACCATTCTGAGAGTCTAAGGGTATGTCTACACTACCCGCCGGATCAGCAGGCAGCGATCGATCCAGTGGGGATCGATTTATCACATCTAGTCTAGATGCGATAAATTGACCCCCGAGCCCTCTCCCGTTGACTCCTGTACTCCAGCTCGGCGAGAGGCACAGGCAGAGTCGATGGGGGAGCGGTAGAAGTTGACTCACCACAGTGAAGACACCACGGTGAGTAGATCTAAGTACGTCGACTTCAGCTACGTTATTCATGTAGCTGAAGTTGCGTAACTTAGATCGATTCCCCTGCCAGTGTAGACCAGGGCTAAGAGAGACAGGCTCCCTGCTTTTAGTTCCAGCGCCCAGTGTAGAGCAGCTAGGAGCAGCATTTACAGCAAAAGTCCATCTGAGCCCCTGTAGCCCTGGGGTGGCCCGTGTTCAGGTGCACGCTCACTCTAGTCACTCTAGGAGCTGTCAGGGGCTTGAGCATGCTCCCTGAGGATGGAATCTGCTTAGATTTTAATTGCTAAAAATCTAAGCAATCTCTACTGAGCATGTGTGAACTGTGATTTTTCAAAGACTCATAACTTGGTCAAATTTTGTCAGATTTGGCAAAAGGCACATCCCTAACACAAAGGCCACCACCAAACCAAATTTCAAGTCACTGCTCTCAAATATAGGGGAACTAGAGTGGTTCAAAGAACATTTTTATTGTGGGCAAAAACAAAAACAAAAATATATTCCCCCCCAACCTTATTCTCAGAAACAGTTGAACCATTTTTGATGATATTTTCCAGAAAATATTCAGCTTGAGTTAGGTACCACCTGGGAAAATTTCAGCCAAAACAATTAAAGTTTGGCAAAGTTATTAGCAACTGAAAACAGGGTTTTGTAATGAGACGTGTCAGGCTACTTTAATAATAGGCTGCATTACCTTACCACTGACTTCAGTTGGGGCAGGATCAGATACTTCAACAGAGAGAGTGATACGGTAAAGAAGGCAGGTAATAGCTGCAAAAGTAATGCCTCTTCTTTTCATTTCAGGCTCATGCTGATTCTGGATTCTCTTTTGAGTTTTACGATGATTCGAGAGATTTATTTGAGGCCATAAAAAAAGATAAATCCACAAATTATGGCTTTACCTTTGGAATAAGTTATGCTAATGTACCTCCCCTTTTTGAGCTAGGTTTCAGTTTATCACAGGGTAAAGGATCCCTGAAGAATTTCACGCAGTATAACGAGAAGGTAACAAAACAATGGTGCATGTGTTCTCTCAGTCATGTCTTGTTGCATTGCGCAATTTCGGTGTAACTTATGTTAGTTTATTCTTTTACTTGCATGTTTTTTAAACAATAGTAATTGTACCTTCATTTGTTCATGTAATTGCAAATGTGTGATCATTAGTAATCTTGTTTGTTGGTCTTCTTACATCTAAGCAAACAGAATCATTATAATGGGAATAAAATTGAATTACGAAATATAAGAACACATGTCATCTTGCCCCTTCCTGTTTCATGGCTATATTAAGTATATAAATAAAGAAATGCTTAAAGTGGCAAACAGTGAGGGGAAAATATCAAGCTGTTCATCAAAACAGTTGTCCTCAGGGGATGGGCTCCAGTGGCAAATATATCTTGTTCAATTTAATACAAGCTGCAATATGGTGGTAAATTAAGCTTCTATTGTATCATAAGTTTAAAGTATCTTAGTAAACAAATAGTACTAGATGGAAGGGTTTATTTTTAATAGAAAGTTTACATCATGGCCAAATATGTGGTGACCCCCCATTTAGATCTGATATTAATGATAATTTTTTATATTTATACTATGCCTGTGATCTACTTTTCTCTTGGTCAGTGACAAGGAACAGTAAAAGAGAATTATCTTGACAGTGTCCTAGTTGAAGTGACAAGGAGTCCGGTGTCACCTTAAAGACTAACGGATTTATTTGGGCATAAGTTTTCGTGGGTAAAAAACCTCACTTTTTACCCACGAAAGCTTAGGCCCAAATAAATCTGTTAGTTTTTAAGGTGCCGCCGGACTCCTTGTTTTTTTTGTGGATACAGACTAACACGGCTACCTCTTGATACTAGTTGAAGTGCTTTCAAAACTGCTGTAAGCTGGCATCATTAAAGTATCTAGTTCTTCCTTGTCTAGAGTCACATCACTGATTGTTTTCATCAAAAAAATTGATTTTGTATCCTCAGAAAATGACTCATTAAAAGGGCTGTGTCACAAGGTTCACTCACCGCACCTCCTTCTGATTGTCTCGGGGAGTAGCTCCACTAGCCTGCGCTCTCATTCCGGTGGTGTCTTCCGCCATCTTATCTCCCGCTGCACTGGTCACTCCCAGATCTAGAGCTTCCTCTTCATGGCTTGGCCCTCCGGCCAGGTCACTAAAGTCTCCCCTTCCAGGGAATTCAAAGGCCTTCCAGACTCTGCTGTCAGGATGGCATCTCCAACACATTGTGCCACTGCCCAGTGGCTGGTAGGGGAACTCGGGCCTGCCCTCTACACGGGTTCCAGCCCAGAGACCCTATAACATGCAGCCAAGGCCTATATCTCCTTAGTCCTCACTGCTGTTTCCCTGGGCTTCTTCCTACTTTACTGGCTTCTCCCCTCCCTGGGTTTGCCAGCTTCTTAACTACCTCCACTCAGGGAGTGACTGCAGCCTGCCTTCCTATCCCCACTGCCTGTGCCAGCTACTTGGCTATATACTGGGCCCCTTCTGCTCCATTACAGCTGAGCCTACTCCTAATTAGTGGCCAGCTCCCTGGCTCCCGCTCCAGGTGCACCCAAGGGAGTTAATTGGCCTGCCTGGCCAACTTAACCCCTTCCAAGTCCATGTGGGGCTGATACCCCACCACAAGCAGGGCAGCCTATTGTGTCAGTTTCTGAGACATGGAGCAATGGCCCAAACATGAGAGAACATGCAGGAGAATGCTCTCCAGTCATGTGGACTTTGGGGAACAGCATCCTCTGCCCTCAACAGGAAAACAGCCAGGGTGTCTGCACAGCTGAGACACAGCTAATTAATGCTGAGTAGGGGAAGCAATGGCAGGCACCAGCTGCCATGTGGATTTGTTATTCTGCACCGCCCCTCACGGATCACACTATTGACATATTCACTCCTCCCCTCTGCACTCCCTTTCATAGACATGCTATGAAATGTACTAGCTGTGTGTGTGTTTGCGCATGTGATATTGCTATAGAGACGATACAAGATCCTACTATTAGTACTATCTAAAGAAGCCAGGACCGGCTCTGTTCAATATCTTCATTAACGACTTAGATATTGGCATAGAAAGTACGCTTATTAAGTTTACAGATGATTCCAAACTGGGAGGGATTGCAACTGCTTTGGAGGACAGGGTCATAATTCAAAATGATCTGGACAAATTGGAGAAATGGTCTGAGGTAAACAGGATGAAGTTTAATAAAGACAAATGCAAAGTGCTCCACTTAGGAAGGAAAAATCAGTTTCACACATACAGAATGGGAAGAGACTGTCTAGGAAGGAGTACGGCAGAAAGGGATCTAGGGGTTATAGTGGACCACAAGCTAAATATGAGTCAACAGTATGATGCTGTTGCAAAAAAAGCAAACGTGATTCTGGGATGTATTAACAGGTGTGTTGTGAGCAAGACACGAGAAGTCAGTCTTCCGCTCTACTCTGAGCTGGTTAGGCCTCAACTGGAGTATTGTGTCCAGTTCTGGGCACCGCATTTCAAGAAAGATGTGGAGAAATTGGAGAGGGTCCAGAGAAGAGCAACAAGAATGATTAAAGGTCTTGAGAACATGACTTATGAAGGAAGGCTGAAAGAATTGGGTTTGTTTAGTTTGAAAAAGAGAAGACTGAGAGGGGACATGATAGCAGTTTTCAGCTATCTAAAAGGGTGTCATAAGGAGGAGGGAGAAAACTTGTTCACCTTAGTCTCCCTAAGGATAGAACAAGAAGCAATGGGCTTAAACTGCAGCAAGGGAGATTTAGGTTGGACATTAGGAAAAAGTTCCTAACTGTCAGGGTGGTTAAACACTGGAATAAATTGCCTAGGGAGATTGTGGAATCTCCATCTCTGGAGATATTTAAGAGTAGGGCAGATAAATGTCTATCAGGAATGGTCTAGACAGTATTTGGTCCTGCCATGAGGGCAGGGGACTGGACTCGATGACCTCTTGAGGTCGCTTCCAGTCCTAGAATCTATGAATAAGCTCTTCTTTAACTTACGTGGCAAAAGCTTATGTTTTCTGGCACTGAAGGACCAAGGTTGTAGTACCAGCACTGAGGAATGTGTGTATTTTGTGTTAGAGATCATGTGTGAGCAATTGCAGCTGGGTCCTTTATATGGCCCCAAGAATCACATCAACTTTGTTTGGTGGAGTTCCCCAGCAGAGGTTCTCTGTTATAGAATCATAGGGTTGGAAGGGACTTCAGGAGGTCATCTAGTCCAACCCCCTGCTCAGAGCAGGACCAATCCCCAACTAAATCCTCAAATGGCCCCCTCACGGTTTGAACTCACAACCGTGGGTTTAGCAGGCCAATGCTCAAACCACTGAGCTATCCGTTGCTTGGCTATGCAACACAGTGGCTATAACACAGTTTTGCTGTGTAAAGGGAAGTTGCCAGGTTAAATCTGGCCATCTAATTTAGGTTTTTCAAAACAAATACATATTAACAGAACCTAATACCAATAGAAATGGTTCATTTTTTTTAATATTTCTATTTTTAAGACATATAAACATTCCCTGGAAGCATTTGCAATTCCATTATTGAAGCTTTGGGCTAGGACATAGGAGCCAGCACCAAAATTGACTAAAAATTGGTGTAACCCAAAGTGAAACTGACAAGCCAACTTTAGCTGTCTAAGCTGAGAGATACGCAAAAGTGAACAAACAGCATAAACAGTGACATGTCCATTAGATGTTCAATAGTCAAAGGAATTATTTGTAATACAGGAAAGGAGTAGAGCAGCAGTTCTCTAACTGTGGGTCGGGACCCCAAAGTGGGTCGGGACCCCCTTTGAATGGGGTCGCCGGGGGTGGCTTAGAGTTGCTGGGGCCCAGGGCTGAAGCTCAAACCCCACTGCCCAGCGCTGAAGCCAAAGCCCGAGGGCTTCAGCCCTGGACAGCAGGGCTCAGGTTGCAAGCCCCCTGACAAGGGGCTGAAGTGCTTGAATTTCAGCTTTGCCCCCCCCCCTGCCTGGAGTGGTGGGGCTCGGGCTTTGGGCCCCCCCCCCCCCCCCCAGGGCAGTGGGGCTTGGGCAGGTTCAGGCTTCAGTCCCCCTTCCTGGGGTTGTGAAGTAATTTTTGTTGTCAGAAGGGGGTCACGGTGCAATGAAGTTTGAGAACCCCTGGAATAGAGCATCCAATTTAGAGGGGGAAAAAACATAAGGAGCCTATTCTGATTTCACGTATACAGTATTGCTAACGCCAAGTGCACAGGTGCTGGAACTAGGGGTGCTGGAGGTGCGGCCGCACCCTCTGGCTTGAAGTGGTTGCGATCATATACAGAGTTTGCGGTTTGGTTCAATGGCTCCCAGCACCCCCACTATGCAAATTGTTCCAGCTTCACTGCCCAGGTGATCAAAAATCATGACTCTAGCCCCCCAAAATCATGTGATTTGCTTTAAAATATGTTTTAATAGATAAATAAAATGTATTGTTAGATGCCTTCTTGTTTTTGATCCTTTAAGGAACACTTGAGTCACACTTTCAAGCTTTTTTCTCCAACCACAAGAGCTAGAAACTTTTTTAAAATGAAAGCTGAGATTCTCTCAGAATCACTTGACTCCAGGAACTGAAGCTGTAAGACAAAGAGCAGATATTGAGAGATTTGAGATAAAAATCACAAGTGTTGGCAACACTAGTTCTAGATTAATCTCTCTCTATTGGCTTCAGTGGGAATACGTTAGTGTTCTTTAGTTGAGAATCAAGCCCAGACAATGCTCCTTCAGAGGGCTCCTAGCTTGGTGTAAACCCACTGAATGTTTATACCACTATTCTGCAGTGTGGACCCCTGTATATTTCTCAGGGAAGAGGCACGTTTCCCTTTTAACGACTGTTTTGTTTTATCTGCAGAACGTAGGATTCATTAGAGCCATAACAAAGGTACAGACAGCACGGTTCAAAATGAGACGGGATAACGTAGTTCTGGATGAAGACGTGCTTCAGTCCCTGATGGCGCTTCCAGAAAGCTACAACTATGGAATGTATGCCAAATTTATTAATGACTACGGTACCCATTTCATGACATCTGGGACCATGGGAGGCATCTTTGAATATATCCTCGTCGTTAACAAAGAAGAAATGAAAAGAAAAGGTTAGAATAATGCTACAAATTCTGTGTTCATCACTTCATTCTCTAACTGTCCCCTCTGATTGTTTAATGTTATAAACTGTTAAAACTAACCACTGGGTTCCTCCCTCTTCATCCTCCCAGGCATGGAGCGATAGTACCGGCACTGCTAAAGCAGTACCTACCACTATACCTATAGCCAGTCACCAACTGGCACGTCCCACCCCTGACCCGTCTACCTACACCAAATTCCTCCTCACCACTGCTCACGGGACTAGCTGCCACTGTTCCACAGTATGCTTATGCAGAGCCACTTACACTGACTTTCCATAGTTTGCCTTCCTGTGCAGCAAATCAGCAGCTTCTCAGCAGAATTTGGGTCTTCTGTCCTTGGAGAGCAGGGCCAGGATTTAGCTCACAGTGGCTAAAATTAGGCATTCGGAGTCAGTGCTAGCGCTTTAGTATTCTTGGCTTCAGTACATTTCATAGGTGAGTAAAATATAATGAGTAAGATTCTGCAGCTGGTGTCATTTGGCATAGGTCCATTGGCATAAATGGAGTTACACTGATTTACACCAGCTTACACCAGCTGAGGTTCTGGCCCTAAATTTTTTTTTAAAGTAGATCTCCTTTTGGTCACAAGGAGGCACATGGGAAGTTAAACTGGAGGCTCTCTAGGTTAGATTATTTATCCTTTATCCTGCTGTAAGGTGTTAAATAAACCAATAAGTATGTCTCACAGTCAGCATACAGAACAGGAGTACTTGTGGCACCTTAGAGACTAACGAATTTATTTGAGCATAAGCTTTCGTGGGCTACAGCCCACTTCCTCAGATGCATAGAACGGAACACACAGAAAGAAGATATTTATACATACCGAGAACATGAAAAGGTGGGAGTAGCCATACCAACTGTAAGAGGCCAATCAATTGAGATGAGCTAGTATCAACAGGAGAGAGAAAAAAACCTTTGAAGTGATAATCGAGATGACCCATAGAAGGTGTGAGGATATTTTAACATATTTTAACATGAGGAAATATTATTATTCATGTTAAAATATCCTCACACCTTCTATGGGTCATCTCGATTATCACTTCAAAGGTTTTTTTCTCTCTCCTGTTGATGATAGCTCATCTCAATTGATTGGCCTCTTACAGTTGGTATGGCTACTCCCACCTTTTCATGTTCTCGGTATGTATAAATATCTTCTTTCTGTGTGTTCCGTTCTATGCATCTGATGAAGTGGGCTGTAGCCCACGAAAGCTTATGCTCAAATAAATTCGTTAGTCTCTAAGGTGCTACAAGTACTCCTGTTCTTTTTGTGGATATAGACTAACACGGCTGCTACTCTGAAACCAGTCAGCATACAGTTCCTGTCCAGCTCACTCATTGTAGTGGGGAATCTACATGGCTTTTCCATCTACTTAATCTTAATAGTAGTATGGCTGCTATACAGGAAGCATCATCCCAGTGGACATGAACTCATCTCCAATGTGCTTAATGGTCCTCTCTCATAACAGGAGAACTCAGAAGACAGGTATTCTGTAACCCTGAATCTGAAAAGACGTGACCTGTAAGGTTTTTTTAAAATTCATGATTAGCGCTTCCCTTTCTAATGGGCCAAACCAGAATCACAAGTCCAAACATCCCCAAGCTTTGGGCGATGGTTTCTACATCCAGACCCAACATGGATCCAAATTTTGCAGCTCTCATTACCAGAAGAAGGACTGTCAATTATCTTTTGCACAACAACTGGTTAAACAAACAGGTATGTCCTGTGGGGATGAAAACAGAGGAAAGTCACCAGCAGGGCGTCTTGTTCTACTTTCTTGCATGAAAGTTTCCCTTGGCAGTAATTAGTAGTTTAGGCAGGAGTCTGGATTTCTCCAGTACCCTTTCTGGACTGTTTCATTCTCCTATAGCTTACATGCAATGGTGCATCCTTTCCACCAGCTAATTTTGCAACCGATGACTGCCTTGTGTCATCAGCATCTAGGCTTCCCAAATCTGAACCTGTTCTTTCCACATCCTTTTTGCTCTCCCTGGCTTAATACTACAGAAAGGTAGGACAGCACCTGGAGAAAAGTTCATTTATCAGTACAGAGATTGGGACAGGTCCAGAATGCACTAAGGGGTTTGATGTCCATATTCAGAAGTCTGAAGACTTAATAACTAGCTGCCTTGGAACAAGACAACCGCAGACACAGATCCAGAGGAAATATGTCACTCATACTTCAACAATCAGTGCAGGCCTCAATCAAATATGATGGAACCCTAGTGAGACCTAGTCTAAAAACCAAGCTCTCCTCTGAAAGGGTCATCATGAGCGACACAGACACAGGTGTATCAGGAGCGACCCCCAAGGACATTCTCTTCACACTGGTGGGGAAAATTGTAGCTTTGATTATACTTGCTAGCACTAAGAGCAAGAAAAAAGGCATTACACAGACAGATCCAGATACACTCAAAGGCATGTGTTTGTTTTGAATGTGTGAATAATGCATTGTACTTGGCCTTACATCTGCCATTTTACACTGGATGGCTTGTAATCTCAGGAATGACAGAGTTCTGCTCGCTCCAGCTTTCAACCCACGAAGGTGTGCAGGCTGCATGGTTATGCCTGTAAATTATGTTTGTGTAATGTATCAGCTGCAGTTTGGATTGCATGCACATCAGTTTCTGGGCAGTTGAAACATTAAGCCTCTTCTAATCAAGAATGAGGATGTAGAACAACATAGTCCTTTTGGTACACTCACGAGATTGTTCATGAAAATGTAAAGTCAGCTAGAGTGTGATAGATACCACAACCCTTATACATCCAGTGATACAAGCAGGCATTAGTCATCTATAGCATTTGCTGTAGGTTCTGCTTTGATTTCAACCTGGTGGCCTAAGATGGAGACTGTGATTATAGCAGTAGTAAAAGACAGCCAGATGCTCAGCTGGTATAAATCAGCAAAGCTTCATTGACTTCAATAAGACTATGGCAATTTATGCCAGTTTATGATTTGGCCTGGAGTAGTTTGGGTATCTATAACTACACATATTCAATGCTCAGAGCCAACCATAGAGAGTGTTACAAAAGAAGTACTTAGCAATAGAAATGATTTGTACAGCTCTCCTGAAGTGTGTGTCCTTATTTTTGGAGACGTTCTGTGTCCTCCACTCCTGGAAAAGTGAGTGACAAAAAGGCGACCAAGATCTTGGCAAGGAAGACTTTAAGAAGCAGACTGCCAAGTTAAAGGAAAGGATTAATCACCAGCAGCTGGACAGGGGCTATTATTTTACTTTATCTTGTGCTTACTGTATATCTGAGATGAGATTTACTGCTACAAGGCGCCCTATTTTAAAAATGAGGGATGCTGGAGTTCTGCAAGAGACAAAAAATGTGCCCCAGAAGAGAGATAATTTTCATTCTAATGTAGGATACTTGTATAATTTCCATCTATAGTGGGTACCATTAAAAACTCAACATTTATCAACTGATACAGCATTATATCCTATAGGAAATGAAACTGCAGAGTCTCGGATTCCACCACATGGTAATAATTGGTATGTTTTGACGGTTTAATACTGGACAGATTTCCTATTGAATGAGGTGTCTCCTCACTATGTTGTTACATGGTGTGTATGAGTCAGATCCTCAGCTGCTGTAAATCAGCACAGCTCAATTGTAAACAGTTGAATTTACACCAGCTGAAGAACTGGCCCTGTACTTTCTTTAAACAACAACAACAACAACAACGACAACAAAAACTTTACCACGAAAACTTGAGCCACTGATCTGCATAAACTAGCACTAACTACTACAACTAGTTTGTCCTAACCAATTACTAAACTATATCCCAATATCATTATGCAATTTAGAATGAAGGCACAAATCCCACTAAAGTGGAAATTTGTCTCAATAAGGACTGAGTAAAAAATGAATAAGGGTATCAGGCTAAGGCGCCACCAATATTTTTCATTCCTTCTTTTTAAAAGAAATTATTGTTTTATTACACAGCAGAAAAGTTGAGTAATTCATTAACAGCTGTGATGACATTTAGGGGAGATGCAGTCAGCACAGAATAGTATGGAAAGAGCCTTTACGTAGTATGATTAATTCAAAATGCAGCAATAAATCTCACGACTAGGACACATTCAACTATCTGAAATTACATCAGATGATAAACAATCATGGTTTCCCCTCCTGCAAAGAGCCAATATTCTGTATGACCACCCTTTTGCAGCAATAGCCACTTCAATATTTATCGAGACTGGATCTACAGTATTCGCTACAACCAATTGCAAATTGTATTGACAGACCCTTGCTGAACATAATTACTCAACAGGAGCCATGGTGAATCAATTAATCAGAGTGTATCTCAACTTTAATTTTATGGCACTTCAACGCTGAGAAAGCAATCATTCATGTTGCTTTGGGTGAATGAATTTTATCCATTTCCGTTTACAATTATTGAATATTTTACTCCATGTAACTGAATGCTGCATGTTTACTCTTTCTCAGAGCCCAGGCCTACAATGCAGTGAGACCCTGGATTCCTACTGAAGTCAATGAGAAATGAAGGGTTAGCCACTCTCCATCTCCCATCAACTTGAATGGGAGTTCAGGGGGCAGATTGCTTCTCGTGAGGTGCTCAGCATCTCACATGTTCAGGGGCTGATCCCGCACCAGTAAGTCAATGAGCCAGATTCTGGTTTCAATTGTTGCAGGAATGCACAGGTGTGACTCAACTGGAGTTACTCCTTATGGACAGGAGTAGCAGAAGAGAAGAGACTCATGCTCAACAGCATTTGCTAGTTATTTCAATGGAAGCAAACCCGGGCCTACAGGCCTGATACTGATGAGAGGCAGTGTTGCCTAGCGGATAGAGGACTGGACTTAGAGTCAGGCCACCTGTGTTCTATTCCCACCTTGGCCACCAGCCTGCTGGGCGACCTTGGGCAAATCTGTTTGCCTCTTTATGCTTCAGTTTCCCCATCTGTAAAATGGGCATAATGATACAGCAAAGTTCTTCGTAAAGCACTACTGATTAGAGCCCTGCGCGGATACAAAAGCAGCCATCCCTGGTCATGCTAGTGTGTGCAAGTGGCTCGCACAGTCCTGGACAGGAGACACAAAGGAGCGTTGAAGGGACGCTGTGACCAGGGACAGCTGCCAGCGAGCAGGGCTGGGGGCGGTACAGCCACGACGGAGGAACTGCTTGTGCTGGGCACTGGTTCCTGCAAGCAGCAGCCCGACATGCTGCTGCTTTCATCGCTGTGGTTCCTGGCCCAGTCACTGGCACTAGAGCCCTACAACTCTGCGGATATTCGCTTTATATCCATGGATATAAATTTTGTATTCACGCAGGGCTCTACTACTGATAAAAAGGGCTATATAAAAGCTAGGTGTTATTAATTATTATTATCCTGCATACACTGAAATCAATGGAAGTCTTGCCATTAACTTCTGCTGAACTTGCCTTATATTTGGAATACACTGAAAAATACGCATAACAAAACATTGTTGACCTAAGAAATGTGCCTACTACTGTACTTTGGTGAAACCACTTTTTTATTTCAGTTCTCTTCTCTACAGCTTGTTCATAGGATTCTAGTTATTTATTTTTTACAATACATACAGCAGTAGCCGTTAACGGTAATACAACAGCATGCAATAAACCGTCAGTGATTTTCAAAGGATAAACAATTGATACATTTGTATTGAAGATACTATTCTAGCCAGTCATTTTATCTCACTAAATAACTCATACAAATTGACCCAAATGATATTGTAATTCTGTGGCAGCTTTTTTCAGTACTGAGGTTTTTTCAGCATCCGTTCAGTAAAGTTTTGTAAAACATTATCTTCTGGCCAAAATATATGGGGCCAGAACTTCAGCTGGTCACTTGAGCTATGTCAATTTACATCAGCTCAGGTTCTGACCAATGTATCCAGCGAAGTCATATTTGGCTAAGGTCAAACGCCTATAAAAAGGCAAACGCTCTCTGCAACTGTCTTCTGACCCTCTATCTAATTATGCAGCTAATCATACAGTCTCAGTGTGAAGATGATTAAGAGGCATATTATGATGTATGCACCAGATACTCAGCTGCTGAAAATTGGCATAGGTCAATTCACTTTAGAAGGTCTACATAGTTTTACTCCAGCTAAGGAGCTGGCCCATATGGAAACAGAATTTAAACAGATAGAACAGAACCTGACATATGAAGGGACTTCCTAGATTTGAGATTTTTCACCCTTCTTTTAGAAGAAAATCTCTTGGGGCAAGTATTTTGCCCTTTCAGACTTAACAATCGCTGATAAACCCCAGCCATATATTTGGCTTCCACACAAGAACAACAAAGCCCAGCAAAATCAGTTTCACAATGATGGCAATAATTTCTTGGCTTCCACAAATATGCCACATATCTGTATGAATATTTTATTGGTTGATGTACCCGCAATTACCACTGGGGACAAAATATAATGTTCTTACCAATAATGACACTGACATTATTGTTTTTCTTTTTTTGTTTCACAGCCATTACATCTGAAACAATAAGTTCCTGTTTTGGTCTGTCAGGAGGCCTCATATACCAAAAGGAAAAAACAGATATATCAATGTCACTATCATACAAAAAGTGTGAGACGGAAGGATTCCTTAAAACTGGTATGATGCCTGAAAAGGGAGTACACAGAATATATTTGTCTTACTAGTAAATCTTGAAATGAATTCACCATTGGTGTAAGTGGATCAAACTGCATTTGTGGAGTTCTACCCACTGATGTCAGTAGTGAGTCTGGCCTATTACCCCTGTTGCCATTAGCAGATTTCTGACTACCCTGGATCTGGAGGTGCAAGTGGGGGTTAGGTTATGATTTAAAGTAGGGATGGATGCAGCTCAAGGGGTTTCATGAACCTCTCAAAATAAATGTTGGGTTGGAGTGTTCACAAAACTAATTCAGATTCACAAACCATTTTCCCTATTCTAACTTGTGTTTTTTTTCCAAGAGAGATTCAATTTAACCTCTAACTAAAGGATAATATGCATTAGGGTTTGAACAATTCCCTGTCCACAACCTCAAAAGCTAGGGTAGTACAAGTGGGCACCCTACATGGTGGGTCAAGATCTTGAGCTGGTGTAAAACAGCAACAGAGCTACACTGATTTAGACCATCTGACTAGACCTGAGCAAAAATTGGAATATCCATCTCACAGGAAATTCCAATATTTACTATTACCCCAAATCAGAACAAAAAGTCAAAAGAGCAAAACTTTTAATATTTAACAAAATATTTCAATTTGGAAAGGTTTTGTTTGGACAATTTTGAATTGAAACAAAACTTTCTGACAGTCTCAAATCAAAATATTTCATTCTGGGGGGCATGAGGCACCCAAACTACAACTCCCATGAGACATCATTGCACCATATGTAGATGCAGTTTAAGGTCAAACTAAGTCAAAAGTGTATGTTTTGTTTCAATTCAAGAAACCAAAATATTTTAGTTTAGATCAAACTGACCCAAAACAAAATATTTCATTGCAATTTCCCCACTGTGGCAAAGCACCTCCTCCTCCATCTCACCAGACTTAGCACTTCCTCGTTTGGTGGTGGCCAGGCTTGGGGCAAATCAGGCCCACTCTAGGCAGTGTTTGTCTTCCCCCTCTGCGTTTATTTGTCTGTATTTTCAGGGTAGGCCTCAGGGCAAACCTAAGGGGTGCACCTCCGCCAACCAAAAAAGAAACAAATTTACAAACACAAGAACAAAGGGGGAATACCTTTCCATGCCTCCACAGTGTGTGTGGGGGAGACATTGTCCTGTTGTTTGCCCTGGGGTGTCAGTCCTTCCCCTAAACAGGCACTCCATTTTGGTTGCTTCCCCTATGGGGAAGAGAACAGCCTCTCACACTGGAGAAACCTATCTCCTTGCTGCCACTATCCCTGCAGCAGCTTCTCTCCCGCCTCCCCCCATGAGTTTTAAAAGGTCTCAGGCAGCCCTTAATTGGACTCTGGTGTCCCTAATTGACCTGAGGTAACTCCTTCTCAGCTTGTAGGCAAAAGGGCTTTTATCAGTCTAGGGCTTCCACCACTCTCTTGCAGCTTTCCAGTCCGACCTTGTCACACTACATAAAATTTCAATTTTGCAGAAAATGCATTTTCTGTACAAAAGGCATTTCAATGGAACATTCCCAATACAATGTTTCTCTCTCCCTGCCTATGTCTTCCACAGTCTATCTGAATTTTTTTCCGTCTCCAACTATCTCATTTAGACTCAGGGGACCTGAGTACTATTCCCTGATGACGTGATGTGTGACCTTGGGCAGGTCTCTTCGCCTCTATTAAAAAAAAAACAACCAACCAAACAAAAATGTGTAGGGGAATAATGGTATTTACCAAGATTTATAAAGCACTTTGCCATCTACATATGAAAAGTGTGATATAAGTGACAAGTATTGCTATTTTGTATATGGACTGGGGAGCACAAAGATGGTATAAAGCCATCTTTGCCCCACACATTGGGTCCTGTGTATATGTCAGAGAGATGAGCAGATCGGCGCCATGGAGTTTAGAAGTTCTTTAACTCCTACATCACCATGATTATAGCACGTAGACTGCTTAACTCATCAGAAGCTATCTAATGGGGAAGGCTGTTTAGGGCTTGCCCCAGGCTCACTGAAGTCAATGGCAAATCTCCCATTGACTTTAATGGTGCAGGATCAGGGCCTTAATGGGGGCAAGTGGCCATCCACTGAGTCACGCTGTTTCTACTGTACTACTGAATGTGTGGAAATGGTAACTAATATGTAGCTATAATTCAACTTTCCAGATCATGAAAGCAATAGTGCAGTAGTGGAAGATATTATTCCTCGGATTCAAGGTGGAGATGTTGGTTCAAGTGGAGGGCTTTTAAACAGTTGGAATGCCAATATGTATCGTCACTGGGGAAGGTCATTAAAATATAATCCTGCTGTTATTGATTTCGAGGTAAGACCTTTTTGCAGTTGAAGAAACTCCACCGCTATGAGGAATGAAAGTGTAGTAGACCAGATCATTTCATATTTTCATTGTGATCCCATCAGAGAACAAGATTAAATGTAATGGGCCGCTGATCTGGTAACCTCTCAGACATTCCACAATGGGGAGTGCATTTCTTAGCAACAGCATCAAAGGTGAGACAGACAAGAAGCTTAATGCTGGCTTAGTGGAGAGTTTAGTTTTTGATGTGTCCCTGTGCACAAGCTTCCCAAGGAATGGTTTTAGGAGTGGTCACCTAATCCCTATTATTCTCGCGACAGCTGAAATCTGTGTTCTCCCTGTTAAATAGGGAATCAAAAAGAGACTTGAAGGGATGGGCTCGTCCCCCACACAGCCACTCTGCAGATGCTAATAGAGCTCATAGGCTGTTGTAATGAATGTACCCCATGCAATCCAATGTGGGGTATAAAGACAATTTACAGGTCCAGTGGTCATGCTCATAACCCCCTGCACTCCAATAAACATACTTTCTCCTATGGAGCGGGGTATTGCAGAACTTGGCTTCAAGACATTCCTTTGTCTTGGCTTCTTGTGCTGCTTACATGTTGCTCCCCTGTCCTTCAATATCACAGTGTTAGGCACTATATACATCTCAAAACAGGTAGCGATTTCCTTTGCGTTTTTGCCCTGCTGTGGCCATGGAGCAGGATCCAGTATTTCACTCTTAAAGATGAGACAAAATAGCAAAGAGAATTTTCTAGTTAGGGTAAAAGATGTTTTATTGATTAGATTGTACTGCTGGGGCATAATGAAGCATGTTTACATTTCTTGCCTTTAATACAATTTTCTTGCAATGAACTGGGGAACCTAAAAAACTTCCATGCAAAACTTAAAACTGCCTACAAAAAAAACCAAATGTAAAATGCCACAAGTTAAAAAAAGGCTCAGATGGATTTACCTTTAATTCAATTCTTGATCAATCACTGCAGCAGTTTTTCATACCATTATGGAACTATAATTCTCAAGGGTATTAGCATATACCTATCTCCTATTTGTTATAAGTAGTAATACAAAATGCTTCATCAGCAAGAGTGCTAGTTTTTGCTAGTTTTAGGCGGTCTTTGCAAAAAAGCTTGCATGTTGAATGCTCTAATTTAGGAGCAAAGTTTATGTCTCAACTTGCAAAGAAGATAAAATAAAAAAAATATCCAGAGACAGTTCTGTGCTAGACTGGTAGAAAAGCTAATCCCACATTTGATGCAACCACTTTTTTTATTTGAAATAGTAAATAGAATTTGGCCACTGCTTTCCCCATACTTTAATAAGAGGGAAGGTTCCTTCATGGATCAGTAACTGGTTAAAAGATAGGAAACAAAGGGTAGGAATAAATGGTCAGTTTTCAGAATGGAGCGAGGTAAATAGTGGTGTTCCCCAGGGGTCTGTACTGAGGCCAGTGCTGTTCAACATATTCATAAATGATCTGGAAAAAGGGGTAAACAGTGAGGCGGAAAAATTTGTAGATGATACCAAATTTCTCAAGATAGTTCAGTCTCAAAGCTGAGTGCGAAGAGTTACAAAGGGATCTCACAAAATTGGGTGACTGGGCAAGAAAATGGCAGATGAAATTCAGTGTTGATAAATGCAAAGTAATGCACATTGGAAAATATAATCCCAACTATACATACAAAATGATGGGGGCTAAATTAGCTGTTACCATTCAAGAAAGAGAACTTGGTGTCATTGTGGATAGTTCTCTGAAAACATCCACTCAATTTGCAGTGGCAGTCAAAAAAGCGAACAGAATGTCACAAACCATTAGGAAACGGATAGATAAGACAGAAAATATCATAATACCTCTATATAAATCCATGGTACACCCACATCTTGAATACTACATGCAGATCTGATCACCCCATCTCAAAAAAATGTATATTGGAATTGGAAAGGGTGCAGAGAAGGGCAACTAAAATGATTAGGGGAACAGCTTCCATATGAGGAGAGATTAGTAAGCCTGGGACTTTTCAGCTTGGAAAAGAGACAACTAAGGGGGGATATGATGGAGGTCTGTATAATCATGAGTAAGGCTGCAATTTAGTCACGGAGGTCACGGAATCCGTGACTTCCAAAGACCTCCGTGACTTCAGCCAGTGTCGCCTGGGAGCTTCAGGAGGTCTCCTGCTGCCTGTGGAGGCAGGGAGCTGCGGGGTACCCCAGCAGCTCCCAGCCATTGCGGGCGGCTGGTGAACTCTCCACAGCTCCCACCTGTGGTGGGCAGCAGGGGGGACCCCCATAGCTCCAGCTGCCACTCCCAGCCGCCGCTGATGGCAGGAGGCAACCCCTGGAGCTCCTGGCCTCTGCGGGCAGCGGGGGGAGCCCCCTGGAGGTCCCAGCCACCACAGGCAGTGGGGAAAACCCCCAGAGCTCCTGGCTGCCCCAGGCAGCAGGGAGGACCCCCGTAGCTCAGCACCGCCCCTGGAGGGGAACCCTGGAGCTCCAAGCCCCCATGGGTGGTGGGGACCCCTGGAGCTCCCAGCCCACTAGCAGATACCCAGGCTCCCCATTTCGTCATGGATATTTTTAGTAAAAGTCAGGGACAGGTCACAGGCTTCCATGAATTTTTCATTATTGCTCGTGACCTGTCCATGAGTTTTACTAAAAATATCCTTGACAAAATCTTAGCCTTAATCATGACTGGTGTGGAGAAAGAGTGTTATTTATTTCTGCACATAACACAAGAACCAGGGATCACCCAGTGACATTAATAGGCACAAGGTGTAAAACAAACAAAAGGAAGTATTTTTTCACACAATGCACAGTCAACCTGTGGAACTCATTGCCAGGGGATGGTGTGAAGGCCAAAACTATAACAGGGTTCAAAAAAGAACTAGATAAATTCATGGAGGATCGGTCCATCAAAGGCTATTAGCCACGATGGTCTGGGGTGCAAAACCATGCTCTGAAGTGTCCCTTGCCTCTGTTTGCCAGAAGCTGGGAATGGGCGACAGGGGATGGCTCACTTGATGATTGCCTTTTCTGTTCATTCCCTTTGAAGCACCTGGCATTGGGCACTGTCAGAATACAGGATGCTGGGCTGAATGGACCATTGGTCTGATCCGGTATGGCCGTTCTTACATTCTACTCCATGCCTTTATAAAAAAGCCCCTTTTCTTGAAGGGGCGGCTCCAGGGGATTAGGCATTGTTCTAGTTATAGGAATAAGTAGATCAACTGCATGAAATACAGAATCTCTGACTTCTAGGTTACCATGTCATTGTGTTTGCCTGAACCAGTGGGGCAATTCATGAAGTGCGCTCACTTGACTTTTACTGCAGTGAATTGATATTCAACTCAAGATGGCTACCTGGGCTTTACCTTCCATAACATAAATCAACAATCCTGTGTTGGCTCAACCAAAAAGGTATAGCCAGAGCTCCTGACCAGGCTTTGCCTCCTGGGTTAAGACAGGAGAAATCCTTCCTCCCCTGGTCCCAGCTTCACCCAGAAATGGCCCCTGGAAAAATCATCCAGACCTTTTTATCTTGCCAGCTCAGCCTGCTCCCAGCCCTGCTAGCTGCTGGAGGACCAATTCATGTTGGTCACACCAGCAGCTGATTCTGGGTGCCTTCTCTAGGCAGTTCTTGGAGTTCTAAATACACAGTTTGCTGGCTGTTTGATGGCCTCTGTAAATTAGTGGTCTAGGTCCTGCTGCTTCCAGACAATAAATAAATAAAATAAAAATCAGGAAATCACAACTAAAGCTGGATCTCTGATGTCAACTGAGATGCCAAGTACATGGAAACTGAAAATCATTGTACCCCAGTAGGTGATCTCTGGATCTCCTTAGGTCAGACTTGAGGCACATCGATGGGGCAGACTGAGGAGACTGCTGCCATTGTCTCGTCTCCGATTTCAAGCCCCGTGGTTGTCACCCTGACACCAGCATTCATTTAACAAGAATCGGATGTTATGGGTGACCATCCTACAAAGGACACAACTCCATGGTAACTCACATCATAGGATTAGGCCTCAAATTCAAAAGCCTGGAAAGCTAAAGACAAATAAAATTAAATTACTGCTGCTGGATTCTCCATTCGGAGGACCTGATCTTTGACTAGTGTAAGTTAGTGTAGAACCATCGACATCAGTGAGCCCTGAGTTTTTACATTCTTGATAAGGGAAGGGAAGGTTTTCACTGAGTTACAAGAACTGTACAGCTTGGGGAGGCACATCCTCTTTCAGTAGCTTATTCATGCCCAGGGAGGGGCTAAAACCAGAACTAGGGTGATCAGATGTCCCAATTTTATAGGGACAGTCCCGATATATGGAGCTTTTTCTTATATAGGCACCTATTGCCTTCCACCCCTAGTCCCGATTTTTCACACTTGCTGTCTAGTCACCCTAACCAGAACACCCCCAAGTCTTGTGTGTCCCATAAAATGGAACAAGGACATTCCAGACCAACTGCCACAGCACCCTGAGAGCTTTCAGCAAGGGAGTCCTTGAGAGGAGATAGACCAGGAAAGGAGGAGGTCAGTGAGGAGGGAAAAGAACTCACTGCAGTCAGATACTGCAGCTTTTATTTTGTGCCATTGCTATCTCTCAGTGCAGCGCCGCCTTCGACAAGACATTTTCTTGATAGGCGCGGCTCTGAGTGTGTGGCAGTGGAGGGGGTGTTTCTCTCCTTGCACTTAAGGGTGGAAAATCTTCCATGAGAACTTATAATTGCCAGCCTACTCTGGGACTACAACTGTGCGATGAAATGAGGAGCATCTAGGCAATTGTACAGGTACCGAGTCGTGCTACTCCATTGCCATTCCCCTCCTTCTAACTTAAAAGCACTTCTGCCTCTGACTTTGGCAACAAAATGTGAGAGAAGGTAGAAAGGAACCCAGAAGCAGGAATTATCCACACTATTAGCTGGGTAAATAGGAAATTACAGAACATTCTGCCATATTGACAAAATGGGTTGTTTAAATAGAAACACTCAGTAACAGCTGAGCATTCTGCTGCAGGTTATCCACCCTTCTGTGCAAGTTTCCATCAACTCTGGGCAAAATTTGCTGCAATTTTCTAGTAACTCACTCGGTGACCTCTCAGTTGGCGGCTCTAGGAGCTCTGCAATTTTGTGGGGATCTGGAGTGAGTTCAGGCTGCTGCTAAGCACTTGTGTCCACTTGAATGCCTCTTATCTTTAGCTCACTCTTATTTGTTAAAGGATCTTATGCACATTGTTTTTAAGAAACATTTTCAAAGCCATGTAGGACTTCCTCAGAAAATCTTTTCTATGCTGTATTTGTAATAAGAGAAAACTCAGTCTCTGCAACCAGTGTGATCAGATGAGCATGTATCAGTCTCATTCAGGTATATGTACATACACACACACACACACACATATATATATATATATATATAAAGCCAACCTTGATTTTTAAAATGTACTTTGTTTGAACTGTCATGTGCTTGAGAAAATCTATTACATGAATATGAAACATATAAGGGGAAAGATATTAAGTCCAATTTTTGCTAATTTCAGTGCCTAAAGTTAGCTATCTAAAATCCTTATATAGACAGCCACATAAAAACCTGATTTTTCAGGGTGCTGAACATTTCAATAGGAATGGTGGATCCTTAGCACCTCAGGAAATCAGTTCATTTTTATTTAAGTGGGTAAATATGGAAGTTAGGTTCATAGTTTTAGATACCCACATTTGAATATATAGGCCTAAATACATAGCAGATTTAGATGTTAGTATTGTTAGACTCATGATGTTTTAAATATTTCATATGGCACAATATGTTTTAACTGTATCATACCATACCACGGATGTATGTACTATGTGTGCTTCATACATAGAGATCTATGCGTGTAGTATATATTGATGCTGGACTGATACTGCTCTGATTAAGGTGGTTAGGCTAGAGTTTAGATTAGATGGCACTGAAACGTCACAAGCTACTACCAAAGGACTCTGGTCCAAAATGGCAGAAATCATGGAAAACTCTTGCAAGACTGTGGGTGGGAACATTTAAATATGAATCAAATAATATGGCCCCTTGTGGTTTTTGATCTGATCAGGGCTGGCCTTACCATCAGGCAAACTGAGGTGGCCGCCTCAGGTGCCAGACTGTGGGGGGTCGCCACTACGACCCAGACAGGAGCGCCGCCAGCTTTTCTGCTGCCCTAGGCGGCGGAAGGTCCCGCCCCGAAATGCCGCCCCCCACAGCGGCGGGCGGAAGGTCCCGCCGCCGAAATACTGCCGCGGTCACCGCCCCCCAAATTGTAGTGCCCTAGGCGACTGCCTAGGTCGCCTAATGGGTTGCGCCGGCCCTGGACCCAGAGTGTAGAAAATTGTGTCTGCTGCTGGTGCATATGTATTCTCTCTGCTCTAGATGCACAGAGATGGTGGATGCTGTGCTGGAGGAAGGAAGGCACAAGAAACATAACAGGCAGGCAGGAGAAAAGGTGAGAGGGAATAACAGAAAGCAACAGGAGCTGCAGGGAGAGAGAGGAGGAGGAGCCTCTTATGTACCTCTCGAGCACCCCCAGGAGCCTGGACTGATTAACACCAGCTTCTCAGGGAGCTTCCTGTTTTCTGCTGCTTCCCTGAATCCACTTGAGGAGAACAGGCAGTCAACTGAAGTAGTAGGAGACAGTTAGGCCCTTAAGATGCTGATATCTTCCCTCACTCAGGCCCTGCTACCAGCCTGCTTATTTGTCCCCTTCAATTGAGTGTTGAGAGCCACTATAGCTGGCACAGAACAGCAGTCATGAGTGAAAGAAGAAAACACCCCTCTGGGGCAGCATTCAGAAAAAGAAAGAAGGCAAAGGAAGCTTTTTTATCTAAGCAGGAAGGAGCTCTCCTGGAATACATAGACACAAATGTTCATGGTGAGCCTTCCAGCCCCAGTGAGGATGAGAGTGGTGAGGAGATGCCTGATCTTCCCGTTAGTCAGAGTGCAGGTGACCTGGCAGCTACTGCAGCATCCATATCTCCATCTCAAATGGATGTAACCATGCACATTCCTGAAGAAAAGTGTAGATCAGAGAAGAGTGTGGTGGAGGCACAAGAAACAGCTGCTGCTGAGTTTAGTTCCTTAAGTCTAGATGATCCAGGACTGTGGACCCACTTGAGCAGTAGCCTGAGGGACTTCCTTGTACTGCATGGGCCATAGCAAGTGAAAAACTTCATGTTCCCCAAAGACAATGAAAATAGAAGTTTCCATCCAACACATTACTGGTGTGAAATCCCCAATGGTGACAAAGTGGAGAGGCCATGGCTTATGTACTCAAAAACCCAGAATGCTGCATACTGTTTTTATTGCAAACTCTTCCAGTCTAATGTTCCAGCCACATCGGGTTCTACAGGAACAAAGGACTGGAAAAATCTGGCTAGAAATCTGGCATGCCATGAGAAGGCAGCAAATCACCAGAGAGCATTCCATAGGAGGAAAGAGCTTGAGATGAGACTAAGGTTAAAGGCCACCATAGATGATCAGCATCGAAAGAAGATTGCATCAGAGTCTCTTTACTGGCAAAATATTCTGAAAAGGCTCATTGCCATTGTGAGAATGCTTGCTTCCCAAAACCTAGCACTGCGTGGCACTTCAGATCAGCGGTATGTGCCAAACAATGGAAACTTCCTTAAAATTGTGGAGCTGATGGCTGAGTTTGATGCTGTACTCCAGGAGCATCAAAGAAGAGTTACCACCCAAGAAATGTACACACACCACAACCTTGGAAAACCAATTCAAAATGAGATCATACAGTTACTGGCAATAAAAGTCAAACAGAAGATTGTGGCAGATCTGAAGTCAGCAAGATATTACTCTGTTATTCTGGACTGCACACCTGACATCAGCCTATGGAACAAATGACTTTAATGGTGCATTTTGTAACAAGAACAGAACCTAGTGAAAATGTCTCTGCAATGGTGACTGTCAGAGAGCATTTTCTAGAATTTATTGACATTGATGATACTACAGGAGCTGGTATGACAAATGTGCTTCTTAAAAAGCTGGAAGATACGGGAATTGCGATAGCTAACATGAGAGGTCAGGGCTACGATAATGGTGCCAACATGAGAGGAAAGAACAGAGGAGTGCAGACATGGATCCGAGAGTTAAACCCTCAAGCTTTTTTTGTCCCATGCAGTTCTCATTCATTGAACTTGGCGGTCAGTGATGCAGCATCAACTTCTAGTGAGGCTGCTGAATTTTTTAATGTAATTCAAAGCATCTATGTAGTTTTCTTTGCATCAACTCATTGATGGCAAATTTTGAAGCAACATCTGGGACCATCCTCTCTGACACTGAAACCACGGAGTGCCACATGATGGGAAAGTTGAGTGGAGGCGATAAAGCCTATCAAACACCAAATTGGGAAGATAGATGATGCCAGAGTTGCCATTATGGAGGATAATGCTATGACAGGAACTGTTCATGGGAGAACAGTGGCAGAGGGAAATGTAAAAACCAGAAACATACATAACTTCACATTACTGTGTGGCTTAGTGTTGTGGCATGACATACTGTTCGAAATAAATGTTGTAAGCAAGAGACTCCAAGGTGTTGACCTTGATATATCTGGAGCAATGGAACAACTGGACAAAGCAAAGTCATACCTACAGTCTTACCAGTCAGATGAGGGATTTCAAAACGTTCTGAAGAGTGCACAGAAGTTGGCAGAGGAACTTCACACTGAAGCTATTTTCCCACCCATTCAAGAGTACAAGAGTCACTGAAGAAGAAGACATTTTGATTACGGGGCAGGGGATAATCCCATAAGAGACCCCAAACAACAATTCAAAGTTGAATTCTTTAACCAGGTGCTAGATTGTGCAATACAGTCAGTTGAACGTTTCATGCAGCTCAAGGAACACAGCAGTATATTTGGGATGTTGTATGATATTCCAAAACGCCTCACTATACCTGAAGGCCTACACCAGCAATGCAGGACACTAGAGACAGTGTTGACACATGATGACATGCACGATATTGATGCGAGTGATTTAGGTGATGAACTGAAAGCCCTTTCAAGATACATTTCAGCAGGATCAACTCCAAAGGCTGTTCTGGAATATATGTGCACAAATAAGATGACCACACTCTTTCCAAATGCTTTTGTTGCTCTGCACATACTTCTAACACTTCCTGTAACAGTTGCCAGTGGAGAACACTACTTCTCCAAGCTGAAGTTAATAAAAACACATCTACGCTCCACAATGATGCAGGAGAGGCTGGTCGGCCTTGCAACCATCTCAATAGAGCATGAGCTGGCTCAGACTGTTGACCTTCAGGAAGCAGTTCAAATCTTTGTAACCAAGAAGGCACGGAAAGCACCACTTTGATTATTCAAACAGATAAAAATGCCAGTGTTTCGTATGCAGACAAGAAAAGTTACATTTGCTGTTCAGACGTTTGAAAGTTGTGTTATTTAAAATTTTTGAACAAAGCATTTTAAGTTGTTAGTTCTCCTTTATTGGGGTAGGTAGCAGAGCAGTACCATGAGAGGAGTAGAACAGGAAGAAGGCAGAACTGAGACCTTTCAAAGTTTTGGCCCAAGTGAGGGGGCATGGGGGTGTCATTTGAGCTTCCCACCTCAGGTGCCAAAATGTTGTGGGCTGGCCCTGGAGCTGATTTGGGAGCAGAATCAAAGGGATGCACATACATCCAAGTATTCAAATAATTCCAACACCTCCAAAATTACCAGGGCTTTGGAGCTGAGGTTTCTGGCTTTGGCCCATCTATAATATTGTACACACACCATATCTAGCTGTCTAGGAAAGTAAGTTGTTTCTTCAGCTCTGGGGGTTCTCCAATAAATGTCCAACACGCTATGGCTGTAGTACTTTATAAGTTGAACTGTACTCATTAAATTAAATCCCCTTTTTTGTGCACCCACCAAAGCAATTATAATCCATCGCAGCCACATATTCTCTTCTGTTCTACGCAGCTACAACCCATACATGAAATCCTCCGTAGAAGCAACCTTGATGATATTGAAACAAAAAGGCAAAACCTGAAAAGGGCTTTGGACGATTACTTAACAGAGTTCAACGCCTGCCGCTGTGGCCCTTGTCAGAACAATGCTGAATCCATGCTTCTTGGGGACGTCTGTGTTTGTCAGTGCCCACTGGGTTATGAGGGCCCAGCCTGTGAGAAGACCAGACGCAGAGGTAGGGTGACAACATGCATACATGGCGGTGAGGAATGGGGGGGGGGGGGAAATAGCAACTGTGCTCTCACCCTGGGCAATGCTAATCAGCCGCTATTTGAATCCATTCATCAATCAAACCTTCACTTCTAAACCACCTTTCGTGCCAAGCAGTCTTAGGGGCTTTGCAAACGAGTAAAATTAACTGCTCAAGTAATTATTATAAATAAGCCAGGTTAAACAAGGGAGGCTTTAAAAGCTGGAGAGACGTCAGCAGCATAAATTGGCGGAGACGGCAAAGTCTGAGCTGAAGAATAGCAGCCGGCTAACAGCTCTAACAGCCAGAGCTTTGCCCTGCTCTGTGAGACTCATCAAGGGATCAGTTTTCCTAGGCCTTAGTGCACCGCTCAGTGTATTTAAGGCATGTGTAGATCACTACAATAAGCCAGACTAGATCCTCCTTCTTCTGTGGTTACAAGTGTGATCTCAGACGCGTCAGGGAAAGGAATCAATCACCAGCAAGGCTGGGGAAATGGGCAGAACCCGACAGCAGCACTCTGCTGCAGTTGTAAGCTGCACCAGGCTCCATCAAGGAGCCCGTGAAATATGATCTGACTGGAGGTTGGATCAACGCTTCGAGTGTCAGACAGAAATAACAGAGGGGGAAGTGTGGAAATAGCCTTTAAATGGCGGAACGCTGATCTCTCACTATGGAGACTGAAAGGAGTCGTTATACCCAGATGGTCCTCATTGATCTGTGTGTCACTGGGAGGAACTAGACTTCTAGAGCCATTTGACCTAGGCGTCTTTGAGGTACCGATTTGCAAGAGCTAATGTGACATCCACTTTTGGACCTCTGCTAAGCAGGAGGATACTTATCGGTATTACAGTGATGGACAACAATGCAAACCCCGGGAGAGAGAAAACGAGAGAGAGAAGATAAACTGAGAAAGCCATGGCAGAGGCCAGGGATGATGCTTGATGCTATCAACAAAACAATAGTGACTAGAGGTCAGATTTTCAAAAGCATTTAGACCAGGGGTGGCCAACCTGAGCCCAAGAAAGAGCCAGAATTTACCAATGTACATTGCCAAAGAGCCACAGTAATACGTCAGCTGCCCCCCATCAGCTCCCCACCCCTGCTCCCAGTGCCTGCCCCTCCCTCCCCGCACCTCCAGATCAGCTGTTTCGTGGCGTGCAGGAGGCTCTGAGGGGAAGGGGGGAGGAGCGAGGGCACGGCAGGCTCAGGGGAGGGGGCAGGAAGGGGTGGAATGGGGGCAGAGCCAGGGGTTGAGCAGTGAGCACCCCCCGGCACATTGGAAAGTTGGCGCCTGTAGCGCCAGCCCCAGAGTCGGTGCCTATACAAGAAGCCGCATATTAACTTCTGAAGAGCCGAATGTGGCTCCGGAGCCACAGATTGGCCACCCCTGATTTAGACACCTAAAGCTGGAGATAGGCACCTTATGGGATTTTCAAAAGCACCTAAACACTGATTGAAATCAATAGGAGTTAGGCCCTGGGTCCACATCAGTGGAAAACTGATGCCTTGGTAATACAGATAGTAAGAGCATATGGGTCCATCAGGACTTCATAGCAAACTTCAACACAACTGGATTAATACAGTGTCTGTGATACACACAGAGACCAGTTGAGTAAATTAAAAAAAAATAATGCAGTGACAGCCCTATCATGTGCTCCCATCAATCTAAAGAGACACCATAATCTATAGTATTGAACTCTGCTGGCAAGTCAGAGTATACAGTAATGAAAAAGCCCTGAAATGACCCTTCCTCAAAGAATCTCGGCAGCATTTCCCCAGGCAGCATTACTATGATGACCTGCCTGGAACAAGACTGAAACTTTGATCCTTTTGGAGGTGAGACAGATGCATCACTGAGACACGTCACCAATCACTTGGGAAAGAGAGGCCAAATTGTAACCCAGCAAATTATCAGAGAAGCAGAATAAAAAGCAATGGACTACCAATCTGAATACGGTAAATATTCTTTAGAAGACCCTGTTTTCAAAGTGCCATATAAACATTGATCCTCTCAACAAGCCTACGTGCTAGTTAAGTCTCGAGGATGCAGAGGGAACCAGTGTCACAGCTAGGATTAGATCTCTGGTCTAAAGAATAAGTTTATCATGGCAGCCTCTGACTCACTCCCATAAGAAACTTCAGTTGACTCTGCACCAGCTCTCAAGTGCAGCATGCCACTGTAATAAAGCAATTTAGCTTTCAGCTGAGACTCACTTGCTTGTGAAATGAACCTTATAATCTATTTTTAAAAATCATTTTACAGGTGGTAAGACAAATGGTAGCTGGAGCTGCTGGTCATCCTGGACTCCCTGCCGGTCTGGAACAAAGAGACGTACAAGGCAATGTAATAACCCAGCCCCGCAAAATGGTGGAACATCGTGTGCTGGAAAGAGTGTGCAGACACAGACGTGCTAAGGGCTGGCTATGTCTGGGATAAGTTATGACACTGATTAATGAGCGTATATGTTAGATAGTGTTTTGCATAGTAGGCTGTAACTACCACTGGAGTAACTCAGCTGAAGTCAATAGAATTACACTAATGATAAATCTGGCCTATAGTTTTACATTCATAGGAAGATATAATGGAGCCACCAAATGAAATCTGAACATTGCCCAGTAAATTCTGAAACAAACACACACAGACACAAACACACACACCACACACACACATTTTCTTTACCCTCAATTTGTGATGACATGTTGCAAGGCGGTGGAGAATCAGGGCAAATGCTTTTTACTGAATAACAATGGGGTTATAAAGTAATAAAACACATTTAGTAAAACAGTTTACATAGTAAGCTTCACTAACTGAAATGTTTGTATTTGCCTTTGGAAGACAAATTAAAAGCTCATGATCCTTGCATTGAATGAGTTTTGTGTTGACATGTGTGTCATATAATTTTTATTTCTGTAACAATGCAAGCAAGCTATTTCAGGTTGGTGCAGTCAGAACTTTAAACACAGCATATCTGGCAGTATCTTGCTTCCAGGGACTCCAAATGGCTGTCGTTTTCAATGGGAGCAATATTAAGCCCAAAGATGCTAAAGTTCCAGGGTGAAATGTTAATATAAATTGAAATCCGAGCCAAATGAAACCGTTCTACGGAGGACATTCCTGCACAAACGAGGCTATTCCTCTTTAAGATCAATGATGACTCGTCCATTAGAACACAAGCATTTTATCTCCAAGGCACCCAGAGCTGGAGAAGATGTTAACAGGTTTGTTGATTTAAGAGCCCTTTTTGAATGTAAGAGGTAAATCTTAGCGCAAGAATACGTACAGTATTGAACTGCAGCCAAGACTGCAGAGAGAGTCCACTGCTCAGCGCTTCTAATGAACTGCTGTAAAAACCTGGAGTGGATGGAAATTGAATGGCACTTAGTTTTACTGTGCTTTTCATTAAAAGGGGGGAAAAAAGAGTCATGAATGTGAATCTGGTATTATGAAAAAACAAACAAGTACAACAAGGAACAACGCTTGGGAAAGAGGGAGAAAAATGCTATGGTACCATTAAAAAGCAACAGAGGGTCCTGTGGCACCTTTAAGACTAACAGAAGTATTGGAGCATAAGCTTTTGTGGGTGAATGCCCACTTCATCAGACGCAATGGTACTCTGGTACCATTGTTCAGCAAAAGAAATTGCTGGCCCTAACTGGTGACTTAGGGCCAAATCCTCAGCTGGTGTAAATCAGTGGAGTAGCTCCATTGACTCAACGGCTTGACCCCAGCTGCTAAGCTTGAGCCCCGGATTTTTGTGAGTTTGCCAGAAAGACAAACATTTTTCACTTGACCTTGAATGTATTTTTCACTTTTGTTTGCAAAAACTAGAGGCTATTGTCTTGTAAGAGGGAATGCATTGTTTTGACCTGAACATCCAAAATGTAGTTTTCTGTGACAATGGCAAAAATCTCTCTACAACATTGGTACTTGGAGGCTAATTCACAGATCTGCTCAGAAGTTGCAGCTTTTTGCCATTTTTGCAGAGAGAGGCTGTGTTCACCAGGACTGACGCCACAAACACTAGCTCAATAATAAATATTTTAAGCCCTTCACCCTGTAACTAGCTCCACTGGGGTGGGATACTACAACTATGAAAAACCTGATTGAAATCTTCATGACTGCAGGGGCCTGCCCATGCAACCAGTCGTAGGATTGGGCCTTAGTTTTAATAATCTATGGCATTATTAATAACAAAGGAATGGCAATTGTGTGCAAATATACGGGGCAATGCGGTTACATTAATCTGGCCCATCGTTTTTACCTAATACTGTCCTTTTAGGTAAAAACGGAACTGAAAGGAACCTAGTAACTATAGAATGGTTTTTAGCTAGAAGCAATAACTGGGATTCAGTTTCACTTCTCCTTTATCCACCCTGAATGTGGAATATTCTGGGAGAGGGCTCAAGACAAGGAGACGCTGTCACAGCATCTAGTCAAATGCCCCTTCTTGGACAATCACTATACTTCTGTGACAGCTGCCGAATCCCCTGTGTGCTTTAAGCCTCCACAGTCTGAACAGTGCCCATGCACTGTCCCTAGCTTGGGGTCCTCATAGCTTTGACCCTGTGGTCCAGTTGCTTGACCCTTGGGACCAGTGCTGACCCCCCCCCACACACACACACTTCCCACAACATCCTCATTGGTTGAACGCACCCTCACCCAGAACTCCAGCCATGTGGTCATTCTTGGTCCACAGGTTAACGCTTCCAGAGCATGTGGTAGGTAACACATCATACACACACACACACACACACACACGCTTTGCACAGGATTTTAACACCATTGCGCTGTACTCACACAATAAATACATAACTCTATATAAAATAACTCTACATGCATTTCCCTGCCTCAATTTCCACATCACTCCCTGGCATTCTTTGGGCTGGGGTCACAGTTCTCTGGGGGCATTCAGGATCCTTCTCCTGCAGTGCATGGCTTGTCTTCTCCGTCATGGAGTCTTCATCTCTCTTTCCAGCTCACCGTGCTCTGACCTTGGTTGATCCCCTCAGCTAAATCACCCCTCCCCCCACCTATGAAAGCATCCCAGTCTTTTTCCCTCTCCTGCCCAAAACTTCCTGTGTGGCTCTCTGAGTCTTCCCCCGATGCATCCATCCGCTGTGATTTTTAAAGGCTAACATCAGTACCTTGGTTTGTTTGCCCTGCTGCTGCTAATTTTCCACTCTCCAAACCCTTGCCCCCTGTTGAGGTGTTGGGGAAAACTGTTCTCACTTGAGAAAAACTTCTTAGCATGCCCATTGTGTGGTCAGACTACAGATGGTAAGACTAACTACTCTCCGTTGTCCCTAATCTGATGCTAGAAACCATGTCAGCCCATGGTGGATTCCACATTAACATAGAGGCATTCAATGTTACAGCAATTTTTATAGTAACAACTTCATCATATCAACCTGAAGTCCTAAATTGTACAGAGCAATTTTTCCAAATGGTCACAGATCTACAGGGGAGACTGTTCAACAATCGCCTTATAACAAATGACGGTGAAAAACAAATGCTGAGGTTTTATTCAAATGCCAAATAGAAGTCTCCTAACTCCCCTGAGGCTCTCTGACGTCATCCGGGGCCCAGACATGCTCCGAGCTGAAACTGAGAATTCAGAGCAATGAAGTGGAAGTGCAGAGAAAGAGGGAACCAGCCTGTGTGGTCTGTAAAAGATTATGAGAAATTATGCATTTACGATCTAGTCAAAGAAACAAGATCCCGGCATGCAAGTTGCACCAGAAGAGGAAAAGAGTAGGTTTCTTATCTAAACTAAAATCTTATAAGGTACATTAAAACAGCATTCCATTCTGCTTTTAATGAATGAATTCTATCCTCCTGCACATCGATATATATTTGATGCAGCTATTTATCCTATATATTTCTTCAGGGATATCTCCTCAGAGACCTTGTTTATTTCTCTTATAGTTAAATGCTGGATGGATGATGCTGTGAATAAGCAGTCTCAAGATCAGATAATTTTATGCATATAAGCAAACTAATTTATTAACAAAGGGAGGGCAGCAAGGAACCAGAACACAACAGACAACAGCAAATGATTGATGACAGTACACCTTAGGTTGCAAGGTGCGGACCCAAGATAACTGGCATACAGAACAGCAGATAATGGCAGAGCTTCAGACAGAGAACTGTTTTCTACCTAAAGGTCAATGTCACGCTGACTACCTGACTCTCTGATTCCCTTTGAGGCTCGGTTTTCACAGCCACAAGAATCCCCAGCAATATCTGCTGTGAAATTACTGCCTTTTCTTTCTGTATACCGTGCAATACAAATGTACATAAGCAAACGACACATCAAAAAAATTCCCTAGATTCCAGATTCTTTGGGGACATCTGTCTTGTGTGTTTGGAAAGTGCCTAGCACAATGGGGTCATGATCCCTATGTTTCAAATGTTGCATCATCATAAATAATGAAGTGGTATCATTTATTTCCATTGATTTCTCAACGTTGGAAAAGTTAAAACATAACTATACCAGGAGATAAAGAAGGAAGGCAAATGTGGTGGTGTAACTTGGTCAAATTATTGCAACTCTACTGGGCACCTACCAAGAGGTGGAATGTTTTAGTGGTTATAGCATTATGTCTCCTTCTCTTTCCTGCCAACCTCTTCCCCCTTTCCACTCTCATTTTCTTTCTTTCTTTGCTTTATTTAGTTATTTTTTTAACACTATATCCAGGATTTGGAGCCTGGATTCTAGGTCCTATTCCCTACTCTGCATAGATTTGCGGCAAGTCGCTTAACCTCTTTGTGCCTCTGTTATTCTATCTGTAAACTGCGTGAAATAACACCTATCTACTGCACAGAGATGTCATGGAGCTTTATTAATTATGAAAAGTGCTTGGAGAAAGGAGGCTTTGGGGAGGAACTGATTTTTAATGCAGCTCTGAAGGGCAGAGTTGGAAGGGTAGTGGGTTGATGGCCATTCTTTACCTCACCAATATTCCCTCTGAATATGTGGGCCCTCTGCAGAGTCAACAAATGTATCTCTCTGTGAATACTTGAGAACATTGGCTGCTAGACAGAAATTGGTTAAGATTTCAATCTTATTTATACTTAGATTAAGAAAATCAAAGTTATGCTTATTTCCAACTAAATATCCCATGGGAAGTTGGAGCAGTATAATTATATCCATTTGACACAGGAGACGCTGACCAAGGCTACTGAGCTGGGATTAAAACTCAGGGATTCCAAGCCCCCAGTCTTGTGGTAAGACGAGCAGGCCACACAGCTACGCCAGTATGGGAGAAGATATGTAAAGTTTTTCTGTATAGCTAATTGTTATAAAAGAAGAGTGTGTAGTATTACCTGGCAAGAAAAAGGTAGAATGAGGGGTGTAAATTGGACACCAAGTTGATTCGCTTGTTCACCAACCTGTTAGGGGCTGGGAGTATGAAATAGGCTTTGCCCTGGAAAGATGAAATGTGGCTCACATAATTGACTAGCACACCCCTTTAGTAGATTGAGAAACAGCATTTATAGGATCCAGAAGAAGCCACAACTAAAAAGATAGACCAGTGTGATGGCCTTCGAGGAAAAAGCAGAACATTTTAGAGGTATCCGCTACACTGACAGCCATATTTATAAAAAATAACTGGCACATTTGCATTCAGAATTTTTGCACAAGAAAATAACCTGCGTTAGCCATGAGCAAAGGACAATTTCACGTATAAACTGGGGGTTAGACTCCCAGTAAACTAGTGACCAAGTGTCACTGCCATTTGGATAAGTAAAGTATAAGGCTATGTCTACACTTAAATAGCTACAGCAGCACATTGGAAACACCGCAGCAGCACCGCGGTGATGTTTCAGTGTAGACACTCACTATAGCGACAGGAGGGGTTCTCCTATCACCATAGTGAATCCACCTCTCCGAGAGGTGGTAGCTATGTCAACAGAAGAATTCTTCTGTCAACATTGCTGTCTAGCCTAGGGGTTAGATTGGTTTAACTATGTCGCTCGGGGTGTGCATTTTTCACACCCCTGAGCGATGTAGCTGGATCAACCTAACTTTTCCGTGTAGACCTGGCCTAAGTGTTTGCACATGCCAAAATTGTGCCTGTAAACACAGAGGTGTGCTGAGACTTTTGTCAGAATCTGATCCTCGGTCTTTAGCCCAGGAAGCATCTACGTGGTTTGCTGGGGATATTGTTTTGGGAAATAAGATCTTGATACATGTAGTAATATTGTGATCTCGGAGAAGCCCATTTCTCAGAACTGTTAAGAGCCAGTCAAAAGTGAAGAGATGATTGCCACTTACTCTAGATTGGATCCCTGGATGTCTGAGATGTGAAAGGCCCATCTAGCCAAAATGCTGAATGAGCATCACTGAAAAGGACTAGAAAAGTAGAATAAAGAAGGAGCATGCAAACACCCTGTATACAATTAGATTTTTTTTACTGTAGCTCTCTCATGTCTTCATATGTGAAATATTAATACAAATTTCCACAGAAATTAGAACCATCAATAAAACTGTAGCATTATTTAATATGTAGCTAAATGAAACAATAAAAGCTTGTGCATCATGATTTTTTATTACCGTAGGCCATAATAAATCATAAGTTAGTTCAAAAACCACACGGACAAAATAAAGTTCTGACTTTTAAGGGAGACTTCCCAGGCTTACAGGCCCCAAATCAAATCTCCAACAGAAATTATACTTAAATAAAATGTGTCCTGCTGATTTTGAAATATCTGTGTTACCCTTCACCCCAGGCCTGAAACACTGATAAAATATTTATCTGCTTGGTGGATCTTTCAAAGTCAGGTTACAAAGTTTGTTTGTGACTGCAGATGCAGTTGATGGATGTGCATGTGAGCCTCTGATCTGCCTGCTCAGGAAAGCTGGTGAAATACAAAACAGAACATACTCTTGTAGAGCAGGATACCTTGTTAATTTCCATCCTCTGCCTGTTTCGAAGCAGGGAGAACTCAAGTGCGGCACTGCATGTTTGCATGCAAGTTGCATGGACACCTGTAAGATGCAACAATGTTGGTTAATCAGGGTTCTCTGTCTAACAGCCATGCTGGTATCCCTTTAAATATATTTCGCTTTGACTGTGCCCTCTTTGATGGGGACCCTAATGAGCCTCCTGGCAAACTTCCAGCACATAAAAACATTAACAATTACAGCATAAAAATGGAAGCGTTTTTGGGTTGGCAGCTCAATTATGTAGCTTGTTATGAGAAGAGTATTTTCTGCTTTTATATATGCAATATGTTTTTCCTTTCTTAATGCTGTCACAAGGACCTAGTCCATAACTGTGTAGGCAGCATGAGGATTAAAATCAAATGTATGTTCCATTGTTTAAAATGTCAGTGAGCATGAGTTCTTTTTAGCAGAATTGCATAAAGAGACTGTCATTTAGAAAGGACAGTAAGTGGCAAGGACTGGAAAACCAGACAAAAGAATATCTGCCCTTGCAAATGTTACAAACCTACAACAAATAGGCAAGCAGATAAATATTTGCATATGTTGCCATATTCATAGTTTTGCTGGAACACTGACATGACTATAGTTATTACACAGCATGGGCACCTACAGACTAATGTCTTTGCAAAGGTCATCATCCAATAATGAAGACACAAGAAAGGAGTAGGAGGCAATCACCATAGAATCATAGAATCATAGAATATCAGGGTTGGAAGGGACCTCAGGAGGTCATCTAGTCCTACCCCCTGCTCAAAGCAGGACCAATTCCCAACTAAATCATCCCAGCCAGGGCTTTGTCAAGCCGGGCCTTAAAAACCTCCAAGGAAGGAGACTCCACCACCTCCCTAGGTAACGCGTTCCAGTGCTTCACCACCCTCCTAGTGAAATAGTGTTTCCTAATATCCAACCTAGACCTCCCCCACTGCAACCAGAGCAGTATTGCTCAGGTCAGTGGCTAAAACAAGGGCAGAGCTGAATGTTTCTGACCCGTTTCACACATAATTTGATAAGAGTCTTGAGAACCCGGGGCAACAATAATAGGTACATTAGAAATGCATGAAGATAGCTAGTTTCTTTTTGCTATGGTTTGTTTGCTGGCCTCTCCATATTTCAAATATTTGAACAGGCTGGATTAGCAGTGAGTATGCTGAAACACTGAGGTGTTCAGGGGGACCAAATAGTGGAGCAATTGGCCCACCTCTGTGACAATGAAGGCTAGTTTTGCCATCATTGCTAGAGCTGTTCCCAAGACAGTGATATTTTTGGAGTATGTAAAGTAGAATGCTGATTGGCTTGCATTATGACCGCTTTCTGAGACATCATTTTCCATACACTACTTCCTGTTTGGCCACAACATCCATGGGATACAGTATTCATCCTGGGGCATGGTGTTGCATACTTCAAAATTCGTGATTTTCATTTCTTTAATTGCCTTTTTGATATTATGCTCCAGCCTCCTTCTAAATGTATTTGTTCTATGGAAAGCTTATCCCATGTGCAGCCCAAGGTCCTGGGTGCTTCAGCAGCAGCCATGGGAACCATCAATTGTGGGCTACAGACTGCGGCATGTTAGGAGACCTTCCTGGTTCCTGTCAGTATGTACCCTCTGCCCTCCCAGCAGGAAGTTTCAGCACTGACTGAAGCTGGAAGCAAGAGGCAGGCAAGCAGAGAGGAGGCTGCTGGACTGTAATCCTGTTCTGTGTTTCTTTACAGAATGAAGTCTTGCTCTTGTTCCTGGTGGTTGTCTGAGTGGGTCTGGTCTGAGGTGAATACACACTGACACAACGCAGAGCACACAGAGGAGCCTCAGGCCCAGTTTCCCAAAGTTATGTAAAAAGTCACAAGGCAGATTTCCCCTATCTTAAAGAACCTCATGCTGGGCCAGTGAATAGGCCGGGGGCTACACATGAATAAGAGTACAAATTATTGTACAGTTTAGCATGTATTTGAGAGTGTATTTGAGAGTACTACTCAATTCAATTCTCTTTCCTTCAAGACGATTTCTAATAGGATGAACAATTTATGTTAAAACCAGTAAATTGGGAACCTGGGCTAGCATTGCCACATCTGACTCAAATTTCACATTAGATGCTATTGCTCTGATGCGGATTTAGTTTTTAATTTTCTGCATTTTGCTCAACATGACACAGCTGTCTTCTGAGGAGTCACATCTGCTTTCCTGTGTATCCAAGATAAAATGCTCTTTTCCCTATCTCAGGGGAACCTGAGAACACATTAGATTAAAACTCAAGAAAAATCAACAGGTATCACATAATGCAAGAAATAAAGTTTTGTTTGATTAGCCCATTGAAATAAAGGCCTATAGCAAAGCCACAATATTAAAACGAACAAGGACACTTAATCCTGCAGGACAATTATGCAGCATGTCAAATCAGAATGACTCATATTAAAAATACTAATCCTGTTCCAATACCTGTTAGATCTTACTGTTGACTTCAGTGTGCATTGGATCAGGCCCTTAAAAAGGAATAAAGAGGCTTGATCAAGTCAATTATAATTATCTTCCCACTAACTTTGCAAGGTGGTAGTCATTTTAGTTTATATATTTTTAAGATTTTTCCTTAACACCTAATAGTTTCAACATCTGGCCCTGTGCATGGCTTGCCACCATTTTGTGGGGCAGGATTATTGCACTGTCTTCTTGTCATCCGTTGTCCTCCAGAGCATGCAGACGAGCTGGACCAGCAACCCCAGTTTCCATCTATAGCAACATCTGGAGAAACCGTGAAGAAAGAAAAGGGTGTCACAACAGAGGTTTCTTTTCCAAAGGGGGTGCTCCCAGCTCACACAAATTATACCTACATACAAACAAAGTACCCCTCATCCGCATTACTAAGAATATCTTGACTTGGACCCTTAAAACTGGACAATTATTTAAAGGTGCTAATTCTCTATTCATTGTTGATGGTGCTTGTTCAGACTCTGCATTTCATTCAACTGGGACAATGAAAAGACACAAGGTAGTTTTAACTGAAATATAGTGATTTTACCTCTTCTGGTTGAGACTAAGGGAGTCTGGGGGAGCTGAAGGGCACATAAACTGGGATCACTTTACATTCTGAGGAGCCAGAGAAAGGTGTTAGCAGGTTTATATTTAAGTAGCACAGGGGCGGGCAAACTTTTTGGCCTGAGGGCCGCATGGGGTTTCAGAAATTGTATGGAGTGCCGGTTAGGGGAGGCTGTGCCTCCCCAAACAGGCAGGCGTGGCCTGGCCCCCACCCCCTATCCGACCGCCCCTGCTTCTTGCCCCTGACGGCCCCCCGGGACTCCTGCCCCATCCAACCCCCCCTGTTCCCTGACGCCCCCACCCTGGACCTGCCCCATCCACCTTCCCTGCTCCCTGTCCCCTGACCACCCCTGGAACCCCCGCCCCTGACTGCCCTCCACCGCCCCATACAACCACCCCTCCTTCCTGACTGCCCCCCCCCCCGGGACCTCTGCCCCATCCAACCACCCCTTCTCCCTGACCGCCCTCGGAACCCCTGCCCCCATTCAACCCCCCTGTTCCCCGCCCTCTGACCACCCCGACCCCTATTCACACCCCCGGCCCCTGACCACCCCCCGAACTCCCCTGCCCTCTATCCAACCCCCCTCCCCTGCTCCCTGCCCCCTTACCGCGCTGCCTGGAGCACTGGTGGTAGGCAGTGAGGCTGCAAAATGGCAGGCAGACGCGCCGCCCAGCTGGAGCCGGCCACGCATTGCGCAGCTCAGAGTACCGGGTCAGGCCAGGCTCTGCAGCTGCGCTGCCCCAGGAGCTCACAGCCCTGCTGCCCAGAGCATTGCGCCGGTGGCGCAGTGAGCTGAGGCTGCGAGGGAGGGGGAACAGCAGGGGAAGGGCCGGGGGCTAGCCTCCCGGGCCAGGAGCTCAGGGGCCGGGGAGAACAGTCCCGTGGGCCGGATGTGGCCCGCGGGCTGTAGTTTGCCCACCTCTGAAGTAGCAGGTGGCCTACTTTAACTTACACTCTTCTGTCAGTTACTTTTCCTGCTAGACCCGCTCTCTTCTTAGGATGACCAAACATCCCATTTTGGCCAGGACAGTCCCTTTTTTAAGCTTTGTCCCGGACGTCCCAATTTTTTTTTCCAAAAGGAGGCATTTGTCCCATTTGCTTTTGCTGACTTGATCAGCTGACAAGAGCAAATGGGACAAGTGCCCACTTTTGTCAAAAAAGGTGTGGCGTGGGTGTGGAGGAACGTGGGGTGGGGAAGCAGAGATGCCAGCCCCCTGCAGGGGAGGACGCAGAGCTGGGGGGGAGGGAGCATTCCAGCATGGGGGAGGAGGTGGCAGGATTCCAGCGACCGGGCATCAGCCTCCTGAGGGGAGATATCCTATCTCCTAGAACTGGAAGGGACCTTGAAAGGTCATCAAGTCCAGCCCCCTGCCTTCACTAGCAGGACCAAGTGACCATCTTTCCCAAAGAGAAAATGCAAGTGACACAAATTAAACTCTTTAGATTCAGTAAGCCAAATTCAATACAGGTGAAGTTCTATGTTGATAAGTGGATCTGAGTCTAAGGGAGATTTTGCCGCTGTAACATATGCAGTAAGCAGACCAGAACAATGTGTAAGTGACAACAATTAAAGACTCATAGGACTTATTAGCTATGAAGTTGTCCCTGTGCCCTGTGAAATTTTAGCTGAAAATGTCTCACTCTGGCTTGGATAGGATACAGCCATTTAGACTGAAAACTGGAGAAACGACGGTAAACGAAGGGCAATGATAAATGGCAATATATCAAATTACAGGGAGGGGTCTACTGTCGCTCTGCAGGGATGGATGTAAAAACTAGTCTTCTTTAACATCTAAATTAATGATCTGAAGGAAATAAATAGCAATTACATTTGCAGAGGATACTAAATTGGGAGGAGTTATGAACTAGTCAGGAGAGAAAAATTATACAAAGGGATCTAGGGACATTAGCACCAGGGGTGGAAAATAACAAAATGAGATTTAACTGGGAAAAATTAAAATGTGCTGTAGTATAGTTGAGGAAGAATAATCTGAGACATTTACTCCGTGGAAGGGAGAAATTTGGGAAGCAGAGATGCTGGAGGAGGAGGAGGAGACCAAGGGCCCATAATAGACTGCAAATTAGGGTACGTCTTTACTATCCGCCATATCGGCGGGTAGCAATCGATTTATCCGGGATCGATATATCGCGTCTAGTTAAGACGCGATATATCGATCCCCGAACGCGCTCCCCGTCGACTCCGGAACTCCACCAGAGCAAGCGGCGGTAGCGCAGTCGACGGGGGAGCCGCGGCCGTCGATCCTGCGCCGTCTGGACCCCAGGTAATTCGATCCAAGATACTTCGACTTCAGCTACGCTATTCGCATAGCTGAAGTTGCGTATCTTGGATCGATCCCCCCCAAAGTGTAGACCAGCCCTTAGCTATGAGTTTATAATGGGATATGAGTGCTTGTTTCATATTCAAAATCATATTCAAAATCAGCTCCTCCTCAAAGCACAGAAATAATAAGGCAGCTTTGGTGTGAAATCATGTATAAAATTGCACTGAGTTCTGGACACCAGAGCAACAGAAATATGTTGTCACATTGGTGGGACTTCTGAGGAAAGGACCAAAGGGATGGATTTATAAGGAAAGATTAAAATCTATATCTATATATATCAGGATACTTAGAGCCTGGGCCTGTATCACTTAAGTCAATATGAGTTTTGCTACAGACTTCAGGGAGCAGGAATGAGACCCTAAATTCTGTGCCCAGTTCTGCCTCACATTCACGGCCTAGCCTTGGATTTAACCTGTCTGCCTCTGCTTACTCATCTGTGAAATGGAGCTAGCTATAGTGTGTGTGTGTATATTAGGGTAAGTAACAGATGGAGTTACAGACATGATAAGGATTAATGAATACTATAGCTAGATCCATTTCACAGATGGGTAAGCAGAGGCAGATAGTTTAAATACAAGGCTAGGCAGCGAATGTGTGGCAGAACTAAAGTCAGTGGCAAAACTCATCTTGACTTAAATGCTCCAGCCCCTAACAGTTTTGATTCTCAGCCCTGTGATTTAGCCACTAGGCCACATAGTTCTTAATGATCACATAAAAAGACCTAATTAACTTACACACATGATCATATGACTGGCCATTCCATTTCAACTCTCCTTTTAGGGTTGTTTTTCTCTTTAACTTGGGATCTACATTTCTTTAATCATCTTTCTAATCACTCTTACCTTTTCTTTCTGTGATCTCACAGGCAGTACCACGATATCCTATAGGACATATACATTCACAGCGAGTTTCTAGAAGGATAACAGTGAAAGCTGGATTACTGTACTTCACTACAGTATATTATTATACTGAACATTTCTCTATAGACTCCCGTTTCCATATATAGACAGGTGAAGAGGCTGCCTCTCTGGGGCAGAGACCATCTTTTCTTTATATGCATGTGCAGCAACTAGCAGAATGGGGCCCTGATCCCAGAATTCATTGTCTGGGTATTAACAACAGTGGTCATTTGAAAACATCTTTCATGGCAAATTATCCTAAATAGAATAACAACAGGACTCAAGGGCTAATAAGTTATTTAAACAAGTGTAATCACCAGAGGAATCAGTTAAGAGCTATAATCAAACTGGCTGGTACCTGAATCAATATTTCTGCATTAGATACATTTAGATGATAACCAGATTCTCATCAGGACTTTTGCAGATGCAAATTTGAATTAGGTACTTGAAAAATATCTTCTTTTATTAGCAAAACCCCCACACCATACATCTCCATTTAGAAAATGTGTTTTTTATTCAATTTAATTACTTTCCCCCAGCATTTTTAAATCATTGTCAGCTTCTAAATGAGGGCAGCTTCTATTAAAAATGGAGGGAAGGAAAGGATACAATACTGAACAACTCTGATGATGATGATGATGATGATACCAGTACTTAGCACTTATATGGTGCTTTTCATCTTCACAACACAACACTAATTAATGCTGAGACATTAGGATGATGGTAATGATCTTGAAAGCAAAGGAAGAGACTTAAAGACATGAACTTTTCTTTTGATGAATAATTGAGGTGGGAACTGTTTCTTAAATGTAACTGATAAAGACACTTGCTACAATGGTGTTAATTTGCTGCGGCTGCTACTAAACCATGGAGATTTATGAATGAAATTACTCTTTTTTTAAATATATTTTCTTTATAATGTTAACCAGGATGAATAGGAGAAAGGAATGAACACAGATTACCAGCCAGTTAAGCCTCCTACCTACAATTCCTCTGTTCGTTTATACTAGAGGAGTATTAGAAGCGAGATTCTACCTTTCAGAAAGGCAATGCCATTGCCATGGCATGGAGCACAATGACAGGAACTGGTCTCCAGCTGAAACTCTACAAGGGCACGCTTCATATTTTCCCTTAGTGTATTTGCATTTGCAAAGTCCGTTGAAGTCACCAGTTCAGACAGGGGTTCTGCCTAAGGGGGAGGGAGGAAAGAGGGGAAGAAACAATTGTTGTATTCATTCCAAAGGTCAAGATGTTTTTATAAGGTCAGCCCTGCACTGCAAGCTATGGTGGGACCTCAGCTTATGAATAAAATGTAGCCCCTATGTTATGAGATTTGTGTTCTGTGGAGATGTCAATAAAAGCTTTCTAAAACGGGAACATATTAGTCATCCATGGAATAGAATAAATAGTCTCTCCACCAGCTCCAGCTTTCCAGTTAACTTGTGGTTAGGGCTGGTGGAAAAAAGAGAACAGCAATTTAATGAAAATGTTTTCATTTGCCCCCCCCCCCGACCCCCGATTCAAAATTTTGACCAGCTAGAGAGTCGTCTGAAAACTGGGAGGGAATTTCACAAAAGTTTCATCCAAAGTTTTCCTATGTAGTTTTCTGATTTTGAAATTTTATGAAAATTCATTAAAAATTTTTAACCAACACTACTTATATTGACTTGTCTCTTGCTCCTCCTTTAGGTAGGGTTGCCACCAGTCTGCGTTTTACCTGGTCAGTCCGGTCTTTGGCTTCTGAGTCCAGGTGCCATTTAGGGTTGCCAGGTGTCCAGTAAGTCTGGTTGAAAAGGGGACTGGGCAATGTCCGGTCAGATGTACTGACTGGACACCAAAAGTCCGGTTACCACAGGGCAGGGGGAGGTAACCCAAGCCAGCCCCTGTTCAGCCAGGGCTGCCTCCTACCTTCAGGCAGGTTCCTTGTCAGGCTGCAGCAACTTCCATTCCAACAAGAGTCGACGTACGGGGAAAGGAGCGAGCAACGTGGGTGGGATCTTGGGGTAAGAGGCAGGGCAGGGGTGGGGTTTTAGGGGGTGGAAGAGACAGGTCAAGGGCAGGGTCTCGGGGATCCGGTTACCAGCAATTAGAAAGGTGGCAACCCTACCTTTAGGACTCTTCCTGAAAACCCGCCAGGAAACATTTTTTCTACAGTACAATGACTTTGTTCATATGCTGCCCTTGTATGGATTGTTTTTTAATTGCAGCATAGTCACTAGTGTATTTACAGCCCGATTACTCCATGAAGCCAACAGAAATGTTCCCATTACCTTCAAATGCGGGGTGCCTCTACACTTCTTTCAGCCGTGTTTAGTGAATAGACCCATGTTGTCCCCGATTGCACGGGTATAAATAGCAGTGTAGATGGTGAGGCACAGCTCAGGACAATGAAGACACGCTTGAAAGGTCTGGGTATGTACTCGAGTACATCCCCTACATGGCCCTCTGCTCACCCAAGCCGTACCTCCCTCTCTACACTACCATTTTTAGCAGTATAACATCTAGGGTGACCAGATGAGAGACATGAAATATCGGGACACGGAGGGGTGGGGGGGGAAGACGTGCCGTCTGGTCACCCTAATAGCATCCTGCTGCATCCCCGCTGTTAGAACCTTTCCCTGGAAAAGATTCCAGCAGTGGGAATGGCTCTGCCAGCTCCCAGCTGCTGGAGCCCTTCCCCACCACAAGGAAAGTCTCCCCCCTGCCAGAGCCTTTCCTCACTTCAGTGAAACGCTCCGGAAACGGGGAGCTGCTGAAGCCTTTCCCTGCTGCCTCACGTTGGCCAGAGCTTTTCACTGACATGTGTAGTTACACACCACAGTGTGGACACAGTGTGTGCGTTTCGCTGTAGTGTGTAGTGAAGTGAAACATCTGCTACATGCCTCCCAAAATGGTGTGTAGTGTGTAATTGTAATCTAAGTCTGAAGTTCCTTAGGCAAGGATCCAGGTATTTGTCTGAAAGAACTGACCTGTTATATAGCACCATTTTATTCCTATCAGCTCTGCAGAGCTGCTACGGCTTTGGAAGAAAGAGCTGGACTCTATTTTGTGCATCCTCTACAGAATAATTATGTTAAGTTCCTGCTGCAGGGACAAATTCTGCCATCAGTTGCACTTCTGCACCCCCACGACTATAATGGGCATGCAGACGTGTAAGTGAGGGCACAGACTGAACATCATGGGGTTGCTGAGGGTAGAATTTGGTACAGAGTAGAACCAGGTGTAACAGAGAGTAAGATTTCCCCCACAGATTCTTCTTGGCAGATGATAACACAGTAGCCAGTAAGAATAAAGTCTGAGGATTCCTAGGCTAAGTTTGCATGGTTGGGAGTTACAATAAAAGGACCAGTTCCTCAGTTTGTGTCACCTGAGGATCCAGCCCAAAGTCGTTATTGTAAGCTGAGCAAATTTGCTATGCATGCCATCAGGACAAAGCAAACATGAAGCCCCACAATACCATTTGTACAGGGTCATGTCATTCAGAGGACAAATGCATTTTAAGGAAAAAGGTACTTTCTTGTTACTGCCACTGTGTCTCCATTTCTCAACAATGATCTTTGATCCACCTTTTACTTTTTGAAATCATATCATATAAATAAGGAAATGCCTTGAGAATGACCTGCCAAGTGCTTTTAGTAGATGATTTATGAACCGCTTTGCTTTATTTTTTCCCTATCGAAGCATTTTTAGGTCTCATGTTTAGTCACACACTACTGGTGCTTTTGATCTTCATACTCCTCAAGGATATTAGCAGGGAAATTAAAGGCTAAATAGCCCAAATGCAAATTATATCAATCTGTGGTTTTTACTAGCTGATCTGGTCACTGATATCAGGTTAGAATCTAAAGGGTTAGAAAAAAAAACTAGCCTTAGTTTGTTATCAGAATTTTCTTTAAATGGGATATTAAGTGTAACTTGCACAAGTACGGACACTGAAATCTCTGGGACTCAATGCAATTATGAAATCATGGGTAGATTACCTGAAACAGTTGATTTTATATCCTCCTTTAAACCTGAGGTGAGTTCTAGTTAACAAAGAAATGCACTATATTGTCAAAGCAGAAGAGTTGAGTGGGTTGAGGGCAAGCTGAAAACATGGACAGTATGTGAAATTTTTATTAGAAAAAAGGGGAAAAACAACATAACAATCAGTGCCAAGCCAGAGTGAACTATGAGGCCCTGGAAAAATAAACACCTATTTGACCAATATAGTCAAATGCAGAAAGGGCTGATCCAAAGCTTGTTGAAGTCAACAGTCTTTCTGTGTCTCAGGGGGCTTCGGATTAGTCCTTGAATGCGTAGATTGCTAAAGTATTAAACATATTTCCACAAGTGATAAAACAAACACTAGCTATGGGCCCAATCTAAGGAATTTTATCTGGATCCAGATTTCAAATGAATACCCTCAAAACTCTAGTGGGTTTGAATCAAGGCTTTTGGGTTCAGAGTAGAGCAGGTTGGAAAATGGCTTTTTTAAAGAAAATTTTCAGCGAAAGGGAAAAGAACACATTTTCATCAAAAGGTTCCACAGAAAATTTAGACATTTCCATTTTTCTAATTGACAAGTTTCAGTCAAAAACCAAAAAAATTTATATGGATTTGCTGCCATAGTGCCTCATGACAGTCATAGTTCAGCTGCCTTATGCCCTCATTTTCCTCCCTGGGCCAGGCTCTCTGGCTGGGCTACATCTCCCATGATGCACCATGGTCTTCCCGCTTGCTGAGACATCAGCGCACCATGGGGAGTCCCTAGTTACAGTGCATCATGGAAGATGTAGTCTGTTCAGGGGAATCAGGCCTATAGAGGAATATGAGGCACCTATAGATCCTATGAGGCACTGGGAGGCGGGGGTGGAGGAGAGATTCCAAATCAACATTTTCCACTTTTTAGAATGCATTTTGGGATTTGAGTGTTCAGTTTTTTGACAAAAAATATTTTTTTCTGTGAAAAACAGATACTTTTCCCAAAAACATTTATTTAACCAAAACCCAATTTTCCATTGAAGAGCAGTCCAATGAAAACCAGCCCTAGTGTAGGGCCATACCTAAGAAGAATATTCTTCTGCCTTCACAATAGTCACCCAAACGTTAAATGAACTAACTGTGACATTCAAAATTGAGGCTCTATTGACATTTTTTCCCCTTGTTATTTTTCATTTTCATGCTCCTCTATACATTCGAGACCTGGCCAAGACTGGAAATAGGAAAGCCTAGTAAAAATCTATTCTCATGAGATCCTATCTTAGTTTTACAGATTAATGAGCTTTAGATAGTCTGGACAAACAGCCAGACTTTTTGGTGCACTCTTTGCTTTTCGGAACCAAACAGAATTGCTACTATACGATACAGTGCATGGTAAATATGAAAGGCAAGGGTAATCCAGAAAAAAGGAAGGTCATTTTATTACACTCTAATATTAAATGCCATCGGGTATATTTCTAATACAGCACTGCCTAGATTCTTCAAACTTCAATTATCTGACATGCCTTGTTACCTAAAACAGGTCAATTAGTTACTCTGAAAATCTCCCTGATTATTCAAAACCTCACTTATCTGAATGTATTCCAAGTCCCCCATGGCACTCGACTAATTGAAGCTCTATGGTGTATTATTTACAGTACCTTTAGCTTTATGATTTCAGGGTTGTACTGTACTGCATCTCCCCACTCCTGCATTAGCTGAGCAGTTGGCAGATCTTTGTAGGCAAGTGTCGTGATATGCTCACTCCCTCCTCCACGAACGAGGGCTATGAAATCTTCCACAACTTGCTTTTGCCCGATGCTGTCTGCAAAAAGGGGTAAAGTGACCAGCTCAGCTTTGCTATTTCTTAGTGGATCACAAATAGAATAAAAAGCTAGGAGCAAAGCAGACTCTGCCAGTTACATATCCCATTTCGAAACAAAACGGGAAAGTGATCTTGGTCACAATTATTTATATACAGCCAAATATCCGGCACGCCCTCTGACTTAAAAGGCAGTGGTGCCTGAGGGAGGACTTCAAGATTTGGCCCATAGCTTTTCATTTGACATTACTGTAAATGAAAAAACAAACAAATAATAGATTCATTCATAGATTTTCAAGGAAAGAGGGGATCACTTAGCCACAAGGGAAAGAATAATAAATCAGCCTACCCTTACTGGGGCTATCATTGAAAAGTACCAGAAACTGCAACTAGTGCAGGGTGCAGCACCTCTTCCTTGAGTAAAGGGCTTGATCCTGCTTCTGTTAAAGTCAATGGTGTGAGATCCAACTCCATAAAACAAAGCCCATTTCCTGCGTGCAGATCTATTTTACGTCTGAAATTGAGCATATATTGCTCTCACATAAAAAAAGAACATACAAAGCACAAGACTATTTTAGGTTTACCTCCAATTTCATTTAAAACAGCCTTACAGCCAGCAGCTGACATTCCCAGACTTATATAAACTCCATAGATATTTCCACCAACGTTAAAGCCACGCTGTGCACAGGACTGGATGTCACTTAAAGAGTAACCTAAAAAACACAGTAAAACATCACATATTTATAAAAACAACACTCCATTTTAAGTACCTTTTGCTGATTTCCCCCTCCCCCCCCCCCCCACACACAGGGAATTTTTAGGGCCCAATCTTGCTCTAAAAGGGATCTGGTACCCTCAGCTCCCAGTGACTTTGATGGAGTTGAGTGCTCTCAGGATCAGACCTTTAGTAAAGAAAAATTTTGCCCTCAAAAGTTGAAATGTTTTTGCTGGCGGGGCTACATCAAATGCCATGGAATTCCTGGCACAGAAGAAGTGGCACATTACAAATAATGAGCATCATAAAGATATGGTTACCCCTTTTGACCCAAGCCCTGTTGCAAGTTACAAATTTGCAAATTAACGCCTAAGGGCCCAATCCTGCAACCACTTGCCATTGAGCATCATGCTTACCATGCGGAGTGACTTAAATAAGATTCCTTAGGGCTGTAAACCGTGCATTCAGTAGCAAATGTTTGCGGGATTCGGCCCTCAATGAGTTAGCAGTTAAGGTCCCAATTCGGCAATGTACTTAACCACATGACTTACTTTAACCCATTAGTAGTCCCATTGAAGTTAGACATGTGCTTCAATACCTAGCTGAACTGGGGCCTTAACAAGCAAGGATGATGCACTACCTTCACTTCATCAACGGCAGCCTCTCTGCCAGCAATCACATCTGACAGTCACTCCCTGCCAGGGAATAAAACTAGCACTAAATTAGTGCTCCCTGGACTCAATAAAAAGGGGTTATCCTAATTAAATTCCATTTCAACATTGGCTATAGCACTTATCAAATTGGCAAATAAAGTTAGATTTCAGCTTTAACATCTAACTGGCACCTTGGCAAATCCATCTGATTGACCCTCCATTCACGCTTACATTGTTTATTTTGACTGCAAGATCTTTGATTCAAGGACTGTCTCTTGCTATGTGTATGTACAGTGCCTAATCTCATGGTCAACTGGGGCTTCTAGACGCTATTGTGATCCCAGTAATAAACAGTAATAGTAATACATTGGTGTTTAGATGTGAGCTTCTAGAAAAAATATATAGCTTGAGATGGGCCCAAAACAAAACCACAGATCTCGAATACCACCGAAATTCTGAATGCCTGAAATCCAGATCTAAGTTCTGTCCCTCTGGCTCGGGTCTAAATATAGCATTACCTATCAATGTACTACTCAACAGAAGAGCAAACAGCTAGTGAACCCTTCTGTGTAACACAAAGAGTACTTTAGCAAATAGGCGCTGAAGGCCATTCCTCAACCTCCCATGCCAATGGGTAAACAAAAGAATGCTGCTACTGATTATCATCCCACAACTCTCTTTGTTCCACACAAACCCTTGTAAACGAGCATGAGGCAAACAGCTAGAGCAGCAGCAGGCAGAAAAGTCACCCAGCAAATTATTCACTCTTTCCTGGATTCCTGCACTCTGGAAAAGTTCTAGAGACTACACGAGTTTCACAACTACCACTTGTAAAGCGCTGAATAGAAGAATGTAGGTTTTGATTTTCAAAGCCAACTGGGGATTTAGCCATGGGATTCTCATTCATTTTAATGTCTAGTCAGCTTTGGAAAGATCAACTACCGGGCCTCATATGCTGAAGTGATAAGCACCGGCAGCTCCAGCTAAGGTTGATGAAAGCGGAGAGTACTCAGCACCATTTGAAAATTAGGTCCTTGGTTTACATACAGAAGGGGAGAGCATTATCTTATTCAGTATCTCTTAGGGATAATGCTACAGACATCAGTGCTCCACCCCCCACATAGCCTTATCTCACCCCAGGCTTACCCCCTCTCTATCGACAGAGCCTAATCCCCACACAGCAGCATCTGGAGGTTCAGGTAGGAATAAAGCTGTGGAGGTGGCAATTGTTGTCCTAGATAGGAGTGCGTGTGGCAGCAGAAGTAGTAGATCTGACCCCAAAGCTTTAAGAACTGCTCTTTCATTAAACGCTGTATAGTATTGGATACACAGACCTGCCTTTTGGAGTTCTTCGCTGTTCACAACTAACGTGTATTCGTAGATGCCTCCAAGAGTAGCTTCAGTGATGTAGTGCGTCCCATAATCTCTGTAGAGTTCTCTGTATTCACCATAGCTATACTCTAAAGGCAGCTGATGGAGTCTCTGCAGGAACTCATAATGGAGCATCAGAGTCCGAGGCTTCAGTTTATAACGGGCCACATCCAGCTCAGAACGGGCATGAATAAATTTGCTGGACTATATGAAATGTAGACACACAACAGCATCCAAGTGAAATGAGGGACATGGTTCTCCATGCAAAGTATGTTACCTCAGTGAATGTTATATATACAGTCTGTGCATTGTATAAATATGGATGTTACTGGTCTGCATTAAACAGCTCACACAAATCCATATACTCTACATAGATCTTAATTTGTAAAATGTGCCATTACCGAAACTTAAAAGTGAAGGGAGAAATTTTACACAATGGAAAAAAAAGACATTCCCTCAAACAAACTATTGTCCAACCCAAAGAATATCCTTTCTCTCCACACCCCTTTTGGGGCAAAAGCCTGGATAATAAAATGGGCTTTCCACTGTGCCCTAAATGCATTCAGACTCAGGTTCGTTTGGGCATCAAGGGAAACATTTTAAAGAGCTGAGGATCTTTCAATTTAAAACGTCCTGCAACCTGGATAATCAAATCTAGGCTCCTTATCAGGCCCAAAGCAGGACTCATTGGGTGGAATTCAGTGGTCTGTGTTATGGAAGAAGTCAGACTAGATGATCATAGTGGTCCTTTCTGTCCTCAAAAATCAATGACTGTGTGAGTTACCCTAGATCCTCCTCATCTCTAATGGTGTCTATTGCAGGAGCTTCTCGGCCCCTTGGTGAACATCCCTAGTAAAATCTTCTCCTGATTAAGGAAGTTCTATTTGGGGTTTGTACCATGTGTAACCCACACACCTCCTGGGTATGATATTCTATCCCACCTGGGGGGGGGGGGGAGAGCGAGAGAGAGGAGTCTGCTCTACAGCCATATGGCTTTTAGCTCATGCAGTAAAGACTCATGCAGGGGCAGCTCTATGTATTTTGCCGCACCAAGCACAGCAGTGAGCCAGCCTTCTGCGGCACGCCTGTGGGAGGTCCGCTGGTAACACGGATTCAGCGGCATGCCTGCGGGAGATCCGCCGGTCCCGTGCCTTTGGTGTACCCGCTGCTGAATTACCGCCGAAACCGTGGGACCGGCGGACCTCCCGCAGGCATGCCGCCGAAGGCTGCCTCACTGCCGCCCTCACGGCGACCAGCAGGCCGCCCCCTGCGGCTTGCCGCCCGAGGCATGCACTTCGTGTGCTGGTGCCTGGAGCCGCCCCTGGACTCATGCACTCAGGTTCAATCCCACCCACCGGCGACCGGGGTCTATCAGTGTTACACATGCACAGTCCAGGCAAGTACAAGCTACACAGAAACAAGGCCACTGTTCTGCTCCTAAGGGTATGTCTACACTACGAGAGTAGTTCGATTTTACTTAAATCGAATATGTGGAATCGATATTGCAAAGTCGAACGTGTGTGTCCACACTAAGGACAGTAATTCGACTTTGTGAGTCCACACTAACGGGGAAAGCGTCGACATTGGAAGCGGTGCACTGTGGGCAGCTATCCCACAGTTCCCGCAGTCCCCGCTGCCCATTGGAATTCTGGGTCGAGCCGCCAATGCCTTCTGGGTAAAAAAATGTGTCGAGGGTGCTTTTGGGTAACTGTCGTCATCCGTCCGTCACTACCGCCCTCCCTCCCTGAAAGCGCCGGCGGGAAATCAGTTCGCGCACTTTTCTGGTCAGTGACAGCGCGGACGCCACAGCACTGCGAGCATGGAGCCCGCTGCGACCATTGCTGCAGTTGTGGCCGTTGTCAACACCTCGCAGCTTATCATCCACCTTTCCCAGAGGCAGATGCAGAGAAATCAGGCGAGGAGGCTACGGCACCGCGGTGAGGACCTGAAGTCTGAGAGTAGCACCTGTCAGAAAGCACGGGACCCAGCGCCGAGGACATCACGGTGGCAATGGGTCATGTTGATGTTGTGGAACGGCGATTCTGGGCCCGGGAAACAAGCACGGACTGGTGGGACCGCATAGTGCTGCAGGTCTGGGATGAATCCCAGTGGCTGCGAAACTTTTGCATGCGGAAGGGGACTTTCATGGAACTTTGTGAGTTGCTGTCCCCTGCCCTGAAGCGCAATGACACCTGGATGCGAGCAGCCCTGACTGTCCAGAAGCGAGTGGCCATAGCCCTCTGGAAGCTTGCAACGCCAGACAGCTACCGGTCAGTCGCGAACCACTTTGGCGTGGGCAAATCTACCATGGGGGTTGTTGTGATGCAAGTAGCCAACGCAATCGTTGAGGTACTGCTCTCAAAGGTAGTGACCCTGGGAAACGCGCAGGTCATCATAGATGGCTTCGCCGCGATGGGATTCCCAAACTGCAGTGGGGCTATAGATGGAACTCACATCCCTATCCTGGGACCGGACCACCAGGCCAGCCAGTACATCAACCGAAAGGGCTACTTTTCAATGGTGCTGCAAGCACTGGTGGACCATAGGGGACGTTTTACAAACATCAACGTCGGATGGCCGGGCAAGGTTCATGACGCTCGTGTTTTCAGGAACTCAGGTCTGTTTAGACGGCTGCAGGAAGGTATTTACTTCCCGGACCACAAAATAACTCTTGGGGATGTGGAGATGCCTATAGTCATCCTCGGGGACCCAGCCTACCCGCTAATGCCCTGGCTCATGAAGCCCTATACTGGCGCCCTGGACACTGAAAAAGAACTCTTCAACTACCGGCTGAGCAAGTGCAGAATGGTGGTGGAGTGTGCTTTTGGCCGTCTCAAGGGGAGATGGAGAAGCTTACTGACTCGCTGTGATCTCAGCGAAACCAATATCCCCATTGTTATTGCAGCTTGCTGTGTGTTCCACAATCTCTGTGAGAGCAAGGGGGAGACCTTTATGGCGGGGTGGGAGGTTGAGGCAAATAGCCTGGCTGCTGATTACGCCCAGCCAGACAGCCGGGCGATTAGAAGATCCCAGCGGGACGCGCTGTGCATCCAGGAGGCTTTGAAAGCTAGGTTCCCGAGTGAGCAGGGTAACCTGTGACTTTTCAGTTTGTGTACAGAGAAGCTGAACCTGCCCCCGTTTCTTTACCCACTAAATGTTCAGTATCCTCTCCAGTTACATACCCCGTTCCCCCCCTTACAACACACGTTTAAAAATAAAATCACTTGAATTTTGTTAATGAACACCGTTTTCTTTATTACTGTTTTTGTGGGAAAGTGTTGAAACTGGGACGCAGACTGTGGTGGGGAGCGGGTATAGTGTAGTGATGCAAATGACGCTTCTAAACTCCAGGAATGACAGGCTCCGCAGTGGTGGACTGGTGGTTTCAACGGAGCCTGCCACCCCTCCTGTTCGGGACTCTGTGTGTGGGGGGGCTATGTGACTTTGTGGCGGGGGAGGACGGTTACAGATCCCCTGCTGTGTGGCTCTGTGATCCAGGATAAGGACCGCTGCATAAGATCTGTAACTGCCCTCCCCCGCCACAAAGTCACAGAGCACCCCCCAACCACCACAGAACTCTAAAACCACCTCCCAGACTGACCAGGGTAACTAGTGACTGCAATGTGTGTGTGCCCTGCTGCTGAACCTGCCCCCGCCTCTGTACCCTGGTAAAGGTGACTGTCCTGTCCAATTACCAACCCCCTTCCCCCCCTTCAGACAGACTCTCCTCTAAAAGAACATGATGGAAACAGTAATTAACAGAAACGTATTTTTTATTAGCAACTACACATGAAACTGGGGGTTGAAACTTGGACGGGGGCTTGGGTGAGGCGGGAAGGAAAGGACTTGTCAAATTTTGGGGAATGACAGCCTTCTGGTGCTTGAGCAGTCTGCAGGGGTCGAATGAGAGTTTTCACGGACTCTGCCGCCCCTCCTTCTTTGGACTTTGGGTGAGGGGGGTATGGGACTTGGTGGCGGGGGAGGGCGGTTAGAGATAGACTGCAGCGGGGCTCTGTCCTCCTGCCTCCGGTCCTGCAGAACATCCACAAGGCGCCGGAGCGTGTCCGTTTGCTCCCTCATTAGTCCAAGCAGCGTTTGAGTCGCCTGCTGGTCTTCCTGCCGCCACCTCTCCTCCCGTTCCATGTGTGATCGGTGCATTTGGGACAAGTTCTCCCTCCACTGGGTCTGCTGGGCTGCCTGGGCTCGGGAGCAGCCCATAAGTTCCGAGAACATGTCCTCCCGTGTCCTCTTCTTCCTACGCCTAATCTGCGCTAGCCTCTGGGAGTGTGATGCCAGGCTGGGTTGGGAGACAGTCGCACCTGTGGGAATGGGAAAAAGGGAGTGAATTCCTCAGAAAGATAAATTTCGTTGTGAACAAAGAACATAGTCTTTCTCTGTGAACAAGACCATGCACAGCACCTATCACATGCGCACTCAGGACAAGGTCGAATTTTCGGCCTTCGCATTCAGTGCCTGGGGTCTTGCAGTGCACATCAGAGAAGCGGGGCAGGACACCGGAATTTGTGTAGCAGGCCGACATGGTAAGCCGTAGACTTGTGGCTGCTTAAAACTTTAGTAGTACCACTGGCCTCCATTCACATTGAAAGCAATGCCAGTCTCTGCTGCCAGCAATCGGCCAAGCATGAACTCTGCCCCTGTCCCACCCCCTCGCGGCTGTCCCAGGGAAAGATCCCTGTATGCTGCCCCTCTCCCGCCTCCACGCGTGGCTGTAAACCGGCGGTTACCGTTCTGTAAAGGAACAGGCAAGCAGTCCCAATACTAACATTCCCCTACCTAATTCAAAGCAGGTCACCATGAGCGACATCACTCTGATGAGGATTTCAGAGACGGAAAAAGAAAGGATGCTTCGGGAAAGCCTGCAAAGACCAGGGCCGTATGCCGCCATGCTCTGCAGGGCAATGATCCCGGAGTACTTGCTTGTCTCCTGGCGCGGAAATGTTTGCTACTACGGAGGACCCAATAAGGCCGCTCTCCCCAGGAACCTGATGCAAAGGCTTTCCAATTACCTCCAGGAGAGCTTCGTGGAGATGTCCATGGAGGATTTCTGCTCTATCCCCGGACATATAGACAGGATTTTACTGTAGCTGCACTGGCAGGGACTAAACAGTAGAGCGGCTTGGGCAGAACAATCATGCTAAACCGGACATTGTTAGATTTTTTTTAGTAGTTGCACTGCCAGGGACTGAACCGTTAAGCGCCTAGGGCAAAGTAATCATGCAAAACCCATTGTTAATATTGTTAATATTCCTGTTCTGTAAAAAATAAATGTTTAGATGTTTTAAACACTTACTGACTGATCCTTCTCCTGATTCAGGGTCCGGGTTAACGGCTGGGGACGGTTGGTAGGGGATCTCTGTAAGGGTGATGAAGAGATCCTGGCTGTCGGGGAAATCAGCCTTGTAAGCGCTGTCGACTGCCTCGTCCTCCTCATCTTCTTCCTCATCTTCCCCGTCCGCTAACATGTCCGAGGAAGCGGCCGTCGACAATATCCCATCCTCAGAGTCCACGGTCAGTGGTGGGGTAATGGTGGCGGCCGCACCTAGGATGGAATGCAGTGCCTCGTAGAAACGGGATGTCTGGGGCTGGGATCCGGAGCGTCCGTTTGCCTCTTTGGTCTTCTGGTAGCCTTGTCTCAGCTCCTTGATTTTCACGCGGCACTGCGTTGCATCCCGGCTGTATCCTCTCTCTGCCATGGCTTTAGAGATCTTCTCATAGATCTTTGCATTCCGTCTTTTGGAGCGCAGCTCGGAAAGCACGGACTCATCGCCCCACAGAGCGATCAGATCCAACACTTCACGATCAGTCCATGCTGGGGCCCTCTTTCTATTCTGAGATTGCACGGCCATCTCTGCTGGAGAGCTCTGCATCGTTGCCAGTGCTGCTGAGCTCGCCACGATGTCCAAACAGGAAATGAGATTCAAACTGCCCAGACAGGAAAAGGAATTCAAATTTTCCCGGGGCTTTTCCTGTATGGCTGGTCAGAGCATCCGAGCTCGGACTGCTGTCCAGAGCGTCAACAGAGTGGTGCACTGTGGGATAGCTCCCGGAGCTATTAGCGTCGATTTCCATCCACACCTAGCCTAATTCGACATGGCCATGTCGAATTTAGCACTACTCCCCTCGTTGGGGAGGAGTACAGAAGTCGAATTTAAGAGACCTCTATGTCGAACTAAATAGCTTCGTGGTGTGGACGGGTGCAGAGTTAATTCGATGTAACGGCGCTAAATTCGACATAAACTCCTAGTGTAGACCAGGCCTGAATGCACATGGCACTGAGGACACCAGCATATAACAGCAGTGGAACTAAACGGCCAACATGAAGTAGGCCTGGTTTACAACAGTGGAAGGTTAAGAAGAAACCAAACAATGGTGCATATTGCCCCAGAATGAAGTCATGGCACTAGAAGAGTATAAATTAAAGCTCCTCCAGATGGCTTGGAGTGTATACCAGGTCACAGAAGTGATTGAAGGACAAGAGTGAAAATGTATGCTTCATGGTGAACATTCTGCGCTGTGTGCCTTGAGTTCTGTGGGTAGCTCATATCTACCAATGTGAAATGGCATGTGCTATTCTCTAATTAAACCAGTGAAGACCTGCTAGCAGTTTTCATTTTATATTACCGTCACAGCTACTATACAGTTGACTAACAGGTTTCTTTGTTTGCATTGTCACTTACTGCAGTGACAGCACCTGTCTTGCACTACTATGACTTTTCCTGTGTGCACTGACATCCTGCTGGGATTCCAAGGTCACTAGTCTTCCACTGCACAGACTGTTCTATGCATTCATAAACAGATAAAACTTGATGCCTGAAAATCCCATCCATCCCAAAGGAAGGGAGTGTCTTTTATTCAGGAACTCACTTGCTATTCAATGGAACTCATCCAGTTGGACAGATGGAATTTCAAAGTTCTAGGGCTCAGTATGTAAATAACAATCTGACCTGTGTGAAATCCCTTGGAATAATCACGTTCTGGGTCTCATATCTGTTTCCCACCCATCTTTCAGGACATTTTGATTTCATTCACTACCATTGCTATTTACTGACATATCAAGCAAGTTATTTTTGTTTATGGTCTCCTGACCTGAGGTGGGTGCTATCGTACATTAAACTCCCTGGCAGGGTAACCTGGGAGTTTACAGTTCCTATGTCCAGTGGCTGGTATGAGCCATGTGTCAGCCCCTTTAATGGCTGGATTGTCCATTTTAATATTACTCCTGAGGACATTCTGTGCCTAAAAATTAAAAATTATGCAACAAAAATTTAAAAATTATGCATATTTTATTTGTCAAATAAACGTGGAGGTTCCAGCATGGCATTGGGAAGCACAGGCCACTAGCTGCACAGAGGTGGGAGATCACTGTGCAACTCCCCCCTCCCTGGACACGGACTCAATGGTGAGGCTGCACCCAACCCTGACACAGCACAAGGACCGGGCCTGCCCCAGAAACACCCCAGAGCCCTGCCACTCCATGCCAGGTGCACCAGGTGTGGGCAGACAGGCTCAGCAAGGCAGGATCCAAGTGTGAAGAGGCTTAGCATGGGGGGAATCTAGCTGTGGGTTGAGAGGGTTCTGTGTGGGGAAATCTGGGTGTCGGTAGCTCAGTGCAGGATCCAGGTGCAGGGGAGGGGGAGATCTGGATGCACAGGGGCTTGTTGGGGTTTTTTGGGTGCAACAGTAATGGGACTCTGCAGGGGGATCCAGGTGAAGGTGTTTGGGGCTCAGCAGGGGAGACTGGGTATGGGGGACTAAGTGTGGGGGTCCAGATGCTGGCGGAGTGGGGCTTAGTGGGGTTGCAATACATGTGCAGCTGGTTGGGGCTCGGTAGGGTGGGGATCCGGGTGGTTCATCGGGGTGGTCCAGGTGCAGGGGGAGTGGGGCTCGCCTGGGGGATTCTGGGTGCGGGAGGGAGTGAGACTCGGCAGGAGAGTCTGGGTGTGAGGGGGGCTGGATAGATGGGGAGTGGCTCCCTGTACAGGGATCCTCCCCCTGCAGCTGAGGAGCGATGGGGTGCAGAATGCGCAGGGGGAGGGTTGCAGAGCTTCCTACAGCCGGGGGAGAAATTTGGGGGTGGGTCTAACTAGCAGGTAGGAGCCATGAGCTGTGTCTTTCCCAGTCCCGCCCCTGCCCCACAGTGATTTACCTCTCTGCCGGCTGCCCTGGGCATACTATTTGGGAGGATTACGTGACCATTTTTGTGGCTTCCCTTTGCTTCCCCATCAGAAAGTCATTTTTCTGCGGGGAAACAAAGAAATCTGCGGGGGACATAAATTCTGCACATGCACAGTGGCGCAGAATTCCCACAGGAGTATAATATGTGCTATATCCCCTATGCTCATATAGGGGATGCTGTGCATCAGTAGGCCCCCTGCCAATCCTTCCTACATGACAGTACTCTTGTACCAATAGGTGTGCACTTCCCTTTGTGTTCAGAGGACCAATTTGGGCCTCTTTCTTTCTTTCACTTTTTTACAGTGAGACTCTATTGGACAGACCCTCAGCTGATCTAAATTGGTGTAGTTCTACTGATTTCCTTGGAGCTATAGTTCAAAAGCTGAGGATCTAGTCCTATATTTTTTAATACATGTATACACACACGTACATTTAAACTTCACATCTCAGGTGTTAACGACTAAACTGAGAACAGTTTTAAGTAGAAAGTAACTTACAGTTGCAGAAAATTTTTTCATCCTTCGAATGAACTTCTTGAACCTGTTGTCACTTAAACTGTAACCAAGTTCAAACACTCCTGGTATCTTTATTCCAAAGCCATAGCTAGTCTGCGAAGCTCTTGCCCTAAGGATATTTTCTTCAAAACTTGAATAAGATTCGTATTCAGTCAATGTAAATTCATATTTGCCTTTGGTCTAAACAAAAAGCAAAACCAACACACTTTATTTCTTGTATACTGATTTCATACCTGAAGCAGAGGGAAGACGTCTTGATAGTCTTGCAACAAACATACTTTTGAATTAGTGCTTTAACTTTGAAGATGAAAAGCCTGGTATAATTGCTAATCATTATTATTACTACAATACCACTTGATTTGCAGCACAGGTTAATAAAATGCAGATGAGAGCTACTGTCTCCTCCGTATTGCAATTGCCTACATCTTAAAAGTCCATGAACGTTTAAACACGTTTAAAATTGCAAAAGGAACAAAGCTTGCTTAATAGGCATCACGAATCAAATCACACTAGATAACACACAGCATTAACTTCAATGGGCTTTTAATCAGGCTCCGTATCTTTGATGCCCATTAAAGGTAAATGACAAGTATGAAAATTACTTGGGTGCCTGCCCTTTTATACAGTACGTTCTGGATATTTTAAAACAATAATATTTATTTGCACTTCTGTAGTCTCCTATAAGCATATGACTCACTGCCGGCAAGCCCATGGTGGCTGGGTGTAGTGTACCAGGCTCTCCTCCTTTAGTGCCCTGGTTGCCAGCTGTGCTGCCAGCTCTGTGGTGGCCAGCTTCTCCTTGCAACTCGGCCAGGTCACACAGAGTCTCACCCCTTCTGGGGTAAAGCAGCAGTCTGACAAATAATAGTCCATCAACATCCTGTTGAACTTTGGGTCTGAGTCTGGACTCACCAGTCCTTACCCCTGGTATCGGGGGGCTTCAACAGTCCTTACAGGGGGGTTTCTGCTCCACCATCCCTAGTGGGCTGGTAGGGAAACCCAATGCCCTCCCGCTCCCCTGGATTCCAGTCCAGGGACCCTTGAGTAGGAAGTCAAGGCCTCACTACACAGACCCCTGGCTGCCTCCCTGGACACCTCCTACCTTGCCCAGTCTGCAGCCTTTGCTGCAACCTCTTTCCTGGCTCCCAAGGTATCAGCACCTTTCTTTCTAGGCCTCTTCCACAGGCCCACTGCAGAGCTTCTTAGCATCTGGTTCTGCTGCAGGAGAGTTTTCTCAACTGACTCAGCAGAAGTCCTCCTGCTCCCTGCAGATCTGTCTAGCAGCATGCTGAATCCTGGCCGGGACTCACCAACTCAGCTCCCCGGCTCCAGCCAGGCTTCTCTCACTGAGAGAGACCCAGAGGTCTGCACTCCTTCCTAGTTTACCCCTAACTGAGCCTGGTTCGGCCCTTTTAGCTCCTCCCTCCAGCTTCGACACTTACTACAGGTGTAGCAGGGCAAGGCTGATTGAGCCCTCCGATTCTCCTTAACCCCTTCAGGCCCAGTGTGGAGTTGGTACATCCCATCACACCTCCTTTCTATCAGAGGATCTCAAGGTGCTTTCCTCACACTGCCCCTTGGTTGTAAGTATTTTTTACACCACTTTTATGGAGCAGGTTCTTGAGGCAAAGAGAAAGTAAGGCCCTGATCCCGCACCATTAAAGTCATTAGGAGTTTTGCCATTGACTTCAATGTGCATAAGATCAAACCCTATTTGAATTTGCCAAAATTCACATTGGAAATCTTTGGCAGAGCCAGAATTAGGTCCCAGATCTCCTAATTTCCAGTCCTCTGCCTGGACTATGAGACCATTCTTCCCCTGAACATGCAACCCAGTCAAAACTCTGTGCTGTGTGCAACAATGAACAATGGTAAAAGTGTCCCAAATTACATGTTGCCATGAACACAAATATTTCACTTTCATTATGGACACTGGAATCATTCCTTTTTCCTTCCCCTACAGTTTTATATTTAATACTTGATTTCCTCATATTATGAGCATTACTGTTTCAGGCACCCATTGTGCACTGCATCATTATAGAGAATCTCTGAAATCTAGTTCACTTTCTTGCAAGCAAATCAAGGAAACAACAGAATCTAGCTGAGAATTTTGGATGGCTTCATTACAGAAACTTTACTTTTTCATATTTGTGTCATTTTGAGAACAACATATACATGATTATTACAGTATAACAATCACTTATTATGTTCCCTAATATTTTCAAAGTAGGTCAAAATTTAGTCCTAAACCACTTGACCCCAATTCTTGAAATTCATTAAAATGTCATGTAGTAAATGAAGCTGTGTCGACACGCTGCATTGAAAACTATTGGAAATGTAATTAAAGTTGGTTTGCAGAAAAAAAAAATCTGATTCTTACCTCTGGGGAGTAGCTTTCTACATTGTATGGTTTTCTAAATCTGGTATCCATAATATAATGTGGAGTACATCCCCCAGCATAGTACCTGTGATCAAGAACCAAACCTTCCAGATTGTTTGTGAGGATATTTAACCTGTGTAGGAGGCATAACAGTGAAACAATAAAGTTTATAATTTAATTAGCAGCAAAATATACAATTTGGCTAAGAAAGGCAAGATTTTTTTTTCTATTTCCTTTTGTGCCTGCCTATTTCGTTGCCTAGGGATTATGTCATCAGAACTTTCCATCTTCTATCATCCACTCTATTGGCCTAGGAGAACCTTCCCATCCAACAAGCAAATGAAAGAGGGAGTCATGTTTTGAAACATTGCTGAAGATAATATTAAGCGCAGAAGAATTACATTCTGTCAACTGGGACTGACATTATAGCATCATCCCATCAGTGATAGCAACATTTTACCCAGCCAATAAAAGTTCATGGAATTGAAATTGTGCTGGAAAGTAAGGATTTGGAGTAGCTTTTTCAGGAATGGCAGAAGGGGCAGAGGTGGGCAAAATATACACTCGGGCGGCACTGGATCAGATCCTAAATCCATCTGTCAAGAGTAAAAGTACAGCATGGCAATCTTTTTATGTAGGGAGAATGACTTTTTTTTGGTGATGGGACCAAGAGTTCTCCGTTATTCACCACCATCACCGAAGGGTGAATCCCAGTGGAATCTCATCTACATGGTGCACGGTCTCAGGAGATGGCGCTAATCTGAATGAGATCATGTTTAAATAGCAGTGAGCATCACTAGAGGAAAAATCACAAAAGAAAAAATACCGATGAAATCAGGAAATCCCCAGAACCTATAATTGTTATGTTGTGCTCCAGGTCTTTGTTAGACCTCCCTTTCCTTAGTTTGGAGTCAAAAAGTTGCATAAAAAGGTCTCTGAAATTGTTAAAATTATCTTCAATCTTAGAACACAGTGAAAAGCGGGAAGATCCACTAAAATCATATGACTGAGCATTTGTGGCTTCAAAGAAATGAGAGGCATGTTTCTGTAAGAGTTCAAATTATTTTTTAATTTATACTATGGTTAACAGTATGAAGCATCAGTAATGACACACCTAGCAGTCACATCTTCAGAGAGTTGCACAGAAATGATCATTTTCCCTTCAATGTGATTTTTACTCTATGAAGCAAGATTTTTGAGGGGGTGCACGTGAAGGAAGATTAGGGGACTATTTTCCCACTGTAGGATCCTATAGGCAGTTATCATCCTATATGAGTTGGATCATATTCAACCACCCCAAAATTCAGGGTTGTTTAGTTCTTGGGTGAAATCTTGCCACCACTGAAGATGATGACAAAACTTCCATTGGCTTAAATGGGGCCTAGCTTTTGGTTCAGTCCATTCCAAATGTAGAGGCCCACTGCAACATATAGATCTGAATCCAAATTCAGGTTTTAAGCAATCCAATGCTCCGGGATGTTAGAGCCCTTCAGTGCCCACTGACAAAGGGTTCATTATCACATAACAGCAACTCCTATCAGGCCTGACAAACTCACTACACCTAACAAATTGCTGTCATAGTATTTATCTATAAAGAATGTTGTGTAGCATGTCAAATGAAAGCTTATATCATACTGGTCATCATAAGCATTGCAAGACATATGTATGGGCATTTGTCAAGAAGGTGTATGTATGTACTAAAAATATGTTTGAACGATGTAAACAGGCAGGGTAGATAAACAAGTTTTTCCCAGACAAAGGAATGTTTATTTACCTGCCTGCCTCCAATGTCTAGCAAGCATTGTGTAAGTCAACACAAAGCAAGCTTCATTTGAAAGACAACAGGAAAAGCAAGTTGCCAGGAGAATGAGAAAGACAATATGGCATGAGCACACTGAGAGCAAACAGCAGGGGAAAACAACTTCGTCTGAGGGTACACATCACATCACAGGGATACATTCCAAAGGTTTTCTGGAGCATAATGAAGAGGAAAGGAACCTAGGGATACTCCTGGCAGAGAGGAGTGAAAAATGAAAAACCTGGATCCTGATTTGACTGAAAATCAGCAATGTATGCAAAAGGGCTGAGGGTGAGAAAAATGCTTTAGCCAAAAGACTGTAGCTGGCTAAAGGTATATTTAATCTCTTCCCAGCGTGTTATATTTTTGTTTTATTTGTAACCAATTCTGTTTCCACTACCCTTACTCAGTTGTTATGAAAAACTTCTCTTTGTTTTACCAGAAGTAGAATACAGTGCTGTAATATTAAATTAAGTGTGACTACTCGGTTTAATCAAACAAGCTGGTGTGTACACGGTCTCTCTGGAGATAGCAAATTTGGTAATCTCTGTGAGTGTCAATGATGGGCTGGATACTCCAGGGGAATGTTCTTCCAGGGACTCGGGAACTTGGGTGCACCAAGTGTTATGTGCAAAGAAAAGTATGGTCCTGAGAAGTTTGACTGGGGTGGCTAACAGACTGTGGTGACAGGGAGCTCTCACCTAGTTTAGCATCAGCAAGCCTCTCTTTTGCTAAGGCAGAGGGGTAACAAGAACAGGAGTACAGACTAACACAGCTGCTACTCTGAAAGGGGTAACAAGGTCACCCATAGGTCTGGGTGCCCCGAGAAAGTGTCACAGTTTGGACACAGAATTTTGATTCAGGCCATTCTATAATATAATCATGATTCAATTGTCTTTTCAAATATCAACATCCCCACCCAGTGTTTTATTTCAGAGCCAGATTTTTAAATAGGCATTATCCCAGCCTCCTGGGCCCAGGCAAAATTTGTCATACGCACAGAGTAGTTATCGGGCCACATTCTGATCTCATTTACACCCATGTAAATCTGGAGTAACTCCTTTGACTTCAACCAGAAAACAAAAAAAAAATGCATGATTTCTCAGGTGTCCAATGGTTTAAATAACAATTATCTGTAGAGGTTTTAGAAGGTTTGTCGTTCACTACCTACTCACCCAGCTTTGGCACAATCGGCACATTTCCAGAAGAAAATAAGTGCACACACTAGCCTACAAAGCAGCTCCCTTGACATGCCTACTGGCAAGCTAACTACCTATGCCATGTGGAGCATTACAACCAGACAATTCATTTAGCGTGTTCACTGCACACACTGATGTTTTTTTGTGACTGTTATTTACTAAGGTTCTGATGAAAACCCTTTCAGGTCAATATGAATTTTTCCAGTGGGCTTTGGACCAGGACCCAAGACCTGTCAATTGTTACAACATTTACAGTTCAATATTTAAGCAAGTCTGAGACTACATCAACATATTTTCCTTATCTGAAAAAGAAGTGCAGGGAACTTTAACCATTTCAGGTTACTATATGTCTCTATTCTCAAGAAGTCATTTAATTAAATTTGCTATGTTTGGTTTATTCAAAGGATGCCTACTTACCCTCTTGCCAGATTCTCTATTCCCCAGTATTGCTCCATCTTCTGGTTGCATTTTCTATACACCTTTTTACAGTTTTTTTCATCTGACTGATCCCCACAGTCATCATCTCCATTGCAAAGCAACCTCCGTGTAATGCATCTTCCTAAGAGGCAACATTGAAATTACTTAATTAAGAAGTCCTTTATCATTTTTATTATTAAAAACTATAAAGCCACAGTCATCACCCCATAAAGCTTATAAACTAAGAGATTACAACATGTTGATTAGAGCTGGTTGGAAAATATTTCCTCATCCCCCTAGAAATTTCTACTTTTAATTTTAAAAAAGTCTGAAAACTGCCAAAAAGTGTAAAATGGATACAAGCTGAAAAAAAGTTAAGTTTGTTTGTTTTTCCCATGGAAAAATCAAACACTTTTGATTAGGGCAGAAATTTTCTGTAAAAATTTTTGTTTAGTCAAAAATCCAATTTTCTTTTGATAAAAAAAAAAAGTCCTTGGAAATTTTCCCACCGGCCTTAATAATGAATAATTATAATTATTTTCTTATGTAGATGATCGATTACAAGAACAAATAACTTGAAATTCCAATGAACAAATTTGGGACATTTTAAATGACAGGATTAATTAATATGAGAGAGGAGCATACTGGTAACACATTCTTAATAAGGGAAATAATAGACATGAAGGCTGCGTGTCTCTCATGTCTTTTATTATTAGAATTGCTCTACAGAGACCTCAAAAGAATCAAGGCGGAAGGAACAATTTTGTTTTCTCATGCTGTGTTGTCCATCCATAATAAGATCCCTACAACTGAGATGTTAATGAATTATATAAAAATAATACCTCACTCTTATATGGCGCTTTTCATCAGTAGACCTTTAAATACTTCACAATCTTTGATGTATTTATTCTCACAACACTCTTGTGAGCTAGGGAAGTGCTATTATTCTCATTTTACCAAAGGGGAACTGAGGCACAGAGAGGCTAAATGTTTGGTTTGACCAAATCAAAAAAAATTCAGTTTTTCATTTTGCCAAGAAAAAACGAATAATTGTTATTTCCAGTCAGCCGAACAGAAAACTCAATTATACACCCAGCTCTTGTTATATTATTTCCCCTAATCTCTTTAGAGGGTACCACCAGTTCCTCCAAAGTGATTGTGAAAAGAGAACTAATGAATGCTACAGAACAGTAATTTATGTGGAGTAGGCAGAACTGTCACCACTACAACAACAAATCCATATAAAGCTTTTCCCTTATGATCTCAGGCACGTGCCAAAATCATGGGCACATATTTTGCTGCCGCTATCTGACTTTTTGAACCAGTTTTGTGTCAGCTTTTATTATCAAGACTATTTTTTAATTTCCTACTTTCCAAAACAACTGGATTCTAAAGAGATGCTCAAGACTGGCAGACTGGAACTTGGCCTACACTCCAGTTAAAATCAGTCATTTGCAAATGTGATGTAAGTGCTGATATACTTTGGGCCTCATCCTGGCATACTTTTACTCAGGCACATCCCATAAAAAAGTTCTGTCATCAATTTCAACAGGAGCAGAAGTGTCCCCTAGAATCATAGAATCATAGAATATTAGGGTTGGAAGAGACCTCAGGAGGTCATCTAGTCCAATCCCCTGCTCAAAGCAGGACCAACACCAACTAAATCATCCCAGCCAGGGCTTTGTCAAGCCGGGCCTTAAAAACCTCTAAGGATGGAGATTCCACCACTTCCCTAGGTAACCCAGTCCAGTGCTTCACCACTCTCCTAGTGAAATAGTTTTTCCTAATATCCAACCTAAACCTCCCCCACTGCAACTTGAGACCATTGCTCCTTGTTCTGTCATCTGCCACCACTGAGAACAGCCTAGCTCCAACCTCTAATTCAACTACTTACCTGTAATCGCACATACAAAGCCTTCACATCTAACTTTATTTCTGCAAGGACTGTTTGTAACACAATCTTCTGTTTCTTTGTCAGAGTAGTCACACGGGTCTCCATTGAACTGAGAAGGCCGTTCCACCCGGGCAAATCTGTACTGTAATGACATAGAAAACATTTACTCACCTGTGTAGAATGCATGAATTTTATGGTTCCTAAATTAAAATACAAACTTCTTGTATTGAGACATATTTGCTATAGGAGTAACACCAAGAAAAATAGTAAATATGGCAGAATTTTGATTTTCTTGTAATGGAATTAATTTAAAAAATAATTTGGGATAGTTTTCATTTTATTACACAAGATTTTCCGCACTTAGTAGTGATGGAGTAAAAAATGTGGTTTTTAGTTTGTCATTAAGATAAATTTTGTTTAAATGGCACTAATCGCTCGGCGTGGGAAAGAATAAGGAAGGGTTCAATGGCATTTCCCTTCTTTCAATTAGAGCTGGTAATGACACCTCTTGTTATTCTCTGTACCTAGGGTGACCAGATGTCCCGATTTTATAGGGACAGTCCCGATATTTGAGGCTTTGTCTTCTATGGGTGCCTATAACCCCCAACCCTGTCCCGATTTTTCACACTTGCTCTCTGGTCACCCTATCTGTACCTGTGTACTTACTAAACCTTCTACACCATTATTGATATTTTCCTGACAACACCCCTGTGAGGTAATTCTCTGATCCATCCAATAGATTATTATCCTTCTGCCCCATTTCCATTTCCTAGACAAACTCATAACTGAGAGTCTTCACTCCTTACACAGCTGGAGCATCACTACTCCGACTGCAAAGGGCTGACGTGGGATAACCATTCTAAGAATGGTTATCTTAACCTGTTAACAAGTGGTCCTGTGCACCGTTTAAAACAATGGGATTTTTGACATTGACTTCATTAGGAACAGGATCTTAATTTGAAGATGTTCCATATCTAGAAAATGCTCAATGGCAGGTAATGAAAAGGGTCTCCCAGCCCTGTGAGGTGTTGTGTGCCCTCAATTCCCATTCAAATCCAGAGTGCTTAGCAACTTGCAGGAGTCCTGCGGACACTGGCCCTATGTGTGAATGCTCCTGCCAAAGGACTATGATCATTTGCTACATTTTATACAAGAGAGGGAAAATTAACGGCCCCTGTTCCTACGCTCCCTTACCGCAGCAAATTTCCATGGAAGTCAATGGGAGCTATGTTTAGATCAAGAATTGCGAGATTGAGCTGACAAAGGTGAACCAGAATTCCAAAGCAAAGGGTTGCAAGCCCCACATGTCCCAATAAAAAGAAGAGTTACTTGCCGGGAACTCTGACATGAAATTCATCCCTGTGCAAGGAAGCCTAGCACAAGGCTTAGACATGCACTTTAGCCCCAGGAGGTCTTTTGTGACGTTTCAATGGTATGTAGATCTTGTGCTGGACCCTGGATGCCTTGAATGGGGTGAATTTCATATCAAGCTGCATTGCCCGTGCAGATTCTCCCTGCAGGAGATGTGAGGAGCCACAGGCCAGAAAAACTGACTCCATCACCGAGTCTTTGCAGAGGCAATATTATGAAAGACCGTCTTGCCTTTTATTCTCTTGTATTTCTTATGCTTCATGTTAAGATCATAGATACTCACTCTTTTCTTTTGACAGGGATCACAGGTGCTCCACGGTGACCAGCTGGAAAGCACACAATCAATCGGCTGCGGAGGGGTGCTTACTGATCGGGCCCATCTGCCTTTGCCTAGGCTCATGTTGACTCCATTTAGCTGAAGAAGAGGTTCCCTTTCACCACTAAATGTTCACAATGAATAAGAACTTGAGTGTGTAGGATTGCAAAGCTAGGAGAACGAAACAGAGGCTGTGTGTGTGTGCGCGTCTCTCTCTCTCTCTCTCCACACACTAAAACAATCCCTTTGTTGTGCTCCGCTAAAATCTTTCATGCAAAATAAAGAGTTGGCTACCGATCTCACACTGGGTGTGCAACTGTGCGGCTCCTGATTTACACTGTTATAACTGAGAGCAGAATCAGGACCGTAATGTTTTAATTTGAGTGTCAAAGGCTACGGTATTATTTAAGTGTAAAACATCACATGCCCATCACCACGGTCTCAAACAAGGTCATTAATGATACAATCACAACTTGACAAAAATCCTGCAGCTGGATCGTAACTGTAAAAAACCATGGACTTTACTAAAGAATCAGCAAAAATTGATTTTGTAGCAGACTTGTTTATCTAAAGGCCGGACAAAATTCCACTGGAAACTGCATGGATCGTTTAAAGCAATGGGAGTGCCTGTTGCTGATGGTCCTTCGAGCAGCTTTTACTGCACCTTCCATTTGTGGGAAATGGTGGTATTATTTTTAGCAAAAATATGTGTCTCAGTTTCCCCACTCACTTTTATATTGTTAACCACTGGGTGTGAATGGGTTAGTTTCTTTCCTGGGACAGAAGAATCGGAAATGCAGTGACTGGGTGGGAGTCAAGTAGGCAGGTCAATGTGGGTAAGAATATGTCACCATATGAACAGAGTTACCTTGAAGATACAATAGAAGACCACCGACCAGGCATTAACTTTTAAAGGCTGCCAGCCCAGGAGGGCAGAACATGAAATGGTGTGACTTGGGCTTGAACCAAAGAACTGAGGTGTGAGCAGACTGCAGTGAGAATCCTGCTGTCCAGGGCTAGCTGGTGGGGCCAGAGGGGTGCGTGTGTCAGTCCTGGACATTTGGGCACGAGAGAGAGTTTGGGCTGCCAGCCTGCACATGCACGTCTGCTTTGCTTTTCCCTTCTACCCTGAGGACATGAATTACTGAATTCCAGTTGTCTAATAAAAGGTGTCTTGTTAGGAACCATTTGTCCTGAGTCACAGCAAACATCTGCTGGTTGCGCAGCTCCCAAGAGGGTAAGTCTCCAACAGGGGCCAAGCTCTTTAAGACCTGTTGAAGGAGTCATGGTGAGAAACAAAGTGCTGAAGTCTGCGACCCAGTCAAAAGTGGAGGTCCAGGGCCTAGCACGAAGAAGGGTATACTCCCAAAGAGTCTACGTTAAGGTCAGAGACTTGGCATGCCTTGTGCATCCATGACCCCTACTAATAGCAAACTAAAAATCCCAGGCTTTCTATCAGTAATTTGAAAGTCTCAAAGGCATCTGTACATTTATTCTCACCAGTGACTTTAATTACAAAACAGATTAAATGAATTCATTTTACCAGGGGTTAATCAAAGAGTCAGTCAACCAAGATGACGATTTAGATAACTAATGGAGAATATTTATAGTTGCCGGTGGTGATTTGTTAAAAATGTCAATCCCTTCTCTTGGAGAGGTGCTGAGACAAAGTCTGCTCATTGTGATACTGCTGTGAATCCCACGTAGTTCCATTGACTTCACTACACTGGCTTGACACTGGTGTCTCTGAGAGCAGAATTTTACCCATACAGCATACATCTTTTTTAACGATGAAGAGTGGTTTTAAACTAATACCTATAGCCAAGGGTACACTGCACTTGCTCAACTATGGATTAAAAGAATGTGCATATTTTTTTTAAAGAACATTGCAAAGGTCTTTGAATTCTAAAACTTAGAGCTCAATGTTGTCTTGAAGGCCTAAGCCCTGATTTGGGGTTGATTGACAACTGCCCCCCTCCACCTACACAATAGTTCCAGGAGCTCCCAGGGAGCACAGTAATTCTATCCTCTCTCCTAGGCTTTTCTATTTCCTGCAGAGCTTACCAATGCCGTTCCCTAAAGGCCAGAGGCGGTTGGGGGGGGGGGGGGCCTGATGTTAGACGCCTCCTCCTCACAACCCACCATCAATAAGCAAATTGCCCCATCAGTGCCCCCAGCCTCCACCAGCACAAGGAATGCAAAAAAATGTAAGCTGTGAGCGTAGACCCTCCTGTATAGCAGATTGTTCTTAATATTGTGCATTCAATATTATATGTAAAAAAGGAAGTGGGGAAAATGATCAGCCAACTATGTAGTCCAGGTGTTGGGTTTTGTTTATATGAAATGAGGACCAAAGGGTATTAGACCAGTTGAGAAATTTAGGATCATCGTAGCTAGGTAAAGGAAAGACATCTTGTATGATCCAGTACTCCCCCCCGGGCAAGTACCAATTCTAGTCAGATAGTAGAAGAGCTTTCAAATATTAGCCTAAATTAATTTTCTTTTGACCCCTAAATCAAGCTGAACTCTAATAATCCTCAAAATGCCCTTGTGAGGTACACACAGTAAGTAACTGCACTGTAAACAGATTTTCACTTCATAAGATTTATCAGACAGGATTACTTTTTTCAAGCCAGTCACTTCATAATATGCTCATTTTAAAACAGTGCCTTTTCTTACTTCAGTAGAAACTCCAAAATAGCTTCAGACGACATTCCTTATTCACCATGAAAGGAAAAGCAGACGGTCAGTGTTACATTTCATTATCTATCATGTCATTGCATAGATATTTATTTAAGAACATTCACTTACCTAAAGCAATGCACAGTTAGGAAGCCCAGTACTGCACAAAACAGGAACACTTTCACTGGGTACAAGAGAAGTATAGTATGTGATATACTCATGATTCTAAGGTACTATCAGCAAATATCACTGGCAGTCCTAAACCACCAGAACTCCAGTTCAGCCTTCTATGGGATCTGAAAGTGGTTCAAGCAGCAAAGGGTAAATTAGCCAATCTTTTGTTTACCGTGTAGAAAAACTATGACCCACCTCCTGACAAATTCACATGACAATCTTTATAGTTGCTAGCACACAGCTTTCTACAGGAAGTTCTGAAAAGTCTGTTGGAGGATGTCAGAGAAAATAAAAATCAGCTTAGGAGCAATTTACATTTCCCTTTCATTTGTTATAAGAACAGGAGTAGTAGGGCACCTTAGAGACTAACAAATTTATTTGAGCATAAGCTTTGTTATGTTTCCTTAAGGCATTGCTGAAAAAATAAATATTTCACCAATAAAGTCACATATTTAAATCTTGGCTCAGAAAACAGTCAATGGGAAGTGAGACGTGAGTTAAAAATCAGGGGACTAGGAGAAGGGATGATTGGAAAAATACTTAAAAAACCCCAACCTATCTGTTTGTTGTTGCAAAGGAATGAGAGAGACAAAGCATGGACAGGTTTCTGCTTAATTCTGCAGTGAAACTTTCCATTCCACAGACAACAGGCCAGTTCCTGAGAGGTGCGGACACCTCACTGGAAGTTAGAAGTGTTTGGCCCTGCTTCAGGTTTGCACCCAGGCCACTTGGTGAGTAAGGATTGCAGCATCCGACCCAATTATCATGGCTTTCTAAAGCAGAGCCTCTAGTTCTATGGAGATCGGCTCAGATAACTATGGGGTCCCTTCTAGCCTTAAAAGTTATAGAATAGATATCAGGGTTGGAAGGGACCTCAGGAGGTCATCTAGTCCACCCCCCTGCTCAAAGCAGGACCAATCACCAGACAGATTTTTGCCCTAGATCCCTAAGTGGCCCCCTCAAGGATTGAACTCACAACCCTGGCCAATGCTCAAACCACTGAGTTAACCTCCCCCCACCCCCGAATCATCTGGTATTAAATGAATCATCTTGTATTAAATGTCAGGTTACATGGAACTTGCCTTTTTCCTCATGATTTCTAAGGTTTTACAATGGCTAGGCAAGAAGTGACCTGGGGATTGTATTTATTATGCATAATGGGTTTCCTTTTACTCTTACCGTGCTCTCCCACCTCTCTTGTGTAGACTGGGCTCTCTGGGGCAGGGATGGTCTTATTTATGTGTTTGCATAGCACCTCAATTGACAGCATTGCTGGTTCTGTTTGTTCATGTTTGGTGGCCATCTGGGTGGAATTTAAAGATGCCCTGGGATTCTCAGAAAATATGGGAATGGCCCCATGGTCCTGGTGAACATCCCCTCTCTTAATAAAATAGATCCCAGTGCTGAAGGGATGGATCCTTCTAGGCGCTGCTGAACTCCACCTAAGAAGTACTGAACACCCTCAATTCGCGCCGATTTCAAAACAGAGTTCAGGGTGCTCAATAACTTGCAGATTTGGTTCCTAAGGCGGCACGTGAGCGACGTCTGTGTGCAAAACGGCTGTTGCAGTGGCCTACATAGACACTTTGGTACTTCATCTGGGAGTACAATGTAGTAAAATCTCATTCGGTGGGCAAGTTAGTGATAGAAAAGTAAGGGAGGCGTCATTTGAGTTGTAAAAATCTACAGAATCATAATTTCAATGGTTTTACCCTCTGTGGCATGAAAGGAGGAAAATGCTGGCCACCAGCTTTAGGTCCTCTGGTTGGTGGAAATTTTGATAATATACCATCAGAATGGGTGAAGAGTTGGGTATCATTCGAAAGCCCTTTCTCCCACGGACACGATGGTACCAAATAAGAGACGCCTAGAACAATTATATAGATATATATTTGAAAAAATATTTACAAATCAACTTTTTTAATGATACTTTAACACAGGGATGCATGTCTGACATAAAAAAAGACACTGATCTTTGGTAATCCTAAAGAAGTTAGCCTTCACGTGTAGGACTGAAAACGTTTATTCATCAAGTCATCATCAGTGTCATCTCCTTCCAGGGTGCCACTGCTAGACACATTGTCACACTCTTCTTCCTCCATGCCGCACTTGCACATCTCTGTACAAGGCAGGCTGCGAGCCAAATATTTGCAGGTTGCTGAGGATCTGGTCTTTCCACATGAGCATTTGATTACCTGAAGGACTGATTCAGGAGCGCATGGTATTTCACATGTAACTGGTGTGATCAGTCCACCCTCCAAGACCCATCCATACCTGACAGGGGAGGGTAGTTTTGAATGCACTCGACCATCCTGGAGCCATTCCATTGCTTCATAATTTACCCTCTTGCTAGAAGGTATAAATGCATTTCTTGTCGGTGGCAATTTTTCTCAGTTTGTCTGCTTCTTGGAAAATGTAGCTCTGCAAGTGTCGTAATGTTGGTCTTCAAATGGTAAACTCGGTGTAGGAACACCTCCAGTGCAATTATGACCAAATCATTGTCTATCTCAACCATTCCAAGCACTTTCAGAGCAAGGAGAGAGTCTTCAGAGGTGGACTCAAATGCCTTCCAGTAAAATAATTTGATCTTTCCAGTCTACCTTCCAGTAGTGTCACATCCTGAAAGGACGTGGAAACTTCGCAATGCGGTGACTTTTAATGGTCTAAGTGATAAGAACACATCTCTGCGGGATATAGAGCGATTCTGTTCCCCAGCAGCAGTCACAAAAATGGAATCTTGCGGAAGTCTGTGGTAACGTCTCACAGAGAGCGCTAGCACATCTGTGTCTTGTGCAAAAATCCAGAGTTCAGTAGAAACTCTCTCTCTGTGGCATTGATGGCATACAAGATAATTTTAGTGCAAGCCTCCGCATGGGAACTATGAAGAAACTCCACTGAACAGTGCAAGGCAGCAGCTTCATTACACCAGGCGATGCCAAAATTCTTCAAGCAATTCTTCGCATGCAGTACAATTTTTTCAGGTTTGGTATCAGCTATGGATCCCTGAAACGTCCATCTACTGCAGGACAAAATGGTTCTCCATAAAAATTTAGCAGCTGCAAATGGAGTCTTCATATTGCTGTTGACATCAGCGCTTTCTTCTGCTTTTGATAGTGCCACGTCTTTTGCCGCTTTTAAGGATATGTGCTGTGATTCATTTCTGCAGATAGGATTGCTAAAAACTATCCATATCCCACAGTTCATTTTCAATATGTGTGACTGACTGGGCCGTGGGTGGTCAGGCCTAGTGGTTGAAACATGAGTTTGGCCTACTGCTTAGAGATGGGTCCAGGGGGACAGAGTCCATGAATGAGCCAAGGGTCAGCACTGGAGGCACAGGAACTGAATGCCAGAGTCAGAGGGTAACCAGAGTTGTGGGCCAGAGGTGGAGCCAAGGATCAGTACTGGAGGAACAGAAGCTGAATGCTGGAGCTAGAGAGTAACCAGAGTCATAGGCCAAACGATTGAATCCAGAACTCAGACGCCAGAGAGGAACAGGGGCTGGCACCAGAGCGGAAGGTAGGTGGAGTAGGAGCAGGTTTGGAAACAAGGATGGGAATGAGGCAGGAGCATGGACTGGAAGCAGATTGGAGCAAGGCAGATGCAGGGATTAGAAGCAGGAGCAGGCAAGAACAGATGCGAGCATGGTACACATTGAGCTGCCACTGATCTGCTGTGGGTGCGGACTCAGAAGCAGGGCTGCTAAACCAGCAACCAATCAGATGCTGTGGCTACTCTGTCAGTTCCAAGGCAGTGCCAGTAGGCTCCCTGGTTACCCAGCAGCGAAGTTAGTCGGGGAGCAGGCCAGCAGCTGGTCCTAGCTGGTCCGGCCCTTGACAACAAGTGCTTTAAAAGCCTTTCTGCTAAGCATGTGTTCCTTTTCAATCCCATTCAAAGCATTCATTTCTCTGTACTTAGCCTTTGCGTCAGCCATCACCACCACTTTTCCATCCATTAGAGCCTCTGCGAGGCAATTTATGAACTCCAGCTGAGTTGCACAGTTTTCAGTAGTAAAACCTGTATTTGTTTCTGTTACTTTTACCTTTTGCCGCAACATATGACATATATTTTTGATGTAGCACTCAATATAATACGCAATGTCATAAGCGTGGGTGACTTTTGGGTCAATAAACCCACTTTCCAAGCAACGTTCTCACTAAGAATGACTGCTTCATACAGTTTCTCACCTTCTCACGTTGAAACTGTGCTTGATGCATGCCTTCAGGCTTCCAGCGTATCACAGAAGCAGATGTTCTTTTCAAAACACATGCCATGAGCCCTACCCTAAGGCGAGTCTCGCACTTGTCTCAACATCTTCAACTTTTTTCTGATGCTTGATTTACGTTTTCTCCAACCTTGCCAAATTCAGCTAATGGATGCACTTCTTTTAGCATGTAAGATGCCACCAAGCATTGTGTTTAACCAGACCCTCTGTGATGGTATTCACCAAAGATTCAACTACTAGTCCTTTACCCATTGATGTCTAAAAATGATCCAGACCAAAGTGAAAACAAGGATTTTGTAATAAATTACTTTGGGATTGCAATGAGTTATGTTATGTAATGTAATGTATGTTATGGACCTGTGTGCATACCACTTGCGGATGGATTCCAGTAAATTTCTGGATGGATGTTCATGTGTTAACGGTGCCTCATTACAGCTATTTTGGCATAATAAACAAAGATGATAATCAATAAACCGCTTTTTTGCCGATGATGGCAAATCAACTGGGAGCACTCCTTCCATTTACAGAAATCTGTATCAGGTATTCTGTTCTGCGCATTAACTGATATAACACAGTACTGTCAGTTGAGAGCCTTTTGTGAGGGCTGCATGTTTGACATGTCTGTGTTAAAGTATAATTAAAAACATTGATTTCTAAATATTTTCTCAAATATATAGCTACATAATTGTCCCAGGAGTCTCATGTTTGGTACCACTGTGTTTGTGAGAAAAAGGGCTTTTGAATGAGGCTCAACATGACCCATTTCTGATGAGACTGTGTTGGCAACATTTCCACCAAGTGGAGGACCTGCAGTTGGGGGTGGGATGAGGTAGCAAGTGCCCCCCACTATGCTGCAGAGGGTGACACCATTGACGTTATGATTCTGTAGATTATTACAAATCACACGATACCTCTTACCTTTCTATCAATAACTTGCCCACGGAATTATACATGCTCTCAGACAAACTGGCATAAACTACAATAAATGGTAAAGAAGGAGGAATGATCTGGTGATTCGGGTGCTGGATGGGGAACTCGGTTCAATGCCTTGCTCTGCCATAGGCTTCTTGGGAGACCTGAGACAAGACCCAGAGGGCCAGATTTTCATATGCACTCTACAGCTCTAGTGTAAGCATCAACGTTAATGGCAGACTTACTTCAGCTCCCATTTTGGTGCCTAAATGGGAGCTTATTGTCTATTGTAAGCTCTTTAAAACAGACTGTGTCTCACTATGCATATGTACACATAAGGCACACCCAGGGCACAAGGGGGGCCCTGATCTTGGTTTGGGCTTCTAGGCATTATTGTCATACAAATACTAAATAATATTGGTAAAGTGCTTTGGCTCGTCTGTCAATGAAAGGTGTCCGATAAAAATTAAGCACATCAATTCTAACAATACAAACCATAGTTAAAACTAAAATACAGCCTCAGTTTAGTGGACTGGTCAAGAATTATTCCTTTTCTTTTGGTTCTCCAGTTACTTATAATTATATTATTCAGCCGTGCATCTGAAGCAATCAGCTTCTGCATCTTTAGAGCAAAGCAACTTAATGTTAATGATTTAACACAGAATAAGCAAAATGTCAATTGACGCTTTATGGGAAATGCTCATGAAAATCTGTGGTTATGTTAGCCACTTTTTAACCTAATATCACTGAGCATGGAGACAATGATTAACTGCTCTTTCATCTCTATACATGGAGGACAAACGATTGGTCTGGGCTGTTCAAAGTTTTATATCTGCTTCAAATTATGCTGTCTCAATATAAAACAATGTTGTGTCTATCAGATGCAGCTGACTCAACCTTTGACACGATTGATTTGGTTGTTAATCATTGGTGCACAGATAAACCCCATTTACAGGAAAGACCTCTCGGTGTGGGGATCTGTGTCAGGGAAGGCAGTATACCGTTTAGCAATAACCATACCAGAGCCAAGATTACAGACATAAGGCATGCAATGTATACTTTAAAACCAACAATTGAGTGCAGAGTGATCTGCATGTTAACCACATTTGAGTTACTGGATTAACAGATAGAGGGGGTGGTATTAATCAGAAAGAGACAGAGGTACCCATGTGCTGGCATTCGCCATACACCACCACGTTCTCCAAAGTGGACTTCAAAGCAACATCAGGCACATACAATAAGAGATGGGCCTAAAATGCAAAATTCAGAGCTGGATCCTCTACATTTCAACTCCCCAAATGACACCCCATTTCTTGTAGTGTGTTGGTGGGAATGTTACCTTCTAGCCATTTCCCACTTCCTGACTGTACTATTTTTGCAGTGTTGTTCCCTTCTGCACCACAGAAGATTTAGACAACAGTTAGCTGCCTATCTGTGTTTTAAGTCTCTGAGCATTTAACTCTGACAAAGTTGTAAGTTAATGGATGTAGATTTTGGTGCATCTACAAATGGAAACTCACTCCTGTCCACTTACTTCACCAATGCCTTCATTAACATCAGCGTCTGAGGTTTCATGATGCTTGCAACCAATTCTTTGAGTTTGTAGAGTTCCCAAAACTAGTATGAGTAATTTAAACCCATAATTTTATCCAAAGGTGGGTCCATTTTTTAAATTGGCATGTTTTATGCTGTGATATGTATTAGGGATAAAAGAGCCTTCCTTCCACAGGCTGGCACTAACTGAAATCAGCCCATGGAATGGATACTGTGGTTCCTCATTACCACTCTTTACTACACCTTTCACCCTCTTCTTTAGGAGCAGAATAAAAAAAAAACCAGAGTAATATTTGATATTAATGGGGGAGTTTTGTCATTGATTTCAGTGGCTCTAGGATTGAGCCATGAGAACTTTCAAACCCATGATGTTCAAATGGGTTTGAAATTAGATGAAATTCATCCCTATTTTTAATCCAACACTGATTATCTCCAGCACTGGAAACCACACTCTAGTGCATCAGTCACAAGTCTTTGTTCTTTACAGCAAGATTTACCTTCTATTACGATGCACATATGAACATAAATACTTTAAAGATAATGGGTTCAACTCTCTCTCTCTCCAGGCACACACAGGGAGAAAGCTGAGAGTCTCACAATCTCATGACTCCAGGAATTGGGGCTTTAAGAAAACCACCAAATTGAATCATTTCCCATATAGTTGCCTATGGAACAGGCCTCTGACTGAGGCCACTGCTTAGTCTGCCTATTGTCCAAGGGATAAAAAGATTCCCCAAAGTTGTTCAGTTTGCCAGATCTTGGGTCATATAAAATCTTAAAGTGTCGGGAATCCCAGGTGTTCCTCAGACTCCGGGCTTCTGATTTTTTTAGTGGGCCCAAATACTAAGAAAAGGGTTTTTTTTCTTGCCATCAACGAAGCCCGCCAATTAGCCCTAGTTTTTTCCTGCCCTTTACTTTCATGGATGTCTCAGAGTCTGAATGAACACTGATTTCCTCCTTCCTTAACCTGGTATTGTTTCCTTTAAATTGGCTGTGATTTCCTTGCCTTGCTGGTAAGGGGTGCTCTGACAAATACAGATGGTACCTAGAGGGCTATGAAATGGGACTGAAAAGATAGCAAATAATATCAGATATTTAAAGATACTTTAAAAATTCTTCTCTTGCTGAAAACTACTTAAAGAGAGCCTTTTAAGTCTATTATTCTTTTTGAGAGTTCTCAGGCCCTGATAAGAGATTTTAGGCTTGATAGATGAACCACAAGGCAAACAGTTCCATTGAGATAAGACTATTTAGAGCTGTAAAAACTAATAGGTGGACAGTCGTTTCACTAATGGACCTGATATTCCCTGTCTCCAGTAGGATGATTTCAGAAAGAGATAGGTTTTGTTACTAGTAATCAGGGAATCGTATCAGGCTATCTCCCCATATTTCTCATTGTCAGGTTGCTACATGCGGAGATGTATAATTCAGTTTCCACACACCTTCTGACAGCAACCACAAGAAGGAAAAAAAATACCTTTTTATCTTCTGAGCCAAGCCTTTTATTTATCCTAGTAAAGGACTGCAAAAGGAGTAAGTTATTTATGAGACTTACTCCTTTTGCAGTCCTTTATACTTGAATGCAGGGGACTGGACTAGAAGACTTCTCCGAGTCCCTTCCAGTTCTACACTTCTATGATTCTATACAGAGCCTGATCCTGCAAATCCTTAATCGTACTTGAGTAAGTCCTACTTAAATAAGGTCTACCCTTGGCAAAGTTTGTAGGACTGGCCCTACAATCAGGAAATCTGTACTGGTGGTATAAGAAGGGAATACCAAACCATAGCCAAAGTTCTTCACTGAGCTTCATGCAGAGCCCCATGGATTTCAATGGGGCTCTATGAGGGCATCATCTCCATGATGAACCCAAATATTCTGCAGAGCAGGTAGCGTAGTGATGCCAGAAGGTTCAATACAAATACTTGTGAAAAACAGTATCAGTGAACAGAGAGTCACAAATGACCCAGGCTCAGAGATTCGTTCCAGAGATTTCTTCCAAACATTCCATTTGCTGGTAGCCAAAGAGACTTTTATTTTGTTCATTTACCCTGACATGTTTAGCATTTTGGTGGAAAGAAACAGTTACACAACATGGATTCAAATCTGCTCCATGGCTACTTGAGAGCAGGCATTCTCACTCGCTCCTTTCTGATGACGTTCTTCTAATTGCTAATGTCGTTTGCTAGAAAAGTAATACGTATGAAATTGAATTACTTCGTAAACGACATAAGCCATGCAAAAAAAAAAAAAAAAGACAGTTCAGGAAGAGGACTTGCATGAGAAGCTATGTCATAGCATAGGAAAAAGAAGCAAATATCTTTAGCAACTGTTATCATATTACGGTGGTGAAGATTCCATTGTACGAAATCACCATGGCTATTATAATGCAGTAAAGGTAAAACCATGAATTCCAATCTACCTTATCAATTGCTTTATAAGAATTCATTGACATGGAAAGAGAAATCTGCCAGAACCTTGAGCCTATGTGATTTTACTGCCTGAGCCTCAAGCCTTCTGCCAGTGACACTCTGACTGCTGCCTGGATCGTGTCCTTAATTAGCACCTGTCAAATGAATATAATTTCCTTATCATTTTATATAACATATCCAAACGTATATCTTGGGCTATACTCACATTCTGTTAGTGCTCCACCTCGCCCAGATTATAATGTTAGCATTATGCATTGAGTTACTGCAATAAGAATCAGATTTGTTTATGATATTTTCCCTTTTTGGTAATCTTGCCATACGAGTCATGCTCTTCCAGCTTCATAAAGGGCTTTGATATCCTTAGAATTTAAGGTACTAGAAAAGTGCAAAAAATTATATTATTTCTCACTATATTAACATAACTAGTTACTTAGTTTTATATCAGTTCTTCCTTTGACATGCTGGCTGTGATAAGGTGCATTGTATTTTATTTCTTAATGAACTCTGCTTCAAGCCTTTATACTGTTGTTATATTTTGCAGATTACCTCTTCAGTCTTCTACTTCACCATAAAACTGTAACTGCACCGTTGCTACCACAGAGTCTCTTTCCATTTGTGATGCGTGCTATAGGACTGCTCATCACCCCTAGCCAATATTGGAGTTTTATAATTAAAAATGTCCTTGTCTTCTTCCATTAAGTGTTTGCATCTTGTACAGAACTATGTCAATAGGATGCTTTCAAGTACCTGTATCTCTGAGCAGATTTCTCCTCTCTTGAGGACTTTGTGTTGATTGCCAGGAATCCAACCAATCACTATTAGAAATCCCCTAATAATACATGCACAACCGAGGTCTTTCTCCTGCTTATCTTTGTGACATAATTTCTCTCTTCCAGTCCTGAACAAATTCTTCATTCCACCTCTGAGGGTTTGTTTCCTATACTGTACTTCTGGTTTTGCCGGTTTTATTTTTGATTCTTTCCCCTGTGGTTTATTTTTGTACCCTTTAAATGGAAATTCTCCTCCTACATATTAACTTTAGACTTCTGGAGTCCTTGAGCCTTTGAAAGAATAATTTTAAGACTTTATTGGCTTGTTGGTGTTATAATTTGATATTTATTGTGTGATGCCTAGAGACTCCGATTAGGATTGGGTTTCCATTGTGGTACACAGTGTACACACACACATATAATGAAAGACATCCCTTGCCCCAAGGATCTTGCAATCTAAGCAAAGAAGGAAGCATATCACCTTATTTGATCTGTGAAGACTGAGACTGGCACATGAAAAAGGGCCATAAACCTGTGTTATGCATGTGGTCAGACTAGATGATCCAAACGATCCATTCTGGCCTCAAAACTCTATGAAGTCATAGGTTTAAAGTGCAAATGTTGGACCGAATTCTGCTCCCACTTACAGCTCTGCAAAACAACTGAAGTAAACAGAGTTTCATGAATATAAGTGAGACAAGAATTTGGTCCCTGATGTAAAAAGTTAGGCAGTCACATAAAATTAAGCCAATACATATCTTTATTATTGCATTTAAACTGTCAGAACCTAAATTTTACTGCATTTCTCAAGTTTTTATAAACATATATACTAATATATATAACGAATATAATACTAATATTTATCTAATATTTAAATACATTGACTGTTATAATTAGATTAGAGTTTGCATGCATTTACTATAGGAGCATGGGTTGGGATTAAACTCTTATCAAACAGTATGCATCCATGTAAGCAATTAATGGCTCAGTATAATCTGTAGGAAGATGGATCACTTCTTTGTTGTTGTTCTCTTTTGGAGGAGAGGAGGCTGCATCAAAACAAGATTTTTTTTTCTGCTTACATTTCCCTCCCACATCTTGTATATTTTGGCATCACTCACTGGACAAAACACGTCCGTTATTCTCCATACGCAGCTCCCGTTACCTTCAATTGTGGTGCTCAGCAGCTAAGAAAATCAGGCCAATTTTATTCTGCTGCAAAAATATGGACTTAAGAACATAAGAATGGCCATACTGGGTCAGACCAAAGATCCATCTAGCCCTATATCCTGTCTTCCGACAGTGGCCAATGCCAGGTGCCCCACAGGGAATGAACAGAACAAGTAATCATCAAGTGATCCATCCACTGTCGCCCATTCCCAGCTTCTGGCAAACAGAGGCTAGGGCAGTGTTTTCTCAAACTGGGGTCGCCGTTTGTGTAGGGAAAGCCCCTGGCGGGCCAGGCCGGTTTGTTTACCTGCCCCGTCCGCAGGTCCGGCCGATCGCGGCTCCCACTGGCCGCAGTTTGATGCTCTGGGCCAATGGGAGCTGCTGGAAGCGGTGCGGGCCGAGGGACGTATTGGCCGTCGCTTCCAGCAGCTCCCATTGGCCTGCAGCAGCGAACCGCAGCCAGTGGGAGCCGTGATCGGCCGGACCTGCGGACGGGGCAGGTAAACAAACCGGCCCGGCCCGCCAGGGGCTTTCCCTACACAAGCGGCGACCCCAGTTTGAGAAACACTGGGCTAGGGACACCATCCCGGCTAATAGCCAATGATGGACCTATCCTCCATGAATTTATCTAGTTACCCTGTTATAGTCTTGGGCTTCACAACATCCCCTGGCAAGAAGTTCCACAGGTTGATTTGGGGCCTCAATACAACAAGGCATCCGGACGTATATATAACTTTAAGCATGTGAAAAGTTCCACTGAAATAAATGAGGCTACTCAATTGCTTAAAATTACACACATGCTTAAGTGCCTTTGGGCACCTCCTTTTGAAAATGTTGGCCACAAAGTCAAACTTTTACTTTCATTATAGGGCTTTTGCCTAGCCTAAGAGTTGTCATGATTACATGATTTATCAGAAGGGTGAAATTTCAGCAGGATGATTCATAGATTCTAGGACTGGAAGGGACCTCGAGAGGTCATCGAGTCCAGTCCGCTGCCCGCATGGCAGGACCAAATACTGTCTAGACCATCCCTGATAGACATTTATCTAACCTACTCTTAAATATCTCCAGAGATGGAGATTCCACAACCTCCCTAGGCAATTTATTCCAGTGTTTAACCACCCTGACAGTTAGGAACTTTTTCCTAATGTCCAACCTAGACCTCCCTTGCTGCAGTTTAAGCCCATTGCTTCTTGTTCTATCCTTAGAGGCTAAGGTGAACAAGTTTTCTCCCTCCTCCTTATGACACCCTTTTAGATACCTGAAAACTGCTATCATGTCCCCTCTCAGTCTTCTCTTTTCCAAACTAAACAAACCCAATTCTTTCAGTCTTCCTTCATAGGTCATGTTCTCAAGACCTTTAATCATTCTTGTTGCTCTTCTCTGGACCCTCTCCAATTTCTCCACATCTTTCTTGAAATGCGGTGCCCAAAACTGGACACAATACTCCAGCTGAGGCCTAACCAGAGCAGAGTAGAGCGGAAGAATGACTTCTCGTGTCTTGCTCACAACACACCTGTTAATACATCCCAGAATCATGTTTGCTTTTTTTGCAACAGCATCACACTGTTGACTCATATTTAGCTTGTGGTCCACTATAACCCCTAGATCCCTTTCTGCCGTACTCCTTCCTAGACAGTCTCTTCCCATTCTGTATGTGTGAAACTGATTTTTCCTTCCTAAGTGGAGCACTTTGCATTTGTCTTTGTTAAACTTCATCCTGTTTAACTCAGACCATTTCTCCAATTTGTCCAGATCATTTTGAATTATGACCCTGTCCTCCAAAGCAGTTGCAATCCCTCCCAGTTTGGTATCATCCGCAAACTTAATAAGCGTACTTTCTATGCCAATATCTAAGTCGTTAATGAAGATATTGAACAGAGCCGGTCCCAAAACAGACCCCTGCGGAACCCCACTCGTTATGCCTTTCCAGCAGGATTGGGAACCATTAATAACAACTCTCTGAGTACGGTTATCCAGCCAGTTATGCACCCACCTTATAGTAGCCCCATCTAAATTGTATTTGCCTAGTTTATCGATAAGAATATCATGCGAGACCGTATCAAATGCCTTACTAAAGTCTAGGTATACCACATCCACAGCTTCTCCCTTATCCACAAGACTCGTTATCCTATCGAAGAAAGCTATCAGATTGGTTTGACATGATTTGTTCTTTACAAATCCATGCTGGCTGTTCCCTATCACCTTACCACCTTCCAAGTGTTTGCAGATGATTTCCTTAATTACTTGCTCCATTATCTTCCCTGGCACAGAAGTTAAACTAACTGGTCTGTAGTTTCCTGGGTTGTTTTTATTTCCCTTTTTATAGATGGGCACTATATTTGCCCTTTTCCAGTCTTCTGGAATCTCTCCCGTCTCCCATGATTTTCCAAAGATAATAGCTAGAGGCTCAGATACCTCCTCTATTAGCTCCTTGAGTATTCTAGGATGCATTTCATCAGGCCCTGGTGACTTGCAGGCATCTAACTTTTCTAAGTGATTTTTAACTTGTTCTTTTTTTATTTTATCTGCTAAACCTACCCCCTTCCCATTAGCATTCACTATGTTAGGCATTCCTTCAGACTTCTCGGTGAAGACCGAAACAAAGAAGTCATTAAGCATCTCTGCCATTTCCAAGTTTCCTATTACTGTTTCTCCCTTTTCACAAAGCAGTGGGCCTACCCTGTCTTTGGTCTTCCTCTTGCTTTTAATGTATTGATAAAAAGTCTTCTAGTTTCCCTTTATTCCCGTAGCTAGTTTGAGCTCATTTTGTGCCTTTGCCTTTCTAATCTTGCCCCTGCATTCCTGTGTTGTTTGCCTATATTCATCCTTTGTAATCTGTCCTAGTTTCCATTTTTTTTATGACTCCTTTTTATTTTTTAGATCATGCAAGATCTCGTGGTTAAGCCAAGGTGGTCTTTTGCCACATTTTCTATCTTTCCTAACCAGCGGAATAGCTTGCTTTTGGGCCCTTAATAGTGTCCCTTTGAAAAACTGCCAACTCTCCTCAGTTGTTTTTCCCCTCAGTCTTGATTCCCATGGGACCTTACCTATCAGCTCTCTGAGCTTACCAAAATCCGCCTTCCTGAAATCCATTGTCTCTATTTTGCTGTTCTCCCTTCTACCCTTCCTTAGAATTGCAAACTCTATGATTTCATGATCACTTTCACCCAAGCTGCCTTCTACTTTCAAATTCTCAACTTCTCTAATCATGAACCAACTTCTGCTTGAGATGGTCTTATACACCATGGTTTTCCTCATATGACCATATATTTGATTAGTTGTGAGATATGGGCCACTATTTTCAAAAATGACTAGTGTTTTTGGGTGTCTACCTTAAGAAACCCCAAAAGGGGACTAATTTTCAGAGGGCAGGTCCTCAACACTTCTGGGTACAAGGTATGCTTAAGGTGGCTCAGGTTGGGCATCCCCCCCCAAATCCCTAGTCTTAGATAAGCTTGTCCATGGCAAATTGTACTCAAGAGAAACTTTGGCACCTTTCTGTGAGCAGCTTTCTGCAACGGGCAGAGACTATGGAACAAATTAACTTGAATGACAATGATTTTTTTAAACATTTTTATTTGTAACAGTATTACATGGTGTGTTACAGAAATTAATGGAAAATTTCTAAAAATTTGTTGTTTTTGTTGTTGAATGCATTACACATAAAGTTAAAAATAATGTGTCCATATATGTTAACAAATGGTCATCATCTGAGGTAAAGTTAAAGTAGGTCTAGAAACATACTGCAACAGTCATTTTATCTTTCTCATCTTTATTAAAAAAATATGTCAGAATGCAGAAATAAAAATGAATGAAAACCACAGAGTAAACATTTTTGCAAAGAAGGTGCCCAGTACATTATTAGATGATAGTAGGTTTCATCAGACACGTGGATGACTATCTATCAAAATATTTTTCATGACATGTAAAGATCAAGAAACTTCTGGGGATGGTAACAGGATGTTGGGTGAGATTCCCTGGTTTTAAAATTTAAAGTGACAAATTTAGTGCTAGTGAAGGATGAGAGTTTAAACAATTGCACAAGCTGGAGCTGTTATTTATCTAAAATACTGGTACAGTGCAGACTCCCCACAGTCCTCTGCAAATCAGCATCTCAACTATGACCAGGAAGGGCAGTCTAGTGATAATGATATGGTAGCTATAGATGTATTTTTTTAAAATATTGGTTACAAATAAAAACAAAATGGCCAATGACAATGTGGACTATGGTCTCTCATAAAACTGATCTTAAAATCCCAACCTCATTTAGTTTGTACCTACTTTTCCGATCTGAGCTCTATATATGTAATGTCAATGGATCCACTGAGACTTGACTCTGCATTTCCTTCTCTCTAAACATTTTACTGCATAACTGAAAATGTATTGACTATGCAACGCTTTGAATGTTTATGAGGAATCAAAATTAGTGTCTTCATGGTTCAATACTGCAAGACAAAACCTAAAAAAGTCATATTGAGGAAGAAAGTAGCACCACTTATTGAGATCAAAATTATGAAAATATCCTTAAAAAAGAAATGCCCTGTGGAAATATTTTTTTCCTTATTTTAATCCCAAAACACACAATCCATCTGGTTTTGATTTAACTCCTACAGTTAGAAAACTGTTTGCACCTTTCTTCTGATGTGAAAATATGACTTTGCTACAAGCGTCTCTACATGCCTATGGAATAAGCAAACAATGACGGATCGGAGGATCTCTTCTCTGCATGGTCATTAGGTCTAGCCATATGTAATATGTCATTCATATATCTTCTGTAACTCACAATTCTCTAGTTTACCTAATTCAAAATATCAGACTGGAATCATGAGATTTGGGTGTACATATCAACAATCACCAGTTCATCTTTCAGCTTTCTATGTTTACAGTAAATATGCTGTCTTCTAAACCCTTTTTAGCTTATATAGAGATGAAAGAAAGTAAAAGATTTACAACTTCAGGCCTATTTAAATCAATGACAGAAATATAAATCCTAATGTTTCAAGTTAAAAACAAAATCTGCACAATAACCCTAAAAACAGATTAATCGTTTGATTTCTTTAATATTTTTTTTTTAGTGTTAAACCACTAAATTCAATATACTGTAACTGCATAGGAACATCAGGAAAACACATTTGACCTGTATAACAATTCTCTGTAGGGCAAAAATATATAGATTCTTTATGAAAATCATGTGCTAACATATGAACCCAAACACTGCACTTTTGTTTCATAAATGTAAAAAAAGGAGTTTTTAAATTCTTCTGTTCTGTGTGTAAACAGTCTGATGACTTCCATTTAGAGATTTCGGAATCAAAGAAACGTCTATGAAATGTGGGTTGTTTTTTTTAATGTGGAGAATGTATACTTGTGTGGAAAAAGCTAGATCATAAAATCTTGTGTTCCCAGCAATTTTACTAGTTGCTGACAAGCTAATTGCTGTTGGCAGGTGCACTTCAGCCTCTGCCTATTATAATAAGCATGTGAAAAAACATATGTGATGCAAGAACCACAAATTGGGTTTGCCACGCCTCCCAAGCACTGCAATTTGCTACCTTCTCTACAGTGTAATGGCATTATTAAAAGAATTTTCATAACATTTATATTTACAAAAAACTGGCAATTTTCATTTGAACTCCTTAAAGCCATTTCCCCTTAAACATTTAAAGAGTTTAATGGTAAGATTTTTTTCAAGTTATAAAATAAAAATCCCATTTGAATTTTCTGATGTACAAAAAGTGATAAAGATGAACAATTTGATCACAGAATCAGTTTGTTATTCCAAAATTCATGCCATCATTGTCCCATTTATAAAGTCTGTTTTGTCTAAAATCCATAAACCAGAATTATACCAGAATTATTTGGCAAATGATTTTTTTTTCTTCAAAAATGGCACACAGAGAAGAAAACACTTGTCTGCATAGCATTACAGCAGCAAGATAGCGAAGAAATAAAAAATATTCCTTTACTGTACTTTGTTTTATGAGTTTCCTAGGAAATAACATATTTTTCACCTCTTTCATCAATGGGATTTGATGTCCTTTTTCCACCCACAGAATGAGTATTCAAACAGAAAAGCAGCAATTCTTCCTCATGATGCGCTATAACTTAAAGGTCCATTTGGCAATGTTTTTCAACCAGGATGGATAATCAACACAGTTTTATTCTGCAGTTTCAAGTTAAGAATCATTTCCATAGGAGGCATTTTGCTGTTAATTTCTGTTACCCATACAAAACAACAGAATCAGAAATACAAAAAAATAACACAGCCTGTCTTTTTTTTTTTTTTAAATATGCCAAGACGGAGGTGAGGTGAGGTGAGGGAGGGGAATATAATGTCAAGAGTAGCCTGATATACATGACAATGAGAAACATGTCACCGTGACATAAAAAGTGCAGACTTGTGCCTGAAAGGCTGTTGAATGACGATGCCACTGCTACATATGGGTTCTGCTTTTTTTTTGCTTAAAAGAAAAACAATGGCTAATACTTATTCAATTTCAAATGCCCATTGTTCAGGTGGGATGTAAAGAAGAGTTTAAACGAAGAACGAGGAGTAAGATTTCGTACTGTGGGTGCTCAGAACTCAGATGCTTGGCATGGTAAGCAGGGCTCGTTTTTATGTTTGTGCTGCCATAGAAATTTGCCATTCATTGCCAAAAACTGTCAGGTACGTTTGGTAGGGCAATCCTCTATCCTTTGTCAGACGTGATCAATCAAAAACAAGCATAAGAGCCAAAAGGCCTGTCAGGTTGTAGATTTTCACTGGAGTCTTGAAGCACCACAAGCCTGTAATAATGCTATTTCTTAGGTCTGTTGATCTGGGCGTAGAGAGGTTCTGTTTCCTGAAGACAATAAAAATAAAAATAAGCAGAGATGTCTGAAGACATTTTTAGAACATCTGCTTGTGAACAGCATTGCATCTAGAGATAAAACCCAAAGGTAACAGCTAAGGAAATGTTTGCTTGCCTTCATGCGTTGAATGATTATGGCTTCCCAAAGGAATTTTTAAGAAAAAGCAATTCAACATTACATCAGAGAAGTTTCACACATATACTGAACCTCAATTAAACTTTACCATATGCACTGTACACTGGTTCTCAGGAGGTGTTGCTGGGTATGTATGTGTGAAGAAATTCAGTGATAATTATATATCTAGGTATTCTGAAGTTCATGGGCCAGATCCTCAGCTGGTGAAAACCACCATAACTCCACGGATGTCAGGCTAAGGATCTGGCCCAAACGTTACAGCACAAAACATAGCAGGGTATTTTTATACAGTTGATATAGAACAAATGTTTGCTAACAGATAAATTGCTATTGTAAGATGACTTCATGACACTGCAGTTAGATTTAAGATGAATAAACTTTACATTTCTACTATATATCTTATGAGTTCTGATATGAAAAACCATGAAAGTTAATTTTGCAGGGGTTGATTATAAGTCTAATTATATCACTATTGGAAGAAACCATTCTGTTTTGCTCAATAGGTATTTTACTATGAATTTCTTAGAAACAGGAAAACTGCCATGTCTTCAGAGTGATATTTCATATATCTGACACCGTTTTCTTGATACTATATTCATTCTGGCTGCAAGATATAGTAAGACTGCCCTCTACTTCATTTTCAGAAACAAATTTTTTAAACTGAGAATGACACCTAAAAAGAGAACGAGACAGGCAGAAAGGCTAATTAATGCCACATTGCATTAACTTTCCACACTATAATAAATATTCAAATACAATGGCGTGAAGTTAAATTTAGCCATGTTAGAATCAAATTCACATTACAGAGAGGACAGCAAAAGCTAACATGTAATAAATAAGTTATAGGGTTTGGCAAACTGAACAACTGGCCGATGGGGGAATAAGAAAGTTTATTGTGGTGAGTTGGTGGCTACTCATTAGTTTCTAGCCATTATAGTTGCAAAGGTAACCTGTTGAATGTAAACCAACACATGCCTTTCTGAATCTGCACACACACAGCCTGAAGTTTCAGAGTAGCCGCCGTGTTAGTCTGTATCCACAAAAAGAACAGGAGTACTTGTGGCACCTTAGAGACTAACAAATTTATTTGAGCATAAGCTTTCGTGGGCTACAGCCCACTTCATCGGATGCATAGAATGGAACATATATTTATCTCCTTACTATATGTTCCATTCTATGCATCTGATGAAGTGGGCTGTAGCCCCCGAAAGCTTATGCTCAAATAAATGTGTTAGTCTCTAAGGTGCCACAAGTCCTCCTGTTCTTTTTACAGCCTTAAGTGTGAACTATCAACAACTCAAATCCTGGCCTCAGTTCAATGCCCAAGCTGCTGGTCTGTGTGCTAGGGAGTTTTGCTGGAGTTAAGAGAAGGAACCCTTCATTCCCAGGTGAATTTGCAGGAGTGGAGCTCCTCCCTAGATCCTATACAGCCTCAGGGCTGTAGCAGCCTCGGTGTTGATTGTGCTTCTATGGAGGAACAATGGCTGGTGGAAACATGTAGTGGTGGAACCACTTTTCTCACTTTCAGTCATTGCTGTGTCCCCATTTGCAGGGATCCCACACACACCTGGGCTCCATGGCTCATGGGGATTTCACATTCCTGGTACAAACTCATAAAATCCTGCCCTACTGTTAAACTCTCCATGGCTGCAGAGCAGTGGGATGTGGTTTTCCCATAAAGTGTGAACTGCTTCCATACATCTCAGTGGAAGCCCATCTGTCGCCCTGTGTCCGTCTTCACTTTACTCCTCAAAACAGCTGTATGTTGCAAAGGTTCTAGCTGTCCCTCTCCTACCCATGCCAACCCCTGAGCAAACTGTGACAACTGGTGAACAGTAAGAAAAATCTTCCCCTGAATGATTTGGTTAAGGGGTGAAGAAATTATCTACAGTCAGAAGCACACACAAACACCCTCCTCACAAACACCACACATGTAGGGATCTGTGGGTGTCCCTGCCAGAGGGATGAGGGAAGCAGAAATGAAAAGCGGTCTTCTTACAGAGTGAATTCCTATCTAAACTCAGAGGAAATACTACTTAAAGGCAACCAAACTTAATGATTCTCATAGCAGCATTAACCTTTACTCTAAGCCTTCTACCTTCCTCCCAATGGGGGATGGTAGGATATTGGTAATGGCAGAAGGAGCAAATGGGAGAATGACTCCTGAGTGAGGCTCCTGTCAGGAAAAATAGGACCCTGAAAGTAACACAGAGGGTTCATGTAGATGTCTTGAACCTCACAGAGTTTTCCCCTTCTATGAAATAGATGGTTGGGCCCAATGGCAATATCAGAAAAATGCTGGATGCTGAGGTAGTTCTATTAAAAGTAACTCTCCCCATCCATATTGTAATCAATAATCAAATTAGTGTTTGGCTCAACCCTACTCAGATGCCAGTGTATGGCTACTTATTGTGGACAGTGACTGTTAAATACAAAAGACTGTGGTTATAAATGATCAGTGAAAAAGGATATGGGCACCCAAGTCAATTATTTGAGAAAAGGGCCTGGCCTATTAGGAAGTAGGTCCAAAATGTTCAAAGATAAGTGCCTGAAATGAGACATCTAAATCCATATCGGGGAAACTAAAGAAGTACCCTGTATCTAGAGGCGATGAGTGCTGATCTCACTGGGAACTGTGTATATTCAGTACCTCTGAAAATCTGGCCATTTATTTAGTAGCATAACTGTATCCCCCCAAGTTTGAAAAAGTGTGGCCTACTTTCCCTTGATTGCAATGAACTTAGTATTTTTTTCAATAAATAACTACATACTTTTGTTGAAGTTATACCTCATACTTCAATATTTCTTTTTAAGGGGTGTTTTTTGTAATCATCAATGCCAAAAGCAAACAACATACATTTAGGTGACTGTTCACAGCTCGGGCTTAGAACTGTATCAGCTAACTGGATGTACACATTATAAACATGATTCCATTTTTAATGTATTACTAGTATGTGCTCCTCAAACAAATCAGTTACCATAGGGCATAATCAAAAAGTGTCAGTATCAGGGTGGGCTTGTGATGTGAGAGCAACTTCAATGTTCATTGGCAACTTTCTGCAGTCCTCGGGTGATCATTTCAATGTACATGTAGAATGCTGTATAAAAGATGCATTACGTTCTAGAGTTGCTGTCCTCTCAGATTTCTTTAACCTCTCTCCTCTCATGCAGATTTTCAGCACAGGGTTTTCCTTCTGGCTAGGCAATCAGTAAGCACAATCTCAGCAGATAAACTTCCGGAAATGAGACTGGGCTTTCTGATCATCCAACCAAAAGGAAAACCCTGTGCTGAGAATCTGCAGCAGAGAAGGGACGTTAAGGAAATCTGGGAGAACTGCACTCTGGAGTGTAATGTATCTTTGATACAACATGCTTTGTGTGTATAAAACGCAGATTCAATAAACCAGGCTCTAAGGGACCTGACAGCAGTCAAAAAGTATACACCCCAGTGGTAATGGAAGGGCTTGTCCTAGTCTTCCACTGATGCTTAAGATATTTTTAAAAATAACTTCAACTGTGTTTAGATTCCAGTAGCTGTGTGAATACCCCAATCATCTATTTAGTGAATATTATTTGATATTCAGCGTTTTGGATGTTATAGTGACTATATCAGACAGGAAGCATTTCCCAATGTCCAACATCTATTTAACTATTAGAATTTTAAAAGGCAAGTCACTTAGTATCTTAGTACATACAATTGTGAAGACAGTCCAGAAAGACAATCCCTCCCTCTTGGTCCTGGTGTAATTTAGGGTTGCTATCTACAATTGTACTGCTGTTATTTTTTTTCCAGTTCAGGTTCTTTGGAGAATATGATGGTGAAGAGGTGACTGGGCCTGCAAAGGGCAAAATGGGACTCTTCATGATTTCCTTTCAGTGAGTGTTCTAGAGTTTACAGCCAACTGCAGAGAAGGAGCTACCACCAACCCTACGAGTTTCTATCTAGGCTCTAGTTAGCTCTGATTGAGCTTACCGAATGGATCCTGGAAAAAGGTCTCTGAGATGTTGAGAATCTATTCCGTTCTGGGATTCTTAATACAATGCCAGAACCTTGAAGTTGATGGAAAGCCAGGGCAGGTTGGGCAGCATCAATATATTATACCCTCTATGGTTCATCCTCATGCTTAGCATGGATCAACATCTGCAGATGCTCTGTTAACTCTGATATAAGCCCAGGAAGACTGGCTTATAAGAGTCCATCCTGGAACTGATGAACCTAGTAAGTACTCTTGTCAAGGAGGATGCATGGTGTTTTCTTACCACCCAGAGATGGAAGCCAGCAGGCAACCTGCCAATTGTTGGACTACTGACATATGTCAGTGATGACAACAGCATCACGAGTTTGACTTATTTCGAGATCTTACAGTTGTCTGCACACACTTCAGACAGCAGTTGCATAGCTTTTCTAGGAAGGATTGCTCCAGGAGAACGTGATCAGCTCTAGCCACAAATATTTTGAAGATTTGCCGAGAATCACTTATAAGACAACTATTTCACATACATGAACACTGGGTAACAAATCATTGCATCCGTATTTGTTCCATGACTTTAAATAGCTTGTGTTGAAATAACCGTGGTGCCAAAGAACACCTTACACTCTTTCAGAGCTTGATCACTGTCAGACCTTACTCTTCTGTAGGAATTAGTCCCTATAGTCCACAGAGAACTGTATTATTTTTGTGGTACTAGGATATCAGGGAATAGGGTTCAGATTCAAATGACCTAGAAGAATTACTTCCACAGTTAACATGTATATTCTTGAGATGCCAGTCATGGATGAACCAAATACACTGATGTCAAAAAGCCAAAGGTCCATTCATCCTTTCTCACAGTAGCCTAACACTCTTCCTTCCATTGACTTTCACCACTGAAACTATCCAGTGTTGCTTGATAATGGATCAGTATGCTGATAAAGATTACAGTCACTGCGGATGCAGAGTTAGTGGCTGAACTTGAAATGTACTGAGGACCAGCAACTTCCACATCAGTGAGAGTTGCAGGTACTCAACACTTCTCAGGATCAGGCCCATACTTTTTATATATGGTGATGGTATCCATAGGGACTAAGGCACAATAACTGAAAATCCCTTTTCTATTGTAAATACTGCTTTGACTAGACACCTGTGAAGTAAGATATAAAGCTTATTTTACAGAATCTTAGCTAAACAAATATTTTCTTTTTTCTCCCCCTTTCACTATGGTTATCTAGAAAGAGCAATAGGATTGTGCCACCTAAGCATAAATCAAAACCCAGCTAATGAAAGCATTCTTGTTATATACTGTTTTTCTCCTCCTTTCTGTACAATCACTTCACACATTTGCTTTTCTCAACCAGAGAGAAAATGCCTGGATAGAATTCTTATTAGGAATAGCTCTGCGAATACTCAAGCTTCCTTGAGCTGTGAAGTCAGGCCTGTCTGCGTTTGGTCTCAAACAACAGTGGGGCAAAGATCTAACTTATCAATAAATGTCAGATTTACCTAAGCACTCCACAGCCTTTACTAAACAGATTAGTTGTGATAAGGGCTGCTGTGTGATAAGAAGTTTGAAAGATTCAGTTTAAAACTACAAGAGGATGAGAGGAGAAATATAGACATGGAGATAGCAACTGATAAATGCCAACGTAGTCTAAGCGAGAACACCTAAGATTGCAAGGAACTGAGAAACCAAACTGCTAACATAGGAAATAAATCAGATTAAGAAATATCAGTTGGTGACTATACTGTACCTGAATACACTAAGATAGAAGATATTATATGTGCAGAGCTGATTATGAAGATGCTGGGAACAGATAAACTCTGAAAACCCTTCATAATGTATCATAGAATGTCATGTTATTGGAAAGGACAAGTGGGTGAGGTAATGTCTTTTATTGGACCAACTTCTGTTGGTGAAAGAGACAAGTTTTCGAGCTACACAGAATTCTTCTGGTTTGAAAAAGAGTTCTGTGTAGCTCAAAAGCTTGTCTCTTTCACCAACAGAAGTTGCTCCAATAAAAGATATTACCTCACCCACCTTGTATTGCTAATATCCTGGGACCAACACAGCTAAAACACTGCAAACAAAACGTTCTTGGGAAGTCCATTCATCCCACTTGTATATTATGCAATTCTTGCAATAAAGAACTAGGTTCTGAAATGACCACGTGATATCTACCTTTTAATGTAAAAAACCACCCTCTACGCAGATTGTAATCCTAGTTCTTCTTTTGTACTAGAGTATGTTTCTCATTACAATGAGGCTAAAAAAGGCTTGGCCTGACTATTTTATGCGTTGAATTAAAAATTCTCCACGGAGTCTCTCCTGAACTTAGCCCCTCCCCCCTTCATTGATGATATAATGTTTCTGAGTCAGAGGAACTGATTCTAGCAAGTGGATTTCCTCTAGTCTGCTGTTGAATGGTACTGCATTGAGACACTATGGTATTTAGATTGTAAGCTCTTTGGGGCAGGGACTGTGTTTTTGTTCTGTGTTTGCTGACTGTCTAACACAATAGGGCCCTGGTCTATGAGTAGAGCCCCTAGACATTACTGCAGTACAAACAATAAATAGCAACAATATTTTATATTGCCCCGAGGTATATGATGTAATGATGATGTGCGTAAACTTGAATAGGTTGAATTGTGAAACACGTACTATTGGCTAGGCCCAAAAATGAATGACAACACTGAAATGTTGTTATTACAGAAGTTATTACACCTCTACCGCGATATAACGCTGTCCTCGGGAGTCAAAAAATCTTGCCGCGTTATAGGTGAAACCGCGTTATATTGAACTTGCTTTGATCCACCAGAGTGTGCAGCCCCGCCCCCTCTGGAGCACTGCTTTACCGCGTTATATCCGAATTCATGTTATATTGGGTGGCGTTATATCGAGGTAGCGGTGTATTATCATTTGTATTACTGTAGTGTCTAGGAGCCCTAGTTCTCTCCATTGTGCTTGGCAATGTACAAAGAGCACAAAAAGCCATCCCCGCCACAAGGAGTGTACAATCTAATATTGTATGTAACAATAGACTTAAATGGTTGTCACAAGCAACCTGCAGTAGCCTTGATAAGTAAAACTTGTATGAAATGCATGAGCCATCTTTGTGTATCAGTCAACAAATGAGAAGGAGGAATTCTTCATTATTGTCAGATAGTTCTGAAAATTATCTTGACCCTGATACTTAATAATAATAATAATCAATAAACATTTGTTCATAAATACATAGATGTGCTTTGCAGACACATTGTAATATGGGGAAAATGGCCAGATCTTCAACCTCCAATTAAATGGGGGAATCCTGGAAAGGCACAAACCTGGCATAGTGGGCTATGCCAGCCTCTAGCGGTACCCGATTCCCCAACATAGGGGTTGTGTCAATGCTGGCTGGGGCCGAAGGGAGCAGAAAAAGGTGGCGCTGAATTACCATGTGGTCCACCAACCCCTGCTGGGGAATGATCCTTGGGGAGCAGCATTTAAATTAGCCCTCTGGGTGCTCCGACTTGACCCGTGGTGGATTCCACCACTCAAACATCTTTGGCTCCCGAATTTAGGGAGGCATAAACATGTCTTAGAGTCACTTTTGCTTCCCCTGACACTCATCCTTGTGCCGCTGAGGATTAGTGTGATACTTTTGCACTGCATTATGTATTGTTAGTAAATAGTCGAAATGCCCCCAAAATGTACCAAAGCAAAGTTATCTTAAATTCTTTTACCAGATTTAATGTATTAAGCAAGTGGGCTCCCTAAAGCAACTATTAATTTTCAGAAGAGACAACTTATTTATGCTTAAGATACATAAGTCATACATGTTGAATATAGTGCAGTATCTAGACAAAATGAGAAGTATTCTACCAATGTAAGGGATTTGTCCCAGCAGCAGCGTGCTGAGAAACAGAAGCTATAGTAAGTCACATATTTGAGTGTTAAAAATATGAATGACAAAAGAGTACAGCTAATTAAACATATTCTTCAAATAGTAACATTAAAACATATTTGGATGGAATGGCAATGCTCAACACTCAGAATCACTGTAGCTTCACTATCTCTTTGCAAAACATATATACTGGACTGAAAATATCGATGAGTATGTCTTAGAATTTTTACTAAGTGCTACATTTCCAGTGTGTTCTGTAAGGAAAAAAGATGCAAAGATCATCTCCCCCATATAACTGGATTTAACACTGTTTTATGTGTAATGGTCAATTAATGAAAATCGTCATGCCTAAAATGTGTATATGTAAAATTGCCATCGCTTCCTGATGGTTTTAATTTGACATTGGAGATAAAACAACAAAAATTTCAACTTCAGTATTAAATTTTTTTTATATACAGATAATAAGAAATGGAGTTCTGCAACTGCTCTGCCACACTTATTTAGGGGGACGTGTTGGCACATCTTTATTTTTTTAAATTCCTTCAAGTGGGCAAGATGTGTTATTCCACTTAATCTGTTACATCTGTGTAAATACCAGTGTCATTTTTATCTAAGATAAACTTCTGCACAACATATTGAGGTTTACTAGTAATAGCTGAAATTTCTGTATTTACTCCCTAAAATTCTGACATGACTTAAAAACAATTCTGCAGTCACAGTACATTTGTTTAAACCAGTGATACTCAGACCTCATGGTTCAGGAGCCAAATTAGCGATCCACATTACCCAAAAGAACCACAGCAGTGTGAATTCATTGTTTCATTTACTATAGTACTATTCATATTTAAACAGCATGATTGGATATATTTAGTTTATATGGGTATATTTTTTCTTACAGCAAATAGGTTAATAACTTGGTGCAAGTTGATAACTTAAATGGCAAATAACAAAGTAAAAACATCCTGATCAGTTAATAACTTAGATGGGTTAATAATTAAATCACACACGATTTTAATATCATGTGCTGCAAAGAGCCGCAGGAGACACATCAAAAAGCCACTTGCGGCTCACAAGTTGCAGAGGAGTATCACTGGTTTAAACCATGTAGGCAGCTGCAACACATACAAGTGCACAACTGGAAACACTTAGCAAATGGCAGAAGCCATGCAAACCATGGAGGATGAGGAATAAATAGGGGGTGGGAGTGGAGAGGAAAAGGGAAAGATGTAGTAAAGGAAAAATAAATGATGCATCCATGGAAGTGATGGTAGGCATTGGTAAAAGAGTAAGTGAACACCTCAAGATGGAGAGAGAAAAAAAGGACAGATACCTACCCCAACCTGCGCTATCTAGCTACCGACCTGTGGACTTATAGTATCACCAGTAGGCTCACCAAATGGATCACTGTTGGAAGAGGCCTGAGATCCATCAGGCTAGAATACAAGAACATAACACCTTTTTTCTCAACAACAGGAAGTGAAAAGGCAGTAAGAGGTTATTTTCATGCTAGGGACACATTCTATCACGTGCAGCTACTGTAGGTTTTAAAACACAAAGGGTAAGATCCTACAATTAATATGCTTTCAAAATTTGCATGGACTTCAAATGGGTGTTGCATACATAAGGGCACTGATTTAATGCCTGTTGAAGTTGATAAAAGAGCTGCCCCTGACTTCAATAGGCATTGGTCAGACCCAAAATGACGGCAGGCCCAGTCCCTGAAAGCAGATCTTGGACTAAATTCATAAGCAAATCTATGTGAATCAGAGAGCGTTTAATCTTGTGTAATTTATGCTCTCTTCTATCCCCTCTGCATGTACGTTACAACAACTTGGGCTCCTTTTAGCCTTTCTTTGACTTCAACTCAAACCCAGTTACCAGGGCATTTTATGACATACAATCCCCATTTAGCCAACCTCTGACTTTGGCCCACTCAGTCTCACTAAGTGTAATGGAACCTTAATGGAGAAAAATCATACGCTAAAGGCCCACAAGTGAGGTATATAACAAGAACAACAACTAGCAGGAAAATGTAAGAATGTGTAAGTCAGTGTGGGCCATACTGTTTTAACATATATACTCTTACACCTTCTTCTGCTTCCTCGGCATGTATGTTACGTCAACCTGGAATCCCTTACACATCCGTAAGTGGTGTAAGTAGGTTGATGGATGTTTGAGGGTACATAACTTACACCGCTTTACATATCAACTCTGAATTTAGCTCCTTAATATTAATACATACTATTGTCAATATCATGCTAATGTTCGATAGCTATCAAACCCATACTTGGAAATGAAAGTTCTCTGCAACTTCCCTTAAAAAAATCCACCAATCCTATTGAAATATTTATTTGACATTTCCAGATGACTTTCAGTTACTCCCTGGTATTTTCTAGCTAGAAAAGTCTAGTTAGTATTAGGAGTCATGCTACTCACAGCCTCCTGCTCTTCACTTTTGCTTGGGCTTTCAAACCCCTCTTCGAAGAGGTCATCTGCAGTAGGGTCACTGGTATGAGAGACTGATGATTTTGATGGAGAACTCTGTCTGGGAGCAGGGGTTGGAGCTAAACAAAGATGATGGCAATAATAATAGGAAATAAATTCATTAATTTGTTTAGATAGACAAACTATTCAAAATTTATTCATGCTTAACCCCCCCAATTTTATTATTCCTAAATTGATTGTTTTCTGATTTAAGCAAACAAAATCATAGTCTATAGTCTGAAAATTATAACAAAAATGTCACCAACTCCTTATTTTTATTCCATGCTTCAAATTCACCAACCCCAACATAAGAACACTCCACAAATCAGTGTATGAATTCTGTGATTTGAAATAAATTTAATGTAAAGCCTATTTCCTCTTTCAGCCTTTTCAGAAACTAGGATAACAGGAGTACTTGTGGCACCTTAGAGACTAACAAATTTATTAGAGCATAAGCTTTCGTGGGCTACAACCCACTTCTTCGGATGCATAAAGAGTGAACCATATATTGAGGAGATATATATACACACACATACAGAGAGCATGAACAGGTGGGAGTTGGTAAGACAACTCCCACCTGTTCATGCTCTCTGTATGTGTGTGTATATATATCTCCTCAATATATGGTTCACTCTTTATGCATCCGAAGAAGTGGGTTGTAGCCCACGAAAGCTTATGCTCTAATAAATTTGTTAGTCTCTAAGGTGCCACAAGTACTCCTGTTATTTTTGCGGATACAGACTAACACGGCTGCTACTCTGAAACCAGAAACTAGGATGTTTGTTTTTAGCTGAGATGGATGTTGGGGGAGATTTTGGCCAATAAGAAATTTCAAATGACAAGAAAAAGATCTTCATGGTGCATCTTTACATAGACTCTGAAAACACAGGGCTTATCTATATGGAGACATAGTGCATGGAAAGCCTCTTTGTTTCTGGGTGGACCCTGCTGCCATGCACTATAAGTTCTGTAGTGTGCTTTGACCTACTGCTATTTCAGGCCAGAGTCCAGTAGATTTACACTGGACTCTGGCCTGAAATAACAGTAGGTCAAAGCACACTACAGAACTTATAGTGCATGGCAGCAGGGTCCACCCAGAAACAACGAGAATCATAGAAGATTAGGGTTGGAAGAGATCTCAGGAGGTCATCTAGTCCAACCCCCTGCTCAAAGCAGGACCAACCCCAACTAAATCATCCCAACCAGGATTTTACCAAGCCGGGCCATAAAAACCTCTAAGGAAGGAGATTCCACCACCTCCCTAGGTAACCCATTCCAGTGCTTCACCACCCACCTAGTGAAATAGTTTTTCCTAATATCCAACCTAGACCTCCCCCACTGCAACTTGAGACCATTGCTCCTTGTTCTGTCATCTGCCACCACTGAGAACAGCTTATTTTCCATCCTCTTTGGAACCCCCTTCAGGTAGTTGAAGGCTGCTATAAAATCCCCCCTCACTCTTCTCTTCTGCATACTAAACAAGCCCAGTTCCCTCAGCCTCTCCTTGTAAGTCAAGTACCCCAGCCCCCTGATCATTTTCGTTGCCCTCCGCTGGACTCTCTCCAAGTTGTTCACATCCCTTCTGTAGCGGGGGGCACAAAACTGGACGCAATACTCCAGATGTGGACTCACAAGTGCCGAATAGAGGGGAATAATCACTTCCTTTGATCTGCTGGCAACGCTCCTACTAATGCAGCCCAATATGCCGTTAGCCTTCTTGGCAACAAGGGCACACTGTTGACTCATATCCAGCTTCTTGTTCACTGTAACCCCCAGGTCCTTTTCTGCCAAACTGCCCCTTAGCCAGTAGGTCCCCACCCTGTAGCAGTGCATGGGATTCTTCCGTCCCAAGTGCAGAATTCTGCACTTGTCCTTGTTGAACCTCATCAGATTTATTTTAGCCCAAGCCTCCAATTTGTCTAGGTCACTCTGGGCCCTATCCTTACCTCCCCTCCCAGCTTAGTGTCATCTGCAAACTTGCTGAGGGTGCAATCCAGCCCATCATCCAGATCATTAATGAAGATGTTGAACAAAACCGGCCCCAGGACAGACTCCTGGGGCACTCTGCTTGATACCAGCTGCCAACTAGACATCGAGCCGTTGATCACTACCCGTTGAGCCCGACGATCTAGCCAGCTTTTTATTCACCTTATAGTCCATTCGTCCAATCCATACTTTTTTAACTTGCTGGCAAGAATACTGTGGGGAATGTATCAAAATCTTTGCTAAAGTCAAGCTATATAACATCCACCGCTTTCCCCATATCCACAGAGCCAGTTCTCTCAACATAAAAGGCAATCATGACCAAGGCATGACTTGCCCTGGATGAATCCATGTTGACTGTTCCTGATTACCTTCCTCTCTTCCAAGTGCTTCAAAATGGATTCCTTGAGGACCCGCTCCATGATTTTTCCAGGGACTGAGGTGAGGCTGACCGGTCTGTAGTTCCCCAGATTCTCCTTCTTCCCTTTTTTAAAGATGGGCACTATATTTGCCTTTTTCCAATCGTCCGGTACCTCCCCCGATCACCACAAGTTTTCAAAGATAATGGCCAATGGGTCTGCAATCACATCAGCCAACTCCCTCAGCACCCTCAGATGCATTAGATCCGGACCCATGGACTTGTGCATGTCCAGCTTTTCTAAATAGTCCTTAACCTGTTCTTTCACCACTGAGGGCTGCTCACCTCCTCCCCATACTGTGCTGCTCGGTGCAACAATCTGGGAGCTGACCTTGTCTGTGAAGACCAAGGCAAAAAAAGCATTGAGTACTTCAGCTTTTTCCACATCATCTGTCACTAGGTTGCCTCTCCATTCAGTAAGGGTCCCACACTTTCCCTGACCTCCTTCTTGTTGCTAACATACCTGTAGAACCCTTTCTTGTTACCCTTCATATCCCTTGCTAGCTGCAACTCCAATTGTGCTTCGGCCTTCCTGATTACACCCCTGCATGATTGAGCACTATTTTTATACTCCTCCCAGTCATTTGTCCAAGTTTCCACTTCTTGTAAGCTTCCTTTTTGTGTTTAAGCTCACTGAAGATTTTGCTGTTAAGCCAAGCTGGTCGCCTGCCATATTTGCTGTTCTTTCTGCACATTGGGATGGCTTGCTGGGCTGTTCTCAGTGGTGGCAGATGACAGACCAAGGAGCAATGGTCTCAAGTTGCAGTGGGGGAGGTCTAGGTTGGATATTAGGAAAAACTATTTCACTAGGAGGGTAGTGAAGCACTGGAATGGGTTACCTAGGGAAGTGGTGGAATCTCTATCCTTAAGAGGTTTTTAAGGCCCGGCTTGACAAAGCCCTGGTTGGGATGATTTAGTTGGGGTTGGTTCTGCTTTGGGCAGGGGGTTGGACTAGATGACCTCCTGAAGTCTCTTCCAACCCTAATCTTCTATAAGTAATGTTATTAGGTTCAATCTAGCTTCTATGAAACTCAATAGACTTCTGTTGGCTTCCATGGGAGTTGGATCTATACCAGTGTTAGCACTCGTATAATGGAATCTGTTTATAAACAATTTTTTGCAACCCCACAGTATAAGCACATTTATGCACCTAGAGCGAAATTCACTCCAGTACAGAGGGCCAGAAGAAGACCTATTCACCACGTAAGTCCCACTGAAGTCTCCAAAAATATGGCTGGAGTGGGACTTAAAATGGCTCCCTGTAGGTATGAATTTCACCTCTACTGCGTGAATATTTTCTCATCAATAGTTTAAATATTTTCCAAGCCAGTTTAAATGTGCTTAGTTTAGGCACATTTTGAAGAGCAGACCTATTACTGTTTTATTAAAAATTAAATTTTATCTTGCAACCTTTGAAGTTGTTGATTTCAATCGCCTCTGTAATTTGTAACCTAAATCATGTTTCCCTAGCTCCAGGATGCCACTAACAAGCTTGATCATGCATGAAGATACTAAGGTCATGGGTATTCCAACATAGTACACCAGAGAAAAGGGAAAAGCTTTGAGGAGACGGTGACATTTGAGGAAGAGACTGCAATTGGAAGGATTTGGGTACTTACGTGAATTTGTAGATGGCGTTGTAGAAGTCACAGGAGTCAAATTTAATTGAGAGATGTCAAAGTCATCACAATCATCTGCATCCTGTGCCATCCCGACTTTGTTAAAATAGCTGGAGAAGGCCTCTGAGGTACAACTGAGGGAAGGCTGGTCTGGTTTTCGTGATGGCACTGGCGGAGGCTGAGCCATCTGGAAATCTTTGAACATTTCTTTTCCCATTTTCTGTCTGGGCCTGTCTGTCTGTGGACTTGATCTGGTGGAATCGCTTGTGGGTGGAACAGTAGCTATGGGAGCAATGGTACCTTGAAACATGGCTGCTTGTAAAGGCATAACAGTTTGTGTTGGCATGAAGGCAGTTGGTTGGAACTGACCAGCTACAGATGGCCATGGTTGCTGGGTAGGAGAAAAAATACCAGGTTGGCCCCATGCTATTGGCTGTCCTCCCTGCATCACCTGAGCAACTGGAGGCTGAGTACTCATGGCCAATTGTTGTTGAACGAGTGGTTGCTGTCCCCAGAAGGAGGGCAGGACAGCTCCCATTGCAACATAACCTTAAAGAATAACAACAGGGTTGTTTTAGCGCATGGATATGAACAGCAAGAGGATGTGGTACAGGAAACACTGTTAGTCAGAAATACACAGACTGTGTTAGAAGTCACAGGGACCTTTACCAATTTATATCACTTTCTTAAAATGTGTCAATCCTATGCTCTTGGCATGTGTACAAACAGTTCAATAAATAAAGCATAACTGGACTGACTTTAATAATAATCACCATCCCCACTCATTAGTACAAAAAAATTATTCCCCTCCTCCTCAAATCACATGAATCCTACCCCTTCCCATAATCTAGAGAGAAAAGGTACCATGTTGGAGTGCAGTTTACCTTGAAAATCAGCTAACCTGGGTTTTGGTAGACCAAAGAGCAAAGTGAGTTCTGGAGCAGAGGACTCCTCACAAAAAATGGTACGTTGTGTAACTCTACACCACTTCTACACCAACTCCACAGAGAACAGGAGTCTGTTACAGCCCCACTAAAGAACTCTAGCTTGTTAGCTCATGCTATAGCAGCTCATGCTTTTTGCTCTGGAGGTCCCTGGTTCAATCCCCAATATGTCGGCCCAGATGGGAGCCATCAAATTTACCGTTCCAGTTCAAGCCAGGCGACGGTTAGCTCAGGGACCTGCTTGGATTGCAACTGCTCCTGTATCTCATGATAATAGAGGTTTTCTGTGATGGGGGCAGGACTCAAACCGTTAAGGGATTTGTAGAGGAAAACCAACATTTTAAATCACACCCAGAAATGGACACATGGGCTCCTTCTGAGAAGCAACCCTAAGCAAAGGAATGGCTAAATTTCAAATAGTTCATGTTTCTTAGTGGTCTTCAGGCTTGGCCCTAAGTAGAGCACTTTGCAATAATCCTATCTGAAGGTTACAAAAGTATAGATAACTGAGGCAAGGTCTATAAAAGATAAAGGCATAATCTTGCCAAATGCAGATGAAAAAGCACGCTTGGCTACTTCAACACCCAGAAGCCACTAAGCATGCATACTAGGAATTATAAAAACATACTTGAAAAATTAGAGGTATATAGTACTGTATAATAGATGCCAAAAATCTGCACTGGGTAATAGCTTATAATGAAAACCCTCTAGCTAGGGGAAAGCATTGAAGATTAAAAACTGGAGTCATTAAAACATTCTAATTTTGATTTGACCCTGCTCAGACAAAACTTCCTTGTCAAACTAATGGGAATCTTGGCTGAGAATGGACTGTATGACTAGACCTTTTGTTTGTCATTTACAATTGAAAAGAAAAAAAAAAGATGAATCCAACAGAGTTTTCAACTGTGTTTAATATAAAAGGATTTCTGAAACTCTACCCTGAAAACCTTTATTAAAGAAGAAACTAGGTGACACGCTTACGTTTTACTAATACAAAATGATGTTATATTAATACGAGACCCAAACGCTACATTAATAATTTTAATTTATTGTTAATATTTTACAATGTGGAATCTCTTTCCTCTTCTTTGTACTGGTATAGCAGTAGAAAAGAAACCTTTTCCTTGACCGATAAGTTTTCCTTACCCTGCTTTTACCTTTTATTTTTGGTTTATTTCTGGGTTTATTGTAATTCAAACTGTAAAGGAGTAAGACAGCAAAACAAAAATCATAAGCAATAGATCTTGGAATCATTTAGCTAAGGATAACAATAACACAGCTAAATATGTATTTCAGCAAATGGTTATGATGGGGAATGTGAAGTAGGACCCTCCACAACTTTGTCAGAGCAATTTCCCATGCCATAACCCCAAAACACTGCATTGTAGTTATGACCTTACTGACTAAGGGACACTGGAGGGTACTTCTTTGGAAGAAGTACATCAGAGTTTTCCATAACCAGTTGACAAACAGGATCAAAGTGCTTATCTGGTTCTATTCCATGTATCAGGTATGTTACTTTCAAGTGCCAACATAATAATGGAACATCGGTACAGCAAAAGATTACCGCTGTGTTACATTCCAGGACAGATGATGCAGTACATTATAGCACTGAAGGTGTTAACCATCTAGAAAACTACTGTTGAATGATTCAAGGCACTCCTTTTTCTCCTTCCCAAATGGGACTGAATGAGCTGTTTTTGCAATGCTCCCAGCCCCTGGCAGCCCAGAGAGCAAGACCAGAAGTCAAACCCACATCTCCTGCATGTTAGTGCAGAATATTACATAAACTCTGAATTTTGAGCACTTTGAGGAACATAGAAAAGCCTAGCTGAAATGTCACACTCTGGCTACATGGAATAGCTTTAAAAATGGTCACAAATTCTTCACGTTTCTTGCTGTGCCATCATTTACTGTATATAGTTCAGAATGTCCACTGTTATTACTGGAAATTCAAAGCTAAATAACTTTCCCTCTCCTATTACAATAGCTTATAGGTATGTAAACTATATACTTGAACTTCCAGAGACTTTTTAGTCCCAGTTCTTTTTTTACTTCATTGGGTATTAGCAAACTCAATATACTGAAGGTTCAACTTGGTACTGATTTGGATTTTCTTTTTCCTGAAGTACATTAATTGTAAGACATTACTGTAAGTAAGTACATTACTGTAAGACAGACTATATTTTCACATTTCTATAGTGGAAAACTTTTTAACCCTTATGTTTTGGATGTTGAGACATAAAACAGAACAGATACCTGAGTTCCACAGTTCAGTTGAGCTAATATTTTCAAAATGACCAACCCTAAAATTAGTCTTTAAATAACCCTATTGGGTTCTTACCTGAGGGTACAGCAGCAGTGCTAAAAGGTACAGAACCAAATGTGTCTGTAATAGCAGGAAGTGACTGGCATGAAGATGGGATAAAGGCATCACCTGGAGTTGCAGGAGTCTACAAAAATGAGACAGGAATAAAATACAATGGTGACATATCAGCTACTGTTTCTGCCATCGGGAATTGGTATGCACTGAGGTGCCACATCCCCTTTATCTCCAAAAAAAGAGAGATGCAGATGTAAAGAAGCAGCAGGAAAAAGATCAGCAGCACCATAAGACTGAAGACAACAGGAAAAGAGAGAAAAAATACAGAGCTCTTGGACCATGAAGAAAAAGAACAATATAACGTGCACAATCATATATCACGTGCAAATTTCTGACAGCACCTGTTTCTTAAGAAATAAGTCTGTGATTCTGAGGCTTAATTAACTGAGGATTGATGTAAACAATAGACAGAAAATAACATAGAAAGGATTTTAAAACAGGGTGAAATTACTGTATTACAGAAGAATGATTAAATATTGCTCCAGTTCATCAATAGGCCTAGAGCCAAAGTCCTGCATGTTAGAAGAAGCCTGGTCCCATTGTTAAAGATAAGGATTGGGAGATGGGAGATCTGAACTCTTTTCCTAGATGTGCCACAAAATTCCTTTGTTACCTTAACTGCTCAGTGCCTCGGTTTCCCCATCTGGAAAAGGAGAATATTTATATTCCCCTATGTCACAATCTGTTTTGAGGCTTAAAAATGAACTGGAAAAATTCTCTATTTCTACTTTATAATGAAGACAGCTTGTTTCAAAGGCTTCCATCTCCTTAAAATAACATACACATTTTTGTTTTTTACTTGTTTTTAGATCCTTCTTCCCTCTCTTAGCTGAAGGACTTGGATATGATCTTTGGAGGTTCCGAAGAGCCATGTCATTCAAAGCTGTAACCACATCTGATGCTCTCCTTCCCGAACAACTGAGTTTTTGACAGAGTCCCACACAGCAGATGCCTCTGCTAAACGGAAGTGATGGGAGCTGCAGCTCAGGTTACAGCCCTTTATGACATCACCATTCAGATCTCTATTTAAAAAAAAAAAAAAAAGTTTGAGGCCATCTTTGCACATCACAAACAGCAGCGTGATGGGGTGTCCATGCCACACAAGGCCCGAAGGGGTTATGGTGGCTGAGTAGGTCAATTAACTGCATTGGCTGTATCTGGAGGAGGAGCAAGGGAACAATGAGGATTAATTAAAAAGGAAGCTCAGCTGCACAGGAACAGGAGGGGCCTGTAAAAAGCCCAGTAGCGGAGAGCAGAAGGGGGCTGCAGAGAGAGAGAGAGGCTGCAGTCACTGTTAGGGTGACAGATGGCAAGGTAGGAAATAGCCCAGAGACACAGGTAAGGGACAGGACTTGATTACTTGTTGTAGAGTCCCTGGGCTGGAACCCTGTGTAGAGGGCAGGCCTGAGTTCCCCTACCAGCCATGGGGGAAGTGGCACCATTAGGGGCAGTGAAAGAGAAGACTGCGAGGGACAGCGGGTCCTGAGAGACGTTGATGCATGTGATTTCCCCGGCAGGGGAAAACCACAGTGACCTGACTGGAGGACCAAGCCATGAAGTGGGAGCAGTTGAGTCCTGAGAGAGCAAGACAGAGTGATGGAGTGCAACCGCAGGAAGAGGCGTCAGCCTGGCAGAGTTAATCCCCAGATGTGGTCAGAAGGAGATGCGCCAGCGGTGACTAGAGCACCCCGTGACAAGCAGTGATTGGAGAAAAGGATTTTTCCCTTTTTGAATATGTTTGCTTCCTAGTTCTCCTTTATTTCACCACTGTTTGAAAAAACACTTTGAAATCCTTCATATTGGAGTGCATGCTATTCACCATCCTGCATTTCTACACATGGCTACAGTAAACCTGCTTTTTACCAGCAAGGTAGAAAAAGACAGGGCAATTTCCCCTGGGTACTTACTGGGGGAGAGGTTACATCAGGAGGAGTGGACATGTCCCCAAAAAGCTCTAGTTGGGTAACAGCCTGCAAAGAGAAGAATTGAGAGAATCAAGGAAGAGGGTGCATTAGACTGTAAACAAGTAATGAACTCATATCACCTATCCAAACTAAAGCTATTTATACCTTGATTGTCCCCTCCGCTGGGATGGACTAGGCCATGGGGTTGGCTCACAAACCCAGAGGAGGCTCAAACATCTGCCCCTGGGAAACTCTTTTATGGGGGATCCACCACAGAAGGGGATAAGGCACAGAGAAAGCATCCACAATGGGGCATATTATCTTTCCACTCTTAGCTTCACTGGGCACAGGGGATATGTGTATGTCCCATTGCCACCCAACCCTTCCACTGTGGCCCCATCTCTGATCTCTCATGCCCCAGACTACAACCTCTGTGGGGTTCAGGGGAAGAGGGGCGGATGTTGCTATGGAGTTGGCTGAGACCACCGTTCCCCATGGGATGAGTGTGGCCTGCATGCGCCCTAGGGGTTGAGGGGAGACATGATTAGGCCATTACGATTGGATAGCTCTAAATTAATTTCATGCTAGAAATGTTTTACCAGGGACTCCATTTTGGTTTTGGTTTTGAAATAGATCAACCAAAGAGGTCTCTCTTACTTGGACCAAAAGGGGGAAAACCCTTTCATAACATAGAGCAGTCTCAGTGGCTGCATGAGCAAAGTATTGGCCGAAGCTCAGACTCAGCACTCACAGAGATGAATTTAGACTGGACAGAGCCACTAGTGACATGGAAACCGAAGCAATTCTGAAGAAGCCTTGCTTTGACTGTGTCTTCTATGGTACAGAAGCCAAAATAGTGTGAAACAGGTTCATAGTGATCAAGTATTTACATCTGCCATATAATATTAATGATTCCTCCTGCACTAAACTCCTAAGAAAGTATAATTTAAGTATTTTGCTCAAAAAGAGCTGCTTAAAGGTATTTAGGCACTGATCATAAGTGGGATCAGTTGTTGGAGTACTATCCTCCCAAAATTCTTTGTATATTTAATTTTTAAAGGGACTTATCAAATTTCCTGTTGTGTTGCACAAAGTCAGATTATTCCGGTATCTGTGCAGTATGAATTATTGTCCCATTATGAAACAGTCTGGGAAAACAAGATGACATGGTAAATCGATGAGTATTCAGAGTAGTGAAATTCAAACACAATTAATAGAGCTGGTTGAAATTGTTTAGGTGGGATACTTTTTTCTTTTTGTGAAATAAATTTGCTGGAAATGAAAATTTTTGTTTCTTTCTTTGTGATAAAAACATGAACCTTCCCAAACAAAAAATATGTGGTATTTGATTTTTTTTCCATTGTAAAATTGGAAAATTCCTGTGAAAATTACACCTCTACCCCGATATAACGCGACCCGATATAACACGAATTTGAATATAACGTGGTAAAGCAGTGCTCTGGGGGGGCAGGGCTGCGCACTCCGGTGGATCAAAGCAAGTTCGATATAACGCAGTTTCACCTATAACACGGTAAGATTTTTTGGCTCCCGAGGACAGCGCTATATCGGGGTAGAGGTGTACCAAAAAAAGGCAGGGGGAATTTTTGTTTCTTTAATTTTTTTCCATGGAAAATACTCACCATTTTCTGACTAGCTTTAACAATTAATTACTGGTCAAGATTCTGGAGTCAAACTGCCTTCCCCCATCAACCTTATAATTTAGACCAGGGATAGCCCCCCTTTCACCCAACCTCTGAAAAATATCAGGGTAAAATCTTTACAGTTTCATTTTAAATTAATCTCTAGACCAGTGGTTCCCAAACTTGTTCCGCTGCTTGTGCAGGGAAAGCCCCTGGCGGGTCGGGTTGGTTTGTTTACCTGCCCCGTCCGCAGGTTCGGCCGATCGCGGCTCCCAGTGGCCGCAGTTCGCTGCTCCAGGCCAATGGGAGCTGCTGGATGTACTGGCGGGCCGAGGGACATACTGGCCGCCACTTCCAGCAGCTCCCATTGGCCTGGAGCAGCGAACCACGGCCAGTGGGAGCCGCGACCGGCCGAACCTGCGGACGGGGCAGGTAAACAAACCGGCCTGGCCGGCAAGGGGCTTTCCCTGCACAAGCGGTGGAACAAGTTTGGGAACCACTGCTCTAGACGCGATAAATCGATCCCCGAATCGATGCCCGTACTCCACCTCGGCAGGAGGAGTAAGCGGAGTCGACGGGGGAGCTGCGGCGGTCGACTCACCGCCATGAGGATAGCCAGGTAAGTCGAACTAAGATACTTCGACTTCAGCTACGCGAATCTTAGTTCGAACCCCCCCGCTAGTGTAGCCCAGGTCTTTGGTACTAATAGAAGAACTATAGAACTAGTCTCTTCAAGAGATGAAGCAGATCACTCTGGTACTGTGCACAAAATTGCTAACCATTTAATCTTAGCAATGTCTAGAAAAACCTGAATGATAACGATACTCCTATTTAATCATTTCAAATGAAACTTCATGCCAACCAGGTGCCACCAATGGTTGCGGGAGTTGTACAATAGCAAAGAGTCACTTCCTTCTAAGAACTCTAAATTGCTTGTTTGAGGTTGTCCCTAAAACTTCTGTCTCTGCATCATTGTAAAGCTTCTGGCTAGAACCTCCCCCAGTCTCCTCTTGTCTGACTTCCTGCTAGCATTCTAAAGAAACCGTACATGTGCCTTCACAGATGAGACCATGTGGGTTTTCCCTGCCCACAGGGAAGGATCCTCCAAGCCTTCCTCTCCCACCATAAGGGAGAGAAAGTGAGAAGCAGAGCTGCCAGTGACTGCAAGGGGTACCAGGTAGTGAGACCGTGTCCTGCACTACCCAGGTTGTCAGCCTGGGGGGAAGAGTCTGAGTAGTGGGCGAGGGGCAGAAGTTTTGATGGAACCCTTATCCCACGATTCATATTAATCTAGCCCGATGTAGAATAATCTACATTAATGAATCTATATTAGAATGAGTCCCACAATTCATATTAATCTGGCCTAATGCAGAATAAGTACAACTGAGAATTTATCAGAATGAATCTTTTTGAACTCAAGGTTTCAGCATTTAGTTCAACAGTGGCAAGTCACATAACCTCTCTGTGACTGTCACTCTGTAGAATGGGGATAATGATAGTTTTCAAAGTGCTTTAAGGTGTGTGCACCTGTGGAAATTCATCTCAGGTAAAGCTCCAATGTGCTCACGAGAGCCTCTCTGATATCACAGTGATGGGGACTATATAAACGGATTGCTGGATAGAGCAATATTGAGTTGCCATTAATGTTTATTCTAATAAGCCCTTCTTCATGGCGACCCCAGAAAAAGAGCAATATATTGACAGTAGAGTTAGTTTTGGCATGACCGCAACTTTGTGTACAACAGATGCTAGAAAGCTATGTCAGCAAATGTAAATTCTAATTTAGTGTGAAAATAACTTTCGAGGATACTTGCTCGAACAGCAACATTTGAATCTGGATTTCAAATCCCTCAAAGTCTGGGATTGTTTGGATGAGGAGTTCTAGTTCTGGACCCTCGCTAGGGCTAAATTCTCTACTGGTCTAAATGAGTACAGTTCCTTTCACATAAATGGAGTTTCAGCCATTGGCAGAAATTTTGGCAGCTCATCTTTACCTTTCATTGGTTTTAAACAGTTTCACTTTCTGGGTCACCACACAGATGAATTTGCCAACTATATCATTGCTTTTTATATTATTCGTACTTGGCATTAGCTACATTCTGGCGTAGCTAAACCCAAATTGAGCGTTTTCAAATTGTACTAATTCTAGTGGTGATTTCATCGACATTTCCCTTTCACATTTTTAGTGTCATAACCTTACCTGAGTGACTGTAACAAGATTTTCATCAATGTCCAGCAATAAGTTTCCATTCTGCAGCTGTAAAGCATGATTTATGACAATGAAATGAATGATTTATGAAAATGACATGAGTTCTGAGCATGACAATGATAACCTCCATAATTATTGACTTCACTATGGAAATGAAAACCCTTTCAGTCTTGTAGCAAGCTGCTGTACTCACCTCAAAGATAACAAATCACATGTTTAACAATGGTGCATTTGAATGCTGCTAACATCAAGTGTAAATATACACTACACTTGCCTGTAGTACACTCTTGTACAAATGCCAGTTCTGTCGTGAATAAGGCTACATCAGTGCAGACATTAGAAATAGTTACTCTTTAAGGGATTAATAAATTTAGCTATAAAAATTCATTATGGTGCCTACTCCTGTGCCCATTGAAGTTAATGGGAATCTTTATTGGCTTTAATGGGGAAAGGAGTTGGCATTCTCAGCTATATAATTTGATAATATACACGTGGGGTAAGAAAAGGCTCTAAAAGCAAATATGCAGCAAAATACAATGTCTATTTAACTAGGTAAAACTATGGCTTTTGAAAAGTGTATTTATAAATTAATAAATGCACATCTAAGATTAGAAATACCCTTTCTATAATCTGCAAGAGAATATTTTTTAAAATGCTGGTATTAATGAATCCAAGATAAATCTAAATCTACAGGGTTGTGTGTAAATGTATATATAATGGAATACACTAAAAATCCCACTGTTAGCTATAACTATAATATCTGATCACCTGACTTAAATGTCATCAGAGAACTAAATTTCAGTGTGATAAACATAACTGTTTTAAAGTGGGAGGGGACAAACCAGAATGATTTTTGCAACATAACGAGAACTACAATAGCAAATGAATTAAAGTTTAATCTGTGATCCGTTTAAGAGTGCAAGGGGCCAGAAGATGCCATTCCAGGAAGCTGGAATAACAAAGGCCCAGGAAATGGGCTGACAGTGGAAGAGAGCAAGCAGTCCTGAGGAATTAGGAGTTGGATGTAGGGGAAACCCCAGAACACTATTCCTTTAAGGGCCTAGGATCAGGAGCCCTATCGTGTAGGATTGGACAGGACTCCCTTCTTTTCCAACCAATCAGGAGGAGCTCTTTGGAGGAGGGCAGTATATAGACTGCTTTCTCCTTCAAAATAGTGCAGACACTGGCAAGAGAAGGAGGTCAGAGCCAGAAGGCTAAACTCCAGGGAGAGACAGCCATGAGAAGCAGCCCTGTGAAGACCAGGCTGTGGCTGTGTGTGGATGGCAGAAGAGCCAGAGATAAGTGTGAACCTTTGGGCTGCAGTGATGGACTTTATTGGTGGGACAGTCTGGAAGTGTTTCTGGGCATTAAACCGGCCTCAAGTAGAAGGCAGTAGAACTTCTAAGACGCCGTGGGGAGTTTGTATGGGGCCCTGAAGAGGGAGCACACAGGGACAGCTGCTGCAAAGGGAATTCTGGTCATGAGGGACTGCTCAGGAAGTGGCAGCCCTGTTACCTGATGACAAACCCACCAGTCAGTAATTCACCGGAAGTTTAAAAATAGCCTGAGAGGGTGGTTCTCCTGTGTCTCTGATAATAAAATTCTGGCAAAAAGCAATGCCAGATGAAGAAAGTCTGACATATTATATATACAGGGCCCAATATTGTAGACTCTGTATGTGAGGAACTCCCACTGAAGTTAAGGGAAGCATGAAATCAGGCTTAGGCTATTAGCCCCAGAACCTCACTATAAATCCAGAAAGCATTCTTGATATAAAAATCGAAAGGCTTAGGCCTTGAATAAGGACCTCAGGCTTTAGCCAACAGATTATTTTTCTTGATTTTGACCATCACTTCACCTAGCCATCTCTACTAATTCTTTACAGGTTATTGAGAGTCAGATTCTGCCCTCAGCCATACTCCTGCAGCTAGCAAAACCATTTGAAAAGTAACCATACCATAGCGTGGAAGAAACACGTGTGCAGCATATAACATTAGTAATAACTTGACTGTGCTACAGTGGGACGTCCCAGAAAACAGTTTGCCCATCATGTCACTGCACATCCCCAAGTGCCCAATTATCCTGTGGCATTTGGACTGCGTCCTCCATCAGTTCACGTTCAGCATCACTTACTGTTGAGGAGAGACTTCAAAAAGGTGAAATATTAGGGCTGGTCCACACTAAGCCCCCAGTTCGAACTAAGATACGCAACTTCAGCTACGTGATTAACGTAGCTGAAGTCGAAGTATCTTAGTTCGAACTTAAAGGTACTTACCGTGGGTCCACACGCAGCAGGCAGGCTCCCCTGTCGACTCCGCCTACTTCTCTCGCAGAGCAGGATTACCAGCGTCGACGGCGAGCACTTCCGGGATCGATTTATCGCGTCTAGACAAGACGCGATAAATCGATCCCAGAAGATCGATTGCTTGCCGCCGAACCAGCGGGTAAGTATAGACGTACCCTTAGTGTCTATTAGAGCGTGGGATAGTTTTCAATAGCAACTTCTCTGGGGTTGCATTAGTGTAACTGAGGACAGAATTTGACTTATTGAGTCTTTCTTTGGTTAGACATTTCAGTACGAAAGGATTTATCCTTATCAATGAAAGTAAACAATCCTCTCCCACTCTCCCAGTAGACTATATAAAAAAAGAGAAATATGGAAAGATGCTTGGTTCCTTGATCTTTCTGTAGAATTCCTCTGTCTGTGGAGTTCTCTGTGTCATGATGTAAAAGGTGCCTTTAATTACTGGAAAAATGCATCTCGTCTTACATGAAAACACTGCCACAGCTTATTCAGCAAGGACCAGAAAAGTCAGTTGTAACCACACCGAGGTGGGCAGTGGAAATAGTATTAATCCTCATATCTTGGTGGTATTAAACCTTATAATGAAAGCTGCATCTTCCCATGTAGATGTCTGACATATGCTGTAGTCTTTTAAACATTAAATATTTAAATCTGGCTTCTTAAAGCAGGCTTTAAACCACTCCAGCTGGCAATGAAACTTCTTGTGACATTTTTCACTATTCAGTGGAAACGAGAGCGGAAGGTGTATTATTCTGGAGTTGGAACATATTTGAGAAAAGCCTACAGACTTTGACTATAGAGTTATGCAAGCGGTAGCTTTCATATACCTAAATACAAGAAAGTCACTTCTACACTTTATCTGTTGATCCAATAGGGGTTGGAAAAGTACTTTGTTGTGTTTCTTGAATTATTGCAAAGATAGAGATTTACAGCAGAAGAATTCTGCAGGGACCCCTGTATTCAGAGGGCGGTAAAACACCTTGCAAACCTTGCTATAGAAATAACAAGCCAGATACTCAACTGTTAATCAGCATAGCTCCACTGAATTCAATGGACATATGCTGATTTACAACTGCTGAGGACCTAACTGAATATTTCTGTACTTTGATTATGAAAGAGACAGGAACAGTGATGACTCAGAAATCGTGGTATAGAAACTTCAGAGGATGAAAGGAGAGGAAGTGGTCAAAAAGGATGAAAAGTGCATGGCAGCCTCATCTGAGGCTAGGTCTACACTACCCGCCTGAATCGGCGGGTAGAAATCGATCTCTTGGGGATCGACTTATCGCGTCTCGTCAGGACGCGACAATCGATCCCCGAATCGACGCGCTTACTCCACCAGCGGAGGTGGGAGTAAGCGCCGTCGACTGGGAGCCGCGGCAGTCGATTTTGCCCCTGTCCTCACAACAGGGTAAGTCGGATCTGATACGTCGAATTCAGCTACGCTATTCGCGTAGCTGAATTTGCGTATCTTAAATCGACCCCCCCCCTGTAGTGTAGATGTAGCCTTATTCTCTAATATAGAGCTCAGTGGGTTAAAATGACAGAATAAAGTACTGTAGTAAGTACGGTAATTAACCAGTAAGGAAAGTAATTAACTTTTTATTTCTTTCTCCTTTCCTCTTAGCGGGCTCTTGAGAATGTCATGAGGACTCCAAAGAGCAGAATATCAGTCAGCTAATTTAGGTCTAGCATGTGTTCTTGATAAGAGGAGAGATGCTTGATACAGCTACTTGTTTGCAAGGGTGGATGTTGAGTCTGAAGGCGTCTCTCTGTACAAGTTGTGATAAGGAACAGACCCTCTGGTTTGGAGTAAATAATTTAAAGTAGCTCTGACATTGAACTGAGGTTGCTTGACTGTGTTTCAGCAAACTTGGTATATAAAGTTCAGGAGACTGAACGGAGTGATGCAAGAAAGCCAGCAGGGCACTAGAAGAAAAGCAAAATGGAGACCAAAAAGGCAATACATAGAGGACCAATTTTTGTAAGACAGGATAAGATTCTCAGTGCCCCAGTTAAAAAGATGCTCTCCTGAAAATGCCCTGGCAAGGAATGGAACTATTCACATTCAGAAGTTAGCTAGTTACTAAAGTTCATATGGCAAGTCCCTCAGTTTGTATCTTTATGAAGTATTTATATTTTGTTAAATATATTTCAAATCAAATGCATGTTAAATATTTTAAGCTTTCAGAATTTTCAACGTTATATACACAGATGTTTCCTTAAATGGTGAGTTACTTTTGAGACTAACATCTGTAAAAGCAAAATAAATTCTTTAAGCACCCCCATTTATATTTCAGAGATGGGCATGAGCCACAATGCATGAGTCAGGCTCCAAACTTTCTCAAAACTTAAAGTGTTTGCACATCTGGGAGTTTATTTATTATTTATAACCCATTATAAAAAGCTGAGCCATGCTTGAAGTTGGGTCTGAACTTCCCCAAAGTACAGGAATGTTTGGATCTGGGATTTTGGTCCAGGCTCATCTCTAGTGAATTCATACATAGGTAAAGACTGCCATATCTTGAAGAGCACTCCATGTACCAGTTACAGTGGAGTAATTCCACATAGCATATTGTTGTTACTCCGGATTTACACGAGCGTAACTGAGGGCAGAATCTGACCTACTCTGCCGGTGCAGAATGCAGTTGCTAACCTTAGTGGAACAGGTTGCTATAAGCACTTAGGACCAGATCTTCAACTGGCATAGGTTGGCTTACCTCCACTGACTCCAACTGAGCTCCATCGATTTAAACCATATGAGAATCTGGCCAAAAGTAACTGCACTAGCTCTCTGATCACTTTCAGAGAGTGCTGATGTTTATCTTTAGTTGACTTAGTTCCTGAGAGTTTGCTTCTCTCCTTAAACCCTTTCTGCTACAGTCTCTTGTTGTGGTCCCATGGGACAAAACTCTCTTTAATGTCCAAAGGAAGGTTCTCCCACTTGAGGAGTGCTTCCTTTGGACATCTCTCACTGGGGCAGTAAACCCTAGCTTGAGCTTGGCAAGATTCAGGTCATGATGTAAGATGTATTCAGCTAAGTTAGCTTTGGCTTGAATCTCCATCTTAGACAGGGCCGGCTCTAGGATTTTTGCCGCCCAAAGCAAAAACAATTTTGGCTGCCCCCCCCCGTTTTTTAATTACCCCACCCCCACCCCCGCATTAACTCCCCCGCTTCCCTAAATCCCCAGCCCTGCCTCCTCCCCCCAGGCTCTCAAGCCTGGGAGGGAGGGGGAGCAGCGGCACGCGAAACGGCTGTTTCGCGCACCGCGGCCGCTCGGGATCTCCCCCTCCCTCCCAGGTTTGAGAGCCTGGGAGGGAGGGGGAGACGCCGAGTGGCTGCGGCGCGGGCGCCGCTTCTCCCCCTCCCTCCCAGGCTCTCAAGTCTGGGAGGGAGGGGGAGCAGCGGCACGCGAAACGGCCGCTCGGGATCTCCCCCTCCCTCCCAGGTTTGAGAGCCTGGGAGGGAGGGGGAGACTCCGAGTGGCCGCGGAACAGCTGTTTCGCACGCCAGCAGCCGCGGAGGAGAGCTAGGGCGGCCGGGGCACATTTTTAGGGGCGGCATTCTGGCGCCGAACATGCCGCCCCTAAAAATGTGCCGCCCCAAGCACCAGCTTGTTTTGCTGGTGCCTAGAGCCGGCCCTGATCTTAGAGCATGTCTACACTGCAGCGGGATAGATGTACATGTACTAGCTTTGATCAAGCTATCCTATTAACAATAGCAGTGTAGCTATGTCAGTGCAGGTGATGGGCTGGGCTAGCCATCTGAGTGCTAATCCATCGGAGACCCTAGGTAAGTACTTGGGCGGCCAGCCCATGCCAGCACAGCGACAGAATTAGATTAAACATGCTAACTTCACCAGCGCTCATGTGTGTGTATGTGAAATTAAACCTCCAGCTGCAGTGCAGATGTACCCTCAGCCAGTCGCTCTGTTCCTGCCTCCTCTGCCCTTTTGTTAGTTCACTGCGGATTGCTATTTTTAAATGGTGGTTAAAAATGCTTTTGGAAGTAAATGGTATAGCAATAAATGAGGTATGGGGTAAGTTTAAGAGTAATTGACACAGTTGGTGGGTTATTTAAGAAATGTTTGAGTATAATTATCCTCTCATTTGTTAGTATTTCATACAAAGTAGGCTTCCTCAGATAATCAAAATATGTGTATTGATTCCTTTAGGCTTATTTTATTCCATTCGATTCAAAGCTGAGTTAATTCTGAATTCCCTCTGTGCCTTAGTGTTTATTCTTGATGGAAATGCAATTTGAAAGATTCTTTCTAGGTGTTTACCTCTGATAGACTCTAGTCAGTCAAGAACCTAAAGTGGTGACTATTATATACAGTGCCTAACAACTTCTCCTTTGTTTTTAAATTTTACTCTCTATTCTTTAAAAATTCCCTTTTAAGCTATTCTACACAGAGATCTTCCCACACAGAACTAGTCTGAAACAATTATTTTATTTACCTGTTAGAAAATACAAATGGAACTAACAAGACATGTGCCTAAAATAACCCTGGCTATTTTGTATCATTACCCCTTCTCCAATTTTCTTTTTTAACGCTTTGAAGCAGACTTTTTTCCCTTTGTTTGTACAGTGACTGGCCCAATGGCACTGTGACTGGCATTTGAACACTACTGTAATTATTATTACAAACAGGACTGAGACCAAAACCTCATTTGAATTTGGGGCTTAAATCTGAATACCTTATAGCATATTCATAATGGGCTAAACAACTCCTCAAATCTGAACACCCCTGTATTGGGAGTGGCTTATGAATTTAGAAAGTGTATTAAAAATGAAGCAGGTTAAACCTGAAGAGATCTGACATTAAAGAAAGCCCATGTTAACAGGTATTACCTGTGGTCACCACATAGTTTTTCTTGTATCCTGAGCAAAACAAAAACCACACAAATAGGATGCATCAGTGAACCTCAATATTTAGCGTTTTAAACTGCTAAAATCAGTTTCTTCCTCCCCTTTTTGTATTATCAGAAGAATCCATTTTTCATTTAGAATGAGTAGTCACATCACAAATATTTAAAAAAAACAACTTGGCAAGCCCAGAAATGCCACTTAAGCAGTTAAACTAAATGTCACCACATTATTCATGGCTTTGAGAGTTGACACAGCCTGCTTGCCACTGAAATTTATATTTAATATGTACTAACAGGGGTTGATATTCACACTCTAGAAAAATGAGTGTCCTTCTTCTTTAAGTACTGTGCTAACAACACCCCGGAGAGTTCACTTTCACTGTACGCAGCCACTGGAATACAAAGAGAATTTAAAATACAATATTTCTTACCACTTACTATAGAACAGCCCCTTTTTAGTTGTAGATTTATATACTGTTGCTACACTGGTGGATGTGTACGAGAGTGTGTGCGCGCGCATATATGACAGAATTTAAATGCCAACAAACAAATGAGGTCCAATGTTTTGGTATATACTGTGGCAGATTCTGGCCTGCACCAGATTTCTGTTCAGCATAGGAAGGGAGCGGGAGGGGGAGAGAGTGTAATGGAGCTGATTCTGGCTGCTTGAGTGTCTCAGGGCTAACCTCAGCCTCAGCTCTAATTCCATTTAGAGTTACAGTCCCCTTAATAGTCTCTATGCCAGTGGAGCAGAGCTCGGACATCTTCCCTCCCCCTAAGCTGGGAATGGAAAACAGGTGAAGGGCCAGGACGCAGCACAAGCACCACAAGAGTATTTCCCGATGCAAGGGGAATTCTTGGCTGGACGATAGCATGTTTATGGCACCTGTATGGCATAAAGGGGCCACAGTGTCAGTTCTTGTGACTGTATTGTGAATACCATGACAAGCCTGTGTGGTTGCAGAGAAAAGTCTGGAAACATTAAATGAATCTAGTACCCTAAAGACTCAATCTCCCCCCACACCCTCCCCCCAAACCAGAGGCAAATAAAAAATAACCCAAAATTGATTCTTTTTAAAAACACAATTATTTTTAAGCCACTCATCGTTTTTGAACTCTAGGGGTTAGCAGTACTGGAGCTATAACCAGGCTTGAGAATCAAGTCCTTTATTTATACCTGCAATGTTGAATGCTGCATTGGGGTGATACTTTCCAAACCCTGAAGTCCATGCATGTGTAATCATATATGATAAAAAATTGAGGCTCCACATATGTCTATTCATAATAGTGTGGTATAACGGTTGTATTGGAACTTGTATGGGATGACCTGCACAAGTCTCTAATGGCTTCATCACTAAATAGTAATGCAATAAAATATGTGTAACTCAAACTGTACTCTAATACCATTTACCATGCAATGTGTAATAGATGTGGACCTGCCTTAATAATTTATGAATACTATATGAGACGTACCTGTTGAGATGGACTGTATACCTACATTGGGTTAGTGGAATGTTTATTATGCACCTATATTGCTTTAATTCAATGGCTGTTCTTACCAGGAAGATAAGAAAGATAAGAAAGAACAGCCTAGCACATACTTGAAAAGACAATGGGAAAGCTATTAGCTTTGAGGACCCTGCATCTTGTCCCCAAGGAAGTTGCAAGACTTGTTTGGCCAATGGTGCAAACAAACAGACCAAAGGGATATAAACAGTTAGGCCGTGTCTACACTGCACTTTCATCGTTAAAACTTTTGTCGCTCAGGGTGTGAAAAAAAACACTGACCAAATGACAAAAGTTTTATCGATGAAAAGTGCTGGTGTGGACAGCACTGAGATGGTGGGAGTCGCTCTTCCGTCGACTAAGTTACCGCCTCTTGTTGGGAGTGGTTTTATTTTGTCACCGGGAGAGCTCCGAGTGACAGAGTGGCTACACTGTGCACTTTACAACCGCGCGGCTGCCACTGCAGGGGCATGATTTAAAACAATGCCCTATGGGTCTTGGGGTGCCTGTAGGCAGTTTTTATCTACTAGGATCCCCAGGTGGAAGATGGGTAGACATCTGGTAAATGTAAATATAGTCTGGTTTAAGATAGTTTCCTCAGAAAAGCATTAGCTCCAAATAAACAATACTTGGCTTAAAGAAGCCTGTCGCGTCATCGAATGCCAGTGGTCATAGCTTCAGAATTGCAGGTGCTAAACCTAACTCAGATCTGCTGAGGTAATTATGGTCAATACCAGGCAACTGCAGCCCAAGGCCAGCCTGAGAATGGGAGACTTGAGTGATTCCACACCAAGAGAGGTGATGGCTCAAGGCCGGACAACGGATTAGGGAGGAGATGCACTCAAAGACACTAGGAGGGGTCAGAGATGCAGTCAGCTCAGTAACGGTGACAGCCAGCTGGTGACTTCCTTTTCCAGGACCATCCCCAGAGAGTTTAAAGGTGATATAGCTGGCTCTACACAACCCATTCCTGGGCTCCCACTTCACCTAGCATAAGGGGTAATTCTAGGGAATGCAGGGGGCAAGTCAGGAGTGCACTGAATCCTGGAAATCCTGCCAGAATGGCTTTCTTAAGCAGCTCTAATTTAAGCCAAGGGGTTGAATCAGCATCCAGGACTGGGGAAGCGCAAAAATGGAGTAATACCACCTTTGCCTCTCATCTTCATATTATGCACTGATCACAGATAAGCAACACTCCACTGCCTCATAGTCACATTGACATTCATGTAGTAGCAGAAGAATGTTACTCTTTGACAAAGTTATTTTCTATATTATTTCTTAAAGTCACAGAGAATGATACAGCTTAAAGTTTACTGCATAAAGTAAGAAAATATAACAATACCTAGGAAAACAATGCCAGGTAAACTTCTACCTCTAATTTTATGTTTCTTTGTATTGGAGTTTTTTCAGAGACTAATGCAGTGAAAATTCCATCCAGCTTCCGTAATGCAGAAACTGGATGGACGTTTGTGAATCTGCCTTTAAAGTTATCTGAATGCATAGACATTACAATGCATCAGACATTGTCATCATTTAATCCTGGAGCATCTGTACAAACACAGAGAGCACTACAGGGTCGCCATTCACTCCTGTCCATGGCTAGTTCCTCCATTAAGCCCAGCCGGGTCATGTCCTGGCATACAATGTCCTATCACATAGTCAGTGATCAGCCTCTAGGTCAAACGAACCTTGGTTGTGTTCACTTTATTTTCTTTGGCATCCTATCATCATCTACGGTATCTCCACTATTATAATCTTTCTGATTGTAGCCAATCCTCTACCCTGATTTCACTTGCTATTCTCCTTCTAACTTCATTTGTTTCAAAATCATTCCACTTGACAGCTGCCATCTTTTGAAGAACTCTCATCTCTACTGCCTCCACCCTTCTGATGTCACTTTCATTTAATGCAGCTGCTTCCAGCCCTCAGAGTGTCAGTACCCTGGTTTGATACATTTTCATTTTGGTACCAAACATGTTTTTAATCAGTCCATAATTTCTTCACTTTCTGTGCAGCAGTTGTAGCTAAGGCACATCTCCTTTTAACCTCATCCTTGATGGCAGAGCCATCCTTTGGATAGGGCAAATCGGGGCGACCGCTCCGGGCCCCGCTGGCCGGTGCAATTGGCTGTCGCGGTCGGTCCCAGGAGACATAGGTGCAGAAACTAGGGGTGCAGGCAGTGCTGCAGCACCCCCGGGGTCCCAGCTGCCACCCTTAAAAATGTTTCAGCGCCACTGTCGGAAGACAAATCCGTCACTTCCGCAGAGCCCGCCATCTTGTTGGCAGTTAGCAGAAACAGCGCCCGGCTCAGCTGCCCGCATATTGGTGCAGCGAGTCCCCCGCCTGGCCCGGAGCCCTGAGCCGCCGTGGTGCTATGACCAACCATAGCCTCGCGGTAGGTGCTGGCAACTGCCAGCAGCCCAGCATCAGGCTGGATCCGTCCCGCTAGCCCAGCTGCCAATGCAGAGCAGGGCTCCCAAACCGGCGGGGGCTGATTTGTCTGGGTCCTGCACTCCTCTAGGGACGGCTCTGCTTGATGGAACCGATGGCACTGATCAGGCTTCCTAGGTAAATAAGGTTCTACTTGTTCTACTACTTCACTGCTGCTGCTGCATTTCAGCACATTATCTATTGTCTCTTTTCCAAGATACAATAAACTCTAAGGAGACAAAGTGGTATAAGTTCAATTTGCCAAGGTTGCAAAGTGTATAAGCATTAATTCAAACATTGTCTGCCAGTTGTATGACATCACTTGCATAAACTAAGGAGCTTAACTCTAGATCATCCAATGTCATACCCTCCAATTTGTCTAACATTCTTATTGTCCAGTTTAAATACATGAAGAAAAGTGATAGTGATTCCATAGAATCACCACATCATATAATACTTTATTATTAACTTTTGCCATGATCACCACTAAAGGACCTGGCATGATCTATAATGGCCATCTGTTATATGTTGCCATTAGGATGTTAATAGGGGTATGGCTGGTAAACTATGTTCATCAGAAACGGTTACTATATGGGGAGAATTTTTTAAAGCATGAACAACTTAGCCATTCAATTAAAAATGAAAAAGTCAATGATTCTCATCTCATCTATACCAATGTAAATCACAATTAATCCAAACCAACTCCATAGAAGTCAATGGAAATAGCATGAAATTAGAATCAGGCCCGTTGTATCAAGGGGAACTAATCTCTCTTTTGGGCACACATCCTGCAAAATTCCATGTTAAAGAACAAAGCTAGGCAAGCCCAGTGACAGTGAAATGCAGTGCAAATATAAGTCCAAAATCAGCCCTTCCTTCCTTTCAGGCTATTTCCACATCACCAGATCAGTCTCTGTGCTCTCTGTTTGCTTGTTGGTTCCCTGCTGTACATGTGCTACAAGCAATGCAGGCACCGAGACTGATCAAAGGGAGTGCTGCTGGGACACACTTGAAGGTGTATGAGTAGTATCCCCATGCTGAATGCCTAAATTGAAAGTCACTGAAAGCACTAAGCTAGGAAATAAAACTTGGTAACAAAGAGCACAATATGAGACCACCATCTTAATGCTAGTGCTGTGTGGTCCTAATTATGGAGGATGCAGTCAGATCTCTGCCTGCCTCACTGTTCCTCCATTGTGTTAAATATACCACTTTTGGCAGAAATATATTTGATTTGGTGAAATTAAATTTACAATTCTGAGAGGTAAATTGCACTTGCTTGGAGGTTTATAGAAAGCGAACACAAATTAGGGCACAAGCATAGCCAAAGGAAATTCATTTGCAGATTTTAAGGGTACATCTTTTGCAATATTTGTCCAACACTACTCCCAGGTAACTTCAAGACAGGTTTCAAAGAATGAGTGCTCAACCACATTTGGTGCAAGGAAGGGATGAATCTTTACAGCAACCTTCTGAAATCTTTAGTAAGTATCGTTAGAAAATCATAGGACTAAAGCCGAGAGAGAGGAGCTGTAACCTGATTTATCTAGAGAAGCCAGATTAGAGAACCAAGAGTGAATATGACTGCAAGTGTCTATGTAGATTATCAGTGGTGCTCATTAGTCTGCTGTAGTTAAGGATCTGTGAATGTAAAGAGTAGGTATAGAAATGTTGACAGACCTTTGATTATAATCCTGTGACTGGGAATCACCGTGACATTTATATTTATCAACACACTTATTTTAGTGCCTCTTGGTGCACTATTCAATACATGTGTTTACTTCACAGCATATTCAAGGTGAGGCACGTGACTAGACAAGTGCAGAAGTGGGAAAATGTTTTAGAACGAAAATAATTTTTACAAGGTCTGGGTAGGCTGAGGAAGGATCTAGCTTTAGCAAAGAATAAATATAAGCAAAGAGCTCAAACATATTGAAATGTCAAAATCTACAATGTCAATGTAATCTTTCAATCTTGTGTTCTGGGGTAAGTAGGTTATCCCAGAATATAGGGTATATGACTTACGTATTCTAAACTCTAAATTAGATAGTAAACTCTACAGGACAGGGGCTGTGACCTTCTATGTGCCTGGCACTACCCAGGCCTGATTAGGGTCTTCAGGCAAGATCAGTAATAATATTGCTTTGTAATGGTACTTATCTCTGAAAGTAAAAACTGTGTTTCTTAGAAAATAGCTGATCCATATACTCAAAACTTTACCTTAAATCCTCTAAAAGAAATGCCAGTGTTCTTTGGTTTTGTTTTAACTGTTTCTCTAGGACACATTTGAAATTCTGAAATTACTTTATTTTAGCTCATTTTTTATGGCCAAAACTTTTTTTTTTTTTTTACTGTCACTACTTTAAAATTCATTCAACTGTACAACTATGAATTTTATACATAGCCATATATAATTTTGAAGGCTGGAAAAGTCAGGAAAAGTATCTTGTGAAATAACCTTGTAATTGAACAAACTTCTAAGAGCTCTTTCTTTGACCTCAATAACTAACATTGTCCAGTAAAGCAGGTTTCTGAACAGTGAGATAAGAAAACAGCATCATTTATAATGATGCTTTTTCTACCCAAAACTTTATCACACATCTCCAGAACATATACTCGACATGAATAGGGAAACAGAGAAAGATTACTAAAATATGCTATCGGTTACAGGATTTTGAGAATGAATGTTGGAGATGGGGAATTTATGACTTATGGACATATTCAGGGTCTGATCTTGCAAACTTAATTGTGCTGTCCGATTGGCACCAACGGGATTACTCGTACGAGTAAAGATATGCAGGATGGGGTTCTCTGTAGATAACATAAATATAGCAGTCAGAGGCTGCTCAAGACAATCTGCCATCCTAGGCAGAACATCAGCGTGCCCTCTCTCTCCTACCACACAGCATGAACCCTGTGTGCATTAATAGTTCCTTTACATAGGGGCCAGGTAGGGCCCAGTGGTCAGGAGGCGAAGCTTCCAGCAGGAGTAAAAGGAACAAAGCCCCCTACACTTGACAGTCTGCAGAGTGAAAGTAGGAGGAAAATATTGAAAATAAAACACCCCCCCCCCCCAGAGAAAGTCTGGTCCACATGGTAAACCTGACTGGGCAGGGAAGTGCCCTCCCCCATCTTCTTGGGATCCGGTATAAAGGTTTATGGGACCTAAGTGACTCCTGTAAAACTGCACCCACATGTCAAAGGGGATGCCCATGCAGACAGGAGTGACTCCCTGTGATATTCTGACCCTGCCACCTACGTCAGTTCCCCTTTTGGGATGAGAGAATAGCATGTACAGCAGTGTGCTCCTTTGTAAACAAGCTTCTCCAGGAAGACTTCCATTGGGGTCCTCCACCCTAAGAGGCCAGCAGCCCTGCCCAGCCCCACACTAGGGATCTATCCCCATGAGGACCATGTGCTGGGACTCGTGGCATGGGGCTCCACATGCCCCGCCATCCCATGTGAACCCCTCTGGGTGTCAATCCAAAGTGCATGCTAGGGTGTACAGGAATATGCATCAGGTCAGGGGAGTCCCTGACATAAGGCTGGGGGGAAGAGGGGCATGCAATACATGGGTGAAACAATGGGGGGATAATACAGAGGGACTGGAGTCTGGACATGGGGTGGGGATGGAGACCAGGACACAGACTGGAGTCTGGACAGAAGGGGTAGGAGGATGAGGATATGGGAGCAGATGAGTGGGGGTTAAAAAAAAGGGGCAGGGAGCAGATAATGGGAAAGATAGGGTGGGGGATAGGAAACAAGGGGCAGGACACTCAAGACGGGGGCCAGTGGCATGGGGGGGCAGAACCCTGGGGGATAGGAGGATTGGGGAAGGGGGAAGATGAAGCGGGAGGTAGGCTAAAACACAGGAGAAATGGGGGGCAGAAAGGCTAGGGTGGGAGCATTAGGACACATGGGGAGATGAGGGCAGGACCATGGGGTGGGCAAGGGCTGATGGAATTGGAGTGGGGCATAGCGATTGGTGAGGGCCCGAAGGACTAGGCCAGGGGCCAGATGGGGGACAGGAGGTGCCACCTACCTGGTTGCCCACCCCAGGCATGCCTCATTCTCAGGCTCTTCCAGGGAGAGGCCACTGGCGGCTGGGCCATCAGGGTGCACACCAGCTGCACGTTGCTGACGTACATAGCTTTGATCTAGCCCTTTTTTTAAAGAGGGCTAGATGAAGAAACTGTTAATGCACGTTAGGGTACGTGTGGACAGTTGGTACACGCCATTACAGGCTAGCGTATGTAGATCACACCTCAGCTTGCCATGAATCTGCTGCCTTAGGCAACTGACTAATTTGCCTATGCCTAGAGTGGCTCCTTATAGCAGTTAATTCATGCCATTGCTACTTACGTCGTGTCACTGTTTCCATAAGAAACATTAAAACACAATTTTAGGTATAAAACTAAAGATGTGCCAAAAATAAAACTACATCTGAATACTCCCAAACTGGGGGATATGAACCTTTGTTCACAATTTGTCAATGATCCATAATTTGGATTTATAATGGGCTGATCGAAATACCCTCACTTTCAGGTTGCAGGAAATCAGGATCTGAGTCCAGAAACAGAGTTTCGGGCCTGAGCCCTGGTCTAGCTAAAGACCTTCCTAAAATAAGGCAAGTGAAATCTTCCCAGTAATCTACATTTTCAGAGTAAACTGGACTTTGAAATCTTTCCCTCTTCCATTGTGTAGCAGTAATTTTATCTTGTATGACATCTATGCTAACTTTGTCAATGACGATTATAATTTCCTTATGGTACAATGCTTAATCAATTCCCGACAAATGTTCAGAATAGATGTAATCCAATTATACACTATCTCAGTCAAGTTTTTAAGATAAAAAACTTCAACCAATTGGACTGTGAACAGAAATTCATATGCCATTAAAAAACAAAACAAAATTAGAACGATTGTCCAAAGTACTACTAACATCTATTTTATACCCTAATCATCATATTGTAACAACATTACAGAATGTTTATTGAAAGACTTCCCACTCAGTTACTGCTCTCACAATAGGATATAAACTGACTGCACCGATTATAGCACCTTTGAGAAACTAAACATAGCTCACACTGGAAAACTGTCCCTGGGAGGGAAGTGTAGATAAGTGTATGGGTGTAGACAATGGCGACAGCAGGAAAGGGGAAAACACTAAATCAAACTGACTGCAAACGGCCAATGTACATGTGCTGTGTCTCTCCAAACAAAAATGCTAGAAGTAATAATAAATCTGTCTTAATGCACAGTTTGTAAAGAAATTGCAATTATTATTTTGAAAATTAGAGCCAATAGTAAATGCTGCTTTTATAAATGGTAATCATTTGTGATTTTTCTCTTACTTCTTCCAAAAATCAAAACAACTTGAACAAGGTTAAGTTTTCAGTTTATCAATTTGTCATATATTCAAATTGAGAAGATGGGTAGCATTTTATAAAGTTTGGCACTTTATGTTTCCTCCCACTGAAGATTCTGCCAAGATTTATAATTTTTATTCTATTCCAGATAAAATGGGGGCAAAAAAGCTGATTTTAATTCCCCTGATTATTCCTTAATTAGTATGTCTTATCTTGACTTACACTAAAAAATGGATTTTCAAACTGGTAGGCGTATGTTTAAAAAAACACTCCTCTTTTAACCCTGCCATTATGTAAAATCCACAAAAATAAAAGACTTTAAAAGAAAATACCAACCTCTTTGTTACAGAGAGTCATAGAACTCAATTTATTCAGTGAGCACTTTGAGGACCACGCTTGCTAAGGTAAGATCTACTGGTTTAAGGTAAAGTCTATTTGTCAACCAAAGTAACTTTTATATCAACTCTTGGTATATGGGCTATTTCCCTGGTAGCTAGCACTTGTGGACCTGCTAATTTATTAGGTTTTGCTGTGGGCAGAAAGGCTTCTGGATACTAGGAGACATAGCAAGTTTGGACTTGTCAGTGGATTAGGTCCCACCTCCCTCCTTTTAGGGGCATCTATTTCCTAATGTGATCCAACTTCTGTTGCATCTAGTTCTCAGTCTATCACCTGTAGATCCAGAGTGTTCCAACTTTCTTGGGAAGGAAAATATAGAGGCAAAAAGGGTGAAGGAAGACCCTTGTTTGTTTGGGGAAGTCTAAACTGGGAGGGATGCAGAGCTCCAAGTCTTAACTCCCCAAATCCAGTCTCTGGAGACCTAGTACACATCACATATACAGTACGAGGTGCATCCAAAGTTTCCCTAACTATGGCACTACGGTCAGCTTACTAGGAGCGCAAGAGTTGTAAGAATGAAACCAAGAGCATGACAGCTGCTCTTAACTCTAATATGGAGGTAGAGGCCACAGAGACTACAAATCCCATGTGTGCTACATCTGCTCTTGACAGAAAAATGATATGCATTTGGAAAGAGATTGCCTTTGATTGCTGTCCCGTCCATTCCTCCTGCAAGGGGAAAGTGTTCTGTTTCATTAGACTGAAAAGGAAAGGGAACACTCAATTCCCAAAAGGACTTTCAGGAGCAAAGCCTTCCCGAGCTCCTTATGTTCTTTATGTTTTAGCCTTTAGCAAATTAATAGAGGCAAGTTCTACCACTAAATAAAGTGTCCTTGTGTGCCTAAATCAGACACAAGTCACCTGGGTCTTCTGGTATATAATGAATTTTAGAGGTAAAGGTAATTTTGGCACAAAGAATTCTAGAGATTTATGTAATAAGCACAGCCATAAATTACAAAACTGATGGCAAGTGTCTCAGTGACAAAGAGTCTTATTTAAATTTCCCCTTGGATCCAGTTGGATCACCAGATATTGGGACCCATGTAAACTGTGCCTTCGTACTTAAGGGCCATATTGTAAACACAATATTTAGTATTTTCATGGTACTTCTAATCTTCAAAGCAATTACAAATATTAACTAATTATTCTTAATTCATTACGAATATCTTTTATTGAGTAGAACTTCATAAGCTGCAGGAAACCCATAAGCTGTTCTGTTTACTTCTGAAATAATGTATGTACTGTATTAACATCTCTCCCTTTCCTTTCAAATGCTACTAGCTAAGGGCAAAATCTTGATGGGGGCTTGGCCATTGACATCAATGATATCCAGATCTGGTCCTCTGTTTCAAATCCTGGGTCCTATTTAGGAAGATGACCTTTATGATGACCATGAGTTTCTGCCCCATGGTTTAAGGGGGTAAAATTCTGCTCTTTTACCATACAAAGCTCCCATTGGTGCCTTGTGGAAAAGTCATACAGAATGTAATAGGGAATATTTTTTACAATCACACTATAGAATTTTATAGAGAATTACATCCCTGCTACAGAAATCTACACAATGGTTCAAAAAGGCAATAAAATAGGACATCACTCTATTAAATTCAACAGGTTTTGAGGGTAATTTCTATAGAATCTGATTGGTTTAAACCCCATTAAAATTTACAGGACTTTCCTATAGGATCTGCATAGTTAATGATAGCAATGTTAGTCCTATGTAGCTACAGGAAAAGCACAGTCATGATCTGACTTGTAGGTATCATTAAGAAAAATGTCAGAACACAATGGGGACGAGTTCTCCGCTGCTTCACATGTTATATGGTATTTACACCAGTGCAAAGGGAGTGCAAAAGACCACCACGTCAGACCTTCTCCCTTCCTTTTGCAAAGGTGTAAGTGAATGAACCATGTGTGAGGCCATGGAAATCAGGCCTGTGGGCCTCAATAAGATGAATGAAAAAAACCACTTAAAATCTAGCTAAATTTTCTGTGGGATTCCCACAATGTGGAAGTACTTTAATCATGGATAACATCTCTGATTTGTAAAAGCCATCCAATGGACCTAACACACAGCCCTAGCAAAATAAAGGTGACCTCCAATGGCATGACGAAATAATTGTGCCAAACAAGGACAAGATTTTTGCCTCATTTCAATCAGCTGCACACAGTGCCAGACTACAATGAGCGCAGATGCTTTCTAGGATGCTATCTGTCTACTTCTGAATCCAAAGTACAGGAAAAACAAATGTAAGTAGACTAAAGACATGACAGTGCAGTGCAACCCATCAAATGCAAGTAGCATATGGTAAGATACACATTGCTAGAGGTCACCTAGCAACACTGCAAGGAAACATGTACAGTATGACACAAGGCTGATGACATAGGTCACAAAGGGGATGGTATTCACGTGTTGACTGGAAACAAATCACTCTAGTGTGGAGAGGCTGTTACAATAATGGCCTTTTGCTACAGTGTGAGTCTCACCACTGAAGACACCTGACAGCTACATCTCACCTTCAGTGCTGAAACTATACCGGGTTTAGAGCTTCCATTACACACCAGTATTACCGTTAGACCTAAAGGCAGTAAATTCACAGCAAGCGCATGCTGTCAATGCATACTGCCCACACTGCACAAAAGTACATCAGTCTATAGCAACCACTGACAGAATTTCTAATCCATAGAATTTCATAGTATGCATCCATTTCTTTCTTTAAAAAAATTCCCATCCACCAAAAATGTTTCATACCCAGTATGTGAGGCAGTTGGAAATCAGGCTCTGAATCTTGATATGGCAGTAAGACGAGTTGTTTGAAAGCCTTCATAAAATTGTAAGCAGATAGTTTAGACACGTTGATGAGAAAAGTAGGTTTTATTGTGACTTGACTGACAGGCTTAGTGAAGGGTATTTACAGTTTGACTCTTGTTACTAAAAACACCATGACAGGTAAAACCTGACATGTATGTATAATGGGAAGACTTGGGACTTGGGAAAATGGGAAAATTATGACAAAAGGAGCTCATTAAACAGCTAGTACTTTTAGATTGGCTAATTTCAAATGCTGAGCCACAATTTCTGAGTGGCGTACACCAAACTTAAAAAAACATACCATTCGGGGAAAGCCTGGTTTGCCTGACGTCCATTCTCAATAGGTTTGTCTGGAGAAGGAAGCAGGGAGAGAACAGGGAATACCACAACACGCACCACAACACGGGGGCGAGGTCACAGGGGTCTTAGGGAGGAAGTTGAAAGCCGTGAAAGGAATGTTTAAAGAGGTAAGAGACATGTCTGGGAATAGGGATCTATCGGGGGGGCAGGAGCTGCTGGAAAGGGAAAGCAGCAAAGAACTGGAGAGAGAGCACAGGAAACCTAATCCCAGTGCTTTGCATTTATAAAGAAATCTCTGCTCAGGATGTCAGAGGGAGACTTGTCTATTGACCACTGCACAGAGCTGGGTACAAGGAGATCTGCATTCGGTTAACAGCAAGGCATTCCTTCTGACTTACTGCGTGAGCTTGGGCAAGTCACCTCACATCTCTGTGCCTTACTTTCATCATCCGTAAATTGGGGATAATGATACTTACCTCACATGCATGCCACAAGACTTAACGTTGTAAAGACACTACACAAGCACAAAGCATTATAATATTCTTGTCTCAAAGCCTATACATACAACCTAATGAATTAAGTTTTATAACACAACTGTGAAGGAGAGTAGATGTCATCACAATCCTCCTACTGATGGGAAGACAGATAATACAGAGGGGGTAAGGGCAATTTTTTTCAAAAATGTCCAAGTGACTTAGGAGCCTACGTCCCATTTCCAAAAAAGACTTGGGAGCCAAGTCTCACTGAAAGACAGTATAGGCTTCTATGTGTAACCTCCTGGGTGTGGTGTTCTGTCCCATCTAGTGGTGACGAGAGAGAAAGAGAGATTAATGAGTCTGCTTTACAGCCTTAGCTAACAGGCATATGGCTTTTAGCTCATGCAATAGAGGCTCATGCACTAAGCTCCAGAAGTCCTAAGTTCGATCCCGCCCACCAACGACGGGGGTCTGTCTGTGTTACATATGTATTGACATCACTTTTGAAAACTGGATTAGGCTTCTAAATCGCTTAGTGTTACCTTAAGTAACTTGAATAAGGTCACACATTGTTCCCTGAGGCAAAGTTGTGAACAAAACTAGGGCTTTGATTCTCAATCCCCTGTTCCAACAATTGTTGCCTTCCGGATCAATAACCACATGAGACAAAAATACTTGGGTTTGGAAATGAACTCTTGTCTATATTGCCCAGTCCATCCATTTGAGCTCAGGTGAAATCTGCTGCATTTTTATGGAAGACTGTTTATACAAGAAGAGGGAATTCACAATCCCAAATAGCTATTAGAAAGTAGAGAAAGCTTTCCCCTTAGTTCAGCCTTTAAGAAATTAACTGAAGCAAGATATACTAATAAAGAAAGTGTCCTTGTATGTCTAAATCAGGCAGAGGTAGCTGGGTAATTTGAGCACAAATTGAATTTTATGTAATAGGGACAGCTATAAATTGACAAAATCATGGCAAGCATCTCAATGACAAAGTGTCTTGCATGCAGAAGGATGAGTAATAAAACCAGATGTGTAGGGGAATATTACACAGATTTTAATAGCTGCTTCGGTTTTTTATTTTATAAACCAAGGTGAAACACTTATTTCTTAGTTAATGTCTCCATTTTCTTTTTCTTTTCCATTTTATATTAAAGAGCATACTGACACTGTGTTTTTCAGGTCCAATTATTTTGAATTTTGCTGAGAAGGGGCCAAAATGAAAGTTAATAACAAACTTCATGGAGTTGAGAGCTGCAATATGTCATTATGGGCTGACATTGGAGCCCAACATCTTAACAAAATCATCCTCTTTACCAGGGCGGTCTTACTGTACAAGCTTTTGCAAACACTTTAGCGAGAATACTGTACCGTCTTTCATACTGCATGAACCCTAAGCAGAGTCCAATATACAAAGTCAGTCTGAAATGTCATCAAGCCCCCCCCCAATCACAAAAACGCCAAAACATTTTTTTTTCTAATTAGAAACTTACACAGAAAATTCTAACACTGGACTCTGAGGCGTTTATAACTATTCCATGCCCACAATGATCTTAATTAAGTATGCAACAAGAATTGTTTTACTATAATTAGCCTAGCAACATGAGGTTCTCCCGTAGTGGATTATTACAAACTATTTAGAGAGGGCTTTATTTCTTTGTTTGATTGTGTGTGACAACCTAGCTCCCTCCATTCTCTTCGCTTCCCATCTTGCTCTTTGTGGTCAGCCCAAGCTGTACCGTGTACATTTTTGTACTGCACTCTCTTGCCCCTGGACATTTTTCCATGCTTACCCTTAGAATCCCTTTCCTGACCTTTCATCTTTGTTCCTCTGCACTCTTCTGCAAATCCTTCCTCAAAACACACTTTCCCCATGAAGCCTACTAGTCTAAATTGCCTCTCAACTTACCTTTATGCATAAAACACAAAACCAGCCCAAACCTGTGCAACCCTCAAGATGCATGCCTCACTAACCTCAGCCAGTGCATAATGCCATCACTAAAGCCCCTGTCCTTCCACTCCCCTTACTGTTTGTCACTAGCCCTTTTTATATTAGGGTAAGGCTATGGGGTCAATTCTCCACTGCCTTGCACTGTGTGCATCTATGGAGAGTGAAAGCAAAATGGTAACAGTCTGATCGGGTAGCAATTGACACACACTTTACACAAGTGCAAAAACCCTCACAAGGAACAAGGCAAAGGAGGGTCGACCCAGCAGTCTTTATTAGTCTGTAACATGCTATACACTTACTACATGGTGGAAATTACACATAGTAACGGTGGGAGGAAAACCTCCCTGTGCTGATTATGACTTGTAATGACCACGAAAGCAACATGCCAAATACAGCAAAGATTCTGTCAATTGGGAGATTTGTTGAACGAGGTCCCTTTTTCCAGTCACCTGAGCTTGGACTATTTCCTTCTGGAGCTGCTCACTGTTGTTCAGACCTATGGCAATTACCTATATCTCTGCATTGCAATTCTACAGAAGTTACAATATGATGTTACTAAAGAAGCTGGATTTATTAAAAATGATTGCTTTCCTGTGCCACGTGTTAAGTGGGATTTTTATATAGCTTTTTTCAGTTTACAGAACTGTAATTTTTATGCAAGTTCCTGATGTTTGATCACTGTCTAATTTGAAGCTTCTTATGCACTCTTTCCACATCAGCATATTGTATTTGCCTGGGGGTGGTTCTGAGAGGCTTCAGATGTTGCAGCAAGCCCCCAAGAATTCTGACTCCTTCTGTCTGTTTCTAATACTCCTCTCCTCACTTCCAACCCAGCTGGCCCCTACGTTCACAGTTGTCCTTAACTAATTTAATAAACCTTTATACAATGTACAGTTTTATTTTAAGTATGGGGGAAGGAAATACAACCCACATCCACTCAGGGCTTGTCTTCACTACCTGCCCGGATCGTCGGGTAGAAATCGATCTCTCGGGGATCGATTTATTGCGTCTCGTCGGGACGGGATAATCGATCCCCGAATCGACGCGCATACTCCACCAGCCCAGGTAGGAGTAAGTGCCGTTGACGGGGGAGCCACGGCAGTTGATTTGCCACCGTCCTCACAGCAGGGTAAGTCGGATCAGATACGTCGAATTCAGCTACGCTATTCCCGTAGCTGAATTTGCATATCTGAAATTGATCCCCCCCATAGTGTAGACGTAGCCTCAGTGTGGTGCTCTGTCCCCCTCTAGTGGGGGTTGGGTCAGATACAGAGATTGATGAGCCTACCAGAACTAGCTCTTTCAGCTCAAGCTGCAGAGGTTTATACATTAAGATCCAGAGGTCAGGTTCAATTCCCATTACTGACATTTACTGAAAGATTTCACATTACAAGTGGTTAGAAGGGGGAGCGTGAATAAAAGAGGTCAGGAAGGAGGAGGTTGTAGGTATCTGAGTGGGATGGACATCAATAAATACGTACATATTAAGGGGCCCTAACTGAATGGTTCAGCCAGGTTCCCCAGTGGGATTGAACCAGTACTAGTATCGCACAACATTGAAAATCATCATGCTAGAAGGAACCATACACTCCAGAGAATTATGAGAGTCAAAGCAGCTGTACCACATACCACCTCTACTGTGTATAAACAGGGAAGATACTTACACTTACAGGTTGACTTTTTGGCACATCATAAACACCTTCCTTCTTTTGGCTCGTCGGAACCTGTGACAGTAAATCAAACGCACAATCATCATCGAGGTAGGAGTCTGGAAAATTTGAAAGTTGTAGCTAAGTACACTGTATTTTACAAAAGAATTAAGTCATTCTATGTGACTGAAATCAAGAATGACCCCTTTTAATATAGGGAATGTCTTTCAGTGGAGATGACCATGAGTGGCAAAACTTGGATCTGGTTTCGAACACCAAAGTGGTCGTTCAGATCTGGGGGTTTCATTCAGCTCATTATAGAGTTAAAATTGTGTCTGGGTATGAACTTCCATAAAGTTAAGATGCTTTTGCATCCCTCTTCTACATAAGTGTTTGCTTTTTTCTAGGAGGGGTTGGGGGGGAAGGTAAAATGGGAGTCATGTTTGGGCCATGGCTCCATTTTCTCCTCAGATGAGCTCCTTTAATGAAGCTATCAGTTTGGCCAGCAGCAATATTAATTTCCTTGCCTCACCTAATTAATTATTGTTAATCAGAACAAACAACAACTAGTCTTGGAAGGGTTAAATTTTGATCAGTAAAGGCTGTTTTCATCATACACACATGACCCAAGGAAAAAATATTTCCATTGATGATTGAAATTTACAAATAGGCAAAGTAAGAAAAATGCTGCTTGAGAACTTATTGGCATTTGACTTAAGGATATTTACTTTTTATATTTTGACGTGTTGTTGACAATTTGTGTTTTAATGGTGATAAAGCTTTAAGTTTTTGAATCTCCGTGTCTAACTGTCATTAAATAATTATTGTCCGACCCTCACACAATTTCCTGAAACTGAAAATTTAAATAGAAAAAAATGTTTAAAAACCAACATGGATATTATCTGTCAAAATAAAATAAAAAAAAAATCAAATTTTGCCAAGCCTAGTAAACACGCATATTTCTGGGGTGGGGCTAATCACAGGCCGCTATATAATGTCTGACCTAGCATTCTGCAACTCTTGATAAGGGGGGAAATGTCCTTTCAGAGTCTGGGGCAGCATCTACAGAAGCATAACGAGGGAATTGAAGTCATCAGCCCTTCTCGTGGGCACAGGCTGTTGTACTTTAGTAAGTTTGGGCCCAACTCTCATCCTAGGCTTGATGGAGTTCACCTACAGTATGAGTGATAAGGGGATCGGGTGCTACCCACTTATAAAGTAAATCCAAGAGAGTTATGATTTTTATGATCAGTTAGGATTTTTTAAATTTGAGATTGTTTTTTCCTGCTAAAAAACATTGAAAGCCTGTTGTAAATGGGAAATACCAAGCTTAATAGTTAAACAAATGTCCGGTACATATAATATACCAGTATCACCTTTATATTGACTATCCTAGTTCTTTGGAAGAAGGTTACATTTTAGAAGTCAATGAGCTTTACCAGTTAAACTAATCCTCGCAAATGTAATAAAACATCTTGTAAATCTTTAAATAAATCTATTTTTGCCCATATAAGCATGACAGAGATTATACAGTAGGTCAAGTCTACAATCTTACCATAAATTTATCAGAAGTTACCTATCCAGTGATATATGGCATAACCTCCAAATTAGTCCAAGAGGATGTCAGTCCCAACCATTCATACTTTCACAAGGCTCACATTTTATTATGACAGTCTCATTTTTCAAGGAACACTATGCATTTTAATTAAGAAAATATAGAGGAAATAATCAAAAATACCCAAGAGATTTAAGAGCAAAGTCCCATTGAAAGAGAATGGGACATGTTCTCCTAAACCTTTCAGGTGCTTTTTATTCCTATTTCAAGAATTCTCCTATTCCTATTTCAAGAATGACCAGTGATAAGAATTTCCCATAGTGCTCTTACAGTGCCCTCTATTCCACTAAAAAATCCATCACATTAGATGTGTGAAGTTAGTAATAGTGGAAAAATTCAATTTAAGTGAATCAACCGTCTACCCACTGGCAGACTGCTATGTTGCACTGTAAGATCAGGAACCAAGAATTTTTATTTAACAAGTTGCTTGGAGTTCTGTTATTCCTTGAGAGAGGTACAAACAGTACCTGAGAAACTGCTGTATCTTTACTAGAATATTTTTATTTAATGTAAACCAGTGCTGCCCATCACACACTCTTATTTTCCTTTCTTCTGGAACAAGGTGATTCCATTTAAATACACCCACCCAGGAATCATTAAGAGTCTTTGACACCTAGCCAGAAGGCTCCTAATCATAATATATTTCAATGAAAAAGAACATGATATAACTTTGTGGCCACATCCTACTGAGTGAGGCACCCCTGGAAGTTATATGTTTTAGCAAACCACAGCGGATCCTACTGCAGGACTGTAGAAGATTAAATCAGACCTTCTTGCTTCCCCCCTTTCTATCTCACACTTGAGAGCGGCATTACCCTACCTTTTAATGAGGTTCACAACCATGGGGTCACATTTAGACTCTTCAGTATCTATCTTATCCCACGTCCAAGCTCTCGTTAAGTTTTGTGACTCTTCCCTTCAGAACTTCTCTACAATTCGTCCTCTCCTCTCTCCCCCTACTGCCAAAAGAATGATCCACATCTTGTTTGTTGCCACAAGTACTACTGCCTCCTCCTTTCTGCCCTCCCTTACTCACCTTCTCCTCCTAGCCATAACCCTGAAGCTTACAGTCTTTTGCCTTCTATAAAAGTGAAGGCCATGTCTCCTTCGGCATCAAAGTTCAGACTTGCTCTATTCTGATTGAACTGCACTAGCCTACAGCTCAGCTTATGCCTTGTCTACACTAACTGGAAAAGTCGATCTAAGCTACGCAATTTGAATTACATGAATAGCGTAACTCAAATCCATGCAGCTTAGATCTACTTACCGCGGGGTCCACATTACGTGACATCGATGGGAAACGCTCTCCCGTCGACTCCTCTTACTCTTCTCGAGCAGGTGAAATACAGGAGTTGACGGGAGAGTGATCGGTGGTCGATTTAGCGGGTCTTCACTAGACCCGCTAAATCGACTGCTGATGCATCGACCGCCGCAGTGTCAATCCTCCAGTAAGTGTAGATAAGCCCTTACACTGCAGGCTCCTTGGAGTACAGACCTTGCCTTCGCCTTTGGCTGTAAAGTATCATAAAAACCAGTGATACTATATAAATAATGTAAAATTAATTAATAAAGGCCCCGGTCCATAAAAATGGTGGCACTAACATAAAACCAGCTGTCAGGTAAGGAAATGTGATGAAAACTCCGGTACAGAAAGGACTGCTGCATGTTTGGTGGTCAAATCCCACAGTAACTAGTGCATTAGAAATACATGGGTAGATTAGATTAAATACACAGAAAAAGCATGCACATACACACACGCACACATTTTGGGGTAATGAGTCAAAGAAAGAAATGAATAGAAAAACCATGCCTAATAAGAGAAAATGCAACTCAGTGATATTAAATAGTGGAATGTTATCACAATAGTGAGATTTAATGTTTGTTTTTTATTTAACTAACTACCACTCAGGGACCTTTTGTACTTGGGGGAAATGAACTCTTTGTACACCGGCCTTAGGTAGGAAAAGCAGGATGGCACCACAAAAAGAAGGTGTGAATAAGACAGAACACGATGTGTGAGACGGAGGACACTTGTTCCTGTGGAGCCAGTCACAACAGAGAGAAACTGCCTTGAGTCAAAACATCGCTGTGGCCTGTCTGTCTTGTGCACTGCTTATTACAGGTAATGAGGATGTGTAATTTCAGAGTGCTTAGGTTACAGGTCAATGAGGAGCTTGCAAGTTTCCCATAGTTAAGTATGGACAGAAACAGTAACTTGTAGGAGACAGAAAGAATTAGGCAACAAGGAAGAATCTAGTTCAGAGGAATCTTACTAATGATACTAAACTGACTGGTTCTGAGTTAGTCAAGACCGGTAAAAGAAACAGCCTTTTCAATGATGTAAGTGTAATAGGAAGCACCTAGATTTACAGCAGCTAGGGAAATCATAAGTTACATTGAGACTAGAGTCCCATGGGAAACTCTACTGTGGCGATACTTCAGTGTTTGTTTGTCAATTGCAATAGATAACTAACTAAGATTTGTGGTTAGCTAATTTCAGTGTTTACCATATTCAATGTATTGCCTATAGTAAATGTAGAGAAGTACAAGGGATCACAGGCAAAACTGGCATGATTTTCATTGCCACCACTTAGAAAAGAAACCTTTCACCATGTCCAGAGTCCATCAAATGAAGCCTTGAACAATTCACTGGTGACTCAGAGGGCAGAGGCAGCACTTCCAGAACAGTACAGATCTCCTCTCTTGTCTACCATCCTTTCTTTCCATTTTAGCAAAACCTTGGAAACACTATCGTTATTCATTCACATTCTCTAGGTCCCTCAAAACAAATGGTTTTGATTGAGTCTGGTCTGGCTTCCATCGCTCCTGGAAAAGCAACTGCCCTTTGTATGAATGGGCTCCTCTCTCTCATTCTTCTCAACCTCACTTCCTTGTCTGATACATTGACCATGACTCCCCTCTTAGCCACCTATAACACTTCTTAGAGATCCCCTTCACCTTCCTTCCCTGGCTTCACAGATACTTCTTCAATAGCTCTGCATTTTGGTCACCACCAGTTAAAGTATCTTAAGCTGATTGCATGCATTTGATATGAAAATTATGGGGCGAGCAGGAGTATGACACTTGGAGAGAGAATTTTAAATAAGGTCACTTTTCAGACAGCAACTACACTTCAAACCATGTGTCCTAGCTCAGCAGTTCTCAACCGGGGTCCAGGGCCCCCTGAGGGGATGTGAGCAGATTTCAGGAGTCTGCCAAAATAAACAAGAAAGCCGAAGCCTGAGCCCCATCACCCGGGGCTGAAGCCGAAGCCCGAGCAACTTAGCTTTGTGGCATGGGGCCGATGGCAACTGCCCTGCTTGCTACCCCCTAACACCGGCCCTGGCTTTTAATCTGCTGGATATGCAGCAAAGCAGTTCTTGTGGCACAGGTGAGCCATAGCTATAGCATGTTGGGGGGCCCTCAGAAAGAAAAAGGTTGAGGACTCCTGTCCTAGCTTATCTCCAAACTTAACACACTGTGTGTGCAGGAAAATACATTCACCCCTAGTGGCTTTAACGCACTGGCTACATAGGATATTTTAGTTAGTGATGGGAGAACAACACAGCTTTGTAGGCTTAAATGTACATATGAACTTAATGAGCTAATGATCAAATAACAGAATGCCCTAAATCCCACTCATTTACTTATGTTCCACCTTCTTACTCCTCTCTCTTCTGGCCTAAATCCCATTCTGTCCCTTTGTTCTTCTACTCTTTTCTTCATTCTTTCTTTCATTACCGTCTTTTTTAAATTTCCCTCCCGTCCTCCTCCATTCCATCCCAACTTGTCTGTTTTTAAAGGTCTGCGTTACAACCAGATCAACCTAAACTACATCCCAACAAAATGCTGGGGCCCTTTATAACCCTCCACCCTATGAAGGATTTATTGAAATCTTGATTTTCCTGTTGTAATGTCTTTTAATAGAACAGAGATCTCTCTGTCTCCAGATTTGCTCTTGTTTGTGATTTAAACTGAATTAAATAATCTTTTGATAAGTCCTGCACTGACCCCTGGAGGATGGACTGAATGACAAAAGGGGTATTTTACATTAGCATCAATGGGAGATTTGTCAGAGTACAGAATGCAGGGTGTGTGTGTGTGTGTGTGTGTGTGTGTGTGTGTGTGTGTGTGTGTGTGTGTGTGTGTGTGTGTGTGTGTGTGTGTGTGTGTGTGTGTGTGTGTGTGTGTGCGCGCGTTGTAAAACTGGATGCAGTTATAAAAAATGTTGCAGATTAAAAGGAAAGAAAGGAATCCACTATTTGTCATACTATACAGAGTACACAATGTTTATGACCCTACATCAGTTACCAAAGATAAAGTGGATACATTTTGAAAAGGTTGAAAAAAGAAACAAATAAATAAGGAAAGCATACTGAGACTGTGAAAATTATTTATGTAACTTGAATGAGGATGAAATGTCATGATGAATGAAAACTAAGTGAACTTTAGTCTATGAAATGTGCTTTGCTAAATGTTTGCATTGGGTGCAGTAGTAACACAGATGTAGCCATTTTATACCTGATATATGTTTTCTTCTGTTTCAGGCTCACGGATTGGCTCATGTCCAGCCTCAAACACAATGTACTATTACATCAGCCGCCAAAGAGGAAAGGTCAAAGATGAAACAGAAGGGGAAAAAAGGCAATTTGGAATTCCAGATTAAAAAAAACACCTAAACTTTGGCAGGTATTAAGGAAACAGGTTCAAAGTATAGGTTGGCACAAGGATAATCAGTTTGCTGGAAAACACAGAGTTATATTGTTTTCTTTTTAATGAAAGAGCAATAAAACAGACCTGGCTCTTCTTTAATGATCATTAGATCAACTTCCTGCTGCTCTCTCACTAAGGATACATTCTGAAGCCCATTTCTGCTCCCATTGAAGTCAATGGGAATTTTGACATGGACTTCAGTGGAAGCAGGAACAGGCCTCTGGGCTGAATAATCATCATCCCGCCCCAACTCCCCATATTAGTAGTGAATAAGAAAGCTAAACCAAAACTCAGAGAACAGTTTGGTGCTTATGTAACCAGTTTCATAGTAATACTTTGCTACTTTGCTTTACTTTTTTTAGGTTATGGCTTTACAGTCCTTACTGTTTAGGGTTTTCAAAATAAAACTTTTAGCCAAGTTTTTCAAAAGCGAATAAGATTAAGGGTGTCTCCATTTTGGATGCCTCCTATGGGGCATCTCAAAGGGACCTGATTTTCACTGAATAGTCACCCTCCAGAAACCAGGCTCCTTTCAGGTGTATTAAGCTGGCATGCAAAAATAGAGGCACCTGACGTCTCTAATTACTTTTGAAAATCTTAGCCTCAAATGAAGTAGCATTTTATTAGGATCCTACATTTCCAGCAAAATGTTAGAGTGAGTATGCACAACAGCTTATTTAATAAGACCCAAACTGCCAACATACCAAATCAGCTGGTTACAGTAGTCAATTCCATTTTTTCCCCTGGTACCAGTAGTGATGCTCTGGGAGAAATTCTGGCCCCAGGGAAGTCAATGGCAAAACTCCCATTGACTTCCATGGGGCCAGGATTTCACCCTCATTGTTGTTTTCAAAATAGTTTATGTTTTTGTTACGTTTCCCCACAAAGATGTGTCATTATTTTTGGAGAGAAAACTTTCACTTCAGTTTCTAAATGATATTCTAAGCAAATATTTAAGGTTTCCATCCTATATTGTAATATTACATATTAGTATTATTATCTAGAACTTAGTAAATATTCTGCTTTATGTTGAGATTGTTCTCCCTCTACTTAAAATGTATCTCAGTAAACTTTTGCAGTACTTTGTTACAAGACTAGCCTGTGTCTGAAAATAGGATAATGTATATCTAACTATTTCTGAAACCTAATCTGTACAGCTTCAGAAATTACCTGGTACACAGGATCTTCTACATCTTCTTCCAAAATTGTCTACAGCAAAGAGGACAGGCGGTAAAAGCAAAGAACATAAACAGCAGAGAAACAAGACTGTGTTCGGAAATTAAAGGACAGCAAAGAAATGAGCTCATTGTACGTTAAAAATAGATATTTCTTTTTGAGTTTACAGATAACTGTTGTGTTATTGCACAAGGTAACTTTTAATCAAAGCTGCACCTTGTCTGACTTTATTTAAGACGACACATTCTGAAGCAAAATTCAAACTCTGCTACAATTACCAAACACTCTTAAAACAGATCTACCCAACGTGCTGGCTTCCACTAAAAGTTGTCTCTCTAATTCAAAGGAACACTCTCTATACGAAATGAGTAGATCATTTCATGTTTCTAAGATTTTCATCTTACCCAGTGTTACAATTTCCATCACTGTTTAAGCCTACTTAAATTTCCATAAGCCCCTGGAAATTTCCATTACATGCATCCGACGAAGTGGGCATTCACCCGCGAAAGCTTATGCTCCAATACATCTGTTAGTCTTAAAGGTGCCACAGGACTCTCTGTTGCTTTTTACAGATCCAGACTAACACGGCTACCCCTCTGATACTTAAGCCTACTTTGACAGAGTAAGAGCTGTTACCTTTCTATTTGTCCATGTGGAGCATGATCCTGAAACCCCTACCCCTATCCTCTGACTGGCTAGAAGCTAAGCACACACAGATACCTGGTATACTGCTTGTTCACACTGCTTGTCCTTTTGTGCCTTTTTTTCCATTTCTTCCCTTTGTTTCAATTCATAAATGAGCTGAAACAGGTCTCGCAAGTCCAGAATTACAGGCTCAGCCTATTGAAGCAAAAACAGTAAGTAGGTTTTAATAAAGGAAAGAAGACTTTTCCCCCCTGGTCCTGTTGGTAGAACAGTGATATCTACCTTTCAAGAGAAGGAACTTCACACTGAATTAATTTCTACCTTGTTTATATTAGTTTAGAAAATTGCATCTAGGCTAAGGTTCATTTCTATAAAACTAATTATATTTGCAGATTAATGATAATTATACTTATGAGTATTGAAAGTATTGCTTATATTTATTAGTGGTTTCTAATACAATGAAATTAGGGCAGATTTTATGCAAAGTAGCTATTTGTTTTCTATCGTTTTCTGTTTAAATGAGTCTACGAACATACGTAAACATATTTGTATTCCGTCAATGTATCTAGTTTAATTAGAAAGGAAAATAATTGCTAATTAGAAGGAATACATCAAGAAAAATTAAGAAGGGTGAAATACATTCCCTTTTTCTCAGACTGGGTATAGCTAATCCACCATCTAAGAACGTCTATGCAGACACATCTGACAGCACATATATTGAACAAACAAGCTAGCATGCCCTTTTGAATAGCAACATTAAAGATATAACTTTCAAATTGAGTTAAACTATAGAAAATGACAAAGATTTGATACTTACTGCCTGGGCTGTTTTTATTGCCACAAATCTATGATTTCCTTCCTTTCCACACACATATCCAAAGGCTCGGTGGTCTGTGATATCCTTTGCAATGTACGAAATTTCATGAACTGCATGATGGTGCTGTAGTAGCTATTAAAAAAGCAAACCAAAACACATCTATAAAAACATTCCATTCAAGCTATAATTTAATTCTCAAGACATACATTTTACCTGGGTCTTCGTATGTCTACCAAATTTTAAAAAGCCATTGCGTCAAAATGAATAGCAATGTTTGGACAGTGCAATCAGGCGATCTCTAAACAAGTGTTTTGACCAATTTAAGCACTCTATTCATGTTTTGCATAAACGTTTCTTCCAATACCTTATGGTGAGAGATAATTCAATAAAGTATTCTAGGCACCTTAGCAATTAATTTGATGATTAAAATGTATAAAATAACAAGAAGCACCTATCTGATTATCAGGATTCTAGCTCCAAGCCTCTTACTGGATCCATGTGGGAGGACTTCTATGGCAGCACAGAGCCCCACTGACTGCAGGCCTGGGGCCTAAGCCTTGATCTTACTCCCTACGGAATCAATGGCAAAATTCCCATTGACCACAAAGGGATAAGGATCCGACTACAAATTGTATTTTTAGAATTGTATTTAGGGCAACATCAGAGCTGCAAAATTTTACTTTTCTCGAAAACTCGTAATTTCCCCCCCCCTTCTTGGTTTGAAAAGGGATTGGTTTTTAGCTGACAATGGCCCATTTTTGTCTGAAAAATTTGCAAATGTTGTTGCAAAACTGTGTGTGAAAGGCCTGTTTTTGATGTCACAAGAAAATGTGAAAGCACCCAAATGTATGGCTTTTCATTTTAATTGTGAACATTTCCATACAGCTGTATTTAATGCAGTAAACAAAACTAGCATCCACTTTCAAAGTCCTTCTGAAATAAAAAGGCTTTAAAGCCTTCTATAAAAGGGTATGAGACCTCATAGTCTACCTCAGGTCCAGAGACAATATAGGAGCTACAGAGGCAAATATATAAGCAGCAGTCCCCTTGTCCATGCAAGCGCCAAGCCCATCTTTTGGACCACATAGAGAGGGATGCCATGGAGGAGCTAAAAGTACAGAAGAGTAGCACAAGTGATGACCCCTTAAGCGTAACCAAGGGAAAGCCAAGGTTTGCACCAACTGAATCAACCCCTCTACTACATCCCTGTCTACACCAATTATTGAGTCCGGGCTACCCTGAGTGCAGACGACAACTTTATAGGTCTGTCCTCGAACTATTTACCTAAAATGATCTACTCGTCTGAATTTCTTACTTCCTACATGTCTCTTGCTCTTCACAGTCTAAAAAGAATACCATTCTCAAGTGCAGACAGAACCTCAGAAAGGGCACTACTAGAGGATCACATTCCTGTCCTTTTTGAGAAAAACACATATGGACAATCAGCATGGTACCCTGAGCTCTAAACCATCGGTTATTTTTACATTTTTTTAAATGTGTGAAAACAGAGCGAGTGTGTGTGTGTGTGTGTGAGAGGGGTGCCCGTGATGAGAATGCTGTAGAAATGGGGGATGAAATGAAAATGGAAATGTAACACAAAGACGAGAGATGACTGCTTATAAGACAAAAGACTGGATATTTTTTCATTTTGTTAGTAAGTGTCACACAACTTTTGGGGTTCAAGATGGCTCATATTCAGGCCTACGGGTGTATTGCCACTGACTGCAATTTGAACAAGGCTGGGTTTTAGATGGCTATTGTTCATGAGAGATGCCGCTTTCCCAATGTGTTAATGATGTAAAATTGATGATGGGATCGCATTTATATAATATAATATAGGGACACTGATTTATTTGTTTATTCTCAGCTCAAGTTGCATGCTCTCTGTAATAGTGAAATTAAATGTTCTCCTTTCTCTAAATGCTGTATATTATAGAGAATGTTATCTCAGGCTCCTGTTAAATAAAAGTTTTTTATTGATTGCCATACAGCATTTTGCACTGAAATTAAACTCCTTCCTGGTAGAATTAGATTTGAAGATTATTCTGAGGTGGAAAAATATCATCTACAATGCAAGACACCAGATGGAGACATTTTAATTTATTTGGGAACCCTTATTAATGGTTCTAAAATCATTACATTTGTAATTGCTGATGATACCATTTGCAAGGCAATATTGAGCATCAAAATAAGTAAAGGTGTCTGCAGCATTATCCTTTTGCATATTTTACTTTATGGAGTGTTTAGAAAGATTGCTCTCAAGAAGTTTTCATTAGTCAGAGATTCTGAGCACAAGTGTCATAATTTTCTCCAGCCTTGGAACACATACATAAAATGAAATATTGTCCATACAGTTGTACTGAAATGCAGATGTACATAATCATTTGAAATTATTCTTTTGCAGACTTAGGTGAGTCTAGGAGTTGCTTGATATATATTTTTTTAATTTTCAACTAACTTAATCTAAAGTTTTGACTTAATAAGTATGTGCCTGATTCTTCTCTACCACACACTTACACTGTTGTAGTAAATTGGAAGTAACCCCATTGCAGTCAATGGAGTAAAATCTGTGTAAAACTGGAGATCAGAATCATGTCCTGTAGCTAATCAGATATGGTAGCATTTAACCCCCACTTTGCACTGGTGTAAAGGTGTGAAGTGAGGGAGAATATGGCCAGATGTCTCTCCCTTCTCAAGCAGAAATTAGAAATGGCCAGCTAAACAAAAGAACAGTCTACAAATACACGACCTTTATAGATTGTGATTAATTTATGAGAATCCACCATATGCTAATTTAATCTGGCCTTTAAAATATGACTGATCAGTGCAAATGCCTTCTTTATCCAATCAGTTTTACAACACTGCTTGCATTCAGTTACTACTCTTAAAACACTGTTCCATAGCCCCAAATGGAAATGAAACAAAACTGTTGTTCCACACTCAAGTACTCATGTTCACATTCTAATTTTCTCTCTCTCTCCTTCTCTTTTATCCTCAGGACTTTTATTATGACATAGTCTTGCCTCTAGAGGAAGATGGGCATATGAAATAAGTATTTCATAACTCACTCAAGGGGTGTTCCTGAGACCCCCTTTTGTTATTCTCCCTGATACATTCCTTCAGCTATTATTTGACAATTTTACAATATCTTTGCTGAGTGCTTCTATGAGCCATTTACCAATTTATAAATGAAGTATCAAATTGTTTGGAGGGCTGCAGTATGACAGAACAAATTACAGCGACGGCTTAATTTGTATTATGGTTCAATACAGTCAATTAAATACTGCATAGATTAGAAAGTAATTTGCTTTACCATTTAAGCTTTAGTAGTTTAAAAAAAATCCATTATACATACCGTCCATATTATTGTTCGAGTCTGTATGCAACACTATCCGCAGTACAAAATATACAGGATTCAAAAATATGATAAAAGCATGAATAAGCTGTGACACACAGGATAACAAAGAGTGGTATACACGTCTGCTCAGTACTATAACTGTTCACAGTACTTGCTGTCTCGCGAGGCTAAGGGGAATGGGACCTCATTCGTAGAGCTCTTTTGTTTTACTTACATTTTTGGATGGATTTTTTGAATTTGAAGTTTAGGAGATAAAGTGGCAAATAGTACTTTAAAAAGCCAGAGAGCTCAGTCACTGCCACCATACAAAGCAGGCCTAACCCTGACCTATGCACAAAGATCAAGTAAACAGGCTTTGCACAGGGGGTCTCTGAAAATGTTTGGCAGGTGGAGTGGTGGGCGGAATCCTCACAAACTATAGTGTAGCAATGGGCCTGTTTTGTCTTTGCTACTGCAATTTAAGGGTCGCTGTAACGTCCACTGACCCTGCGCTCCCCTTCCACTGGCACTTTTGGCCTCCGTACCTACCTAGTCATTATTTTCTCTCCTTTTTCCAGTCTGTCCTCTGCTTCTGCCGCTCTCCCATGTTGCCTCCCCCCCCCCCACACACACACATTGAATTGATTGAGCTACCTCAGAGATCGGTAGCATTTCTAATTTCCCTCAGGCTGCTTAGAGCCTGTCATAAATTTGTTCACCCTTGATCCTCATCTTGCCCCTTGGATTTCCATGCTCTGGCCTCCAGTTCTCCTGAATCAATTAAGCACTTAGAGAGGCCAGCAATCATGTCAAATATGAGAGTTAGGTGGTGTTACAAAGTCACAGCCATACTATCACTATTCCCTTTTTAATGAGGCAGCCTATTTATTGAGGCCCGGGGCACAGTAGTAAGACCCCCAGTGAGAATTATCCTGCAGGGAAAGCAGCAAAGCATCTTGTAAATGGTGCCCAGTCAATAGCAGAAATCACAAATAAAACAATGTTATATTTATATGGACAAGCTCCACAGGGATTTCATATAAAGAACCTTTCATATTAATTAATTTACCCCATGAGCCTGCTTTCAGATCAGTGGTATCAACTGACTCAAATTTATGTGCCACTACTGCCACTATTAGCTTTGTGAGAGGAGTGACAGACCTTGTCCACCCATTCTCTATATTTCTATTCCTATTTGATATCTATCAAGAGCATTTCCTACTCTATTTGAGCCAACAATCTTTTAAGGCTTTGCAAGAACTACTTCTGCATGCTGGGTGAAATTCACTTGTGCATGGAAGACAGATATAATGAGGTCCTCTGCACCACTTAGGCTTTATTATAGTTTTCTGTTTATAGTGATCTATCTATACATTCTAATTACAACATATATACAATATTAAAAAGTACTTTAAGGGCCACAGTTTCAGAAATGCTCAGAACCTGCAGCTGCCATAAATTTTGACTCAAGTTGTGAGTGCTTAGCACTTCAGAAAATCTAGCCATAAATGTCTAGGGCGCTTACTAAATAAGAATCCCAGAATTTGAACTCATGGAGTAAAATTATTGTATCACCTTAGTAACAGGCTTGGTGAGCTGGAAACGTTTTACCACAATTTACGGCAACATGTTAAATTAACACAATGTGGCACTGCAGTGATTCTGAGATTAGGTCTTGTCTCCATTGAAGACAAGGGAGGTACAGAAGTTTGGCTAGTTTCTCTTTTAGATGTGAGACTTTGTTACAAATATTCATGCTGCTTGGTGCGCGCGCACACACACACACACACACACACACACACACACACACACACACACAATCATTTTCCCTAAACACTTTTCATTTCTGTCTTTCTAGCAGTCAGTCTAATGAGACACCTTTTGGATTTGCAGGTTTAAATGGAACAGTACTTCAAAACATCCGTTTCTAGTGTAGGATGGGCTAGTGGCTTAAGCAGCAGATTTGAAATACCTAGATTCTCTAGAATTGCAGGTTCAATTATTAGCCAGGTGAGTCTAGCTTTACACCTTTCAGTGATGGAGAGACTGCATGTCATGCAGTTTATTGTATGTAGGTAGTTTCTGTAGGTTCTCTATGGACATTTCAGATCCCATTGGTAGGGATTTTCTCTGGTGACCTCCATTAGGGCGGACCAGAGGGCTGTGAAGATGATGTCCACCTTTTGCTTACCTTCCACCCTAGGGGTGCCTGCATTTCAGTGGTACTATATGTATACGGTTTCGGGGGAAAATATAACAGCTTCTATATCAGAGCTCAAATGTTGGTGAAATGGAAAAGAAATCTGCAAATCAGTTTGCAGCTTGAACTTTTCAGTGTTGATTTTCTAGAATTTAGCATTTGGGGTGGCAGATGGAGTGGCAAAGAATTTGCCTATGGAGCTATGTGGTGAGCGAGCAGATGGGGGAAATGCACCGCGCACCGGCTGCAGAAATTCTCAATTTAATATGAAGTAGTAAAGAGGATTCAGCTTGGTGTATTTCAGAGCTGTAGTTAAACAGTTTAAAAATCACAAAGCAAACATGAGCAGAGGTAGTGCCAGAGTTCCTTCACTGGGAGAGCCAACTGCTTTTGTGCCTCCTGCACTGGATTCATCCTTGGTATTTCTCTCTCCATCTCTTTCTGATAGTTTATTGGCGCACTCAGTTCAATTCAAGAACACTCTGGCAACATTTGTTATGTCAACAAAAGTGTAAAAGCAGAGATAGAATCATCTGGTCTCTAACAGAGATAGCTACAGTCTAAACAGGGAAGGCGTCACAGGCCTGGTCCACACTAACCCCCCACTTCGAACTAAGGTATGCAAATTCAGCTACGTTAATAACGTAGCTGAATTCGAAGTACCTTAGTTCGAACTTACCGCGGGTCCAGACACGGCAGGGAGGCTCCCCTGTCGATGCCGCGTACTCCTCTCGCCGAGCTGGAGTACCGGCGTCGACGGAGAGCACTTCCGGGATCGATCCCAGAAGATCGATTGCTTACGGCCGGACCAGGAAGTAAGTGTAGACCTGCCCACAGTGTATTTGGAATATTATTCCCTATGTGAATTTGTCATTGCTGTTGATTTTTAAATTGGTGGCAAGTTGCTCTTCTCCTTTTTCCCAGGGTTAGGCACAGTTTTTCGCTCATATTTTCTTTTGATTAAATGTCTCTTATAATTTCTGCTAATTTTTCTAATAGTTACACAAAAGTTTCCTGGATTGTGTTTGAAGCCCAAGTAGGAACGGGTGTAAGTAAACAGAACACTCAAAACACATTTTTTCCAGATCTAAAAAATTTGGTTAGTTACACTTAAGCTTTAAGCAAACCTGAAAAATAAACTTTGATTAAATTTCCAACTTTTATGATCTGGGAGGTGTTCCCCCAAATCTTCAAAGTAACAAAAGGAGTTATTTATTTGGAATATTACCAGCAACACATTACAACTCACAAGAGGAAAGGCCTAGAGAAATGTGGCTAAACAAAATATGAGATGTGGGACAGATCAGAGTTTAAATTAAAATGCTTTAATCTCACCATGAGCATAATTGTAACACTTGAGAAGCAAACAATAAGCACAAATTGCCATATATCTAGGAAAATGTCAGTCTCTTATTTATATACTGAATAAAAAACTCCTGAATACCTATGCAAATATAATAATTCTCCCCAAATACCCAATTCTGCTATATGTTGTGAATACATATATATATATATGTGTGTGTGTGTGTGTGTAACAATGGTGCACTGTAAAACTGTGCATATATTTGTGATTAAAAATATAGCACTAGGTACTTGTGGTCTCATTGTTTCATACCCTGCACTTATAGTATATCTTCTATTTGATGCTCTCAACAGGTGGGGAAACTAAGGCATAAAGAGATTACATGCCTTGTCTAAGGCCACACAAGAAATCTGGGGCAGAGCCAGAATTAGAACCCAGTCCTCCTGTCACCCAGCCCTCTGCCTTAACCACAATTCCATGCCATCCTTCCTATATAAGATCACATCCCAACTGTTCAGCTAAGTGTATTTTGCCATTTATATGCTGTAATGCTGGTCAATGCCATGGATACCTGTAATGAGCCCCATAAAACACAAATACACAGTACTAAATAAAATAAAAAGCACATTTTATTAGATACGATTATCTAGCTCTTTGATGTGATAATATTAAAAATCAATAGGTGAATACAAATAACTGCGTGTGTGGAACCTAGCTTGATTGTGAATGATGTGGGATATAGTTCATGGTTAGCAAATGATCAACATATTAAACTTCTATTGAAAATTTTTTGGACAAGGTATCTTTTCAATTCAACCTTCTGAAAGAAGCATCTCATATTTTAACAGTCAAATAAGCAAACCCAAATGGGCGCCTCTCTTGTGGTCCTGATATAATATGGTATGTTCCACATCCTGGCTGAGACACCACGGATTACACAGCTCAGAAACAAATAAAAGAGTACAAATTGAACCTGGTAGCACAGAGCAAGAAAAGTGAACAAAGAGCAACATGACAATTTGCAGTTTGATTGCAGCATGTACCGCAGAATGGGCTTGGAAGCAGGAGTTTTGAGCATGAATATGATTGCACCCTCTCACTGAAAGAGACTGTCTGTTCTGCCGAACATTTGCAAAGCTCTATGTGGCTGAAAATGAATAGTCTGCCATTGAAGCTGTTTGACCCTAAGCCATTCATTCAGTCTTAGCGGACAATAGGTAACAGAATAGCTCCCTTGTGGAAAACAAGCATAGGAGAAAAAAAGGAAGTTGTAACCTTTGGAATGTTCTCCAAGCATGAATGGAGTTCTCTTCAGATGGCTGGCCTTTAAAACATGGCTTCACAATGAAAGGAAAATAAATCTGTCTAATCCCTGAGCCTCTTTAGTAAGGACAGATTTTACCCACAATAACTTGAGGAAAGGCTTTTGTAAATCCTTCTAAAAGGAATTTCAGTGGATATTCTTCATAAACACAAAAATCATACCCGATGTTGCACACTTTCAAATTATACCTACATTAAAGAATTGTATCTGTACCATAAATGAGCATGTACAAGTATTTGGCATCATTAAAAAATTATCAGCTGTCACAATGGGCTCAACCCTGCAAGCTGCTGAGCACCATAACCCTGACCCAGCAAAGCACTTCAGCACCTGCTTAACTTTAAGCATGTGAGTAGCCCCAGGAAAGTCAGTCTCTTTTTCCAGATGACAAGCACAAAAATGCTACATCACTTGTCCAAGCTCACACCGAAAGTCTGTGGTAGAGCCAAGAGGAGACTCAAAAGTCAGTGGACCTAATCACCTGTTTAAAGCATGTCCTTCACGCGTTGCTGGATTGAACCCAATATGTACATTCACAGTGGCTCAATGTCTTGAATTAATCCTCTGTTGAACTAACCCCCTCGGTTAGGTAGGGAAGTACCGTATTACCCCAGTTTTACAGGTGGAAAACTGAGAAGTTCTCCAGGGCAGGAACTATTGCCTTTATTTGAGTTTGTATAGTGCTAAGCACATTGGGGCTGTGAATCTGATTGGGGCCTCTGAGTACTACTGTGTTAGGGCCTGAAACAAAGGTCATTTTGGATATATCTACACAGCAAAGAAAAACCCACAGTGGGTCCACAGCTTCACTGCTGAGTAGATTTCTGGGCTCAGGCTGGAACCCGAGCTCTGGGACCTTCCCACTCTGCAGGGTCCTACAGCGCAGGCTCCAGCCCGAGCTCAGAAGTCTACACGGCAATGAAGCAGCCCGAGCCCCACAAGCCGGAGTCAGCTGGCCCAGGCCAGCCACAGGCTTTTCTTTGCTGTGTAGACATGCCCATAGTTAGTCAATGAAGTCAGCGAGGCCTTACTTTGCAAGCACACAGCCTAATTGTGATGAATAGGTCTGGCTGATGTAGCTGGAAATTCCAGGAACGTAATTTGAGAAAAAAGAACACTCTTATGATAATATATTTCTGTCTTGCTCTCATAATTTGTAATAATGTCTGACAAAGACCAGATGCACATTTAGTTATGGTACCATGGCTTGGAAAGCAAATGCTAAATTGCTCATGCAGTAGATCCATTTATTAGATATATGAACTTATGAAAAGAACAAAACAAAACTGAAATGCATACATGGCCAATTTCATAACATCTCTGCAAAAGTTTTAAAGATGTTGAGTGTATTGGGGGTAGGAACTAGCTGGCTAAATGTAAAAAGGTTTTGCCAATTAGTATTAATTCCAAGTTACATTTAAAATATGTACTTGCAAATATTGTTCAGGAACAAAAAGAAATCCTAAAGCACAGAAAGCAAAGTGTCTTTTTGTAGTGCTTTGGAAAACCAAATATACTACACAGAAGTTATATTGCTGGATTTCCTGTGATCGATTGTATTATTTTTCTGTCATTTCTGCGCCAGTTTCAATCTGTTGTTTACATCACTGATTATAATAGAAGGGCTACATTATGAAAGAGATGATGAATGATGAGTAAAGGGTTACATGACACAGAATAATTAAAAATTATGTATGGGCCCTGGAAAACTGTGGATCCTGGCTTTGCACAAGGCCTTCCATGGGCAAGAGGACTTTTGGAGAAAGTCCATAATAATAATAAAAATACTAATGTTTTTGTCTCCAGAACATAAAGGCTCTAATACTTCTGACAGCTAATAGAGATTCTCCTTTACTGCAAGTGGTATGTATATATGATAGTATAATTAATGATCCTGGACTCAGTGGGTGGGGTTGTATTTGTAGTGGAGCTGACTGGGCTGTGTAAATCTACAGGGTCTGTTTGTAGAAAATGACAATCAACCCTTGTTTAGAAGTTTGAGTTCTAAAGAGTCTGGAACCCCAAGAAACACTCCTACTTTACTACAACCCTGCATGTTACTTCTTCATGGGACTCCTGGCTAGAGCCAAGAAGCCCCCACCTCTATCAAGTTTTGAAGAGGGGCACCGAGTGCCTGGAAAATTCATCCTGATTTTGATACACCCCAAAGTTTGAAGGTAGACAGTTCATCCCTTTATAAAAATAAGGCCCATTCCTGAAATACGGATTTGCATTTTGAACACTTCTAAAGTTTAGGGCTGTTCAATTCTGGGGTTCTTGTTCAAGATATTAGATATTATTAAATATTATACTGACATCTTATATTGCCTTGTCTATGCACTGGATAATATGAAATACAATGTTCACTTGTAAAAGTTTTTTATTGGCTGGGGGTGGGGGGGGGGAGGATAAGGGGCAAATCCTCATTTCTATGAAAGGCTGTTGAGGTCTGCAGGGACCTGGGGAAAATCATGCCCCAAGACTGCCACAGCAGCCTCAGGGCTGCCACAGCTCATGACTGCTGCACTCTCCCCTCCTATCATGTACACTGATCATTGGACCACCATAGCCCCGAATATGCCAGCCCTGACTCCCTATCTGTTGTGAAAGAGCCTCTGAGCCTGGTCCCTCTGATCTCAGGTTATATTTTCCTTTGATGTACTCTAGGGATTATGGAGCCCTCTACTGACTGGATGTTGAATTTGCGGGGGATAACATGGTACCCAGTAATGAGCCAGCAGGTTCATTACAGTATCAACCTATCTGGATATATCATCCTGGGCTGTGAGTGGTTTTCAAGAAGCCATTACTCTTAGGAAGCCTTTTTTTTACCTTTAGAACAAAAACATTCTTCATCTCATTAAATGGTATTTCATTTACACAAATCACAATGAATTCCTTCATACAACACTTAGGAGGTGTTTTTTTTTAAATGCCTATAGATTTAATACATGATACACATCCCCTCCTGGAGCTTGTTATTCGAAAAGCACATCACTGAAAGGCAGTCTCAGACTCTGTTGATCTGGCACACAAACTTTAAGCCTCAGAGCTTATAAAGAACATAAAAAGATGCTTGGATCGACAGTGTTAAAATTCAGGGTGCACTGGGAGGTCAGCAAGCAGTAACCCTCTTTAGTCATAAGATCCAAGTCTATAATGTTGGAAAGTAATCTGCAGGAGACTGCAGAAAAGCAAAAACAGATGAAAGGGAAAAGATGTAGCTGCCATATTTGTAGGCCATGGGTTTGTACTGGTTCAATTTGACTTTAAAAAAGTGTGTGTGGGTGAGGCTTATACACCGGGGGGGTGGGGGGGGGGGGGAAGGAGGGAGGCTAGAAAGGCACTATTTACTCATAAAAACCTCATTTCTCTGTGTACAAACTACTATCTTATGTTCTGAATCCATTAAGGTGAAGTCCAAAAGGTGGGGAGATTCAGAAGAAAACTAGTTTTACTCTTCCCACATGTGGAAAGTGACTTTATTCATTACAAAGGAAAAACAAAACGAAACATATTTCTGAAGAGACCAGAGCATCATAAATTACTCCTTGGGAGCAGTGTACTGTTCTCTATAGTATGGAATGTGTAAGACATGTTCAACTCTTCATCGATCTCCAATGGTTTAGCCTTCTAGCATCAGGCCTCAAAAGGATACAGAACAAGCACATCTGCTACTAACAGCTAAATGAGATTTCCCTTTAGCTTAATAGCAGAAAGTTGCGAGTTCTTTTTTCCATGCTACCCATATATGGTTCGCTGCAGAACATGTGGTATGTATGTACTTGCTCATGGATTGTTATACCATGACTTCACTGATGCAAAACTATAATACCAAAAGACATTCTTCTAGTACTCAACAGAGCTCTATGCGGCACAATATATTGTTCCAAATAAAGGAATTGTCTGTAAGCCTATGGCATGGTCCTTGACAAAGATAAGAAACAATCTCTTGCAGGATCCTAGATAATTCCACAACTGGTAATCTACACCCATAGGACAATACAACAGTCCCTTTGCCTTAGGACATACTGAATATTAAACAATCAATGGGTTCAGTATGCCTGAGTGTTAGTGATAGACTTTACATGAGCATTAACTCTAAAAGGAGTAGTTTGCATATAATACATTCGGCATAGGAACCTGCGGCTTTCAGAATACACAGAACAGTGAGTGCTGACACTTTGTTAATAAGAAATACCTACAAATTCTTCATGTCAATTTATAGTCAGCCCATCTACTAGAAAACAGGATAAATTCCTGTGATTTATGATTGTAAGTATTAAATTACCTCAGATAATCTCATTCATACCCTGAAATTTATCACTGTTACACTTTGTATTGTTTCCACAACAAATACCTTAACTGGTGCATAGTACATCTGAGGCAAAACCTGTGTGTGTTTTCGCCTGTGTTTTAGCTGAGCCTTAAAGCTAAAAAATAAAATACACTTTTAAAGGGAAACCTCAAAGAAACTCTGAAAAACAACAAATAGCTTTCAAATGCCCCTTTTTTCAGAGTTTTCTTCTGCCTTATCCAGAGGAGGGAATTTCGGTAGTCTCACTCAGCAGTTGCTTGTCATTGTCTGTTATTACAAATCTATATTTCAATTAAATCAATACAGCCAATTTTAAAAGTTCTGCCACACCACTATTCACAAGACAAGAGATCTAAGGCTTCCACTCACACATTTAAATGCCCAAAGTTGTTTTTCCCCCTTCTCATTTAAATCAGATTTAATGCTCACTTCCACTTTTCAGCCTCTAATTTAAATCTCAAAAGCCAAACTCCAATTAAACAGTCTGTATGCAGACTTGGCCCAAAACAAGACATGGATCTTCTGTGTTGCTTTCCTCTCCATTCTCTAGCTTTTCTGTTTTATAATCAATGGGTGTCACACAAGGTCTGCCTTTCAGAATGTCTGTCACACTGTGCTGCCCTCACCTCTTACTTAAATGCAAGCAACAGAGGCTTTTATGGCTTTGATGCAGCAATGCTTACTTCTATTTCTTAATACCTGTCACTTTACTTTTTTCCCCCTTTTATAACTTGTGTGCACAGCATATGGTTTGTCCTCTTAGTCAAAACTAAACCACCTAATTAATTCAATCTCAGCACAGTTCAATAACAGGCCTCACACATGCTATGTACTTCAAGATGCTTTCAGTATCCTACAGCATCAATCTCAGGATCGAAGGCAGAGATTTTGGCTAATCACGTACATCATAAAGCTGTTAGGCCTAGAGACTTTCTCAAATAAAATCTGGATCTGGATCCATGTTTCGAACTCTCCAAAGTTCAGAGATGTTCTGATCTGGGGCCAGGAAACGTTTGCAAAATGCCAAAACCCCTCTTTCCCCCAAACTGAGAGGTATGCAGAAATAAAATTTTAGTTCAGACTCGTCTCTTTTTATGCTGCTCTCATTAAAGTCAATGGGTATGCTGATGATGACTTTGATGAGAGAAGGATGATGCATGGTAGTGAAGGGTGGTAGGCACTAATTAGGACAAAGAAATAAAGGGGCCTCGTGTTTACTAAACATCACTCCTGCTTAGACAGTGTAGGACCAGATTCTGTTACCTCATGTTCACTAGCACCTTACTCTGCAAATAGCACCAGGTACTGGTCAGCATAAGTAAAGGTGAAGGATGTAGCCCTTAAACACTGATGAGGGCATTATGGATGAATTAGATGGAAAGGTTCAGATTGCAGTGGTCACCATTAAAAAGTTAACATTTATTGACAGTTACATACACATTCGGCATTGATGTATTTATTGGCATCTGAGACAGTTGTTTCTTATTCTAAGTAGGAGTAGAAAAAAAATGTATGCCAGGAGTCTGACAGTTGTAGACAAATACTGACATTTAACACCAGCAGCTGTCCTTTCTCCCCATTTTCCACCGGGAAATTGATTCAATATAATAATAAACTGAATTTATCCACTTCTGAAAGATATTCACTATAATCACTGGGCCAGATTCTGCCATCAGATTCCACACAGCTCACACTGACTCTCGGAATTTCAGATGTGTGCCTGAAGGCAGAACTTAATATATGGACATATACCTATCTCATAGAACTGGAAGGGACCCCAAAAGGTCTTCGAGTCCAGCCCCCTGCCTTCACTAGCCAGAAGCCAGACCTATCATCAAACAGACTTCAGGTAACTTTAAAAATATACCTTCTTGTATTCTTCCCAACCCATTATACTAATGTCTGAGGTCATCTCTCTCTCCTGCATTTGACACTAGCAACAGGAGAGGTTCGAAAGCCTACAAGTTAATACAAGAAGTCAGAAGTGCTGCCGTTAGTCTTGCTATCACCTGAGCAAACAGAAAATTGCAGAGCAACCTACCGAATAAAATGCACTGAATAGAAAGGAAAATCATTGGCACACCTGGGGAGCAGTGCTTCACACACTTCTAGAAGAAGTAGTGACTGAGGATTTCAAAGAGGGACACAGCTCTTTGTTATGACGCTTGCAGAATGTTTCCCACCGTTCTGGGGGAAAGTTTCAGAGGTTCTCAAATGGTCTGCTGTATTAGCATGTCAGCACTTGTGCAACTAAATCCTTTTCTGAGTGCTTTGGAATTCATCCATTACAATTCTCTCTCTTTTGGAAACTGGCATGCCAATTTTTTTACTGTGTGTAAAATGCTAACCTTGTTTGAAGGAGGTTATTGGCTACAGTCAGGGAAAAAGACAGCTGTGTAGTTTAGGTGTTTTAACTGGGTTAACAGCTTTTGATTCTGAGGAAAGCTAGTATAAATCAGGTAATCAGTGGAGCACTTAATAAAATGTGTACCAATTTTTTGTTGAAAAGGTGCTAGTTATCAATGTCTGAATGCTGCTATAGTGTTGGCACAGTATTTGTATTATGCTGGTTCTATGCATTACACATAGACTTTTATTACAATAAGAGTTCAATTTGGGGTAACCATGGAGGGGAGAACAAAGCCAAATCCTAGTAGCCAATGAGACAGCTTTCATGAGTGAGAGCAACAGGATTCCATCTCATATGTTTCACTTAGGACCAGATCCTTACCTGGTGTAAACTGCCACAGCCCTGTGGAGTTCAATGGAGCCACGCCAATTCATGCCAAATGAGGATCTGGCTGTCAGCACTGAGACACCAAAGTTAAGCCAGTTAAAAATGTCCCATATTATCCCTTCATCCTATTACTTTTAACTGCTAACATTTCCCCTGCAGAAAAATTTGCTTCCTAAGGATATTTTATATTAGAGCCTATACTACAATATTTCTGTTTTAGAGAAGAAATATATTTGTTTAAAATACACTTGCTCTGTACTACACCAAGATACCCATCAGTAATTTTTTAGTTTGACAACCATGAAAATACAAGTAATTCCCAGTCCTAACAAGGCATCTTCCTCATTCCAACCTTTTGGCCTTGTATCTAAGAACTAGTGCGGTGCTTCCACAGAGAAACAGGGGAAAAAATGAGAATCCCCTTACACCCAAGATAAAATTCCAAAAATCCACACCTCAAAATACAGAGGTTTCTGGAGACCTTTAGAGTCTCTCAAGGGAAAAAAGATGAAGGGTGAGCTGATGACTTCCTTAGTCTCCGTGTTTTTCCCTCTTTGCTCATTCTTCAAAGGACTCCATTTTGGCTGTTCCTTTCCCTCTCTCCCTCCTCCTCTCTGCGGTTGCTTTTCTGTTCCTTATTGTCTGTCTCTGCAAATTGCTTCTGCCACCTCTTTCTTTTGTTCTCTAAAGCTAAGATCCACAACCCCGGAAACTCTTCGTACCGTACTACATTAATCAAAGTCCACGTGATGGACACCATCTTCGCTGATAGACCAAGGATTGAACCAAGGACAGCCCGAGTTAAAAGAGCAAGCTGCTATAGCCCATCTCTGCAGCTGGAGCTGTAACAGAACCAGAATTTCCTTTCTGCAGGAAATACTGGCATTAAAAAAGAAATCCAATTCTGCATAAAAAGCTGAAATTTTGAGATTTCCTACAAAACAAAAAAAATCTGAAAATTTCTTCTTCAGAACTATTGATAAATTTCATTTAGTTGTGATTCATTTTAAAAAATGTTTTACAACATTAAATATCAATGAAATAGAATATAATATTAAATTTAATACTGTAGTATACAAGTCAAAATGAAATTAATCAAAAAGCAACATTTTAATACTATTGTAACCATTCATTGAGTCCTTTTCTTCAATGAAAAATTTTGTCGAAAAGGACACGTTCCTGAGAAATGTTTAGATTTTGAAAAAACTGCATCATTTAATGGAAAACTGCTCTGTCTACATTTTTTTGACTGGCTATACTCACATCCTCCCTGGACTGGGCACAGAGGGGGGCATATAACACACACTAACCAGTGGGGACACCACACACACACACACACACACACACACACACACACACACACACACACACACACACACACACTTCTCAACTTCCCAAGCTCAATTCTGAATCTACTGAAGCTAATGAGAGTTTTGCCATTGACATCAATGGGAGAAAGATCCAGACCCAGTCCGATGTGGGAACTGTGAAAGTGTTGCAGGAGTACTGGGCTAGAACATGCTGTGAAGTTGTACCTTATGTTTTGCAATGCTGCTAGCAAAGCAAATAAAGTGTCTGAAATTCAATTCAAATACATTTATGAAGAGCAAACATGTTCTCTTTTACACTCAGTGTTTTTAATCTTCTAGGCTTCAATTACACTGATATCTTTAGCATACTGTTAAAACACCACATTTCTTTTAGCAATACGTGCAGTATACATGCCATACAGGTCTGCTGGAATGGAGCTCATTGCAGGATTAAGATCTTACAACTTGACAATAAAAAAAATGAGTTTACAGTATTTATAAAATATCAAAACTGAGATATCAGTGTTTTATCCCCATGTCAATTAGTCCTGTGAGAAACTGTATAAGGTAGTTCCTACACATACTAACCAACTTACCTTGTTTTAGCAATCACTCTTTAAATGCTCTGGCCTAACCAAAATTTGAATGGATAACTGTGAGCCATTTCATTAGCTACTCATCTATTTTCCTATGACAATGATGTATTTAGAAAATCAGCTGCACTAAATTTATAGCTGGAATTTATTGGATACATACTGAGGAATTAGAGGGAATTGGAATAACCACTGTTATGACACCCTCTTTTATTATTACCACAGTAATTAATTAAAGAGTAAATGTAGAAGGTGCAGTGTGATACTTGAATCACAAAAGTTAGGTGTCATTGATGTCTCATTGAAGCCATAAGGTCTCACTGAATCCATGAAATCAATGGGACTGTTCACATTAGTAAGGCAAGGAGGATTAATCATAAGCAATTTGGTCTGGAATTCTCAAAGGGGTCTAGAAATCAACACTCCATTGAAATCCACTGGGAGCCGCATGTTTAACTGCCTTAGAGGCTTTTCTGAAAATCCCACCCTTAAAGATAATTGGCAAATAAGCCCATTGAAAACATATGGAAACTCTTGAGAGACTTTTTCTTCATAAAATAAACAATGGATTTTAAGAAAAAATTAAGCATCATATATTACAGAAATTGCAGGTAAAGCTGTAGCAGAAATATTCTAAATTCATTACAGAAAGGCCCAACCTTCAAGTCCAGATGAGAACATGTCCACAAGTGTTGGCGCAGTTGAAAACCAAACCTAGATCTGCATGTGAATTTTGAAAAACAAGGAACTTTATGGATTCAACCAAAAACTCTGGATCCAAATACATCCAAATTTTGGAGGAGTTTTGAAAACGGAATCTGAATTTTTCATTTTGGGGGCATCTCTCTTTCTTCACTATGTGACTGAATTACACAACATTCTCATTATGAAATCCATATGTAGCACCGAGAACTAGTGAAACACATCACTCTGGCTTTGTGCCTATCATAAGCCCTTCTCAAGTATCTAAACTCTTTAATGCATAGTCTAGATTTTAAAAGGCTAACCTCAAATGTGTTACAATGGTCAATACGGATATAACTAGTACAGAGGGTTTCCTTAAAATCTTGCCATTGACCAATAAAAAAAGTTTAAATACTATTTGCTAAATGCGTTATTGTTTTCTATTTTAAGTGTAGGGGGTACGTCAAATACTGTAAATACCATATGACAGTAAATGCAAAGTTTTTAAGGCACCTATTCTACACATACTAATTAGATACATTTAGTTCATTTGTAACCTGGAAATGTTTGTGCCTAACTATTTTATCAAGAGGTAGAAAGAAAGGAACAATGAAACTCACAACTAGTAGGGGAACGTTCATATGTGTGGGAGACAGACCCTTTACCAGTGCGGAGCTCACTCTCACAGGCTATAAGAATGAACACAGACATTGCCACTTTCAGAACTACATGAAAAACTCATTTATTCCATTTAGCTATTCTTCAGCTGACAGACAGACATCACCATCTCTGGCATGTAAATCTCAAAGGATAAATGAAGTTCCATACTGATACCTACATTTCTGGCCAAAGATGCTAGAACCACCAGATTTCCAGGAAAGGTAAGAGGCACCCGGGGGACATTAGACAAGAGGTGTCTTGTGCCAAGAACAAGAACTTTCATTTTGCTAGAATTTTGTTTCAGCCACTTTCAGCTATCCTTTGGCAGTTTACCAGCATAATTATGCCATCATTCAAATCTACATGAAAAGCCAAGTAAATATCAGGGTCATCAACATAAATTGTATCTCAGGTTGTACTGTATAATGTTTTGCAGCAGGCACAGAACATAAACTTTGCTGAGTTTGTACAAGACGGGGCAACCTGTGGTCAACAGAGCTCAGATGCCATGGTGATGGGCACAGTATAAAAACCTCTACAGACGGACAGAACATTAGAATTGGCCATATCAGGATTAGAATATAACCTAATCAGAACTGACAGGTCAAAGGTAAACCAGGTTAGAGTGTCCCCAGATTGACAGGCATATGTATTCAGATGTATTCAAAGGTTACAGTAGGAATGACCGTTCACTTTTATTTATCAGTATATTACACCTTATACTCTGTGGTGTGGCCAGCACGAAAAAATGAATGGAATTATTTTGTGCTAAATGTTATAGGACAGAAATACTACTGAGGGGCCTGATTCTGTTGCACTTACACTGAATGATACCTTTCAATAGACAACTTGTGTAGCAAGATACTATTCAATATGAGAAAGAGATGCCAGAGTTGGGTACTGGAGATAATAAGCCTTTATGATTATCTTTCCTAGAGGAGACAGAAGCTTTGATAAAGAATAAATTGGGGGAGTGAGAATAGATAGTTAACAGTTTATGTAGAGCAGTTACTTTCCCCTCCTAACTTTCAGACAGCTAGACTGAACAAAATGGTGACAGATTTCCTTGACGAAACATGAAAAATACTCTGACAGAAATGAAAATACTGTATTCATGTATCATTGAAACCCATTCATGAGTTTATAGTCCCCAAGTATTCCCGGAAATGTTACAAATCCACAGCCTGTTCCCAAGTGCTAGATTTTGCATCTGGATCTCAGAGATGCACATTTGAGGAGGCTCAGGAGGGCTAATTATTCCAGCAAGTGCATGGAAAAAATAATACTCTCAGAATTTGCTTTGAGATGCATGTGTTAGATGAAAGAATAAGAAAAATTGGTGAAATGGGCTAAACCTTCGTACGTTGAGTCAACCTGTGCCCCATTGGGGGGGATTTCTCACAATAAATTAGATATAGATATTTAGCCTATCACACCTTTCAGAGGATGGCAAAATCCAAATAAAAAAATGTTTTTGCCCGACAGCAGCTGATAGAACCAGAATTATATATCACAGATTATTTAAGCAATTTGCAGTGATTTGCATGTCTGGATCTCAGGGAGTTTACGGGTAAAATTCTCTCCTCAAAACCAAACAGTGGATTTTGATCTCAGTATACTTTTCTCCCCAATTTGCAAGGATTTTCCATTCATATCTATGAAAACACTGCACATGCAAGAAAAAAAAAAAACATAGAAATTGTTGACAAAGAGCAATTTCCTGCAATATCCTGCAATAAAATCCTTACTGAATTAGTATCTCTGGAGTCCATTAATACCTGAGAGGAGGTGAATGCAAATTGCAACCTTCGGACTCAATCTTTTGAAGCTACACCCAGAGGAGAGAATCATTGCCTGCTGATTACCTATTCCCTGATTCTAAAGATCTAAGGCCCACGCTGTATAAAGGAGAGACTGACCTTTTCATGTTGTGCTTATCTGAGCAAAAGCGGTTATGAACTTGTAACCACAGGAAAACCCCTGTGTGGGGTCTGAAGGACTGATCACCTACCAGAGCCCTTGCTGAAGTAGGGTCTGATCTCTAGTGAGGTTATTAGCACGTGTGTAGGTTCTATTATTGTTTATGCTTTCTCTTTAAAGGTTTCACCTTAAAATAAATGTGCTTGCTTAAAAAGAGCTGTGTGGTACACCTCTACCTCGATATAACGCTGTCCTTGGGAGCCAAAAAATCTTACCGCGTTATAGGTGAAACTGCGTTATATCGAACTTGCTTTGATCCGCCGGAGTGCGCAGCCCCGCCCCCCCGGAGCACTGCTTTACCGCGTTATATCAGAATTCGTGTTATATCGGGTCGCGTTATATCGGGGTAGAGGTGTAATTTATAATTCTGGGCAATTACGCTGTTTATAGCCTCCGAGGAGAAAGCAAAGCGCAGACGCTGTCTGTTAGGCTGTCTGGCTTGCTTGGAATAACTCAGTGTAGGCAGGGAACTGTACAGCCTGGAAAAAACCCAGTGAGAAGGGAGAAAGACATGGGTCTCTGCCCTAGAGAGGAAAAGGCTAGGGAGCTGGAAGCATGAGAGAGGGGGCCATTGGTGGACTAAGGTGCAGTTGCCCTGAACTGTGACAAAAATATCTTTCACTGTATGTATCTAGGAGAAAAATGTTTCCAAAGTGCTGTTAGAGCATTAATTTATTATGTACTAAATACAATTTTTGGATAATAACATGCAATAAACCAAGATTATTGATATACGAATAAACAATGAGACAAGATGATGTTCAGTTTATGGATCCCATTTTAGTAATGCACATCTAATGATGCATGACTAAGTTATTACAGTAAGATTGTTAATCATTCAGTTTAGACAACCATAAACATGGAACGAATGGTGCTGGCTCTTTAAAATTTCTTATCCTGCTAAAAAGGGGTGTCCTTTTTTATGTGTGGGCTTGTTTTTAAGAAACTCATGATTCAGTAGATTTCACCCTGCAGAACAGGAGGAATTTTAAAGGGGCAGGAACGTAAGGTATGTATTTGCACTTGCAATAAATGCCTTTTAGTGATTATCCTTGTAAGAAGATAAAAGCCCTACTTGTAAAGCCAATGAATGGAGACTTTCCTTTAGCTTACGTGGCAGAGTTTTGAACGTCTTTAGTTCAACCCCCTGTGTTGGATAGTTGGGGTATAGTGGACAATTATCATGTCTGAACATATAGCATACAGCCATAGAACTTACAGAGTAGGACTGAACAACAGGTCTGTGCTTCAGTAGTAATTTTGACTGCATAGTCCTACATTATTTTAAAGGATATTATACTCCTTCTTTGGGTAGTTGGTGATATACAAATAGGAGAAGGCAAGGACATGCCAATTAAACCAGCTGGATAAACCATGACATGCCAAATAAAACAAACTGTATAAATAAAGATTACTGTTCCTCAAATGATCACAGAGAATGATTTTTCAAGTAGTCTTATAAAAATCAAGGTGCCATATAGACTGTTGTATATAAATAGAGGGCCAGATCCCTATGTGATGTAAACAGAGGAGCTCTACCAATTTACATCAGCTGAGCATCTGGTCTACATCTTTTATTCAGTGCTAAAAGTAGCTATAAATCAATCAATCTCCGGAGCTAATGATGAAAGCCTAATTGAAAAATAAGCAGTATTTTTTTAATAAGAAGTGTTAGAGTTTAAAGAAATTGGAAGAGATATTTTAGCACTAAGTAGCACATTCCGATTACCTCTAATTAAATGAAATGCAGTAGCGACTACATTACAGTATTTTAAAATAATCATTAATAACATAACTTTTAAGGAGCATGCCTCACCCACCATCAAGGCACTTTGGGTATTGGACAAAGTCAAAATAGCTTTAAAATAACAACAACAACAACAACAAAAATTATAATAAGAAAGCCACTCCTTTGTCTAAATAACAACCTGGGGTAGGAGGATGGGAAGGTGGTTCAACACAAAAGAAAAGGAAAAGGGTAAATTTTTAAGAAAAACAGAGGCAAAGACAGGAAGTATTAAAAATCACCTCTCACAGAGAGTTTTAAGGCAGTCACAACAGAGGAGTAGTTTACTAGTTACCATTAAAGTCTGTGCGAAATTGAGCCCTGGGTTATGGTGCAGAATGAAGATGCTGGAACCATGATGGTGGAACAATCTGCCTACAGGGGATGCTATCCTGATTACTCTTCCCCCGCTGAGTACTGGGGTAAGGACCAGACAGAATCTGTCCCACAAGGATTATGTTATTGAATTTTTCATTTGTGAATTCATTTAATTATTTTATTGCATGATTCTCTTTTTCAGAAGCACAGGGAGCATATTCCAATGTTCCACTGAAGGGTATGTCTACACTGCAACGGAAGACCATCCTTCAGCCCAGGCTCAAGCCCAACCCCCCTGGCATTTACACTGCAATTGTACTAACCCAGGGCATCGCCCCAGAGTCCCAATACCCTGCAGGGCTGGAGGGCCTGAGTTTGAGTTAAACTGGGACCTAGGGTGCGAGTCCTATTGCTCTGCAGTGTAGACACAGCCCCACTTGACTTGGGCCCTGGGAGCCAGCCGGAAGTATCCCACAATTCCACAGGACAACTTCCTTAGTCCTGTCTGTCCCAACGATCTGCAATTCCCTCGACTGAAAATGGAAGCCACCTGCCCCCCCAATTTGTGAATGGCAGCTCAGGTCAGCATTACCCCATTCTTTTCTGATCACTGAACTGCAAGCACACTGTCAATGGAGAGCAAACCTATCAAGCCTTTTGCAAAGTTGCTTCCTGGTAGTGTGCAGGGCAGGCAATAAAGTCTTCCCACAGTGCACCAGGGCCCTAGGGCTAGAGTGGCCACATTTCAGGGGGCGGGGCGTGCTAAGGACTCTGGGATCTGGATACTTTGACTCGGGTCTGTGCACTCCAGTGTGGATGCCGGAGCACTAGGTTTGAGCATGGTTTAGAAAAGTCTTAATGTACGTTTAAAATACAATGTAGACGCTCAAGCCCCAGGTTCCCTACCATGGCTCAGCTGACTCGAGTCCCACTAACCCCGGGCTTACATTGCAGTGTAGACTAGTGGCATGCTTGATTGCAGGCTCTTAAAGGAGATGAGATGCTGTGAGTATCCCAGCACAGGACACAGTCTTACAGGGAGAAACATGATAACCATTGACAAATATTTGAAAAGTATGAGCTTCAAGGTGGGAAAGAATCTGTTTAGGTTGGTCCAAGGGAATATAAATAGGAGAGGCATAGCAGAGAGGTGTTATTAGTGTTATTATAGAACTTCTTCTGTAATACTATAGGTTTCAGAGTGGTAGCCATGTTAATCTGTATCAGCAAAAAGAACGAGGAGTACTTGTGGCACCTTAGGGACTAACAAATTTATTTGGGCATAAGCTTTTGTGGGCTAAAACCCACTTCTCATCAGATGCATGGAGTGGAAAATACAGTAGGAAGATATACATATATATACGGAGAACATGAAAAGATGGGGGTTGCCATACCAACTCTAACGAGACAAATCAATTAAGGTGGGCTATAATCAGCAGGAGAAAAAAAACTTTTGGAGTGATAATCAGGATGGCCCATTTCAAACAGTTGATAAGAAGGTGTGAGTAACAGTAGTGGGAAAATTAGTATGGGGAAATAGTTTTTAGTTTGTGTAATGACCCATCCACTGCCAGTCTGTATTCAAGTAACAGAACACCACTAGCTATCACCTTCAGCCCCCAACTAAAACCTATCCAGCGCATCATCAAGGATCTACAACCTATCCTGAAGGATGATCCCCCACTCTCACAGACCTTGGGAGACAGGCCAGTCCTCACTTACAGACAGCCCTGAAGCAAATACTCACCGTCAACCACACACCACACAAGAAAAACACTAACCCAGGAACTTATCCTTGCAACAAACCCCATTGCCAACTCTGTCCACATATCTATTCAAGGGACACCATCATAGGACCTAATCACATCAGCCACATCATCAGGGGCTCGTTCAACTGCACATCTACCAATGTGATATATGCCATCATGTGCCAGCAATGCCCCTCTGCCATGTACATTGGCCAAACCAGACAGTCTCTGCGCAAAAGAATAAATGGACATAAATCAGACATCAAGAATTATAACATTAAAAAACCAGTCGGGGAACACGTCAACCGCCCATGACACTCAATTACAGACCTAAAAGTGGCAATTCTTCAACAAAAAAACTTCAAAAACAGACTCCAACGAGAAACTGCAGAACCGGAATTAATTTGCAAACTGGACACCATCGAATTAGGCTTGAATAAAGACTGGAAGTGGATGCGTCATTACACAAACTAAAAACTATTTCCCCATGCTAATTTTTCCCCCTACTGTTACTCACACTTCTTGTCAACTGTTTGAAATGGGCCATCCTGATTATCACTATAAAAGTTTTTTTCTCCTGCTGATAATAGCCCACCTTCATTGATTTGTCTCGTTAGAGTTGGTATGGCAACCCCCATCTTTTCATGTTCTCTGTATATATATATCTTCCTACTGTATTTTCCACTCCATGCATCTGATGAAGTCAGTTTTAGCCCACGAAAGCTTATGCCCAAATAAATTTGTTAGTCTCTAAGGTGCCACAAAGACTCCTCATTCTTTTTGTAATACTATAGATGCACTAAATTATCCCATATTTACATCGCAAACTCCTTACAAATTCTTCTCTTATTTTTCTTTGGTGAGAGAAATTCTTCCCAAATGATATCCTACCTCAACCCCCTCCTTGAATAAGATTACTTGGATGGAGAAAATCCAGATAGCTGGAATTCTATGTTATTAATATCAATATTCTTTGATGAACATTAGGTCAGGACCATACTGAAGTCAGTTATAATGCACAGACAATTATATGCAACATTTCCAGTAGGAATCCAAATACAGCTTTTCATCTATAATGAATTATGGAGCAGTTCCTCTAAATCATCTATATGGAGTTGGCACTGATAGTGCCAATTTAAAAAAAAGTGCTAGTTTTGAGCTTCAAATTGATATTTTACTCTGATAAATTAAAATCCAATATTAGCCAGTAAGATACTAACCATACAGAAGCAAACATTTTTCCTGACTGTTTTCTCCTTTTTGTCTGAGATCTGATCAGCTGCCACCACAGCTCATGCAAGAGCAACACAAGCTAATGACAAGAGCCAAGGACGACATTTTGGAGAACTAAATAACCTTTCCAAACAAATGAGCAACGGGGCCCAAGGTAATGAATGTAATTAGGGAGGCTCAACGCATCCTCTCCCAGGGAATACCTGGAGGAGAGGGCCTGGGAAAAAGAAACTTTGCCCAGACTGTTTTCTCCCCTGTGGAATGAACAGGAAGTTCTGTCCCTAAGCTCCACAGATCTCTGAGTTCCACATGGATGGCAGGGGAATCTGCCTCAGGCAACAGATGCCTGTGCAATCTGCATGTAATCACTCTCTGCATTGGCTCTTCCTTCCCATCCACATGGCAGTGCAGATCAGTTACAGCCAAGCAACTACAGTTTCCCCAGCTGTGGCGGCTTAGGCTCACAGGATCCCCCATGAAAGGAGTTGTGAGAGTCTTGCTTCAACCAAATTTCCCCCCTGAGCAGATTTTTCACTATCAGGGGCCTAGCACCCCGTGTTATGGCAGCAGAATCCAGCACTATTCAGAGCTGAATTTAGCTCTCCGACCATTAAACGTCGATTATACAGCTCTCCGAGCACAACTGCCAAAATCAATCTGTGTCCACCCTTTCTCTATCCTCCGCACTATGCATGAGGCCACGTAAGAAAAACACTAGGTCACTCTTAAATCCTTGTCTCCTGTGGTACCGAAAGCATCATGGAGACAAATCACCAAACTGAACCAGTACATAGGGAGAATTGTTATTATTAGGGCTGTCAATTAATCGCAGTTAACTCACGCGATTAACTCAACAAAATTAATCGCAGTTTTAATCACACTGTTAAACAATAGAATACCAATTGAAATTTATTATATATTTTTGGATGTTTTTCTACATTTTCAAATATATGGATTTCAATTACAACACAGAATACAAAGTGTACAGTGCTCAATTTATAGTATAATTTTGTTTACAAATATTTGCACTGTAAAAATGATAAACAAAAGAACTAGTATTTTTCAATTCACTTCATACAAATACTGTAGTACAATCTCTTTATTGTGAAAGTGCAACTTACAAATGTAGATTTTCTTGGTACATAACTGCACTCAAAATCAAAACAATTCAAAACTTAGAGCCTACAAGTCCAGTCAGTCCTACTTGTTGTTCAGCCAATCGTTAAGACAAACAAGTTTGTTTACATTTATAGGAGGTAATGCTGCCCACTTCTTATTTACAATGTCACCAGAAAGTGAGAAAAGGAATTCGCATAGAACTTTTGTAGCCGGCGTTGCAAGGTATCTACATGCCAGATATACTAAACATTCGTATGCCCCTTCATGCTTCGGCCACCATTCCAGAGGACATGCTTCCATGCTGATGATGCTCATTAAAAAAATAATGCGTTAATTAAATTTGTGACTGAACTCTTTGCGGGAAAACTGTATGTCTCCGGCTCTGTTTTACCCGCATTCTGCCATATATTTCACGTTTTAGTAGTCTTGGATGATGACTCAGCTCATATTATTCATTTTAAGAACAGATTTGACAAAACACAAAGAAGGTACCAATGTGAGATTTCTAAAGATAGCTACAGCACTTGACCCAAGGTTTAAGAATCTGAAGTACGTTCCAAAATCTGAGAAGGATGAGGTGTGGAGCATGCTTTCAGAAGTCTTAAAAGAACAACACTCCGATGCAGAATCTACAGAACCCAAACCACCAAAAAAGAAAATCAACCTTCTGCTGGTGGCATCTGACTCAGATGATGAAAATGAACGTGCGTCGGTCCGCACTGCTCTGGGTTGTTATCAAGCAGAACCCATCATCAGCATGGACGCATGTCCTCTGAAATGGTGATTGAAGCATGAAGGGACATATGAATCTTTAGCGCATCTGGCATGTAAATATCTTGCGACGCCATCTACAGCAGTGCCATGCGAATGCCTGTTCTCACTTTCAGATGACACTGTAAACAAGAAGCGGTTAGCATTATCTCCTGCAAATGTAAACAAACTTGTTTGTCTAAGCGATTGGCTGAACAAGAAATAGGACTGAGTGGATTTGTAGGCTCTAAAGTTTTACCATTGTTTTATTTTTGAATATAGGGTTTTTTGTACATAATTCTACATTTGTGAGTTCAACTTTCATGATAAAGAGATTGCACTACAGTACTTGTATTAGGTGAATTGAAAAATACTATTGCTTGTGTTTTTTACAATGAAAATATTTGTAATACAAAAAATATAAAGTGAGGACTGTACACTTTGTATTCTGTGTTATAACTGAAATCAATATATTTGAAAATGTAGAAAACATCCAAAAATATTTAAATTATATTGTGTTCTATTATTGTTTAACAGTGTGATTAATCGCACGATTAATCAGGATTAATTGTTTTAATCGCTTGACAGCCCTAGTTATTATAGGTGGGGTTGGAAGCATGACCTATTATTAAGGTTGTCCAACACTTACCATTATAAGACCCTGTTTTCAGTTGCTTATAACCTGGCCAAAGGTTAACCATTTGGGTTATAATTTCCCATGCTGAGTGTCTGCCTCAGTCTGATTATCTGGGGAAAACCACAGCCAAATTTGTCCAGCTGTTTCTGAGAAAAAGCCATGGGGAAAATCCATAATTTTTCAACATGTGCAAAACAGTGTGTGACCCCCTACGTTTCGGAGCAGGGATTTGAAATTTGGAAAGTGGGGCCTTTGTGCCATGGATGTGTCTTTGGCCATCTCTGTGGAAATCCACCCACTCTTGGCCAAGTGATGAGCTTTGGAAAAATAGCAGTTGGCTCACACTGCATAGAGACTTGCATTAAGCAGTTAAATTATCTGAAGATTCCATCCACACTGGTCGTGCTCCAGCCAGGGCTGGGCACCATGTTCCCTGCAATTGCAGGTCTGGGCTGCTGCAGGCTGCATTGGATCCAGGCACCTGAAATGAAACCAGGCAGCCTGTTTCTTCTTTGCTTTCAATGACTCTCTGCTGGGCACAGGCAGCATGGAGGATGAATCCTGATTCCAATGCAGAGGGGATCAGAGCTGGACCTGGGGATGGGGTGCAGGTTTGTGACAAGGATCCTGCTCAAGGGCGTTGGAGCCTTCCCAAAAGTGGGGGGGGGCTGCCCCGGTCTCCTCTTCCCCCCCAAACCCCTTCCCCTAGGGCCCCTCCCCTTCCCCCCAAGGGCCTAACCCGCCCTACCTCTTCCCCTGGAGACCTTGCCCCCGGCCAAGCCGGAAGCTGGAGCGGGGCTGGGAAGCCTGCCCCCCCTGCAGGGGGAAGGGGTGGGGACTGAGAGCAGCCTCTGGACCATGTCCCCGCTCCCCAGGCACCCCACACCATGGGCAGGTGGAAAGTCCATGACTCTTACCATGGCTGGGCTGCGGCTCTGAGGGCCCCCCGCCAGCCGGAGCCAGGTTGGGGACAAAGCTGAGCAGGAAGCTGTGGTGAGCTGGTGCGGAGTTGCCGGGGACTGCTCTCAGGCCCCCTGTACCGCGGGCAGGTGGAGGGTCCACATCTCCCACAACTGCCCGGCTCCTTGGCTGGGCGCAGCCAGGGGGTGGGGCCTGGGGGAAAAGAGGAGGGGTCCACCCTGGTGAAATGTGGATGGGCCAGGCCCATCCACTTTCAAAAAGTGGGAGAGCTGTGGCCCCCCCTGGCCACCCCGGTTCCAGCGCCACTGATCCTGCTGTGAAATGGAAACTGGGACTGGAGGCTGGCAGGCAGAGAGCAGGAAACAGAGCTGGGTTGAAGGACTGGGAGCTGGTGGGAGAGACTGCAACTTGCTTGAGTGAAGAGACTGGGACTGAGAATCAGTGCGGGGGGGGGGAAGCAGGGAGGGGAGATAGGTCTAACAAGGTCTCAGGGCGAAGGGGAGAACTGGGACTGGCCAGGAAAAGAGAGACTGGGACAAGGAGCTAGGGTGTGGGGAGGACACTGAGATTGGATAAGGAGCTCAGGGCCGGAGATTGGCACCGGCAGCCAGTGGGGACAGTGAATGTGGATGGGGCAACCAGAGGCCAGACTGCAGGAGACAGAGATCAGATGAGGAGCCAGGAGTGGGAGGGACTAGGAGTAACTAGGCAAGGAGACTAGGACTGGGAATGAGGGGAAGACTGGGGTGGTGTGCAAAGAGGTGAGACCAGGACTTGTGCAAGGACACTGGGACTGGAATGAGAAGCCTGAAGGCTGGGACGAAGTGAAGAGAATGGGACTCAGAATGAGGAGCAAAGGGTGGGAAAGAAACAAGACTGGGACAAGGACAAGTTGAAAGGAATGGAGCAGACGGGGGAATGGATAGAAGAGTGTGTCCACTAGAGCACCCCACACTTCCAGAGCCTGGAATGGCACCCAAGGTTCCTGAGTCTCAGCATTCCTCCACTGTAAGCAAATACCTGTGAACCCCCTGGCAAAAGTATCCTATATCCCCTCTAGTGCTGGCCCATATAAAGGATGGTAATCTACTCCACTAACTCAACTTGCAGACGTCTGTGTGGCGGATTCTAAAGGTTCCGCCACTGCTGATGACCCATGTGAGTGTCAAGATGATGCCATATGATGGAATTTTTGTTTTTTTCAGTTTGCTCTTTAAAAACTAGGAAATCAAACACACACACAACGTGTATTAAAAAAACATTAATGTTGCATAGTCAAGCACTCATAATTTAGGAAATGCCTGAATTAAATTCAACCCTCTTGTGCATATACCTTACAATGTAGTCTTTAATAATGTGATCAAATACTACTTTTTCCACAAGACCCCAGCTTATTCAGTGCACAGGATGGACCTGCTCTGGTGATGAATCCTGTGTAGTGAAGTAGGACCCCTGCTTCATTTGTTGCAGAACTTATAGTGTGTAGTGAATGATGCAGGAGACTGCAGGAAGAGAAAAGGTGATCTCAGAGCTGAGGCACATGAATGTTGCTCTGAAGAACTGGATTCTAGCCCTGCTTATGGCAAAGTTTCTGTGTGATGCTGGGCAAGTGACTTAAATCAAGATGCTACTAACTGTGTGTTCATTTTCTGGGTACCTGCCTTGATACTCTGGAGTCTGATTTACAGAAGTACCGAGCACTCACTGTTCTGACTGAAGTCAATGGGAGCTATGCTTTGAACATATCAAATACTATATAATGCTAAGTATGCTGAAAAATCAGGTCCTAGGTGTCTCTAATTGGGCACCCAAAATTAGTAGATACTGTTGATCTTAATCATATTGTGTCTCAGTTTCCCATCTTTAAAATGGGGATAATAATTGTCACATTCTGGGATGCAATCCAGACTCATGAGGAGTCACATTGTGTCACTGCCTGTCCTGTAACCCTGGGTGCCTTGTAATGCTTTGCAGTTGTAACTCCCAACCTGGGCTGCTCACAACCAGTCTACCAGTATGCCAGTCACACCCTGAGTGTCTGTCTGCAAGATAGCCCTGCGTCAGCATCTCTGACCCCAGCAGCCTGTCTATAGCCCCACTCTGGCTTCCACCAGCCTTGGTTACTACTTTCAGGGTGACCCCAACACACTCCAGCCCTCTCTTGAACCGTTCAGATCTTGAGGTTTGTTGCCCTTTTAAGGAGTCAATGTTCAACAGTTTGTTACTTCAAGTGGAGTTAACAAACAACTCAGTTTAAACATAGCACTGGATGGGTTTAGATTAAAAATAAAACAAGTTTATTAACAAAAAGATAGGATTTTAAGTGAATTCAATAAATAAATTCATGGAGATATCCTATTTCCTAGAACTGGAAGGGACCTTGAAAGGTCATCAAGTCCAGCCCCCTGCCTTCACTAGCAGGACCAAGTACTGATTTTGCCCCAGATCTCTAAGTGGTCCCCTCAAGCATTGAACTCACAACCCTGGGTTTAGCAAGCCAATGCTCAAGCCACTGAGCTATCCCTCCCCCACCAAGTACAAGAAATAAAGTTAGTAATGGTTACAAGCAAATAAAAGTGAAAAAGCATCTAAAAGTTTAACAATCTAGAAAATTTTGGTTCAAGGCTTTGTTTAAGTTGGCCATTCTCACCCACAGTCTTCCAGCAAGATGGTGACTGACCCTCTTCTCAGTCAGGATCTCTCCCAGAGGCCCAAAAGTGCTGGTGCCTTTGTCTTCTTAGGTGAAAGACAGAGAACTTGGGGTTTTCTGTCTCTTTCCTTTATAGTCCAATGAACCTTTGAAGTGGATTTTCTGAAGGTTACCCCTCAAAACAATGTTTATCCAAACCATGAGGAAGGCAACATGGAGTCAGCTGGTGAAGGAGGCTCCCTGCTCTTTCTTCCCCCACTTGCGTTTACTAAAATGCAAATTGTTCTGTTTCCTGCCATCTCCTTCCCCTGCTGTCTTGACGACTCTGTTTACTACTTATATAGAAACTGAGATAAAGAAACTTTCCTCTGTTTAGGACAGACCTTTTTAACTACTTTTGCCTAGGCAGGGCTGTTTGGCATTGAACATGTGCTAGTATCATTATATAGGGGGAATTCATAACTTTTCATATAATGTTGCTACATGTATTTCACCATGATATTATTGATAAGTGAGTTATTACTACAGTGTGTGTGGTGTGAATACAGGGGTGCTTTTTTGGTCACAATAATATCACCTCACCTCACAAGCATGTTGTGAAAATAAGTGCATTAATATTTGTGAAGCACTCAGATAATATATTGATGAGCCCCACAGTTAAGTTTCAACAGTGTGTGGTAAATAAGGCATGGGGCCACATACTGAACAATGAGGAGAAAAGAACATATTGAATAGCTGCTCATTATGTGAGCATTGTTCCTCTTGTGCACTAAGTGAGGGAGGGATCCTCTGAAAAAAACATGTGATCATGTAACAAAATTTGCTCCAACCCCTCAGACAGAGACAAACACCTACAAGAACTTTATCAAGCATTCATAAAACTACAATATCCAACCTGGGGAAGTGAGGAAACAGATTGACAGAGCAAGACGGGTACCCAGAAAGCACCTACTACAGGACAGGCCCAACAAGGACAATAACAGAACACCACTGGCCATCACATACAGCCCCCAGCTAAAACCTCTCCAGCGCATTATCCACGATCTACAACCTATCCTGGAAAATGATCCCTCACTCTCACAGACCTTGGGAGGCAGGCCAGTCCTCGCTTACAGACAACCCCCCAACCTGAAGCAAATACTCACCAGCAACTACACACCACACCACAGAAACACCAACCCAGGAACCAATCCCTGTAGCAAACCTCGTTGCCTACTCTGTCCCCATATCTACTCTGGCGACACCATCAGAGGACCCAACCACATCAGCCACACCATCAAGGGCTCATTCACCTGCACATCCACTAATGTTATATATGCCATCATGTGCCAGCAATGCCCCTCTGCCATGTACATTGGCCAAACCGGACAGTCCCTCCGCAAAAGAATAAATGGACACAAATCGGACATCAGGAATGGTAACATACATAAGCCAGTAAGTGAACACTTCAATCTCCCTGGTCATTCTATTACAGATTTAAAAGTCACTATCATTGAACAAAAAAACTTCAGAAACAGACTTCAAAGAGAAACAGCAGAACTAAAATTCATTTGCAAATTTAACACCACTAATCTGGGCTTGAATAGGGACTGGGAGTGGCTGGCTCATTACAGAAGCAGCTTTTCCTCTCCTGGAATTGACACCTCCTCATCTATTATTGGGAGTGGACTACATCCACCCTGATTGAATTGGCCCTGTCAACACTGGTTCTCCACTTGCGAAGTAACTCCCTGCTCTCCATGTGTCAGTATATAATGCCTGCATCTGTAACTTTCACTCTATGCATCCGAAGAAGTGAGGTTTTTACCCACGAAAGCTTATGCCCAAATAAATCTGTTAGTCTTTAAGGTGCCACCAGACTCCTTGTTGTTCATGTAACAAAAGACTGTCATAATACCTACAAACAAGGTAGCTGAATTAAGGCAATCTTAATTCTGGCATTTCCTAACTTTTTTAGTGCTTGACTTTGCAACACAGATGACTGATACCTGCTGATATTGGGGAGCACAATTTAAAGGTTCGTCTCCTTCCCCCAACAGCTTGAGTCGTGCTCCCCCCCATGCATCACCTCTGCTTTGCAACCTTATTTATGTCCTTGTAACATCATTTTTTGTGTGTAATACAGTATATGTATTGCATTTGTGTCCACACAGAATACTGTCCAGATGACCATATCATAAACTATGCATATTATGTACTAATGAGGTCAATGACAATGATTATATGCTACTTAATTTGTATGATCAAAGTTAATTCCATCTATCACCAGCTCGGTTTTATTTCTGGCATCACATTACATAGTTAAATAGTTAATAAATTAAATAAAAAACCTTTTAAAATTCAAGACAGGGCTTCAACTACTGTAAAGATCTTCTTAATTAGGATCAAAATCAGTTTGCCAGAATGTTGTGTCATTATTTTCTAGGTGGAATCATGTTTTGCTTAGATTTCTTTTAATGCAGTGGGGGAAAAAAAATCATACGTGAGCATGCCAGGGCAGAAATAGCACAAAGCGACGAAATCTCTTGTGACTTACTATACCAGACGCTCGTGGACCAGCCTTTAGTCTGCTTTTTGAAATCTGAACAGTCAAACTTATACTTTTAAATCTCTATTTACTACACACACCCCACATTCCAATACACATGACAGAAACCTCTTCTGCTAATGATTATGTATCGCTATAAAAGTTCTGAATTTTGTGGCAATTGTTTGCTTGATGAAATCATGATTACTTTCCTGTCATTACAGTGAATGGGACACCCTCACTGTTGTCAACAGGAGCACTGTGTGAGACAGTGATCATGATTTTTCCCCTTCTGAATGTATGGATCTGACAGCTGCTGTTAGGAACAAAACAGAGATGTTTTAGGCACATCCCATCCTTGCCTCTGCAGTCCTAGAGCCTCCTTATGGCACTGGAATCACTATGGCTTGATTGCATAAGGATGAAACCAGATTCTGGAGAGCAATGCAAAGGGGGATGCAGTTATTAGCTCTGTGTGCACCAACTGTATGGTTGTATGCAGAGAACAAGTAGATTTGGGAGCAGGGTGCACAGGGAATTCACAGATCCTTCTATCCTCCCACCATAGGTGGTCCGTATTATGGATTGCAGCTACGGGGCTGCCAGTCTACAGACACACTAAGTATGTCTACACTGCAGATGGCAGTGTGTTTCCTAGCTCAGGTAGACAGACACACACTAGCTCTGCTTGAGCCAACATGCTACAAATACCAGCATAGCAAAGGCTAGCACGGGCGGTGGCTTGGACTAGCCACCTGAGTCAAAGCCTACCCAGCCCCCCTGGGTACGTAAATCTGGCAGTTAATCCAAGCTGCTACACTGTTATTTTTAGTGGGCTAGCTTGTGGAGAGCAAGCGCATGTTGGGGTACCCAAATTGGGAAGAATGTTCCCAAGCTAGAGTGTAGCTGTATCGTTGGTGGCCTTATAGGGGAAGGAGAATTCCTTCCTCATCCTTGCCCAGTCCTCATCCAGCTCCTCTAGCTATGCGCAGGGCATAGAACGTATCCCTTTGCGATGACTGTAGGATCCAAAGCATATCATTGGTTCTTATTTACCTAATATTTCCATAACTACCCACATTCTTATTTGCGAGCATAATTCTATTTGCTTTGATAACTTCTACACAGAGATAATTCTCTGACAATGGTCAATCTTTTCTGTTTGTGGCCAATTGTCTTTAAAAGCAGGTTCTTTATATTCACATTTCTTTGCTGTAAGAACCTTTACTTCTGCTTTGTGAAAATAGGGAATATAATTATTGATAACATCAAATAGTATCAAACAATAAGGAGGAACATGAACCATTATTTTTGCTAGAACTACAACACGCAGCTGCATTTTCCTCCCAAGCAAATTGATGGTATTTTCTTCCATTATATCTTAACAATTTTAAAGCAGGTTAAATGTGAATTGCAAACAACTTATCACAGGAGCTCTTTAGTATGTACTACACCAATCCTGCCAAAATACAAGTATATTCACCCTCAACTCTTCAGACTAAACCAACATGATCTGAATGTAGAACAGTTATTTGACACCTCCATCCACAATACCTTATGGGCCCAACCCAGAGAACATGTAGGCACATGAGGTACTCAGGATCAGGCTCTATAACAAACTCTAGTGTAATTCCCTTGCACCTGAGTAAACTAACGGCTTGCTTTGATATATGATAAAGCTTTATCAAGTTTGTCAGATGCTTTATGTGTTCGTATATCAGGGGGTAGCCGTGTTAGTCTGTATCCACAAAAACAACAAGGAGTCCGGTGGCACCTTAAGACGAACTCCTTGTTGTTTATGTGTTCCTATGTCAGTGTGATATTACTGCCCACCTAGGAAACGCTTTTACGGATACATCCATCACGAGTTTCAAGTTTGTTCCATCATGTGATTATTTTACTTACTCCTGTCTTTTCATCAAAGATTTTGATTCCTCCAAAGGAGACAGTTAAAAATATTTTCTGTTTATGTTCTCCTTTCGAACGAGTCGCAGCAACAATTCCCTGTTGAGACAAAGAATGGTTGGGTTGATTTCACTATTTTTTGTTTTATTTTCTGGTAGATGCCCACACACAATAAAAAGCGGGGGCATCACTTCAGAGGAGTTGAGCACTTGATGCTTCTTTCTGGCTTCTAGGCATGCTCAGCACTTCTCAAAATCAAGCACAAGCTCTTCCTTACTATATGCAGCCACAATTTAAAGGCCAATCCAGGTTGCGCCTCCCCCCCACCATTGTCTTCCACCCTTTTCCCCCCGATACTAAATTTCTTCATGTTCCTCACAGCCCGTTTGATGCATGATCCACACAGAAACTCTTACCAATTCCCTGAGCCATCCAGTCCTCCTTGGAATTTGTTCTTATTGAGCTGAAGATAACCTGTGATTTCTAAAAGGCTTTTTCGCTCTGCAAATTTTATTTTTTCTTGCTTAGTTTTTTAATAAGGCAAGAGGAAAAAGGCTCTCTCGTTCATGGAACAGAATGAGCCAACTGACCTTTCACTTTTAAAGAAAGATCTTCTTTGCAAGTTAACAATAGCCTTGACTGAAAAAATGGGGTGCCTTTTCTGTTTATTCTCCTTTTGTCTAGTGGACTTACCCTATTATTGGACTCTTCTGTCGAGTGGGTGGACTTGCTATTTGTGCATTCTGCATATTATTACAGCTGAAACATAACCTGGCACTCACATAGCAACTTCTCTTTCTATCTTCAGAGTCCTACTTCTATCAGTTACCAATGCTACCAGCCTAGGATTCAGTGTCACAAATTACATTTGTGAATAAATAAAAATACTTAGCCTAATGCTTTGCAGCTTCAAAATACTTTACAAACATTAACTAATTAATCCTGACTACGCTGGTATGAAATCAGTATTATTATCCCCATTTTACAGATGAGGAAACTGAGACACAGAAAGGTTAAGTGACTTGCCCAAGGCCATACAGCCACTTAATGCCAGAGCCAGTGCTAAAACTCAGGTGTCGCTGGTTCCCAAGTTCCCCACTCAGACCACTAGACCAGGGTGGCTTTACTGGAGCTTGACCAGAATGTCAAAGGTAACATAACACTTAGGCAGAAGGGCATGAATATTAAAATGAAGAGGAATGATTCCCTCATGTTACATGGTAAGATCTAGGAGCTCTAGCTCAAAAGACAAGCATATGAATTTGTGAGACCACCTGCTCTGTATGGATCTAATCGCCTCACGTTACTTAGGCAAGTCTGTCCATTACGCTTACAGGAATCAAGCACCTTGGAGACTTGGAAATGGCATTCCTATGGGAGAAAGATCAAAAAAGGCTAGCCCGGTGTCCTAATGGCCACAGGTCTCCCACACAGCTTGTTGGCAGATGGAACAAAGCAATGAATGGAAAAGGGCCTACACGCACATGAATCAGATTAGAGTCTCGTGGCAGATGCTGTTTTGAGAAATGAAGGGCCCTCCTTTAAAACAGACCCTCCCCCACCATTACAAAATGCTCAGAGCTCTTTTTCAATTTACTTGTAAGGAAACATTTACAAAATTGGTGACCCACAAGATGTGTGTTGCCGCACTTCACTACTCATTCAAGCTGCTTTATGTCACCTCCTGCCCCTTTCCTTCAGCTTGTCTGTTATCTACCTAGATTGTAGAGCTCCTCAGGGAGCACATTAAGGACACTATTTATTGTGTTTTTCTGCCTATAGAAACTAGAGATGGGCCAACACCTCAAATCCAAGCCTCCATATTTTAGGTGGGGTATGGGTGAGGGTAGGAACAACACGGGAGGAAAAGAGGAAGTTAGATTAAAGGCCTAGATTAAACCAAAATCACTGCTAGAGCCATCTTGGATTCCTAACATCAGAATGTGAAGCAACTCCCTGGTGAAGCCCCAACTTATCAATGTCAGAGTCAGGACCTTGTACAGAACTAGCCAAATTCTATTCTATGACGCCTGTGTGTACAGTGGTCTAAGTGAAGGGGAATTTGACCCAACGCCATGAAAGTAGAACGACTTAGAGTTCAATCTGAAATTCTCCCCACTTTATTCTGTAACACTTAAACATTAAAAGTCACACTGCACCTTGAGTTTCATCATGGAATCTTGGCATAACTTGTCTCCTCGCGCTGCAGAAACCTCATCTATCCCAATCAGTTTTGCTTTGTATCGGACACCATCACCTTTAAACCTCTTTATTAAAGTGGCTTCACTGCGATCCTGACCTGAAAAGACAGAAGTGAAAATCTGAAAATCACGTGACCAAAAAGGAAAAAATAAATAAACGCTCACAAGTAAGTTTAAGGTTAAATTTATGTTCATGCCTCAGTACCTGCACATGTGAGTATCTGCATAAAGTTAGGAGAAATTTACAAGTGAAATAAAACCTATATTCCTCAAATGTGTATACAGTGGGATTGCAAGTGTATGAAATCTTCTGCATGAAATTTGCAAGCTATGTCGGTTTCCAGAAGTAAGAGATGAGCCTGAATCAAACCCCATGCACCTGAACACTTCTGATCAGTGCAGGGTGTTGGAAATCTCACTCCAGATCAGAATTTTGCATCTTGAGTCCACCTCTAATAGCGATATGATACTGCCTCTCTGTACTCCAACTTGTCCAATTGTACTAGTAATATTTGTAATGTCAGGATTTGTATTTTATCATTTCCATTTCACAAAATTAAAAAAAAAAAAACATCATCTGTCTATGCAACTTTGTTGCTCAAAAGTCATGGCAACTACTGCTTCCTGGTACTATTATTTTTGTTTCTCAATACATAGTAACAACATAAATGTCAATAGGAATTCACACAGAGTCACTCAGAGCCTAGAGGAGGAAACAGGGTGATTCTTATTAAAAAGGAATTTGCCTTGAGTGAGACAGTTAGGTGTTGAGAGGGCAAACAGAAACAAGTGACAGAGCAAAGCTGAGAATCAAAAACCCTATAACAAACCATGAGAAGGAGAACTTTCTTAGAAAGACAGCAAACAGATGAGCTCCCAAATGGGTTATTCCTGAGCATTTACAGAAGCAAGAGTAGATTCTTTACCTTGAGTGGTTGGGGAAAATAGACTGATTTGGGAATCAGTCTTTTTGAGAGCTGGTTGAAGACCTTAATCAAGAACCTTGAATTTCTTGATTGGGAATGGTAATACAGCTTTTTGTTTGTGAGTGATTGCAATTGCAAATTAGAGAATATAATAGCAGGAGTCCAACAAACCTAGTGACTTATGAAAAGGTGAGTTCCTGAAGAAAGTTCAAACAAGAAGAAAGAGTTGAGAGTCTAGACACTGACCGGTTCCAATAAGAGAAGCGGGCATTACTAAAAGCAAGCTGCATTAACTACACACAAAATAGCTACTAACGCAAAAAAGAAGTGCTATGCTCCCATTCTTCTGTGAGAATTAGGAGGTTAACCTATTCACATGCTGCTTTCCATTTTGCAGAAGCAGGAGAGACTCTGAGAAATTGAATCAGGTGGACCACATGAGGAGGCATCACTACAAGGTACAAACTAAAAGCAACACAGTAATGTAACACAGATAAAGAAAGGCAAGAATATGGGGGCGGGAGAGAAGAGGATAGGAAAAATGAAAACCCATAGTGAAATAGTGACAGGACCAAGTGACAGTCTTCAGATCCAAATCTGAATCCAAATCTCCACAAAGTTCAGAAGTGTTTGGATGTGAGGTTTTGATTCAGGCACAATCTTTAGCATGCAGTAATTGAACCTGCTCCTGGAAAAGAAAGCAACGGATAAGGTAAGTCCAGTATGTCCTCACGAGCGACAACTGAAATATCTAAAAGATCTGCGAGGTAAAAACTGATCAGAAAAAGGGTCCAGATTTTCAATGAGAAATCCAAAACCCAGAACCTGAAAACTTCCAGTTTTCAGATGAAATTTTTTTAGTTTTTTTTGAGAAGTCAAAATTTTCTGCAGAAAAAAAAAATCCCATTTTCTGACCAGCTCTACTGAGAAAGAAAGATTAAAAGGACTATATAAAAATTAGAAATGCTGAGCACTTCAGTGGCAGAAGTATATGCTTAGAACCTTTGAAAATCAGGTATCGGGGGTAGCCGTGTTAGTCTATATCTACAAAAACAACAAGGAGTCTGGTGGCACCTTAAAAACTAACAGATTTATTTGGGCATAAGCTTTCGTGGGTAAAGTAACTCCCTGCTCTCCATGTCTCAGTATATAATGCCTGCATCTGTAACTTTCACTCTATGCATCTGAAGAAGTGAGGTTTTTACCCACGAAAGCTTATGCCCAAATAAATCTGTTAGTCTTTAAGGTACCACCAGACTCCTTGTTGTTTTTGAAAATCAGGTTACTTGTTTAAGTGCCCACCTGTGGATTTATATTATTATTATTATTATTATTATTATTATTATTTATATTGTGGTAACACCTAGAAGGCCCAGACATGGACCAAAACCTCATTGTGCTAGATGCTGTACTAACACAGAATAAAAGGATGATCCCTGGCCCCAAATGACTAACAATCTAAGTAACTAATGTTAGGCACCCATGGTTGAAAAAATGTAGCCTCTGTCTCTTCCAGCTCTAATTTCTATTTTAAAACTTGCATTTAAGCACTTTAAACATTGACTCTTACAGTAGCAAAGAAAAACTAATAGCTGCTTCTGTGCTATTGGCTGCTAATGTGTAGAATTTAGAGACTTCTTTTTAAAAGCAATTAATAACTATCAACTCAACTACATTTACATATATACCAAGCTGATTAGACTTCTTCCCTCAATCTATGATTCTCTAAATTTACATGATTAAAATCCTTCTAACATTTTCATCGGGGAAAATATGTAGCGAACATTAACAAGAAAGAACATTTACAAATGAAGGACTCATTTGAGTTCCTCTTCACCCAGAGTACTCACAAGCACTACAGTTCACATTATGAACAAGTGACCTGCAAAATTTCATGGCAAATATTAGCTCATGGCAAATATTTTATGGCTGAATTATAACCTACTAAAAAATAAGGGCAATGACAAGCAATCCTTGCCATCTATCTCCCTCCCTCAATTAGGTTTCCCCTCTGCATTCCCAAAAGGGATTAAATAGGGGATTGAATCTTCATGCTTTTAAATGATATTTTATAAAAGACTAATGGCAGATAGACGATGAGTCAGAAACTGCAAGTAATGTTAAAATTATGGCTTAGGGAAATGCTGAGGCAGATGTCAGTATCGACAGCTAAAGCAATGAAAGAACATTTGCTACACTAAGCCCTGAAAAAACATCTGGATACACAACAATGCACAGCCAGATCAGTGGGCTTTGCTGCATGTCTGTCACATGTGTAAACAACATGTCTAGTCAATTTTATGTTGCAGTAAATAAAATCCAATTCAAAAAGCATTCTCACCCACAGTTTCCAATCTTATATCTTCATTATAGCAAAAAGCAGCTGTTAATTAATATTAATATTGCCATCACTCTATGCTCATAAGTGATCTAGAATGCTTTCTGTATCTGCATCATGATCATTAACTTGTACCCAATTCAGAGATTTGCAAATTTCTACTCGAGCCTATGATCATTTTTTCTGAATGTACCCTAATTCACAACATTAATAGTCTCATTAACGTCCGTTTTATGGCTCTGTATGCTTACAGGCAACACCCATTTCATTTATGTACATTCAGCATTTATTAAGAAGTGGATTAAACAGAATGAAGTGCTTTTTTGATATATGATGGGGGATGGTCAGCAAGTTAAGAATGATGTAGGAATTGTAAAGTGTGCTGGAAATGAAAAATGAGCAAAGATTACAAATTCACGAATAAAAAAAACCTATAGACTTGGGAAGTACGCTAGAAAATGTAGATCGTGTCTAAATTACAAAACCAACCATGTTGGGGGACCTAGTTATGACATGGTATCTATCGATCCCAAGTTCTTACACCGGTGTCCATCAATATAGTACCTGAAGTCCTGGTAGTCTCCCAGCACAGTTACAAACATGTTTCTTTCCTGCAGTGTGGACATGACTGGTCTCTATTTTTACTGTTTTCCCAGCTCCTGGTGAAGGCAGCTGCACTACAAGATGTAACCTTGTACACCTTGTTCAAGATATAACAGTATTATCCTGTTGTAACCAAGTTCCCCAATGCAGCTGACTTTATAGCATAGATAGGACTTTAGATTTAAGGTAAAGGAATGTCTCATTTGTATGATGGGCACTTATGCAGCAGACAGTCCAGACTCTCATTCAATATGCCACCATTAAAAGGGAACTTTTTAATTAAAGTCCTTAAGCAAGGCCCTCTATGTTTTAGAAACAGCATAAATAGCGTATACCTGAAGTATGGGGTGGTAATTCTGTTCATGGCCAGTGGGAGGCGGTTCCTGGTCAATGGGAGCTGCGGAGCTGGCGCTCAGGGTGGGGGCAGCATGAAGAGCCCCCGTGGTCACCCCTGTGCCTAGAAGCCCGACATGCCAGCTGCTTCCAGGAGCTGCGCGGAGCCAGGGCAGGCAGGGAGCCTGCCTTAGCCCTGCTGTGCCGCCAACTGGACTTTTAACAGCCCGTTCAGCAGTGCTGACCGAAGCCGCCGGGGTCCCTTTTTGACCAGACATTCTGGTCGAAAACCAGACGCCTAGCAACCCCATTAACCTGGAGAACAAAACCTCCATAGTTGTATAGTTACCAGAATTCCAACATGGAATTACTGCTCTGTATTTTATTCTGTACAACAAACAGTTCCAGCCTTATACTCCTCCTCACCCACCCCCAATCTCTTTCTTTTGCTCCTCCTCAGCCCCCCAATTCCCATCCCTTCTTGCACTCATTCACCTCAAATCTTCCACAGTACCACTCCCTTCCCATTTGTTTTCTCCTGCTTCTTCTCGGGCCCAAGCTCCCCCATCTGTTTCATGTCTCTCCATTTTATTGCTCATGTGGACTATGAGAAACTACGTAGAGAAGCTTCAGCCTGTAGTTTTTCACTCCCAGCTACGCTTTCCAGAAAAATGCAAGTTATCTTAAAAGGGTGGAAGTTCCCAAATAAACAATAAAGCTTTTAAAGCAAATTGAAGCCTGTTTCAGATCTCAGAATGTTGCCAGACTATACTGTTCAAATTAAATACAGCTTTAACAAGAGAACATTTCTTTCTATATCACACATCTGCTGAGATCTGAGTACAGGATTCTGCAATTCTCCTGCTACAACTAATACTACAGATGCCTGAACATCATGGAGGGTAGGTTGCTAATTTAGGCTTCAATCCTGCAGATATAGGGGTCCGTCCAGAGCTCATTGCCAGATTGAAGCCTTGACAATTATTTTGTTTTATAGGCTGTTAAATGGCTTCAGAATTTAAATGACAAGAACAAACTTTTACAACCCCTAAGTCCAAAAGACATTTTTCAAGCTTTTGTTCTAAAATCCCACTGTAAACAGCTGTTTATAAGCAAACATCTGTATTCCAACACAGTAGAACCAAAAATCCAAAAATGTAAACTAAAATTGGATCGATTTTTATAACCCAGGCTCAGAAAAATACAAAATGGAAAAAGAACATTAAGTGCCACACAAATCTGATTTTAAAAAGTCATTCACTTTCTATTTCTAAAGGTTTCAGTGTTAAGATAGGCAAAAATGTTTTGTCTGTAGCATATGCATTTTAAATTCACAGTGGCCCTTCAATACGTAAATGCACTGGTAATGATCAAGTCTATCCCCATATACGCTGCAGTTCTCCTTTAAGCCAAACTACATGTTCCAGTTGGATCCACCACTGTTCCCCTGTGACCTTGAATGGTGTGACCTTTGCTGTTGAGTTAGAACATTACACCTAAACCTCTTTACCCTTTTCACTCAACTGATAAATCCCCAGAGCCTTTCAACATAACTGTGTTTCTGAGTCTGCATCCAAAAGTAGAGACATCTTTGTTATCCCGGACAGGATTTTAGACTATTTTATCTAGGTCCATAAATCAACAATAAAAGTAAATAGTTTGCACATGTCTAGTGCATTTTATTCAAGGTACTGTATTTTACAGTAATTAAATTAAGACTCGCCCCACCCCTGTAAGGTAAATACAGCAACACCCCTCATTTTACTACTGGGGAATGGGTGGAACAGAGGTTAAGAACTTGCTAAAAATCACAAAACAAACAGTGGCAGAGCCAAAAACAAAACCCAAGGTCCTGACTCTCAATTCCATGAGGTTACTGCTACACATGTTCTCTATAAACTGTTATAAGATCAAATGAAAAATAAGTTATTGTAGCCAATCCGATTTTAAACATATTAACATGACAGCAGGCAGTTGAGATACTTCCAAGATTCCTACCCAAGAAGTAGTTATTTTAACTTGCTTTAGGATTCTGCCAGCGTGGATAGGACCGAACAGGGGTACGATTAGAACAGCATAATAACTGCAGTTGAACACACACTTTGATTTGAAGACTTACTCCAGAAATATGATGACAGCAGGTAGTATAAAGATACTTGAATTAATGTACACATTTTTTGACTATCAGACTCCAGCTAATACACCGAATTTTGCAAATTAGAGATTGACAAAATGGTCATCCGAGGTTTATCCTCCAGCCACTTCACATCAGTTGACTGTATGTATCAGTAGAACTCACACTCAGTTGTGGGCATGAATTTGAAGTCCCACCTGACCTTGACTCCTGGTCTAACAGAGCTCCATGTTAATGTTGTATTGACGTGGTAACTTTGTGTTAAATTCCGTACATTCACCTGGAGACTTTGCAAATGAGTATATTTCATAAGAAGGAATAAAAATAACAAACCATCGTAGAAGAAAGAAGTTTTATTGTTGCCTTTTCTTTATGCTAATATACCGCACTAAGCAGTTTTAACAGCATCCAGTAATCTAAACTGATAACGCTGGAAATGGCTATATTCTTTATTTAAATATGTACCCGCCCCCCTTAGGGCATAATGTAAATTTCTTGATTTTTAAGTGTATAAAATATATAGTGATGTTATCAGCAAAGTCAATAACATGCCTCCAGGAGTCAATTCTCTGAAGAATGACACACCACTATCTTTTATACTAATAAACTGTCAAAGTTGTATCCACCATACTTTCAAATTATAAACTGAAATGACATTTTTATTTTTAGATTTCACAGGGATCTAAACCAATGGCACACAACTGTAAACAGTCTACATTTTCATGGAGACAATTAGGATTTCTATAGCACCGAGGCAGTGAAGAATACAAACACTGCAGTTCAGAATGACATCTAAGGCAGTGCATACTGGACACCATGGGTAAGAGAGTTAAATGCCAAGTAAAAGAGGTTTCCCATTCAGTGTGTGCATGTATGCCCCTATCTATAGAGGTACACACACATATACACATCACAGATCTTCAGCTGGTGTAGACTGGTGTAACTATATTAAAGGAAGTTTACTTCAATTGAAACCTGCTGAAGACTTGGCCCACCATTTTTTAACATAATCATGCATTTTAAAGTTCAACTGAGCATAAAATTCAATATTCACGTGTAGCTATATGCTCTATACGTTTTATTTTCTTTTTGTTTTATATATACACAATATTACACTAGCAGCTCAAATAAAACTTTTACTCTAACAGGAATCTGTCCTGCAGTCAGGCAAGTTTTCCCATTGATTTCATGGGAATTGGATCCAGAAGAAGCAAGCAGCACAAAATGTTTGTTGAGACTGTAATATCTCAGAAACCACAGTCCAAATTACTTTCCAGTTTCTTTTTGGTATGCGAAAGACAGTCTGGTACAGGGAGCTTAAACAACTTTTAAAAACCCACACAAAACAAAAACAGAAAAACAACAACAAACAGGAAATGTGCTGAAGCTGTTATCAAATTTCCTCGTTTCCCCCTCTAGTGAACTTGTGCATTTCTGGAAGAGGAATTTCTAAATATCTAGATTCTGCATCCTCACTAAATTAATTGGGAACAGGATTGCTAGATGCCATAGTGGTATTTCTAAATAGCAATATTATTCAAAGCCATGGAGATACAGAAAACTGTTTTTTCTCTGAACATATTGGGTTTGTTTTAGTTTTATTACTGCAGCAAAGTGGAAATATGTTATTATATTAATATTTGAAAGACAGCAGATAAATTTTCTCAGTATCTCCTGCACAAAGCTAGACAATAAAGCAGAAATGTCTTGCACCATATGTGCATATAGTTTAATTTCCTATATCATCAGTGTAATTCTTCTCTAAAATGTATTCAAAAGGCTTCCCACAGAATTTGCTGTTCATTATTACGGGCTTGGTTAGCATTTAATTTCTACAGTCCACAGCATCTCAGGAGAGTATAATATAGCTTTTATTTTACACACCAGACAAATAAGCTTAGTACTGGGTGGACCTCATGGGCAGAGCACAGGGCTGTCCACCCTGCATGTCCCCTGCCATGTGCTTCAGGAGGCGAGGGAAGCCTTGCCATTTGCTTCTCTTGCTTTCTTCTAGCGTCTCCTGCAGGAGGTTGCTCCCCACCAACCTCTCACCCATGGTCCTCCAGAAGTCGTCATCAGGCCGCCATCCTGCGAGCCTCCCTGGCTGCCCCCAATACGCCACAATGTGCAGCCAGTTCACCTCTGCACTATGTCCAGAAAACATCTGTACATGCTCTTGTTTCATGCTATCCACTTCCTCACCCTCACATCCCACCCTGACACCAAGAAGGCTGCCACAGGAGGAGGGCAAGGAACCCCAGTGGGCCAGCCTGTACTCCACTCCGGTTCCATGGCCCACCGGGCATATTAGTTGGCAGCTCCTCCATGGAGCCATGAGTGTGGGCATGTACCTGGAACGGTTCACAAACTCCCCCTGCACGTGTCCCTTCTGCCGTGAGAGGGAGATCCTGGCGCACATTTATGTAGGGTGTGTCCGGTTGCAGCCCCTCTTCCAGCTCCTCCAGAACCTCTTACTGAGGTTCCTGCTGCACTTTTCCCTGCACCTCCTGATAAACACACACCCCATTTGTGGGCCCACACAGTCGCGGGACCTCTTTGTCAACCTCCTCGTGGTGCTGGCCAAGATGGCCACCCATCATACCAGTTGGAGGAAGCTGGATGGGATGTGTGGGCTCTGTGATTGTGGGGCCTATTTCCGTTCCCTTGTCCGATCACATCTCCAGGCAGAGTTCCTCTGGGCAGTGTCCACTGACTCCTTAGATGCCTGGAGGAGCAGTGGGCACTGTCCAGGTTTCTATGCTTGGTGTCCCCCTCTGGTTCCCTGATTTTCAACCTTTGACTTCACTACCATTCCTGCTTTTCATTTGTTGCCCCACGTACTCACTTGTGGCCCTGGCTTACCGGCTCTTCCCCATTAGCTGAAGGGGCGGGCCTTTAGTTTTGGGTGGGCCTAGCCTTGCATGTCCAAGATCTGCATATAATAACAACATGAATCATTGTTATCCTCTAAATGAAGATGTACTTTGAAATGAAAATGAAATGAAAAACTTGAATTTAAACTACATTTTGAAAGGTAGTTTTCAAGCAACTGAAATAACTATTCATATAGTGAAATGTAATCCAAGTCCCCCAAAAGGTTGATAAATTTTAAAGGCATGACAGGATTAAAAAAACCCAACATCTACCATCTCTCTATGCTCTTATACTACACTCCCTACCACGGAATGTGAGTGTTACTAGAACCCTACCGGTGCAAAATGTTTCCCTTCCACTCCCAACACGGATCTTCTAACAGTCACCATTCAGCTCCAAGCAAAAGCTACCTGCTTGCGGTAGAGTTAAAAAGTCACCCCTACTGCGAGCTGCTTCATTAACAAACAAATATTCCGAAGGTAATGCTACACAAAGCCTCAACCTTGGCAGCTTCTTCCCTCAGAGTCTTCCCCAGGCCCAATCCCATTCTGCTTGAGGGCTGCTCCCACCTGCTTTACAGTTATGGTGAACTCTAACAAGCCATACCTGCCCCAGCTTGTCAACAGGAATGAACTTGCAACTCCGTGTAGGGTTCCAACACTTTTTAACAAAGAGAACCACAGGGAGACACACGCAACACCTTCCATCCTGATTCCAGTGGGGAAAAAAACTCCCCTGACTTCAGTGGAAACAGAATTGTGCACAATGTGAGAAATATTTAAAGAGATAAAAAGAAATTTTGCACTCTCACTGAACTTCCATTACGATTAGATTTAAAATATTACCTGTAAATTTAAGCAGAAATACAAGGATATCTATAAAGTTATTTAGACAATCCTCTCAGTAGTACTTTCCACTTGTTTATCATTGTCATTCACTGTAAACTCTACTCTAGCTTTATGGCATTTTGGATTATTAGTACTTGAATGGAATTATTGTATTAAAATGTATATGGACATCCCAATTTCTGGAACAAAGGATATAATAAATATATAAGCAAGCAGTCGTTTCCACATTTGTTTGCAGTCTGCCATCTTACCAGAGCTTCCCTGAATAGAAGATGTGACTTTCAAGGTGAACTCAAATTGTTTAAGTCAAATATTTTTTTTTAGAAATTAACATTTTGTACTCTGTTCATGTGCTAGTACAAAATGAGAGGTACATTTCATCCTGTCTTATGTCTTCAAGGCAGGAAGGCTGCATAGACTAGTAACTGATTAAACTATTTCTTACCAGTACAAAGAAGTATTTGTGACTAAGATGAGAGGACAACTCAATTATTTACTGAGAAGGCCTTAGTATAAAATTACATTTGATTAAACTTTTAGATAAATCTCAGTGATAGCAAGGTTAGGGTAAGCACATCAGAAGTGACAATGACTAAACACTTACATTCCTCGGGTAATGGATGCAAGAATAGACGACAAATCATTCACTGTAATTTTAGTTAAAAGGCTTACTGATTCATTTTATTTTCTGAGATAGACTTTTAAGGGCAGAGCATATGGTCACATCCTAAAATGGAGAAATGACCAGAAGCCAGGTGTAATTAAACTTCCTTTCTGGTTCTGTACCATGCAAGTCTTCATAAATCTTGGAAAGCTGTTTTGTCAGGGTGTGCATGGCATATGAAGTCTTCTCTGATACAGAAAACAATTTAGCACCCCATATTCTGCAGGGACTTCTACTGAAGTCAGAAGAGTTCCTTAGGGTTTAAATAAGAAGTAAGTTTGGCTCATTAGGTTTATTTAATATGCCCTCGGGAATTACAGGAAGCTAAACTGGTCAAAAATTCATTTTAAAATTGATGTAATCTTTCACTGTCAGAGCTTATTAATAAAAAATGATGCCTTATGTACAATACAGGGGATTTCTGCAGACTTTGCTCTTCAAAATCATAATGGAGTTCAACAAAAGAATAGTTTATGTCTTCTCTTACCATTTAAAGATAAGTGAAAATACTTTAAAAATAACAAATAGATAACAAATGAAAAATAAATACAGTAGTATTAAAAAGAGAGGGGTAAGTCAGTTCCTTTCTCACTTACCTGCCAGGACCTGAATGCCAACTGTGCATTTCTGATATGACAGGTAAAAATAAAGGCCTCAGGAAGTCATCTAGTCCAACCCCCTGCTCAAAGCAGGACCAACCCCAACCCCAATACTACATTCTCGTGTTCCCTTAAGGTATGTGCTAATTCCCCAAGGCAGCAGGAAGAGTAAGTTAAGAAGGGGTTCTGTTTAGAGTCGACAAATCTCTCATAAACGTTCAAAGAGAAAAATATATATTTCCTTTGAAAATATCTAAAAAGCGTAAATTAAATGGCCAAGAAAACAAGAAATAGCCCAAACAGCTGTAACACGAAGACACTGCCCACTGGCAGGATTTACATTTTCCCCCTCTTTGGGCAATAGCTAGCAGCATCAGTGATTTGCACAATCATGGCAAATGGGATTGTAAAACAAACTGGTTGAAAAAAACTGCAAGTGATTTTTTGTTTGGTGAATTTAGCCCTTTTTTTCTGTGTGTGAATCATCCCCAAACAAGTTGCAAGAGCTACAAATTTGTTTGAAGCATCCTGTGTGACAAGAAGCTTTCTATCTTATGGCCTGATTGTGAACTGTGAGTATTTGTGATCTGTTTTGGACCAAGTAAATCATGTAGTGTTGTTTCTATTCTCTGACTGGATTAGCTAATCCTAATAAAAAATGAAAAATCACTGGGGTTTTGTTTCTTTCAGGGAATGGCTGGACTGGGGAAGGGAGCTTCTGTAACTCAGTTTAAACCACTGTCAAAGGCAGCATGCAGGTCCTTTGCCTGCTTCTGCGCTCACTCCACCTCATCTCCTACTAATGTTTACCACAATGCCACTGAGAGGAGCACTCCAGTGGCCCTCTGGAGGGTGCCCATTTGGGGAGCTGTGGCAGCAGGTTTCTTTCCATTTCTGCCCCTACGGGCAATAAAAAAAAAACCCCGTAGCACTGCTTTCCTTTGGAAATTGTTCATGTTTTGCAATCCAGTGTTTCAGGAAGAAAATTATTTTCATGTTGGCCTCCCACTGCCTCTCCAGCATCACAGAATGTCTCTCCCTGCTGGAGAAGCAATAGGAGGCAAAGAGGAAAGCAGCTTTTTCTTGAGACTTGGGCAAAAAAAATGCTGTCAATTTCAAAATTACAACAGTGGCAAAGTGCTTCTTTCAATTTGTTCCTTTCATTTTTGCCTCCCGCTGCTGTTGCTATTGTCAAAGCAGCGGCAGGAGGCAGAAATGAAAAGACTACTACCGCCACTCGCCCTTGGGCAAAACATTAATAAGAAGAAAAACACCCCTACATCAAAAAGAATTCCAGAGGCCAGAAAATGGGGCTTGTGCACCTCTTGTATATGGCACCACAGAGAATCATAACATCACAAAAATTGTTTTATTTTTTAGAGCTACATCCACTCACCCTCTGCCCAATCAAAGTGCTGGGGGTGCAATACACATGTTTAAAAACATTTACCATGCAAAAAATACATTGTTATAAAAATAATAAAACGCAAAAATAAACACAAATGTCCGGTCCAGGAGAAGGGAAAGAAAGGAAGTGAAATTACTAAAAGGAAACCACTGGGGGAAAGAAAGGTTGAGGTACTGTTTTTTTTTTTTTTTCTTAGAGTGACTCGGATATTGGGGGAATGAGTTTAGCAATATACAGCAAACTCATTCAATTGCCAACCATGCTAAGGTATGAAAGCAGAACCCTAACAGAAGGTTGCTGTACAAGTGAAGATACCTGCTCGGATTAGGACCAAAGTCAAGTTCTCTTATGTTACTAGAATATACACAGTTAAAGATTTTAAGAACTAGCACTGCCAACTCAAAATCAGTCCAGTATTTCAGAGGCATCCAAGATAAATAATGCTGGGAAGGCATAATCTGATTATGGTTGACCAAACCAGTAAGCTTATGGGCTACTGCACTCTGAACCAGCTCCAAATAATGTACAAGCTCTGAAAAACATAATTATGATAATCCAACCAAGTAGTCACAATTGGTTTTGGTACTGTTGTGAGGTCTTTACAGAATATTGCCTGCACAACTAGAAACCAACACTTTCAAACCACTTCCAGTACATGACTTCCCATGGAAAAGCTAACCTTACTACCTCGGAACAATTCCCATCAATAACAGCACAGTGGAGATGGGAGGAAGAGGAGAGAGCCTCTTCATACCACCAAGTTGTACCCACCAACAAGCCTTTTATTTTCCTGGGATTGAGGATGACACCTTTTAGGAGACCAAGAGCCATATCATCCCACCATACACTCACCATATATGAGACAGAGCAAGACAAATTCTGCCTTCACTTGTATCATGCAACCCGAGATAAGTCATTTGACCTGCAGGGGTATAACCAAGAGCAGGATTTGATTGCACAAATTATACACCACAACACTGCCATCTTGAACATGGAGCGATGCACACAACACAGTGATAAAAAGTGGGTATGGCCTACTGGAAGGCAGGCATGAACAAGGGCAAAGTTCTTCCAGTGTATCTTTCCCTCTAGAAGCAATGTTGTTTTATTTTTATTTTTTTTATAAAGGAAGATGAGCAATTTAAAGCTGATCAAGGCAGGAATAAAGTGTTCCTTTTCTTCTCTGCATGTGAGAATGCAGCAATTAGTGAAGGCACTACTCTAGGGATCGGGGGGACACAGCAATAGTGGGGGTGGTTCTCTTCTGTGTACTTGTGGGACATCATACTGACATTATGAAATCTATTTAGAAACTGTTTACATTTTGCTGAGTGCCAGCAGGTCTTCCATTTTTGAGTTGGTAAATGGTGGGGCACTCTGTCTGTGATAGATTCTGCTTCTAATGGGTACTATGAATTCTGTTTTCTTCTTTATTTATTGATATTTTTAAAGAAAGACGCACCAATAAAAACAAAAATGTGAAAGCTGTCTACAATGAATAAGTACATCCTCACTTGGGCCCACTCTAAAATTATGTGCACAAATTTCCACATCTAAGGTCCTGTGTGTGCCAAAGCTTGTATTTGTGCTCACAAACTGGATTTGTAAGTGTTTTAGTTACAGCACGTGTGTGCACAAATGCATTTTGCTAGTGCAAAAAACTTACGGTCAGATCCTCAGCTGTTTCAAGTCAGCATGGCCCCACTGAAGTCTTAACACAAAGGCAGGTTAAAACACAGAACATAGTGCTAACAATAATGAACAGTACAGTAGTAAACAGTGCAAAGCCGTCAAGAGGGAGGTGAAAGATAAGGGGCAGCTTCTAAACTCGAGCCAAGCTGGGCTCAGTGCTGGGAGCCGACCTGCCTGTGGGAGCTGATCTAACTTACACCACCTACCTACAGTCCTTCTGGCAGTCAGAAACAAGGAGGGTATATGGACCCCCCTGTTATGACCCCCTGTTTCAGGGGCCAGGAGAGCATGGAATAAGAGGAATCCTAGTTAAGGATGTTTTGTGCTGTAAGAGTAAGGGAAGGCAGGTGGAGTGGAGCTAAAGGTCTGGCCCAAGATCCAGATATTTAAGATTAGGAAGATGAGATGTTATTTTCCATTACTATATATACACAACTTTTGAGGCTGTCTTACGGTAATAAAAGCTATATGAAAATATCAAATATACAATATTCCTTAAAAATAAAACAGGTTAATTCCAAAAGCTTTACATATGAACTCTTAGGCAGCCAAAGAGTTTTCTAATCTGAGGTCAGAGATGTCCCTTACTGTTGTCTGCATCATATAAAATGCTTGTCATTACATTACTTCAAAGGAATGCAGATAAAACCAGACTGCTGAAATCAACAAGAGCAAGCAGAGTTACAGTATAACCTCAAGGGGAAAAAATAGAACCTATTTGTATTACTGCAGGATATCAATATTAAGAGACAGGTTTTTTTATATTGTATTTTGTGAAAAATTGCTGAGCTTTTCAAGAAAACAAAAATTGGATGCTTCATAGCATAACCCAGTTATTTTGCTACTTTGTCACTTGTGCCACTGTGCTTTCCATGCTATTACTGCCATCAATACTTTTTCAAGAGACAATATTACAGTGTTCAAAATGCTATGATTTCCTTTCTGGAAGCCCTACCGGAGCCACCAGCATAGATTCATCACATCCCCGTGTATTTTCACTAGTTCATACATACCTACTCATTTTCAAACAAAACTGACCACGTCTAATCTTTTGTGAGAAAACAGTCTAATAATTCAATGTTTGCATGCGGATTAGTGTGCTATAAAACAGGATATTGCTATGCTAGGTTAGTATGCTATTAGCTAGGGGATTCTCAGGCATCTTTCCTGCAAAGTAGGTCAGTTTCTAGCCATATAATTCTGATTATGTCCAAGTATTTATTCATGAGTTTCCTAATTCAACATACTTCAACATAAGTCATATTCCTGTAAAAAACAATGAAATCTAAATTACGGTTGCAAATGACCAGGTTATGGTTACTGACCCAGAAAGATTAATCATTTTCTTCCCATAACCATGTGCTCTGTAATAGCAGAGCTGTTTTCTTTTACTCTTATCTGCTTTAATATTTATTATTTATTAATTATTATTATTATTTCCAAAAGTGAGAAGAATATAAGAGGAGCAGTGGGGGAAATGACATACAGGCTTAACCAGTTAGAATGATTTCCTGTGCAATAATCAGGACTACTAGCCTGGACAGAAAATATACTGCAAGGAACAGGCCTGCGTCAGCTGGGAGATGGGAAAGGCCTGCTATCCCGTCTAATCTATCAGATTAATAGATCATATAAATATAGGAACCAAGACTCAAGGTGCTCTAAATTACTTCATAAGCAGTAAGCTTCTACAGGTTCACACGTTTATTCATTCTTTGTACCATTCTGCAGTATTCAGGTTGCGTGTGGCGTTAACTTGCTTTCTGGAGTTCTTGAGGCCCACTTAAAGGATTGCATTTGTGATCAACAGCACCCCAGCAAAATGCCCTACAAACTTTAGGGCTTGTAGAATAAATAGCTTTGGATATTTCTCTCCAGGGAAAATGCTGCCTACATTTAATCTTCTAATTTCTTGCCAACAGCTGCAACAGAGAAATGTACAGCACTATAGAGATTCCTGCTAATAAAAATTATGGGTCAGATTCTTACACCATTCTACTAGCATAGAAAGACTTGGAAATGGTCAGAAGCCTTCCTGAGGATGACCCCTGAGCTGGTGTGGAATTTACATAAGGGCTCTCTACACAGGCCCTACTAAGCCCCCACTATAAAGACAGGATCAAGGACATGGCTGGAGTGTACTGTACTATGGTATTCTCTGCTTCCAAGGGCCCATGTGGGGGGCAAGGGAAGCAGGACTTAAGTTACTATTGTCCGCGGGACCTGGCAGTACCCTGCATGGTTCCAGAATACAGAAAGCATAAAGGTGATTCAAAGCCCCTTCCCAGGTCCTAAAATAGACCAAATTCACTCCTGTAAGTTGAGATATCTTCAGATGCCCCAGCCACTAAGGCAAAAAGGCTCTAGGTCTGAAAAATCATTAATGGATGAGTCTCCATAATATATTTAGCCTCAAGCTCTTCTATTGTGAGGTTTTAAATACGAAGCCATGTTTCTGGGATCCATAGAACATAAGGGGCCATATACTACCCTTGAAAGTTCAATTCTCTGACATCAACAAGAGATGAACAGAGAAATGTGCATTGTCCCTACATTTGCTCTAGTAGCCAGGTATGCATACAGCCTTTTTCTTTCTTGCCAACGACCTTTTTAATCAAAGAGGGCATTATTATTTTTAAATATTTTCAATTACCACTCTCCTAATATTAACTTTCTAAATTTTCTTTTGCTGGGGTAATCAAATTGAAATCTGTATCCTTTTTGTCTGGTTAGTTCTCATGCTAGGATTTAAATGGTATGTTTTGTTTCATCGTTAATAGCCTTCCTTAGACCTTTATGCTACTGTCTGTAGGCATTCAATGTTATCTGACTGTTGATTATGTCTATAGTAATTATTTAACTGCCTACTGCATTGGTTTAAAAGAACATTCACAACAGTGGCTAACAAGGGTAAGGTCAGAACTACTACTTAAATATAATTATTTTAAAATTAAATGCCAATCCTTTCCCAAAGCCAGCTACTTTCATGTCAGCGTGAAGACAAAGAGCTATTCAGTATGAACCATATCAATGGTTTAGCCTGAACCAGCAGCTCAGGCCACTAATTTAGAGGCTGAAATATTTCTGTTGTTTTCTATGTATGGATTTTAGTGTTAAACCATTATCAATTTGTGAAAAGAACAGGAGTACTTGTGGCACCTTAGAGACTAACAAATTTATTAGAGCATAAGCTTTCGTGGGCTACAGCCCACTTCTTTGGATGCATATAGAGTGAAACATATTGAGGAGATATATATACACACATACAGAGAGCATGAACAGGTGGGAGTTGTCTTACCAACTCTGAGAGGCCAATTAAGTAAGAGAAAAAAACTTTTGAAGTGATAATCAAGATAGCTCAGTACAGACAGTTTGATAAGAAGTGTGAGAATACTTACAAGGGGAGATAGATTCAATGTTTGTAATGGCTCAGCCATTCCCAGTCCTTATTCAATCCTGAGTTGATCGTATCTAGTTTGCATATCAATTCCAGCTCAGCAGTCTCTCGTTGGAGTCTGTTTTTGAAGTTTTTCTGTTGTAAGATAGCCACCCGCAGGTCTGTCATTGAATGACCAGACAGGTTAAAGTGTTCTCCCACTGGTTTTTGAGTATTATGATTCCTGATGTCAGATTTGTGTCCATTAATTCTTTTGCGTAGAGACTGTCCAGTTTGGCCAATGTACATGGCAGAGGGGCATTGCTGGCACATGATGGCATATATCACATTGGTAGATGTGCAGGTGAACGAGCCCCTGATGGTATGGCTGATGTGATTAGGCCCTGTGATGATGTCACTTGAATAGATATGTGGACAGAGTTGGCATCGGGCTTTGTTACATGGATTGGTTCCTTGGTCAGTGTTTTTGTTCAGTGATGTGTGGTTGCTGGTGAGTATTTGCTTTAGGTTGGGGGGTTGTCTGTAAGCGAGGACTGGGAATGGCTGAGCCATTACAAACATTGAATCTATCTCCCCTTGTAAGTATTCTCACACTTCTTATCAAACTGTCTGTACTGAGCTATCTTGATTATCACTTCAAAAGTTTTTTTCTCTTACTTAATTGGCCTCTCAGAGTTGGTAAGACAACTCCCACCTGTTCATGCTCTCTGTATGTGTGTATATATATCTCCTCAATATGTTTCACTCTATATGCATCCGAAGAAGTGGGCTGTAGCCCACGAAAGCTTATGCTCTAATAAATTTGTTAGTCTCTAAGGTGCCACAAGTACTCCTGTTCTTTTTGCGGATACAGACTAACACGGCTGCTACTCTGAAACCTATCAATTTGTAGGAAAGGTTTTTTTTTTAAAAACTAACAACTTGAATATAAATCAAGAAAAAACGGAAACATACGATACAAGACATGGCAGACTTGATCCTCAGGACCATAGACTGCCAACTAGCAGTTCAAAAACATCACAAACAACTTTTTTAAAATAAATTTTAAGAATGGAAAGTCCAAAATGTGGCATTTCCATTTTTTGCATATGCTGTAAATCTACCCAGATACTGACATGGTAATTGTGTTCTGGACACCCAGCTCTATATGACTTGAATATTAAGTATGTTTTGTGGATTTTGCCATATGAGCCAGTAAAATACTTGTTTCTTTTAGTGAGAACTGAAAGTGCACTGATGCCTTCCCAAGTCTGCAGGATGCCTGAAACAACTTGGACAGCTGAGACCTGCCCTTAGTCATTTTTAAAGGGTGCAGTATGTGTCAGCCTTTTCACTCTCCCTTTGTCTGTTTAGATTGTACGTTTTTAAGGCATCCACTATATTTTCCGAGATATTTGTACAGAACCTAGTACAATGGGGCTTTGGTGCCATTTTGGGTCTTTGGGCACCGCCACCACACAAATAAACAGTATAACAAGTATAGTGCTCTCCACTCGTGGAAATCGACAGCAGTAGACAAAACCAGATTTGGGAAAGGTTACAATAACTACCCATTTTCCTGTGGTTATAAGATGCAGTTTCCAGACTACAACGAACATTAGCAATGTTCGGGGGGACGGATAGCTCAGTGGTTTGAGCATTGGCCTACTAAACCCAGGGTTGGGAGTTCAGTCCTTGAGGGGGGCCACTTGGGGATCTGGGGCAAAATCAGTACTTGGTCCTGCTAGTGAAGGCAGGGGGCTGGACTCGATGACCTTTCAAGGTCCCTTCCAGTTCTAGGAGATGGGATATCTCCATTAATTATTATTATTATTATAATGCTTTAAAAGGAGGGAGTTTTGGCAAGAAATGAGCAAAGTACAAAGATTAATCCTCCTCATGCTATTTAAACAATTTCCATGTTTAGAAATACACCTTGGTGTCACCGGCCCTGGAAGAGAAAGCAGGGCCAGTGCACCTGTGCCTTATCAGTACATTCCAATGTGTCAAATGAACTGGGCTTAAAAGAAGGCCCCTGGGTCCTAGGTGAGGAGATCCCTGGTGAGTCAGGGCTGCATGGAAGGAGAAGATGAGAGCTGGCAGAGACTGTATGTGGGTCCTCGGAGAAAGCTGAAGGCAGGCGAGCAGCAAGAGGGATTTTCTTGCTGGCATCCTCAGGCCAAGAGCCAGGGCTGCAGAGGGCTGAAGGTGGGAGGAGCAACAGAGGAAGTTGCCTGCAGGCTCATCGGGGGGATAGTCAGAGCCACGGGCTGGAGAAGGCTGAAGGCAAGGGAGCAGCGGAAGATTTTACCAACTGACTTCGCACAGGCCAGACACCAGATCCACTGGGACTGTAAGAAGACCAGGGAAAGTGAGGGATGCTCCTAGCAGGGAGGCTTAGAGGGTTCTCATAGAAGAGCGAGGCTGCCCTCCAGATGGAAGGACTGGGGTGGCTGTCCAGGGGAACAGGGAAGAAGAGGACAGAGTCCAGACATCACCTAAGGGTCTTGTGTGCTGTATGTGGGACATGGAAGGACAAGATATTGGATGACCTTAATGACTAATTGCACTGGGGGTGATAGACGGATTTTATGTTGGGACTTTTGTTATGAACTATTTTGTCTGAAGTTTTAGGAGCGGGTACTATTGAGAGAGGGGAGCCCGAAGTGAAGTTATTGGGTTACCTGAGAGGGGAAACTGAGGCAGGGCATTGCAGAGCCACCCTCAGCCATGAGGGGGCACTCAGGAGTTGACAGACCTTGTTACCACTAGCAACTACTAAAAGCAGTTTTGGAGGAAAGTTGGACACCATCATGTTTGGAAGAAACAGATACTGCTACTAAGTCCTTGTGAAGGATATGGAATGCCTGTAGGTATTTTACGAATACTATATGTTCCATCTGTTTGTCTGATTGTCAATATGTGATTTACCTGATGTGAATAAAGAGTAATTTAGGCAGGGGTTACTGGTAGGTATGCAGGAAAGGGGCAACAGATTCAAACAGCTCATTGACTAGTACTTAAAGGACAATGAAGGTGGCGTTCACTTTTGAAGGTTTACCTCTGACCCCGCCAGAGTTGTACAGTTTGGCTTGTAACCACAGGAGGGGGAATCCAGATGTGAAAAACTGAAACAAAGATCATATGGAGTGCAACTTCACAGGGGGGAGTAAATAATAGCACCCCTGCAATGATAATATTGTGCGTCCCACTCTGTGTTTCCACCCTCATGCATGTCAGGGCATAAACCGTGCTGCACAGGGCTCTGCGACTGCTAGGAGCAGAGGCAAGAACAGGGCCTGGAGGGGCTGACGCAGTGCCCAGGATCAGGTTGGGGAGCAGGTAGGATTCAGGATGATTGAGCGGGGGCCAGAAGCAGCTACCCTTGGCGAGACAGACACCCCAACCACCCCTGATGCTCCCCTCCCCTTCAAAACAAGTTTGTTTTGTTTTGAAAAGCCTGTCTTGGGGCACTGTATTCACTACTGGTCACAGCTCCCAAAGGGAAGAACCACAGGTACTTTAACTCAGTCACACCTGCTGCGCAATCACAGTTGGAAATCAGGGTGCAGTAGCCTGGTCTATGAGATCTATGAGTAGAAGAATCTTGGCTTCCACCCTGAGAGAAGTGAAGGTGCAGGGCTTAGCATCTCTTTGGATGCACTCAGAGAGATGGGAGAGGGATCAAAGGTGCAGCTAGCCCTTGGAACCATGACAGTCCTAGCTTGGGCTTCCAAGCATCTTCTAGTCCAGGGGTAGGCAACCTTTCAGAAGTGGTGTGCCGAGTCTTCATTTATTCACTCTAATTTAAGGTTTTGCATGCCGGTAATACATTTTAACATTTTTAGAAGGTCTCTTTCTATAAGTCTATATTATATAACTAAACTATTGTATGTAAAGTAAACAAGGTTTTCAAAATGTTTAAGAAGCGTCATTTAAAATTAAATTAAAATGCTGATCTTGCGCCACCAGCCTGCTCAGCTCGCTGCCGCCTGGGGTTCTGTTTACCTAGGCCGGCAGCGGGCTGAGTAGGGCCTGCGTCCGGGACCCCAGACCTGGGGGTGGGTGTTTCAGGGGTCAGGGCAGAGGGCTGGGGGAGGGGGTGCAGGGCAGAAGGCTGGGGTGTGGGGGGGGTGTAGGGCAGAAGGCTGGGTGTGTGTTGGGGTGTGGGGGGTTCAGGGCAGAGGGATGGGGCTGTGGGGGTGCAGGGCAGAAGGCCGGGGGTGTGTTGGGGTGTGGGGGGTTCAGGGCAGAGGGCTGGGGGTATGGGGTGCAGGGCAGAAGGCTGAGTGTGTGTGGGGGGATCAGGGCAGAGGGATGGCGCTGTGAGGGTGCAGGGCAGAAGGCTGGGTGTGTGTTGGGTTCAGGGCAGAGGGCTGAGTGTGTGTGTGGGGGTCAGGGCAGAGGGCTGGGGTGCTCGGCTCGTGGGGGTGCTCCCAGCCCCCTGCCCTGTGCGGCTCATGGCAGGGGGCTGGAAGGGATATGCCCTGTTCCACCCCCTTCCCCCAGGCTCTGTCCCTACCTCTCTCTGCCTCCTCTACGGAGCTGTGTGCACGCTCCCGCTCTTCCCCCTCCCCTTTGCTAGGGCCATCAGCTGATTGGCCAGGGACAGAGAGGAGGAGGGGCAGGAAAGCACCACGCTGGGGGAAGAAGCGGGGGAGGGGGAAGCTTGGCTGCCACAGAACCAAGCTTCTGCCTCCTGCCCCCGCAGGGGAGAGCGGTGGGCGGGGGGGGCTGAGTGGGGCTGGGGGCCGGGACCGCGGCAGGGAGCTGCGTGCCACTCAAAATCGACTCGGGTGCCGTGTTTGGCACGCGTGCCGTAGGTTGCCAACCCCTGTTCTAGTCTAAACTGTGCTACAGAATGTTCCAAACTCAGAAAGGAGAAAAAAAGAAGATAGCCAAAACAGGTCGTTTCAAACCAACATCTGGGATTCAATGAAACGTTCACAGTAACAATGGCCAGAGAGATGAATTAGAGACTGTAGAAAGACTCTATATTTTCACTAGGTTATGAAAATTCCACCAGCTTACAAGAAAACACTTCCACATACTTCCAGTAGATACACTGCATCTTCTTTTAGCCTTACATGATGTTGCATCTTGTACATCTGTGTAACACGGAATTTTATTTTATAGGTGTCCACTCATTTACAATGGGATTCAAGTTTTATTATTTCAATTTTAAGGAGAAAACAATGAGAAGGAAATTGTATAATAATGCATGGACCTTGATTAAATATCTAATCCATAAATCAAAACAGAAATTCTGCTAACATCATCTGCAATGAGAAAAACTCTTCTGAATACCACAAGAAACCTAAAACTCCACAACGGCATAGTTATTTTTTGTACTGTGAACAAACAGGTTCATACATAATGGCTATGTACCCATGTACCAAAACCTAAGACATGGCAGAAAAATGCTTATTGTTGTTCATTACAAGTGGGTGGAGAAGGGTCACTAGAACACTAAATATTTTAGGAGACTTGTTTTGTTTTCCAATTACACTATATATAAAATAATGTGGCAAATATAGAACAATTGATTACCTGGCTGTAAACTCAGATATTGTTTATCTTAGAAGCGCATAAATGGCAGCAGAATCCAGCAGACGCAACAAACTGATTTACAGTTTGCTGTGCGTGTGCTGGATTTCATTGTTTTAGTTTCTGAAAACTAAATTTAAAAGGTTATTTTAACTACGGTGAAGGAAGTTCATTATACTATATGCCTAATTGGGGGAGGGGAGACAATTTTGTTAAACAACAGATACGTATAACTTCGTCATAATGTACATGGTGAGGGTTTCATTATCTCAACCAGCTCCAAGTAGAGCCCTCAAAAACACTAGAGTTTGAAATCCACTTGACCAAAAAAACATGTCTTTAGTGATTGGACAAAGTTAGAGCACTGGTTTCTCTATCAAATATAAAACAGATGTGTCATGCTGATAAGTGAAATCCATTCCACCTGCATAAGGTACATGTCAACTATCTGGAGGGGTAAGTATGGAGGGGTTGGTGAAGTAAAATCCATCTTCCTCAGTGACCAGTGAGTAGGTCTGCTACATGGCTGCTATTTCAGCCCGTGCTGTAGTGCTTCCATGCTGGTTGCAGAGAGTGTTGGGGTCACTGGATCCTCAGAAATGCTAATCCTGTGACCCCCCTCTGTTGGCCTACTCTCAGCATGGCTTTCCATTGCCCTAAGTAGGCCAACACAGACTTCTGATGGCACTTAAGGGGTGCATTACAGTTCTCTGTGTGGAGTCAATCCTCCTGTATTCCTCCCATGTAGTCTGCTGTGGGGCTTCAGTGGTTCAGAAAGACTTGTGTGGGCCCTCCTCAGCACAGGTTTAATCATTTATTCACTAATTTGTTTCCTAATCCTACATGCTATGATATGTATGCCGCTCCCCCAAAAAAGAGGGGGAGGAAAGCAGAAGAATACTGAAGAGAAACTCAAATGGTGAGCCATGCACTTAACAATACATTTGGATTTCTTAAAAAAAAAAAAAAAAAAAAGATTTAAGGTTTCTCTAAAAAGGAATTACTGACTCAGAAAAATATACAATCTTCAGGAATAAATCAAAAACCTTTCTTCACTAATCTAATTCCACCAGTGGCAGTTAAGCAGTCCCCTAAGTAATTTAAACTTCCTTATTTGAAAAAATTTCATCAACACCCCCCTCTAGCACCCCAGGAGTATGTGCTGGAGAACACATCAGTTATGATGTATTTCTCTGTTTGCAGTAGTAATAGGAATAGGTGTTAGTAGCCTGCCAGTTTTTAGCAGGCATTCTACTAGCAAGTAAATAAACCACTTAGACATAAATAAATTTACCTAGTCTTTCAACTTTCACAAAGCCCACGAAAATACTGCAGGTTTCAGAGGAACTACAAGCTCCAAAATGTGGTCTCAGAAAGAGCTGTGCTGAGAAAATGATAGGCTTGGTCCGACACTAATATTACATTTTAAAAGAATACAATGATTCCTTTTCTTTTCCTGTCATATGATACTTTGGTTTCCTAAACCACTTTGCATACAAGACAGGGTGATAAAATGTCACAAAGGAGGAAGAAAGAGACTACATGATAAATAAGACCTCCGAGCTCAGTTGCTGCTAATTTGTAGAGGCTGAGACAACTCAATTGTTTTTTGTGCAAGATGAAAATTCATATTTGATAGAGTTGGAAAGGTCTTCATGGAACATCTAGTCCAGCACTCTTTAAGCAGACGGGCCCACATTATTCCTTCCATAATTCTTACCTAATCTTGCTTCAACACCTCAAATTATAGCACCAACACTCTGAGCAAGTTTTTGCACTGACTCATCATTCTGTCAATCCACCAGATTTTATTGATGAAGGGCCCAATCCTGCAAGTTGCTAAGCACCTTCAATGCTCATTCACTTCAACTGAAGTTGAAGGCACTCAACACACTATTGGAGGTGCTGAGCGCCTCTCAGGGCTAGCGACCCTAACGGATTTGATTATTTATGCATCTATCACCAGTCTCCTTCGCAAATCCACCAGGTGGTCTTCAGGTGAACAATGGAAAGTTCTGAGAGCTTTCCGCACAATTAGGCTAAAAGTCTGTCACAAAGTGACACTGATTAATTTTGACCTCTTTACGACTTCACTAGCCGTTCACCCACCTCCCACTTTTCACAGGGCCAATGTAAAGAGTCGGAGAGATTAAGCATTCAAACCTAGGTGAATTTATTTATTGAATTTATGCTCCACTGAGGACACATTTCTGCACACCTTGTTATATGTGGCTGGCAGCACTGCTTTTTCAAGCTATGCAAACACACTTGGCAGCAAGCACTTATGAAGAAACAGTCTCTTCTTCACAGCTCAAAAAGTTCTTGCTCTCTTTCAAATACGGTGCTTAAGTACCGAAGGGTGAACTTCAGCCTAATTGTCCCTGACATTGAGGTATCACTGTTGACAGAAGTTCCATTCCCCTTGCTGCTATTTAGCAGCATGACCCAGTTGTGATTTAGGATCAAGGACACCCAGGGTAACTAGAGTTACAGAGCACTAGAGAATTTATTAGGGCTTGCAATTTCTTGTGAATCCCTTTTCTTCAAACAAGATGTTCTCTACAAATAGCTCTTTGTCTAGAGTAATTATTTGGGGATTAGGAAGAGCTAATAAAACCCTGTTGGAAGGCTGGAAGAATTTGAGAGGATAACAAGGTTGCAATGTGCCTGAGGGAGCAGAGACATCTTTCTGATAGCAATTTAATCAACCTTGATTAAAAGAAACATCTATCTGTGCCTTGTTCAATACATTTTGATAAAAATGTACATTCTGACCATCAGGCAACCTATTCTATCAGACCCCTGGACTGTACGCCTACCTCGTCCACTTTTGCTCAACCCTGAGAACCAAGGAAGGCTGTGATAGTACCATATACTTGATAAAAAAAATGGTGCAAGTGCTTCTGAAACCAGAAAGATGAAAATCTTATTGAAATACATAGACTGGTGCTTAAACAGACACCCACAGATATGACCAGCTGATCTTGAGAGACAATACCCTGATTTATGCCCCATGAAAACCCACTGACCTCAACAGGAATGTATGGGGAGTAACAATTAAATTAAATTAGGGACATTTGAACCAGTGTAACTATACCGATGTAGCTATATCAGTGCAAATCCCTAGTGTAGATACATTGTACTGATGTAGTATGAGGCTTGCACCAATGTGATCAGCCCCAATAAGTTATCAACTCCAAGCAGTGGAGTTTCACTTTCCAGGTTGTCCATTGCATGCACGGTCTCTTCATAACTGGACATAAAAGGAACAGACACTTGGGGAACGTCACTGCAGAGATCTTGGCCCCGATCTTGCTTCATTCAACTACAACAGAGTGTACAGAATTTTCTGTAAAGCTGCAAGACTCTTGATGAAGTGTGCCCTAAATTACTATCCTTGAAGAAATAGTAATTTATCCCACAAACTCTTCTTGAAGTGCCAAAATAGGGAGGCCTACAATAAACACCACTCTGTTTATCCCTACTATTCCCAAAATGTCAAATCACTGAACTCCAGCAATTTGGTCTCATACATGCCAGATCTGAATATCACTGTAAATATTTCTATTCACCATTTATGTCTCTGGGGAGAAAAAAAAACAACCCTGTAGGTAGTGATAACCCATGGACGCATTGGCTTGAATAATAATGGCTTGTTAGTATTATGCAACTATTTTAATGATTGTAGGTCTTACCCTGACACTAAGCCAGACAATAAAAAAATCTGATTAGGCTAATTTTATCTACTTTTGATATCTAGTTACTTTCATTAAGTTCAGGACTGCTATGCTTAAAAAAACCCATCATATAATCACAAAAGCAAATTCTGACTTTATGTAAATCACTAAAGAAATATGCTGGCCAATCTCATTTAATCAGTACAAATCCTAGCAATATTGGTTGATTTTTATATTGTTTAAACAAATCACAGTAAACCACTTCTAATGAGATTCTAGACCTTGCTTTCAAGGAGATCTAAAATAAGACCAAGGACAATTATGCACACTTTACACACATTAAACATGAACATATTGTAAAATCACCTTCACCAAAATGCACATAAAGAGTGAGATTCTGATACCCTTACTCCACTATTAGTTTCAATGGAATATTTGTGGAGTAAGGTGCTATTTAACATGAGTAAGACTATCAGAATTGGGTCTGATCAGTTTCAGCAACACCAACAGGATAAAAAAAAAAAGCTTCTAAAAGAGAAGTTTTGAACAGATTGGTGTTTTTTAAAACTACAGGACGGAATTCAACTGATAGAAAATACTTTGCAAAATAATTAAGTGAATTAATTTAAACCATGATTTTATGCCAATGAGTTAGGAAAACAGTACCAGTGATGCTAAAAGTGAAACATAAAAGACCTCTGACTCCTGGAGTCTCTCAATAAATACACTATGCACATAAAATAATGAGAATATAGTGCATGCAATAAACACAAACCACAACTAAATGAAAATGTGCATTTTACATTATGCAGCCTATGGCAAAGTATGCCAATTATGTATTACAAATAGCGCTCTCTATCCTATATGCACACCATAAAGTGCAATGATGAAACAGGACAGGCAAGGGTTCTAGCAGACAGCAAGCTCAGACTTACAGTGTGAACAAAGTCCAAAGCAGGACAATGGCAGCTAACTAAAAAGCACAGTAAACTCAGCTACTTTCCTCCGCCTCACATTGTTTCAAATGACCCTTCAAAACATCTTAAATGACATCAAACGAGGTAGGAGATCTTACAGATTAAAATATTTTCTCTGTTCATAAGACAATATAAGAAACAGTATAACAAATGGTTATCCAGAAGCTTTTCAATTAACTAATAGAGACTTTTCCTATTGTAACACTGTAACTCAGTAGGGATAGTTCAGAGCTAAATACATAAGATTGTAAAACAGACACTCTGATATCTGACTCAAATGAAAACTTAAACATCTGAGAGAGAAGGGCACTTTGTCACCTTTGCTTAAACTGTTGAGAGTGAAATGACAATAGGTGCACATTACTGCTGGCACAGAAGCCTTGTAAAGCTGGATTATACCAGAGGAAAATTAAGAGTTAGTAATTACAGAATGACTTTGGAAAGGAATCTATCTAGCTATAAAATAGGTAATTCTAATTCTTTTCAAGACACTTTGTGCTCTATATAAATCAGCTAAATCAAAATTCCAAGAAGCCTGGATACTCTCAATTAATATTTTAAACACAGGAAAATAACCAGCACATAAAAGAGATGGGTGGGTTTTTCCCCTCTCACTGACTGTTTTCCCCCCATACACCGAACTGTTGGAATCAGATCCTTAAGTAGCTTCTTGCATAAATAATTAATTAAGACTAATTTATAGAAACAATTATCATCTACTACATTGACACTAATTGTTCTAGATGGGAAGAGGGCACTATATACTAAAAGCTGTCTCCCTGTTATTTTGGGTATGGGAACAGCAGGGGACTCTCTCTGGTCTCACTAATTCCTCACTGATGTGTTTTAATATCTCACGACCAATACATATAGAAGGATCAAACAACATGGGTTCTCTTTTTACTCACAGAATTGGTTGTAGACTTATTGAAAGAAAGTCAAGCATATTTTAAACTCAGGAAATTCATCCTTTTTTTTCCTTCATGAAAATACTCTGTCACTCTGCACAAGAAAAATGGTCCAGTGCTAATATTTTATAGATAACAAATAATAAGATTATGTCCTCCTAGATAAATATGAAGAAGGGAGCAGGAGACATAATTATATCCATATTTGGAGTAAGGCTTAGTTGAGATAGACAAACTCACGTTCAGTGAATGTTAAATTCTGTGAGAAATTCTTCAAGGAGAAAAGTGAAAGGATGATATTATAAAAAGATTGAAGTTTGGGGAAAGAAAGAGAAAGGGGGAAAAGAGAAGGGAAAAAGATTTATGATCATATCCTTCTCTCAGTAACATTATCACAAATCCCACTGAAGGCAATGGACGTTATACGAAGATATCAGAGGGCAGAATCTGGCCCTTCAACTCAAGGACTCTCTGCCTGATTAAGTTTAAATTAAACTCCCTTCAAGTTGTTTCCCATGTTGCCTATCTACAGGCAGACAGCAGTCTTTTCCTCACAGTGTGCACTGCCTTCAGGGCAGCAAAGAATGAGAACCCTGAATTCCTTGCACATTAAAGGCTGGTATAAATCCGCAGAGCTCCGCTGAATGCAAGGCGCTAATTCCTTCAACTCCCACTCACTTAGCACCTCCTAGGAGTTGCTCAGAACCTTGCAGGATTGGCACCTTAGGGTATGTCTTCACTACCCGCCGGATCGGCGGGTAGTAATCGATCTATTGGGGATCGATTTATCGCGTCTCGTCTAGACGCGATAAATCGATCCCCGAACGCGTTCCCCGTCGACTCTGGAACTCCACCAGAGCGAGAGGCGGTAGTGGAGTCGACAGGGGAGCCGCGGCCGTCAATCCTGTGCCGTGAGGAACCGAGGTAAATCGATCTAAGATACTTCGACTTCAGCTACGCTATTCACGTAGCTGAAATTGCGTATCTTAGATCGATCCCCACCCCCCCAGTGTAGACCAGCCCTTGTTTTCAGCAAATAAAAAGGAAAACCTCTGTAGAGGATGGACGTCTCCCTGTTATCTGCAGGACAATCAAGTTGTAAAAAATACTCCTTACAGACTGGCTGAACTACATACACATCATTTGAGGGCACATACAAATACCTGTATTATCTATTTAGAAAGCTTCACAGCAGCAATTAAATCCTCACTTTACACTTTGCATCTAAACCCTACACTTCCCCAAATTTGGAATGTTCAGATGTTGGGATTGTGGTTCCTTGTCTCATACTGCTATCTGTTTCTACTAACATGGCCTGGAACAAGCAGTTTGGGGGTTTTGTTTTCTATTTGTGGCTTGTATGAGAACCAGGATGGTGGAAATCTCTACAGATAAGCTGATCACATGAAATTTTCTGCCATTTGGGGTAAAACAGCTTGTGAGATTTCAGCACCATGGATCCTAAACCCTTGCCCTGTTCCACCTTAAACCTGAACTCCAAACCATAGTCTAAAGCAGTGGTCTCCAAAGTGGGGTGTGCAAGACGATCCCTTGGGGAGCGCGGGAGGAGGAGCACCGCCGGAGTGGGGGGGAAGGGCGGCGGGAGGAGGGAGGGAACGAGCGAGCAGGGAAGCTGCCCCCACCCCGGCAGGCAGGGCCACCCGGAATGCAGGGGCTTTAGGGGCTGCAGGGCCCTGGGCTAAGGGGGCCCCGGGACCCTGGCCTGCAGCTCTAAAGGCCCTTTCGGAATGCGGCCCTGAGTCCTCCGGCCCGTGGAGGAGCAGGGGCAGCCGCACAGCCAGCGGCCGGAGAGAAGCAGCGCTTTCCCCTTCAAAGCCGGCTGGAGAGAAGCGGCGCTTTGAAGGGGAAAGCGCCGCTTCTCTCTGGCGGCTGGCTGCGCGGCTGCCCCTGCTCCTCCTGAGTCCTCCGGTCTGTGCTCGCAGGGCCGCATTCCAAAAGGGGCTTTAGAGCTGCAGGCCAGGGCCCCGGGGCCCCCTTAGCCCTGGGCCCTGCAGCCCCTAAAGCCCCTGCGTTCTGGGTGGCCCTGTGGGGGTTTGGAGGGGGCAGCTCCCAGAATCGTGGCCATGGGGGCGGTGCCGCGCTGCGCAGAGCCACCTGCACACCCCCTGCACAAAACAGGAGCTGCCCCAGGTAAGTGCTCTGCACCTCCTGCCTGCCCCAGCCCTGAGCGTCCTCCCGCACCCTCACCCTGAGTGCCCTCCCGCACCCTAACTCCCTCCCAGACCTGCACCCCACCCTGAGCCCCCTCCCGCACCCTAACTCCCTCCCAGACCCCGCACCCCACCCTGAGTGCCCTCCCACACCCTAACTCCCTCCCAGACCCGCACCCCACCCTGAGCCCCCTCCCACACCCTAACCCTAATCCAGACCTTCGAATCGCTGTATCACAAAGTGTTAAACCAAGATTTTCAGAAATAATGAAGCATATTCAATCACATTGCTCTCACTAAAAAATATTATTAATAATAATTTTTTTTGTGAGAGCAAAAAGGTTTTTTGTACCGTTAATAAATAAAATACAATATAATTTTTTAAAAATATTGTTTGTTTCATCTTTAGCTCATCCTTTTTTAATTTCTATTTTTGTATGTTTTATAATGTATATAATATATTAGTATAGTAGTACATGTATATAATTTATACATAAATAAATATACATATATTGGGGGTGCATGCTCAAAATGTTTTTACTGATAGGGGTGCGCGATCAAAAAAGTTTGGAGACCACTGGTCTAAAGGCTATGTCTACATTACAACTTATGTCAGCATAATTGATTGTTCTCAGGGGGGTGAATAAATCACCCCTCCAAAGTGACATAAGTTACGCCAACATAAGCACTGGTGTGGACAGTGCTGTGTTGGCAGGAGAGCTTCTGCTGCTCGTGTGGGAACTCTGTCCCATCTGTTTAGAGCAGCTACATTAGAGAGCTTACAGCAGCGCCGCTGCATCTCAATGCAATTTGGTTCCAGTCACCGTCTCCTCAGCACATCTCTAATTAAAACAACAACCTGAACTTAAATTTACCACCACTACAGATGAATTAGGTCATTTCTTACCACTGTTTGTATTAGTGTTGCCACTTCAATGTGCTTCAGACTTAAACAAGGCAGTGGAATGGTGCAGTAATTTATACAAAGGATGGATTTGCTCACAGCCACGCTAGATGTATCAGTTACTATCAACTGCAAGATTAGATTTGTATAATACCACAAAAATCTGTGGTCAGACCCTAAAGATGAATGTCAAAATTTTATTGTCTATAGTTACATTCAAATAGCTTACTATCCACCCTTAAGCGGGTAATCAGCATGAGCCACACAACTGCAAGAGAAATTGCTTTACCCAACAATAAAAGCTGTAAATATACTAGATTTCTTATAAGGCACATCTCTACTGACATGTAGATTTATAGGCTAATAAACTAGTAATGATTCTGTATGCTGATTAGTTGAGATATCCAAAAATCAGTAAAGATGGTAGCTGTTGAAAGCCATAACTCTCAGCTGCCCTATATTTCATAGGACGTCTAAGATTCCACCAGATTTTTTAACACTATGTCCTATTGTCTTGAAGTGGTATCTCATTGTTGGGTCTCCCTAAGCTCCTCCTTATGACACATGATCTTACTGGTGATCTGAAAGCCCCTTTTTATGCTCTCCACTCCTTCTGATGAGGGCTGTGCATATGACCTGTGCAAATTGGGAAGCAAAGCAGAGTGCTGACAGGAGGGAGCAGACCCAGGTATTTGAGAGCTGCCCTCCAATAATGCAGTCTAGTGAGGGTCAAGGTGGAAAAAATGAGGTGAGAAAAAGACAACTGGAAAAATCATACAATGCTTTTTATGGGACAGAGGCATCTAAATGGCACTGAGGTGCACTACTCCGTTGTTTTGTAAATAAACAAAGGTCTGATGACTTCTTTTTCAACTATAGTACGTCTGGGCAATTTATTGTCACATTCGGATTTAAAACAGAGTGCGTGACAGGATGGAGGGAGTATGCGATACTAATGAATAAAGCATTAGCTTCAGCTTCCTCCCCCCTTGCACAAATGCTCGTGGGGAGGGCCATAAACTGGGAGACTGTGCCGGAAGAGAGCCTATGGGAAGAGAGGACTCCCCACCCCAGGTCAGAGAACTCTACTGAAACCCAGGCTTAGGGAGAGAGGCAGTGGTGCTGGAACAATGTTTACAGGGGTGGTGCTGAAGGCAGAAACCACGTATTTGGATTACTACTACTTCAGCACCCCTAGTTAAAGCACCCATGGAAAGAAGTTTCTGTTACTCTTTTTACACTTGTGTTAACTCGTTTTGATTTGTGTTTATGAACATTATCCTTTTAATTAAACCCTTGCTGGCTGCATTTGTGTTTTGTGTCTGCTCGTTCAGTGTACCAGTTTCCCCGAGTATAAGAAGTCTCATATTGACTAATTTGGGGGCTGCAATATTTAACATTTAAAAATGAGGCGCTGTAGGTCTCATCTCATCTCATTTGTTCACTAACACAATAAGGCTTTTGTCCTTTGATTTATTCAACAAGTTTATAAAATGCACCACGGGGACTCTTCTCTCAGTGTGACCAGGTGGTGATCAACACCCTGGCAAATTCAGGCCCGTCTTATTTAGGCACCTGTGATTTAGCAATCAACTTTGAAAAGTCTGGTGCTTTTCTGAATTCTACACAGCTCTTAGCCTCAATTATATCTTCCGGCAGTGAGTTCCATGGGTTAACTATATGTTGTGTTAAAAAAGTAGTTATTTTTATCAACTTTAATTTTATTGATCTTTAGTTTCTTGGTTCATGACCTATGAGGAAGGGTAAATGGGAATATCCAATTTCCCTGCATCTCCTCTCTAAACAAAACAGTCCTAATCTTTTTCAGTTTCTCTTCCTATGGCAGTGTTTCATTTTCTATAGTCATTTTAGAGGCTCCTCTTCGGAGCCCTTCAATTTCTGCCAATTTTTTTTTTTTATGAGAAGATGATTCATAGTTTTCAAGTGACTAGAACTAAACATAATATTTTAGGTGAAGCCATACCTTCCACTTATATAATGGCACTATAATATTCTCACAGTATTATTTTCTATCCCATTCTGCCAGCATCCTAACATTTTGTTTGTGTGATATAAACCCCTGCGTGGTATCTTCATAGGTTTATTTAAACATACAGAATTATGTGAAGTTTTTACAGAAGCATATGCATTTGTTCTTACCAAGCACTTCCCTCCCTGTTGCCAGGAAGTTTAACATCCAAGATCCTGGAAGTGTTCACAGACTAAAGGGGTCTGTATTTTAAGGCTGCAAGAATAATGTTCTCTTATTGGGTCACAAAGTTAGTGGTGCTTCTCACTGCCCACCTTCTCAAATTGTTCTTTGGTGTCATTAATTTAAAACATACCCTTAGAATCATAGAATCATAGAAGATTAGGGTTGGAAGAGATCTCAGGAGGGCATCTAGTCCAATCCTGTGCTCAAAGCAGGGCCAACACCAACTAAATCATCCCAGCCAAGGCTTTGTCAAGCCAGGCCTTAAAAACCTCTAAGGATGGAGATTCCACCACCTCCCTAGGTTACCCATTCCAGTGCTTCACCATCCTCCTAGTGAAAAAGTTTTTCCTAATATCCAACCTAGACCTCCCCCACTGCAACTTGAGACCATTGCTCCTTGTTCTGTCATCTGCCACCACTGAGAACAGCCTAGCTTCATCTTGTTTGGAACCCCCCTTCAGGTAATTGAAGGCTGCTATCAAATCCCCCCTCACTCTTCTCTTCTGCAGACTAAACAATCCCAGTTCTCTCAGCCTTTCTGCTCCCAAGTCTCAATGAAAGTCACTCTCCTTAGTTTTTCCATAGGATAAAATAAAAGAAAAATAAAGTTAAAGGAAAAAGTAATATGTCACACTATCATTAACAAGAGGGGCATATATTTCAATTTCCTCACAAAAATCTACTCTTTGACTTAGTTTTCACTATAGCAATTACTCACCATAATTTTTCCAGTTGAGGCACTGGTATAAATTTATCAGTAAATATACAGTTATATATTTAGCCCTATGTATAGGAAGGTTCCCTAGCGTATCTTTAAATAATGGCACTGTGGCTTGTGTTTTAACCTAAGACCTTTGCTATGCTCTTGCACAGGAAAACATACAGCTATTACCATGCATCATCAACCACCAATATCTTTCCTCATTCCTATTATATTGCCTGCCTAAAGGGGTAAGGGATTTTGTTGCAGGCGTTGGCGGTTTTTCTTACTCACAATCATCTCTCACCTCTGTGTAGCCTTTTATCTTCTTTTGTTCTCACTTATGGACTCTGAGCAATAGATGGAAGCAGGCAAAACGAGCAACTCTTTCAAGCTCTGGTAAAGTGTAAGAGCTAAATGCTACTCCGTGGAGGAACTGCCTACATACCACAGCAGGGCAATGGAAAGCAGCCTAGGCAATGGTCACTGTATTCTCCTAATTCCATACCTAATGTTCACATGTTCAGGAGTGCTTGACTGAAGGCCAGGAAACTCAAGACAACATCTGACTGTTTGCTGAGATATGAGCATATGCTTACAAAACAGAGGGAGAGTGAGGAAGTGGAGCATTAGTAATGGTTGGGGAAAGGAGGAGAAAATGAAGTTAAGCAGGGGTTCATGAGCTGTGCTGGACCTAAACTCCGGTGGGGAAGGAGTGACAGAAGGAAGGCAGAGAGGTAGTTCTGAAGCTGTGTGGGGAATGTGACTGAGAGCTAATGCAGTGTGGAGGGAAGACAGCAGGAAAGTGGTTAGGAGTCAACCATTTACTCACTTCCTTTTTCGCCTTGAACATCTGCATTGCCAAATAGGCACAGCATCATTCACATAGCTTTCCCTTGACCCCCTCACTCAGCTGCATGGCAGAACTCCCATCAGGCAGGGAATGCCCTCCATTGCTTTGGACATGTCTCCTCAGCATAAACCCTGGGACGCATTTAACCCATTAACAAGGGCAACATTTTAATATCCGCCACAGGATCACATCCCTGTTCCTTCTGCATGTATATAAATAAATATGTTTAAAAATAAACATGTTTCTGAATAATAAAATATATTTAAAATAAATGGTATACCGTCAATTACCATAGATATCTCACATCACATAATTCAGCAGACTCAGGACAAGATTTTTCAGTCTCATCTACAATGGAGAATTGAGCCATTACAAGGTACAATGGATCAACAGTTATTCTCTAATACAAGATCACAAGGACTATTTGGCATGTATAAATTGCAAGACCAGGCTAACAAAATCTTCTCTTATCTGTAAACACGTCTCTGTCCAGTCTGAAGTGCCACTTACAAAAATACTTGTAGCCAAGTGCAATAACTGAAAACTTCTGAGAGAGCTGATCCCATCTGGGACAGTTCTCAGGGCACTCTGGACTAAGAGTCACCTTGTTATCCCCTGCCTCCAGCAAGAGGGAATCTCTCTTATGATAGCTGGGGGGTCAGCTCCCAACCACCAGCAGCCTTTCAGCCACTCAAGCTCTTTCCTTTTGGCTATGCCAGCCTTAACCTTTGCAAGGCAAAGTTTAACAATAGGTGCACTTCAATCCCCAAACCCCACTGAACTGTTCCCCTGTGATATCTAGCCCCAGACACTGGCTAATCACAGAAATTCCAGATCCTCTGCACCCAAATGTGCAACGTACCCCAATTTACCAGTTGGACCTTAAACCACCACTCCCATAAAATGCACAGTACTTGTGAGCACTTCTGAAAAAACAGAAGTAGGTTTATATTTAAGAAAGAATAAAGATTTAATTAGAAATGAGAGAAAGTGATGGACGTAAGTGGTTACAATACAAAACCTGGGTCCACAGTTATCAATAGTTGCCTTTTCTATATTATAAAGTAGGTTTTCCCCCTAAAGTTCAGTCTGTTCCAGAGCTGGCTGGTTTCACAAAAAACAGGATCCAAATAGTCATGAAGCTCCCGCAGTTCTTAAGAGGTTTCCAGTGAATGAATATACTCTGTAAAAAGCAACAGAGGGTCCTGTGGCACCTTTAAGACTAACAGAAGTATTGGGAGCATAAGCTTTCGTGGGTAAGAACCTCACTTCTTCAGATGCAAGTAATGGAAATCTCCAGAGGCAGGTATAAATCAGTGTGGAGATAACGAGGTTAGTTCAATCAGGGAGGGTGAGGTGCTCTGCTAGCAGTAGAGGTGTGAACACCAAGGGAGGAGAAACTGCTTCTGTAGTTGGATAGCCATTCACAGTCTTTGTTTAATCCTGATCTGATGGTGTCAAATTTGCAAATGAACTGGAGCTCAGCAGTTTCTCTTTGGAGTCTGGTCCTGAAGTTTTTTTGCTGTAAGATGGCTACCTTAACATCTGCTATTGTGTGGCCAGGGAGGTTAAAGTGTTCTCCTACAGGTTTTTGTAGGACCAGACTCCAAAGAGAAACTGCTGAGCTCCAGTTCATTTGCAAATTTGACACCATCAGATCAGGATTAAACAAAGACTGTGAATGGCTATCCAACTACAGAAGCAGTTTCTCCTCCCTTGGTGTTCACACCTCTACTGCTAGCAGAGCACCTCACCCTCCCTGATTGAACTAACCTCGTTATCTCCACACTGATTTATACCTGCCTCTGGAGATTTCCATTACTTGCATCTGAAGAAGTGAGGTTCTTACCCACGAAAGCTTATGCTCCCAATACTTCTGTTAGTCTTAAAGGTGCCACAGGACCCTCTGTTGCTTTTTACAGATTCAGACTAACACGGCTACCCCTCTGATACTTGAATATACTCTGTTACAACGAAACAATCTTTTGTCTTTATTCAGAGTCAAGGCGATCTCCTGCCCCCTCCTGTTCCTTTTCCACTTCAAGTGGTTGCAATCCTTTGCAACTGTCTTTGATGGTTTTCCATGAACTGTTCTGGGATGTGGCAAGGTCAGACAACATATCCTTGCATTACCTCACTTGCTGACTAGGGAGAGGTGACAACTCTGCCTTGCTGAAATGGGTCACCACTGAGACACATTACCCCGGGTGACTAATTTTTACTCCAAGTCTATAACGCATATTTTCAGTATAAATAAATTATTCCTTAAGCATTATCTGTGTACACATCTCGCAATGATTACGAGTCTTGACAAGTTATGAACTTTCTATAGATACCTTAGATGTTACTCTTTGTGGACAAATATCCTGTCAGACATGTGTTTGGTGCAGTGGGTTTGTCAGGCCTGAGGTGAGAATTGTTTGCAAAGTGCAAGGGCCCCTTTACCTAGGGATCTTTAAGACCATCTTTTACAGGTAAGCCACAGAGGCTTTTTCCTTGACAAGGCCTGAGTTGAGGATCTTAGGTTTCAATTTTTCTCCTGTCACCACTGACATTACTAGTCCTAAAAAGGTGCATACTTTGCAGTCTTCATACTACTAAAGGTGTTGATATTGTCATCACCGATAGCAGGGATGGACATACACAACCTGAGAGACTGAGGTCTTAGCACAAAACTGATCTTAAACAACATGATTTTAAAATAACATTAACTAGTAATTTTTAAGAACATACATACATTTGTCAATGATTTGGTTTCTCAATCAGTTTTACATGTATTTTTTAAGTGCATTTCAATGTAACTTAAAGAGTCAGTTAAAATGTAGCTCATGTCACAGGAAATGTCATAATCAAAGTGGTCTTTATTAATTTCCCCGCTCTCCATCCCGGGGCTTTGACCAAATCCTTTTTTTATCTTCACTTTTCAAAAATAAAATCCTTCGCCTTGCAGAACCACAAGGGTAGGAACCTAGTGCCTCGATCACTTAACAGTTTCTAAAGGATGTCAGCAACATCAATGATCTACCCCACTCTTGAGGCTTTTCCCTCTACTTCATTTGTCGTTTGCTGTCAGTAGCACCTTTTCCTCCATCAAGAAGAAAGATGAACAACTGCCTTTGTAGTCAGTTTCAATTCTACTCCATAGATCAACTAACTAAGAGGGCCATAGCATGGTATAATTTGCATCTTCCATCAGAAGTCTGAGTGTATCTGACGGCTAACTTTCTATGTGATCTTAATCCATGCCTGAACTTCATCTTTCAGTGGAAATGTAGACCAAACAAAATATTGTAATGCCTAGTCTATAATAAAAATTGTATTTAGATTATTATTAGCTACAGAAGCCCCAGCTCTTTATGAAAGGTAATAAATATGGTCTGGCAAAATAATTCTAAAATGAAGATGAAGCATATAATTTTGATGCATACAGTATTATCAATAAAAGAGTAAAGGAAATCCCATATAAATGTGGTTCATTAGTATTAGTTGTAAAATAGAGTTCATTCTTAATTTTGAACTGTTTTGTGTTATAATTCCTGATCAACAGATTATTATTTTTAAATCATCCCAAAGCAGTTTCAGATGAAAGTAAAACATCAGATATTTTATAGGTATTACTATAATGCAGAATTTAAACTAAGTTGGGTATCACATTTAATCACTAGTGTTGTGTCAGTTAAAGATGCTTAAAAATATATTTATTTCAAAATAATAGTTATTAATGCTTTGATATTAAATTGATTTAAAAAAGAACAAGAAGTGAAATTTTACACATCAGTGCATTTCATTTGGACTCTGTTCAGTGACAGAATTCAATATGACATATCTCAGAGTGACAGCATCATGCTGGAACTGCCACCTGAGGGGCTTATACATCTTTACATTTTTCACAAAAGTGAAACTGAGTGACAGCTAAGTAAAATGCAGCTTTTAACTCAAGATGGTAGAACAGAAAGTCAATGAAAACATTCATAGTTTGTTTAGGCCATTTGGTGATGAATCTTCCCATAAAAACAGCTTCAACTTCTCAACTAACAAAACACTTTAAGCAGGTAACACAACACATAAAAATAGAGAGGGATGCCTCTATTGAGGATAAAATGATTTAAAAGCAATAGAGGTTCCATTGGTAACATTTAATAAAGTGGTATAGCATTTTGCTAGAACTATGATTCTGTAACATTGATGTTGTGTATCTACCCTTCACTGACTTACTCATAAGAATATGGAACGTGGCAACATACAATCAGCAGAAACTACCTAGAGACATCTTGTCTGAGAAAACTCATCTAAATGGATCTTACTTTTTCTTTATAACTCTAATGCTCTAAGGTAAGTGATAACCATGAAAGCCTAAATCTGGCCACACTACCCACAATTTGACATTCTCCGGGTTTAGAAGGTTTATATCCGCCATAAATACAGTACTAGAAGGAAACAAGGGCTTCTCAAATCAAATATTAAAATTATGAAAGATACTGTATTGCTTTGCTGTGCACTGTTAAATAGCTATTGTCATTTCTTGAGGTAGCAGCATTCCACTGGTAGCTGATTGCTTCATTATATTTGTATTTGCTAAACATACGCCCATCACTCATGCCTTTAGGGGCATTTACATATTTGAAACATAGCTTTAAATAAAATATATACTGCTTACAATAGGCAGCATACATAGATAATTTCTAGACAGTACATTGTGAATCTATGTGTAAAGCACTTTGGGTCACAGGATCCAAGAGACAGAAGTAAGTTATTCTCTAGTCCATTCCCAAGCATCACTGTGTGAGATTTTGTACAGCATCTCTATTAATTCTCAATTTTGGTCTGCCGTGAATTCTTCCAGTAACGGGGAATTCAGAAATCTACATCAGCACTCCAGTATATTCCACCGGATTCAGGTCTGCAAAAATATGAAGGCTCCCAGTATATCAGCGTACTCCACCCTTACCAAGCTGCTGCTGATGAAAAAACAAAGATTTTATTTGTGGAGTTCCATACTGGCAACTGAAAATAAATTCCTCTCCTACTCCTTTGTATTTATAGGTCAAACCTCCTATGTTACCCCCTATGATACATTCTCTCTCATTTCTTCAAATTAACTTATCTTATCTTTTCTGCATACTTTAAAGCTTTCTAAAAAGACTGTCACGTTGTTGCCTTCTTTGAATTCTCTCTAGTTTACCATTTATTTAAAGAATGAGAATTAAAATAGAATGTAGCACTCCAACCAAAAACTCAGCTATGATGAATGAATACGACCAATCACCTTACTGAACCTACAATATAACATTTTATTTTACAGATCTCCACGGTGCCATCAACACACACACCCTTGATTGTTCCAACTCCCTTTGTTCCTTGTCTTTCATCTTCTCTATTCCCAGAGACTTGAACTGTTACTGCCTTTTGTCAATATAAAGCTTATTGCTTGTAGAAATGATCTAGCTAGATCTAGCACAAGTCTTCCTCAATTTTCTATGCCTTGGACAGGTTATAATTTATATAGTGGCTTCCTAGTACTACTCTGCATGGCAACATCTCTAATACCAGAACAAAGGAAACAAAATGTATTTTCCAGGTCAACATTAACAAGATCAGGAGAGAGCATCAAGTGAAACACAGCCTCACTCAAAACATACTCCGAGGGCCTGAGACTGCAATCCTAATGATACCATAACAGGTCTCATCTACTAGTTCTTATATATGGAGCCTAAATATTATAGTGATAGATGCTGTTACACTCTGAAACCCCAATATTCGCCACTGTCATGTAATTAGGATATGTCTTATACAAAGTATGCCTTGTGAGGTGTCATTCTACATGTCTTGATCTGCTAGACAGTAATATATTGTTGGATTGTATGTGCTATCATTGTGTGTGAAGTTATGAAGTTTGGCTATGTATGTGTCGCTGAAACATGTCCTGAGGTTGAAAACACCCACCAGCAGCCTTTCAGGTACGACAGTAAAAAGGCCAAACAATGTTAAGGGCTTATTGAGGAAATGCACACAAGCACAAGGATTACCTCAGGATCTGTGTACAATAGAAACCTCTCAGAGACAGCACTACACAATGGGAACTGTTTGACCCAGGACACAGCAAAAGAGCTTTCCAGCAAGTGGGGAGAAGATATGAAAGGGGGGAAATGACATTATGGGGGGTCCTCACTCTCCCTACAACAGCACACCTGGAAACACCTGAGGAACAAAGACTGAACTGTGGGAAGTGATGGTCTCAGGCTAGAAGGATTTTTAGCCTGTGTATGAAAACTTGGGAAAGCCAAGGCAACTTGTGCCTTAAGAATCTGCCAGCCTGTTTATCACTCAGGGTGAGAATTTGCTAATTTATATCTTACCTATCTATTGTGTTAAGCTCAGTTTGCGTTTTTTGTTTATTTACAAAGGTAATCTGTTTTGTTCTGTTTGCTATCTCTTATAACCACTTATAATCTGCCTTTTACAGTTAATGCATTTGTTTTGTTTATCATTAAACCCAGTTTGTGCAATTTCTAACTAGGGGGGGCAAGAAGTTGTGCATATCTCTCTTCACATTGAGGGAGAGGGCGAATTTTTATGAGCTTGCGTTGTGCGGATTTTTGTATACAGCACAAGACAATACACCTTTGGGTCTGCACTCCAAGGGAGGTGGGCACCTGAGTGCTGGCGCAAGTCCCTTAAGCTGAGCCTTCCCAGAGCTGAGCTCAGTGTCTGTGTCTTTCTGCAGCTGGCTGTGGCCCTGCCTGCGTGTGCACTAGAGGAGGCTGAAGAGCTTGGCTCAGCAAGACAGGGTAAAGGGGGTCCAGGCTGGCGGAACAGGAGGGCTCAGTGATATCTCAGTACAACAGGTGGCACCCTGAAGGGGGGCAACCCGTCACAGATGCATTCGGACGGGAAATAGGAATAATGTGTTGCTAATTATAACTTTTTTTAAATGTTCACCTCTTATTTCAGTTCAATTTCCTACCATTAGACACAATGTTCAAAGGTGATGAATGGCTATGGGTAAACTGTCAGAGGGGTAGCCGTGTTAGTCTGAATCTGTAAAAAGCAACAGAGGGTCCTGTGGCACCTTTAAGACCATCAGAAGTATTGGAAGCATAAGCTTTCGTGGGTAAGAACCTCACTAAATGAGGTTCTTACCCACGAAAGCTTATGCTCCCAATACTTCTGTTGGTCTTAAAGGTGCCACAGGACTCTCTGTTGCTTTTTATGGGTAAACTGTGACTCAGTTTACAATGGTGTTAAAGCATAGCTGTTGCTACCACAGAGAGTCCTAAAATTATTCCCCTCATGAACTCAATAGGAGAAATCATCAGAAGGATGTGTTCTGCTCAGTTACTTCCAATTCTCCAATATCTTATTGGGTCCTTGTTACCAAGAACAGTTATTTTTTTTATTAGGGATATAGTAGTATTTAGCATTTGTTAATAGCTGACAATGCAACCGGAACTGGACAGAACATAGAGGAAGACACAGACTTTTCTCACAGGACCCTACAGTCTAACTGGAAATTCTACACAAGAGAAACAGTATCCCTGGATGACCAAATGGAACTTATAAAAGGGCATTGAAGAGTTTGTTTGCTTGATTTAAAATCAGTGGGTTAATACTGCTAGGCTTGATGGAGAGCATGTGTGTTAAGAAGAATTTGAACCAAGAACTCATGCCAAGGCAGTGAGTTTCAGGCTAGTTGTCACTAAGGAAGAAGGCCTGGAAGGAAAATACAAAGGGAGTGGTTAGCTGGGAGGACTTGAGTGGAATGAAGGGAGCAAGAATGGGATAACAGAAGAGATTTAGGCAGAGACAGAGTTATGCAGGGCCTTTAGACTACAGTGAGGATGACAATCTTGAGCTGAATACGGGAGGGAGGGGAAGTTGGTGGAGAGATTCAAAGATCGGACTAACAGAGGTAGGGGGGTGGGAAGATGGTTTTAGGGAGCCAGGAAGGACAGCAAGATCAGATAGCAATAGTCAAGTTGTGGGACAATCAACACATGGGAAGGCATTTTAGCACTAGAATGAAAAGGATGGAGATTTCAGATGATGTAGAGAATGCAATGACAGGAGTTGGTGGCCACATGGACATGAGATAATAATAGGAGAGAATATATAGTCAAACTGAATTTGGGCAGAATTGGAACATTCAGGAACAGATAATGGAAAGACAGACAGAAAGAAACACAAGATTGAATAGAAAGGGTGAGATATATTTGACAGCAATTTGACAGGGGAAGGTAGTCATCAACATAGAGGTATGTTGATTGAACTTGAAGCCATGAGAACAGATGAGGGCAGCCAAGGCCAAAGCATTGAGGGAAAAGTGAAGATGATGAGAGACAGAATCATCTATCCAGATTCTTTTGAGAAAAGCTGACTCAAGACAGGATCCTGAACCACTTAAATCAACGTGAGCAGGAGCAGGATGCCACCATAGGAAGCACCGAAAGGACAATCAGAGACACAAAAGACCCACAGAAACCCAGGGAAGCAAAGAGAGGATAAGGACTGAAAGTGAGCCAGAGGCAAAAGGAGAATAAGAAGAGAAAAGTAGCCCTTGAACGTGGCCAGCAATAGCTCACTGATGATCTTGATAAAGCAGTTTTGGTAGAGTTGGTGGGGAAAATACAAACTGTAGGAGATCCAAGAAAAAATTAGGAGAGAGGAAATCAAGGCAGCTGTTACAGACAATTCACTGTAGTACATATCCCTTAATTAAAGTAATATATTGCTGTTCCTGAAAATAATATACTGCTGTGTTTGGCCTGCAGTATTTAAGTCCTGAACTCAATAATCACATACGATATTTTTCTTGTAATTACAAAATGCTTCTTCCAATAATCTCAAACTGGCGTTGGCTCTTTTTCACATGAGTGCTGAGCCACATTAACTGCTGCCTTGAACTACTGTGGGGTTGCTCACCAGGGCCGCCTCCAGGTTTTTTGCCGCCCCAAGCAAAAAAAAAAAAAAAAAGCGGAGTGGCGCCGCTGCCGAAACAAAACAAAACAAAAAAAGGGCCGGAGTGCTGCCCCAAAGGGCCGGAATGCCGCCCCTTGAAAAGTGCTGCCCCAAGCACATGCTTGGGACACTGGTGCCTAGAGCCGGCCCTGTTGCTCACACATCCTCATTTTCTATTCCAAGCCATTGCTATTGCTATGTACCTCTAGCCCCCTGAAAAGACAGTGAACTGCATTCCAGAAGCATCACAAATATACAGAGAGAGCAGCTGAGATGAGATACAAATCTGATGCCAAAGGGCGACAAATTAAATAAGCCAAATCAATTAAACTGGGTGAACAATAAGAAATAATGAGAGACAACTAACTCGGGATGCTTTATTTCAGGTCACTTCACCACGGGAGCGACCATCACTTTTAATTCTTACCAAGGGAGGAAGACTTACTTATGTTATCTACTTGCAAAGGCAAAACCATGAAGATTTAACAACCCCTGTATTGGACAATTCCTTTGCCTGTGAATTTGCAAAGAAGAAGATTCCTAAATCCCAAAACTACTGATGAGGTTTTTCAGGAACAGTAGATGTAGACTTAAATGAGGAAGCCCCTAGAGAAAGGACTATTAAAGCTCCTACCATTCATGTTTATTTATTCTTTAGAGTCATATTTTTTTTAAAAAAGAGGTTATCCCATCTAGCAGGTACCCATCCAATGCTCTGGTTGCCCTGACAAAAAATTAACAATATGAAGTCATTCCCCGTCATCTAACAGACTCCTCACTCCATCAAAAATAAATTTATAGCTAAACCCAGGATAAAAATTCAATCTGTAAAGACATACTCCCCGCCTTAAGCCACACACCTCTCAGATGCCTTGTAGAAAAGGTAGGATTTGCAGCATGACAGGAAAGTAAAAAAAAAAAACAGTGAGTTGCAGACTCAAGCTGCCTGCACAGAGAACACCATGCCAGCTTCTCCCACCTGTTTGGTGCAAGGTCTGAGGACCTCTTCTATCTTTAACAGCAATGGTATGACACAAGCAGCAGTGTAATACAGAGATATATGGATACCTACGTTTGAAACCATTGAGGACATTTACATAGAGATTATAAAAAAAATGTCATCACAAAGATTTTTTGTGGGCTTGTGGATTGATACAAAAATGTCGGTCATCCCACCCAAAATCATAGCATTTGTAATTTTCTAACAAAACAAATCAAAACTAAAATTCTTTGTTTCGGTCAGAATTACTTGCTTTTTTGTCTTTGGAGCAATAGGGCCAAGGGGGAATAATAACCTGAGTGCTGAAAAAGATTTCTTTTTCATTCCATTTGATTCCAGCTGAAAAGAATTTTTTTCATTGAGAAGTGATTCAAAATAAACTTTTTATTTTTGAATGTTGTTGAAAATTAGATTGGAAAATTCAGTGAAAAAGTTGGATGAAAATGAAATTTTTTTAACAACAACAAAAAAAAAAACCCCACAGTTTCATTTGAAATTTTTTCATGGAAAAATAATTCCCTTTTCTTGACAAGCCCTACTTTAACGGTTAAAATATTCCAATTCCACCCAGAAACTGACAGCTAACCTGTGCAGCTCCCAAAACACCAACACTCCTGACATTCAACTTTACTCAATAAATGGGCTGGCGTCTTCAGCACCAAGTTCAGTTTCCAGTGAGTCTCAAGACGCAGCCCTATCCACAGCACATTACAGTAGCCTATTTTTCAGAGAGGGCAAAACCAAGAATAAGTGTGGAGGACAAAGCCAAGGATATGTCTGCATACAACTGAAACAATTCACTCACCACACAAAAACGCAGATGGAAAACTGCCTTCTTGGCTTGCACATCAAGAAACGGTTTGGGTCTAGGCAAGACCTAAGCTGCAAATCTTAATGACACCTGGTAGATGCACTCCTTCAGTCAGAGGTATCAATAAAACACTTCCCAACAGAGTCCTGCAATATGACCTGAACCCGACAGGACCCGATTACAAGCACCAGGTCCAGGCCAGTTGGGTGGGAGACAATCAGACCCTCTCGGGTTAGGGTCGGCTTGGATCAGTTCTCCTCCTCCTGCCCGTGGGGTTGGTACAGGAGTGGCTGCATGACCTGCTCCTGCGGGCCACTGCCACCTTGCTGTGCTGTGCATGCTGCAGTCCAGAGCGAGTGTGCCTGCCGAGGAGTGAAATCGCCTTTCACTCTGCAGGCAGCACACACGCAGTGCAGCGGGGGGCTCGCATTGCTGTTGCGCCAACCCCAAGAGCAGTAGGAGGAATGCTGAACCTAGGGTCAGGAGGCAGCAGCGGTGGCGACTCAGGTTTAGGGGGAAAGGTTGGTGTTGGGTCAGGTCGGAAAACAACTTGATTCTCTCAGGCTCAAGTCGAATGGGCTTGAGTCAAGTCAGGCCTCTCCTTTCTAATTCTGATGGCTGCTTCCTCCAACCTATCGACATCTGTTATACCAAATGGAACTTCAGTCCACCAGACCTCACTGATGCCCCATTCTCTAGCAGACACTAGATCACCCATTCCACTGGGGACATAAGGCCAGGTCCCCAGCTGAGGAGAGTATCTCCACTCACTTCTATGGTTTACACTTGCTAAGAATATGGCCCACAGAGGTGAAGACTTACCCCAAGTGAGCATGTCCCATTTCTTCTTACATTCACATTGAGCAGATGGAAGGGCAGCAGGAAATGCTGCTGCTCCCTTGACAAGCAAGCCTTCAGTTCTGATGAACAAATTCCCATACTTAAGTGGCTGTGTTCAGATGCAATGTATCCGAGAGTACTGGAGATGTAAGCAAAAACTGACAATATATAACTTTACATAGGTAAAATGATCACTCTCAACTCTGGAAAAGTATAGTATTAAGAAGTGTTTGATATACTTGATGCTGCAAGTATATTTCTAAATAGTTTAGGGACATACCAGAAATTACAGATGAGCTAGTATGTCTGATTTTAAATTCAGCATAACAAGTTTTCTCGAGGCAAAGCAAGTCATCAATATGAAACTGTCAGAAGTTTATTAAAACCCAACTCTATGGTATACCCTAAATCTGCCACATATCTGAAGAAGAAAAGAAAAAACTACCTCAGGAATTTCAGCTGAAGTGATTTTTTTTTTTGCTTGTTTTTTACAGAAATTTTGTTATAGAAGTGGCTGAAGTTCATCCTAAATTTGCTCTTAATCTGGTTTGGTTCAGCTGACATTATTATAGTTCAAATTTTGCAAATGTCCATTACACATAGCAGATGAGTGGGTAATTACACACAGCCCAGCAGTTATATTTTGAGGAGACACTGACAACTTCAAATCTAATCAATTTTAAAAAATGGATTAAAAGCAATTCAAGTGCTACAATTGTCCCTGAGTCCCCCTGCCATTTTCCTGGGTTTTACCATCACATTTCCCTAATTTTCATGAAGTTTTTTCTCTCCCCTGGTGTTGTGTTGAATAATTAACACAAATAACAGGGAAAATAAGACTAGCTAAGGTTCCAGTCCCACAGCTGGATCCACACAGAAATTCATGTTGGGAAAAGAGTGCAAACAACTAGAGGTGAAGTGCTACCACATGGACAAAGAAAACAAATTACTAAAAAAATGAGAACACGTTTGTTTTTCTAATCTATTTCAATTCCATAATCTCAGGGTATTACCTGTAACAATAATAGGTACAACATTTTCAGGATGATTGCGTCTCTTTAACAGGGACTGAGACAAATATTGGATTAAGGAAAGAATGCATATAATGGTTTAATTTACACCAATTGAGAATGAGCATGAATATATGGTAGTAAAATATTTATGGTGGCATAGGAAAAGCCGAATTTCAACAGCACAAATATCGACAAATTCTGACAGAACCATCCACCCAGCAATCCCATCCTCTCTCTTTGGAATTTCTGGTTTCACAACCCATTTGCATTGCATATTCTGTATGTCTTCTTTACTAGTACTCCATTAGGTCCATATGTGCTTAGTCACCACCAAATATAAATTGCTATACATCTTCTCTTCCAAAACATTGTGATGTAGGGCTTCCTTTTTACAGGCACATGTTCGATTGGGCTTTTAATGACTCCAATACATTAATTCCATGTATGCATACATATTACTTCATGATGTTGGGCCAGTGATCACCAAATTCAGTTAGTCTATTCCCATTATCGTAATTCTTTCCCTCACACGTGATCACAAAATTATAATTTTTTAGATTTGAATCCCAATCTCCTTATTGTTCATCATATACCCACCTAGAATTCAGCCCATTCCACCTCTTCTATCACATATTTTGCATCCCTATCAATTACATTAACCCTAGAAATTTAAGAATGTTTTTCTCCTCCAACAGTTTCATGATATTGCTGCAGTTTGTGGGATTATTTTGTATCAACGACGCTATTCATGCCATCGTCCCCTGAAGCCAGGCTTAGAAATTTGCACTGAAACTATTAAGAAGTCATCCTGAGCAAATGTAATATGGTATCTCCAAGTAACATTAAAAAGTTAAACCTTCTCGTCAAATGGGAATGAAGTCCAAAAGCAAGAATCCCAACACTATCTATGAATGCCCATGTAAAAATCACATTTTACTGAACTGGGCAGTATTATTATAAACAATCATGGTTGTAATTTTGCTATCTGTACTATAATAGCTATATATACTTTGCATGGGAAAGAACAATGGGCATTCAAATGAAGATATAGAAAAGAGAGTACATTTAAAAAATTCTTCTGCAATGGGGAAATGTCATTGAGGTGTTTTAAAAATACACAATAAAACAGTGTCTTTCTCAAGCATGCACGTTCTATGAAAATATTTAGTACCTAACATGAAAGATAATTTACAATAACGTCTTTTATTGGTTTTGTTATTTCTGGAAATAGCATCTGCCCTGACTTCAGTGGAATTACTTCAAATTTACTTCAGTGTAAATGAGAGAATTTGGCCCACTGGACTTAGTCAATGAATCTAGCTGCACATTTTGTATGTGTTAGTTCCGCTGCAGTACTACTGAACTCAGTATTTAGTTCCATCTTCTTAGTTTTGTAAACGACTTTAAGCAATTACTGGTAATTGTTTTGTTAATATGCAACCCCACCAAAGAAACATCAGCTGCCGGCATTCAGAACATTCTGACCAGCATTTCAGATGGGACCTAGGTATGCTACACACAGCAGAACACATTCTGATAAATATACTAACAAATCAATTTGGAGTGTGATTTAGCTGCATCATTTTGATCTACGGTGGTAGGATTTAGCTAACAAAAGAAATCTTTGCTCTCTTAGCACTAACTTCACAGAGAAAAATCAAGAGTGAAGATGCTTGTTATTTAGGCAGTTTTTACTTAGGATGCATCCTTTTCACCATCTCACTAAATGTTTCCAATTTGCAGGTTATATTTTCCACTTAACTGGCAAAACAAATGGAACCTGTCAAGAATAGCTGTTTGAACGACATGTCAATATGCCCCTTTCCCGCTGATCTATGCTACTATATTGGCAAGGAACTTTTATTCCCAGAGGAAGCTACAATTGTTTTTCAGTGCATATGTTCCAGCTACTAAGAACAAAGTTCAAGCTGTTTTTCCACTGTTATTATTGCACTCACCTTCTAGTAATCCATATGAGGTGTCACTGTTCATACAGTACTTGTTAAGTTAAAAAAATAGTGTGATTAGATGACTTCTAACAGTAGACAAAGTGTTTCACTTCTATGACATGCTTTAATTGCATAAGGCCAATCTAAACCTAGCTTCTCTGTATGGTAGTGTTAACACACTACAAAGTCAGGGAACTGGCATACAACATTACATACAAAGTGTTCAGGTACTGTAATAGCAGTCACTGGTTACAGATCTCTGTTACATGACAGGAGTAACTTTAACAGCCCTGTTCCAGGACTTGTGACTGGGACCTATCTATCTAAGATATTTATATGGGCCTATTACCATAGTATCTGAGCACCTCACAATACTCCTGTGAGAAAGGAAAGTGCTATTATCCCTGCTTTACAGCTGGGAAACTGAGGCACACACAGTCCAAGTGACTTGGTCAGGGTCACGCAGGACATTTGTGGCAAAACAAGGAATGGAACTCAGGTGTCCTAAATCCCAAGCTAACACCCTAACCAGCTTTCTGCTCTTAACTAGCGCTTCTGTTTGTCACACATCTTATTAGCTTCACTTCTGCTTTTAACATGTTCATTAGTATCTCTTGCCATTTGCTAGTTTTTTATTATTTTAAAACTTGCCAAATTTTCTACGTATTTTGTAACTCTCGTCTTTTTAAAGTTTTGCTTACTAGAAAGACAAGCTTTTCCTGTTTTCCCTATTTAGCTATTTTAACTTTTGACCTAAAGCAGGTGAATAAATAGTAGCTGGGCACTTCTGTACCTGTGCACCATTGCAGAGCCTCATTGGTTTTAATGGGGCTTCCTGTAGGTAAATGGGTCTGGCTGCATGCACACAGCACCTTGCAGAATCAGGGCCTCGGTTGCTCTGAAAGTGTCTGGAGTCCAGAAGGAGGTGCTAAACTTGGGAAAATGTGGGTGATGATGGGTCCTAAAGAGTAGATTGGCAGGGAGGCTCAGAGCATAGCTGCCCTCAGTTCTAGATTTTGGAATTGTTGCCGACTTTTGCAATTTTATCACATACAGGCTTTTTTAACCTGTCTCATAAAAACAATGAAAGACTGCCAACAGAGCTGACTGACACTTGGAATTTCCATTCCATGAGAAATTCTGGCATTCCTAAATGTGTTTTTGTTTCAAATCAGTATGAAAAACAACAGACAACTAACTAAGTAAATTTCTTGTGAAATGAACGTATCATTTCAATTGAAAAGTTCAATTTTAATCAACTTGAAACTTTTATTCTGATTTCAACATTTTAAAATTGTATATTATAATTTATAATATAAAATAAATTTCAGAACAAAAAGTCATTTAAAAACAAAAATATGCTTTTTTCCCCATCTTTCTTCTAAAATAAATTTTCTCAAAATATACATGTTCTTGTGGAAAGTTATGATTTAAATTAATGGTTCCATATAAATCAGCTCTAGCTGCCAACTCCTTATTATTCCCTTGTTCAAAATAGCTGCCATCTCCGATTAAAAATCTCAAAGACCACCTCACTCTACTATTTACTCAGGATTTTAATGATAACAGCAAATCCTTCCCCAAACAACCCCAAGAGAAACTCTACAATCTCATCCCCCACAAACCCACCCCTTGGACCTAATACATGCTTTCCAAGACACACAAACAAGGGAACCCAAGCAGACCCATCATATCTGACCCGGGAACTCTTAGGAATATTGGGACTCTCAGAAACCATCCTCAAGCCACTCACCCCACAAAGGGACAGCTTCCTCCAGGACACAACTGACTTCCTCCACAAAGTCCGCAACATTAACAACCTCCCTCTGAACCCCATTCTTGCCACCATGAATGTCATCTCCCTATACACCAACATCCCTCACAATGACAGCATCGCTGTCTGCCACAAATATCTATAAGACAACGGACAACACTCAAATATCCAAGCCAAACTCGTTGCCAAACTCACTCATTTCATCTTCACCCATAACAATTTTACATTCAACAACAAAGACTTTGCCCAAACCATAGGAACAACCATAGATACTAGGATGGCTCTGCAATATGTCAACCTCTTCACGGGCCACCTTGAGGAAAAATTCCTGGACAAATGCTTCAAGAAACCAATGATATACCTGAGGTACATCAATGATATTTTCATCCTCTGGCCGGATGACCTAAACTCCCTCATAGATTTCCACCACAACCTTAAGCACCACCACAATCCATTTATTAAACTCTCTGGAACACTCTCACCAGTATCAACTTCCTGGACACCACAATCAGCTTCAAAAATGGAACCCAACAGACAAGAAATGCACTGATCACCTCGGGCTGTGGAGCTGTTTTATTACTGTGTAGATTTTCTAGCTGAGGCAGAAGCCCGAGCTCTGGGACCCTCCCTCCTCGCAGGGTCCTACAGCCTGGGCTCCAGCCCCAGCCCGGAAGTCTACACAGCCCTGTGAGCCCGAGTTGACTGGCACAGGCCAGCTGCAGGTTTTTCTTTGCTGTGTAGACATACCCTCCGAGTACTTTTCCCAGTTGTTAAGAAGAGCTCTGTGTGGATCGACTGCTTGTCTCTCTCACGCCTTCCTAGGCGGTCATTTCCCATTTTGTATGTGTGCAACTGATTGTTCCTTCCTAAGTGGAGTACTTAGGATGAAATTCAATAAGGACAAATGCTATTTACTTCAGACCAGCAAGTTGGTTACCATTTCCCTGTTCCAGGCTGCCCCTTATAAAGATGGTTGCCACCTTCCATTCTTTTCAATAAGACTGAAGCGAAACCCACAGACACAATAGCAGCCACTCTATGCTTTTGGAGAAAGAGGGGAGGGGCTATGCAGGGGAACATGAGGGCAGGACAGAGGCTGCAGGGAACGTAGGAGATTAAGGAGAATAGGGTAATGTAAGGAGCAGGAGGGAGACTGAAGTGGTGCAGAAAGAGACAGATGGGGGTGAGATATGGAGGACAGAATTACAACCTCCCCACCCTGTGGGTAATGGAGGGTAAGAGGAGGGGATTCCCAATGGAAAGGACGCATTTTTGCATTTGTATTGAAGGCTGCCTTTTGTCTCTTAGGATATGTCCACTACGAGCTAGAGGTGTGATTCCCCTGATTGCGTACATGTTCTCGTGGTAGCTCGATGAGAGCGAGCGTGAGCATAAACAGTGGTGTCGCCGCAGTAGCTTCAAAAGATCAAAAGGCAAAAAAAAAAAAAAAAAAAAGAATCCCTACATATTTATTATTTTAGAAAATCTCATGAATGTTGAGGTGTATAAGTCATGGTTTTTAAATGTGAGGGTGGCTATGCTGGGAACTGCTATCCCAACCCAGGACACAGGACTTCAAAGCCACAGGACACACTGTTTTGAATTGGGCTGCACCACCTGCTCTCCTGGCAGCCACTGAACATTCCCTCCCCGCTCCCTGCAGCTTCCCTCTTTCTCGGGTCCTGATTAATTGAAATTCTGATATCCTGGCTATACAAACCAGTGCTAATATCTTTGCTAATATGACTGATAAATCATACACAGAACACAAAAGGTTACCCTGAAATGATAAATAAGCCAGGAGCACATTTCTAAGGACTAACATATTTTGTTCAACATATTCCGGTAAAGAGCCTTTTCCCCCTCCAGAGTGTCAGAGCTGCTCGGAACAACCCAGTTCCCCTATTTTTCCCTTTTGTAATCCTCCTCCCTTGAAGGCCAGATGTTGAGGTAATCATCCTTCCTAATGAAAGAGGTCTGGATACAGTTGGAGGCTAATTCTTTCTGCCAGCCTCGCTCACATGGAGTAGTACGTCCTTCGGCGAGTAACGTCACTGACTGCAACAGGACTTCTTACAGAATGAGATCCTACTCCAGGTAAATGGGGGGGGTGGAATCGGTCTCTTTTTGACCATTTCTTGTGCCGACCAGAAAATAAGACCCTTCCCTGAAGAGCCGAGCATGTCCAATCACAGCAGTTGTTTGCCTGGGAGCTAGAATCCAAACTTGGGTCCCCTACATGATTGGCACCTGCTTACTCCTACAAACTCAGATCTAAACTGGGCCACCATGCTCTGTTACAGAGTCAGGGCTGCTCATGTGACACTCATGCACTATGGCAGCCTATTTATGCCAACCTGCAGCTCAGCCTGAATCTCGTGCATTTTTGGCTGAGGTGCAGGCAGTAGCTGCAGTCCTCCTGCAGCAACTAGATGCTGTATTTGCACAGGGTGCCAAAACCTGGAAAGGAAGCAGCGGCGGCAGCAGTAGTTAATAAGGGCTGCTGGTTCTGAATGGGGAGAAAGGAGGATGAGAATGAAGTTAAAAAGGGGATTCCAAGAAGAGGGCAGGGGTCTGAAAAGGTACAGAATGGGGGACAGGGGCTGAAAAGGGATTTGGATAGAATGGGAGAGGCTGATAAGGGGTGGGGAAAACTGCACGAGGCTGCCTCATATCCCACACTCTCCATGACTCCCAGACTTCCACTGGACTCTCACTAGCACCGTTACTCCTATAGGACGTTATCCGCCCCCAGATCGGGGGTGAGGCATGCTGACAAGGCAGTGTGTTTTGTATCTAGCTTGACCAGTTGCTGACCTGTTGGAAAACAGAAGGTGTCATTCACCAGGGCTATCAAACAGGCTGATGCCTTCACCAGCATTAAATCCATGCAATTTTTTTAAGGTCAAATTTATGGTTATATGAAAATTGTTTTGGAACATGACAATTAGTACACGGAGCTGGGCAAAACTTGGTACCTATACAGAGTAGCACAGAAACATAATTCTGAAGGCAGAGCCACTGCCAGCAGCAGTGCAGAAGTAAGGGTAGAAGTACCGCAATCACACCTACAATAACCTTGCAACCGCCCCCACAACTCCTGTTTGGGTCAGGACCCCTATAATTATAACACCATGAAATTTTAGTTTTAAATAGCTGAAATCATGAAATGTATTATTTTAAAAATCCTATGATTGTGAAATTGACCAAAATGCACCGTGAATTTGGTAGGGCCCTAAATATGAGACAGACAGGATATTTCAGTTTCAGCCTTCTACAGACAGAAGTAATAAGAGCAACAGTTAGTCTCCATATGTATCGGTGAGCTAATAATGATTCTTAGAGTCCTGAAGGCACTGAAGTAGGTTAATACTGTGATTGCAGCAATTTTTGGAGTTTCACCAAGGTACACTGTTGCAATCCACTTTCATTGTTGTCAGCTACACAAATAAAAATGTCTTTCCTACTAAGGCACTCAGAGATACTGTACTTGAGGCTTTAGCCACACCCCTTCCTGACAAGAAAAAAAACCCCTTAGGATACGAAGATTTGGTACAGCGAAAGTGTTGCACAAGGCTTTTTGTCATGCCCCGGCCATCTTCTTTAACGGCAACTGCAAGGCTAAAACTTTGCACAATGTTTGAAAATGTGAAGATAAAACACAAATTATTTGTGTTGTATCATGAAACAAACATGCTCTGGTGCCCAACCTTATTACACGGGAGGGCCACATAAACCTAAGCACAACCTTGTGTGAGCCAAATAGATTCTACATATTTTAATAACATTTAAAGTCATTTGTATGGATTTATATTTTAAGTTCAGCTTGTTTCGTATGTATTTAGATAGGTTGTGTCTATGTACAGTTATGTCTATGCACATACTTGTGTAAACTAAAATGATGTAAACATGACAAAATGCTAATGAATCAGCTGTTAGCATATTGTGTTGAAGGAGGCCGCAGGCCTTATGAAATATCTGGTGGGCCATGTACAGCCTGCAGGCTGTAGGTTGGGCACCCCTGCTCTATAGCAAAATATGAGCTGGTGCGGTTCAACCAATTGCTTCATACTAGCACCAAGCAATCTTTCCATATCAGGAAATGCAATGTAACTTGGAGAGATCCTATTATTATAATTGGCAAGGATTTTACTGTTATCATGGTACAAAAAATCTAATCACAGAATATATTGGGTAAAGTCCAGCTAGCTACATGCCCAATTCTGCCCTTGGTTTTAAGAATTCCAGATTTAGGACTTGGAATTTATGAAAAATCTGCATTTTCTAGTAAATTGGGACAAGTTAACACTTAACACTCCCATTATGTTTTCAGGGACATACATTAATAATTTTACTTAAAACATTTTTTTTTAAATACATGTGATTTTGAATGAATGAAAACTCATCTGCTATGAATTCCGAGATTTCAAAGCTTGTCATGCACAATAGGTTAACACAAATCCTAGTTTAAATGCTGACAAAAGGTACTGCTGAATAGTAATGTCATGTCATCTGAATGTTGCCTTGGTCATGTCATCTTAAGTATATTAATGTTTCTTCAATATTAAAAATCTAGCTGTCTAAAAACATATTCCCAAGGTTTTTAGCTTACGTGAGCACTAGTGACAACAGAGAATTCATTATGTTACATTGGTACCATCGTCAATCAAAACGGTTCATAAAAACTTTTGAAATATTAAGGTTTATAGAATATTTAGGAAGGAAATACATAGTTCCATCTTTTACATAGACTGCTTCTTACAGACCATCATATCTAAATGTTTCAAGTTGTCAACCCTGAATAACTTTGTTACAAAGGAGGTATTTAAAGGGTTTAGAGTTTAATGCAGGCAAATAACCTTCAATATTTTAAAGCAGCAAGTAAGAAGCTTAACCACACTTTTAAGCAAGTCTAAAGAGACATAATTTGAAAGGTGCTTATAGCTACTGCCTCTTTATTTTCAGATTTCAGGCTTTTAGAAACTCTGGTTTAAACCTAAAGGGGAATTTTTCCCCTTTGAACTAGGTTACTTGAAATGGAAATTTCATCAAGGACGTTAGAGAATTCAATCTCTCCCAAACATCAACTGCTTTGAAAAATTCAGCCTGTGTTTGGATATAATGAGTGTAGTAACAGAAGTGACAAAATTTGGCCTGCAGATGTTATAGGGCAGTTTGTAAAAGACATTATTATAATGATTTAACGTCATCAGCTGGAAACTTACTATAGTGTATACTCTGAAGTCACCAAAGAATGCATAATCTTGACCTCTGTAGATGTAAGTGTATTTGATGGTCAATAAATTCACATGACAAGTTTAAAATTTTATCTCTGGATTTCTCCACATTTCTGAAAGCAACACGCCAACTAATCTGCCCTCAGTGTCTTTCCTTGTCTTTATCTCTTCAGGATAATTCACTAGCACAGTACTCCTGCTACTTAGCAGCTCAGAAGACTTAAAAGGAAATTCGGCTACAGTATGCCTTATATATTTAAAAAAGGATTTTAACAATTGGTAAAAATCCCACTTATAGTACCACTGAAACCTTATTTTCTCAAGAATTCTTTACGAATTGCTTACCCAGCAAGAAGAGATCTAGGAGCACCATGACCGCATGATGTGGAGGAAGAAATTCGCCCAGCCAGGACCTGAACTCTGAATAACCAAGGCCTCAGAGACTCATGAGGCAGAAGCCTTCTCAGACCAGCCTACAAGAGCTACCCCACCAAAGGAGGATGGCCGGGAGCAGCAGCAGAGTAGTTTTCCAAAGCCTGGTGAGGTCATCTGTGCATTTATTTTCCAAAAGGAGGTGTTGCCCACCATGAGAGGGGAATAGAAAGAAAGGGTGGGGGTATGGAAGTTTGGGCCACCACCTTCATTCTACTCCCCATGTTCCACACTATCCTTCCGTCATTTGGTCCTCTCACTACCATACATTCCCTTCCCCAATATTTTTGGTTTTCCTCTTCCCTTGCTCCCCCTCCTTCCTTACACCTTCATCCCACCTCTGCCCCTTAGTAAAGTACAAATAAAAATATTTAACTAGCAAGACCTGTACCAATCTCTACCTCCATCATTTACTTTTATGCTATATCACTTTCTCATGTGCTTTTGTATCTTTTAAGCACTGGTCATTCAAAGACTTATACATTTGCTTAGTTTTACATACATCAGCAATACTTTGTGGATTTAGCACCTTAGACTGCAAACTCTTTGGGGTAGGTGCCATGTTTTATTGTGTGTTTTCAAAATGTCAAAGTCTGGCAACCTGGTGCCAATACCACTCCCCTTCCCCCATCCCTGTTTCTCTTGGAATGGCATCAGGCTGGAATAGTGATATAGATAGGGATATCACAAAAATTAAATGTTTATCACTCCTCTACAGTATCAATAGAAGATGGAGCTGTGAATTTGTTTCAACACAGATGGGTTTTGTCATTAGCAAACATGATATATATTTTTTTAAATCAAGATTAAATCAATGTTGATTTCACACCCCCTGGGAGTTTTGCCTAAGTAAAGAGTGCAAGAATCAGTCCCTCAAATTTGATCTTGCAAATTTTAAACTGGTTTCAAATTTGCTCCAGTATAAAAATTCCTTTATAAAATTGGATTGTAGCAATAAAAGTGCCATCAAGTCGGATTACTTGTTACCAGTGATATCTTTATATTTGTCTAGCTTGCATCTGATTATCAGACAACAGGGAATCCCAGATTCTGGTGGGTTTTGGTGTGTTTGTAGAAATTCCTACCACATCTTCTGTATATCTTTTGACTGATGTCATGGCCATGATTAATTTTTCCCACCCTCAAATCAAAATCTCTTTTAAAAAGACATTATTTTCTTTCAGAACTGGAACACAGAGTAAAAAAAAAATTAAATATATATCTTTAATCATATTCAATTCACTTTAGGGATATCTAGTCTCAAGCAATTGGTTTCATCAGCAAATGCAAACTCTCCTCTATGATTTTAATCTCTTTAGCATGTTGATAGTTTATGTATAAAAAATAATATGAGGAATTACTTAATTCAGTAATTAATGTACATAATTTTCTAGGTTTTTAAATATATAGGAATTGGCTCATCTTAATTTGCTGAAGTGACCATGATCTTGAAAACAGCTGTGAGATTATTTAAAGTGAATGAATAATGAAATCACCTGACTTTCTAAAGGTTTGTAAATTCAAAGCAATTTAATTGTTCTCATGAGAACTACCTGGAATCCTTGCTGCTGGGTCAAATAAGCCCATTTTATCACTAAACCTAAAAATTAATGAGTCTGCATCAAAAGTGAAATGCACATTGGCATTACAGTGGGACTATCATGGGTAACAGTACATTCCAACGTGTGTTAGAAGGTCCTCTTGAAGAGCCAAATCCTGCCTGCCTGACACAAGCAAGTAGTCTCAATAAAGTCAGCGGGTATGCCCACATTAGTCAGGTGAGCAGGATTTGGCCTGAAAAGAACACAGATAAATATTACCCTTCTGAGGGCATCATCAAAGCATGCACATATACCTCACCCACAAAGTATAGTCATTTAACTATTATTTGGATTTCTAATCATGCCTGAAGTCACTCCTTCTTAAGACCTCACAAGTTCATCCATTCCTCTCCACTCCAACCCTACAGTTAAATTATTTGTCCATACCTTAATCAACTCCTGCCTTGATTATGGTGACCTCCTCTCTGTCCTTCTTGATATCTACAGGTTGCCCTCTTCCAAATATGCTGCCATAATAATCTTTCTTGCATGCTTCTGTGGCTATGTCCCTCTGATTCTTCCTTGCACCATCTCCCCCTCACTCTGGATATTAAATGTTGTTCCTGTTTTCAATGCCCTACATCAGTAGTTCTCAACCAAGGAGTACACGGACCCCTGGGGATACTCATCTAGATATTTGCCTAGTTTTACAACAGGCTACATAAAAAGCACTAGCAAAGTCAGTACAAACTAAAATTTCATACAGGCAATGACTTGTTTATACTGCTCTGTATACTATACACTGAAATGTAAGCACAATTTATATTCCAATTGGTTTATTTTATAATTATATGGTAAAAATGAGAACACAAGCAATTTTTCAGTAAGAGTGTGCTGTGACACTTTTGTATTTTGATGTCTGATTTTGTAAGCAAGTAGTTTTTAAGTGAGGTGAAACTTGGGGATACACAAGACAAATCAGACTCGTGAAAGGGGTGCAGTAGTCTGGAAAGGCTGAGAGCCACTGCCCTACATCACACATCTCCCACCTATATCTCCAACCTGGTCTCCATTTTGCACCGATATCAATCCACTTCGCTCAACCAGCAATGTCACCGTTGACACCCATATAGTCTCTCACACAAACATCTCCATGTCTCTTCCACATCTCCTAGGGCTTGAACTTTCCCTATTCCTGTTTACCAAGCTACCATCCTCATTTCATTCAAATGTTTTCTTTAAAAAAAAAAAAAAGGACAACTAGACTTGTTTCCTAAGTATTATTCATGAACACAGTGGTGTTGTGAAGATCAGTTCATTAATGTTTGTACAGCACCAAGACATTATGATGAGGGCATCATAAAAAAGCCCAGGAGAAAAATCAATAATTTTGTATTCAGTGCAGGGTTTGGATGTGTGCAGTAAATAATGCATGAGGCCACACAATGAATGATGAAGATAAAAAGAAATACTGAATAGCTACCCATTCAGTTAGCACTGTTTATCCTGTACACTGAATTACGTAGGGGTCCTGTGGAAAAAAAGTATGTGATCATGTAATTAAAGACATGCATTTACACAAGGGTGCTGATTTAAGGTTGCACAGACAACTTTAATTCTGGCTTTTCCTAACCTTTGAATGCTTGACTTTGCAACCTTAACAATCTTTTAATGTATTATTTTTGGATCTAGTTAAAGATATTACAAAGAGAAGGAAAGCAAGCAAGACAGAGACTCTGCATGTAGTTTTCAGTTTTGATCTTCAATGCTTCTTTAGAATTTCATATTTTTGACATTTTAAAATGTATTCTAGACTCTCTTCCTCAACATCCAATTCTCCTTAAAGGAGTTGATAGCCCATCACATCTTGAAGAGAGACTTCAAAACCACTGAATTTATTAAAAAATGGTATTCCTGAAACATCCATAAACACTCCTACAGAATATCCATTTAGCAGATATTGCATATAAACTAGGGTTACCATCCGTCCGTATTTCCCCGGACATGTCCGGCTTTTGCGTCTTTAAATAGCCGCCCGGGAGGAATTGGTAACAAGGTTAAAAGGTCCGGGATTTTCCCCCCTCCCCTCCCTTCCATGCAGAGTGCGGCGTGGTGATTGGGCGGCTGGGCCTGATTCAGCCGCTCCCATTGGCCTCCAGCAGCCATAGCCCCTCCCCTGCTGCCCCCCTGCTGCCTGCAGCCCGGTGTAACGACACAAACAGCCCCACCGGCAGCGTGTTTTGCCTACACGTGGAGCCAGCATCTGACCGGCATGGGCATGGTAAAGGGAGTCCCGGGGGGCAGTCAGGGAGCAGGGGGAGGGTTGGATGGGCCTGTCTGGGGTGGGGGTGTGAATATGGGGTGGGGGGGGCGGGTTATATTCTTTTGTGGTGCCCGAGCTCCAGCAATATCCAGGGCCGGGGGCCCTGCTCCAGTAATATTTGGATCTGGGTCTCTCCCCCGGCCCTGCCTGGAGCAGGCCCCGGCCTCCACCTGCCACCCCCCCTCCGCGCGTCCTCCCCCCATGGGTCCCCCCCCCCGTCCCTGGCCGAAAGCAGCGTGCCCCTCTCCCCTGCCTGCTTGTGCTGCCTGCTCCCGGCAGCAACTGCTGTCTGCTGCCTCATGGTCCTAGTGCCCCCCATCCCCTAATGGCAAGGCAGGCTGCCCTTACCCTGCCCTTCCACCCTAGCCCTGAGCCTCTCCAACACCCCAAACCCCTCATCCTCAGCCCCAGCCCTCATCCCCCCACACCCTAATCCTCTGCCCCAGCCCTGATCCCCCTCCTGCATCATGAACCCCTCATCCTCAGCCCCAACCTTCATCCCCCTGCACCCTAATCCTCTGCTCCAGCCCTGAGCCCCCTTCCTGCATCATGAACCCCTCATCCTCAGACCCACAGCCCTCACCCCTGCACCCCCTCCTATCCCCAAACTCCGTCCCAAACCCCCTCCCCCTTCTCACACACCCCCTCCTGCCCTCAAACTCCCTCCCAAAGCCTGCACCGCCTCCCACCCCCAAACTCCATCCCAGAGCCTGCACCCCTCACCCCCTCCTGCACACCCACCCTCTGCCCCAGCCCGGAGCCTGCACCAGCACCCAAACTCTATCCCAGAGCCTGCACCCTGCACCCCTCCTGCACCCTAATCCCCAGCCCAGGACCTGCACCCCAGACCTCCTCCCCCCACCCAACCTCCTCCCAGAGCCTTAGGCAGGTGGAGGGGCAGGTTCTGGGCACCACCAAACCTGCCACCTGTGGGCAGTCAGGGGACAGGTAGGGTCCTACGGGGGCAGTTAGGGTGCGGGGTTCTCAGGAGGGGGCAGTCAGGGGACAAGAAGCGGGGGGGGGGGGTTGGGAGTTCTGAGGGGGGCAGTCAGGGGGTGGGAAGTGGGAGGGAGTGGATGGGGGCGGGGCTAGGGCGGGGCTCCTCCCCCACCCCCCAGTGTCCTCTTTTTTGATTGTGGAAATATGGTAACCCTATATAAACGCCTTATAAACATATAACTACTAACCAAAACGGATAGTGTGCCAGATTGTTTCTCTGAAATATTTAGTTAATTACATGTGATTCTGTACATTTCACTTCAACCTACAACTTATGTGAATATCTGACACTGGCAGCACAAAGCAAAAGTGGAGTATTAATTCTGTTCCATCAGTAAAATATTACAGATGGTTTTGCCTGCACTTTAATATTTTCAGAATGATAGTCTACAATATGGTGATGGCTGAGTATTATCTCCCTATTACTTTGATGGCAATTTTACAGTTAAAAATGAAATTAATAACTAACCTCCAAAGACTTATTATGTTTAATTACTTTTCACTCCCTGAATCATTCTTTTCACTATATAATCTCTCCTCAAACTAAACTGAAAGAATCTGAGGTGTAATTAGAGAACACACATTAGCTGCTCAACATTTGCTGGTTGTTAAACTGCTACTACCCACGGAAAACAAGTTGACTCCAGAGAGAGCTTTCCTTCCATTTGCAGAAGAGACTACTATGAAATATTAATATTTGTAAACTCAGGGGCAGATCCTTGGGGGCATTTAGACAGCCTTGCACTGCTCCCCTACAGCAACGCAGCCTTAAAACCTGGGTAACTGGCGCCAGAAGGATCCAGGCTTCTTGACTGCTTGTGCTGACTGCAGACAGTTTAGGGGCACAAGCTGCTTCAATAAACCCTGACCACCATAATGGACCTTTTAGGAGTCAGCAGAATTTAGAGAATATCCAGGCTGGCCTAGGTTGTATCAGGCAATCAGCCTGGTGCAGACTGGTCCAGGATCAGGCAGCACGAAAGTGGCCTGAAGTCAGTCACCTTTACACCATCCTCCCTGTGACGTTGCACTCTATATGATTTTATGAAAATATGCTAATGTAACTGGAATATGCTTCATGCAAAAGGTCTCTTGTAAGGTATCATTACAAAGCTTATAATCTACTGAGTGTGATCATTCTATTTGTATAAATGTACCACTCTTGTATCGGAAACTAGAAATATGAAATATAACTCTGAGGGCCTATTGTAATTATGCAAAGTGTGGGCCATTAATGGTGGTTTGAATCTTGATGACTCCCATTAACCAGGACAATTGACTGCAGGTGGCTCTGTTTTACCTGTAAGTCTTCCTGTATACCTGTGTGCTGGCAAATGGGTAATGAAGTATTACAATGACATGTGATCATGTCACCTGAACTGGAATCCATCTTTAACCTGGTGTCTTTCGATTGAGAAGGACGGGGTGGGAACCCAGAGAGGGACAAAGGATTCCCGTCTTATGCAAAAGATATATAAATGGGTGGAACAGAACAAAGGGGAGAGCCATCATGAGGAATTTCCTACCACCTGAGCTGGAACAAGAGCTGTACCAGGGGAAAGAATTGTGCCCAGGCCTGGAAGGTGTCCAGTCTGAGGAAAAAACTTACTGAAGCATCTCTAAGGGTGAGATTATCTGTATTCAGTTTGATTAGACATAGATTTGTGTGTTTTGTTTTATTTTGCTTGGTGACGTACTTTGTTCTGTCTGTTACTACTTGGAACCACTTAAATCCTACTGTCTGTATTTAATAAAATCACTTTTTACTTATTAATTAACCCAGAGTATGTGTTAATACCTGGGTGGGCAAACAGCTGTGCATCTCTCTCTATCAGTGTTATAGAGGGCGAACAATTTATGAGTTTACCCTGTATAATCTTTATACAGGGTAAAACGGATTTATTTGGGTTTAGTCCCCAGTGGGAATTGGGCATCTGAGTGTTAAAGACAAGAACACTTCTGTAAGCTGCTTTCAGTTAAGTCTGCAGCTTTGGGGCAAGTAATTCAGACCCTGGGTCTTTGTTGGAGCAGACGGGTGTGTCTGGCTCAGCAAGACAGGGTGCTGGGGTCCCGAGCTGGCAGGGAAAGCAGGGGCAGAAGTAGTCTTGGCACATCAGGTGGCAGCTTCCAAGGGAGTTTCTGTGATCTAACCCGTAACACTCCCTACACTTCTTGAACGCAGTTCAGGGTCTGGATGATCATTTTCAATACATACATCAAAATATCTGATACTGATTAGGCGTGATTTTCAGAAGATTAGGAGTATATGCAAAACATGCACTCTAATTCATTCCTAAACTTCTGAAAGTTAGGCCCAGTAAGAAATCCAGATATTTTAAAAAGGACATCTTAGGTATTCAAAGCCTAACGCTGCAAGGCATAAGCACCTCCTCTGAAGCAGTCTGCACCTTCAACTCCCAGTGACCTCAAAGAGACTTCATGGGATCAGGATCCCGGGTTTGTAATCCCTTCTGAAGTGGAAAAATTCCCATATTTGACCAGTCTGTCTCCTGCTCTTTAGTCTGGTTTTTTTTGGTCCTGAACCTTATTTTACTTCCTATTCTTTAACTTTACCTTCGTATTTAATCTCTACTGTGAAACTGTGGAAATCTTGTCAAGTGCTTGTTGAAAAATCAAACTACAACCACTGTATTTCCTTTATCTATTAAGGCAGTAATAGCTTCAAAGAACTCCAGCAGCTTAGTTAAGCATCACCTCCCCTGCTGGAATCTGTTGCTCACTAGCCTTAAAGAATGGTCATACCAGTGTTTCACCTTTTCTGAAGCTCTGATGGTGCGCCTTTGTAGTTAAATGCCAATCTAGTCGTTTTTAAAATCATTGGTTTTGCGCAGCATTTCTCATTTTCAGAGCCTGCCTTCATTTCCTTATTGAAGGCAGATGCTGAGGGATGCTGCCCTTCAGACTACTTCCTCTGAGAGTACAGCTAGAGGAGACCAGGGGTCTCAGCAGCAAAAGGGGCAGGCTCAATCCTGACTGATGTCGATGGGAACGGGAACAAGTCCACCATGAACAGATGTCTAAAAAGATATGCAAAGACCATTTGCTCTAAGAAACTCAGATATTATTTAGCACTCTGCTCTGTCTTCGTTCTTAAGGATGCCCAACGGATTCTTTTATTTATTGTAAAGATATTTTATATACCCCATTATTTGATTATGTTATTCTACCAGTTACTGAACGTCTAAAAACCTTGGTCTCCAATCAATACCTGGGCTTGAAATATCATTCTTGTACATCTCCATGGAGACTGAAGTAAATGCACTGTTGTCGTAGTAATGTGTTAGAACTGTGTTTATCAGTATGTAGGTCATACTCATAACCCGCAAGGAGGTCACCAAAGCTATTTATATAAAAGGTTAATGTGCTGACTGTCTCCATATCCATAAGAACTACAGTAAAACCTCTTAGCCCTGTGTCAATACCCTTTTGAAATAGTAATAGCCTGCTTATAATCTCACAATATAATTTCAAGGCAGCTTCTACAAAGAGCCAAAGGTGTTTAATGCTTCCTCTTGTGCCTCTCCATCCCACTACTCTGGGATAACAACTTTTGCCTTTATGTGAAAGAGAAGAACCCTATAGAACAGGGATCTGCATTCAGGGAGAGGAGGCCAGCATCAACACAGAACAGACTGTAAACAATGGCCCATATACTCCCACCTGCTTGCAGTGCAGAGGGGAGAAAAGACTGCATGGAGGCCTAGGGAGGGAGGGAGCGAACAAACGCCTGAGCTGGATGCTCTCCTGACAAATGCACACATACACCGTTGCTTACCCACTTTCCCCCACTGAAAAATATCTGGGTGGGCAAAGCCAGGAAGGGAGCAGGAACTAGACAGGAACTGCAATAAGCAACATGCTGACATGGTCTTCCCTCCCCCCCCCTGCCTCCATACACACCCTCCCAAAGTGCAACTGTTCTGCAGGCAATGTTAAGGAGTTAATGCCTTCTGAAGCAGCATGAACTCCCATTGTGTTCTTTCTGATTTGTCTTTGCAGAAGAAGAGAGGCAAGCAGGGATTTTCAGCCAGTGCCCCCCCCAGCTTCTGATCCTGCCATGCTGCAAGTTGGCTGGGGCCTATGAAGCTGGAATCTTGTGTACCCAAACTCCTCTGCCTTTTTGGGTTCCATCCCTATTCGCTACATGCATCTACATCCCGTTGATCAAGAAGGGGGAGATATGCAGGCTCGGAACATTTTTGTTCCCTTGAACTTTTCAATAAGAGGGAAGCATTTGGGCTAATATCCACACAATATTGTTTTCTTGGTTGTGGAGTCCCTCAAATAGGTGAGCATGGGCTATCTGCTCTGCAGCTCAGGCCTCAGTCTAATGGCCAATTTAAAAATATTCTTTGAGATGTCTCTCCCTCTTTTTTTCTAGAGCCACTTGTGTTTATTATTAATAATAATATTCATAACAGCTGGTGATGGTTTTTTGGCTGAAAAAAATCTTCCCACCAAAAAACAGGAAGGAAAACGCAGGAAAAAGTCATTTTCTATGGAAATGTTCAGTTTATCAATGGGAAACGCTAAATGAACGGAACATTTTCATTTAGTTTTTCATTTAAATTTTTGCTTCATTACTGTTTTTTTAACTGATTTAAAAAAAAATCAAAATTTGGGGTTTTAATGATGTCTCTCCCCGATTTCCTCTTTATTTATTTATTTTTCTTTCTTTCCCACTAACGCAATAGAATGAACAATGTCTAGGGTTTGGGAATTTTTTTTCCACTTTTCTACTCTGTAATTTTTCAAAGCATCTCCAATTTTTGAAAGAAGTGAGGTTGTAATTTCAGATCAGGGCCAGAAGGTACACCGGACCATATATCTAATTAGCAGTCATTAACTTTGCAGGAATCAAGAATACAAAGAAAAATATAATTTGTTTTGATCTGAGCCAGAGAACTCTGCACTGAAGACATGCCACACTTTCAATCTAGTCTTTTTTGAGACCAATCTTCAAAAGATGGTGACAATTCAGATACAAAAAAAGGGATTCTAAAACTAAACTCAATTCTGATGTCCTTATTTGCATTAACTAGCATTTTACTTGCCAACAGTCCCACTGAAGTCACTGGGACTATTCACAGATTTACTGATTTTAAGGCCAGAAGGGACCAATATGATCATCTAGTCCAGCAGGTTGCCCACCACTAATCTAGTCTCAATTCCTGCATAACACAGGCCACAGAATCTCACCAAGTAATTCTCACGTGTGACCTACACCAGTGCTTCTCAAAGCCGGTCCGCCGCTTGTGCAGGGAAAGCCCCTGGCAGTCCGGGCCGGTTTGTTTACCTGCCGCATCCGCAGGTTCGGCCGATCATGGCTCCCACTGGCCACGGTTTGCCGCTCCAGGCCAATGGTGGCTGCAGGAAGCGGCGGCCAGCACATACCTCAGCCCGCGCCGCTTCCTGCAGCCCACATTGGCCTGGAGCGGCGAACCGCGGCCAGTGGGAGCCGCGATCGGCCGAACCTGCGGAAGCGGCAGGTAAACAAACCGGCCCGGCCCGCCAGGGCCTTTCCCTGCACAAGCGGCGGACCAGCTTTGAGAAGCACTGACCTACACTGCTAGTTCCTAGATACATGACCTTGCATTTAGGTGTATTAAAATGCATGTTGCTCAAGTGCAATCTTACCACGCAATGCAGGTTGCTCTGTACACCGTCCTGTCATTATTTTACCACTACGCCAATTTTTGTGTCTTCTGCAAACTTTACCAGCAATAAATTTATGTTTTCTTCTAAATCACAGATAACAATATTAACTAATATTTGGTCAAGAATAAATCCCTGTGGAACCCATCAGAAATGCCCTCATTGGATGATGAGTTATCATTTGCAATTAGTTTTTGAGATCTATCAGTTAGCTAGTTACTATATGTGAAATAAGTCATTCTCCAAGATGAATGATGTTTATTAGTATCTGGCCCTTCCAAGATAGAGATTTTTAGTGAACAACTGGTGATAGACAGCAGAGCTATTATGTGTCTGGGGAAAATACAATTGCTAGTTTCTTTATATGTCTGAAATACTGCAACATCTTCACTGAACTGCAAAATAAGTACGGGTCTTACCACAGTGGTCTATGTTTTAAGCTTGGAACTTTCATTTTAAAAAAATGGCTGCATTTTAAAATGATCCAGCAAGCTTGGAGAGAACTGACCAGTCATTACCAAGTTTTTAAGACCTTTTATACTAGCAAACTAGATCTATCTTACACCTCTAGGTACAAATCAACCCTCCCATGGAAATACTCATTGGGATGGGAATAGGAGGAGAAAAATTACTCAAAGGTTCCCCTCACAAAACTTTTCCTAGATTGATCCAGAGGGGTTGGCCAGTCACCACCATCCCCCCGCGCCCTACACAGAACAGGCCTTCAGAACCTGCAGCTCTCCCAAGAGTTCACTGCGGGCACAGGCCATCCACACAGAGGAGAGACTGCCTCATAATGGGCTCCTGTGCAGCTCCAATAGTTCTTCCTCCATCTGCCACTGCTCAGTGATCCTATGTGAAAAGACTACTACAGCAGGGTTGCAATATTTGTTTTGGCGTATTTCCTGTGGACATGCTCCACATAAGGACCCCAAAACTTGCATAGATCCTTCTGGGGAGGTACAGGGAATGTTGGGAAGACTGCTGCAGAGTGGTCTGACCCTCCCTTGCACATGAAAATGAGAAAACTTCTACAGTGTCCCCTCTGCACTGGGACTGCTCCCAAGTTTCTTAAGGAATTTTCTCTCAGGCCTTAGCCCTTGTCTACACTACAGCCTGATGTCAGTATAACTACATCAGTATAACTACTCAGGCATACCGACTGAACTCCCAGCCTAGACAGTGCTATGTTGACAGGAGGGCTTCTCCTGTCGCCATAACTACCATCTCTTGTGGAGGTGGAGTACCGACACTGATGGGAGACGCTCTCCCATCGAAGTAGGTAGTGTCTTCACTAAGTATTACAACAGTGCAGCTGTGCCGCTGCAAGTGTAGACAAGCCCTGTATCTCACATTGTTTATACCTATGGAAATCTTGTTTATTTTGCATATTTACCATATCTGCTTGGGGTTCTTTGGTACTTTAAAAAGGTACATATCCAATTGCATGAAAAATCAAGCACGATTTAAAACATGTTTAAAGGGACTTTGTCAACTTGAAATTTAGACTTTTTTTTTTTCTTTTTTTGAAAGGAGTTAAAAGCAGTTTCAGGTCCTGCACCTACCCCTGAGTTCTCTCCCAATTGTTCTGGTTTTACAATCACATTTTCTTGTTTTTAGTTTGTGTGTTTGTTTTAATTTTCACTCTGTTGCCACGTGAAAGGCCTACACACAAAAAAGGAAACAAATGAAGTGGGAAGCAGTGAAACTAAACACACAGTGCTGTCAAATGGGCAAAGTCAACAAACTGAAAAAAACATAGGAACATGTTTTTCTAATGTCTTTACACCAAACTTAGCTATTACCTATAACAATAGTAGGTTAAAAATTAAAAACCATGTGATTTTTTCCCCAGTATATATTGTCACTTGCAATTACAATATGTGTAGTATGTTTAAGCTTTCAGCCATTCTGCCTTCAGATAACTCAAATATATTACATAGGACCAAACTGGTACATATCGTATTACATTTACTGAGTGTGGCCCATAATAGGACCACTGATTATTTACCCAAAGCACATAATCTACAAGAATCACAACCACATATTTTTTTTATTCCTAAGGAATAAAATGAATGTCAGTGCCTGACACATACATCGTTGTGAGGCTGAGCCTGTTATCTAGTCAGGTTCACTCTACAGCTCTTTGAACTCCTAGGATAGGAACAAGTCATATGAAATGCATGAAGGGCTCACAAATTCAGTTACAGCATATCTCAAAAGGGCAACGTATACTTATGAATAAGTTACTGTTGTATTCAAAAAGTCTAGAGCTTTAAAGGTGAAGATTTTTGTGATTTTTTTTAACGACTGTGAATGTATTAAGATATTAACTAGATGCGTACTTAGGTGTCTGGCTTCTTGGATATGATAACTGAAACCAATACACTTTTCTAGTCATACTTTGCTTTGCATTTGTTTTGCTAGAAGTTGATCAATGGATTGACCAATACACTGTTACTGAGATAGTTAGAGCATATGACTGGGAATTGGCAGCCTTAGGTTATGTACCCAGCTCTGCCACGTCTTTGCTCCGTGATCTTGGATAAGTCAGTAAGGGATCAATTCTGCCTTCAGATAAATTGACTGCAAAGATAGTTGCCGCTGTGTAAGTTTCACCCATGTACAGTGAAATACATGGAAGCTTGTTAATTTCCATAAATAATAACTAAATAAGATTTGCAGCTAGCTGACCTTTGCATTGACAATTTTCAAGTTATTTCCTATAATAAGCCCAGGAATGTACAGCACACCATTGCAGACATGAATATAACAATACCTCTTTATTTCAGGTAAAACTGGCAAGGCTTTCAATACCATCAATGTATTTGGGGACAGAATAGGGCCCTACACCTGTCTAAGCCTAAACTTTCCCATCTGCAAAGTGGAAACGATTATGCTTACAATGGGGGTGTTTATACTATACTTAGAGCAGGTACCACTGTGAAAGATTCTACCATTCCTAGCAGAATTCCCCATATATGGCTGGAAACAGCACAATCTTTCAAAACAATAGAAATGTTAACGTGCACCCAATGCAACTAGCTTACTAGGAATATCATTCATTAATATTTTTATTAAGCAAAGTTGAAAACTTTGGATTAAAGATGGCATAAAAGTGTTATCATTATCAACATGTCTGTCCCTGTGGGATATTGCTTTCTCAGACACACAAGGATCTAGTCACTAATCCAGCCCTCTAGATGCATTTTAGCTACTAATCTGGATGAATACAGTAATTCCTGCTCAGTTACATTCATTACACGACAGTCTAGTATTTTCGGGGTGGATTTTCTCCTTCTAGAATCCTCTGAACAGAATTTCCCTGACACACACTGAAGTCTTGATACCAAGCCTGTTGGGAGTCTTTCTACAGATTTCAAATGGCGTTAGATCAAGCACATTTGCCTGAAAATTTAATTTGCTGGCCTGTCTGATAGCTCTACCCACACACCACCCTTCTTTGTGAGATGCTCCAAGTCGGGCTCAACCATTTTTTCTGGCCTCATCTATATGTACAGTAAAACCATTTGCAGCACTGGGTCAGCTGGACCCATTGCTGACATTCACTGTCAGCAACAGGTACATTTCCTAGTGCAGACACAGTCTTATAGTCAGTATTACATTCCTGCATTTTCACCTTCATCTGAATGGGTTATGAGGTCAAATCCTCATTTGGGACATACACTGCAGTAGGCTCCTAATTATTAGTTTCAGGTGCAATGTTTTGTCTATTTTTACAATACGAAGAAATGGTAACATAAGAAAGACTTAAGAAAGTTAATCCCACACTGATCAGACTCTCAGCTCCTTTGGCCAAACAACAAAAAAGAAAGGGATCTCTCCCCAACTTACATAGAGGTGTGTCTCAATTCAATGCAATTGTAAATGTAGTTTTAAGCAGGATGTCACTCCCTCAACTAAAATTGTTTAATCAGCACAACGGTGTAACCCATTTTGTCTAGACAGGATATTTAAAACAGGACCCGCTCACGCTGAATTTGCAACAGTAATTATTTGATAGCCATTTCTTCTGGATTATATCTATACAATGCCAAGATTAATGATTTTCCCATTCTATTTCCACTTGAGAATGAATTCAGAACTTATACCAACACTCAAAAGATCTCCAGTTAATGCTGTCAGTAACTATTTCACACAAGAGGTTTGTTATAGCAAAGCATCTGACCTCAATTAGTATATCAATTAATTTTGTTGTACTTGATCCATAAATTATTGAAAAACTCATGTACTTACTGTGGGGAAACATAAATAAGTCTACTCCCCATCAACAAAATAAGCTCCTGACAGTGATTCTCTTTGATTTCTCATTAAATAAAATCTACATTTGTTTTTCCGGATACCAGCATGCATCACAGCCTTCTACAAACTAAACAGAAAAATAAATCAAAATAAAGCACATTATGAAAACTTGGGACTATCTCACTACAGTGATGGCACTTCAATTGCTTTGTTACCAGATCATAATGTGAGCAAATTCACGTGTTTTTCATTGTTTACAATACCCATAATTTGTAATGTCTAAAAACTAGACTCAACTTAACATAGGCTATTACTGTGCTACTCATGGCACTGTATTACTGTTGACTCTGGACGTTTCGTATTTTAAAAGACTAAAAATAAATTTGATAAAATACAGTTACTGTCTCATAAAAATATTCAAATCATAAAAAGAAATATTACTTTAAGCTGCAGTTCTAGTCTATGGATATGAAGCTGTAAAAAACGCACCATGGAGTTGCATGTGAATTGCGTCTCTATGACTTCCATCTGAAATCTGCTCTATTTGCAGTTTTCCTAACTGCCAGTAGCACAATTTTAACTGGTCATCTGAAAGTCAAGCTCTTTCTTCCCCCCAGCTTGCGCATTACCAGCAATGGTGATTCTGGAAGTGGAAGTTAATTAATAATTATATTGAAGAATCTCAAGACAGAATAGAACTCAGCTCACATTCGCATAAGGAAGTTGTGAAAAATTATCAGGAAAAAAAAAACACAGTAAGAATCTATTCTTCATTACAGTCAGCAGATGTGACTCTGGTTATACCCCGGGAGCAGATATCTCTATTGAGTAAGAAGGTGTCATTTTACAGTCACTTTTTGATAACTGCATTTGAAGTCAGAATAAGCAACTGGAAATTCTAAAAGATTTCAATGATACATTATATTTCTAGAGCACCTTTCATTGAAGTGTGTGGGCTGGTGAAACTCTGAAGTGTCAAGCATGACTCTAAATGAAAAGATCCAGCACAGTGTAACAGCTTATTGGTCCCATGAACAAGTGTAAACATGGCTGGCCATTATACGACCTCCGGTCTCCTTCTGCACGAAATTTAGGACCTTCATAAGGCATCAGCACCTGTCAGCTCCTGAAAGGATGCGTTGGTTCTGAAAGTGGGAATTCAATACAGATAACAGTTGTAGGCAGAAAAATGCCCATAGGTGGAAAAATAATACTGGTGGGCCAGAGAATTTGAGCCAGTAGACAAAAACAAAGAAGAAAGGATCAGGTATTTAAGAAAGAAAAAGATCAGAGAAAAGAAAAGGTAAGTTAGGTGTCTTCTCCCTTTCTTTTTTCAGATCTTTTCTCCTATGTTCCCTCCAAAAAGAGAATGGTGGGACTGCTTAGCACTCAATTCTTTTCTTTATCAGGGTTCTGATTTATATTTATTCCTGCCTGAATACAAATAGTCCTTAATTTGGAGAAATGAATCTAGGGATATATTCATGTTTGGACCCAAATAAAATCCAAACTAGATGGAAAGGCAACTTTTTGCCAAAATAAACAAATAAAAAGGCTAGTTTTATGATCCAAAATAATCAATGCAAAGCCTGGGCCTCATGGGTCTGATAAATGCCCATCTGACTAGAGGCTACCTGAGACAGACTTAACTACTGGAACATCTCATGCAGCCTCACAAGTAAGCTTCAATTTGAGCATGACCTAGGGTAGAGTTTTCAAAAGCACCAAAGTGGCTGAGGAGCCTACCTCTCATTAAGTCTAAGCCCTGGTCTACATTATAGAGTTAGGTTGATGTAAGATGGCTTACGTCAATCTAACTCTAAGTGTCTACACTTAAATTTAGCTCCCACCGATGTCACTCGCCCACTAACCCGACTTAATAATCCACAGCCATGAGAGGGTAGCATTTGTTAATGTAGTTACATCGACGCAGTGTCGGTGTAGACACTGCATTGCTTACATCGACTGTTGCTGCTTTCAGAAGCCATCCCACAATGCCCCACACTGACAGCTAAATCAGTGTAAGCGCTCCTGGTGAGGATGTGCACCGCCAACACAAGGAGTGTGGACGTGCAAAAGCAATGTAATTACTGTGGTGGCTGAATACCGATGTAACTTAGGTCGACTTAATTTTGTAGGGTAGACTTGTCTTTAGGCTCCTAAATGCTTAAGTCACTTTTGAAAAAGAGAGTTAAGAAATGTGATGGTCAGCAGTTTAACTAGCAAAAACCATCTAAAAAATGTCAAATACAGAAATGAGTGTGGTAACTGTCAAATGAAGTTTCTTAATTAAAACTGATATGGGCAAAAACTGGTGGATTCAGAATCTGCATCCAAATTTGATAGTTTGGTTCACCTCCATTAAACTTTTCATTTACATGCCACTGTGTAAGTTAAATTCCACAAGGAGATTTTCCATGTACAGTATTAACATGGATCCTTAACCAAGGCAAACCAGTTCCCAAAAGGGATTAAGTCATTTGTAATTCCAAGAGACTGAAGTAAATATTTCATATTTGATTCATGGTCCATAAATATTTACACAGTGGGATTTCTCCATGTACTACAAGACCACAAGTGGTTCACATTTTTATCAAGGATGACTAATAAAAAACTTACAATTCCCTACCCCAAGGCCACTAACACCCGAGGCTTATTCACTACTCAGCAAACCAAGTCAATCAAACGATGCACCGAGAAGAACAGCCAGTTTCTAAGTAGTGTAGTCTGAATCATTAACAAATGACCACACTCTTGCTATGGAATGTCCAATTTGTGGGTAAGTGACCTACAGGACACTTTTAATTAGCTATGTGAAATTTCTTCAGGATGCCTTTTAAAATTCCAGCAAGGTCTCTCTAGGTAGTTGAAGCACGGGAATCACTTAAAATACGACGAGTGGATCGCAACCAACAAAGGCATTGAGATTAGGGCTGGTGGTGGGGAATGGCAGAAGTATAATCCTTTCTAACGACATATGGTGCACTGTCAGCTCATGTGACAGAGTGAGATCAAGGGGGGAGGATTGATGAGGTCAAATTGAAATGAAGGTCCCTGGTTGCTTAGACTCATGACAAGATATGTAGTAAAGAGCAACAGACCAATTACGTTGACAAATGCTATGCTCATCAGAGTTTGTATACCCCCATCCTAAATGAAGTCAGTTAAAATCCCTGACATACACTTGTGGCTGGGAATATATACAGGTAGCACTACTACAGCCCATCAAACCCCGGAGGCTTATAATATAAATAGACAAATATTATCACTATTGATTGAATACAAGGCAAAATTAGTACTTCACATTTTTAATGGTCTAATTTTCTGAATTCATCAAGGTGACAGTGTTGATGTAGGAAATCCAACTACCATTCATGTTACTGTACAGTTTTGCAGCTGTGGTGTATAGCATGTGTTATCCTAAATAAGCAGAACCTTCACATCAGCCTCTGGGAGGATTCTATATATCGTATCTTAATAATAATCGCTCACTGTTGGACAGAAATCGTTTTACAAATCAACTCTAGCGATAATGGAAAGAGAGCAAAAAGATATGAGAATGACTGAAAAGTTTATAGCAAGAGAAACATTGTCACAATGATGCTTAATGAGGATATTTCAATATACCTTTCCTGTAAGGGAATGAGTTTGAATGACTATAGTACCACACAAAACGACAGCTGTTCCAGATACATAAACAGGGTCTCATAAATTCTGTGATTTTGCAGGAACAGTATTTGTCATTTGGCTCAGCTGTTGTAGAACTCCTCCTCCCCACCTTGGGAATCCTGTTTCCTGTGGCTATCTATGACACCTGCCTATATCTTTCTCCACCTAAGCCCTGCAGATCGCAACCTTCCACTCCCCATCTCCCAGCAAGGTAAAAAAAAGATCAATTTAGAAGCTGTATTTATTAAGAAATCCCTGTAACTGTAACAATCAAGGTCCAAACACCCCACGGGAAAAACAGTGGGTCAGAACCACAACTGAATCAACTGACTGTATACAATATTATTGCACTATAAAAGTGAATCAAGTAAAATATCATATAAAAACTGGTGAGACACTGGTCATGAATATCACTGTGCGATGTATGCAAGGATTGTGTGCTGGAAATATGTTAACATATTTTTTGGAGGCAGTGAATAAACAAGCCTGCCCTAGACAAAGGAATGTGGATTCATCTGTCTGCCTGGCTTGATTACAGGCAGAGGACAATGAAAATACATTTACATCTAAGGTAAACAAAGAAATCTAGCTAACAAGTAATGGAGGGAATATCCTAGTGAGCATACCAGGGGGACACACCAGGGGGACACATCCCCAAGAGACCTTTATGGTTCTTGAGACAAAAACTATGGACTTGGGGAAATATAAAAGGAGCAAAAAGACATCACTTAGGGAATAAAGGGGACGGCACTCTTTGACTCTGTGAACATTGGATCCTCCTACTGGAAGAGCTGGAGAGGCTGTTGGCTTGATGTAAGTGAGAAAACACAGATTGCATCCTGCTAAAGTTAAGTCTTGGACACTAGAAAGCGTGTTTTATTTTGTTTCGTTTGTGACCATTTTTGGTGTCTTCTTGCTTAGTTTCATTTAAATCTATGTTCTTTATCAATAATCTTATACTTAGTTTTATGATACGCCATCTCAGTGCTGCTAAATTGAAGTTAAGACTGAGTCCTTACCTAACCTATCAGGCTGATGTGTGTACTCTGTCTCTTTGGAGGCTGCAAACTTAATAATTTCTGGGCGTGTCCAGTGAGGGGGACTGGACACAGCCCAGAAATATCTCTGGGGAACTCAGGAACTAGAGTTCACTGATTGTTACTTGCAAGGCAAGGTTAAGACTGGCAGAGTCTTGAGGACTTTGCTGGTGAGGTGACCAGACTGGTGTGGCAGGGAGCAGACATGAGATTTAAGCTCCAATAAAGTTATTTCTTGCTGAGGCAGAGAGGTAACACTGTGGCTTACAGTTCTGGCTAATACTCTGAGGAGAGTGTCCCAATAGCAAAATTTAGACGCATCTGACCTACTGCCTACCCCACAGAAGTCAATAGGACCCTTCAAATGGACTTCAGTGACCTTAGCAGCAGGACCATTGTCATGGTCTCTATGTACAGAGTGTAGTTGAGGGTGTACACTGGATCTTTTCTTCCTAATGATTTGCCTTTTTCTACTCACCAGCCAGAGCCACGGAATATAAATTTGACCTAACAGTGCCTATATCGCTTTAATAACCAGAAGCAGACAAATAAAACCTAAAAGGCCCTGTAGAGATGCAAAGCGGCACTTTGTTTTATATCTAAGGCAGATTATTCAAATGAAAAAACACTTGGAGATATATCTGAAGGCATTAAAGAAAGGTTAAGAGATCTCAACAGTGAACGGCACTCAGAAACCTTTTCCAACCATTAACTAATCTTAAGACTTCTTTGCAGCAATATCCCTAACATGATCCGCAGCTGCAGATTCAGCACAATAACAAGTGTCACAAATTTAAACCACACATCTCTATCAGCCACCTGACTAAACTAACATCAAATCCTGTTGATATTCAAAGCTAAAATATCCATAAAAATTAAAGGATTTTTTGTTTGTAAAGGAACAAATGAAAGTGGTGTCAGCATGTCTGGCTGTCTAGACTGTTTTGATTGTCAGCTCTTTACGTATGGACTATTTGTCACTATGGGTGCATACAGTACTAGAAAGAAGAGGGTTTGGCTTCCTGGCACTACTGTAATACAGCTAATACATAATATTAAGAGCAACAACAATCACTGAATTCAAAGTTATGGCAGAAACCAGGGCCACTGCTAAAATCTGAGGGGCACTATGCAAAAAGTAACACAAAAGGCTTAACTTAGCCCTGCAGGGTACCACTCCTGTGCTTTTGCTCAAATGTGGGCCCACAACTGAGCCCTCCCAGTATATTCAGGGAGAATCAACATGGCCAATCCTACAGATCTCAGTTGCCGTGATATAAACAGAGGGCAGCAGGCAGTTCCTGAGCTAGACTGGTCCTATGTTATTTAAAACCTTTCAATACTATTATTAATAAATTCTTTTTATAGCACCGTAAGTGCATACATGGAATAGGCCGTCGATGCATTGCAGAATGTGGGCACCATGAACTCCTGCAAACGAGTAAGCCCATGATAAACTGTACTGCAAGCCCGAGACAATAAATTGTACTTGCATTTTATATGCCTCTTTACAAATCACTAACACCCTTTGTCCAGGATCACCTTGTATGAGGCAATAAGGCAAAAAAAGTAATTTGTTAGAGATTCCTCAAATTTTCATTATGTTTCATTTCAAACTTTTTCATAAACAAGTTTAATTTTAAATGACATTCTCATTTCGTTTTTTGATTAAACTCATTTTTCAGCATGAAAATTGTTTAGTCGAAAAATTTCAACTAGCTCTATACATCAGAATAACTTTGTAGAATCTCTTGTATTGGCATAATCAGACTACTGCTAATACCAGCTATTTATAGTAACTTTTTTGTCCAGTATGTAAGTCAAATTAAAAACTAAGCTGTCAACTTATCGCCATTCAAGTCATTACCAGTATCAATCACAGTCAGAGCATTTAAATCAGGGGTCTCAAACACACGGGCCCGCGGAGTTATTTGCTGCAGCCCGCCAAGCTCCCCGTGTCCCCCCTCGCCCCGAGTTATTTCCTGCGGCCGCCAAGCTCCCCTCACCCGCCGCCCCCTCACCCCCCAGCGTACCGCGTCCCCGCTCCTCTGCCTAGCTCCAGCACTTTCCAGGAGGAAGGGGGAAGGAGCGGGGAGCCACACGCTCAGGGGAGGAGGCAGAGAAGAGGCGTAGCAGGGGCGGGGATTTGGGGAAAGTGTTGGAATAGGGGCAGGGAGGGGGCAGAGTTGGGGTGGGGACTTTGGGGAAGGGGTTGGAATGGGGGCGGGGAAGGGATGGGAAGAGGCGAGGCAGGGGCGGGGCCGGGGGGCGGCGGGGGGGGTGGTCAGTGATGCGGCCATCGGGCCAATGTACCAGTCCTCATGTAGCCTTCATGGTCATTTGAGTTTGAGATCCCTGATTTAAATCCATACTCAGTTTTATTTATGTTTTTTCCCTACTGGAAATCATAAAAAAAAAACCTAGTTCTGAAACATCCACATTTCTGAGAAACTCAAAAAGTGCTAAGGAGGCACTCTGATTTAGGTGGTCAGCATGTACCTCATCTGATTAAAATATATATAATATACAAAAAATTGCTATTCAAATTCTAATTTTGGAATTCATGTTATTCAATCAATTTGCAGAAAACAGCTATGCAACACCCCAAATGGGTTGGCAATATCAACTTAATAACCATGTTTTCATTTTTTTCCACCTCCTTAATGACAATATTTTGCACTGCTGTAGCACTTTCCACCTGAGGATCTCCATGTGTCTTACAAACATTAATGAATTATGCTTCACAATACTCCTTTGAAATCCAGAAATATTATCACTTTTATAGAGATTGGGAGACTGAGCCAAAGATAGATTCAGTGCTGTAGCTAAAAACACAGAGATAACCTATGGTACAACTGGAAAGACAACTTAGCCCCTATGCCCTATTTCCAAACCCATGCTTATTCTCTTTCAGTCAATATAGATTTTAAATGCGCAACACACCTATGGAAAGTCTGTCCTGTAAAGATCTGGAGTTTACAGGTACATATTTGCTCAACACAATACTGTAGGTTGTCTTGTATGCATTAGAATATTAGATTATATTGTGAAAGACGCACATCTCTGCTTTTAAATGGAAGCAGCTGTCATAAAACAATAAACACAGACTCACTGGAGTCTTTATAAAGCAAAGACTTATTTCTTGGGAATAGTCATTTCCATTGGATAACTGAACTTAGTGTCTACAAACATAACTTCAGGTTGTGCACTTGCTACTTCCCCTCTGATGTCAGTTAATGAACCTGAAAAACACAAATGTTTCCAAATGTCCATCATATCACACTGTTCTAGGTTAGGGCTCATTAGCTGAGATATACATGGTGTGACATGAACCAATGAAAAGTAATGAACAAATCAAGTTTCTTCTCACTTTCACGACCTAGGATTTGAACAGGTAATACATTACCTGAATTTTATACATAGCCTGTCCAAAAAACCTATTCTACTGTGACCCCGGCAGCTTGTTGGCTGTTATTCAAAGCAGTCAGACTTATACATTCAGTACAGAAAATGATTAATTCTGGAGATGTTTTACTGCTGTACACTGATCACTTTTCAGCCACTTCTCCATGACGGAGAGAAGGGAGACTCCTGCTAGAGCTGGTCACATAATATACAACATATTTTGTGAATATTCTCATCAGTAATGGCAGTGAGTCCTGTTCATTTGCATTCGTGGGGATAAGTCTACAAAGTATTCAGCTCCTGAAGATTTGTGATGATGTTTGTGAATCTGGAAAGTTGCATGAATTTTAGCACAAATTACTCATATAAAACTCAATCCCTAAGCGAATTATTTGTTATTTTCAAAAGTTTCACCAATTCATTCATGGAGCAGACGCAATGCCATGTGACTTAAATTACCAATCACAAACCACACAGAGTAATCACAGTGTGTAAACAACCAATCTGCCGAAATTTGTGTTTGCCTGAACCATATTTGGTGAATATTAAACAAAGAGATTAGGAGATGTGGAATTAATTGCCAAGAGAAAATAAGTATTGTTGGTTATGAATAATTTGACCGGCTCTACTTTCAGCTGTACATCTTGGCAAAGGAGGGGACCTCTTTACATTGACACCATAGGTTTCCAGCAGTGGGTTGTGCACAGTGGTCCAGCAGCCGGCACACAAGGGGAGGCCCCAGAGGGGGGACTGGAGAGCAAGCCAGCTCCCACAGTGTCTGTTACCGCCAGGACCCCACCCCTGTCTGCACGTGTCCCAGACTCTGGGCCAGTGGCAACAGGCAGCGGCACAGGGAGCAGGGTCCAGGCAACAGCAGCATGGAGGAAGCAGCTGGAGCCAGTGAGTAGAGTCAGCGGGGTGCTGCCTGGTAGGGATCGCGGTGCGGCCGGGGAGAAAGGAGCTGGCTAGGGCTACTTGAGGGAGCAGTCAGCTGGCAGAGTGAGAGCAAGGAAGCTGGAGGGAGCCAAGCAGAGGGCTTGGAGACAGGGCTGGGGGGCAGGGGAGGCACACATGGGATATGACTCTCCAAAGGCAGGCATAGCAAATAAAAGTTTGGGAACCTCTGATCTACATAATGCCTTCTCAGCTACCACAAAGCTCCAATATTATCTGTCCAAAGCTAAACCACGATGTTTAATGTTTGTCTGTTAAATTAATAATCTCGTTTCATACATTTAGACCAATAGCTCAAGAGTTCTCATAACAAAAAGTTTCTAATTTATCTTTTCTCTTCCTAAGCATATAATTAAAGGTGCTTAATGGACTTCCAAATCTAGCTGGGATTTTGAGGGTCAGGTCCCAGTAGTAGGAAGTCTACCCCAAAAGAAGGCTTAGTGGAGTAAGTCTCCATTAAGAATCCTGTTGTCTTTTATGCAGTTCCTTGCATAAGATTCAAACTATGAGGCTGAGTAGGGCATTTAACCTCTTTTGTTCAGTTCAAGATGACACAAACAAAACATTTAGTAGAATTATTTGCCAACAAAAAAATATCTAACAAAATAAAAACAGTTTTTGCTAAAAGTGGCTAAATCAATACTTTTGAAGTAAAGAATTTAGATTATCTATTTTGCACAACAAAACAAAATACAACACGCTTATAAAGTAGAAAACTAATAAAGCATAATGCAGTAACTTAGGGTGTTTCTGCATCTTATTTGTTTTAAAAGTGATATTTTTTTGAATACAGAAAGAACCAGATCTGATGCTTCCTAAGCAAACAAAACTCTATTGAAGTTAACACCAGTTTGACCTGCACAAGGAGCACAGGATTGGGCATGCTTATGATACATTAAAGTGTAAAAGAAAACCAGTGTTTCATTAAATATAAAGAGAATCGGACTTACTACCTTTCTTTTTGGAGTCTTTCTTTGCGCTGGTTTTAACAGCCACTGGAAGTTCTGTCTCAGTTGACATCCTATTATATCCTTAGTCTTCTTCACACAGATCCAGTGTCTCGGTCAGGCTCATTTAGAATGGCTCTCCAAGAGAATAACTTAGCCCTTCAGATACTATAACCCAGATAGCTCATCTCATTCACTCCTTTTGAGTGCTGCAAACAAACAAACAAACACTAACCGTCATTTTCTGAGTTAAAAAAGAGAAAAAAGTTGTCAAAGGAATCTAAAATGCTTTCTGGGTCTATAGGAGGACAGTAGGATCCGGGAGATATGGGGAGAAGTCACAGCTAACTAACCCACATGAATGTTAGTTTTAAAATTTCATGTTTCCAAAATAAAATGTATTACTTGATTGAGTGTATAAATACTAAGTTTTGAGTTTTATCTTTTTGTGAGGTCCCTACCTATGCCCTTATTTTCTTGAGCATATACAGAAAAATAAACCTGATGGGCCAGATTCTTATACACTTACTCATGTTGAGTAGTATCTTATTCCACTGATAGTCCCGCTGAGACTTTTCAAATAAGGTGCTACCCAGTGTAGCAGAATCTGTTTTTCGAAGTTTTATTTAAAAGAAAATCATGATAATTCTTAGAACTCAGATAGCAATTTTCCCTTCAAAGCACTTTGCAATCACTAACTAATTATTAACCCTAATAATTCAAATGAGATAATATTATCTCAGATGGGGCAGAGGGAATACAACCTGCTCTCAGTTAGGCGTGGTGTGTAATTCAGCTGCTCCAGGAGCAACCCAGAGAATGAATCATGAGACTCAGATTCACAACTCCTCCTCTGCTCCTCCCTTGTCCTGGGGAAGGAGTAAATTACTTCACCTCTTTTCATGGAGTCCCTTATTCACCACTTGCACCTGACCAGCTAATGTGGCTGGTGATTAAGGGGGACCTGAGCTCAGATTCCTCCCACCAGCGGTCTCTTAGCCCACTAGCTCTGCCATTCTCAACCTTTTTCACACTATGATACCACACTGCAAGAGAAAAGAGTTTCAGGACCCCATGCCCTTTTAGCCATAGAGAAAGGGAGGGTGGTTGTGACCCTGCTGGAACTGTTCATCACAACCCCCTGATTGAGGACCCTGCATTAGACCGCGCTGCCTCGCTAAAATGTGTACATATTATGGTATTCAGTCGACAATGTGACCGGGTTGATCAGCAGGCTAGATCAGTGTCTTGGCAGCAGCTGTGAGGTGACTGACTGAGTTGGTGGAATTTAAGTGGGTCATGGAGGGACACAAATAGGGTCCAAAGGTTGAGCAACATTTGCTAGCTAGCTAAGTAAGTGTTTTCTGCAGGCTATTTTACAGCAGCTGCTGGACTGCTTTCCCTAGCTGGAGAAGGAGAAACAACAATTGTGGCAATCTGAGAAGCAGCAGCAGTTGAGAGAAACTATTGGTTCCCCAGAATGAATGGGCAGGGGATACTGAGGACTGGTTTGGATTGGAAAAGTCATAGAAAACTAAAAGGGGCTATGCACGTAAAGGGAATAACATTACCATAAAACAAAATACATTCCCATTCACAGTACCTTAGTAAATGTTTGTAATAAAGTATGTTCTCAACATACATGGAAGATTCCATATGAATTTTCTATATACCTTTTCTTTCAAACAAGCCTTAAGGATTCTGTTAATGTAGACATAATCAGGTGAAAAATATGGGCTATATTGTGCCACCCATCCTCAGACTGAGTAGTACCTCACTTTGTCAATGACCCAATTTTCTTCAGCAGAGCTACTGATGGATTAAGGAACAATTCAACTGGAATAAAGTTGGCATAACCTGGCCCTGAGATGGGACTGACAATTCAATAGTTCGAGATTAAACTTTTAGAGATGAGACTGAAGCTAAACCCTGGTTCAGATCATACCCAAACCTTGGGGAAAATTTGACTCCACTTCTGTAACTGAACCTTGCAGTTTGTGCCCACCTCCATTAACTTTTAATATCAGAAAGTTTTCATAAATCAAAGGCCAGAAAATAAACATCAGGGTCTTAATTACTATATGTATAGAATTATGATAGTTTTTTAGAAAACGTAACGATCTGTATTTCTGTAACATTACAAGCACTATTGCATATAGTCACATACTCCTTGGATAAACTGTCAGTTTATTTGTTGCATTAAACAATTTGTAACATTATTCAGCATTTGTATTACAACAGTATCTGTAGGCCCCATCCATGACCAGGGTCTCATTTCTGCTAGGTGTTCCATTGTGTTGTACCAACACATAACGAGACAGTCCCTGCTCTGAAGAGTTTATAGTCTGAATAGACATGACAAATAAAGGCTGGCAGACAGGAAGAATTATTGTGCTATGTTACAGATGGGGAACTGAGGCACAGAGAGATGAGCAACTTGTCCAAGGCCACACAGGAAGTCTGTTGCAAAGCCAAGATTTGAAACCAGTCTCTGTCCAGTGTCTTAATGACAAGACAGTCCTTCAGGTATGTCTGCACTGCAGATAGACACCTGTGGCTGGCTTGTACCAGCTGACTAGAGCTCAAAGGGCTCAGACTAAGGAGCTGTTTAATTGTGGTGTAGACGTTCAAGCTCGGGCTGGAGCCTGGGGTCCTAGAGCCAGACGCAGGTTTTCTAACTGCAGCGTAGACATTCCTTCCTCTCTAAATACGACTTCCCCTTCTCCCCCCAAAAACTTTATACAGGACACAGTTTTGGAATTTCTGTAATGCAATGCCTGCTAAAAAGAAAACAGAGCAACCTATCATTTAAGTTTTAAACAGTTTAGAAGCATAAACAGAATACACCTTTAGTTTTTAAAATGTTATGCTTACTCCTCTACTTATGCAAAAATACATCTTATTGGAGAAGTTACTGCAAAAGGTGGTCCAGATGGTGTGGGTGGGGCATTAATGAATGCAAAGAAGGAACGGGTAGCTTAGCTACTGAGCCATGAAGAATGCAAAGAGCCATTTGGAATCCTGGCTCCTCATAAAACAGATCTCCAGTGGAATGTCTCCTCCCCCTTGGAATATCTGCCCCCACTGCTCTCCTAATCAGGTTCTACATGTCCCCTTAGCAGGATGTCCATCTTTCTCAGTCACTATGCTGCTGTTGACTCCCTGCACTTTTCTGGTGGAGTAAAGCTGCAGAGGGGCAGCAATGAACACCAGCGATTTGCTGCCTAAGTTATGGCTGGTTATTATGTGAGCATGCTGTGAAGAGTGACTACTCCATAGCACTACCTCGCCCTCCTGGCTGGTCACTTTCCCAGGTTGTCACCACAGAAGAAGGCTGCCAGTGGTTACCTGGCAAGAGGCTCCATACTTTCCTTTTCCTTCTTATGAGTTCCTCGGACACATTTCTTCATGAATGGTAAGGAGTCTGGTGGCACCTTAAAGACTGTTTTACCCACGAACGCTTAGGCCCAAATAAATCTGTTAGTCTTTAAGGTGCCACCAGACTCCTTGTTGTTTTTGTGGATACAGACTAACATGGCTACCCCCTGATACTTCATGAATGGTGTGTGTTCGCTCCCCTTTGCATAGCAGAAAGAAGCATCTAGTCCAGAGTTCTGAGTACGCAGTGCAAACAAACTTGTAATTATGAAGAAATTCAGTTCTTTGCAATTTAGGAGATTAAAGCTCTTCAAAACTTGGAATAAATTTGACAGTTTAAATCACTTTTCACAGCAAAGGCTCTGAAGCCACTTGCACTTTTAAATCTAAGCTCTTTTAACATTTTGAAATGCTTCAATAACATTACATTCTATGCACTATCTGAAGTGATTTAATATTCCTGAAGTGTGTCAGGGTTTTTTTCTTTAATGAGCTCTTCAAATCTGTATGAGAATTATATAACATGCAAGGATAGCTGTTCAAAGTCTGCCAAACTGATTTAAAAATATAAAGTTCCTTGCTCCTCCCCTCGAAACTCTAATGAGTAAGTAAAACATGCAAACAAAAAAGAATCTCTACAAAGTCATGATGCCTGTTAAAACAACATCCTCAGAAAACTTTGAAGCCCAAAGGAACTTTAATTGACCTTTCCTAGTTAAGGGAAAGCAAAAAGAAGAGATGAAAATAAGCGAATGGCTGATTGGATGACAGGTCATTCTTGGAATAGAATTTTTCACCAGTTCCATTCCACTAACACAAGTGGAGGGGATATTTTCATTTAATATTTTCACATTGTTTCCTTAATATTTTCAGTTCAACAGCACTTAAAGCGATAAGGATAATGAAACCAATTGTCAGAGTGCCTGGCTTTACCCCCCGCCCCCCCCAAGGATTTGGGTTTATATATTTTATCTAAAAGTTAAAAGAATATAATACATCCTGCAAGATGCACTAAGAGCTACTTTACTAGACAAATGACGAACGATTAACCCGTAATTAGGGCCCTACCAAATTCAAGGTCCATTTTGGTCAATTTCACAGTCATAGGTTTTTAAAAATTGTAAATTTCATGATTTCAGCTATTTAAATCTGAAATTTCACGATGTTGTAATTGTCGGGGTCCTGACCCAAAAAGGAGCTGTGGGGGGTTATAAGGTTATTGTAGGGGGGGTTGCGGTACTGCTACCCTTACGTCTGTGCTGCTGCTGGCGGTGGCACTGCCTTCTGAGCTGAGCTGCTGAAGAACAGAGGCTGCTGGCTGGGATCCCAGCTCTGAAGGCAGAGAGCAGCACAGAAGTAAGGGTGACATGGTATGATATTGCCCCCTTACTTCTGCACTGCTGCTGGTGGGGCGCTGCCTTCAGAGCTTGGTGCCCGGCCAACAGCCGGCGCTCTCCAGCTGCCCAGCTCTGAAGGCAGCGCAGATGTAAGAGTGGCAATACTGCAAACCCCCTAAAATAATCTTGTGACCCTCCTGCAACTCCCTTTTGGGTTAGGACCCCCAATTTGAGAAACGCTGGTCTCCTCCCAGAGAAATCTATATAGTATCGGGTAAAAGCACACAAAAGACCAGATTTTATGGGGGGAGACCAGATTTCATGGTCCGTGACGCAAGTTTCATAGCCATGAATTTGGTAGGGTCCTACCCATAATAGTAGCCCTCAAAACAAAGAAAACTTCACAGAAGACCAGAGAGAACCCACATTGTTAGGAATTAAGCAAGTTTTAATCCCATAAAAATCCATGCTAATGAACAACAGATGTGTCATCTATTTTAGATGGAGTGGCCCAAATGGTACTGTTTGGACTGCAGTGAAGTAAGCTACAGTAGAACCTCAGAGTTACAAACAATAAAGTTACAAACTGACCAGTCAACCACAAACCTCATTTGGAACCAGAAATATGCAATCAGGCAGCAGCAGAGACCAAAAAAAAAAGAAAAAAGCAAATACTGTACAGTACTGTGTTAATCGTAAACTATTTAAAAAAAATAAAGGGAAAGCAGCATTTTTCTTCTGCATAGTAAAGTTGCAGAGCTGTATTAAGTCAATGTTGAGTTGTAAACTTTTGAAAGAACAACCATAATGTTTTGTTCAGAGTTACAAACATTTCAGAGTTACGAACCACTTCCATTCCCGAGGTGTTCGTAACTCTAAGGTTCTACTGTAAAAGTAACAGTATAGGACCATTTCCTACCAGAACTTTAATGGAAAAAAGATGTGTACCTCATGAGGCTATCCCAGTGAGCAACATTTTAAATAAACAAACATCTATTTTTGGACAGGTTTACATATTAATTTACTTAAAAATATAGTCAGGCCATATCTTCCTGATTTGATACACGCTCAAATAAAACAATAGATGTCTATGTAAAATCAAATGGCTGAATGTAAACATCTGTAAATTGCAGACTAAAGTATAGTTCAAAATGAGTTCCCTGCAGTAATGCCTCCTTCTCGCTCAAACTGTAGGTCTTTGTGTAAAGCTGTGTTAGTAAACTTTCATACACTGTCCATATTTCAGCTGTTTATTATCCAGATCAGAATGGCAGTCAGTCAATCTGTTCTTCGCAGCAGCAGCTTTTATTGTCTCCTCCAATCTAGGTCACTGTTAATAAATACCATAGTCTTCCAACTGTGGGAAGTACTGCGCCATGTGTTTCATCAATGAGATGCTATTTCCTCTACGCAGCTCTTCCAGTGCTCTCTCTAGTTAAAGACATACAATTTTGTTATCCTTGGTTTTTTTTAAATCCCACCATCTTACATTTACCGACTAACAATTTCCTGGTTGTGCCTTCCCACTGCTGCAGTTATTAAGATGTTATATGCATGCTTCAGATTTTGCTAAAGAAGAGTCATGTGTCTTCACTTTAACAAAATACTGACAATTACCATTCCCTCATTAAGTGCATGCAGCAGTACTACAATCAAGAAATTTTGGAATTAATTGGCTTCTAATTCTGAGAGAAGTACTGAGCCTGTATCCTGTATTGTTCTTACAACAGCATAATACCTAAAGCTTTAATGAAGGAATTTTTTGAACTCTACTTTACAGTTGAAAGAGTAGTAGAAGTTGCACATTTTCTATACTGTAAAATTGATTAAATGCATCATCCTGGGTTTTCTTTCTGCACTTACAAAAATTAAAATGCTCTCCTTCAAATCATTTTTTACTTTCACCCACAAGCTATTGGGCTCAGTGCGGGAATTATTAGGTGATTTCTCTGGCTTGTGTTATGCAGGAGGTCAGACAAGATGGTCAGAATGGTCCTTCCTGGGTTTAAGATCTATGAATTTTCTTCAGGGATTCACAATTCAAAATGTAAAGAATTTCCCCACCTGCACAAAAGCTGTTTCATGTCTATTAAGATGAAAGCAAAAAAAAAAAAAAAAAGCCCTTGAAAGGATTTGTAACTAAGGTTGTCTTCACCCAGGTCTTTTGGTTCTCCCCATACCCAAACTGGTGTATGGTAGCTTCCTCTGAGCGTCTTCTAGGGAGGAGAAGCCCAGCTCCCCACCTTGCTTTGACCAAATACTCAAGCTACTACCTTCAGCTCCCTCATGGTTAGAAATCAGTTGGTGCCCACAAGGTAACGGCTATACAACCAATTCTAGTGGTCTTAAACGAAGTGCGATTGGAGAAGGATAAAAAAATAAAGAGGAAAAAACGACAGAACAATTATGCAGTAAATACTCACAAGATAGGAGAAAAAGCCTTGCTAGACAGGGACAAATCTTATGCTATTAAAGCATAGAACTACTATAAAAACTCATGCACATCTGGTGGTCACTGGAGCCACAGTTTGTGGCGCAAATGGCACATGCTCTTCACTCTTCCAAAATCCCCTCACACTCCTGAGAGATGCCCCGGAGCTCTTTTCTGGGACAGAGTCTTGTGGAGTCCCTTAGCAGCTGTTGACCAGAAGATGCCCTATTGAACCCCGCCCAGCCCACTTCCACAGATGGTCCTCCAGTTTGGTGAGGAGCTTGCTGGAGTAGGTGCATATAAAAGCACCAATCTTGTAGAAGATGCACTATACTAGCCCAGAAGTGAAAATTTAGGGCCTGATCCAAAGCCCACTGAAGTCAATGAGAGTCTTTCCATTAACTTTAACCAAGAGCTAGAAAAGGAGGAAGACATGGAAAGGTGAAACCTTGAGACTCAGACAGAAGGCAAATGGAGACAATGAGGTGATGGAAGAAAAAGATGACAGAGGAAGAAAAAAGGACTGAATATGGAGGGGCCTGCGTTCAAGAAATAAATGTTGTAATTGTTATATAAAAAAAGCAAAGACGTTGGCTTGTCTGCAAAAGACAATGATCGGGGTTGAACTGTAGCATGTGTTTAGCCTCTTTTTTTCCAGTTTTGTCATTTGCCTAATTCTAGACAGCAATGAGATAGTCAAACGATGCTGTTGTGGCATTTCAGTATTTAAATTATTTTATTTAAACATTATTTCTTTACTGATGCTTAAAAGATATAGCACATATAGTTAAAGGAAAACTTGATATGTGATGTTACAATTGGAAATCCTATAAACAAATTTCTTCCCTTCACAAGACAAACACACAAAAGCCAGAGTCTTAGGAAGTAAAATATATACTTTGTACAGAAAACACGCCTCTGACTAGTTGCAGATTACTTCTTTGTCTTATTTCCTCCCTCAATTTTCATACACCGTGGCAATTTATGACATCCCTTATTTAGTGTTATTATTTATTGATTTGTTTTTCTTATTTAAGTGGTTATTTTTCCTATAAAATTTTTTACATGATTCCTATACTCCGCCCCAAAAATCTTCTGCCCCATCCTCTGATCTAAAGAAAATGCATTTGTATTATGCTTTCGTTACCATGTCTGTAATAAGACATAATTATCTTTCACAGATGGATCATTCTTAGTCTTCCAATATCAGGGAATTACTTTCTTAGCAATCAGGAGTCATAAAAAATAATCCAATTCACGTACTCCTTTGGGATTCTACGTATTCTAGATTCACCTGCTATATGAAGATTTATTTATTTAAAAGAACAGCTACAAGAAGGTTCATATAGCTGAGCCTAGTAACAAATTTTATTAAATTTATTGTGGATTATAATCTGCCACATTATCCTAATACCAAGGCAAATTTGCAGGCATGTAATCCAGATGTAAAGTCATGGAGGATCTGGCCAAAATGTTGCTTTATGAAGCCAGGATCTATAAAGCATCCCAATAGTAAGATGTTTATTACTATTCCAATGACTGCCACAATAATTTCCAAAATTCCTCCTGGAGGTCGCTCTTCACAATATAAAACTTCACATATTTCTTCACTAATTTTTCTGTGGAAATGGTTAGATTTAAATAAACTGGCTGAAAACATTTCTGTTAGAAAATGCTGATTCATAACATATCAATTTCATCAAAATTTTCAACAGGAAATTATCAAAATGTTTCATTTCAATAAGGTAGAAGTGCTTCATTTTGAATTTATCATTTCCAATACAATTAAACATTTCAATAAGGTAAAAATAAAATATTTTCATTTTGCAAGAAAATTCTAAGATTTCGGCTTTCCATCCCAAATCAAGACAAAGCCATATTTTGAAATCTGAGAATTTGCCCCAGGACAGAAGTTCTGATTTTTTATCAGCTCTAGATTTAAGGAATTCACTCAAAGGCTGACATACAGAGTAACCATTTCCCTAGAAGGATTTGCAATACAACTGAAAAACACTAAAAAACATAAACCTCCAACATAATTTCAATAAAGAATACTTTAAAATTCCAATACTCAGAACACAGGAATTGCCAGACTGGACCAGACCCCAGGTCCTCTTTGTCTAGCATTCGCTCTCCAATTATGGCCAACACGAGATGCTTCAGATAAAGTTGTAAGACCCTACAAGAAGGCAAATGTAAGGCAATCTGTCCCCCACATTAGGTCTCATCCTACTCTCTAATAGCTAGAGATAGGCTTAGATCTTGAAACATGAGGTTTAACATCCCTTCCAAAACTGTTGTTATGAATCATAACAACTCTGGATATTCTTGTTATCTTTATAAATGTCCAATCCCTTTTTGAATCCTGCTGTTTGGGGGGGGAAACTACCATGAGTAGCCCCACTGCTTCCAATATCTGACATATCACAAGGCTGAGTGGCATTGCAGGGCAAGAGGGAGTGGAATAAGGAAGAAGCCACTCTCTATGGCATACTCGAGCTTGGAAATCTGCATGGGGCTAATACTACTAAAAGCAGTACTAACTCCATTCTGTACTTCTATGAGAGCGTGCAACCCCCCTGAGGAAATAACCTTGCGCTCATGGGGTAGGAAACCCTAGGGAGGTAGAGAGAGGAGTGTGGGCTTGTGCTTTGCACTCCCTCTAGCAGAGTTTTATAGGCAGCTGTAACAACTTGTGGTCTCAGGTCTCTGCCCTTGGAAGTGAAAAATGCAGCTCCAACTCTGGGTGTGTCTACACGGTGAGTGTGGATGCGACTGTAGCATGGTAAGCCATACCATTGCTTTAATCTAGCTAGCACAGGTAACAACGGTAGTATAACTGTGGCAGCACAGGCTAGCAATGCAAGTGCATACCCAGGCTCCCCAATGGGCTTGAATCATTGTATCACAGGGTTCAGCACAGGCTAGCCACCTAAGTACATGCTCACTGGGGAGCCTGGTACGTACTTGGGTTGCCGGCCTGTGCTGAACACCTACACTATTATTGTTATTCATGCTACCTAGATCAAAGCTAGCATGGGTGTGCCTACCCAGGCTACAATCAACACCTTCATTTGCAGTGTAAACATACCCTATGAGGTGAGTCTTTACAGTAATTTTTCCCCTCCTATGGGGGTTGTTCTGCAAAAGGGACCTAAATAAAGTACATATTGTTTTTGTAATCTAATGTTCTGTCACCAAGAGCTTAGAAATCAGCAGTCACATCCAGGCATGTTTGGGGTTTTTTTCAAAGCTTTTAAAAGGGTATTACAAATAACGAAGATTAGGGCACAAAAAGAAATACACTTAAAAACTCAACATCGTCCCTTTTCATTAGAATAGAGAGGACAAAAAGGGTATGTGCCCAAACAGCACCGGAAATCCCACAGATTTGGGTAGGATTCTACTATTTTAGGAATGAAACTCAATTAACGGAATGTCTTTTTCATGTCACTTGTATTACTGCAAGACCGCAATATATCTAGACTTTAATATATCTATACAGCACTGGAAAAATGCTAATTTCTGTTTTCAGTATAAGAAAACCAAACCAAGAAACACACACAAATACCACCAAGACATACATTTCACAAATATAGGACCTGAATCGGATCTCACTTACAATAGTTTTATACTAGTGTAACTCATTAAAGGCTAATACAGTCACGAATATAAAAACATGGAGTTACATCAGCCTATAATAGGGTGACTTCATTGATTTTAATGGAGGCACATCAGTATAAACTTGGTGCAACTCCATGACTGTCAGAGGAGTTACACTCGTGTAGGCGAGATCAGAAGAAAAGCCCCGTAACTCTAGTTTACAATACTGTAATTCTAAAGCAACACAAAAAGCAAATTTGTACATTACCAAAGTTATGTCTTTGGGATTTATTTTTTGCAACGCTGAAGAAGAAATATTCATTTGGCAACCTCTCAACACCATGAAGAAAAGGAAGGGAGATAAAGACTAAGAAGGGACAAAGAACAAAGTACACAGCCGGGATCACGGCATACTGTAATTAGAGCTGTTAAATGATTACTAAAGCGAGATGGTGTAATCATCATGCTAGAGGGAAGTGCTAAGTAGCCAGTCAGCAGCATCTCCAGGGAGAAGGTAAAAGCAATGTCAGAGGGACACTACCTTTTTTACTTACATAAATACTCTTAAAATCAGCCTTCTAATTGGCTTAGAGAGTTTAAAAATTTAAAGTCTCATGTCACAAGACCTGGACAGCCTTCCCACATTTTGAAGTGGCCAAGTAAGCTGAAGCAAATGTGAATGTATTAACTTCCTACCCTCTGAATAATATCTAAGTGCAGCTGCCTCTACATATATATTATTTCAAGATCATTTTCTCAATGTTACCAGTGAGACTGAACTAAAGATCTGTTTCTCATTCGCTTTGGGTGAAATGCAGCCCTACGAAGAAGGCCAGCACAATGCCTGTGCAAAGTCTCACTTCAGCCCTATTTTGAAATAGGATTTAACATGATGTCTCAGCAGAGAGGTGAATTTCACACTAATTTTCCCAAGCCGCATTTTAGTTTTGCTCAGATGGTCCTAAAATTAGGCTTATAAAATGTGCCCTTAGCATTGCTGAATATTTCATTTCCTTCCAGCAAAGAAAACAAACTTTCTTAATGTCAACAGTGAAAAATCATGCGATGCTGTTTATGCACCACTACTTTTCTCTATGTGACCATTGTTCCCATTCAGCCAAGTATCAGGAAAACTAATCAGAGTACTTTGTCTCGCTGTAAACAGATTGATGATTGATTACCACAAACCCAAGCACTTATTTCTTACACTGGTTCACAGATTAACAGAGCAAGGGGTAAGATATAAAAGGTTTTCTATGTATATTTGTTCATGGAATTTATTCTGACTGTTTGTGCTCATTCTTTGCAGCATAAATATATGTATTTTGAATATTCCAGCAACTGAAATCTACTCACACAAATACTTGAGAAAAGTTTACTTTATGCTCAAACATTCACCAAAAGCAATTTTCCAGTTACCAAAGAATATCACACATTGTGCTGTGCGGCTTAGTTACATAAATCAGCCAGTCAAAAACAGAAACAATGCCAAGTGATTTATGAAACTAACAAACACTGCACACATTTCAAATATTTTCCCCCAAACAGCTGTTCAAGAATGCCTTTCAGACCAAAAATGAGTTACTAAAGAAATGGGTTAATAATTTCAAATAATAAATAATTAAGAGAACTGTTATCTGCTCACAGAGAGTATTTTAACAGAGTTGAAATTCATAAGCAAATTATTTCTGAGTGCATTAAACACTCATTATGTCACTTTTTGACATCAGTGGAAATCCAATTTGTAGTAAAAGTGCAAAATCCCTTCATTAAAACCTCCGATTCTAAGCAGTTGCACATTACTGTTATTATTTACGTACAGTAGTGCTGAAAATTAACCAGGTGTTTTCCAAACAGAGAAAGATAGCCCTTGTCTCAAATTCTACGCAGTACAAAAAGATGGATCAAATCTTAAACCAGTGGAAGTTTTTGCGTGGGTTATTTTGTTTTGAAATAATTTTATTTATCATTTTCTCACTTATATCATTCACAGTGAAAACATATTGATTATGGCCTTTGAATCTGCAAAAAGATGCAGATTCTATGTCCATGAAAAAATCCGATTGAAATCGCCATGTAGCTTGAAAGGTCCACTTCAGACCACGTATTTGCACAATCAGGGCCTAAATGACAAGCTTAGGGACATATGGAAAGAACTCATAAAACAAACATATTGCCACACTAAAACCTCAAAAGAGAGTCCCTGGATTATTATAGGGGAGAAATGTTAAACAGCAAGACAGTCCAGCAAGCTGATAGACCTGGCCAGGTTGATAGTGTCACCGAAACACACTCTTACTTTCTAAACATTTAAAAATCACCCACATAGTCTGCAATGAGGAGCCTTTGGCTGGGAACGGCGAACCGCAGCCACTGGGAGCTGCGGGCGGCCGTGCCTGCAGACAGTCAATGTAAACACTGTCTTGCAGCCTGCCAGCGGTTTACCCAGACAGGCCGCAGGTTGCCCACCACTGGTCCTTTCTGGCCCTTGCTCTCTGGGGAGCCTCGTCCCAGCAGCAGCACTAGACGCACACAATCCTTGTGTTGTGATTGTGCCCAACCCCTGTGCGGGTGCAATGGGAGGAGGAGAGAGGGGAGCTCCTCTTGCACCCTCAAGACAATCAAGCCCACAGTAAATAGGTTTTTTGTCAAGATACAGAAATGTCCTAGAAAATTTACTATAGAAGACAAAATAGGATGCTACAGAAATTGCTTTAAAATGTATAGAATTTAATAGGGAATAGAATTATTTCTATATTTTTAACAATCCTATGGAATTTTTAAACAGGAATATAATTCTGCATTAAATTCTATAAGATGGAAGGGGTATCAGTTTCTAATAAGAATGATAGGAAATTAACTTAAGGATGTCTTCGCTTCCCAAATAGTTCTTCTTTCAAACATCTTTGCTGAGGCTATGGCAAGACAAGTTTCCCAAAGCCCATGTATTATACTATGTTGTTCTTTAACTCAGTCTAGAAAAAGAAGTCCAAAGGCCCATATTTAAAATATTTTTAAGTACAACAAAGGCATCCCTGAAGTCCAATATGGGGTTATATATTTTTGGATTTTCTTTTAGAGGAGTACAGTGAGGATAACACAGACATGATTAAGAGGAATAAATAAGATACACATGTCGGGGTCAGAAAAAAAAGCCAGATAGAGCTCTGTCATCAGAAAAATGCAACTAAATCCAAGCATACATAGCACTGAGACTTAGTTAACGTGAACCAATTAATACATTCCATTTTTATGCAGAGTAAAACATTTTAGATTAACAGGCCAGTGATGCTCATGTGTTCTAACTTTAGCTATCATTAGGGCTAGGTGAACCATGAAGTGAGCTAATCTAAATTACACATCCACATGAAAGCGTTTGTATTTTCCAGAAATTAACTTCTCTGTATGAACTAGGGTCAGATTCACACCGGGCACTAAGCTCTCGCCACCATTTAAACCTTCTGGAAATCTCAATTCATGGATTAAAATCTCTGCAGTAGTACACTGTGTATGGGGGGGGGCAAGGTTCACGTTATAAATCCAAAAACAAATAAAACAAACAGCTGGACACATTATGAAGATCTTTATAAACAAATGCCCTGAATTGAGTTTATGGGCACACTGGCAGCCAGCATACATTTGGAGGTGTAATAGATTTCCTTGCTCCTTAAAGGCTTGATCCTGCAACGTGCTCAGCATTCTGGCCCTAATCTAGCCGAGCACTTGCTTAACTTTAAGCTCATGAGTAGCCTACCTGATTCCAATGGGATAATAACTCACTTGCTTAAAGTTATGTGGTTGAGTGCTTTGCTGGATCAGAGCCAGGGCGCTCAGCACCTTGCAGGACCAGGCCCTTAAGGAGCAAGTAACTGGTCGCATTCTGAAACGGAGCAGACTAGATCAAACTGAAAGGCAATCTGATTCGGATCGCATTACCACAGCCTAGCTTGGAGGTGAGAAAGATGTGTATGACTATAGGGAGGTCAACACCTGACCGAACTGGGAGGATTTTCTGGATCTGGCAAAGATAACAGCTGCTCTTGCTGACACTTTCAACATAGGCTTTCAAGCAGAGAGAGCAGCCAAAGGTAACCCCAAACTCAGTCTGACACAGACAATCAATTACAAATGAGTAAATAAACTACCTTGTATTTATGTACCATGAAGGATCTCCCACAGCATCTGGCAAGCTTAAACTGACGCAGACTACATATAGGAATCACATCACTCACTCTGAAATGGAGACATCCATTGGGTGAAAAACTGTAGTTGTTTAACAACAGAGTTTCAAGTCTGAAGGTGAAAAGTACCTAATCCAGTTAAAGCCAGAGGGAATTTGGCAATGCAGAATTTAATTACCCCATTTGGAATTTAGACAGGACAACTGAGTTAAACACCCCTACTCTTTTGTCATGGGAACTCTAATGACTACTCGTGGTCAAGACCTCGATTTTATTTCTCATTTGCAATACAGCACTTTGGCAGCAGAGTGCCCTCTAGCTAACTCATAATGAAGAATGCCAACTCCTGAGTTACCAACACATTTCCTACGCACGAAGGTGTTCCTTGGAAGCTACCTAGCCATGTACAGTATTAATCAGGCCTGACCCTCCTTAGCTCATGAAATCTGACAGGACCGTAGCACAGTATGGTAAGGCTGCATTCGTTTTCCAATTAAACCATGTCAGATAAAGAAGCATGCAATAAAATGGTCTCCTATGACGGACTGATTTTAATCCCATAAAATTAACAGCAGGTAGTATTAATGTTGGCTATGGAAGATATGCAATGTTTATGTTACCCGCTTAAGTTAATTAGGAAAAATATTGACAGAATTATAGAAATCAGAGATGAGAAAGACCTTGAAGACCATCTTAACTCATGTTCCTACCAATGCAGAGTTGTTCTTGACATACTCTTCATCCAGTGCACTTTTAGGTGATTCAAGAAATAGGACTTCCATCTCTTCCCTCTGGGGACTATTACACATTCAAATAGACATCACTGGTAGGACTTTCCCCCCCCTTAATATAGCATGAATCACCCTTCCTCAAATTTCAGCTAGGAAACATCTCGAACAAATCCCCTCTCTCTTTACTGTTCACACCCTTCAAATGCTTGTATCGTTCACAAAAGGTATGTCTACACTGCAAAAAGAGGTGTTGCTACCTTGGGTTAGCTAATCCACATTTGCTAACTCAGGTTAAAATAGCAGTGAAGACAACTCAGCTTTTAACTCAGGTTAGCAGCTCAAATTAAAGCCTATAGGTAGGGCCCTACCAAATTCATGGCTGTGAAAAACATGTCACGGACCACGAAATCTAGTCTTTTGAGTGCTTTTACCCTATACTATGCAGATTTCACGGGGAGAGACCAGCGTGTCTCAAATTGGGGGTCCTAACCCAAAAGGGAGTTGCAGGGGGTCGCAAGGTTATTTTAGGAGGGCCACGGTATTGCTACCCTTATTTCTGCGCTGCCTTCAGAGCTGGGCAGCCAGAGGGCAGCCACTGTTGGCCAGGCGCCCAGCTCTGAAGGCAGCGCCCCGCCAGTAGCAGCATAGAAGCAAGGGTGGCAACACCATACCATGCCACCCTTACTTCTGCGCTGCTGCTGCCAGCGGCTCTGCCTTCAGAGCTGGGCTTCCGACCAGCAGCCACCGCTCTCCAGCTGCCCAGCTCTGAAGGCAGCACCGCTGCCAGCAACAGCGCAGAAGTACGGGTAGCAGTACCGCAACCCGCCCATAACTCCTTTTCGGATCAGGACCCCTACAATTACACCACCATGAAATTTCAGGTTTAAATAGCTGAAATGATGAAATGTACAATTTTTAAAATCCTAGGACCATGAAATTGACCACAATGGACCCTGAATTTGGTAGAGCCCTACCTATAGGGGAGCCTGGGGGTGAACTTGAGCTGCTATCCTGAGTTAAAAGCCACGTTGCTGTGTCTTCACTGCTATTTTAATCTGAGTTAATTAATATGGGTTAGTTAACCCAAGTTCTGAACACATCTTTTATTAGCAGTGTAGACAAACCCTTAGCCAAATGACTGCTATAAGCATTTAGTCACTCTCTGCATTCTCAAATCACTTCAATTCTTGTTTTAACTCCCCAATTTGAGGACAGCTTTCTGATACTGAGATACTCAGAACTGCTTGGTATTCTAAGTGCCATATCACCAGTATCAGGCAGGGACAACATCCCCAACGCCTGTGATAAGATGTCTGCATACACAACCCAAAATTTCATTAGTTTTTATTGCTTCCATTTTATACCTAATTTGCTGTCCTGCACACATATTTAACAAAAACTAAACTGTAAAAAACTTATACCACTTAGGGCTGACCAAAATTTTTCCATCAAAATATTTTGACAGAAAACTGGATAGTCAAGTAAATGAAAATTTTCATGTTAAGCGTTTGTAGTTTTTGGCTGAAAATGTTTTGGTTTTCAATATAAAGTTGAAATTTTCTATGGAAAAATACTCAATTTTCCAACTACGTCTATATAAATTGTTTATTCCTCATAAAATGCTAACAGCTTATGCTGATCTGTGTCATATTTGTTAAAGAAATTGCTAGGAAGTCCAGATTGGAGAGATAGAATAAGAACCAAAGCCAACATTTTCAAACATGAGTACCCACAATTAGGTATCTAGATCCATATTTCTTTATTTGTTTTGGTTTATACAGTCATACCATTAAAAGGGTGTCTCTGGCTTCTTCTAGGCAATTTCTGGGTGGATTTTCAAAATGCCTTAATGACTCAGATGCTTTTGAATGAACTATGTCTCTTAAATACACAATTTATTAAATATGCAAGGCACCTGAATAAGTTGTCTGGTTTTCATTTTAAGCTACAGGTGCTCCGTTTTTCTGAAAAAATGCAGGCCATGTAGGTAGGTGTCTACATTTAGGAACTCAAGTTTAAATATTTTGGCCCATATTTTCAGCCAGCCACTTTGTTGTGCCCCCAGTTTGGTGGACACACAATCACAAACTTGTTTTTGAACTCCCAATAAGCTAGAGGCACAATTAAGATCACTTGGATGTCCAAATGGATGACTACTGGAAGCATGTTCAGCTGACACTGTATGCGTCCACAAATTACAGATGTAGAGTAGAGTCCAATTTTAAAAACCATGATACACCGAAACAGCAATCACACTCACATAAACAGTTAGGTTTGTTACAAAAAACTCACTATATGCTACACATTCTGCTGCACCAAAACTCCCAGTTTCAAACTTTGGAGCAAAGGGTTCAGTATTTGAATCTGGATCCTAACTTCATGGCTGATCTTGCTCAACTATGAGCTGAACCAAAGCCCCAGATTTAATATCCTCAAACTTTGGGGCAGACTGAAACCCTGATCCAAATTTTGCTACACTGCTCTGTACTAAAAGCACTACGGTTGGTTTGTAACATGGGTTACTTAGGGTTTGAATCTCCGTGATTCCATACTGCTTATTATTTTACACTTATAAAGTCAAGGAGATATGATTTTATTGCTTATCATTCTTTTTTACCTTAGTCTTCTGCCACTATAACTTCATTCTGCCTTTTCAGATATGCCTTTTGCATATTTAAATAGCAAGTCTAATTATCCCGGACTTGATTATCCTCCTCTTTTAAAACCTTTCCAGTGTCATCAACAGTTCAGTTCTTCATTATGTTTAGATTTAAGAAAGCTAATATGCATCACATTCATTAATTCTAGGATGATCTCCAATATTTCTTTAAAACACATCTGTGTAAGATTTCATCTTCAGAGCACTATTGCTGAAATGCTGAGAGCATGGCAGGTTGCTCATCACTAAATCTTCTGGATAGAGGAAAATCTAATAATATAACATGATGTATAGCACTGTAATCAATAACAAATCCTAAATAATTGATGGCATTACATTAGGTTAAAATAGAAAAGATTATGTTCATCAACCCATGCAGAAATATTGTTTCTTTTAAATTCTCTAAAGCAAGTGCCCATTTCTGGCTTTATTTCCAAATTCATTAATAGTAAGCTGGGAAGTGTTAATTTAACATTTTATACTTCCGACTCAATAGTATTTACAGACAGGTTAGTAGGCCATATAAATAATAAGCACCAGATTTAGTAATTCAAGCAATTGACAGCAAGTATTCTACGCTAGTTGCTCCACAAACACGGCAGTATTTTTGGTCAAAAACGCTGTATTTTACAAGAGTTTTATTGCAGTGTTTTTGATCATTACCACAGAGGAATTTTTATTATTATTATACGTGAGGCTGGTAGCATCACTTATTAAGGTTGAAGGACACCATTATAAGACTCTATTTTAAGTGGCTTATACCTTTGCCAAATTTTAACCGTTTGGGCTGAAATTTTCCACGCTGGTTGTCTGCCTTAGGCTGATTTTTACTAGAAAGTTGCAGCCAAAACAGGTTAGTTGTTTCTGAGGATGACACTAGGGAAAAATACATTGTTTTGTGATGTTAAAAGAATTATGGCAACTTTTGTTTTGGGAAGCTTGAGCATTTCCATTTTGTAGCAGGGACCTGAAATTTGGCATGGTGGTGGCCTTTACCTCAGGGACATGCTTTTTGCCATCTTTAAGTCTTTGAAAAAATCTCAATTTGCACATACGCAGTGAGACTACTTAGAGTTTAGTAGCTAACGTCTCCAAAGAGTCCATCCCCTCACAGCTTCTACTTTTTCTAGGGGAAGGAAAGAAGTAGACTGGGGCATGAAGCATAGTGATGCTGGACTGAAGTGTGTGTGAGGAGGTGTCAGGGATTGGGTGCAACGGGATGAATAGGGAGAAACTAGCACTGAGTGGGCAAGAAGATTGGCACTGGATACCGGGGTGTGGGGAACCAGTATTGGGATTTGGGTGGGTGGAAGAAAGAGAGGGCTGGGAGCCGCGGTAGGCTAGGCTGTGACTGGCTGGTCAAGGAGACTGGGATTGGGACAGGGACACAGGGAAGCAAGAAGGGAGGCTGTGACTGGCTATGTAAGGAGACTAAGTCTGGGAGCAAGTGTGGGAAATGGAAGTAAGAGAGGGGAGTAAGCAAGGAGAGGGAGCAAGTTTGTGATTGCATGAGGAGCTAGGGCAGGGAATGGCAAACTATGGCCCGCGGGCCGGATCCGGCCCATCAGGGCTTTCAATCCAGCCCGTGGGATTGCCAGCCCCATGACGCAGCGGGGCTAAGGCAGGCTCCCTGCCTACCCTGGCCCTGCACCGCTCCCAGAAGCGGCCGGCACCACATCCCTGTGGCCCCTAAGGAGGAGAGGGGGGCAGAGGGCTCCATGTGCTGCCCTTGCCTGCAGGCACTGCCCCCCGCAGCTCCCATTGGCCGCGGTTCCCCATTTGTGACCCCCTTTTGACTCCTTTGCGACCCCCCAGTTTGAGAAACACTGTACTTTTGTATACTTTTACCCTATAGTATAGCATAAAAGTAAACAAAAGACCAGATTTCATGGGGGAGACCAGATTTCACGGACCGTGACACGTTTTTTATGGCCACAAATTTGATAGATCCCTAATAATAAAGGCGCTGCAATGTGGGTGCATCTTATATATATCATAGTGGGTTTGGGAGTTAGGCCTGTGAACTGTGCCACTCATTCAATGCCACGTACTGAAGAATTCACTGATCAGCATTGCTAAGAGACCTAGGCAGGAATGTGCCATCAGAGTGACACATTATGTCAACAGCCTATGGTTTGGAGGAACAAGGCCAAAATAAGAGAAAGAGAAAACGCAAGGCCCAACATGCTCTAACCGTGGGGTCAGTTTGAGTCAAGGAAATTGGGGAAAATGTTGCTTGCATTGAGGCCTTGGATATCAAATTGGCGTCTGTATTATCACAAACATTAAGGGGGAAGACACTCTTGCCGTTTCTAAAAACTCTTTCCCTGGGAAAGGTGATATTCAGTGGTGGAGGTAGTGTCTCTCACAGTGAGCTGTTCAGTGGTAATGCCTCCTAGAGTTGCTTTTGTATTTTGATCCTGGACCACTCTCTGCTGTACACACCACAAAAGACACTAAACCCTGTATCACATGGTGCTTTGCTAGTGCTACAACCACCTCCAGGAGAACAGGGTCTGGTCATCACTCTGAGGGGGCAGATGTGTGATAGGGTGCACTGGCCCTTTGGGCTTCTACGGGGGAATCCATTTGGGCCAAAGTCCCTAAACTGGTCACTGGAAATCTCACTTCCCCCTGTCTCTACCACGGGGATGTATCCAGGACCAGCTGGGGCTAAGAAGCTGGGCTTGCTTCTGAGCCCTATTATCCCAGCAGGAGGCATATAATCCTGTCACTTTCCCGGGCAAGGTGATGGAGGGGTGTGAAGGGATCTGCTCCCCACAGGCACCACTTAGTGGTCAGGTGGGCATGGCAGGAGCGCTTCTGTCTTGGTCCCCTGGTGATAGCTGCTCCAGCCCAGCTGCTCCAGCCCAGCATCAGTCTGCCCCCTTCTGTGACTCAGCCCTCTGGCTAGGCCACAAGTTGTGTCCATCCCTCCTGGGGTACACAAAGAGTCCAACAAAGGCTAGTTCTGCTGCCCAGCAAGGGGCTTCAGTGGGCCTGCAATAAGGACTCTGGCCTGATTAGCTGGGGAAGGCTCTGGACTGTTTTGTTTTCCATTCTATTTTCTGCAAACTGATGACTTTGAAAGAAACACAGGGTTCAGGATCTAAGGTAGACACATCCTTATTCTGATTTATGTTTTAATCTGTGTGATAAATGAAGTTTTAGTCTGCTCTCTCCAAACTGGGTGCAATGCTCCTTCCTCAGGATCTATATTGTTAGTTATATGCCCTACCCCTGTACTTTAACCCTAATCCCTCCAGTAAGCAGGAATTAATTTTGCGAATCTATTTCCACTAAGAAATCCATTAAGTCCCCCAGGGATGTCAGAGGCTTCAGCTGTTCTTAGCGCTTCTCCCCTTCTAACTTGCAGAGCCCTGATCCCAGTTTGAACCTGCAGATGAGTTACTGCAGGCTCTTGTGAGAACAGCAGAGTTGCAACTATAACTCCGCCTCCACGTGGGTACAGGTGGGTTTGGCTCCTTTACTCCCACGTAAGGTAGGGGGGAGAGGAGAAACAAGACCACAGTGACTTAAACAACTGTAAAAACACACTTTTTTTTTTTCAAAAATGCTCATCGTAGAATATAAGGTGGTGGGAGAGGAGAGGAGAGAAGGAAAGATGGGAGGACATAACATGACATTACATTACAAACAAAGCAATTCCCTTGTATATATCACTGCAATGTAGCAAATGTGGATGAAAGCAACAAACTGAAAACAGGGGGGAAACTGATAGTGTGTTATGGTGCAATAAAAGCTGTGTGTTGATTGCATAACTAGAAGGGGCTGATAGCACTATGCAAATGATTAAAGCATCACAGCCTATAAGAAAGATCTATTTATTATATTTCCCTTATCCTAAAAGGCTTCTGATACTAATTGGAACATTTTCTGTAATATTTTGTGCCTTGAAAACCACATATAATAAAACATGACTGTGGCAAACATAAGAATACACCTAAGTCCTGATTTTAATTTAACACAGAAGTTTCTCCCAATCAGCTTGTCATCCAGATTTTGTTATTAGTATGACAGGCTATAGAACTTCTGTTTGATAGGACCGGCATGCATTTTTCTAACCCAGTCTTTAGAACTACCTGAACATGTGAAGCCAACCCATTCTTCAAAATGCCATTGATCGCCATACATTAATCACGCATAACTAAATGGATCAAGGAGAATATCTCCTCTGAGCATCTCATCATTTTTTGAGCAGCCAGACTGTCCCATATGGGGAAGTAGTTTCCCCCATGGAATTATGATAATAAAAGCTTGTAGTCTCACAGTGGAGCAAATAGCTGTAGCTCTCATCTCTAACTATAATACATGTGTTCCCTCTAAAGCCCTACAGAAAAGCAATGTACGTGACTTTCCCTATGCTCCAATGAATACAGGCAGTATATGGGCAGAGCACGGGAAACAGCAACTGAAATACAAATCAAACTCAAAACCTGTTCATTTTCATTGTGTTGTATTCTCACTTTGCCTCTCTGATCTACAGTTACTTCTGCAGTGAAAACAATTTTCAGCTTATACTGGCCACACCCCTGTGGAATGCCTGAGCTCTGCAGGACTCACCTGCCACCTCTCTGTACCTCTGGCACTTTTAAGCTCTGCAAGCTTCCTCACCCAAGCAGCTCTCTGCTGCTGACTGGAGAAACACAGGAACACAGCAACTGTGTGACATGTGGGGGTCATTGTGGTGGGAAAGTGGGAGGAATGGTCTGTTGCAAAAGGGTGACTCCAAACAAAACAGATTTGGAATCACTTCTGTATGTAGTAATTTTCTTTTGGAAAATATTATAAACTCCTTATTTACTTCTATGCTAAGAGCCACTGCCATTTATGATGAAAGACAAAAAGCAAACAGTGAATAATCCTCTTTTCCTGACTTTTCAGTTTTTTCCACTCCTATGGTTTGCAGGTATTGCTAACACATGATTGATAGGAAAATATTAACAAAATGCCCATCTACACAAGGCCATTAATTTTACAGTCTGGATAATTATTCTGCAATCTCAATCTGTACAATACTGTACATATATTAGTTTTATGGAAAAACAAAAAGTAATGGCCCGATTTTCAGGGGTTCTGTGCATAGCAACTCCCACTGAAGTTAGTGGGATTGCTCAGATTTTCTGAAAATCAGCTCCTTCGTTTTCAAAGGTGCTGAGCATCGGCAGCCCCCATTTGCTTCAACAGGCATTGGGGGCACATGGGGCCAGATGTTCAAAGGTTTTCATTACAGCCCTGCACATAAAGATGCAGCTAGGAGCCTAATGAGGTTTGTAAAGGCACCTAAAGCACTCTAGGTGCCTAAATCTCATTAACTTCAATTGATTTCAATGGAAATTAAACACCTAGGCAGTTTCAGAACTTGGAAAAATCCCACTTGGTGCCTATCTGCAGCTTTAGGTGCTCGAATGCTTTTGAAAATCTGGCTCTTGCTACCTCTCAGAACATGCTCAGCACCTTACTGCACCACAGCTATACATGGCAGCTGCCTTTCTTTGAGAGCCATGCTAGTCACCAGCGCCACAGGACATAACTGATCATCTAAATCAGGAGTGGGGAACCTACGGCCCGCAGACCAGATCCGGTCCCTTGCTTAATTTCATCCGGCCCGCGGCAAGTATTTCTAAAAATATAGCCCTATGACAGTAGCCTATTGGGGACAGAGACAGGGTGGGGACGAGGAGGGAGGAGAGCTGCAGGCAGCGGCTGTAACAGAAACGCTGAGGCAAGGCGGAGCCGCCAGACACTCTAGCGCGTTATGACCTCACAACGGCCGGTGCTGGAGCCCGGCAATGCATGCCTCATCATCGGCCACACATGCTTCCGGCGCTCTAGTGTGGAACAACCATTAGCGTCCCTGAGCCCCGGGCGCCTACGGTGGTGTTCGGGCTGCAAGGGTTGTAGTGTGAAAAACTGCTATCGGACTTAAATTTGCAACCTCAGCCATCACACTAAAAAAAGTGGGTGAGTTGAACGTTTTATATTTATCTCTCTTTAAAAAAAAAAAAAAGAAACTAAATTAAGTTGCATTTTACTTGTGTGTGGCCCGTGATTGATTTTTTAATGTGGGTCAATGGTCCATGATAGAAAAAAAGGTTCCCCATCCCTGATCTAAACTATCATCATATTTCAGAGTAATTACCGGATTTGTCTCTAAAAACACAGTAACAGCAATTGTTTCTCCATATATTTAGCTTCCCTCTCCACAAACGCATAATTCAGCCCCCTTCATGCAGGGCCGCCGAGAGTGGGTTTGGGCCCCGGTGAAAAAAATTTTTCAGGCCCGCTGGCAAGGGCGGACCGGCTAAACAGCCAGGGAAACCGGACCCCGGGCCCCCTTCTGGACCACCGGGCACCAGTCATTTGTACCGGCTTCCCCCCCCCCCCCCCGTCAGCCCTGCCTTCATGTCTCTGCTTTCTATAGGCCTTGCTACCTATCTACAGTGCGCTCTCTTTCTCTGTTGTACACTAATTCAGTTTTATACAGCGTAGGTTTTTAGTAGCAATTTTGTACCCTTAAACTCTCTCTTGTAACCTTTGTGTTAGTTTGTCAGAGCAATCATTAAGCTTTGGCACTTTGAGGCTGATGGGTCTATCCAAGCCAGCACTCCTTGAGCTAATTGTGTACAATTGAACATTCTCCAAGCACTGACAGTCCTCATTCAAGCCAAGTGTGAAAGTTTTTAAATTAGCTTTCACAGTTTGATTCACAGACAGTAAATGTAAAATGGCACAGGATTAATTTTTCCAACCACACAGTGCTACAAAATAGCCCAAAGGCTATTTTAGTTCATTTGCTTTAACTGTTAGGGAAGATTCACACTACATGGAATGCTCCAACGGAGGCAGAAGCTCTAAAGGAGATTCAAAGCCTAATATTACCCCCATTAATTAAACCACTGTATGTTTGTACAACAGTCTTTGTACTTTGTCACTAGCTGTTAAAATGGAAGTCACATCTAGGCCACTTCAGACAAGTCATCTAGTTTAGCATTTATGCTTCTTAGAATGTAATTATATTAATAAAGTATCTCACAGCATTATAATTAGAGGCTTGTGGGCATTTTTATTACAAACCACATTTTTAGGGGGTTATAAAATCTGTTAATACTGGCATTGAGCTGTAAAATTCTCCACATGCTCTGAGCCCAGTAAGGATGTTTATGTTTTTCCTAAATAACATATAGATCTTGGCTTAATTGCAACATATAATCTGATAGGTAGACACACAGACAGATCTAGGGCTTACCTTAGGGGTAGGCCACCCGGGCGATCGCCCAGGGCGCCGGCAGTCAAGTGGGCGCCGTGCAGCAGTGTACGCTGCCAGTGTGGTGTCAAAAACTGCTCCTGGCTGGCAGTGGAGCGCTGCGTGGGGGAACAGGTCATCTAGATTTCTCCCTGCTTCCTCCTGGCAGAGGAACATGGGGGAGACCCCGAGCAGTGCTGCACAGATACTGCTCGCCCACCCCAAAGTTCCAGGGGGATGTGGGGAAGCAAAGAGCGAAGTGCTCCCGGCATCCAGGTCACTTTCCCCAGCTGTGCTGTGCTATGTGAGGCGAGCATCCGGAGCTGCTGCTCTCCTGCACTCCCCTTAACACAGCCCAGGTGGGGAAAGTGCCCTGATGTCACTCCTCACTCCCCCTGCTCACAGCTTCCTAGGGGTGCACAAATGAGGAGCAGCGTTCGAAGAGGGCAACGAGCAGCAATGCCACCTGCTCCATGCATCCAGATCAGTTTCCCCACGTGGGCGCAGGAGGGGGTTACAGGGGTTAGAGGCAAACGGGGGGTGGTGTCTGGGAAGCCCACGAGTGCCAGGGGCAGTGGGGGGCACCCACTGGAGCCAGAGGCGCCAAAACACAAGTTTGCCCAGGGCATTAATTTTCCCTAAGGCCAGCCCTGGACAGACCAAATAAGATATTTGACAAGATATAAATTCAAAAGGAAGCTCAGACACTGTATTAACTGTATATATATTTTCCCTTAAGCAGTAGTGAGAAAGCACTGAAATTTAGAGCTATATGGTTGAATGACCTTTTCCAAAAGTTGCCTCTAAATACATGGCCAAACTTCTAGGTATGCAAAATTTCACAACAGAATTCCAGCACACAAACTGCCATTTATACACATTCAAATAGGATACTTAAGAGCCTGCCATACCTGATTTGCACACAAAATCAATTTGTAAACAATCAAAAACACTGTTGTGAAAAAAACAGTATGTGCCAAACTTTGGGTGCATAAAATTGTTTGCAATTTCTGAGGCTAAATAAAAGCTCCATTGAGAATTTGACTGATTCTGCCCAGGTAAATGTTGGAGTGCCAAATGAACCTTAAGCCCTGATCCCGAAATATGGTCCACGTGGAGCAGATTTCACAATCGCAGTTTTATGTACCATGTATGCTATAATAAGTAGGGACCATGGGCTGGATCAAGTTTAGAGTTTCCAGCCTCCACTCTGCTTTTAGCAACAGAGGGTCCTGTGGCACCTTTAAGACTAACAGAAGTATTGGGAGCATAAGCTTTCGTGGGTAAGAACCTCACTTCTTCAGATGCAAGAGTGGTCTTGCACTCTGCTTTTGTGGTCTAATTTCAGCCTTCTATTACAGCTCTGATTCTCTGTCACTGAGATCAGTGGAATTGTTGACATCTACTTCAAAAGGAGCAAGATAATGCCCCTGTTTGAGCACAGCTTTGTGTGCTTCATACTTAAAAAAAAAAATCACTGAGGGCCCAATCCAAGGCCAAATGACTTCAGCGGGAGCCTTTCGATTGACTTCAGTGGGCTTTGAATCTGGGCCCCCAAGCAAAAGCTCCCTTTAATCAGAATTATTTTTCAATAGTGACAACATGCATCACAGATGGGAATAAACTTCTGTTGACGTATAAATAGTATTTATAGTAAAGTGTTCAATGTGAATTTATAAAGTTGTTAATTTTTTCACATGTACAGATGGACTCAAGCAGCAAAATTCAGATTCAGATTTCACACACCTTGGGCTGGGAGGTGTCAGAACTAGCACATTATAAAAAGAAAAATCTGAATTTTGCATATGGACCTATGTTCAGAGCTCGGGACATTACTATCTAGGTTTATCACTCAGGCACTTTTCTAATATAGACAGTTCTGATTAGATTCAAGTGTTACCTTAGGTTTACAAAGATCTTCTGCCTTGTGCTGAAAATTACATTTGCTTTATGTAGATCATAAATAATCACTCAGAACTGATTTTTCAAAACAATCCCTTTTACGTTTGTTTAGGAACCCTGCTCATTAGGAAACTGCATTTATGTACTCACTATTTACATTTTTTTATATATTAGAAAATAAATATCCACATGCAATATTCAGTGCAATATATGGATATAATGCATTAAACTTTATCACATTTTCCTAAAGTGAGCTCAATCTTGCAGCTGCCTTTGTCCAGGCAGACCCTTACATTGTGAAAAGCTACAGTGTACTCAACGGCAGTATAGGCCTGCCAATGAAGAGACAAATTGCAGGACCAGAGCCTTAATGTATATTATAGCTATAATACCGTACAAAAGCTATGCTAACTAGAACATAATCGTTTTATTAAATATTTAAGGGATGTCAACAATGTGATTTTTTTTCAAAAAGTTTTAAAATGTCCAGTTTCTGATAGAATGTTCTTAAATTCTATTAAAACAATTTTATTCTCTGATCCCTTGCTGACATTTACATAGATATTTTCAGTAAGTTTAAACTAACAATGACACTTATCCTGCAAGCTGCTTCAAATGGGCACAACTGTGCAACCAAATAAAGCCTCATTGACTTAGATGAGCTGGAACAGGGAACCAGCCACTCAGAGTTCATGGCATGTTTGGAACCTGCCTATTACATGGGGAAAGGGCTTAAATTCTCAGATAATATTTCCCAGAGCCCCCCATCCCACACCCTGCATTTGGGGCTCCAGGCTTCGGCTATGGGGCGGCAGGTCTCAGGGCTTAAGCCCCATGGGGGAGAGGCGCCAGGACTTGGAGCTTTAGTCCCATGGGGGAGGCATGGGCTGCTCTGCTCCGGTGGACTCCAGCTCAATTTAAGTCCTGCCTGGGAACAGTGAAACTGACTATACACCAAGTGCTGTTAAAAGCAGAACTAAGAAAATAGTGGTTTGTTGTTGTTTTGCTTAATGTTTTTAGTTATTGTTATCATAGGTTTAACTCCTAATTACAAGAGGTATAAAAATTTCAGACAAATGTGATTTTTGAAGCCGTGTGCCTTATTATATATGTATGTTTCAGCCCACCTATTTTTGCCTTGTCACTTTAGTGATAAATACATTTCAAAATGCAGATTCCTCTCAAAATTATCTTGCAAAACTGGAAAGAATGTATCAGTTTAGATGTTAGGATACAGACAGAATACTTGACAGTTAAGCTTGGAAATATTACTGCAAAACATGTATAATTTACATAAATATTCAAAGAAAAGGTCATATCTTTTTGGTCACTGTACAGTCACTCTGTTGCTAACAGACCCTTAGAATCACCAAACAACTCTTAAATTCACATGAGATGTGTCATATGTACATGAATATTTATACTTATGTGCTCAGCTGTTAGGAAGCTTTGAATTCCATCCCACTGTTTGTCAATACTGTAATGTAACTCATCTGTCTATATAATGAAAGTGTATGTATGTCCTTTTATTTTTATTTTTTAAATCAACCTAGAAATAGCATAATAAAAGATATGAACATTTTAAAAACTGCAGATTTCAACGGGACTGAATGGCCAGTGGATAGGTAATGGGATACCGACCCTTTCACCTATAGCTCAACAGTTTCATTCCCCCAAGTTCAGCAGGGACTGGAAGTTGTTACCCCCAAGCGCTGCTTAAAGCCTGAAATGAGTTTGTGGTCTCACTCCCATTCCTAATGAATTAGTGTCCACATCAGAAAATTAACTGGCAATTTTAGAAGAGAGGACAATGTATTAAATGGGCATGGGAAGAAGTTACTCACCTCGCGCAGTAATGATAGTGCTTTGAGATGCATATCCCTATTGGTGCTCCACTGTAGTGTCCCTATGGGTGCTCCACTGTAGGTGACTCTGAAGCAGTGCTTTGGTGCTTTGGAGTCAAATCAGTTACAAATGACAATACTATGGAGCCAAAGATGGCATCAGAGGTGGAATCCCCAGTAATCGCATAATGTTCTGCGAAGGTATGGACTGACGCCCAGGTCGCCATTCTACAGATTGTGAGATAAGGACATTCTTGAGGAAGGCAACAGAAGAGGAGACCACCTTCTTGGAGTGAGTGCAACTACCAGCTGGAGGTGTCCTGTTGCAAACCTGATAACATTGTTTAATACAGTTCGAGACCCATTTGGAGAGAGTCTGGGCTGACATTGCTGAGCCCCTGGTTCTCTCCGCAATAGAAAGGAAAAGCTTAGATGACTTTCTAAAAGCCTTTGTCCTATCCAGGTAAAAGGCCAGGACTCTCTTGTCTAGTGTGTTAAGTATAGTCTCCCTGTTATCACGGTGAGGCTTGGGGTAAAAGGTCAGGAGGTGAATCAGTTGGTTTATATGAAAAGGAGAGGTCACCTTGGGGATGAACTTCAGGGGCGGGCTGAGTGTGACCTTGTCCCGAAAGAATATGGTATGGAGAGGATGTGCCATCAGTAGGGCTATTTCCCCTATTCTCCTCGGCGAGGTGATTGCCACCAGGAAGGGTGTTTTCACTGACAGGTGTGTGAGCGAACAAGTAGCCATGGGTTCAAAGAGAGAGTCTAGTCAGGCTTTTCAACACTAGGCTTAGGTGCCATGTACAGGAGGGATGTCGTGGCTGGGGGGAAAGGTTTACTGAGCAATCCTTTTGTGGTTGGGTGTGAGAGCATTAAGTACCCCTCTACTTGTCAACGGAAGGCTGCTATAGCCACTAGGTAAACGCTGAGTGAGCTGATAGTCCTGATCTTTTGGGAGTCAGTACATAGTCTAGGACCCTTGGGAGAATAGCGGATGTCGGGGAAATTTGTTGGGAATTGCACCAAATCTAAAACTTGGGCCACTTTTGCAGGTAAGTGCAACATGTAGTGGATTTTCTACTGGGCAGCAACACTTCCTGTACCTCCTCCTAGCAGGAGCGTGCTATGCGCTGGAACTATGAAGGAGCCAAGCCTTGAGGCAGAGTATCCCCAGGTTGGGATGTAGAGTGCATCCTTTGTTCTGCAATAGGAGGTATGGAGTGGATTGGAGGGATATTGGCACCAGTTGTGACAAGTAAGGGAACCAGGTCTGTTTTGGCCAGGTGGGAGCAATCACTATGACGTGCTGCTTCTCTTTTTATTTTTAAAAGGACTTTTGACAGAAGGGGAAACAAGGGAAAGGCACAGAGAAGGTCCTTGTGCCACGGAAGAAGGAAGGCGTCACCCAGAGAGTGCTGTCCTATCCCTGTTCTGGAGCAATAGAGTGGACGTTTCTTCTTCAGGTAAGTGGCGAACAGGTCTGTAGTTGGTGTCCCCCACCGCTTGAAGTGGTTGTGAAGCACTGCTGGGTTTATCTCCAATTTGTGGTTGTGAGGGAACTTGCAACCAAGACTATTGAGTTTGGACTCCAGGAAGGTAGGCTGATGATAGTGTGACAGTGTGGAATGCTTCTGCAGAAAGGGAGGTAAAGCTGGCTCCTCCCTGCCAATTTATGTAGTACATACAGGCTATGTTGTCTATTAGGGCTCTTGTGTGTATTCCCTTGATCAGTGGAAGGAAATGGGTGCAGGCTTTCCTGATCACCCCGAGTTCGAGGAGGTTGATGTGGAGGGACATCTCCATGGGTGACCATTTGCTTTGTGTTGTAAGGACGTTTAGATGCGCGTCCCATCCTATAAGGGATGCATCGATGATGAGAAGTAATGACAGGGAAGTTTAGGAAAAAGGGATCCCATTTTTCCACCAGTCCAGGGAGTTTTTGGGGTAGTGACAGAGGTTTGTCTAATCTGTCTCTGTTTGGTCTGTAGACTGAGATTAACCATATCTGGAGACACCGCATGAGAAATCTGGCATGAGGTAGCATCACTGTGCCTGCCGCCCTATGCCCCAGGAGTTGGAGACAGTGTCTGGCTGAAATTTGAGGGCTGTTTTGTACTGTCTCTATGAGCCAGGCCAAGATGAGGAACCTGTGTTGAGGCAGGAGCGCTTTGGCCTGTCTCAAGTTGAGGTTGGCCCCTATGAACTCTAGGCGCTGTATAAGGGTTAAGGTTGATTTTTGGACATTGATCTGTAGATCCAGTTCCGTGAACAAGTCTACTGCAGTTCTGGTAATCTGGCAGGCCTCGTTGAAGGAGCGGACTCTGAGGAGACAATCATCCAGGTAGGGGGAGATCATGACCCCTTGGGAGTGTAGGTGAGCAGCCACTTCTGAGAGGACCTTGGAGAATATTCTAGGAGCTGATGCTAGTCCGAAGGGGAGTACTCTGTACTGGTAGTAGTCTTGTCCTAGGGTAAATCTGAGGAACCGTCTGTGGGACGGTAGGATTGAAATATGGAAATAAGCATCCTGAAGGTCGAGGACTGAAAACCGGTCTCCCTGTTCCAATGCTGGAATAATGGCCACTAGAGTGATCATCTTGAATTTTTGAACCTTGATGAATTTATTGAGTAATCTGAGGTCTAGTACGGGTCTGCAACCTCCCTTCTTCTTGGGTATCAGGAAATAGCTAGAGTAAAAACCTTTGTCTTGTAGATGGTGAGGTACTGGTTCTATGGCTCCTATCCGGAGAAGGAGATCTATTTTTTGTCATCGTAAACTCTCGTGAGAAGGGTCCCTGAAGAGAGACAGGGAAGGGCATTGTGGAGGTGAGAGAGAGGTAAAGTGGGTGGAGTACCCATTGCAAATGATTTGCAGAACCCGTCGGTCTGATATTATATGTTCCCAGGTGCTGCAGAACAGGGCAAGCCGGTAAGCAAATGGGTGGGACAGGTTGGTCAGCTGCAGCGGTTGAGGAGAGTGGTCATTTCGACCAACACATCAAAACTGATGTTCTGAGGTGGATGGTTGTGAAGTGGAAGGCTGTGGGCCTGATGGTTTGCGTGTAGAGAATCTGGCTCTCTTTCTTTGAGGTTTGTAGAAGCGTTGAGTTGGGAATTGTGAAGTATGGGATTTAGACTGAAACTGCAGACTAAATTTTCTCTTTTGTCCAGGAGTATAGATCCCTAATGAGTGGAATCATTAAGAGTATGGAGGGATATGTCAATCTTTTCAGCAAGTAACTTGGTGCCTTCAAAGGGAAGGTCTTCTACAGTCATCTGCACTTCCTTAGGGAAGCCAGACAGGTGTAACGCCGTCGCTCACCACATAACCACTTCAGTGGAGATGGACCAGGCTGCTCTGCTGCCTGCATCAAGGGCTGACTGGAGCCTTGTGTTGGCTACTAGTTGTCCCTTCTGGATAATAGCTCAGAACTGGGCACAGTGTGACTCTGGGAGTTGTTCAATAAAAGTGTTGAACTTCGAATAACTGACACTCATATTTCACCTTTAACACTTAATAATTTGCAGTTCTAAATTTCTCCTGAAGAGGTCCAGGCATTTCCAATCCCTATCATAGGGGGTGGATCTCATTTGGTGCTGGTGGCCCCAGGAGTTTACAGCAGCTATGCCGACAGAATTAGGGGAAGGGTGGGAAAAATGAATTCCATCTCCCTAGCTAGGACATAATATTTTTTATCATCCCATTTAGACGTAGGTGTCACAGATCCTGGAGTTTGCCATATAGCCTTGGCTGAATCCAGAAGAGCCTCATTGATAGGGAGGACTATTCTGGAGCACGAGAAAGAGTGTAGGATGTTGAGGAGTTTGCGATGAGTATCTGCGGTATGTTTGCTACCCTTTTTGCCAAGTCCTGGAAGAGCCAGACATCACTGCCTCGTCTGGAGAGGAGGAAGATATGTTAGTTCTCGGTGCAACTTCTTCCTCTACTCTGTTCCTCCATGATTTCCTCTTGAGTTTCAGAGGCTCTGGATGCCATGGCAGAGGGAGAACATCTCACAGGCTCACGATGAGTCAGGCTAGAAGCCTGACAAGTGCAGGTTCAATATGCCACCCAGGGATCCCAATAGGGCCAATGGGATGGTGGATAGAGCTTGATGGTGGTGCCCATGGCTGGCCATACCATTGTGGTAGCACAGCAAGTTGAGGATATGTCTGAGGAGCCCGTTGATAACGGGCAACATAGGGAGCATGGGAGGAGTGGTAAGAGATGACCTCCTCTCACTCACTGTCTGCGTCACCACTAGAAAGTGGAGATGCATGGCAGGGTACTGAAGAAGTTTCCCATGTTTGGAGAAGATGTGGTACCAAAGGGGAGACTCTTGTATATCAGATACTCTGATTTCTCTCAAGTACCGGAACGTCTGTGGTGCCGACCAACCCCGTGCCCCTGGTGATGTGAAGGGAGTCGGGGATTTCACCTGCACCCAATGCTCTGGTGCTGGATGAGTCACAGTTGACGGTGCCTAAGGTACAACGTGTACCAGCAGCATCTTCTTAACACTGTGCTCCCTACTCCTGTCTTTGCTCACCAATACCTTTGGCTCGGTGCCTGTGCCCATCAGGTCTTTAGGTGCATCAACAGTACCTGCTGCTCCAGACCCTCATAAGCTATGTTACTGTGCTTGGACTGTCTCGCTATCAGTGGTATGGATGATACCAAGTGTGCTGGCTATCTTTTACAGCTAGCTCAGGGCTCACAGCTCTCTTTTCAGATGTCTTACAAGAGGGGCCTGCAGCTTATTTCTTCAAACCATAGTCCCTGGATGTTGACAGCTGTGGGTAAGATTCGTGCTTTCTGGGTGAGTCTTGGCACAGATCCAGGGAAAGCTGAAGGGCTGCCTCCATCATGATGATCTTCTGCCTCAATTTCCTGTCGTTTGAGACCTGGGTTTAAGTTGCTGACAGAGACCACACTTCTGCAGAATATGGCCTCCCCCGAGGCAGTGAATGCAGTGGGAGTGTTTATCTGCCACAGGGATGGACTCCTTACAAGAGAGGCACTTCTTGATGCCCAGTGAGCTGGGCATACCCCATTGTGGGAAGGGGTCCCCGATAAAAGGGGGGAAAATAAAAGGGTTTTTTTTGTTTGTTTTTTGAAGAGAAAATAAGGAAAAAACTACAACTCAGTCTGAAGGGGCTAACTAGCTACTAAAAATGCTAAAAAAAATAGAGAAAAACTAACGATCACAAATGGACTGCTAATGGCTCCATCTCTAGCCAGGGGCAGTTTAGAAGGAACTGGGGAGGGTTAGCCTGCGCACGCTGGTTAGCCTCATGGTGGGGTACGAGGGCAGACAGCACGTGTGTGGGCCAAATGGACACTGCTACCAAAGTTCTCCAATCAGCAGTGCAAGCGCACCTACAGTGAAGCATCCATAGGGCCACCACTCGAAGAAGAACTGACCCACCCACTTACCTAGACAAACAGGTTCCTGCAAGTCATCATATAAGGTAGAGGTTCTGAATTTCAATATGCAGTACTGGATGTATTTTAAATATGTGCTGTACCTATACTCCTAAATCACACCCATTTATTCAATAGCAGACAGTACATACTCTTCAACATATACTTATTTAGGTACTGTGTTTGAGACTTTCAAAGTAGTGTAGAGGAGTTAGTTACACATCTTCCATTAAAATTCACTAGTAGAAAATGCAGGGCTAAATTGCTTGCATTGCTTGCACTTCTCAACTTGTACGGTTGGGGTTTTGATACAATACATGTGGCATGGGATTTTCCAACACAATTACATAATCTGCTGTACCGCATGCTTTAGTGTTGTATTCTTAAATTATCATGTGAATTTTGAGGTAATAATTAATTCTGATCTCTGCTATACACTTAAATTATCCATGTATTGATAAAAGGGTGTTTCAATATGATCAAAGAGACTTCTCTTAAAAGTGTTCACTGTGTCCTTGACGAAATACATACTCTAAACAAGCACCCCACATGGGTATCACACTCTCTCATTAGGGATAACACCCACAGCTGCAAATATGTGCAATGAATTCATTCATTTTTTTAAAATGTGTAGATATTACATTCGTTGGAAGAAGGCCCTTAGGGCTCCGAAATGTGGAAAGTAATTTATTTATCTTTAATTCACCCAATCTAAAACATTCCCAACACTAAATAATTACATTTCAATAGGATGATTAAAATAGCTTTTTTTACTCTAAGGGCTTGTCTTCACTACCAGGGTAAATTGACCTAAGTTACACTACTCCAGCTATGTGAATAACGTAGCTGGAGTCGACGTAGGTCAGGTCGACTTAACACAGTGTCTTCACTGCGCTGCTTTGATAGGAGATTTACCTTACTCTTCTCGGGGAGGTGGAATACCTGAGTTGACCGGAGAGTGCTCTGCAGTCGATTTAGCGGGTCTTACTAGACCCGCTAAATTGACACCTGCTGCATCAATTGCAGCAGCGTCGATCTCCCCGGTAGTGAAGACAAGCCCTCAATCTATCTAGGGAAGTTGTTAGGGCTGTTATCAATGTGTGTGTTTCCTTACCGTGCACCTAAAGTGTATGCTTTAACATTTCTCTCTCAAATGAAATGTGAGTGTTGCCTTTCTCGTGTTATTATGAAGACCAACATTTACTTGCAATAGCACCAACCATTTTACTAGTGGTGGACAGCATTATCTGAAGAATAACCAAAGGTGTGTTGAAACGCCAGAGCCTCAATAACTTATCTTCAATCACATTACTGGAAAAATGAGCCTGGGAAATTATTCTAATTTATATGATATTGCTCTACTTTGCAAATGTGACATGCATCTCAAATCCTTATCTAAGATTCTCTGACTAGTAATGTAACTTCTCAGATTAGCCACTGAAACTGTACAGTATCAGCATAACATGGATTATTCATTGGGGAATGCTATTCACAGTGAATAAGAAGGTCGGTGCTATTGGAGGTAAAGAAAGGACCAAATGACCTGTTTTGCATTTGAATGCCAGTACAAGGCAGATAAGAAGGAACAAGCATTTATATACTGTGCATAGCCATAAATATTATACAAAACCATATAAGCTATATTTGTTTTATGTAGTCTCATCATTTCCGTTTTCTCCTCATCTGTTTGTTGCATCCAACTATTGTCTCTCATCTTAGGTCGGTAAGGTCTTTGGGGCAGGGACCATCTCTTTGTAATGTATTTGTGCAGATTCAACCAGAAAGGGGCCCTGATCCATGACTGAAGTCCACAGGCACTACCAGATACAAATAACTGATTACTGTTAATATCAGACAAACCCTCACACCCACAATTAGATCCATCAAAGTGGATCTTCAGCAAAGATAAGGGAAGCTCACTAATAAGCTCACTGCCTGAAGAGGAGGAGAGTGGACAGAGAAGCCTGCAATTCCTACTGAATCAAGTGCAACTCAAAGAGCCCCTTTATGCCAACTGGAAAAGGGGCTGGATCTTTAGCTGGAGTACATAAACTGGCATAGCTCCATTGACTTCAGCTGAAGATCTGTCCCATGTGTATAATTCCTTCATTCACTCTGTTAAATCATGTTTGTCAGCAATTACATAGCTCCAATGTGTGCATAAAGCTATTCTGCGCCTTTTGATTACCAGGACATTCACACCAACACAGTGAAATAGAAAGATATGAAGCAAGTAATTCAACTGTTAAAAAAAAAAGTTATGCATTTGATGTGTATGCTTGATCTCTGGCTAAATAAAAATAGTAGTAAGTCATGCTTCTACCAAAACACCATCTGAAGTTCTAGTGTTTGAATAAACTAGCTGCTGTTCTACGAATTTCATCCTAGGCAATATTTCTTCTCAGTTTTATACTGGAACAATATAATTCAAAATAAAACTCAACATGTTAAGCAGTAAAGATAGAAGAATATGTTGAGCTTCAGAAAAGTTTATTTTTCTTTCCCTGAAATACAGCACTACTTCTGTATGTACACTAGCCGCACCACTGGTTTATTTCAGTGCTCTGTAAAAAAGTTACCAGTCTTGGGAGAAAAATCTTCAACTCTGCTTTGTGTTCCTCCTCATAGTGTCAGTGAGAGCATCAGCACTTCTTAGATAACCCATAAAAAGCAGCAGTGCAAATACTGCAAACTCCTACTAGATGTTCTACTTGCTGGTTTGTTATTACCAGTTGCAGCAACACCTTTTTATGAATATCAATTTACTCACTGCACAGATTTTAGAAAGCACAATGTAAAAGCAAAGGCAGCCTTAACATTATCTGTTTGTCTTCTATGCCAAGAAACTGCTTCCTTTCTCTCTGTCTCCAATATATTTTTCTTATTGTGGTTCATCTTAAAAATGAATCATCATAAATTTAAAAATATGTTCCTGCAAATCTCTGGTCGATTCTGTAGTGAGAATTCATTTATTATGAGACCATATGATGCAGAGCTCTGCCTTTTATCTGAACATGACATATTTTCACTTCGTTTTGATTCCACATTTGAAAATTGGTCCCATCAATTCTTCACCAGACCCAAAACTTTACTGATTTGTTCACTGAAACATTAAATGCCAACTAGAAGCCATGTAGACAAATAAAATCATTTACCAGTTTAATGTCTGTAGTTTCTCGTCTAAGGAAAGAGAAGTACAGTTTTAGGAGTGATGAGAACCCACATCTGAGATCAAAATCAATTAGCTTTAATCCTTTTGATCCTTAGCTCAAGCTGAAAGTCAAAAGACTTCCTACACTGGTTAATTTTAGATGCAATTTTGGAAAATTGTTTACTTTTTTTATTTTGAAAGGGCATTACATCCTTCATGCATTGGCCAGACTCAGTTTATGCATTGATTGTGATCAGTGATTTTCTGCATCAGTTGCTAGTGAGGGAAAAACAGGCCGTATACTTACATTCCCCATAATGCATCATTTTCTCTCTAAACAGTGGCAGCAAACAGGCACATCCAATACTGTATTACTTTCTTCTCTCATTCATGACGATGTCACACCCAGGCACTGTGATTCTGAAAAAGAAGCATTTCCCAGGTTCTAAGGATAGAGGTACCCCAACCAATCCATCATGCTTTGTGTGCTAATGATAGACTCATGCATAAGAGGCACCATAAGCAGTGAGAGGCAGCAGGCATGAAAAGAAGTGAATCAACTGTCAACGGTTGTGATCTGAAGGACTGCAAGGCTGTGATTAGAATTTTCAATCAGGGCTTCCACAATTCATCATGTTACCAAGGAAAGAACGTTTTTATAGGCATGTTCCTTCATCAGTCCTTTCTGCTATTAGCATAGCAAGTCCTAGGGCACACACAAAAAAATGTATCAGATCTTGCTGCCTTACAGTTAAAAGCATGTATATTTGAATCTTTAGGGAGAAGAGAGTAAAAGACATTCCAGGGCAGCGTAACGATCATTTCCTGTTTGCATATACACCACTGAAATAAGATGCTCTATACACAGAACAGCATTTCAGCTGAAATTAAGCAAAATACATGCCTCTCCCCCCCCCACACACACACATCCTTCTGCTGCAGTCATGCTTCTAGACAGCTATGTTGAAAGTACCTCAGAAAGTTTGACCTGGCTGCCGTTGGGGGATATCAAGAAGAATACAATCTAACAGAAATCCTTATTCAGAACTTGTTTACACGCTCTATGCAACTCTGAGAAATGCAAGGACAGAGTTCTTCAAAAAGAAAGCACACTCATAGCCTAACTACACAAAACTGCTTTCAGTACCCAATGTAGTGAGACCAAAGCCATACTTCTCAAAATAAAAAAAAAGGGTTGCCTTGCTGATTTAGAGTGTGTGTATGTAAATTCACAGTAACCATTGGTAGGGTCTAATTTTGAGTCAGTACATGGAGTACTAATGCAAACTATGTTCCATTTAGAGAAGAGAAGGATGATTTTGTGATTTAAAAGGTCTGGATTCAATTTCCAGCTCCCTCTATGACCTTGGGCAAATCATTTAATCTCTTGGTGCCTCAGTTCTCCATCTGTAAAATGGAACAATATTTCCCTACTGCAAACAAGAGTTGTAAGAATAAATTCATTAATCTGGGAGGCATTCCAATACTGTGATGAAGGACATCAACAGAAGACCATAATCCTGCGATAAGATCTGGGCTGACCGATGCTTGTGTGCCCATGGAGTCCTGCTGACTTCAGCAGGGCGCCGTGTAGTATAGGGATCTGTCTGAGTGGATCTCACTACAGAGTCAGTGTCTAAAAATCAAAATAGGTAGGGAGATAACCAAAGATCAGCCATTTACTAATGCATGCAAATAAACTATTACCAGTAATTTAAGCTGAAATTTCCACCTTAAATCACAAGTAACATACATTTAAAACACTCTATGCATGTATATAATTAATGCCTTTAAGGTCTTGCCCTCTTTTGGAAACATGAAAAGACACTAGGCATTTTTTTCAAGTTTCAAGTTAGAAACAATTAATAAAATAAAGCCGTTTATTTCAAATAACTAACTGGAATCAATTTAATCTTAAAATGGAGGCAAAAAATTATTTTACTAGACATCTAATTTAAAAATATTGCAACAATATTCACACAGCAAATGGATGCACATGAATTAAAAAGCATATATAAATTAAGGAGAAACTTTACCACTTGGATATGATTGCCGCTTGTCTCCAAACCCCAACAAATGTTTTTGGTAATATTTATTTCACCTTGTGGTCAGCAGATACTCTTTAAATGGTTATTTGGGCATGTCTGTGTCTTGGTTTGGTTCTTGGCTGTGTTAATTTCTTACGAAAAACAGTAATTTATGAAAGCATAGACTTTTATAGGTAGATGTTTCAGAATTATTAACTATTAAAAAGCCTTTTATGTGCTAACTTGTAAATCTTTTTTTTTTTAACTGATTATCATGTTAAAACGTAATTGTTTTTCCATTAAGGAAAAAATCAACAGATAATTTGCAGTATCTGGCCTTGGTCCTGCAATGACTCAATGTGGGCAATCTCTTTTGCCCACACTGAGTCCCACTGCAAGTGAAACAGGAAGCTCCAGTTGGGCACAGGAGACCCACAGAGCTCATTACAGGACTGAGGTCTTAGAAGGGAAGGTAGGGGGGGAAACACAGCTATAGTAGGATATGCTGGCCACCTAGAAAGAAGAACTGTTTACATCAGCTAAAATGTCAGCCGGTCTCTCTGACATCTCTCTATGGATGTCTGGCCACCTGCTCAAGCTCAATATAGCTAAAATAGAGCTCCTAATCTTTACCCAGGGCCGGCACCAGGCACCAGGCACCCAAGCACATGCTTGGGGCGGCAACTGGTAAGGGGCGGCGGGGGGAGCGCGGCGCAGCATTCCGCGGGGGGGGGGGCGCTCCGGCGGCGCGGCGCTCAGCGGGGGGGGGGGCAGCGCGGGGCTCTGCGCTCGGGGGGGGGGTTCCCGCAGCGCTCGGCAGGGGGCGGGGGCGGGCTCCGGCGGCGCGGCGCTCGGCGGGGGGGGCGGCACGGGGCTCGGCGCTCGGGGGGGCGGGCTCTGGCGCGTGGCGCTCGGCAGGGGGGCGGCGCTCTGGGGGGGGTTCCGGCGGCGCTCGGCGGGGGGGGTTCGGGGGGCGGTGCTTTTTTTTGCTGCTTGGGGCAGCAAAAAAACTAGAGCCGGCCCTGTCTTTACCCTAAGCCTTTCCCTGCCACTTCCTTTCTTGATCACTGTGGACAACCCCACCATCCTGCCTGACACTCGGGCCCGTAACCTGGGTATAGCTTTGACTTGGTCTTCTCTCTAGGTACTTACATGCAGGCTGTCTAAACCTTGCAGATTGTTTTTGCACATTATCTCTAAAATACACCTTTTCCAATCCATCCTCACTGCTAAAACTCTGATCCAGGCTCTCATCTCACATCTCGAGTATTGCAACATCCTCTGGCCTTGACAACTGCAATCTTGCCACACCCATATCCATTCAGAATGCTGCTGCAAAGAACACTGTCCTAGCCAGTTGCTTTGACCATCTCACTCCCTCTCTTTGAATCCCTCCACTGCCCTTCCTTCTCTACTGGTCAAGCATAAGATGCTTGTCTTCACTTTCAAGGCCTTTCATGGCCTATGCCAACCCTACACCTATCATTCACTATCGAAATGTCGATTCTCACCTCCCACTGGCCACTGATGCCAGCTCACTTGTGACATATTTGAGAAAGCACCTTTGTGCTTTCTCTCTTGCTGTCCCTCACACCTTATAAGCATCCACAAAGCTACCTCATTATCATCCTTCAAATCCCTCCTCAAACCTTTCCTTTGCCATAATGCCTACAAAAAACGTGACAGTGGTTAAGCCACTGGTGTGCTGAGACTACTGCCTAGCATACTGACCAATGCGGTCTCATTGTTTCCTTCTTCTCCCCCATCTGTCTGTATCCATCTGCTGTCTCTTATCTTATACGAGATTTTAAGCTCTCTGGTGCAAGGATTTTTGTTCAGTCTTTGTATTGCACCTAGCACAATGTAGTTCTGATCCATGACTGGGGCTCCTAGGTGTTACAAAAATACAAACAAACAAACAAATATTTGTTTGTGACACATCTGCCTTCTAACACCAGCGTCTAAAACCTTGCAGACATGTTCAAGACATTGTTAAGAATCATTTCAACCTGATTTCATCCTACAAATCTCAAATCTAATCTCCATTCCAGAAATGATGATAAAATAGAAAATGGCCTAAAAATTGAATCTCTATTTCCATTCATTGTAGAACAACACGTGTCGAGAAAACACACTATACATACAACAAATCCTCTCTTTTCAGTAATCCTTACTCGTAATCTTCTAGGGACCTATTTTTACTTTTCCCTTGGCATTCACATCTCTCAGCATTTGCCAACTGCTGCAGATCATTTCACCCAGTGAGCGGCTGAATATTCAGCTATTTATTCAGGGAAGATAGCATTCAAAATGTGTGGGTGTGAACCGGCGTGAAAGAGGGGGTTTGGACTACAACACATTTTAACATAGGTTCCGGTATAGATCACATGTAAAACGCCTAGAGATTCATTTTTAGCCATTACTCCTGTGGCAATTCTGCACCAAAAAAATAAAAATGATGCACACAATACTGCAAAATTCTGCAAATTTTATTTGTCAATAAATAAATGTGGCTCCAGCATGGCAATTGGGAGCACAGGCCACTGGCTGCACTGAGATGGGAGATCACCCTGAAGGCCCCACCTTCCCCGGGACAGGGACTCGGTGGTGAGGCTGCACCTGACCCTGACACAGTGCAAGGGCTGGGCCTGCCCCAGAAACACCCCAGGGCCCTGCCTCTCTAATGCCAGGCGCACCAGGTGTGGGTAGGCAGGATCCAAGTGTGGGATCCAGGTATGGGGTGAGAGGTTTCTGTGTGGGGCAATCTGGGTGTGGGCGGCTCAATGTGAGATCTGGATGCAGAGGAGCTCACTGGGGGATTCTGGGTGCAGGGGCAATGGAACTCTGCAGGGGAGCCAGGTGAAGGTGGTTGGGGCTCAGCAGGGGAGGGGGTCTGGGTGTGGGGAGATGGGGCTTGGCAGGGGGTCCAGGTGCTGGGGGAGTAGGGCTTGATGGGGTGGGGGTCTGGGGGGCTCAGCGAAGGGGTCCAGGTGTAGGGAGGGTAGGGCTTGTCAGGGTGAAGGTTCGATGGACCTGCTTAATGGGGAAGCCCCAGCTGCTGCTGAGGGGATGCCGCATGCTGGGCTCCTGCTTACCCCGCGATTCCCCTAACCTCTTTTCTTCCCCATCCCCCTCCCCTCACTCCCACATTCCCCTCCCCCTGTCCTTTCCACCCCCCAGGTCTAAGAATCCCTCCAGGAGTGAGCCATAGAAAGAAATCATTGTAGGCCGTTGTAGATATCCATGTACATTTAATATGTGCTATTTAAACAGCTAGATAAATAACTGCGAATGTATATTTTATTTAGCTAGTTAAATGTCATCTAATAAATGCACATGAATATCTACAATGAGCTGATTCACATAAAATATCTATGGCCAAGCCCAGTAAGGTCACTGATAATAACTCAGCAGCAGTTCCACCTACACAGAAGACAGGCTGGCTTGCTACAGTGGGCCAAGTAACACAACACACTAACATGTTTTAAAACAACTCTCTGCGCTGGGGAGTTGTGGGGCAGTCCAGAAGAAAGGAGACCAGGAAAAGAGCTCTTTGAAATGAGCTTCGTATTCCCTGTTATCCCCAGCTACCTGTCCAGCATCTCTTCCCTCTCTTCCTTCCCCCCCCACTTCCCTCATGATCCCCAGTATATGACCACCCAGCCTGCCACTGTTCCTACAGCCTCTTGGTCTGGGAGAGAGCACACTTGCACATCTGAAAAGTAGGAGAGGGTTAGGTCTCAGCAACCCTGGTGCTCATCAAAATAAATATGAATTCGTATTCACCTGTGTGTGCCTCTACTATCCTAAATTCGAGAGAAGAACATTCTCCTTGTCTGAGCTCTAGATTGGACCCTGTCAGCCAAAGAGTCATCTGTGAGACACTGAAAAAGACCCCACTCTAATCAATGTATTTTATGGAAAGATCCTCTAATGTATTTCTGTTTTTCACAGGTGGCTGCGTTCCAGCCGTGTTTAATTGTATACAACTACTGTAACAACTTCAATCCTGAAGTTACATGAACATAAAATAGGCCAGACCTTAGTAGGCTTGCCCAGGTAAACCAATCCTGAGAGACAGATTGCATCTGTCAATGGTGACCATTGTTGAGCAAAGATTTTTAGTGTCCTCTGGAGGTTTAAAACACCAGGAGGGCCTAATCTAATTTGAGAAGGATCTGTTTGCTTCCTGAAGACTTCACACCACTTTCAGGAGCCATTTAGGATTGTGAAAATAAATAAATAATTATCTCCACTGGAGAAACTGCATATGAAGTTACAGTTTCATACAAATATCACACAATCATCAGTGTCCACTGTTTTCAGTGCGTGGGGGGAGGAGAGGCAGTTTCCACAGGTAAAAAACTGATAAAGACAAAAAAAAATTGGCTATAGTTACTAAATGGACAGAGTTAACCCTCAAAAAAATTAGGAGAAATGCAGTTTTATCCCTTGTGAAATCTCCTGATGTTGGCAGTGAAAACCAGTATTTACTGCCTGACCCTCCCCCCAAAAAATATCACAAATAAATATTAGGCATGCAAATGAATACTTATGAAGTGGTCATATAAAACTGTGCCAGTGGTTTCTCTATGATTTGTACTTTAGCTAAGAACCACACTGCTATCATTTCCAAATACACTAAATATGAAGAGACTCAGGCCTCCTGTTCTGGCATGTAGGTAAGATTGTGACCCATTTGTCTGGCAGCCAATATTCCAATTTACATGTACTAGAAAGCAACATATAAGGGTCCTGTTTATGGATTAAAATATTTCAAGCTATATGTACAACACAGCCTGCTGATAAAGAACTCGCAATGCCCTTCCTCTGATTTTCACCTTATTCTTTGTGTAACCTTAACAGAACCCTGATATCATATAAGTTTCAGAATGACTATATACAGTGTGGACAGTAAGTCATTTTCGAGTATGCTATCATTCTCAAAAACTATTTCGATTTGCATCTATGACCGTTACAGCCAATGACTGATCTGTGCATCATAGTTACAAAAACAGCTAACCTCTTTTCCCCTTATGTTCCTGTCCCCTTGTGTTCCTTAAAACAAATAAATCAGTATGTTGACTGATTTAAGTACCTAACTGCCAGTCATTTTGCTCTCTCTCTTTTCTCCCTCAGTCCAGCCTCCATAACCCCAGTAATGCAGAGCGGTGATTAAATTTTAACGATATATAGCACCCAGAGTGACAAGCTAAGTGAACAGTTATAAACAAATAATACCGTAACACCGTAAAATAGGTTATTTGCCTCTGTGTAAATTTTTGCAGAGCCAGTCAAGATACTGGTGCTTTTTACTAATGCAATACCATTAGTACTTAATGGTGGAAAGCACAGGAGAGCAATATACAGCTTACAAATAAGAAAATCTTAACAATACAGGTTTATCTTCCTCATGAATTACCTATTCAGTTTGTTCTATTATATAAGACCCATTGTTTCCACATTTGCAAATTACTTCCTGGATCTATTAACTAGAAAGGGAGAAATGCATTTTTCTGGCTTACTCCCTGGAACAAGCAGAATAAATCTGTCTAAACCGGTGAGTCTAAACCAGTAACAAGACCAAGATATTTCCGGAACATAATCATCAAGTCCCTAAAAAGATACAAAAGAACAGTTGGAGAACGGGGGGGGAGGGGAGGGAGATTTAAGTGCATTGATAATACAATTTGAATGTATGTGAGGAATAAATAAAGATCTGTTAAGATTTTTCTAGACTTACTCCAGACCTCTCCAGGTATGAATATTCTGTAGGACATAAAGAACAACCTAAGGATACCACAAGGCTCGTACATATAATTCTAGGAACTACAAACCTTCTTGGTAACTTAGCTGCCCCTAAGCACAGATTTCTGTCACAGCCCTAGCACCCCGACCCCTTGCCCACTGCAAAAGGTGACTCCCTAGTCATCTGGCTTTGTGGTTGCATATCACAGGTTCTAACAATGTCTGATAAACAACAGAACTATGTTTTATTTACTTGTAACCACCCTCCCCAATCTGTCTTTCTTGGGGAACGTGGTTCATACTAAAACAAAACCTATGAGTTAAAAAGGTCTTATAGTCTGGAGGATCATGAGAGAAAAGGATGGGAGTCCCTTTTATATGCCATTAATTCTTAGAATTGAGGACAACACCTGATATTGCTAGTAAATAGCAGAAGCTATTCCCATTATGTTCTCATTAATAATGCACCACCTGCTATGAAAACCTTTGGTAAATCATGTTTAAATTACTGCACAATACGTATTTAAGTAACATTAAGATTTTGACACAAACAACAAAAGCAAGGAAATTAAGTCTGACATTCCAGCTTTATCTCATCCCGTTGCTGCCTAAGCATTGTAGCCACATGCATGGCAGGCAAAGGCGCATGGCCTTTATTCACTTAAAGTTCTTGATGTGGAAACCAATCCAGTTTTAACAAGAGCTCCCACCTGTCAGGCTGGATTAGTTTTTATGTCTCCCCCATCTCACCTCAAATCCTCTCCTCATCACTGAGTCCTGACTCTGGAGAAAATTACATGGGTGAATTTCTGTCCCACTGTCTTCAGGGTGCTTCACACGTGTTTCAGATTCCCACAAAATCAATGAGAGTATATCCATTGACTTCAGTGATCTCTGGATCAGGTTCTTTGCGTTTTATATGAAGAAGACCACCCCATTTTTCATTATAATGGCTCCTTGATGAAAAGCTGATATAATGCCTTCCTCAGCCCCTTCTGCTCCTCACTGGCTCCCTGATCCACTGCACCCCTTTTTCAAGTTTAAGTCACCTACAGGATTTTCTACAACCTGGAGAAAAGGCCCACCCAACAGAGTTCTAAGCAGGCACCTTCTAATGAAAAATCTTCTATGCTCCTTGCATATTCTTCCGTTTCTTAAGCCACTGACCGTACCACTCAGGAGCACAGAATCCCTGAACTACGCATCCTCCCTTGGCTTTCTGCTCTGTGGAGTTATTGATCCCTACAAAAGCACGCGGAATGGCAAAAGGAGAAACTGTGACAGCAAAATGGTGGAATTATGCTGTATCTGAAAAACAGGGAAATTATACAGCAGTATAGGCGGATGCATAATTACATAGGTCTGAGGCCTTGCTTGTAGGATTGTGTTGTGTTCTCAGTGTACATGTGTTCGCACGTATGTAGAGCTCCCATGAAAGCTAAGTGAAACTATGTGTGTATCTATATCAAGAGTAAAACTTACCCCTCTGATCTAAAATCAGTCTTGAATTACCTCAGATTGCTCATTACTTGAAGGTATTGTTTTTGTGAGAAGAGAAGGGAGAAAAGGGAAAAGGGGGGGGGGAAAGGAAAAGAAGAAAGGGGGGAAAAAAAGAAAAGATAGACCCTCACAAAAACTATAATTAGGGCCCTACCAAATTCAGGGTCCACTTTGGTCAATGTCATGGTCATAGGATTTTTAAAATCACAAATTTCATGATTTCAGTTATATAAATCTGAAATTTCATGGTGTTGTAATTGTAGGGGTCCTGACCCAAAAAGGAGTTCTGGAGGGTTGCAATGCTATTGTAGGGGGGAGTTGCGGTACTGCTACCCTAAATCCTGCGCTGCTGCTGGCGGCGGCGCTGGCTTCAGAGATGGGCAGTTGGAGAGTGGCAGCTGTCGGCCAGGAGCCCAGCTCTGAAAGCAGAGCTGCCAGCAGCAGCGCAGAAGTAAGGATGGCAATACCATACCATGCCACCCTTATTTCTGCGCTGCTGCCTGCAGAGCTGGGCTCTCAGTCAGCCGCTGCCACTCTCCGGCCGCCCAGCTCTGAAGGCAGTGCAGAAGTAAGGGTGGCAATACCACAACCCCCCTAAAGTAACCTTGCAACCCCCCTACAACTCCCTTTTGGGTCAGGACCCCCAATTTGTGAAAATGCTGGTCTCCCTTGTGAAATCTGTATAGTATAGGGTAAAAGCACACAAAAGACCAGATTTCACAGGGGGAGACCAGATTTCACGGTCCGTGACGCATTTTTAATGGCCATGAATTTGGCAGGGCCCTAACTATAAGGAAAACGACACAAACAAGCCATTAGAAGACATGTCTACACTGCAGAAAAACAAAAACACACTCCAGGGCAGCAAGTCTCAGAGCCCAGGTCCATTGACTCAAGCTGGCAGCACAGGGCTAAAAATAGCCACACATTCCCATGTGGGCTACAGCCTGAACTCTAACATGCTACCCCCATCACTGGGTTTCAGAGCCCCGGCTCCAGCCTCAGCCTGAATGTCTTTACTCCTTTTATTTATGTATTTATTTATTTTTGCCTTGTTGCAGAAGCCCAGCGAGCCCGAGTCAGCTGACCCAGGCTCGGAGACTTGCTGACGCAGTGGGTTTTTTGTTGGTTTGTTTTGCAGTGCAGATGTACTGTAGGGGCCGAAGTCCCATTGAAAGTCATTGGGCCTTAGGCTCCTAAGCTACATGGCCATTTTTGAAAACTATATCCAGGAAGTATAAATTAAAAACCTGTTCAGGATTTTAAAAAGACTTAGAATTGTGCCCCCATAGATGGTGCTCTTTTTCATCTGTTTTCATTGAGTGCACACAGAACTCACCTCTAACCACGCAGAAGTGGGGAGCAGCACCCCGAGATACAATCCACCCTGTGCTCAGGTCCCTACAGAGGGACTCCACACACTCCACTCTCAGTACTCTCCACGCAGGCCATCAACCATGTGTGAGGGGCAGGTCTTTCTTCAGCTCTACAACGGAAATCAGTGGGAGTAGGGTGTACTTATCAGAAAGCAGAATTTGGCCCTTAACATAAAAACAAGTAATAAAAACTTTTTCAAACTGTTGAAAAAACATCCTCAAATCCTTGATCTTTTGTTGACAAGTTTCAGAGCAATTTTCATGGTTGAGTTACCAATGCCTTTTTAATGAAAACACAGAACACTGCTTAGAACATCACCATTACTAGGTAATCCACATTAAATAAATCACATATTAAATGGTGTGTATATGTCTATGTATATAAATGAGGCTAGTACTGCTGCCTATTAAGGTTGACTGACCCTTCCCATTAGAAGACTCTGTTTTAAATTGCTTATCACCTTTGCAAACTAAAAGTTTGGGATGAATTTTTACATGCAGGGTGTCTGTCTCGGGCTAAAATTATTTTATTTATCTCTTTGTTTGTTTTTGAACAGGTCAGCCATTTCTGATAATGAGGAAAGAGAAAAAACACACTGTTCTGACCATGTTAAAAAAAATTCTGGCAACAGTTTCTTTGGACAGCTATTGCATGCCCATGCTTTGGATGCAGGGGGCTGGCCTCTGTGTCAGGAGTGTGCCTTTGCCATCCTCAATGAAAATCCACCCAAATTTGGCCAAGTTATAAGAGTTTGAAAAGTCATAGTTCAGACACACACAGTTTTATCAGCTAAAATCTCTGAAGATTCCATGCTCACTGAGCACCCTTGAGTCTCTCTCAGTTCCTAGTCCTGCCAGACTGCATATGCACAATCCCACAAGTAATAGAGCATGCTCCACCCCCCCCCACACACACACACCCCACACACCCCTCCTAGTGTGTTTGGCCCCCACAAAGCAACTGAGCACTACAGGGGTGAAGCTGTACTTCTCCAGGCCTGCTCCAGACTGGGATGGGTTTGGGCACACCAACTGAAATCAGGGATGCTTTCAATGACCTCTTTGCTATCACGCAGGCAGTGCCGAGAAGGATGGTGAGACTGGGACTGGATCATCAAGAAGACTGAGACGGAGAGCGGAGAGGCAGAGACTGGGATTGATGGGTCAAGGAGATTGGGAGAGGGCGGGGATTGTTTGGATAAGGAGCCTTGGAGCCAGGTCGGAGGAGACTGGGATTGGCTGGACAAGGAGACGGGGACTAAGAATCAGTGTGGGGGAATGTGCATCTCATCCCCCTGTATTTCTGGTCCACATAGAGGCTAACAACCTACTCTAAGAGACAGTATGGTGTAGTGGATAGGCCATTGGACAGGGACTCAGGAGATCCGGTTTCTATTCCTGGGGCTTCCACAAGCCTACTGGGTGATCCTGGGCAAATGACTTCACCTCCCTGTGATTCAGTTTCCCCTTTTGTAAAATGGGAATATTGTTATTCATCTTTCTTTGTAAAGTGCTTTGAAATCTACTAATAAAAATGCCAGGTTAGTGCTAGATATTATTATTGCTGTCAGTTACTCTGTCAGCTCTAGTAGCAGAGGTCTGCATAATAGATTTTAAAGTTCCAACCTTGTTGTTGACCCATAAAGGTGTCAATATGACACCACATGATGGAATGTCTGGTTTTTCAGTTTGCTTTTTTAAAAAAAACTGAGGGAATTGCACATAAAAACTATGTTGAAATACATTAAGATTGCAAAGTCAAGTACTCAAAAAAGTTAAGAATTGCCAGACCCCTTAGAGACTGTATCTTAATACATGCACATAATTACATGATTATTATACTATTTTTTTTCTGCAAGGGACAACCCTCTATTAATTATACATTTTCTGGTTACAACTGTTCAGAGCCTGATGCTGGAGAAGCTTCAACTGGAGAAAAGTCCACAGGAAAAAGTGTTAGGTAATCCTGAGGGCTTGTCTTCACTACCCGCCCGGATCGGCGGGTAGATATCGATCTCTCGGGGATCGATTTATCGCGTCTCGTCGGGACACGATAATCGATCCCCGAATCGACGCGCGTACTCCACCAGCCCAGGTAGGAGTAAGCGCCGTCGACGCAGGAGCCGCGGCGGTCGATTTGCCGCCGTCCTCACAGCGGGGTAAGTCGGATCAGATACGTCGAATTCAGCTACGCTATTCCCGTAGCTGAATTTGCGTATCTGAAATCGATCCTCCCCCCCGTAGTGTAGATGTAGCCTGAGATAGCGCCATGTTCTACCACCCAAGGAAGACTTCGTTCTGAATCTTCTCCACACGCTATTTGATTGGAAGATTTTTTCCTAGGGGTCAGAACTTAGCCTCAGAGACAGATGCATTTTTCTTACCTGCCTCATTTTCATTAGTTTTATAGATCAGTCAGTTTTAATATTATGGTTTATTAAGATTTAATCCCACAATCAAGGATGGGAGGGACCCAAATGCATAAGCAAAAAACCTATGAAGGTCCACAGCAAACCACCCGGTAGCCTGCTACTTTTCCTAAGGGTCTCATCCAAAGCTTGCTGCTCTCACACAAGACACATGAAATCACACAGGTCGTACATAAGAAAATGGATGACTTACAGCCCTGAAGGACTCCATGGAGAACTAGAGCTTTTTACAGGTCAAATGAGTGTGCTGAAAAGCTACCTCCCAGGTCACACAAACCCAGCTGTCTATAGGGAAGAAAGATCTGCAGTTGCACAACAATGGTCTTCTGAAGTTTCAAGCATTACACTCAGGCATAAAAAGCCTATGTTGTACTGAAGCATAAAATTGGTATGGTAAAGCAGCCTCATCAAATTCTATTTAATCAGTCACCTGGGGCGAGTAACTTTGAGAGTAAAATATCATTCATTTATTCGTCATAATCAACAACATTAATATATTAGGATTACCTAATGGCAGGGAAAAGCCAATCTCACTGACAGGAGTCATCTAATACCCAAAGTTTTGAATTTGGATGTGCAAGTGATCCTCTATGCATGAATAGGTGTTAGATAATCACATCCTAACAAAATGCAAGGAAGAAAAGCATGGAAAAGCTTTCACCAGATATAAATGAATTATATTGCCTAAAGTCTCCATTACAGTGAATAGTCTCCCCTGCCGCACTGCACAATCTCACAACCAATTCTTTAAAAAAAAGTTTGTGGTGGACAGCAAGGGTGCGAATGGCCTCTAGTATTTATCTTTCAGAACCTCTGTGATTTGTTTGTACAAAATTCACTATTAGTTTGTCTACAGGTTATATTAATACTCCAGCAAATCATGTATGGGGTTGAAATGTCACAAAATCCAGTGTGTTTGAAAATCCCAACCCTAATGTTTAAAAGATTTAGCCCATTCAATTGATTAGCACGCTGTTAAATTGTTGTGCATGTGAGTTAGCAGTTATAAAAGCTGCATTTTGCACCCAACAGAAAGTGGATGGGTGGGAACATTTAATTATCAATAATTCCAGTTTGAAAGTTGTTCTGATTAACAAAATACTGTATGTTAATAGCACACCATACTTAGGGTGGACATCATCTTTTACTCTTCACTCTCCTATATCGTGGGCTGTTTTTTCTAGATTTTCTTCCACGTTATACTTTTGAAATGGGTTGTGACATCCTGACGATTGGAGGTCTTAAGAGATAAAAATGGTAAGAAATAAAAAAATAGGCTCCATTTATTTTAAATAGTTAATTTTATTTCTTTTGAAAACCCTTTTTCTGGATGCCCAAAACAGGATATTTCTTTGTAAATGTTGTATATTGTTATGAACCCATAAATCAGACCTCATGAGTCCTTCCTGGTATAACACAGAAATAGTATATGAGCAAAAACTTTTCATTGAGGCTCTTTAAAAAAAAAAAAAAAAGAATCACTTTCAGGCAGCCATTATTTACAATAACCACCAAACTCTCAAGAGTCAAAAGTACACAGTTCCTGAGCCCTATATCTAACTCAGCGTTCCACAGGTAAGCACATTACCAATCTGCACTTTTACTCTATGCTGAAGCTTAATGTGACTCCTTTCACATTCAAAGCCATCACCTTTTATCCATTGATTTACACACTCTGGTAACTATTTTTACAGGATCAAGTAACTCTCCTACATGGAAAAACCCAGACACAAATCAAGAAACACTGAGGTTTCTCTCAGAGAGTCTCCTATAGTTCTGCCATATGGGTAGATTTGGCCACTATATTCTATGGGTCCCTCCAAAGGCCATGCAGAACTCGGGGGGGGGGAGGGGGGCGGGGGCTGCATTAATTTCCAAGTGGATTCTTCATAAGGGTAAGGTGATGGGTGTACCTTTCCCGGGACCTTTCACTCTCTCACACATTCACAGATCTCTCTGGAGGAAAAAAGAGTGATACATCAGTCAGCTGACTTCCTCTTCTGCAAGGGCAGACAAAGATTCTCATCTCCGGATGTGAATCCACATGGCGCCATCTGGTCCATAGTGAATACATTTATCTCCAAACTATTCTTAAATAACCGTATCTGACATGAGACTAGATAAATATTCTTCACTTGAAATATTTATAACCACAACAGTAGAACAATTTTCTAGGTTGATCAGTGCAAAGTAAGGCACATTGGAAAACATAACCTCAACTATACAGACAAAATGGTGGGGTCTAAATTAGCAGTTTCCACTCAAAAAAGAGATCTTGGAGTCATCGTGCATCGTTCTCTGAAATCGTCCGCCCAACGTGCAGTGACCGTGAAAAAAAGATAACAGAATGTTAGGAACTATAGTAAAGGGGTAGACAATAAGATTGAAAATACCATAATGCCACTATATAAATCCATAGTATGCCCACACTTTGAAAACTGTGTGCTGTTCTGGTCACCCCATCTCAAAAAAAAGATATATTAGAATAGGAAAATGTGCAGAGAAAGGCAACAAAAATTATTAGGGCTATGGAACACCTTCCTTATGAGGAGAGATTAAAAAGACGGACTGTTCAGCTAAGAAAAGAGATGACTGAGGGGTGTGTGCAGAGAAAGTGAATGAGAAAGTGAATGAGTAAGTGTTGTTTACCCCTTCACATACCACAAGAACCAGGGGTCACCCAATGAAATTAATAGGCAGCAGGCTTAAAATAAACATAAGGAGGTACTCCTTCCCACAACACACAGTCAACCTGTGCAACGCGTTGCCAGGGGTTATAGTGAAGGTCAAAAGTATAACTGGGTTCAAAAAAGAATTAGATACGTTTCTGGAGGATAGGTCCATCAATGGCTATTAGCCAAGATGGTCTGGGATTCAACCCCATGCTGTGGATGTCCCTAAACCTCTGACTGCCAGAAGCTGGGACTGGATGACAAGAAAACATCACTCAACAATTACCCTGTTCTGTTCATTTCCATTGAAGCATCTGGCACCAGCCACTGTTGAAAGACAAAATACTGGGCTAGATGGACCATTAGTCTCACCTGCTATGGTCATTCCTATGTAATTATGGGCATGTCTTCACTGGCAATGTTAAAGCGCTGCCACGCAGCACTTTAATGTGGCTTGTGTAGTAGCTTCCAGAGCTGGTGCACTGCATATACTGGCACGTTACAGCGCTGAAACTTGCAACGCTCAGGGGGGTGTTTTTTCATACCCCTGAGCGAGAAAGTTGCAGTGCTGTAAAGTGCCAGTGTAGACAAGCCCTACATTTAACAAGTTTTTAGTAGAAAAGTAAAAATAATTTGCTTAGTATAGCATACAACCACATTTAGCAAACTTCCCTACAAGACATTGAAACCAATCACACTCCCCTTTTAACCTCATTGTGTGGTGTTGAAAGGCTAACCATCTTAATGCAGACATTTTCCATACATCCTGCTCCAGCGATTGTTCACATACTGGAGGGACACACCCCATACTTTGGCAAATTCTGGTATAGACCTTCATAATATGATACTTTCTCTCTTTTCTTACATGCTTTGGGAACAATGAAATGGTTAACAATATTTACATTTAAAGGATTATTACTGGCAGTTGAGTTAATGGCCATTAAAATGAATGGGGCAATTCACACATTGGAGCTATTGTTTCAGGCTCTCTACAAATTCAGGTAGACACTGCCACATCATTTGTGTCTGAGGCACATTTTGAAGTCTTTCCCTGCAACCACAAACACTGGAGACTTACTGAGATGCTGAAGAACAATTAAGACATCCGACCCATGAGAAGTCCTTCAAGGGGGCAAGTCCCACACTTTGAGAAACGTGGATGTACAGTGTTAAAAATTTGTAGTTCTACACTTTCACCAACAGATGATGCCAGCAATTTCAACACTTTATTTTGACTAAGAAAATTATGTATGTATGTATGTAAAATATAAAAAAGGAAAAGGAAATATTTCTTGAACTGGCGTCAGTCTAAGTTCTAAGGAATTCCAGCTGCCTCTTACTTCTTCCTTATCATATTTTTATTATGAGAAGGGACATACACATAATATTAATATTATGTGTCTTTTATTACTACTTATATTCTATAAGACATGAGATAAAGATAAACAAGATCATAAGCACAGAGAAAGAAAGAAAATTAACAAATAACAAGTATGTAAGGAAGGGAAAGAGAAGGTAAGAATTTTACTCCCATATCCATATAATTCTTAAACTTTTAAAAATTCATTAGCACTATTTGTTCACACCACGTTAAAAACTGCACTGAAGGTTCTAAGATATTTTTCTACACAGCCTTTTCTACATTGCCCACTGTGTGCTAGTCTTTTGCTAACAGCAGCATCTAAGAATGCTATTATTAACTGTAAACCACTGAAAATATGCTCCCCAGATACTAATGTCATCCTCTTAGAGTGGGTGGAGAAGACTTTCTCCACTTTCTCTGTTCTTTCATATTTACAAGCCAACAGTACATCTTAATGCACAATGCATCCCATTCAACCATATGTTCTGCTTTATCCACAACAGCCTATCTTCTTATGGGGAGTGACCGTGGGAATCATTATGACCCCAGCAGAGACCCAAAGATAAAGACACAAAGGCAGCATTGTGTATAAACAGTTATCTCAGGCAGCAAGCCTTAAATTCTTAATGAGACAATCTAATGGAAATGATTTTGCCTCCTTCAAGCCTGAAGTACACAAGTCTGCTTTGTGCAGTATCACAGACCTCTGCAACTAGCTGGTGAACCTTTCAGCCCTGACAGAATGGTTTACTAGCATCAAAACTAGAGTTAGTCCAAAATCCCTGTTTTCTAGGAAACTGTAAAATAGACTGACATTCCTTCTTGTCTTGATGGACTGAGCATTCGTGATTGGAGCTGAAGGGGATGATGTGAGGTTTTCTGCAAAACTCTGAATAAAGTGCAGAGAGGGGCAACAAAAATGGGGTATGGAGCAGCTTCCATATAAAGAGAGATTAAAAGACTGGAATTGTTCAGCTTACAAAAGAGATGACTAAGGGGGAATATGATACAGGTCAATGAAAGTAGGAATGGTGTGCAGAAAGCGAATAAGGAAGTGTAATTTACCCCTTCACATAACACAAGAACTAGGGGTCACCTAATATAATTAATAGGCAGACGGTTTAAGAAAAACATAAGGAAGTACTTCTTCACACAATGCATAGTCAACATGTGGAACTCGTTGTCATGGAACGTTGTGAAGGGCAAAAGTATAACTGGGTTCAAAAAAGAATTAGATAAGTTCTTGGAGCATAGGTCCATCAATGACTCTGGGTATCCCTAAACCTCTGATTGCCAAAAGCTGGGACTGGATGATAGGGATGGTTCACTCAAAATTGTCCTGTTCTGTTCATTCTCTCTGAAGCATCTGGCACTGGCCACTGGTCAGAGACAGGATACTGGGCAAGATGTACCATTGGTCTGATCCAGTATTGCTATTTTTATGGTGACTCAACAAGTCAACCCTCTGCATTTTACAGTACAAATTAAATTTTCTGAATGTTGGGGGAGGAAGAGGGAACCTGTAGATATCAGGGGAGCATCACCTTGGTTTGGATAGCAGGAAATTTGGGATTCATTGAGATTGTGCTCTCTCTCCAAGCCATTATTGCAGGAAACCACACTCCGAAACTAATATCAGCTGCATTCCCAATGAGTTCTCTGATAAAGTAAGGACTTGCTTTACTTTTATGTAGATGACGACTTAATATAGGAGGTTGGTCCAGGTCCATCTCAGAATCTTGAGCACCAAATACTACTACTATTTTCCATTTACATAACACCTTTCACCTAGGCAGCTTTTAATGAGGCAATTCATCACTGATGAGGATTTCAGACAAAGTTCTGAAATACATGGTAGTCTCTAAACTACCTCTAAAGGTTCTCCTGCTTTGCTATACCTTAGCTACCTCAAAACAGTGCAAACACCATGGCGTAAGACTACAATCACCTTTAATATGCAGATAAAGCCTAGAAACTACAGTTCCCAGAGCACTGTCTGCGCTGATCCAGACATACGACAATTCATGTATTGTACTCTGTAATAATGAAATGGGACATATTCAGTCTCAGACAGTGATGTCAAATGTGACCCAAAATTAATTTCATAGAGGGCAACACAATTTTTACTGATTCCCTTAGACCCATTTCTCCTGCTAAACAAACCAGTTTTCCAAGTTACCTTGGGAAACACCAAGATATCATAGGAAAAGATTGACAGGTCTGTTTCTGTTGACTAGCAAAATACATCCTGCATCATCCAGCATAGAAATATCAGATTTTAAAAATCACTGTGGAGCAGCAGAAGAGAATCTAGCACAATCCAGAAAAAGGAGAGCAAAATAATATGAACTGTATAAAGAATATATACGTGTCCCCAAAATAGCCAATAACCCACCTGAGATGTGGGAGACCAGTTTCAAATCCCTGCTCTGCTTGATTTAGAGTAGGGAGTTGAACAGAGTTCTCTCACATTCCAGGTGAGGACCCAAACCACCAGGCTACAGGGTAGTCTAGGGTAGATCTCTCTCAGACTATGTCTACACTATGAGCTAGGGGTGTGATTCCCATGTTGCACAGATATACTTGCACTAAGAAAAGTTGCATAGACAGAGCAGCACCAAGCAGTGACACAGGCTAGCTGTACTGAGTACAAACCCACCTCAACCTCATGTACACCACACAGCTAGCCCATGCTGCTGCTCCCTATGCTACCCCGGCTACACTACTACTTTTAGCACCCTAGCTCAGAGAGCTTGTGTGAGTACGTCTACATGAGCTGAGAATCACACGTCCAGCTCCAAGTGTAAACATACCCTTAACCTCTCCTATTGAAGCAGTTCTACTTCGTATAATTAAATATTCAAAGAGTAGTTATCAATAGTTTGCAGTCAACCTGGGGGGATATATCTAGTTGGGTCCTGCCGGGGTCTGTCCTGGGTTTGGTACTATTCAATATTTTCATTAACGGCTTGGATAATGGAGTAGACAGTATGCTTATAACATTTTGGGTGGCAGTAAACTGGGAAGCATTGCCAGCATTTTGGAGGACAAGATTAGAATTTAAAATGACCTTGACAAAATCAAGAACTGGTCTGAAATGAACAAGATGAAATTCAATAAAGCCCAGATGCAAAAATCTACACTTAGGAATTAAAAATCAAATGCATAATTACAAAATGGGGAATAAATGGCTAGGTGGTAATACTGCTGAAAAGGATCGGGGGTTATAGCGGCTGACATTAAATATGAGTCAACATGCAATGAAGTTGCAGAAAAGGCAAATATTCTGGGGATATTAACAGGAATGTCAGACGTAAGATATGGGAGGTAATTGCCTCACTCTGCTCAGCACTGGTGAGGCGTCAACTGGCATACTGTATCCAGTTTTGGGCACCATACTTTAGGCAAGATGTAAATAAGCTGGAGAGAGTCCAGAGGAGAGCAACAAAAATGATACAAGATTTAGAAAACCTGACCTATGAGGAAAGATTTAAAAAAATGGGGTATATTCTTGACAAAAGGCGGGGGGGGGGGGAAGTGATAAGAGTCTTCAAATATGTTAAGGACTGTTACAGAGAGGATGGTGATCAATCATTCTCCATGCCCACTGAACAAAAGACAAGAAGCAATTGGCTTAATCTGCAACAAGGGAGATTTAGGTTAGATATCAGGAAAAAAACGTTCTAATTAAAAGGACAAGTAACCCCTGGAATAGGGATGTTTTGGTATCTCCGTCACTGGATTTTTTAAGAACAGGTTGGACAACCACCTGTCAGTTATCTAGGTATACTTAGTCTTGCCTCAGCATAGGGGCTGGCCTAGATGACATCTCAAAGTCCTTCCAGCCCTACATTTCTATGATTCTATAACTGAGCCAGAGAAAAACAGAGATTGACTCTATAGTCTAGTGTTAGGGCACTTACTTGAGATGTAGGAGACCCAAGTTCAAGTCCCTGTGCTAAGTAGGGACATGAATTCAAATCTCCTGTGTCCTAGGTGAGTGCCCAGGCTATTGGCTATAAAGGGGTGGAGTTTTTCTACAAAAAAGGTCTGGATTTCAGATGCTAGGGTATGGGTTACCTCAGCAGCTGACCTGACTTATTCTCCTGCCTCCAGGAGAGGGTTCATAGCGGAGATCCCCAAGTGGAGGAAGGTGCCTTTCTCTGGCTCATCAATTAGACACCTAGAGGCCCAGATTAATGGGAATTAGGTGCCTAAATACCTTTCCTCAGCATTTCATTTAGGCAGCTCGCTGCTCAACTTGCTGGCGTCTCAAAATCCCTTTCTTAGACACCTAAATTGCCCATTCTTTGAATGGGGAGCTAGGGCCCCTAACTCAGGGCTGAGAATTCCACTAGGTGGCAGGGTGCCCTTGGGTTATGCATTACAATGCCTAAAACCCTTACTGGATCTAAGACTCCGATATAGCAAATTATTTAGGTATACACATAACTTTACGCTTGTAAGTAGTTCCCAATGAAGTCAATAGGACTACTCCCAAACTAACGTACTTTGCTGGATCAGGGCCAGAAGTGCCAGAGACATAGGGGCTGGGCCAATGGATCCCAATTGCAAAGATCCACCTGCTATTTCCATCCACCCATAAGAGTCCTGAGACTGTTTTAGTGGTTGTGGAGCAGTTATTAGCGTTGTTCCACAGGTTGTGTCTTGAGGAGGATTCCACATCTTCCACAGAATCATCTTGCAGTAAATCCAGCAACTCAAGCTTGGCACAGGGGGATTTGCTCGATGGCAATTCTCACTTTTATCTGAAAAGCAACATGTACCCAAACCTATCACCATTTGCTATAAATGTTACATAGCAATAATGGGCCCGATCCTTAGCTGATGTAAATCAGCGGAGTTCTATTGACTTCAAAGAAGCTGCACCAAATTACATCAACTGCAAATCTCACCCAACCTTTTTGAGAGGATCTCTCTCTCTGATTGAGAATCTAAGGACCACCTGATTTGTCAGACTGGATCAGTCAAATGATCCATTACATTTGATCTCCTCCCTCCAGCACTACTCAACACAAACTTCATCAAAAGGCAAAATCATGGATCGACCAATTGTGAAATGGTACATGGCAATGGCGGAGAAGAGAGTATTTCCGACCCTTCTGCAATCATCCTTGTGACATTTGATTACCTTATCCAGCAGGCACAACTACCAGTGTTATTGGTCATAAAATGATCCCTCTTAAATTCAGCAACAGTATTTATATTCCTGCAGGCTGACTACACACTGTGTGGAGGAGCATTGCCCGTTGATTTGTTTGCTGCTAAGATTTAATTTAAAAAATTAACATCTAAGCTTTCTAATGAGGTATAGAAGACTAGGATCCTGGTGTGAAATTGCCAACGGGACTGTGCAACAGTCACTGACTAGCTTAGAACCAACTAATATACAGGGAGCAACATTATCACAGGAAGGAATTCCCACACACCACCTTTGCCATGATGAAGAGGGGGAAATATAGATTAAGGAAAGATCCCTACTTTTGTGGTTTGGTAAATGTACAGTTAGGACACAAGATGAACTTACATCTATCTGGTCAATCTCATCTTGCAATAAAGAAATATTAATTTGTTGATATACTTTATATCCGAGAGTCTGAAGAACATTTGGCATAAAAGGCAATAAGAAAGGAAATCACTTAACAGCGTATTTTATTACATAAAGGAGTGAACTGTAAAACTGAAATATTAATAAAATATTTGCTGCATTGACTGTTGCTTAACTAAATAGCAGTATGGTTTTATGAAGATCAGCTGGATCGCATTAAAGTTTAAAAGTAGTTTTCCGTTTTCATAATTATCTTTATGCTTGGCTTAATCACATTCATAACTCCCAAAATCCCACTTCCTGAATTCCCTAATGGAGCAATGCCCTGAGGTGCAAACTATCGGAACACTAGCAGCCCACCAAAGTTAACTTTGGCACTGAACAAAGATTAAGAGAAAGCAAACATCTCCAAAGCCTCAAGCGAAATACAGTATTTTTAAACTGTCTGAGTTTAAGGTTTACACAAGGAAGTCAAAAGAGAATAAAATTGAAGATATAAACCATAACTGATTAAAAATATTTGCATCCTTCTAAATGCAGTGCTGATTCTCCCACACACACACACACTTGGATACTGGTCAGTGCTTATGAGGATTAAAGGAGTGGTATAAATATAATGCAGAGTCCAAGCAACATATCCTATGTTAACTTGCCAAAAATCACATGCCATATGAGTCAGCTGTCAAGGCCACCCTTTGGGCAAAAATACTGGAAACTGGTAAAATTACAAACACATTGTCCACTTCTGAGTGGGGGCTCAATCCTGTAGGTTGCTGAGCATTCTGGACCCGATCCAGAAAAGTACGTAAGCACCCAAAGAATCCCACTGAAGTTCAAGTTTATAGTTCAAGTTAGAATCTGCCCTATTTCATGATTGTTTTAGTAGGCCTAACTGTGCCTTCAGATATACAAATGCAACTCCCATTCGATTCAGTGGGAGTTGCCACTAAGGTGACTGTGGATCAGAAGTGACTCTTTTCCTTTTAATGTAGTTACACGCTTTCTCTCATTTTTTCTACAGTCCCTACAGTGAACACTAAAGCAAAGTATAATTCTTTGGGTTGAAAAGTAGCCAATATGTTTTCTGTTATTTCTGCAGTAACCAATCTTGTTTATATTTTAACATTTCATGACAACTTTGTACAGTAAAAGGCAAACAACATTTATGACATTCATTCAATTCCACAGTCGTTCAAATTCGGTCTTCAAATGTGCATATTTAAAGTCTCTGCATCTCCAAATTCTAAACATGAAGCTACAGGCCGATATTCTTATTTATTAGTCCAAAACAATATATTTAAATTAACTGGAAAAAAATGTTCTTGGTAGCTCTACATAATAGGTTTAATTAAGACAGTTGTGGGTTTACAAAGCTGTTAAATTTTATAATGCACACTAAACAAGCTGACTGCAGACTGTCTTCAGTCAACAACAGTAAGTATTACAGCAGGCATAATTGTAGAGACATCCCTATAAGATATGATAAAAGAAAAATAGATTTGAGCAATAAAAAAAAATACTCTAGATGCCCAGAATATAGTGATACTGCAAATCAATGGCAACTTGGTAATACCTGATGCATGTAGAAACCTATTAAGTTTAAATAATGCTGTACTTATTTACAATTTTCCAAAAATATAAAAAGTTTTATTTTTCTTAAGATCTATTATCTCTGTATTCTACATCTTCCTTTTCAAAATTTTTGGGGTTTCCTATAAATGATCTCTTACAGGTTGTGAGTCCTGCCCCCCCCCCAAATCAAGCGTGTTATTAATCTTACTGATAGCCTGAAAAGGAATAGTTTATTGTACCATTGTGACCATTTTAGGGAATATATCTGCATCAATTTATGAATCTTATTTAGTTCTGTGAGCATCTTTTATGATTGTAAACCTGCAGATTAGAACTTCCCTTTTCTGTACGACCCTTATGTTGAGAAGCTATTTGAACCAGTATTTTTGTAGCCTCATGCGCTGCATAGTAAGCCCAGAAAAGGAAGGCATGTTTCTCGCCTTATGGAGACCTAACAAAAAAAAGAGTCATCTGCTGGCTGCCAAAACTACTGACTTGCTAATTACTCTTATCTGCTTTAGTAAGCTTCTATGCCCACCAGCTCACAAGGGCTAGCGGTGCTGGAGAATGGAAAATCCACAATGGGAAGATAGAAGGACAAAGCGTGCTTTTAAAAAGAGACACTCTCTCTAGCAAGGGACAGACCATCGCCAGAAGTCTGAGCAGTATGGCCCTGACTTCCCTGAAGGATACTGACCAGAACCCAAAAGTCACTTAGGAGTGGCAAGAACACTGGAGAGAGGGGATTGAGTTTGGGTGTTTGCTGGTTTTCCAGAGATCTGTAACTCTCATCTGCTTTCTACGGCTACGGCTACACTACAGGGCTTACAGGAGCGCAGCTGCGCCGCTATAGAGCAGCTAGTGCAGATGCTCTAAGCCAACAGGAGAGAGAGCTCTCCCATCGATTTAATTACTCCAGCACCCACGAGCAAGACAAACTCACCTGCCAACACAGTGCTGTCCACACCGGTGCTTAGGTTGGTGTAACTTACATCGCTCAGGGGATGGCTTATTCACACCACGGAGCAACATTATTTATACCAGTGTATGCTGTACTGTGTACATAGCCTCAGAGTAATGTGTGATGTTTACGTTGTTACTCTACAAAGCCTGCGTTCCTTGCTTTACCTGTCCCCAAAGCGTTAAAACTGTAAACTGGAGTGAGGTGGAACTGGGGACAGTGAGCATAAGCTGCTAGGGAGACTTGGTCTCAGGGCCCCACATCCCAGGAAAGAGTCCCAGTTAGAGAGGCTGCACTCTGGGAGTGTGCCTGATGGTATGTTTAAACAGCAAAGAAAAAGCCACAACTGGCCCATGCCAGCTGACTGGGCTCAAGGGGCTCGGACTGAGAGGCTACAGCCCAAGCTCTGGGAGCCGCCCACCTCACAAGGACCTACAGCCAAGGTTCCAGCCCAAGCCCAGACATCTACACCACAGTGAAACGGCCCTACAGCCCAAGCCCCATAAGCAAAAGTCATCTGGCACGGGCCAGCGGTGGGTGTCTAGTTGCTATGTAGACACACCCTAAGAGGCCAGAGCTAGGGAGAGGGTCTGGATGCTGCTCAGACCCAGTGAGCTTGGAAGTCTGTGGGATTCGAAGGCTGGGTCCAACACTACAGACTGGTGAACATTCACAAGAAGGGACTCAACCAATGCTATAGCAATCATCCAAAGTCCATTATGATAGTGTCCCTAGTATGCTATTGAGAAATAAAGTAGCTTTGTGCTACAAAAAGCACTTTTATGAGACGCTGTATTCCTTCTTTATATCATCAACATAACCACAAAAAACAAGCAATGCCCTTAATAACTTTGGTCTTGATAGCAAGCAGATTCCCTAACAAAGATATTACCCACATTCAGATACAATTCAATATTGTCATTAATATTGTCATTAATGACTTGGATAATGGAGTGGTGAGTATGCATATAAAATTTGCAGACGACACCAAACTGGGAGGGATTGCAAGCACTTTAGAGGACAGGATTAGAATTCAAAATGACCTTGGCAAATTAGAGATTTGGTCTGAAATCAACAACGTGACATTTAGTAGAGACAAGTTAAAAATACTTCTCTTAAAAAAAATCAAAAGCACAACTACAAAATGGGGAATAACTGGCTACGTGGTAATACTGCTGAAAAAGATGGAGGGTTATAGCGAATCACAAACTTAATGTGAGCCAACAATGTGATGTAGTTGCCAAAAACAACAAATATAATTGTGGGTGGTATTAACAGGAGCGTCATATGTAAGACACAGGAAGTAACTGTCCCACTTTACTTGGAACTGTGAGGCCTCCGCTGGGGTACTGTGTTCAGTTGTCAGTACCACATTTTAGGAAAGATGTGGACAAACTAGTGAGTCCAGAGGAGAGCAACAAAAATGATAAAAAGCTTAGAAAACCTCAGAGGCTTATAGACACTAAGGTCAGAAGGGACCATCATGATAATCTAGTCTAACCTCCTGCACATTGCAGGTCACAAAGCCTCATCCACTCACTCCTGTAATAGACCCCCTAACCTCTGGCTAAGTTACTGAAGTCCTCAAATCATGGTTTAAAGACTTCAAGTTACAGAGAATCCACAATTTACACTAGTTTAAACCTGCAAGTAACCTGTACCCCATGCTGCAGAGGAAGGCGAAAAAGCCCCAGGGTCTCTGCCAATCTGACCTGGGGGGAAATTCCTTCCCAATCCAAATATGGTGCTCAATTAGACCCTGATCACGTGGGCAAGACCCACCAGCCAGACACCTGGCAAAGAATTCTCTGTAGTCTCACAGCATCCCCACAATAAACATATCAAGCTCAATCTTGAAGCCAGTTAGGTTTTTGCTCCCAATGCTCCCCTTGGAAGGCTGTTCCAGAACTTCACTCCTCTGATGGTTAGAAACCTTCGCCTAATTTCAAGCCTAAACTTGTTGATGGCCAGTTTATATCCATTATATCCTCTCCCTCCCTGGTATTTATCCCTCTGATGTATTTATAGAGAACAATCACATCTGCCCTCAGCCTTCTTTTGGTTAGGCTAAACAAGCCAAGCTCTTTGAGTCACCTCTCAAAGTAGGTTTTCCATTCCTCAGATCATCCTCGTAGCCCTTCTCTGCACCTGTTCCAGTTTGAATTCATTTTTCTTAAACATGGAAGACAAAAATTGCACACAGTATTCCAGATGAGGTCTCACCAGTGCCTTGTACAATGGTAGTAACACTTCCCTGTCTCTACTGGAAATACCTCGCCTGATGCATCCTAGAACTGCATTAGTCTTTTTCACGGTCACATCACATTGTGATCAACCAATACACCCACCTCTTTTTCCTCCTCTGTCACTTCCAACTGATACATCCCCAGCTTATAGCAAAAATTCTTGTAGTTAGTCCCTAAATTTATGATCTTGCATTTTGCACTATTAAATTTCATCCCATTTCTACTATTCCAGCTTACAAGGTCATCCAGATCTTCTTGTATGAAATTCCTCCTCCAAATTGGCTATACCTCCCAATTTTGTGTCATCCACAAATTTTATTAGTACACTCTCACTTTTTGTGCCAAGGTCAGTAATGTTAAAATAAGATCGGTCCCAAGACCGATCCCAAAACCAATCCCTGAACAACTCTACTAATAACCCAAGGTTGGTCTGGCACAATCTACTTTTTGGAAAACCATGTTGTTTTTTATCCCAATTACCATTAACCTCTATGTCCTTAATTATTTTCTCTCTCAAAATTTGTTCCAAGACCTTTTGAGGTCAAATTAACAGGCTTGTAGTTTCCTGGATCACTTTTTTTCCCCCCTTTCTTAAAAATAGGAACTATATTAGCAATTTTCTAGTCATAGGGTATGACCCCAGAGTTTAGAGATTCATTAAAAATCTTTTCTATTGGGCTTGCAATTTCATGTGCCAGTTCCTTTAATATTCTTGGATGGAGATTATCCAGGCCTCCTCGATTTAGTCCCATTAAACTGTTTGAGTTGGACTTCCTAATTTCTACCTGCCTATCCTTGTTCCCATTAGTCACCCTACCACTACCCCTAAGCTCTTCACTAGCCTCATTAAAAACTCAGGCAAAGTATCTGTTTAGGTGTTGGGCCATGCCTGAATTTTCTTTAATCTTCATCCCATCCTCAGTGCTTAGTGATCCCACTTCTTCTTTCCTTGTTTTCTTCTTATTTATATGGCTATAGAACCTTTTACTATTGATTTTAATTCCCTTTGCAAGGTCCAGCTCTGCTTGGCTTTTGGCAATTCTCATTTTATCCCTACACTTTCTGACCTCCAAGAAGCAGCTTTCCTTGCTGATCCCTCCGATGTTCCCTTCCTTGTAGGCTTTCTGCCTTCTCTTAACCACCTGAGATGCTTGCTCATCCATCTTAGTCTGCAACCCTTCCTATGAATCTTCCCCCCTTGCTTCAGATGGAGGCTGACCTGACCTATGAGGAAAGGTTAAAATTACTAGGTATGTTAGTCTTGAGAAAGGAAGACTGAGGGGGGGGACCTGATAATAGTCTTCAAATACATTAAAGGCTGTTATAAAGAGGATGGTGATCAATTGTTCTCCATATCCACTGAAGGTAGGACAAGTAGTAATTGGCTTAATCTGCCGCAAATGAGACTTAGGTTAGATAACAGTACAAACTTTCCAACCGTAAGGGTAGCTAAGCTCTGTAGTAGGCTTCCAATGGAGTTTGGTTGTGAAATCCCCATCACTGTAGGTTTTTAAGAACTGGTTAGATAAACACCTGTCAGAGATGTTCTAGGTTTACTTGGTCCTGTTTCAGTATGGGGGCTGGACTTGATGACCTCTTGAGATTCCTTCCAGCTCTATATTTATACAATTCTATTACAAGCAACTCCAGTGGGCTTGATGTTATTTTTTTTATCATCTGTTTTCTGAAAAATATCCTCCAAATCTATTTTTACACAGATTTCCACTGACTGCTCATTAAGGTAATGCACATCTTGCAACTATAGGGTCATTTTCTGAGAATATCTAAATCTAAAGTTCTGCAAAATCAGTAGCATGCCTGCTAAAAACATAATAGCAAGCACACATGGGAAGCAAGTCTAAGGGGAAAAACAATTGAAGACAGTTGGCAGTTTTTCAAAGAGACATTATTAAGGGCACAAGAGCAAACTATCCGACTGCATAGAAAAGATAGGAAGTATGGCAATAGGCCACCCTGGCTTGACCAGGAGATCTTCAATGATCTAAAAAATAAAAAATAAAAGAGTCCTACAAAAAGTGGAAACTAGGTCAGATTACAAAGGATGAATATAAACAAATAACACCAAGTATGTAGGGACAAAATTAGAAAGACCAAGGCAAAAAATGTGATCTAACTAGCTAGAGACATACAGGGTAACAAGAAAACATTCTACAAATACATTAGAAGCAAGAGGAAGACCAAGGACAGGGTAGGCCCGTTATTCAATGAAAGGACAACAGAAAATGTGGAAATGGCAGAGGTGCTTAATGACTTCTTTGTTTCAGTTTTCACCAAGAAGGTTGGCTGTGATTAGACGTCTAACATAGTGAATGCCAGTGAAAATGAGGTAGGATCAGAGGCTAAAATAGAGAAAGAACAAGTTAAAAATACTTAGACAAGTTAGATGTGTTCAAGTCACCAGGGCCTGATGAAATGCATCATAGAATACTCAAGGAGCTGACTGAGGAGATATCTGAGCCATTAGCGATTATTTTTGAAAAGTCATGGAAGATGGGAGAGATTCCAGAAGACTGGAAAAGGGCAAATATAGTGCCAATCTATAAAAAGGAAAACAGGGACAACCCAAGGAATTACAGACCAGTCAGCTTATCTTCTGTACCTGGAAAGATAATGGAGCAAATAATTTGCAAACATCTAGAAGATAATAAGGTGATAAGTAACAGTCAGCATGGATTTGTCAAAGACAAATCATGTCAAACCAACCTGAAAGCTTTCTTTGAGAGGGTAACAAGCCTTGTGGATAGGGGGGAAAGTCGTAGACATGGTATATCTTGACTTTAGTAAAGCTTTCAATACGGTGTTGCATGACCTTCTCATAAACAAACTAGGGAAATGCAACCTAGATGGAGCTACTATATTGTGGGTGCAAAACTGATTGGAAAACCATTTCCAGAGAGTAGTTATCAGTGGTTCACAGTCATGCTGGAAGGGCATAATGAGTCAGGTCCCACAGGAATCAGTTCTGGGTCTGGTTCTGTTCAATATCTTCATCAGTGATTTAGATAATGGCATAGAGAGTACACTTACAAAGTTTACGGAAGATACCAAGCTAAGAGGGGTTGCAAGTGCTTTGGAGGATAGGATTAAAATTCAAAATGATCTGGACAAACTGGAGAAATGGTCTGAAGTAAATAGGATGAAATTCAATAAGGACAAATGCAAAGTACTCCACTTAGGAAGGAACAGTCAGTTGCACACATACAAAATGGGAAATGACTGCCTAGGAAGGAGTACTGCAGAAAGGGATCTGGGGGTCATAGTGGACCACAAACTAAATGAGTCAATATAACAATGTTGCAAAAAAAGCAAACATCATTCTGGGATGTATTAGCAGGAGTGTTGTAAGCAAAACAGGAGAAGTAATTCTTCCGCTCTACTGCATGCTGATTAGGCCTCACCTGGAGTATTGTGTCCAGTTCTGGGCGCCACTTTTCAGGAAGGATGTGGACAAACTGGAGAGAGTCCAGAGAAGAGCAACAAAAATGATTAAAGGTCTAGAAAACATGACCTATGAGGGAAGACTGAAAAAACTGAGTATGTTTAGTCTGGAAAAGGGAAGATCGAGAGGGGACATGGTAACAGTTTTCAAGTACATAAAAGGTTGTTACAAGGAGGATAGAGAAAAATTGTTCTTCTTAGCCACTGAGGATAGGAGAAGAAGCAATGGCTTAAATTGCAGCCCCCTCTCTCCCCTTTCCCTCCTGCTCACTCCTCTTCATCCCCCTCTCCCCCTGCCCACCACTCGCTCCTCTCCACCCTCTCCCCCCCCTCCCCATGTGTGAGCGGCGGGTGGGGCCTTGGGAGTAAGAGGCCGAGCAGGGGGCAGGGCCTCAGGGCGGACTGCAGGCAGAGCAGAGAGGTGGAGCCATGGTCCAAGCATTGGGGCCCACAAAAAGTTAATCCGGTCCTGTACCTGCGTGGTAGGATTATTTGCTTCACTACAAAATTAGGTCAGACTCCTCTTTGGAGAGCTCTAGGTCCACTAAATTTCTATTCATTTGCCTTTGGGTTAGGGGAAATCACAAGACTCTCAAGAAACTGCTGTTTCCCTACCTGCAAGGGTAATCAGCATTTGCTGAAAAAAAATACACATTGCTGCTTGACACTATCTGGAGAACAGAGAGCAAATCAGCCGTTCACAGACATCTCTGTACAGTAAAGAGAGCAGCTCATACATCAGTACATATTTAATAGTTGAAATGAACCAATAAGTGGGTATGTTTGTAGCCTCGGGTATCAGACTATCCTACTTCTGATACGATGGACCTCCTGAGAAGGGTAAGACTCCTTTTGCTCTCCACTAAGCTAACTGCAATGGGATGATGGGAAGGGCAGGTGCTGCCCTGAGCAGGGCTGGCTCCAGGCACCAGCTTGTCAAGCAGGTGCTTGGGGCGGCCACTCCGGAGAGGGGCGGCACGTCCAGCTATTCGGCGGCAATTCGGCGGACGGTCCCTCACTCCGGCTCAGAGCGAAGGACCTGCCGCCGCAGATCGCGATCGCGGGTTTTGGGGGGGTTTTTTTGGCTGCTTGGGGCGGCCAAAACCCTGGAGCCGGCCCTGGCCCTGAGACTCTGGGAAGGGGGTGGAAATTGGGAAGAATCCTGATTCTATCCCCAGCACCTGTCAAACTGAGATGCTAACTAACGCACATGGGAGTAATCCGCTCCAGAGAAAGGGGTGAAGTAAGTAACTCAGACCCTCCCAAAAACAAGGGGTGGGGCAACAAGGCAATAGTGACAGAGTCAGAAGGGTCTCCACTTGGGGCAGCACAGCTACATGCTTTATTCACGACAGATCCACATGCAGTTATAGCTTTGCAGTTGGTACCCTAAGTCCATGTGGAGTCCCACGGAGGGGTCTGTGCTAGGACTAGGGCCTATGACTGTATGCATGGCAAATGAAAAATATACAGTCGTTATTTATACAAACTACTTTTAAGTGGATTCTCATAACATCTGCTAACGCCACAATAAAAAAAAAAATACTCAAACAGAAGAACAGCAATTTTATGCATTACATGTCTGAACACTGCTTACACCTTTAGCATCTGAACATTATGATGGTTGACTGTGTGAGATTAGATACACAGATGACATTGCATGAAATAATATGACCGCTTTTCTGCATCCCACTATGCTGGCCTTTTTAGTTTACGAAGGATGGGGCAATAACAATTCTACTTCTTTTAAGTAGAATTGATTTATGGATGAAATTATTAAGCCAAGGCCATGAAATGTAATTTTATTTAAGCTAGCCTGGGCAAAATCCTTGTATTATTGGCAAAGTATGGAGTTTAGGTCTGTGTTCCACCTTTTAAAACTGTTTCAATTTCATACTTTTTAATCCATTTAATTATTGGTGAGAGGGTTAAATGTTTTTATTTAAAATGGTTAGTGAAATGTTCATATAGTTAATCAATATTCATCAGCAAGTCTTGTATTATTGTTGAAATAGAGAACTGCCATACAAAGGAAGAAGGTATTTTGCCAAATGGCACTTGAGGTTTAGATTGATGAAATCCTACTGAATATCTGGCTTTTTATACGTGTTTAATAGAATACATGCATTTTCAAGTGGTAATGCGCAAAAAAAATATGCACATAGCTGATTTATAGGTATAAAGAAAGGCCAGACTGAGAGGCTAAGGTCCCTTTTACACAACATTGAATTAACTTAATGCTAGTGGAAAAGACTTGACAGTCCAGAAAAGTGAAGTTTATCCCCAGAAAAGGAACAACAGTAAAGTCTTATTCACTCCGCCCTATCGTACTAACATGCCTCAACCTTGTACCAAAAGGGCTAAGGTGAGATGGTAGTTCAGTCTCCATGCTCATTCAGTCCTTGTCCTCTTTGATGTTACTGCCAGCCAAACTGTCAATTATAGCATTTTTGCAATACAGACACCTGACAGGGAGGAAAGAGGTTTGGACCACCAACTCATTTCACATAGGCCACTGAACAAATTGCACAGGCAACCAGACAATCTTTTATACAATCTGCCTTTCACACAGAAGTAAGAGGAAGGATGGTCCACTGGTTAGGATGCAAGCCTGGAATTTAAGAGGAATGAGTTCAATTCCCTGCTCCACACACAGACTTCCTGTGTGATGTTGGGCAAATCTGTCTGTGCCTGAGTTTGCAATGTGTAAAATGGGGATATAACTTCCTTACCTCACAAGGATGCTGTGAGGATAAATACATTAAAGAGTGTGAGGCGCTCAAGTACTATAGTAATAGAGCCATATAAGTAGCTAAGGTAGACAGAACAATTTTTGGTCACTACTTACCTGCACAGGACATGAATGTGTGATTGAGAAGTGACACGCTCTATATCCCTAAATAACCGGCTGGATTGTCAAAAGTTCTGCATATCCAGCAATCCCTCTTAACGTCAGTAAGCATGGCCAAGTAAGCAGCACTTTTGAAAATCAGGCCACTTACTTATGTGACTAAGACTTTAGCCAACCATTTTTTAAAAAAAAAATCGTTGTTACTATTCCCTGGAACCATCCACTTTCCTAAACATAAAATTATATAGGTTCCAGTAAACAATATTTAACTGCTGTTGGCATATCTTCATCTTCAGGACAATCCCATATTAGCAGGGCAGGTTGGCTGCAGTTAGTTAGCATATTTCATCAAACAGAAACCAAGAGACTTTTCTGACAGACCAAAACCTTGCAATACTTGAAACCCAAAGAGTCAGAAAGACAGATAGACAGAAAGAGATTCACTTAGCCTCTGGGGCTGGGATGGGATAAGATGGGTTGGCAGACCTATCAAGTTAGCTGAAGTCATCAAAGTACTGCCAACTATAGTGATATTTTCACAAGTGATGGGATTTCAGAGGGTTAAGGAGTTCATCTTGCACTGTCACGAGCATCAGCCCTGCCAGAAGCCAGCTGTATCTCTCCCCACTGCTATCACAGGATGGGAAGGGGAAGGAGGGAGCAAAGAGCCCAGCAGTTCAGTGCAACTCCTTTACCTCCTCCCCACTGCCCTCCTGGAGGGGGAGGGGAGGGGAAGGATAGCACATCTGCTCCTCCTCCCTCCATCACCTGGGCTGGGAAGAGGCAGAGGAAACCCTGTTGCAGCCCCCACCCCCAGGTCTGGGAGAGGGGGGTGAAAAGCTCAGGAGGAGCAGAGGTGAGGCTGGGGGGGGGGTGTCACTGAACTGAGGAGGGGCTGAACTGATGGTGGAGTTTGCAGGAAATTGAACTGAAGGGCATGGGGGTGAATGGGGTGAGTGAGCTGAACTGAGGGGGCCACCAGAAAGGGACAGAACTCATGGAGAGACAGGGTGACAAAATTAATTGCTGAGCAGGGGATGGGCAGATGTGGGGATGAGAGCTCCTGTAATGGGGGCCAGAATCACCTTACTTAATAAATCTGGCAGAGTGGTAAACACCAATTGTCATATGCAGGGGATGGGCAGAGTTCAAAAAACAAAAGAAACCAAAAACGCAATACGATTTTTTTTTTAAATCTTGATTTTTTGGGAGGGAGAGAGTGGGAGAGGGAATCCAGCTCATGATTTTTGATCTCCTAAGGATGGCAATATGGTTGTCATGTGTTTTGCATGAGTGAGATTATGGGACTGGACCTGATGATAGTCTAAAAACAGCATCAGCAAGTGCTTGGTGGACAGTAAAAAGCATGTTATAAATAAATGGTTATTTAGACACGTGTCCAATGACCTCTTGGCAGCTTAAAAGAACAACTAAAGCTGATGTACTTTTAAATGAACAGTTTGCCCAAGTAAGTTCAGGAGAGGCCTAGGGAAATCTAATCAAAAGTTGCCAAGGATGTGTTCTAATGAACAAGAAAGGCCAGAGTATTCCATAACTGCTGGCCCTTGACCCTAAAGAATCTGCCTCCTGTACCTTCTTGACTGTACCTGCATTGTGGCTTGCTCACAGTGTTAAGTAGACAGATAGTGAAATCCACAATGGGATTTAAATGCTTAACTTTAAGTGCCTAAATCCAAAATTTTGATCCTCAGAACCCCTGCTCAGCTGCCACCTAACCTTGCGGACACCTAAATACCCTAGGGGCCTGCATTTCCTAAAGCACCTAATTTCTTTTGGTGGTCATGCACAAAGCCTCCTAAATCCTCCAGCAGAATCCTCAAACTACACATTTACCTACCCGTATTCACTGGCACAGAGACTGAGACCTGGGGCTCCCAAGAGACTGCTGTAACCATGAGGTAAGAGTCATTCACTCACTCTATGGCCCAATGACTATTTAAATATTTCATACAAAGCTTCAACCCCAGAGATTGACAAACACCCAGCTTCCTCTCCCCACCCCCGCAGAATACCCTATCATCCAGTAGGTAGGGCAGGGAGGTGGGAGGCTGGGGTCCAAGTCCCTGCTCTGAATCAGACAGGGTGGGAATTTGAACCCGAATCTCCCACATCCCAGGTGAATGGTCTAACCACATGGCTCTCGGATATAATGGGGGCACAACCACTGGTTTTCTTGAGAAAGGGTTGACTGGGTTTAGGTGTTTAACTCCAGCAGGGTGTTCCTGGCTAGGCATCCGTCCAGTCCAGAATTAGGCCGCTAATTTCTTTGGAGGGGTGGGGCTTAGGCTACAGCCCTCTTCTCAGCATTTCCGATTGGCTAGTTTAGACAGCTCCCTGCTCAGCGTGCTGGCTTTTGCAAATCCCATTTTCAGACACCTAACTCTCCCCTAGCATTGAAGAGGGTGCCTGGGCTTCTAACTCAGGGCTGGGAAATCCACTAGGCAGCAGGGCACCTACAGTTAGGTGCTGCAATACAAAGCCCAAATCCCCTTTGTGGCTCTAGCCCTAACTGCCTCAGCACAACCTGCTCAATCTGATGCTACTACTTTTGATGCGCTGTAGCTGCCTCAAGTCAACATCCTTGACTGTTGGTATCACTTCATCATGTGGGGCCACAGGTCAAGGGGCACACACTGGATCTTTCACAGGCTGAGCTAAAAAAAGAAAATCAATTTCAATCCTCGTAAGATGAAACCACTGATGTGTGCAAGCACTAATGTCCAGAAGGCAGATCCTACCAGGAGACATGAGGGTGGCTGTCTTCCATCCATATCTTGAAGGGCTGTTAAAGGGAGATCAGTGCCAATGTATAGTCCACAGACTAAATTATTTCTATACCACTGGGGACAATAAGTTTTGAACTCATATGCCATGGTGATTAAATGCACTGTGAGAAAAAAAGAATAGTTGGGGGGGGGGGGGGGAAATCCAGTATATTTAAGGCAAATGTGTAATGCATGTAATTAGAGAAATTAATGACAACTGTGTAAACTAGAGTCTAATTTCACCTGCAGTTTGACTTCAGAAGTCTGAAAATGTGCCTTTCAGCTCTCGGTTTTAATTTCTATTTTAGATATCAACTGCATTTAGACCACTCAACAACAAAAAAATTCATAAGGGCCTCTTCAAAAAAAATGTACATATCTGAATGAATATCAATCCAATGTTTAGCAATAATTTCCTTTTTGCTTAAGTGAGTATAGCAGCAAGAAAAAGAAAAACAATAAGCGATACAATATTTTCTTCAATCATTTCATATAATTGTGTGTCTTGCAATGGAAACATACTGTGAAACAGCTTCAGAGATGAGTCTCATCAACAATAAGGTTTTTTCTGTGTGAGTAGTTGAAAACAATAAAGGTGATTAAGCGTTTTAGTTGAGTATTCAAAATTTAAGCAAGCGGAAGAAAAATCAAGAATTTGGCTTTTAAAACTATTTTGGTAAAGAATCTAAAGTTTAGTTTATTGTGTTGAAATGAACAGAACACAACTTTACAGTGAAACTAAAGCTAAACAGTGATCTACAAGTGTCAGGATTAATAAAAAACAATAAAACAAAACATTCTTGTACTTGATTGTTCACTACCCTCTCCCATAATTTTATTATTATTATTATTAATATTGTGGTGGGGCTTAGGGGCTCCAGTCATGGATCAGGACTCCATTGTGCTAGGTGGTCTACAAACAGATCAAAAAACAATTACTCCTGCCCCAAAGACTGAACACTCTCAGAAATGTTCCAATGAATCTCCCTGAGATGCTCCCCAAACATTCACATTGTGATTTCTTTCACAACCTAATGCATTCCAAACTTGAATCAAGACAATAGGAACACCCTACTGTAGTTAAGAGCTTGCGATCACAGTATTTTGAACACGAATTCACTTAAGGGCATATATTAAAACCTCTCTGAAGACCAAATGGCCTTCCTCCCACAGTTCTTATTAGGTCTTACTATGAAAATTTTTATCCAATTCCATTTAAGGAACATCTCTATTAAAGCCAATTTTCACTTTTTTTTTTTAAACCCAGCTCCTCGACTGTGCATTGTTGGAACTGCAAGGAATCTGGAATCCCTCATCTTGTCTGTAATTTTTAAAAAGGACACTAATAATGAGAATAGGGGAGGTTTGCAATGTTATGCATTAGCAGAGAGCCATCAGTAAGTGTGCAAACTTTCAACATGAACATTTTGACCCCTTACTCGCGAGTAACTTTTACACAGGTGTACAGTCCAATTGCAGAATCAGGCCCTTAGGAGAGGGCTAGCTTTAAATCAGGGAGCTTAGTTTTAACCATAATGTTATGGACTGCCAGGGGATCCAGGCTCCGGGGGATAGCCCTATTACACAGAACCATCGATATTTAAGCAATTCAGTGAAGTCGGCATTTCTACTTCTCCTCCCTTAGGTTCTAAATATTTCCACAATAAATTTCCATCAGACAATCCCGTTTGCGGTTGGTTTTCAACTCACAATACATCTTCCGAGAAAGAAAACAAATACACAGATGAGTGCTTTTAAAATGCGCCCTCAGCTAACGCGCTCCTTATTTAAAACTACTGTAGACAGCAGCAATACATTCAGGAGGCGCATCATCAAAAAGACAGATTGCAGGTGTAAGATCATCTCCGACCAGCCATCAGTGTATAGACGGGCTGCAAGCCCCGTGGAACTGGAGCAGACACTAACAATGCGGCTCACTTCAATGTGTACTTTTAGGGTTTCTGGAGGGTGGGAGAGTGGGGATGTTTGCAAAAGCGCTATTCAAAATCAGAAACAAAGCTCTAAACGTGGGATTGGCAATTCCCTCACCAACAGCCCCCGGGAACCCCCAAACGCCAACAACATAACGGTGCGTAACAGCAAACGCAAGACAAGGGGCGTCTTGGTGCGGGGCTGTCACAATAACATGGCTGTGCGTGGAGATCTAATTGAACCATGGGAATGATGGCTCGGTCACACACTCAGCTTCCCCCCATCCGCAGCGCTTCGTCAGGAGCCCGGGGATCCTCAAGGCAAAAAATAATAATCACTCAACCAGGTCACGTTTGTTGTTGGCTTTCCTCTCTGCTTGGACTCCAGGGGCTGGTGTGTTCTGGGGTGAGGCTGGCGTTGCTGTGGGTTTGGTTGGGGCCGGGCACCTCGGGGACACGAGATTTCAGACCGAATCTTGGGGGTTTCCACGGATCGCTTAAAAGCCGGGACAGAAAATTCCGCTTGTTCTGATGCGGACGGGGAGGGGAGGGAGCAAAGGGGGGTTGCAATGTGCAGTTGCGAATGGGTAAAAACTGCTGCCAAAGGCTGGAGAAGGAGGAATTGCTAGTTGCTCTGTAATGGGGGGGGGAAGTGGGGCGCTAGAAAGGCACTCCTGCCCACCCCACCACCCTCTCCAGCAGCTATAGGGTGCCCTCTGTCCCACATCCCTTCTCCTGCACGCAGCGGCGACCTGACCTCCCCACTCACCAAGGAGGCAATGCCTGGGGCCGCCCGCCCTCCTTCCACGGGGGCAACCAGCCAACTCTTCAGGGGAGCAACAAGAAGGCACCCCCCCTCCTTGCCCCCCTCTCTCCACCACAACTGCACGTGGCAGCTGCCACCCGACTCCAGCATGGCAATATCCGGGCAACCCCTTCTCTCTCTCTCCCCCCCCCCCCCGTCCATCCCGTTCCCAACGTCCCACCCCCGTCCCCAGACGGAGAGACCACTGCAATAGACAGGGAGAGCCCGGAGTTGTTATTCCCGCAGAGAAGACGCTGCACTTCTCGTTGCCACCCAGGAGAAGCCCCAGCTGCTGTGCACTTCTCCGGGAACACACACAGACTGCGCGCACAAGCGTCTCATCCAATCCCGCCCCCAAAACAACCGCCGCCGCCAGCCCCCGTTTGCCTGGGGAGAGAGACTCTCGCAGCACTAACCTGCCGCGGCAAACCTCGGCGCCCGGCGTCCCTCTGCTCCCCATGGCGCGCGCGGCAGCGGCTCTGTGGCTCCTTACCGCGCACGTGGCGCGGCCACCCCGGGAGAGCCGCTTCCCCGGGTGCCTGCCCCCCCAGACCCCGGTCCGCGCGCAGCCGAGCCCAGAGGCAGGAGCAGGGGGCTGGAGAGGAGATGATCCCGGGTCGCCGCCTCCTCTCCAGAGGCGGGGGGGGGGGGTGCGCAGAGCGGCTCCCTCCCCACCCCTCTCAGTCTCCCCGGCGGGGAGGGAAGCATCGCTGCTCACAGACTGTCTCATCCTCCTCCCCCCGCCCCTTGTGCTCTCCCGCGTCCCCCGGGCCGGTGCATAGCGGGTAAGGCACCAGCCCGGGGCCAAGAGGACACGCGGCAGGACCTGCCCCCTCCAGGAGCGCGGACATTTCCCTCCAGCCCCTCGCACAGCCACACTGGGCCCTACCCCACGCGCAGGTGGCTCCCAGCCACACCTGCCTCTCGTCTTGCCACCCGCGTCCCAAGCGCTCCCATCCGGGCGGGGATGCAGGGCGGTGCCAGGGGCCAAGGGGGTAGCCACCAGCTGTCTGTTGTCCATACAGTGGGCACTGCACGGCCAGGACAGGGCTAAGCGATGCAAGAGCCCAAGCAGGGCAGCTAGTCCAGCCCTGGGCCAGCGCAGGATACTCCCCCACTGCCCCCCACGCCCCTTAGGGGCCCTAAGCATTCAGCAACAAGGAGGGGGACCAGATGTCCCGATTTTATAGGGACAGTCCCGATTTTTGGGTCTTTCTTATACAGGCTCCTATTACACCCCCCCACACACACACCCCGCCCCGATTTTTCACACTTGCTGTCTAGTCACCCTACCAACAAGGGGGAGCTTTTTGCATGCTTCTTCCCAGTGCAGCAGCCATTTCTCACCACTCGGTTTGGGGGGAGGCTAAATCTGAACCAAACAGCCAATGTAGGGCCTCGCCTTGCAAACGTCCGACAAGAAACAGGTTTCTTGGAAAGCTGTGTGGTGTTGCTGCCGCCACAGGGCCTGCTTTTCAGAAGACCCCATAATAGCTACTGCTAATGGGGTGTTTTTTTCCTCCTGGCTTCTCTCAGTCACCCATGAAAATTTAATGAGGCATTGAGGGCTGTTACCTTCAGAGTCAATGGGGTAAGCATATTTAGCCTAATGCACTTGCTGCCGAGCCCATAGGTCTATTGCAAGCAGATCAGGAGTCCTAGAGAGACTCTCCTTTCAACACACAATTCACGACCCATTAAACTTATTCTATGATAACAGCTTCTGTACAAACGTAGAACCATACAAAACAGAGGCTGTCATGCACTTCCTGAAAAGATTTACATACAGAGGAGAAGTACATTCCAGAGGTTAGTTCCTTTACCAGATTTATCTCCAATCAATACAAAAAAAGGAGATCGACCACAGCTAACCAGATAAATTGCAAAAGGAAAAACAATTCTGAGTCACAAAGGTTTGGATCTTTCTTCCATTGAAGTCAATGGGGAAATTCCCCTAACAGAATAACTAATCAGATTCAAAATTATAAACAATATCTTACTTTTATAGCCCCTTTCATCGTAAAAGATCCTATAACACACCACCAAATTAGCAAACATCATCAAAAATACACATAGGGAAAACATGTATACTTCTCCCACTAGTAAAATAGTCTTTTCTGAGGCAAATATGACAACTGCCATGCCCTCGCTCCTCCCCCCCTACACCCCAGAGCCTCCTGCATGCCACGAAACAGCTGATCGGGAGGTGTGGAGAGGGAGGGAGAGGCACTGATCGGCAGGGCTGCCGGTAGGTGGGAGGTGCTGGGAGGAGAGCTGATGGGGGCTGCTGATATATTACTGTGGCTCTTTGGCAATGTACATTGGTAAATTCTGGCTCCTTCTCAGGCTCATGTTGGCCCCCTATATTAAATTATGTGAAACCCACTATTTCAAACCTCTTGCATTATGGCTGATATATATATATTTTTTTCTATAGCACCCATCACTGCAGTATCCAGTCTGTTATATTTTTAAAATAACTGTTATAATAGTCCAATAACCCTTGTAATGTATTTGATAATTATAATACTTTTCAAAAGCCAAATCCCAGTTGTCAGAGTTTCCATCCAAAAACTTGTATTCTTACAATCTACTTTTACCGCAAAGCTACTTTCCAGTTCCATTTACTGGAGAAATTACAGCTGGGACTATCGATGGAGCCTCAGGGAGCATATACCTGCAGACCTTTGTCTGTGATGGTATCTAGTAGCAATAAGTCTTCCCTTCAGTGAGGATTTCGCCTTCAGAAGAAATGCATAAACAGTCCAAAGACAGCAACTAAAAGTCACATTTCTGGTAACTTCTTGGGACCATGTATTGCACCCTCTGTATTTGACTAGGATTATTTTTCATAAAAGGTATTGAAATATAAGAAAACAGTTGTGGATTCTAGATTCCTCAAAATGCACGCTTCAGATTAGTCAATGCAATAGTGAACAAGATGACCCACATGAAGCTTGCCCTTACACACTGATCAGGAAGTTGTATCTGCCATGTAGCCAGCCTGTCACAAGTCTTTCTATGCACAGGAAAGATGCTACATGTTGAGGCCATGTCTACATTACAAAATTATGTCAACCTAATTTACATCGACATACAGCCACTGCAGTTATTAAATTGCTGGTGTGCGCGCATACTTGGCTTCTTGTTTCTGGTGAGGACGTGCATCTTGTATTGATTGTATTGTCAGTTTGGGTCATTGTGGGAGGGCTCTTGAAAGCCAGTAACAGGCAACGTAAACAACACAGTGTCTATGTTGATCTAATTACATCAACCATGACTCTACGCCATTCGGGAATGTGGTGTTACTAAAATCAGTGCAGAGAGGCACTTACATCAGCAAGAACCAAAAAAACCTGAAGACACTCACAGCTAGGTCAACGCAAGGAACCATGTAGCATTGACCAGGCCTTAGTAACAATAGTAAGAACACTTTGGATAAGAGTAGTTAATTCTATTCTCATTGCTGAAATTTATTGATGCAAGTCACACTTTCTTACAATATTTTTTTAAATATAAAAGAATGTAATTGCTCACCAGATTGTAATATGAATGCAAATGAACTTGCTGTAATTATACTTTGCAATTGTCTACTTTAAAAACTAAGAAAATAGAACAGACCCGAAAAGTAATTTGAACTGCAATTCTTCATTGTACCCCTGCATTACGCAAGAGTTACCATAAGCAATCTGTTCTGTTTTAATGTAAAATATTTTTAGTTTATAACTTTGCATCACAGGTACCCGAATGAGACCATTTTAATGGTCACAGATTTTTTTCCAAGAGAACAATGTGACAAAGACATGAGATACAAAAACATAATTAATTCAGTTTGAGGGAGTCTGAAAGGGCTTGTTAATCTTTTTCTAGGAACCTCAAGTAAATTCAACATTCCTCCATCCTATATTCTAATCACACTTTATACCGTCACAGAGTTCCCCCTTAAAAAAAAAAATCAAATCGGAGATTAATGGATAAACCCACAACAATCTATACATACAGGTCAAAGGAGAGGTTATTCCATAGCAGAGTATGCCCAGTAAGAGGAATTGAGAGACCCTAACCAGGAATGCCTAACCTAGACAATGCTATTATCATTGCATAATATGAAGATATGAAACTAATGAGGTGATACTGTAAACAGACTTTTGATGTACTGAACGGTTGTCATAGGTAAGGTGCCAGGTCCTCTGTGTAGTACTCTTTCTCTTATAGCACTTAATGATCGATAGAGTAACCAAAAGGCAAGCAGGACTTCCTTTTCAATGTTCTATTAGGTTTAAAATGAAGAGGTAAGGATCCATCATAGCACATTTTTTCTCTAATAAGCACTGGTAGAGAGAGTGATAGATCTAAGGTAAAGCCAAAGGCACTTAACACACAGTCTTATTTGGCAGATAAGGGAATGTTCTTGTCACTTACAGGTGCTTGGCAATGATTTTTTTTTTTAAATTAGACATGTGCTCTCTTTTGTTTCTTTGTGATACACAGAAAGTTCTGAAAGGCTCCCTGCCCTCTCCTTTACTTTCCAAAAAGGAGGGGAAAAAATCTGCTTATTTTTCTTAAACATTAGAAGTACCAAGAATGTCAAATTTCATATTCCCTGCTTTTGCTAGAGGGTTTCTTGAGGTTTTAGAGCATGTTTACTATAACTAAAACTCTCACCAACTTTAACGGTGCAAGATGAGACCCTAACACTCAACTGAAGGGGTTGAGGATGTAGAAACTTTAACAAAATCATCTTTTATCCAGAATGTTAAGTCACTGAAGTTATGAAAGTGTTAAAAATACAGAGTTGTAAACAGTCCGACTAAAAATCTCTTCCCTTCTAAAATGCTTAGTTTTTGCCAGGACCGGCTCCAGGCACCAGCTTGCCAAGCAGGTGCTTGGGGCGGCCACTCCGGAGAGGGGCGGCACGTCCAGCTATTCGGCGGCAATTCAGCGGCCTGTCCCTCACTCCCGCTTGGAGCGAAGGACCTCCTGCCGAATTGCCGCCGCAGATCGCGACTTTTGTTTGTTTGTTTGTTTGTTTTTGGCGCCGCTTGGGGCAGCAAAAACCCTGGAGCCGGCCCTGGTTTTTGCACTCTGATCTTATGATGCCATAATTTCACTAGTTCTCCAGTCATTGTAGAGCTGGTTGGGATTCTCCTTCTAAAAGTTTTTTCAAGGGAAACTAAAGTTTCCACAAAATCCCAATTTTCCATGAGAAAATTTTGATTTTTCCACAAAATTTTCAATTTTCTGTCAATAGTCTATCAAGGTGAGACAAATCAAAACATTCTGGTTTGTCAAACCAAGTTGAAATGTTTCATTTCAGGTCAGTTCAACATTAATGTATGTCCACCTGAGCTGATGATGTAATTCATGGGAGGTGTTGTTCAGGTGCCTCATTCCCCTCATTCTCTTCTACAGGCTAGGCTTTAAAGCAGGACTACATCTTCCAGGATGAACCTGAAACGATGCACTGAAAATGTCAAAGCAAATGTTTTGACACAGGCAAACCTAACTTTTTAAGAAATTTCAGTTTTATGAAAAATTTCGATATTTCAACTTTTCATTCTGATTCAGGATGAGAAAAAAAAACAGGAAATTCCAGTATTTCACCCTGAGGGACAGAAATTCTGATTTTTGACCAGCATTACTTCCAGGGCAGACACCACCAGAATTTCTAATGTAAAAAATAAGTAGAACCACAATTCTTCCCTGCCCCCCACTCCAGTTTTCTTTTTGAAAGGGGATAGGAGAATAAAAGTTCAGCCCTGTTTAATATAGCATAAAGAAAGGAAAATGGGGAGAAATCTAATTTTTTATTTTGCAGGTCACTTTTAATTTAAGGCTTCTTGCAGCCTTAAGGGAGTTCATGGGTAAGTTATGGGCTCCATGGGTAAGCTATGGGTTATTTTTTATAATGCTTTCCTCTTCCCTGCTGCTGCGCAAAATACTCATACAAACAACATGGGAAATAAACAATGGTCCCGATCCTCATGATCCAGTGTTCCTGCAGACCACCAATGAAGTCCAACTAGCATAGAACGCAGCAGCAGCCTGTCTTCTGCTCTCTACCTGATTTCCCATAGAATTTCAAATCAAGCTAAAGGTCTCAGTCCTTGTCTTCAAGGTGCTCCATGGCCTGGGCCCAGGATATCTAAGGGTACGTCTACACAGGAGCTGGAAGGTGTAATTTCTAGCTCGAGTAGACATACCCACGCTAGCTCTGGGGGAGCTAGTATGCTAAAAATGAAGAGTAGTTACAGCAGCACTCACAGGAGGGACTAGCTGTCTGAGTATATGAACATAAGAACGGCCATACTGGGTCCGAACAAAGGTCCATCTAGCCCAGTATCCTGTCTTCCGACAGTGGCCAATGCCAGGTGCTCAGAGGGAATGAACAAAACAGATAATCATCAAGTGATCCCCCTATCACCCATTCCCAGTTTCTGGCAAACAGAGGCTAGGGACATTTCAGAGCATGGTTTTGCACCCCTGCCCATTGTGGCTAACAGCCACTGATGGACCTATCCTCCATGACCTTATCTAGTTCTTTTTTGAACCCTCTTATAGTCTTGGCTTTCACAGTGTTCCCCGGACAAAGAGTTCCACGGGTTGACTGTGAATTGTGTGAAGAAATACTTTTTTGTTTGTTTTAAATCTGCTCCTGCTGCCTATTAATTTCATTTGGTGACTCCTAGTTCTTGTGTTATGAGAAGGAGTAAACAACACTTCTATATTCACTTTCCTCACACCAGTCATGATTTTATAGACCTCTATCATATCCCCCCTTAGTCATCTCTCTTCCAAACTGAAAAGTCCCAGTCTTATTAATCTCTCCTCATATGGATGCTGTTCCACACCCGTAATCATTTTTGTTGCCCTTTTCTGTACCTTTTCCAATTCCAATAGATCTTTTTTGAGATGGGGCAACCACATCTGCATGTAGGTGTACCATGGATTTATATAGAGGGAATATGGTATTTTCTGTCTTCTTATCTATCCCTTTCCTAATGATTCCCAACATTCTGTTTGCTTTTTTGACTGCTGCTGCACATTGAGTGGATGTTTTCGGAAAACTATCCACAATGACTCCAAGATCTCTTTCTTGAGTGGGAACAGCTAATTTAGACCTTATTTTATATGTATAGTTTAGTTGGGATATGTTTTCCAATGTGCATTTGCTTTGCATTCATTAATGATGGTACATACCTAGCCCATCCCATAATTTGTACCACCATGGCTACACTCAATCAGAACTAGTCAGAGGTATGTCTACTCGAGCTAGAAATTACACCTCCAGCTCCAGCATAGACACATTAAAAGGGCACCTAAAGCTCTGAGATGAAAACTGTGGTCACAACTCCCCTCCCCTGGCACAATGGAACTCAAAACAATAAGGGTAAAGCTCGTTTGTGCAGTGTCCAGTCAAAAACTGTGGAATGCACTAAGGACCATCTCAAACCTCACCATCTTCTGCTCCACGTGCAAGAGGCAATTTCTTTGACTTTGCTTCTCTAACACCACATAGCAACTTGTATATTAAAAACAAATAACTTACCAAAACAAGAAACTCCACTACACACATGGGGTTCTCCCATTGGCATACGTGATCCACCTCCTTGAGAGGCAGTAGCTAGGTCGATGGAAGAATTCTTCCGTCAGCTTACTGCTGTCTAAACTGCGGGTTAGGTCAGCTTAACTACACCGCTCAGGGGTGTGGATTTTTCTATAATAGACCAGACATCAGTGGGGCTCTCTGAGGGTGAAGGGGTACACTGATTTAACAAGGGAAAACACTGAAACTGATTATACACAAATAGCTATCAAAGGAACATAGTACACAAACTGAGAAAGTAGAACAGACATTCCTTTTTCTCATTAAAGTTATAACAAATTTAGGTGTTAACATGTAACTCTGTGGTATGGGAAAGTTTTCTGATGCAAGTACGATTTTTAAAGTCAAAGGTGGCTTTTTCAAAACTAGTGTAAATTTGAGTAGATACAACTTATTTCATTAAAAACATTTCCTAATAGAAAAAGATGTGAAAGATCTAAGAGTTTTGTCAGAAAATGCTGATTAGACAAAACTAAAACCATGCCATGGGAACGTGTCAATTCCATTGAAACCTTTGATGCAAAGCGGGTAGGCTGATCCACTGGCCAACCTGCCTGATTTCCGGGCTGCTCAGTTCCCCAGGCTGTCTGCCTCATGGGCTGCCGGACACCCCGGCACCCCCTTTGTCCACTGCCCACGGGACCCAGACTGCATGAGGAGCTAGACAGACTGGCAGCTCATTAGGCACACCAGGGGCCCAGGAAGCAGTGCAGACTGGTAGCGTAGGACTAGAGGCAGGCAGTCCAAGGGGTGGGACAGCCTGCCAGCTGGGCAGAGGGGGATGTGGGCAGCCCCCAGCCAGGGAGCTGGGGGAGCAGGGAAGCCCAGAAGCTCACCACATGGGTAGATGAGGATCTGGGCATTCCTAGTAGCCCAGAAGTTGGGGCAGCCCACCAGGTGAGCAGAGGGAGCCTGGCAGCTTGCCAGCAGAACAGATGGAGAGCTGAGGAGCCTGGCTGCCTGTTTTGCAAGCAGAAGTGGAGGACAGAAGTGGAGCCCGAGGTAAGGGAATGCGTCAGTATTTGAAAAACAAAATATTTTGGAATTTCAGTCCAGCAGGGAAAAAAAAATTCAGTTTTTGCCTTTTCATACATCCTGATTTGGGATGGATTTTTTTTTTTAAACACATTTTTTGTGGGACAGAAATGCTGTTTCCTAGCCAGCTCTAAATTGGTCATTCTATTTCCTATTTTCTCTATAACCATACAATTATCGGAATCTTCAAGAATGCAGAGTGTGTTTTGCTCTCCTGAGCCATGTCCTCTCCTCAGCATTATCTTGGCTGGGATATTTATAATGTGAAGGTACCAATTGTTTATTAATCAGTCTGGCAACTGCTTCTTACTCCTCATTGCACAATCCTTCTCCCACTCAACTTCCGTTAATTTATCAATGCAGCTTTTCTGTGGTGACTAATAAAATGGACATCTCTCACATACAACTCCATGTTATTAGCTGCCGGTATATATATTATACCAGCAGCTAATATATATATACACACACACACACTCTCTCTCTCAGGTATCCTTCCCACAGATTTTAAAAGTATGGCCCCAATCCTGCAAACACTTACACATGTTCTTGACTTTACTGCTACAAGGATTTGGACTTCTCAGGCTAGTAAAGTTAAGAACATGCCTGAGTGTTTGCAGGATCAGGGCCTAGATGCATAGTAAATGAAAAATTATTTGTTTCTAAAAGTAACTTTTAACGGGGGTCACATAGACTTTAGCAGTTTCTTTAGGAAAAATCAGACTCAACCTGTGTTTCATAATGAAATAATCTGATCATAACACCACTAAAATCAAAAGCTGTACTACTCACACCCACCCACTTGTCTCTAAATAATCTAACGGATTTGGCCGGTTTAAGTTCAGTTATGCATCTTACAACAGGTCTACAGTTTCTTTAAGGGAACTCATTATAGATGTCGGCATTAAGGAGTTAAATCACAGCAAGAGTTCTGGATCAAGTTTTCTGATTCCCTGAGAAACACTCAGCTTCCATCTCACACATAAATTAATCATCTGAAGCTGATCTTATTTAGGCATGGAGCCTGAGAAAGGAGCTGGTTTCCTTTCAGAGTGAAACAAATGAGGACCATTTGCCTGAAAGACAGGAAAGGGAGCTCTGGAAAGCCAACAACTACTCTGCTTGTTTCTTTTAGAGCCCAGCTACATCAAAGGATTAGCTAGAGACCTTTCTAGTCTGGGCATATTTTGGTTATATATTAAAAAAAAGTATTAAGAAACCTGAAACTCCAGAGAGGGTTTTCTCTTACTTAACCCTAGGCCTCTGCTGACTTTCTGTCCATCTGTACAGACCCTTAGACCTGCTGCAGAGGTAAGGTTGCTTGCTGGTATGTCATCCTCTTGCAGAATACTGAGCTGAGCAAAACTCAAACTTGTGAAAGCCAGGAAATACATAACTAAGGTTTCAGAGTAGCAGCCGTGTTAGTCTGTATCCGCAAAAATAACAGGAGTACTTGTGGCACCTTAGAGACTAACAAATTTATTAGAGCATAAGCTTTCGTGGGCTACAACCCACTTCTTCGGATGCATATAGAGTGAAACATATATTGAGGAGATATATATATATACACACACTAAGGTTGCTCATGTACCCTTAACTCTGCCCTCTTTCAGCAGTGCCCCAATACACTCCGTTAACATACATATCTTTGCTCTGCCAACCCCACAGTTGCTGAAATATACAGACTCTTCACCTTCTTTTACAACTCATTCACTCTCATCTACAGGATTCCATCTAACACTATTAAGAAACAAAAACGAAAAAAAACCAAACAAGATTGCCCACACCACCTTCCCTCTGGTCCCCTGGAGCTGGCAGTAGCTAATAGGAATTACTTACATACATTCGAGCTGCAGTCAGTTAGGACTGCCTGGTAAAGGTGTGTTTGTGATATGAGGACATATGAGGACTGCTTTCAGGTGGATGACAACTGTGATGATGATATGGGGAGATCTATGTTTTGCACCCTCCAATGTGTGTGAGCAAAGGGAAGAGGTGCATGTGTACCTTAAGGATCCGGAATGCACCATTTGAATGCAGAAATGTATAGGTTATGTCAGTAGCAGGGCACAGGCTTTTATTATGAAAGATATTGTCAGCAGTGAGGTGGAATATGACAGGATTCTAATGCTTTAATCATGGTTAAGTGAAAGTGTGAAAGTAAGGATAAGGGACTTGTAAAAGTCTGTGAAGTGGTTCTTAAATTGTGCACCAGTGGTGTTCTTTCTGGGGAGCTGGCTAAGTGTGAGAGTGTATGCCAGGATCTGGAATCTCCTGAATCTTATAGTGCCAATGGCCAGTATAGCGTCCAAAGGCTAGTCAAATGCAGATATTCCTCAAATAACCAATCCAAGGCTTTCTTACCACCCATCCTCAGTGCCCGGCCTCTTGGCAGTCACAACCCCTCTCCCTGTCCCTCCAGTACCCACAAAGTCCTCTGTCTTTTCCCCACCCAGTATAACAAAACTGTTGGTCAGACACCAACTGCTGACTATTCTGCTGTGTTCACAGTAAACCTCGCCATAAAATAAAAAAACATGTTATAATGTAACAGACACAACTTGTACTAAGTAACATGAGTTATTAACTCTTTAATGCACAGGTGTACAAGGGCTCAAACTAGAAACACCAGTGGCGGGGTGTTCACGAGGGCAATGGCATTGGCACATTCCCTCAAACGATCCAAGCAAGCAGCCAGTTGCTGCATAGAAACCCTCTCACAGTTTCCCCTCTCCTTTATTGGTGCATGTGCACTGTAATCCTTCCAGATTGCACATTGACGCAAGCGAACATGTTCTTAAATACCATTCACAATTTAGGTCCTCCAAAGACTTAGTGGGTGCCTTAGGTAAAAATTGACACATTGAGACCGTTTTGACCTGCATCACATCAATAGTTCGATATCTGAGCAAACAAAACAAAAACAAAAAACCCATCCTACCTTGAAACTTTTTGAAAAATTGCTGGGAGGAGGGCTTATATCTCCACAACTTTGAGTTCAAATGGCCCCAAATTTGGGTCACTAACCCTACCCTGAACCCTTCTGAGGCACACCAAATTTCAAAGGAATCCAACTAAGCATCTCGATTTTAGAGGACTTAAAATGGTTGATCTTTAAACAGAAGTCGTGATGCAATCTTTACTATAGTGGTGCTACCACACCACTATAATTAGGAGCTAGTCTAACTTCAGCCTGTGTAAATGGTAAGCTTTTAAATCACTAAGCAATAAAACACAGGGATACTCTTACTGCGCACAAAGAATGTCCATTAATATTAATGGAAATTAGATACCCCTCAAGGAGGAAAATCTCTCATTTTCATTAAACTATTTGATACATCTGGGGCAGTGGTAGTAATAAAGAGATACTGAGCAATATTAGAGAGAGAATCTGAGAAATGTTTGAGAAGGATTTCTGTGCGCCACTTCCAAAGAACCCAAAAGGATTCTAAAAACGAGAGAGACACATTTATTGCATTTTACCTGATGCAAGGATGATTTCAGAGCTGGCATTCAAATATTTAAACAGGGAATCAGCCGTTATCTCTGCTGTTAAGATCTTACTAACCTAGAACAATGCATAGAATATCCTTAGCCAACTCAGGCTTCAGCTTCCTCAAAGAACCACTCTCCACATTTGCTGATATTATAGCCCACAGCAGGATCATCTTGATCACTCTGGAGAGGCTGTACATGAATAGCCCCACACACGATGATGTCTCACGTTTAATAGGCTCCTCTAAGTCAGTTAGGTACTGAGTGGGGAAAAACTCCCCTATCTTCTCCATTATCAGTAGCTATAGTAGCTCACTTGCCATTTCCTCCCTTATCCATTATCTTTTACCACTGCAGTCTCTCCTCAGTCACCTAATTAGCTCCTTCGCCATTCATTGGTAATATTAATAGTGATGTGGTACTGTATCCAGTGCTTTTCTCAACTGGAAAGAAATTATATCTTCCATTTCAATCTTGTCTACCATCTCTCGCTTCACTAAAACTTCACTAGAGAACTCATGTTATCAGATATGAGCATTCTTGGAAAGGTCCTTAGGAGACAAGCTCACAGATGTTGGTCTGTCAGTGACAAAAAGGGTACATGGCTGGACTAACATGGCATCCTTGTCATCTCAAATGATGAGGGTCTCTGAAGAAGAAAAAAAAAAACCCACAAAAAAAAAAAAAACCCATGGTGCTCTTCCTACTAAAATGATGAGTCTGACTCTGTAGCCTTCTGGCAGCGACACAACTAGAAGAAGGGGATGGCAAGCACTGAGCATACAGTGCTATCTGGTGAAAAACAGACGGGTTATCAAGAAAGCATGCAGGCACATGTTGGAACCCACTGAAAATGAAATTGAGACCTGCAAGTTCCTTTCAAAACCCGAAGTGCTTTTGAATCCTCAATACGATCCAGAGGATGGTACTGCACACCTCTTCTATGATGTATAGAATGACTTGTTTCATTTGCACAGTCACAGCTGTTCATTGGTCCCTTCATTCACCTCCGTGAAGACAGTGATATCTTGTGGTTAGGCCATGGGGTAGGGAGTCGCCGGCTTGATTTAAGTCCCAGATCTGTCAGTTAACCAGCTGTGTGACCTTGGGTAAGCCACTCTGAGCCCCTGTTTCCCCACCTGTACCACACAGGTGGTATTTTTTATTTTATTTTATTTTTTTTTATACCTCTCTCACAGGGGTATTATGAGGCTCACTCAATCTTTGTGAATCTTTGGTAGAAGGTGCTACACAGGCACTAAGTGTTACTAATATGTGCTGCTATTGATATTCTGTTTTTCCTCCAGGGATTTCAAACAGGATCTTATAATTGACTATGCTCATTTCCGTTAGCCGCCATTAACCATTTAAAGACATTAATAAACACACACATGGTGAGGGCTGTTTCCTCAGATGCAAACAAATCTACTTGGATAGCTCCACTTTACAGTCTGAAGTTGCCAGTCTCAAATCGGTTTCCAGCTAGCTGGCAGGGGAGGGAAGTGCACCTTGCCAAGGAGGGTTTTTGCAAGCACTGGAATTTGTAAAAGCACTAGGGATTACAAACCACATTGTTTCACACATGCCCATCAAAGAGCCTGTAATTCTTCATGCAAAACACCAGCTTCTTCAGAAATCCAAATGGTTTCATATTTGAAACCCTCTTTGGCAAGGCACATTTCCACTCGCTGCCAATTAACTGCAAACTGATTTAAGATGGGCAACTTCACGATCAGCTTCCAACAGAGAACAGGTTCCTGAGGATGATCTGGTATGTAATAAACACTTCTTGCTACCATGTTTAAACTCATCTTTGATAGTTGGCAACCCACAGCTAGCTGTGATGTTCCACACAGGAAAGAAGCTGTACATTCAATATCCTCTCTTTCTAGTAAACGTCACTGGATCAAGATTTTATACTCTGAGCACATAACTGACACTCTTATTTGCAGAACTTCCCGTGTTCTGCATTATTTTGGGGGGAGTACTTACAATAAACAGAACACAGGTAAACAAACAGAAAAAGGATGGGTAATAACTATTGCTATAACTCACCAAGTCATGCTGCGCTCTTCTTCCAGGCCCTACTCAGAGGGTCCAGATCATCCCTTCCCACAGTGAAATCCTCAGGAGAGCACACAGGAGGGAGGAAATCTCCCTGAGGATCCCCAAGCAGAGTATCTACCCTATCGTTCCATTGGGTCAGTTCTGCCCTCCCCAGTGGGGCTATTTCATGACCTAAACCCTCAATGCTGGAGGACCCACAGGAGGCCATGGCCATCCATGTGGAGGCTCAGTGCTTCTGCCCTGGTGCCATGCCTCTGTACTGGCTGTGGCCCCCGGAGCACAAGGGCCATTGCAGCCATGATTCTGGGGCCATGAGCTCCCCAGAACTCCTGCTGGGTGATCCACACTAAAGTCAATGCAGAGGAGAGCTGTGTTCTCTTTTCTGATTAAGCTCTGCAGAGCGCACGTGTGTGTATTTTTTCCTACCCCGACCCACACACTACCCTCACAGCCTGCCCATTCCTTCTGCTGACCCACCTGGTCTCTAAATCCACCCTCATCACAAACCCAAAATCACACCACACCCTCCACAGCATCGAAAGGAGAGGGTTGAGGAGAGTTCTATGGAGGTAGAAGAATCTTTACTTCCATCCGCAGAGAGTCCCATCTATGCCCAAGTGCCAATGTTCCTCAGACTAACCTTGTATCCAACACTGCAATGAGAAAAAAAGGCTTCTTTTGACAACCATGGAAGATTTGATGGACAAAGTCTGGCCTATAGTACACTATTTACTAGCCTTGACAAAATACAATCATTTCTCCAGGGAGACAACAGACAACGTTTTAAAGAAGAAAATGTACACTAGAGTTTCAATATGAACATCCTGGCCACTTAAGAAATGAACACAGGTGGACACAGTTTCAGCAGACCTCTAAAACGGCATCTACAAAATTTTCAGGCAAATCCATTTACTTACATTATGTGTTTGCATTCATGCAGATATTTGTGTAATTGTTAAAAAGCTTTTGAAAGACTGAAGCAGCATTGAATAATAACTAAGCATTACTTTGCACAATTTTCATGTTGAAGCTGCTATGTAACATATTAGTTAGGTCTTGCTCATCTGACAGTTAGCAAACCTGTTTAACTAAGTGTGCAGTATTTCTTTTTATTCCTTGCTCAATCTATAAAATTGTACAACTTTACTTTTCACTCCTCTAGCTTATTATTAAGTAATCATCTGCTTTGGCAGCCAGTAAATATATTCTTTGCATTTCAGATCCACTAAACATTTTTTGTTTAGTGGATCTTTGCATTTCAGATCCACTAAACATTTTCTAGTTTCTGCAATATATATATATCTTGCTTTTTGCTTTTCAATCGACTATTTAAATCCTGGAGATTCTAAAAGACCTCTCTTGGTGTGATGTTCTGCAATCTTGACAGCACAAGACCATCATGCCACAGTAAAAATCATTGTCACAAATAAATATCATATTTAGGGTAACATCCAGCACACCATTTCTGCCAAAATCATGACCATTCCAATCACAGACAGTAACTAGTAAGCTAATAATGTATTATTTTTGGTTTCCTCTTAGGTCATATTCAATTTTCCCCCCTTTATATTCTCCTTGCAATATTTAGACTGGATAGACAGTTTTAAACATGTCAGTGACATAAATAAATGTTTAAGTGGCCAGTCTACCTGGGGCTCTGTTCTTGTCACATCTCATAAGCTTAACATGGTTGGATCTGGTCAGTAATCAGAGAGGAGGCCTCCAAGGAAAACCCAAGTCCTGAAGTAAGTGGCACTGGTTTTTCAATAGGTGGCACTCTAACCTCAGACTAGAACTGAGTAAATGCCCCCAGGATGGTGTTAGGACCACTGATAATGGAGGTGCCAGCTTTTGAATGAGACCAAGCATCTGCTGTTACTTCTGATAGGCATACAAAAAGATTCCATGGCATTTTTCATAACACTAGAGTTTTAACCTTAATGTCTTGGCCAATTCCAGATTAGATACCCCTCAAGGAGGTGAGACTGGGTGAGTACATCATCTACCTAATCTTCCCCCTATAGTTTCCACTACAGAGATTATTCTGGATTTCCCCCACCTTAAAACTGCTGTAGAGAGTGCTGGCACAGAATGGTTGCTGCATCTCAGTGCAGGCATCATACAATGGTGAGTGACTATCCTCAATGCACTGTATAGCATTTTCAGAAAGATTTTGGCTCATTCGGGATAAAAGCACAACATGAATCTAAATTGCTATTATTAACACCCAAGATCTCTATTAATATGAAATCAATTTGTAAAAAGTTTTCAAATGATAGTATTAAAAAGAATGCGTTAGCCTCCCAAGTTACTATCTATTCTTATTTTCCTTGCCCTCATCCTCCTCATTTCTGCCTCCTTGTATCCTAGCTCCTCATGTTGTTTTTAATCTTACCTTACATTGTTATCTTTTTCCAGGCAGGGTCCTAATTTATTCTGTACAGTGCCAGGTTCATATATAATTCATAAATACAATAATATAAAACTCCAAATACCATAGACGTCATTATTATTTGTATCTTATAATAGTATTTAGAAGTGCCAGTCAGATTGGGGATTCATTATGCAAGGAGTTAAGATATATAGCAAAAGACCATCCTTTACTCAAGAGAGCTTACAACATTGGTTTAAGACATGATCTAACACGTATGGCAAAAATCCTCACTTTGTATTTTAATTTAATTTATTGTCTTACAGAAGTGCTGAGAGCACTAATTTAGACTTCTAAGTTACTTAGGGTAAACTTTTCAAAAGTAGCTAAGTGACTTGCTCAAGGTCACACAGGAAGTTTGTGGCAGAATCAGGAATTAAACCCAGATCTTGAGTCCCAGCTTCCACTCCCATGAGAGCATTCTCGTTCTCTAAACATCTTAACAATGAAGCCTTTTAAAATGATGACTTAAGATGAGTATCAAGTGCCTCTAAGATTTTATATCATTTACACAATATATTTCCACCAGCCAGTTTTGCAGGTCGCTGGTTAATCAATTCTCCTCCTGCATTTCTAATAGTAATTCAGATTTTTAAAGCTGAATCAGTATTTTTCCAAATCAGGATGAGACTGTAAATAAATAAATAGCGACAGCAGATCATCTAGGCCCAATCCTAGGGGTCAGAGTCTAATCTCAGCTGCACAGCATGCATTATTACATCTCTCAAAAGACTCACGGCTACAACCGTGCATCTGAGATTAGAATCTGGACACTAAACGTCTGTTGAAAATGGATAATAATGGCAGTGTCAGTGTCCAAAAATTGTGACAAAGAGCCAAGATATTAACTTAGAATGAACAGAAATCCAAACTATTGTTAAGGTGAGCCATCCATTCCATTCTAAATCCCCCTCTTTATTTAGTCATTCACAACTGTCTCAGATATAATTCCCTTTATGCTGAAGTTTGTTGTCTCAGCCTAAAAGTAAGTTTGAACAGAATCCATTGAATTGATTTGAGCTATAAGAATGGGGGGGGGGAGAAGGGGGGAATTGACTCCTTTTATTTAAAAAAAAAAAAAAAAAAGGAGTCATTCTGTCCCTCTCTGGTTTGATAATGCAAACAAGTCTTCCTTTTTAGAGAACAAACACCATGTGCACATGGATAAATAGCAAATGATGAATAACAAATATTCTTGTTTGCATAGACATGGTCCTTAGTGAGGAATGGGATCTTAGCTTGATTTGATTAAATTAATTAAGTTTGATTAAAAAATTAAGACATCAGAAATGATCAATAGCACTGAATAGTTATTGTCTGCTGAAACAAAAGCGTCTGTAAATGAGTACTATCAATTTTCAATATAACTCTGCAGCAGGTTAGTTAGTAAGGTCCCAATCCTACAGAGACTTAACACACATGCTTAACTTTATGCACTATGCACAATCCCAATTGAAGTCATTGGGATTACTCGCAGTGCATAAAATTAAGCACGAGCATAATTATTTGAAGAAATGAGGCCTAAATAGGCTTGCATCAGTAAATGGGGCTGGGAGACACAAAGTTTGGGTTCACATGGACACAATTCCTCGTTTCCTCTCCTCCTATGCTATTGCCACCTTCATGTCTTCCCTCCCCTCTACTTCCAAACCCTTTGATTTTCTCATAAACTCCATGGCACCACTAGCTGCTGCTCTGCCTCTGACTTAATGTTGGAATTGGATCCTTCCAAATACAGAACCCGGATTCCAAGAATCCTTCTTTGGTGCAACACTGGCAGCTGCTTTTGCTTTGAGCTAGTGCAGTAAGTTTCAGTGTGCTTCTTATGAAACACCACTGTGCGTACTGTTCAAACCAACCACCAGACTTCAGAACAAGACAAAAACATGTACCTTTTCATCACATGAACAATAGGACATATTAGATGTGATACAGATGCCACGTAGCATTCTGTAGAGATTACAATTATTTTTGTGCTTCATGCTATGGATACCCCACAAAGCCCTTTAAGTCATAGAAAAATCTATTCTGGGAGTCTAGAGTAGCCTCATGCACTCTCTAGCACTGCATACACTAGGCAGTGAGTTTCATGTCTCTCTCCCCCAGCAATACCCACCAAAAAGAAAAACATGTGCCGCTAACTGTGTATTAGCATTCATGGAATTCAAGGAACATCATTCCATTAGTGTGGCTGGGTATGGCTGAAAGAAAAAAAAAAACAAAACAAAAACAGTGGAGCTTCTGGGAAGTCTGTGCAGATCCACTCCCGTCACAAGGGTCTCTGGGATTCCACCTCCCAGCAGCCCTTTGGAGCCAGTTGAACCTAGCCTTTGTGCCTATACCCTTCCCTCTTTCTAAAATGGTGTACAAGCAAGGACAGAGTAAATCCATGCTTTGCAGAGAGGAGCATTCGCCAGCTGCTTCCAAATGCCCTCTCTAGATGGAAGGTCCTTTCACGGTATCTAGCTCATGCCACAAAAGGTGTGGCTGCCCTGTCCACAGATGTGAAAGTTTTTCTGTCCCCACTTCACTACAAGTACAGAAGAGAGTAAAGGAAAACACAGTGCAGTGCTGACTGACTCGCTTTCTTTTTGAAATCTGGGAACACAAGTCACTATGTTTGCTGAGCTATAAGTAGATGATCAAACAATGGAATGAACAGCTCACCACTATACCAGCACCATGCACTATAATTTCATTTCTTAAACTTGGTGTCTTCTACTGCCAACCTAAGAGAAAACATGATGAAGGAAATAAACTATTGCATTCAATCAACTTCTTTGTTGATTCAGCCATACCCAAAGTTCAGATCTAGAAGAAGAATATTTTATATTTTTCACAATTTACATGAATATGATTAACAATATGTATTTAGCGCATTTCATCTGGTACCATATTTCCAGCTTCTCTTGTTCACAAAATTGTTATCCTTTAATTTTTATAATATGATAGCTCCTGCAGGACCCACTTAGGATCAGGGCCCCATTGTGTTAGGTACTACACAAACACATACACTGCCCCCATGAGCTTACAGTTCAAGAGAACAAAATCTTAGCAACGAACCATAGGAGATGACATTGTTTCTTTATTTCTGCAAATAAAGATTCTGCATGCTGTTGGGAGACAGCGTGACAACGGAACATGCACAGGGTAGGGATGCAGGAATTCTTCATGCTAATCGAAAGCTCTGCCAATGACTCACTCTGTGGTTGAGGCCTATCACTTTACTTCTCTACTTCAATAGCCCCATATTAATACTTACATATTTAGATCTCAATCCATATTTAGATCTCATTTAGTCAATGGTAGTTTAGGCAGTAACATCAACGGAAGCAGGATCAGGTCCTTACCTCACAAGCGTGTTGTGAGGATTAATTAATGACTGAACATTTAAAGCACATATAAGTTCTAATAATATCTAGTGACAGTATCAGACATAAAGCAAAGGTATTTTTAAGATAGAAAATGCCAACTATAGAGTTTAAATGAAAAACCACTTTAAAATCATACTTCCATTTTAAACTTTTATCTACTATTGATCCAAGTAACACCTTATAGTAATGTCACTGAAAGAGGTTAAAGAAAAAATATAAACTCCACTTTTTCAGTGTATTTACTTAGTGCATTTAAAAGTACTTTATGTATAGTCACTTTCACCATTTCCTTCATTATATGTATTAAAGTAGCACCTGTGGGTCCCAACTGAGATCAAGGCCTCTTTACGTTAGGCGCTACACAAGGAGAGAAAAGGGTTGGAGAAAGAAAATATTATTATCCCCAATATACTAACAAGGGGATAGTGAGCTTAAGTGACCATGGTCACACAGGAAGCCTATGGAAATAGCTGGAAACAGAACCTAGAGCTCCTGAGTCCTAATCCAGAGCCTTAACCACAAGTCTATCCTGCTATTATATAGGCCCCAATCCTGGAAAGATTTATGCACAAGCTTAACTTTGCGCCTTGTGTGTAGACCTTCAATGGGACTATTCACAGTGCATAAAGTCGAGCACATTCATAAACTGCTGTAGGATCAAGTTCATAAGTGATTTCTACTCTTGCTTTTTTGGGCCCTTCTTGGAAGCAAAAGGCAAACAGGAAAACATTACAAAAAATACAGGATTGTAAAACCACAAATATTAGCAGCACCTGAAACTACCCCTAACTTAAAAAAAAATGACCATGTTTCAAGTTGATAGTGTTCATTTAACTGTTTTACCTGTCTTGGTGCTTGAATGCACATTATAATTCAAACATGACTTACAGCACAATTTAACCATAATCTTATGGGATGGGTCTCCTTTTAGTTAAAAGGAAGAAAGATGGAATACAATTAATTTATTGCTTAGGAGTACAAGGGCTTTAAGTGATATATTAAAGAAGTTTTAAAAAATTAAAAACTGAAACAAGGTTAAGAGAAAACAAGCATCCTCTCCCTTGAAATAGTCAAATGACAAGTCTTGTTATTCCTAAGGTCATCAAGGCCAAATGTGAGCAATGACCTTCATTAATTGAAGCTTTGTGCTTTTGTTAGAGGACTGTTGCTACTGCATCTGCGCCTCTCAATTTGGGCTGTTTTGGTAACAAAGCTCCCAGTGATCATCTAAACCTCATTTGAAGCACCTGTGAACAATTCATTATATTAATATAACAACAGGGGAGGAGTAGAGATACTAATAAATAGGTTGTTGAGCAGCTTTTGCTGCCAAGGTTGCTTTATACAGCAAGAAAATGTTCCCTCCATCCAAAAAATGGTCCTCACTGGGGAGCTGCACTGAGACACTGGGATCTGTTGTTCCACAACCTGTCAGTACACACATCTGGCATAGGATAAGCACATAAATTAAAATCCCCCCTCTAAACAGTTGCTGAATCTGTGTTCCGTACATCTGAGAGACTCCAGCATGATTTGAAACAATTTGTTCTTCGTTCAAATAGCATGAATGTTCTTTAGCTAAAGATGGCTTTGAAAAGGCATCTGGTAATGATTTCTACTAGCAGGGCTTCACGTGATTTAAAAATAAGGAGCTGGTCAATACCTTTAATTGTATTTGTACATCATGTAGTTACTTACAGCTAATGTCTGAACTTTTGCTTTTATTCATACTGCAGTTTAAGAAAATATGGATTTTTAAAATTAAAAAAAACCCCAAGATTTTGCTGCATTTAACATGTACTCAGTCATATTTTATTTAGTCACATTTTACCAATGTCAGTGGAAACCAAAGATGAATTGCAATAAAAACTGATTTGTTGATCAGTATCATTGCACAATACAATTTAGTGCAGTCCTAGAGTACAGTCTATATGGGAAACATACATTCCCAGGTGTTTGATACCTAACTGGTAAAATACTATGCATAGGACAGTACAGCTACTATGCTTGAAATATGACAAAACTAGACTCATTTTATGTTACCAACAGTATACTGTAAAACTACTGTGGAAACGGAGCAGTGTGCATCCTCTTAAAGCACAGGATTCAGAGGCCTCATTTGTGCTGGAGCAGCCTTGCAGCCTCTCCAATTTTGGAGGCTGGCATGACCACCTTAGGACAGCCCAAGTCGTGCCTTTGATTCAATGGCTTCAGCCTATGTTGTGCAAAGAGACCAAAGGGAAATTCTGAATCGAGCTGTAGCGAAGCAAAGATTCACCGGCACGGCACCTCCTGCTGGTCGTCTGGGAATTAGCTCTTTTGCAGCCTCGGAGCACCCTCTGTTGGCCGGTGTCTCACCTGCCTTAGGCCCCGTATCCCTCCCGGACCCCGGTGCCTCTTTACCTCAGGGTTCTGCCCCCAGCAGTACCCCCTCACTCTGGGTTTCCCCTCCCAGGGGAACCCCCAACCCTCTATCCCCACCTCGCCTCAGTGGCTACTGCCAGTCCTCATCTAGCCCCCGCTCACTGGAGCAGACTGCATTCAGTCATGGCCGCTCATCATTGGCAAGGGATTAGGACCTGCTACTTTTGCTTATCCCTGGGCTGCCCCTCTACAGCCCCAATACCTTTTGACCTTAAACAAGGCCTGCAGCCTGGGGATTTACCAGGCTGGAGCTCCCCAGCTCCCTTTGCCCTTCCCCAGCACTGCTCCATTTCAGGTACCTTGCTCCCAGGCAACTAGCCCTTTCCACTCTAGGTCTAGAGAGAGACTCCTTCAGCTTCTGGCCCCACAGCCCTTTTATCAGGGCCAGCTGGGCCCTGATTGGGGAAGCAGCCACAGCTGGGGCCATGCCAATCAGCCTAGCTTTGTTGCTTTTAATCCCTGTTCTCCAGGAGTGGGGTAGCTGCCCCACTACACAAGCCCAGAGTCAGGAGATCTGGGGTCTGCTCCTAGCTCTGACAGTCTTCCTCTGTGAGGTTGGGAAAGTCACTTAAGCCAAGATCCTCAAAGCTATTTAGGAGTCACAAGTTAGGCACGTAAGTACCTTTGAGGGTTTGGACCTTAATCTCTTCTATCTCTATTTTTCCATCTGTAAAATGCGAGCAATAGTACCTAGCTACTCCACAGACATTGTTGAGACATTTAATTCATCAGCATTGATAAATGGCTTCAAGATCCTCAGATTGAATGTGCAATTACTATCTATTACTATTAAATATCTAGCTCTTACAGAACTGGTGAAACATTTATTACTATTACTAGGAGGCATACAAAATCTACACTGAAATTTCTCATGGACATCAAACTGTATTGTATGAACAGGCTATTTAACACATATCACAATTTTGATCACTTTAGATAAAGAATGTAAAATAAAAATAATGGATAGCAATTACGTATCATCCTCCATGAGAAAGAACTTCTTTAGCAAATGAATTATTATGGCCAGTATAAATATTTTCAGATCAATATTACAGTCTCGGGGAAAAAATCATAATTTTCACTATAATAGGTACTCATCAAGGCTTTCTTTTAAACAGCCATATTAAAAATGGATTTTGAAAAACAAGTAGCTGTCCTTAAATCATGTTCTATCAATAACAAAAGGCTTTTTTTCAGATTCACAGTTGTCTGATTGGAAATTGAGGAACCAAAGTAGAAATAAAGGTATAGAAAAGCGATATGGCCAATAGCTTTATATATATGGTTTTCATAAATGGTTCCAATTCAGAATCCATCAACAAACCATCAGAATCCATCAGTCTCTCTCACCTGGAGTTTATCTGTAACAAAATCTATAATTTGCTACACTACATTGTGGTTTAGCAAATGTGAAATTAAGGCTGTATTTAGAGTTGTTGAGCATTCCCTTATATTGCTGAAGTAAAGTGTAGACAAATTTGCTTTTATGAAAACACTAAGTACCATTCTAAACATCTGAAATTACATATGAGGGACAGTAATTTGAAACCTTCCATTGATCCAAAAATCACTTTAAGCAAGAAACTTAAGGTTTTTTTAATTAATGGTCTCCTGCCCCTAGCCCCATCATGCCGTAGCTATGATAGAAATAAACACTGCATGTGAAGAAATATAATCATGTGTAGTTGGGATATTTTAGTTAGACAAGTGCTCGGATCTCATCTACTTGAAACTGCCTTATACATGAAAGTTGTCCATTGACAACTAGCTGCTTAACTGACTATGAGTATATATGGTCAGCTACCTCTCAGACTTAAACTGTTATCTGATTTGTCTTCAAAAACAAAATGTATGATGTACAGGAGACAGCATATTGTAAGAACAACTGTAATAACGTACAATAAACATCAGTTGGACTACAGGAAAATGTGTTCCCATCTGATCAGCAACAACTGAGTCAAATGTATGAGAATCCGTCCAGTTTGACAAATCCATTTTATTTTTTGTAATATTTTACTACCATATATGTAATTAAAAATAAAAAGATAATTTGTTCTGGTGAGATAGTAGTGTGACATGAATTACTTGAGTTAAAATAAATAAAATCTCTAAGGAGAAAAAGAGTTTAAGAAAATAAATTATAGTAGGAATACTTGCTAAACTACCAAGAAAAACGGGAATCACGATACACTTTTCTGTGGGAGCATTTGATCTTTACATCTGAATCTTTTCAGGGCATGCTATGCTATGTTGGATGTGGCTTTGCAAGAAGGATGGAAGAGTAAAATAGGAAATGAAAACTGAAAAAAATTCATTTAGACTCGTATCAAAATGAATGTTTTTCACTTCAAAATGAATGCAAAGTATTTTTTTTTCCATTTTCAATTGAACTGAAACCAAAAAAAAAAAGGAAAAATTGGAAACTTCTGAATGACACAAACATCATTTGTGAATTTTTTGTATTGTTCAAAAAGTCATTTTTCATTAAAACAAATAAGGTTAAAACATTTCTACCACCTCTAACATCCACTTACTGTCTTCACCTGCTAGTACGGCACAGTACAGATTTGTTTGAGGACAATATCAAGATTTCAGAAGGATCATTCTTTTCCAGTGAGCCTCCCATTGCTACAGGCTTACCTAAAAAGGCCTCCAAATTTGCTGCAAATAGTATTTTATATTTCCAGTGTACTGCACATTTGATGTCTGTTTCACTATTGCCTGGGAGCCTATTTAAGGCTATTCACAAACATATTTCTACATTTCTTTGGCTGGGTTAAAAGCCGGTTTCAGCACAAAAGGGTTTATTCCTAATAGAAAGCTGGAGGGCAACTTTGCCACTTAATCTTTCCCTGATTATGGCCACTTAGCAGGTTGCTTGGAATAAACAGTGGAAGGGGGAGCCCTGGCTGTAATGGACAAGCTATAAGCCTATCCCTTTTTTGTGGTTGTTATCCCCTGATCCTTTAAATGCCCTGGGAGGAGAGATGGGGATGCTTCCCTGACTCCAATTCTGCTTGTGAGATCTGGAAAAAGGCAATCCTGCACTGGTTATCTTTCACCCACTGTCTGGATATCCATTGGCTGTGCCTGTTTATCAAAAGATAGTTTAGAACAAGGATCGGCAATTTAGAGTCTTCATTTATTGACTCTAATTTAAGGTTTCACGTGCCAGTAATACATTTTAACGTTTTTAGAAGGTCTCTTTCTATAGGTCTATAATATATAACTAAACTATTGTTGTATGTAAAGTATATAAGGTTTTTAAAATGTTTAAGAAGCTTCATTTAAAATTCAATTAAAATTCAGAGCCCCCCGGACCGGTGGCCAGGACCCAGGCAGTGTGAGTGCCACTCAAAATCAGCTCGCATGCCGCCTTTGGCAGGCGTGCCATAGGTTGCCTACCCCTGGTGTAGAAGGTAGTAGCTGGGGAAACTGTGGTGGAGGGTGTGGTGGAAAGAGACATCTTCATCTGCCAGTGAGTCAAAAGGAGGGATCTAGGCATGTACGCAATCTCTCTCTGGTTTGATTTTGTTTGGCTCCCCTGTCCCCATCTCAGTCATTTCTATACCAGCTAACAAAGATTAATCTGGCAGTCATTTTGGGAATCCTAGTTTACCCAACATGACAGCAACTGCAGTCTGCTGGTATTTTTACCACCATGACATCTAGATTTGCTCTGAGCAGGATTGGACCATCATATGCTAAAAATGCCAGTACTCTGACTTCCTTCCAGCTCCTCCTGCCACTGCAGTGGCAACAGTGGGAAATTGTATGAAGAATTTCAGTGCAGACACAGCCAAAGGGCGATATCATCTCCTTCTATGCAAAACCAGATGGAAGGGGGACATCTGGTACAAGAACTATGAGTCTTCACTTGAGGGTATTCACCCCTAAAAAGGAAGGATAAGGGGCAAGGGGCATAGCCTTCCAACTGCAGAGTGCAAGAATCTACGGAGAGAATCCTAGTGGACAGCATACTCCTTTGCGTGCTATCTGAGGTTCTCCCTCCCCTCCCCTCGATGCATGGACAGTTCACACGCAGTGCTGCCCCTACCGCCTCATCTCTGTTTGTGGTTGTGTACCCCTGCTCCCTTCAAGAACAGTAGAAGCTGGAGCTGGTGGGGAATTTTTCAAATGAATGTTTTTTGTCGGAAAATGCCAGCGGAGAGGAACATTTCGTCGGGAAGGTTTCTCAGGTCCAGGGTGTAATTTCTGGTTAAAACCAGATAAAGAGAGCCTAGAATGTGGGAGAGCCAGGTTCAATCCCTGCCTCTGAAGCAGGGAGAGCACAACAATGGGTCTCCCACAATGTCCTAACCACTGGGCTATTGCAGGGGACTTGGTGTCTCTTTCTTTCTTTCTTGCAAAATATTTTTAAAGGTCCTAGTTTCATTCCAATGTGGAATCAAAACAAATTTCAAAACCTCAAAATTTCCCACAAAACAGAATTCTTTTCCCCAGACAGCTCTAGTAGAAGCCATGGACTGCAAGTTAATGCTGCCATGAGCAGCACTAGAGGGCAGGATTCCACTGGTCACACAGAGTGACATAGGAGCATGTTGCCTGATGCTTCTTCCTACCACTACAGCCTATGCCTTCACAAAGCCCCAATGAAGATTTGTTTATGCAGCGTCCCCCACTTGCTTGGAAGTAAAAACCATGCCCAAAAGGTCTGCAGCCACTTCACAGCCACCCCATGCTCCCCTCTGAGCCAGAGAACAGAAAAGAGATTCTGATTTTGTGTTTCTGATAGCTACCCATGTTATTGCTGCCCTAGGTCTGCTGTCACCTGTTTCTCCTTCTTTGTCAATTACTATTAAACATTTGTGTATGTATACAGTGTTGTTGTGGCCATGTTGGTCCCAGGATATTACAGAGACAAGGTAGGCGAAGTAATATCTCTTATTGGACCAGCTCCTGTTTTCAAGCTACACGCTACACAGAGCTCTTCTTCAGATCTGGGAAAGGTACTCCTTGTCTTCAGCCGTGCGTCTGTCTAATTTGTGTATACAGCCCCATAGGCCTGCATAGAATTTAGCTATGGATATTTACCGTCCCATAAACCTTTACAGAAGTGTTTGAAGTAGTCATTATTCTTTGAATTAGGACTAAGGCAATCAAGGTCACTACTGGAAATGATAAACATCATGGGTTTAATGGCACACCCTGTACCCAGAGTTGCAAAAGCAATCTTTTTAAAAGTTATTTTCTATACATTTGATGCACTGAGTGGGAGTCCTGCATGCAAAATGATAGCGGGATTTCACCCTAATTAGTGTTTGGTAACGCAGTTTGGTGACTTGTAGGAAGTTTCATGAGTTTGATCTACCGTTGAAGGAATAAGACCTAATTCTATCAATTTTAAGCTATTAGAAAACAGATACAACATTCCCTTTCAGGACACAGTTGTTCTAATTTTAACACCTGGATCCATGAATGACACTATAAAGATTCCATTTGTTAAAATATTAATATAAATATCTGCACATAAGGGGGGAAATAATTAGGCGGTTTTATCTCTTATGGCAGAGGAAAAAGCCAATTTTTTTTTTAAATTACTTACTTCACTTTAGATAGGCATTGTAGGTTAGCTATAAGGAATCCACAGTTCACATGGAAGTGCAATGATAAAAAATGCAGATGCTGTGAAACATTTATAAAGAGAAAGTACAAGGGAATATGTAGTCTAGAATCTGAAATGACATTTTGGCATAGAACAGATCTCCCACAGGGCAGTTTTGAAACTTCTAGAAATTCTTAAAATGACATCTTTCAAAATGAACGATCATCAAATACACCTAAGTCATTACCTCAAAGTGCTTTACTGACAAGACAAACTGAGAATAGGCTAAAATTAACTACCCCGTTTTACAGCTTACAGACCTGATTCCGCAACCCTTACTCATTCAAGGAGTTCTTATTCATGTGAGTAGTCCCATAGACTTCAGCAAGACTACTTGCATGAGGAAGGTTGTACAGAGGAGTGATGGTAGTAGAGGACATTAAAAGTACTATGGCTTTTGTATGAGCAAATGTTTATAAAGTTAAAGGAGTACTCCTACCTTAAAAATAGTGCCAGGAACAGAATTGGGATGTGGACCAGTTGGGGTTCAGAGATGGGTGACAAAATGGTTAGAGACATGAAGACACGTCATGAGAGACATGAAGACACGTCATAAGAGGCTGAGGAGAAAATATTTCGACTATTCAGTTTAGGGAGGAGATGAATAAGAGGGGACAATAAAAGGATAATAAATGGTATAAAACAGGTAAGCTAGCCACACCTATTCACCCTCTCTCAGAATGCAAGAACAAAAGGACATTCCGTGAAATTAATAGGCAACAAATTTAAAATTAATAAAAGGCTTTTTTTCACCATTGACCCCTGGAACTCATTGCCACAAGAAACCTCTGAGCCAAGAGCATAGAAGGATTAAAATAAAGGATGCACATTTGATATGAGTAATGAGAACATGCACAGTGACAAGATTTTATTTTAAAGAAGGGATATAAACCCTCATGCTTCATGGCATAAGCAATCACAGACTGATGGGAATTAAAATTTATGGCCATGTTATTCATAAATTGTTCAATATAGGCTTTCTTACACTGTTGCCTGAATCAGCTGGTGCTGGCTACTGTCAGAGACAGGATATCCGACTGCTAAACTGGACCACTGCTCTGTCCTGATATTGTAATTCCTCTGTTCTTTAAAGCAGATAGATGTTTCTGTTTGTAACTTTTTTACCTACTACTGTTACAAGCAAAACTATGGTTGTTATTCACAAACAAAAAGTTTTTGAATATAAAGTTAAAGTTGCTAAGTGCAAATAAAAAAAAATGCCTAGCATAATACACCATATCAGCATTGCCATAATAAGGAAATAATAAGTTAAGTGTACATAAACAATACTGACACCAATCTTAGGCCTTAGCTGCACACAAATGTTGCACTAATTGGTGCATCCTGGGTGAGTGGACACTGTTAAATCAGTTGAAGGGTGTCCACACAAGGGAGCTGCAATGATTAACTAAATTGGTTTAGAACAGGTGCAGCTTATATGTGCAGACAAAGCCTTAATTTACATAAATAAATAGAAAATTCTCATTCCTCACAATGCAAACAACTTGTTGTGCACTGTCAGTTTCATCCTCCTGTACACTTTGTTAGTCAGCGTCCTCTGTTGTTTGGGTAGGTCTTTCACACCCAATAGGGGAAGCAAGAAACAAACAAACAACAAGCACATTAAATTCTAAACCCAATCTGTTTCAGCACAGATAACTAAGAAGGGAAAGAGATGTATTGTGCTGAAACATAAAACTGTAATTGTAACTAAGACAAAGAAACAGTAAGTGACTTTCCCAAGGGCAAGGAGCCAGTAGCAGAGGGGGACTTACCAGGGTAGCAGCACCACAGAAATCAATATAGAACTTTAGCAAAAACAAAAGACTATGGACACAAACAAACCCAAACTAGCAACATGGACCAAACAAAGTCACCAAAAAGGACAAAGTCAAATCAGAAACCTGCCTCATACATGCAGCCATCCAAAGCAAGAGCAAGCCACGTTAGCAACTTGCTAAAAGGAAAATTGAAGCAACCTTACAGCTTGCTGGGGCACTCATTGTGTTATCACCTACAGCAGTGGGGGGAAATGCCTGACTGTATTACAGAACATGCATGGTGACTGCTGCCTTTTCTGTGGGCTTTGGCTCTGGTGCATTGGACAAGTACCGTATTCTGGCAATACCAATGGATTGCCTTGAATTTTCTGGAAGAGGTTTTAATTTGCTTTTGTAAAATAAAATAAAAATGATTTGCATTTAGAATTCTTTCACTGAAAGGGAGGCAGCTGAGAAGCCCTAAACTCACCCTCACTGAAATCATTAAGTATTTTCAATCACATTGCTCTCTGCATCCCATTTTAAAAAAAAGGTTTAATTTCTCTTCCCAAAGGAGGACTGCAACCATATTATTTTAAATAAAATGCTCAACTTTACAATCTTAAAAATACAAAGCTAATACTCTGGGTTCTTCCTTGATCCCCTTTTGCACATGCTCTAATCTTTGCTTTTCTGTTCCTTTCCTCTGTGCAGACCAATTGTTAAAATGTACAAGAATCTTGGAGCACTCAAGTGCAGTAATTCTGTACATTGCAACATTTCATTTACCTGCCAGATTAGAGCAGACATCTAGAGGGAAAGGATGGCACTGCACAAACCAAAATACAACTGGTAGAGTTAATTTTAGGCACTCTACATCATCTAGCTATTGTTTCTTGGAGATAAAAGTATCAACAACATTTCACAATCCACATCCTGAGTCACTTTTTTTATTTTATTAATGGAATTAAGAATGCAGAGTTCTGACTTCATGTGATCTCACAGAACTTGCCAAACTGGATACAACTACTGGTCCATCAAGTCTGGTATTCCATCTTCTGCAGTGGACAATAGTTGATGCTTCTAAGGGAGTCAAAATGCAATTGTACAATGCTGTGAATGGAGGAAAAAATGTACAGCCAAAAGGTTCCTCGCAATTAGAGTATGTCGTTAAACACCAGGAAGGGAACTGAATTGCAAGGAGTTTGCACCCATACAGCAATTGAATGCAAAAGAATTAAGATTTGGCAACCAAAATTTCAGGGAGAGGGATAGTTCAGTGGTTTGAGCATTGGCCTGCTAAACCCAGGGTTGTGAGTTTGATCTTTGAGGGGGCCACTTAGGGATCTGGAGCAAAATCAGTACTTGGTCCTGCTAGTGAAGGCAGGGGGCTGGACTCAATGCCCTTTCAAGGTCCCTTCTAGTTCTAGGAGATAGGATATCTCCATTTATAGCTCTCATCACTACACACCCTTATAGCAACCAATGTTTCTTTTGCAGCAGGTATTTACTAGAGACTATCTCAGATATCTGTGTACTCTTAGGGCTCTTAGGGATGTCTGCCCTAGAGACTTGAGTCACCCTATGTTAGGTTGACTTACAGCCACCACAGTAATTACTGTGGTGACTGATGTCCACACTACCCACCGTCTGTCGGTGGTATGCGTCGTCCCCACGAGTGCTTCCACAGACTGAAGAGGGGCAGTGGGGGTGGGGCTGGGAGCCAGGGCTCTCAGCTCCATGCAGCTCCCCGCCGGGAGCCCAGCTACCCCTGGGCTCTCGGCTCCCTGCTGGGAATGGGGCCAGTCGCTGGGGCTTCTTGCCTCCTTGAGCAGGGAGCCAGGGGCATCTTGCCCAGATTTCTTGTTAATTTCACGGCTCCAGCATGGAGCCCTGAAATTGACAAGACAACCAAAAGCTACTTTGCATCCACCTAACTGTGTGCTGTAGACCAGGCCTTAGTATTCTCTGATGTATAGCTTCTCAACTGGTGTGAAATTGTCACAGCTCCATTGGAGTTAATGGAGGCAAGACAATTTACATCCGCTGAGGATCTGTCCCCAATGTTTATATATTTATTTATTTATCTTGTTTAATTCTTTCATGGTTTTAGCATGAATTTAGGTTTCCGAAATATGCTTACCTGATAGCCCTGGAGCCCAAAGCAGCCTTGAGCAGGACAAGCTTTCCCTTCATTGCATCTCAACCTATTCTGCCATTGCTTTCAAGAGGACCAGGACTTTCTTATTTATATAAATAATAATACTAAAGTAACTATTTTGAATACTGAGCTAGCTTCGGATGTGGTGTAAATCCTGAGTAACTCCACTAATTTCAGTGATGTTATGCTGGGATTACATTGGTGTAACTCAGAACAGAATGTGACCCACCTCTGTCATGACTAGAATTCTGCTAGCTCAAAAACAGTACTAACTACAGATGAAAGGCTTTGAGCTATATTAGTTTACTTAGTTCTGTGTGTAACCCACACACCTATTGGGAGAGAGAGAGAGAGAGAGAGAGAGAGAGAGAGCCTTCGCTAAACAGCCCAGTTGGCTTTTAGCTCATGCATTAAGCTCTAGAGATCCCAGGTTCGACCCTGTCCACTGACGTCCAGGGTTTGTCGGCATTACATACACACACACCAAACATAACTGACTGACTTCACTTTGCTCTTAAATGCAATGATGGTAGCGAATTTTTACATCTTCTCTGTTATTAATGGCTTACACGTAATAATTGTGATATTATTTCAGCTTCTGATGAAAGTACAATATTAATGGAAACGGAAAACTAAAATATAAAAAATTAAGACGGATTCATAAAATATCCCATAATGCAGTTTTGCTTCACTTCCTGCAAGCAAAGAATTGAATGTGATCTCACAGAATTAGTTATTTGGAATGCTAAAGGTAATATTTGTGTTTTAGGTGCTAAGAAGAAAGACGTTCAGCTATGTGTAGGGATTCTCTACATCAAGGACCTTTGTCACACTCCAGTGATAGCATTTTCCTAGGAATAGCATAATGGGAAAAGTCTCTAATTTGTTTAACTCTCTTATTTTTTGAAAATAAATGGAAAGAAAATCTCTCAAGTTTCCCCATTTAGTGGGTTTCTTACATACACAGTGTTATTTTCACTGTCAAAGCTAGGATGCCAAACGAAGCAGCAGCAAAAGCAGACTCTCACATCTGTTATATAGGGATGGTTTGCAGATCACAGATTAGGAGGTTTCAGCTAGAATTAGGCCAACACCAAAGCCCCAGACACTGGACTTCAGAATCTGAGCCTGCTTCTGAATTTGTTGCAGAGCCCATCCCTGTAATTGCCTGAACCAAAACCCTGCTCCAAACATACTCAGACTTTGTGGTGGGGACTAGTTTGGCGATAGGATCCATATCTGAATTTTGCCTCTTGGGATCGTCTTCAACACTGAAGATGGCCAGAGCGCAGGGCCGGCGCAACCCATTAGGCGACCTAGGTGGTCGCCTAGGGCACTACAATTTGGGGGGCGGCGACCGCGGCGGTATTTCGGCGGCGGGACCTTCCGCCGCCTAGGGAGGCAGAAAAGCTGGCGGCGCTCCTGCCAGAGTGGTGACTGGATATTCTTCATAACTACCAGCCGAATAAACATACAGTTATGTGGCTTCCTCTCCAGCTTCATAGGAGTCATGCACCCAGCGCTTTCCCTGGGAAAACCACACATGAAGAGAATTTCCAATGCACGTATCAGCGGACCAGATGTATCTGCTTGTTGAACCACTGTAGTAAAGGTCAAATGATAATCTCAGTCCTCATGCACACTCTTGTAAAAATGGACTAACATCATTGACTTTAGCGGGGTCACTTATGTTTACACCAGCAAACATGGGAGCAGCATTTAGGCCATGGTGCTGCTTTGTGTGGCTCAACAGGGCCTATTTGACCTGTGGACTCAACTTTGGCCTCCTGAGCTTTAAAAATGCCTCCCCCGCTTCTGTAAAGTATCTTTTGCAATTAAATAAGAAGATGTGCCACATAAAACTGTTCAGAAGGGCTTCTGCGCTTTCCCCAGAAGCTTCTTTGCTTTATAAGCTCCCTTATTACAGATCTATTAAAACCTTTAATGATTTAAATGGCACTGTAGATTTCAGGCAAATCATTTCCCTCCTCTAGCCTGTTCTAGACCTACAGGCTACTCATGTAGAAGTTATAGGAATTCTTCAATAAATGTTTGATGGTATTCAATTTAATGTTTTTATTTTAGCTAGAAATTTCTCAGCAAATATTAAAGCTTTTGCACACACACAAAAATCACCTACTAAGACCTAACTGATACTTATTTTAGCCACAGGCAATATTTTAAATATCCTTGGCTCTATAATCACATTAACTTTTAATACTATCAAGCTCAGCTAAATCATTTTTGCATCCTGTTTTTTCCTATGGGCCCGGGATGCCATCTGAATAGCAAAATGCAATTCCGTTTTTAGGATTATTATCCCATGAGATAAAGACATTTAAGAAAGAACACATTGCAAAAGCCACACTGGTAGAAAGCTCAGTGAGGTAAACATCTGACCCTTATGGGTAAACACCTCTTCTAATTTGATTCTATTTATAGGTCATCTAGTTTTATTTTGAGACACAAGAGATTTACTAGGGAAATTCATTACTGCCACTCACTCAGATTTTCTCTCTCAATATAATTAAGCTTTGCTAATTGTCTATCATGATTAAAATCATTCCAATAACAACCTTGTTTCCTCTTTTGGCTGTGCGCCAAACTCTTAATAGCTCTTGTTTGAGGGCAGTTCATCCTGTACATTACTTAACTTGTGAAATTTCTTATAGCCACACACTTGGGGTGAAATCCTGGCCTCATTAGAGCCAGTGGGAGTTTTGCTGGTGACTTATTTGGGACCAAAATTTCACCCTTGGATTCTGTAAGGGGAAGACCGACATGCCAAAAAAAAAAAAAAAAAAGTGACCAACGGTTGTATTTCAGATAGAAAGCAAAATTAAAAGACTGATCCAAATTCATTCTTATGGGTAGAACAAATGACTTCCTAGCGTAGAAAAAGATGATCTGTAGATGTTGGAATGAATTATTACTCTGGGGCTTTATTATCCTCTTGACAATACAGAGCAGATGTAAGGAGTGGAAATTCTGCTGGAATGTTGGAGGGAGCAGAGGGAAAGAGAGGAGAGGAGAATGCTTTTTATAGCATTCATTCCTGTTCTGCAGTTTCCGCCCTCTCAGTGGAAAATGAAAGGGAGGATTGGACGCAGGTGTGGGCAGGGAGTCAAAGGTAGCATGGCTCTTGAGTGAAACATTGTGCCAGATGGAAGACGGGCCCCAAGAGCAGTAAGTTCTTTGGGATAGGTCCTGTCTCTCTCATGTGTTTGCACAGTGCCAAGCCCAATATCAGGTGATACTGTAATACAACCAACCAACAATGGACCGTGCTGAGTATTTAATAGCAAGTTTTCCCCTGTAATGGATTTTTTTCCCTGTGGGAGCAGACAATTGGGCCTTTTGTCATTATTCTTTTAAGTAAGGTTAAGGTCTTATCAAATATTAAGTGTGTAGTAAAGTGGTTATCAAGGGGTTTCTCAGAGTACTATGGGTTGGAGCCATGCTCCACCCATCCCTTATTTTGTGTTTTAGTTAGTGTGCGTTTCCCCCCACTCTGTTTGTACCGAGTTGAATGAAGCAGCACCCCCAGCCTGCAGTACTTTAAGTAAAGAGTGTTTCTCTGTGCAGTGCCAGAGCCAGGTTTTAGAACCAGGGGGGGTCATGGGTCATTGATGGTGCCACTTTCAATTATACCTATTGCCAGCAGTGGATGCAGCCTCCCTAGTCAACGGGTGTGTCTCAGTTCAGGGCACCAGCACCTGTATTTCCCTTCTGTGGTCCAGCAAGGGCTCTAGGCTCCTTAGCCATCACCTCTTTTGGGCAGAAACCCACATCTCCCCCCCTCCTGACCTGGGTTTCTCTAGGCTTCACAGTTCCCTGCCTACACTGTGAGTTTCCCCAGTCTAAACAGGGCTGCATCTGTGCTTTGCTTTCTCTTCAAAGGCTATGAACAGGATAATTGTCCACAGTTATAAGTTACCACACAGCTCTTTCTAAGCAAGCACATTTATTCTTCTCGTGAAAGTATTACAGAGAAAACATATTTAAACATTAAAAGAGCCTACAAACATGCTAAAAAAATTACTAGATATCACACCAAAATCCAGCCAGGGCTCTGACGGGTGTCAGTCCTTCAAACCTTTCTGCAATGATTGGGCCTGCCCCCTTGGACAGAAGGTTCTGTCCACTTCCTGGATCAGTTTAAACTAAGACTATTTATTCAAAAGTCCTTCCTTTGTTTGTTGGTCTCCAGAGAATCCAGTTTGCACCAGTATATGTGAGGATGTGAGGGAGATTCCCAAACCTGAGTCATTCTTTTTAGATGACAGATCTGAGCAACTGTCCTAGATTGAGGTGTCATTAGAGGAGGTTTTGGAACAAACTGATATACTAAACAGTAATAAGTTACTAGGACCAGATGCTATTCACCCAAGAGTTCTGAAGGAACTCAAATGTGAAATTGCAGAACTACTAACTATAGTCTGTAACCTATCATTTAAATCAGCTTCTGTACCAAATGACTGGAGGATAGCTAATGTGATGCCAATTTTTAAAAAAGGGCTCCAAAGGTGATCCCAGCAATTACAAGCCAGTAAGCCTGACTTCAGTTCCAGGAAAACTGGTTGAAACGACAGTCAAGAACAATATTGTCAGACACATAGATGAACATAATTTGTTGGGGAAGAGCCAACATGGTTTTTGCAAAGGAAAATCATGCCTCACTGATCTGCTAGAATTCTTGGAGGGGGTCAACAAGCATGTTGGACAAGGGGGATCCAGGAGATATAGTGTACTTAGATTTTCAGAAAGCCTTTGACAAGGACCCTCACCAAAGGCTGTTAAGCAAAGTAAGCTGTCATGGGATAAGAGGGAAGATCCTCTCATGGATTGGTAATAAGATAGGAAACAAAGGGTAGGAATGAATGGTCAGTTTTCAGAATGAAGAGAGGTAAACAGTGGTGTCTCCCAGGGTCTGTACTGGGATCCGTCCTATTCAACATATTCATAAATGATCTGGGAAAATGGGTAAATGGTGAAATGGCAAAACTAGTCAAGATAGTTAAGTCCCAGGCTGACTGTGAAGAGCTACAAAAGGATCTCTCAAAACTGGGTGACTGGGCAACAATATGGCAGATGAAATTCAATGTTGATAAATGCACATTGGATAAATACACATTGGAAAATATAATCCCAACTATACATATAAAATGATGGGGTCTAAATTAGATGTTTCTACAATGATTCCAAGATCTTTCTTGAGTGGTTAGTTCTCTGAAAACATCCACTCAATGTGCAGTGGCAGTCAAAAAAGCAAACAGAATGTTGGGAATCATTAAGAAAGGGATAGATAATAAAACAGAAATTTTCATATTGCCTCTATATGAATCCATGATACACCCACATCTTGAATACTGCATGCAGATGTGGTCGCCCCAGGGCCGTAGCAACAAAGAACGTGGCCCCCTCCGAACGGTGGCCCCCTCCGAACATATGTCCGGGCGGGGCCCCTTACAATGCAGAAACTGGAATGCGGTATTTATTTTGCCACTTTTAGGGGCCCCCTTCCTTGCGGGGCCCCCTCCGGTCGGAGGGTACGGAGGGCGCTCGCTACGCCTCTGGGTCGCCCCATCTCAAAAAAGATATATTGGAATTGGAAAAATTTCAGAAAAGGACAACACAAATTATTAGGGGTATGGAACGGTTTCCAGATGAGGAGAGATTAATAAGACTGGGACTTTTCAGCTTGGAAAAGAGACGACTAAGGGGGGATATGATTGAGGTCTATAAAATCATGTCTGTTGTGGAGAAAGTAAATAAAGAAGTGTTGTTTACTCCTTCTCATAACACAAGAACTAGGGGGTAACCAAATGAAATTAATAGGCAGCAGGTTTAAAACAAACAAAAGGAAGCATTTCTTCACACAACGCACAGTCAACCTGTGGAACTCTTTGCCAGAGGATGTTGTGAAGGCCAAAACTATAACAGGGTTCAAGAAAGAATTAGATAAATTCATGGAGGATAGGTCCACATCAATGGCTATTAGTCAGGATGGGCAGGGAGATGTCCCTAGCCTCTATTTGCCAGAAGCTGGGAACGAGTGACAGAATGGATCACTTGATGATTACCTGTTCTGTTCATTCCCTCTTGGGCACCTGGCTTTGGTCACTGTCGGAAGACAGGATACTGGGCTGGATGGACCTTTGATCTGACCCAGTATGGCCATTTTTATGTTCTTATGAGCCTCTCCAGGTGGCGGTACCTCTCTGGAGGTGTTACAACCTGAAGGAATTTGCGTGTGCCAGGTTGCAACGCCCAGAGCAGGGAGCCGGGCCCAACCCCATCACTAGTACTGAGAGAGCCCTTTACAAAACTGGTGATAAGGAAAAACATAAGAATGACAATTTATGGGGAAATTGAGGAGTTTAAAGCAGGAAATAAAGATTGGCAGCAATATATTGAAAGATTCAGCTACTATTTTCTTGCAAATGAGATTATAGATAAGAACAAACAAAGCAATTTTCCTCAGTGTCGGTGACAGTAAGACCTGCTCCCTTTTAAGGAGTTTGTTACAACCTCAGACAAGAAGATAAAAGTTTAGAGGACATGCAAAAGATCTTAACAGAGCACTAAAGCCAAGCATTATTGTGGAACGTTTTCAAGTTTCATAGTAGAACGAGGAGGCAAGGTGAAAGTATAGCTGTGTATGCAACCGTGCTAAAAAGACTAACAGACTATTGCTCATTCAGAAATGTCCTAGGGGATATGCGGCAGAAAAGATTGTTTTGTGGAATTAATAATGAGAGAATTCAGACAATTACTGGTGGAAAACTTACAGAAACTAAAGAGGAAGTAAGGGGGAGAGCATGGCCCCAACCAGGGCCGGTGCAACCATTTAGACGACCTAGGCGGTCGCTTAGGGCGCTAGGATTTGGGGGGCGCCATTTTCTTCGGCAGCGACCGCGGCAGCCGGATCTTCGGCCGCCCCGGTCGCCGCTGGCATTTAGGCGGAGGGAGCTGGGGCAGTGGAGCGCGGGGAGGGCCGCCTGCAGCAAGGGGGGGGGGGGGGGCGGCACGCAGGGGAACTCCCCGCCCCAGCTCACCCCTGCCCCGTCTCCTCCCCAAGCATGCCGTGGCTGCTTCACTTCTCCCGCCTTCCAGGCTTGCGGCGCCAATCAGTTTAGGCGCCGCAAGCCTGGGAGGCGGGAGAAGTGAAGCAGCGACGGCATGCTCGGGGAGGAGGCGGGGCAGGGGTGAGTTGGGGCGGGGGGGGGTGCCTCAGGGTGGGGGGCTGCCGCGGCGGGGGTACCTCAGGGTGGGGGGTGGTGAGCTGCCCTGGGGGGGGGCGCCTCAGGGCGGGGGCTCGGGGACGGGTGGGGTGCAAGGTGGAAGTTTCGCCTAGGGCGCGAAACATCCTTCCATAGACCCTGGCCCCAACCCATAATACTCTGAATAATCTAGTTAACACCTTGATGATCACTTTATAACAAAGTGCAATGCATGGTGTGAGCTAATCAGTTCACATCAAAATGCACTGGGCCAAAGCTTGTCCTACATACACTGAATTAAATGGGAGCGTGGCACTAATGTAATTAAGGGTAGAATTTGGCTCTCTATATATGCAGAATTACACATCTTCTCTTATCACAGATCAAGCAGTGAATGTACTGAAGACTAGATTAATCTCTAGTATAGAGATTCAGGGTCAGATTCTCTCTCTCACTTCAATTTAAATCAGGTGAATGGAGATACAACCTTGTAAATCTACTATAGAGAAGAGCAGAATCACTGCCTCGTTCTTAATTGTTATTGGAAGCACTATTTTTCCTTCCACCGTGGGAGCAATGGCACAGAGTTGATCAATTTAAAACTCTTCATTAGCTTCCATGTCAAATGTCTTTCATATGCTGCACCTTCTAGCCCAGTGCTCAGTTTGTTTCAGTTTGACTGAAGGAAAATTAAGTCTGCCAATCTTGCAACATCTCTTGGCACAAAGGTCAACATATCAGAAAATAAAATCAGTGGCAGAAATTTAAAATACACTACATTTATTCCAAGGTTTTACTTCCCCTTATGAATACTAGATTGAAAATGTATTGCAGAGCCCTTGCAATCCCATATTATTCTTGTCATTTTTATATGCATGGAGTTCTGATTTGCCTCTGAGTGCAATCCAAGATGTTGATATTGATCAAATACAGCCCTATAAAGTTTGGGCTCTGGCCATCTTACACAGTCCCTGTATTTGAAATCGGAAGCATGGGGGTGGGGAAAAGACTGCAAGCCAGGTGTTTCTTATGGGGATATCTTTGCTCCAGGATTTTCTTCTTCCTTTGCTTTGATGGCACCCAAGTCTGACAACCTTTAGGGCAAATGGCCACTGTTACTGGAAGAGGCAGTGTTAGGGGTTGAGAGTTCCTTCGGGATTCACAGATTTTATTCCCCAAATTCTTTTGAGTTGACATTTGGTCATTTTAAGGTCAGTTTTAACATGACTTTGTAAATAGGTGCTGTATAGATGACTCCAAGCTGCCATATGCACAATGAAAAATAAATGCAATAAATACAGCACTTTAAGAGGAAGGCTGGCAGGGTGGGGTGTGACCAGTAGTATGAAGGGAGAGAAATTTCAATTGTTTGGTTGACTTCTTTCCTGGATTTGTTTAAGGGGAGGAGCTAATCACTGGTCTTCAGCAATGGCAGAAGAAGGGGAGGAGAGGTATGGAGAGAAACAGTGATGGGCTGAGTGCCTGTGAAGAGTTGCCTATTGCAACCTGGGGGCAGCATGACAGGGATTACAATGCACTTGCTAAATTTACACAGGGGGAGAAGTTTGGCATCAAAACTCTGAGCATATCAAGTGCCTCTGTAATTTGCTGGCAGTGGACCACTCATCAGTTATGATTTCTAGGGTAGAGAATTCTCTGTCCATGAAAAATTGGTCAGGAAACCTTGCAGATATAGCCTCTTCTGAATTTTGCAGTATCTTCTATTTCTGGCCCAACCAAAAGTACCACAAGGACAGATTTTCTTGTGTTAGTTTGCCCGTGCATGTCTAATTCCACTGGACTCAGAAAACAGAGGGAAATCCAAGAGAAAATAATGAGGCCACAAGTTATCTGAACATTTTCAAAGTTGAGAAATTTGTTCTTCAAATTTGACTTTTCAGTCCCTTTCCCAGCTCCCAGACATTAAATGGCTCTTCAACTGATGCTTCCACAATGTACTTTTATTTTTTTTCTGGGAACAGCCTCCTCTGTTTTGCATCAACGAGAAACTATTGTGTTCACTTTTTTAGTTTAGCTCTGTACTGCTGACATTTTAAGTCATGTCTGTAGGTTTTTTATTTTATATATATATTTTTACACAAGAGTGAAGAGTTTGCTTGGGATGTGAATGGTGAGGCAGCATGATCTCATAGACAGAGCACTGGACTAGGACACAGAAAACCTGGATTCTGTTCCCAGCTCTGCCACTGGTCTGTTAGGTGACCTTGGGCAAGTCTTTTTCACCTCTCTGTGCCTCACTTTAAGTATCCTGGGGACAATGATATCTTTGTAAAGTGCTTTTAGATGTATGGATGAAAATCATCGTCATCATCACATTCTGCCTTTGGATGTGGCTGCCATGAAAGACAAAGACACTCAGCTTTCATTTAAGGTACAGAAACCAGTATTTTTGCAGCATTTTAAAAAGATACTTTCCCCATTCAACTCTCAGAAGCTGGAAATGGCCATCTTTCTCCTAACAGATTGTGTTGTTTTACCTCCATTGTCTGCGTACACGGACGTACATTTCCTTTTATCTTAAAGGGGGGGAAATGTTTGCATTTAAACACGTATTCTTGCTGAAAAACAGAGAGAGAACGATGGAACTTTAAGATGACAAGGAAAGGGTCACATGAAAACAAGCAGATCACATTTTTGGAGTAAAACACTACTTTTCACTTTCAACCTTTCAAGCAAATATTAGCATCAACAAGGCTAAAGTAAAAAGACACATGCAGAAGAATGAACAGCTATGCCTCACTTATTCCAGAAGCAAATCAAAGTGAATATTCCAGTAAGTGCGTGTATATTTGCTCTCCTGTACTTGTTAACAAAACCAGAAGACCTAGATATTTGATTAGTTCCCCTTTTTGTGTTAAAAATAATAGTCTGTGTCATTTCTAGTTTGGCAGAAAGAGACTTGTTAGATCTAAGTCCTTTTGTCTGAACACAGCCTGAAAAAATTTGCACAGATATGTCTGGGTGTAACCTATTAAAATAGGCTGAATGCTGAAGCTCATTTTTTGGGACTGCACTGCAAGCAATTATTAGATTGGATATGCTAAAAAAATCTAGGGGGATTAGTGAACCAAAAATAGCAACTGTCTTTCCAACCCATCAATTAACAGACTTCCCTTGTTAATAACGTTACCATTTAATGCCTTGGCCCGGACTTTCTACAAAATTGCTGTGTAGATATTCAGGCTCGGGCTGGAGCCCTAAATCTGAGACCCTTCCTATCATGGGGTCTCAGAGCTGTGCTGCAACCCTAGTTCAAACATCTACACTGCAGTTTTATAGCCCTGAAGGCTGAGCCCCACCAGCCCAAGCCAGCTGACCCAGGCCATACGCAGCTGTGGGTCTTTATCACAGTGTAGACATACCCTTTGAGACCAAGCTTAGCTATTGGTTAAACACAAGCCAAGTGTATCTGAACATTTCTACTATGCCCCTCCTATAACTATATCCATGCAGTGAAAATGAGATGTAGAGACATTTGTTAGGTATTTTGCTTATGCCCAGTGATCTACTGCACATCACAAGTTAAGTAAGAAAATATACCTGACAGTAGAATTTTGCCCTCATTAAAGTGAGGAAAAGTTAATGCATGGAGTACTTGTCTGCTGCTTTCATTGTAGGTTAGAAATGAAGCACAATTAGTACACTTCCCATTAATTATACATTATCCACTTTGAATGGTCTGTATGCATAAGGCTTGTCCACTGTACTCTTCACAATATGTTTGCTACTGTAATACAAGGGAACTCTAGGTTTTAATTAATTAAACAAGAAAAATGTGTTTCCCTTTTTAAAATTCACCTAACGCAGCCCCAGTACATTAAAATGTATCCGAAGCAATTCAAACCGTTCTAAGCAATTTACATTCTAGTGGAGTATTTTAATGAAAATGTGTCAAATTATGTTATTGTACATCATTTAAAGGAAGACTGGCAACTTAAAACCCCACATTTTCATTACGGCTTTTTGCTGCTTTGTTAAGAGTAACTCCCGAGTTGACTGAAAGCGAGAGAGTGCAATGTTTTCTCTAATATTGCCGTTTACGGGCTTTTGACAAAAGTGTGTCCATAGTTTCACCCTTTCCCAGAAACAGTCTGTCAGTTAGTTTGCCCTGTTTGTGTGGGTCTTTCATACACAGGGACCTTATTCAGAAAACACTCCAATTGGGGTCAGTAGTCTCAGATTAAGGACTATAGGATTGGTCCCTAAGGGTGGGAAGTCATGGCACTGTGTGTATAAATTGGCTGTAGCCTACTGTACTATTTTCCTTCCACCCTTGCAGTGCTCCTTTATTAATTAGTGGCATGAAAGCACCTACATGTAATATACATGACAACATACTTTGCATAACGGTGAGATGAAAGAGTAGCTCCTTCTGAATTCAAGGAATGGGCTTTGAAGTGTAAATAGATAAAGATAATCAAATTCAAATGAGATTAAAATTAACAGACTATCAACCAAGTGACACTATTAATAAATGTCCACAACAGGCAGGGACAGAAAGGACTCCGAAAAGACCAAATCTAATTTAATTAAACAGATGGGAACACAGGAAAGTAACCATAATGGGTAACTACATGAAAAGCTGAATAAGAATTTAGCCAATAATTGAATTTATATTACTCACTGTATAAAATGATCCATATCAGATTTCCTCTGCATTTACACAGTAAATGTGTTGGATTTTAAGTAGCCTTTTGTGGTAAAATGTTTTGGACATTAGGCAATGTATATTTTCCTCCTTAGTAGTAATAAATGAGGTTTTATTGTGTATATTTATATGATTCCCATTACAGTAGTATCTGTGTGGTCTTCAGAACATCCCTGTGAGGTCATGCCATGCTATTATCTCCATTTTACAGATGGGGAACTGAGGCACAGACAGATTAAGTGACTTGCCCAAGGTCATACAAGAAGTCTGTGGCAGAACAAGGAATTGATCTGACTATCCCAGTCCCATGCTATCACCCTAACAACTGGACCAGCATTCCTCACATATTAAATTAAATAGAAAGGTCACTCAGACATAGGTGCTGTAACTAGGGATGTTGGGGGTGCTGCCGCATCCCCCGGCTTGAAGTGGTTTCCGTCATATACAGGATTTACAGTTTGGTTCAATGGCTCTTAGCACCCCCACTTACAAATTGTTCCAGCACCCCTGCTCTTAGATAATTCATATAGTGCCGAGAAAGCACCTTCTAACAAGCAGACTCAGGCTGGTATGAGTGTCTGTTGAGATCAAACATGAAGAGTGAGAGAGATCTGGAGAGAGCAGAGCTGCTCAAATCATATTTCTTATAACTCAAATAATTTCCCCTTAAAACCAGCAGGCTCTTTATTCTAACCATGGTTTACAGTGATTCCTGCTGATGAAGACTAGATCTACTGAATACATACGTGGCTGTCTTAAAAGGGTGTCTAATTCTTGCCTGTAGACATTCAAAACTGTACATAAATTGGCTATTTGTGCAACAGCATGCTGATCTGAGCATCCAAATATAGGATTTGCTATCTTATTAAGACAGCGGAGTTTGAAAATTGGGCTCCTCACATTAATTCTTGATCTGTTTGTAGCTAGTTTTTGTAGTTAATCAAGAGATAGAAGTGTGGTGTTCTCCACAATAACACAAGGAGAGCTAGTGCTACACAAATTAGTGCCTTTATTCTCAATTTGACATCCATGTAACAGCAGAGAACACAAACCTGCTCCTGGCTGCACCTGGCAGCATTCTGTTCAGAACAGCATTTTGGGATACACCTACACTACACACTAAGTCCAGGTCCGCGAGACCCATGCTCGTGGACACAGTGTTTCCAAGCCCGCGCTCGAGTGTCCACACTGCATTGTAAACCTGGGTTTACAATTGCTGCACCTGAGTCTCACAGCCATGTTAATGCTTCCATAATGCACTACACTTTCACTTGAGTCTGCAGCTTGACCTGTGTCCACATTGCAAAATGACAGGGCTCGGACCCAAGTCACAGCAGAAATTGGGCTCTGACATACACCCTTAGCAGGGACCTAGGACATGGGTCTTGAATACTTGCTGATGCAAGTCAGACTGATCTGTGTGTGGACAGAAAGGGTGCTTCGGCTCAAAACTGATTCAGAGTCTGGCCTTAGTGTGCAGTGTAGACCTACCACACAGCAATTCAGGTCTCCTGAGGGAAGACTACTGTTGGAACGCTCTAGCCACATCCATCACCCTTATATAAAAATGGCAGGTGCTCCACACTACAGACCAAGGATGAATTGACACAACAACACATTGCTGGCATAGCTATATCAGCAAACCCTCATAGTGTAGACCCAGCTTATACTGGCAAAAAAGGGCTTTTGCCAATATAGCACATGCCAGTTCCCTGGGAAAAATAAGTTAGATCGGCGAAAGCACTTTTAAGCTGATATACAGTTTGTCTACATTAGGATTTTTGCTGGTGTAAAAATGTTGCCAAAAAACCTCACAGACTCCAAACTCACATTACTATGCCAGCAAAAGTTTCTAGTATAGATCTGTTCAGAAAATGAGAGGTTGTTTTTCCTACTCTGTCACACAAATATTTCTGAAAGCAACCTGTGCAGAAAGGTTGGCCATTAAAATACCTGTCACTTGAGCACTACATCATGTGGCAGCTGGCTCTCCTTTGTAATCTTTGTTTTCTATATTACTCTATTAATCAATTGGTTTGATTTGGACCATGATTGTGTCTACACACTTGAATCATCATCTTCGGGTGCTAGGTGGGGTCACCTTGCCAAAAAAGGGGTAGAACTGCAGAGGCAATACAGGAGACAACCTAATATTTCAATGGCAGGAAAAAAACTTTAATTAAATGGTGACTAAACATGAATCAATCTTAATGTTTTATGTACGAACCCCACAATCACAAAGGAAAAATGTATATTTCTTTGGGCACCTCCTTTTCCCCATAGATAACAGTGATGTGGCTGCCTGAGAGTAGGTGGGAAACAGTAGTGTCTGTTTCCTGTTTCCTCTCAGTTCATTAGACACCATTCCTGGCTCAGGAGGAGAATCAGAACAGCAGCTTCAGAAACAGTTCATGAAAAGGAGAAGCAACACAAGGATAGGCCATTCTGCCATTATGTGCAAAGGAGGTTTTTATTTATTTGCTTTCATCAGGTTCCAGGCACCACTGTAGTCCAGGCCTTGCCCCTTCCCACATTGCTTCTTCCTCACCTTAGGGATGCCATGACATGACTAATGATCCCTCGCTAGAAAAATCATTCCTGACTCTATTCTGCTTCCGCTGCTTGCTTGGCCCTGAGACAGAATCTATTCATGATTCACGCAGATATGTGGCTGTAATGCCAAATATTCATTTTAACGCTGTTAGGGCACGCAGGATAGGTTTCTCTAAGAAAATAATTTCCACATTCAACTCACGGACAATGAAGCCAGACAAAGCGACTCTTACGGACACTGAATGGGAAGATTCAAAATCTCACTTGAAATAAACACGATTTTTAAAGGTTTATTATGAGGGACTTTAACTGAGAGCTTGTTCAGCTGGTCAACGATTTGTGCAATGTTGCAAATATTAATTATAGTAGGAGTGTACAAAATGCAATATATCTTAGCTGAATAATGCATTCCAAGCAAGTACCCATTAGCGATATGTTTACGCACCAGAGCACCTCATTAAGTCTTTGACTCTCTGGCATCCATCTAATCAAGACAATTGTGCATCATTGTCATGCTTCTCAACTATGACACAACCTGCCAGGCTTGAAAGGGGGTAACTCGTGAAAACATCAAAGGCATCGCTACCAATAACAGGGTAACAAATGTGAAAGGCTCCATATGTTTAAAGGACTTTAAAGAGGGAATGTTTAAAAACATACTGCAATTATTGCAATTCTGGGATGCTGATATCCTCCATGAAGGGGAGACAGACACACACACATATCCCTTCAGGAATGGCAGAGTACAAGAGTCAATTTGTTCCCCTCTGTGTACACACATAACTCTTGTTAATCATACTGAGAGTTATGTGCATGCACTAGGAGTGGACTCTAGAGAGCTGGAAACAGATATGCCTTTAATCCTAATAAATGTGTATACCTTGCCCGTGTTTTGCATTATTTAATAAAACAGCACTGTCTAATTTGAGACAATGGAGAGAAGAGCTGGGAAATTTGAAACATATGAAAAACAAAAACACTATTTCTTCACACAGAATGTGGACAGTCTGTGAAACTTATTGGCACAGGACATCTGAGAGATCTACACCGTAAATGCATTTTTAAATGGCAAAATCATATGATAGAATTGTAGAAAAGTAGAAATATAGGGCTGAAAGGGACCCTGAGAAGTGATCAAGTCTAACCCCCTGTACTGAGCAGGATCAAGTAAACCTAGACCATCCTTGACAGGTATTTGTCCAACGCCTTCTTAAAAACCTCCAGTGATGCGGATTCTATTACCTCATTTGGAAGCCTATTCCAGAGCTCAGCTACCCTTATCATTAGGAAGGTTTTCCTAATACCTACCCTAAATCTCTTTTGCAGCAGATTAAGCCAATTACTTCTTGTCCTCCTTTCAGTGGACATGGAGAATGACTGATCACCATTGTCTTTATAACAGCCCTTAACTCTTACATATAAAATAAATATCGGGTGCTTTTCATTTGCAGAGCTCTTTCCAACCATTAGCTAATCTAGCTAATAACTAGTTACACAAAAACCCACAGATGCATATTAAAATATGGGTAATCACATCTCATCTATACAGTTGAAGTTAAATCATGCAGGGTTAGGAAGAATTTGTCCCTTCCAATATATATCAACAATTGTCTAATAAAACACTGCAATTTGTTACATTCTGGAGCATGTTCTAATGGGAAATGTATTGAGATCTAAATAACATCACTGATTAATACTGATTATGCAGTTCCCACCCACACCTACATCATTTTAAGGCAACACGATTCGTTTTAGTAATGTGCAACATGCGAACATCACTAACATTCCGCATAAAATGTCAATTTAAAAACCCAACATGTTAATACACACTTCTTCAGCTGTAAAACTATTACCCTGCCACTCTTTATACTTCATCTCGTTTAAAAAATGTAACCTGAGTTTTATATAAGTAAAATTGGACTTAGAAACTAAAAGGTAATCCATGTGTATCTATTTGAAAATGACGCTCATATAGAAACATCAGACTAAAGTGATATGGAAGAGGAATGAGCCTTAGACACATCATGCTGTTTGATTCCATTCCTGTTATTAAAAGTAATGTATACTGTGCCATCAATGCATACAGCACTTTACAAAGATAGAACAAGTCTGGCCCTAAGCAGAGAGGGCATTGAGAAGCATTGCCTTGGTGAAAGCAGCATCCCTTTTACTAAACTATTGGAGAGGAGGAAGCCAGCAATAAAGATTAATGTCTTGTCCCAAGTGGATTATTTCAAATCTTATAAAATCAAATTCATTCCCCTAATGTATTCACGAGGTTTAGAGAGAGATAAACATTGATAGGTGTTGCTCTAACTCTTCAAGCCATGTGTGATCACACGGAAAGCAGGAGCCTTGATGCTGCACAAGTTTTAGTCATATCATTGCATCCTTCCTTTGTGCTAGTTTGTATGCTTTAATGTAACAACAGAATCCACACGTCTGTCTTCCTGATCAACCCCCTATAGAGACTGAGAAGCATTTCTTGTTAGGTAAGAAGCTGATGGCACAGCAGGAATATCTCAGAAGTTTCAGTAATATAATAAGCTACTATGTGCTCTGAAATAAAATTTGGAGACTAATCTGGATCTAGTTTCTCAGCAGAATAGGTCTTTGTTGGTTTATAACCCATAATTAAATGCCAGTTATACCTTTTACATGGTGTAAAAATTGAAATCCCTTTTGTTGTTGTTTAAGATAAATCACTACAGAAAATGAATAGACTTCATGTGTGTGATTCAGCCGCAGTGCTGTGGGGAAGCATGAGAGCAATTCACCACTGCTACCCATGTTTGGAACAAAGCTGGCTCATTGCTGGCTGTCCTCAGGCAAAGAGGGACTGTGGATACCTTAGATCACTGCGACTCCTCTAGGCAAACTTTCTGGGGCCCTTGACCCTGGGTTATACTAATGAGAGCAGTTGATAGAGTTATGGTATTATTTAATCCTTTGATCCCTAATCCCTTCAGGATTGCTTATCATAGAATATCAGGGTCGGAAGGGACCTCAGGAGGTCATCTAGTCCAACCCCCTGCTCAAAGCAGGACCAATCCCCAACTAAATCATCCCAGCCAGGGCTTTTTCAAGATTCCACCACCTCCCTAGGTAACCCATTCCAGTGCTTCACCACCCTCCTAGTGAAAAAGTTTTTCCTAATATCCAACCTAAACCTCCCCCACTGCAACTTGAGACTATTACTCCTTGTTCCATCATCTGCTACCACTGAGAACAGTCTAGATCCATCCTCTTTGGAACCCCCTTTTAGGTAGTTGAAAGCAGCTATCAAATCCCCCCTCATTCTTCTCTTCTGCAGACTAAAAAAAAATCTCAATTCCCTCAGCCTCTCCTCATAGGTCATGTGCTCCAGCCCCCTAATCATTTTTGTTGCCCTCCACTGGACTCTTTCCGATTTTTCCACATCCTTCTTGTAGTGTGGGGCCCAAAACTGGATACAGTACTCCAGATGAGGCCTCACCAATGTCGAATAGAGGGGAATGATCACGTCCCTCGATCTGCTGGCAATGCTTCTACTTATACAGCCCAAAATGCCGTTAGCCTTCTTGGCAACAAGGGCACACTGTTGACTCATATCCAGCTTCTCGTCCATTGTAACCCCTAGGTCCTTTTCTGCAGAACTGCTGCCTAGCCACTCGGTCCCTAGTCTGTAGCACTGCACTTGTCTTTGTTGAACCTCATCAGATTTCTTTTGGCCCAATCCTCTAATTTGTCTAGGTCACTCTGGACCCTATCCCTACGCTCTAGCGTATCTACCACTCCTCCCAATTTAGTGTCATCTGCAAACTTGCAGAGGGTGCAATCCACGCCATCCTCCAGATCATTAATGAAGATATTGAACAAAACTGGCCCCAGGACCGACCCTTGGGGCACTCCGCTTGATACCGGCTGACAACTAGACATGGAGCCATTGATCACTACCCGTTGAGCCCGATGATCTAGCCAGCTTTCTATCCACCTTATAGTCCATTCATCAAGCCCATACTTCTTTAACTTGCTGGCAAGAATACTATGGGAGACCGTATCAAAAGCTTTGCTAAAGTCAAGGAATAACACATCCACTGCTTTCCCCTCATCCACAGAGCCAGTTATCTTATCATAGAAGGCAATTAGGTTAGTTAGGCATGACTTGCCCTTGGTGAATCCATGCTGACTGTTCCTGATCACTTTCTTCTCCTTGAAGTGCTTCTAAATTGATTCTTTGAAGACCTGCTCCATGATTTTTCCAAGGACTGAGGTGAGTTAAGATTGGCCTGTAGTCCCCCGGATCCTCCTTCTTGACAAGGGGGTGGGGCTAACTCAGTGAGAACCGGAGTTTAAAAAGCCAGATGAGCTAGTGAACAGGAGCAGCAAACAGGGGAGTGAGTTTTGAGAGGGAGTGAGAGAGCCAGATACAACATTCTCTAAACTTAGACCAATAAACACCTCCTTCAAAAAAAAAAAAGAAAAGAAAAAAACCAACCCTGCAAGAGTAAAAATAAGGCAGGCAGAAATCCAGCAGCAGAGTGGGAGCGATCTTGTTTATTGCACTGAATGCAGCATGTATGACTACCTGCCTTGTGGGCAGATAGCATGTGTGCACATTCAGTGCAAGCAACTCACAGCCTTCCGAGACTGAATACAGGCTCTTGAGCACAGAGTGGCTGAACTGGAGGAGCTAAAGGAGACAGAGAGGTACATAGATGAGACTTTCCGGGACACAGTAGAGCAGCTCCACCCCCAGTCTGACAGCTTCTGTGCTGTTGAGCAGGATGAAAGTCTCGGGGAAGGAGAACATCAAGCTGGAGTAGAGGGAAATGATCCCATAGATAAGGACACTTCTTACAGATGTCATGGTATCCTCTCACACTGGAACCCCAGTTCCAGTTATTAGAAAGAGCCAGGTAATAGTAATGAGGGATTCAATTGTTAGAAATATAGCAAATTGGGTTTGTGATGACCAGGAGAACTGCATGGTGAATTGCTTGCAGGGTGTGAAGGTTGTGAACCTCTCGAGACATCTAGACAGACTTAAGTGCAGTGCTGGGGAGGAGCCAGTAGCTGTGGTAGATGTAGGTACCCATGAACTAAGGAAAGGTAGGAGAGACATCCTGTAGGCCAAATTTAGGCTGCTAGGAAAGAGATTAAAATCCAGGACCTCCATGATAGCATTCTCTGAAATGCTTCTGTAACCCACACACCTCCTGGGTGTGGTGCTCTGTCCTATCTAGTGGCACCGAGACCACTTAGAGAGAGATTATGAGTACGCTCTACAGCTTTAGCTATCAGCCAGTTGGCTTTTGGCTCATGAATTTAGTTCCAGAGGTCTCAGGTTTGATCCCGCCCGCCGCCGACTGGGTCTGTTGGTGTTACAGTCCACACACAGGGCCAGTGAGACAGGGAAAACTGCAGGGTTTCAATGTGTGGATGAGACAATGGTGTTCAGAGGAGGGATTTAGATTTATTAAGAACTAGGGAACCTTTTGGAAAAGGAGGTATCTATATGGAAAAGATGGGCTCCTAAACCAAAACACAACCAGATTGATGGCATATAAAATTTAAAAAGTTGTGGAGGAGTTTTTAAACTAAGGGCTGGGGAAAAGCAGAGGAGCACAGAGTTCAGACAGACACATCCCTTAGAGGAAGATTTATTAAAGGGGCTCAGACTCTGTGCATCATTCTTCAAGGGCATGGATAACATCCTCCTATCGATCTTTAATAAGGTCCAGTTTCCTGCAGTGGTACAGACTCGTTCCACTCTACTTCATTTGGTAAACAAAACAAAACTAATCAGGAAACCTCTTATTCTGGAACATTATAGATTGTCTTCATATACTACATTATCAGCCACCAGCTACTATAATGGCCTAGATACTACTGGACCTACCAAGGGAGTAGTGGGAGCTTCCCCTCCCCTGCCGTTTGTCCTCCTTTGAGTGTGTATAAACTTATATTTCTGAACATGACAAATTGTCGCTGCCAAAACGGATAATGAAAAATTGAAAGTCAAATAACTCCTATTAGTCTGTCAAAGGTTGATGGAACTGGTATACTATTTTCCCATTGTGAAAGTCTACCACTGCTACGAGCTGACAGGAATATGGACTTCTTGTATGACCCATTTATAGTAACATATGACAATGTGGTTTTACAATGTGCACACTGAAGCACTGTCCATGATTTACAAAGAGCCCCACGGTACAATTTCTAGATCTCATGGCAAGATACCATTGAGATAGAAGCATTAGAAATGCCTGAACAGGTCAGAAGTTGATTTTTTCTATAATTTTTCTATAATTATAGATAATTATAATGATAATATATGGAGATATACCTATCTCATAGAACTGGAAGGGACCCTGAAAGGTCATTGAGTCCAGCCCCCTGCCTTCACTAGCAGGACCAAGTACTGATTTTGCCCCAGATCCCTAGGTGGCCCCCTCAAGGATTGAACTCAACCCTGGGTTTAGCAGGCCAAACCACTGAGCTATCCCTCCCCTCCAGTATAGCAACAATACTGTATTAAGTGTGTAAAACAACCTTTTAGGATGACTATATATTGTGTAAAATAACTAATTACAGAAATGAAGGGTGAGAGTGTCAGGTTTTGTTTTATTTTCCTACCAACCCTATTTTTTCCCCACGTTCATGTTGGCTAAGCTTTTCACATATCCCAAACAGTGCAAAAGCAAATTAGATATTCTCCTGGGTCTAAGTATGAGAGAGAACTGCTAGTCACAAGGAACAATATGGAACATACCACAAGAATCCATGTGTAACAGATTTGGGGCTGCTCTGTAATAATTATGAATACTGTATGTTGACCTGGTTATTGGGATATTTACTGTATGAATATGTTGGGGAGGGGGGCTGTCAGGAAAAACAAACAAGGAGGAAAAGAATGGGTCTAGATAGCCACCCCTCAGCAAACACTTAAGAGTTGTTAAGTTTTATTAACTTTGATCATTTTAACTCCTGTTCCAGCCAACCCAAACTGATTTTAACTAAAAGGGCCAAAGCCCAGGAATACACAAAAGAACTGTGGCAGTTTCAAAAGGAACTCTCTCTATCAAGAGAGGAGTGGTAGTTGCTCATGGGAACCAGACAGAGACACAGAATCCTGCTGAGGGTGTCTGAAGAAGGTAGGCCTGGTCTAAGGGGATGGTAAACCTTTAGGTAAAGTAGACATGAGTGTCCATTGTTTAAAAATCTTCTCTAAAACACCTTTCTTCCTACTGCTAAAATAAACAATACTTACGTTTTGAGAAGGCTGCCTGATTACTGTACACCACTGGTCACACTCTCCTGAAGGGAAGACTGTCCGAGACCATTCTTATCCTGCAGGTCTGAGTGGGAGAACTGTGAAATTCCACCTCGGGAGAGGTAAAAGCACAAGGATTGACACCTTAGGGGGTACACTCAGAGAGACCAGAGGGGAGAGAGGTGTGGGTGGCTTGGAAACCATGCTAGCATGCTACCCATAATTCCAAAATATACTTTATGTGGCAATACTACATGCATGCATTAGATGCTTCTGCAGTATTCATTTCTTTTGCTGTTTGGTATGTTATGCCCATAGTCCAAAAAAGCAAAAGCATATGGCCAATTCAGTCCTCCATTTTTCAAGACTCTAATACAGTTTGTTTTCTTTTATTCCACTCGCTGTTTAACTCTCAAACAGCCATCCAACCGAATTCTTTGTTCCTGAAGATACAACATGAGGAAATGGTAAATATAAACACTGATCCTTATTACATAGGATACATACATACATATACAGGCCATACCTAGTATTATGTTTGTGCATATGTCTCGATCACTGCTTTTGCCTGCTGGCATAATCAAGTATTAAACACTAATGACTTTTAATCCTTTTGGCCACACTCACACATCCTTTAGAATAGCAAAGATTAACACAAATAGTTATATAGGAGCTCTTAAAAAGATGGAATCCAGTAAGAAAGAGAACATGATCGGTTACTTTACCTACTACACATACACTAATTTTGCAAAGCCTATATAGTTTGCTTATACTTAGGTGATACAGACTTTATGGGCATACAGATAATAGGCTTTCTGGAACCATATAATTATTTAGCAAACTAGGTACTATTACTGAACATAAGATATGAGAACACTTAATATATACATTCCTCCTTACAGAGAGCCAGAGAGAAAGAGAAGGTAATATTGACAAAATTTTATGTGAAGTCAGCCACTTCAAACTCACCACTCTCTCTAGCTTTCACCACCAGATCACTTAGCCAAAAAACACACACAAACACACACCTCAGAACAAATCTTTTTAATTCTTCACCTGCTACACTGAGGTAATCAAATTCCACAGATACCGGAAGTTTGTAATGTGCTGAAGGTGAAATCCAACACACTTTTGCTTTTGCTAAAGATCCTGGTACCACATCTTCCTCACTATGTGTTACTCCATATCAGTTATCAAAGCAGTATTGCATGGCAGACCACCTGAATTACATATGGGTTTACATCAGTAGGCTCTTGCCATTCATTATATCCAGTACACTTTGTTCAGTGGACAGAAGGTGAATTATAATCTCCCTTGAATTAGTTACTCATGAAGGATATTTCCATTCTAATTAAAAATAATTGTGTATATCAGGGGTCAGCAACCTTTGGCACGCAGCTCGCCAGGGTAAGCCCCCTGGTGGGCCGGGCCAATTTGTTTACCTGCCGCGTCTGCAGGTTCAGCCGATCGCGGCTCCCACTGGCCGCGGTTCGCCATCCCAGGCCAATGGGGGCAGCGGGAAGCGGCGCAGGCCGAGGGATGTGCTGGCCGCCACTTCCCGCTGCCCCCATTGGCCTGGAGCGGCAAACCGCGGCCAGTGGGAGCTGCGATCGGCTGAACCTGTGGAGGTAGCAGGTAAACAAACCAGCCTGGCCTGCCAGGGTGCTTACCTTAGCGAGCAGCGTGACAAAGGTTGCCGACCCCTAGTGTATATGAATACCAATATCGATTAAATTGATTGTGGAGGACAACTGGTCTCTTCTGAACAGACCTTGTTTGTATGGGTGGGATTTTCAAAACCACTCAGCACTAGACTGGCTTAAATGTGCTCACATTGAAGTCACTGGGAGTCTCATCTCAGATTTCAGTGGGAGCAGAGTTCAACCAATTCCTAGCTCTTTTGAAAAAAACCCATTTCTAAAATATTGCATGAGTTTTTAGTGGCACAACTCCATTGACACCCCTATGAATCAAGTCTCTGAAGTCCCATGTAACACTGGAAGATATGTATTTCTACTGAAATATGCAGAGGCCAAATTGTCCAAGCTGTCATAGTATACTTTAAACGTTGTCACCATTCAAATACCATCTTATGGTATTATTTTAATCACTTCATTTCTTACACTCTGTGCACTCCTTAATTCATGAAATGTCCACAATAGTTCTCTTAACAGCAAGACTGTCATGCTATATTTTATTTCTACAAGTCATTAGAGCTGATGGGCGAATAAAATTTCTGCTTCATGGGAAATTCTGGCATTTCAAAATTTGTTTTCATTCTGCATTGGAACAAAGAGTCAAAATGTCTAAATTTACCACAGAACAAAAACATTCCAAAAAGTTTCTATTCGGAAGCATCAAAACATTTTGTTTCGATAATGTTGAAACATTTCAGTAATGTCAATATATTTTGTTTTGATACTGATGTAACATTATTTTGGTGACCTGCTTCCCCTCGGGTGAAGAACTGCCACATATAACATATCATATATGCTTGGTGACTCTTTGCCTGGTACCTTTGCTGCCACTCCCTGTCTCTTTTCAAATTAGAGTTACCAAGGTTTTAGTCTTTTCTCCCCAAGAACTGGAAACCCAGAGATACACTCTAGCATGTGGCAATTATGATGTAGTGTCACTTCGAGAAGTGGCAGTCAGATGCCTAAATAACTTAGTAGCACATATCAGGCATAGGCTTAGACCTAGTGAAAAGAAAGTAGCTTATTTATTATATTAAGAACAAATACAATGTAACATGGAACTAGAAGCATAAGAAATACAGTAGTTTTAGATACAAAACCCACTAATTTTACATATCTATGTAAATCTACCTTGAGCTTTGAATTATTTACAAATATACATACACGTTGTGCCACGACCTGTCTGTGTCCGACATCACCTCTCAGCACCAATCTTGGCTACCAATTTACTGGGATGGTTTTGGGAGTCCATCACTTTCTCTGAGGAATCTATTCCCTCCAAAGCCCACCACAATCTACCTATGTGGAAAGCAGCAGTGAGTCCAATGAAACATATTACCTCATTCATCTTGTCTCTCTAATATCCTGGGACCATCATGGCTACAAGACTGCATACAACAAAGTTGAAACTAAACATTTTCACCTTATCAAAACAAAATGATTTGACATTGAAATGAAGTCTTAATATTCTCAAAACAAAATGAGAAAGCCGAAGTGATTCATTTTTACTTTTTCCCTTTGAAAATTTCATTAGCATCTACACGTTCCCACAAAATGTTTTGATTTTGATGAAAATGCATTTTCTGACAGAAAATTGATCCACTGAAAATGTTTCAACTAACTCTGCAAAGAATATTATTTGATGCTGGTGATTTCTTAGAAAGCCCAGCCACAACTCCTCCATTTCATTTCCTTCAGTTTTTCCTTCCCCTTCCTTCAGACAGATGTTCATATAAAAGTATGGTTTTATGCTCTAATCCAAAGCCCACCCATGTCAATAGAAAGACTAATTGATTTCAACAGGCTTTGGATCAGTCCCTTAACGTTTAGACTCTGACACCTATTTGTGTTCTTGCAGAGGATCTTTACAAGAACCACTTATTGTTTCCCTCAAATGGTCAATTAATTAATTTTCCTCTTTTTTTTTTTTTTTTTTACTTACCAGGAAGCAGCAGTTTCAAGGACTAATCCTTTTGTCCATGGTATCAAGCCAGTGAAAGTCTTAATGATACAATGCTTCTGATTTTTTACCTGGAAACATTTCAGTATGAAATCTGTACTGACCAATTATTTTTGATAAATCACTGAACTGAGGAGACATTAAAAAACATGTTTATGATTTTAAATGATATTTTAAGTAGGATTTTGGTGGTAGAACTAGCCATAAAGCAGGGATTTGAATTGTAATTTTGCGTGAATAACTACCTGATTCAAACTTACATTTATTAGGACATTTGCGCTCTGGGATTCAGAGTTAGACTAATATAATGACAAGTGATTTAAAAGCACTGTGTATAAAATAGACATGAAGAGATGACAGACGATGCCTTGGTTGGCAGGTAAGAAAAACTTTGCTATTATTTGTGTCTGCGAAACTTTTTACGTAGATTTTATAGTGATGACTAATTTCAGCAATAATGTTATATTTGATTATGGGTGTTCAAGCTGTTTTGTTCAATTACTTAATTTTTTTAACAAAAGAGATAGAAAGGCAAACTGAACTATTGGATCCTTAATACATGACAACCGCTGAACAATAAATAAATAAAATAAATAAATAAAAAAGGAATGTAATTATAATTAAAAAACCTCTCTTACATACACAACCAGATCCAGTATATTAACAATGAACTTTTTTTTTTTTTGGTGCAAATTTCCTTGTAGGTTTACTTGGGTAACCCTGAGAGGCTATATAGGTTTTCAGATCAAATATAGGTGAGCAGATCCTCGCAGATGACAATGGGGTACCTGTGTGAAACCCTCTCAGCTCTTAGCAGGACTCACCATGCAGATCTGATAGCTTTAAGGCCTGACTCAATGCCCACTGAAGTCAGACAGATTCCCATTGACTTTAATGGATGCTGCATCATGCCCTTAGTTGGCAAGAGGTAAGAAATCAGCTGTAGATGAGGACAATGTCTAATTAGTAATCAGAGAACGCAGTTTTAAAAGTAAATGTATTTGCCCAAATTAAAATTCACCTTGATACCCTTTTATTTTATTTTCTGCCAAAATTTGAGCAAGTGAGTTCTAGACACATGAATGGTATAAGAAAATGGATTGTAAGTGTGTATGCCTCAGTATTTGCAATCTCAAGCATTCAAAAATCATGAACGAGGCCTTATGAGAATGGCTTAAAAATCATGAGATTAATAAAAACAAGTATATTTTGCGTTCTTTTTATGCATGCCTCCCAGTGTTGAGAAGTTTAGGGTTCATGTTTGCAAGTTTTTCTCTGCAACCATGAGGGCTAGACACTTTATTATTTTAATTTAATTGAAAAATGAGATTCTCACAGAACAACATGATTCCAGGAGCTGGGGCTTTAAGAGAAACACCAAAAATTATGAAAGTTGGCAACCAAGTATTCACAAAGAAAATGGTATATTTGTTATGGAGTGGGGGAGGTGGCAGACGAAGACACACTGCTTGACAATACAGGCATACATGGTTCCCCAAAACACTCACCAGTGCCTTGGCACAGAGGCAAGTACATGAGCCAGACAGTGGTCTGACTTCATCCTTCATAGCAAGCTGTGCATGTTATTGCTTCCTGTAAATGTGATGAGATTAAATTAAAATCATCACCTCGGCAACGAAGCTTAGAATTGCCTCACTTTTCTAGGAATGCTAGACTGAGCAAGATCTGTGTGGGCCAGAAAGAAAAAAGGTTTCCTTAATCCTGTTGATCTGCTATCTTCTCCAACAGCTCCAATGTCATGCTCATCCAACCAAAGAAGAGAAATAATATCATATGACTTAGGTGGCCAAAGACAGGTGGCCTATACAATACACATTTTAACTATACTGTATAAGATAGTCAAAGTAATATGTTCATAATCAAGAAATATAAAGTAAAAAAATCAATAGAAAAATGAGTATTTTTTATATCTAAATTATTTGCTGTATTTATCTATCCACAGTGAAGTGCAAGGCTCTGTGAAGGGTAGGGATTCACCACAGGGGAGTTCATTGTACAACAGGTCCTAAATATACAGAGGATGAAAGTTCTGGACTTTTGAGCAAAAGCCTGGAACTTAAATCAACTGATAATGTGTAGTGTAAACAAACACACACACACACACACACACTCACAAAACAGCATTAAATGTCCTCTAAACTACTGATTCAACATAAAAACAAAGGCTGTGTTACAAAGCAAAAATGCTAGCACCAGGTTTTGAAAACTAATTTCTCAAGGCTTTCCAGGTATGGAAGCATAATGTGCTTTTTGTTTTGTTTTGTTTTTATTCAGGCACTAGAATGTTAGATGTGTTTGCCATTTTGAGGAGTTTCTACACAAAAGTATTCCAGCACTGTTTCCTTTAGTGTATCAAATAAGAAAGTTTTGACTTTAAATCAATAGAAAAGCTCAGAGTATTAAATACAGAACATAATAGATTATGCAGAAAATGATCCTTGAAAAAATTTTGTTCACTCAATACAGCAAGATTTTATTTTCTCTAAAACTGCAGGACTTAGCTCATTAAATGTCAATATTTTGGTCTATTACTCCATTTTGTACTGTGGTATTGAGCCTATACATTTGACATGGGTAAATGTGAATAGCTAGATTGTGGGTTTAGTAATAAAAAAAAAATGCAATAAGGTCCTGGATCTTCAGTAAGGAGGGAAGTAGTTGTTCTTTTCACAGTCTCAGGAGATTAACCTATGCAGGAACTATGTCACACAGAAGGATTTCATAGTACAGAAAGTCAAAAAAGATAAAAATCGAAAATCAAATTACTACAACTGCCACTAAGCTATTACCCTGTAGATATTAAACACTCACACATTCACATGACTACCACCCTGCTGTAAATCACACTTCCAGACAGTTCATTTAATGAGCAGTGTTTGAGAAGACAATCTGTTTTGGATTAAATTAAATACATCTCTCTCTCACACACACACTTCTAGGCTAATCCAAGCTATTTTTTTAAATCACTAACAACTTGAGCTTTTCAGTTTCAAAAAACAAGTGGGAGCCATGGCTTGCTTTAATATTGTACCCATACAGGGCCTCTACTACAAAGCTGGACTATGGCCAAGAAGCAAGTACTGTAATTAGGATTTAGATGAGAATTTCTACTAATTACAGTATTATAACCATGGATTTATGTTACATTACATATTTTCTAACTTGAAACACACTATGTAAGCGGTAAACAATGCACATAGCCTCCTTTCAACAGTTCCTATGTTTGAGTCCTCCTCACCGAGCTGTATTGTAACAAGTAGCTGGGTTTTACCACCACCTGCATTTCAAGGGCCCTATCTTAGACTGGCAGATGACACCCTTAGGTGTGAAATTAGCATGTTCTCCCATACATGCACTTTACCCAACCTCCCCCCAAATCTCAATCTCATCCTAACCATCCCCACTTTCAAAAATGTGTCTGAAAAAGCCCCTTATTATTATTAATCATTTGTATTATGGTAGCTACCAGCAGTCCCAGTCAAGACTGGGACCCCATCATGGTAGGAGCTGTACACACACACACACACACACACACACACACATACACACACAGCAAGAGAGAATCCCTGATGTGAAGAGTTTGGGGCTGTCAATTAATCAGTTAACTCATGTGATTATCTAAAAAAAATTAATCGCAGCTTTAATAGCACTATTAAACAATAGAATACCAATTGAAATGTATTAAATATTTTGGATGCTTTTCTACATTTTCAAATATATTGATTTCAATTACAACATAGAATACAAAGTGTTCTGATACTGTACAAAAATACAGTGCTCAGTTTATATTATTATATTTGATTACAAATATTTGCACTGTAAAGATGAATTGAAAAATACTATTCCTTTTGTTTATCGTCTCATACAAGTACTGTAGTGCAATCTCTTTATCGTGAAAGTGCAACTTACAAATGTAGTTTTTTTTGTTATGTAAATGCACTCAAAAACAAAAACAGTGTAAAACTTTAGAGCCTACAAGTCCACTCAGTCCTACTTCTTATTCAGCCAATCACTAAGACAAACAAGTTTGTTTACATTTATGGGAGATAATGCTGCCCGCTTCTTATTTACAATGTCATCTGGAAGTGAGAACAGGCGTTCACATGGCACTTTTGTAGCCGGCATTGCAAGGTATTTATGTGCCAGATATACTAAACGTTTGTATGCCCCTTCATACTTCAGTTACCATTCCAGAGGACATGCTTCCATGCTGATGACGCTTGTTAAAAAAAAATGTGTTAATTAAATTTGTGACTGAACTCGTTGGGGGAGAATTGTATGTCTTCTGTTCTGTTTTACTCACATTCTGCCATATATTTCATGTTATAGCAGTCTCGGATGATGACCCAGCACACGTTCATTTTAAGCACACTTTCACTACAGATCGGACAAAACGCAAAAAAGGTACCAATGTGAGATTTCTAAAGATCGCCACAGCATTCGATCCAAGGTTTAAGAATTTGAAGTGCCTTTCAAAATCTGAGAGGGATAAGGTGTGGAGCATGCTTTTGGAAGTCTTAAAAGAGTAACACTCCGATGTGGAACCTACAGAACCTGAACCACCAAAAAAGAAAATCAACCTTCTGCTGGTGGCATCTGACTCAGATGATGAAAATGAACATGTGTTGGTCCTCACTGCCTTGGATTGTTATCGAGCAGAACCAGCCATCAGCATGGACACATGCCCTCTGGAATGGCGGATGAAGCATGAAGGGACAAATGAATCTTTAGCGCACTTGGCATGTAAATGTCTTGCGACGCTGGCTACAACATTGCCATGCAAATGCCTGTTCTCACTTCCAGGTGACATTGTAAACAAGAAGTGGACAGCATAATCTCCTGCAAATGTAAACAGACTTGTTTGTCTGAGCGACTGGCTGAACAAGAAGTAGCACTGAGTGGACTGGTAGGCTCTCAAGTTTTACATTATTTTATTTTTGAATGCAGTTTTTTTTTTACATAATTCTACATTTCTAAGTTCAACTTTCACGATAAAGAGATTGAACTACAGGACTTGTATTAGGTGAATTGAAAAATACTATTTTGTTTTTTACAGTGCAAATATTTGTAATAAAAAATAAAGTGAGCACTGTACACTTTTATTTCAATTACAACACAGAATACAATATATTTGAAAATGTAGAAAACATCCAAAAATATTTAAATAAATGGTATTCTATTATTTTTTAACAGCGTGATTAATCGCGGAATTAATCAATTACTTTTTTTAATCGCTTGACAGCCCTAGAGGAGTTTACAATCTAAGGCTCTGATTCAGGAAGGTATTGAAGCATGTGCATAACTTTAAGATCATGAGTAGTCCCATTGAAGACAATGAACCCAGATCTCTAGAGTCCCAATCCAATGTTTTAAATACAAGTTCATCCTTCCTCTCCTAGAGGCATTATTTAATGTGGCCAATGTATATTACCCCACCCAACCCCTTTTCAAATCTTTATTTTTCTATGTTCTTGGTTATATTTTTGTGATATTTGTGTATTATTGTGTTGTAATTGCTTGTAAAACAGCTTGAAAAGATAGGATGGGTAGAAGACATTTTTATATATTAAATTATTATTTTAGGGGCTACCCAGTATTCCTAGCTGTCATAACTATAAAGGGAAGGGTAACAGCTCTCCTGTGTACAGTACTATAAAATCCCTCCTGGCCAGAGACTCCAAAATCCTTTTACCTGTAAAGGGTTAAGAAGCTCGGGTAACCTGGCTGACACCTGACCCAAAGGACCAATAAGGGGACAAGATACTTTCAAATCTTGGGGGGGGAAAGGCTTTTGTTTGTGCTCTTTGTTTAGGGGGTTGTTCGCTCTTGGGACTGAGAGGGACCAGACATCAATCCAGGTTCTCCCCATCTTTCTAAACAAGTCTCTCATATTTCAAACTTGTAAGTAAAAAGCCAGGCAAGGCGTCTTAGTTTTACTTGTTTTCTCAACTTGTAAATGTACCTTTTACTAGAGTGTTTATCTCTGTTTGCTATACTTTGAACCTGAGGCTAGAGGGAGGTCCTCTGAGCTCTTTAAGTTTGATTACCCTGTAAAGTTATTTTCCATACTGATTTTACAGAGATGATTTTTACCTTTTTCTTTAATTAAAAACCTTCTTTTTAAGAACCTGATTGATTTTTCCTTGTTTTTAGATCCAAGGGGGTTGGATCTGTATTCACCAGGAGTTGGTGGGAGAAAGGAGGGGGATGGTTAATTTCTCCTTGTTTTAAGATCCAAGGGGTTTGGATCTGTATTCACCAGGAGTTGGTGGGAGAAAGGAGGGGGATGGTTAATTTCTCCTTGTTTTAAGATCCAAGGGGTTTGGATCTGTATTCACCAGGGAATTGGTGAAAGGTTTCTCAAGGCTTCCCAGGGAAGGGAATTAGCTTTGGGAATGGTGGCAGCGGACCAGATCTAAGCTGGTAGTTAAGCTTAGAAGTCTTCATGCAGGCCCCCACATTTATACCCTAAAGTTCAAAGTGGGGAAGCAGCCTTGACACTAGCTATAAAGAACATACAACCATGAAAATGAAAAGTGGCAAATTCAAAAGTAATGAAAGAAAATGCTTTTCACACAACACAATTTGACTGTGGAACTCATTGCCACCTGATGTCATTGAAACCCAGAACTCAGCAAGAATCAAAAAGGGATTGGACATTTATATGGATAATACAAATATGAGAATTATAATATTAAATACTTTTTAAAAGCATTTAAGTGTGATGGAAAATCTTGTGCTGTAAAAAATGTAGCCACACTCTATTTAAGATTTAGGAGACGTCCCTAGGGAGAGGGGATGCAGACAATTCCAATACTGCATACAGTGGGGTTTCTTGCATCCTCTGAAGCATCTAGTTCTGGCTATGGGGCCTGATCTACTATATGGCAATCCTGTATTCCAGCTTCTCTATGGCATAGCCATAGGCTATTTAAACAGCGAACTTCAGATTGGTAAGCATGATGGTATAACACTGCCTTCTCTACTAAATGAAGGTCATAAGGAACTGCTGCTATCAGGCAAAATCCTAGACAGTCCCTACATAGTCTCAGAAGCTACCAAGGACACCATTTCAGAGCCTGATAAATCAAGTTAGAGAGCATCTAAGAATGTTCAGCCAGATGGATCACTTGAATGGCTAAATAGCCTAATACATCTTTTTGAGAAAAGAGATTGGCTTGTGCAATGACACAGATAATGGACTGTTCCATTGAAATTGTTAGGTCTTTACATTAGGGGGCTGCAGGCACCCACCTTTCTCAATATCTAGGCAAACCTCAATATCTTTGCCTTTGTGTTTACATTTTCACAAACTTCTTTTCCTTCAAAGAGCCACATATAGAACTGAAACGAGGAAAAGGCTGGTCTTCTCATGCCATTTCCACCACTCAGGAATGGAAACACTGTGGTAAGACCGTATCTGGTGTTTTTGTAGTACTATAAAAATCACTCCATGAGGTAGTTTATAAAAGCATCAACAAACAGTAGGGCATGTGAACTTACGCCATGTGGATGGGATAGAGAGAGTTGTTCTTCAAAATTCTATTTTGAAATGATAACTCTTAATTTTGAATTATACCAATAATGCATACTTTACACTACTTGCTACATGGATGGGTATACGGATATCAGTAAAATCAGATTTTGTGTTTGTTTGGGAAGTGGAGAAGTCAGAACAGGAGGATGAGAGGAAAGAGTGTCTAGAAAGGATTCTAGAACAACTAGAAAGGATTCTCATGTTTATAAGGTATATAATACACTCCAATCCAAGCAGAAATCTCTCTCTCTCGGTTTACAGATGTGACATTAGCTCATGATTTATGAGATTCAGTGAATCACTGATATTCCTAGCCAAGCAGATGGCCTCACAAACTGAGCTGTCAGAGCAGTAAAAAAGGGTGGCGGAGAATGGAGCTGAAAGCAGAAGGGAAATAAGTAACACTAGAGTAGGAGGGATGGACAGTCTAGTGTCACTCAGTGTAATTTTCTGAAATAAAGCTGCTGGAACTGGTAGGAAAGATTGCTCTGGTGACAGTTAAGTAGGGGAATGGATGATGCAATAGTAGAAGTTCTCCATGGGGATTGGCAGAAGTGACCCAGGAGGAGAAAGAGGCAGTGGTTGTATAGTAAGAATGGGGCAAGGGAGCAGAAGCTTGTGCTGGGCACAGATCCAGGATCCAAAACAAATAAAATAGCTGAACTTAGCATTAAAATTGTGGGGCTATAGTTCCACCTCTAAGTCCTTGTGATTGCACAAAACTCTGAGCTTTACTCTCATGGTTTCTGAGGACACCAGAACCCCTTGATGGGATTAGAGCTCTGTCATTCACAGCTGCCTGCTATATATTCTGTATGTAAACAAAGGGAATGCATTTAAAGAGCTACCGTAATATATTCAAATATTTGTATGTAAATCAAAGTGAGTCTCAAAGCTGTAGGAGTTTGTATAAATGCTTGAATCGTGAACAGCTGAGAGGAAACTCCAACTCCTTGACTGAGTAAATTAGCCAAAACACAAACAAAAAACAGAGGAATTATCAGTATCTAAAATAAGTTTTGTTTATCAATGCATGGCTTCTTTGGACAGTCAGGGACTGCGTCTAAGTGTTTGTGTGGTGCCTGATACAATGGGACCCCAATCATGACTGGGGTGTAATAAATTACTTACTATTCATACAACTTCAACATGAGCTAAGATTGGGCTACTTCTTTGTTGTCATATTGTAAACAAACAGTATTTTTTGGTAAAAGTTTTGTATGAAACTTGATTATCTGCCAACTTTCAATTCTCTTAATATCATTGTGCTCTCGATTTCAGCAAGGTAGAAAGGTTTAAAAACTGGGCCTATGAATCCTTTTGATCTTCCACAACTTGCTCACAGATCTGTCTACCAGGAAAAGAATCTTCATCAGGAAAATGTGTTAATAATGTATACACACATTATTAACTGAAGTTATTTTCATTTCTTGCCCTGGAGTCATCGTTAGTGAAGATTAGACATGCATAAATCAATCTCTTGAATTAGTGAACGTCATCAAATGTCACCTTGTTGTAACTAAACATTTTTAAATCCACTCTATTTTTTGTTTTAAAAAACAGATCTTGTTGAGACGGCGATACAGCAAGTCCACAACCATTTTTATAGCTGTAGATTTCTAGAAATATTTTCAGAATCCGTTACAGTGAAGATGCAGAATAAGTTACATATCTCAAAGTTACATATCTTGTCTGTTTTGAAAGTTATTTTATACCTATAAAATCGCTGTGGGTTTGAAAAGAACATCAAGAGAGGGACTAATGCACCCCAGACACTCAGAGCTTGTGTCCCCCACCCCCCCACAGCATTAGTTATAAAGGGAAGATCTGCAGGAAATCTACATTATACTAGGAAATATTTCCAGGATCTGGCAGAACCTAAGAGACTACCTATAAGTGTGTACACAGAAGCAGATTTTTAAAATTTTCTTTTTGTACAAGTACCATCAAATACAATCTCAAAGATTATTACTACATACAAAATATTTCAAGCTCTATTTTGATCTCATAAATGTAGGAGTCCAATCAAGAATTTAATAATGACTGATATTTCTGTATATTGCTTCATTAGTAATGGCTGTCATGACTATACAGTTATTAAAAAAATCAAAACCACTTTTTATTTTAAGCTAAGAGGGAACTTGTACAATTCACTGGACTGGTGTGTATAGTTATGTCCCTGGTTAGTGGCTGATCCCAGTAACTATGACGACCTGCTACTTACAGCTAAAAGAGTTCTACCGTAACTCCGGTGGTGTTTTTGGTGCAGAAGCCCCATGGGTTGAAGCTCCCACTGATGACTGTGCAGTCTGCAAGTGTGTGACCACACACCTGCTTTTACTAATATTGTTCTGCAGTACATAATCTCAATGCGACCTCAATTCTTTCTTAGTTTGGAAAAGCATGCATCAGCTGTGCAAGGTACACCCACTCCTTAAAAGACTCTGCTGCAATCTTATCTTTTGTCATTACTGTAATTTTTAAAATTGCTGGCAGACACCACACAGTATCACTTAGTCTAACATTAGTAACTAGATATGAACAAATGTTCAGCTTGAATACATGCTAAATTCTTTGTCTCCACCCGTGTTGGATGTTGGAATTCTACCTCCCACTACAATGTTTCTTAGGAGGACCTCACACCAGCTTCAAAGAGTTATGGAAAAAGTGACAGACCTTCACACGTCTGCTCAGCATTGCTGCCCTTTCAGATGATTGTCTGAGGTAGGAGACTAAGGAGGTACAGTACCATCTCTCTCTCACACACACGTCATATTCGATATGTGTGTGAAATAGTATTTTAAGACAAACCATTCTAGCATCTGCTTTGGTATCTTCAATAATCAGCTAAGTGAATAGCAAATTAAATTAAGCCAAGCCAGTATTTCTCAGAGCTAAACTGTATCTCAGAGCATGTTTCTCTTATAAGATAAAGGGAGTGGGCTTAGAAAACTTGTAGCATCCTGATTGTTCACAGGATCTTATTTACAAACAAATCCACACCCACGGTGGTAGATCTCTCTCATGCCCATGGAACACCCCGTTAGACAGTGGCGTTGTAACAATTTTTGTAGTGGGAGTGCTGAAAGCCACTGAACAAAACTGTAAACCTGTATATGATGGAAAGCACTTCAAGCCAAGGGGTGCTACTGCACTCCTGTCATTAGATTGGATTTAAGCAAAGGTGGATGCACCTGGGAAAAAGGAAAAAACAAACAGAGTTGGCATTATCCCTTGTAGCAAACTGACACCACAGGAGAAACAGACCATACTAACAAATGGAGACAGGGGTTAACCCCAAGCCCCTTTCCTGATCATGTCGTTCCCATTTCAGACAAAAATGTAATGGTTCTGTCTCTTTATAGGTTTCAGAGTGCATTTTGGCCACACTTGTGTAGCTTGTCATGCCAATAAAGTGCTAGTGAATTGAACCAGTACTTCAGACGTCTCCCTGTCCCTTCCCCAAGACTCCACTAGAAGGCTACACCTCTTAAGGACCACTGTATGCAGACAGATAACATCATTTGTCAGACACGTTCATACACAAGGCAAAAATTAATTCTCTCCAGTAATAACTGGCTGTCTCATTTGTTGGGACTCCATTACAATTTTTGAAATCATGTTTCTTTAAAAAACAAAACTGCTTGCCTGATCCTCTCTCTCTCTCTACACAGAGGTTATAAGAGGCAGATTTCCTGAGTTATCACCTGCTATAGAAAATTATAGAATAAACGAAGTATTTACATGGGCGCACACAAACACGCAAATGTGCAATGAATGGACCTTTTCAGTCCTGTGCATAGATTCACAGAGGGTGTCTATTGTTATTTTGTGAACAATCCGGGAGCAGTTCATTTTAATCCTTGTTAGGATTAATATTTTTTGCCTCCACAACACAAAAAGAAAGGAACAAAAGAACAACTCTCTTTCCTGGGGGACATTCCTCCAGCAACAGTAAAAGGAATACTTTCCCCCTGCTTAAGCAGCCAACCTAACCAATAAAGGGAAGAAAAACAAACAATGAGGATTTTACTGGCCGGCCAAAGGAAATAGGTAAGATATAGGTGCCATCCTTTACAAGGCAAAAGATCATTCATGAGCACTTGTGAGTTTACTGGACTAATCATAGGTCATTATACAGGATGCAATGGTACTATCGAGTCCCCAATGAGCAAGGGGTTAACCTCAACTCAGCACCTCATGTGACCAGACCCTTCATTGTTCCAAGTCCCACTAGAAAGGTGTGGTATAGTTGGGAAAGAACCCAGATTTCCTGACTCCCATTCCTGTGCTTAAAAAAACTCAAGACCATCTTCTCCTCTCTTTAAAGGTCCCTAAATTAATGGACAGGTTAGTCTATTAATGGGTTACTAATTGTGGGACAGTGGCTCCATCAAGAAAACTGTTTTTTTAAAGTAAGGAATGCAGATAATTATTTATTGAACTGATTATCAAAGCCTTACCACTATGGGTTTTACAGTTATTAAATCACCTGGTTGGCACTATGAGAGATATTTCAGTATCTATTGGGCACCACTATATTAAATTTAAGTAGTTTATCTAGGATTGTGTTCTACTCCATGGGGAGGGTTACCATAGCAACTTCCAGGACAGAAAAACAGCGGGAGGTCCTTAAGGTGAGTCACTTATCAGGGGGTAGCTGTGTTAGTCTGTATCTACAAAAATAACAAGGAGTCTGGTGGCACCTTAAAGACTAACAGATTTATTTGGGCATAAGCTTTCGTGGGTAAAAACCTCACTTCACTGAGAACAACTGTAGAGAAACCCCCTGGAAAGGTTTGCATACACTGGTTCAGACAGAGTTTTCCAGAGACTGGGGAACAAGGAAAGGCATTTTGGTATAAAAAGGCTGAGTGTGAACTGACTCAGGGCTTTCTTTTTGATCCGGCAAACTGGACAGGCCTTTCTGTCCAAGGGGGGCTTGAAGATGGGTTGGAAAGCCTTTGGCCCATAAGACTGATGGGTGACTCCTGGCTTGTGTAGTGCGTGTTTAAATTGTTTTTATGATGTTTCCTCTACAATGCTCTTACCTTAAGAATAAATGTGGTTGCTTAGAAAGAGCTATGTGGTAACTTATAGCTGCTCGCAATACACTGTTCCCGGTCCTTGGAGGGAAAGCAGTGTATAGGCACTGGCCGTTTGGGATATCAGAGTGTAAGGCAGGGAGCTGTGCAGTCTTATAACTGTTGTGACCAGGGTCCTTAGTGGGGAGCCAGCTATGGTCACTCAATTTGAGTGAACTGCAAAGAATGGGGCAGACAATCCCCATAAAGTTGGTGGATATTCCAATACTTAGATTTATCAAGCCAGCATAAAACAGCTTCTTTATTACTTTACTGGTTGCTCAGAAGTCCAAACACAGTTCCCTTAAAGTGATCCAGCCTCAGGCCTCCATCCAGGTACCCAAGTCAACTATGATGATTTCTGAAAATCTTATTTCATCATATAAAAGTAAAGGTTCTACCAATCCCAAAGGATCGGACACAGTATCTCCCAGGTTATTAAATATTTCAGATCTTACCCAAATATAAGCTACAGCCAATTCTTATTAACTAAACTAAAATTTCTTAAAAAACAAAAGAGAGTGTATGGTTAAAAAATCAATATACATACAGACATGAGTTCAGTTCATTGAGGTTCAGATTCATAGCAGAGAGTTCTTTCGGAAATAGTTCATAGGTTATAGTCCAATGTCCAAATCTCATATTCAGGGCATACCAGCATAACTGGGGCCTCAGTCTTGCGATTCAAACTTCCCCTGATGAAGCTTAAGCAGAACTGGGATGACAGAATCAGGACCCAAAGATCTTTTATACAATTTCATGTCTTTTGACAAGTTGGAGTTCCTCAGGGAACAAAAGGTCATTAGGATGACTTTGAAGTAGTTCCATCATTGGTACTTAGCTATATGAATTAACATAAGGCCATTTGCTTGTTCCTCCACCATTCACAGGACATTTCAAAGGGAGATGAATACTGAGATATCCCGTGTTTACAATTCATTTAAAATGACAGGATGTTCTTTTGACCTCTGAATTATCAGAATACAGTACAGACAGGGACTGTTGATTACATTGTCCACCCTACTCATACATATGTAAATACACAAAACCACAAACATTATCTCCTCAGATGTCTTATGAGGGTTATTTATTTTGCAGGATGTTTAACCCTTTCTGGCCATGCATCACACCTGTCAAGAACCTGACAAAGGCAGTTGTGATCAAGGGTCAGAGCAGGGTCAAACCTGAGCCTGAAAGTAGCCTCGGAGTTCATAGCCAAGTTCCAGGCTAAGGTCGAGACCAAAGATACCTGGTCAGAAGTGTGGGGAAATAGAGCAGGGTGGCCTTCTTTCTGTTAACCAAGATCCTGGGCCTGGAGACCCTGAAACATCTCCCCTAGAAATCTGCCATACTGAGGACTTTCGTGGGTAATGGGGTAGGCCTAAAAGCCTGAACCAAACTGCTCAAATCAGTTTGTAAGGCTAGGCCCAGTCAAAAGTAGCAACAAAGAAGGAAAAATACAAAGTTTAAGGGCTAAAAGCTAAAGAAACCGCAAAGCTTTAGAAACATGATAACCGCAAGCTACGGAAATAACGTAATATGCTCGATATTAAGAAATTGTTTTGCAGACAGTTAATCATCCTTGCTGCTTGAAAAATTTTCCATAGTCCAGCTATCTGCAAATTAGCCCCCCTTAAGCCTTTACCGAAATCCCCCGGAAAATGACATAGTCCGAGTCTTGAGAAATGTACCCAAACAAACACCCACTCCTCGGAAATTAAGTCAGAGGGTAGGGAGGGGGGTGAGAGGACTGACCCCAACCCCAACGCCCTAGCTCGTGATCACCCCAAACCCAGCCTGTGATTTGCCCCCGAGCTCGTGTTCACCCCATGCCCAGCTTATAATTGGTCCCCAATTTCTTAACTCATGACGTATTGTTTGTACCCTGCTTGTGGTTTAATGGAATAAAAGCAGCTTGTGAGATGTTTTAGGTGTGTGAGTTTGAAAAAACTACACCCCAACGCGTTTGGTATGTATTGCAATAAAGGTCTCAGGCTCTGAGTCTGTGAACTAAAATCACTGCGTGGGTGATTCTTTCCACGACAGAAGGGAGTATGAAAAGGGTCCCTGACCAGATTGTTGCCAAGGTGACTTCCCCACATACTAAACCAGTTCTTCTGGGCAGGGACCAGTATTTTGTGTACAGTGAATAGATTTCCAACAATTGAGAGCTTAAGAGTCAACTATCCTCTGTTATTTCTTTGCCACCAGTCTTTGGAATTTCCAACCCAACATGGAGAACCATTCAAAAAACACAACACATAGGGTTCACAATCTCATACATCCGGTTCTGAACTGTTAGAGTAACTGTGTGTGTGTGTGTGTGTACATGCTTATTACATACACACAAACATACCCCAAATTAAAATACATTCAGTCCATAATTATTTTCTTTTCTTGCTGCAGAGGTACCCCCTCATTTCAACATTGCGGAATAGCCAGCAGCTACCTTTCAGGCAAAACCCATAAGGGGTGGTATTTTCACACATCACCTAAGGGAGTGAGGCACCCAAATCCCACTGACATTAAATGGGAGTTGGGCACCTAACTCCCTTAGGCTGCTTTGAAAATCCCAGCCTGATACAACATCTGCAGCATGTTTCCATTTCTCACTGCTCTCAACCTCCAATGCGGTGTTTTCTTAGGGCAGGGGTGGCCAACCTGCGCCTGAGAAGGAGCCAGAATTTACCTATGTACATTGCCAAAGAGCCACAGTAATACATCAGCAGCCCCCCCATCAGCTCCCCCCAGCCTGCCAGCAGCCCTGCTGATCAGCACCTCCCCCTCCTTCCCCATGCTTCCTGCGGCATGCAGGAGGCTCTGGGGGGAGGGGGAGAAGCGAGGGCATGGCAGGCTCAGGGAAGGGGGCAGAAAGGAGCGGGGGCCTTGGGGGAAGGGGTGAAGTAGGGGCAGGGCCTGTGGCAGAGTCAGGGGTTGCTCCCCCCCAGCACATTGGAAAGTTGGTGCCTGTAGCTACAGCCCTGGAGTTGGTGCCTGTCTTAGGGCTTGACCAAACTCCTATTAAGGGTAATGGAAAAATTTCCACTGTCCTTAGTGGCAGTCGGATCAGGCCATTACAGACTACCTGCAAAGTTTTATTCTCTGCACACAACAGAACAATACGTTAACAGCAAAATAATAGTCCAGTTAGTTACTGATGAAAAGAAATTCTTTAGCATTCTTATGGCATCCACATTATTACCAGTCACATTTTGCATGATTAATAGAAATAGCAATGAAATTTAAATAATGGCATAATTGTATTTAAAATATTACAGTTACTGCATAGCCGAGAAAAGCACACGCACAGAGTTAACTTGGGTGATGTGCTCCAAGCACCCGAGTAATCCTTGCCCAGATATGAGCAAGCAGCCACAATAGAAAGCCATACTACAACCACTGTGTCCTCACTGGTGCTGTACTCACTTGTGTGTCACTAGAACTTCTGGGAACATATCCCATGGTTCTTTATGGGGCAGTAAGTTGAACAGCTCTCTGCTCCTTTCCCAGGGAATTGTGGGAGCACTCGTCTGTCCTTCTGGGCACATGGGGGGGAATTATGTGGAGGATTGTGAGCATTCAAGTGAGTTAGCCTAGATCCTCATTGCAAAGTGGGTGGGTTATCAGCCTGAGTGAAAGCGGCACCTGAGCTCTAACCCAAACCCCAAGCCAGGCCAGACAGACTGTCTTGAAAGCCTCACTAAACTGGGGTGAGAGGGTTGTGTGTCTGGACAAGAGAGGAGTGAGAGGCAACATGTCAGTAAGAGCCTGAGTGAATTCTGCAGTGAAGACATGGTCCTAGATATACATTTCAGATATACCATAAGGCTGGGATTCTCAAAGCTGCCTAAAAGATTTGGATGCCCAATTCTCATTACATTTATATGGAAACTGGACATCCAAATCTACTATGTGGCTTTGAAAATCTCAACCTAGAATAACATACTGACTAAGCAAAGGAACTGAAAGACAAGACTCTGTAGTAATTGTTGCAAGGTTCTTTAGGCTATAGACTTGCATTTCCAGACGTGCTATAATAATACATAAGCAGGGCAGCATGAGTTAAAGACAAAAGCGGCAGTTTCATTGCTGAAATTTCGAGCTTTCAATTTGACATTTTATTGTACTTTTACAATTTGGGTCAAATTCAGTCTTTGCTTACACATATTTTACTTCCATTGAAGTCAATAGGAGCTACCGAAGGACACCTCTGTGCCTTTTATTTTTAACGATAGCACTAAGAAGGGTTTTAAAAGGATCTAAAAGAATGGTTTCCAGACAGCTCCATTTCAGTGTTTGAAAAGGGGACTTTCACAATGAAACAGACTGAAAAACGAATAATATTTATGCAAAGAGAAAAATCACTTGTTCAGCATTTCCTTTTGTTCTCTCTGCTGTCACTGAAGATAGCAGTGATTTTAATTAGGGGCTTCTTTTGCCACCTAACAGTCCCTTTTCTCTTTAATGAGCCAGAGCAGATATAATCTTACCTCTGTAACAGTCAATTGCCACAGAAAAGCATTGTGATATTATAAATTTAAAATGATGGGTGCAATTTACCACCCTGAAGAGCAGAAGCTCCTAAATCCTACATAAGCCCAGAAAATAGAGTTTAAGTGGCCCTTGCCTGGACCCTGGCATAGGGATGAATTTCACCCTATGACTTTAGTGTAGGATGAAACAGGAGAAGATGGGGGTGGGAGAGGAAAATCCCCATTTTAATCACAACAGACTTGATCCAAAGCCCACTGAATTCCACGGCAGCCTTTCCATTAACTTCAGTAGGGTTTGGATCAGGCCCAACTGGCATTGGTAAGAACCTGAATGGAATAGAACAGGGCCACAGCTCCCAAACTGAAGCTAAATCCTAGGGGTGAAGTAAGTCCCATCCCCATTATAAACAGCATTGCACTATTTTGCAAAGTTTTTACTATTATTTTAGAATGGAAAATAATACCTCCCCCTCAACCACTCCCAAACATTAACCCTCAACGTGATATTCTGGAGTAAATCGTTTTGGAGCTTTGCATTATGGCTCGGTAAGCTGCCTGTATACTGAAGTTCCATGTTTTCACTACATGCATGAGCTTTTAGGCAGCAAAAGCTGGCACTGCCTCGGTCTGTTATTACGCCATGAGAAATCATCAGCTATCACGGTCTATGATATCATGGGTGTTGAGAGGAGGACTTACTTACATGCTGTGCAAAGCTCTCTCTCCAAGCATCCTCTTCAATTAAGGCCTGATCTGATGCACACAAAAATCAATGGGAGTCTTTCCATTTACTTCAATGGGTGCTAGATCAAGCTTTTAAAATTCACGTTTAGTTCACACAGGCCAAAGCAGTGATTCGAGGGCACAGATTTAAGTAGGACACCCCGATTTGCTTTAGCTCCATATGTGTCCCTTAAGAGCACCTCTACCCTACTATGACTGCCAAACTGTTCAAGGAAGTCATGCTGCAGTTTTGGTGTCCCCTCTTGCAACATGTATATGTGCCCTACATAGTCTGGGGACCTACAGCTGGTTGCCTTTCAGCTGCGTGTGGTGGCCCCAATGCATCCCTCACCTCCCACACAGGGCCATTAGAAATTTAGTCTCCCATCCTATGAAAAATTACAGCTCTGCTTAACTTTATGTACTGCAAGTTGTCCCATTGAACTCTGGGAGACCACTCACACTGTGTAAAGCGAAGCAGGTGTACAAGTCCTTGCAGGATCATAAATTCAAAAATGTTGATTCAGAAAGGTTTGTTGAAGTGCCAACTATTATGTTTCACACAGTATAGAAAAGAGTAATACAAATACAAAGAGCGGCTGATAAAGCAAATAGAAGGACCTCACTTATCAATATTCGTGGTCCAGAGACCTCCAAGGACTGCCTTGATCTAGTACAAATGAAATCAGTGGGAGTTTTGTCATTTACTGTAATGGTGCGGGATCAGGCCCTTACCAATGCTGTTCACTGCTTAAAAACAAAACAGAGCAAAACAGCAAGAAAACAGTTGATGGGTCAGGAAAAATCCGTCTCCAGCATCTCACAGAACTAAGATGTAAAACAGTGGTTTCAGAGTCTTTCATAGCCCTGTTTGGGATTTGCAAAGCTGTTGGGATCAGGTTCAGCAAGGGTCCATATCCTTGTGGAAGTCCCTTCCTCTGACAATCACATTACCTCCTTACTTCTTGAAGGATAATATTTCATTCACTTTTCTGTGTCACTTTATAAATGATGTGTGAAGTGACAGTGTTAGATCCAAGACATCTGGTCTGAGTCTCCCTAGGTGGTGCGGTTCACTGGCATAAAAGGTGTTATTCCATCTTGATGGCTAATAGCTTCCCTGCTACTGTTCTTTCTACTCCCTGCTCTACTGTACAGAGATTAATGCAGAATTAACAAACAGCAAATTTGTGTCTACACTAGAGAACTGAAACGTTCTCAGCTGAACAGGCGAGATCGGATGGGTTTAAGCCCAAATGATTCAGTGGGTCCACAATAGCTGTGCTGCTCTGCTTTGGGCTCACCTGAACCAAAACATTTTGGTGAAACTAAAAGTTGAAAAAATTGTGTTTCGGATGGAATGATAAGTTTCATTTGACCCAAAACGAGATGTTTCATTTTAATTTCAAGGTTTTAAAAACTGTTTTAAGGGGTCTGGGGTAAATAAAATTGAAAGAAATTCCAAAATAAATCTTTTCAAAACAAAAGTTTAGTTTCTGAAATGCCAAACCAAAATGTTTCAACATTAAAAAAAAATGTCCTCCCAACCAAAATAATTCACTGAAATCAACCTAAATTCACAAATTGTTCCCAGTTCCCTCAGCCTCTCCTCATAGGTCATATGCTCCAGCTCCCTAATGGACTTTTGCTCATCCAGCTTTTCTAAATAATCCTGAACCACTTTTCTCCACAGAGAGCTGGTTCCCTCCTCCCCATGCTGTGCTGCCCAGTGCACTAGTCTGGGAGCTGACCTTGTTTGTGAAGACAGAGGCAAAAAAAGCAGTGAGTACATTAGCTTTTTCCACATCCTCTGTCACAAGGTTGCCTTCCCCCTTCAGTAAGGGGCCCACACTTCCCCTGACCTTCTTCTTGTTGCTAACATACCTGTAGAAACCCTTCTTGTTACTCTTAACATCCCTTGCTAGCTTCAACTCCAATTGTGATTTGGCCTTCCTGATTTCACTCCTGCATGCCTGAGCAATATTTTTTATACTCCTCCCTGGTCATTTGTCCAAACTTCCACTACTTGTAAGCTTCTTTTTTGTGTTTAAGATCAGCAAGGATTTCACTGTTAAGCCAAGGTGGTCCCCTGACATATTTACTATTCTTTCTACACATTGGGATGGTTTGTTCCTGCAACCTCAATAAGGATTCTTTAAAATACAGTTGCCCTGAATCTGCATTTTTTGGGGAAAAAAGTATTCACATTAAAATCCCTCCGCCCCCCCCCCCGGTCTAGTTCTGAGCCATCCATGCCGTTATAAACCATTTCAACTGGAGTGCCTTCAGGGTATATATCTCACATTTCTGGCATAGCTCCCAGAAAGAAGGAATTCTGGGAAACATCAGAACACCACCTCTGCAGGATTATTTAATCTGTTTGTGCTATATTCCCAGTGACCTCCCTCCATCCATCCATACCAGCATTAAAACAGTGCAGACTGAATCAACAAGTCCACTCCAAATGGTACTTGTCATGCACGGAAACCAATTAGTATGCCTTTGTGTGTTGACATGAGATATTTTATGAGCATGCTAGGAGACCAAACAATAACATTCTCTTTGTAAACATTGACAGAGTTACATCTGTACCTTCTGGGCAAAACTATGCTTTTCAGCTAAGGATATCAAATGATTATACCAGACAGCTAGGAGTTAGAACTTCTAAGTTAGAACTGGGTGAACTTTTTAAGACACACAGGATATTCAACGGATAATGCAGTTTCAGCCAACCCAACACTATTTGCAAAATGTGGTGGGGGTGGTTTGCCCTCTTGCCCTATAATCTTTAACCTAGTGCTTAAGGCACTCATCTGGGATATAGGAGACCCAGGTTCAAATCCCCACTCTGGAACAGACTTGAAATGGACTTTTACAATTCAACAACAATTTGGAAAAAAAATTAGATTTGTTTTGACCCAAACCAACCAATTTTTTCCCCAGTTCTTCAGAACTTCCATAAAACCAAAAGTATTCACCCAGCTGTATTCTATATTCTGTTTCCAGTTTTGCCACTGACTCACTCGGAGATCTTTAACAAGCCACATGATCTCTGCTGCCTCAGTTTCCCCATAAGTAAAATGGATATAATACTACTTATCTACCTCAGAGATGTTTGGCTTAGTGTTTGGAAAAAAATTATGGAATCTTTAAATTAAAAAGTCCTTATAGTAATGAAAATCATATCCTATAGAATACATAAGCTGCTGAATATTACTGTTAAAATTATATATACACCTTGCTAAAAACGTGTGTTACAAAAAATCCTGCAAAATAAGTCTAGACACAAATGAAATTGTAGCCAGAGTTTATATAGAGAAAAACAGTTAAGCATCTGTAATTTACGAAAACGCTGCAATATTTGATAGCTAGTGATATTTGACTAAAATTTAGTAACTGATGGAAAGTGTAAGTAAATGTAATCCTTAGTTTGTATCTTCAAAGTCATCTATGGTATTTTTATATGATAATATTATCACTGCTTGGCATCAAAATGGTCTCGAGCATTTTCAAGATCCTTTTTACAAAAATGCTACAGACTAACCAACATATTGCAAAAAGTAACTCAATTTGTTAAGAAAAATGACACCCTTTATTAAAAGGAGCTCACCTGACATGGTCAAATTCAACAGAAACCACAACATACCTGAATGCAGACCTTAATATGAGTGCTATGGATGGACCAGGACCAGGACCTGAATCTTATGGGCAAGCCTTTCCTTTATTTTGTGAGGGTTAGATTCAATTTCCTAGATCAAAACCTACTGCTATGGTTTTGATTTGGACCCAGATCCAAACTTAAAATATTTACCTAAAATGGTGGCAATCCCACAAGAACAAAGTTCATGTAAGATCTGCTATTGGGACTTGAAATCTGGAATAACAGCTAATAAGATTCTAGCACTAATCCCTAGCTGTGATTCAGTGTTTAACCCAAACTCTGAATCCTATTCTAAGCCTAACGTGGCTCTGAAAACCATGACCTTGGCCAATTTCTAATTTATATACCTAGACCATATAACAACAAGTACAGATATTGAGGCTTGATCCTGCACTCTTCATTGAGGCAAAACTCCCATCGAGCTTGGTGGGAGTTTTGCCTAATATACAAAGAAGAATTGGATCATTACTAAGGAATCCTATACTGTAGGTTAAACCATTATCAGATACTGCAAATTGCCTAAGGAGCAAGGACTTGATTCACCCCTAGGACTGCAAATTGCCTGTCCACTCCAAGGAGGACAATGTGTTGTGATTGCCTCCACTTTTATCCTAGTTTAACTTCTGTCAAGGACTCTGTAAAAGCCCTGCTGACAGAAACGGCCCGAGACATGCAGGAACTCAGTACATCCTCTGTGCACCGTGGTTTCATCCTCTGCCAAGCTAGTCCTTGCTCCCAGCCTTTGCTAGCTAGTTCCAGGCTCCTCAGGGCAGCAGAGGCAGCTGGAGGCTTAAGGCCAATGTAACCTCCTTTAAGCAGACTTTCTACCACCAGCAGTGAATCAAGCCCAGCATTTCCTCAGCTGTCACCTGGGTCTCATTTTCCGTGGCCTCCAGGTAACAAATAGCAAGCCACTCTATGGTAAAATATTGTAAACTAACTAACTAATATGCAGTGATCTAGATCTTCACATTAATACCTATGTTGCACACAAGGGCCACTCAGAATTTCACAGAGACAGGAGGGGTAGGACACAGATTCCTTTATTCCCCCAAATCAAGCCTCTATAAATGGACTAAATCTCCATTTGATGTTAACAGCATGGAGCCTATGTGCCAAAGTTGAGCCATTCTTATTTCACCCAGTATGGAATAGAAGTACGTTAACATTCCCGCAGATTTGTTACCACACTGCAATCTAATCTGGTTTACTATTGGTTGACAACTTAATTTTCTGTGTGACCTCACATAGTTCAGTCTATGGGATATCAATAAGGTTAAGATTTTGTCACGGGTACTTTTGTAAAAGTCATGGACAAAGATCACGGGCAATAAACAAAAATTCACGGACGTCCACAACTGTCCTTGACTTTTACTAAAAATACCCTGGGCTGGGGACTAACAGTTGAAGCACTGCTGGGGGCTCACTGCCGGACACTGCTCCAGACCTGCCGCTCCTCCTGCGGAGTTGACTCAGCCCGGCTGCTGCTCTGGTGGTGGGGGCTGGTCCTGCTCTGGCCCCGGTGGCTGCTGCTCTAGTCCCAGGGGCTGACCCAGCCTCAGGCCACTGCTCTGGTAGCCCCCCCATGAGCTGACCTGGCCCCAGCCTCTGCTCTGGCAGTGCCAAGGGCTGATCCAGCCACTGCTCTGGTGGCCCCAGCATCCACTGCTCCAGCAGCTCTGGGCCACTGATCCAGTCCTGAGGATCTGCTCCAGCCCCCTGGGTCGCTGCTCCTATGGTGGGCACTGACCGCTGGCCTGGCCCCTCCACTACTCCTTGGCAGGGGCTCCTTGGCTGAAGCCAAAGATGTCACAGAGGTCCACTGAAGTCATGGAATCTGTGTCAAATCAAATCCTTAGCTATCAACTACCAAAGATTACTTTCAAGTCATGTTATTTTACTACAGTTCTGTATAAACTCTTAGAGAATCATCAGCAGGCCTCTTCACCAACTTTCTGAACAGATTAGCTCATCTGAAAGCCAGTAAATTCCTATTTGTTCGCAAGCATATCAGAAAAGCCTAATCAAAACCTTCCCTATTTTCACATCAGCTCTCTGTTACAGATATTTTACTAATCAGTAAGCCATACATAAAATCAAAATGTGTTTGTTTTCTTACATAAACCTATTGTAGCAATAGAATGTAAAAAGTTAGAGAGCTGATTGACAGACAAGTGGAGGAAGTTGTAATAGCTGGAATGATTTATTTCATAATGTTTTGCGGCAGTGTAAATAACCTTTAAGTGTCTCTTCTGCCCTAATTTGCATGAGTAATTGACAGCTCATGAGATAGATTAAAAAAAATAAAACGCCACATGACAAAACTAAAATTAAGACAACTCAAGAGATTTTGGTCCAAGCACAGAACTTGGGAAAGTGGCTGATATTAGCAGATCTTCCTAGAAACAGCCCACTACATAGACAAATTTTGTTTAGGCCACAATTAGGCAAGAGTGGATTAACTGAGGTATTTTAAACCCATTGAAACTTCATGGGCTTCCAAGTTGCACTGCAACAGTACTGGGTTTGCACTCCACTCAGGAGTGACTGTGGAGCTTACCATGTAAGCAACATATAATGGAAATAGGATGAAATCTATCCCAACTTACAAGGCCCTCCACATCAGTGACCCCCTGTGGAAACCTTCTATGGAACATGTCTGGATCAGCCACACAGGGAGTCCTCCACAACCAACACAAATAGACCAGCATGGAGGGCAAAATTGGGGCTGGCCAGCTGAGGGAGGAGCTGTTAGATCCCCAATTAAGCAAATTCACAAAAGAAACTAAATGTTTACTAGCCCTGAATTTTAGAATTTACCAGTGGGGAGCACTGGCTTGGTTGAAGGGCATCTAGAAGAGACAGTGATTCAGTGTATCTCCAGGTATGCTTCCACTCTGTCATTCCACATTCAACTCAGAGATGTCCTCCTTCAGGAACTCCCGGAGAGGGCTGTAGTGCACCAGTAAAAGTATGGTCCTCTGGTTAGGGCACTAGCCTAGTGCTTGGCAGATCTGGATTCAAGTTTATCTCCACCACAGACTTCTTGTGTCACCTTGGGCATGTCATTTAGTCTCTTGGAGCCTCAGTTTCCCCCTCTGTAAAATGAGGATAATGGAAAGGTCTCCTCTAGATGTACTGTGAGAATAAATATATTCATGTTTGTGAGGGGTCACATGAGTACCTTCATTAGATGCCAACTGTCAGGTGAATCAAGCCCTACTTGATATAGCAAAAAGTTATATGCATGGAGTGAAAGGCTTCTGCTGTTTTCCATGCAGCCTGAGCAGTGGACCAAGGTAGCAGCAGAATTACACAGAAAGGTGGGTGGAGGGGAGGGAGGAAAGCAGCCAAGGGAAGATAATTGCAAGTACCAGTGCATTAGTTATGTTGCATATATGTAATGTAATTAGTATTAATAAGCTGTCAGTTGGAAGATGTCGTCGTTAAAAGGTAGGCTTCAACACGAGAAAATGAAAACTGAACTCCTACATGCATTAGTCTACATTCATTTATTCTGCTATCTCTGAAGTTCATCTTCAGTGATCCAAGTTTAACAAAAGCACAAGTTCAAGGAGTCAATTCACTAGATCTCTGGTGGTGCTGAAAGCTTTAATTAATCAAAGGAAATTAACATTTTTTAAATTAAAAACAATGAGTCTATTTATTAATTAATCAGAGGACTATTTGGACTCTTCCTTTACTAGGACAAGCAGCACTAATACTGGTAACAGACACGTTCAGAAAGGGAAGTGTTTGAATGCTAATTCAGGTGTCCCCAAAAATCGCAATAATTTCATACTGAAATTTTAGAATGAGATTTCGCTCCATAGCCTCATATGGGCCTCATGACAAGAGTTTGCATCTGAAATGCTCAAATACTGTATTCAAATATTATGAGCTCAGCATTCGTTGGCTGTGACTATTCTCCAATATTCCTAAAATTCTGCACTTCTGTAGCACTTTTCATCCAAAGATCTCAACGCCATCTAGAGAAGAGAGAATGTACCATTATCCCCATTTTACACATGGGAAAACAGAGGTGAAGTGACATGCCACACATAGGTCACAAAGCAGCATAGAAGCAGGGAAGTTGGAGACTTGGTCTGTGGGAGAATTTTGACCCAGCCCTTCTTCTTGATGTCAAGAAACTTTTTGTCCTCCCTGGTACAAAGCAGGCGAGCAGATTCCCATTACCAGTTTTAACTTAACGAGGCATCCTATGGATATTATGTATTCAGCATTATTGTGCATTCAGCACAGAACCACCCTGTGAAGATACATAACATACATAGTTGAGACATGCACATGAAGCTATCTACTTGTCAGTCATCCATTGCAGGCACTCAAGAGTGTCTCTTCATTATGAAAAGTGTTGTCCACCAGCTGCCCCTTCAATTCAAAGGAAACAGCAGAGAGTGGGAAAATTCCCTTGTTCATGTCATTTAAAATGGAAATGTTCCTTCCTTGCCATTTAAACCATCTGCCAAATGCAGATGTATGCTGACTGCAACAATTGGTAGATTTCTGCACTACTGACATTGGAACACACCATAATAACCACACTCTAGTTAATTTTAGACTTTTTAAAAAAATATTGAGTGTACAAAAACTAGAACTGATTTAAGTGGATGGTCATGTTTAATTAGTCAATATCAGATCAAATCATGGAGATGACATGTTTCTGAAATGCAAAAGGATGGCAGGATTTCCGAACATTCAAAACATGCTGTTTTCTGACATCAGCCAATAAAACGAAAGCTAGCACCTTGCAGTCAAATCAGCTACTAGAACATTTAATAACCATTGTACTGTCACAGATCCTCCTCCTGCAATCTGACCCATATGCCTGCACAGAGTCACAGGGAAGACAAGGGGGCACTGCAGACGCCTGGGGCATCTAGACTGTATGGAACAGATTAGAGCTTTGGTATGCACCACACTACCCTTTGTCCATTGGTATGTTTAGTATTGTTTACAACTATTATTTGTATTGCAGCAGCAGCAAAGGGCCCCAATTAGAGATCAAGGCCCCATTGTTCTAGGCACCATACAAACACACAACAAAAAGATAATGTCTGCCCCCCCAAAGAATTTATAATCTACCAACACAGTACCATTAATTGTAGGACCCACTAGTTTAAGTGTATGCCGACATTTTTACAGTAAACCTTGTCCTTCAAGGGCTTCATAACTCATCTATGAAAGTTAATTCCTGAAGGAAACTTAGCCTGTGAACTATATATTTTTTTGTTTTCGTTCTTTCTTCCTCCCTCCCCCAACCACCAAGTTAAAAAAAACACACACACACACACACACACACACAATTCTGCTGTTTCTAAGTGCAATGAATGCTAAAGAGAAGCCTACTTCCCTTCAAATACTTTCCCATGTGCTTGTAGAATTCAACATTTCAAACAAGACTTTAATAAGTGATAATCCATTATATGTTCAACTCACATTGAGTAGTTGGCAGCAGGCTGCACGTGACTGCAAATGAGAGGGGAAGAAGGCCCACAAGATATTGTCGCTGCTAAAATACGTTCCACGTTATGGAAACAGTTGAGACCTCAGCTCTACTTTGCTATACCTGAGATATTTACCTTGACACTTAGCTACTAAAATGCAATAACTACACTTTACACAAGAAACTTGGCTATATATTGAGGCAAATTCACCTTTGTTCTTAACACTGACTTTGACATTGTGGTTTGAATTCTGGACCCACTAAAGTCAATGACTTGAATCCAATTGATTTCAATAGAGTCAGGGTTTCATCCTGTATTGTTTTAAGTCTATTTATTGAGGCAGTAGAAAACAATCATTTTTTCCGGACCATTACAGCTTTATTGGGTCAGCTCTCTAACATTTCCACAAGAAAGTTCTTGCTTTTCTTAAGAAAAATGGACCTAAATATCAACCTATTTCAAATTTAAGTTATGGTGCAATAGAGTCAGGAAATCCAAAAGTAAGCTATTCGGCTGCATTTTTTCCTAAACAGCACAGCACATATGGAATGTTAAACATAATACACCCAGTAATATGACAGATCCACTGATATTACATGGAAAATTCTGAAAAACTCTCTGTTCAGAAATCATTCTGCTGATAATATTTTGTGGATGTTTCCCTCCTGCCCTTTCTCTCTCTCTTTTTTTTTTTTACACTGCGAAGGACATTTTCACCAAAAATATGATTATTGTTGCTTAGGAATTTGTCCTCTCCAGCTGTGCCTTGCTTGTTTGAAGGTCATAATCTTCAGTTTGTGAAATCATAATTATCTCTCTAGAAAGTTATTGTGATGTCATAAATAGAGGATTATGATGCCTTGAATGAAGGGAGAATCAGCAGGAGAAAATGAACTCTTAAGTAACAAAGAACTTGTTTTCCTGAAAAGAGAAATACAGTACAGAAAATATATATCAGCAGAATTATCTCTAAATAGACTGTTTTCCATGAGGTGTCAGTGAACCCTTCAGAATAGAATGGTAATTTCCTGGCTTTTGTCAATTTAACACAAACCTTCAACTTTATTTTACCACAATAGTATAATAGAGCCTTGCTACTTTGCTAGTACACACACCATGGCATTCTTATAGAAAATGAAACCGTCTCTCCGCAATTCTTAGCAAAAACCTAATAGACGAGGTTCATAGCGAGGTCTCACTTTCCCGAGACTTCATTACTGTTAGAGCCTATGCCACAGGATATTTACTACTATATCACCAAGTATTAGAAATAAAATTAAACTACACTTTTCAAAGGGAGAACATATACTTAGTGTTTAATTATCCTGGTTCCTATTTTGTTATTATGTTTGTTTGCTAACTTGATCACAAAAGTCAGTAACTCACAATGGGTGATATCCTATCTCCATTGAGTCAATGGGAGTTTCGCTGTAGTCCCCACACAAAGCCTCTGTTTCATTTAAGCACCACTTAGTTCCTGGAAAATAGGTCTTAACGGCGACTTGAGTGATTCACTGACCTTGGTCAGGCTCTCTGCACTGAATTTCACCCAATATGGACAACACACAAATCAGACACAGGTATTCTGAATGCCAGTATTTGAGTAAAGTCATAAACATTCCACATATCATGTTTAGGAATATAAGTGGATTTCTATTGTCACTATAAATACAGCATGTGTCTCTTGGGCTACTGTGCATGAAATAAAGTAGGTCATAATTTTACTGTATGCAGTGATAAGGTATTAAAGGATTGAGCCATACCGTGAATTCATAAGGAATTCTGTTAAAAAAAAGACCTAACAGTGTGATTACATGGTTCTACCATCAATGCTGATTTTAGTTACGTTTCTGGCCTGCAATGTAGATGATCAAAACCATCAATATACTGTAACTATTTAGCAACTAAGCAAAAGCCTTTAATGCAAGAGCCAGAATAGCCTGAAACGCCAGAGCAAGGTTGTTCATTGTCACTCAACACGGACACCTACACAAGGTTGCCATAATTCAGAGTACAATAGGTGACAGTAATTTCATCTGCACAAAAGTACTATATTTCCAAAACTGTATCACAGCAACAGCAGCCTAAACCTTCTGGCTGCAGACATCAGCAGCAGACAGGAAAATGAAGAGGGGAATTAAAGCACAACAGCTGTAGTGCCACAGGCACCTGGCCCTAGGAATACACTGGGAGAGCAAAGGACACACCCACTCATCTAAATCATTAGCAACAACATATGGTAGGCTGCTGTTTGCCTTTTCTTATTGTGACTGGATTGTTTTCACCATAGGTATAACTAATCTAAGACAAACCCAGTTTTAGACATGTAGAGATCATCATAAGACAGAATTCAAAGACATAAGTGATGTATCAGTATTCTTAAAATCCCCACCCCACTCTTCTGTTCCTAAGAGCTCCCTGGAAGCCTGAAACTGATCTAATGTTTTGTCCTTAGCTGTGAGCAGGATTGTTACCAGCACTAAAATAAATAATCATATTTGTTTCAATTTAAGTTCTAATGTGTATTATCACTATCATGATCTATATACTTACATAGCCCTCTGTAACGGGGTCAGCACCTGCCTCTCATGCATGCCCCCTTTTCTCTGTCCGATAGTGCCTGCAAACACCGTTCTTTTCATGGGGGGGGGGAAGAGGGAACCCACCTCATGGATGGCCCCCTTTCTCTCGGTTAGGTGTGAGCCTGCTTTTGGTTTTTGTTCTTTCCACCTCTCATGAGCCCCCACTCCCCCCAGTCCGGTGGTTCTCTCGGCCGGTCTTCAGTAGCTCAGCCCTCCGGCTGAGCCACCCACGCTGTCCTCCCTTCCGGGGAATACAGTCCAAGTTCTTTCTCAGACCTGGTATGGGGCCATAGCTCTAAGGCTTCTTCACCAAGGCACTGCCTTTTTCCAACCACCCAGCGGGGGCCCATCTTGGTACCGTTCCTGGGCTCAGTCTGCAACCAGACCAGCAGGACCATCTAGGTACCGTCGCCTGGTCTGGCCAGGTCCTGGGCTCAGCCTGCCCACACTAACCAGCCAAGCACTACTGTTGCTACTCTATCCAGCCAGCCAGGCACCTGGTCTTTGGCAGCCCTCCCTGGGCTCGGCTTTGTCTGGTGAGCTCTCTGCAGTGAGCTGTCCATGGTCCTGCTGCTCTTCATCTAGCCAGCCAGGCATCCGGTCCTCCCTCATCGAGCTCTACACAGCATCTGAACTCTGCTCTGCTGCTTGTCTTTTATCTGGCCCTTCTGGCCCCTTATTGGCTGCTCCAGCAGCCCCTCTGATTGGCTGCTCTTCTGCAGCCACTCTAGGCTGCTTGGAGGACTTCTCTCTGCTCTATTTTGGGGCAGGGTGCTGCAGGGCCACGAGACCTCCGCATGGGGCCTCCGGACCTAGTCCACCCTGCCACACCTTCATCTGAACAACTCCAGATCCTTAACAGATTTTCTCTTCACAATACCTATTAATTAGAGGAGTATTATCCCCATTTTACAGATGAGGCACAGGGTAGATTAAGTCATTTGACTAAGGTCACACAGGAATTCTGTCTATGAGCCAGGAATTAAACACATCTCTTCTGGCTCCTAATCCAGTCACTTATCCATCAGGACACACTGCCTACATCTCTAAACCTTCTACTAATGGTACACACAGGAATCCCTTAGTGTTGACTCTTCTAGTTGCTATCTGCCATCTTTGATCCTTTGGTGAAAGTTGAGCATTTTGCTTCAGTCAGTGGTTCACAAAGCATCTGCTCCCCATTTGTGAAAATATACTATTCCAACATATATTAAGCATCGTTAGTTATCAAGATGATGGGCACTTTATACATACCTATACTAAATTCTGGAGCAAGTAAATGTGCCTTTGTCCACTGGCAAGTTGTGTGTATTTGCTTCTTGAAAAGCAGTTATTTTGATAAATACACATATAAGAACTACATGCACTTTGCAAACAAAATATAAGAAAGAAACAGGTAATGTGGGACAGATTTTGGCTCTACAGGCCCCGAGGAATGCCCCATTAGCAGTTTCATACATCACCTTTATAACTATTACAATCATTTAAAGGACACTGTAAATTTACACATCACATTACAAGCTTAGGCCTGCACATCTCACTCTTGTGAGCAACCCCATCAGCCTCAATGAAATTACTTCTATGAATGATGCAAACAGGACTGAGTTAATAGAATCATGGGGTTCCCAGGGACTGCAAGGTTCATCTAGTCCAGCCCTCTGCCAAGATGCAGGATTTGTTGTGTCTAAACCATCCAAGACAGATGGCTATCCAGCTTCCTTTGGCAAACCTCCAGTGAAGGAGCTTCCACAACCTCCCTAGGTGTCTGTCCCATTGTCCTACTGTTCTTACAGTTAGGAAGTTTTTCCTGAGATCAAATTAAGACATGTTTCTTGCCAGATGAGTTTACAACCTGAAGCTGTGATCTTGTAAAGACCTCTATATAGAAAGACCCACAAAATCAATGGGACTCCCCACAAATACAAGGGGCTGTCTGCATGGTGCTCCTGGCAGGATCAGGGTCTAAGAGACTGATCCTATAAACTAACTCAGTGAGTAGTCCACCAAGAAGTTGCAACTCATGTAATTTAGGTTGTGCAGGATTGGTCTTGGAGTAAGACCAGACAAACACAGGAAGGATGCTAGACAACTGTTCAACTAAAGGAAGGATATGGGGAGGGACTTATTGATGATGAGAAGACAATATACTGTGGGAATAATTGCTTGGAAATAATGTTGATAGCATGGCATGTACACAGAGAAAGAGATTGAAATATATTCCCCTCTATTTGGCACTGGAGTACTGTGTCCAGTTTTGGTCCCCCCACTACAGAAGGGATGTGGGCAAATTGAGTCCTGCAGAGGGCAACGAAAATTATTAGGGGGCTGGGGCACATGACTTACGAGGAGAGGCTGAGTGAACTGGGGTTATTTAGTTTGCAGAAGAGAAAAGTGAGGGGGGATTTGATAGTAGCCTTCAACTACCTGAAGGGGGTTTCCAAAGAGGATGGAGCTAGGCTGTTCTCAGTGGTGGCAGATGATAGAACAAGAAGCAATAGTGTCAAGTTGCAGTGGGGGAGGTCTAGGTTGGATATTAGGAAACACTATTTCACTAGGAGGGTGGTGAAGCACTGGAATGATACCTAGGGAGGTGGTGGAATTTCCATCCTTAGAGGTTTTTAAGGCCCAGCTTGACAAAGCCCTGGCTGGAATGATTTAGTTGGTGTTGGTCTTGCTTTGAGCAGGGGATTGGACTAACTGACCTCCTAAGGTCTCTTCCAACCCTAATATTCTATAATTCTACAAGTCTATGCTTCCACCACACTCTCAAAATGATGGATTAAATATTCACACTCCTCTAGCATTTAACCTATTTTTTACCTATCCAGGGGTGACATGAACAAACATCATCCCCCTCATGAGATTTTTAGGCTGGAAATATTAGATATTATCATAATAATGACTCAGCACAACATCTCATAAGAAATGACACAAGAGTTAGTGGCATGACTGTGCAGTTAACCTTTGTCACCTCTGTATTTAGCTGACTGAGTATATTCCTTAACGAGGCACTTTGATTTATGTAGGAGTCATTTGCCTTCATATTAAATTTATTAAATGATTTTTTTTTCTTTCAGATTTGTCATGTGAAACGTGGTAATTGGTGTTTAAACCTGCACTGGCATGTCATGAAATGAGCTCAAACAATGTTCCATGTTCTTTGCTCTCCTTATCATAAGGAAGCTCAGTTGTCAGCATGAACACAGAGCAAGGATGAAGAGGGAAGGAGAGGATACAGGATGGCAATAGGGGGACTATAAGGGAAAATGGAGACAGACAGGAGTTACGGCCGCAGGGAACAGGGGATAGATTGGTAGATTGCGCTGCCCCTAGGCAAAGGCAGGTTTATGTGATTGGGGACTCCTTACTGAGGAGGTTAGACAGGCCTGTGACCAGGGCGGACCCAGAAAACAGAAGGGTGTGCTGTCTGCCGGGCGCTAAGATACGGGATGTGGACCTGCGGTTGAAAAGGATCCTAAAGGGAGCAGGTAAGAACCCCTTGATCGTCCTTCACGTAGGAACGAATGACACGGCTAGGTTCTCGCTAGAGAGAATCAAGGGAGATTATGCCAGGCTGGGGAAGACGCTCAAGGAAGTTGAGGCTCAGATTATCTTCAGTGGGATTCTGCCTGTTCCTAGAGAAGGACAGCAAAGGGCAGACAGAATTGTGAGGATAAATAGCTGGCTGAGGGAGTGGTGCTATAAGGAGGGCTTTGGGATGTATGGCCACTGGGAGGCGTTCGGGGACAGACAGCTGTTCTCGCGGGATGGACTTCACCTGAGTAGGGAAGGAAATAGACTTCTGGGAGGGAGGCTGGCTCATCTCATCAAAAGGGCTTTAAACTAGGAACTTGGGGGAGACGGTTGGGAGATGTCCAGTTGATCTCCACGCCAGATTCCAACACTGAAAATGAGGGCGAAGAGATAAGCACAGATATAGATAGGGGTAGGGAATTGGACATTAGAAGGAGGGGGCGGATGGACACTAGGGGTTCCGTACCAAAGTGCATAACTAATGGGAGAAAGGATAGACAGCACACGGTAAGATGTTTATACACCAATGCGAGAAGCCTAGGTAACAAAATGGAGGAACTGGAGCTCCTGGTCCAAGAAATAAAACCTGATATCGTAGGAATAACTGAAACATGGTGGAACTGTAGTCATGACTGGAGTACAGGTATCGAAGGGTATGTGCTGTTTAGGAATGACCGGAAAAAAGGTAAAGGTGGGGGTGTGGCACTGTATGTGAATAATGAACTAAAATGTAAAGAAATAATAAGTGATGGAATGGATAAGACAGAGTCTGTCTGGGCAATGATTACACTGGGTAAAAGAACTACTAGAGCCTCCCCTGAGATACTGCTTGGGGTGTGCTATAGACCACCAGGATCTAGCCTGGATGCGGACAGAGAACTATTTAATGTTTTTAAGGAAGTAAAAACTAGTAAGAGCTGTGTGATCATGGGGGACTTTAACTTCCCAGACATAGATTGGGGAACAAATGCTAGTAACAATAATAGGGCTCAGATGTTCCTAGACGTGCTAGCAGATGAATTCCTTCAGCAAGTAGTAACTGAACCAACGAGGGGGGATGCCATTTTAGATTTGGTGCTGGTGAGTAGTGAGGACCTAGTTGAGGAAATGGTAGTAGGGGACAACCTTGGCTCAAGTGACCATGAGCTAATTCGGTTTAAACTAAATGGAAGGATTAACAGAAATAAAACTGTGACTAAGGTATACGATTTCAAAAAGGCCAACTTTAATAAATTAAGGCAACTACTTAGGGAAGTGGATTGGGCTAACATACTTAGAGAGCTAAAGGCAGATGAGGCCTGGGATTATTTCAAGCTGAAGTTGCACGAGCTGTCCGAGGCCTGTATCCCGAGAAAGGGGAAACGGTTAGTAGGCAGGAGAATTAGACCTAGCTGGATGAGCGGTCATCTCAAAGGGGCGATTAAGAAAAAACAGAAAGCGTACAAAGAATGGAAAAGGGGGCAGATCGACAAGGAAACCTACCTTATTGAGGTCAGAGCATGTAGGGATGCGGTGAGAAAGGCCAAAAGCCGTGTAGAGTTGGACCTCGCGAGGGGAATTAAATCCAATAGTAAGAGGTTTTATAGCCATATAAATAGGAAGAAAACAAAGAAAGAGGAAGTGGGACCGCTGAAGCATGTAAATGGAGTGGAGATTAAGGATAATCTAGGCATGGCACAATATCTAAATGAATATTTTGCGTCGGTGTTTAATAAGGCTAATGAAGGGCTTAGGAATAGAGGGAGCGGGACAGAGGGGAATAAAGGAGGGGCGATTGACATTACAGTATCAGAGGTGGAAGCCAAACTTGACCAGCTAAATGGGACTAAATCGGGCGGACCGGATGATCTCCATCCTAGAATATTGAAGGAGCTGGCGCGAGAAATTGCAAGCCCCTTGGCGATAATTTTTAATAAATCTGTAAACTCGGGGGTGGTACCGATGGACTGGAAAATAGCTAATGTGGTTCCTATTTTTAAGAAGGGGAAAAAAAGTGACCCGGGTAACTACAGGCCTGTTAGTTTAACTTCTGTAGTATGCAAGGTCTTGGAAAAAATTTTGAAGGAAAAAGTAGTTAAGGACCTTGAGGTGAATGGCAATTGGGACAAATTACAACATGGGTTTACGAAAGGCAGATCGTGCCAAACCAACTTGATCTCCTTCTTTGAGAAAGTAACAGACCTTCTAGATAAAGGAAATGCGGTGGATCTAATTTACCTCGATTTTAGTAAAGCGTTTGATACTGTGCCGCACGAGGAATTATTGGTAAAATTGGAAAAGATGGGGATCGATATGAAATTCCAGAGGTGGATAAGGAACTGGTTAAAGGGGAGACTGCAGCGGGTAGTACTGAAAGGTGAACTGTCGGGTTGGAGGGAGGTCACCAGTGGGGTTCCTCAAGGTTCGGTTTTGGGTCCGATTTTATTCAATCTATTCGTTATTGACCTCGGAACCGAATGTAGGAGTGGGCTGATAAAGTTTGCGGATGACACAAAGTTGGGAGGTATTGCCAATTCGGAGAAGGATCGGGATATTCTGCAGGGAGACTTGGATGACCTTGTAAATTGGAGTAAAAATAATAGGATGAGATTTAATAGTGAGAAGTGTAAGGTGATGCATTTAGGGATGACTAATAAGAATTTTAGTTATAAGTTAGGGACGCATAGGTTGGAAGTGACGGAGGAGGAGAAGGACCTCGGAGTCCTGGTTGATCGCAGGATGACTATGAGTCGGCAATGTGACGTGGCTGTGAAAAAAGCTAATGCGATTTTGGGATGCGTTAGGCGAGGTATTTCTAGTAGGGACAGGGAGGTGCTGCTTCCGTTATACAAGGCGCTGGTGAGACCTCATTTGGAGTACTGTGTGCAGTTCTGGTCTCCTATGTTTAAAAAGGATGAACTCAAATTGGAACGGGTACAGAGAAGGGCCACTAGGATGATCCGAGGAATGGAAAACCTTTCCTATGAAAGGAGACTCGAGGAGCTCGGTTTGTTTAGCCTAACCAAAAGAAGGCTGAGGGGGGATATGATTGCTCTCTTTAAATATATCAAAGGGATTAATACCAAGGAGGGAGAGGAATTATTTCAGCTCAGTAGTAATGTGGACACGAGAACGAATGGATATAAACTGGCAGTGCGGAAGTTTAGGCTTGAAATTAGAAGAAGGTTTCTAACCGTCAGAGGGGTGAAATTTTGGAACAGCCTTCCGAGGGAAACGGTGGGGGCGAAAGACCTTTCTGGCTTCAAGATTAGGCTTGATAAGTTTATGGAGGGAATGGTTTGAAGGGATAACGTGGTTTTAGTCAAATAGGCATTAACGTGCCATCGCGGGTAAAATGAGGGTCCGGCTGTAGAATCTTGCCTGTATGCTCGGGGTACTGCTGATCGCCATATTTGGGGTCGGGAAGGAATTTTCCTCCAGGGTAGATTGGCAGAGGCCCTGGAGGTTTTTCGCCTTCCTCCGCAGCATAGGGCAGGGGTCGCAGGCTGGAAGATTCTGTTGTGGGTGGGTCAGCTTTTGTGGCCTGCATCATGCGGGAGGTCAGACTAGATGACCATATTGGTCCCTTCTGACCTTAAAGTCTATGAGTCTATGAGTCTATGAGTCTATGAAAGTTGCTAAGAATCTGGAGAGATCCTTGAGCGAAGAAGCTAAATAGTGACATTTATAGGAAGTGGATAACATACGCCTTTCACTCTCCTGATGAGGAGAAGTGTAATATAAACTGCATAGCACTATTATACATTGTCAGGTTAAAGTGTGCACAGTTATTTTAGCACTATTATTTCCTTACTGTGTGTTATTCATTATCACCTACTTCAGTAATTTTTAACACTTTTCCCTTTTAACAACACTCTCGGTCTGTATATATGTTTTGAGGGTGATGAGAGGAAGCTGAATAAAAGATTTTAACTACTAAAAGGTTTGTGACTTAGAACTGTAATGAATAGTCAACCCACCATGTTTTATACCCTATTAGTGGGCATAATGCAAAACCCTAGATGTCAACATCCACACAGTTTGGAGAATTCAACATCTGAACCTAGATGTGAATTTTGCAATTGGTGTATATTCATAAAGGCCTTCCTACTTCCAAACACCCAGAACTGACAACTGTGGGCTACTGGAAATCTAGATCTAGATCCAAACATTGTGTCTTGAGCCAATCTCTAACTATTACAGAGAGATGAGTTGAGAAACAATTGCCACAGTCTATATTGAAAAGCAAATCCCGTCTGCCATTTTAATCAATCATTATAAATTTATCTTGTAGAAGTCAGTTCCCAGTGCTGTAATTTTACCTTTCCCTTTTTTTTTTTTTGGCTATAAGCTATTGTTGGTTGGTGTCAACACTAAAAACAGACAGACTCCAAAATAAGGCACAAATTATAGAAAATAGTATGGATTATTTTCTGCAGTCTTTGAAGCTGCAAAATTCTCACAAAAACCAGCAGGAATTCTGTTCCATAAAGGTTTTCAGAATCTGGACCTATAGTGTTGGGGGGGAAAAGTTATTCTGAAAAAAAAATTGTCTTAATGAGTTGGCTTCCCCACTTTTAAGCCCAGACCTAATTTGTTTAACAAACTACCAATATATTCTCTTCTCATCTCATTCCTGTTCTATAAGTACAATTTTGCATTAGTTGGTTGGTTGGTTTGCATTCTAACTTGAATAATTTGGGTGGAATAATATTTAGAGTTTAATTACCTATGTAAAATTTGCTAGGCTAAATGAATATATTAGAAAAGAAAAATGCATTGGGAAATGTATTTAACCTGAAAAGATTGCCTTACTTATGCAATAAATTGTAAATCTCCTGCTTAACTAAAAATACTTGAAATGCTAAGATAAGGAAACTCTGAAATATGTTGTGATATAAAATTTACAACTGATCTTAATAAATCATGATAACCTGAACTATAAAGTTCGGTAATTTATGTGTATATTTTAGTTTTTTTCATGTGTTATATATTTGTAAGCATCTCATTTACATCTTGATTAGATCAACGATCACATAAAGCAGCATTTAGGTCTTGTTAGAATCTGAAATGACAGAAAGGTAACACAGTCAGGAAGTTGTTACATTCTAAAACAAAGACCACCAGATGTTAATGCGTTTGTGTTTTAACTACTGAGTGTTTAAGACTTCTTCAGTTTTCGTGCGGGCAATTGCAGCACTTGATGCTGTATTACATCAGACCTTAATTAAGATAATAGTCTGATTTTCAGAAGTACTCAGCACCTCCAGTTCTCATCAACTTCAGTTGAAGACGTGGGTCTTTAATGAATGGATCATTAATATGGACTTTTCTAAATAGGTGCCTTAGCAGCAAAATCTAATGACAGAGGAGACTAAGCAGGCAAAACTGGCACGTAATGGTGCACTCGGAGGAAAACTTATCGCAGTAGGTAAAGACCATGAACAAATCTGTTTCCACAGATGGTACTCGGTGCCCTGCCCGCTTTGAGGAGTCTTCATTCTCCTTTGGTTACTCCAAAGCTCAACCTTTAAAATGCGTTTCCTGCTCTCAGATTCCAGCACTTCTATGAACAGCTGTGATCAGGAAGCACACACTGGATACTGAAATGCAAACTATGATTAATATCACAACTATTTATCAGGTGCCCCTCACCAGAGGATCTAGATGAAATTTTACACCAGTTAAAGAAGAAAAATGGCATCACAAGCATTAGAAGCCAATACTTTATGACCTTCGACAGCAGCTGAGCAGTCTCCTTGAAGGGGGCCAAGATGATGAATAGCACCCAGCAGATTCAATGTCTGCAGGAACCAGTGGCTACCATTATTTGAAAGGCTGCAAGAAGAGACACATCCTACATCTCACCCTGGATGTGATCAGGCTGGGATTCTGCTAGATTTCCAGCAGGATGGAAGTCTGGAGGCAAGTCTCTTTTGCCATGAAGGCCCTGATCCAAAAGCAAATGAAATAAATGAGCCTGGAAAGCTCTCCAGGTAGCTTTAGAAGTCCTATGCCCCCTACTTTTATTTTCTTGGAGGGAAGACAATTATAAACATAATAGTTTGTCTTTCCAAAGGCAAAGTACAGACAGCCACTAAGTAATCCTCACTACACTTCCGTACATTAGGTAGAGAAGTATTATTAACCACACTTTACAGAGTGGGGAGAAACAAATGGATGTTGTATTATATTCTATATAGGTTCTTATACATCACCATAGTACCTGAGTGCCTTCCAGTAGTGCTTAAAACACATCTGTCACATGTTGTTCATTCCCTCATCCTCTCTCAGGGGAGGAGTGTGTGCAGTGGAATGTCTTGTTTTGATAGGGGTTTTTATATATGAAGTACGTTGTGATGTATTTCTGATATAGGAGGCAAGGTCAAAGAAATATACCTAAATGCCAGCAGCCACATCTTAAGTCACCAGCAGAGTCTAGAACACTGGCTCCCAGCTCTATAGCCAGTCAGTTCCCTAGACCATGCTACTTACTCTTTGTTCCCGATTGTACTATTCCTCAGTGGATGCATGCATAGGAAACTGCTGACATTGGAGAGGAAAGATAATATTTTACTAGCGGGTCTAACTGTAACTCAGAAACTGCACATTTTCTATTTCATGTCAAACTCTCTAGCCATTAGGATTTATTTAATATATTTTTAATTTGCTGGCCTAGTGGATGAGGCATTGAACTGGGCTTCAGGTGATCTGGTTTCAATTCCCAGCTCTGCCACAGACTTCCTCTGTGACTTTGGGTAAGACGCAATCTCTCAGTGCCGTAGCTCCATATTTGCACAATGGAAATAACAATAACACTTCCCTTTCTCCTATACTTTGTCTATCTTGCCTATTTAGATTGGAAGCGCTTTCTGTCATTGTTTGTTTGTACAGCATCTAGCACAATCTTTGGTGGACCCTCTGGGCACTAACGTAAGACAAATTAAAAATAATTTCATCAAAATATGTTAATAAAATATTGTATTTATTTTCAGCACCATTTCAGCTGATAGCTAATTATTAGAGCTGGTTGAAATTTTCCAAATTTTTAATTTTTCAGTGAAAAATAATATTTTTACGCAAGTTTTCATTGAAAATTCATCCCGGTTGATGGTCCGCAACACAGCTGATTCAAAAATTGTGACATTTTGACAAAAACGTTTTGGGTTTCTTTTTAAAATATGCTCCCATTTTTCTACCAGGAGTACTAATTTTATGTTGAGCCTGGATAAGCATTCCCTAAGGTCAATGACTCACCAGTTTCAATTCTATTCTATATACATTTTTATACCCACCTCATGACCATAGTATTTGAGTACCTTCCAGTGGTGTACTAAGCAACTGTCACATGTAGTTCATTCTCTCTCATCTTCATCACTCCCTCCCCAGGAATGGCAGGGAGGGAAATTGTTTGTGAAATGTGGCATTTTGTTTTGGTAGGGTTTATTTTGAAATGTACACGTTGGTCTGTGTTTATGTTAGAGAAGGCAGGTTGAAGAAGTGTACCTTGCACTTGGAGTGGAAGCTGGTAAGGTTGGGAATGGTCCTTGGTTCTCGTGCAGTTCATTTCACAGTCTCCGACTGCCCTCCGAGAAAGCTGTCCCTCCCCAGATGAGATTTACCCTGACGGTAGAAAGTTCCAGTGTGCCCGAGGAGTGGCATTGTCAAGCACAGTCTTCATCCTGGAGCTTTAGGGGATCTTTTAGCTATGCTGGGCTCACGCCATTGAGCACCTTGAAGATAAAGACCAAGACCTTTAACTTGACTCAATTATGTACTGGAAACCGGAGAGCAGAGGATATGTTTGATGTGCTTGCAGTAGCCGGCGTTGCTCAATACACGTGCTGCATTTGTCACATTGTGCCCTGCTTCTTACACAATGAGCTATTAGAAAACTGCCTAAAATGTTCAATAGACATGTACTGAGCTAATCTGTTCAAGAGAATTGGCCTGGTAGGCATGGGGAGAAAATACCCTACACTTCTACTTGCAGAGGTGCTTGGAGGGAGAGCAGAATAGTCAAAATCTGGCCAGCGGATCTAAGAAGAGAGTTTTGTTTAAAGTCAGAAGCTTTTTTCTGATAAAACCTCTTAAATCAACATACAGCTTAATCTCAGATTCTTTTTCCTAATGTGGTTTAGATATAGTGTAAGAAGACAGACACTGGCCGAGATTTACAATATTTAATCTCCAGCACACCATTTATCCAGCATTCATAATTATGTGAAATTATATATACATATATGTATATATAAATAAACAGATGTTACATGACTACTGGCTGCTTTGTAAATTCTTAGGACAAATTTTACCCATCAGGAATTTGTTTCTCTGAAGCTCTGCCATCTGCTTAGCCACAGTCGTTATACCCATAATTCCTTCTACGCTCGTTTCAAAATAAAAGGTTCTTTTAAAAAAAATCAATACCTCTAACAAGCTTCAATTTAATTAAGAGGATGACAGGTACAGATAAAAGGTAGGAGTTTATTTCTTATCATAATGATGTTTCTGCCTAGGCTACTGCACTGCTGTTATTACTGATACCCACACATCCTCTCCTACAAAACTATCTACATAATGAGGACTAGGGTCAGCAACATGATACACATTAGCACCTGAGCAAAGGGGAGGACATGTCACTTTGAGCCACAAGACAGTGAACTGATGGCACTGGAATTCACACCACAAAATTCCCGTTTTTGGCAAGACCCTCCCACACTTGACAGTCGTAGTTAGTTATTGTATCTTGGCCACTGTAGGAGAGACAGGGGAGAATTAAAACATGTGGAGAGAGCTATGTGTAACCCCCGGGGAGTGTATATTACAGTTTTCTCTCTGAGCTGATCTACGGAGGATATGAGCGGTTACAGTCCCCAACTACAGAGCTTTAGCTCAAGATGTAGTAGCTCATCCTTTTAGTCTAAGTCCCTGGTTCAATTCCTGGTGTGTCAGCCAAGATGAGGTCTGTCACATAAGTGGGGATTCATCGGGATTCAAATTGCTGCCTTATGAAATATACTCACAAGACCAAACAGCCAATGTCAGTCGGGTTTATCAATATGATATAGGGAAAAGGTTCTATAGGATACCAGTCTCCGAAGAGCAGTCCTGAGCAGCAATGTTACATTCATCTTATGCAGAAGGCGTGCTCCTCGAAGTTACATCCTTAAAGCCATCTGTTTATACCCTACTTGTTTACCAGTAAAAGGTATGAGATACATCACCTGAAACTGGATTCAATTAATCAGCTTTTTACCTGGTTTGTTTCTGACACCGTGGTGTATCCCTTTATCTTTTGTTCTGAACCCACACATTCCAAGTCATGATGAAGCCTTATCTTTGTTCTGGGTACATGCACAGCAGGTACTATGGGGCGTGAAGACACCTCCCACACCTGTACCAGCATAAACAGGTATGTGAAGGTAATTCCCTATCCATTGCTACAAGGAAACAAATACATATCCTGATACTGACAGCTTTCCTATCTACATAACATCAGCTAATGCAAAGTGCTTTGGGATTCTTAGCATAAGATTATAATCAAGGTACAGGCCAATTTGGGCTATATAACTGCTAAATTAATGCTTAATAATATGTATACTTAAATGCTTGGAATATATATTGTGGGTAGTATTATCAGCATAATACATATGTATGCTAGCCAGCGTATATAAGTCAACAGCATCTATAAAGGCACAAACAATTATGCATGAATGTTTTATTTAACCACTGTGTATGCATTCTGAGCTCTAGCCAGTATGCTTTATAAATCTCTAGAACTAAATAAACGATGTTACCAAATGACTTTCTATGCAGAAGTATTTATAAAATCCTAGCTGTGGTTTAAAATGTGCATATATACAAAAATCTCTAAATATGATACTTTATAACTCAATGTTTAAAGACACACACACAAAAAATCTATAAGTGAGATAGCAACTACATACTCCACATACACCTTCAGCTACACCCTGTGATGCTGGCATATTGTAAGGTAATATTTGATCATCTGCATTGTAAGCCTCTAATTGCGTAAATCACCAGACGAGAGAGAGAGACTAATTAGTGTGAAATGCTGGCCTCCAACAGAAGGTAGTATGGTTTCAGAGGGGTAGTTGTGTTAGTCTGTATCAGCAAAAACAACGAGGAGTCCTTGTGGCACCTTAGAGACTAACAAATTTATTATGCCCAAATAAATGTGTTAGTCTCTACGGTGCCACAAGGACGCCTCGTTTTTTTTAGAAGGTAGTATGTCCTGCCCCACAAGGAAAGCACATCAATACCAGAGCCAGATAAACTATTGTGGAACATCAAAGCGAACAAAAAACTCATTGTTGATTGCTCTCCCTCTTCCCCCAAACGATGAGGAGACATGCAAGTGAATTCCTTCCATCAGCTAAATATTCAATTAGAAGCAGAAGGGGGGAAGGGATAAAAAAAACTCTAACAAGGTGGAACTACATCAGGGGTGGGCAAGCTTTTTGGCCCGAGGTCCACATCGGGGTATGGAAATTGTATGGCGGGCCATGAATGTTCACAAAATTGGGGGTTGGGGTGCAGGAGCAGGTGAGGGCTCTGGCTAGGGGTGTGGGCTCTGGGGTGGGGCTGGGGGTGAGGGGTGGGGGATACAGGAAGGTGCTCCGGGATGGGACCTAGGGGTTTGGAGGACGGGAGAGTGATCAGGGCTGGGGCAGGGGGTTGGGGCACGGGAGGGGGTCAGGGTGCAGGCTCTGGGCAGCACTTACCTCAAGCAGATCCCAGAAGCAGTGGTATATCCCCCCTCCGGCTCCTACGCGGAAGTGTGGCCAGGGAGCTCTGCGTGCTGCCCCGTCCGCCGGCGCTGCCCCTGCAGCTTCCATTGGCTGCGGTTCTCGGCCAATAGGAGCTGTGGGGGCCGTGCTTGGGGTGGGGGCAGAATGTGGAGTCCCCTGGCTGCCCCTACATGTAGGAGCCAGAGAGTGGAAATGCTGCTGTTTCCAGGAGCCGCGCGGAGAGGGGCAAGCCCCTGACCCCGCTCCCCGGTGGGAGCTCGAGGGACAGATTAAAACGTCTGGAGGGCTGGATGCAGCCCTCAGTCTGTAGTTTGCCCACCCCTGAACTACATCCTTTTGCTGCTTGGACTCTGAGGGACAAGAATTACTGAGCATAAGCAAAAAAATCCCCAGTGCTTAGCCTGAGGTAGCCCTAAAGGGCATATCAAGCTTGCTTATTGTAGAAGCTTCTATTACTTTTTGAAAGTTAAGATTGGAACTCATTTGTTTACCTGCTTTAACCTTGTAATTAACTCTCATTTCCTTTTCCTATATAATCAATCTTTAGACAGTTTATTATAAAATTGGCTACAAACATCTTTGGTATGAGAGCTCAAGTGCAATTGACCTGAGATAAGTGACTAGTCCTTGGGAGTGGGAGTAACCTGAATATTGCTGTGATCATTGGTGTAAGGGACCATCTATCACAAAGGTATGCTTACCTGGGTGGCAAGACAAATCAGAATACCCCAGGGGACCATCTGTGTCCTGGGGCTGTTATAGTGTCTGAGGAGTTTAGACTTTGATAATTGGTTGGTGAAATCTTAGTCTAGAACTCACAGCCATTCTGGGGTTTGTGCCCTGTTTCCTAACAGTCTGCCCTGAGGTTGGTACACCCTTCAAGCTTTCAACTGATATAAAACAAAACACTGAACTCCCAAGTGTCAATGCTCAATTTAAAAGTTATAATAGGTATTTTACATTTCAGTCAAGACTACCTGGCCTGGGGTATTTATCAGAGAAATAAAGAGGCCAAAGCGGCCAAAAATTCCTTAAAATGAGGCATGCCACCGAGTGAAATAAAACACTAGATGCTACTTGTACATACATTTCTCTCTCTTCTTTTCCATATACCATATGCACACACACTTCTCTTGAATATGGATTCTCTTTTCATTTTATGAAATTGAGCAGCAAGATCCCCAAATTACATATTAAAGCACAGTTGCCAAATCTAAACAACATTATGACCCCTAATTCTGCATTTATTTCCATCCACTTCTGTCTTTCCTTCTAAGGCCCTGTTTCTCCAACTGGCTCTGCAGAGAGCCCACTAACTTCAGTGTACCTCTGAGTGGGTGCAAGGGTCTGCTCACACAAACCACTTGTGGGATGGGGGCCCAAATTCAGAACACACCTCCTGCTTGGATCCTGGGACAATTTCCCCCTTTTAGCCCCTTTCTCAGCCTCCGTGCAGACCTGACCCAGAGTGAGCAGAGCCAGTTCAGCATCAACAAAACTCTTCTCCGTACAGTAGCTCCCATTAAGGGAAGTAAACACAAACACAATATACGATATTTATGTATATACTGCAATCTGGTAAATTACTGAAGGTATTATTTATATAGAACATTTGTTCTAGAAAGATCCCTAACTGTCATTTTCCTTGCTGTGCACTGCAATACAATCTACCTTATTTCACAGCCAGAAGTGCCTCTCTATCCTTTTGTCTTCCTTTCCTCAGCAGCTCAACTATTTTTTTTGAGACACACAGGGTAAGTGTCAACAGGTGTGATGGAGCGTAAAAAGGTATGTGTGCCTGTGTTTCCATAAAAGACCGTATGAGCATGACGTATGGGCAGGGAAGGCATAATTCCCAGCCAAGAACACTGGAACATCTGTCTGCCTTCAGCTTGTTCACCTATGGTAAAGGCTACATACCATCACTAATCCAGCTGTGCAAGGCATTAACATTTAAAAATAAAAAACAATAGCTTTTGGGGCTACACAAGGCAAGATTTTTACTTCTTTGAATTAAGCAGAATGATGCATGTTTGAAATTTAAAAAGCAAAGAAAAAAAAAAGTTCCTCCCACTCTTTGACCTTGCACAAGAGATCTTTGCAGATCAGATCAATTATAACATGGCTGAGTTTCGTATGAATAGCCCAGCATTGCTCAGAAACCTGTTCCACATGATAACTGCAATTGCTGTGTTTTGACTGTATACATTTTGGGCAATATCAAGCCACTGATTTTTTTAAAACCAGATTTCCCATTAATTTCATCGAGGAAGTGACCTAAAAGTAAAGTCAAAAGGCCATTGTCACTAGAGCTGGGCAAAAAGTTTTGGACAAATAGTTTATTCACACACACACACACAAAATGCAGTTTCAGGTCAACAAACTATTCAGGAAATCAACATGAATTCGCTAAATTGTTTCAGCCAAATAAATGTTTCAGATTCACAAAACCAGAGGAGGAGGGAATATGAATATTAAATATATTAATTGGAGCAGGAATTGGAACCAAGGTATCCCCCCTGCCCGCTGAGTGCCCTGACCACCACAGAATCATCCTCACTGACTTTGTCTGTTTCAATTAATATGTAATTGTTTATGCAAAGTGGAACAACTTCAGAAGGAAAGATTGAGGGTGATCCACTGCAGAATACCTTACTGCGCAGTAGCTGGGCACTCACCTGCATCATGGGAAACCCACGTACAAGTGCCTCCTCTGATCCAGGAAGAGTGGGGATTTGAACTCTTGCCTCCCACACTCTAACCATGAGGCTTTTGGGTGGTAGGGGACCTCCTCCAGGTTTGTGAAAAGTGTTTCCAAATTTCCTTCACTTTTAATAATAAATAAAATGCAATAATAAACCATTAAAATGCTCAAAATCAAAATGAAATGTTTTGTATGACTCAAACCCATTTTTGTTTGTGTTTTGCTGAAAAAATAAAATTGTTTTGGGTCAATCAAACCAATTTTGTTTTCGGTTTATTCAGCAAGCCAACCAACCAATAATTCGCACAGCTGTAATTGTCACTCACACACACTTACAATCGCCTACAGTACCAAAGACAACAATTTTTCACATATTCCTGCAATATTTTCCTAAATAAATAAATAAATAAATTAATGGAGATATCCTATCTCCTAGAACTGGAAGGGACCTTAAAAGGTCATTGAGTCCAGCCCCCTGCCTTCACTAGCAGGACCAAGTACTGATTTTGCCCCAGATCCCTAGGTGGCCCCCTCCAGGATTGAACTCACAACCCTGGGTTTAGCAGGCCAATGCTCAAACCACTGAGCTATCCCTCCTCCCCCCTGGTTTCCTATAGGTACCAGAACAACCCACATTCAGTACTTTCCATTCTCAAGAACTATCATGAGTTTAAGTGGGATTTTCAAAAAAACCTCAGTGTTAGCCAGTGGTAAAACTCCCACTGAATTCAATAAAAGCAGAGCTAGGCCAATGCTGAGAACTTGTGGAAATCTCACCTTTGTGTTTGTTATCCTATTGCCACACTGGCCCAAGCCCAGAGATCGGCTCTCCTAGTAGTTTATTCTTTCCCTGGATGGAGGAAAGCCGAGAAGGGGTCTTTCTGGAGACACTGGTCCAGGCATTCTGCTGCTAATTAATGGACAAAGCTACAGTGCTGTAATAACTTCCTACTATTTTCAGTGCTGGCACTGTAATACCTTTAAACAATCTTTCTGGCTAATTCCAGCAGTCTCAGTTCTACAGTCCCTTAAAATTCCAGCCTCACTTCACTTAAATAAAATGTGCCACTAGTGTAGCTCAGTAATGAGTATGTGAGAAACAGACCGACAATTACATTTCCTTACTATTGAAGCTACAATGAGTGGGAAGAAAACAAAATGAATGAAATAGTTACATTTCCCCAGATGCCTTTTGAAGACAAGAGATAGATGGGGGGGACACAGTTATGAGGGTTAGTACAAAAGAATCATGTTGGGCTGTTTTTATTTTATTTTTTTAACATATGACTGTGTTTGCATGCTTCAGCACGTCTTGTTGATTTCATAAAATACCTGGTATGACCCAAAGCCCTCAGACCAAATTCCCCTGAGCTTTGAGTGTCCAAAATCCAGACTCAGGCTTCAAGGTTTGGCCTCTTTTCTAAAATATATCCGCTTTTTCCTGTTGATTCCCAAATGATGAATTGATTGTAAATTGAATTCAGCTACCCAGTTCATGTCCCTCAAAAACTATTCATCTGGAAGCTGTATAACTATTCTTCTACTCCCTCTGTCCCAGTGAACTCGCCCATTTAATTGGTAATATGAAATTATTTGTGATGTGTGTGGCACCTCAGTGTCCACATCCAGCGGTGCAGGTGCTGAAGGTGGAAACTGTGTACAGTATTTGTGGTGTTGTTACTACTTCAAGCCAGGGGGTGCAGCAGCACCCCTTGTCCCAGCACCTATGTCCACATCCGTAATTCCACCCACTGGTAAAAGCTGGAAATCTAGACCTATATGGGAGAGAAGTAGTTCTATAATTTCTTCATTCTCTGGACCTCTTTCTAAGGGAAAGGCATCTTCTTGAACCATCTGTTCATCCAGTCCTCCTATGAGTGGTTCTCAGAATGCTTCATTTGGAAGCATGGACCATTGATGTGTAATAGACATAACTAGTTTGAGAACTTCTGTGATATGTAATGAAAAGCTTTCTAGGCTGAAAAATGGTTGAAAATACACGCAGTGGGATTTCTTGATAGCCGTTTCTAAAAATTCTGAAGTTGAAGATGTCTTGGGAGCAAGCAGGTCCCTAGCAGCATGAAAAATGTTAACACAGATGTTGCACAAACACATGGCTCTTCAATGGCCACAGTTATTCACTCCAGATGTCCTTCTTTCTAGCTGCAAAAAGGTTAGGGTAGTAATAACCTAGCTATTCTTTTCACAGGCAGCATTTCTGTGAGAAATAAAAGCTCAGTGAAAACCTCCACTCACTGTACAGCAGTGGTAAAAAAAGGCAAACAAAAGTGAAGAAGTACAAAGAATGGGATAGAAAATAACAGTGAAAAGTAGTACAATGCCATTATATAAGTCCACCTCACCCAGAATACTTGGTTCAGTTCTTGTCACCCTTTCTCAAAAAAATATACCAGAAATAAAAGGGGTTCAGGGATGAGCAACCAAAATTATTACAGGCAAAGAAAGATATGTGGGGAAAGACTTGAATAGACTGTTTAGTTTAGAGAGGAGACAAATAAGAGGGGACAGGACCAAGGTATACACGAAAATGAATGGTCTAGAGAAAGTAAATTGAGTTCTCCAATCTACCCTCCTTCCATACAAAAACTGGAGAAAGACAATGAGATTGAAAGGCAACAAATTTAAAATTGATAATAGGAAATGCTTTTTAACAGAATAAAACAAAAAAACCTCACAACATTAACCTGTGGAACTCGCTGATATTTGATATGACTCAAGAATTTAGTAGAATTCACTAAAGGACAGGCATCTATGTTGGACAATGAGAACATCCACAGTTACTTTGATAATTTTTTTTTTTTTTAAAGAGATATAAACTCTCATGCTACAGGGGATAAACAACCAGTAACAGACAAGGGTTAGAAATAAATTTCCTATATTGGAAGGTTATTCCACCACTGTCCACTACAGAGTTTCCTGCAACCTTCTTTGAAGCACCTGGTGCTGGCCACCATCAGAGACAGGATACTGGACTAGATGGACCACAGATCTGATCCAGTCTGGCAATTCCTATTTGACTATATAAAAACATATTAAAGTCCTCTATTTCTGTGTTATGTCCCAATTAAGTTGTTAATTCCTCAGGACAGGAGGAATACCTCAGTTAATACCTCACTTATTTGTTCAGCAAAGCACTAAGCTCTTCTGTGGCACTGTATAAAGTAGTAAATTAACTGCAATAAGTCATATGCTTTCCCATTGTCATTAGATCATCCATGTCTGGATTTCTGAGTTTGACAGAATTCTAGCCACGGCAGAATCAAGTTGCTAGCCCATACGTTTCCAGTAATATCTTTGATCTTAGGATGAACTCCTTAGAGAAAAACCCAACTTTTGTGGTAGATTTCCACTTTAGGCACAGCCATAAGCAAGGGATGGTGTATATGTTTCACAACCCTAAGAGAAGCCTCAGCAGGCATTTGGTCTCAGAGATACCAATGGGACCACTTGTGGAGTACAGTACTACTCAGCATCAGTAAGAGTGGCAGAATCTGACTCCAAATAATTCACCAGCAACACAACTTTATACAGGAAAAATCTGAAAGCTGGCAAAACTCCATTTTCCCCCCATATCCACATCTACAAGCAAAGTTGAGAGTCAGCAGTGAACAGGGAAGAAGGGGTTAAGGATCTTAAGATAGTCTCTGTTTTGGTGCATTAATAAAAAAAAAAGAAGAAGAAAGAAATTCTGTGACATTCCCACATCAGCGGTACAGTGCTCCTCTGTGAATCAAACTATCTAGTTTTATTCCAGACATGCTCCCCTTTAGCAAGCAATTCAAGGCCGTACATTCCAAGACTTGATACAAATTTGAAAACAAGACTGAGAGTAGGTTTCATTTTATTGTTTGAAGACGTTAAATGGGGTGAACAGTAGAGTCTCACAGTAGTAAACGATAGACTTCACTGCCTTGAAACTAATTTGTCAGACATCTACCAGCATTACCTTCAGTGGGAAACAGAGTGCTACAGTACGCAGGTAAGAGATGTTTTTAAATACAGAAAACTGCATTAACATATAATTAAGGGTAGGAGTTAAACACAAAACATCATACAAAATTAGAGGAACGCATTCCCAATGGGGAGGCTTTAGGACATTATTTACTGCTTGCTTAGCTCATTGCCACTGTACTTAGGTATTATAGCCCTCAGGGCATGTAAAATCATTAACCACTTTTGAGCCTCTTTTGACCATTGCATCTTACTCTGTAAACTCCTTTTATTCTGTGGGGTTAACCCAGAGCCTTAGCATTATTGCTATAATTGAAATCAAGGCTAATGGAGAGCTCTTAAAAAGGAAGAACCACACAGGAGGCTACTACAATGTAAAATTCCCCAAGCTAAGTTTGGTCTCATTTATTAAAACACTTGCCTAGAGCACACCTGAGGGAAAGGTACCTATATCTCTTCATGCCATCTACATACATGACCTCTAGAGGTCCTCTGCCACAGCTTCCATCATTTACAGCTCCAGAGAGACGGTACAGCAGTCTGTGACCTCCAAATTCCTGTATGGTCCTGGGGGAAAACTCCAAATAGGAACCTCTGGGAAGCAGTCTGCCTTCCAAGGGTGACTCCTAGATGTATTTTGCTGCTCCATGAGAATTTGATGTAGTTCACCCCTATCTACAATTGCCAGGAAATTATGTCAGCCCCTTGCTAGCAAAAATGAGCCCTTAACACTTATAACAGGTTAATGTGAGTGTGGAGCGCTGTCTCTGCTGGGTATAATCAGAACTGCTCAGTTGTGTGTCACAGGCTCTGTAGTGCTATCAATTACAGGAGAGTCTTCTTTAGTACAAATAATAGGAACTTGTGCTTTTAAAGCAGACAGATCTGAGTTCTATCGTTACGGTTACCAGAGAGTTCTGAACGGGCCCTGTATGCAACATTGTGAAGTGCTAGATGAGCACAGGCTGTTTCCGCTGACATAGCTGGAACTCAACAGGGACCATAAGGCAGATCTCTTAGAGACTGCAGTAAACCTGCAGGTCTGGGAGACTCTGCAAAGCAATCACCAGCTGTGACTTCTAGCAGCAGACTGTGAACTTTCACTCAAAAATTCTGGTGGCTTCTTGGATCCTCATACGACTTGGATTCTTTTAGGCCCAAGGGATACTATACTGAGCGCATACATTTGTTTTCAAGTCAGCAGGACTTTGCAAGCTAAATCTAAAATGGTACAACAGCACTAAAAATCTGAGTACTCGGTTTCCTCGGATGCTCTGATCTGCCGTCGAAGTTACTCACGCAATCTAGGCCACTCTTGTGGCTATAATCCTCTCTCCTCGCTTCTTCTATGCTACGTGCAACTGCAGTCCTCATTAGGCTTCTTCCTGTCATTCTGAAAAGCACTCTCAGCTTCCATGTTCTACTCCAGTTCTTTCCCAGCTTCCCTCTTCCACACCTATTAGCTCTCAGCTTCCTCTTTCATGCTCTGCTACCTGGGAAACCTCAGATACAGTGGGATTTTATTTTAAAGCTAAAAAAAGATAATCTGCCCAGTAGGACTCCATCAGCTGCCTTGAAATGAAACCTCAGCTCTTCAGATCTTTCCCATCCTCCGTTTGCTCCCTCACTTAGAAACACGGCACTTTACACCAATTAAAATACTCTGTGCCAAGCAGCAATAACGATCCATATCCCACAGTTCCTCACGCCAATTTGAGATGCCTTTTTATTTGTTCCATCTTATTCTGGGTATTTCATTATCTCCTCTGAATGCTCTAGGCACAAATACAGGAACATATTGCCTTAATATTTAAGTTTATATCCCCTTCTGTCATACAAACGGAATAATGCTAGATCTCCTTAAGGACGGATATTGGCTTAATACATTTAGAGACCATTATGATCATGTAGTCTGACCTATGTAACGGAGGCCATGGAATCTCAGCCAGCGATGCCTGCTTCAAGCCCAGAACAAGACCAACTGAGTTAGGGAGTTTTTAAAAATCAAAATGTCCAAACCTGATTGGCCGTGCACAGGTGCACAAGAGGGATGTGGGAGAAGAGAAGGTATGAAGCTTGCACAGCAGCAAGTCACAATATCACTTGGGAGTGAACCTACTGCCACATGCTAGCACCACCAGATGTTCTAGAACCCCAAAAGGAGTGGGGGAGGGTGGGGCCATGGTCTCACACCTCTCTCCCCATACCAGCCAGTAGAGCTCATCAGTTATGGACAAGAGAATATGCCATTGTAGCAGGCACTTTTCTAGGGCCCCCAAGAAGAATTCAGCAGCACCAGCTGGATTTCTGCCTGTTGCAGCCCTTCTTCCTTCAGCTCGTTTCAAGCACTTTTCATCCATCGATCTTAAAGCCTTTCACAGAGGAGGGAAGTTTCATTATCTTCATTTTACAGATGAGGAAACTGAGGCACCGAGAGGTGAGGTGATCTGCACAAATTCATGCAGCAGGTCACTAATGGAGCTAGGACCTGAACCGAAGTGCCCTGAGACATTTTCCTATGCTTTAAACATATGACCACCCTTTCTATCCTTCACGTATCCTCCACTGAAGGCAAGGGCTGTAAGGCACAATGGTTTGTGCTGGGGGGGCCATCATCGCAGTATGTGAGCACCTTCTGTTGATAAAGAACCAGTGTGGCATCAAATCAAATACAGACCCCTTCAAACAAAGCCCCACATATCCTGTTGCAAAGATGGTCAGTAATATTGAAGAGATGGCTTTGGGCCTGGACTATGCTGATGTTTATTACAGTGGTACCTAAGGACCCACCAAGAATGGGGCCCCATTGTGCTCCACAGTCCCTGCCTTGGAGACCTTACAGACAAAATAAACAGAGATGGGATGGGGGGAGGGGTAGAAGACACAGGCAGAGGGAACAATATGATGGCAGCAATTTCTTTATTTGGTGGGTTTGGTTCAGAGGAAAGAAAAGTGAAGGGAGATGGTACACTGAAGGGAAGAAGGTGAGGGGGTTAGGGTAGGGGAAGGGGGCAGACATGGAAGGAAGTGGAGATGAAGCGATGGGGTGGGAGAAAGAGGGATGGAGCAAACAGCCAATCAGCACAGAGCAGAGAAAGTCCAGTCAAAACCGTAGAATGTCCGAAGGTCCCAGCTTTGGCTGCTCCTGCTGGCTAGAGTATGTGGCTGGTTCTTCTCCAGGTCTTCTAGGTCGAGACCTGTCAACAAACTGAATGGGAACCCCTACTGACTTGCCCTCCTCTGCGTGCGGGCATGATTTGGCCAACCTAGCTGATTCACAATTGGTAGCTTCTAGCCATAACGTGACTATCTCAGTCACAGTCTGTAAGTGCATACATGGGGAACAGAAATCTGATAGCAGAGGGCTTCTCAAGCAATCAGAGAAAGGTATAACAAGATCAGGTGGCTGGAAGTCATAGCTAGACCAACTTCAGAGTGGAACTAAGGCTTTGTTTTTAACAGCAAGGGTAATTAACCATTGGAACAAAGCACCAAGGGTTGTGATGGATTCTCCATCATTGGCAATTTTTGAATCAAGATTGGATGTTTTTTCTAAAAGAGCTTTTGTAGCTCGAACAGGAAGTAATCCAGGGAAATTCTACGGCCTGTGCTATACAGGAAGTCAGTCTAGATTATCACAATGGTCCCTTCTGACCTCAATCTATGAATCTTTGAATTTAGTGCATGCCAGGGACTAAGTGCATAATTTGATTTTCAAATGCTTTCAAATGAAGCCATTCCCCCACCAACTCCACAGACAAAAGGTTTCCAAATATGTTTGGAAAAACAATAATTTCTAAAGGAAATCCTATTATTTGACTACCAAGTTAAATCCTGATAAAATTTAACACGGCCAAACTTTCAAACAATCCAAATAGGTTTCTGTAACAGAAACCCACTGAGAGCCCCTTCACTTTTTAATCATAGCAGGCACCATTATTTAGCCTGCAGTAGAGAAGCACCTTGTGCTCCTGTAATATCCAGAGATAGCTTACCAACTGCTATTTATTTGGATCAAAGACAAGTACTACATATGTTCACAATTTGAACATTTTCTTAAACAATGTTTTCAGAAAAGGAAACAAACATAGCTTCAAAACAGGGCGGTTGAGAACAAAACTGAAAATCCTAAATGTGTTTCTGCTCAGCCAGTGGCTCTCAAACTTTTTCATAGCATGGACTATATCTGAGTGGATTATTTTGTGGACACCTCTACACCATTTCTGGTTGGGCCAACTATCTCCTCTCCCATTTGCAATTGAAGGGACCACCTCCATCCACTTGTAGTTTCTACTAGCTTTTACCTTGTTCCTTGTAATTTAAAAGTCACTAAAGTTCTTATGACATTTGTGAAGTGTTGTGCAATAACACGCTTAAGCCATGGGGATTCTTCCATTCTCCCAAAGACACAACAGTGAACAGCATCATCTTCCATTTGCTTTCAGCACCACATGAGCTGCAAATGATCAACACATAATACAGCCCATGAAAGCAAAGGTTCTTTTTCTCTGCTTGTGTGGTCAGAGAAGAGAGGAGTTTCATGTGATGGTGAATGAGAGCTCTAAAGTGGATATATATGACAGAATGAAAGACTTGTAGCTTTCCTAATAGCCAATGTTGCTAATTAAAACTGTTTTGGAAGAACTGAGACTAGCACATTATTCACCCAGCTATATGCTATAAATAAGAGACACAAACTGACGTGAATAGCTTTCATATGTCAGCTGAATAAATAGATTTGATTGTGCCTTTTAAAATAGCATATCCAGACATACAAGGTAGAGAACTGAGAATTGCTAGGATATTCTCCTTTATCAAACAGCAATTATTTATTATACTATATGCGCTATGCAGTATCATTTCTCTCTCTTGTTTTCCAATTTATTTTTTTCATCTTAAATCAGGGCTGTTTATACTCTTTCACAGGATGTGTTCAGTTGAGGATCTAGGCGACAATGCAGCAGTGTATGAGACATCTACGTTATTGAGACTGGTGATATCAAATGTACCTACCAAAGAGTATCATAGGATGCAATAATAGATCTAGAGGAAAATAGACTATGCTACAGAAAAATAGATACACTGATTTCTTTCTTTTCAGCAGCAATTACAAAGGGCACTCAAAATGCAACATGTCTGTTACAGAGAATATTCACAGGATATTTATTGTCAGCAAACGCTCATTAAAAAAACCCCAAAGCTAAAACCCTTGAGAACATCTGCTGACATTAGCAGTCCTGTTATCCTCAGTGAACACCCCAAAAATGACTTTTTCCATCTGCAACAAGTTTACAAAGTTATTTGTTTGTTTTAAATAGAATTACCTCCGTCCTGTATGAAAAATTCCTTCCAACCATGAAGACTAGATCCCACTCACAGCCACCATGTCTTGCTCACTGTTTAAAACAAAACAAATGAACACCAATTAGAAAAGGACATTTACTAATCCAGAATTCTGATGAACTTGAAGTCATACACATACCCTAGTACAAAATCAAGATTTAGGGTCAACTGTCACATAGGAGGTTGCAGGACGCTAATCAAGTTCTATAGACATATCAATGTTACCATATACCTAAGATAAGAATACTGCAATTGCAATATTCTTAAGAAATACAGTGTATAAATAACTATACCTTATTTAAGAGTGCAAAAATATTTGGCTAGAATTTGCCCTTAATACAGTGTTTGCCCTTATTTCCCCCCCATTTCCTTCTCTAACTAAACAACAGTATTCTCAGTATTCCCTAGGCCAGTGGTTCTCAACATTTTTCCATACCAGGACTCCTCCCTTTGCCCCTCCAAACCCTCTTTCCCTCTAACCCGGACTCCTCTTCCATTTAGCAACATAGTAAGGGCTTTGTGGATGCGATCCCCTGACCTTTGTTTGGGTTCTCCACACTGAAAAACCATGCCCTAGGGATTCCCTATACTTCAGCAGGCCCACCACAGGCTTTGCCTTCTGTCCTCTGCCAAGGGAGAAAGAGCTGATTGGAGGGCCAGTGAGATGAGCATAAGGAGCTGCAGACAGCTCTGAGCTCTGGCTCTCTCTTCTCCCTCCCCAAAACTGTGTTCCACTGTCTCCTCTGCCCCCTCCACTGGTCATAAGTGCTTGGAGAATAGGAGCAACAAAAGGCTGCAAGAGCAAATGCTCCCCTGTCACTGATTCAGAGAGCTGGTGCTCTTCATTCTGGTTCAGAGAGCTCATTGCTTAGAGAAGCACTGACCCAGGGTATGCAGAACCTTTCACCAGAGCAAGATGGCAGGTAACTAAGGCCTGGTCTACTTAGAAAAGTTGCACTGCTTTAATTATAGCAGTGACATTAAAGCAATACAATCAACCGAGTGGGGATGGAGTTATACATGTGTTTATATTGTTACCGCTTAGTCTTACGGGAAGGGGAATAAGATATACCAGGATAAGGCACTTTTAGAACAGTATAGCTGTGTCCACACTAGGTGTTGTACTCATATAAATACCTCATGATAAAAAAAAAAAAAAAAAATCACACTGACAGAGTTATGCTGGTACCAAAACGGTGTGAAGAACAGACCTAGGTACAGGGAATATCGCAAATACTGTTGCATGCTGGGAGTTTTCATTGAGTTTCAGTGAGAGTTGGGGAGCTAATTAGGCTCCTTTGAAATGCACAGCCATAACATCACCTAGGCTGTGTCTATACTTGCAGGCTTTTGCCCGCATAGCTATGTCGGCTAGGAGTTGGATTTTTACCGACAAAGCTTTGTCAGCAAAAGCACCGAGGGTAGGTGCAATTTTGCCGGTGTAATTTATGTCGCTTGGGGAAACTGGAGTAAGCGGTGCCAGCCAAAGTTCAGTTTTGCTGCTATAGCTGCATCAAAGCCTTTTAGTGCAGCATCGCTCCAACTGCAGTGGCTAAATTGTGAATTTGTTAGATCAGCCTCTGTCCATGTTCAGTTTAATGCGACAGTGCTAAATGCCATACTTCTTCCTGTCTTGGTCCTCCTGATAGACTCAGGCTGGTGAAGCTGCAACCTTCATGCATTTATTGAATCAACTGTAAATTAGCAGGTTTTCGCTGTAGCGGAATTATGTTTGCCAATAAAAAGGAAAATTCCATGCTAGGCTGAAAGAGTTTGCTGGCTAAGTATTGATTTTGAAGTCTTGGCCGCACTGACTGGATACTAACGTTCTTGTTTACCTCTCTCTTCTGTTTCTGACTTCTTGCCTATGGATTTAAATAACATTTAAGCCACTTTTACTCGGGCACAAACTTCTATTTTACAATAAACCCTAACCAGGCAACAGCAATATAAATCAATGTTAAAGGGCAGATCCAGGGCTTCGTGCTCAATCCCACAGGTGGGGAAAGACTGCTGTACACATGCCACAAGCAGAACACAGATGAGGGGCAGACTGATTCCTCCCCCTGCGAGGAGGAGCTGGAGGCTGCACAAAGAAGCAAGGGCATACAGACATCAGTTCCTGTGGAGCCCCGAGGTCTACAATACAGATCAGGGAAATGGTGTCTCCCCATGGAGGGCCCTCACCCTTCTCACCAGCAAGTGGTCTTTGGTCCCCTCCCACACCCTTTGAAGGGGGCAGAAGGTGTGGTGGGACAGTAAATAATGCTCAGTGTGGCATAAACTGCTTTCTGGCTATCTGAAATGTATTGATAGGAGAGCCGGTCACAAGAGTGACAGCTCCAGGGATCTATCTCCCCCCCAGACCTGACAGAGCTCTCCCAAAACCTGTGGAACCCCAACCTCTTTTACAGAGAAATTTCCTGCTGCTTTGGGGTCCTATGTTCCTTTATCCTCTCCCATGTTCATCTCCACATCACACATCTGGCCTTTCACCTCCACATTATTTCAATGGAAGCTATAAGAATCAAAGAGAAGGTTCTGGTCCTTTAAGTGCAAGCTGAAATTATTTTTTAAAAACACAACCTTTAGGGAGTGAGAGCAGCCACAGAAAAGAAGCAGTGGATGGTAAGGACAGAGGGAATCAAACTCCAACAGTTTTGTTTTTCAAAGTGATTCTAAGAATGATATTGTGATGAGGTTCAATGTTTATTGTCTCTCAAGGAATCTATATTACATATGCTCCATTTATAATGTTTCCCTCCTCCCCCCCAACTTCTAGTTCTGCAGGCGCAAGCTGGGATCTAAAAGACAAGCTGTAGTCCTTCTGGCTTTCATACCACCACCAGTAATATGAAGATTCTACAATCAGAATTTAGTTAACATTTCTGTTGCTAAAACAAAAGCCAAAGTAGAATGTAGTTCAGTCCTACAGATGTGTGTATACTTAAGTATAAACCTTATTTTCCTTGCTAAAGCAAGCAGATGTGACTGAATACACAAAGGGGACAAGATGTCATTTTAAAACAAAGTCACTTTGCTTGCCAGACCTGTACTTGAAATTAAGAGCTTTGAGAACCCTGGACAGAGATGTTCTCTGACTGCCAGTCAGTGATGTCATGCCCGGGTCAATTACAAAAAGTAATGGCTGTATTTACCTTTAAAAAGAAATAATTCTCTCTCTGAAATTGCAATAAGCCACTCCAGACATCCCATTTTCAAGGGATTACACTGTACTTTTCAGGTAGTTAAAAGTTGCTGAGCCTTTTGACCTTGTGCCTCCAAACATTACTGGAGGCATTATCACACAGGAATGCACTGCTTGTCATGTGTGTCTTATTGCTTAAATAAAGGTCGGCCATTCAGCAATCTGATCTGCTGACATCAGGTTCATCTGGCATGAACTGTTACAAGAAAATAACATATATGTAATAAATTACACTATTAATTAGTTTATTATTTCATCTGGGAAATGGGATACATAAATAAAATTAAGAAACACTAGGGAAAATGTATGTCAGGCTGGAATAAAGGCATTTCTCAGGTCATTGCCTTAAACATAGACATTTCATGCTAGGATAATGCTTACATAAGAAAAGTAAGTCTTTGAACATTACAAATCTGAAGTCACTAGAGCTAATCATCACACCAGATGAGACCCTGGTTTGCTTTATCATAATAGTGTTCAACGTATAATGAAAATTAGGCAAGGTGAAAATTGATACCAAGAGCTCTTTTTAACAGCTAAGAAGTTAACACTATTAAATTGGAAATCAATATACATTCCAAGTATTGATCAACAGAGCAGAAGTCTTTGGGATCTTGCCTCCGTGGAATGAATACCTTACAATCATTAGAGAAATTGTACCTCTACAAATATTTGTACATCTGCATTCGTTTATCTTGCATGATTAAATATAGACTGCTTCTGTTCTTCCTCTTTATCCTCTAGGGAAATTTATCATCAAAATTATTGTACAGTAGTCATTACTCTATCTTCACTTAAAACCTGCCCTACATATTATTTTGGGCTGAAAAAATGTTGCTTTGTATAGTATTTCCTAGAATAGTCTTAATCATTACATTTAAAAGATTGCTATACGGCAGCTTACACTGCATTAGAGAGAAATAAAGTGGAAGCCCATACCTAAATGTTACAATTCTTATTCGGCTTTTGTTCCACAAATCATAACAATGCAACATTTCAATTCCTTAAAAGCTTTCCCTCACTAATTATGGAGACTCAAGGTTTTAGCCTCCTGCTCAGAAAGGGACACCTAGTGGCTTCTGTCTGATTTAGCTGGATAGTAGGGAAAGTAGGTGGCAAACAGAAGAAAGCTAGAAGGCAGCCTGCAATCAATTCAGAGGTAGGTAGGTGCCTTAAATCAATTTTATAGGGACCACACTCAGCTGCAAAAGCCAGGCTGGTAAACAAAAAGATAAAATATATTTTGTTATCTTTGTTTTACATTTTTGTTTAGGACAAAGAAAGAACAACAGATAGGGAGAGGAAGCCAGGTCTAGTGGTTAAGTGAGTCAGATGATCTGGCCTTGATTCCCAGCTCTGCCAATGATTTGCTGTGTGACCATGGGCAAGTGATTAGACTACTCTCTGCCTAGTTTACCCATGTGTAAATTGGGGATAATAATGCTTTGCTCACAGTGATGGCTAAGGCTAGATTAATTAAGGTTTATAAAGTGTTTTGAGATCCTTGACTAGAATAATGCAAACTATTATTATGATTTTCAAAGAAGTGATGAATAGTGTATATAAAAAGATTTATAACAATTTCCCTTCTGAGCTTCTGGGAAAAGATTGTTAATATTAATCTGAAACTAAGGGTACAATCATTCTTGGAAAACAGAACCCTAATAGCGAGGACAGAAGGAGTTCTTGAAGGACACCGTAGCGAAACAAGACTCACCGGTGCGGCGCCTCCTGCTGGTTATCCTGGGAATTAGCTCTTGTCCAGCCCAGAGAGCCCTCTGCAGGCCAGTGTCTCACCTGCCGCTGACCCCATGTCCCTCCCGGACCCTGGTGCCCTTTACCTTGGGGTGCTGCCCCAGCAGTACCCCACCATGCTCTGCGTCTCTCCTGCCAGGGGAACCCCCAACCCTCTCATCCACCTTGCCTCAGTGGCTACTGCCAGTCATCATCTAATCCCCGCTCACTGGGACAGACTGCAGTCTGTCATGATCACTCATCATTGGCAAGGGGGTTGTACCAGCTGCCTCTGCCTAACCCCGGGCTACACCTTTGCAACCCCAGTACCTCTGTAGGCCTTCACCAAAGCCTGCAGCCTGGGGGTTTACCAGGCTGGAGCTCCCCAGCTCCCTTGCCCTATTCCCCAGCACTGCTCCAGTTTCAGGTACCGTATGATCCCCAGCAGCTAGGCCCTCTCCCTCCAGGACTGGAGAGAGACTCCTCCAGCTTCTGGCCCCGAGCCCTCTTATCAGGGCCAGTTGGGCCCTAATTGAGCTGGCCCCAGCTGTGGCTGCTACTCCAATCAGCCTAGCTTGACTGCTTTTCCCCTGTTCTCCAGGAGTGGGGCAGCCGCCCCACTACACACACACACACGCACGTATTATGATTGATGAATATGCCTAGAGTAATATAAGGCCCACTGCAGATGCTCCATGTGCTAAATTCCTATTGGCTTCTTGAATAAATAAGGGCTGCAGGAATTAACCCATAGGGTCATTAATAAACAGAATGTGCAATGTCCACTAACTAGTTATAACTCCGCATCTTTGCAAAGGATGTGGAGGAAGGAAGGCAACGTGAGGAGGAAGATGCTGAGCTTAAGCTCATCTCTCAGTCACTGGGACCAGGAAGTGCCCTGCAACCTGACATATGATAAGAGGTAGAGGTCAAGGTCGAGATCAGTTGCTTCCTTTTCCTTGATTTCATCATTGGACTTAAGGCATACAAATTAGTCTTCATTTTTTTTTCCTTTTAACCATTTGTATGAGAAGACACCGGACACCAGCGAATGTTCCAGGACTGTCCTGATGAATCTTTTTAAAGGGCCTCCTATAACAGAAGGTACTGTGCTGATTAGCCAGGCAGCACCCTAGAGGAGCAAATGAATGCATGTAAACCTCACAGCTGGAAAGATATCCAACGCTATATAATAGCAGTTCTTCAATGCCAAAAATGACACTCATTCTTTTCCAGCAAAGTACACTCTTAATTATAACGGTGTTTTCATGGCAGATCCTGTTCGGAGCGTGGTATTTTCTGTGTCCTTTTGCCCTATGCTGCCATTTTACGTGTATAAAAAGCTTCAGACATGCAATCAGCTGCAAAGATGGGCAGCATCAGTAGAGATCTCACCCAAGGGGATTCTACCCTGGGATCAGGGATGTGTGAAGATCTCCAGTTGCAGGGCTCCAGATGCTCAGGGACAATTGTAGGTAAGTCAGGGTTATGACCAGTGGACCCACGCACTACACAAATACATTGAGCTAAAACTTCCATATGAGAGGGAGCAGAAGGATGTCATCAAGCCTGCCATCCTAATGTAATAGCAGTCCCAAGCCCCCTTCTGCATGTAGCAAAGAAATTGTGTGGCTTTACTCCATTCCCAGAATTTGGCCCCAAAACCTGCCCTGAGATTCTTATACAGCCAATAGGTCTGTACATAATTTTTTTTGTTTTGTTTTGGTGGATCTAGTAGTGGGAAAAAGTCGTCTCCCCAAATCATACAGGGCAACCCAACAATCCAAAGAACTACAGACAGCCTGAAACCCAATTGGTGTCTTTAAGTAGCATTTTAATTCTTTGACTTAGTGAGAACATTTAATATAGTTTGTTTGTTTTCTACAACACTGATGCTGCTGGGCGTTCGCTTCTGCTTTAAATACCAATATTATCTGTGCCTAGCGTATACACAGATAAGGCCTACCTACCGCAAAAGGACTAAAACAAGAAAAATTACATTTAAAAAATATTTATGCCTCAACTGAAAAGTCCTTCTAGAAGATGGTGCATGGGAATATATTTGAAACAACATGAAGACAATGCTCATGGTCAGCATTCCAGGACACTTATTCAAATGGAGACTAGACCAAAACATGGTTCTGTACCCGTTATTTTTCAGATAAATTTTGGCATTCAGAAGTTAAAACTTCCTTACTTTAAAATACATCATACATTAGATTATTAGTAACAATTTTACTAATTTTAGCTGTTTAAGACAACTTTACTTTTCATATGCTGTGTATTTATAGCTCCCTACTGTATGTTCCACTCCATGAATCTGATGAAGTGGGTTTTAGCCCATGAAAGCTTATGCCCAAATAATTTTGTTAGTCTCTAAAGTGCCACAAGGACTCCTCGTTGTTTTTGCTGATACAGACTAACACGGCTACCACTCTCAAACCTGTTACTGAGGACTTGCCATTTTACTGTTATGAACTTTTACTGGTGGAATGAAATTCAGGCTGATCACAGCACAGCTTATAAGGGGACAAATATTTTCATATTTATCTGCTAACACAGCACAGCTTTCCCCAAGAATTTCTTGCACATTATCAGTATTACAGTATCATTTTTTAGGCAATCCATGTAGGACGGGGTGGGCAAACTACAGCCCCTCAGGGCTTTGGATCCGACCCGCGGGATTGGCCCCCGTGGCGCTGTGGGCCCCACGCCGGTCTCAGAAGCAGCCGGCATCACGTCCCTGTGGCCCCCCCGGGGGGGAAGGGGCAGAGGGCTCAGTGCGTTGCCCTTGCCTCCAGGCACCGCCCCCCGCAGCTCCCATTAGCCGGGAATGGGGAACCGCAGCCAATGGGAGCTTTGGGGGAAGTACCTGGAGGCGCGGCAAGGGCAGCGCACGTGGAGCCCTCCGCCACCCTCCCCACCCCCAGGGGCCGCAGCACTTCCGGGAGCGGCGCGGGGACAGGGACAGGGCAGGCATGCAGGGAGCCTGCCCTGGCCCCGCTGCCACCCCGGAGCTGCTTTAGGTAAGCAGCGCCGGGCCAGAGCCTGAACCCCTCCTGCACCCTGCCCCCCAACTCCCTGCCCTAAGCCCCATGCCTTCACCTCGCACCCCTCCTGCACCCCAACCCCCTGTCCTGAGCTCCCTGCTGCACCCCTGTGCACCCCAACCCCCTGCCCTGAGCCCACTGCCACACCCCACACCCCTCCTGCACCCCAACCCCCTGCCCTGAGCTCCCTGCTGCACCCTGCACCCCTGTGCAACCCAACCCCCTGCCCTGAGCCCCCTGCTGCACCCAGCACCCCTCCTGCACCCCAACCCCCTGCCCTGAGCTCCCTGCTGCACCCTGCACCCCTGTGCAACCCAACCCCCTGCCCTGAGCCCCCTGCTGCACCCTGGACCCCTCCTGCACCCCAACTCCCTGCCGAGCCTGCTCGTACACCCCACACCCCTCCTGCACCCCAACTCCCTGCCAAGCCCCCTCGTACACCCTGCACCCCTCCTGTACCCCAACTCCCTGCTGAGCCCCCATGTAGACCCCGCACCCCTCCTGCACCCAACCCCCTGCCCTGAGCTCCCTGCTGCACCCCGTGCACCCCAACCCCCTGTCCTGAGCCCCCTGCCACACCTCTCCTGCACCCCTGCCCTGAGCCCCCTCCTGCACTCTGCACCCCTGAGCCCCCTGCCATGCATACAATTTCCCCACCCAGATGTGGCCCTCGGCCCAAAAAGTTTGCCCACCCCTGATGTAGGATTCAAGGTCCTGTCTATATTTGGGAAATTTTCCAAATAAAACTGGTTCAACTCTAACAGTGTTAGCAGCATGGGATGCCCTAGAGTGGATGGGCTGTCCTCATTTTTAACAATGTTCATCAGATCCGCACTGATCAGGGTTATATAACGTGGTGTTGAAACAGTGGAAGTAGCAGCGTGTACATGAGGCCAGCTATAATAAAGCCAATGGAGCAACTGAGATAGCAACAATTGGAAAGTTTTCGAAAGGCAAAAAACCTGGGCTCTTGCACCAAGCCAGGAGATCTGGGTTCCGTTCCACAGTTTTGCTGTGTGACCTTGTGAGGAGATTAATGTATTCATGTTTATAAAGTGCTATAAGATCCTGCTACAGATGTGCAAAGTAGGCTTCTTAATGATAACAGCACTCTCTTTTTAGCAGTGGAACAGCTCACATTCATTTCTCAGAAAAAGTGGTGGTGCATAGTCTGCTTCATGGGTGACATGCACTAATGGAACCATTATCAAGGAATAATGTGCTGCCATTAGCACATGTAGCTGTGAAATAACATGTTTTTTTTTTTAAACACATTGGGCCTAATTCTCCTCTTATCTTCACTGATGCGCCGCCATTACATTTAATGAAGTTACTCATCATTTGCACCTTTGAAAGCCAGAGAACACTCATTCCTGAGTAATGTCACCCAATGCCAGAAACAGCAGTGGGGCAGGAAGTTGTGACATCACTATCGCCAAGGGATAGCTTCCAAAACAGGGCTCTATAAATGTTTAGAAAAGGTAGTTGTGAATTAGTTCCATGCAAATATTATTGGTTTTACTATACTTTAGATAGTGAATTGCTATTTGTTAAGTTTTATTGCAACAAATCTTGTATATGGGGAGGCCTATTTTCATCTCATTTATACTGGGGTAAATGAGGAGTATCTCCAAATAAATGAATGAAGCTATACTATAATTAGTAGTAGTACAGAGGAGTGTGTCACTGGGTACTCACTCACCACAGGTGCAACAGAGGGTCCTGTGGCACCTTTAAGACTAACAGAAGTATTGGGAGCATAAGCTTTCGTGGGTAAGAACCTCACTTCTTCAGATGCACCACCACAGGTGGTGCCTCCTCCTGGCTGTTCTGGGGATTAGCTCTCTTCCAGGTCCGAGTCCGACACCTGCCCATGAAGGATCTCCCCCCTGTTGTCCTCTCTCTCACCCTGTGGCCCCTCTCACAACAGGAGGTGCAGCTTCCTCTTTGTGACTCAGCCCTCCAAATGGGTCACTGTGTGGTTTCTCCTTCCAAGATATAGCGTTTCACTGGATTCACTGTCCAGGCAATACGACTCCATCAGATCCTGGGCCTGTCCACATTCCAGGTTCCGGCCCAGGGACCCTATAACATGCAGCCAAGGTCTGCTCAGTCCCTGACCTTGCTGCTCTCTTCCTGGGCTGCTTCCTACCCATCTCTCACAGGCTCTCTTTTCCACCCTTCTCTCTTCCGAGTATGCCCTTCCCTCCGGGCCAGGCTCCTTCTCTTTCTCTGGTTCCCCCCCATCCCCCCTTTCTAATACACAGCGGATAGCTACAGACTTCCTCACTACAGCCATTTCTCTTGCCAGCTTCCTGGCTTTATACTAGCCCAGCCCATACCTGCTCAGCTGGGCTCCATCTTCCAGTCAGGGATTGCTTCTCCAGTCTAATGCCCTCAAGTACGGTCCATCACACTAATCAGCCCTTTCCCCAGCCCCTCCAGAGCTGGTGTGGGGTGAACACCCCATCACAAAGTGCCCGTTGTGCTAGACACTGTGAAAACACATAGCAAGAGACAGTGCTTGCCCCTCTCTGTGCTAAGACCTTACCCTCTAAACACAGAAGATAGACAAAGGTTGGGAGGGGAAACAGAGGCACAGAGAGATGAAGTGAGGTCACACGGCAGCTTGGTGGCAGAGCGTGGAGTAGAACCAATGGCTATAAGGCCAGCATCAGGCTTTTGTAATAACAACATGATAAGGCCATCACCTTCGGTTATTTTCAGCAGAACACTTTTACACTCACACACTGATCAAACACTTCTGCAGAATCTGAGACAGTCAGACCGGCCCTGATTCTGCTCACATACACATCACACCAGCATTAGTCCAGTGACTGTATGGAGTCACTCCTGACTGACAACAGTATCAGAAGAGTATCAGGCCCACAGAGAAAATCCACATTGTCAAATAGGCAGGACCGGCTGTAGGCACCAGCAAACCAGGCACGTTTGGGGCGGCACAATTGCAGGAGCGGCATTCCGGGAAGTTTTTTTCTTTTTTTTTTTTTGCTTCGGCAGTTGCACTCTCGGAGGGTTTTTTTTTGCTTGGGGCGGCAAAAAATCTAGAGCCGGCCCTGCAAATAATGAGAGAACATTGTATGAAACTGAATTCTTGCTGATTATATGTTTAATGACCACTTGTGATTATTTTATATTGACATTTCTGTGCAGTATATATATATTTATGTTGGTTTCAACCTACAGCCAGGGGGTGGGGGGGTCGAGGGGGGGGAGATAGGACTTCTTGCAACAATTGTAATTTGACATTATAACTTTTTAAAAAAATCTTTCAGTAAAGGTATAATTTTTTTTTAACTTAAAGATTCTTTCATTTAAACTTGAATGTAGGGGCAACACAAAGGCCCATTCCAATGTGGGACAATTATTGTCAATGTATAATGGAAACCTTGCTTGCCAGAAAATAATCCTTTAGCACTTGTGAAATGTGCATGCAGAATTCCAAACCATAGTACAAGTCACCACTCACTAACAGCTATCACGCCACAATATTTGAGATGACGCTGTTCTTTCTTATGCTAAGTTTAGGGAAACACTAGAATATCTCTCACACCTCTGCGTGGTAACTGTTAATAAGTTTTAGCTCTTTAATAGTGATCAGAATATGAATCAATTTGTTTAGATCATATCACTCTCCAAGAGGAGAAGTCAAGGATTTCATAGGATTAGCTGGAGTTGGCCACTCTGAAGAGGCCCCACTAGGTGTAGTCAGAAAATGAGGATTTCTTCCACAGAAAATGTAGAGGAAAACACACCCACACACACACAAATCATTTTCCTCAAAGCTTTGCATGGGAAATTTAGACTTTTTAGCAAAAATTCAAAATACAAAATATTTCTGTTTTGGAAATGCCACTGCAGTGCCTCATGGAAGTTGTAGTTCAGTTGCCCCATGTTCCTATTCTTCTCTATAGACCAGACTCCCTGTTGTGCTACTTCTCCCACAATGCACCATACCCTCCCATTTTGGTGAGGGGAATTGGTGCATCACAGGAGATGAAATCCATCAGGGGAACCCAGTCTACGGACATGAGGCAACTGAACTACAGCTCCCATGAGGCATATACTAATCAAAATATTCTGTTTTTCGGCTAAAATGTTCAGCTTCTTGACAAAAAACAGAAGACATTGTCTGTGAAAAGCAGGCACGTCTCACACAATTTGTTTAGCCAAAAGCCACATTTTCCACTGAAAAACACTTTGATAAACATTTTCAACCAGCTGCCATCCATTCAGGAGAGGCCAAGCCAGGCCAACAGATAGGAGACAATAACCCAGCAAAGAACCAGATTTTTGAGCTATAATAAAAAATTCTTGATTCGACCTTGGAAGAAACAGGTCTTCAGAGATTAGTGGGAGGTACAAGGCCAGGCTTGAATAAGCCTTGAGAAAGTAATTTCCTTTATAGCATTTCCTGGCACATCACTTCACCATTCTGGCTCTGATTCTGATCTCACTTATATCTGTCTTTCACCAGTATAATTTCACTAACATGAAATACTCCTGGTTTACACTGATATAAGGGAGAATCCAGGCCCCCGTGTCTCATTTTCAATGTCTGTAAAAAAGAAGAAATATTTACCTACCTCACAGGGGTGTTGTGAGGATTGATGTTTGTACAGTAATTTGAAAATATAAAGTGCCAAGGCATGAAAGTGCTAAATATTATTATTAGCATGTGTTTTGATACTCCAAAAAGGCATTCTTTTTAAGCTCTTCTATTTCTTTGACACTGGTAACTGCCTTCCAATGTGGCTCAAAATCCCCACTAGAAAATAAACATCAGAATAATGAGCTTTCCTTATTTAATTCACCAAATCGGCACAATAAGCTCATGTTTAAACAAAAAATAAAAAGGGAACTTGCTGCTGTGCCAGAACAGCAGCACAATCCATTTTAATTAGCATTGCTCATTGTGGGAAATGATAAGGTATCAGTCATAGTAATTGGTGGTGTTGACAATTAGTCAAAGTCATTAACATCTCAAGACCTAGGACGAAAAAAGGCTTGCTGAATTTTAAAGATTTGGATAGGGAAAAGCTTACTATGAAATTCCTTAATTTTTGCATAGCCTGAACACATTGCTTGGATTTATTATCTGCTAGTTTTCCTCCACAGCACAAGAGCTATAACACAACATATCCAAACATGACCAGCACTTGATCAGTGGGGCTTTCCATTTAAATTTGCTGTAAGCCAGGTGGCTTTTAACACATTGCCTTTCCATCTCCTCATGTAGCTTAGCTGGTGAACATGGCTATGTCCCCACGTATAGATCATTCCTTTTGTCTCCATTCACCCTTATGCGAGATTCACTTTCCAAACCAAGCCAGATCTGGTTAGTCACTTGCAGGACTGAGTGGATCAGAAATTGCTCCCAGCTGATAGAAATGCCTTCAGTAAATGAACTGGAACAATTCCACATCCAATATGCTCCCATGCTGGAAAATAAGCTTTTCATGTGCATAGACCTAGAGGTGGAAGTCATCTATACAGCTACATAAATATAAGCAACTGCTGCTTTCAGATAGTTCCAGGACCGCATCTCTTCAGGGTCAACATTAGCAATTGCTTAGGTTTATTAGAAGCTCAGATGTAATTCAAAACTCACGATAACATCACCAAACAAAACAATGTTAAACAAAAATATTTCGGTCTATATGCTGGTCTCATTTCTATCCCTCCTAACCCCCTGGCCTTTGCCTATATGGGCTTATCTTCTCTGAACTAGATAGTATACTCGAGCTGGCCTCACTTCAGTGAGAGTGACCACACTGCAAACTACATTCCAATGTCACAGAGTGATTGAATTAACAGCTAGGTGCAATGTTGTCCGCAGTGCAGCTTCAACCAACCTTTACCCCATCACAACCTATTTAACTTGAGCTAGAGATGTGTGTGTGGGGGCCAGGGTTGGGTTAGGCGCAAAACTCAAGTTATAGCTCGAGCGAACACTGTAGTGAAGACATGCTCTCTAAATTCACTATGTAACTACCTGCAGACACAGAACTTGCATTTGAAATGATGGCCCATGGTTATGTTATGCAACAGAGTACAGCAGAGAGAGACAACTTGTATTGCTAGCCCTTGTGATGCTCGCCAGAGGTACACAGGGTTGCAAGGCACCTCACCACAACCTGTCCTTAGCATGAAGCAGTCCGCTGTGGATCAACTCCCCGACACCACCAGCCTCTGGCAACTGACTTCCAGACCTCCACACACCTTGCTCCTCTTGCACAAGTTAGATACACACCATCCCCCGAGCCCTCCGAGTGTACCCTGTAGCATCCAGTGAACGCTCACAGAATCATCAGGCCTGCTGTTCCCAAAGGAACAGCTCACACCAACTTGTAAAATCCAGCTGAGGACCACCACTTTGCTTAACACTACAGCACTTAGCGATAGATATAAAATGAAAACAAGAAGTTTCTTATCAAAGAACAGAGATTCAAATGACAGCGAGTAAGAATATTGGAAACAAATGGTTACATACAAACCAAAATCATGACACGGTTTCTAGAGTCTACACTTAACTAACAGGTAATGTTCTGTCTAAAAAAGTTTCTCTCGTCCAAAGTTGTCTCTAGGGTTTTCAACCAAGCGTGGCTAAGAACCGTTTTTCATGAGGCAAACCCGCTGTCGATTTACTTCCTCAGAGAAGGGCGGTGGAGTGGCTTAGCCTCCAAATATGATACAGCAAATCTTTGACATGCATTTCCAGATAGGGTCCCCCTACCCGCCTCTCTGTTTTTCTCTTCCCATTAGTTTCTTTCTTTGAAGTTCTCACAATACTTCATTTGCATTTGGTTCACACTGGTGAGCGGCGACCAATTATGAACCACACAATGCTTAATTTACATTTAAATGGCCACAAAAAATATACATTTCTTGTGTGTCAGAAAGCCTGTTTTTCACCTTTGCTGGTGACCAGTCCCTAGGCACAGACTTTAAGAACATATTTTAAGTATATATACATAACTCCTTACATAGTAACTGCACATGCATTTTACAAGGATATTGGTAAGACATAAGAGCGGCCATACTGGGTCAGACCAAAGGTCCATCTAGCCTAGTATCCTGTCTTCCTAGAGAAGCCAATGCCAGGTGCCCCAGAGGGAATGAACAGAACAGGTAATCATCAAGTGATCCATTCCCTGTCGCCCATTCCCAGCTTCTGGCAAACAGAGGCTCCATCCCTGTCCAGATGCTGACCGGAGTGACACAGGCTTTTATTAAAGACCACACATGACACGCGTTTGGTGAGCTGGAATGCTAATACCAGATTCAGGAGATTCCTGTAACCTCTATGCACCCCCTCTATGCCCCTTGCCAGTTGGCACAAAGAGATTCCTGGGTCACGGTGCTTAAGAGATTTGGACGATTTTACATGTCAGTGGTCAAGTAAAGCCATAAGATTTTTGTACAGATAAAAACAGCAAAAAGGTGGATGGCTGCTATTATCCACATTTTTCAGATGGGAACAAGTAAGACACACAGGAAGTGAGTGTATGAGTCCAGGAGTTTCTTGTCTACTGAAATGAAATATTAGTGTAATATCCCTGATCTGTGAAGGACTTTGATCCACTGATGAGTGGTGGTGCACTTAATGCCTTTGTCCTGCTTTCGGATTAGTTAAGCAACCTGTAATGTATACTGACAAAGGTTCTGCTAAATGAAGGGAACTTCTGATCACTCTAAATGGCTGAGAATTTTTAGGTGCCACATGAATCTGTTCATATTTTTTTTCCAGAGAAACCTCAGTTAAATTTCAATTCATTCCCCCTCACCCCCATCTTCCCCTTCATTTACTGCAAATTTTGATGCATAACAAAATGACAAACACTTTTCTGGTGCTGCCATGTTTCAAAAATAGCTCAGCTGCCTTGCATAACATGTGACTCATTTATTCTTTTATCCAGTTTAATGTATTGCTACAACTCCAAATCAGGCAAAAATGACAAGATCTCTTCTTTTGACATAGATACTTGCTACAAAGACACGGACATTTTTCCTCCAGTTTATGACACCTGCCAATCACCATCACTAAGCACATATAATTATGTTGTTATAAAGACCATGTAAATATCTCTAATGACACAATGGGAGAAATCCCACTTGCCTGCCTCCCTCACCAAGCAGCACTATTGCCATAAGTGCCAAAGTACAAGACTCCCCAGCAAAATAATTCAGATTAAAAGCAAAGAAACTCTGACTTAAATTCCCACCTCAAGACACCCCCTCAGGCAAAAACCTGAATAAGCAGAGAGGCCTTACAACTGAGCTCCTAAAGATAAACAACATTTTCAAGGTCAATTTCCTATGACCTTCAGTGCTCATCATTTTCTGCCCAGCTTCATAGATTATCATTTGAAATGGATTTATACCTTCCCTTTATGGCATTACTTTGCACTTCATTTAAAAGTGTGGTTTGGATTTGTTTCTCTGCTTCATACACACAAGCTGTAACAAGACCACAAGGCTCAGCTGGGTTTCAATTGACTAAAATGACTATTCAGTAACGCAGCATGTTATAAACTCCAAACCAAATCAAGAGGAGTCAGGCACACCATTTTTTCCTTCTCTTCCCCACTGTTAGTGATATTGTTTTTGACGCGATATCTTGTCTTTTTTATGTTGTGGAGCTTTGATTTTCAAGAAAATGTTTTAATAGCCTCTAACAGAAAACAAAAAGTTGTATTTAGTGCTTTTCCAAGATTTGAGATTCCTCTTGCAGACCGGTAGCACGCTCACTTTAGATAAGATTAAAGCTGACAGAGATGAAACAGTGCTGGCCCACATCCTTGGGCTTGCTCCAGGGCCTCTAATCTGCATTTCATCACGATGTGAGCACATGTTCCCATTATTGGTACACTCATCTGCATCACTCTGAATGTTAATCACACGCTAACCCAATTTCCTCAACGAATTTATTACTTACTGTTCATTAAAGTTCATGAAACCTAATGTGAGCCCGAAATAAGCAGAACAACCTTAACAAGTAGTTCTTAGCTACAGAGAAACTCAGACTCGTTAATATAAGCCCAAGGGTCTAATGCTTAAAATGTATATATCAAAATCTTTCATATATTCTTTTTGTGCATGTATGTGTGTGTGTGGGAGGGGGGGCAGGGCTGGGGGTTGAAAGACTATAATAGTATTACAGTTGGCATTCTTGATAGGGTCCTGATTAGCCAATCAAAAGTCCTTGCTTTAACTTTTAAACTTTTTGCTTCAGTGAATTGACAGGGAGCATACTGAAGGGTGAAGCCAGAAAGGATGTTTTGTCTTGCTTTCCCTCAGGAATTATTTATTCCCGGTGGCCCTGATCCTGCCACCACTTACACACATGCTTAACGTTAAACATGTAAGTAGTCCCATTGATTTCAATGAGACTGCTATCGCGCTTAGGAGTTAAGCACAGGCATAAGCCTGGGGACTGTGTCTTATGAATAAGGAGATAATACAAAACAGAACTAAAGAAATGGGAGGTTTTTAGAGAGCATCAAACTTGAATAGATTTATTCTATGGTATTTTAGATCACGTTAGCCATGTTCTCATATCTTCTGTGACCAAATACATATGCTCGATGATTACTCAAGTGGAAAAGAGTTTTTGGAAAGATGTGATGCAGGAAAATCAGCCTTAGGCTACGTCTACACTGGGGGGGGGGATCGATTTCATATACGCAAATTCAGCTACGAGAATAGCGTAGCTGAATTCGACGTATCTGATCCGACTTACCCCCCTGTGAGGATGGCGGCAAATCGACCGCCGTGGCTCCCCCGTCGACGGCGCTTACTCCTACCTGGGCTGGTGGAGTACGCGTGTCAATTCGGGGATCGATTATCGTGTCCCGACGAGACGCGATAAATCGATCCCCGAGAGATCGATTTTCTACTGCCGATCCGGGCGGGTAGTGAAGACCAGCCCTAATAATGGGAACCCACCTGCCTTCATTACTAGAAATCTGCCTGCTGCACAATCACAATAAATGACAAAGGTTAACATAACAACAGCATCTGTGCGGTATCCATGGCAAGTCTGACTGAGAAGAACACACTCTGGAAAGTACATACAGTAACTCCTCACTTAAAGTCGTCCCAGTTAACGTTGTTTCATTGTTACGTTGCTGATCAATTAGGGAACATGCTTGTTTAAAGTTGTGAAATGCTCCCTTATAACGTCGTTTGGCAGCCACCTGCTTTGTCTACTGCTTGCAGGAAGAGCAGCCCGTTGCAGCTAGCTGGCGGGGGCTTGGAAACGGGGTGGCCTGGCAGCCCCCCCTCAGCTCCCCGCTCCCCTAAGTTCCCTGTGCAGCAGCTGCCCAGCAGGCTAGCAATTGCAGCTGTCCCTCCCCCGACTGCCATGTGCTGCTCCTGCCCTCTGCCTTGGAGCTGCTCCCCGAGACTCCTGCTTGCTGTGTGGGTGGGAGGGGAGGAAGAGGGGGGCTAATGTCAGGGTGTCCCCTTCCCCCCTGCTCCTGCACCCCACTTACTCCATCTTCCATAGAGATGGGGGGACACACTAGGGATCAGGATGGAGGGAGCTTGCAGCAGCTGCGGTCTCAGCAAGCTGATCTAATTAACAAGGCAGTGTACTTAAAGGGGAAATGCGCATATCTCCCTCCATTCCTGCTGCCTTGTAGAGTGAGAGAGTTAACCCTTGAGGGCTCAGCCAATTGCTAGTTCATCATTTAGCAGTAAGGGAAATATCCCACCCTCTGACTCCTCCACCTCAACCAAGCTTCACAATCATCATCACTGTGTACCAGTATTAAATTGTTTGTTTAAAACTTATACTGTGTGTGTGTGTATATATATATATATATATATATATATATATATATATATATATATAATGTAGTCTTTTGTCTGGTGAAAAAAATTTCCCTGGTACCTAACCCCCTCATTTACATTAATTCTTATGGGGAAATTGGATTTGCTTAACATCATTTCGCTTAAAGTCACATTTTTCAGGAACATAACTACAACATTAAGTGAGGAGTTACTATACTTTTTGATGCAACAATTGCCATTGAAGGTGTCCTGACTCTCTTGACACTATGTAAGAATCACCATTGGAAAGCTACATGAAACAACATTACATTTCAAGGGAAATACTAGCACAAAAATGGGTTTGGAAAGAGCATTTCAGGCAGGGAAAACTGTGACTGACAAGTTTTCTGTGCCTAAGAGATTTCACAGGATGCAAGGTTTTCAGGCAGGCACTTAAGCGCATGCTTAACTTTAAATGCTTGAGTAGCTCCACTGGAGTCAACAGCACTACTGACATGCTTAAAATTAAGTGCATGCTTAAATGTACTGCTGAATCGGGTCCCAAAGCAGTTGCATTTGATTCTCTCTCTTTGGAAGGAGGCAATGAAATTTATTCTAATCAATAGTTACAATAATCATTGGTGTCTACATCTCTAATGAACTCTGTGCATTTTAAATCATCTGAATTTCTTACAACGATCCCTCAAAATCTTGTGAGTACACCTCTACAACCCTGTTGAGTCCCCAGTGTAAAGTGCTAAAACACTCCAAAAGATTTTATGATTGAAATATTCAATCAGATAATACTAGTGCCAGGATAATGAAGCCTTTGGAGGATTTGTTTAATCAAGGGTAAAATAATTTTAAAAGAAGTTTTAAAGGAAGCAAACATGTCTGGGGGAAAAAAATATACCGACTTCTTGCCAAAGAGGATTATTTCTACAAACCAGAAAACGACACCTGTTGGCAGTTTAATGCTAATGTGAAGTCTGTTTCTAGGCTAAAAATTATGCATCAAGAAAAATATAAATATAATTTTTATTCACAGCTGTGTAAATGAAAACACATCTGTTAAGAAAAGGAGTTACAGATGTCTATTATCCATTATTCAAAATTTCCACAGCCACTTAATTAATCTATGTTGAAATTAGAAATTTACTATTTTTTTAAATTAAATCAATTTGCCTTTTTTGGCTAATTAAATAACACAAAACTATAGAGAGGAAGGACAATTTTGTGATTGAGGCACTGGACTAGGACTCGAGAGATCATGACTCAATTCTTGATTCTGCCACAGGTTTCCTAAGTGATCCTGGACTTACTCCCTCTGGGCCTCAGCTCTCCATCTGCAAAAAGGGGCTAGTAATACCTCCGCTGTCCCACTCTGTCTTGTCTATTAGATTGTAAACTCTTCAGGGAAGGGGCTCTCTCTTACTATGTGAACATAAGAGTGCCTACCACAATGGGGCCTCAATCTGAGCTGGAGTTTGTTGGTATGGTTCTAGTATAAATTAATGACAACCACCACCACCCATGACCTTTAGCATATACCATTAGTACAGCATATTGGTGGAGCATATAGCCATCATTTTGTGTGGCACAGGATATTATGCAAGGAGTGTAAAACAGGGATTAGACTAAACAACTGGGATTCAAGACTTCTGGCTGGGATGATTGAACCTTGGCAGTTCTTTGTGAAAAGAGGAAGAGAGGCAGAGAAAGGAGTCTCTATTGTTCGTAATATCTGTCTCTTAGGGAATGAAGAAAATCTTTAATTAATATGATTCAAATCTAAAAGGGATTTTTCGCCCCTGAAAAGTACTCTCTGTTTGCAAGGCAAATCCCAAAGCTTAAGTCTTAGAGTCAGCACGGAGTACTGTATTGTACACCAACACTGCCCACCGTACACCATCCCTTGGTATTTTGAATTCTGTACAAGACATGATTAGACACAACAGGTTATGCTTTGGGCATATTTTCTTCCTTTTTCTATGTTGTTCTATAAAGCGTGGTATTATAGAACATTGTATTTTCACAGTCAGGGGAGAAATTCTGATTCCATTTAAGTTAAGGGAGTTTTGCTATTGAATTCACTGGCATCAGGATTTCACCCCAGATCTTTATTGTTGGGACTGTAGAATGTGTGAGATTTACGTATAAGTGATCAAAAAATAGGTTTATTTATCTTGGAAAGGAGATCGCGTAGAGGGAACTTAATGGGATTATTTTAGAGTATAGTAAAAACTGAGTAGTACCTCCCCTCCCCTTTTATTGTCACATCAGAGTGCAAAAAGGTGACTTGAAATGAATGGAAGGGACAATTAACACACAAAGAAAATACTTCTTCACATAGTACGTAGCCTAGACACCATCATGATGGGTTTCTAGATATCAAGGTGATGATCACCTTAGAAATCCATGGAGAGATACACACCTTATAGAATATGTTGATTTTACTGGATTTTCAACAGGCCTTGATAACTTTATAACCCATAAGAATATTTATAACTAACATAGTTTATAGGAGTAATACAGTGTTTTAGGGCACAAGCAGGAATAAAGAAGCAATTTAGCCTCCCCCCCCCCATGTATAGCACTGTAAAATTGCCAGATGCATCACAGGAGATTTTTACCTTCCTCTGAAGCACCAGGAGTTGCCCATTGTCAAAGGCAAGTTTACAGGACTTGATGGGCCAATGATTTCTTGCAGTCTGTAAAACCCTATGTTCTGCTTCTCTGTTAACATTAACATCCTTCAAACAAATTACCTACTGGGATGTTTTCTCTGTTCAATGTTTTAACGTTCATTAAGAGCTCTTATGGCCTCTATGTCTCTACATGCATTTATTCAGAAGTAAACTACCTGAGTTCATTTGGTCACATTTTCAAAAAGTTGCAGTACATTTTTATTACCTGTTTTACATTAGATAAGCATGAAATCTAATGGTTACTGTTGGATACAACACCACCATTTTACTATAGTAATTAGCCAATGCTTGTACAGTGATTTGAAGCTGTAAACTACTGTAAGTGCTCAGTATTATTTCGTACATCCTGTGTAAAATGTTCTAACCTTCTGAATGCTACACACAAAATGAGTTGTTATTCTGTGTGTAAGATGAATTGTATTAACCACATTTTCATCACAGAAGCATAGCATGGAAGGGACCTCAAGAGGTCATCTAGTCCAATCCCCTACACTCATGGCAGGACTAAGTATTATCTAGACTGTTCCTGATAGGTGTTTGTCTAACCTGCTCTTAAATACCTCCAATGATGGAGATTCCACAACCTCCCTAGGCAATTTATTCCAGTACTTAACCACCCTGGCAGTTAGGAAGTTTTTCCTAATGTCCAACCTAAACCTCCCTTGCTGCAATTTAAGCACATTGCTTCTTGTCCTATCCTCAGAGGTTAAGTAGAACAATTCTTCTCCCTCCTCCTTGTAACAACCTTTTATATACTTGAAAACTGTTATCATGTCCCCTCTCAGTCTTTTTTCCAGACTAAACAAACCCAGTTTTTTCAATCTTCCCTCATAGGTCATGTTTTCTAGACCTTTAATCACTTTTGTTGCTTTTTTCTGGACTTTCTCCAATTTGTCCACATCTTCTCTGAAATGTGGTGCCCAGAACTGGACACAATACTCCAGTTGAGGCCTATTCAGCGCGGAGTAGAGCAGGACAATTACTTCTCGTGTCTTGCTTACAACACTCCTGCTAATACATCCCAGAATGATGTTCATTTTTTTTGGTAACAGTGTTACACTGTTGACTTATATTTAGCTTGTCGTCCACAATGACCCCCAGATTCCTTTCTGCAGTACTCCTTCCTTCCTTCCAGTCATCTCCCATTTTATATGTGTGCAACTGATTGTTCCCTCCTAAATGGAGTACTTTGCATTTGTCCTTATTGAATTTCATCCTATTTACTTCAGACCATTTCTCCAGTTTGTCCATATCATTTTGAATTTTAATACTATCCTGCAAAGCACTTGCAACCTCTCCCAGCATGGTATCGTCCACAAACTTTATAAGCGTACTCTCTATACCATTATCTAAATAATTGATGAAAATATTAAATAGAACCAGACCCAGAACTGATCCCTGCGGGACCTAACTCGTTATGCCCTTCCAGCATGACTGTGAACCACTGATAACTACTCTCTGGGAACGATTTTCCAACCAGTTTTGCACTCACCATATAGTAGCTCCATCTATGTTGCATTTACTTAGGTTTGTTTATGAGAACGTCATGTGAGACAGCATCAAAAGCTTTACTAAAGTCAAGATATACCATGTCTACCACTTCCCCCCATCCACAAGGCTTGTTACCCTGTCAAAGAAAGCTATCAGGTTGGTTTGACACGATTTGTTCTTGACAAATGCATGCTGACTGTTACTTATCATGGGGTGTGGGGAGGTTGGATATGTGTGGGGGTGCTGGAGTCAGGGCTGGGGTCGTGGGGGGGTGCAGGGGTCAGGGCAGGGGGCTGGTGGTGTGTGAGGGGGTGCAGGGGTCAGGGCAGAGGGCTGGGGGATGTGTGGGGTGCAGGGGTCAGGGCAGAGGGCTGGGTGTGTGTGAGTGGGGTGCAGGGATCAGGGCAGGGGCTTGGAGGGGGTGGGGGGGTAGGGCAGGGAGCGGGGTGGGAGTTGGGACTCCTGGGATCTGCGAAGGGGCTGGTGTCTGACGCTCGGGGGAGGAGTGCTGGAAGTGAGGACTCTGGATTCCTAGGTTTCTAGCTGGGCTCTAGTTGTTCAGGCGTGGGGGCAGACAGAGTCTAGGGCTCCGGACTCCTGGGTTCTGCCCTCAATGCCGGAGGGGAGCAGGGTCCAGTGACCTGGGGTGGGGAAAGAGGTGTGACCCAGCTGTTCCCAGGGTCCAGCAGGCGGCAAGCCGCAGCCCCCGGGCTCGGGTTGTGGGACGCAACCGGCACCGGGGCTCCAACCCCGGGACAGCTTGCCTGAGTCCAGGGAGCGGGGCTGGCCGTGCTCGGGGCGGGTGGGCGCATGGCGCAGCTGGGACCCAGGACCCTTCCCCACTTACAGGCCTCGCAGGTGCTGCAACTCCTGGGGGCCGGGTCCCTCTTCATGCCCCCGCCGGCGGGGCCGCTTCCGTGGAGTCTGAGAAGCCCCGCTCAGACTCCACGGACACTAGGTAGCGGTATGGACACGCTAACTCGGAAACACAACCTCCCACCGGAAGTGACGGAGGTCAGGAAAGCATGTGCAAATGCCGACGGGAGGGGCGGAGAAGAGCGGTCTGGGCCAGGCAGGATTTTTAATGGGACGCTGCTGCCTGTTGGGGTCCCGGCCGCCGCCCCACTCAGCCCATTGCCAGCCTGGGTTCGGCAGCGGGCTGAGTGGGGCTGGCGGCTGGGACCCCAGCAGGCAGTAGTGTGCCATAGGTTGCTGACCCCTGCTCTAGCTAGTTTGATCTCATTTTGTGCCTTGGCCTTTCTAATTTTGTCCCTACATACTTGTGTTATTTGTTTATATTTATCTTTTTAATCATTTTTCACCTTTACACTGGCACAGCATTGGTCTAACTTCTATAACAAATATTAGTTTCACAAAAAATTGCCTGAAATCTGAAGCCCCGGGAAGGACTAATAAATGGACAACAAAATAAACACGGGCTAAAGCAGAATACGCCATTTGTTGGACACCCTTTTGTTGGGCAGTCGTTTTTCTGTTCAGAAAAGCTTCTCTCAAACCAAAAACATGAAAGGGGAGGGGGAGAGTAAAGTATGAGAAATAAAATGGAAGAATTACAGGAATAGAAACAAAAACGTGGGAATATGATAATAAATCAAAGTCTGAGTCATTTTATCATAGAGTGAACACATTAAAGACAGTAGTGTTGGCAAGCAGAGTGAGAAGAGAGTTAAATGAAACCCTCAGCTCTGGATTCAGCCTTTCTGGCTCAGCTCTGCTTTATATATATGGTCTGGTAATATTTGTAGAAAGGCTACATGACACAGTAAAGCTGTGTGTGATGAAAGCAACCTGCTAAGAGGACATGTGTTTGCCTTTGCATCCACCAAGATCTCAAGGGAGAACTACCAAAAGGAACTCCTAAAACTAGTGTCTTGGAAGGTGTGGGAGGATTGAAACTTGTTTCCTTAAAACTTGGATCTTGCCACCCAGTGAGGCAATGAAACAACAGTAAGCACCATATACTCTTTTGCTCCACTCTAGACTCAAATGGCTGAAGATAACATGCCCCAGGTCTTTACATAGTTCAGGCTGGAGGTAAGCACATCCAGGACTGTACACTCAAAGGCTACACGTACACTAGGAGCTAGGAATGTGACTCCCAGCTCACAAAGACATACTCATGCTAGCTCTCATTGATCTAGCATGTGAAAAATACTAATGTAGCCACTAGAGTTGCCACCTGTCCAGATTTTCCCAGCATGATCCCTTTTCTGAGGTAGCTGTTCTGGGAAATCTGTAACAGTGGCCAGCACAAACTGCCAGCTGTCCAGTTTCATGGGCTCAGGATCATCCCAGAAGTCCTGGGTTTTTTTGTACCTCAGAGGAGGCAACCCTAGTAGCCATGGTACCATGGGCAGCCGCAGCACAGGCTAGCCACGTTATAGCTCATGCTGCCACGCATGCGACAGCAGCTACACAACTGTTTTGTGCGCCAGCCCGTTGAGAGCTAGAGTGAGTATGTCTACATGAGCCGGGAATCACACGCACAGCTCCAAGACATATACAAAATGGCAGAAGGAATAGGAAGATCTAAAAAAGCTAGGTGTATAATACGTTATGGAATTGAGGAGTGTTTGTGTGTGTGTGTGACAAAACTAATTATATAGGTAAGTAAGTCAATAAAACTAGGATCGCCACATAGAGGAATTGCTGGTAAGATCCAGCATTTGAAAATGGAAATCATTTATTTTATGGAAACCATCCAAAATAGGAACACAACCACAGCTGGGTTCTCGCTGATATTATACTGACTACCAATGGCTCTGGGTAGCCTATATGCAAAAGCTCTGGTGTCTGTGCAGGCTCATCCCAAGCCACTTGAAGGAAGACAAGTGAGGAACAGGACAGCCAGAATGGGGAGAGTCCTGAAAGCTTCTGTGAACTGTGGAGTGAAAGCTGTGAAGGCAGCACCTGGGGAATTTGAAAGAATGACAGCGATAAATGTAACTGTCCAAAACACCGTGTGACAGAATTCAAATCCCGCTCTCCGCTTCTCTTTGGAAAAGAATCTCCATTGTTATGATCACTGTGGTCTTTAAGTTATTCACTCAGAAGGAGCCAGCCCTGGCTTTTTCATATTGATAACACACCCTAGAAAAAAACACAGTTGACTGTAGGCCCTTTCTTGAAAGGTCACACAAGCTCCATTGAGAGATGCTAACAAGATGTTGTTCAAATAGAATCAAAAGAATGACACAGTTTACAGAGGATGGAAAGGATTTATTTTTATGATCACAGTGAATGTACAGATCATTGTACACAGTCTCTTTGGTGGCTTCACTCCAATCCCTAAGGGGCACTTTCTACATCCAAATAAACCCCTCTGTGTAGCTCAATACAATTGGGTCTCTCTTTGCCCAAGAGAGGTTGAAACTGGAACAGCAGCAATGTTGCAGGGTAGGACTGAGGTGAATTGGCTGAGCTCCATGGGAAAGCTTACAGTGTAGTTGTTCCCACCATGCCTGGCTCTATTACTTATTTATTTATAGTACAGTAGTTTGCAAAGGCCCCAGTCATGATTGTGTTCCATAAAACATAGAATAAAAAATGTTCTTACCTCAAGGAGCTTACAGTCTAAATTGGGGCTGGCAGCCTGGGCACCACACCTGCCTCACCAGATCATTTTATTTAACCTGCCCATTGGTGGCCGGTGAAAATATTCGTGGGGGACCGTAGCCAGAGGTGGGCCTGGATGGGCCATGGCCCAACTGATTAGTACTCAGGCCTATCTACATCTTAGCACCAGGCGGGGGCAGCTCTATGTTTTTTGCCGCCCCAAGCACGGCAGTCAGGCGGCCTTCGGCGGCACGCCTGCGGGCAATCCACTGGTCACGCGGATTTGGCGGTGTTTCTGCGGGTGATCTGCCGGTCCCGTGCCTTCGGCGTGCCCGCCGCCGAATTGCCGCCAAAGCCGCGGGACCAGCGGACCTCCCGCAAGCATGCCACCGAAGGCCGCCTGACTGCCGCCCTCACAGCGACCGACAGGCCGCCCCAGGCAAGTGCTTGCTGCACTGGTGCCTGGAGCCGCCCCTGGCACCAGGTACAGTGCTTCAAGTGAGGGGAGTTATGGGGGGTTCAGAGTGGAACAGAACCTGGGTCTGGGAACAGACGTCCGTGCTCCAGCTGGCAACACCATTAACCCAACTACCTCTCTATCACTCACATGGGAGGGGCTCCGCCCCATGCTACCCCGCGCTGGTTAATGCCTTCCCATTGGCTCTCATCTCCCATTGCCAGTCTGATTGTGGCCAGCTCCCCTCCCTCTCCAGACCTTGGGAGAATCAGGGCACAGTTCTAACAATGGGGAGGTATTAGCCGGAGCTGGGGATGGAGTTGCAGCCTGTGCTGCTGGGGAAGCAGAATTGAGCTGAGAGAGATGAGGCAGCAGCCACTTTACTAAGGCAGTGAACTGGCTCAATCTTAAATGTTCTCCCTCTGTCTGGCCTGCAAAAGAGTTTTTGTGGATTTTGTGGTCCTCTATCACTTAAAGTTGCCAATCCCTGAAGCAGAGACAAGATATAACAGGTGGATGCAGAGGGAAGGTGGAAGACAAGGGTACATAAGGTTGCAGAAGTAAAGGAACATAAGATAGCTTATGTTCTTAGCTAAGCATGCAGCTGGGAGGTTTTCAAGGTGGTTTGTTGTTTTCAGCCAAAAAAGACAGGTGGGCAAGAGATACTAATGAATCACTAACAGGCCGCAGGTCTATCCATTAACCCTCAGCAGCTTACCCTGGACATCATGGCAGAGTGTAGCCCAGTGGGCTAGTTTGCTTTCATTATTTTTACTGCTTTGCATTCTATTCTGCTTTGCATTCTATTCAGCAGGAATGCAAGAAACCCACAGGCCTGTATCCCGTAAGACATTAGCTTCAGCAAATTAGCATAAGGTTTGAGACCTATGATCGTTGAACAGATAAACAGCGCAATGGAAAAACCCCAAGTATTTGGGGAGCTGAAAATAGAGTTTATGGGGAAGTTATAATAATAATAATAATTAATGGATGATGATAATAATAATAATAATAATAATTAATAATTAAAGTTCTGACCACAGATAAATAATTCAACCACAGAAGTGTTCTGGTAACAAACTGATGTACGTAACAGGTACGTGATAGATATCTTTGTATACGTTTCTTATAGGTTTGATTATTTGTTGTATTATAATAGGTTTATATTAGGGTATATTTTGGCTGTAACACAAGGGATCTGCAGGCCACATTCTGTATGGTGAGCTAAGGCAAAGTTAGCATACATATGTCTGGGACCTTTCACCTAGATAAATGGAGCTAAAACGTAAGGTCTGTGTATGACTGCGACCTTTAACATAGAGGATGCGTTAAAGCAGGTTGGCACAGGGGCTTTCCTAAGTTCATACCCTTTTAAACTTAACAGCTTAGAACTTGGAAAGAACCGAAATAACCAGTTAGGACCAAGGCCGGCTCCAGGGTTTTGGCCGCCCCAAGCAGCCAAAAAAAAAAGCCGCGATCGCGATCAGCAGCGGCAATTCGGCGGGAGGTCCTTCGCTCCGAGCGGGAGTGAGGGACCGTCCGCCGAATTGCCGCCGAATACCTGGACGTGCCGCCCCTCTCCAGAGCGGCCGCCCCAAGCACCTGCTTGCCAGGCTGGTGCCTGGAGCCGGCCCTGGTTAGGACAGAAATAACAAATGTGATATCTAATCACAAAGGGGCCATGGTAACGAACTGACGTATATAATAAGTTGAGATCATTGATATACTAACCGATAGGAAAAGGACACTCCAACATCAGTGAGGTGAGGAAATACAAATAAGGAGAAGGGGAAAATCCCCTACTGAATATGCATCAAACATAACGGTGTCAACCTAACATATTATTAAAATCGCATCCCTGCCTAGGGGCAGTGGAAAAGAGAGATGTAGCCCTTGGGAGGTGCCAGAATGATGGCGACTGGCGATGATGGGGACGGTGATGGTTACGAGGAAGATGATGGCTAATATATTTCAGGTTGTTCTACAGGAGATGGTGTGAGTACATGGATGTATAGATGTACATTCTGTAGTATCTCTATCGATCTTACTAAGTTGGGGTGTTTGTGACTGTGCTAAATGTATTAATAAACTATATTTGTAAATATAAAAGAGTTCCTATATTGTGATTGTTGCAACTGTGCACATCAGGGTTCTCAACTATTATAGGGTGACCAGATGTCCCGATTTTATAGGGACAGTCCCGATTTTGGGGCTTTTTCTTACATAGGCATCTATTACCCCCCACCCCGTCCTGATTTTTTACACTTGCTATCTGGTCACCCTACAACTATAAAATAATTTAAATAATACTGGGCCTGATCTTGGGGCAAGAACCTGTCAACCCTCAAAGTGATAACTGGGGATTCTTAAGTAATCAATATAATTAATACATAATCTAAGATCAGGCTACACACAGGTGGATCTTAAGGAAGGATTTGAAGGTGGACAGAATAGTGGCTATACAAAATGATTTGGGGAGCATAAGGAGCTGTGATGAGGAAGGTGCTTTTGGGAGAAGTGTCTGAGTCTGGGTGGCTGCCATCATTGCAAAAGTAAAAGGGGTACATCGTCCCAGTGGGTTAAATCTGGATAAGTGGAGGGATTTAAATTATGGAGGGCGTAGAAGCTAAGGACCAGAAGTTTGTGTCTGATATGGTGGAGATGGGTGGTTCTAACATGATCAAAATTATAAGATAGGAAGGCGATTCTAGCAGCAATATTTTGAATGGACTTAAGAGGACAAGAAGGCAATGATCAAGGTGTGTGAGCCCCTTTCTTTCATATACACCAAATGCACATAAAATAAAAAATATTGTAAGACTAAAGACACTAGCATTAACATTTTAGACTGTAAGCAGTCTTTTATGGTGACTCTGTTCTTTTTCCATGGCTATTACAGATAAAGAAATTTTGCTTGCAAGAGCTGTGAACTAGGTTCAGCTCCAGTATTGGAACCTAAATAGCTTTATGCCATTCCGTCAAGTTTACTGCTGCACTTCTGTTTCAGTAATCCACCAGAGAAGCTTTACTGGATTCCCCACACAAACACATTTGCTGAACAAATCACGTGCACAAAAAAGGCATCTGGTTACAAATTAAATAGGTAGCATCTGACCAGAGAAACTGTGTACAGGTGTTCAAAATAGTTGATACAAGCAGAAATCTTTACGGCGGAAAGATGACTATAAACACAATTAATATGTTAAAATCTTTGCAGATTTTTATAAGCTTTTGTCTAAGTCCCAGAAGAGTAATAGGCTATAAGAATGGCCATGTACATGATGGAAAGAGAAACTGCACATCTTATACTTCTTTAAATCTTATTATGCTAGGTAGCACATCCGTAATCAAGCACAATCCCCAGTAGAAGTGATCTGAATAGTAGAGATATTGATAAATTATATTCTGTCCACATTGCTAGGGTGCTTGTAATGTGCTAAAATGCCTGGAGGATCAATGAGCTACTCTTATAATGTACAGAGAGAAATCTTGTTGTGTCTGTCTAGAGACAGTTTCTCTTCTAATGGAGTGTGGTTGGAGGGTCTCTGTTTAATTCATGTATTTAACTCTTGATCTCCATCACTGCACAGTGTTTCTGTGCTAACTGCAATATATAGAAGCCATTAGGCAATAGGACTAAGATTGACTTTTCTTCCTTCAAGAATTACACAGAAGGAATGGGAATAACTCAGGCTCATTAACGTATGTGAAAGAGTTCACATGTCTGGCAGTAGCAAAAGAGAGTCCAGCAGCCAGCAGAGAGGTTTAATTTTAAACCTTAGGTAAAGGCAACAAAAGGAATATCTATATTTCACACTGTGGCATCTCTGAGTGTCCACTAGGCAGCTAAGCTAGCACTTCTACATGATGACAACCTATAGTCCTGTGTGTTTAATAAAAAGATAACAGGAATTTTAATTATTATTGGTCGTATTTATAACAGTAGTGCTAGAGACCAACCAAGAATGGGGCCCACTGTGCTAGGCACTGCAGGAACAAGAGTAGTAGACCATACCGTAATGAGCTAATTGTTAGTGTGTTACTGCCCTCTGCTGGAAGGAATCAGCATTGCTCAAGTTTGTGCCATCAGCCCTACACTAACCGTCGTTCTCCTTTAGCTCAAGGGATAGGGCATTGTACTTCTGGATCCTGAGGACTTGCACTCTATCTCCACTATCCCTGTGATGTTCTGGTTGTGCAGCACAGCAACAACCATGATGTCACCTAGGTAGCCAGGGATATATTACCATATATTCTATATTGTCACATAAAAATGTTATGTTGCAGCTAAGATAGAATTTGCAATTCAAACCATCATCACTGATGAACAGCAAATGTTCAAACCTATGGAAATCCAACTGCTAAATTAAAATATAAAATTCCCACAACAAGCTTACACACCCCATTCACTAAGATGCATCCACAGACTGAATCTTTGGGGCTGTGCTGGCATATATGCAGGTGAGAAGTGTGAGCAGGTCCCTGCACAGGAAAAACTGGGTCCTGCAACCAGGAGGGAACAGTGAAGCTAAAGGTTGATGAGTTTGCTTGTTCCTGTGATGACTTAAAACTCCTGAAGAGTAAATGTCCTAATGAGATGCAGGTGTTCCCTTTGAAGGCAAACACCTTCATCAGTCCTTAACTTCACATGTTCCCTCACTCTCATCAGCATTTCCTGGTCAGTCAATCAGAGATCCTCACTGCCTAACCCTCAGACACTCCAAACAACAACAAAACCCCCAACCAGCTCTCATTAGTCTCCTGCCTCCACACACTTTCCATCCTGACACATTCTGGCTCTTCCTACATGTCCCATCTTGGCTCCCCTCACCCACCAAAACAATCTATCACCCCCATACCTGCCAAGCCCCCTGGCTCCTCTCACTGCCCTGCCAATACTCCATCTCCTCCAGGCCTAGATACACGGGGGCGGGGGGAGTGAACTGCTCCACTTGAAGTGATGAGCAGGAAAGAATGATGATTGAGCCCACATTCATTCCCTGGGCTGCTCAGGAGGTGGAGGGATTGTAAAAGGAAAATTGTAAAGTTACAGTCCAGCCCTGAACAGTTAGAAACACCAACACCTTCCACTCTTCCCATTCCCCTAGCTCACTGGAACACACAGCAACAGCTAGGGACCAGGGCAAATCCTTAAGGGGAGTAGAGTGGGGGCAGTGGGAGGTCAAGTGCTGGAGGAGGAGGACTGAAAGCACTAGCACTTCCTTGGGTTCTCCAGCCAACAGACATGCAATGCCTCACTGAAGGTAGGGATCTGGTGCGAGGAGCCACAGCACAAGCAGTGCAGTTGGGGATCTCTTCTTCTAGAGCAGGGGTCCCCAACGTGGGCGCCATGGTGCCCGCCGGGGCGTCTAAGTGCGCCCGCGTACTGGCCGGCGGACGAGCATCCGCCGAAATGCCGCTGAATTTCAGCGGCATTTCGGTGGCGATGCCTCTGGATGACGCAGCTTGTCGGCGGCATTTCGGCGGATGCTCATCCACCGCCACGGTCCTCCGTGGCTTGTCGTCTGGCGCCCACCAGACGAAAAAGGTTGGGGACCACTGTTCTAGAGTATCACATGTCTGCTCAAGAGTGGCAATCTGCAGAGACAATTTAATGAGGGAGGATTCACAATTTTATTCTCACTTTATGCCTTCTGCATCATATATAATTGAAAGGCAGGATATATAATGAATCTTTTCTATTTAAACTCCAGAAAATTAGCATTCTGCCTCCCACCCCCAAATATTTTACACATTTTGATCAACCCTGACATTACGCAAGGTCTGGGTGGGCACACCTCAGAGACACAGGGAGGGGAGAAAAAGGAGTGTAACAGGCACACGTGGTTATGTTACAAATATTCTCCTAGCTAGAAACTTTGAAAAATGTCAGATATCAAGGAGCATATGTTAGATCTGCCCCTGAATAGTCACAGAACACTACATTTACAAACAGAGAAAACCAATTTTAAAATCGCTCAGTACATTTGCATGCAGTGTCTGTAGAATGTCTTAAAATCAAGATTAATATGCACATTTTAACATCAGAGCCGAGATGATAGGAAGAAGGAGGGCAGACTACACACCCAATGAGCTGTGTAGAAAATCAAGCAACAAATGGATGCTGGATGGATTTACATAAGCAGTAAAGACTGAAAAATGGCACACAGTCTCCCTAGTAAAAAGAATATGATGTTAATGTTGTGCTGGGAAGGCAAAATTTTCTAGATTTACTGTTATTCACAGCAAGGTTGGACAAAGCCAGCTGAAATTAGTTCCAAATCTTACACCTCCACAACTGCCAAAGATAATAATCACAAGTGTTTGTCACATTAGCCCAAAAGGAAAGCACTGTCTAATCTCTCAAACCCCACAAGAATTACAACCCTTGAACCTTTGGGATTCTTTGGCTTTTTTCCCTTTTGTTGGCAAAAAAGCTAAATTCAGAGGCTGAAAGGGGAAAAATAGAGACCCCTAGATAGCTTTTCAGTTCCATCAGTTGTTTCCATGATGAAGAATTTTTAGAAGCAAAGATTATAACGGTCAAAGGCCTTGTTGATGTCTTCCTCGCTGACACAAAATACATTATTCATTCTCAGTAAGAGGTGTCTATAGAGACAGGACTAGAGGGCTGTGGCTTTTGAAGCTTAATGCTTCAGTTTTTCAAGTAAATGGAACTGTAGGGTGATCAGCCACTCTCCAAAAACCCTTCAGTATCCCAATGATATATGCCCCACATTTTCTCTCAGGTTTCCTAACCTTTTTAATGAGAGAAAAGGTCTCAGTTGTAGAAATATTCAGTGCCCTCTATTGCCATCTGCTAGTTTAAAATATATATTATATATAAATAAATGCATTAAAAAATCAATAGCTTTCTCTCCTGCTAGCCTGTTATCAGGTCAGTGCAAGAGGCTGAGAGATCAGTATACCATGGTAAGAAATATTTCTCTGCATTTAGCCCACTGTAATTCAATCTCGGTAAAGAATGAAAACCTAGAATGCTGTCATGAGGCAAATATACTACTAAGAAATCCTAATATTCCTCCTGTTTCACAACATTCAGCTGAAGGGTGGGTGGAAAGATAAGAGCTACAATTTTTCTAGTGTTAAAAGGGTGAAGTATTTTATTCCTATTTTTTTCTACCAGTGTATTTCCTCCAGTGAACATCATCCTGAAAGCGTTACGTAGATCAATGGATAAAGACCTTGAGTGTGATCCTGCGACAAAACTCCCAGTGTATTCAAGGTCAGGCACCGAGCATATTACAACACAAAGTATCCTTTTTTACTTTATTGAGTGGGTTAAATGCAGCTAGTAAACTATGAAATTTATAGCACAGTCAGAAACTTCTCACTAGGACTGGCTGAAAATTTTCTATCAAAACTTTTTTTTAATGGAAAATTGGGTTTTCAACTATGTGAAAATGTTCACAAAAAGTGTCAGCTTTCCACAGAAAATGGTTCTCCCCCCCTCAAAAAATATATATTTTGGCTTTTAAACCATTTCAATGAAGATATCCTGCATTGATGCCTCATGTGTGTTATCATTCAGTTGCATCATATCCTCATTCTGCAACGCGGGCCGGGCTACCCAGCTGGATTAAATCGCCCGTGATGCCAACTTTTTCCTCACTTTGACTAAGACCCCAATGCATCATGAGCGATGTAGTCCAAAACAGAGAACCCAGCATATAGAGAAGAAGTGGAACATGAGCCACCACAACAGCATTTCTGAAACAAAATAATTTGGTTTTCATCTGAAATATTTAGGGTATTGATTTATTCAGTGAAAAGCTGGAATTTTCTGCAGAAAAAAAGGCTATTTTCCAACCGCTCTACTTTTTACCATCTAATATTCTGAGTAATCTATGCCTCAGACTTGTCCTTTCTATCTAGCAAATACAGTGGCAGCCTTCTGTAACTTCAACATTTCCTCCATCACATGAATTAATTCAGAGGCGTCAAGTGCCAAACTAGCATAGCTTTAGAGTGCAATCGAGTTCCTTGGCTATGATAGAGAACTTTATTATGAATAGCGACTCGTTTCCAAGCATCACTTCGTAAACAGCACAAGTGTCTTAAATAAAGGGAATTGTTATTGATCTCTGGGTATCCTAAACTCAGTAAAATATTGCAAGAGAATTGTTTTCTAATGAAACAGTCATTTAAATGCCATTAATTTTATACCTGTCATTCCTGTTTTACTACACTTGATCCCTAAATTGAGGACTTCAATGCTTTTTCTGCCATTTTGGGATTTTGATTCACATTTGAAGGCTTGGAAGTGGCTTTTTTTTTTTTTTTTTTTTGCAGACCAGTACATTATTGTTGGGACTTCCAGTGGCTACAGGTAGTTTGCAAATTTCATATTACATATCAAATGAGGGAGGAAATCTTAATATTTGTCACCTATACAAGCACAAGCACAAGCTTTCTTCCCACCCCCAATATTATTTCAAAAGTATTTTCAGCTGTCAGATATAGTGCCAACATGCAGCAGCTGCATTGGCAGGGATACATAACTGTTATATTTTTGGTGACCTGAAATGCATTTCAAGATGGGATTTTTATAACTTTTTATAAAACTGACCATAAAAAATAAAGTTTAATAAATCATAAAAACCCCCAACAACCCTATGTTAAAGAATTTGGTTTTAACAAAAGTGAGATTTATTAACTACTGATGCCCTGCCCCTTTTGCAGGGTACTGTACTGCAGAATTAACAGCGTGAAATTGCACAGGTTTCTTCTCTTAGAGAGAGGAGCTTGGAAGGTATAACTGGGCCATTGATACTGACAGTGAATGGATATTTCCCTTCAGCTTATGCCAGAGATCCTGCTGCTTCAAAAATTCAAGGGCCGCGTTCAAATTGCAACACAGAAAATGTTGTGTCATCCCCGCAGAATGGTGTACATTACAGGGTAAAAACCTAAATGCGTGCCACCAACCAGAGGCAGTAGCTGAGCTAGAACAAGAATAGTCACCTTACTGGTTCAAACTGGGGGCCTAAACCTACATTTCTTGAGAAATATATTAAAGACTGTGAGGCACTAGGTAATAGGCACCATATAAGTATGATAATTAGATAAGCCCCTTCATTTTCAGTTTAAATTTGGATTTAGTTGGGGATTGGTCCTGCTTTGAGCAGGGGGTTGGACTAGATGGCCTCCTGAGGTCCCTTCCAACCCTGATATTCTATGATTTTATGAATGCATCCTAAATGTGTTACATTATCAAGACAGTACGGGGTGATCTAAAAATGGAGTGTTAGCCTTATATATGAATTGCATGGCTTGTGTCATAACCTTAACATACTAAAATGTATTTTTATTTTTCACATGCAAGAAACCCCCCTTAATTGTCTATAAACAGAATTGAAATAGCTCATTGTGCTGTTGAATTCTTCATTTAAATGGTTTGTGTCTTTATTGGATAATCTCTTACATGTGCTTCATTATATCAATAGCAGTAGGAAATTATTGATTTTTCTAAAGCCATTAAGTTCAATTAGCTTTACAATTCAAATGGAAAAAGATGGTAAATTACCTTCACTTGATAAAAACAGTAAGAAAAAAAGGCTAATAACTTGCATACTTCACAAATTAGGGTAAGTGGTAAAGGTAAAACAAACAAATGCATATTAGCATAACAGCTCTAATCAGCACCATCCGCCATTTAAAACTGGCATCATTATGCTTAGTGGACTGTGTAGTAATAAGTAGTTGTGATGTTGTTTACCCACTTAATCTTGTGAATATATTAAAGCAGAATAAATAATAAGCAATGGGAAGAAAGGGTAGAAAAACATTTGAGACAAATTAAGCTGCCACTCATCCTAGGCATAAACATAAACGATAGGTCTGTCGGAAAAGAGTTAATTCTAAATTTCAATCTCAGACTCAAAGTTATAATGTATTTAAAGGGTTCTCTCCTAGCTAAAATCTATGTAATACTATGCTAATTTTCTTAGTCTGCCTATTCTCTCACAGGCACCACTGCCCCCTACTGGACTGGATGTCAGATTTGACAAGTTCATCTGATAATGTTGCCTACTATTGCCTTTAATCTCCAGAGGTATTAATCCCAATAGCATTACATTAGTAGTATTACACAGCATGAAAATATCACAGGTTACTGCTCTTACAACATGATAAGGGGAGGTGGAATATTTGCCTATAACAAAATATGTGCAATAATCAACTAGTCTCTTCTCATCTCTCCCCTGCTTCTAAGCCCACTCCACAAACTGCCATTGGCCGTTTCTACAGTGGCAAAAAGAGGAGTTGTGCCACTCCATTGACGGTATTAGTAGTGAAAGCTGTAGTATAGACTGTGCTCAGGAAGTGGTAAAAATGCATGAGCCCTGCCTATACCACAATGGCACTAATCAAGCCCCCAATTCAGCAAAGCTCTTAAGCACATTTACCTTTAAGCATGGGTAGCCCCAATGAAGTCACGTGGGGTCCAAGTGCATATAATTTTGCAGAATTGGAGGTGGAGAATATCCACGTACTAATTTTCACAAACCAATTCTGCCATTAAAAAGAGTAAATTTGACATCAATGAATTGCCATCCATAATAAGTGTTGGTCTTTTACAAATAGAGAAAGCTGATAATCAGAACGGTATTTACATTCAAAAGACAATGTACCATTGTAACTGTAAAAATATCACCTCAAACCTGAAAGTTTGATATGGAATCACCATAAGTGACAGCATTTTACATATTTTTCTTTTTTACATTTCAGGAAAATAGCCACGTTATCCAGTTGCTAAATCCAACTCTCAGTTTGTAGGGAAGTGCGCCTTAGTGGTGAACAGAAGTGCTGGACTGGCGTTGTAAGAGATATAAGCAAGTTTCTTGACATGAATGTCTCATTGTAGCTTCTATAAGACCGATGCTTATAAAATTTGTGCCATCGGAATGAAGACCCCTGGTTCTTAAGATTAAAAAAAAAATATCTATTAAAGCAGAGGCTAGTGTATAGTCATTCATCCCCACCTAATAAAGTGGATTTTACTTATGTTATAGAACATTTTTGCTGCGCTTCTCTAATACCACATAAAATCTCAAACTAGAGATTACAATGATGACAAATACAATAAAACTGAGAATGCTGTGAACAAAATAAGCCCTTCTTCAATAAGATTTGTGGTTGTATTGGGCAAAGCTTAATTTGACATTTAAAGAAGTTTACTATGAAACATGGTGAATTCTAATGTTTAATTTCAATTATTATTCCTAGAAGATTACAGCAGTGGCAAGTCACACACTACAGCTTTTAACTATTTTTTCCTATTAAAAATATAGTTTCTTCTTTTTAGTTTTACCGTGGGGCTGAAAAGAATTCTGTAACGAGCTTTGCTTTGTCATCTCTAATGTAGATTTAGATGCAACTGAGTGGCCTTTTTAAAATTTGACTTATGGCTTTCATACCATCACTGAATATACAATACCAAAGGGGTCTATAAAACCCAAGTTTATGAAATTGCAGTGTGACATTAGAAACATGAGGAAATGTGTTGCCTAATCAATCCTGCAAGACTCCAAGAGACCTCAACATCTATGTTGAAGGTACTCAGTGCCTCACAAGGGGCATTCAGTAGCTAGCAGGATTGGGATAATGATTTGTAAGTCCCCAGGAAAGCTCTTGTGCTATGAAGTCCTTGTGCTGAATGCTATTCCAGTTCCCGACTGTGGACATAGTATTGATTTCTTTAGTGACAGCAATCAGTACATAATGAGAGAACAACAAAGCAACCGTCCATCCAGACACAAACCCACAATCAGATATAATCTGGAGGTTCAGTGCTGATTTAATTTCTACTGACCCAGCTATTTGGTTTAGCTTGGTGTTTTGTTTAGGGATTAGAGTTCAGTTGAGGTTCAACAGTAATACTTAGCATTATTATAGTGTTCATCTTCAAGGCATTTTGCAAACAGCAAGAAAACCACTCTCCCCCCCCCCCATCACCTCATGAAAGAGTTGCAACTTCCAATATGGCATTTTTCTCACTTACCTTGCTCAATGTCACCCTCACTTCACTCTATACCTCACCTCTCAAGCTTTTTCTCCCCATTAGTCTTCCCCTGTCACTGCATATCCAGCCTCAAGAAACTTTATTGTTTAACATGCAAAAGAGATGCCCTGGTTTTCCAACAGGAGAGTGTGAAGTGTGAACTGAGAAGGGATGTGTTCCAACAGGAGACTTTGGAAGAAGTTGAGAAGATGTGGTTAGCTTATTTTATTTTATGTGACAGTTTAGAAGGAAAAGAAGCCTCTGCCAATAGAATTCTAGGCCATCAACATTTTCCATGTAGTCAGAGTAGAGAAAAGTCTCAATTGTCTTTTCAGGCAAAGGGACCATGAAAAAAGAGACAGGGAAAGATGAACTGTGACAGAACACACCCCATTTCTCTCCTCCATACATTCATTTTACTGACAGATTTGAAAAAGTGAGAATCATAAAATAAAATTAAGATAACTCTGCTAGATTTGGATACATTCATTAATGTTGCGAGGTGTGCATCACAACAGAAAAATCTATACATGGGTGAAAATTATTGTCCCCATTTTACAGATGGAGAAACAGGTACAAAGAGTTAAGTGCCTTAGCCAGGGTCATACCAAAAGCCTGTGGGAAAGCCAGAAATGGAACCTATGTCTTCTGAGTCAGCTTGAACATGCTGCCACCTCATTGGTGGTCCAGGTTCCAGTATAGAGAGGCACAGTTTGGGTAAACTGCAGATCTAAATTCTAAGTGAGTGTACGGCATTCCAGATCTAGGGTTCTGTTTCAGGCCCATCTCTAGTCAAAACCATGCAAAACTTGTCCTTTCAACACAAAACCAGATGAAACTCAATAGTGTTGACTGAGTTTGGAGAATTCCTTTTGAACCTGGGCTTGTCTATATTTACAGCTAGATTGGCACTGCTGCGATTGACGCAGCGGTGTCAATTTAGCAGGGCTGATGAAGACCCGCTAAGTTGATGGCAGAGCGCTCTCCCGTGGACTCCTGTACTCCAGTTCCCCGAGAAGAGTAAGGTAAGTCAACAGGAGAGCGTCTCCCGTGGCCACAGCGCAGTGTAGACACCGCAGTAAGTGGATCTAACAACGTCGACTTCAGTTACATTATTCACGTAACTGAAGAAGCGTAACTTAGATCGATTTACCGTGGTAGTGTAGGCAAGGCTTGAAACTCAACGGTAACCATCAGGCATTGTGATCATGGACAGATTGAACTGGGTCCACATGAACCCCTGAAACTCCAAGCCTGTGAATTTTGCACAGCTCAAGTGCAAATGAAATGTATATGTTTCTTAATAATAGGAGGTATAGTTAGTACAAAGGATTGTTGCAGCTCTTTTGCTATGAAGTCTTTTTGCCTAATCATTTTATTCCACTTCCCCACTATGATCACACTACTGTTTTCTTCAGTAACTGCAATCATACTTAATGGGAAAACAGAAAAGCATCCATCCCAGATTTTCAAATCCATCAACAGATATCTTTTGGAGTTCAGTATTGATTTAATTTGTAGTGAACATTTCCAGTTTTAATCATGGAAATTATTGCTTCTTTAGATGTCAGAAAAAGATTTCCCATTTCACTTTTTAAAAGAGAGTATGGATAAGAATTGATTTCCAGACGTTAAGTTGCAATGCCAATATCCAATGTGTTTCTGCACGCAGAAAGTGTGAAATTCAGATGGGCAATGATAAAAAGGATATAATAAAATAGATATTTTTCAGATACAAATGCAAGAGAAAATGTATTAACCTCTGCTAGTTTTTCATATTATGGGCAATATTTTTCAAGAATAGATCCCTGTGCCTTAAGAATGAACCTATGATTGTCTATGAAGTTACTGCACTTTCATGTATACGTAGAGAAGGAGGAACTTGTGATGAAAGCACTAAACTGGGACTCATGATCCAGTTTCAATTCCCATTGGTTCCATCAAACTTGTGTGCATCTCTCTGTGCATCAATTCCCTATCTGTAAAATGAGGAGAATAGTAAAACCCCTTCACACATTACAGCGACATACTCGGGGGTGCATACATTAATGCCACTTTTTCCTCTATCTTACAGACAGGGCCGGCTCCAGGGTTTTTGCCGCCCCAAGCGGCAGGAAAAAAAAAAAAAAAAAAAAGCTGTGATTGCGATTGGCGGCATTTCGGCAGCAGATCCTTCCCTCCGAGAGGGATCGAGGGACTAGCCGCTGAATTGCCGCCGAAGAGCCCGCCGTGCCGCCCCTTCACCGTGGCTGCCCCAAGCACCTGCTTGCTGAGCTGGTGCCTGGAGCCAGCCCTGCTTACAGAAGAACATAAGAACGGCCATACTGGGTCACACCAAAGGTCCATCTAGCCCAGTATCCTGTCTTCTGACAGTGGTCAATGCCAGGTGCCCCAGAGGGAATGAACAGAACGGTTAATCGTCTACTCCCCTGTCGCCCATTCCCAGCTTCTGGCAAACAGACTAGGGACACCATCCCTGCCCATCCTGGCTAATAGCCATCTTATCTATTTGGTCCCTGGTCCTGCCATTTACAACGCTGGGGCAGACATCAGTGGGGCTCCACTCAAGTACATAATATATTACTACATAAAGGCCGTAGATTACAATATATTTGGGGCAGAGATTCTCTTACTATGTGTACATGCAGCGCCTAGCACAATGTGGTCCCAATTTCCCCTGAGCCTCTAGTTGCTACTGACTACAAATAAAAGTAACAACAATAAAGAAAATCCTGTTACAAACAAGTATCTGTCTAATAAGCGAGGCCCATATATTAATTATTAGAGCTTGCGGCTTTGCTACTCAGCCAACCTTTATGACCCTCTCTTATGCCTGTCTTAAACAAACAGAAAGGGTCCAGCACATCCTAAGAAGGATTTTGCATTGAATCAACTGTAACCATAGGTCAGCCAAGAATAGTTTGATATTATGGCCAATGTAATTCCACTGGGATGTAGTTCAAGTGGCTCCCAACTAGGGTGACCTGACAGCAAATGTGAAAAATCGGGACAGGGGGTGGAGGATAATAGGGGCCTATATAAGACAAAGCCCCAAATATCGGGACTGTCCATATAAAATCGGGACATCTGGTCACCCGCACAACTCAGTTGCCCATGAGGAATGTAATATATCAAGGCTTACTGCTGTTGAGTTCAGAAAGTAAGACTATAATATAATCCTGTCAGGAGCTTTAACAAAGATGGGGCTTCCAGAATGGCCAAAGCAATAGATTCAAACTGACGTTCCAAAAAAATGTTTTACCTGTAGATACCGTCTCCAGAAACCACTCATGTCAGTATGTGTCCTCTAGGATCGCTAAGGATTTAAATGTGTATGTTTGAAAGACATGCCTCTCTCCAAATGACAGAACTCTTGAAGTGTGCCCACTGCATGACTAAACATTTTCATGAGAATCATAAGTAGAAATGATCCTGGTAAAGGCTTTAATGGAAATGTAACTTGAACTCAGTTGGATGGAATTATATCTCTGTAATGCCCATCTGTAAATGTAACAGTTCCATGATGTTGATGCAAACCCTTACACGTACATAGCCTATGCATATATTTAAAGCTCCCAGCAGGTATGGATTTACTGCCTAGTATTCATCCCTCCTTAGCAATAATATCAATTTAGCTGTTAGTTTTTGTTTTGACTCAGTGTTTAGGAATCAGCGGGGCGATAAAGCTATTTAAATGGAAATACTATTCTAATGCACAATCACCTGATTCGAACATGAACAGCTCCTGCTCCTTAACATTCTTCATATAATAGCTGCCTTTTTCCTCATTAAATGCAGAAATCTGATTAACATTTAGATCACACGTGCTTTCCTTATGGCAATTAGGACTAGATACTAGAGTTTTGTTAAACTATGGAGGATTTTTATGATTTATCATGAAGGAAAGAACAAAGAACCTCCAAAACAGTACATCTGGTCCTTTTTGCTGCCTTGATTATATTCATTCTCTCAAGGACAAATGTAACTTTAAAAAGAGAATTCTGCAGGGATAAACTTAGTGAGAAATAAAATGGACCCTCACATGAGCCTAGCTTTGTAATCTAGTACAATGGCTAGAAAAACAAACGATAATACTGTACATTCATTGGCAACATACAGTGTAATCTCTTAGAATGTTTAAACAGTTACAGATTAGAAAACAGCTGTTGTAAAATTGCACTGGTAACAAGACTTTTTTTGTTCTGATGCAAAAATAAATACAAAATCTGCCATTCATAATGTTCAGTTCCTGTTTCAAAGGACCAAACGTCAGCTACTCTGAAAGTTCCAGAGCTGAAATTGATATAAAGGTGAGCTGATTTATGAAGTTCAGTGCATACATATTAGTTTGCTTATGTCATGTTGTGACATACTTCACAGAATATTATACTATTTGTAGGGCACTAAAATATGGGTCAGATTTTTGAAACTTGAGTTAGAATCAGTATTAAAAAAAAAAGTGTGAAGTATCTTTGCTGTAGAAGAAGAAATGTGTATATTGCTGCTACAGTCTGATTTCTTAATAGTCCCAAGAGGACTACAAGTCATTTTAATGTAGGATTTTGTAAGTTTAAATTCCACTGTAGTGAGGAGGGTAGAACTGTGCATTTCAGGCAGACAACATATACTGGCACTATTGATTCCTGATGGCCTGCATGCAGTTTGCAGTTCCAATGGTTTGTTCCATTAAGTGGATCAGAACTGCAAATGAATTCTTTGCACTAATGCAACACCCTCACAGCACAGCAAAACTGAAGGCTAATAGAGTGGTTGCTGGGGGGTGCTGGTGGCTGACGGTCACTTACGAAATTTCTAGTGCTTTCCACATGTTTCAGACACTTTATTAAAGATGATTAGCAAAAAAAAGTTAGTTGGGTTCGTGCCACATTTGCTTCTTTCCAGTGTACAGTATGAGGGAGGCCAGGAAGGTTTCTCTTTTCTGCTTCTTTTTAACATCCCACGTTACACCTCAGTCATCCAGTAAGTCCTTCAACAAAACCAAGGGAGGACAAGATTTTACGTTCCATATATTTGCATGTTTAAAAATAATAAAGCGAGGGGGAGAGAAGCCAAACCCCAGGCCTTCTTCACACAAGACAGAGGCAAAACAAACAAACAAACAAAAGGCACAAGCCCATTTTTGCAGGTCATCTTTAAGCTTTCGTTCAAGCTGACAGTCCTTCCACAGGCAAAGGTTGTATTGACTTCTGTGGACGATGTGGCTGAGGACGGACTTTGATTAAATGCAAACACAGGAATGCATAATAATCAACGCACATTTTAAAATCTTTTAGTATTATCTCCTTAATAGGCTGGCATCCTAAGGGCTTTGGTATACAGCCTTCTAGTTCCAGTAGGTAAAGTAGAGCAGCCCTGTCATTTTCCTCAATATCTGGAGTGCTACTTATATGATCACTACACCTAACAGGAAGATGCTGGACCAGGGAATCCTAATTTTGAGAGACTGAACGCTAATTGATGGTCAGCGCAGCAAGATTTAATGGGAGGTGATTCACTTCCTCAGTGACTGTTCTTAGTTAATGCTGTTGTTGGGTAATGAACTGTCTTTTTAAACAAAACAAAACAAACTAACAAAGACAAACAAACAAAACAAATCACCCATGATGCAGATGTCCAGTGAGGAAGAGCTATCCCTCAAACCCCTCCCACATGAATAGTCCGGTGAATGCCTACTTCCCACACACTCTGTATTCCTCAGACACTAATTAGTGTTACTTCAGGAGCTGTGAATCGTGGAAGAATCCTCTCTTTGTTCAAGAGATGTTAGTGTGATAAATCAGGCTCTGGGCCTGCAAATATTTACACATGACTAACTTTGTGCCCATTGAATCTATTTTGAGGGTTTGAGAGGGATGTAAATTGTGGATTGTGTTGGCCTTCTGCACAGGGCTGAATTTCAACCTAAATGAATGAGGAGACAGAGGAAGAATTAAAAAGGCTCAGAAATCTACATACAGTAGAACCTCACTGATCTTCACACTTTATAATCTCTACTCAAAAACTGGCAGTTTCTCCTTGGCTCTCGGTACAAGATTTAATAGCATAGGCCTGTGATGAGCTTTCATATTACCAAAGACACCATGATTTATTTTTACACAATATATGACTGTATATTTACTAGTCCACTCTGCAGAAGTAACAAATGATAAAACCATGCAAATGTTAACATGAATGGGGCTGGATACCCCTCAGCACAGGTACAGAGCGATGCACATTTCTGTGCCAGGTAAGAAGTGATGAACAGAACAGTGAGAATGAAATAGTAAAAGCTTGCTGAGAAACCTCAAAGTTACTTCCGTCTAGTAGCAAGAATAAGGCCTAGGAGGGGAACATAGAGTTAAGTGTGCTCTCAACAACTGAGTCTATTCACTTCAACAGAAAATCTGGGAGTGTGAAAAGTTCGTTCTATGATGTAATGTTTCTAGGTACTGGAACTAGTTCAATCTGTCTCTTGCTTTCTATTGACTCTAAAACCCTATTCCACCAAAACTGGTCAAATTTTGGCATTTTGGATTGAGGGAGGAGGCGAAATAGCTGAGTTTAATTGAAAACAGTAAATAAACTGGACATTTCATAATAACGTGCACAAACCTTTCTACAGCTTTACTTCAGCTAAATGCTGCCCTGTATGATGATGAGGCCCCTCCAACCCCCACTCCCCAGCTCCTCCAACACTGCTGGTAGTTGTAAGTTAATTCCTAGACTGTTTTCACTAACCAATCCTCTTGGATACGGTATTTTTCCTGTAAGTCCCACCATTTCCTGTACCTCAGATATTCTTGTGATTGATAGCCTAGAAATAACTGAGCTAGATCCTTCTGTCTGGCCTTCTGCCCAGCCTTCTGCCCCTATTTATGCTGCTTAGCAAAAGAAGCATCACTGGGAACTGGTTAACAAGGCGACCAGCCAATTGCTTAACGCTCACTTTCCATCAAAAAACAGCATACAAGGACTGATGAACTATTATTTATGAACCAAGCTCTCAACGAGTATCAAACAGTTCACTGAAAACAGCTGGATCCAGCTCCCATGAGGTGCTGGGCAAAGTAAAAAGCACCCTCAACTTCCACTGAAGACCGTGGAACGTGAGGGTAGCTCGGCACCTCTCGGGTTCTGCCCTAGCATACAACCGTTTGAAATCAATAGGCACTTCCAGTAATTTTCTGTTACAATAGCACATCACATGGCAAACAAATCCCTAGAGTGGAGTAGATGACTTTCTTATTGCTATGAGCAATGTATCATTTAATCTTTCCTGCAGAATGGATCCAAAACAAAGACATACAGAATTACAAGGAAGCTTCTCGCTACAAGTGAGAGAGCACAGCAGCAACAAAGGATGGAGGCAAGGGGGGGCTGGGCTCTCTGGCTTTTCCTGCTCTCCCAACCCCACTGGAGCCAGCAGGCCCCACTAAGACCTTGTCTTCACTAGGAGAAAAAGGAGTGTTCTTAACTCAAGGTAGGTCAAAGTATACCACAGCCTCCTCCAACAATCTTTAACTCAACTTGCTAAATCCTGTGAAAACTACCAGCTGCCTTGTCTGCACTCAGATTTTACCTGGTGCTGGCTAACTCAAGTTAAGAACACACCTTTTTTTCCTAGTGAAGGCCTCAGGGACACCTGGTCCTCACAAGTGCTCTCTGTATGGCCCCAGCCACTTGTTCCTTTGGAAGTCAGAAGCCAGAGCAGCAGGGAGGGAGAGGCAGACAAAGAAGTGCTAAAGGCTTCAGGAAGTCCACTGTGGACTTCGTTATTGCAACTGTTTCTTGGGGAAGGCACTCAGATATTATATTCATGGGCAGCAGGATTAAACCCTAAGACAGACAAGTCGGAACCAGCTTTACTACGTTTGTACGGTGCCCAGAACAATGGCGCCCCAACCTATTTGGAGCTTCTAGGCACTATTGTAATGGACACAATGAATAATACAAAGAATTGTGTAAACCTCCGAAAGCACTGGGTATGGTTGGCCAGATACTCAGCTAGTGTAAACTCCACTGAAGTCAATGGAGCTATGCAGATTTACACTAGCAGAGGATCTGGCACAGAACACTTAGCCTTTTAATGACTGCTTTGTGAGCATCTCTAAGCCAGTCCCAGTAGTGTAAATGCTGCTACTTCTTTGGGGAAGCAACCATTATGAGACAGGGAAGGCAACTTCGCTTTCACCACTCTGAGAATCTTTATTTTCTCTTCTTGAAGAGGGCAAAGCTTTCAGCAGGAAAACAACTACGCCATGCCGCCAGAGATCACTGCATTACATAGCAAGCTTGGATCAGAGGCCTCACTCTCAAAGCTTGCCTTTTACAATGGAACATTTAGAGACTTGCTCAATTTAACAATGAAAATTAAGGTCAATGAAAGGGTCACACGCACTAGGTTCATCACTGCAGCTTCGTCTCCCTCTATATGCAAATACACCAGGGCTGAGACACTGCCAGGAAAGTTAGAAAACATTCACAAGGACAAGGGGCACTATAAATTAATTACTGTTGCCAATGATGTTAGTGGGCTGTCAGCTCTTCATTTTCTCATCTAATGCCAGGTTTCTCCCCCATTGAAGCTAATAGTAAATCCCTACTTGCTTCAATAGGAGTCAGGTCAGTCCCTTCATTTGCAAAGCACCAACTCTGGTTCTACTCGCATTTCAAACAGTGGTATATTTACACTAGGAAAAGAGAAAGAAGCCCATCGCTGTGCAGACTTCAGGATCCTGGGCACAGGATCTCTGGCAGAATTTCATATGTTCACGAGGAAGCAGCATATATGTAAACTGCCCAAGTATATAGAGACTTGGACTATAGTCTCATAACTAGGGCCCTACCAAATTCATAGTCCATTTTGGTCAATTTCACGCTTGTAGGATTTTAAAAATCATAAATTTCATGATTTCAGCTATTTAAATCTGAAATTTCACGGTGTTGTAATTGTAGGGGTCCTGACCCAAAAAGAAGTTGTGTGAGGGGGGATCACAAGTTTATTATGGGGGGGTTGCGGTACTGCTACCCTTATTTCTGCGCTGCTGCTGGCAGTGGCGCTGCCTTCAGAGCTGGGCAGCTGGAGAGCGGTGGCTGCTCGTCGGAAAACCAGCTCTGAAGGCACAGCTGCTGCCAGCAGCAGTACAGAAGTAAGGATGGCATGGTATGATATGGTATTGTGACCCTTACTTCTGCGCTGCTGCCTGCAGAGCTGGGCCCTCAGTCAGCAGTCACCACTCTCCGGCCACCCAGCTCTGAAGGCAGCAGTGCAGAAGTAAGGGTGGCATGGTATGGTATTGCCACCCTTACTTCTGTGCTGCTGGTGGCGGGGGTCATTGCCATCAGAGCTGGACACCTGGCCAACATCTGCCACTTTCTGGCCGCCCAGCTCTGAAAGCAGCGCAGAAGTAAGGGTGGCAATACCATGACCCCTCCTAAAATAACCTTGTGACCTCCCTGCAACTCCCTTTTGGGTCAGGACCCCCAATTTGAGAAACACTGGTCTCCCCGTGAAATCGGTATAGTATAGGGTAAAAGCAAACAAAAGACCAAATTTTACGGGGCAAGACCAGATTTCACTGTCTGTGACATGTTTTTCATGGCCATGAATTTGGAAGGGCTCTGCTCATTACACTACCGATTAACAGGAGCATCACAGAAAGTGAAAACAGGGCCTATATATCGCAACACAGATCGCTAGATACAAGGATGACTGGAGTTCTATAAATAGACATTGCACTATCCCTGCTCATTTATCCCTTCAAATAACATAGTCAGTTGTCGTATGCGTTACCATAAATATACATAACTTAAAAATCACCGCCCATGTCCTAATTTAGACTGCTCGAGCTTCCCTGTTTCCACAAAAGACACCACAACTTCCCTTGCCCTCACCTTAAAGGTTTGATGAATTTATGAGCAGGCATTTGCCCTAAGAATAAATTCCAGAAAGTTTCCTCTTGAGATCTAAATGCATGACCTTCAGTTCATATGGCCTGCCATATACACCCCCCCATCCATGTTGGAACCCCTATAGATATCTATGGGAGTTCAGCATGGATGCAGCCTATTATCCTTAGAACAGTGATGTTTTTCAGACTTATAGCCAAGTGAGGATTCAGGAGGATGTACATCCAGAGTAGCAAGGGGAGATAAGGAAGACTTACCAATGGCTTCCTTTGTGGGCAAGTTTGCACCTCAACTTGTCTTATGGAAACATAAATGAAACACCTAATCCGTGTACTGCAAAAATAAATCTCTATTAAAGGGAAAGATATTTCTTTAGCCACACCACTGCAGGTTCACAACTCTACCCAATGTAGACATAATGTTCAATCTCCTGGTTAATGTAAATGTGGCTGGTCAAAACAAATATTATTCCTTTCACATGTGATTCCCACTGATGCCTTGCTTTAAAAAGACACATCAGAGGTGATGATTTGTATCAGGAAGCACCGGTAGTGCATTTTGTCCCACATGCTTGGTAAATTATGGAGCATGGAAATAGTTAACACAGGAGCATAAGCTTCCCAATTTTGCAGAAGTTTAATCTAGGTTTGCAATACATATAACTTCTTTATTTCAGTTCCCACTGGGAGAGCTGATCAAACATGCAGGAAATTTAGGAGTATTCCAAAGACAGTCAATTTTTAGTGTATACAAAATCTGAAAGTCAGCATCTCCTTGGGTGGACAGTGATGACTGACTGTCAGCAATCTGACTGATAGAAGAGACAGGCACCAGAAATGAATTGTAATTTTAGCTAATTATCTGGACAAGAAAATGCAAAGGTGTTTTTTTGTTTTGTTTTTTTGCCCCATCCTGTATTAAAATCCAGCAGTTGTGGTTGTTAGTATTAAAGCAAAATTTTACCATTTTAGCTACATTTACAGGTTTTAATCAGTTATTTTTAAAAACTTTAATGCACTTAAAAGTGCTCATGAAAGGTGCTGAATTGACAGTCCCGGATACTGAAATCACTTAAAAGTTAGGTCAACAGTCCAAGGGTGTTATTTTTTTCAGCATCCTGACCAATGTAGCTATGCCATCCTAACACCAGCATAGATGCGGCTGTGTCAAAGGAAGAATGCTTCCATTGATGTAGTTACTGTCATTTGGGCGGGGTGGGGGAGGTTCCTAGACTGATGGAAAAACCCCTTCCATTAGCGTAGGCTGTGACTACACTATGGAGTTATGCTAGCATAGTAGCTAAGATGGTGTGGTTTCTGTAGTGTTAGGGTTACCATATTTTGAGTGTCCAAAAAGAGGACACTCCACGGGGCCCCTGCCCCGCCCCCAGCCCCGCCCACGCCCCGCCCACGCCCCAACTCCACCCCTTCCCCAAAGTCCCCGCCCCAACTCCGCCGCCTCCCCTGCTTCCCGCGAACATTTGATTCGCGGGAAGCAGGCAGCAGGCAAGCTGAGGGGGGTGGGGGGAGGAGGCGCAGCCCAGTCTGGCCCCCTCCGGCGGCCGGCCCCGGCGTCTCCAGCCTGGCTCGGCTCGGGCCCTGGGGTGCCGGCCCCGGGCCAGCCCCCGGCCGAGCACCCCCGGGCCAGCACCGCCGGCCCCCGGCCCGGCCCCAGCCCCCGGCCCAGCGCACCCCCGGCCGCCTGGCACCGCCGGCCCCGGCCCGGCCCCCCGGCACCCCCAGCCCCCGGCACACCCGGCCGCCCGGCACCGCCGGCCCCTGGCCCCGGCCCAGCACCCAGCGGCGCCGGATTTTCCCGGACATGTTCGGCTTTTTGGGACTTCCCCCCGGACGGGGATTTGAGTCCCAAAAAGCCGGACATGTCCGGGAAAATCCGGACGTATGGTAACTCTATGTAGTGTAGATGGACCCTCTTAATTCACAGAATGTTTGCACGGCAAAACCATGAGCCACACCATGCACAGTGGCACTGCAAGTTTCCCTTCACTTGGCCTGTTGATGAGCCTTACTCTGACCTGGAAGGGCCAGTTGTACAGGTGAGAGCTTTATTGTAGTGCCAATGCCCATTCAGTCCTTTTGGTGCAGTAATGGTGCCAGTTGTGGCAGTGATTTTGCCATGTAAACATCCGTCTGCTAGGAAGTGGACTGAGACCATGAATTAATTTAACAAAGGACAGCAAAACACATGCTGTAAAGTCTTTACAGACAGGTTCCTTTTTAAAGACAACTACAGTGATGACAAAGAATTTCCATTTTATTTCCAGCTGGATAATTTTCCAGTGACATCAATACTCACTAAAACATTTAAAACAATTTATATACTCTTTATACTCACTAAAAAGGAAACAGCCTTTAAAAGCTGAGTTACAAACTATAATTACACTAATTCTCTGCATCTGGCATTCGAAAGAACCCAAATTAAACACCACAGAGCACCTCAAGTGCATCCGTAGTGCAGTGAAGGTGGAATTAGCTCCAAATTAAATGGGATATCTTCCAAGAACATTGAACAACAATTCAGAACATTTTCAGATTATTGCACAGATTATTCCTGCTAGGAAAATGCATGTATTTGGGAGATCAGTTTAACACTCCTTAACCCCATTTTGACTAGAAATAAGCTTGATTACAAAATCCTGGATCCAAACACCTTAAACACTGGAGACATTCTGGTCTGCATCACAAGCCATACTTTGTAGTTTAAGCCCCTAATTTTAGAATAATCTTTTATTTCAAAGTAAATACAAGGCATTATTCCCTCAGCACTGCAGCAGAGGAAGCAGCAACCTCTTAAGGTTGCAGAACGGTCACCATTCTAACCTTCTGAAAATTGCATGTGGTGCATACACAACCTAGCCTACACATAATTTTTCACTGAGCTCAAAGTGCATAGCTAAGGGAGGCTGCAGAGAGCATGCTTCTGTGGGTATCTCAGCTATCAAGTGCAAAGAGAGGTATCTACTGCAGGTGCGCAATGGCACTACCCACATGCTTACCATTGAGCAAGTGCTGATATGCTTTGCTGAATTGGGGGCTCAGTTCAAAGGCCTGAACCCTACTCTCATGCACTTTTGGAACTATTTCACAGTCTACATAAGGGCCAGGCACAATTTCAGCCCCTTCATTCAGGGAACTAAATGGGCAGTTCCTTCCATGCTCCCCAACAGGTGTAAAACACCCTATAGGCAGTGTGGAAGGGTGGGAAGGATGCAGGGTCTGTGAAGGGAGACTGAGACACAGGGAGAAGGGAATGTAGGCAGCTCATAAAAAGCAGTATCAATAGGCATTCCCCTGTGCATGCTGGGGAGTTTGGGGGGGGGGGGAGTTCTGCCTCCCTGCAAGCCCCCTGGAGCACTGCTGCCCCCACACAATTGCCAGTGCAGGACTGTGCTCAAATTGGCAGCTGCCTGAAGGCCCTTCCATACCCAGAAAGGTACATAGCAAACATGATTCAGAAGACTGACAAAACAAAACAAAGAGTGCTAACACTTGCAGCCAGAGATTTTATTTGTGTCTCACTGAATTGCATTAAGGTATATGGGAGCATAGCAGGCAATATATTGGTAAAACACTTGCAGCGCATCATATTTTATCAGTTTTGCAAATCCTCTCGATTTCTACATTGCTTTTTATAAAACGCCTCCCTACTACTTGCACAAACATAACAATAGCCAATTTAAGAAGATAAATAGCTGCAGGAAACAAACTGGAGGAAGAAAGCATGAGAGCTGCTCTTTCAGTTTACTGGGAAAGAAGCCACGTTCTGAAGGTCCTAACTCTGAGCGCACACTGCAGCGCTTCTTCTTGAAGACATGTTTGCAAGACTGTGGCAACTAACCACGAGTCTTTACAATAAACAGATTAATTTTAATGAACGTGGTCAGTACAATGTTCAGCATTATGGTACATGTAAGTGTACAACAGAAAACGTGAGTGGTCCAGGAGCAAAGGAAAAAAATGGGCTGCGCTCTGCTGCAGCATCTTCTCTGATTCTATCTCACACAGATAACAAAAGCTATATACATCATTGCAAATGCAGCCTCCTGGTCCTTTGTACGGCGTTCGGATAATTTCATATGACTTATATTTCATTCTCCTATGTTTGCTTTAATAGTGTTTGCTTTAATGCACTGATGGCAACATTTGCAATGCAATGAAGGCATCAACCTTTCTAGTTTGCTTTTCGCTGTGTTGGGCGTAATACAATCATGGAGGTTATTTTCCTACATCTCTTGTTTCTTTGGCTTTGTCTGTCCCAAAGCCTTATCTTACTTTACCATGAATTGTTCGCCTTGCTTATCTGTCTGTGCTCTTAGCTCAAGCAGAGTTAGTGCATGTTCGTCTATCCAAGCTGGGAAACGTGCTCCCGCTGCAGTGTAGATGTACCCTTAGTCCATGTAACGCATTGAGAAGTACAGTATTTTGCTTACCTCCTCCACTGTAACTCCTCGTTTCCCAGTTCTCTACCACCAATTTTTTTTTTTAAATCATACTGCAAATTCCCTGGCCCAAGATTTGTAAATATAAAGTGCATACAATTCCTTGTGTTGTTTCAATACTCATCACTAAAAATTACTTCGTCTTTCTACTGAAGTTCTGTTCTCTAAAGTTTCACCTACTATACTTGGTAAACAGAAGGAGATAAGCCCTTTGAGTACTACTGTATCTAAAAAAGCCTCTACCAAATCCACAATTTATTACGTTCCTGTTTCTAGTCACTGAACACTCCTAAAATGTGACTAGGATTAATTAGGTATTTGTAAATTACTGCTGATTGGCCTCATTTAAAATAAATTTCTAGATGGCCCTTTAGCTAGTCCCTTAGAAGTGTTTTGGTATCTCTACTATGAAGTCAAATTTACAAACCAACACTTTACTTAATCCTTCCCTAAGATCAGGCTCAATATTGTAGTAACTCCTTTCAACTCCATCCATACCTTCCCTGTTCTGAAATAATTGAATGCAGTTTTCCACAATCTCAATTCTACTGTATAAATTCTATTCCTTCAGTGTTCTAAGATGGAATGGGTCAGGTTCTGGAGTTTGGTCATTGTTTAAACATTTTAATTTCTCAACCACCCTTTTGGGCATGACGCTTTTGATTTCCTTCAACATTTTCTTTTTAAGTCCTAGGAAATTTGTATCAGAGTCTCTCTCTTTTTGCAACAGTAATTGAGACCAAGAATTTTATTTTATTTTTTAACATATGTCTTTAGGCCCTAATTAATCAATCCATCCCTATTCAGCAAATCATCTAAGCACATGCTTAAGTGCTTTGCTGTATTAGGTCCTTAGTAAATTATCCTAGCCAGGACTTACGGGCCCTGACGCCCGGCTCTCAAGGATTTAAAAAATGCCTTATTATTTATCTCTCTCTCTCTTGTGCAAGCTTCCTTTCACTCTCCACATTTGTTTTTCTTTCCATATTTATTCCCCAGCTTTGATTTGTAATCTTCCTCACCACCACATGTTTTATTCCTCCATATTTTGATTACTTTTTATTTTTCCATGTTCATCTATATTGGATCTGTTTTAATGCTTCGCATGCTTCCAGCTAGATGAGACTCATAACTTAAACATACAACACTGTATTGTCCAGCACCTATTATCCTAGTTTTCCTGCCTGTCCTTCACATTTTTATCTCTTTATTTCATCTATTTTTCCAAAGTTTGTTCCATTGAACTCTCACCCTTATTTCCTCCTTTTTGGTCTTATTATATATCCATCTGGCTAAGGCATTTCTAAGGCACTCATCGCCACCGATCTAAATGCCAATTAATTAAATCACAGTCAGTATTCTTTAGCTACCCCCTCACCTCTTCATCCAATTGTGCCTATGCACTACTCAAAAATAAAGGTCATACACTGCCCTTAATCCGTCTGCTCAACTCCCGGTGGAGCCTGGGGTGACTCATTCTACACAAGGTCTTGGAGGCTGTCACCCTATTATGAGAATGTTTTATTACAGATGAAGTGAGCCCACCAAAGAACTGAATCAGGGCTCATATCTCCATTATGCTAGGCATTGTACAAACATTTATTAAATGGACAGTCATGCCATGCTGCTTACAGTAGAAATCCCCAATCTAGCAATGAATTTCATGTGTGCAGACCCCTTCACCTATACAGAGCCCACTGAAGTCAAATATGATATGAAGGACTTAATATATTAACAAATGCTCATTATATAGAAGTCAGAAGGACTACATAGGCACAGGAATCTGTCTATCCGTACAGAGCTTACTACAGGCTCAAGTTTTACAATAGGTGTGTGTGTGTGGGGGGGGGAATGGGAGGTTGAAATGGGAAGAGAAGGGGGATGGGCATCATACAATACATATCTTGGAACAGTGAACATTGGCCCCAGCTTGCCAGCTAGGAAGAAACCTGGAGCACTGCCAGCTGGTTTACACAACATTGAAGCAACTACAGTGTTCTCTTTGCAGAGTTTTTTTTTTTCTCTTTTGTTCACGCTTTGTTTTAAATTCCATCCTTCTCCCTCCCCTGCAAACAAGTAAAGGAGAATTTCAAACGGAGGGGAAGGTATTGTTCACCAAATGTTTGCATAAGGTTCATCATCTTGCATTAGCACCTTTATATGAAATTAGCAATTTTCTGTCATTTCATATCAACATCATATCATATCAACACTCATTTTAGTTGGCAATATATGAAAACAAATCATATTAGCAGCATCTTCATTGCTAGTGAAAACAAATCCTTCTCTGATGATAATACAATACGAGAGGAATTAGTTAATATAATAAATCTTTCATATCACAAGCACTAATTCAAAACTGCATTTTCTGCCTTTGCGGACTCACTTTTAAGATTGTCAGGAAGTATTTGAGAATGGTATGATCTTGGGATTGCGAGTAAGGTCCTGCTTGTCTTTAGGGTCACCTTAGGTTTTGACAAACAGGAGAAAGTTCCCTTTGGGGGGAAATATCTTGTTATCGGCACCATTTTGCCTCTCGGATAGTAAGAGCTATCAGTCTTCATGCTTGAAGGCATAGATTAAATGGATCACCAGGTAGGGTCAGGAAGAAATTTCCTACATGCTATTGTACAATTCGAAGAGGTTTAGGTTTTACTCTGAAGCACCTGGCATTAGACAGGATTGGAGACAGGAGATCAGAATAGGTAGGTTGCTGGTCTGTTCCAATATGGCAGTTCTCCTTTTATCATTCCTTTGAGATATCAAGCTAGGTGAAACGGTTCTCTTTGATCCAAATTTTGCAGCTAGAACCTGGATGACCACACTGCGCTATCACACGGAGTAGCACAGGGGCGGGCAAACTTTTTGACCTGAGGGCCACATAGGGTTTCCGAAATTGTATGGAGGGCCGGTTAGAGGAGGCTGTGCCTCCCCAAACAGCCAGGAGTGGCCCGGCCCCCACCCCCATCTGACCCCCCGCTTCTCGCCCCCTGACGGCCCCCCCAGGAGTCCTGCCCCATCCAACCCCCGCCCCCCCGTTCCCTGACGGCCCCCCGGGACCCCTGCCCCTCCCTGTCCCCTGATTGTCCCCGGACCTCCAGCCCCTGACTGCCCCCCACGACCCCATCCAAGCCCTCCTCTCATTCCTGACTGCCCCCCGGGGACCTCTGACCCATCCAACCACCCCTTCTCCCTGACTGCCCACAGAACCCTGCCTAGGGTTACCATATTTAACAAATAAAAAAAGAGGACCCTCTACGGGGGCCTGGCCCCGCCCATTTCCCACCCCGCCCCGCCCCAACTCCACCCCTTCCCCGCCCCAACTCCGCCCCCTCCTCCCTCCCAGCCACGCGAAAAGGGCTGCCCGAGCGCTACCGGCTTCACGGTTTGCCGGGCAGCCCCCAGACCCTGCGCTCCCGGCCGGCGCTTCCCCAGCACAGCTGGAGCCCGGGAGGGGAAGCGCCCAGCCGGAGGCGCAGGGTCTGGAGGCTGCCCGGCAAACCGTGAAGCCGGTAGCGCTCGGGCTTCGGGCAGCCCCCATGCCTCCGGACCCTGCGCCCCCGGCCGGGCACTTCCCCTCCCGGGCTCCGGCGGCGCAGGGTCCGGAGGCATGGGGGCTGCCCGAAGCCCGTAGTGCTCGGCTCTTAAACAGAGCCGAAGAGTCAGGGGAGGAGCAGAGCCGCCGCAGCCGGAGGCTCTGCTCCTCCCCTGACTCTTTGGCTCTGTTTAAGAGCCGAGCTGCCTGAGCGCTACCGGCTTCGGGCAGCCCCCATGCCTCCGGACCCTGCGCCGCCGGAGCCCGGGAGGGGAAGTGCCCGGCCGGCGGCTGGGGTCCGGAGGCAAGGGGGCTGCCTGAAGCCCATAGCGCTCGGGCAGCTCGGCTCTTAAACAGAGCCGAAGAGTCAGGGGAGGAGCAGAGCAGCCGCGGGAGGGGAAGTGCCCGGCCGGCATTTTCCCGGACATGTTCGGCTTTTTGGCAATTCCCCCCGGATGGGGGTTTGATTGCCGAAAAGCCGGACGTGTCCGGGAAAAACCGGACGTATGGTAACCCTAACCCTGCCACATCCAGCCACCACTTCTCCCTGTCTGCCCCCCCCTACCCCATCTAACCCCCCCTCCTTCCTGACTGCTCCCCCAAACTCCCCTGCCCTCTGTCCAACTGCGCTGCCTGGAGCACCAGTGGCTGGCGGTGCTACAGCTGCACCGCCCAGAGCACTAGGACAGGCACCGTGCCGCCCAGCGGGAGCCAGCCACGCCACCGCGCAGCACAGTACACTGGGTCAGGCCGCGGCTCTGCAGCTGCGCTGCCCCAGGAGCTCACAGCCCTGCCGCCCAGAGCATTGCGCCGGCGGCACAGTGAGCGGAGGCTGTGGAGGAGGGGCAACAGCAGGGGAGGGGCCGGGGCTAGCCTCCCGGGCCAGGAGCTCAGGGGCCGGGCAGGAGGGTCCCGCAGGCCAGATGTGGCCCGTGGGCTGTAGTTTGCCCATCTCTGGAGTAGCATGACCCTGGACTAACTCCAGAGACAGTTTCATAGCTACCAGAAGTGCTATCAGGAAAGTGGTCCAAGAGACTGTATAAAAACAAGTGTAAGAACCAGCCACCAGGGTTAGGGTTCGGGGAACTGTGGGGTTTGGCATCTGGGCTTTGCACCTGCCAAGACAGCAGGAGTTCATTCAACCTTTTGAGCAACAGAGAGACGCAGTGCAAAAATGATCTGTAGAACTACATCCATGGCCTTCCATTTGCTTGCAGCTAGAGATGGTCCTGAGTCACAAAGCTTTAATCTGGATTGGAAGAAACAGTGACCCTGAGACACGGAGAGCTGCTTTATAGCAAGTTTAGTCATGCCTCTGTTAGCCTCTCCTGTCCAACTGTATTTGTTTATTTTTTATCATTAGGCCGTTGATATCTGGACGTATTTGACAGGAAAACATAATATTGAGGGGAAATATCACTTTAGATCCAAGGGCTGCCATAGTTAAAAAGGTTTTTTCTTAATTGGAAGCGAAAATGCATATTTGACCTTTGTGTGGTGTACAAAAACATAGCTCACACTTAACTGACCAGAAGTGCTGGGTTTATGTCCTAATAAAGGGAAGTGCTGCAAAAGGGTCAGCCTTATCTTTTGTATCAAGTGCATAAGTCCATCTACCCTAAAAGAATATCACAAACTAACCAAATTAAGGTATTTATATATCTAAATTAGACCCTCCAGTTCCCTCCTCTGTAAAAAAATCTATAGTATTTCTAAGGATTTGTAACCAAAACCAAGGTATATTGTGGATGGGGGAAGAAGGGATCAAAACCTTTGCAGTAATATAAACACAGTGGATAATTATCTTAATACATTATCCAGCAGTAAGAGCACAGTACATCAGAAGTGTGTTTTACAGGTCTGTATTCATACTGACTGGCTAAAGACGGTTGATTAAGCTAAGTGCACATCTTGGTTTAGACGGATGTTGTTTTTCTCCAGAAGGGGAGATCTCTAGCAAATGAATGGCTGTTCTTAGAAGGCTTCCTATATAAACTCTATTCCGTTGCTGTTCTTCTGTCTCTTTTAGCATGATCCTTCAAACCTGCATTGCAAGGCCGGGTGACTGTTTCAGGAGGCTGTGTGTTTCGGATTGATTGTATTTTTAATCCTACCTCACTGTAGGAACTCAAGCATCAAGTAAGGAAATTGTGGCTGTAGGAAGGTGATAAAACACAGGTGTCAGCTTATTGTACTTCTTGGAGCACTTTGTAATTTCAAGCCAAATTCTCCCTTTGCTTTCACTGCCGCTACCCTGAATGAAGTTCCTGGATTGGCTCCTGTGCAAGTGATGGGAGAATTTGGCCCTTTGGTAGAACTGGCACACCTGAATGGCAGCTACTTTAAAAGAAACATGTTAAATAGATAGGCTCAATCTCAAGACCTCTCTGTCGCTGTTGGCTCCATCCTTAGCTGTGCAGTTGAAAGGGAAGCTGGCCTGGGACTCTGTGTCTGTTACTTTATGCTGAAAGCAAAATCTTTAGTCTTTTCTAAGTATTGGTGAGAAACATCAGTGTGAATTTCTGCTGGCCTTTCATGAGACACAGGAGCAGGACTACATCTTTCAGATGCTGCCAAACCCAATTTGTAGAGTCTTGAAAAAAAACCTCACCTTTCAGGGACTGAGTGACGACAACTAACTTGATCATCCAATTATTAAGGATTAGCTTGGGACCTTCCCATTAGCAGACCAGAATCATTGTATCTATCCATCGAATGTTGTCACCTCTCGTAAAAGTTACTCTGCCTAGTGATGGTGTATATTTTCTGCCCACTATTGTACGTGTTTCAAGGAATTCTGAGACAGCAGAGTCCAGATTTAGATTTAGTGCTCCATCTTTAGTGAGAATTTCTCTGTTTGGAACATGGGGAAACAGTGGTGGAGTAAGCAATTTGAAATTTGTATACACACTGACTCCATATCTATAGTCTACTCATAACCTCTCAAAACAGGCATGTATTACACAGAGTAAGACAATAGAATCATAGAATGTCAGGGTTGGACAGGACCTCAGGAGGTCATCTAGTCCAACCCCCTGCTCAAAGCAGGACCAATCCCCAGACAGATTTTTGCCCCCGATCCCTAAATGGCCCCCTCAAGGATTGAACTTACAACCCTGGGTTTAGCAGGCCAGTGCTCAAACCATGTGGTGCTGAGCACCTATAATTTCTTCCAATTCAATAGCTCTAACCATAGCAGGTGTGTTTAGACAGTTAACTGACAATGTCACAATAAAGTTGTGTGATGAAGAACAAAAGTAATGTCCGCAGGAAGTTAAATTTTTCACAATATGCTGTACGGGGGATTCACCTCTATCTGGAGGAGCCACACTGCAATGGAGCTAAGTCATCAGCATTTTTACTGCTTGTCTCACATCTCACCAGCAGACTGATGGAAGGAATTCACCCAAACTTCATACGAGTGAGTGCACCTAACTAAGGGTTTGTTTCTACTAAAATGGCTGAAAAACTGTTTGATAATGGTACTGACTAGATTTAATTTAAAATCGCAACAAACAAGCCACTGTGATGTTTGCTTGCGTTATACATTAAGTCATCCAGTTAAACTTTTTATAAAATGTCAGATAGCAGAAAAACTCACCCCCATTCTGTTAAAATATCTGTATGTGTGTAAATACAGTATTCATAAATATAAAACAGCCAGGTTCTGATCTGCGTTGTCATGGTGTAAACTTCTCCAATAGAATTCTTCCAGATTTATGCCACTACAAAGAAGGTCAGAAGCTAACCTTTAATTTCTGCTCAATGTAGATACAGAAAAGCTGGTAAAGCAACAATCCCTTTTATTCCCCTGCCATTTTTATGTGCTGAGTAGGATCTAGTTAATTTTAGCCAGTGCTGAAATAGTTAATCCTCCTGATAGAGATGTGAAAATCTGGAACCATTTTAAATCTCAATACCACATACTGCCTTAGGGATCACAGAGTGCTAAAACCTAAGATAAAAAGCCCTGACACAGATTATTGACGGTTTACCTTTTAATGAGCAGCTTGGATTGATTTTATTTCCCTCCTGGGTTGTTGGCTTTGCCTTGTTTCCACCCATGATGTCATGATTAACAAAACACACACATACACAAACTGAAGCTTCATAGATGAATAATTGCAAAGCTATGAAAACTAGCATAGGCATTAAAAAGAAACCTATGCCAGATTCTCTTGACCATAAGAACAAGTTGACTCATTGACTTCAACGGCTTGATACTTCTTCTTTTAAAGGAACTGGGCCTAGTCTTAAAAGGAGAGCAGAGGTTGGTTCTTCATTTGTCCTCAGTTTTAAAAGTATTTTACCTTGCTGCAGCTGGAGAGAGATGTCACAAGAGGTCCAGGTCAATGGCAAACACTCTTGGGGATTTCAGATGTCTTTTCCAGTGTTTTTGTTGAAACATCCTCGCCAACCCAACAATAAATTAATGGAACATTCCCTTCATGCAGCTTAAATCTTAAATTCACAAGGGGGAGGAAAATCTATAAACACAAACGATCACCCAGAGAGCTTTCATATCACTAGTTCTACTAGAGCTGTCTGGAAAATGGAAATCCATTCCCTGGAAACATTCAGTGTTCCTTGGACGTTTTTTCTACCCTGAATCAGGATGAAAAGTCAAAGTAAAAAAAGTTTTGCAGGAGAGGATTTCCAGTGAAATTTCATTTTGGGAGAGCAGAAACAATTTTCCATCTTGTCTCTTCCCTGCCTGGAAGATTCTTGTTAATTTCACTTTCTCCCTGCCAGCAGAAAGCAAAGTTGGCAAGAGCCTTCCAAGTAGGCAGCCATCATTTCCATTTTTTGTTTTTTCCCAAAATTTAAATTCTCCCATGGAAAATTTTGTATTTGCGAAGAGAGGGTTTTCCAATGGAATATTCCTGACCTGCTCCACTAGCACAGCACCTATTGCTATGGTACAAGAGTGTCCCGTTCTTCAGGGCTGGCTTGGGCAACTATTAGTTGCCCAGCAGGTTAATTGTTAGAGTCAACACAGGAAGAGGGGGCGGCTCCAATCCCAGCACTGGTGACCCTGTTATTATTTATTTACGGTGTCGTATTATGGTCCTGCCTGTGAGCACAGTCATGAATTAGGATCTTTGTGCTAGGTGCTGTGAAAACACACAGCAGAACAAACCGGCATAGCCCCATGGCAGTTGGAGGTAGACAGACTTACCAAAGCTCAGGATCTGGCCCTGAATATGCTGGTTGAGAGCACTTAGAGCAGCTGCTGGTAGTCCGTGGGTGCTGAAGGACAGCACCACTTCCATCACTGGGGCAGTTCCAGCAGCCGTGACGACGGATGAACTTTTGTGTGTGAAATGGACAGGAGGAAGGACTGGAGAGCGTGAACTTGAGGGGCTCTAGATTAAAAAAGTCTGCATGCTTCAGTATTTCCTGGAACTAAAATACCCCAAAGATGCTGATCTTCCCTCTACGATGATGCCCAATTGATAATGGCTTACCAGACTGAGTTCACTGGGGTAGCAGACTGCCTCTTACTATGTATTTGTACAGCACCTTGCACCATGGGGCCCTGATCTGATTAGAGCTCACAGTAAACAGATTTGGGCTTTTTTTTAAAAAAAAATGCTGCATTGTGTATATATTTGCTTGTTGTGTGTTTTCAGGCTTTTTGGGGGGGTAGGAGGAGGGCTTCCACTTTCTTGGTTTTGTTTTTTGTTTAATTTCCCACTGGAGAGCATCATTGGCTCGTAGTTGCGCAATCCTCTTCTCTGCACATGACTCAGAGCTAAAAGAAGTTTAAAAGGCTGCTTTCGGTTTGATTTAGTGTGTTAAAGCTCAAGGGTTGGCAGTAGGAAAACCCAGGCCCTCCCGCTCCTCCAGGTTACAACCCAGGGCCCTGGAGCAGGCAGTTCAGGTGTATTACCCAGGCCAGGGTATCACTCAGCCTACTCCTGGGTTCCCTACCACATCCCTGACTCTCCATGGTGCAGGCCTGGCTAATAGCCCGCAACATGTCCCAAGGGGTATCAAGAGGTTACCTTCCTCGCTCACCAGCTTATGCTCAGGTCTCTCTTCTGCAGTGGCTTGCAGCTCTGAGTTGAGGTCCACTTCAGGGCAGTGTGGGGCTCCGACTGGATTCCTGCAGGAGCTACCAGTGCAGGTCTGCTCACTTGCACCAATCACCCTGACTGAGCTGTGCTGCTCCCTTTTAAGCTCCGCCTCCATTGAGAGCGCACACACAGAAGGCACAGCTGGGTGAAGCCTCCTTCAACCAGAGCTGCTCCTTAACCTCCTGTTCCCCAGTGTGGGGTTTGTACACCCCAGCACAGCTCCAGAATATCTGTGTACTCACAAGTATTAGAACGTATAATTCTCCTACCAAATGAGGCACCCAAAAAATGGGAGAATGGGACAAAGGCAAAGAAACCTCATGTTCTGTCACCACCTGAAATTCACCTGGTGATATTAAATGCACCCAGACAGAGCCAGTAGGGAAAAGACAAGGAGTCTTGTGATGTTAGGGGAGAATTTCTATCCAGCACAATGTGTTTGTTAACGTTTAATGTGAAGGAGGGAAAATTTCCTATTATACACACACACACAGCCACGCACGCACGCAGTGCCTTGTAATTGAGCGTGTGGAAGTGTTTTTAAAACCTTCAAGTCCTCTATGTGTCAGTAGTTAGCGCCAAAACACAACAATAGTGTTTATGCCCCATGTTATCTCTCACTGCAGAGTTTATCCCAATCCAGGCACAAACGACCACTGCCAACGCAACACTGATTTGCACCCACATTATAACTGGTTCTGGGCCACTCACAAGCCCCTACACAATAACTATAGGTACATTAGTCAGGCCAAGAGTATGAGGGATCTAAGCAGGAAGGGTGCATAGTAATTGGTGGGAAGCATGGAGGGGGAGTCCATGCTAGAGCCATTGACCCTGGAACACCACTCTGCAATGCTGGGATTGTTCCCTGTTTCCCTGCTGGTCATGGTTTTGGGGGCAAAAATAAACCAGAATTTGCATCCAGATCCTCAGGTGGTACAAATGTATGTATCTCCATTGAACTCAATAGAGCTACACTGATTTACGCCAGCTGAAGAAGGGGTTCCATCTCAGGATTTAGAATGATGAAAAAGAACCTAGAGTTAATGTAAAACAAAATAAACATTTTTTGTCCCTATTTTCTTCAAACAGGTTGTACCTGAACAAAATCCCCCAATGTTTGACAGAGCTTGATAGGACAAGGAGGAATTAGATGACGGCCTTAGTGCTAGCAGCTATTGACTATACAACAGAACAGAAGAGTTGCAAATAAGGAAGTGAGAAAATGCAGTGTCATGCAAATAAGACAGACAACCCCAATTTTTTCAACCACAAACACTGTGGAACTCCCTTACAAATGTGGTCCAGCAATTTTCCGTCACCAGTTGTATGGTCTGTATTTCAGTTAGAAGCACCTAATGAAAGCTGAGAAATTTATACTAATTTTTTTTTTAATCAGCACTTTCTCTCTGTCTAGGTTAAGCAATACAAAGTGAGCTACAGTAACTCCTCATTTAAAATCATCCCGGTTAAAGTTTAGTTATTAAGTCGCGGTCCTATTAGAGAACATGCTCAATTAAAGTTGTGCGATGTTCTGTTAGAATGCCCACCAGCCCCCCGCACGTCAGCAGGCCCCATGGATCAGCGTATCCCCCCTCCCTCTCCGCGCCTCCCACCTGCCGCAATCAGCTGCTTCACGGCATGCAGAAGGCTGGGAGGGAGGAGGGAAGACGCGGCGCGCTCAGGGGAGGGGGTGGAACTGGGCAGGAAGAGCGGGGTGGAGTGGGGGCGGGAAGAGGCCTGGGGCCTTGGGGGAACCTTGGGGCCTGGGGCATAACCAGGGGTCGAGCACCCCCTGGCAGTTTGAAAAGTTGGTGCCTGTGGCCCCAGAAGCCTATGGCTGTCTCCAGCTCTGCAGGGATCTAGAGGCCCGGTGCCTCTGCATTGTATGTCCCTAGCGTACCATGCAACCTGGCAGATGGGTTCCCTTAGAAGACGACTGGTCTCCCCAGCACCCCGGGGGGTGGGGGCCGTTCAGTGACTAACTGGAGCAGGTATTTGTGTGATCTGCTGCTCAGAGGCCAGCAGAGACATCCCCATCGGGTACTGGGGAAGGATGCAGCACAGTGTCCCTTCCTATGTGCTGCCGCTTGCCTGCTCTGCCTGGATCCCGTGTTGAGCCCAACCCAGCAGAGCTTGCACGGGGAGGACTCTACAGGCCTAGGAGTGGGGGTGTTGTTGGCCCACACCCTTCACCAGAGGTCTGAGGCCAGAGGATATTCACTTACCTAATCACAGCTGTGAGTCAAACTGCATATACTGTCTTTTGTCTGGCAAAAAAATTTCCCTGGAACCTAACCTCCCCCCCCCCACTATTTACATTAATTCTTATGGGGAAATTGGACTCGCTTAACATCGTTTCACTTAAAGTCGCATTTTCCAGGAACATAACTACGTTAAGTGAGGAGCTACTGTATTAAGAATTGTAAGAATGGGAGTGAGCAAATGAATATTTTAACTGTGGCATGTAGGTTTTTTTTATGCTGGAAATTGCATATCGTTTTATGAGATATTTCTGCAGAGGTTATTATACATATTTGCACACACAGTCATTTGCAGTTCTGCATGTGAGATGTACAAACACACACACACAATCATAAACAATGAGCTGCTGCTCATCACAACTAATTAGCATTTGCACATGCCACAGATTGGCAAAGGTAGCAATGGTAAGTGCAAATGAGTGCACCGTCTATTTAAAACTACACCAAGCAGCCAAGCATAAAAGGGGCTAAGGACGGTTCTAAGCAGAAGCTCTACAATGAAAGAAACAAATTACTGCTAGAAATAACTCTTTTTCCTTATACTCTCAGAGACCAAGATGTGGAGGGTCAGGCCTGGGAGTTGGCGCAGCGGCAGCCAGGCCTACCGATCAGTGCAGTGGCAGCCAGTCCAGAAACTGGAGCCAAAGGTTGGAGCCAAAGTCAGGAGTCAAGAGCAGGTTTGAAACCAAGCAAGAGCAGGGTTGGGAGCTGGGCTGGGGCAGGCTACGGCCTGCGGAATCTGTCACCACTATCAGGCAGAGGAGAGTTCCATGCCATGAATGACGTGGGTCAGAATGAGCAGCTGTTTCTCCCTGCCCTGAAGTCATCAGACCAGCTCCTGGTTCTTGGATTGTCTGGGGCTTAGCACATGTGGCTTAAATCAGGCTCTAGTGCAGGGAAGACTCATCACCCCACATAGTCTAATAAAATTACTTGGTCAATGTTAAGACAACCGCACATGGCAAAGGGCAGTTCAATAGCTAAGTCCTCATTTCAGTGCGTGGTACTTAGAGTGACTGTGTACATAATTAGGGACACACATCATGCCAACAGTTGCAAGCACACTTCCCTAAAAATCAGCGCTAGAAGTTTAAAGCATTCAAGATTCTTTATGAAACAATTTGTTTTTTTCAGTCCAAAATTGGTTTTACAGTTTAATATGTGTACATATTATGGAGACTTCATACGTAAATATTTCATATATGTACAGTGTGTGTATTTTATATATCCATATACACAGTACATAGATATGGTATGTATATTTCAGATACACACACACTAAAGCATACATATGAATGTTTTTTCCTAGAAGAAGTATCAACACAAGTGGTCCTTTTTTTCTGTATGCCAAATGAAAAGTTATTTTTAGAGGATATAATTCCCACCTGAATAAATGTAGATTCTGAAGTGCATCTCTGTCATTTGTCATTAATGCTGACCAGGCATTACCCCAAGATTATGCTACATAGTACCCGATTCAATTAAAATACAGCTAGCCCTCTATAATACAAAGAGTCCACGTGATGTTATGAAAGCTTTGGAAAATCTGCTTTTCTGTGCTTCCACAGGGCAAATTCAATGCTATATATGTTGTCAAATTGGACCCTGTGGACTCATTTTAGCATATTGGGTCTGCTGCCTTTTCTTGGTGGTTTAAGGATATGGAGAGCTATGAAGCAGAGGAGATCTTGGACAGTCCTTTTTTTCTTGAATCAGGGAGTCAGATATTTTAAAAAACCAAGCTGATTCCTTAGTTGTACAACAATCAATAACACATTCCCATAGGAAGTTACTAGAGCAAAAAGATGCAATAAATTCCTCTTTCCACCCATGTATTGCCAGGCAGAATCATGGTCCTAACAAGCTAAACTGTGGAAGTATTTTAAACATCAAGAAACATATGGGTCAGAACAAGGTCTTCTTTGTTTAATTAAAACATTTTCTTTATTAATATTCAATTACATGTGGCTCACTGCCAGTCAGACAGAGAAACTACTCCACAACACATCAAAAGCTCCCTACATGTTCTCTGGAAACCCCTGATACCCAACAAGCAAGACAAAGAAATAGATGCTGGAGTTAAAGACGATTCAGGATTCCACAGCTAGGATACATGTGGTGGGGGCGGGTGAGAGGAGTTAAAGATTATGAAATGGTGAATATAAAACTGTTGCCTGATTCAGCTAACACATGTCCACAGAGTTGTGCTAGCAACTACACATTCCCCCCCTTCTTGAGTATTCATCTGCAGAGAGATATTTTCATGGGTTGGTATTTTCAAAGGCACTTCAGGTACCAAAGTAAGTGGCTTGATTTTCAAGAGAGCTTAGACCCCTGCTAGTGAACAGCTAGTATCTAAACCAGGGGCGGGCAAACTTTTTGGCCTGAGGGCCGCATTGGGTTTCTGAAATTGTATGGAGGGTTAGGGGAGGCTGTGCTCCCACCCCCTATCTGACCCCCCCTACTTTTTGCCCCCTGACATACACCCCCGGGACTCCTGCCCCATCCAACCGCCCCCCCCATTCCCTGACCGCCACTGGAACCCCCACCCCATCCAACCCCTCCAACCCCCTCCTCTCATTCCTGACTGCCCCCCCCGGAACCCCTGCTCCATCCAGCCACCCCTTCTCCCTGTCCCCTGACCACCCCCGGAACCCCTGCCCCCCGGTGCCCCATCCAACCCCCCCTCCTTCCTGACTGGCCCCCCCGGAACTCCTACCCCATTCAACCCCCTTGTTCCCCACCCTCTGACCGCCCCAACCCCTATCCACACCCCTGCCCCCTGACCACCACCCCGAACTCCTCTGAAGGAGGGCAAAAGTGTGACAAGATAATGAAGATCGACAGATGGTTCCAGGATTGGGGGTATAAGGAAAGTTTTGGGATGATCGACCATTTGGGGGACATTCACAGGAAGAAGATTTTTCTTGAATGATAGACTCCACTTGAGTTCCTGGGATATTAGCCCTCTGGGATCAAGGCTGGCTCGATGGATAAGAAGGGCTTAAAGCTAGGAGATGAGGGGAGAAAGTTGTGAGAGATTTGTGAAATCTCCACACCTGGCTTCAATACATAGGAGGAGGAAAATTGGATAATTAAGACATAGTAAGGGATAATGGGGGGGAAAAGTACAAATATTGAGTCTAGTAGTAGTCAGGTAAGTGTTACAGTTAGTGAAAGGACTGTACATAATCCAGCTAGAAAACTGTGTGAGCTCCAACCGAAACAACTGAAATGCATGTACATGAATGCAAGGAGTTGGGGCAATAAAATGGAGGAGGAAGTGGAACTACTGGTGCAGAAAGTCAAACTGATATTACAGGGATTACAGAAACATGGTGGAACAGCCCGCTTTACTGTTCAGTATAGGTATTGAAGATACTGTTCAGGTGAGAGAAATAAAGGAAAAAGGTGGTGGGGTAATGTTGTACATCAACAAGTCAGTAAACTGTAAAGTGATAGTATGGACAAAACAGAATCTGAGTCAATTTGCTTTGAGGAAGCATTGTAAAATAGGTTTTATTAGGATAGTGTTAGGGTCCTGTTATAGACCCCCAGGGTCAGACCTGGATAGGGAGAGAGATCTCTTTAATAATACTTAAGAGATCAATACAATTGAGAATTGTGTCACAATAAGAGACTCACTTCCAGGATATATACTGAGAATAAATGCTACTAATATTGGTAGGCCCTAGTTATTCCTGGATGTGATAGATGACAGTTTTCCTCATCAGATTATCACTGAGTCAACAGGAGGTGGTGCAATTTTAGATGTGGTTTGGTAAGTAGTGAGAGCATCATATAGAAGAGCTGGATGTAAGAAATATCCTTAGATGGAATGAGCATGAGTTGAGTCAGTTTTAATTAAATGGAAGGATAATCAAAACCAGGTCATCAACTATGGTGTTTTTTATTTCAAAGAGGGCAAACAGTGGAAAATTAAGGGACTTCAAATAAGTCAACTGAAGAGCTCAAGGACTTAAATATGGAGGAGGCCTGGAATTTCTTCAAATCAACTATGCAAAAATTATCTGAAATTTGCACCCCAAGCAAGGGGAAAACACTTGTAGGGAAAGCCTCCAGACCCAGCTGGATGAATAACCACCTCAAAAAGGTTATTAAGAGTAAGCAGAGAGTCTCTAGGGAATGAAAAAAAGATGTTGATCAGCAAAGAAAGCTACAACTTGGGGAGGTTAGAAAAATTTAGGAATAAAGTGAGAATTGCTAAAAGTCAAGTTGAATTAACTCTTGCCAGGAAAATTAAAATAAGTAATAAGAAGTTTTTTAGTTATAGATGTAAAAAGAATAAGAATGAATGAGGTTACTAAATGACTACTTTGTCTCAGTTTTCAGTACGGATGATAATATGGAACATGGGCATGAAGTAGGCTGGGTGATGGAAATGAGTGTATAGTAATGGAAAATTACCACATCTGAGGTGGAAGAAAAAACTTAAAGAGCTTAATGAGCTCAAACTGGGGAAACCGGATAATTTCCATCCCAGAATACTGAAAGAACTTGCATGTGAAAAGCTTTATTAAAAATCCTTGCTATCAAACTAACAATCTATTTGGGGGTACTACCATTGGACTGGGAAATAGCTAACGTACCTATATCTAAGAAAGGGGCGGGAAAGTGGTCCAGGCAATTACAGACCTGTTAGTCTGACCCCAGTAGCATGCAAAGTTTTAGAACAAACTGCAAAAGAAAGAATAAATTAAATTAATGGAAGTAAACATTAAAGGATATGTAATGCAACATGGGTTTACCAGAGGTAGATCGTGCCGGACTAATCTGATTTCCTTCTTTGAGAAAATAACTGATTTTTTAGATAGGCAAAATGCAGTAGATCTAATATACTTGGACTTCAGTAAAGTATTTGATATGGTACTTCATGGGAAATTAGTTAAATAAGAGAACATGGGGATTAGTACAAGAACTGTTAGATGGATAAGGAACTAGCTAAAGGAAAGAAGGCAACAGACTCTGCTGAAAGGTGAACTATTGAACTGGAGAGAGGTTACTAATGGAATTCCTCAAGGATCGGTCTTGAGACCAATCTTATTCAATATTTGTATTAATGATCTCGGCAAAAAGAGTAGGAGCGTGCTAATGAAATTTGCTGATGATTCAGAGTTGGAAGGATTGTAAATACAGAGGAAGATCTGGATGACCTGAAAACTGGAGTGACAGAAATAGTACAAAGTGCAAGGTGATTGTGCACCTAGGCTCTAATAAGCATTTCTGCTGCGAGCTGGGGGCTCATCAGTTGGAAGTGACAGAGGAAGAGAGACCCCCAGGTGTGTGGATCCATCACAGGACGCCTATGAGCCACCAATGTGATGTGGCTGTGCAAAAAACATATATGATCCTAGGATGTATCAGGCAAGGCATTTCCAAAAGAGATGGAGAAATAATAATAATGTCATTGCACAAGGCACTGGTAAGACCTCATTTGGAATGCGGTGTACAGTTCTGGTCACCCATGTGCAAGAAAGATAAATTCAAACTTGAACAGGTGCAAAGAAGAGCTAGTAGGATGATCGGGGGATGGAGGGCCTAATCTTACGAGAGGAAACTGAAGGAGTTTGGCTTGTTTAGCTTAGCAAAAAGAAGGCTGAGAAGGGATTGATTGTTCCCTATAAATACATCGGGGGGACGGGGACACACATTAATTTTGGTTGTTGGGTTTAGTCGGAGGGTGCTGGGTGGTGTGGGTGGCCTGTGATATGCAGGAGGTCAGGCTAGAGGATCTGAGAGCCATTCTGGCCTTCAGCTCTGTGACTCCCATTAGCCTCAGTAAGAGATGTTGGATGCTCGGCCCTTTTGAAACCTCACAACTTATTTATTTGAATCTAGCACCCTAATTTTAGGTTATTTCTTAAAATCACTGTGACTCTGCAAATGTAGCCACGATCCTGAGCAAACTTTTCACTGTTCCCAACACGCCCCTTATCAGTGTTGAAAATGGTATATAATGGTATATCCACAAAGGCAATACTGATTTTGCTCAGGGAAGGACTGCAGAATTTGGTCCTGTTGGTTCATGTACAGATATAAAACACAGTAAGACAAGAAATTCTGTGAAACTGACTTGGCTAAGTGTGACTCCCATGGCTACTGAGACCTTTCCGTCAGCAATGGGAGGAGAACAGATCTGCCTCTTTCAAATCACAGGCCCCACCACTTGAGCAAAAGGAGAATAACCATTAGTCATTAGCAGTAGATAGCACACAAACAAGTGGTTCTGCACATATCCTACAGAGGGCAGAGGTAAACATGCAATCTAGCCAGTTCATTAGAGGCAGTTCATCATTTTGACCAACTTATTTTGGTCACTCATACGAACTGATCTACATTTGTAAGACCCAAAAGGTCACTTAGGTTTCTTTTTTTATCTTGGGGGTAGGGGGGGAATAAAGGTTACTAATCTGCTTAGAGGCGAACCCTAACCCTAACCCATACCACATTTGAATATACCATTTTAGTCATTTTCTTACAGCCCCACCACACCCCATATCACTCACTGTTCTGAATCAATGCTTGAAGCTCAGCACTTTCTCTCTCTGACTGACAGGAGGTGCTGCCTCAGGCATGCAGATTGAGCCTGCCAAAAAAAAAAAAAAAAAAAAAAAAAAAAAACAGGCTGATTTTCTAGTAGTTTGGCATGCTAGATTAAATTATTCCTCTGGCACTATCTGCCCTGTTGGCTATATACCTGACAGCCCAATGCTAAATTATTGATGGAAAACATGCGGATCCTAAATATCCAGTCAGGACATGTTGATATCTAAAATATCAAGCTGTAAGATTGTGTGTGTCTTTGAAAAACAGGGGAGAAAAGAGAACAAATGTGATCCTGGTACAACTTAACATTAAAATAAGCCAAATTCAGACCTGGTATACATACTGTTGACCTCAGTGGAGTCCCTCATTTGTGCCAGGTTTGAATTTGGCTTATGAAACAATAAAGCAGGATCTTTATTTTGATCAGAGTTCAAGGAATATTCCAACTAAACCTTTGTAAATCAGAATGAAGAAACTTAGAGCAATAGAAGATATATCTGCACCAGCCCCATGCTGAGGGAGTATAAAAAGTATTTCAAATCTCTAATTTCTATGATTGAAAAATATATTTTGATCATGATAGGACCAGCAGGGCACTCGACTTCAAAGTCCACTAGCTAGATCCCACCCTCCGGTTAGATGATCAGTGAAATTAAATACAGAGCTTAATCAAAAGTTAATGTCTGTGATTTATCAAAAGGTCAGTCTTCTTTTTGTAAGCTTCCCACTTCAATGTCTCCCTCCCAGACAGACAAGTCTACATTCCTCTCAGAATCATCTCTTGCTTCTCTTTCTAGATAGTGTGACTAAGATCATTTATCATTACTGATGTTCACTGTATACTGTATGTCAGTTTCTGATCAATAAGAGATTTACAGTCCCATAGATTTAGATGCTTTAGGAAGTTTTCTTGTTTTTGAAAAATCAAGTCTAATTTTGTTGTTGTAACAATACGTTTTAAGTCAAACCCACTTTCAAATGGTTATGCTTGATAGTGTGAGAGAGAGCACGTTTTTGTTCACAGAGATTTAGTTCTGTAGTAATACCTAGTGCTTGTTACATTAATTTTATCTGTTATTTCATTAGTACAAGCTATGCAAGATGGTAATTAAGTCTCTGAAGACAGACATTTATTTACCTCTATACAAAGCCAGGAGGAGATTTTATAAATTTTATTTATATATATTTTAAAATATAAGCCTTTACTATGTTTTTTCCTCTTTAACAGGAGACAGGAAATGTTATTTCAAGCTTTCTGATACAATGATACTTTCGTGTTACATAGCATCTGCTTAATGTGTCACCCTGTGATGCAAGGTGTGTGCCTACTACTATATAATCAAATGGGGAAGAAAAGCTACTTACACTATTGATATAGGAGACAATTTCAGAGGGTTGATGCTAAAAGAGGGGTAAAGCTTCACATCTAATCTGATGCTAAATGCTAGGATTGGTAATGAACTGGGGTTACATTAACTATACACCCCACATTATAGCTTCTGCCAAAACATCACTGTTTTACCTCAGATAATATCACTACAAATATACATTGTTCACTTTATGGTTACTTTTGACAGATTATGGTTAGTAATTGGAAAAGTGTTTCATGAAAATTTGCACTCATTTTTTGCCAAGCCATCTTTTGGGTCAATTCACAACTCATGAAATGATGAAGGCTTTAAGCAATTAGAAGAAGGATTGTTCAGTGGTTAGGGTGCTTGCCTGGGACTTGGGAGACTGGAGTTCGGTTACCTGTTCCACCAGTGACTTCCTGCGTGAGCTTGGGTTACCCATCTGTAAAATGGGAGAGGACAATTTCCTACCTCACAGGGGTTCTGTGAGGATAAATACATTCAAGATTGTCTCTTGCTCAGGTACTATGATAAGGGAGCCATATGGGTACCAAAGATAGATATTAAAACATCAATTTTCATAGATTTGTAATGAAACATAAAAGCTCTTTACACAAAAATTGTGTGTGAGAATTTTTGCAGAGGAGATGATAGTGACTGCCCCTCCCCCTTTCCCTCTTGAGGCTTCTTGTTGTACAGGACTGACCACAAGGCTGGGAGCCCCAGACTTCCAATTATTATTCCTGCCCATTCCCACTGACTGGTCCTCAAGATCACTTTACCATTTACACTGCACTCTACAACTATCATTTGGGCAGGCCTCAAAAGTTTCCTCTGAAGTATGTAAATATAGTTCTACCCATTTTACAGACAGAGAAACTATGGTGCAGACGCAGTTAATACCCAAAATCAAACAGTAGAGCAATATCAAACAAGGGTGAGAAGTCAGGTCTCATGCCTGCCAGTCTCCACAGTTGCCAACATTGTAAAAAGCCTTTTCCAGACTCTAAAAAAAAATTGCACACCATTTCAGTCAAGCAAAATTTCCCACCAATTGCTGTAATTTTGTGGAAGTTTAGAATTTGGCAAATTTCGTTTAAGAAGAAAAAAAAACCAGGAATGTTCCACCCAATCTCAAATGTCAAATCAGACATTGACAAAAATGTAGAGAACTTAAATTCTTCATGTTTTCGTTTAATAATATTAGGACAGCCATCAGTTAATGTCGTAACAGCTTTGGCTATGCATTTCCAGCTTTTGTATTTTTGTCACACACCAAACATGTTTCATATATTTTCTCTTTTGTGCAATGAATTTTAATAAAACTAGCAAAAGAATTGAGAAAGAAGCTAATTTTCCTACATGCCTCTGGCAAACAAGAAAAACTCAAGACTAAGTTGAGAGATATCTTTCTACTACTGCAAATTCATTTTCCATAACAAGAAACTCATCTTCCCAAGAAGCCTGTAATTCAAAGATAAAGATGAAAAGATATTGTTTTATCATAATGACAAGTATCTGCATCCATATTTATTTTGTGCTCCAACAGCAGTTTGCTGTGTGTATTGTCATGGTACATTGAAAAGTAGGAAAATATTTTGCTATTTAAAGAATCAGAGGATAAAGGAAAAAGCACCACTGGGGAAAATAGCATAACACAATCATTGAGTATCCCTAGGAAAATATCTGACCCACATAGATAGAACTGAGAATCTGTCATGTATGCTTGTAGCTGCTGTTTAATGTGACGCCATCTTTCATTAGCTAGGCCCTGGATTTAAACAAGCAGTCACCTGGCATTCTTCAGATGGCCAATTTTAATCTCGTTCCACATATGAAAACAAGAAATGAGTCATCTTCTATGAAAGAGAATTAGAGAACTGTGTTAAAATGTCCCATGTACAGTTTTATTTCACATAGTATCCTGGATTTTATGCTATGTGGCTATTGGTTCAATGACATTTGCATGATTAAGGAATGGATCTTTTGTGAGCATCAACTGAGTTCTGCTAGAGAGACCTGCAAGTTTTGAATCCTACAGGCTAATCTGGAGTTTGGTCAGAATGTACGTATAAACAATTCAGGATAATACCTTCCAGTAAATAGCTTAATCACTTTTCAGATAAAATTCAGAATGACTGGTATGGAAATGTCTTACTTGTCTGTTGCACATATACATGTCAGATAGCATTATGTTAGTGGTTTAACTTTCCCCTTGTTTTTAAACTACAGTGGGGTTATCTTTTCACCTTCTTGTTTAAATCAATTCCAAATGTGTCAGTATCACTGCTTCTACTGCAGATTAATAGAAACAGCCAAAAGGATAGCTGACATTTTTGTTGCCATAGAAACTGGTCATGTTACACGGCTTGCTTAGCTCCCATTTGCCATACATCTAGGCAGCTACTGAACACACTCCCCTTTTGTTTCACAAGGAATTACATTAAAATATTAAAATATAATTCCATCTTACTTTAGTCCCCATTCTGTAGAAAAGAGGATTATAGAATATTAAGATACATCCTAAGGAAAGTGTAAAGTGATGATAATATTGCTGTATGACTTATGTGCATTCCAGATAAAAAAGAAAGGAAATACAAGTGGAGTAAATTATCCCAGAGCCTACAGTCTAGCTTTTCTTCATTCAAGTATTCCCCACAACTTCAAATAGATAGGCTCTTCCTCACTGAACCTCAAAGTGGATGTACTTCAAGTTTGATTGTGGAAAACAAAAAAAGACATTAGTGACAATATTTTTAAACGCATCATCAAATTTTTCCAACTTAGCAGCGCTGAGGAGGTTATGTGTTATCAGGCTTCCTTTCCACAGATGCATCAAAGCCCCAAGAGAAAACCTCTCACATAGAATTAAGATGTGAAGTTTCAGCATTTAGTGATGCAGTGTATATGTATATTATGCCAGAGGGCACTGTACACTTGAGAAAAAAGCAAACCAACTGATGCAAGCGTAGTGTCTAAAAACTCCATGCTGGCAGGGTCCTGTCAAAACCACTGGTGAGATTTATAGTAATTCTTGTTAATTGGTAGGATCCCAACTGCTGGCTGTGGAGATTACTGGGGCGGGGGTGGGGAAATGCTGGAAATGAATTTAGTGACATTATTTTTTACCGTCTCTTACTTAACATTTATATTGCAATGGCACCTCAAGGACACAACCAGGTTGAGTGCCATTGCGCTAGGTGCTGTACAAACAGATCATCAGTGACGGCACCTGCTCCAAAGAGCTACCTTTCCAATGAAAGCAGCATCGGCTCTGCCTCCAAATCAAATCAACCTGTGCTTGCTGCTTTCATCTAAAGTCTGAAAAATGTCACAAAGCTCTTCTCCAACTTAAATAATCCCAACACCACATCAGAAGCAGATCCCTGGAGCATGAGATGGGGTTATTTTTGGTGATCAGATGACTGTATCCCTCATAACGGGTTTCCTATGATTGGGAACAGGGCTGGGGCAGGCATTGCTGGACCTCTTTCCAGAGTTGCTCAGATACGATGGTAAAGAGTGCCGTGATACATAAAGCAGGTAAGCTTACATAGAATCCTTCCCATCTTCCATATTTCTAAGCACGGTCACAAAGAGGGAACTCTCAGTGCCTTTCATTACTGCAGCTAAGTGTGAAACTCCTCATGCCAGAATTCATATTACAGAATTCACATCAGGAACATGCAAGGAGTGACTGATAGAGGTCAGATACTAAGAGGAAGTTTTGCCAGAAATGAAGGGTATAATGTGAGTCTTACCCAACAGCACATATAACCTTTGACACAGAAAACATGTATTCCTTCTATCAATCCTTTACTCTTGGCAGCTTAGATTTACACAGCATCCAGAGCACAACCCAAACCACAAGTTAGTGCTGGTAGATCAGTTCAGGTTTTTAAATGGAGATGGTACTAAGGAAAGGAGCACTGAATTGTCTGAAGGATACTTGCATTCCCTGAACTGGGCATGAGAAGGAAACCCAGATGACCTACATTTACTGCAGATAACCCAGCTGGCCTTTCTACTGCTCCACAAAAGACCGAAAGCGCTTCATTGAGAGCCTGGTGCAGGTCTCAGAAAAGACAGACCACAAAGGCCAGATTGTGGCTGGCCCTTACATGGCTCAATGGTGCGGGAAGGGAGGAAATAAAAAGCCTTGCTGCTTGGTAAGGCCTATATAAAGGCTCATATCAGAATTGCAGCCCTTGTGCCAGTGGATTGTGGCAGCTGTTTCTAAGGCTACATCTACACTTAACGCTACTGTGGCACCGCTGTACGGCTTCAGCGTAGACACTCGGGTCTCCCATGTCTGTAGTTAATCCACCTCCCCAAGAGGCGGTAGCTAGGGCAATGGAAGAATTCTTCCACCACCCAGCCATGTCTAGCCTGGGGGTTAGGTTGGCATAGCTACGTCTCTCGGGGGCACGGATATTTCACATCCCTGGAGACGTATCTATGCCGATGTAAGTTCAGTGTAGACCCGCCCTGAGATTCCTCCCGCCCCCTCACTAAGATAAACTGGGATGAAAGGAGTGGGGAGTAGGTGGAACCAAGGCTCCTCCCTCCTTGTATCCCAGTCAGAATTGGCAACACCACAGGGGGAGCAGGTTGAATCCCTTTAGGAGGCGTAGTAAAGTTACACCCCTCCCCAGTGCAAGCAGGAAGCCCCAACAGGCACTGTGCCTCTGTGGGGAAGTGCAGCTCCTTATTTCCCCCCCCCCCCCCCCAGTGCAGGGCTGTGGCAAAAAGCCACAAAATGATTCACATGACAGAACTGTGACCCAGCTGTATCTTTCAAAAGTGCTGAGTTTTAATAGGATTGTAAAGGGGAGGGGGGAGGGCAATGTTTATTGAACAATGTGTGTTTCTGAGGAAGCTGCTTGTTGTTTTGAATTTCCTGGGTTTGACTATCAGGTTAATTTTGCATGCCCGATTGCATCAGCATGTTGAGTTATGCAATGTAGCAAGCTGTCGCACTGCAAAAAGCATGACGTATCATCCCAGTGATGCATGAAATTAAAAAGATGTGGTTTGCTGGGTCAACCAGAGATAAACCAGACTTGCTTTTCAATCGGTTTACTTTTAATCATATTTAAACCTTGCAAGGAATAAAAAAAGATTGTTTAAATACCAACTGATCCAGTAATGGTAAGTAATTGCAACTATCCACAGTTACAAGTGGGCAGAGCTGGTCTCAGTATCTGCACATCTCTACTGGGATAGAGATATAGAAAAATTCAAGTTACTCATTGCCAAATGTCACCTTGCATGGCATAGATTCACAGATCTGGGCCCCCGTCTGGCAGGGGGACAGTGAACTCATGTAGTTTGCATGAGGGGCCCAGTCACTTGTGAGAGCTGTTGTGCACCATGGACACTGGGGAGCCCATCCTCAGTGAAAGCAACGTTCCAGCACTGATACTGGTAGCATAACAGGGTGCACTCTGGAGCACAGTGGGCCAGGAGCATCACTTCACAGCTGCTTCTTGGCTCTAGCACGGTCTCACAGCTGCTTCCCTCAGCTGACTCTGCACGGCTGTTTTAAAATGGTCAACAAGAGCCGTACTGGGATCGAGACAGAACATGCAGAGAAAACCCCCCTAAAATTACCTCCCCCCACATTCATCTTCTCTCTGCCCAAGTCAGTGAAGCCTCCCACTTGCTTCTATTGGCCACTAATGCTAGAAGAGGAGAACTTGGGGTAATGTTTGGGGCCTATCCCTATATTTAGACCCTAGTGACCTGAGGGAAGAGTGTGCGCATCAGGCACCAGCAGATCCATGCCTGACAGGGCCGGCTCCAGGCACCAGCTTAACAAGCAGGTGCTTGGGGCGGCCAAGGGAGAGGGGCGGCACCTGCGGCAATTCGGGGGCGGCAGGTCCCTCACTCCCTCTAGGAGCGAAGGACCTGCCACTGAACTGCCGCCGCCGATCGCGGCTTTTTTTTTTTTGACTTTTTTTTTTTTTTTGCTTGGGGCGGCAGAAATGCTGGAGCCGGCCCTGATGCCTGATCTCAGTGTGTCAATCACAGAATGATCAGGAGCTCATGCATGCCTGCTGCTCCCTACAACCCAACTGGCTTGCTATGTGGCTATCACCACACCAGAGCAGTGAAAAAAGGCAGGGTCAAGATAGTGAACAATGATAGGACAGGCCCTTAGAGCTCAGATTATGAGACTTAATCGCAGCACTGTGGCCAGTATTTCATATTTGTTGGGAAGCAACAGCTTGTTTCAAATATTAAGTACCTCTCTTAGGTTAGGAGTGTAGGTTCTTCTTTGCTGGCTGCCCGGTGTGTATGTTCCTGCAGCGATGAGGCTGTGTTCCTCTACAGGAGTGGCTCCCAAACTGGGGTTTGTGAACCCCTGGGGGGTTCGCGAAATGTTACAGGGGGTTCTTGGGAAAAAATTCCCTAATGGCGGACAGAGCTGTCCCTAGGGACCCCGGGCAGCAGGGGGCAGCAGCTCAAAGCCCCTGGACTTCCAAGAGCTAAGCAGATCAAAGCAAGCATATCTATCACACTGAGGAAATTTCAACTTCAAGACTCCTTATAAGAAATGGAAAGGGAGGTGGATATTTTTTGCTGTTTTTAAAATTAAATAGGCAGCTAGTATTGTTTTTAAAATTATTATAAAGAACAAGTTTAAGCTTTGTTGTAACATGCGTTGTTTGCCTGGACTGCTCAAGACCTGAATGCTTGTGTAGGAAGAACTCTTTGAGTTGGCCTCTTAAATACCTTCATGCTGTTTCACATCTGATACTCCTTGATGAAACATAGGAGCCTTGTCTTATAACAAGCTTATTCAAAGTGATACAAGCTACAAAAGTGAGATCTTGGAAGAGTGTTGTCATTTTCATGATGTAATAAAAGTACTATAATGATAAATAATAATTAAAAATAAATAGTGTGTAATAAGCGTGTTATAAAAACAAATTTTATATTTCCAAGATCACTGCTTTTATAATTTATACTCAGGTAAAGGAGAAAATCCCTGGAAATATTCATTTTTAGGAGGGGGTTTGCGAGACTTGACATTTTAGTGAAAGGGGTTCACAGGTTGTTAAAGTTTGGGAACCACTGCTCTAAAGGAAGTTTATGCACCCGAGTCTCAAGCCTCTGATTCACTGGGAGGAGGGACCTTTCACCTAGATTGGATCCTAGCCTGATCAAGTCATAATAAATCCCTATATCTAGCAATGGTTTACATTTCAGTACGAAGTGGGAATGAACGTACCCAGAGAAAGAACTCCATTGACTCCTTGCAGCAAGAATTCATTATGTAAGATGCATAGTACAGCCGAGAAATGCAGTAGGAGAAGCAAAGAGTAGAGGGTTATTAGAAAACTATTAGGCCATTAGGAATAAGCCTACTTGCCCAGTGCCTAAATTCATGCTTTGGGGACATTCTTCAGGTCACTAGGACAACCTTCAAAACTGGAAGACTTTCAGCAGGGCTGGAGGCTATGAAAGTGGCAGTGAATGAACAGAGAAGAAAGGCCTTAATGTATAGATCCTATCCATACAGGCCATACAGACACATCTTGAATTCAACCCTGCAGTTGACTTCACTTACAATAGGAGAGCATGCTCCAGATTTTAAAAACAGTGTTTACTTGGAGCCAATGTTGCTGTATTTTTGAAGAGAGAAAGCGGGTTGGGAGAGTGGGCAGAGACTCAACTAGGAGGAAAATAAAGCTTTCCAGTTTCTTATTGTAGGTCAGTATGGATTAGACTTAGATAATACTTAGTCTTCCCATGAGCATCGGGGACTGGACTAGATGACCTCTCAAGGTCCCTTCCAGTCCTATGATTCTATGATTTAGGTAATACAGGCAGCAGGCAGCAGAGATGCAACAGACTCATTGGTTGCCCTCCTAGAACACGGTATATTTCTTCAGGACAGCTGACATGGAGGAATATGTTTTCTTATCTTAAACACTTATTAAAGTAGCTACCTTAAAATGAGTTTCGAACCCTATTTTGGAATGCGGATGTGGAGGTAAATGTCATACAACCATAAAGTTGCTATTTTTGTCACTTAAAGATGTAACAGCCTTTATATCCGTTACATTGATACAAATGAACAGATTTCAGGGCAAAATGAGAACTAGTTCTCTTCCACCACATTTGTACCCTTTGTTAATCGCTATCACACAAACAGGGTATTGCTCACAAGAGATTCTTTGCAGAGATATATCATCTCTCCGAGCTGGGCCAACACGAGCCCTGTGCACCACTCCAATCCATAAAATAGGGCTAGGTGGGACTTAATATGGTGCCCTGTGCTTGGTTTCAGCAAAGGGTGAATTTACCCCCTTTTTGAACACCCGTCTTCATGTGTCATCAACATTATGTCTACACTGCATGCTTCTTTTGGCAGTGTATAGAGTATACGTGCATGTAGCCCCTCTCGTGCTGGTATAAATAGCAGTGAGGCCGGTGAGACAAGCAGAGTAAAGACATGGCCGCAGGTATGTATGTGAGCACATCGTGCCTCTCTACTCACCCAACCCGGGCCTCCCTATCTACACTGATACTTTTAGCAGTGCAGTGTCCTGATACCTCCTGGCTGCTGGAGCCTTTTTCTCCCACAGGAAAAGACTCCAGCAGTGGGGAAAGGCTCTGGCAGTGTGGGAGGCAGTGGGGAAAGGCTCTGGCATGTGGGTTTCTTCGCTGCCTCCCCCTTCCAGAACTTTTTCTTCCCACAGTGGCTGCTGAAGCCTTTCCCCATGGGCAGAGTCTTTCATTGACACATGTAGCTACACGCTGCAGTATCAATGCAACTTGCTTTTCACTGCAGCGTGTAGCTACATGTATCCTACACACTGCCATCAGTGGCGCATCGTGTAGATGTAGCCCCAGAGTATTTGTTAATTGCAATATTCATTACTCTCCTGTTTAAAGAGTTCCAATTGTGCAATCGGGGAGGGGGAAAAAAGAGTTCTATCACCTAATTTACCAGCCTGGTCCACAGTCCACTGAAATCAAGGAAATTATTCCATTGACTTCAGTGGGCTCTGGATCAGGCCCTCTGTTACAATCACATTTGGCAAATAGTGAACGGTTTGGTAACAACCGATAGGCTGAAGTGTGTTGACAAACTACTCATCAAATGATTCAAAATTTCCTAGGACACCCAGTCATGGATCTGGACCCTGTTGTCCTAGGTACTGTACAAACAGACCAAAAAAGGCAGTCCCTGACCCAAAGAGACAATGGATGGATACACAGAGTTTGACAGCAAGTACAGAGACAAAACTGAGACCATATTGGTCAGCATGATAGGAAGTGGTGTAAGCACACCAGCAACCTAACCATTGTCACTGCAAAGGAGAGTTTTAAGGAGGACTTAAAGGAGACCAATGAAGTGTGTGATGGGGTGAAGCTCCCCATAACATGAGAGAAAGGGTTAAAGGCCCAGTTGGTTAATTTCACTTGGGTGATGATTAGGGAGTTATCTGTCAGCAAGAGATGGGGGGACTAATGAAGGATCAGGTGATAACTAAGGGTATGTCTACACTACCCGTCGGATTGGTGGGCAGTGATCGATCCAGCGGAGATCAATTTATCGCGTCTAGTCTAGACGCCATAAATCAACCCCCGAGCGCTCTCCCGTCAACTCCTGTACTCCAGCTCGGCGAGAGGCACAGGCAGAGTTGACGGGGGAGTGGCAGCAGTCGACTCACTGCAGTGAAGACACCACGGTAAGTCGATCTAAGCCTGCGCTGCTTCCTGCAACTTTCATTGGCCAGGAATGGCGAACCACAGCCACTGGGAGCTGCGTACGGTCAATGTAAACAAACTGTCTCACGGTCCACCAGCAGATTACCCTGATGGGCCGCATGCGGCCTGCGGGCCACAGGTTGTCCACCACTGGTTTAGAGTGAATCACTGGACAGAATTTGACTTCTTTATTAAAGCATTGCTCTGGGGGAAGATTTTTAATGCAGCATAAATTATCATGGCAGGTTTTACAGACAGTGTGGCAGTTTCCCCTTTTATTTTTTCCCTGTTCTGTTTGGAATTATGCATGTATGTAGGTTATATGTTGCTTAATGGAAAGTGAAATAATATGAATCAAATCTTCTCATGCCATCAGATTTCGCTTAGGGTATGACCTAGGTGCTGCCATCCCTGTCTTTCCCGGGCAACTTTTTCATGTCCTCTATGTTGCTGAGTTCCATTAGTTTTCCCTCTCTGGGTAATGTTTGGAGGGATTATTTCAGTTGGCCCCTTTCACGCGTTCCTCTAGCTGCCCAATGGCACACCTTCCATAGTAGACGCTCTGGCTTTCTTCTTAACACATGGCCCAGATATTTCCATCTTTTTTCTGGATAACTTTAGAGATAAGGGATTGTTGAATATGCTGACAAAAATTTGGATGACTACCTGGGTAATTTAGTGCACCCTAACTTCAAATACCAGGCTTCTTATGGAAGTCTGGTGTTTGAAGTTAGGGTGGTTCTCTTTGCAGTTGTATTTTATTTAATTTCATCCTTTTACTCCAAATATAGTTTAGATATTGAAAAATGGCATTTAATTTCTCCATTGTTTCATGGTAAAATGTGCCATTTCTCATCAAACTGCTATTTGTCCTGATCATCAGAATACCAAGTGTCAACTTCACTGTTGTTAACAGCTGGCAAATGGCGCATTCAATAATCGTTCTAATGGTATAGGAACAGTGTATACATTGTGTGTTGTAGGAGAAGAGGTAGCTAGGAGACAGCCTTGCAACACCTCCATTGGAAAATCCTTACCTGATCATTACAAATGTTTCTTTGGGAGAGCTGAGACAGGACAACGGACTGCTAATGCAAATTCCTTTTGGATAACTACTTTGAAAGAAAACAGCACGGGGGAAAGATGGACCTGAGCTGTGAGACAAACTGGCATATGCAGCATACTGCACAATGATATGGAGGAGAAATTTTGGCCAAGGACATTAATGTAAACTCATTCCCCCAGGGAAAAGTGCTAGAGGAGTTTAATACACACAAATCACAGACAAGAACTTGGAAATTGAAAACTCCTGTCCAAACAAATAAATACAACCCAAATCAAAACCAACCAATCACAAGAGACTGCTGGAGAGATCTCAATGTATTGACCTGTAAAAGATGAAAGAACAGTCATCCCTGTCAAGACGTGAACATGAGATTTCAGGGTGTCAAGGTGCTGCAATCCTCAACCTTAAACACTGACTGCTGCATTGTAGCTGACCCCTACCCATTACATTACAACATTACAGTTGGGAAGGAGCATCTGACTCAGTAGGTACCAGCCACAATTGTAGCTCCTGCACTTGGGGACAAAAATAACAATTCTCTGCTATTTCAGTGATCTGGCTCTTACAAAACCAGACCCAACAGAACTGTTGTCTATACAAGGCACATTTGCACTGCTTAGTCAAAGACACTTGCTGTTATGTGGTGATTTACTCTCTATCGGCTCTGCAAATACTTTCACAATTTACTTACATTAACAGAACTGTGCATCTGGCCTTGATTTACGGGATATTGGGTTTTCAGAACATGGCTATACCTTGAAAAGTGTGTATGTAAAAACATCACCTTCTTACACAGCCAGCCTGCTCCCTGTTGGTATTCAAAGTCAGAACTGTTTAATTTAGTCACAGAAATAATTGTTTTCTACTGTCACACCCTGCAGAGCTCAGACATTTCAGAGAGTCAACTGGATTCTTTTCTGGCTTATGCATCTTCAAGAGAATTGTTAACTAAGTTCCATTTGTCCACACACCTTTGAAAGCCCATTGTCTTCATATTCTGACCTGGGTTACACCTCTGTTCCCTCAGGCCTTGGCTACACTGGTGCTGTACAGCGCTGCAACTTGCTGCGCTCAGGGGTGTGAAAAAACACCCCCCTGAGCACAGCGAGTACAGCGCTGTAAAGCGCCAGTGTAATCAGTGCCTGCAGCGCTGCACGCTCGCTCGCAGTGCTGCAAGCTACTCCCCTCAGAGAGGGGGAATACATACAGCGCTGCGAGAGCTCTCTCGCTTCACAGCGCTGCCGTGGCAGCACTGTGAAGTCCCGAGTGTAGCCAAGGCCTCAGTGAAGGCAAAAAGGTTGCACAGGTGCAACTGAGAGCAGAGTTTGGCCTGCTGAACTTTTATTATGGGTGATCACGCATAAGCTTTTATTAGAGCTTAGCCTGACTTTTTTTAGATCCCGTGTTGAGTTTCTAGGGCTGGGAGTATGTGGAAACATCTTTTCACTTGTGAACTGAGTCTAGCTGATATTCAGCTCTTGGTGCCACAATACCATTTTTATGAAGTCACTTCTCAGAGCAGAAATTCACTTCCAATATTGAAGAACAACTAAATAACTTTAGGCTACAATGTTCCATTGTCTAGATCAGGGGTAGGCACCCTATGGCACACGTGCCAAAGGCGGCACACGAGTTGATTTTCAGTGGCACTCACACTGCCCGGGTCCTGGCCACTGGTCCGGGGGGCTCTGCATTTTAATTTAATTTTAAATGAAGCTTCTTAAACATTTTAAAAACCTTATTTACTTTACATACAACAACAGATTAGTTATAGATTATAGACCTATAGAAAGAGACCTTCTAAAAACGTTAAAATGTATTACTAGCACGCGAAACCTTAAATCAGAGTGAATAAATGAAGACTTGGCACACCACTTCTGAAAGGTTGCCGACCCCTGGTCTGGATTGTCTTCATCTTCCCACCCGCCGCTATTACCTCCCTCCTGCACCCCTCTCTCTTCCAATGGCAGGTTTGGATCCATGTGCCAGAGCCAGGTTCTGATCCAAATTATACCTATGTAAATGAGGAGTCCCTCCAATGACTTCAAGTTTAATGAATTAACTATTAAAAGAAACTTTCCTTCAATTTTCCCAATTACATGATCACATTAGATCTCACTCCACACAAGTTATTTATGTTGTGCCAAGCATAATCCTAACCAGAAATAGAATATAAATAATGTAGAATCCCCATTTGGTTTTCTTAAATAGTTCAGTCCCATATCAATGGGAGCTTTGCAATGTGCAAAATAACCAGCAGCGAGGTAGCTGCTTAAGCACTATTTAAAGTACAAAAGAAAACACTAACATAAGTGTCTTGCTAATCAGTGGTGGGTTGCTATGATTAATGGTTTGTTCTGTAAATGTTAAGGCGGTTGCATTGCAGGGGTTTTGTGCTGCATTGTGACATGACATTGTGTCAGTCACAACACTGGTAAGGGGGTGGGGGAAGAGGACAGAACTTCGGTTCTGAGCTTCTAGAACTGAAAGCTTTAAGGAGATATACACCGATGGATTGACTCCTTGCTTCCATTTCATAGTCTTAATATCTCCTAACACAGCAGTTCTCAACCTTTTCGATGTCATGACCCAAAGTTACACCGGACAAAAGTTTCAAGAGGATGGCCATTCTATTCTGTTCTATACGGGGTACCCATCATCACTGTAGTATCTGAGTGCCTTTGAATAGTTAAACCCTCATCATAATGCATTTATTAGAGTAGAAACTGCAGAAGCAGAGTGGACAGACTTGAGGTCCATATTTCAAATTAACAACATTAGTCATTTCAAATGTATAAATGAAGGAAAATTAGAGATGTAACATGGACTGCATGACAACTTTTGCATTAGCAGGAGGCTAAACGAGCACTGTTTGAAATAACATTTTATTAAGTACCTTAAAGTGCATATTCAATATGATAAAATCCTTTTTTTTATCTCAAATAAAGTTACTGAAATGAGAAGTGTTACATTATAAAGGAATTTCTTGCCAGACAGGGATACACTTCATAATATTGCAGTTAGTGTGTTATATTAAATGCTGCTTATATGTTTTATTGAAATTCAAACCTCTTACTAGGGTTTTGTTTTTTAACAATACAAAAGCTTATGATTCACAGCCTTTTACATAATAGATATATTAATGAGTTCCTGCATATTTTATTGCTTTATATTATTCTAAAAGCCATTCATCCATTTCCCCCGATTGTCAGTTATGCAAAGGCATAATACTTTTTCCCCTCTGAATTTAATGGCTGCAAAGTGAGTTAAATTAGTTACCAAACTAATTTCCCCAGCTACCTGTTGCTCATTAAACTTAATCCATTTTTCTTACTATACCATTCCAAAATCATGTAGACCCAGAGACCCCTCCCCCCCTCCCAGCATATGTTTTCTTCCAAACATCAGAGGGTAAATTCTACCCTCTGATACTTGTATGTGTTCCCAGTCAAGTAGATGGGAGTTCTGCTTGTATATGAGGCCCTAATTATGTCTAATAATGGAAATCTCCTATTATCAATACACAACTGATTGAAACAATCCCTGCTTGTTTAGGCTAGATAGATACACAGCTTCGTCTTACTCATTAACCAACCAACCTGGTGAGAGACAGAGTTGTGCGATACCTGGGTTGAGAACTCTGCACAGAACTCACAACCCTAGGAGGGGAGGCTCTGGTGGCTAACATATTCTAACTTGGACATCTAAAGTTTGGCACCTAAATCCGTATTTGGGCACCTATATAAGTGGCCCATTTTTCAAAGTCGGCGGTTCTGAAATTCCCTTCCTAATTCAAGTTTATATTGCCTGGTGTCTTGAACTCTGAGTGCATGAATGATTGAGGAGCAGCTGCAAACCAGGCTGCAGGTGAAAAGTCTACACTGTTGCAGCAAACTATCAGAACACTTGGACTGCTATTACACCTACAAGTGTTTTCCTGGAGGGTATGAATCATGCGTATGTGCTGCTTCTCCCTAAGGCTATTCAATTGTTTCTACACAAACTCACTATGTGCGCCTTCCTTGGGGTACGCAGGCCATTAAAGGAAGACTGAAGTCCTGCCAGTTCCTAAAAGCCAGTTTATATATAAGAGGAATATTTGAAAATATTCGGAAATAGTGTCATGTAAATGGCTTCTGTTAGAACCAGGAGGCAGAAATGTTACTAGCAGAGAGTCCTCAACGCCAGGTGTGCCTCAACATTTTTCATCTTGTCAGATACTTATTCTCTCTGCAGCACCAACTGCATCAATCCTACTGAGAATCTGGCATGAATTCAGGCACAATCGAGCCAGAACAGCTTGGTAACATTAGGGGAGGAGGAAGAGGAGAAACAGATTTTGCTCCGTCTTTTTGGAGATGATTTAATGCAGTGTAGAAACACAGAGTCCTCAAATGTAATATAATCAATATCCATTGTTGTAAGTGTATAGAAATGTTTGTACGCGGATGTTTGTAACAAGATGCAAAAATAGCACTTTTTGCATCTGTTTACAATCCAGAAATGGAACAGGATGAAATGTGATCTGAAGTATTCTAATGCACCAAGATACACAGGATCCAAAACACAAAGCTTTAAATAAGTGTCCAGCACTATATATGGAGAGCAATCCTCTTCTACAGAATGGGTGCAGTAGTATTTGTACAGGGCCAGCTGGTTCCTGACCACAGGCCAGGAATGTTTGAGCCTCCCTCTCCATCTAGACTTTTGCTTTTAAGTGGGACGTGGTAAGGTGTCCAAGTCTGCTGCCCGGGTCTACTTCCTACCTATGTGCTCCTTCAGTTTGGGGCGTGGCCCCTATAATCCAAATAACTACACAAAAAGTCCAAATGAGCAGAACCCTGCTTGTTAGGGTTGTCAATTATGGTTAGATGTATTCCTGGAGATTTTAATCACATGACAATCTTTAATTTGAGATTAACCTTTAATTCCTGGAGACTCCAGGAGAATCCTGGAGGCTTGGCAACCCAACTGCTTGTTCTCAAAGTGGGTGGTGGATGGAAAAGACATTGCCCAGGGGGCCTTACCTATTCTGTGGTCCCCTCTCAGGCTCCACCTTTTGTCTGGCTTCCCAGAAAAGGATTCTTCTCTCCTGCAGCCTGTCTACCACTCCTTGCTGGGCTTCTTGTAACCCACTTTTCCAGCTAGATCATGCTCAGTAGGCCCTGAGGGGTAGGGCTACCTAGGCTCAGTTTTGCCTTTTAATCCCTTTGGGCCCAGTGTGGGGTTTTTATACCTCGTCACAGTGGTACCCCAACTGTGGGACACGCCCTGAACATTGGGGGTGGGGGGTGGGGAGGAGTGTGGCAGGGTCCAAGCCAGCCCCCATGGGGGTTGGGGAGGGAGTGCCACTCAGCCCCACTCTGACCCCAGCTCTGCTCCTGCCCAGACTCCAGCTGCGGCCACGGCTCCCAGCCAGGGCTCCGGTCCTTCCCCCAGCTGCGGCCCTGCTCCTAGCCCCGGCTCCCAACTGCAGCTCCTGGTGGGGGGGGGGGGGTCGTGAAAAGTTTGGGGACCACTGCCCTAGAGGCTGAAATCTTCCATATGTGCCAAAGAAGAGATACAGCAAGGGCAGCAGCATTGCAAGCTTTCCCACTACAATGCCAATATCTCAACTCAGACATGGAAGGAAAATCCTTAGGTGTGAAAAATTACTACAGCACGCTGGGCCAATTCAGTGCTGTATGTCTGTGCTGAGATGTCCTATGAGAGTGCCAGTAATTAGGGTGCTGTGTGGGTGTATGTGAAACCCTGTCTGCTTAAAACTGGGCTAGAACCAGCCAATTTTTTTCACCCAGGCCACCAAACTGCTGTCAGATGGTTTCAGCTTCTGTACACTAGCAGCTTTGGATGGATTTGTAAGTGAATGGTGATGTGCTTTAGGAAGTGTGTGGGTGAAAGATTTTCTTCCCCAAGCACTCTGGGGAGAAGACTGTCATTGTCATCCTCATGGCTTCCTGTACGCTAACTAGCAGAAAACTTGCATGGTGATGGCTGTTAAACTCTGTGAAACTCAAATTGTGTCTTGACTTTTGCAGGTGCTAAGCACCTGGAGGTTTGGAGAGTTTATTCTGTCCATAGGCTACCTGAATTACTTGTTAGTTAGCAAAATACGGGTAAATTCATAACACAGAGTCAGAAGCACTCACACCCTTCAAAAGGCTCTTTGCTTTAACACCCTTTGCTAACTTTAGATCCTACCTCAGTTAGATTCTTAGCATCCATAATCTCATTACATCAGTATGACATCTTGCCTGATTCACAACAAAGGCTCATTTTCAAACGTTGAAATTCTATATAGTGATTTCATACAATATCTTATTACATCTGGTATCTCATTAAGCACTGTGCATCATTTTCTTCTAAAATGCATTGAATCAGGACAAACTAGTGGGTGTATCTGTTCCAGGCGCTGGTGGGCTGCAGTCCATTTTGTTAGTCTAAATCCAGCAGATCACAGATTTCCTACCTATCACTTGAGAGGACTTTTAGGGCACCTATCTCCATCTTATCTCAGGGTCACCGGTATCCAATCCGTGCTATTGAAGATACTACTCAAAATCAGAGGAAAACTTGATCTTGAGACACTGACTTGAACCCCCAAATCTTTGGCAGTGGGAGCAAGAAGAATTTAATGGATCCTTACTGTGCAGAGGGTGAGCACGGATGAGGTCAATAACATGACATGACCATAGGTAAGAAGTAAGGAGGGAGAAAGAAGAGTGCAAAGTTTATCTAACTATCCAAACCACCCAAACAGATGAGCTTGGTCCATCACTTCTTCTAACTTGTGCAGTGCCTGAACTTGTGATTCTAGGGATACAAACCCCAGTAAAATGGATGTGGGTCCACTGCTTGTCCAATCAAGTCTGAGCTTCAGGCATTGATATAACACCTCTAAGTAGACACAACATTTTGAAAAAAAGAGTAAAGTATTCCCCCTTAGCTATGGATTATTCTTTTAAATGAGGAAAACAGCTAGTGAGGTACTGTCCTGTGTCTGTAACTAGTTGCACTTGGGACTTACAGAGACTTTCTACCATGTTTTTAATTTACTCTCTCTAATGAATATATGTTTAGCAACTGCATTTATAATTAGTGTTTTTGTCACTTAACGTTTACCAGCTCTGCAGTCAATTATTGGATTAAAAACATTTATTATTCTCAATATATTATTAGTTTATTATGGCTCATTGCTTTAAAATACTTTGCTTAATCCTTTGAAGGTCCTTAAACACAAATATGGCTGCTATTAGCAACCTCTTCAGTCAGGCATAAAATTGTACCCACAGGCCTCATAAACAATGGAGTGCTTTGGAAAGATTAAATCAGTGTATACAGCTGTGAAAGAGGCCATTAGGAAATACATTATCATTCTGTTTTAGTGTTACTTTGTTTGCCACTCTGGTCTTGTCAAATCTGTCAACTATCTATGTTCTTCTCTCCATAAATAGAAGATGTCACCTCACCTTGTCCAGTGGAAATCATCCATCAAGAACACTTCATTTAAGGTACAATTACATCTCCCAGCCTCCTACCCGTACACTAGTATCTATTATTTGTATTTCAAACAACAGAAGCCTGATAATGGTGCCTAAAGTTGAATACACAGGAGGACCTTGATGACGCCTTCCTGAAACCGGGGAAAAACCCAACCCAACTCTTCCATTGTAAGAGTTATCATTTATTGCAGCGCGAAGATCAAATGAGTTGTCAGAGCTGCAGCACATTCCACACTGTGGATTGGAAAAATGGCAAGCAGGGTGCTGTGTGTGCCAGTGGTTTGCAACATGTAGCTGCTTCTTGCTGTGTAGGCCTGTTAAACACACGTTATGTAAAATTGATTGCAGCTCCTATTGAGCCTAGAGAAGACGCCTATATTTCATGTGTGCACATTTCAATATCCCACTTTCAGCAGCGGTTTCCCTCTCCCATTCCCCACCCCCAACGTTTAGCAAATAAACCCACTTCAGCAAGTGCTTTGAAGAATGGTGGAACAATGGCTGCCCGGTTAAATATTTGTTCTGTTCCAGTGATTTTCTATGAAGTTTTCCTACCAATCTGATTACTTTTAATAATTATTTTACCTAAATCTATAATCCTGTTGAAAATCATCAGGTAAGCCACTTTTCCATTCTATTCCATACTGAACATTGCAGCAAGCTCCCTACAGAGCTAAAACTGAGTGACGGAAACATACAGTGCACCATTCAGCAAACCAAAGAATAGGCTCAAACATGAAGGAGCTAGCATAGGAAATTAAAAATGACATAACTAATGTAGAGTTGCCAGGTATCCAGTTTCTACCGGAACACCCAGTCAAAAAGGGACCCTGGCAGCTCCGGTCGGCACCACCGACCAGGCTGTTAAAAGTCCGGTCGGCAGCACAGTGGGGGCCCAGGGCTAAGGCAGGCTCCACATGGATCCCGGAAGCAGGCACCAGGTCCCTGTGGCCCCTAAGTGCATGAGTGGCCAGAGAGGCTCCATGCGCTGGCACCGCCCGAGTGCCAGCTCCACAGCTCCCATTGGCCGGGAACCATGACCAAAGTGAGCAGTGGGCGTGGCGCCTGCGTGCACGAGGGCAGCGTGTGGAGCCTCCCTGGCCGTACATGCGCCTAGGGGCTGCAGGGACCTGGTGGCCGCTTCCTGGGAGCCACAGGAAGCGCCGCCGGGACCCCGAACTCCTCATCCCTTCCCCAGCCCCCTCTCGCATCCCAAACACCCTCTTGGAGCCTGCACCCCCTCCCACACCCCAACCACCTGCCCCAGCAGCATCCTGCATCCCAGCTCCCTCATCCTTGGTCCCACCCCAGAGCCCACACCCCAACCCCCTATTCCAGCCCAGAACCCCCTCCTTCACCCCAAATCCCTCATCCTGGCCCCACCCCAGAGCCCACAGCCCCAGTTGGAGCCCTCACCCCCTCCCACAGCCAAACCCCCGTTCCAGGCCAGAGCCCCCTCCTTCACCCCAAACCCCTAATCCCAGCCCTACCCCAGAGCCCACCCCCACCCTCACTCTGAACCCCTCAGCCCCAGCCTGGAGCCCTCTCCTGCACCCCAAAGCCCCTCATCCCTACCCCCACCCCAGAGACTGCACGCCCCCCCCCAACAGCCCAAGCCCGTGATCCAGCCCAGAACCCTCTCCCACACCCTGAATCCCTCATTTTTGGCCGCACCCTGAGCCAGCACCCCCAGCCCAGAGCCGATATTCCCTGCCCGCACCCCAACCCTCTGCCCCAGCCCAGAGCCCTCTCCCACACACCAAACCCCTCATCCCTGGCCCCGCCCTAGAGCCCTCACCCCATTCCTGCACCCCAACCCTCTGCCCCAGCCTGGTGAAAGTGAGTGAGGGTGGGGGAGAGTGAGCGACGGGGGGGGGGTGGAATGAGCAGGGGCGGGGCCTCGGAGAAGGGGCGCGGCAAGGGGTAGGGCAGTGGTGTTCGGTTTTGTGCGATTAGAAAGTTGGCAATCCTAAACTACTGGGAAATTTCAGTGATAGTTTTAAGTCTCCTCCCAGTAACCAATGGGGCTCACTCGACACCCTCTAGGGGAGGGGAGCTAGGGGCAGGGTGGGGAAGGGGGAATGACAACTTGCATTCTTGCCCTGAAACACACAAGTGGAAAAAATAATACCTCCTGCTGTTGAACTCATTTGCTCCAGTTCAGTATTTCTCATGCAGTGACCTGAACATCGATCTGTGCAGTGGGGTGTCCTGCAGTGCAACTCGGTTGCAAAAAATGAAATTAATAAAGCAAATCAAAGCCAAATATCTTCTCCAACAAAAAATGTCAAATTCTAACTGAATGGCTGATCAGTCCAGCTCTCACAGCTCTTTCTCTCTTTCTCCCTCCTCAGAAACTTACATTGTTAATGAGGGAAACATTAAATAAAAAGGGAAGGGAAAGTAGAAAGCTAGTTAAAAATATCCAGAGCCATTTGAAATGAAGAGGTCACCTATGTTCAGCTCCTCTCCAGATGTGGCCCACAGTAAAGCTACTCAGAATTACCCCCATCGAAAATTTCAACTTTTCAGCCAAAATTTCAAAACTGAAAACTTTTGGCCAAAAACTAAACATTTCAATTTGGAAATGTCACCACAGTGCCTCATAGGAGTTGTTGTTCTTCCCCTCTATGGTCTGGTGTCTCTGGCTGGACTACATCTCCCATGATGCACCATGGTCTACCCTCTTACTCAGCCGTCATGGTGCATCATGAGATTCCCTGGACTAGTGAATTAAAAAGCCCCTGCCTGCCCTAGTGGCAAGAGCAGAAGCAAGATGTGGGGCGCCAGGAAACACATTGCTAGAAATTCAGTGACATAATGGCTTTCCACTTTCTTGTTCTTGTCTCTCTTCTTCCCCTTCACTCCTTCCATAAGCTCCCTATATTGTGCTTTAGTACATATGGCATTTACTCATCCCTGCTCTAATCAGTCAGCATTAGATCCAACACCCAGCCTTCCTTAACAATTATCCTTTCATAGTACCCCACACAGCAACAGCTAGTTGACTCTAGCCAGCTCGCTTTTTAATTATGCACCTTGTCAGCTGCTGAGGGAATTCAAAACAGAAATATTTTAAATATGCATTATACATAATCCATCCTTGCTGCTAAAACAATTTTTGCATATTAAAATATTACCAACTACTTCATCATTTTTATATCACATAATACATTTCCATGTCTCCTCCTATTCCAGAACAGGCTGCAGAAAATTAGATTTGTGACTCAAGATCAAATGCCAAATGGCTCCCAAACCTCAACATTTATCTTCAGATTTTTTAGGAGTCAGGGTAATGTTCAGAGTCAAATTCCCAGACCCAAATCCACCCATAAGGTTTTGGTCTCTTAGATGGATCTAAAACCCAAAGAGGCCTGTTTTCCAGATATGGTCAGATTCTGCCCAACATGGTGGAGAGCTCATGAGATCAGCTGCTTTTTGAGGTTCCCACCATTTGGGGCTGGAACCTCCATCTGTCTTTTGACCTTAGGCTTTTCTATTGTACTCATCACTGAACAGATAGTTATAGCTGCATGGTGGCACAATGTGATTTAGCTGATTTTAAACCTAATTTTACACCTTGGCCTTTGTTCAGTTCACACCTCCACTCTGAACGCTAGCCTAAACTTAATCCAGATCCACACACCTTGCCCTCTCTCTGTTAACAAGAAGCCTCCTGCGATCAGGCTGTTGTAACTCAAAAGTATCCTACAGGTGGCTGCAAGAAATGGGAGCAAGCCATCAGGCCTTCTTAGTATCTCATCTGGAATATTCACAGGGCAGTATTAATGGTGAGTGTCACTATGGGATTGCTTTTCCTAGACACGTGGATAGCCCAGTGAATGAAAGGGCAAGGATAAATAGGGGTAAAATGTTTTCCCCAGATGAAGAGAGAAGGGTAACCCATAGGACATTATCTGGACTGGTATTTAGATGGAGTCCAGGCATACTAAGCTAAAGTCCCATCTCTGGATACCTGGTTAGAGTCCAGTCTCAATTACCTATGTATATCTCCATAGTAATCCCACTCGGGATAGCTCAGTGGTTTGAGCATTGGCCTGCTAAACCCAAGGTCGTGAGTTCAATCCTTGAGGGGGCCACTTAAGGATCTGGGGCAAAATCAGGACTTGGTCCTGCTAGTGAAGGCAGGGGGCTGGACTCGATGACCTTTCAGAGTCCCTTCCAGTTCTATGTGATAGTGTAATTACTCCAGGTTTGCGCCAGCATAATTAAGAGCAAAATCTCATGAGATCAGCTATGGCGGATCAAAGGCACTAAATAAAGCACAGACCCTTCCACTTCTTAAGACACTATTACACTTAAAAGGTTCAGGGAGCTCTGATTTCTCTAGATTAATCAGTATCAGCAAAGGGGGATATTGCATATAAGACGGGGAAAACTGAACTCCCATTCCACAACAACGAGTCTGTTCATTTAGCGTGATTTAAATGAATTTAGCAATAGTAATGTTTGTGCCAACAAACTTATTCCTCCTCACTAACACCTAGGATCTGTTTGCTCAGAAATAGCCATTTCTCATAGGACAGTAAGATTTGGAAATGAAAATATTTGGGTTGTGAGCCTTTGAACAGCAAGGGGACTGGCATCTCTGCAGTAGATGTCAAACTTACATGAACTCAGATATGTCTTCCTCATGAAAACTGGTCACTTGTGTCAATCTCCTAGGAAGGGAAGAGCTGAACTGAAATCCAATGAACTTACTTCTGAGAACTCAGCAATGTATAAATAGTGTAGTGTATTCTGCAGCACGTACAAACACTCTCACATCCCCTACATTTCTAAAGCACTGAATGGGGGTTTACAGACAGAGAAAAGAGATTACAACCACAAACGGGTAACTGTGGAGTCCTCTTTTTGGAAGCTCTTAGTGGCGTGTTCATTTATTTAAGGAAGCTTGTGCAATGGCCAGGGGTGAAAGTAACCTAAAAGATTAACCAGTACAGGGGCCCAGCTCCGGGCCCCCAGAAGGGGCGGGGCCTCAAGTGGAAGGGGCAGGGCTGGGGGTCAGCCTCCTCCAGCCAGCCATTCCATGCTTCCTGTCCTGCGCCACCCGGGGCTCTGGCAGCGATTTAAAGGGCCTTGGGCTCCGGACGCTGCAGTGGTAAATCGCCGGGCCCCAGGGCGGCTGCCACTTTTGCACCCCCCTGTTGACGGCCCTGCCAGTAGGGTGCCTACTGGCAGGGCTGCCAACAGCAGGAAGCAAAAAGGGCAGCAACGTTAAAGCTCTGCCGCGGCAGCACTTTAACGTCGGCTGTGTACGGGCCAGTACTGGCAGCCACTTCTTATCGGTACACCGTACCAGCCCACTTTCACCTCTGGCAATGGCCCTTGGCTCTGTAACTTACATGCAATCAGTATCCCTCACTATAAATGACATGTTGTACAGTCCTAGTATGGATGGGAGTGCAGGTTCATATTCCAGTCCACAGGCCAGAGGGGAGCATGTTGGGGGTGGGGGGCGGAAGGTCTATTGTGACTTCACAAAAAATACTGATTCACGAATGCGACACTTTGAAAATGTTGTGTGTGCATGTCAAAGCTGCCTTGAGACAAGTTTATTTTATTTTATGGCCACCCACAAAAATATGGCAGGTTATTCATACAGATGCAGACCCAGTAATATTGGGGTAACTTTAATAAAAGAAGGAGCTTTTTTTTAAGTGACTGTGCCCATGTAGATTTGAAAGACAGAGTTAAAGTGATGGCTGGAACACAGAGAGAAGTGTTTTCATTAAATTAAATGCAACCAGACCACAGTTGGTTTTAGATCCAACATTCCCCTGCAGTGTTGGAAACTCAAACACACTGCAGCACGGCATTAGTGCATGAGAATCGGGATGTGAAGCTTACCAAACTATGCAAGGGGACTGAAAGCCTAACAGGAAATAGCACGGATGGCAAAAATTAAAAGGGACTTTTAAAATTCTTCTGGCAGAATTCCATTCTTAATCATGGAAGATGATACCAGTCACAGAGATGAGGATATTTTCTGTATAGGTGCTCCACAGTCTGTCTCTTTTTTGCACAATGTGGTGCTTTGTAACATTATATAATTTATAGGTTTGGGATTTTGTTCAGGATTTGCCCTAGTTCCCCACTGGAAAACACAATGAGGTAGTGAGTTTGTGTCATCCTCCCTCCCTCTCATTCTTCCCCTCATGCCCACCCCCACCTTGTACACACTGGTTCCCCAGACTGGAGAGTAGGGAAAAGAAGGTTCCTACTCACAGCAGCGGACACACAACAGAGTTATGCCTGCCCCAGATGTCCAAGCTGTGGGGAAGAGTGAAGTGTGGCCATGAAGAAGAGATACCGCTCTAGCTTGGGGCGTGGAGGGGGACAGGGAAGAGGAGTTGCATGAAAGCACTGGTGCTGTCCATTGACCAAGAGTAAGACAATGGATAATGAATGAATGGGTAGCCAATAGGGAGCTGACTGACTGAACATTCCCAGGACCTTTATCATTTCATGTTTTTTAACTTTGCAATTTAGATTTGGTTGCATGAGAAAGGCAAATACATTTACAGATAAGAGGGGAATCAAACGACCTGCATATGGGCTCCATCCAGGGCTTTCCATGTAAGTTATGCCTGAGCGTAAATTAAATTTCAGTAACAAGTATATAAATCAGCCATTTTAAACACACAATAAAGTAAAAAGGGAATCTATGGAAAAGCTTCCAACTGAGAACAAAAGACAGACTGAACTTAACAAAACACCTAAGCTCAGCACTAAAGGAAGCCTTTGATAAACTAACAATAAACGTGAGCAGCCGACAAGTGAAATGGAGCATATAGCTGTAGGTAAGAACAAGTAATGTCAATCTGATCCAAACATGGATTTCCATTAACGAAGGTGAGGATCTGCTGGGAAAAAAAAAAAAAGGAAGCTCTAACAGTAAAACTGGGATGGCTCAAATTTATACTGTTCAAAAAAAAAAAAAAAAAGGGCAAGGTAGGGCTACTTTCTATGCTTTATCAACACAGTCCAAGAAAGGGTGTCCAGATTGCTTTATAGCGTAGCAGTCTTCTTTTAAAAGATGGTGAGATCTTCAATAAGGATTGGTGCATTCCAGATTTTTTTTTAAAGGAATAATTCATCCTGGGCGAGTAAGGGGATTTCCAGATAGAATCGTTCCATTTTTTTTTAATTTTTTTTGGTTCAGGCCATCAATATATTTAAATTCCCAAATTGTGCTCACTTCATACGTCAGCACATTCCGATGCTAAGTGTAATCTCTACAACACATAGTGAGAGTCTTGGAGTAGTTGTGAACGATATCTGGGGTAAGGAGCTAAACATCACTGCCTCTTTGTCTTGGGGGGAAAGTACCTGTAATTTGGTCAATATGGTGGAAAACATCATGGAGATAATTAGGGACATGTGAACAGGTCCAGCACAAAAAGAGGAAAAGTCATGTGTAGCATTCCAGTTCCACCAACAAATGTCTGGGTTAAAAACAACCACCACTAATATGGAAGTGCAAAGGGTGAAGTTATAGTACTGTAACAAATCATGTGTTGCAGATAACAGACACAGTAACTTGGTCAATCACACACATGGAGAGTCAGGACTAAAACCATGGACCTTGGTCTCCAAAGCAGAAGCCTCTTGCATATAAGTGAAAGAACAATCCCTGCAAATGTTACAGTAGGCCCCTTATTCCCCCTGTGTTACTAGGGCGTGTCACCACAATCACTCATGCAGACAAAGCTACTATGGTGCACTGTGATGGAAAAATATTGTTATACTGGATTTCTAAATGGGATGGAGGAACATGGAAAGATTTAGCAAATTTAAAGATGTATCCTATGCCTTATCTGAGATGCAAAGACTGAGCTCTTTCCTCCAAGCCTCTGTGGGTATGTCTACGCTACAAACTCAGATCTGTGGGACATGGGCTTGTGGATTCGGTGTTTCCACGCTTGTGCTTCAGCATCCACGCTGCATTGTAAACATGGGTTTACAATTGCTGGACCCGGGTTTCATGCTAACACATCTCTACTGCACTACGCAGACCTTCCAACTCAGGTCTGTGGCTTGCCCTGCATCCACACTGTAAAATGACATGGCTTGAACCTGAGTCATAGTGGGACTCGGGTTCTGAGCCAACCCCCTAGCAGGGTCTTAGGATCCGGGTCCTGAGTACTTGCTGACCCAAGTCAAACTTATTTTTTGTGGGAAGAAAGGATGCTTTGGGCTCAAACCTGAGTCAAAGCCTCGGCTTAGTGTGCAGTGCACACATACCCTCAAGGTATGTCTACACTCAAAACATTACAGGAGGCACAGCTGCACCAGTGTAGACACTTATTACAGCAACAGAAGGGGTTCTTCTGTCACTGTTGCAAATCCACTTTTCTCGAGAGGTGGTAGCTGGGTCAACAGAAGAATTCTTCCGTCAACCTAATGGTGTCTACACTGGCGCTTAGGTCAGCTTAATTACATCGCGCAGGGCGTAAAATGTTTTTTACAGACCTGAGTGATGTAGTTAAGCTGACCTCACTTTGTGGTGTAGACCAGCCCTTAATGTCTAGGAGGGATTTCTACTTTCGATGTGTGTTGAGCAACAGAGCAGCGCAAGGTAAGTAGAGATGGAGGTAGAGGAAAGTATGGCTCCAGGCTGGTATTTTCAACGCAACCTCAGAGAGCTAAGCACCCAACACTCACTGACTTCCAATGGGAGTTGGGTGCCCACTCCCATAGGCCCATTTGAGAATCCCAGCCTCAGCATCATCTAAATCTCTGCCTATATCAGTTCCCTTATCCACTGCATGCAGTAATGTCTCCATTCAAAGTTCTGGTAGAATGGAACTCTGACAATGGAGTATTTGTGCTGCAGATGAGAGCAACCGCAAAAGATTTGAAGGCAGTAGCTTTTGGTGTCTCAGGAGCATGAGCAGACTGATGAGGCAAATCTCTGCGTTATGGAGTGAAGCCAGTCTGCTCTTGGCACTTAATGATATACCACTCTTGATTGTTAATCTTTGTTGTCAAATACTGAACACATGCTGTTGTCTGCCTTTGATCCCGCAGGTATCTCTGGTATGGTCTAAAAGCAGGAAATCAAGAGACTTATGTGTGTAATCCACAGTCAAGTAATGAGTCCGTGTTTAGCCAAACCTAGCATACTGTGCTAGAAGCGCTGAGATGCTTACGGCGATGGGGACCATGTTACTTCCTAACTGCACAGCAGTTATTAAAAATGCAGCATTTGCAACCTAGTGGTCTCATATTACCTATACTTCAAACACCAGATCTGTGGTGAACTGTTGGCAAATATTGATTTTCCACTGTCTTCTATTGACAACTCAGTGGTAACATTATATTTCATTAATGTGGTCACTGCCACCATTCATCCACATTGAGGATATACACACACAGTGCATGATGTAACTTCCTATTGTATGCAAAACCTATACTTCAAATGAGGGGGGAAATGAAACTACTCAAGAAATCCCTTCCCCCCCCCTCCCCTTAAAACTACAGGTTGTACAAACACAGCAAGATCAAAGTTGTATCATCTATTTTTGTTTTAGTTGTTTGCTTCTGCATCAAATGCTAAAAATTCCATAGAACTATTTTGTGATTATATGAGCTATGAACTGTGCCATGATTTTTTTAAATAAACCCCAACTCTTTCAATTAGCATTAATGTTTTAGAACTTGATTAATAATACTCAAAGATAATGGTACAAGTATCCAGAGGCTTTACAGCCCATACAGATACTGAACACAGAGCTGTAAATGCAAAATATAATATTCAGCATAGTGGCAACTCTAAAGCTGTCATTTTGCTGGACTTCCAAAAACAAAACAAACAAACAATGCATATGCCAAGAGAAAAAGGACACACTCCATCTGGTAGTTCAATCTACCATTGCCCTCCTGAAACTGAGAGAGTACCAGATATAATGAAGGCTGGAATACCTCACTGAAGGAGTGGTTTCATCCTTTAGTCTCAAAATTAAAGATGGTGTTTGAACTAAAGCCCCATATCTGAACACAACAAAATCCAGGGTCCTAATTCTCTGCTGGAATAACTCCATTGACTTCAGGAGAGTTACCCCAGCAGAGAATTTGGCCCCAAATCTGGATCAGACTTTGCAAAGATGGCCCCTCCTTTCTTTATAATGGGCTAGACCAAAACACTTGACCTGAAAACTGCAGAACTTTGAGGACTTCAAAAGCCAGGGTCTGAATGAGAATTTTTCACCTTGACCCATTTCTAGTCTCAATTTTTAAAAGGCCGAGAAAGCTAAATAGCAGTAAATTGACTTTAAACCAAAACTATTTATCAAGCTACACAACTGATCTTCCTGCATTCTTGCAAAATATACAGAAAAATGACCCCGCGCTGGTATTTCCACTGTTCACAACACACATAGAATACTAACGCTCAGTTCAAGCGGGAGAGGTACAGTAGGTTGCATACAGTTTGTCACTATGATTCTTTGCTATTTGACAAAGCCATGGGAGCAGCAGTCACTCTGCATTTTTTTTTTTCTGCAGACCCAAGATATCTTCATAACATTCTTTCCCCTTGCAGAGCAATCCAACTGCTTAATCATGAAAAAGGGAGAGTCTGGAAAAAGCTGCTCTCAATGCTTGCTCACGAGAGGTTCTTCCTGCCTTGGCTAGCTAGCTAGCTACTGCACTTCTGTTTCACTAAACATGCTTAGGTTTCTGATTTACTATAAATTAACACATAGTAGTTGACCAAGTGAATTTAATACAGCAACCAAGGGACACGAGTCAACAAATACCCTCACCCTACAACCACATTCTGTCTTCCGTCACACACATGCAATTCCCATTGTGTATCAGACACAGTCCCATAGATAAAGTGATAAGATATTTACAACTAGAAGGCTAATTTTAATCTCCAAATGCACAAATCATGTACACAAAAAGTCTTTTCCAGATGAAATTCTGCATGCTTATTAATTTATTATTATTAGATAAATGGAGAAACTAGACTGGGGGTAAAATTTCCAAATGCAAAGTGACTTGTGCTACAGTTGAACTAGTGCACAGGGGTATGCTGAATTATGCTGGGTGGAAACTTGAAAAGTTATTTGCTAAGGAAAAAAAGAACTTTTTGGTGTTACATAAAATCTCCACAAAGGTTACAGCTTTCATGAGGTGTCCACAGCATTTGTAAATTTCAAGATCTATTGCAAGGGAGTTACAGGCATCATAAGTGAATCCTCTTTTGTAAGACTCATGCTCCGAATCAAAAAGTTACAAATTCTATACTTGGGCTCCAGCAAAATTTACTAGCTCCACAGAAGGAGAGAGACGCTGTAAGAGTCTTACCAGTTCTGAAGAAACTCCTGCAAAGCTTATCAATTCTGCAATGGTTTCAGTTATGCCCCTATCTCTGCTCCTACTTCATTTATACGGAGAATCCAAAGGGAAACTAAAACAGTTTCTCTGCTAAACCCAATTTTGCCCTACGCTACTCTACTATCTGTATGGTTCAAACCCTCCTCCGATCTGACAATTCCTGTCAGAATTTCTTTCAGGTCAAGTTCCTGTGCAGAGAATTAATTGAAAAACGTGGGGTTGATCTGATATGATATTTTTTTCAGAAATGGAACTTAAGATACACCATGGAGGTATGTGTTAAGTTGATGGCACTATAAACAGCACACTGACTACTGACTAGATGAGCTCCCCTCAAAATGCTGCCATCTGCAGGGTGGGAGGAGACAGGGAGAAGTTCCAGGGGTCTATCTCCTGTGCCCCTGAACCAGAGGTTGGGGAAAGAAACATTCCAGGGATCCCCTTACTCAGCTAGGGTGGGGGTCTTGAAGAGCTTCTGGGTCCCCATCTTCTCCTTGTTGCCCTACCTTTCCCCCTCCTTGAGTGAATGAAGGGGATGATGGAATGGCACTGGGAGAGGCTGTGTTTCCATATTTTAAACTTGCACTCATGCAACTATTCATTCTACACACAGGAAAAAAATAGAGTGAACATTGGCTGTAACAAGCATCAAACCCAAACCCACTTTAACTGGAACACTCAGAGGGGACTTCAATCTGAGGCTATTTCCCTACCACATGACAACTTCCTATTCCAAGCTGTTATGGCTGTAGAGCGGTTAAATAAGCTGCTGCAAGATTTTATTTCTTTATGTATTTCTTTTTAATAGTGCGAAAAGGGTAGCTTGTAGAAAAAAGTCCATTCTCCTATTCAAAAGTGGTTGAACTGACTTTATTTTTTTAAATTCACTTTTTGGCAGATACCAAGTCTGAAAAATTTCAACTCCAAAGACAAAAGTTTCAAAAAAGATATAGAGATTAAAATGGAAACCATTATATAAATAGTAACTCTGCCAGTTGCTACCACATCCACTATTAAATATATGTATATTTATTAATTAGTATCTGACTTGTACACAACAGGGGCCTCAATGTTTTTTCACATCTCCACCATCCCCGTAGGAAAAGGAACAAAAGCTCTCATCCCCTCCCGCACAGAGTAAAGCCACTTACTTAAGAAGAATCAACTCTAGGTGGTTCATTTCCTAGAGCACACAGCTGGGTCCATTTGACAATTCAGTTCTTAAGAGAAAGGTAATGAAGGAATTACCACTTATGTCCTGAAAGACAGAATTTACCTACTGTAATTGCAAAAGACCATATACTCACTGATGACAATACATGGTGGGTAATGCTCTCATGAAGTGAGATGAATTGAACTCTCAGTTGGTAACAGGCCCATAACCAGGATCATTAATCACACAGTCAGTTCCAGGCACATCTATTGGCAGTAATGGACTTCACACTGGAAAAATCCAACTCCTACTGCCAAGAGGTTAAAGGAGGGGGGCATTCTTCTTTATGAAACTGTGGTGTTCCCCTAAGGATTTCCTCAGAAACAGACCTTTATAATGGAATGTTTTCACTTTGCTTTAGAATCATGTGACTGTCCTCTTCTGTTTTCCATCCTTCCACTTAAAGGCCTGGATGAGATTGCACAAATTGACACAAGCTGTTGGCCATCATGTCTTTTATTAATCAGAGGAATTTAGGGATATATTGAATCTAAATGACCAGGATAAATAAATGAGCAAAAATGTAAAACTGTTGGAGAAAATGGAGGCTAATACATGGATCACTGACTTTCAATTTTCTAACGTTAATATAAAAGCTTTTTTGCATGAACAATTATACACAGCAATGCTCAATTTGAGCACAGCTCTACTTATCCATAGCTCTATGTATGACCATACCACTAACACCAAGATAGCCCAGTGTTCAGACAAGATGAGCTCATAGATGAAGTATCCAAGCCACAACATGAGCAACCCATGGTTGAAGCTGAACTCAGGCAAGATGGAGGATATGATGGAGGGCAGAGGAAAGCACTGCATCCTCTTTTGGTTGCAAGTACACATCCATAATGGGTCAATTCAGTCTGTAGGTTAGAAGTGCTACTGGATTCGTCACCGATGCTAAGCGCTCACATAGCAGCACCCACAAATAATGCTTTCTACCATCTCCAGTTGGCTAACAGAATCCATTCTAGCCTGGCAGATGATGTCTCAGCCTCAGTTATACATGCCTTCATAACCTCCCTTCTGGGCTACAGCAATGTGATATACCTGGTCATGAAACCATTAGCCCAAAACTCCAACTAGTACAGAACCCAGGACCACATCTCCTAAGTGACGCAGGCTATAGCAAGCACACGAGAACTCTCTGCTTCTCTCTATGCTGGCTTCCTATAAAATATTGAATCAAGTTCAAAGTCTCGGTCCTTATCTTCGACAAGATGCTCAAAGGCCTGGGCCAAGCATATCTAAAAAACCGCCTACATCTCCAGGATGAAGATCGTGGTGGACAGCTTTGCTCCTCTAGTATAGTGGAACTCTCTAAAATAAAACTCTACAGTAAGGGTAAAACTTGTCTGTGAAAGACAGACCTTTGTCAAAAAATAATTAGAAACCCTAGAACAAACTCCCCCAGGAACTACAGACCATCCCAAACCTCATCACCTTCCATTCCAAGTGCAAGATACACATCTTCAACCTGCTTCTTCTAACACACACACACACACACACACACACAGCAGAGTGTACATTTAAAAACAAAACAATACACTGCACACACACACACACACACACACACAGCAGTGTGTACATTTAAAACCAAAACAATACACTGCACACACAACTGTTTCCCACACAATTGGGGAGAGGATGAGAGAGAGAACAAGCCACATGTGACAAATGCTAGTCATATTATTTAATGCACTGTTTGAAGGTGCTCAGATACCACAGTGATGAGGGCAGAATAAGAAGCTCTGTAGACTAGAACAGAACAGACTAGAATGTACTCCACATCTTCGGTTTTAGGAGAATAATGACCTTCTAACAAAGTATTAAGGAAAAAAATGTGCTTGTTTTTGAAGTAATAATTGGTAGCTTGTTATTGCAATATTTAAACTCTAGAAAGTGCCAAGTTAAATTGGTTCATTTAATAAATCATATTTTAATCTAGCAAATGTTTAATTGTCCTGGAATTTAGAATTAGCTAGATGCATTTCATTGGCTCATTTGTCCTGTATTATAAAACAATTATGTTATTTGTAATAAATTACTAACATGGAGTTTCAGAGTAACAAATTGTTTACTTAATTTAATATAAAAAATTGTCACTTTTGTAGAGTGCATAATCTTAGAGAACACAGCTGGTGGTGAACTGAAGGTTGCAAAGGAAAACATTCATGTCATTCCAGTGTACAAAATAAATAAGATCTGAAGCAAGCTAACTGCATTCCCTCCGATTACTCTTTTGCACTTGAGTGTCATTCTCAATTTAAGTCCCCCCCCCGCCCTCCCCCCCATGAAATCAACTAGCTAGGAATAGGCAGAATCATTCTAACTCACTGAGTCTAACATGACAGGACTAATACAACCAGACATGATGTGTCATAGCAATGAATGACTCATCAGACTGGGGAATTCAAGAAGACGCAGTTTGCCAACATACAATACATGACCTTTACACTCCCCTCAAGTTACTGCACATACACATCTCAAACACATTTTCCTTTTATTTAAAAAAAAGAATCAACAACTTGCCAAAGAAAAAAAAAGTGGGCGGGGGGAGGGGAAGAGATATGGTATTTAGTCAGCATTGGCATTTTCTAACAAGTCACAAAAAGCACTGGTCAGTGAAATCCCAACCTTCCTGCACGTTTCACCGGAAATTCCAGAATTCTAATCCTTCCTCTAACATGGATTTTTCGGAGGCCTTGGATAAGTGGCTTAAGCTTGTTGCCTCACTTTCTCCCTCTGTATAAGGACAGTAACAGTTATCTACCTTATATGGCTGCTGTGAGGATTAATTAGTTAATGTCTGTAAAGTGCTTTCAAGATGTAATGCACTAAGCAGTTCTAAGTATGATTACTGATCCGTTTGCCATTACTTTAATTTTTATTTAACCAGTCAACATTGCCTTAGCATTACTAAATCTGCAGTGGAAACACAAAGCTCCCTCTAATACTAAGTGAGGAGAAATATAAAAGGTAGCCCTGGTCTAAGTATACAGAGGAAATAGGACAGAGAGAAGGGAGGGCTTCAGTTTACTCGGGGGATTAAATAATTTCTTATTGAATTCTTGTGGTGATTAAGGGCCAGAACTTGAAACTGGGGTGTTCCCACATGAAGCCACATTGAAATCAATGGTGCTCCACATAGGTCCGCTCACACATTACAACTTGCAGCATTGGGGCCCAATTCTTTATAGTATTGCTAGTTGTTCTACATTTGAAATTTTCCTTTAGCTACTTATATCTAGTAAACATCAATAAGGAAATTACCATCTTCAACTGTTACTGCCCCCCCCCATGATGATGGTGATAATAGCCCATATATAGCAGATGATCTGATTTAATACAAAGGGTAGACTAGTGTCTGTGGGACTGATCAGTGTTTCTTTTATAATTATGTGCATTTTCAAGCAATTAATCCAATCCAAATTTGAGCCAGCATGCAGAGAACTCAAGAAAAATTCTGCCATAAATAACTCTGCTATTTTTCCCCATTGGACCTGCTACAAACAGTATACATTACTTTCGCTGTACTGAAAGGTAGCTAGGAGAAGAAGCCAGACAGCTTGAAAGTCATATCTAAAAGAGATGAGAGAAGATTGTTAAAAGAAAGAAGGGAAATGAAGAGAGATCTGAATGCCAGAATGAATAGAGAATTTGTGCATGTCAGTGAAAACAAAGAGGAACAGAAGATCAGGGGAAACAATGTCAAGCCCATCAAGAAAAGCAAGGAAGAAAACCAAAGCTTAAGAATACTAGGAAGAAAGATGAAAGAAGGGCAGTGACAGATCTATACTGGATAAAAATAGAAATGAAAGAGCTACTGCAGCAAAGACTATTGGGAAACATGAAGGATTTTTATGCCAAGCTTTACTACATCATTTGACTTTCCCACCTGCCCTCCCACTGCAGGAAAAGGAAACACTGGAGGAAAGCAGGCAGGAAGTTAGAAAGCACAAGGATGCCATTTGATGGTTTTGGACTGGATTAGAAATAGCCCAAGGAGCTTTCAGAATCCATGATAAGAATGGGGAGGTACCACCGAGAGAGGAGAATGCAACAGCACCATTGCTTCTGGAGGAGCCAGCACTCAAAGGGCACTGACTCAAAATGGGTCAGAGACCTGGGAAATTACATTTCTAAAAGTGAGCCAGGTTGCTGAGGGGCTCACATTCTTAGTGCTGCCTGCGGGGGAATGCACTCTGATTGGCAGCTCTACCCACTCGCCTGACTTCTGGGGAAGAGCAGCCAATGGCACTGCAGCATGGGGCAGGCAGAGTTCTTCTCTCTCTCCCCTGTACCACTCCGGAGCCAACACCATTCTCACAGGAGCGGCGGGGAAAGGAGGGAACAGAAAGAGCCCAGCAGCTCAGGGCAGCTCTGCTCCCACCTCCCCCACTCCCTCCTGTGAGCAATGGGATGGCTCTTTTGCTGCTCCCTGCTCCCTCCCTGCAACACCCAGCATGGGCTGGGGGAGAGGGGACTCCGCTGCAGCATGCCCCCAGCCTGCCAGAGAGGGAGGCGCAGAGTCCAGGAGCTGCAGGAGGAGCAGAGGGGAGGCTGATGGACTAGAACTGATGTGGAGGCTGGGAGGGGCAGCAGGGAGTTTAGTGACTCAGTTTCGCCACAGACAAGGATTGGCAGGGCAGAGAGGTGTCCTGATCACTCGGGACTAGGAGTGGCAGTAGGGCTTCTGCATCATCTATATACCACGGAGCGATGTACCCTGAAGGTACATACACAAGCTTTAAGGTCAAGACAAGGCGGCAGGATGAAATAGCCACACCACACCAGAGAATCCAGTCCAAAAGCTTATTGTACTTGATGCAGAGTCAGAATTGTTAGTATTGCTATAGGGTCATTGTTGTTCTATCAATCCTCCTTTTTCTTGCACAGGAATTAGAGAGAGCTGGATCCTCAGCTGGTGTAAATTGTCATATCTCCTGACTTCATCTGAGCTACGACATCGTACACAAAGCTCAAGATCTGGCCCAGAATGTCTATGAAATCTCTGCTTAGGAAACGACGGTTCCTCCGAAGGGTTAAAAACGTAACCCTTCCCTCTTTGACATACTAGCAATTTTTTTTTTCAATACATAGGATGGAAACTGATGAGACTGTCTGGGTTTATATGGACAGACTTGGCACTCTGTCCACTTCTCCCTTATCAAAATGACCTGTAGAATTTAACAAGGATGAAGCCAATACGTTTCTATAGGAATTGCTCTAAAAACAGAGAGAAATTAACAGAGAATGATCTCCTTTCTAGAGGTGTCCCCCCCCCCCTTTTAATAGAATTCTATAGCAGGGACATATTTCTGCAACAAATTCTACTGGGTTGTTCAAAAAACACTTATTACAATAAGCTTATTGTCTTCTATTAAAACCTATAAGACTTTTCGTTAGGGGTCACTTGAAATGCAGTAATCATAGTTACTTGAACTTCTCACATGGGAGTCCATGAAGACTTCAGAGAGCTTCTGACACACTCGTCAGTGGGTCATAGCAGATGAGGGGAGGGGGTTTCTAAACCCTATGGAATCTATGGAAGAGAAAGCAGCACTGACCCTTTAGACTACCTCTCTCTGGTGCTGCCCAGCTTCTGCCCTCCCCACTGGCAGCACAGCTCCGCTAGGAACGATGCTGTTCATGCTGCGTGATAACCCTCTTCCCAAAGGGCTGCAGGCACAGAGCAGGAGTTCATGCTGCTGCTGCTGCTAGAAGGCAGCATTAATGTATAAATCAGGAGGGTGGATAGTCCTTTGCTTAACCCTTATTGCCCAACACACAGCACCATGCAAGGTAAGGAGTGTGTGTGTGGGGGGGGGGAGGGGCTGTGGGGAGCGCTCAGGAAAGGGGGTGCATGAACTGGAGGTACTGCTTCCACTATTCTCCGCTCCTTACATCTACTCCTGCTTTTTCTCCCCTCTGCTCGTGTAGATAGAGGGGAACATCTGGCTAATTATTATTAGTGGATTGGTCAGGGCTAGTGTGAAAGAGTCTCATTTAGGGTGACCAGATAGCAAGTGTGAAAAATCGGGACGGGGGTGGGGGGTAATTGGCACCTATATAAGAAAAAGCCCCAAGTATCGGGACTGTCCCTATAAAATCAGGACATCTGGTCACCCTAGTCTCATTATACATGTTAGGTCCATTATGTAGGTGATTCTATGGTATCATACATCCCGCCCCCACCCTTGTATTTATTTTTTTGATGATTAATTTGCCATTCTTATTTCCTCTGCACAGGTCGTAGTTGTCTGTTGTAACTTAGTAAAAACAGAAGGAGAAGAGAATTCTAAAATATATTATCTGTAGGTATAAGTGTGTATGTCTAAAACCAGATTCTGTCCCTCAGCTATTTGATTTTGGGGAAATGGAGGGGAAAGGATTTGCAGAGAAGGTGCTTTTCATTAACTCATAATTAATTACCCCTGCACACAAAAGGCATCAGACAAGTTTGGGCACACAATTAGGCGACTAATTATATTGACTCTGGCATGGCATATTTAAATGGACACACACGCCCCCAAATCTGCCTGATTGTTCCTTTTTTTTTTAATTTAGGTACACAGTCAGGGTTTTTTTTTTTTGTTTTTTTTTTTGCTATAAAGCATCACCTGTTGAAAATGTTAACGCAACTGCAATTGCATGCCTAATTAATCATGTAATTGCCATTGTTACAGCAGCACCTTTTTGAAAATTTAGCCATCAGAATGCTTTGATTACATGAAAAGAGCACGGAAGAATTCAGAAATACAAAGGCTCTCAACCTTGCATACTTTTGTAGAATTTTATTGTGCAAAATGCGGAGTGTCCTTAGCTCCCATTACAGGCTCTGAGAATCAAGGGCACTCAGAAACTTTCAGGAGCTGCTGAGCAACATCCAGGAATGGCCTCTTTAAAACTTAAAGAATATGTCAATCACTTCTTCTTGTGGGATAGGAATATTTAAGCAGAACCTATTGTCTGGTAGTGATTAACGCAAGTAGGACTTGTCTACATGGGAAAATTTTGCTAGTTATACTGGTATAGTTATACTGATATTACCACTTTGTGGACAGTCTGAACAGTCTCATTCCATTATAAGAGTTGCTTTTTCTGTTTAGTTTAAACCCTTCCTAAATGTAGGGTTGCCAGGTGTCTGGTTTTCGACCTGAACACCTGGTCAAAAAGGAACTCTGGCGGCTCTGGTCAGCACCGCTGACTGGGCCATTAAAAGTCTGGTTGGTGGCACATGCAAGCTCCCAACCCTCCGTGTGGCTCCCTGGAAGCAGCAACATCCCTTGGCTCCTAGGCGCAGGGGCAGCCAGGGTGGCTCTGTGCGCTGTCCCCGCTCAGAGCACCAACTCCGCAGTTCCCATTGTCCGGGAACCATGGCCAATGGGAGCTGCGGGGATGGCACCTGCGGACAGGACAGCACTCAGAGCCCCCTGGCCACTGCGCCTAGGAGCCAGACATGCCAGCCACTTTGGGAGCCAACTGAGGTAAGCGCTGCCCGCACCCTGCACCCTCACCCACACCCCAACCCCCTGCCCCAGTCCTGAGCCTCCTCCCGCACCCAAACTCCCTCCTGAGCCCACACCCCAACCCCCTGCCCCAGCCCTGTACCCCCTCCAACACCCAAACTCCCTCCTGGAGCTCACACCCCGACCCCCCTCCTGTGCCCCAACTCCCTGCCCAGCCCTGATCCCCCTCCTGCACCCAAATTCCCTCCTGGAGCTCGCACCCCACCCCCTTGTCCCAGCCCAGAGCCCCCTCCCAGAGCCCCCATCCCCTCCTGTAACACAACCCCCTGCCCCAGCCCCCTGCCGCACCCAAACTCCCTCCTGGAGCCCGCACCACAAATCCCTCCCATGACCCAACCCCCTACCCCAGAGCTTGGAACCCTCTCCCACACGCCAAACCCCTTGGCCCCAGCCCAGAGCCCCCTCCTGCACCCCAAACCTCTCATCCCCGGCCCCAGCCCAGAGCCTGCACCCCCCACCCCCTCCTTCACCCCAACCCCCTGCCCCAGCCCAGAGCCCCCCTCCCACACCCTGAACCCGTCATTTCTGGCCCCACTCTGGAGCCTGCTCCTGCACCGCAACCCCGTCCCAGTCTGGTGAAAATGAGCGAGTCAGTGAGGGTGGAGGAGAGCAAGCGACAGAGGGTGAGGGAATGCAAGAATTTTGGATTAGGTGTGAACAAGCAAAAACTTTTTGGTGATTGTCCAAATGGAGCCTGCAAACATTGGGATGTTTTTTCAATCACTAGGTTTATGCTTATTAGAATACCACCAGGGCTTTTCAGTGTATGGCCAATTTTATGTCCAGTTATAAAACAGTGGCTTTTCTGTATCAGTATTTAAAAGTAAAAACATACTGCTCAGTGTCATCTAGTAAAAAGAGCACTGGATGGATTCTGTTCTCGGCTTGGTCATTGACCTGCTGGGTGATCTAGGGTAAGTCACTTCACCTCTCTGATCCTCAGTTTCCTCATCTGTTAAACGGGGGTAATGATGCTGACGTCCTTCGTAAAGTGCTTTGAGATCTACTGCTGAAAAGAGCTATATCAGAGCTAGGTAGTATTATAGTGTACATTTTAAGCCCGGTGCACAGGGTAGACATGCATGAAACCAGTTGAACATATCAACAGCTTCATGCCAAATCAGAAATCATATACTGGAGTAACGAGTACACAACCCAGGCCTATGTTTTATTGTATTGTTATGGAGGAATCTACTAATCTGTTCCCTATGTGGCATTCCCATTGAATTCAGTGGAGCTGTATACATGTGGAGGTGATAGGGTTATTGGCTAAAGCACCAAAGAGCAGCATCTCAGCCTAATATCTAGAGTTTTTTGTAGGTAACAGGCATTTTGTGCTCATCACAGCCTTCTTTCACAGCAGTTAAACCTTTTAAAAATAGTAAAGCTTTTACAGCTGGATGTGAGACACCCTTGATTAATCTTTTCATACAGCAAGAGTTCATGTGCAACGATAGCTGCATTCAGGGCTTTTTGAAAGTTCTAACAGTCTTCTTAGTTAAAGGTAAAGACCCTTTTTAAAATATGTCTTGTGACATCCAGCACTGAGAGAGATTACTAATGCCGCAGTACACAGGATAGTTTGCCTGAAATTTTAAAAGGGTCTGGTATCACTCTGAAGTTCACTTTTCTGTTTTAGAGCAGGAAGCTGGAGCATGCAGGGGTGGGGGAGGATGAGTCTGGAATGTCAACTCAAGTGGAGTTGAAACGATGTCTCTAGGATTTTTGCCCAAGAGCTTTCTGCTTCTTCACTGCACAAAAACACCCAACAAAACAAAACAAAACAAAAGCAGTTTTTACAAGGCTCCAGGGTCTCTTACATGATATTCTGTAGAATATAAACTCTCACATTAAGCATAAAATGATAACAAATGAAAAACTTGCCCTCTGGACCATAAAATCTCTCTGCAGTATACGCATGTGGTACAACAGACCAAGGATGTATTACATACGTCTCGTGGCACCAGAGCAAGGATGCTGCTTACAAGAGGACAGTCCTTTCTGGATTGAATGTGCCTTATTCAAATTCCACAAGTGATGGGTGAGCTGTGAGGTCAGAGAACAACCAAACGGTGAAAGAGGCACCTGAAAATGACATGGATGTCCCCAGTTTCGGATGGCAGGGGAAGACCCACTTGTAAATCTTAATGTGCCCAGCCTCTTAAAAGGGGGGGGGGGGGAAAGGCACCAGATAGAAACTGCAACATGCCCCATTTTGCCAAATGTAGCAGATGTTTCCTCGATGGTTACATAAGCATTCAGAAAAGAAAAGCACTTGATTCAGACATGCCTGGTTTAATTGGGCATTGGCTACTTGCTCCCAGTTACACCCACCCTACAATTCCACTGTAGTCTGAGGGCACAATCTAGCCCCAAGCATGCAAATTTAGGAGCAGTGTGAATAAGGGATGTGAGTAGGAAAATGGATTGTAGATGGTAGAAACAGCGTAAACAAAAGGCCCATCAGAAAATGTGAACACATTAAATCCGGGGCGGGGGGGATGTTAATATGACAACTCCTCAGGGAGTACAGAAAGAGCTGACTGCTGTTGGGAGACAATCCACTAGAGAGAGTAATACCCACTGAAAGAGTACCAGAGGCCCAAACTCCACATTGAGGCTTTGTCTACACTAGCACTTTTGCCGGTAAAACTTTTGTTGGTCAGGGATGTGGGGGGGGAAAAAAACAACAAACAAAAGTTTCACTGACAGAAGCGCCGGGGTGGACAGCGCTACGTTGGCAGGAGACGTTCTCCCGCCAACATAGCTACTGCCACTCGTTAGGGATGGTTTAATTATGCTGGTGGGAGAGCTCTCTCCCACTAGCATAGAGGCTACACGGGAGACCTTACAGCGGCGCAGCTGCGGTGGTACAGCTGTGCCACTTTAAGGGTCTGTAGTGTAGACAAAGCCTTAGTCGCACCAGAGCAAACCCTGATTCCATGGGAGTGCGCAGAATCTCTGTCTTAGTTATTTCATGGGCCTCGCTCATCATGGTGTGTAAACTCCGGGTGGAATCTAATTTGGCCCAGACTGACTTCTGGTTTCTTTTGATATTTGTGCTGTGCTTTTATGTTGGATAGCTGACACAATGGCCAAATGTGATTAAATGGGCTTAGATTGAAAGAAAAAGAAAAAATGTGGCCTGAAGGACCCCCAGAGGCCATGGGTTGGCAAGTGTGTGGGGCAGGATATCTGGATGGAAGGCCGACTGGCAGCAATCCCCAGCACTGAGGGAAAGGGAGCTCAGAGGGACTGAAGGGAACAGCGTCAGAATCTGAATGAGGAGCTTGGTCGTGACAAACAACTGACAGACCTTCTCGCTCTCAGAAACAGGGATCAACGGTTATTGTGCTCAAGTTTCTATACGGATGCTATAGTTCAGCACAAGTAAAGCTTGGGGGTGGGGGAAAGGGGAGACAATACAATTCAATTATCTCCATCACTTCAAATGGCTGATTGGGGGAGATCACTCAGGAAGCCATCCAGATTTCGAGAGGTGGCTAATCACCACTCTCTCTCTCTCTCTCTCTCTCTCTTTTTTTTTTAATTCTTTCAAAGAAGGGCTAAATTAGGGAATGACAATTTGCAAAGCAGGATTGTATCAGGTCTGGAATAGCCATGAGATGAAATCTGATAATGCAGTCTGCAAGCCCTGAGAGCCAAAGCTGGGCAAAAATGTTTAATATGGTCAAATCCTTTAATCCTCATATCTGCTGATGCAGAAACGGAATATTTCTACCATTTATTACCAGAAACATTATTTTCAAATTCCATCAATGTAGCCGGAAGATCTTATGCAGCAAGGACAGTGGAGGCCTGCATTTCCTTAGCGGGACCATTTTGATTCTAATTTATTTAGGCACAAAGCAATATATCCAAATAAACAGCTCTATATTTCTTTAAAGAAGAAGAAAGTCTTCTTCATCAATTACTCTAGGCCTTTTTACCTTCTTCTTCGCAATCCTGTAAAGTTCAGTAAGTTGAATTGCCCTGGAAAGCTTAGAAATTAATCAGACACACAATGAAAGAAAGAGCCTTCTTTTTCCCATAATACAGGAAAATTAAATATCATTAACCCGCTTCAGGCTAGTACAGTGAAAATTGATCGATCCCTCCCTTTTCACACTGTCCTATATCACAAGCGCAATGAGGTCAGTTGATAAGGGCTAGTAAATTTTGAACAAATAAAAGGAAATACTTCTATACAGCCAGCCTATAGAATTTTCTATTACAGGAGGCCATCAAGTAAAATGCCGTGGCTGGATTTATAAAGGCTGGATGATTTTTTGATCAACAATATCTGCCAAGAGAAGGGGATGGGATGGGGGACAACACCATGGGGAGATGGGAGTGGAATAAGGTAATGATGATTAAATTTCATGCTTCAGGGCACAAAACAACAGGAATCAGGAAGGCTTTCCTCACATTGCATTGCACATATTGGCTAGATTTGTTATTTGCAGCTGGAGGTACATCTTCCTCTGAAGCATCAGGGACTGGCCACAGCAGGATTGTGGACTTAATGTATAATACTTATTACTTGCCTAGCAATTTATATGTTCAAAGTATTGATCAGACAGTAACTAAAGAATCCACATAGCACCCCAGTGCAGTCAGGTAGCATCATTTCCCCCATTTTACAGATGGGAAAGACTGTAGCACAATATACTGGTCCAGCGCAATGCAGTGAGTTAGGGCAGGTCTACACTGCCACAGGGATCAGCGCTCTAAGATCGATCCACCGGCGGTCGATTTAGCGGGTCTAGTAAAGACCCACCAAATCGACTGCAGATCACTCTCCGGTCAACCCCTGTACTCTACCCCGGACAAGAAGAGTAAGGTAAGTGAAGGGGAGATTTTGTCCCGTGTAGACCCCACAGTAACTCGACCTAAGGTACATCAACTCCAGCTACATTATTCATGTAACTGGAATTGCATAGCGTAGGTCGACTTACCGCCGTAGTGTAGACATAGCCTATGAGTGGGGATTAAATTTACTGAGTTCTTGGCTCACAGTCCCAAGCCAAATCCACCAAACCATACTGCCTCTCACAGATAAACCATCTGACCTTGTACGGCAAATCCTATTTTCCTAAGATTCTAGTGATACGATGCTGCTTTGATTCATTCCCACAGCTTGTGAGTGCAGATGGCAAAAGATGGACTGATCACAAGTAAAAAGTTAGTATTTATTAGCAGTTCATAACAACTATTATAATTCATTATTCCCCACTCTCTGCTACTTAGATTTTAAACTCTTTGGGGGAGAGGGACTATCTTTTTGTTCTTTGTTTGTGCAGCACCTAACACAGTGAGTCTTGGTCCATAATTAGGATTTCTGTGTGCTACAAACGTACAAATAATAGTAACCTCTTGGATTCTAAATTGGGATTTTCAGAAGTGCCAAGTGAGTCAGGAGAACAAGTGTCATTGAAAATCAACAGGATTTGTGCTCCTAAGTCACTTTTTAAACAAACCCACCCTAAACTTTGGGGGCAAAGATTGTCTTTATCTTTGTGCTTTCTACAATGCCAAACACATTATTGGTGCTAAACACAGAATTATTAACAACAAACAACTACTGTTAGAGATACAAGGAGGGTGACATAATATCTTTTATTGGACCAACTTCTGTTGGTGGGAGAGACAAGCTTTCAAGCTTACATGGAGCGCTTCCTCTGGTCTGGGAAATGTATTCAGTGCCACACCGCTAAATACCAGGTGGAACCGATTGTTTAGCATAAGTAGTTAACCCATATTTCAAGGAACCATTCAAAGTAGCCTGTTAACACCCCTCCAGTCACCGGGGGGTTGGGGGGGAAGTAAGGGAGGTGGTGAGGAACAGCAGCTATCAATGTCTCTATTCAGTCCATGATTTCCCCCCTACCTCCACCTCCGGCCCTGTGACTGGAGAGGTGCATAGGAGTGCGCACAGGGTGTGCTGGGTGTGCCCAGGCACACCCTAATGCAGGGGTGGGAAAATGGCTCCACTCTCCTGGCGTGGCAAGCTGCGGGGTCCGCACTCCCGGGCTGGAGCGCCCCGCCGAGCGCAGCAAGCCACCGGCCCCTCCCCCGCCTTTCCCCCTCCCCTGGAGTCATGCCGCCGCGCGCGCAGTGCTCTGGGGGCCGGGGCTGCGTGCTCCTGCGGGGCAGTGTTTGGCTCTGTGGGGAGGCAGACACGCTCCCCGCTCATCCGGAGCCATGCCGCTGCACGCGCAGCATTCTGAGGGGTGGGACTGCACGCTCTCGCGAGACAGCATATCTGGCTCTGCATGGAGCAAAACATGCTGCTAGGAGCCTCATGGTAAGCGTTCCGGGGCCGGGGGGGTTGGATAAGGGGTGGGGGCACTCAGGGGACAGGGAGCAGGGTGGGTTGGATAGGGGGTGGGATCCCGGGGGGGTGGTTAGGGGTGAGGGGTCTCTGGAGGGGGCAGTCAAGGAGCAGGGGGGGTTGGATGGGGCATGGGAGTCCCGGGGTCTGTCAGGGGGCGGGGGGTGGATAGGGGTCAGGGCAGTCAGGGGACAGGGAGCAAGGAGGGTCCTTGGGGGGCAGTTAGGGTGGGGGGGGTCTCTGGAGGTGGTGGTCAGGGGACAAGGAGCTGGTGGGGGGTTGGATGAGTCGGGAGTTCTGGGAGGGGCCTATCTGGAGATAGGGGTGTGGAGAGGGGTTGGGGCAGGCAGGGAGCAGTGGGGCTTGTATGGGTTGGGAGTTCTGGGGGTCCTGTCAGGGGTTGGATAGGCGTGGCAGTCCCGGGGGTCTGTCTGGGGGCAGGGGTGTGGATAAGGGTTGGGGCAGTCAGGGGACAGGTAGGGGGTAGGCTCCTAGGGGGGCAGTCAGGGGACAAGGAGCAGGGAGGCTTAGATAGGGGGTGGAGTCCTGGGGGGCAGTTAGGGGCAGGGGTCCCAGGAGGGGGTAGTCAGGGGACAAGGAGCAGGGGGGGTTGGGGGTTCTGAGGGTGCAGTCAGGGGGTGGGAAGTAGGAGGGAGTGGATGGGGGCAGGGCAGGGGCGGGTCTAGGGCAGGGTGGGGGCGGGGCTAGGGCAGGGCTTCCTGGGTGCACACCCTAATGAAATGTGCTGCGCATTCCTATGGAGAGGTGTCAACAGGCCACTTCCCCTTGAATGGTCCCTTGAAATATGTGGTAACTACTTATACTGAACAATATGTTCCACCTTCTGTTCAGCTGTGGCACTCTGGGTATGTTTCCCAGAGCTGAAGAAGAGCTGTGTAAGCGCGAAAGAAGTCAGTCCAGTAAAAAAGATATTACTGTACCTCACCCATCTCATCGCTCTAATATCCTGGGACTGACACGGCTACAACAACACTGCATGAAACAGTGCCAGTTGTGCCTTTGAAAATCTCTGACCCCTTCTTCCCCGGCCATTATTATTAAAATGCACTGAATCCATTTCTCGCAGATGTCCTCGATGGTGCTCAAACAAAATCTTAAGCCCAAGAAAATAACTTTCTAATTTTCTACACAAGCCAATACTAAATCAGTAACATCCTGGTTCATTAAAGAGCAAGTCAGAGGCATTCGCTCCAGAGCCCCAAGATGAAGTATCAACATTCAGGGGGAAGCACATAATTTGCACAGATGTAGTGGGCAACCAAATGACTAATTCATAAATGCGCAATTGATTTTGATGAATCAATCAATGCATTATGGAATTTAGCAGGGACTGCAGGCATTTTACAATCTGATCTATAGAAAAGGGAAACATGGAGAGCAAATAGAAGATAAGAATCGTTGCTGTTTTTCATCAAAAAGGTGGCTATACTCCCAGGGCCGTAGCAACAAAGAACATGGCCCCTCCGAACGGTGGCCCCCTCCGAACATATGTCCAGGCGGGGCCCCTTACAATGCAGAAACTGGAATGCAGTATTTATTTTGCCACTTTTAGGGGCCCCCTTCCTTGCGGGGCCCCCTCCGGTCGGAGGGTACGGAGGGCGCTCGCTACGCCTCTGTACACTCCTTCAGCAATGATACATTCCCCACATGTATACTTCACAAGGGCTGGATGCGACAAACTTTACTCTCAGGGGTAGTCTCAGGAAGTCAATAAGGCTACTTACTTTAGTATGTGATAAAGGCAGGATCTGCCCTTTCTGGTGCAAAGTAAAGGATTCTATATAAATAAAAATATCTACATATCAACAGTGAAGAAATGCTTAGAAAAAAATATGGTTGTTTTGTTAACACATTATCTTGATCATGTTATTAAATTCTAACTTAAGGTGGTTCAAGGGAATTATCTAAAATAAAAATACAACTGTTTTCTGTTTTAATGAAGAAACATTCATTTTACAACAGGCCAGGGCAAAACTGATGCACAAGAGATGTCACCTCTTGGGGGAAAAAAATACAGGTGTGACAGTCTTTGTGTGACTTCCATATAATATTGTTACATATAAGTGGACAAGAAAATCAAATACTTCACTTACCTTATATTTCAATCACTTATTGTCTATCAAATATCATATTATGCATCTTTATTATGCTGTTATCATGAGCAATGTTGAAACAGCACATTGTTAAAGCTAATTCAAAATGCTTTCTCCACTGGCATATGCATACATTTCTTTGTACATTAGGATGGGGAAAGTTTATGGTGGGTGACTGACTCCAAGGCTGATTTAACATTTGCTATCAGACAGAAATGCACATTCACAAATACACTGAGACTAGTAAATTATCCCTGTTTTCTATTCCCAAGGCCCCCTGTCTGTAAAGAAAACTATTTACATTTGCCATCAGATTGATACACAAACTAGTAGTAAACAAACCATGACTCTACATTGCATTTCCCAGAGTGCCTTCCATATGGGAAGTCATTAGTTTTGGCCTTTTATGGACAGATTTATCAAAAGAGACATTTTACTCCAAGCCTAGTTTTACTATTAGACCTGCATGTAGATCTTCATGAACCAGCAAGATTTTTGACCAGCTGCAGGAATGCTTATCTCTACCGACTGTGAGCAAGATTTTATGCAGACTTGGCAATCACTGTCTCCTGTTGTGAAAGACAACACGGTCAAGAAAGAAAATTACTCTCTCGTCTATACGATAATAGTGATTTCCAACTAAGAAAGATGGTTTAACAATTGTGTGCACATATTTCAAAAACTGCCCTTTGATATCCTCTCAGTTATTCAATAGGGAGATTTGAATGGAATCAAATGGAGCCATGGAGAAACTGCATGCAATAAAAATGTAATTATTTTCTTATTCCTAGGCTGCCTGCAGGTGACTGCAGTAATAAAAGCCCTATAAGGAACCTGACTGACATGCATGGAATAGACAGATTTCCAGCCAATTCTGATCCCTGGAAGGAGGTGCCTGTTTAGAAGTGATGACATTCTATGTTAGCTGAGACTTGGAGTTGAACAAAGAAAAAAATGAACACAAAAATTGCCTCTTTATATACTCCTTTTATTTATTTTCTAATAAAACTACCCAGTACTGGGATTAAGGATACCCTTTGGTCTCCAGAAGCATCCTAACACCCATATTGAATCAATCTAATCATGAACCTCAAAACTAAACATACCCCAAACTCTCTATTTGCGTAACTCATGCTTCTTAAAATACTCGGGGGTGCATTCTCCACTCAGCAGGTACACGGAATTCCCATATCAATGAGCAGTAAGCACACAGACCAAAAGGAGAACCTCTCTTTCAACTGTTGATTTTAATGACTGGTTGTTTTTCACTCTGCACCCAGCAGAGAAGGGAATGTGGATGGTTTCTAATGCAGTGAAATGTCCATGGTTCTGCCTCAGGGGAGGAAAAGGCTGTGCAGAAGGATGCCTGGGGGACCCTGTAGTACATCACACTGGACTAACTCTGCCTTTAACAGCATAAGAATTTGGGTGAGCTGAAAGAGGGATAGAATTGCAGCCAGTGGGTTCACAATTACAAACATACAGCAGCTATAAAAGCCAAAACAGAAGATGGAAACGGGCCACAGAGGGGCTGGCTGGCTTTTCTGCACCCATAGAGTATTCTAGTTCCCCCTTCATCCCCATATATGTTATAGGCAACCGAAAACAAGGATTTGGGAAGAAATGCACTCTCTATCTTAACTATAGCACTGCTTATCACAAATGTTACGTTAACTAGTGAACCATGGTGGGAAGAATCACCATATGGCACCCAAACCCTAACCCCAAATGAGATATCCAAAAAGTTTAAGCATAAATCTTACTGAACAAAGCAAATCTAACAACCCTGGTTATATCACCTGAAATCTGAGTTGTTAAAGTATTAGAATTCAGAATTTAAAAATCACAGTTTGGAGAAACACCAGAGTAAATTAATTAACGTTAGATCATGCCTTGGACTGAACCTTGCACGGGGAGTAAGATCCCCTCTTATAGCTCTGTGCCATCTACCCAGACCTTGGGTCCAGGCACATCACCCCACCAACAGGATGGAGGGGTGCTAGGGCCACATTTCCAGCTCCACTCAGCGGCCAACGCTTGTGAGTCCCTGTCCCTCCCCTCGTTCATTGTGCCCCTCGGTGCATGCGTGAAATTTAATGGCCTGGGATATACAGGAGGTCCTGCTAGATGATTGAATGGTCCCTTCTGACCTTAAATTCTATAAGTCCATGGCTGTGTGCTGATGCAGGCGTACAAGGGAGTTAGTTAGAAACTGCAGTGCCATAGTCTAAGAACCAAGCCGCTGAGTGTGAAGATGAAAAAGGCATTCATTGGGTAAAGCATGAACAGAGGGCTCAAGCTTGATAAATCAATGGGAGCTGTAAGAGCTGGACACCACTCAGGATCAGGTCCATAAATAGGAAAGACATATTGTATGTGTTTTAGTGAAGGAATGGCGTAGATTCTGAGCACTGGACTAAAGACAAATGGATCTGTAATTTGATAGGCTGCTCTCTTTGTTAGCCTGCTGGCTATTGTTAGCCTGCTGGTTATTCTATACCTACTTGGTTAGCTTGACCCCAGTTTGATGTTTAAGTCTCTGTCCCAAATGTCTTTGTAGACCTTGGAGCAGCTAGGCAGGAATACAGAAATCAAACCAAAATAAAATCAATCACCTCATTAAACAACAGCTTTTCATTATGCCATTATAAACAAGAGGGAAACACACACTTTGGACTAACTATAGCCCATTTCTGCATGGCAGCACTTTAACACAACTCAAGAGTTTAGGATAGCCTTAATTCACTTTGCTTTTCATCAGAAATCAATGCAAAGGACCTGATTCTGATCTGACTTATACCAGGATAAAGCAGGTGTAGGTCCACTGAAGTTAATTGACTTACTCTGAAGTTCCAGCTTGGCTGGGACGGTGTAAGGTTTTAAAATGGAGGTCTCGGCTATTGCTGCAAGACTTTGGGGCAGATTTGCTGCTCATTATCTGCAGCCCTGACCCATCTAGGAAAAAAACTAGAAGCTCAAGTTGCTCTGCTCCGTGGCTCCTCATTCTCTCCAGGAAAACAGTCATTAAGGCAGATCCATCTTCGGAGCCACTAGCTGTTTTTATGGAACTTCTTTTCCTGGAGGGGAAGGAGCTCAATAGCCCAGGCCAGTCTAGATCACTCTAGACACACCATCAGTTCCACCAGCCACAGGCACCTGCTTCTCTGCACTGGAAAAAGTTTGACTCCTCCATTCCTTGGCCCACTGAAGTCAATGGAAAGACTCCATTAACTTCAGAGGGCTTTGGCTCAGCTCCAGAGAGCGTGGCTCCTCTCTCAGCAACCACCAGGTCCAGGCCAGAATCAACGAGTCCCCCACTCCCACCTACCCCCAAACCGCTCCCCAGGGACTCTCTCTGCTGCTTCTCCCTGAGTAACTGCATGCACACACCCCAGAGCCTCGGCTTCTTTGAGGAACTGTCCCAGTTTTATTTTTAAATATTAGCCACTATATGAGAAATTTCTATATTAGACCACGTCTTGACAGATAAAGAAGAACTGATCACAGAACTAAAAATTAACAGTAGTTTATGTACAAATGATCATGACTTGATCACATTTATAATGTGCAAACAGAATAAAGTCCACACTGGTAATGATAATAGATATACTTGGTGCTTTAAAAGGGCCAATTTCACAAAGTTGCAAACAATTGGCTAAATCAGCTGAGAGGAAGAATTTAATCAGAAAAATGTGAATGATAATTGGGAATTGTTTAAGAACACTTTACTAGATGCCCACTAATCCACAATCCCACAATTGAGGAAGAAGTCTGTACTGTTAAAAAAAAAAAAAAAAAAAAAAAGCTAGTTTAGAGAAGTGAAGGCAGCTATAAAAATAATATATAAGAAATGGGACGTTGATAGTAATGAATATAAATCAGAAGTTAGGAATTGGAGAAAATTGATAAGGGAAACAAATGAACACAAGTAGAAATCTATAGTCAGCAGAATTAAGGACAATAAGGAATTTTTTAAAGTATATTAGGCGCAAAAAGAATCCCAACAATGGTACTGGTCCATTACTAGCTGGAAATGATCAAATTCTCAATAATAATGAAGAACAGGCAAATGTGCTCAATAAATATTTCTTTTCTATATTTGGGAAAAATACCAGATTATGTAATCATATCATTCAATGATAACACTCTTTACATTCCAATAGTATCTCAGGAGGATGTTAAACAGCCGCTACTAAAGTTAGATTTTTTAAATCAGCAGGACCAGATAACTTGCATCAAGAGTTTTAAAACAGCTGGCTGAAGAGCTCACTGGACCATTAATATTGATTTTCAATAAGGTTTTGAACACTAGGGAAGTTCCAGAAGACTGGAAGAAAGTTAACGTGGTGCCACTTTTTAAAAAAGGGTTAACTGGATGCCAGTCAGTCTGACATTGATGCCTGGAAAGATAATGGAGAGGCTGATACAAGACTTGATTAATAAAGACTTAAAGGACAGTAAAATAATGAATGCCAATCAAACTGGGTTTATGGAAAATAGATCCCGTCAAAGTAACCTGATACCTTTTTTGATTTTAAGTGTGGTTGATAAAGGTAATACTTCTGGAAAGCATTTGTCTTAGTACCACACAACATTATTGTAAATGTATGTATGTAAAATGAACATGGCACACATTAAATGGATTAAAAACTAGCTAATGGATAGGTCTCAAAGTGTAACTGTAAATCGCAAATTATCATCAAGTGGGTGTGTTACTACTGGGGTCCCACAGGGATCAGTTCTTGATCCCATGCTATTTAATATTTTTATTAATGACTTGGAAGAAAACATAAAATCATCACTGATAATGTCTGTGGATGACACAAAAATGGGGGAAGTGATGGATAAAGAGGAGGACAGGTCGCTGATACAGAGCGACAAGCAAGCAAACAATATGCATTTTAATACAGCTAAATGTAAATGTGTGCATAGGAACAAAGAATGTAGGCCATACCTGCAGGATGGGGACTGTGTCCTGGGAATCATTGACTTTGAAAAACATTAGGGGGTTGTGACAGATAATCAGCTGAACATTGGGTCCCAGTGTAATGCTGTGGCCAAAAAGGCTAATGCAATCTTTGGATGCATAAATGGGGGAACCTGGAGTAAGAGTAGAGAGGTTATTTTACCCCTGTACTTGGCACTAGTATGATCCCTACTGGAATATCGTGTAAAGTTTTGGTGTCCACAGTTGAAGAACGATGTTGATAAATTGGAGAGGGTTCAGAGAAGAGCCACGAGAACAATTAAAGGGTTAGAAAATGTGCCTTTTAGTGCTAGAATCAAGGAGCTCAATCTATTTATCTTAACAAAGAGAAGGTTCAGGATGACTTAATCACAGTTTATAAGTACCTACAAGGGGAACAAATACTTAGTAAGGGGCTCTTCAATCTAGCAGACAAAGGTCTAACACAATCCAAAGGCTGGAAGTTGAAGCTAGACAAATTCAGATTGGAAATAAGGTGTATATTTTTGATGGTGAGAGTAATTAGCCATTGGATCAATTTACCAAGGGTTGTGGTAGATTCTCCATCACTGGCAATTTTTAAATTAAGATTGGATATTTTTCTAAGACATCTGCTCTAGGAGTTACACCTCTACCCCGATATAACGCTGTCCTTGGGAGCCAAAATAATCTTACTGTGTTATAGGTGAAACCGCATTATATTGAACTTGCTTTGATCTGCCAGAGTGCGCAGCCCTGCCCCCCCAGAGCGCTGCTTTACCGCGTTATATCCGAATTCATGTTATATCGGGCTGCGTTATATCGGGGTAGAGGTGTATTTTGGGGAAGTTCTACAGCCTGTGTTATACAGGCAGTACAATGAGGTGATCACAGTGGTTCCTTCTGGCTTTGGAATCAATGAATCTATGCAGTATTAAAACACCAGTTTGCGATTAGAAACAGGCCCAAAGTCAGTAACTGACAGAAGAAGGAAAAGCAGTCATGATTTTGAAGTTAATGAATTGGTTTTGGTAACCATGATCTAATAAAAGACATTCAGTTCAGTCAATCTGTCGCAATCTTGAGTTTGTCATTTTACTACTGTCATGTTATTTGATACTATAAAGCAGACGGGAACAAGTTGCATGAACTAAAATAAGTGCAAGTGTAAAGAGTAAATTAGCTCACAAATTTGTGTATCAGGTTATTAAGTGAAAGACAAAATTATGTCAAGGTTGAAGGAATTAGAATTTGAATTTTAACCAGAACAGCATATTTGCAGCTGGTTTCCTGATGAATATTTTATTTTTAATAACCTTCCAATCACATTCACTCAAAAGTCTTTCGAAGGACGGATCAGTAAGCAAATCTGAAATAAAAACAGTGTTCTGGAAAATGAAAAACAAAAAAACCCTTCAGCGCTCAAACTCCCTCGTGAATAATAGGCAAAAGGAACAAAGAAAACTTAGTATAAAAAGAGAAGTAGGATGACTAAATAAGAGAGACTTATTTGATAGGTACAAATTGTGTATCTTCTCTTCATAATTCTGGCTGCTTAGAAAGGTCATGCCATATGCAGATTTTCCTGACTGCACATCTCTTACTGAATGCATAGGCATTCAGCCTTAATACCAAACTCAAACTGAAACCTTACAAGTGGTTCTTCAAAGTCAACATAAACCAGAGGACTGGCTACAGAATATTAGGTGTATCGGTGTGATTTTGACAAAACCGGTGGATTGAGAGCAGTATATGGTGAAATGCTCTGGTATATTCAGGAACTCCCTCTTCTATTTTACAAAGGGTAATGTCCATTTTCACCTTCAAAAAGGGTAGGTAATTATAAATACATTCCTTTTACTCATGATATTTTAAGCTACTAATTGTTGCCCATGGGAGAGAGTTTAATTATTTCTGATGAATAGCCATGGCACGGAATCAGGAGAACATGACAGGAAGAGTGCAGAAACTGTGTTCTAGTGCTTAATTGTGTGGCTAGCTTGCCTTTTCATCCTGAAAAACCCAGCATTGATTTTTCCCCCCTCCCAAATGATTTCACAAGATAGTCAGTTTAGCAATACAAAGTGCATCCAATTCAAAAAGCATCATGACTCCTTTGGCCAGGGCACCTACGATTTCCTATCACAAATAAGCAAATCAAAATGTAGATTGCTGTGTAACTCAGTAGCAGGATAGCTCGGGCTTGTCGGTTTGACACTGGTTTGAACAGACGAGGGCATTCAGTGACAGCTGCCTCTCAACCCTCATGCAGAACACACTCACAGCTGAAAGGCAAATGGAATAGACAGTGCAATTCAAAACATCAAGGCTTTATGACCTTTAGTAAGTAGAAATGCTAGTATATACTGATACATCTAGAAACAGGAATTGCCTTACCACATCAGGCCAGCAATCCATCTAGTTCAGCAGTCTGTCTGTGGCAGCAGTCAGGAACAAGGGCTTCCGAGGAAGTGCAAAGTTGACACTTATGGAATATCTTGTTCATAAATTTCTTCCTAGTCCCCATCTATTAGGGTTTGCCTTATGACCTGCAGCATCAGGATTTATAATCCTAATTTTTTTAAAATTCCATTTAATTTAGCTTTGGATGTTCTTAATACCCATATACATTTCTAACACTGAATTTAATTGGTAATATGCATTTACAAAAGCCAATATTAAATTTAAATGATCGTTTTACCACGTATTTGTCCAAAGTATTTTGCTGTTAGTATCGATTGCTCCAGTAACCGAACTGCAATGTTCCACATGCGACAAAAGATCTCCGATGAATTACCTAGACCAGGGGTAGGCAACCTATGGCATGTGTGCCGAAGGCGGCACGCGAGCTGATTTTCAGTGGCACTCACACTGCCCGGGTCCTGGCCACCGGTCCGGGGAGCTCTGCATTTTAATTTAATTTTAAATGAAGCTTCTTAAACATTTTAAAAACCTCATTTACTTTACATACAACAATAGTTTAGTTATATGTTATAGACTTATAGAAAAAGACCTTCTAAAAACGTTAAAATGTATTACTGGCACGCGAAACCTTAAATTAGAGTGAATAAATGAAGACTCGGCACCCCACTTCTGAAAGGTTGCCGACCCCTGACCTAGACTCACTGTACAATCTATCTATGAGCAAAATTATGATGGAATCTGTAGGGGATGATGATGCTGCAGTCAGACCTCCTCCCCCATGGGAGGTTTGTGTGTATATAAATTGCAGGACTGGGCTTGTGTATGTGGATGTATACCTGATACCAGACTCTGAGAAGTTAACATAGTAGCAGATTTTCTTTCGAAGAAATCAAATAAGAAACAGAAGAAATACATCTCAGTACTCACATGTGTATTAGTTTCATAATCATGCTCTAGAAAATTGTACGTTTCACAAACGTTTCTTACATTCTCCCATAGCAACCATAAAAATAAAGCAAAGAAAGCAAATGCCATATATTCTTACATGACTTTGCATCATCATCATCCTACAACCAATTACTCCTCAGAAATGTTTTTATGATTTTTTTTTCCATTTTGAGAAGGATTGTTCCTGAATTATGTCAAAAGGATGAAAATGGGAGCATTGTGATGCTAGAAATAATGTGGACCAACAGAATTTGTCTAGTCAATCTAAAATCCTAAGAAAATGTGTGTCTGCTATGGTAATATATGGTATTTTATCAGAAAATATTGCAACATTACTAAGGGCCCAATCCTGAAAGCACTCTGGGGAAGTCCGGAGCCCAGCTGGGTGTCAGGGGCCAGGCTCGGAGCAGATGTGCAGGGATTCAGTTCCTCCCCTCCCCCTAGAGTTGCCAGGGGTCTGGTTTTTGACCGGAACACCTGGTCAAAAAGAGACCCTGGCAACTCCGATCAGCACTGCTGATTAAAAGTTCAGTTGGCAGTATAATGGAGGCCCGGGGCTAAGGCAGGCTCCTTGCCTGCTGTAGCTCTGAGCCTCCCAGTCCCTGAAGCCCCTAGACGCATGGGCGGCCAGGGAGGCTCTATGCGCTGCCCCCACCCTGAGGGCCGGCTCTGCAGCCCCCATTGGCCAGAAACCGCAACCAATGCAAGCTGTAGGGGTGGCGCCTGCAGGCACGAGGTCAGCGCATGGAACCTCCCTGGCCACCCATGAGTCTAGGGGCTGCAGGGACTTGGCGGCCGCTTCCTGGGAGCCACAGTAAACGTCGCCAGGACCCGGCCCCCCGAACCATCTCCCACACTCCAACCCCTGCCCCAGCCCAGTGTCCCCTCCTGTACCCAAACTCCCACCCAGAGCCCACACCCCCCCAACACCCTGCCCCAGACCCCTCCTGTACCCCAAACCCCTCATCCCCAGCCCCACTGCAGAGCCCACACCCCCAGCCAGAGCCCTCACCATCCCTCCCGCACCCCAACCCCCTGCCCCGGCCCGGTGAAAGTGAGTTAGGTGTCAGAGAGCGAGCAACAGAGGGATGGGGCAAGTGGGGATGGGGCCTTGGAGAAGGGGCAGGAATGTTCAGTTTTGTGTGATTAGAAAGTTGGCAACCCTATCTTCCCTACATACACACAGCCTGAAGCATAGCCACTGAAGAGCAGCACTTTGTGGAAGTTACTCCAGTCCAGTGCCTAAAGTAGCCTCTACAGGCCCTTACATGTCTACCTGCAGAGACGGAGCACGCTGGAAAATGTACACAGCAGCAGATCCTCCTGTCCTATGCTCAGCTCCTCCAGCCCACTTCTAAGGGGCGCTCCATAGCCATGGAGGATGGGGATGGAGGTAGGACAAGAAGTAATTTGCTTAATCTGTAGCAAGGGCAACTTAGGTTAGATATTAGGGAAAACTTTCTAACTATAAGATAGTTAAGCACTGGAACAGGCTTCTAAGAGAGGTGGTGGAATCCCCGACATAGGAGATTTTTAAGAACAGGTTAGACTTAGACAAATACCTGTCAAGGATGGTCTAGGTATACTTGGACCTGCCTCAGTGCAGAGTGCTGGTCTAGATGACCTCGTGAGGTCCCTTCAAGTCCTCATTTCTATTATTCTATAAACAAATAATAAACAATGATCAAAAGGATATTCTTTAAAAATATGCTTTGATGGGAGTTCCATGCATGGTCTGTTTCAGGATTAGATCAAAAACTGTATTTGGATTCATGTTTACATAATGTATACATTAGTTAGTACCTCAAAGGCAGTGCCGTAACAAGGGCGAGGCGAGTGAGGCACTTGCCTCCGGCACACAAAGCCGGGGGGGGGGGGGCACAGAAAGCGGTGGAGAAAAAAAAAAAAGCTGCTGGCACGGAGATATTTATAACCCAGGTGGTCTCCCCCCCCCGGCCCCACCTGCGGCCCCCCCCGCGCCTCCCCCGAGTGTCCCCCCAACCCTGACTTGCTTCCCCCCCTGCCTTCCTGGGCCCCCCCATGCTTCCACCCTGAAGCAACTGCTGCCGCCGGGTCCTAGTGCCCCCCATCTCCACTGCCAGGGCAGACTGACTCTGAGCCTGCCCTTCCTCCTCAGACCCTTCCCTTTTCCGGCAGGACCCTCCAGCAGCACAGGGCACACGCCCCCCGCCCACAGTCACCGCTCCTGCCCCATGCTGGGCAAGGAGGCAGCCCCATCCCTCACCTCCAGTGAGGCTACAGTCAGGGGCAACAGCAGGGGAGGAGGCGCACACAGCACCCCCCGGCACCCACCACGGGGGAGGCGAGGGAGATTCCTGGACCTGAGAGGGGCCCTAGGAGCACATGCAGTGACAGTGTGTTGCTGGGGGGGGGCAGGAAAGGGGGGCTCCTCCCCCAGAACTTGCTGCTGCCGGCAGGGAAAGGGCTGGGAGGAGTCCTCCTCTCTGGCCCCTGTCCCGGAGCAGCCTGCCTGCACCCCAAACTCATCCCCAGCCCTGCCCCACCCGAGAGCCCACACCCCAGTCAGAGCTTTCACCCCCCCACCCCACCCTCTGCCCGAGCCCTGAGCCCCTCCAGCACCCCAAACACCTTATCCCCAGTCCCAGCCAGAGGCCTCATTCCCCCACACCGTGACCCTCTGCCCGAGTCCTGAGCCCCTCCAGCACCCCAAACCTCCCATTCCCAGCCAGAGCCCTCACCCCTACTCTCGCCCTGACCCCTCCCACACTCCAAACCCCTCATCTGCAGCCACAACCCACTGCCCTCACCCCTGCACCCCATCCCTCTATACCCCTCCCATCCCCAAACTCCCTCCCAGAGCCTGCACCCCAATCTCCTGCCCCAGCCTAGGGCCTGCACCCCAGACCTCCTCCCTCACCCAAACTCCCTCCCAGAGCCTTGGGCAGGTGGGGGGTCAGAGTTTGGGCGGGGGCGGTGTTGTATCAACCAGGCAAGGTATTAACAAACTTCAACAGAACTTTATTTACAGTGGAAATCTCTTTACCAAGCTGTAGCTGCACACTCTGTAACTCTCCCAGCCTCCTCAACTCCTCCCCCTCCTTCCTGTTTTCTGTCCTTTCAGACTCCCAACAGCCACTGCTCCCAGTTCTAATAATCACATGCAGCATCTAAACACCACAGGCGGGTTCTGGGCACCACCAAAGTTTCTACAAACCTGCCACCCCTGATCCCACCCTGCAAACCTGAACTCCCAGCATTCTCAGGACACATGCTGATCTCTAGTGGCCACTGCTGATATCCAGCACCTCCCTTCTCTCTTAACCTGTGAGTCCCTCTCTGAATTGGAACTGGACTGGAACCAAAGACCATCTTGGAAGCCCAAGCAGTCAAAAGTCATGAGTTAGACCCCCCAAAATCACAGGCTCTACCACCGCTGCTTCATTCATTCTTCGGCGGCAATTCGGTGGCAGGCCCTTCCCTCCAAGAGGGACTGAGGGACCCGGCGCCAAATTGCCACCAAAGAGCTGGCCCTGGGGGAGGGCGCAATTTTATATTCTTGCCTCGGGCGCAAAAATACCTAGTTACGGCTCTGCTCAAAGATACTGCAGCATAAGAAGCATGTGATGGGGCAATAGCGAAGGTAACATTTTCTAGCAAACAGCATAACATAACATACAAACATACTGTAACTAATCTGTAAGCCATCTAAAGGATAAAAATCAGAACCTCCTGCTCCAATAGTATAAGTAATCTTTCAGATGAGTTAAAGGAGAATCTTCATATGCCCTATACTGCTAACAGCCAATGACACTTAGTTGCGAAGTTCTGATTCCACCTACACATCAACCAGTTGATTACAACACAAATTACAGTTTGCTCTAAAGGTTCAATAACCTACAACCTCTGCCTTCAAACTCCCTCCTACACACCTCAAAATGTTAATAATAAACATAATTATAGCCTAATCTGTAGTGAAATTCCATAGTGTCTGGGCATCACCCCATACCTTTTTACTATTAAACTTCAATTGAGAAACCATTGCACAGGGAAACAGTGCTCCTTCCTCGTAGGTAGCACAACTCGCATAAATGCCAATGGAGAACCAGATGTAGAAAAGAGAGGAGGAGATGAAGTTTAAGCCTCCTTTTTATACTCAGTTCTGCAATGAATATAACCCACCTCCATTGGTGGTCAGCTCAAGGGAGGGAAATCCAGGCTGACATAGGAAATGTGCTGAACTCAGGCTGATCAAATCATGCTAAAATAGTATTCACAAACCTTCATTTGAATTCCAAATACACCTCTACCCCGATATAACGCTGTCCTTGGGAGCCAAAAAATCTTACCGCGTTATAGGTGAAACCGCGTTATATCGAACTTGCTTTGATCCGCCGGAGCGCGCAGCCCCCCCCAGCCCCAGAAAGCTGCTTTACCGCGTTATATCTGAATTCGTGTTATATCGGGTCACGTTATATCGGGGTAGAGGTATAGCTGGTGAAATAGAATGTGCTGCTATGCCAGGCACATTTTAGCTCACGTAACAGTTTGGGAATGAGTATCCTTTATAGGAATTCCCACATTTCTGCACAGGCAAGTATACTGATGCTCAAACGAGAGTCGTGCTTGTATGATAATCATCAATCCTAAAATGCTATTCGTTACTCTTCTTTTAGATTTACATTCTTTGGAGCATGGACTGCATCTTCCACTGGATTTGGGCACTCTCAAAATGTAAATCGTTCACAATAATGATAAGTTCTAAAAGTTCCTGTCCTCTCATCAGGGAGTAAAAAGCACTACTCTGGCACTTAAGCAACCAGTTACATACAAAGTGGACAGTTCAAAAACATCCTATCGGCCAAAATTTGTTTGCATGAACTATTTGCCAGATACATGCAAACAATTAATGCAGTCACAAAAATCGAAATTAGTTCACAAAATTCACCAACAGAAAAAAAAAGGGCTCAATTCATCAGATGATTTATTTTTAATGACCAATATGACCAGCTCTAAATTAGAGAAATTCTCCAAGAATAACCTTATCCCCTTCCAGGGAAAATCTGGGTTGGAATTTATCAATATTTGCCATCATGATTCCTCAGTTTAGGTGGTACGTTATTTCTTGGTTTGTTCATATTCTTGTCAGAGAATATACCTGAAGCACCAGCTCTTTGTGCTACTCTACAGACCATTCCTATTGCCCCGATACTTGGTTAAACATTTTGCAACCCTCTGATGAAAGGGGCTGTGGCAGTACAAAGTATATGGAGTGTTAATTATTGTTTCTTGGCTCTAGGAAACCAGTGTGTTCATTAGCATGAGCCCCCTCAGTAGAGAACAAGAGGATCTTGATTCTGTTCTCTGTCTCCAACCATCTGTAACTAAAAATAATTGCTTCGAGTTCTTTGAAGTTCAATCTGCACCAACAATCACTCTGACCTATTATTTCATTTTATCCTTATCCTTCTCTCCCACACAAAAAAAACCCTTTGTCAAACCTTTGCTATCATAAGCCTTACTTAATAAGGAACCTGTTTCACTAAAATCCTTCCAATCCATAAAAAGGGGGTTTGCATTGCAACCCAATAAAATATATATATATATATATATATATATATATATTTTGTCATGCTGCTTTTGATCACTTTTCCCCCCCCATTTCATTCTCCATATTCCAAAATCCTTCAGATGTTCTGTTACAATGCTTGTCAGTTCAGAGACAACCAAAGACAGTGCAGATCACATATGAATAAGCTTTCTGTGAAAAATTCAGTCAGGAGAGCTGGAAACCTGCATGTGCAAAGCCTCAAGCTTTGCTCTTCCTCCTCCTCCTCTTCATTCCTTTGTCGTTAATCAATTATCTGGATTATTCATCTCCTGGTTTACGTTTTGTTTAGTTTTACAGCATAGCAAATCCAGCTCAAACTATCAATTTTCATTGTTTCAGAGGAACAGGGAATTTAGAAAAGGAAAAAGACCATTCCCCTGCCAATGCAAGATTTATTCCTTACAGTATATATTATAATATTTTCTCCAGTCTGGCTACTAAATTTCTCCGTGATGTGGCTCACACTGTCCTCTTCCCTGGCATGATGCTGCCCACATGCAACCCAAAGTTGAATTTACTTTTCTTATTGGCATACCTCATTACAAACACATGTCTGATTTCCTTCCTTCTATCACACTTAGGGCCTTGTCTACACGACAGAGTTAGGCTGGCTTAACTATACCACTAAGGGCTGTGAAAAATGTTACACCCAGCACAATATAATTAAACCAACCTAACCCCCCAGTGTAGACACTGCTATGTTAATGGAAGAATTCTTCCGTTGACCTAGCTACCACCTCTCGGAAATGTGGATTTACTATAGTGATGGAAGAACCCCTTCCGTCGCTGTAGTGTCTACACTACAGCCGTGCAGCTGCAGTACTGTAGCTGTACTACTGTAGCATTTCTAGTGTAGACATACCCACAGCTTGCATACTTCCAAACTGAATCTCATTTTGTTTTTTTGTCCAAGTTTCTTATCATTTCAAATTTTTGCTAGTAGGGAGGAGCTCTGTTGGATGGGTTGTGGGGAAAGGGGTGCATAGGTACACAGGTGGTGGTTGGGGCCAGGAATTAGAAAATTTGGGGAGGAAATTATTAAAGAGATTCATCTTATGTAGTGCCAGCTTTCTAAAGAGTCCCTGATCTGCTTACTGTAGAGATATATTTGTAGAAGATTATAATTTAGAAATGCTCCCTCATAAGGTAGAGTATTATGAGCATAGGAATTTGGAGATGGGCCCTAGAGACAAAGGATCCACATTTTAAATAGAACAACAAATTCTTTTATTTTTTTATTGTTAGTAGCAAGACTTTGTATTGCACTTTATTGGAAAATTGTGACTTCTCTTGTGGGATTGTGGTATAGTAAAATATGGATTGTCCTTGTACTGGAAAAATTTTTACACCAAGTATGTACACAAGAGAAGCACAAAAAAGAGGATGGGTATTTAGAAATTTGGTCACTCTTTTTAGCGTATTCAGAAGAGGCTCCCCAACCTGCAAGCCAGAATCTTTAGCCAGATTCTTTGAGTGATAACCTGTACCTGAACAAGTAATGTACAATGTAGAATGTTAATGTTTTATTGCATGGCCTGTTCTACACTAGAATTTTATCTCAGTATAATTATGTCTTTGAGGGGTATGAAAAATCCACATCCCTGAGAAGTGTAACTATACCAACCTAATCCCCAGTGTAGACAGTGCTAGGCTGATGGAAGAATTCTGTTGACCTAGCTACTGCCTCTCAGGGAGGCAGATTACCTATGCCTACAGGAGAATCGCTCCTGTCGGCGTAGGTAATGTCTACACTGAAATGCTACAGCAGCACCTCGGTAACATTTAAAGTACAGACAAGCCCTACATTTATCTTAATAAAAAGTTTAAAATAGTATCTCTGATCTCTTTTTTGGAAGTCTTCTCAGTCTGAAGAGGTCATTAACTTGTAGATTACTTCCTCTTCCAGCTGATTAATGAAGAGGTTAAATAAGACTGGCCCTAACACCTCTCCCTGTAAACCCCACCAGACACCTCTTCTCAATGCAATACTCTGCGAACCATCAGTCTGCTTTTGCATATAGTCTCTTAATCAGATCTTATATTGCTATCCTAGCTAAACAGATTTGTCAAGTTGATTTCGTGAAACAATATCAAATACTTTACAAAATATGTTATAATTTGTAGCAGAAGAGAATACAAGTGTGGGATTGTTTTTAAGAGAAATATTCTTAGCAGGATTTATTCTTCATAAACCCATGTTGCTTATTGAACTTAGTTCCATTAGCTTCTATAAATTCAGTGATTTAATCTCCTTTATTTTACTCATGATTGAAGTTATTTTTCAAAGGGGTAACTGCCAGGAACACTCTACTTTCCTTTTTTTAAAAAATGGATAGGATATTTGCTTCTCTTCCATCTTCCAATAATTACACATTTTTTAATGGTTTTTCGTGTGTGTGGGGGCGCGGGGGGTATTTTTGTTTGGCTTTTGTGATACAGCAGCTTTGGTAAATAATTCCTTAAAATGAAGTTCACTCCTCTGCAGATGGCCAGCATAAGGTCTATGCATCATTTAGGATTGATCTAAATGAGGGGGGAAAAGTTGTATTTTTAAATCAAGTTAGCTAATTTAAGCTAGTTTAACTCAATTGAAACTACCACTTAACACTAATATAGACAAAGTCTAACATGTTTAGCTCTTCCCCTGGCTTTATCCTGATCAGTTTAGATGTGTGAAAGTACAATTGCTTTGTCTTGGCTGGAGTTTTAGAAGGTGTGAATTAGATCAAGCTAGCTAACTCGATCTAACATTACACCTTTAAATTCTAGTCTAGACAAGGCTCTTGTACAGGAGGCCCACTGCAAAGCTGTAAATTCAACCTCTTATGCCCTGTGAATGCATATTATCCAGACTTGCTGATCTCCTATTGCTCATTTTCCTGGTCTACATGTATATTTTTTAAAGGATTTCAGTGTCTATGGGTTATCATTAAATTCACCTCCCTCCTCCATTTATTAACAAAGCTACTCTCCCTCTAGAACTTTTCTCCTGATATACTGTATTTCTAGAAAAGCTTTTCACCCCCCTTTTTGGTGACGTTAACTCCCCCTTGCTGCCCTTATCTTACCTCTGTGAGTCTCACCTGACTGTATATTACTGTGTCATGACCGTGTCTATTTCCAATACAACTGTTTTAACCTCAGGTGTCTGAACAGCCTCTCTTTAAGCCATACAGGCTGTTGACTGGTCCTTCCATTCATTGCCCCCTACTAGTTACATTTCTTCATTCTCCAAAATGTAGCTTCTTGAAATCTAACACACTTGCTGTTGGTGCATTCTGTAAACCCACTCCTTCCTAGGCTGAATTCATGCAGCTTTTATCTCTAGTTTTCATTTTCCTCTTTTTCCGTGGTTGAGCAAGCCACATCTTGTACAATTTCCCCAGCTGTATCTACAAAGGCACTGAACTTGATACAGATATGGCATATTCTGTCATAGCTATTAACCCATTATCTTGTAAGTGGCTTCTCTATCACTTGCTTCAGGGATCCATCTCATCATTTCACTGAGCTTTTGTCTCCCCACTCCACCCCTTTTTAGGCTGATAAATGGGATGCAATATATAATATGTTTAATAATTACTTACACAATGTTGGAAAACCCACTGTGCTTAGCAAACAAGTTAATTGATCCTATAGTGGAATCAAATGTAAATATAAACACACAAGAACTGAATGTGAGTATGAAGACTTTAAAATGCTGGGATGAGAACCCTGGTAACTACAGCAGTAGTCATCTAAGGCATGTGATTCTTACTAGTCGTTTCCCTGGACAGGATGTACAACACTAACTTTTTATTTATTTTTTTCTGATAGCTGCTCTAATTTGGATAAAAGCCTTCAGTTTTGGACCTTCTCTGGTGTACAGTAAAGAGAAGCAATAAAGAAAAGACCTTGAAATGAAAGGATGGCTATCTACATCACAACAGCTAACCTCTAGCACATACTTTGGGGATAGGGAAGCTACAGCCAGTTTACATTACTGTAGGATTTTCATTTAAAAACCGCTTGGCCTATTGCAATCTCGATAGCTTTCAACAAGTAACTACTCTGATGATTGTAAAGAAATAATGCCTAAATTCCTTTGGTGACCTTTTTAAACTTCAGCTGTGTGGCTAATGCTTGGCACTAGTTCAAATAGGCTTGTAGCATCTATCCTCTCTACTCCTTTCAGGGTTTTGTACACTTCAATGAGGTCCTCTCTTGATCTCCTCCCCTCCCTGCTCAAAGGATACAGTCCTAGCTTTTGTACATTTTTGAATATTTATAATGATGCCTAGCTGAGCAGGGTCACCCGTCCTTATGATGATGCATTAACCAAGCCCATTAACTTGACATAAATTTGCAGACAGTTTTGGACTTCACAAACACTCAGACAGAGACAGGTTATCCAATATAGATTTATTGCTTCGTGAGTGCAAGATATACCCCTTGAAGTCTTGATGGGCATCAGCCTATCCTCCAGCAATTACTGATACCAATTAGCATCTACACCTTCCATAAGAGATAGCAACAATATAATCAATTGACTATTCCTCCAATCAATGGCTTAGCTAAGTAGGAGTCTTTTTAAAAAAAAAAAAAAGAGAGCTTGCTTTCAAATCAGTCAGGAACAGTTCTACTGCACTGAATAGTGCACAAAACCAGGGTCCCCAATGGATGCTCTCCCAGTCTATAATCTGGTCCCAAATCCCCAACGGGTGCCATCCTGATTAAGGCCAGCCTGTCCTTGACCCTTGTGACCAGTTGATTACAACACAAATTACAGTTTGCTCTAAAGGTTCAATAACCTACAACCTCTGCCTTCAAACTCCCTCCTACACACCTCAAAATGTTAATAATAATAAACATTTCAATACGTACTTGAGCAAACTGCATGTAATAAGCTACACACTAAAATATCAGGGGTTATTCAGGGGTTATTCAAAGGTCAGGCCCAAGATCTTGTACCTCAGGGTAACGGAACCTCATGCATTCTAATGGTGAGCTTCTGAATCATTCAGATCCAAAGGCTGGGTACCTGCAGGGAATTTTTTCCATGGACTTTAGTATAAAGAATACTAATAAACCTCAGTAAGAGGATAACTGTGTTCTACCACCATTTCACAAATGTGCCGCTTTTCCCACTGCATAAATACGATCTTTAAATCTCTCTAAAAAATTGTGCCATAAAGCGGAAATCCCTTAAGGTCCCTTTATTTATCCATACCATGTTCACTATCATCTGAGCAATTTACAAAAAACTCAGTGAAGTCAGAAAGTTAGGCGCCTAGGCACTTTAGAAAAATCCCATCAGGTGCTGTGCTGCATCTTAAGGCACCTAATTACCTTCAAAAATCTGACCCGAGTGCTTAACAATCCTCTGTAAGGTAGAGGAGTGCCCCTTTTAAAGATAGGTACCATATATACCCAATCATAAGCCAGTTCGTTTATAAGCCGACCCCCTCATAAGCCGGTTCGTTTATAAGCCGACCTCCCCAAGATGGATAAGTAAAAATGGAAATTTTTTATGATCCATTCATAAGCCAACTGTATAATTCAGGGGTCAGCAAACTTTGGCTCCCAGGCCATCAGGATAAGCTGCTAGTGGGCTGAGATCGTTTGTTTACCTCGAGTATCCGCAGGTAAACCTAAGTAAACAAAGTGTCCTGGCGGGCCGGGACAGCAACTGGTGGGGAAATTTTTTTTGGGGGGAGAAGCTGGGGTTCAGGGGAGTAACCCCTGTGTCCACCCCCCACATGACCCCACCCCTAGCCCAGGACCCCCACACTCTCCCCATCCCATCCCTTCCCACCTTATCTGGGGAGGGCCAGGGGAGGATGTCTCTGGCCTGGCTGGAGCTGCTCCGGTAGGCTGGGCAGTGCGGCTGCAGCCTGCTCCGGCGGGCCAGACCGGGCGGCGCGGCCACAGCATGTTCCAGCGGGCTGGGCCGGGCGGCACTTCCGCAGCGTGCTCTGGCTGGCCGGGTGGCGCAGCCACAGCCTGCTCTGGGGGTCGGGGCCAAGCGGCACGGCTGCAGCCTGCCAGCCCCAGAGCTGCAGCTGCTTCAGAGGCTGCGGGGGAGAGCAGCGTGGCCAGAAGCGGAGAGACTCTGGTCTCACCTCTTCCCTTCTGGCTCTGCTGCCTCTCCTTGCTCCCTCTGTTGGGGGGAGGGGCTCTGTCCCACCTCACACTCTCTATACCCGTTCATAAACCGACCCCCTTCTCTGGTGCTTCCCTTTTTTACTAAAAAAATTCGGCTTATGAACGAGTATATACGGTAACTTGTGCACAAAGAGGGTAAATGCCCAAGGTCACACAGGAAGTCTGTGGTGGAAGTAGGGAATCCAGGTCTCTCAAATCCTAGACTAGTTCCCAAACCACTCAAGTGTCCTTATAGCTGTAATCCATCTCTCCACACCCAGTGTTTGCCCTACAGCACACCCAGGCCATGTCAGCTTGAAGGAGAGATCAGTTTCAGAACCTATACTTAAACCGCTTCAGCACTTCAGTGTAGATGCTCACTACAGTGACTGGAGGGATTCTCCTGACACTGTCATTAATCCTCCTCCCCAAGAGGTAGTAGCTACGTTGATGGAAGAATTCTTCTGTCAGCCTAGCACCTGGGTTAACTTGGCATAGCTACGTTTCTCCAGGGTGTGGATTTTCACACCCCTGAGAGACTTGCTATGCCAATGTAAGTTTTCAGTGTGGACCAGCCCTCAGATCCCCGGCATGCTAAAAGTACTGCACTGCTACTACTTTCCAAGGCTGGCCCTATTTTATTTTAAAATTTTCTAAAGCATGCCTCTTGCTACAGTTGAGAGAGAGAGAGTGAGTTTGTCACTAGTAAGCTACTGAGATTTCATACTTTAGGACATCAAAGCATGAATGATGTCTTTCAATTTTCTCCACTTTATCTTATTAAAAGAAATATTTTAAAGAACATTATCCCTTGAAGTCACTGGATACCAAATTCTGCAAAAACAAAAGACCTCTCAGTTTTAGCTGTGGGTCAATGCTGCAGACAGACAGAATACGTTTTCTTAAGGACATGTCAAAGCATTTTATATCCAGGATTTAAAGTCAGAGTGGCTAACATGCAATGTGAGACAAAGGAAATCCTACAGTGAATTTTGTGAAGGTATGCTTTAGGGAAAATGCATCCTAATGCAGAAGGATTTAAATTTCCACTGAGCTTCTTTACCAGCTATTTTGCTGTGTGATATTAAATGGTTGTAAACTGTAACAGCACAATGATACACTGTCTCTAAAGAGAATTTTAGGTTACTCCACTGACATCCTTAAACTAGTCTCTAGTCTGCCAAGATGCTTGCTTCCAAGGACAGTTCTAATGCCAATTGTCAAGTCAGCAACATGTTCCTCGTGTTGAGAGACTATTTTCCAAATCCACAGTGTTGACATTTGCTCCTGAGGCAGGTGAAAACAATCCATGCTATTCCCATTAGATTAAAAAGCAGAGCTATCTTGTGGAGTCATGGCCATATTGTTGGCCATGTTAAACAGCCAACGTAAAAGCTTGCGGTGTAACAAGGTCTGATATTACTGTATAAAGAACAGGAGTACTTGTGGCACCTTAGAGACTAACAAATTTATTTGAGCATAAGCTTTCGTGGGCTACAGCCCACTTCATTGGATGCATAGAATGGAACACACAGAAAGAAGATATTTATACATACAGAGAACATGAAAAGTCTCTAAGGTGCCACAAGTACTCCTGTTCTTTTTGCGGATACAGACTAACTCGGCTGCTACTCTGAAACCTGATATTACTGTATGTATCGCTGTTGCAGACAGGAACTGCTCTGTATGGAATACAAGGCTCCAAGGCTCATCTCAGCAACACAGCATGTCTGTGTGTGTGCGCTCATTTTGTGCACATGGAGAGGGAGCATGGTCTAGTGAATATTGCACTAGAATGGGACTTGAGGCACCTGGATCTGCCATTGCCCAGTATGTGATGTTGGCCAAGTCACTTCCCCCAACTCTGTGTCCCTGTTTCCTTCTCCCCCTCTTTGTCTTGTCTACTTAGATTGTAAATCTTGGTGGCAGGAACTGTCTATTCCTATGTGTTTGTACAGTATAGAGCAATGGGCCCCAATCTCAGTGGTGTCCACTAGGCACTGCCATAATATTAACAGCTATAGTTGCACACACCTAATCTGTGCATGTAACACCAATGTGTGCATGCACAGTGGTTATTTCTACACAAACATGGCCACTTGGGCACCTAACTGACCAAGTGAATGCACAAATACCCAACCTGCACATGCACAGTGGGTACTTACGTGTCTTTTGTACCTTTGCCTTGCCACAAGGTCATCAAGAAAAATACTGTTGATAGATGTTTTTAAAAGGTAAGGGCAATATGCCTGATGGGCCAATGGCCATTATAGAAAGAAAAGAAAAGAAAAGAAAAGAAAAAAGCAAGAAAAACAAGACACACCTTGGCTTGGCTGGAGCCTGGAAATCTCCTAATGTCAACGTAAAATGGATTAAATCAAGCTGTGTCTGGAGCGGTTTGCTCCCTGCAGTTCCTTAGAGCTCTCTGGCGACATAGCCTCTCTCATTCTATATGCAACCTATGCTGGATTGACAGCTCATAATTGACTGTAATCCAATCAGCAGAGAGAGCAGATTTTATCTGATTTTTTCTAATTCACCATTAGAACTGAACTTTCACTTTCAGCATGCATGTACATATCCCACCCTCCTATGCAATATGTAACAGCAACTGTAATGTGCAATTATAATATGGGCTGATAACACAATTAATCCAAACCTCAAAATGTATTCGATAGATAAACTCCTTCACAAGCCTCTCTGATTACTCTAAATGTGTACATTCATGCTGCCACATCTTACCTAACAGTTATCAATCTCCTTTTCTGCAATATTAGAATGAGTTATAATGAATCTGCCAGTTGCAGATGGTACAGAAAACCAGGGTACCTTATTCTCTTTAAAAGCAAATCCCCCACAAACTCACTCATCCTCTCCCAAATATAAAGGAGCATTTGTTTACCTAATGTGGTCATAAAATTGATTCAATCTACTGTTTGTGGCTACAACAATATGGACAAACCTCATGCTCCAAGGCACGGGCTGATCATCTACAGTTGTTGAGAAAGAATCTCTCTTCCATGTGTATTTCTGCCCAAATGAGCAGGAGCTCCAGGGGATTTCTTTTTTTTAAACATTCCTCAAAAGTGTCAGACATAGGACACTGCTGGATCAAATGACCCAATGTAGTAATGCAAATTCTATATTCTTATATATCCTATTAGATTACTCGGATGGCTCCCCAAGTCTTTGCCTCTCTAACAAACATCACCAGCATGGCTGCAAGATCTGTTCACTGGCCCCCCAAATCCTTTTGAGTTTGATTTTAACACAATATTCTCATTTGAACCTCATTTTCCTGGTCCATGGGTCTGATATGGCTCCGGTGGTTAGAACTTTCTCCCAGACTGTTGTGATTTTTAAATGGGGGATTTTCACACTCATGCTAGGTCATTTATCTAATAACCTAAGCCTTTCAAATACAGTTATCAGCACTCTACTGAGCAAACAGCAGGCAGCTCATACACTTGGAGGGGCTTTGTTCCCCCATTTTTCACACACAAATTTCAATAGAATTCTTAACTCCCCAAGAGAGCACATTAGAGGTCTGGGTACCAATCACAACTCACAACATTTAGGTACCTAGGAAGTGACATTATCTACCATAAGGATTATACCAGTAACTGGGTTTTGCTAGTATTTCAACTCAGCGTCATCATTTATGTATCTCTCTCTCTCAAAGGAATGAGCATATGGAATAGGATGACAGGCAAGGCTACTGATGCATATAGCAAAATGATATTAAGAGACAAATAGATTTCATGTTAAGGGGGCGGGGACAGACTGACAAAATAGGACAGTGTGGTTGAAATAAATCAACAGGGAACAGATGTGCTGGGCCAAATGGCCTTTTCCTTTATAGTACAGCAATTTGTTATTTCCTTATGTCTCCAGAACCCAGTCAACAGCACGGCATTAAAAATGCATGGACCAATTTGACGTATAGCAGGATTGTTTTTTGGAAAGTCTGAAGCGTTTGGAGAGGTGCAACCATTCTATTTACGTATGTCTTTCCGCCCACAGAGTGAGGTTGTGTGGCAGGGCAATGCTCTGTCCCCATTCTCTGATGTCCTCGAAACTGCTGAGACCCACTTTCTTTTTAATGTTCAGACTATATTTTATTCCAAAACTCCTCCACTAACACCAGTACAGTGCAACACCACAATGTGTAATCTAGGGTCACCAGACAGCAAGTGTGAAAAATCGGGACAGGAGGTGGGGGGTAATAGGCGCCTATACAAGACAAAGCCCCAAATATCGGGACTGTGCTCATAAAATTGGGACATCTGGTCACCCTAGTTTAATCCCTGCTTCTTTCAGTCCCTCTTTATTACGGCCCTAGGAGGAAAAGAGATCTTGAGAGCTCTTTCAGTCTGAACTCAGCTAGCCTTGTTCCTGTTCCTGTTGTCTGTCATTCATTCGTTCGCCCATCCGTCCCTCCCTCGTACCACTTCCTTCCTGGCTTTTATCAGGTTAACCAGCTGAGGACTAATTAGTTCCGTACCTCCCCCCCTTCTGATTAGCTAATTGCTCAATCAGCCGTCACTGGGGAAACTAATTCAGACTACAGTGATCAGAGTGCTGACCCACCTGTCAGGCCCCGGCATTCTATCGCAGGTTGCAACAGAAACATTTGCCAGCCAAAGGGTATCACATGTAGCATATAATAAATTCATCCTATTTTGAGTAGTAAGAGGAACAGAAGCTGCACTTCACATTGGCCACCCACAGAGGGGCAGGAAGGGAGAGTGCCTAGTTTTCATACTGATTCTGCTTGACACTAAGTGCGTTTTAGGAATTTATCTGATGCAGCTTGGGGCCAGATATTACCCATGGTTTTCAGTACAGCTGCTCAGGACTTTTCTATCAAAGTAATTTTTCAACAGAAAATAGAGTTTTCACAAAATCAAAATTCATATTTCATATGAAGTTGGTTTGACCCAAATTGGAACATTTCAATTTGTTGAACTGAATTGAAATACTGTATTTCATTTAGAGTCTGTTCAGTATTAATCTATATCAGCCGTGGTGCTTCATGGCTCATGCCCCATACTCCAACTACAGGCTGGGCTTCTTTGCCAGATTACATCTCCCAGGATGTCCTGTGGTCTCCCTTCTGACTGAGCCACGTGGTGCAACATGAGAGTCACATGACTGAGTGCCAGCTGTTAAAGAACAGGCCCTTTTGGGCAAAATGTTTCAAAAATTTCAACCAGCTCTATACCTGACCATGGAACTCCACTGCCTGTCTTACATATTTGAGTGGGAGCAGAGCACTAATCCAGGGGTCCTCACCTGTCAGAGGGCCCCAATCACCCATGATGCTCAGGGAATAGTGAGATCACACTTAGTGCTCTCTTTGCACACCTCCATCTATACACCTTCCTATTCATGCAGTGCAAAGAGCCTGGCTCTTCTTGGAAGCAACCTGATATTACAAGTTCTCATCCAGTTTTTGATGTTTGGATCTTGAAATCCTGCTCATGGTGGTCTTCTGTCTTAAAAATAAAAGGAATGAAAGGAAATGAGTTTCAGCACAAGCCCACTGTCGGAGAGCAAGAGGGAAAGATGGAGCACCTAAAAATGGGGTTTCTTCACTAAGTTTGTCACAGAACGCATAGGTAATTTGCTGCTCTGCTTTCACTAGTTGGGACTGCTGCACAACCACGTCTGATTACTACAGAGCAAGGCGAAGGTCTGATCTTTCAGAACGCGGAGACACTGAACACGTTGTGTGGCACAGTAAAATCTTGAAATACAAATTTAGCAGCCTACAAAAACAACTTCTGAAAGCTTCTCAAAGAGCAGCCAAACAGGTTTGTGCTGCTATAGGAACATCCTAATTTGCATGAAATGTAAACACGCATAAAAAAAAGTCATCCTGTTTGTTCTGACAGTTCTGAAAATAGCACAGGTTCTCTCAGTCACTCTAGCTCTCTGAAACTGCAGCACAGTCTTAGCGCTGAAAATGGCTGCAGCAAAAAGAAAGGCTTTCATCCGGTGTTCTGTTAACACAATCCACTGTGACAAGATTCTTCCAAACTGTTGTTGGGGATCATTCAAGCGGCAAAACATTAAATGTTTCTATTATTTAGTGCATGCAGCTGGTTAAACTGAACAACATAGCAGGCTAATGGGAACATGGGAATAACTGGGTCAGCCAAAGAAGGCGTGAACGCAAAATAAAAAAAAGCAGCAGGAAGCCACCAGATTCACATGTATTATGAATGCAAACTTTGCTTTCTTCTTCTAATATCAAGTGTAGATTTAGGAAGAAATGGTCTGTGTTGTCTCCATTTAAGGGTTATTAAGGGAATTTCATCCAGCCCAAAGGACCTGTGCAAAACCTGCCACAACACTTAAGGCCCCAAGATCCACTGTGCAAGGGAAGGAAGGAGGTCCAGGAAGAGTGGTTGTGAAGAGAGGAATTTCTGCGTGCCCTGTGTAACGCCAACAGACCCCGGTCGTCGGTGCACGGGATCGAACCTGGGGCCTCTGGAGCTTAGAGCATGAGCCTCTACCGCATGATCTAAAAGCCAACTGGCTCTTAGTTAAGGCTGTAGAGCAGACTCATCTCTCTCTCTCTCTCTCTCTCACACACACACACACACACACACACACACACACACACACACACACACACACAAAGCGGTCTTGGTGCCACTAGATGGGACAGAGCACCACACCCAGAAGGTGTGTGGATTACACCTGCACATAGTGAAGAGGGATTCTGTGTAAGCTACCTGTAGGTTCAGGTGGAGGGGTCCACTGGGGGAAGTCAGGGGAGGATCCACAGATCCAGCATCCCAAGCCCCTGACACAGAGCGTGTTGAAGGCAATGGCTGGTTTTGAATTCCATAGGGAATAAGGTGCATTCCTCATCCACTGAAGAATTATTGCTGGAGTTTAGTGCAAGAGTAGGGGAACTGAAGCACCCTTAAACAACTAAACATTTCACAGCTTTACATACTGTTTTTATAGTCTTCGAAAAGTGATACTTCCGGGGGGATTTGCATCCATCCCACATTTCCTGCACAGGGCCTTGTTTTTGGCCAGAACCGTTGAGTGCTTAGGACTATTTCCAAAAACCTAAATCTCTTGTGCTGTTTTGTGAATCAGCTAGCAAAGCACCCTATTGCTGCCCTTCAGGGTGATTAGGAGGAAGGAGAGGAACGCAACAACACATATTGTAGGTTTAATGCCAGGAATATGCCCAACCTGGAGGTCAATGAGACTTCAGAATAGTCTCAAAGGAAGTGGGTGAACACTGCAGTGCTGGACACACTTAGAATGGGACTGGACAAAGCCTTAAATAACATATGGAACTGGCAAGGGGATGGAGAACAGCAGATGACCTAGTAAGTCTTTTCCATTTGTAATTTCTCAGAGATTATGATTCTTTATACACTGAACACACTGCCTGAATAATGCAGTCCCCACTGGCCTGCAGAGTACCAGGGCTCTGATACTATTCAGTCCTTTTAGAGCTCTTTAACAGAGCAGATGTAATTTCTTTTACAGATACCTTAGGGCTAGTCTACACTGGCAACGCTAAAGCGCTGCCTTGTGTGGTCGTGGCGCAGCAAAAAACAACACCTCAACGAGGGGCGTGGCTCCCAGCGCTGGGGCACTGTTTACACTGGCGCTTTACAGCACTGCTGCTTACTGCACTCAGGGGGGTGTTTTTGTCCCTCCCCTGAGCGAGAAAGTTGTAGCGCTGTTAATTGCCAGCATAGACAAGCCCTTACTCTCTCTCTCTCTTCTGGTAAAATAAGCTATGCCCCAAAAGATTCTCCAGTCTGTTATACAGTAATTCTACTGTAGCTTGTTCCTCACCTGACTGAAGAGACAGCTGATTTATTTACAGCCGACATTTCTTCTTGGGTTGCAAGCACAGTTGTGAGGAGAACAGAAGTTCTGTTTTGAGAAGGATTTTGAAGTTTCAAAATTTGGCTTCATTCTGACTAGAACAAAAACTGAAAATTTTGAAATTCTCCATGACGGAAAATTCCAGAAAAAAATCATTTTGGGTTGATTGAAATGTTTTGCTTTGACAAAACCAAAATATTTTGTTTCAATTTTCACTTTATTTTGTATTATTATATAAAATGAAAATATTTAAACAAAAAGTCATTTCAAAAACAAAAAATTATAACATTTCATTCCAAAAATGTCAAAACATCCTCTTTCACCATTGTTGGAACTTTTTCCCCCCTGATTTTCTTCTGAACCCAGATACCAGCATAATTGATCTAATTTTGGATTTTGAAATTAGTGTTTCAATTTCAATGGAACCATGTACTTCAATGGAATATGGTTCTGTTGAATTTTCTCCAACCAGTTCTAGCTGCAAATTAGCTAATATTGTCACTCAGGTCAATGTGTTGACATATAACTGTCTTCTAAATGACAAAGATTGGTGTTTGCACTGTGTTCAACACTTCATTTTGAAAAGGGAAGCCTTTTGAGATTCACTCTCATACCATTCACTCCACACAATGGGAGAGCATTTTCCAGTTCATTATTTTTCCAGTCCATTGTGTATTTTCTGATTATATGTGTCTGCTAAGGTAAGCAAATAAGATGTGAAAGATCTATTTCTGCTAAATCAAACTTATGGTAAAGCTTCTTTTCATCTTTTTTTCTCCATTAAGGTTGCCTACTTACTACATGAGATGTAATGGCCTTGAAAACTGGTATGAGCTAAGATCAAGTGTAGCCCCTGTTGTTAATTAGCCTCAAGTTTTAAAGTGTTGGAGAAAGTAAGAGCTTAACATTCACAGTCAGAAAACTACAGAGAGGAGCAAATTCTCATGCTGCCTCTGCTCTCAGCCTGAGTGAGGAAAATTTGTAATTCTAATATGGGAGACTATACCTAGAAACTTCTTGTTGCTTTTTTTAAAAATAGGAATAATTCCAAAGTAAATTGATTATGAATCCAATAGCTGGTGTTATCTTAATAGGATACCCAATCCCTCATATGGGTGCTCAGATAAATACAAAGGCCCAGTTAGTGCTAGTTAGAAAACAGATTTTTCATCCCGAAAACAATTAAGAGATTTAAAAAAAAAAAAAATCAAAATCAAAATGAAAAAAAAAGCCAAAAACTAAATGAGATTTGGAAACAAAATATTTGGGGTCAAAAATGTTTCCGATCAATAAATCTAAAATGTTTCATTTTGATTTCAACCCTTTTACTTTATTTTATATTAAAAAATAACTTTGAAACAAAAAGTCATTTTGAAACAAGAAATCCAAACCTCCCATTTCAAAAATGTTGAAATTTGCCCTCTCCCTAATATCTTTTAAACAACATTTCACTGAAATCAAAATAATTTCACACACACACACACACACACACACACACACAATATTGGTTTCATGGAAAAGGCATTTTCCTGTGGAAAACTAGATGAAATTTTTTTGACCAACTCTAATAAATACCCAATGTGCTGAGTCCTTGGGAAAATCTGGCCCCAGCTACGTGTACGGAGCTGAAAATTCCAGCCTCCTACCTGCATGTTTAGACTTGAATTGCACTCCTCAGCATTGCAGGGATTTTCATAGGGGCTCAGCATTGGCTTTATTCTGCCCCTATTGATGTGAATGGGAGTTTTACCAACAGCTTCAATGACAGTAGACTCAGGGTACGTCTTCACTACCCGCCGTATCGGCGGGTAGCAATCGATTTATCCAAGATAGATATATCGCGTCTCATTAAGACGCGATATATCGATCCCTGAACGCTCTCCCTGTCGACTCCGGAACTCCACCGGTGCGAGCGGCGGTAGCAGAGTCGACGGGGGAGCCGCGGCCGTCGATCCCGCGCCGTGTGGACCCCAGGTAAGTCGATCTAAGATACTTCGACTTCAGCTACGTTATTCACGTAGCTGAAGTTGCGTATCTTATATCGATTCCCACCCCCCCAGTGTAGACCAGCCCTCACACTGAGTGCTCCTCAAGTTCCCACCCTGTGAATGGTTTCAGAGTAGCAGCCGTGTTAGTCTGTATCCACAAAAAGAACAGGAGTACTTGTGGCACCTTAGAGACTAACAAATTTATTTGAGCAAAAGCTTTCGTGGGCTACAGCCCACTTCATCAGATGCATAAAATGGAACATATAGTAAGAAAATATATACATACACATACAGAGAACATGAAAAGGTGGAAGTTGCCATACCAACTCTAAGAGGCTAATTAATTAAGATGAGCTATTATCGGCAGGAGAAAATAAACTTTTGTAGTGATAATCAAGATGGCCCATTCCAGACAGTTGACAAGAAGGTGTGAAGATACTTAACATGGGGAAATAGATTCAATTTGTGTAATGACCCAGCCACACCTATATTTGGGTATATGCCTTCTCCTTTTATATGAAAGTGAGAAGCTATCATCAAAACTCTGTGGAGAAAAGAAACTCCAGTATGAACCCTCTGATTCATGCTTATGGTCAGTCCTCCCAGAGCCTGCAAAATATGAAAGCAGTGCAATGAAAATGTAAGTTGAAGTTGAAGTAGTGAGGGCGTGAAACAGGTGATAGAGCAAATTGAACTGTGTTTGGCATACTGATAAATATGCATGAGCCAATAGTATCCAACCTCAGTGCTCAGTAAAACAAATCAGTCATGCAGTGAATTCCCATTAGAAGTGGCCTGTGCTGTATTAAGAAAGTGGATGCTTAGAGTCATAGACTGGCATTGAGTCACACCCACTGACAGTTCCACAGTGCAAACTGAGGATGTTAGCTGGACATGGAAAAGATAATTTGCGCTCTAATGTATTTCCATAGGAAAGGACACACAGCAGCTGGATTATGACCTACATGATTTATAGAAGGAATATAATAGAAGAGAAAAAACTTCTAGAAGATCTAATACATGGATATAACAATGAGGTAATAACATGAGGAGAGGATGGAATAACCATTTCCATTTGGACTATAAGCACTGTGTACTTTTGACCAGATCTTCTAAATTGGTAGTTGTGTTGTAACTGTCTAGAAGTCTGAGGCTCTTTTGATTCTTTGCAAGTTAAATAAGGTAATATTAGTGAGTGAAATGAATAGAAATATTATAGTTATGGATAAAATTTATTATAATTGTGCATAAATGTTAATGCATTAGCTTGTTAAGAAGGATAAACATTTGTATAATTTAAATGATTATATTTCCTTTTTGAGTATGTTAGTGACAAAAACAGAAAGGTTTTCTTAAAAAAGAAACAAACCAAAAGAAAAGGATAAAGAATAGGATATCTTAGACCACAGACTCCATCCCAGGAGCACAACACATATTAAATTGATGCTACATTTGATCTGAGCCAAAAGGCCAACAAGTAATGTTATGACTCATAATGTTTTAATACATTACAGTGTACGGATTCTATTTATGTGTTTAAAAAAAATATTTATCACTGCAATGGATGTGCTGAGAGGAAACTCATCTATACACCCAACTACCCCCAGAATGTGCGGTATGAAGATGATGAAACTAGAAACAAGTCTGCCTACTATGTGGAATAAATTTTAAAATGACAGTGGAAATGTTCTTGAACTCCGGATTACTGGCAGTCAAGATGCTATGCCAGACAGACTGACAAATCTGGAAAGTGAGCAGGATCCTAAATAAGTGGATAGATAACAAAAGACGATATTTACTGTCCCCGATCCCAGGGGCTTTAGCACTGCTCAGGGTTAGCTGACTTTCACTACATTCAACATTTACAAAACATATTGTTAACCGATAGAGTCCCTATACAAAGAGAGTTACTGACAAATAAGTTATTAAAATCTCTTTCTAATGAAGTCTGCAACCTCAAAAATCTGCTGCTGCTCTTGCATACTTTCTTTATTATTCATAGGATACTTTTCCTGGGTAGGTTGGAGAGCCCAGCATTGTCCCCACAAGGCTACCATTTTTCTGGTTTAAAATATTTTTATTCATCCCAGAATTCATTAAGTTATCACAGAGCTGCAGCTTTCCAGGCCATTACACACTGTCCTGAGGTAGCAAGTGTACAGTGGCATGTGATCTAGGAATGGGAAACATCCGTAGAATTAAGCTCTGTCTGTGAGTGTGCATGTGTTTACTAGCATGCAAAGTATCAGGGATACAAGCTTTCATCTCCTCTCAGATCTCTTCTTCAGAAAGCAATACTTCTTCAAGCACTTCCCGGAACTCTTTGGAAATGGGAAGCCACAGAAACTTGCACGTCATGATTTAAAACAGGGAGTGAAGAGTGAGGTGGCAATCATTTGCAGATGATGCAACAATATCAAGTACAGTAAGGGCGTGAGGCGCTTCAGATGGACCTAACAAAGCTAGGTATAGGGACAGCAGCATAATGACATGCAAATCTTGATGGTGAAAAATGCAAAGTAAGGCTGACTGAAAGCAATAATTTAAAGCACTCCTGAATATTTCTGGGTTGCAATTTAACCATAACCTCTCAGGAAAAGGAGCTCAGTGTCCTGGACAACTAAGTAAAAAACTCCTGCTCATGGTGCAGTGATGGCTAAAAAGTAAACAAAAATGTTACACTTCAAAAAGAATGGGACAGAAAATAATACTGAAAATATGATGCAATTATATAAACCAACAGTAGCCCCACACCTCGAATACCGTGCTTACTACTGCTGAAGGAAGTGTAGCAGAATTAGGAGATGTCCATAGTTTGGAGAGAAGAATAAAAGGGGACATCACAGAAATAAAGAATGGCTAAATTGAGTGTTCTTAGTTACCCTCTGTCATAATCCAAGGACAAGGAGACTTAAAATGAATGGCAGCAAATTTAAATGGATAAAGAACCACTTTTTAAAAATAACCTCTATGCAGTTAACCTATGGGACTCATTTTGCAAAGTTCTGTCACCAACAGGACCAAGCAGACCATACACCCGGATGCAAAGCTCCAACTGAGAGCTGCTCTAACAGAAGAGGGGACTGGCAATGTACCTGTATGCCACCTTTACATTCCCCCTCCCTATGCTGATCCCTGGGGCTGCTGTCTCAGTGGGCTCGAAGCACAAGTTAGAGCGGTTTTAAGGTTGCTTATCCCACCAGTTATGGGCTCCTAGGGACAATTATGCTGGCTGGGCATTGTATCCCACCTCTAGCACGTCTCTTATCAGAGGAGTGCATGGAACCAGCTACACCAGGTTTACAGCTTCCAGAGATTCTCATACACCAGGGGAATCCCTAGCCACCTGCCTAGGGCACCTTTGTGGTCTCTCTGCACAGCCTCAGTGGCACAAATGGACCCTGGTTCTTACCCTAAGTGTCCAAAAGCTTAGGATATAAATATATAAGGGGTATGAATCCTCAAGCTTCAGAGCATAATCCTGTTAATAACTGATGGGACTTCTGCCCCACAGGCAAGTTATTTCATAATTGATTATAGAAATTCTCTAAACACCCTCCTCAGAAACTTCTGGTATTGGCTACTGTTGAGGAGAGGAAACCACACTAGATGGTCCTATGGATCACTTCCTGTTTCTTTGCTTTCTTATTTTGATAAGTAAATAGAAAAATAATAGCTGTTAAACATATGCAGTAACCATAAAGTAGGATCACAGATATTACTGATCAGAGATTGTTCTATTCTTGTAAAAAGGTCTGCAGCAGGGGCCTTGCCCTTCGGCTGGAGAGCCTGGGGCTAAGCCAAGCCTGATTACAGGACAAGCCACACCTGTAAGCAGTAGGTGATTCCTTTATAAAAGGAGCCAGGCTTAAGTGCTGACAGGGCCCAGCTAGGAGCTGGAGGGAGCAAGAAGGCTCCTGAAGGGCCCCGAGGTTATGTCTATACTGCAATTAGATACCTGCGGCTGGACCGTGTCAGCCGACTCGGTTTTCAAGGCTCGGGCTAAGGGGCTGTTTAATTGTGATATAGATGTTCGGTTCAGGCTCCAGCCAGAGCTCTGGGACCCTCCCACCTTGCAGAGTCCAAGAACCCACGCTCCAGGCCAAGCATCCACACTGCAACTGAACAGCTCCTTAGCCCGAGCCCCGCGAGCCTGAGTCAGCTGTGATGGGCCAGCTGCGGGTTTTTAATTCCAGTGTAGACATACCCTGAGTCAGAAGGAGAGTCGGAGCAGGAGAGGAAGCTCAGAGGAGGGACGAAAGATTTCCAGCAGGTTCCTCAGTCAGGCTGAACCCAAGTACTGACTGAGGAAGAGCCTCAGAGAGGGAGGAAGGATTTGTTTAGCGTTAAAAGACATTTTGGGGATTTTTAGATCAGGCTACTGTGACCCCGGAAGGGGTAGATTAAAGACTGCCCTAGCCAGAGAGCTGTGTCGCTGGATGAGTGACGGGCACAGAAACAACAAGGATGACCACTGGCAGGGGATGTTAGCCCTGTGAGAGAGCTGTGATACTCTGCCTGACCTCGAGGGCATGCTTAGTGGTGAGTGGACTTGATTACAAGGCCATAAATTATCAATATGAAATGTAAGCATAATTATTACTAATAGAGTCATTTTATAGTTTCCTAAATCCACCATATACCACACACACACTTACAGCTACTGTATATGTATGGAAAAACCCAGTATTATTCCTACTTATTTATAGACTAAAACCCAGCATAAAGAAGAAGCCACACACCGGGATCTGGCCAAGTTTAGAGTCTATGGACCTGATCCAACCGCCACTGAAATCAGTTGGAGTTTTGCCATTTACTTTAGTGACAGTTGGATCAGATAGTATGTGTCCATTCATGCAGAAAGTTCAGCACAAACATATTGTCAAGCAAAGGATCCAATCCCTAGAAAACGTACTGTAGGAAGAAATCCTGTATTGGCAGGGAGATGAATAAAATAACCTAATAGGTCTTTTCCTTTTCTGATTTCCATTATTCATGTAACTTCAAGGATGTCTTGAATGCGGAAATGGAAAGGTAAACCTTACCTTCATGACAGTAAGTGCAGCATCCCCTTGTTAATAGAAGGTGAAAATGTTAATGTAGTAGTAAGTGTCTATCCTACCACACTGGAATCACACCATACTAGCACTGAATCAAAATATTTATATTTTCACTAATATGGCAAGAAAGGTGCAAAGACAATTGTCCTTTTTTGGCTCATGCTAATGAAAATTAATACTAATAAAATCAGAACAAAAATTATGAGTATAACAGAAAATTGCTAATGTGTTGTGATAACTGGTCAGGGGAGGAAAATTGATGCAGTTATCCAGTACCAACAGCAGCACTCACAAAGAGAAGAGCAGGATGGCGCCTACGTGCATAGGGGTTAAGCGGCTTAGGCCTGGTCGACACTTGAAAGTTTTAGTGGCACAACTATTTCAGTTAGGAGTGTGATTTTTTTTTTTAACCCAAACATTTATCCTGGTAAAAGTCCTAGTGTGGATGCAGTTATACCAGTATAAAGATGACTTATCCCAGTATAGACTATTCCTTTTCCCATATGGGAATAGCTATACTAGTATAAAGCACCTTTATACTGGTATAACTGCATTCACACTAGGTGGGTCATACCACTTTATATATGGGTACCTCTACATTTGATCTGGGAGGTGTGATTCCCAGCTCACAAAGATGTAACCACATTAGTTCTGCTCGAGGTAGTGCCTACAAATAGCAGTGTGTCCACAGCAAAACACTTGGTCAAGCTAGAATACAATTCTGCCTGACCCCCTGGGGTAAGTAATCAGGTAACTGTGGACACACTGCTATTTTTAGGTGCTGGGAATCAGACCTCCCAAATCAAATGCAGATGTACTCTATACCAGTATAGTTAAAGCAGAACAACTTTCTAGTGCACACATGACTTTAGTTCCCATAAAGCAAGTCAGCCTGCATTACAACACTACCTCAATGGATTGATCTGGTCTCCCACTCAGATTACTAAAAAATGGAGTTATTCTTTAGCTGAAATGTGAGAGGCCTGTGTTTTTGGTGTTGGGTTCAGTCCCATATGATGAGTATTGTATCTTATGTGGGCGGTTGTCTTTTGTTAGATCTTGTTGCCACTTAGGGTGACCATCTTTTCAAAAGGCAAAATCGGGACACATGCAGGAGCCCCAACCCCCTCCATGGCCCCACCTTCCCCCACTCCTCCTCTTCCCCACAAGGCACTGCCCTTGGCTAGGCCAGCAACTAGAGCTGCACCATAGTAAGAGCTGCCCAGGGAGCCTGGGCCACTATGGAGAGTCCCAGACCCTCCACCTGCCCTGAGACACCCAAGAGCAGGCCTCGGCCCATGTCCCTGCCCCCTGGGGCATGTTGCCCAGGGCAGGTGGAGGGTCTGGGGGCTCCCTATAGTGGCCCGGCTCTGGCTTTTGGCCTGGCCGGGGGAGGGGACCTTGGAGGTGAGGAGGAACAGGGGGCAGGGCCTCATGGCAAGCGGGAGCTATGGCCCATCTTAGCCCCCCTCTCCAGGAAGAGACTGGCGCTGCCCCTGAGCCTCAGGCAGGCGCAGAGTGGTGCCGCAGGGAATCCAGGACAAATGCTATCCCAGAGTCATTTGTACCAGGACCGGGACTTGAACTCTGCATTTCAGGACTGTCCCGCCCAATTCGGGATGGGTGATCACCCTACTCCCAACGTGTGTTCAACTCACTAGCCCACACTCCCTGTGGAGAATATTACAGTGTAAAATATATGTACACATGAGCTTTTCTTACTTAAAGAAATATTGTGGATGTCATGATTTGAAACAGCCCATCCTCCCTGGCCTGAAGGAGGGGTTAAAACACATGGGAACAGCAATAGTCTGTAACTAGGCTTATAATAATAAACCAACTTTATAACCTAATGATCAAACTTGAGAGTTCACTTTGACTGGCATATGACTGATATTTGTCCTTTATATTTCATTCACACGCAAAACACCACAAAGTTAATTTCCCATCAACACAATCACTGAAAATCACAAGCTTGGGCAACATTAACATCCCATCAACACAATCACTGAAAATCACAAGCTTGGGAAACATTAACAGCCAGACCAAGCTAAATGCACTTGCCACCCACATATCACATTATCCAAATCTCCTCTCACCCTCCTTCCCCTCTACAGCAAACTCCCTTTCACTTCTAATAATAGGAATCATATTTGAGAATTTTAATCTCAAACAGAACCAGTACAATTTTCTCAAGAGTTTCAAAGCTGAAGCTACTTGCTATGAAGCTTCAACCTAAAAACATGAGGGTTTTTTGGTTTTGGCTTACAAAGCAGACTCAAAATACATTTTTATCATAAGAACTTGGCTGCAACGATAATTACTGCATCCATATCACCCTTCCACAATTCAAAGCAAACACTAAAGGCGTGCGTAAATAAGACAGGTGAAAGATCTAGTTTAGTTATGTGCTATTATTCTAATAGGAAAGTTACACCCAATACCCAGGTAACGTCAATGGGGGTTGGCCATCTATGTCCCATTTGTGCCTCTTAAAATCTACTGTTAAGTGTGCTTTTCAGTATTTTTTAAAATAATTATTTATTATAAAATATTGAAATGATACATAATAGAACAAATAAATGTCCAATTTTATTTACACACAATTTTGTTTGGCATTGTATACAATACAGCACACAAGAAAAACAAAGCTATTCACTGTGGAAGTCAGTCAAGATTTTTCTTATTTCTAGACTTACAATTATTTTCATTCATTCTAAATGTAAAGCAGTGCTTGAAATTTTATATTCTTCTCTCCAGCAAGATGGTTTTTACACTTCAGTTTTGGGAAATGTAAACCTTTTTCCTTTGGGAGTATGGTATGAAACATTTTATGAAGCAAATAATGTCTTTTTGGCTCTTTCTGAATTAAGTTCATCTGTATTTTGATTTATATGTCCCTGGTGGGGCATTGTCGAGGTCAAAGATCATATGAATTTAGAGAATGAAATGTTGTACCAGAAAATGTTGAGAGGGCAAAAGAAGAAAGCCAGGAGTAGCTCCACAGGTGCCCAGGAATGAACAAATGCTAACAATGATAGCAAAGTGTCTTCTAAACACAAGTGGCACAGCACAATGTGAAATCATGGGACAAACACAAGAATGAGTGAAAAATAAGAACAAAAAATACAGGTCATCTCTATTCTATTGTCAGCGTCTTAAGTACCATCACAGCAAAACTTTCTATATTATGCTGCAGAGCCTGCACATGCCATTGAGCATACAGATTTTTTAAAAAAAATTAGAAGGTTTAAGTAATTTTAGTGCTTGTGAAAGACAATGACTGACAACAGTGGACCATGAAATCCTCAGAACAGGTACATCAAAGGGAGACACATTTTAAGCTGGGATGATGTGCTTCAATTCTGACCTGTAGAGACCTTTTCTAGGTCTTTGAAACAACTTCCATTTACATTCTCATTCAACGCGCAGCACCTGTGCAGAGGCTGCAATTTTATGATCAGAGCTAAGTGAAAATTCATAATTAATAATTCTGCCAGTTTTGCCACCTTTCGTTTGCAGAATTATGTGAAAATAATTACTTATTTACAAAGCCATTTGATTGAATTTTCACTATTTTTGTCCACTTCATGACCTTGTAGTCCAAATTCAAATGCTAAAATTGCAACTGGCTACAGGTCACATGATCCTGTTTCTACCCCCATGGTAGATTAGCTAATTCTTATAAGATGTGAATGCAGTTAATCAAACTCCAGATGAAACACTTGAGAGCCAGACCTAACGCATTCCTGACCTGAGTAAAGAAAGAATTTGGCTATAACATCATGGGGGACAGAAAGAACACGCCTAAAAGGGCTTTAACAGCTAACTGTGTATCTGGAATTGAAGAGGGGGTGGAATGCTGCACCCTCTCTCAGTGGGATGAAGGGCCATGTACCTTCCATTGGCTCTCATTTCACTTCTGATGCCAATTCAAGACCTTCATTTGGAGCCTAAGTCTGATTTTTTTTAAAGAGAGATTTAGGTATTTAGGAGCCTAAGTCTCTATGAAAGTCAGTGGGACTCAGACTTCTAAGGGCCATATTTTCAAAGGTATTTAGGCCCCCAAAGATGCAGATAGACCCTTAGTGGAATTTTCAAACGTGCATAAGCAGACAATATCCTTAACTCCCTTTGAAATCCATGAGAAATAGGTGCCTGACCTGTTTAGGAAGTTTTGAAAAAGAAATCTGCATCTTTAGGCACCTAATTACCTTTGAAAATAATGCCCAAAGTGCCTATCTCACTTCTGAAAATAGAACTTTGGGGGGAAATTTCAAAAATGCCAGTGTTCTCAGTTGTAGAGCTCCTTGATGCAACAAACAACCAGCTCAGATGAGTCAAATCAATAGTCTGATCGGTTTTTGAACAAATTCCACCTATTTGCTAAAAGTTTCCCACCATAACCAAAATTTACAGTGAACACAAACACCAAAAGGACTGGAAAGAAGAATTCTCTATTAAGTCAACTCTGAATATAAACATGCATCTCTAATTTACCTGTGCAGCACTTCAGCATTCCTTGGATGGGTACTATGGGAAAACCCTAGATTAGACAGAGATGTTGAAATTGGTCAAATTAATCCATAGAGACAGAAAAACAAAACAAAACAAAAGGTCAGCTCTGTGTTCTGAGGCTGTAGCAGAACTGGATTTTACCTGGGAGATGATATGATCCAGACAGAGAAGGGTAAGTAGAAGGTGGCCCCATGAAGCCTGAATTACTTACACTCAATATAAGCTGCAATTTGTCATTTTCCTTTGGTGTGTCAATAAGCCATCTGCTTGTGAACCACACAGATTGGCTCCTGGACCAACAAGACTGCCATCAGTCTCAAAAGAGTGTAAAAGCAGCAGAATATCAGCAGAAGCAACAGGTACCTCGCATCTTGTATCCATAACAAAATGTTTGGAAGGGATATTAAACCTTGTGCTCCAAGGCTTAAGCCAAATCTCTAACTGTTTGAGATCAGCAGGAGACTTCTACCTTCCTCTGAAGACACTGGGCCCTGTTACTGTCAGACTAGGTGGACCCTGGCTCTGAACCACTATGGCAGTTCCTGTTCTTATGATAACAGAAGAAAGAGGAGAACCAGAAGCAGTTGGCAGGAGTAGCAAAAAATCCTCTACCCAGTGAAAATGGGTGTGCAATTAAAAAAAATGGCTGAAGAAAAGGGCAGTTGGGTGAGTCTAAGCCCATTCATGTTCCCATCTCTGTTCAGGCACAGCTTTCATTCCTGGTAGATGAAACACTTTACACTGTGTGACAGTTCTTAAAGATGGGACACTCAGCTTTTTCCAGAAAAAAATAGCTTTGTATACGGCATATTTCACTTTTGACAACCTTTTTTGTATGACTTCAGTACAGAGCGTGAGCAATATAAATAAACAAAGCTGCTTCTTCCCCAAATTTCTTGTTAGATAAACTAGCTTGCTGGGGAGGGCCACCTCTTCCCCAGCACAGAAAATGAAAAATGTAATCTATATAGCTAAACCCCTGTCTGATGAGAGGAGACATTTATTACACTTGTCCACAGCCTTAGAAGAATTGGCATGTTTGTGCATAATTTAGTTGATACTGCCACGAGTTCATTGCTATAGACAGAACATCTATTTTAATGATTATAGAGAGAGTTTGAGTTTTCAATCTGCTACTCTATTTCCAAAGAGGAAAATAATGTAAATAGCTATAAGAAAAACAGGATATAAATAATGGGGCTCAGGGTAGGATTTGTCATCTGCCAGAAATAATTGTTTCTTTTATACTGAAAACTCAATGTGCCTTTTTGAAAAGGGGTCCTCCTCTCTGTCACTGATAATCTTGCCTACCTCAAGGATCCGTATCTTGGCCACTCTTTTAATAGCTATAATGCCCCAAACAAGAATGGCTTTAGAGCCCATAGACATTGCTCTGTAAAGGCCTGATGCCTAGCACCTTCTGAGACTACCATTGTGAGATGAACATGCTCAGGATTTGGTAGAGTCAAGCAACAAGAACCGATGAATATAAATTAAAGTCAAATTCAAATTAGAAATAAGGCATACATTTTTAACAGAGAGGGTGATTAACCATTGGAACAAACTACCAGAGGAAATGGTGGGTTCTCCATCTCTTGATGTCTTCGAATCAAGACCGAATGCCTTTCTAGTAGTTATGGTTTAGTGAAACCCAAGTTAGAGGGCTCGATACAGGGGTAACTGGGTGAAATTCTATGGCCTGTGTTATGTAAAGAAGATCAGACTAGATGATCGAAGGGTCTCTTCTGGCTTTAAAATCAAGTGGATGAACCATGAGGTACTCCTAAACCCCATGAGGTCCTCCTAAAACTGATCATGCTCCTCCAGAACAAAACATCCCAACCATGTGCATAGACCCCTGAATGGTTTCTCAGAGCACTGCCAGTGATGCTTGTCCTATGTGCTGTAAACTTGTACACACTTAGTGCAGTATCTCTATATATTAAAGTTGTGCATGATTCATATACAAAAAATGTTCCAATTGGAATGACAAGAACTTGTATATATGTAGTACCTTCCACTGAAAAATCTCAGTGATTTACAAATACTATTTCTCACAACACTCCTGTGAGGCAGAAGCCATGGGGCAGATCCTCAGCTAGTGAAAATTGGTATCACTTTACTAATTTCAGTGGAGAAACACAAATTTATATCACCTGAAGATCGAGCTCTTTGTCCAAGATCACGCAGGAAGAGTCAGGAGTAGAACCCAGAACTTTGGACACACCGTCCTGTGCTTAATCCACAAAACCATTCATGTTCCTCTATACCATGAATAGGAGAGACATAATTTAAAACAAAGGGCAAGATCATCAGCTGATGTGAACTGGAATAGCTCCACTGACATCCCAAACTGAGAATTTGGCTGGCTTGAAGTGTAATTTTCCCTTTTGCTGTAAAAAGTGATTGACAAGCTTGAGGGGAAAAACAGACTCGTACAAAGCTGCTTCTTGAATGGAATGTTCTATGATGTTTTCATGGAGATAAATCTGTACCTGGGTTTTATTTATTTCACTTATGTTGTGAGTGATTCAAATATGCGGAACAACTCCCTGTGCTTTGATTACCTCTGTGTAATTTTTTAGTGACTGCTTCCGAACAGTTTAACCCTGGTAACATGTAGTTCCCTTTCCCAGAAGCTCCTGGGCTTGCTCTCTCTTCTTGGTAGATCAGACCGTTACCTTTAAGAACTGAAGAAAACCTCAAAGTCTTTCAGGATGAAGTGCAAATATTCACTGTCTTAAAACCAAGAACCAAGGTATGGCACTGATGGGAGGAACAGTTGGTGAACAGTTGGTGAATGGATATTTTTATGCAAGGAATGCCTGAAGCAAAAAGAGTGGGGAAAAAAACTGTAGAGTCTTTTTTATTATTATTTTAATTTAACATTTAAAGTCTGTTCTTTTAATATCATAAATAAAGGAATCTGTGCAATTTGCCCTGGAAAAATTGTTCATAATTATTGAATTGGGAAATAAAAGGGCCTTCTATGGAGTTTTTAAATTATTCGAAAATGAGCACAAGGATATTCTGAATTAATTTTTACATTTTTGTATTGCCACGGTATATATTTCTAGAGAGAGAACATTCATCTCTTTGAAAAATGCGGAGAACACCAGTAATGATTAGAAACCCCATCAATAGTAAAAAGACCTTGTTAAAATGTATATAACTTTTTAAATGTTTCTCATGTGCAGCCCTCACTGAAAAGCCCAGTCATTTTTCAGCTAGGACACATAACAACAATCCTTTGCTTAATGAAAGCAATCATGCTGTATATTCTGGATCCAAATTCCCTCTGTCTCTTACAAATTAAGGGGTATGAACAGTTAGGTGTGCAACTCCCATTAGCATTAATGGGAGCTGTGAGACTAATACTTGCCACATCTGAGTTGAGAATGTACCCCGGTTGTCCCACCATGCTGCTATTTTATGGCTATAAAAAATTAACTACACTTGAGAAATTATTTATTTCATCTACATAATGCTGTATGTAAAATCTCAACAGGCTTTACTAAATAACATATTAATGCATACAAGCTAAAACAGGAAGATCATCACTGGGAGCTGCTGTCATGCTCATATTTTGCTGCACTTTCTGTTTAAGTCTTTTGTTCCAGCAGTAAAGAAGAACAGCACCTTCCATATTTTGTGCCTGGATTGGATCTCACCGACACTGCTATCAATCAGGAGTGACACCACTGCAGTCAAATGAGTTATAATGGTGTAAACACAGAGACAGAGAGAGTAGGCAGCCCTTAAATCTTTATTGGATTGAACATTGTGCTCTTGCTCATTAGAAGCAAGAGGAAGACCAAGGAAAGGGTACGCCAGTTACTCAATAAGGGAGGGAAAATAATAACAGAAACTGTGAAAATGGCAGAGGTGCTTAATGACTTCTTTGTTTCAGTTTTCACCAAGAAGGTTGGTGGTGACTGGACGTCTAATGTAGTGAATGCCAGTGAAAATGAGGTAGGATCAGAAGACGCTAAAATAGGGAAAGAACAAGTTAAAAATTACTTGGACAAAGTAGATGTCTTCAAGTCACCAGGGCCTGATGAAATGCATCCTAGAATACTCAAGGAGCTGTCTGAGGAGATATCTGAGCCATTAGCGATTATCTTTGAAAAGTCATGGAAGACAGGAGAGATTCCAGATGACTGGAAAAGGGCAAACATAGTGCCAATCTATAAAAAGGGAAATGAGGACAACCCAGGAAATTACAGACCAGTCAGCTTAACTTCTGTACCCAGAAAGATAATGGAGTAAATAATTAAGCAATCAATTTGCAAACATCTAGAAGAAAAAATGTCAAAAACAAATCATGTCAAAGCAACCTGATAGCTTTCTTTGACAGGGTAACAAGCCTTGTGGATGGGGGGGAAGCAGTAGACATGGTATATCTTGACTTTTGTAAAGCTTTTGATACTGTCTCGCATGACCTTCTCATAAACAAACCTAGGGAAATGCAACCTAGATGGAGCTACTATATGGTGGGTGCAAAACTGGTTGGAAAATCGTTCCCAGCAAGTTATCATCAGTGGTTCACAGTCATGCTGGAAGGGCATAATGAGTCGGGTCCCGCAGGGATCAGTTCTGGGTCCGGGTCTGTTCAATATCTTCATCAATGATTTAGATAATGGCATACAGAGTACACTTATAAAGTTTGCAGATGATACCAAGCTGACAGGGTTTGCAAGTGCTTTGGAGGACAGGATTAAATTTCAAAATGATGTGGACAAACTGGAGAAATGGTCTGAAGTAAACAGGATGAAATTCAATAAGGACAATTGCAAAGTACTCCACTTAGGAAGGAACAATCAGTTGCACACATACAAAATGGGAAATGACTGCCTAGAAAGGAGTACTGCGGAAAGGGATCTGGGGGGTCATAGTGAGTCAACAGTGTAACGCTGTTGCAAAAAAAGTGAACATCATTCTGGGATGTATTAGCAGGAGTGTTGTAAGCCAGGCATGAGAAGTAATTCTTCTGCTCTACTCAGGCCACAACTGGAGTATTGTGTCCAGTTCTGGGTGCCACATTTCAAGAAGGAGGTGGACAAATTGGAGAGAGTCCAGAGTAGAACAAAAATGATTAAAGGTCTAGAAAACATGACCTATGAGGGAAGATGGAAAAAACTGGGTTTGTTTAGTGTGGAAAAGAGAAGACTGAGAGGGGACATGATAACAGTTTTCAAGTATGTAAAAGGTTGTTACAAGGAGGAGGAAGAAAAATTGTTTTTCTTAATCTCGGAGGTAGGACAAGAAGCAATGGGCTTAAATTGCAGCAAGGGAGGTTTAGGTTGGACATTAGGAAAAACTTCCTAACTGTCAGAGTGGTTAAGCACTGGAATAAATTGCCTAGGGAGGTTGTGGAATCTCCATCATTGGAGATTTTTAAGAGCAGGTTAGACAAACACCTGTCAGGAGTGGTCTAGATAATTAGTCCTGCCACGAGTGCAGGGGACTGGACTAGATGACCTTTCGAGGTCCCATCCAGTTCTATGATTTATGTGTACAAGGGTGATCCCATGGGTATAGTGTATTTAGACTTTCAGAAAGACTTTGACAAGGTCTCTCACCAAAGACTATTAAGAAAAGTAAACAGTCATGGGATAAGAGGGAAAGGTTCTCTCATGGATCAGTAACTGGTTAAAAGATAGGAAGCAAAGGGTAGGAATAAATGATCAGTTTTCACAGTGGAGAGAGGCAAATAGTAGGGTCCTCCAAAGATCTGTACTAAAATCTGTGATACTCAACATATTCATAAATGATCTGGAAAAAGGGGTAAACAGTGAGGTGGCAAAGTATGGAGACAGTACAAAATTATTCAAAATAGTAAACTCCAAAGCTGACTGCAAAGAGTTAGAAAAGGATCTCTGAAGGGGTGACAAAATGTCAGATTAAATTCAATGTTGTTAAATGCAAGGGAATGCACATTGGAAAACATAATCCTAACTATACCTTCAAAGTGATGGGGTCTAAATCAGCTGTTACCACTCAAGAAAGATCTGTGAATAATCACAGATAGTTCTCTGAAAACATCTCCTGAGCAATGACAGTCAAAAACGCTAACGATGTTAAGAACCATTAGGAAAGGGATAGATAATAAGACAGAAATAAATAATAAAATAATAAAATAATAATAATAATAATAATAAGGAAGTATCATAATGCCACAATATAAATACATTATACACCCTCATCTTGAATACCACATGCAGATCTGGTCGCCCCATCTCAAAAAAGATATATTAGAAGTGGAAAAAGTACAGAGAAGGGTAACAACAATTATTAGGGTTATGGAACAGCTTCATCTGAGGAGCGATTAAAAAGACTGGGACTGTTCAGCTTGGAAAAAAGATGACAAAGGGGGGATATGATAGAGGTCTATAAAGTCATGAATAGTGTGGAGAAAGTGAATAAGGAAGTGTTATTTCCCCCTTCACGTAACACAAGAACCAGGGGCTTCATGAAATTAATAAGCAGCAGATTTAAAACAAACATAAGGAAATACATCTTCACACAACAAACAGTCAACCTGTGGAACTCATTGCCAAGGGAGGTTGTGAAGGCCAAAAGATATGGGTAAAACAGGTTTAGAAAAGTTCAGATATCTACAGTCTACCTGTGTAGATCCAACCATCTAAACTGTCTGTGGAGGCGTTACCTAGGGAAAGCATTTGTAAAGAGCTCTGCTTCACCACCAGGTGGTGGTAGGAGGGGAGCAATCATCAGAAAAAATCTTCTTTATGCTTTTCTGTACAAAGAAATTAAAATATATCATCAAGGAGCTTATAGATTTGTGCAGAAATGGAGCATTTTTGGTAATAAACTCAAAACTAGCCAGGCAAGCTAATGTCAAGGACACACATGGGGTTGTGTGTTGGACAAATGCTGAGTGATTAGCAGCCTCTATTTTAAAAAAAATGTTCAGGGGACTCTTTTCTGGATTTGTAAGTAAATGGTACATTTGAGAATTATTTTTTTCCACAGTTGGAAAAGGAAAGAGGGCAGCTCTGCTTGCCAAACAAACTGTGGGGAGGAAGGAGAAAGAAAGGCTCTCTCTTTGGGTACACTACACAGCAAATTAAGTTGTAAATGTAGTACAGTTAGCAATAGTAGTCAAGGTATGGTGGCACGGACCCCAGAGTAGTTTAGCGACCTCAATACCAGCCCGCCAGAGACCCTGGGTACGTACTCAGATTGCTAGCCCACTCGGACGCCTGTGCTGCCATGTCTTCACTACAATTGTTACTCACCTTAGCTAGGTGAAAGCACATGTGAATATGCCTACCCTCTCTGCAATCACACCTTCATTTGCTGTGCAGATGTACCCAGTAAGATTCCTAACTAGAGAAGAGCAAATACTTCCACAAATAACTGTGGGCATTTGTTCAAATAAAATCTGTGCATTAACTTTAACAGGATCCACTCCCCTTTTTTATTCATTGTTGGCAAACATTCAGACCTCACAAGTGATTTTTTGTTTGCAGAAATCTTAGTGGAAAGACAAAATGTCATAGATGATCATGCAAATATATACTAACATAGGCTTTCAAGCGGAAAGTGTTCACACAGCCATCTTGTGCGTATGGAAGACTCCCAGTTGGGGAGCACACACAAACACTATTGATGAAATCTGACCCTACTGAAGTCAATGACAATTTTACCCTGGATTTCAACAGGGTCAAGATGTCACTCCATGTATTTTAAGTAACCTATTACATAATGAGAATGTTTAATGCTCATAGCAATAGTTGTAGCAAATAGCTTGCAAACACTCTATAGATGAAATAGGTTTGCATAAAACACTTCCCAGATAACTTTGCATAACAAAGACATTTGTAAAAATCAACACCTGTTCAAGGATAATGCACAACCACATAAAGGAGAATAAGTTGTTCTTTGCCTTACATAGTACTATTCCTGCAGGGATGTTGTGGGGAAGAAATTCCCTTATCAAAATGCATACCTATTTTATACCGATTAGATTAGGATACACATAAACACCCTATCAAAATACATATTATATATATTGTTGTATACTCTGGTTTTATTTTTAATTTTCCATGTTGAGACTTGGGGTTTTGAACTTATCTGTCTACATTTACATTTAAAATTACAGCAAATTGTAGAGCTGTAATTTCAAAGAGCTGTCTGTGTTCTCTCTGCGCACTAGCTGTCCTGGGATTTTTCATTTCATACACCATTTACAGCATGTGGCCCTGATTCCACAGAGTCAGCACACACCCTTAACACTAAGAATTGTTACATATACCCAGACGATATACATATGCAGCTATAGATTTCATTACATATACTACCGTATATACATATTACTGTACACAGGCAATGAATGTTGAGTACAGTTTCATTGTACTGTCATTAAGATCTGTATTGACAGCAAACAAGTCACATTTCTTCTCTAACAACATGTAATTTTGCTGTTATTTGCATGTTTTCTTCAAGACACATTGGACACAATTTGCCTTTCATTACACAAACCCTGCTGACAGCAAAATCACATATCTCTGACAGACAAAGGAAAGAAGAAATAGTTAACATATTTTGGAGAAAGGACAGAGAAAGTGGAGTTGCTCTAAGGGAAACATGATAAATATAATATGGGTATGTAGCAGTTGTTTCGATGCATACATGAACCAGTGTAGCATCTATATTGTCAAGACACAAAGAGCACATTTCAGTTAAAGGCTTGTTAATTTCCTATAATTTACATTCATATTGCAGTGTTACAGAAGGAATTTATATTTAATATTTTTTTCTAAAAAGGTCTGAGGATTCCTGATGCAAGCATGTATTGAAATTTTAATCATTAGCCTACTACATTTGGCAGTACATATTTTAAGTTCTGACATGCAGACAATGTTGCACAAGGGCCTGCTTCTGATGCTACATTAGTCTGGTTAATTCATTATTGAGATGCCCACTAGCAGTGGCATTGTAACATCCAGCTAAATGACAGAGCTAATTTTATGATTCTTTATAATAAAGATGAAACTAAATTGAAGCCCCGCCTGAGAACACCCTTGATCTTTGGAAAAGTCAGAGTCAGAGCTAAACTGCTGTTCAGGGGTGCAGAGCCCCAGTGGAATCAGTGAACAATTTACATCACCTGGATATCTGCCCCCATGTCTCTTTCTAATTTTAATCCACACTGTAAATGAATATGTATACACATTCTATAGACACTTAAGCAGTGCCTGCCCAGATTGATGGTCTTCTAGTCCAGTGGTTCTCAACCATGTCTTCCAAGGGGTACATCAACTCATCTAGATATTTGCCTACTTTTACAACAGGCTACATAAAAAGAGGGGTGTATGGAAGAGATAGTACCTTTGCGTGATCTGAACTGCCACACTCCTTGAGTGGTTCTTTTCCTCTCTGGTCCTCACTGTACACCCAGCTCTCACCTTTGGCTCCAAATAGCTATAAGCGTGCGACAGCAGCCACATCCTGGTAAACCACCTCGGCAGGCGGCCTAAACCAGGTGAGGGTAACCGGCAGTGAGGAAACTGATGGTGATTTAGGGATTGCCCTGCCAAGCATACGAAGACTGTTCTGGTAGCCAAGGCGAAAGAGACCGTATATTGGTCCAACGGCTTGAAAAGCAGTGCAGCAAAGTATTGTGGAAGGCGAAAGGCATGATGGGGCACTATAGAAGTCCTGGCTATCCACTGCAGCTAAAGAAGCCTCCAGTTGTATCAATCTTTGTGCCACTGGGCCAAGCTTCAGCAGCCGAGAGAATGGGATTGTCCCAGTGCAACGACTCTCCCATTTTAATCGACTTCATGCACATGTCATTCATGCACATCTCTACCAATGACTTTGTCTGCCCAATCTGCTCATGAGTATGTGCGTCATGCTTTGGACTTTAGAGTCACTCCAGAATCCACAAAAAGAGAGAGCATGAAAACGTCATCATCGATCCGATGGACTACACACACACACACACACACACACAGCACTAGCGAAGTCAGTACAAACTAAAATTTCATACAGACAATGACTTGTTTATACTGCTCTATATACTACACACTGAAATGTAAGTACAATATTTATATTCCAATTGATTTATTTTATAATTATATGGTAAAAATGAGAAATTAAGCAATTTTCAGTAATAGTGTGCTGTGACACTTGTATTTTTATGTCTGGTTTTGTAAGCAAGTAGTTTTTAAATGAGGTGAAACTTGGGGTACGCAAGACAAATCAGACTCCTGAAAGGGGTACAGTAGTCTGGAGAGGTTGAGAGCCACTGCTCTAGTCTGATAGGTATCTGATGATAGTGACCTATATTAGATGCTTCAGAGACGGGGACTGGGGGGAAGAGCAGGAAGGACAACCTATCATGTACCCGGAAACCTGTATTTTGACAGGGAAGATTATGATGAAATGGTACCACTGGCAGATTAATGCATGACAACATTGACAGTATACAGACTGGAGATAGGCTCACACCAAAATTCCAGATTCAGATAGCCATAAACTTTGTTTGTTTGTTTGGACACAGGAAGGAGGGGTATTCAAAATCTTTGTCTGTGTATCCATTTTGCATATGGCTCCTATGCTTATAATGGTCCTGACCAGAACAGAAAATCCAAATGTCCCAAAGTTTTCAGTGTCTGCAGTGCAGAATAGGATGTACCAGTTTGGGCCAACCTGTAATATAAACATAGATCATTGGATGATCACGCAGATCATCAGGGAGGCTGATCCATCCTCTTCCTCCTCCTCAGTTTCCTGTTCAGTACATCTCCTGAATCAGCATGACTTTTAAACATCTGGAACTACAAAAGAAGTTAATAAAGCAGCAGCAGCTACACTGACCCCACCAGGACCAGCAGAAGCTCAGTCTGAGTGCGCGCACAGCTTGAGTATTCGGAGTAAAGTGCTGCTGTATTCTGTGCCTATGCTCTTCACTCTATTGCTGTGCTTCAGACTGGGAAGCTGATTCATAGAGATTGAAACACACAGTGAAAAATCATTTTCTTCCATCCATATTTAACTGAGCGATTTCAATAGTAACTCCTCTGGAAAAAAAAAAAAAAAAAAAAAGAAAAGCAAAAAACAGCTAGAGCACTAATACTCAGTCTCAGTAATGGAAAGGTAACCATAAAGGGGAAGCTGGGACTAGTTTCTGTTTTGATTATGAGGCTTCATCAACAAAACTAGAGCTCTCCACGCTGAACGTACGTAACAGACCATACTTGGTCACTATACAAGGAGCCACCTTCAAATCCTCTATCAGCTGACATCAGACATCTACACCAAGGGTATGTCTACACTACCCGCCGGATCGGCGGGCAGCGATCGATCCAGCGGGGATAGACTTATTGCATCTAGTCTAGACGCGATAAATTGATCCCCGAGCCCTCTCCCGTCGACTCCTGTACTCCAGTGCCGCGGGGGAGCGTCAGCAGTCAACTCACCCCAGTGAAGACACCACAGTAAGTCGATCTAAGTAGGTCGACTTCAGCTACGTTATTCACGTAGCTGAAGTTGCTTAACTTAGATCGATCCCCCCCAGTGTAGACCAAGGCTTAGATTGATCAACTGTGGTCAACAATGCTTGACTCGTCCATCTGCTGCCCCTTTTCATTGCAGCCGTTCTTCCTTTTTCAGCTCCCTTCACCCCTCCTTACTCTACCAACCACATCATTACAATGGGGCCCTGAGCACTAGCATAATATGAATAATAATCACCTAGTGCATATGCTAACATCCCTCAGAAATATTTCCAATGCGCTTTGTAATGTGCTCTCTAAGAGGCAGGATATGAAAGAAACTGTGTACCACATCAACAAATGAGGGGGTTAAACAGAGAAATATTAACAACAACAGTGACCTATCGACTGCATCAAACACTTCGGTGCAGATCGATGCGCCAGCAATGACACCAAAGAGGGCAGCTATGTACCGCTGCTAGAAAACACATGCTGCACGCAGCCAGAAAGGTCACAAACAAGCTTCAGCATTGGACTCCTTGAGATCAACCTCCTTCATTAAAAATGTAAGCATTTAAGGCTGTCGGCCCATTTGTTATTCAGGAATTACATGTTCGGACAGACCGAGCACAAAACGACAGGTACTTGGCGCAGTCAAGCAGGAGCTGCTGGGGTAGGTGCCCAGTTCCCCTGCTTCCACTGTCTCTTTGGACTCAACCCCCTATTCATTCTATGCCCCCTGCTTGAGAACACAATGGAACTGGGCATGATTTGTTCTCCTCCACATGCGTTTTGCTCCATGCGGGCACATGACTTTAGGGTTGGCATTTTCAATGTAGGCCCCAATTCAGAAAAGTGCGTGTGCCTAATCTGATGTGCTTAAATCCCTTTGATTTAAACATGAGCTTAGGTGCTTTTTTAAACAGGAGTATAGTTGAAACAGCAGTGCACTCCAGGTGAATGGTTATATCCCCCATCTTGCCCATCACTGGAGTATGAATTCATACACCTGGGAGAACAAACTGTCTCTTTCTGAGAGGCGTGGGGCTGGGAATCCAGATACGGTTAAAATAAATTGACCTTTTGTTCCTCACTGGGAAATTAAAACACATTAGCCACTTTTTCCTCAATATCTCTCGACTCTGTTGCTTTTCTATCATGAAGGTTCCCAAGTCTGCATACATGTGTACGTCCCCTTTGGAAACAGCTACACAATCGCCCTTGAGGCAGGAACTGACAGCACAGCAGTCCAAGGAGTTAACAGGTTCTTAAGGACCACGGTTTGATGTTAGTACTGCTGATCAGGGCAGGAATTACAAGAGCAAACAGCAGCAGATTTCCAGAGCTCAAGGCAACAGATGAGTAGAGCTGCACTTTGAAGTGATTATTTACAAAAGGGGAAAGGGAGAGCAGAAAAAGGTAGTAATAAATAATAATTAACAGTAATAATAAAGCATCCTTTCACCACTGAGCTGATGCAGCAATCAATGGATTGAGAGAACTCATGGAGGTGTGGATCGAATCAGTGGATGTTGACTACTATGCAGGGCAGGTACAATTACCAAGGTGCTGAGACACAGCAGAAAGAAGCTTATGATTGGATGGAAGAGGGCAATGATCCTGTCATTGGCACAGAACAACAGTCTTGCAGTTTTTAGTCAGGTAGAGTTCCCATTAAAAATCTCAATGGGAGCTTTGCCTAAGTAAGGACTAAGGACTTCAGGATCGGGCCCATCCTGGCTTACTGATCAGATCTTGTGGCTGTAGGGCAAAATTCTGCCCTAATTTACAGCTCACGCAATTCCATTATCTCCTGTGGGCTTGCATAGAAGTCAATAGGGCTGTATGGAGTATAAGTCACGACAGAAAGTGATTTTATCATCATGCATCTCATTTGAAGAGGAATCCTAAAATAGAAAAAAAAATGTTACAGAACAGATGAAATTCATGATGAAACCTGAACAGTTGCTTCATGTTGTCTAAAAGCAGAGACCCTTCTTCTGTACCCATCTCGCTACATTAAGCTTATATTTTGGAAATGTTTCATGTTTTGGACAAACCTGAAATTAAAATTTCTTCTCTGCTTTTAACCCATAATAAGTGATGGTACAGGCATTAAAGGATTTAGAATCCTTCAGCAGTCTCTTCAAAACCAGAGCCCACGTACGAAGAGTTCAGATACCCCGTCTCCTTCATCTGAGGGGAAAGCTTGCCTAAGGCACAAACAGAGCTTCAAATTGATTTAATTTAAAATTTCAAACTGCTGTATGCTGCTCAGCTTCCGACTGCCATCTGCTTTTTTGGCTTGCAATGACATCGAGCACATTTTTATTGTGTTTGTTCAAGCAAGTCCATCAGTAAAATATTAATTTTCAGAGTCTGAATTTTGTATGCTTTAAAAGCCACCCTCACGTATTGATAAGGCTGATCAGAGAAATATAATAAATTATCTTGCCAGGTTTAAAAATTGCAAATCTTTCCTAGCCTGGTATAGCTAGAGTACAGCACATTATCTCCTTGAACTGTTTCTTCATATTTATTTGTATACCCCAAACACAGCAGGCACCTGATCCTGATGGGTACCTTTCAATATTACTATGATATAGAATACTAAATTAAGTTATAAAGTAAAAAAAGGTCATTATTTCATAGATTATATAATCTAAGACTAGGAAACCTAGGGCCATATTCTGATCTGAGTTGAGTTACCCCAATACAAATGCGCCATTGTTTTCAATGGAGTTACTTTGGATTTGTGCCAGTTTAACTCAGCTCAGAATCTGGACCCTTCTGGCTGTTGTCTTGACACCATCCCTAAATCTTCCTGCTCTTTCTTCTCTTCTTGTATAGAATAGTTCTTTCAAAAAAGAAAAGAGAAAAAGGCAGACTAGGCACTCTCCAGTACGTCATCAATCTAAAGTAAAGTGTTGCAATGTGCCCGCATGAGACTATATAGTATTGTTAATCGCAAATGCACTAAAATTAAATAAATTATTTGTTTGGCCTTTATACTATAAGTACTGATCATTCTCATTCCTCCAGAGTCTCCTAACCCTAACATTCACATTCGGAATTAGAAACAGGACAGGGACACAATTAAATATCCAACACCATGAGCTTTAGAGAAAACTGCAGTTTTGGTCCATCTCTGCTGAGATGCCAGCAGCATACAAAGTCCTTGACTATACCGGGAAACCATATTGTGTTAGAACACATTAACTGACATGATATTAAATAGCGTTGACAAGGACTGGTGTGTTTAACATTGTGTCAGCTGGCTGTGGTTAACCCTATAGTTAATGTTAAGCACAACAGTTCTTGTCCAGAGGGAGAATAAAATCCTGGCTTTACTGTCAGTGGTATTTTTGCTATTTACTGTAATGGAACAAGCATTTCACCTTGAGTGTTTAACATTGCATTAGTTAACACATGTTCTATCGTGATGTAGTGTTCCAGTGTAGACAAGATCTTAACTAAGGGATAAAGTCCAGACTACAAAAATAGGACAAATATGAACTGAAACAAAGGACATTTGCAGTTTCTTTATAGAAGATGGTTTCAATGTTCACTAAACTCTAACACACGCTACAGGATAAATAGACCCATAGCAATCACCAAAGCCATGTACACTTTGAGATGGAATGCAGCCCTAGTTGGATAAGGCTGTCTATAAAACTAGGCATTCATATCTTGTCCATCACCACGGTATGTGAATGCTTTATTAAAATTATATAATTCCATAAGAGTGGTCAAATATACACTTGATTTTTCCCCTCTCTTCTTTGCACTGGTATGTCCTGCATGGTAGAGAAGAAGCAGGACTGCGGAGAATGCAGTAGAGATTCTTTATTTGATATGCGGGACACTGTCAAGGAAAGCTAAGAGCTGGCCCTCATGGAACAGATTGCTGATTAACACTTCAGCCAAGGGCAGGGAAGATTTTCAGGAGCTTTAGGTCTATCCCACATCTTGAAAGTGGATTGGAGGATGAACAACAACAAACAAACAAAAAAATCACTGTATGGGCTGCATATAAATTACAGTGCTTGATTCAGTACCATACAACAGTACATAATAATGCAACATGATCTCATGCATTGATACAGAAATCCTTGCACGGTATCATGGCATCACAACACAGCTATTCTGTATAATACAGAGTTACATAAAATGACAGATAAATGTACTATACAGTGTAGTTGTAGCCGTGTTGGTCCCAGGATATTAGCAAGACTATTCTCTCTTATTGGACCAACTTCACTTGGTGAGAGAGACAAGAAGTTAGTAAAATAAAACATATGACCTCATCCGCCTTGTCTCCCTAGATAAATGTAGAGAAGTTGTATATTGAACATCCATATTTTTATTTTTCATGCCTGATATGCAATGTTTGTTCTCTGTAATTTCCCCAAATCTAACCTCTCTGTGTACCAAAGAATTCCAGAAACCTCACTATGCAGAGGCACTCACTATTGGAGTTCTACCCTATACACAAAGCCTACATAACCCAAGCTCCCTTTGAACAAATTATACATTTCTGATCCAAAGTCTAATGAAGTAAATGGAAAGAGTCCCAAGGAATACGATGGACTTTGGATTAGCCCTATGACAGCAAACTAAGATCTTAGATTCATTACACTTTGGCTCAATTACTGTCTTAAGCTTCATCTTCTTTTAAGCTCATCTCCTTCAAAACCGGTCGTCAGTTAAGCGTATTTGCAAGTTTCAGCAACAATTTACCTCACATTGAAAACAGATACCTAAGCATCCCAACATGTGTTTTATTTTATGACAGGTCTTTGTTTTTAAAACCTTTTAGCTATAATTCCACAAAATATTTTTTTAAAATAATTATTTTAGATTTATTTCAAAATGCTCGGAACCTTGGTTCTTATGGAAGATGCTGAATTAACAGCACTGAAGGTGTATGTGCTTATTCCAGCAACGACGCTGGCAAAAGCATCTTACATTGCATTGCAAACATGCCTCAATCTTGTCCTGGAGGGATCATGGCCAGTGCTCAGGTAAAATGGTAGGTTTATCTCCATGTCAACAGTCAAGTCAACACTTGCCTTCCATGCTGAGGTTGCCAATAAGGATGCCAGTTCATTTGCTATATAGATGCCTGTCTACTGTGCATTGAACTTAAACCACCAACTGATTTCACACATGCCACCACACAGATGTTAGTCAGTCTTTTAGATGAGCTGTACATCTGAGATCCTGACCATGTGGATCATTTCAGAACCCACAGCTCTTTTCACAGGAATGCTTCTTAGACATGCTGTACTACTTCAATTCCAGTTTAGGTAATCTTATTCTGCCTCTCTAAAGTCCCCCCATTATGGTCTTATTTGGATACCATACTCATGTATTCTTCCTCACTGCCTACTCTGTTAAACAACTGCTACATTTCAACTCAGAGGTGACTGCATTTCAGTGGTGGGTGAAACAATTTTATATACAGAATACAGTTTGCATAGTGCTTTAGGATTCTCATGGATGAAAGGCACTACACAAACATATAACTAATTAATAACTAAAAGTCTCTGCCAGCCAAGACCAGATTTGAGTAGTGACCTATTATTAATATTTAAAATGCTCACAGTGTTCTCTGCTCGGTGCAAGACAAAGACGATGACACAGTCCCTATACAGAGGTGTTTACAATACAAATAGTGAGAAAACAAAAAATACACTGGAGACCAAAAAGAATGTTCTAGTTTTTTATGGGTGGGTGTGGGTGTGTTTTGTCAATGTGGGATAACATTTGTAGGCTTTGCAGAAGACGTGAGTATTTGAAAGTAGAAAGGGTGGGTGCTAGTTTGCATATATACCAAATGTTTTTGTTGAATCTATTTTTGCCACTGCTGTCTGAGTCAGAGATTATAAAATAATAAAAAGATATTGTCAAGTCCCTCAAAATGATCAACCAAGGGGAAACCCCTTCTCCCCCCAGAGATGCCTTACAAACAGATTCCAAGTGTCAGGTCTTCCCTTGACTCCAGAGATGATGTGACACAGATGTTGTCAATTGTGTCAGGCAGTATTTTGAGTGAAGTGCCTTTAAGGGTGATTTTTTAATATACATTTAAATCTCCCATCAGGTTACATGACATTGGCATTCTCCAATCTGGATCCTTTACTCTGCCACACTTGTCTGGTGATATAAAAAGCAAAAACATGATGTGGGGGAAGGAAGAAACGCCAAGTCCACAGAGAGGGAGATAACACTGCTAGGAGCTACAACAGTCTCCACTGGGAAATGTGCAGATTGCTAGGGTAACACAAAGAAAACATCAAGGCTCAGGGAAATGAAGCTGTTTAGGCTCTGCTCCCCTCCCATTGCTGATCTAGGGCCGTCCCTAGCCATTTTGGTGCCCTACACAGCCCACCCGCGAGGGGGAGGGGGCGGCTGTATGGGGTCCCAGGCCTCCGCGGGTGGGGGGCTGGGCTGGCCACTTCCTGTGGGAAGTGGAGTGACCCAGCCCCCGCCTGCTCTGCTCCCAGGCTTGGGGGGTAGGGCGGACCCGCCCCCCAGCACTCACCAGCGGCACGGCTGGGTGCCAGGGGAGCGGAGCAGGCTGGGGCCGGGTTGCTCTACTTACCGCAGCCGGTGAGTGCAGGGAGCTTGACCCCTGCTGCAGTCCTCAGGGAAAGGGCTGGCTGGAGTGGAGGCGGGGCTGGGGAGGGAAGAGGCGGGGCGGAGGCTTTGGGGAAGGGGCGGGGCTGGGGACCATGTGGAAGAGGCAGAGCAGGGGCTGGAGCGGCACGCAGCTGCATAGGGCAAATTTCCTGGTGCCCTATGCAGCTGTGTACTTTGCGTATGGGCAGGGATGGCTCTGCGAGGGTCCTTTGCTCCATGAAAGAGAGGGAGAATATCTGGCTCAATGTAAGTAAATGGCTAGCTACTATACCAATAAAGGTATGTAAGAGACATGTTTAAAAGGTATTAGCTAATCGTTAGGGCTAACTGCAGCAAGAACAGTTAATAAAACTCAATTCTTTGAACTAGACTTTTGGATGTCAGTGAACATTTGAAGTGAGCATTACACGGAAGACCAGCTGATTGTCATGTGTGCAGACTGACTGATTGTAAATGAGCAGGAGAGAAGAGCAAAGGTTCTTTGTTATGGACGAGTAAGAGTAATGGACAACGGACGCAGGACTAGAAGGGACTTTATGGGTCAGTGTGTCCTATTGCAAGTAACCCCATCATATAATCATTGATAAAGCGCTGATTAAGGAGAGCCCATCTCAAGCTGACAAGAGCCCCCGAGTCAGAGACTGAGGCTGAAATTCATCGCCCCGCACAGATCTAGCAAAAAGCTTATGCACCACTTACACATCACACTTAAACCTTGCTCTGGCCTTTCGCATAGGAATAAAATTCACGCACCGTGATCAAGATTTAGAATTTCGTTGAACATTTGACCTGTTGCACTGTAAAAAAAATGTTTCTTTCCTTTTTGCACAAGAATCTTCTAGTTAGGTATGAGGTTGGAATTTTAATGGTGCTTAGCATTTTTTATTACGGTCTCACTCACTCTCTCTCAATGGATTATGTTCTACTTCTTTGCCCAACCATCAATACAACAGTATTTTATATAAAAAGACAATGAACATGAACTGATTATTATGTATGTGTCGCTGTAGTGCCTACAGGCCCATACGGAGATCAAAACCACAGTCGGCTAGGTGCTGTACAAACACATAGTAAGGGACAGTCCCTGTACTGAAGAACTTACAGTCTACATGGACATGACATACAAAAAGGTAGGACGTGAAAAAAAAGGCACAGAGAGAAGTGATTTGCCCAAGTCACACAGTAGGTCAGTGGAAAAGCCAGGATAAGCCCAGCTCTTCTTATTCCCAGTTCAGCATTCAATTCACAGTACCACCCACCTGTGACCTCTTGCACCCACTAACCTGTCACATTCACATGCACAACAGTTGTGGGGAAGGGAGGCTTGTACACAGAAGTGAGCATCTGCAGAGGCAACCAAGGCATGTGCAGGAAACACACACACACGTGTGTGTGTTTCACCCCAAACAGCTGTTTGTGTAAATACAAAGTAATTATATATGCAAATGTGATGCTTTGTGGGCACAGCCTTCAGAGCATCACAATTTATATAAAATCAGGAGAATGTGTGTTTTACAAGGCATTCAGATATTACTAGGGTGACCAGATGTCCCGATTTTATAAGGACAGTCCCGATAATTGGGCTTCTCTCTTATATAGGCTCCTATTACCCCCCACCTCCTGTCCTGATTTTTCACACTTGCTATCTGGTCACCCTAGATGTGACAGTGATGGGGATAGTATAAAAATCTGGCAGACATGCATTTGATATTATTAATATTTAATTTAAAGCCGGCTTTATTAGCACAATGCTACAAAGCCAACCTGTTCCTGTTCCCTATGCACTGATGAGGCTCTGACTTTGTTGCTGAACGAATAGTTCTTGTACGAACACAAACAGTTCTCCTTCAATGACAATATCTAGCAATATCTGGTCATTAGACCTAGGCCTAAAGAAGAAATTTTCTTCTGGATTCTGCTCTCTTTCCCACTTCCTCCCCACCTGAATGGAGTTAAGATAAAATGGCAACTGGAGTTGAACTTTCCCCGAAGGGTTTGTAGTAACAAATCTGCAATCAATGTTGTTTTTAAAAAATAAAAAATCTTTTCATTTTATCCATACAGAGATTGACCAAACCTAGAAGCTTTTATCCAAATCCCCTGAATGTTGATGGTTCAGATAAAATAGAACACAGGTCCAACACAACCCTGGTTTGGTGAATTTCTACTTTGTATTATTCTTTACTAGGATTATTTTGTAAAACTGAAATCAACCTGTTTTTGTCTAACTTTGTCCATGACTGTGTATGTTTCAAAGGCTGTTTCAATCTAAATACCATGCAGCCAAAGAACCCATCTCATGCTGTGTAGGATATGCGAGGATGGAAGTAGGGGGTAATGTGCATGTATATAAAAATAAATTCCAGAGAGCGCTTTCTGGATGCCAAGAAACAACATAATATTGTGGCTCCATTCAACAAAATGATATAGATGGGGGGGAAGGGTGTGTGAAGCTTAAGCAGCACTTTTTATGCCAGTATAAGAACCACTAATGAAAAAACGCCCATCGTTAGAGAGAGAGGGAGTAAATGTGTTGGCATTACATTTTAGTACCAGGAGAAATGCTAGAACTGGAACTACAAAATGGGATTTCTTAAAAGCTTTTTCTAAATTCTCCTTGCAGATGCCTACTTATTCTTTCATAATCACTTCAAAGCAATCCTCAGCCTTGCAATCAAGTAAATCCAAAGCAATTAGAAAGTAGATCTACACAGCAAGACCAAACTATGTTTATAGAGGTATTCTGTAAAATGGTTCCATGTACATTTTCCTTGGAATGGCATTATTTGTATTTTAAAAAGTGTTTGTTTTTAATTAAAAACAAAAACACAATTTTTACCATGACAAATAGATAAGCTACATCTCTGGAGTGTGATATTATATTGCAGTTTGCCAGCACAACCAATTCAGCACTGCCCTGGTAAACGCTTATACATTTTAGTGACCAATCAAGGGGGGAAAGTCATAAGTCATCTGCATTGAGCTACAATAGCAGCAGCCACTGTTCTACAATAGCTGCTTACTTATGTTAAAAAAAAATAAAAACAACTTTACATTTTCTGCTCCACCTCCCTGGTGGCCTTGTTTTGCTAGCTCGCCAATTGACATTTTCATGCAGGCAAGCCCGTGAAATGTAAAACACATTCTTGCCTTACCCCAGTGAAGCTGTTACTACAAGAGGAGCTGAGCTACGCCGAACTGAGACATGGTTATTTCATTGTGATGCAAATAAATGTAACAATTAAGAATATAATTTTAGAATTTGTCAGTAGCATAAATTACTCATATGGCTTCCAGCCAATTAAGCAGTAGGTGAATTAGCCCATTTAATTGGGTTTGCAGTTTCGACTGCAAGGTGCTTTATGCTTTGTGTTCTGTCAACATTTTTCTGAACTACGTGTTAATAATTCTGATCACCCAGATGTTATTTACAAAGTAAATTTGGTCGAGTGTACCAAGGATCACGGCTTAAAAGGTTGCATACACTCAACAAGCTGTGCTCCCAGGTCTGTAGGTAGATTGACTTCAATGGGAGTCCCACATGAGAAAGTTGAAGCCCTTTGTTTTTCCCATAAACCAATGGCACATATTCCATAGTCCTGAAGGTGAAACAAGGAATTGCTTTAAGATTCTGCAATTCAAAATCTTTTTAAAAATTCTTAATAAGAAAATGACAGTGGCAATGAAAAAAGTGGCACACTGTGATTATTCCCAGTATAAAATGAGAAGCCTGTTGCACTCAACTGAAAAAAATATTCATCTCTTCCTTGGAAGACCGCTGTGCATCAGCTAATATCCGCTATTAGCAGATGAGCACTGAACACAATAGTGCCAGCTAAGATGTGAAAATGCAACCACTCATGGATTAGCGGAGAAGTGCTTCATGACTACCCTAAGGAAGCACAGGATAGACACACTAACATTAAGACTGAAGATTATGCTGTTGATGACAATAACTGCATACAAATGGCTGATTGCACTGAACCCTGCTTCACAGGAAAAGATTAGTTTGAGACCTAAAAATCCTCATTTAGAAGGGGATTGATGAGAATGAGAGGCAAACTAATGTGACAGTATATGGCTATTAGCCCCAGAAAGAGAGGAAGAGACAGAGATAAAGAATGTTTGAGATACTCTTCTTACACTACAGATGGATCTTTTTATTTTATGTTCGAATCCGTGCACTCTAATGCAGAGAAGCTCTTTGGTTTAGTTTTTGAGAACTCTGGGAATAAGTTGCAGCTCTTGAGTTACTAAATCTCTGTTTGGGAGGTTAGTCTAACATCGCTCCATAGCAAAAACAAACAAGTGGCAAGGACAAAGAGAATTACATGCATTATGGGATTTTTTATGAGCAGAGAGGCTGGAATTTTAAGAGGTGGCTCTGGTGGAGTTACTGTATGCTCTAGTTTTCTTTGTTGAGTTTTCACAACCTCAAACACTGAATATCTTGAAGTTCCTATTACTATAAATAGGCTTGGAAGGATTAGATTTGTATTGATAAATGCCAGTAAACACCGATTTCACTGTACACACACAAACCGACAACAATTATTTCCATCAATAATCAAAATTTACAGATAGGCAAAGAAAGAAAAATGCTACTTGAGAACTTATTAGGGATTGATTTAAGGATATATACTTTGTATATTTTGGCATGCGATGCTGACAATGCGTTTTAATGGTTATCAAGCTTTAACTTTCTAAATCCCAACATCTATTGTCATTAAATAATTATTGTCTGGACCTCACCTCCATAATTTCCCACAACGGTGAAAATTTAAATAAATAAGAATTGGGAAAAAATACTTTAAAATAACCTGATACTATCTGCCGATATAAGAAAATCAAAATTGAATTCTGCCAAGCCCAGAGTATAGAACAGAGCTCAGAGTTGGCTAAACGGCAAACAGGGGACTTTGAGCGGGAGATCCCCTGCTGAAGGAGGAGTGAGCACTAATTCTTGGGTGAGGGGGAGAGCTTGTCTGTTTCGGTTTTCTTGTAGCTTGCTTAAAGTTTATAGTGTTGTCTGTTGGGGATTGTGTGTCTGGGGACTGTTTGGGAGTGGGGGCCAGAAGCCTGCTCACTGCTAGTTGAGTGGCTCTGGTCTCCTGTCCTTTGTTCCATTGATCCTTAGGATCACCATTGCTCACCCCTGTGATCATCCTTCCTGTGTGTTAACGAGGGGGCAGGGCTGACCTGGGAGAGCAGGGCTTAAAAAGGCAGATTCAAAACAACCGAGTGGAGCTAGCAAACAGAGGGCAGCAAATGGAGATAGCATAAAACCAGTATGGTTTGGAAAGGCCGCATCGCTCGTGCCAGCACTGCTCCTGGCTCATCCACCTGCACCTGTTTCCAGCGAACCCAACCATGGATGCCTCTACCCAGGTCCAGGTGTGGATTTGCAGAGGCTGTGGCCTGCACTTTCCGGTCATAGAAAGCCAGGCAGGGCGGGACCATCCAGTGTGAGAGCTGCCTACTGGTAGAATCTCTCTGGAGACAGGTGGCTAGGCTGAGGAGCATCCGTGCACAGGAGGAATTCACTGAAAACATGCAAGCCACCAAGTTTGAGGAAGAAACCCAGATGGGAGGACTGCAGTAGCACCACCAGTCCCTTCACAGGGAGGAACCTGACGCTGATTACTTCTGGCAGCAAGCAGTGCTCCACCCCTGCTCTCAACCCACCATTCACAATGATAAAAAAATGGTATGCTGCCCTGGGAATGAGGGATGTGGAATCTCCTCCAAAAAGGTAGAGGAGGGGAAGCTCTGTACCCCGAAGGCCAGGAGGATCGCAGCCACCACTCCCAAAAGGAAATGAAGGGTGGTGGTTGTCAGTGAGTCCCTTCTAAGGGGGCTGGAGGATCCGTCTATCAGCCTGAACTAGCATCCTGGGAAGTGTGTTGCCTGCCAGGCCGATATCCAAGATATTATGGAAGGATTGCTACGGACCATCCGGCCCTCGGACTACTACCCCATGCTGCTCATTCATGCGGGCACTAATGATACTGCAAGGTATGACCCTGAGCAGATCAGGGCTCTGGGAGTGAGGATGAAGGCATTGGGGGTGCAGGTGGCATTCTCATTGATCCTTCCGGTGAAGGGTAGGGGTCCAGGTAGAGACAGACAGCCTGGAAATAAATACACGGTTGCATGGATGGTGTTGTCAGGAGGGCTTTGGCTTCCTCAGCCATGGGATCCTGTTCTGAGAAGGACTGCTGAGCAGAGATGGGCTCCACCAGTCTAAGGAGTGAAGAATATCTTCCAGTACAGACTGGCTAACCTAATGAGGTGGGCTTTAAACTGGGTTTGACAGGAGACAAAATTCTAAACCCACTGGCAAGTCCAAACCATGGAGACTTGGATGAAGGCTTAGAATCTTGGGAGAACATGGGAAATCTCAGCATGGACAAAAGAGAGACAAGAGGAAATACAGAAGGGAAATCTAGTAAACACCGTAGATGCCTGTATACCATTGATAATCAGACCTCAGTGGTTCAGGAGCCAAATTACCAATCAACATTACCCAAAAGCACCACAGCAGTATGCATTCATTGTTTCATTTACTATTTATATATATATATGCAAATGACTGATCAAGTATTCTATAATTGGTTAATAACATAGCAAAACCATTCTGATTGGTTAATAATTTAAATCACACCGTTTTTTAATAAAACATGCTGCAATGAGCCACAGCAGACATATTAAAGAGCTGCTTGGAGCTTCTGAGCCTCAGTCTGAGCATCACTGCTGTATACTAATGCAAGAAGCATGGGGAATAAACAGGAAGAACTAGAAATATTAGTGAATAATCACAATTACGACATAACTGGCATCACAGAAATTTGGTGGGATAATTCATGTGATTGGAATATTGGCATAAAACAGTACAGCTTGCTTAGGAAGGACAGGCGGGGAAAAAAGGGAGGAGCTGTTGCCTTGTATATCAAAGATGTAAACACTTGCACTAAGGTTGAATAGAAGCGGAAGGCAGACCTGTTGAAAGTTTCTGGGTAAGGACAAAAGGGGTAAAAAACAAGGGTGATGTCATGGTAGGGGTCTACTATAGACCGTCTAAGCAGGAAGAAGAGGTGGGTGAGGCTTTTTTTTTTTTTTTTTTTAACTCAACTAACAAAATCATGCAAAACACATTGGTGGGCATGGGATACTTCAACTACCCAGACAGTTGTTGGGAAAATAATACAACAGGGCACAGATTATCCAACAAGTTCCTGGAATGCATTAGAGACCGCCTTTTACAGAAGGTGAAGTAAACGACCAGAGGAAAGGCTACTCTGGATTTGATTCTAACAACTAGGGAGGACACTAGCTGAGAATCTGAAGGTGGAAGGCAGCTTGGGTGAAAGTAATCATGAAATGATGAGTTCATGATTCTAAGGAGTGGTACAAGGTGAAAAGAGCAGAATAAAGGCAATAGACTTCAAGAAGGCAAACCTTAGCAAACTCAGAAAATTGGTAGGTAAGATCCTGCGGGAAGCAAGTCTAAGGGGAAAAAAAGAGTTCAGAAGAGCTGGTAGTTTTTTTTAAGAGATTATTAAGGGCACAAGAGCAAACTATCTCAGCACACAGGAAAGACAGGAAGTATGGTAAGGGGACACACTGGCATAATTAGGAGATCTTCAATGACTTGAAACTCAAAAAAAGAGCTATACCAGAAGTGGAAACTAGGTAAATTACAAAGGATGAATACACACACACACACACACAAGCTCACGAGCACATAGGGAGAAAATTAGAAAGGCCAAAGCACAAAATGAGGTTAAACTAGCTAGGAATATAAAGGGTAACAAGAAAACATTTTACAAATACATGAGAAGCAAGAAGACAACCAAGGAAAAAGAGTAGGCCCATTACTAAATGAGTAATGGGCCTACTCAGAAAGTGCAGTGATGGCCAAAGTGTCGAATGCCTTTTTTGTTTCAGTTTTCACCAAAAAAAGCTAGCAGTAATCGGACAACTAACATAGTGAACATCAGTGTAAATGGGCTAGGATCGGAGGCTAATAGAGGAAAAGAACAACTTAAGAATTACTTAGACAAGTTAGATGTCTTCAGGTCAGAAGGACCTGATGAAATACTTAAGGAACTGGCTGAAGAGATCTGTGAGCCATTAGCGTTTATGTTTGAGAATTCATGGAGGACAAGAGAGATTCCAGAAGACTTGAAAAGGGCCAATAAAGTACTCTCTATAAAAAGGGGGATACGGACAACCTAGGGAATTATAAAGCAGTCAGCTTAACTTTGGTACCCAGAAAGATAATGGAGCAAATAACACAAAATAAATTTATAAGCACCTAGAAGAAAATAAGTTGATAAGTAAGAGTCAACATGGATTTGACGAGAAAAAAATCATGTCAAACCAACCTAATAACCTTCTTTGACAGGCTAGCAAGCCTTGTGGATGGGGGGATGCAGTAGATGTCTATATTTCAACTTTAGTAAGGCTTTTGATACTGTCTCATGTAACTTTCTCAAAAACACACTAGAGAAATATAGCCTAGATGAATCTACTGTAAAGTGGGTGCATAACTGGTTGGAAAACCATACTCAGAGTAGTTATCAATGGTACACAAATCGAGCTGGAAGGGCATACTTAGTGGGGTCCCAAGGGATCGGTCCTAGGTCTGGTTCTATCTTCATAAATGGCACAGAGTGTACACTTATAAAGTTTGTGGATTATACCAAGCTGAGAGGGGTTGTAAGTGCTTTTGATGACTGGATTAGAATTCAAAATTGATCTTGACAAACTGGCGCAATGGTCTGTATTAAATAGGATGAAATTCCACAAGGACAACTGCAACATTTTACACTTAGGAAAGAGTAAATCAATTCCACAAATCCAAAATGGGAAATGACTACCTAGAAAGGGAGTACTGCAGAAAAGGATCTGGAGGTTATAGTGGATCACAAACTAAATATGAGCTGACAATGTAATACTGTTGTGAAAAAGCAAATGTCATTCTGAGACGTATTAGCTGGAGCGTTATAAGCAAGACAGAAGAAGTAATTTTTCCACTCTACTTAGAACTGATAAGGCCTCAACAGCAGTATTGTGTCCAATTCTGGGTACCACACCTCAGGAAAGATGTGGACAAATTGCAGACAGTCCAGAGGAGAGCAACAAAAATTTAAAGTCTAGAAAATAATCTATGAGGAAAGATTGAAAAAAAGTGGGGTTGTTTAGTTTGGAGAAGAGAAGACTGAGGGGGGACATGATAATAGTCTTCAAGTACATAATAGGTTGTTATAAATGGGAGGTTGATAAATTGTTCTCCTTAACCACTGAGGACAAGACAAGGAGTAATGGGCTTAAATTTCCGCAAGGGAGATTTAGGTTAGACATCAGGAAAACTTCCTAACTGTACAGGTAGTTAAGCACTGGAACACATTATGCAGGAAGGCTGTGGAATCTCTGTCATTGGAGATTTTTAAGAACAGGTTAGACCAGCGGTCCCCAAACTTTTGAGGGTTGTGCCCCCTCTTACCCCGTTGCTTCCCCCCCCCCCGAACCAGGACCAAGGGCTGGGCCATGGCTCCAGGGGGACGCAGAAAGGAGTAAGGGGGCTGAGGCTGGGGCCGCAGTTGGGAGAGGGTGCGGCTCTACTCCCGTGCCCGCTCCCAGCCTCCGTCCCAGGCTGGGAACGGAGCCATAGCCAGCAGCCAAGGCTAGGGGCGGGGCCAGGAGTGGAGCCATGCCAAGGCTGGGGACAGGGCTAGGCGCAGGGCCGGGGACACGGCTGGGGGTGGGGAGAGGCTGGATGGTGCTCCTTCCCTGCCCCCCATGGGGGCTTGCCTGCGCCACACCAGGCACTCCTCCATGCCCCCATAGGGGAGCATGCCACACAGTTTGGGAACTTCTGAGTTAGACAGACACCTGTCAGGAATAGTCTACATAATACTTAACCCTGCATCAGTGTAGGGGACTGTCCTAGGCCCTAGAATCTAGATGACCTATTGAGGTCCCATCCAGTCCTACATTTCTATGATTCTATGTCCATGGAACTCACTGGGCATGCTTTTTTGCAATCAAAAGTACCTACGTTTCTCAGGTAAACTAAAAGATTTAAACCTTGCTTTATGTTAAATTGTTAGAGAGGCAGGGTCTCCAGTGTTCAAAGATCAGGAGACCTGGGTTCTATCCCCATCTCTTCTACTCACTTGCTTTATGGCTTTGAACAAGTTACTACAACTCCTCACTCCTCAGTTTCCCCATTCATAAAATTAGAATAAATCAGTAACCCACATTTGACAAACATATTGAGATTGTTGCATAAAGGGCGCTCCGCAGTAGTAGTATTATTTATAATTAACATCAGGGTTATTATACTATTAATAACACTTAGCACTTATAGAATGCTTTTCAACTTCAAACAGCTTTACAAGCATTAATTAAAGTCATCTTCTGATATTTAGAATGCCTTTCTCTTTTTCAGTCTACTTTCCCCATTCTCTATATTATAGGGTAACAAGGAGAAAAAATATGAGCTTGAAGCAATTTGATGCTGAATATTTTACTTTGTGGGGAGTGTGTTTATAATTTTCAGTGTGAGAAGCAGTCCTACTTTTGACAAATTTACCTCAGGGGTTTTTCCAAGATACCAGAGTGGATATACACTCCTCCTTTTAAAAGATATTCTGCATAATTGAGCAGCATACAGACAGCTTTTCCATAGGTTTCTCACCTTCCCTACTTGCTCTGATGTGGGATTATCAGATACTGCTGTAGGGTGCATGTGAGCTTTCAAAATGTCTCAGCAGTTAGTACAATAAGAATGGAAATGCAAAATGCTTCCCCCCCCACCCCCCAGACTGTACTTAATTTCATCCAAAATTTCATTCCAGCAGCAGTATTGCAGGGCAGCGTGTCCCATATTTAGTCCTCATTAGACATTACCCAACTTGAAAATAAAGGATGTAGTCTTTTTTCCCCCCAGGATGCAAATGGGGTAAGATTTCTCCATTACTGCACAAATAGAAGAATTGCTTACTTTGTCATTTCTTTTTATGCAGGACAAACGAGCAACCTCTCTTCCTCTCTTTGACAGGCAGCTCAGCAGCCAATGAGCGTCTCCAGTTTGGGCTCTCTCTAGCCAGACAGGTCAGGCCTCTTCTATTGTCACCCCAGGGTTTTCAGGGAGGAACCATAGTATTGCATTAGGAAATAAAGAGTAGAGGGACTTTGCTCCTGGGTGGCTGTCTGGACGTAGTAATGCACGTTTTGTGATATGCTGGTGCCTGGGATTTTGATATATTATTTTGTGGGTTGGATTGTATCACAGATCACCTGAGAGTCTATTATGTATTTTAATTGCACTGAGGGATTTATTCCATTACATATTTTAATACTAGAGTTTGGTAGGCACTATATTAAATCTAAATAAATAATGGCACTACACAAAATGTTAGGCTGCTCTGCTGGTGAAATCAGGGTACAGGAAAGCCCTTATTGGTAAGAAATCCTATTTTCGGCATGCTGTTTTCCACCAGTATAGGATTAATGGGATCCGCACAGCTGTCCCTGAGAGACAAAACACACCTTGCAAGTGTGTCTGTGGGGGGGGGGGGGGGGGAGAGGGGGCAACAAAAGAGCCATCCTAATAGACCTGATCCAAAGTACTGAGACCCATCTCTGCCATCAAACTACAAGAGCTCGGGGGGGGGGGGGGGAGTACAATGCCTACCCTGCCGTATCCTTGACAAAAGCGAGAAAGGGCCTATCAACAAGCTCTGGTGAATGCAGCCACACGGTGCACAAAGGACACAATGGGTGGAGGGTCAGTGCAGAGCACCAGGGCAGCTTAGTAAATGGACTGCTCTGTTCTGTACCAGCTGGAGCTTTTTAAGGGCACATGGCTTTATTCTTAACTATGATGAGTTGCAGTAAATGAGCTGGGAAGTCATGGACGTGGTCAGGTCTGAATCTGATAAGACGGGGTACAGTTTGCTGACCAGACACAGATGTACTTAGATGTTTCTTGATGCCATAGCTATGTGAGCGTTCAACAGAATTAAGGAGACCAACAGTAACCCAAGACAGAAAACCAATACATGAGCAGATGCTCTCAACAGAGGGGGTTGTTACAGAGAAAGAGCTCTTCAAAATGCTTCGCACTTCCTGCCAGTACCACCTCTATCTTCTGGGTTCAGCTTCAGCCAGTTGTTCTTCATCCAGGTGCTGATTTCTGCTAGGCTCAGGGATAGATAGGATGATGCTGCAGCTATCCATTTATTGCAGACACCTAAGCCCTTTTTACCTCACTAGCTCCTCACAGATTTTAAATAAGAGAGAAGGAGGATCGAGTGAAGAGCCAGCTCCCTGCACAGTCACAGAGGGGATGCCTACACTGCAGTTAAAAAATCCGTCGCTGACCCATGAAAGCTGACTCACGCTCCAGGGCTTGGCCTAATCGGCTGTTCAACTGCAGTGTAGACATGGGCGCTCAGGCTGGGGTCTGGGCTCTAGGATCCTGTGGCTTTGGAGAGTCCCAGAGCTCAGGCTGCAGCATAAGCCCAAATATCTACATAGTAATTAAACAGCCCCATAGCCCGAGCCCAAGTCAACAGGCATGGGCTTGGGCTAAGGGGCTGTTTAATGGCGGTCTGTAGCAGGCCCAGGCCAGCTGCGGGTGTCTAACTGCAGTATAGACATACCCTAAGAACCATAATTGCTGAAAGAGTTGTTCAGCAGCTTTGGGGACTCCTAGGAGAGTTGGGTTTGCAATACATGATCAGATTTTAATCTGAGACTCATCCCCCGATGCTTCTATTATTAAGGATGTGCGCGTTGCATAGGGTATACACAGTACTGCCCAACTGAGTCACAGCCCGTTCAAAATTCCCTTGGCAAGCCCCCGAGTCTTCCACTCAAAGATACCCTTTTGGAGAGACGTTGGCCTCTAATGGAATGGATGACAGTTCAATGCATGCTATTACAGAGCAGTCAGTTTGGGGACAGCTAAACAAGTACCCTGGGCTGCTTTAACTAATTTGCTTATTCGTAGCATCATCTGTACAAGCGGGATCTCCCAGGAAGCATTAAAACATTAACTATCATACTGGAGAGGAGCCAGCAAATGTTTTCTCCCTCTTGAACCTTCTTGAAACAGAGCAAGGCAGCCTTCTCCCATTCTACCACAGGCTGTAGATTAAGAACTCTGCCATACCCTTAATATGGGAGTTCCAGTCCTTTGATGCAACCTTCCAGGATAATTCTGGGAGAAAGGAAAGAAGAGACAGGAGTAGAAGCAATGGCCTACCGCTCCCTGGAAACTACTTGGCACAGGTCCGCAAGTTGCTTTTCAAACATCAGGACAAGGAAACTCCTAGTGGGGAACCAAGACTTAGAGTGAGGTTAAAACAAACCATCTTGTTGAGCCGTACAATGACTGGCTGGGCAAGATGATCCTCACCAGACCTGAAGCCACTCAAGGGAAGAGGTTCTGGAGTCATTTTCTGCTATGACCAGGCCCCCATGTTCTGCCAAAGGAACTGTATCTGAAGGGCTCCTTCATGGCAGATGCTCTGCCTTAGACTGTAGACTTCCCCTAGGCTGTGCTGGCAAGTAGCAGTGGAGACGCAGCCTAGCACTTTGATCTGCCTCCAGAAGCTGCTGCCATGCTGCCATGCCTGGGGCAGTGTCACAATGGAAGCAGAAGGAACCTGTGAGGAAGGCCCGCCTTATGCCATCGCAGTGGGTGTACTTTCAGAGGGATCCCTCTGGTCAATGCTGCCCACGGTAGAAAAGGAATTTTAAAGGGAGAAGGGGGGAAATGGAGGAAAAGAGCTTTAAATAACTTCAATGAAAAATAAAAAGTGTTGGGGTGTCCTCTGCGGTCTTGCTCTTCCGCGAAGCGGAAGAGATTATTATACAGGAGTAACAGAATCACCTCAGAACTCACAAATCTTCAGTTCAGAGGAAGATTGAAAAGTACCAAGGAAATGTAAATCCCTTGCTGACTCATTTTAGCTCATTATGCTCAGTCTAACCTGCTGTACTCTTTATATCAGTTATTTTCTGGCAAGGAGACTGAATTATTACCTGCTAAGGTGTCCAAAATATACTGTACACTAACCCCCTCATCATCATTTAATTAGGGCCCAACCTTGCAAGATACTGAGCATCTCTTACAAGCTGCTATGTGTTCCCTACCACTCCTGAAGACAGAGGGAGCTGAGGGGTTCTGCAAACATGTCTGTCCCTTCGTGATGGAAAATTAAAGCAAACATATCTCAACATATATCTGATTGTGCATATGCACAGTACAGCTCCATTATGAAATGGGGTTTTTTGTTATGAGAGAGAGTGTATGTGTAAAGAAAGCAAATGTATTATTTTGTGCAGAAGTACTGGATAACAAGATACAGTTAGGGTAATTTTATCTCATTCATCATACTGAAAGCAGTTATTTATTCTAGTTTTTATATAAAAATAGAACAGCAAAGATCACCAGTCAGTAAAATTCCATCTGTATCTTTGTCAAATCTTAGACAGGAAGGTATTACAGTGGTAGACTCTAATTATGCCTTCTCAGCATATACTTGCCCCTTGAGGTAAAGATAACATGAATTCTTTATTGTGCTCTATTTCAATGTCCAAAAATTAGCATATTTCACCACCTTTATAAATTATACAGTTTCCAGCATTTCCTGCATTTAAAGCCCACAACTAGAATTTATATACCCATTGATTTTAAATATGACAGATGCTGGCTTTTCAAGGCACTGGAAGTACATGGCCTTGTATACTGTACCGTAAGTCTGGTGAAACAGCCCACATAACTGGCTATTGAATTTACTGGCTAATAATTCAATTTATTGCCCCCAAAACCAATAATATCGCTATAATACTTCCACTAGCCTAATCCCCAGGGCAGCAAATTTACTCTGGTCTCCCTAACTGGTTGATAACATATTTAAATGCCAGTCAGTCACTAATCCGTTGCTACTCCATCCTCCGAGAGCTGCTTTATTGAACACTGTAATTGCCTGGATGTTGTTTTTCATTTCTGTAGCTGTTGCTGTTAATTAAATATTTTGTGGAAAGCTCCCCGTGACATTTCTTACTGCATTCTTAATATCTGATAAGATACAGGGCCTGTACCTGCTGCATTCTGCTGATACTCTTGTCCTAGATTCAAACTCCCAAAGCACTGAAGAAATGACACACTTTCAGTGAAATTCACTATTAAAAGACTGAGGGGATCTTAATGAAATAGATGCATATGCCATGTCTCTAAAATCACTGCTGCTAGCAATAGCAGGATGTGCCTCTGGACTAAAAGGTTTGCCTAGTTTCTCTGCGTGCATGGTGAAGATGTGACTCCATTTCAATGGCAGTGGGATTGATTTTCAGTATTCAAACCTGGCTAGTAAATGTCAGTCGGGACTGCAGTCTTTCAGTTCCTCAAAGCGAAACGTCTTGGAGACCATTCAGGTTCAGATTTAGTCATTTCTATGTATCACACGCCATAAGTGTAATATGGGCCAATGATGTGACACAGCTGAATGAGCAACTCGGTTTTTAAGGAGGAATGAAGAAACACATCAACTTGTACAGACTCATGACTCAACATGAGACACAAGACAAGAGAGGCTGGTGTTTCAGATGGGAGAAAGTCCAACCACTCTGAGAAATCACCGCAAGCATATTAAATAGATTAAATAATAAATTACTGTTTTAATATAAATTCCCCCAAAATTAACAAGTCAAAAGAAAAAAAACGGTAATACTTTCAATTAAGCTACCCAAATAAGTGTCAATTGATCGTTAACATATTACATCATTTTTAATCCTCAATAAATGTTTGAAGAAATAACCAGGCATTTAATTGATACAATAGTTATCCTAATTCAGATGTTTTATATGTTATTTAAACATTAAAGACCAAATACTGATTGAAATTATTGGCATTGCTCCCATTGACTTTAGTGGGACCAGGATTTTTTATTATTTTATTTCTATTATTATTTGTTCATTGGTTTCTTTAACATCAGCAACGTCCTTGGTGATGTGCAATACTAAAATGTAAAGACAAATCCTATCCCGAAGATCATATAATCTAAAGATCTGTCCCTTGAGGATTATTCAGTATGTTTTACTGACACATAATATATACGGTACCTACCAAGGGGAAAATATCAGTGCACTTCTAGGACACATGAGCCCCAGAGAGTCATGGATCTGGGGATCCCAGCAGGTAAATTTATTCAGTAGGAAGGCTAGCCTGTCATGGAAAACCACAAAACAAAGGAAAAGTCACCTTTCATAGCAGTAAATTGCAGAGCCCTGTATGCAATTGTTTTGACTGCACCTCTGCTGAATCTCTCCTCTCTATGTCTCATTTTGACTTGACTGTCGTATCTCTCTTTCAGGGGCCTCATCACATCCCTGCTCTGCTGCTTGCCCACATATACCAAGAAGTCCATCGTTACTCCATCCTCAACACAAATCCATGGGGTTCTCATGCTTTTCAGGGTCCAGTTCAAAACTATTCTCTCTGTTTTAAAAAAAAAACTCTTCATGGACCAGTCCATCCTCATGGATCTTGGCTGAGATTTGGCAAGGTGACTACAGACCCCCTCACTGAAAAATAATAAGAGTTGTGCGGCTCAGTCATTTTTGAAAAAAAAAAAAAATCTCAACTCTTCTCTCCCTAGACTATTTCCTCCTCCTAATAATTGCCTAGCACTTGCCTCATCTTTTTGTGTTTTCCACAATCTTGCTACTGTAAATGCAATAGCCTATCAGGGACTGCAGGTCTTGAACCCTTGGTCCACAGGGCCATTCATAGAATCATAGAATATCAGGGTTGGAAGGGATCTCAGGAGGTCATCTAGTCCAACCCCCTGCTCAAAGCAGGACCAATTCAGAGTTAGTACGTTCCAACCTGCCACTCAGTGACCTGCATACAGTTGTCAGAATAGAAGCTGAACTCTGATGAAGAACTTCTGGCATCTGACTCCTGACTCCCACTCTAACCACTAGGTCAGACTGCCCCTGTCCGAGTCATGACACATCCGCCTCCTCAGCTCCAGCCATATGGACTGGCCTCCTTTTATCTCTCTAGTCAATGATGCCATCTCTTTTCAAAGTTCATCTGAAAGCACGTCTTCTCCCTTGCCTTTGCCTCAGTTTCCCTCACCCTTCATTGTTGGTTTTACGACTGAATGCTTTAATCATTAAACATTGCTTTTAGACCACTCTTTTCTGTAATTGATGCCACTTGCTGTCTGGTGTTGAATTCTCAAGAGCATTTTGGAGCACCATTATTATGAAACAGGCTACATAAAATAAAGTTGTATTGCACTTATAAACAGCTCTCTGTGAACAGATAACCTTAGTAACAGACAGGTGGCAGTCACTCAGATTAGGTCCACCCTAACATCATGGTTCATTTATGTTCCTTTAAAATTCTTTCCTGGCCAGCTGATGTTAAGTCAATCAAGAGAGAACCCACTCCAGTGTTAAGACACCTGGGGGAATGTCCTGCAGGAGTCTGCTATCTTCAGTGAAACCACATATGCAGCCCTAAGGGGAAATAAAGGAGAAATCAACTACAGAGTTAGTTTTTTTCTTCCTCTTGTCTTTTGTCCTATAAGGGAAACATGGGGCACTCCTATGCCTGGGGAATACTTCTTGCTTCATCCGCATTTTGACTGGAATCAAGAAAAGGTGGTATTTAGTGGAGAAAACTACACTTTAGGTCATGCAAAGGAGAAGGGACAAGGAAGGTTTGTGAGAGCTGCTGTTTATCCCTTCACACAGCCAGTACTAGGAATGCAGCAGGGCAGGTTTCCACTGAAATGAATGGGAAAACTATCACATGCTAATTGGTTGCTTCTGTTTGTTGTCCTTTGTGGGGTTATGGGTGGCTGGTGCTGGTAGCCTCTTACTTCCTCCCAGCCAGAGGATGATAAAACTGTAATTTAATTTTAAAAGGTTAAAAAGAAAACAAACAGTTTGTTGTCATCCGTAGTGTGGTAGAGGAATAGTCAGGTGTCAGGCAATATTGACTCTCTCACCAGCCAGAAGTATTTCTAGGGGGGTTCCTTCTTATTCTTGACTCTAATCTAAAACATTGTGAATGAGCTAAAGACTCGCAATTCCAAGTTACAGTGGTAGTATGAAGCACTAATGTTAAAAGTGTGATTTGAACTTCTCTGAGCCACATATGCATGGAGGATGAGTTTGGTCTGACTAAGGGAGCCACATAATTAAAGTGTTGAGGAGTCTATGCTTTTGACACAAAAGGACTCACGTCCTGTCTTCCAAGTGACCATGGCACTCAGTGTTGTGACAACCACAAACTGCAAGACATCCGCAGACTTTGTTTATAGTGCTATGAGCCAATAATAATATATTATTTTTTGTTTTCCCTTTTTTTTTAAAAAAAAAGATCATTATTCATTGACTTTCCGGCCTAGATTTTCAAAGTGTGCACGCTTTTGCATGTGTCTACTTTGCACATGCACATGCTAATGTGAACTTGCAAATTCTGAAGTTCCTACTTAACAGCATGTACACTATTGAAAAAGTCTGAACCCCAATTAAGACAGAGTTGCAAGTTGCCTAATTGCCATGTTAGTAGGGGGGGAAAAGCACATTTGTTGATAAAAACCAAGATTTGCATTTAAATATTTAAATAAAACTCAAAGTGAGAGAATAGCAGCCCTGGTTTGAGCTTAGCAGGTAAATTTCTAAAATCTGCACACCCAGCTCTGTGAAAGCAGTTCAGTCTGGATTTGCAATTTTAATTCATGGTCTCTCTCAAACAGAAATATCCACTGTGCTAAAGTACACCGTGCTTTTGTAATGTGGACAAAAAAGGGCTATTAGAGCTAGGCAAGAAACATTTTCCATTTTGTGGGAAATTCCACAATTTCTAACATTTTCCATTCCAAAATAGAACAAAATAAAGAACTTTGACATTTTCAGTTAAATGAAATTTTGATAAAAAAAAATTGGTTTGGGTCAATCCATACATTTTGTTTGTAAAAATCAAATAATATCAATCTTTTTTTAGAATGTTTGTATTGATATACAAAAACCAATTAATTTCATTTTGAAACAGAAAATTGAAATGTTCCTTTCCAGAAATGTCAAAATGGGATTTTTCAACATTAGCAAAATGCTTTGTTTTTATTTTTCTCAATAAAAGTTTGTCAAAATTTACAAGTTTCTTGAAACATTCCAACTTAGAAAAAAAGCATTTTGACAAAAAAATTCTGACCAGCTCTACTTAATATAAGATCATCACACTCACTCTCACTTGTGACCTAAGGAATCACTTGAACACAGGAGTCAAAAGGATACTGAGTTGTGTTTTGTGTGTGTAATGCTGACAGACCCCAGTCATCGGTGGGCGAGATCGAACCTAGGACCTCTGGAGCTCAGTGCATGAGCCTCGACCGCATGAGCTAAAAGCCAATTGGCTGTTAGCTAAGGCTGTAGAGCAGACTCATTTTCTCTCTTTCTCTAAGTGTTCTCAGTGCTACAGTGACCAGATGTCCCAATTTCATAGGGACAGTCCCGATAGTTGGAGCTTACTCTTATATAGGCACCTATTATCCCCCCACCCCCGTCCCGATTTTTCACACTTGCTGTCTGGTCACCCTACTCGGTGCCACTAGATGGGACAGAACACCACACCCAGGAGGTGTGTGGGTTACCTGTGCACAAACCTCAATGGTTGAAGTGGCCAATTTTCTACAAACATTCCTGTTTGGTAATATCATTATTAGTTCAGGAGAGCAGGCAGTTTTTTTAAATAGATATTACTAAGGGACAAGAGCAAACTATCCCAGTGCATAAGAAAGATAGGAAGTATGGTAAGAGACAACTCAGGCTTTACCCAGGAGATCTTCAGTGATCTGAAACTGAAAAGAGTCATACAAAAAGCAGAAACTAGATCAAATTACAAATGATAAATAATAAATAATAATAAAAAACACAAGCATGTAGGGACAAAATTAGAAAGGCGAAGGCACAAATGTGATTCAACTGGCTAGGGACAGAAAGGATAACAAGAAAACATTTTACAAATACATGAGAAGCAAGAGGAAGACCAAGGAAAGATAGGCCCATTACTCAATGAATGGGGAAGACAATAACAAGAAAACAACAATGGCCAAAGTGTTAAATCCCTTTTTTGTTTTAGTTTTCAACAAGAAGATGAGCAGTGATCAGACGATTGTGTAAATGGGGAAGAGGAAGAATCTGAGGGTAAAATAGGGAAAACACAAGTTAAAGAATTACTTAGACAAGTTAGATATCTTCAAGTCAGCAGGGCCTGATGAAATACCTCCTAGAATACTTAAGGAACTGGCTGAAGAGATCTGTGAGCCATTAGTGATTATCTTTGAGAAGTCATGGAGGACAGGAGAGATCCCAGAGGACTGGAAAAGGGTAAATATAGTACCTCTATAAAAAGGGGAATAAGGACAACCCAGGGAATTAGAGACCAGTCAGCTTAACTTCGGAACCCAGAAAGAAAACAGAGCAAATAATCAATTTGTGTAAGCATGTAGAAGAAAATAAGGTGATAAGTAACAGTCAACATGGATTTGTCAAACCAACATAATATCCTTCTTTGACAGGGTAACATGCTTTGTGGATAGCGGGGAAGCAATAGATGTGCTATATTTCAACATTAGTAAAGCTTTTGATACTGTCTCACATGATAGTCTCAAACAAACTAGAGAAATATAACCTTGATGAACCTACTATAAGGTGAGTGCACAATTAGTTGATAACTACTCTGAGTACAGTTTTCCAATGATTCACAGTCAAGGTAGAAGGGGATATCGTGTGGGTCTCACAGGGATCTGTCTTGGGTCCGGTTTTATTCAATGTGTTCATAAATGGTTTGGAAAATGGCACAGAGAGTACACTTATAAAGTTTGGTAATGGTATCAAGCCGAGAGGTCATGAATTCAAATTGATCTTGACAAACTGGAGAAATGGTCTGAAATAAATAGGATGAAATTCAACAAGGACAAATGTAAAGTACTACACCTAGGAAGGAATAATCAATTGTACAAACACAAAATGGGAAATGGCTGCATAGCAAGGAGTACTGTAGAAAAGGATCTGGGGGTTATAGTGGATCACAAACTAAATGAGAGTCAACAATGTAATACTGTTGCAAAAAAGTGAACATCATTCTGGGATGTATTAGCAGGATCATCATAAGCAAGACACAAGAAATAATTCTTCCACTCTACTCAGCACTGATAAGGCCTCAGACGGAGTTCTGTGTCCTGTTCTGGGCACCACATTTCAGGAAAGATGTGGACAATCTGGAGAAAGTCCAGAAGAGAGCAACAAAAATGATTAAAGGTCTAGAAAACATGGCCTATGAGGGAGGATTGAAAAATTGGGGTTGTTTAGTCTGGAGAAGAGAAGATAGAGTGGGGACATGATAAGAGTCTTCAATTACGTAAAAGAAGAGAGCGATCAATTGTTCTCCCTAACCACTGAGGACAGGAGAAGAAGTAATGGAGATTTAGGTTGGACATTAGGAAAAACTTCCGAACTGTAAGGGTGCAGTGCTGGATCCAAATTACGTAGGGAGGCTGTGGAATCTCGGTCATTGGAGGTTTTTAAGAACCTGTTAGACAAACACCAAACAGGGATCATCTAGATCAGTGGTTCTTAACCTGGGGTGCACAACCCCTCCTAGGGGTGCGAGATGCCCTTTCTGGGGGGGGTGAGACATACCAGATTTTTTTAGAAGGTAAATAATCGAAAACACAAAGCAAGCACAGGCACGTAAGTACAACTACTTCGTTTCATCAAACCTATGTAGTTATTAACATTATACATTTTTTAACGATTACTGTAATATACAAACAAAAAAAATATATCTAAGTTTAAAGAACTGACCTACTTCAACGATTTTTGATCAGGGGTGCGGGAACATATTTTGAGAACCAAAAGGGGTGCAGACTGCAGTAAAGGTTAAGAACCACTGATCTAGATAATACTTAGTCCTACCTCAGTGAAAGGGGCTAGACTAGATGACCTATCAAGGTCCTTTCCAATCTTACATTTCTATTATTTTATTATTATAATTATTCTATATACTCCTTGTTTTGGGTTTTAATCTCTGTGATTAAAATGTCTAGCTGCCACAGCAACAGACACGACAAAAGTGTGTACTGTATAATCAGAATAGTAATTAAAACTCCAAAATAGCTAAATTATAGGGCAGTGATTAGATGTTTAGGAGATGAGAAAGGAGATACAAAACCTTTTGCATCTAGATCACTGGTTTAAATACAGCTCAGGAAGGGAGATGGTGGCTGAATGATGTTCGGACTGAAATGAATGTGAAGGATCTTTTTCTGGTTCCAATTGGACAGGTATTTGCATCACAAAGCAGCAGTATGGATGGTACCTTATGGACAGTTTCAACAAAGCAGCTAAGGAGTGAAGAGGCATGGAAAGTGGCATACCCTTGTCCTAAGAATCCCTTCCATGACAGGACTAAAGCATTTCCACTGCCCTTGCTAGACTTCTATGGATACATGGGAAACGTAGGGCTTGTCCACACGTTCGCGTAACACACTCTATGGGGCTGTGATTTCTAAGGTGCATGAATGTGTTGCTCATTAATTCGTCTGTGTAGACCCTGCTGGTGTGCACTAAAAATTCCTTGGTCTGCGTTAACATAATACTGTTTAAAACAGCACTATGTGAAAGTGCACCAGCAGGACAAATTAATGTGCAACCCATTAGTGCACTTTAGCAATCACCCCTCTGCAGAGTGTATTACTCCACATGTAAAGAAGCCCTTAGGTGGTGCCTTCAAGGCAGCAAATTCCCTTCTGAAAGTAGCTCCATAATCAGTTTAGCCCAGACAGCAATTTGGAACATAAAGACTAGACAGGACCATAAACACGAAAACAAAATCCACTGCCTACATATCCAGTGTGGCCCCCTCTTTTTGTGCCCCCACCCCAGACTGTAATATTATTCACACAAATGCTTCCAGGACTTCCAATTCCATAATTAACATTACAGCCTGGTGACGAAGATAGGACCTGGCATCTGTCCTGCAGGAGTTGTCAAATTAGGGGGGGGGGAAGTGCCCACCCGACCTAAAGCGATGGGCATTTCTGTGTTTGGAGCGGTTTCATAGGGCTATCTATGGCATCTCTAATCATGAAGAGTGCAGGCAGCAAGCCTGTTTTGGCAAAGAACCCTGGCAATAGAAGCTATGAGGAACTGGGCTCAGGAGTAGGGGGGTTGTTCAACAGGGATGGTGGAAGGCCTCTTACTGCTTCTAATTTGCAGAGGTTTAGGGCTGCTCTACACTAAGCAATTAGGCCCGTATAACTGGTGAAAAATCCACACCCCTGAATGACACAGCTAAACTGACCTAACCCCCAGTGCAGACAGCACTAGGTTGATGGGAGAATCGTCCAGTCAACCCAGCTACTGTCTCTTGGATTACCTACGCAGATGGGAAAGCCCCTCCTGTCGGCAGAGGTAGTGTCTTCACTGAAGCACTACAACCGCGCCACTACAGGTTTTTGAGTATAGACGAGCCCTAAGACGGAGAAACCATCTCTGAATGTGTCGGATTTGCTGATAATACCAAACTCTGGGGGTTCGTCAAAACAAAACAGAGCAGCAAGGAAATTTCAAAGGGGATTCAGATCCACTGAGTAATTGGGGTGAAACTGGGCTGAAACTGGGCTGAAACTGGGCTAAAACTGAACATTGAGGAATACAAGCGGATAAAAAATTAAAATAATAATTGGAAGTTTAATGATGGGAAATGCATTACAACATCTGAGAGGGTGAATCGTGCTGCTCAGCCAACAGCTAAAATGGGTGAAATGTTTGAACTGGTTAATTAGCTCAAGATGAAGCAAACTGATGTAATAGACAAGAGAGAAACTCCAGCAAAAAGGCAGCTGTCTTATATGGACAATATCTGTCCAAAAGCCAGACCTTGGATGGAATCCGCAGCCAAGGTACAAGAGGGAAAGGAAGATAAGAAAGTGTGTGTGTAAATATATGCTTATTTATAATACAGCCCATTGTTGCATGGTGGGACTGACATTAGAACAGATGGGGAGCCTGGGACTGTAACATCACAATATACAGAGAATCATGGCTGATATGGGTGAGTTCCCATGAAGGGGGGGTACCCAGAAACAAAAAGAGAGAGAGAAATAGAGAGTGTGAGCGAGCACACACAGATACTTTACATTTATCTTGCATAGCATTTTCCATCCCAGGATCTCAAAGAGCTTTACAAACACCCATCAGCTAAGCTTCACAGCTCTCCGTGAGGTAGTAAGGGATTAGTACCCCCATTTTACAGATAAGAAAAATGAAGCAGAGAAAAGTTAAATGATTAGCTCAGTTTCACAGTGTGTTAATGGTAGGGCTTGAAACAGAACTGGAGGTCACTTCAGGCAGAAGTCCTGAACTGGCCCTGCTTTGTAGCAACCACAGTAGTCAGTAGCCCCAGAATAACTCAGGGACATAGCCACTGGTGACAGCCACCTGGCCAGCTTCCTAAGGGTTAAAAGCACTAGTTCCAAATGGATATACTTGGGATATGTTCCGCTGCAAGCAAAAGAAAATGACCTCAAAAGATCCTCTCTGTGCTCTTGACCAGAACTTTGGAACGAGCAGAGAAAGGCCCCTCAATAAGCACTCCAGGTTTTACATAAGTACATGCTGGGACAGGCTACTTGGGGGTGGTTAGCTGATTCCAGGCTGTCTGAATCTATTCAATAAAGCTGGCTGGCAGTGCTTTAAATTAATACTGAGTCTTAGTGTATTAATTCCAGGCTCCCATTGATCTGGGATATGACACAGAGTCCTTAATCTAGTTATTTTCCCCACTACAGCAGAATTTGTTATGAAGATTTAGCTTGAAAATATGTAATTTATACAGAGAAAATCCTTTTGATCTGTGCTGTAATTTAAAATACAGCAGAATGTTTGTGTTGACTTATTTTCACAGTCCTTTTTGGAAATAAGACACTATTAAAGATAAATACTAATAATCCTTTGAACCTTTCATCTAAGGACCTCAAAGCACTTTACAGATCTGAAGTAAGTCTGTGAGATAGGCTTTGCTATATCCAATTTACAGATGTGTACATTGAGACAGAGCGAAGTTAAAGCCAAAGTTTTCAAAAGCTGGGTGCCTAAAGTTGTGCAGGTAATATTAGGCACCTGAATTTTCAGAAGAAAAGGGAGAAAGGCAGAATGTAAGTGTGACTGGGCAGCCTGCTCTCTTTGCAGGCAGATAGCAGGGATGACAAAGCATCCGAGAGAGAGATTTAAGTAGCTCTGAGACATCTCTATGGTGCTCGCAGACACAGTAAATAGGGATAATAATTCTTCCCTACTGCACAGGAGTGCCATGAGGGTAAATTAGTGTGTGGGAGGTGCTTGGATACTTATTAATAGGGGTCATATAAGTACTTGGATAAGAGGGTGAGCTGTGCCCTAACCCAAAGGGCGTGAGAGAAACACAGATGTTTCTACTGAACAATAAAAGATGCATCAGCTACTGATGGGTGAGAGAGGGTGGGAAGGCAGAGACTGGCTCCTAAGGTTGAGTTCTTGCATAGCTGTAGGGAAGCAAAAGTGAGTCTGAGTCAGACCTGCCTTAAATAGCTCAACCAAAAACCCAAGAAGGAATCTGAATGACATTTACAAGAGACTTCAAAGTAGGTTCTCACTAAACAATTCCTTCCAAATTCGACAGTTGCTGCCACCCATCCACCAGAACAGCAATTCTACCCAACAGCTCTCCATTGCCCCAAGTCCATCTATTCCCTCTCCCTCACCTAGAGTCTTGCTGCAGCAGAATTTCAGTGGTGTTTTAGAGACAGTCCATTATGTCAATGTGGGCAACCATAAACCAGTACAAACACTGTTGAGGACTGCAAAATGACTCAGCTCCCTGGAGGTCTACATGCCTTGAACATCGTTGATAAGAACACTGTGGCTTGGCTTTATTGGGTTGCATGTGCCAAATAAATACCTACAGTCCATCTGTTCTTCCCTAGTCTCTCAGCATCTTATAGAACTGGCTTCTTTGTTCCCCACAGGTCCAGGTCGGGCTCCTCTCCTCAGCATCCCTTCTCCAATGGAGCAGTTTGAAACTACTGCTGGTGGTGGTCCTGCTTGGTCAGCAGTGGAGACTACCACCTTTCCCTTCTGGCTGCTCAGCCCTACATCCCCATAGCACCTGATCCAACTACCTTGGGTTCTCTCATTGGATGCGGAAAACAAGCTCAGGGGAGGGAGGGAGCCGACTGACTGGCAGGAGGAGATGGTGGTGAGGAAGTCTCAGCAACTATCCTTGCCCATCCTGGTGACAGGCCAGGAAGGCTGGAGAACCTAACAAGGAAACTGGGAAGCGAGTCACAAAGCTGGAAGACAAACAGGTGTGGCCTGAGGATAATGCTGAAGCTGGATGCAACTAATACCTACAGCTCTGTGAGATAACTGTTGGGTTCCATCAGAAGGTCCAACACTCCTGTTTAATCTCACACTGAAGACCAGAGCTGGGGTCACATTCATGACTGTTGAGATATGGCAGAAGGCAGATAGGATACAGCCAAATATATGCTGTGCTGTTGGTTAGCAATGGCACCAAGAGGTGCCACCTCTAGTGCAGGTCTGCCAGCTGGGGTCAAGTCAAGGGGTATTGGGAAGAAAGAGGTCTGGGAAATAGAGTCACTGTCACTCACTTCAGTGGGGTGGCATATCACCAGCAATACACTTTCATCAAGAAATCCATCCTGAGGAGAGTGCTATGGGTCTAAGAGGTTCCCTCAGTGGAAAACAGAGACTGGGATAAACACACTTTACCTGGCAGGACAGAGGGAAATCCCAGGTCAGAATCAGGCTAGTTTTTTTATTCTGCATTCAGTAACACAAAACTGGATTGGTTTAAACTGGAATGGATCCAGACATGCCTATTTGACTCTAGTCCAGTGCTTCTCAAAGTCGGGCCACCGCTTGTTCAGGGAAAGCCCCTGGCGGTCCAGGCCGGTTTGTTTACCTGCCACGTCTGCAGGTTCAGCCGATCGCGGCTCCCACTGGCCGCGGTTCACCGCTCCAGGCCAACGGGGGCTGCGGGAAGTGGTGTGGGCCGAGGGATGTGCTGGCCGCCCTTCCTGCAGCCCCCATTGGCCTGGAGCGGTGAACCGCAGCCAGTGGGAGCTGCGATCGGCCGAACCTGCGGACGCGGCAGGTAAACAAACTGGCCCGGACCGCCAGGGGCTTTCCCTGAACAAGTGGCGGACCAGCTTTGAGAAGCACTGCTCTGGTTTATGTCACTGCTGCTCATTCTACCATTCAAGCCTTACAAGCAACTTTTCAACAAGTCATTTGGTGTCCAGTTTACGTCCTTGTACTTCATAGGCATCTGTGTCCCTTCTACCAAATAGTTTCAGGCAACACTTGGGGGCTAGCGTTTCCATGCCTTAGTCTAAATGCTATAATCAGAAATAGTTTACATACCCCTGCACTTCAGTCTCTCATTTATACTAAACAGAGCAAAGACCAGGATTTGCAGGGGTGATAGATGCTAATGTGTGTAAAATAATCATGTTGTGCTGACTTGTCATGAATTGTCACGTATGGTTTCCATTATTTCCAGTGGAGATGGTTGGGGGAAATCATTTACCATGATTGAAGGTCAACCTGACATGCCCAAGATGAAACATCAGTACCACTGTAAACGTTGCCTTTCCTTATATATCAACATGATTTTGAAGGTGAATCATGTGGGCTTTCAAAAAAAGTCTGTGGTATAATAATTGTCTTTTGTTCTTATGCAAATTATGTCATCTAAGATCTGGTCCTATTGATGGCAACCTGCTTTATCTTCTCACTCCTCTGACAATTCATAGCTGCAGCATACAGATGTTGATTTATTATGTACACCATTAATTCAATTTACTCTTCAGGGTGGTAGGGATTTTTAGCAGTTACTCTGACATTCTGTACTTAGAAGCTATGGAATTCAGGGCCAAGAGAGAAAGGCAATTTAAGCTTTCATCACACTTTTTAAAACTTCTCTCGTTTCAAAGACTCGCTTGCAGCTGATTTAATGATGTCAAACTTGGAAACAAAACAGATTGCACAAAATAGGCAAATGAGATATTACTGTATTTATTTCAAGGTGTATAAGTGGAAAGAACTCACTTTCTCATTAAGTCAACACAAGATTTTTAGAAGTCGGTTGTACTTGGAAGCCCAGAAATGCCCGCATAGAGTACACCTCTAATCACAAGCCTGATCTTGCCAAGTGCTAAGCGCCCTCAACTCCCTCTGTTGGAGTTGAAGGTACACAGGATCTGGTCCTGTGCTTTATAGTGCTAGCCTGTACTTTATTAATCCTTGCTTTGTTTAACAGCTATATAGACATGTCAATATTGCAAAAAGTTAATTTGTTTAGATTCAGTAAGTTACACACTATTTACCACCAAACAACAAATCAGAGCATGCACTCTGTGCAAGTCACTTTTGAAACGGAAGTTGTGACAATAATGTATTACATTCGAACTGTTAAAGCTTCCAGTGGGATGATTTAACCATAGACAGTGCAACGGGCTGAACTTATAAACAATAGGATTTACTAAAGACACCCTTCAGAAAAGGCACTGGACACACCAAAAACTAGAGGAGGGCCAAATCCACAAAATGCTACCACTTCCCACCAACCATAAGAGAAAGATGGGAGTTGAAATAAAATGGGACTTAGATCTGAACTACCTCTGACTATGAGCTCCAAAATGAATCTTCACAAGAAGATTATGTAAACCATCACTGCTTTTGCCAATATACACTACAAATAAGTCCAGTGGTTTTGCTGTTCATGAAACTCTTGGTTTGTGCTCACTAGAACTAGACATATAGTGAAAAAAATACATATTTGGGATTCTGAATTTCTTTCAGTTCAGCCATGGTCCTGCCCAATCTTTGCCTGCTTTTCTGTGTTGAGTCATGCCTTCCACCACAAGTACACCTCTACCTCGATATAACGCCGTCTTCGGGAGCCAAAAAAAATCTTACTGCGTTATAGGTGAAACCACATTATATCGAACTTGGTTTGATCCGCCGGAGTGCGCAGCCCTGCCCCCCCGGAGCACTGCTTTATTGCGTTATATCCGAATTCGTGTTATATCGGATCGCGTTATATCGGGGTAGAGGTGTAATCTAATAGAAATCAACTAATCAAACTGCCCTTGGAGTGAAGATTACTCAACATGAATAAGGGTGGCAGAATTGGGTCCTAAGATATTGAGGTAGGTGGTATCGCTCTGAGGTAATTCTCAGAGCGATACCACCACCACCATCATCAAAACATATTAAATGTTCAAAAAAACATGCACATCAGAGAGCTGTATGAACATTTGCAATTATTGCCCTGGTTGAAAGGATGTAAAGTTTATTAATACAAATATTTCTCAGTGATATTTCTTTGATAGGTTGTTTTCAAGCATTTCAAGAGCAAGTTTCTTTCCACTTCAGGGCCAAGACTGACCTTACTCAAGCACAAAAAAAAAAAAAAAAAAAAAAAAAAAAAAAAGGAACCTCAATTGGGAGCTTTGCTTGAGTAAGGATTTAGGATTGCCACTTTTCTAATTCCTGGTAACCAGACCCCTGAGGCCTCACCCTCTGCCCCACACTCTTCCCCAAGGCCCTGTCCCCTTCACTGCCCCTGCTCCTGAGGTCCCGCCCGCTTCTCTGCCTCTTCCCCTGAAGCCCCGCCCCATCACTCGCTCCTCTCTCCCCCTCCCTGGATCATCTCAAGGAGGCTGCCTACAGGTAGGAGACACCCCTGGTTGAGCAGGGGCTGGTGCAGGTTAATGACCCAGCCCCTCCCCTTGCCCCGCTGTAACCAGGCTTTTGGTTCACGTGTCATTTAGGGTTGCGAGTTCCCCCAAAAACCAGGTGCCTGGCAACACTAAATGATACCTGGACACACAAGCTAGAAACCGGATTATGTGCGTAAAGACAGGGTGGGTGGCAACCCTATAAGGGTCTTAAATATTTGAAGTTTAGAAAAAGCAGCAAGACACTGTTTTTGAAAGAAAGATTAGCAAGGGTACAGCAGGGAGAATAACCTTTCTCAAAACATACAGCTAGGGGTTGTTTGCCACTTGAAAAGGGCTCAGGTTTAAAGCTGTCATTTTATCTGGCTGGCAAGCCAACTTTTGCCTCCAAAAATGCCCAGGCCACACAGTATTTTTGGTTTAGTTGTGGTATATGAAAGATACATTTAAACACCACAGAAAGAATTCATTCATAGCTGTTGATTGCCCCAGACTTACTGAGGCTGTGTGAAGAAGAGTTAGTGACACAGTAGGGATGTTTTCTGGAGCAAGGAAGACTCCCCCCCTCCCCCGACTAAGGGCCGACTTTCACTGCCAGAGACTGGTAGGGTTTGCAGGCCTGAAAGGCAGCATGCCAACTCAGTCGATATAGGATAGCACTTGCACTTATTCTCAATTCCTTAGGGATAGTTCCCAGGTTGGGCACCCGAATCATGTTATTTGCCCTTGTTCAGTGACCCTGTTGACTACAGGTGCTTCTTGTAAAATTATTTATGCTTCTTAGTCATCAAAGCTTCAATCTTTTTAACCTTAGGTGTGATGTCTTGGGGCTAGGTGAACAGTGGATCGAAAGAACAGTAACAGTATGCGCTCTGCAGCAGGTTTTATCTTCTGCAATTCAGGCTTGACTTGAGAGTGCAGCCAAATGGAATCAGCTCATACAGTGTCTCGAAGATCAAGGACTTGGTAAATCCCAAATGTGACCATGTGATCAATCTGAATAAGGATGGCTGCATCCCCGTTCGCTGAACACAAATACATCTTCATCTAGACTCTGCTCACATACTGGACTCCATCCAGATCCGGTTTAAATTCTCCCTTTTGGCACTAGCAGATCGTTTGCTCCCAGTCCCAAGTAAATTGTTGACCAAGTCATAGACACTAAAAATCAGTGAATTAGGCATGAAACGTGTCCTTTATACAAGCATAATGAAGACATATGGTCTTGATTTTATGTTTGATATTTTTAAAAACACTCCACACATAAAGCGATCACAACCATGTGATGTTTGTCACAACGGTGTTTTAAATGCCACTCTCTCCTCCACCCCACCCACCCCCCAAAAAACAGAACAGAAAACTCGCCCTCAATATTTCTAAAAGAAAGAATGCTAATATCTTACCTGTATCTAGTCCTTTCATCCCAAAGAAAATGCTTTACAAGTTGTGAGGCCAGGAACACTTTACCTATCCCTGGGATGGAATGCAACAACAATTTAACAGCACAGCAACACTATGAAACAATTTAGGACAAGCCATGAAGGACAATACCACAGCTAATTGAAACTACTGGGGGAATTTAGGCATGTAGAATACAATTACCCAAACTGGAATTTGGCCAGGGCCTGAGGTCCAACAACCCATTTCTTGCCAAATGTGCCAGAATATCATTAATGAACACAAATGGCAAGGACCTGTTTTATGTCCCATATGGTGGGGCTTTTTAAAAGAAGAAATCCATTGAGCAATGTGGCTGTAATATTGATATAATAGCCCTGTTCAGTACATTCCAACCCATTGAGAGAGTGACATTTGTACAGACTAAAAGCTAAGTACACATCTGGCAAACTTTAATTTATTTACAAAACTCTGCTCTGCAAGAGTCTTAACTCTGAACAAACTCTAATCAATTTAATCAAACTTCCATGGGCCCACAGAGCATTGGCGTGATATTTTATTTGTGGGGGGGGGGGGGGGGGGGAAGAAAAACCCTGTAAATAACTAAATTGTTTTCAGCCCGGCAGCTGGAAGTGCATTAGGAAAAGTAGAGCTTTCAGTTCCTCCAAGTTGACTTGTAGTCAACTCCAAGACTGTGTATGATTACTGTAAAAATAACAGGAGTACTTGTGGCACCTTAGAGACTAACAAATTTATTAGAGCATAAGCTTTCGTGGGCTACAGAAGTGGGTTGTAGCCCACGAAAGCTTATGCTCTAATAAATTTGTTAGTCTCTAAGGTGCCACAAGTACTCCTGTTATTTTTGCGGATACAGACTAACACGGCTGCTACTCTGAAACCTATGATTACTGTAGATCTCAAAGGCATCAGAATGTATAAGTATTTTGTTTAGAAGTAAAGCTATTATTTCTCTCTTCCCTCTCCCTGTCTGGACAGACACCACAATCTCCTCTCTCTTGAAAATCATCACTGGAATTAAATAGATGGAGTCTGTGCAGAGCAACTCTCCTTTATGTTCTCTGATAGAGCGTGATGTCCTTGGGATTCTAGCAACACCACCACCTAGAGCCAAATTTTCCCTTCAGTTACACAGGGCAGAAATCAATGCGAATCGACAGAACTCAATGGAGCTGCACAATTGAAATTTAGGGCGGAATCCGGTTGTTGGCACTTATTTAGCGCCTTACATTTTCTAACCACAGTGTAAATATAACCTGCGTGCTTTATACTGCAGCATTTGACTTTGTTTCTCCCAGGGAGAGAAGGAGGAAGGAAGGAGACATAGATCTTACTTGGATATCATGCGTCTCTTGCACACATTCAGAGAGCAGGGCAGGGAAACTCGGCTAGAAGGGTCCAGAAACATTCAGAACAGGGTGTGGCAGTTACTCAATCTGCTCAGTAGCTACTTCTGAGGCTATGAAGGAAGTTTTCATTGTTGGCAAGGCACACCCTAGTCACCCTTTGAGAGCTGAACCAATCAGAGCATGGGGGGTTGTGGGGGGGGGGGAAGGTTATACATACAGCAATTAAAGACAGCCCTGCGGACTCAGCAGCTGATCCACACATGACCAAGAGATGTGTCCGGGGTGAGTGTTGGTGCCCATTCCCTGGAGCACTTTGGATACAGGTTAGTGCTATTCCAGCTCTATTTACCAGGGAAGCCCTTCATTATGATAATATTTGGTCCAGTGTGTGGTCCACCATTTCTCAAACTCTGGAGAGTCCAGGCGACACACACTACATACTATGGTCATACCATACAAACTGAGAAATCATCCCCAAGAGAAGATCAGAGGGGAATGTGTTTTGATATGTGCGCTAAAGTATAGGGAAAAAATGTATGTCGAAACCTTACATTTTAATGTTTGTAACAGCAACGAAAGGGGGAGAGTCTGTATAAGGAACACCAGTAGAGTTACAGTTTCATAGCTTTGTTTAAAAGTTATTCATAGTATTCTGAATACTATTTACAACATTTTCTACTAGTTACAATGAATTTTGTTTGTATTAAATGTGTGTTTTGCGAAGAAAGTGCATGGTGCGCTCTCTTTGAAATTGACAGGGAATAATTAACATCCATTTATCAGGGTTTTAGATACCACAGCCCTGAGGTTTAACGCTGTGTAATGCTTTTTGAAAAGTCCTGGAAAGAAAGCACTGCAGCCTATCCTTCAACGAAGAGTTAAACGGAGGTGCAGGAAGAAGGGAAACGTACCGTTACATAGAAAATCGCCCCATCGTCCTCGTTACACAAACATTAACATTTCAACAAACTGTTCTAATTCTAAAAGGTCAGCTGGTAAATAAAAGTCCTAGTCAGAGAATTAAGGCATTTAGGGCTAAAACCCTGCCCTTCAGTGCACATGCACAACTCCCATTTAAGTCAGTAGATGATGTGTGCACACATTCAATGGCAGAACTGACACTTAAAAAGCTGTATAATATACAACTAATCAGGGCCGGCGCAACCCATTAGGCAACCTAGGCAGTTGCCTAGGGTGCTACAATTTGGGGGGCGGCGACCGCAGCGGTATTTCGGCAGCGGGACCTTCCGCCACCTCTGTGGGGGGCGGCATTTCAGGGTGGAACCTTCCACCGCCTAGGGTGGCAGAAAAGCTGGCGGCTCTCCTGCAACTAATGTAACTGCACCATGTATTTACTAAACATGTTAGTGCAGGTTTCTTCTGACACTGAGGTAATATTTTCATACAAAATTATGTAACACTTAAATCTCCTGTAATGTCTGTTTCAAAAAGATAAGATGCTCTTGCATCAAGATCATCCTGCAGGGGAAGCTCCCCAAATCATCGAAAGACATTCAAATAATGCCACACACTTTAGAGCCGCGTGGGAGCTGAAAAAACTGATGCTGGAATTAGTGGACAATACATAGTGTAACTATACAACTATATTATTATTATTTGCATTACCATAGCCTCTAGCAGTCCCAGTCATGGGCCACGACCCCATTGTGCTAGGCACGGTACAAACACAGAACAAAAAGATGGTTGCATGCCTCAAAGAGCAACAGATATTCACACAAACATATACACACTTAGTTTGATCATGTTATTTACATATATTATGTTGCAGGTCAATAGAATCCTTTTTTGAAAAGCAAGTGCAAAATGACTGGGTGAATTCTTTTCACAGTAAGATAGTAAACAAATTGTAAAAGTGAAGTAATAATTTAAATAAAATCATAGGCTAGGCCAATCATAGGGCATTTTTGCCAGTCAATATCTGTGGTGTATTGGAGGCATTTCCATCTTATTTTTCCTTTCATCCTGCTTCCAGAAAAACTGCCTTAATTTCAAAGGAAACAACATTCATAGGACGAGTTTGTGGAATATCCATTTTGAACACTGACAATATGAAGTATTTCTACCAGCCTATGATGATAACATCCCCAGGCAACTTAGGTTCAGTGACCTTTTGACCTAGTGTACACTACAGCATGAATTATGCTTTCAACCACTATTTCCCAACATGGCTGTTGCTAAGTCAGTTTCCATTTGCATTGTGGATAGGGTGGTGGTGGTTTTATTTCATTTCTAACAAAAAAGAAAATAGGATAGCTGGAACTCTGCTTCGCCACAAAGTAGTCAACAGCACTGCTTCTAAAGATGGCTATAACAGTCTTTAGATATGGAAGGTGTGGATCCCAACCATGTTAAAACTTTGCTGGATTGTTTTTGAAAATGGTTTCCAACATAACCCGCAGTCTGGATAGATCCCAAGGGCATATCCCTGTCACTGCTCTGCTGACAGAGTCAATGGAAGTTCTGTACCACAGAAGCCTGCAGACCTCCAGTCACTCCTGCCAACACTCTCTTCCTCCTGTGCTCTTCCACATCTCTCCCTTCCCTTGAGCCCTATCCTCTGCCCACCTTTATTTTTCTTTATTTCCATCCCTCTTTTAACACCATTCCCTCGTGCCCGGGGCAACTTCCATTTTCTTATGTCCCCATAGTGGTCTTGTTATCCTCTTCCAAATGACCCACTTAAGACTTGCTATGCTCAGCTAGCTTCCTAATCTGCACACAAGGTCCTGGCCATAAACGAAACAATATACAAGAAATATTGGGTAACATTTACACTATATTGGTATAGTTAAGGTGGTACAACCATCCTAGTGTAGACACAGTTATAACAGTGTAATTGTGCTTATACTCATATAGCTTATTCTACAAGGTAAGAGGAATAAGCTATACTGGTATAAGGCACCATATAAATAGAGAAGACAGAGTGAGTACATCCAGCATAATTGAATCCATACTAATAATTTGTATCAGTATAACTATACTGGCTACAAAAACAAACTAACCAAAAAAAAAAAAAAAAAATCAGTCTTACCCAATATAATTATACCAGTACGAAAACTGTCTGTAGGTCAGGCATAAGTCAAAGAGGCACTTTTGAAAATTGTGCCTATTGTATACAAATTAAAACTACTATTAAAGCTGGTCAAAAAACATAAAAGGAATAATAATTGCAATTTATTTATTTTTTAAAAATAGTGGTTTGTATTTCACAGGATTTAAAATGAATAATAGAAAATGGGTCCACAACATTTGTAACCAAAAATTTAATCAAAAGTTCCAATTAATATTGCCAGAAATGATGCTTTCTTATAGGAAAACTAAAATTTCAATAATGTGAACAAATATTTTGATAAAAGTTATCCATAAAAAAAAAGTCACAAAAAATGGAAAATGTCCATACAGTCCACAATTTTTCACTCTAAGTATTAATTTTGAAAAATGGCCATAGTCTAACAAAAACAAAAACAAAACAAGAACCACTTTGTGTGAAAAATTTCAACCACTTCTATTACCAATCTGACCTCGTTTTCCTTTGGGGTAGGGAGAAACACACTCCCAATATCTATTTTCCCATCTCCTTTATTGCTGTTGTTTTTTCACTCCTCAATCCCTCTTCCTACCATCAGCTGTTACTATTGGTTTTCTGTCTGATTTGGACAGTAAATTCCACTGGGCAAGGATCTTGGTCTTTCTGTGTGTCTGTAAAATGGAATGCACAGCAGTGCCAGCATGATGTAAATTGTCTTCCTCTAAATATGCTTTTATATATAAAGAATTCAAATGTTACCAAGAATTTTCAGAACCCACAGCAGCTAATATAGGTTATTAGACATGGGTGAAATTGTAATTTAGACCATTATAGGATCTTTCTTTCATTCTTTTTATGTTTATGCAGCTGTCAAGATAACTGAAGTTGTCCTACTGGAATGGAAGTTGACCCCTTTCAGGTGCGTGATTTTCTGAGAACAATTGGCTCTCTCCCCATATCCCTAAAAGGTAGTTATCCCACAGTTGGCATTCAGCCAAGAAATCTGTATTTGACTGGGGTAGGACTTTTCTAAAATAAATTGTGTGTGACTATAAATCTCTCCGATTATTATTAATTTGTTTACTTAGTGCTGACAATGTGCTCAGTACAATGCAAAAAATGAAGACAATCCCTGTCTTAAAAAGTGTCCAGTCTAAAAGAAAAATAATGCCTTGTAGTTAGAGCACAAGATTGGGAATCAAGGCACCTGAGTTTTACTCTAGACTTCCTATCAGCCTTGGATAAGTAACGTTATCCTTCTGTACTTCAGTTTCCTATTTGTAAACTAGTGATATTTAATCCTCACCTAAACTCTAGGGATACTTGAGACTCAATTAATTAATGTTAAAGTACTTTGAGATCCTTATAGAGAAGGCACTTTAGAAGTGCAACAAATTAGCATTCCTTGCTGTAGCCCTTTTCACTTTCTCTTCATTTTTTAATGAGCTGCATGCACTCATGTAGTTTACTTTGTACTTAAATTTGTTAACTTTTGTTATATAAAAGAGCCAATAATGGAGAAGATCTCTGAGTTTCAACCTAATAAAATTACATCGATGTCACTACATTTTCCTACCATTAACCTTTCCGTGGCCATGGACGTTCTGTCCGCATACACTCCTTTGGCTGGCAAAGTGGAAAATTGCCATCAGGGTAAGAGCTTAAAGGAAAGTCGTCATGCAGAAGATAAAAGGAGAAGATTTATTAAAATTGACTTCATAATGCCATAGTGCATGGAGCTATAAAAACTTTAAAGTTTGCAATTTAGAGGCATTATTTATGTCCTCAAATACCCGTATCAGCAAAAGCTCCTGTACCTGTTCTTTTAAGACTCCTGGAAGCAAGCACCACAAACCATGACCAGCATTAGTCTCTAAGATGACCACCCAAGACCCTGAAAAATACTGAGATAGAAATATAGCCACAAATTTGCCTCTTTCTACCGCTAATGGTTTGTGAGTCACAGGAAGAAAAGAAAATCAGGGAGAACGGGAAAAGAAAAGAGAATGTTTTCCCATTATAAAATATCTGATCTTATGCAATTTTGTCCATTACTATTACTTTATTGTTGGCATACTTTGTTATGCTATATTGCCCATGCTACCAATAGCTCTCTAGTATCTTGTTAGGTGTGCCTTGTCCATTGAAACATCTTGGATGGAATTCTACTTCCATCGAAGCCATTGGGAGCTTTACCATCAACTTTAATGGGACCAGGATTTCAAATATTGTCTCTAAAGAGGGGTTTCAATTCATATCCACCCAAGATTCTGGAATTTTGGTTTGGGTCTTTATCAAATGCAGCTACATACTGATACTGCCAAATAATCTGAATATGCACCCCCAGGCGCTGCCTTGATGAATCAATTTACTATAATTATGAACATGACATTCTCATAAGCAAACTAGAGAAATGTGGTCTAGATGTGCACCCACCAAAAGGTGGGTGCACAACTGGTCGAAAGACCATACTCAAAGAGTAATTATCAATGGTTTGCTGTCAAACTGGGAGGGCTTATCTAGTGGGATCCTGCAGGAATCAGTCCTGGATCCGGTTCTGTTCAATATTTTGACTTGGTTAATGGAGTGGAGAGTATGCTTGTAAAATCTACAGATGACACCAAGCTGTAAGAGGTTGCAAGCACTTTGGAGGACAGGATTAGAATTCAAAATGACCTTGATAAATTGGATAATTGGTCTGAAATAAACAAGACAAAATTAATCAAAGACTAATACAAAGTACTACACTTAGGATGGAAAAATCAAATACATAATTACAAAATGGGGAATAAATGACTAGACAGTAGTACTGCTGAAAAGGATCTGAGGGTTATAGTGGATCACAAACTGAATAGGAGTTACGGTAGTTGTGAAAAAGGCTAATATTTTGGGATGTATTAGCAGGAGTGTTGCATGTAAGACACAGGAAGCAATTGTCCCACTCTACTTGGCATTGGTGAAGCCTCAGATGGAGTACTGGGTCCAATTCTGGGCACGATACATTGGGAAAAATGTGGAAAAATTGGAGAGAGAGTCCAGAGGAGAGGGGGGGGGGAAAAAGATAAAAAGTTTAGAAAACTTGGCCAATGAGGAAAGGTTAAAAACAACAGGGTGTGTTAGTCTTGAGAACTTGATAACAGCCTTCAAATATGTTAAGGGTTGTTATAAAGAGGAGGGGGATCAATTATTCTCCATGTTCACTGAAGGTAGGACAAGACATAATAGGCTTAATCTCCAGTGAGGGAGGTTTAGGTTAGATATTAGGAAAAACTTTCTAACTATAAGGGTATGTCTACACCCAGCCGCTAGTTCGGCGGCTGGCAATCGAAGTTCTGGGTTCGACTTATCGCGTCTTGTCTGGACGCGATAAGTCGAACCAGGAAGTGCTCGCCGTCGACTGCGGTACTCCAGCTAGACGAGAGGAGTACCGCGGAGTCGACGGGGGAGCCTGCCTGCCGCGTGTGGACCGAGGTAAGTTCGAACTAAGGTTATTCACGTAGCTGAAGTTGCGTACCTTAGTTCGATTTGGGGGTTTAGTGTAGACCAAGCCTTAGAGTATGTCTTCACTACCATCCGGATCTAGACACAATACATCGATCCCCGAGCACTCTCCCATTGACTCCTGTTCTCCAGCTCGGTGAGAGGCGCAGGCAGAGTTGACGGGGGAGCAACAGCAATCGACTCACCACGGTGAAGACGCCACGGTAAGTCAATCTAAGTATGTTGACTTCAGCTACGTTATTCACATAGCTGAAGTTGTGCAACTTAGATCGAGCCTCCCACCCCACCCCCCCAGTGTAGATCAGGCCTAAGTGTCGTTAAATCCTGGAATAGACTGTGACGGGTTGGATCACAGAAACCCCCTTGGGAACTGCCAGCCGATGTGCAAAGACTACCCCGCTCCTGTTTTCCCTGCCAGCTCAGGACTCCAGCACCCTGTCTTGCTGAGCCAGACACTCCTGTCTGCTCCAACACAGACCCAGGGTCTGAATCACTTGTCCCAAAGCTGCAAGTTTACCTGAAAACAGCTCACAGAAGTGTGCTTGTCCTTAGCACTCAGATGCCCAACTCCCAATGGGGTCTAAACCCAGATAAATCCGTTTTACCCTGCATAAAGCTTATGCAGGGCAAACTCATAAATTGTTCGCCCTCTATAACACTGATAGAGAGATATGCACAGTTGTTTGCTCCCCCAGGTGTTAATACATACTCTGAGTAAATTACTAAATAAAAAGTGATTTTATTAAATACAGACAGTAGGACTTAAGTGGTTCCAAGTAGTAACAGACAGAAGAAAGTAAGTCACCAAGTAAAATAAAATAAAATGCGCAAATCTATGTCTAATCAAACTAAATACAGATAAAGTCCTCACCAGTTCCCGAATGCTCCCTTTTACAGGCTAATCTCCTTTTAGCCTGGGTCCAGCAATCACTCACACCCCCTGTAGTTACTGTCGTTTGTTTCAGTCTCCTTCAAGTATCCTGGGGGGGTGGAGAGGCTCCTTCTTTAGCCAGCTGAAGGCAAAATGGAGGGGTCTCCCACAGGTTTAAATAGACTCTCTCTTGTGGGTGGAGACCCCCCTCCTCCCTCCTATGCAAAGTCCAGCTCCAAGATGGAGTTCTGGAGTCACCTGGGCAAGTCACATGTCCCTGCATAACTCAGTCTTTACAGGCCGAAGCCATTGTCCACATGGTATCTTGCATGTCTCCAGGAAGACTTCTTATGTGGATTGGAGCATTCCAAGATGCATTGTTCCCCAAGTGTTTCCTGATCAGGTACTTAACCTGGCGAATTCCTTCCTAAAGAAGCTGACCAAATGCCTCCCAAAGCTTACTTAGAAACCAAGCAAGCATACAGCCCATATTCTTAACCTCAAGTAGAAAATGATATATATGTACAAATAGGATGAACAGATATAGTAGACCATAACCTTTACGGAGATATATTACATGGCACAGGCAGCACAAAACATATTCCAGTTATGTCATACATACATTTATAAGCACCCCCTCCCCATAAAGCCTTATGGGGTACACTGTCACATAGACTTCTAAGGGAGGTTGTGGAATCCACATCATTGGATGTTTTTAAGAACAGGTTGTGCACACACCTATCAGAGTTTACTTGGTCCTGCCTCAGCGCAAGGGCTGGACTTGATGACCTCTCGAGGTCTCTTCTAGCCCTACATTTCTATGATTCTATAATACTCTTTGCTGTTCCATTTTTCCTGAGGGAGTTGGTGCATTCAGTGTGCTTGGCTTTGCAAGATTGTTGCTCTGTCTGCTCAGCAGGCTGCCCTTTAGCATGCTCCATCTGGCAGATCTATGTTGACACCCTTCTGCCACTGTGCGCTGCTAGATTTAGAATAGTAACCTTCTCCCAACTCCATTCCTACCAGTACTTGCCCCAAGACAATGGACTAGCAAACTGCTTTTCCCTCTTAACGTTTGAAGGGGAAGGAAAGATATTGGGGTTCTCTTTCTGGAGGCCAGTTAGCATGGTTTCTGCCTCGCATGTTCATTAACTATGCCACTAAAGCTTTTTACACAGCTTTGCTCTCAACACAGCTTTACTCTAGAGGTCTTGGATCCACTCTACATCTAAATTTAACTTCTTAATTCTTCCCAGTAACATCAGAGGAGTGCTTTACGTAGAGCTGGAGTACATTTGATCATTTGGACATCATTAATATGCCCGTCATCCTCGCCCATCACATCATTGCATTCTGAAGAGGCTTTTCTGTCTGTCTGCATTTCAGATTATGCCCGTTTCCATCCCAGATCTAATCCTGTAGCTCTGATAGCTCTTCATTCACCCTAGTCCCTCAACTATTGTGGCAGTCTGTTGATGTAATTTTTACTGACTCCTATCATCCTCATCTGAAATGCAGAGAGCAGGAGGAGAGGCTACATCTTCACCCGGGTATGTGCTCTTCCTAAAATCGGCAATAGATTTCCTCACTATTACACTATCTGATTTCAAGTTTTAAGTATGTGGGAGGGGAAGAGGGGTGCACGGGGGTCCATGTTAGTATTAAGTCATTTATTTGTGTTTCTTTATTTTAAAGCACAAGCCTTTCCAAGTCACTCATCCCTGTAGCACACAACACTCCAGTGAGGTAGGGAAATATTTTTCTCCCCACCTAACTGAGGCATAGAGAGATTTTAGTGACTTACCCGAGATCACAAAAGAAGTCTGTGGCAGAGTTGGTAACTGAAGCCTGGCCTCATACGTTCCAGACTAGTAATGCCTTAACCATAAAGACAGTAGTGCGTTAACCTCTCTCTATTAAAGTGAAGAGGGGTACAGTATGAAAACCTAAACAGACAGATTAGGCAGAGGAACAGGAGTCTGGAAATAACTATTAGATACACTAGGGATAACCAATACACCCAATTCTAAGCTACATGTCATTCACCTGTGGTTGAAAACTAGCTCTCTCTTTTGATGGAGGGTGGCTGATTGTGAGCCTGATGCACTCTTTCTTCTTGGTATGTGAAAAGATCTAGAAAGCTGGCTAAGTTCTCCCCACTGGCATTGTCAAGAAGCTGAGTAGAAGGGTAAGGGGGATGAGGAGAAGGGGGTCATTGTAGTCCTTTCTTTAGCTCATGGAAGAATAGGGAGACATAGTAGGCCTTCCCTAACACTGTGTAGATAAAGGAGATGTTTCCATTGACTATGGCTTGCACAAGAATGGAAATACCCTGTAAAATCTCTCTATTCATCATATTACAGAAAACATAGAATCATAGAAGATTAGGGTTGGAAGAGACCTCAGGAGGTCATCTAGTCCAACCCCCTGCTCAAAGCAGGACCAACCCCAACTAAATCATCCCAGCCTGGGCTCTGTCAAGCCAGGCCTTAAAAACCTCTAAGGATGGAGATTCCACCACCTCCCTAGTTAACCCATTCCAGTGCTTCACCACCCTTCTAGTGAAATAGTTTTTCCTAATACCTAACCTAGACCTCCCCCACTGCAACTTGAGACCATTGCTCCTTGTTCTGGCATCTGCCACCACTGAGAACAGCCTAGCTCCATCCTCTTTGTAACCCCCCCTTCCAGGCTGCTATCAAATCCCCCCCACTCTTCTCAGTGCTCATAACTGCCGCGGTGATCTGAGCGGGCTCCATGCTTGCCGTGGTATGGAGTCTTCAGGAGAGCAGAGGGGCAGCGGAAGTGTGACGATGGTTTGCAGCCCTACTGCACCGTCTGCTGCCAGAGCAGGAGAGCAGAGGGGCAGCGGAAGCGTGATGATGGTTTGCAGCCCTATTGTACCGTCTGCTGCCAGCAGCACCCAGGACACAACAGCGGCGGCTGAGCTGGGCAGGCTGCACACTTGCCATGGTATGGCGTCTGCGTGGAAAAAAGGCGCAAATCGATTGTCTGACGTTGCTTTCATGGAGGGAGGGGCGACTGACGACATGTACCCAAAACCACCGGCGACAATGTTTTTGCCCCATCAGGCAGTGGGAGCTCAACCCAGAATTCCAATGGGTGGCGGAGACTGCGGGAACTGTGGGATAGCTACCCACAGTGCAACGCTCCGAAAGTCTATGCTAGCCTCGGTACTGTGTACGCACTCCGCCGACGTAATGCAACTTAATGCGCTTAGTGGGGACACACGCAATCGACTGTATAAAATTGCTTCCTAAAAAATTGACTTCTATAAATTCGACCTAATTTCGTAGTGTAGACATAGCTAAATCAAATGCAACATTTGTTTTAAATACACAAACCCTATATAATTACAGGAAGTTTTAAATAATTAGCTGAGTAACATTTGGGAAGTAAAAAGCTGTTTCTGAAATCAGCTGCTCTTAAGGTAACTAATGAAAAACCTACTTACACTGTTAGCCAGTCAAAGAGATAGCAGTGACCTTAATTTGCCATTGAGATCTTTGATGGGATAAAAAATATTTTCCTCAATATCTTAGAAGTACAGGATACTTGCCTAATGAGCTAGAGGGCTCAAGCCCACAGGTGCCACATTAATTACAAAGGGGTATTTAATAAATAAGACCATAATTATCTAGCCCAGGCATCTGAAGAATTAACAAGCCTTGATAATGAAGGGAAGTGAGAAAGGAAAGAGAAATTCGCGGTCTCATCTATACACTGAAAAATAATCACTATAGAGACAGATTTTGTTCGTTCATATCTGGTATTTCTAAAGTCTTCTGTCTGTTAAAATGCCAGATGTTCACACATTGTTATTATCGTCAATGACATTAATTGGGAAAGAGAGAAAGTTAATCCAATTTAATTCCCAAAACTAGGCATATATATATATATAAGAACACAATAATGGAAGAATACAACCAGGACAGACATCCCATAATTTGTCAAGCTGTGAATTTTATATATGGTATGCACAATAATTCCAAGAGTGTCTGAACAGTGATGCCATCCCCATACAACAAATGTTTCATTTGACAGTGCAAAGAACAGCAAATAAATACTTAGGTGCCCCCAGAGTGGCCCTTTTGCACAGCTTCTGTTAATAACTGAGCTTTGTATACAACACCACATAGGTTTACTTGTGGTATAGATCTTCTTGGTAGAGGAATTTTTACCGCCTCATTGGCAGAAAACTATTCGAGATATTTTAAATTCGATACACCAACAAAAATAAAAGCCACCATTACAGGACGACCGAGTCTCCTTGCAAATATATGCAAATACCTATGTATAACAAAGCAATTTACATGTGCCCAAAGCCTCAAAGTGAAAGTATTTGCTTTGATCAAAGCTTATAATGGGATTTATCTGTAGGGCATAAAAACAATGTTTGCCTTAAAGAAAACAGCAGTGGCTTTAGATCACTGCAATGAGACCCTTCTTCCATTGTAGCATTGCTGTTTGCAACATTATTAAGGTTGTGTGAGCACTTCCCTTATAATTCTTTATTTCCAGGGGCTTATAATTTGTTTGTAAAATCTCTCTCTAGACTTATACTTGGCACATAAGACCTTAGCCTGGGAGCTAAACATTTTTTTCTTAATCAAACTGTTTAAAAAAAAATAAAAATAAAAAAATCAAACCATTTGTTTGGTATAAAATTACTGGCATCTGAGCTGAATTCTGTCAAGATTCTGTTATGATTTAAAGTAGGGCTAAGCAAAAAACTTTCCTAATGAAATGTGAAAATAGCTTGAAAGTAATAAAAAAAAAAAGCAGCAATTCTTATAAGTTATATTTTAAATTACTGAACAATAGCTGACAAATAACTCACACACACATAAAATAGTCTGTTCAAAACTTCCTGACGGCAGCAAGATTTTCCTTCCTTCTTCAGCCAATAAAAATTCACTTAATGCTAAGTGAATGGTTTGAAGAACCCCAACAAGAACTATGAAACTGAGAGCCTGGTACTGAGATCCCAAACGAAAGTTCCATTCCACTAGAAAATGGAAGTCTTCAACTATTTTGTCCAAACAATACAAAGAATTTGCAGAATCACTGAATTGGTAACACACACAAAACTCAAGCATTGCTTGCTAGAAGGTTTGCTGTGGCTCACAAACATTTTAGCAAATGCAGGCAAACATTCAGTGTAACTGAGCAGTATTTCAAGTAGAGCAGGGCCAAATATTAGGGGAAAGCACACACACATTAACAAAGTTTTGACCCAAAACTAGGTCAAACTTGCAGGTTGCTGCTGTTACTGTAAGCTTTTGCAAACCAATATGAAGCCAAATGGAAAGGATGATTTGAAAACACTTTGGGCCAGATGCTGCAAACTTTCCTCAGGCAAACACCCACTGAAGTCAAAGGGAGTTCCAAGCATAGAGGGATCTTAAAATTGTAGGTACCCACTGACATCCGTTTATTTTTATCTCTAACAGTGTGTGTTCAGGGAGAATGACATCCTCAATTCAGTATTTACTAGATCTTATCACTTAACGCCACACTGCAGGTATACACACACACCCATACAAAAACCTTATAATGTATATATGTGCAATGCTGACTTTACTATTTCATTTACCATGAACAGTAGAAGACAATAGGCTGAATTCTTCCCTAGGGATGCATCCTGTAGGATCACAGACTTCAATGGTTATAGCCCAGGAGCAGAATTTTGTCCAGTAACCACAAGCCGTTTCACTAGCATAACATCTGCATTTTGCATGTTATGGATGTTGTTATATATGGTGAGTTTCAGCTATCACTTAGTTAACTATGCTTTACAACTGCTTCACATGCATACATAGACTGCTTAGAGGCAGGAAGGAATAATTGCATATGCATAAGTACCTCAACTGGCAATTAATTGCTGTATGGTGAAATAGCAATAATGAATAGGATTCATTTTCATTTTAATACTGTGTGAGACACATATTAAGTACACTCGTATGTGTACATCAGTAACAAATAGCACTTGGCTTTACATCTGCCACTTACTGATTATTACATCAGATATCCAAAAGCTTAACTCTTTTAATAAAGGGGGGGGGAGGGAGACCATTTTTTAAAAAATACCATTGCAATCATGTTAAAACTAGGATTAAATCCTAATAAGAAGAGATAGCTGCTATTTTTTTATGCTCCTAGTCATCTTGAAGCACTGGCAACGTGTAAAGTAATAGACTGTAATACTGTCATGCTGCTTCCCACCACTCAGGCATTCAAATAATTCAGCCATAACCTAGTTACAGATGAGTCTTCTGATGGCTCTGACACTTCCATTTTCACTTTCCCAGTTCTGATGCGTCTCATCATTAAAGCAACTCTACTCTGTAATTTTTGTTAAACGACTCCCAGCGACAGAGCCAAGGAAAATGACTCAACTTTTATTTTGACCTTATAAAACCATCTAATTGGCATGGGGCCTTCAGGCCACATTAGTTTCTATTGGATTGAAAGCTATACTCAGAGCCACAAAACTCTTGCACCTTATGCTCCAATGTAATTGGTTCATGCAGCAGTTTTAAAGTTTTTCCACAGTTTGGTTTCTGGCAAATTAAAAGAAACTATTAACATACACTGGCTACTGCTGATGTTCTTCATATTGGCTTCAGAATGGTTAGAATATTGGTTAGATTTAGGGCCTAGTGTTAATCATTTTAGGTAGAGAATGCATTTGAACTGAATCTATATTACTCCTAAATTAATGCATACAAGGAAAGATGTTACCCCAAAGATTTAGTACTTTTTAACCTTGAAACGGTGTCATATAATAGATATTGATTCATCTTTATTTTTATTATACAGAAAAATGAGAAAATACATGCACTGGTGAATTGTTGTACAACAGAATTATAATATAGGTGATAACCATTTAAACAGTGTGGTGATACAGCACGTTTGCTTTAAAAGCTTACAGAAATCAATGATAATATTCGTCTTGGTTAGACTCATTCTTTCTAATTAAAGAGACAATGTCAAAGAGAGATTTTCAATACACCTCTACCTCGATATAATGCTGTCCTCGGGAGCCAAAAAAATCTTACCGTGTTATAGGTGAAACCGCGTTATGTTGAACTTGCTTTGATCCACTGGAGTGCGCAGCCCCGCGCCCCCGGAGCACTGCTTTACTGCGTTATATCCAAATTCGTGTTATATCGGGTCGCGTTATATCGAGGTAGCGGTGTAGTTCAAGTTCTCATTCTTATGCCTCTCAATTGTCTGGAATATCCTCTTAGGCCTTGGCTACACTCGCGGATTCACAGCGCTGCCACGGCAGCGCTGTGAAGCGCGAGTGTAGTCGCACCGCCAGCGCTGCGAGAGCTCTCTCGCAGCGCTGCAAGAGCTCCACCTCTCCGAGAGGAGTAGCTTGCAGCGCTGCAGGCGCTGATTACACTGGCGCTTTACAGCGCTGCACTCGCTGCGCTCAGGGGGGTGTTTTTTCACACCCCTAAGCGCAGCAAGTGCAGCGCTGTGAATTGCCAGTGTAGCCAAGGCCTTAGTGGTAGAAGCTTAAAAAACACCTTTCTATAATCATGTCCATATTCAATCAAATAATTTTGCATGTGTGTTTTCAATGGCACCAAAGTTGTTCTTGTGCTTTTAATTGTGTTTGTTACAGTGCAAGACACATAAGATGGATGCAGCTGGTAAGGCCCGGTTTGTCTCTTGTAGCTAATGGCCATTCTAAGCAGATACTAGGGGTGAAATTCTACCCTCGTTGAAGTCAATAGCAAAGCTCCCCTTTACCGCATTGGAGCCAGGATTTCACCTTGTTTTCCTAAGTGAAAAGAGGCTATCCAGCATGCAGGGAAAGAGAGGGGAGTGTTTTCTAGCAAAGGATGCAAGGAGACAACAGAAGGAAGAGCACAATGGGACCCATTGTGAAGGAAAGTTGGCAGGAGCTCTTTTTCAAAAGGAAGCACTTAGTGAGGAAATACAGGGAGGGGATTGTCAGGAGTGGAGGCACCAGGGGGAACCGACAGAATGTCATAGGATTTTTTTTTTTACCTTAGGCATTCACACAAGCCATGCAGATGATCTTTTCGAGTTTAGAAACCAGCCTTTTGCCTGGACAGACAGGGCAATCCCTGGGGCAGATCACCATACATCCCTATTCTTCTACCGCCCCCACTGAGGATATTGCCAGCAATGACAGATACGTTCTAGATCCAGGCTTTATAGAATATATTCAACCTTTATTCCCTTTCCTGGTTAACAGGCATCTGGCTGTAATAAAAAAGCCCTGCATATATCATAAATACCCTTCAAAAACGTGTACACTGTTAAAATATCCTCCCCTCAGGCCTGCTGTCATTTAACCACGATAGAATATATGGTCTTTCAATACTTCCCCTTCAGAGCCTTAGTCATTTTTCCTTCTTTTATGAATCCCCCCCCCTTTTTGTTATCAAATGGTGCATATTGAATACTGTATTCAAAGTGTGTGTGTGTGTGTGGGGGGGGAAATATTACACCTCTGGCTTCTTGACATGATGCCTCCGCACATGTTGCATTGCATTGGCTTTTCTTGAAATCACATTGACTTGTGGGCTCAGATGTCACGGTGATGTGTGTGTTAAGGTAGAAGAGGTGGTCATCATTTGTATGGTATCCACTCTCACTCAAAGGTCTCTGTAGGCACGGCCGCTTTACAAATATCGCCTCCACCTGAATTTTCAAATTATGTTTCTCCAGAATTATTAGCTTGCATTATACCAAAATGAATATTGTTTTGTTATTTCCTTCCCACATTTTTAACCTGGATTCATTTGTCTTTTTTCTCTGTCCTCACTGAGGTTATTTGGGACCTTCCATTTTCTACCAGTTCTGCTCAAACTGCCATGAGTCACTGTCTACAGAAAGAACAGGCCTCCGCTTTTCTTTGCTGTATGAGCCAGACAATCCAGAGAAGTGCTCTCAATGCAAAAATAATTTCTCTCTTAACTGTTACAGAAAAGAACATATGAGGGGACAACCTCCTCCTTCTGAAGAGGGACAGGCAATAGAATCAAATCAGTCACCAAACGTTTTGGCACCCTCTACCCCATGTTCTCAGCATCTCCAATTTCTTCTCCTCCCTCTTCTGAAAAGGCAAGCAGCTTCCTGGAGAAAGGCATCAACAGGAAAAGCTAGATGGGGTCAGCTCCACAATCAGGAACCCCACTATTATGTGACCACATTCCAGGCTAATAGAAAGGGTGGGAACTCAAGAATCCCTCCTTCATCAGCTGTTTCCCTCATGCTCGTGGACAAGAATTCCCTAGATATCACCCTTATGATACTGATGAGGAAGGTGGCCAATGGTGTATTAGGAACTATGGGATTTCAAAAGAGAAAAAGCTTTTGCCATTGCCTTGTAATTGCTTTTATCATAAAGGGAAACCAAACAGTTTGCTTTGTAACCTATTAGCATCCCATATCGTTTCACAATAAAGCTGGAGTAAATTGTATGGTTTGCAGGCAGACACCTGATACAACAGACCTTCACTAATACACACTAGTGACTGGGAGCCCCCCCGGGTGTATTACTGAATTTTGCAAGTTACCAAATAAACAATAAAAACCTCAATGATAATGCACCACAAAGCTTATTTCATTCACTTATTTGACAAGTGTAGTTCAGTTAATACTTCACAGTAAACAGGTAGGGGAAGAATGATGATTTTGAAGAAAAGAGGGTTGGGGATGGCCTTACAGAGAGACTTGAAGACAGGGAACCTTGGTTTTATTCCCAGCCATACCGGAGATGTCTTGCAACATTTGGGCAAGTCCCTTAACCTTAGTGGGTATCCCCATCTGTAAAAAGGGGATACCACCACCTATCTGGCAGGGTTGTTGTGAGGGTAAATTCATAAGTACTTGTAAAGTGCTAGGAGAGTAGGAAGTACTATTATTATTGTTGTCACATGTTCTACAGTATATTTTATAAGTTATGAAAGCTCAGTAATATGAGGGCTCACTAAATTCATCTGCTCTTAAATCTTTGCTGAAAAGAGAGGAAAGACTGTCTGTGATTTATGAACTATGTGGATTAGAAAGGCTCTATTGTATTCCTTTTAAAGAGCGGAATTCTAATCTTTACCAGGTTATCATCAATAGCCATCCTTTGTGTTTCACACATTCATAGAGCATAAAATAACTGCAAAACACACCATCTCCATTAATTCAGAAAAGAAAGCAAACTGAGTTACCGGAAAGATTTCCTTTTAAAAAATACAATAAAAAAAGATTTCCCCCTATACATGATATTACATAACCCCCACTTAAGCAAATCTACCCACCTTAGAATTTTATACTGCCACCCATCACTGTCGCATCGGAGCGCCTTCCATGGAAAATCAACAGCGAAGCCCCTAGTGGTCTTCCTGAGGTCTCTGCCTCCCTTCCCTTTCATCAGGATAAAAACAACTTGGGGTATTTTTGTTGGTTTTGACTGATTGTAACACAAACATCAGGGTAAAACCAGGGTAAAGTTATCTGCCACTTCAAATATCAGGCAAATTAAAAAACAAAAAACAGTAGTTCTTATCTGCAATATTTTTATTGAATTAAACTTTTAAAACACAGCAAAATATCATGCCAAAATGCATGTGAAATGCAGTTCATGCCAAAATGCCTGAGTTGGAACTAGACTCTTACTCTACAAATTCAGATCCAATCATACCAGGACAATTTATCCAAGGGGCTTGATTTATTAACTTCCCAAATCCTTTTTTTTCTATGGATTTGTGTAATTTTTAATGCATCTTGTAGATAAGCGATTAATGTTGGCATTATTTCTGAAATAGCGTCCATTGTCCTGCTGTATATTACAAAATGCCAAGCACATCATAGTCTGTGCAACTTCTAGCTACTGGCACTTGTAGCGACTTATAAAACCCATTGCATCTTACTGGACACTGGCACAAAAAGATCTGACCTAATAGAGCAAAGATGTGCCCAAAAAGGCAAAGAAATGGCAAGAAAAGTGTGTTATATTCTTCAACCTGCAAAAAAGTTTTATTGTATAGAATCAAGGGTGTGTGTGTTCGTGATAACATAAGCTCTGGGAATGAAAGCCAATAGTTTAAAAAGGAAGGGTTGTGTGTACTCTCAGGGTAAAAAGAGAAGTCACAAGTTGCTCAAGACAGTGAGTGGTATTCAAACAACCAGTTCCCCCCATTAACATGCTATTATGCCAGATGGGATGAATCCCTCAACTACAAATATTCTTTACCTTATGAATTCCTCACAAATGACAAGGGAAGGAGGATTCTGAGGCTGGCAGATTTCCTGAATGTACTTAGAATCATTAACAGGTCTCACGTTGCTACCTGCTGCCACCTTCCCACAGAGGGAACATGTCCTGAAACAAATTGTGCTAAGAGTAGAAACATGAAAGTCCAGTGAGATGTAAAGGGGAGCCAAGAGCTACCATTTCTCCAGGTGGCGGGGGGGGGGGCAAATTCTCTGACTGTGCACTGCTCTCTAAGACAAGAGCACTGACCAGAACACTGAACCCTTTCAGTCAGGGACTGGCAAAGTTGGACATGTAGCAGCTCACCAGACTATGTAAGTAGGGAGCCACGTTTCAGAGTGGTAGCCGTGTTAGTCCGTATCAGCAAAAAGAACGAGGGGTCCTTGTGGCACCGTAGAGACTAACAAATTTATTTGTATTTCTTCCCTCATCAACACCAGTACTATTTAGTCAAATAGTTTATTTAGCTCCATATTACATATTTGTATTGACAAAATAAATTAATGTAGTACCATGACTGTCCTACCAATGGTAACAGCAAAATTTACCCAACATGCTCTCCTTTCTCCTCTTTCCACTTCTGTTCAGTCCAGCCTTCCTGCAGGAGACAAAGCACTAAGATACAGAGTCTTCTTGCATGGTACTTACTGTAAACTCTGCAAATCCCGCTTCGCAGGCCTACATGGAAATTTTACTTTTTAAGATTTCCATTGCATTGCTGTACCCCTCTTAGCTGTATGAAAAAAGCCAAGGTGTGCATCTAGCAGGCACAATCTACTGTACACGCCCTGTATGTGCAACTGGTAGGTATAGAACACGCTTGCTATACCATACACCCCTAAAAGTGTTATTTCATATGCAATTACTTATAAATCTAATGGACTTGCTGGCTGGACACAATCAATGGTCCACCTAATTCACTCTCCTGCCTTGCAGATGATTTATCTTGCTCCTCAGCAAGGATACCCAATCAGGGACCTGATCCAATACTCAAGTCGGTCAGTCAAAGGAAAGCCTCCCATTGATTTCCACAGGCTTTGGATCAGGCCCCAAATTTGCTGAGTTCCAAGTATAAATCTATGGCATGGTTTTCCGTTTCCATAGAGTTGGACCCAGCTGCTCCTTGTCACCCAGGTTGTCTGATCGGCATTGACTGGTTGACAGATGAGCTTGAAAAGGCAGCTGTCAGTGGCATCGAGCTGAGTGCCATTTTGCACAAAGACCTTGAATACACCAATGAGACTACCCTGCTGGATCAGTTTGGAATCACTGCTGCTGCTGCTAACTGATCTGGTCAGGCAAGAAACAGCAAACGCTGATTTGATTAAAATTAGACAAAACTAAGTTGCTAGCGGTTTACATCAAGCGGCCTCCAACTCAGCATTACAACCAGCTCAGTATTAACCTGTCCAGATGGGATATTGAGCAGGTGGCTAGTGTCAAATACTTGGGAAGCATCATAGACGGTGCTGGAGTATGCTCAAAAAATGTGGATGCTTGTATGGTAGCAGCCATCTCCATGTTCCAGATCCATCAATGGCCTCTGTGGAGCCGATGTGGCAAAAAGCTTTCTATAAAGTTGCAGATCTACAGAACCATACCAACTTTATTGCACAGCAGTGAAACGTGAGCACTGAGGAAGGCTGAAGAACACAGGATTGACCTTTTCAATTCTCATCATTTGTCAACTGCTCCATATCAAGAGGCAAGACAAGATCAGCAATGAGGATATTCATAGCTGAACCCAGCAACTGCCTCCATCAACAATGGTTCGGGTTTGGTGGCTTTCTTGGTAAAGACATATTATTAGGATGGGAGACCAATGAAATAAAAAGCATATTTAACAAGGAATACTGGGCAATCATGTGATCACCTAAAGCTTCAGTAGCACAATGTCAGCAATGATGGGCATAAACTGAACATCCAGCCAAACTATCTCTAGAACCTAGCTAGAGATTGATACTAGGTGTTCAATCTGTAAGAAGGCTATGTCCCTTTAGGATTTGCCTTAATGATGGATGACGACGTAGAAGTCTAAGTTTGACAGACTCATTTATGCTCCTACTTCATCATGCAGTAAGCTATTACATATTCCAATTAGTTCTATTTCCTAAGCTCTAAACACTTTCAGACCAATCAAGAAAACAATTGATTCAAGGCATTAAATATTTGTTCACCACAGAAAGTATCCAGGTACCTTAACTCACCTTAAGTCCACATGGCTGAGCATGCCAAGTGTGATACTGTTGATTATGCATGCATGTGGTTGTGTGTAGTAACAGAAAACAGACTGTGGTTGGGTAAGCAAAATTTCACCAAAATAAGATTTTTTTCCCTTTCTGCCTTTGGCGTGAAGGGTGAAATGAGAAGGTGCATAGAGTAAATATTGTGGAAATGTGTGTATTATTAACAGAGAATGCCCAAATACAGTCTTCAGAGGACCTATCTTCACATTGCAATATTATGTTTATATTAAGGGATGACACAATGGGCAAATTTGCACCTGAGGAACCTATGAGCATGTTTTGCACACATTTGTGTGCAAAACATTACATGTGCAAGTGGGCTACTTGTGCACTTACTTATTCTGCATGTGCAATGGTTGCAGGAAATGCTGGGAAATACAATTTGAGCACCTAATTTTGGAAAAACTTCCCTGCTTATGGTAACAGAATATTTTTAATTAATGGTGTGCTATACATGTATTATTGGAAGGTTGTTCTCTATATTCCTTCTTCCATTGTACAATGAACACCAGTAAAGGCTTTTATCACTCTTAAAACTGAGCTCCGTCCTAGCCCCTCAGTGAAACGCAACAGGTTGTGCAAGGTGTGCGTTCAAAGTAGCAGCCACATGAAGCCTGGGAGTACATATCCTTCCAAATGTCAGATTTTCATGATCACACACTACATTCTCTTAGGGCAGGCTTCCTGCGGCATTGCCAATAAATGCATAGTCCGCAATAATTTTTAAGGGCATGCATTTTCAATTGCATCAATAATGCATGGGCTAACTAGGAAACATACACTTACTCGCTACCTTGTGGGAGATCCATGTTTGATACACATGTGCTTTGGGACTGCAGGGTCTAAGCTTGTCACAGCAGTAGCAGTCTGGGATAAATAATCATCTCAACATACAGAGACAGAATGCACAACGACCGCTTCATTAACATTAATGAGAGTTACACAGCAGAGTCCTCTACCTTGCATTGAGGGTCAGGGAGGTGGCTAGCTCAGATCTCAACGGGAATGACCACAGAACAGGGCTGCGCAGCATACAAGTGCAGCTATGAAAAAAGCAGGCAAATCAAAAAAAAGTGTTTGTGGGAAAATGGCCAATCACACAAGAGTGGGTGAAACACAAAGATCTCTCATTCTGCATTATTTTCACTCCCTATAGAGCTGACTAGACACCTCAGGAATGTTTGTGAAGTTTTCTGCTGCCAAACTGAATGTGAAAACAGTGACTTGGGAGGAAACCTGTCATATTCTGAGACATCATGGCCAGAAGCTTTCCCACTGTTAGACAAAAGCGAAGATTAGCTTTCATAGCATCTCACCTAATTTTTTTTTCATTGTAATATTACATTCTGCATTGGGACATCTGGTCCCACTGTGGGAAGGTGATAGAGACTAGCTGCATGAGGCCAGTTGGTTCAGGAAACCTGCCAGTTGGTTCAGGAATCCTGCTAGTTTTTCACTGTTGCTTTGTTAGGGACTCACTGGAAACCAAATGTCAAGCATCTTGCCATCCACAGATGTGTTAGGTATGAAAAATGGTTGTTTGCCACCTATTGCTCTGTGCAATTAATCAGACTGAAAAAGATGGGCACTAGTTAGTTTTAAAATGACATCAATGCATGACTGTTTAACTTCCCTGGACAAATAGATCCCCTGGTCTAAAATGGCCTTCCTAATACGGAGTTTAGATTAATGAAATGCCAGTGACTTCAATAGTTACTCCTAGTTTAAACAAACATAAGAGAGATCAAAATCAGATCCATAATCTACGCCATGCCCATGACTCCCCAGAGTTAGCCTTCTTCAGTCCATTTTTTATGCTTATTCTCACTAGTATACTATATTAGATCTGAAGGCCCTCGTATTACACAGGAACTTGCCTTACTTATTGTGAACAAATACTAAAACCACATTGCCAAAAAGCATATTCTTACTATTAGTTACAAACTAGTTATTATTATGATTTGAGATAGGTTAGAGCTAACATGTTTGGATATGGACCTGAAATTTCCCAAAATTCAGGGGTGTTCAGGTCTGGGGGTTTAGTCAGTTTATTATAGAGAAAAGAATCAATTGGAAAAGAACCTGACTGAATCTTCCACAGCATTGGTAAGGATTTAGATCTGGGGTTTTGGCTCAGTTCTAAAATTACTCCCAGGGTAGAAACTGTCACCGGGTCACTCGCCACACTGGCGCCTCCTGTTGGGCAGTCCGGGAATTAGCTCAGTCCCAGCGGGTGGGCCCTCGGGTGGTGGCGGCTCCGCTGTCCTCGCCTCCGCTTGCAGACCCATTACAGCTTCTTTCTCTCTGCATCTGCTTCGTGGCACAGACCCTCCGGCCGTGTCACCATCCAGTTTCCCCCCCTTCCAGGGGACTCCTCCAATAAGAGTCCAGCCACTCCTCACAGCAGCTTGGCTGTCCACAGCTGGGCCGCTCCTTCAGTGGCTAGTGGGGGGACGGGGGGGGAGGTGCCAGGCCTGCCCACTGCTCCAGGCCCCAGCCCAGGGACCCTGCAAATAGCAGCTTCCTGCTGCCTCTTCCTTCTAGCTGACTGTCTCTATTCCCTGGGCCACTTCCCCACAGCCTCAGTTCCTTCTGCCCCTGGCTCCAGCTCCTTTGCCCTCTTCCCAGGGCGTTGAGCCTGTAAGTCCTAGCAGCCCATCAGGAGCCCTCTAAGAAGCCAGTCTTCTCCTTAGGGCTCCCTGCAGAAGACTAACTCGTTCTGGTCTGCAGCCTCCTTTTATATGGGCCGGCTGGGCCCTGATTGGCTGGTCCAGCCGCCGCCCTGATTGGCTGTTTCCCCTGCAGCCACTCCTTTGGTGGCCTGCAGCTCAGCCTCCCTAGGCTGGTTTTAATCCTCTCAGGGCCAGTGCGCCCTGTCACAGGAACAAAAAAACAAAAAGTTATTTACCCAACCATTTTATTTGATACTAATCAGCCACCAATAGCCTATAAAGCTTAATGCAGCTACACAAAACAAAGATACAAGAAAAATGGAAAAAAAACCCACAAGGACAAGCTCCTCTTCTGTTGCAAGTTGCCAGAAGAACAGTAAGGAGGAATGGAACAAAGATTTTAACTCCTCTCTTGGTGTGGTGAACTCAGTCTAACAACCTATGTAGAACATATCAGTGAATTTCAAAACATTGTTCAAGCTGTCCGGGAGTCCACAATGGGCATGTATCAATTTGTCATGGAAAAGGAAGGAAAAATTCAGAAGCTGTTTTAAACAAAGCTTTAAGAAAAATCAGTGAGAGATAGAGAAACAGTTTGCAAGCACAAGACTGTCTGGTATCATGGCCATTGTAGTTTACAAAGAGCGCTAAGGGTGTTTGACAAAGTTCTGGCTTTTTAATGCTTAAAACAGTCATTTCCTGAACTGCAATAACAAAAGGAATTACATACTGCACTGGGTCCAACAGACATGTACATCATCTTCTCTAATTTGTACATGTCCTAAATCCTTGCCATTTACACTTCCTAGAAGTCACTAACCCATGTATAAAGGAGTACAATGTATATGGTCAATGTGCGTGATATGTACACACACCGGAACTCTCTCTCAGTTGCAGGACTCATTGGTTGGAAGCAGCAATTCTTCCAGCCGAGGGAGCTCAACCCCGAGGCAGGAGGAAAAAATGACACTGCAAGAATGAGGAGCAGTGGGTCTGGACACTTATGGGTCTTTTAAGATGTACTCTAGGCCAGGCTCTTCAGCACTCCCCTCTTCTTGAGGCTTTAGCTTGCCAGACAAGGAAACCCAGGCCCACTTTCTGTGGCTTCTTTGCCCACCTGCAATTTGAGCACATGAAACAAGACCAACTGGTTGTCTAGCAGAGCTGAGGCATCTTTCCCACTTCCTGCTCAAGTGCCTGATCCAAAGCCCAGTGAAACTGATGGTTGTATTTCCATTCATGTCAATGTGCCTTGGATCAGGCCCTGAGCTCCCCAGGCAGAACAAACAAACAAAGGCTTCCAGTCCCAGACGCTGCTTCCCTCCCCACTCCCTCTTTCACTCACGTATAAACCAAAACCTTGAAAGTGAGACTGAAATGGCACACAAGTGTATATTAAAAAAATACAAAGATTAATTTCATACACATTGCAACAGAGTGTGGAACAGCTTCAGGGACTCAGCGGCAAAGCACTATGAGCCGGCACCAAGATCCTGTGATAAGAGTAAACTGAGTTCTTCAGCTCACAAATTGCATGTACAGCGGTGAGGCATTATTGTACTTGGTGCAATCATTCCCATCCCAGTTGAACAAGAGCAAACAAGCTCAAGGAATTCACATGAACTGTACAAATATTTGGAGTCAGACATGTGCCAGACACCAGCCCTTGGAATGTAGATTTTACAAACTACTGGAAATAACTACAAAACAAGGCATGTTGTACAGATCTACTAGTACAGGAATATAAGGCTTCATGGTCTGTGTTACTATGGAGGTAACAATGGATACAACCACAGGGACTGATATTCTAGCTCAGGGGTGGGCAAACTTTTTGGGCCGAGGGCCACATCTGGGTGGGGAAATTGTATGCAGGGCCGGGGCAGGGGGTTGGGGTGCGTGAGGGAGTGTGGGGTGTGGGAGGGGGTGCGGTGTGCAGGAGGGGGCTCAGGACAGGGGGTTGGGGTGCACAGGGGTGCAGCAGGGAGCTCAGGGCAGAGGGTTGGGGTGCAGGAGGGGTGCAGAGTGCAGGCAGGGGGCTTAGGGCAGGGAGTTGGGGGGCGGGGTGCAGGAGGATTTCGGGCTCCGGCACGGCAACCCTTACCTAAATCATCTCCGGGGTGGCAGCAGTGCGCACCGGGGCCAGGGCAGGCTCCCTGCATGCCTGCCCCATCCCCGGCCCTGTGCCACTCCCGGAAGCACTGCGCCCCCTGGGAGAGGGGGGGCGGAGGGCTCCGCGTGCGCTGCCCTTGCCGCGCCACTAGGTACCTCTCCTGAAGCTCCCATTGGCTGCGGTTCCCCGTTCCCGGCCAATGGCAACTGCGGGGGGCGGTGCCTGGAGGCATGGGCAACACAGAGCCCTCTGCCCCCCGGCCCGGGGGCCGCAGGGAAGTGGTGCCAGCGGCTTCTGCAGAACAGCGCGGGGCCCGCGGCGCCATGGGGGGCAATCCTGCGGGCCGGATCCAAAGCCCTGAGGGGCAGGATCTGGCCCGCGGGCCATAGTTTGCTCACCCCTGTTCTAGCTTGACATTTTAAGGAAAGATATATTTTACAAATTCTTCTTTATCATGGAAAAGGAGAAAGGCATTGCCTACAGGGGACCACAGTGGAGATGGTGACATCTGAAATTGGGTGGGGCATCCTAATACAGTATGGCTATTTTCTCTAGGTCTGGTCCCTTTTCTTCTGCAGTTTGCCTTTTTGCTCCACTCTGAGGTTTGTGTAGAACTCTGGAAAAACAAAGCAAACACTGCCCAGCATACCTGCTCTAGACTAGCTACCTCTGGGAGCACATCATCAACTATAATCATGTTAAAATATCTACCTGATATAGCTGGTTGGGTATTTTTCTTTGGAAAAAGCAGTTTCTGCAAAACAAAATTTCAATTTAGCTACAAGTTTTTGATTTTTCTGTCTAGAAAATTAAAGTGAAATGTTTCATTTTTGGTCAAGTTGATCCAAATTAAAAAATTTTGTTCCATTGAAATGACCAAAACAGGTTTTGTTTCAAATCAGTTTAAGAAAACATTAAACTGCATTTCCCCATCAGTGCATTAACTGATGGGAGTTGTAGTTCACACACTCATTCTCTCTTATGGGTTGGGCTCCCTGGAGCACTACATCTCCAATAATGCAAAGTGGATTCCTTACTGACCAAGCTGTGTGGTGCACCATGGGATTCATATGACCCTAGGCACCATGGGAGAGAATGCCTGGCCAATAAAGGAGCATCAGACTCCCAAACTACAACTCCCATTGGGCAATGCACCTCTATAGGAAAATGCAGTTCAACATGGAACTCACTCAAAATGAAGTGTTTTGGGTCAGTTCAATAAATTGAAATGAAAAACATTTTGATTTCAGAATGTTGATTTGTTTTGACATTTTCAATTGCAACAAAACATTTCATTTTGACATTTCTGAACGGATTGTTTTTTAAACTTACATTCTATGAAAATTTTTGAAATTTCAACTCTCCATACTGATTTGAGATTAAAATAAATGTTGAAATGTCAGAGCTTTCTGTGGGGCAGAAAGTACAAATTTTGCTCAGTCTACTATTTAGGTTCTCATTGCAGTATCTCAGCTCTTCCCATATATGAATGAATTTATCCTCACAAAACTACTGCGAGGTAGGGAAGTATAAATCCCAAATTTATCTGTCTGTTAGGGCGGTCGATTAATCGCAGCTAACTCACGCAATTAACTACAAAAAATTAATCGCGATTAATCACAGTTTTAATTGCACGGTTAAGCAATAGAATACCAATTGAAATTAAATATTTTAGATGTTTTTCTACATTTTCAAATATATTGATTTCAATTACAACACAGAATAGAAAGTGTACACTCTTCGCTTTATATTATTTTTATTACAAATATTTGCACTGTAAAAGTGATAAACAAAAGAACCAGTATTTTTCTATTCACCTCATTAAAAAAACAGTAGTGCAATCTCTTTAACACGAAAGTGCAACTTACAAATGTAGTTTTTTTGTTACTGCACTCAAAAACAAAACAATGCAAAACTTTAGAGCCTACAAGTCCACTCAGTCCTACTTCTCGTTCAACCAATCACTACGACAAACAAGTTTGGCGTCTTTTATGAGAGATAATGCTGCTCACTTCTTATTTACAATGTCACCAGAAAGCGAGAACAGGCATTCGCATGGGACTGTTATACACCATTGAAAGGTATCTACATGCCAGATATGCTAAACATTCATATGCCCCTTCATGCTTTGGCCACCATTCCAGAGGACATGCTTCCATGCTGATGATGGTCATTAAAAAAATAATATGTTAATAAATTTGTGACTGAAGCCCTTGGGGGAGAATTGTATGTCTCTGGCTCTATTTTACCTGCATTCTGCCATATGTTTCATGTTATAATAGCCTTGGATGATGACCCAGCACATGTTCATTTTAAGAACACATTCGCTGCAGATTTGACAAAATGCAAAGAAGGTACCAATGTGAGATTTCTAAAGATAGCTACAGCACTCGACCCAAGGTTTAAGAATCTGAAGTGCCTTCCAAAAATCTCAGAGGGACGAGGTGTGGAGCATGCTTTCAGAAGTCTTAAAAGAGCAACACTCCAATGCAGAAACTACAGAACCCGATCCACCAAAAAAGAAAATCAACCTTCTGCTGGTGGCATCTGACTCAGATGATGAAAATGAATGGTCCGCTCTGCTTTGGATTTTTATCGAACAGAACCCGTCATCAGCATGGACGCATTTCCTCTGGAATGATGGTTGAAGCATGAAGGGACATATGAATCATTAGCACATCTGGCATGTAAGTATCTTATGACATCAGCTACAACAGTACCACGCGAACACCTGTTCCCACTTTCAGGTGACATTGTGAACAAGAAGTGGGCAGCATTATCTCCTGCAAATGTAAACAAACTTGTTTGTCTGAGTGATTGGCTGAACAAGAAATAGGACTGAGTGGACTTGTAGGCTCTAAATTTTTACATTTTATTTTTTAATGCAGGTTGTTTTTTTTTACATAATTCTACATTTGTAAGTTCAACTTTCATGATAAAGAGATTGCACTACAGTACTTGTATTGAATTGAAAAATGCTATTTCTTTTGTTTTTTACAGTGCAAATATTTATAATAAAAATAAAGTGAGCACATGTACACTTTGTATTCTGTGTTTGCCAGAAGCTGGGAATGAGCGACAGGGGATGGATCACTTGATGATTACCTGTTCTGTCCATTCCCTCTGGGGCACCTGGCATTGGCCACTGTCGGAAGACAGGATACTGGGCTAGATGGACCTTTGGTCTGACCCAGTAGGGCCATTCATATGTTCTTATGTGTTGTAATTGAAATCAATATATTTGAAAATGTGGAAACATCCAAAAATATTTAAATGAATGGTATTCTATTGTTTAAACGCACAATTAATCTTTTTATTTTATTTAAATATTTATTCATTTAATCTTTTTAATCACTTGATAGCCCTACTGTCTGTACATCTCTTTTAAGGTTTTATACTGCCACTCACCACCCACTATCTGAGTACCTTCCACGTACAAAACTGAAACAGAGATTAAATGAGTTGCCGAAGTCACACAATGAGTGTGTGGCAGAGCTGGGAATCAGATCTCTTGAGGCCCAGATCCAATGCTTTAACCACAAGGCCATACAATAGAAATTCAAGCAAACTGGTTGACTTTTTATCCAAATTTAGATCAGTGACATTGATAATACAATCCACTGAGAGACATAACAACAGAAGTTTTACTTTATTAAAGATCTGGTCTGAGCCCTGTTTTTACACACAATCCCTGACTTTGCTTTAATGGTATATTTATAGAATTTTGTTTTCCATCTTCAGATAGAATCTAGAAAAAATAGCATTAGTTGGGCTGAAACATAGCAACTATTTAACACCATACAGCAACAACATTTTCCCCCACAATATGATAAATAACAGTAACAGTGAGGAATACTGTACCCTTTAGAGGAGAATCTTGTAGAATGTAACGTGACTTGGACACTGGTTCAATTGGAAAATAAAAGAGACTTCCCCCGCCCATCTTTTAATTTCTCCAAAATTATTTTGCTGGTTTCTGAGACTTGATACCAAGCTCTTTGCAAATGCTTCAATTCACTTAGAGTGTGAAGGATGCAGGAAAGGAATGGAACAAGTTCTGGAAGGCAGCCGCCAAAGCTGTTAGCTAAAATTGATTAAGTTTTGTGTAACAGGGAAGAGCGTACTACACGTTTCATCTGTTTACAGTGAAAGGTCTCTTTGTCCTGTAATCTGTATTTAGTTTATAAAAGCTCAAATCCTCTTTTATCTTTTATAAATAGGAGACAAAGGCCTTCACTAATCCAGGTGTTAAAACAGAGTGTATTTCTGCCAATTAGATTGCTTTGATGTAACTCAAGGAATATCGGGGAAGTAATCTATATCTTGGGCAGTGAACTTTCAGCACTGCTGTCAAGACTAAATGAATATGTTTTGGCTACTGATCTGTTGGAAAACGTTTAGGGGTTATTGCTGACATGGTATTAATGTAGAACTCCACAAGAATTATCAACAGAATCAAGTAGAATTTCCTACCTGAATACTGAAATTCCTTCTGAAAATACTACTTTCATTTTTAATTGACATATTTTGTATTAAGCTTGATACTGAAACAAAATAAAAAACATGCTGAAATGTATAAGCACTCTCTTTGGGAAAACAAGGGTAAAAAAATCCTCACAGAGAGGTCATTTTTATATAAGGGTCTGAAAGCAATTGAATTAGGGTTACCATATTTCAACAATCAAAAAAGAGGACGGGAGGAGCCCCGCCCTAGCACTGCCCCCGTCCTGCCCTAGCCCCGCCCCTGCCCCTTCCACTTCCACTTCCTCCCACTTCCCGCCCCCCTCAGAACCCCCAACCCTCCCCCCCCACTCCTTGTCCCCTGACTGCCCCCTCCTGGGACCCCTGCCCCTAACTGCCCCCCAGGACTCCACCCCCTACCTAAGCCTCCCTGCTCCTTGTCCCCTGACTGCCCCCTCCTGAGACCTTCCCCCCATCCTAACTGGCTACCTAGGACCCTATCCCCTACCTGTCCCCTGACTGCCCCAACCCTTATCCACACCCCCACCCCCAGACAGACACCAGGGACTCCCACGCCCCATCCAACCACTCCCCACCCCCTGACAGCCCCCCCCCCAACTCCTGACCCATCTAAACCCCTCTGCTCCCTGTCCCCTCACTGCCCCCTCCTGGGACCCCTGCTCCTAACTGCCCTCCAGAACCCCACCCCCTACCTAAGCCTCCCTGTTCCTTGTCCCCTAACTGCCCCCTCCTAAGACCCCCCCACCCTAACTGCCCCCCTAGGATCCTACCCCCTACCTGTACCCTGACTGCCCAAAACCTTACACCCCCAACCCCCAGACAGCCCCCCCCCCGAACTCCTGACCCATCCAACCCTGCTCCCTGTCTCTTGACTGCCCCCTCCAGAACCTCCCTGCCCCTTCTCCGACCCCCTGGCCCCCTTACCTCAGAACAGAGTGCTGCAGAGCAGCGCGCTCGGCAGCAGGGGAGGGGGGAGCAGGGGGAGGAGCTCCAGACTGCTGGAGGCCCGAGGCGAATGGCCGGCCGGCGATCTGCGAATGCAGGGAGGGGGAGGGAGGGAGAGAGAGGAGGGGAGTGATCTCAAGTTGCAGGGGAGAGGAGGGGGAAGTGGAGGAGGGGCTCTGGCTGTCAGAGCCCCATGCGAGTGGCATGATCTGGCCGACTGCCCTGTCAGCCACGCACGCTCTGCATGGGGGGGAAATCCGGACATTTACAAATTCCTCCCGGACGCTATTTTTAACTCAAAAAAGCCGGACATGTCCGGCAGAATCCGGACGAATGGTAACCCTAATTAAAGCTAAAAAACTCAGATTGCTCAATTTCCATCACTCTTGAGAACATACATATTGTTTTGAGGTTAATGTAACACTGACTTTCCAATGCTGCTGACTGAACTAAGAGATACAGTTATGGTAAATGGCCCATGCTACTATTTCAACTTTTATCTCTACCTTGATTCTCTTAAGGCAGCAGAAGTTTGACCACAACTCATTCTCTGAGCAAGAGACTGGGACTCAGGACTTGTGTCTTGGGCCTAGTCCACACTACCCCCCGACTTCGGACTAAGGTACGCAAATTCAGCTACGTTAATAACGTAGCTGAATTCGAAGTACCTTAGTCCGAATTTACCGCGGGTCCAGACGCTGCAGGCAGGCTCCCCCGTCGATGCCGCGTACTCCTCTCGCCGAGCTGGAGTACCGGCGTCGACGGCGAGCACTTCCGGGATCGATCCCAGAACATCGATTGCCTGCCGTCGGACCCGGAGGTAAGTGTAGACGTACCCTTGCTATTGGCTGGGATATTGACTGACTGTGTTCTTTGGTCAAGTCACTTGGGTCAAGATTTTCAGTAGTGACTGCGTGTGCCTCAAGGTTTGGCTACCCACAATGAGACACCTTAAAAGAGGCCTGATTTTCAGAGGGTGGATGCTCACCACTTCTTGAAGAGAAGGACACTTTAAGGATCTCTATTTGGACTCTCAAAAGTTGAGGCACCCAAGATCACTGATCACTTTTGAAAATCCTGGTCCAGGTCTTCTTCAGGCCAAACTCCCATTGGCTTCAGCATTGTGGAACCAGGCACTTAATGTGTCTATACCTCTCTTTATTCTAGGGTGTTTCTAGTGCACATTGAGATCCTCAGATGAAAGAAGTTTGGAAAGTGCAAAGTATTGCTAGCAAATTCCAACACAAGTCCAAAGAGTTTTTCCTTCCAAATAATTTCCCTTGCAAGTTAATAATTCAATGCAGGTTTTATGGCAGTCCTTTCATCTTTTTTTTTTTAATATATATAATCATGCTGGAAGATGAAGGAGCAAAAACTTCACTTTGGTAAAGACAAAGATCATATCATTTAGAGGAGCCAGCTCAGAAAAATGCTTTCACAGACTCCATTGTAAATTTTGTGCTATAAATTTCCACAAGCTTCTCTAGTAATCTGCTTGCACCGTTAAAGGTTTATATTTTAAAGCAAGGATAATTGTAGAAGTGTCAAGATCCCTGCTAAATAAACATGGTTGGGAAAAAAAAATATCCCAGAAGTGTAATGAAAAGTAATGTATCATTGGCTACTTCTATTTGTGTGTTCTGGCACTGTAAAGAGGCAAAGAGTTTCTGCATAGCATTTCTGGGAGAGATCAAGAACCTGGATACAAAGATACAAACCAATTCATTTGTGTCTCCATTTAATGATATGCCACCTCATAGCACCAAGTACTTAAACAAATGCCTAACTTTCACCATGTGAGTAGTCCCATTAAAGTCAGGGATTTACCTTGCAGTATTCAGGACATAAACCCTCCTCCTAAAGAGAAACAAAACAAAAAGCAACCTATGACTGCAAATATAAAAATAAGTCATCCTCCTACAAAGGAAAAAGGACACTTCAGACCCAAAGAGTGAATGGAGCTCCTCTCTCAACCAGGCAGTTAGCTGTAAAATATGGTTGCTGTAAAATAAAAGCCTGATCCCACTGTAAATTCCAATGGAAAACAATGGGAGTTTTGCCAGAGTGAGGACTGCAGGGTTGGGCCCCAAGGGGCTCAGATTCGACAGTAATGGGCATGACATTTGAAAGATAGAGAGACTCATTCACTTACTTGGTGGCAAAGGTGCACTGATTATATTGTTAAGACTGGAGAACTCTATGCTGCATGGTACTGGAGAACTAAAATGTACAAATAACTTTGAAGGGCTACAACACCAAAGAAATCCCTACAGATGCTTTTGGGTTCCTATGCAATTAATCTTCCTATGAACATACCTTCCTATATAATGAATGCGAGGTCATGTTTATTTTTGTATATTTCCACATGTTCCCTTTACAGATATTTTCTTATTTTATACTATTCCCATATAGCTGCACTAAAAGAATGGGACAGAAGGGCTCTGGTGGGGATGGAGGGGAGAAAGGGCTGTATTGCCCACTTAGGGCTGGGACACCAGGCTGTGGAGAGCTTTTTAGGCCTTGGTTACAAGACTTTTTTGTCCAGAGCTGAAAGATTCTTCTTTCTTTCTTTCTTCCTTCCTTCCTTCCTGACTTCCCGTCATTTCTTCTTCCTATGAGAAGCAGAAGGGAGCGGAAAGGATTCAGCACACTCCATGCTTCCAGGTTAAGGAAATAAGGAAGACTGAGGATGATGAGTCAAGCACAGTTTTGAATAGGGAATGGTGAGCGACAGCCTCTTTCATCTCTTCGGCTGGAATTTTCAAAGAAGCCAAAGGGGATTTAGGTGCCCAACCTCAGCCTTGATTGTAGAGAGTCTGACCATCTTTAGGAAACACTGCAAAACCTTCCTCTTTGAAAATGTATTGCCATCATAAGACAGACTAACACTCAGTGCTTAATTTGTGCTGGGGCTTGCCAGGGCTCAACCCCGGCACCTCTAGGCTCAGTAGTTCATAGCCATGGCACCTCTGGGCTTGTTGTGTCCATTATGAAAATAATAAAAAAAAAAAATTGCTTGAGCCCCAGCACCTATTTCATTACAAATTAAGCACTACCAACACTGACACCCTTGGTATCTCCCAGCCGCTATACACACACAGAAATAAAAAACAAAAACACAATCCTTCCTCACGCAGTATTTTTATCCAAAGAGGATGACATGTAAGAGACTCCATGAAGTCCATTAGGGACTAAGCTATTGCTATTGATTTTACGTGGAAGGCATTCGGATACTACGGTGATTGATGGCAATATGAATCCCTTAGTTAGGCAGACAAAGAAAATCGTAGCGCTGTTCAAGGTTAACCAGAATCAAAAAATCATTCTATAGCTCAAGGTAGTAGGCTGAGCTTGAGGTTTGGTGATTTGTAGCACTGAAGTGTCAACATTTCTGCCACCAATCAGGTTAGCTACCCAGCTCCAATGGCCCCACTCACTCGGTAACAGTGGTTTATAACTTGAGGCAATGAATTTTACAGTCTCAAGTGGGATAAAGAGGTAACAATGTCTGCAGATGCATCAAACACCTTTTTAAAAATTTCGTGTGACTTCAATACTCAGACGTACCCAACTGGGAGCACTGGAAGGTTTCTGGTTATCCACAGAATGAATGGCTGGGAACAACAGGACACACTTCTCCACAAACAGTGCTGCCCTGCCAATGTACTTAACTCTGACCTAAAGGGACCACCATGAGGGCTCAGAGGGTATGTTTCTCTCCTTGACTCACTACTGCAATCCTTGGCCCATCTGCTGAGATTGCTACCAAGCTTTGGAATTTTGTGGTGGATTTGAAGATGTGCACACTTGCGTACTGGGAATGGGAGGGAGGCCAACAAACTTATTTCAATAATCCACTGCCCATCAGGCAGTAACAGCTTTAGGTCAGTCTCATCCGGAGTGAATTTGAACCAGAAACCTAGAACGGAAAGGCTCTGTTCCTGGGCTAAACACTCTGAGCCTAAAGGTCACTTAAATAATTTTTTTTTAAAATCTCTGTTGCTGATAAATGTGTGTTATTTTAGAAGCCAAGTACTGTAGGCCAGAACTGACTTATTGGCAAAGCCGGGTCAGGTAGCTCGCATTGCATTGGCCCGCATACAATCGGACTCTAGTTAGTGCCGTCAGTGTCACAGCTTCCTGAGTACTAAAATAGATCAACTTATATTAAACATTAAAAAAAAAATAAAAATCAATTAACAGTTTTAACTGGAGTTCACTAGTTCAAATCATTTCAGTATTCACCGGTGGATTGTCATCTTGGGCTTTGTGCCTGACATTTGCAATCTCTTCGCCTTTTATTGGTAACATTTCCACAGAGTAATAGGGGGAGTTATGACCATCACTCTCTGCTGAAAACACATCCCTTGCTGCAGGAAAGGGACAACTGACAAATGGCAAGCCAGGCCATCATTAACCTGCAATTAAGCTCAGAGCTCGAAAACAACCTTGGATCCTTACTAGGCTCCATTTTTCTGCTATAGAATATGAATTTTTCCTTTCCAGTAACTCCCGTTTACATCAATACCAGAGCGGGAGAATCAGAGGCAACTATGTTAGTGTGAAGGAGAGTGTGAGAAAGAGATCACACTTGTGGTTTCTGATGTGATTTTCATATATCAGCAAAGGAGAGAGAAAACAAATGAGAATTACAGTCTCCCTGCCACAAGCATGAACTGTATGACAGGGTAAGGATAACTTAATACTTGCCCTATTCTGTTCATTCCCTCTGATACAGCTGGTGCCGGCCAGGGTCGGAAAACAGGATATTGGGCTAGGTGGTCCATTGGTTTGACCCAGTACGGCCATTCCTATGCTCTTAGGCCTGGTCTAACACTAGGAGGTTATGTCGAATTTAGCAGCATTAATTCGAATTAACCCTGCACCCGTCCACACAACGAAGCTATTTATTTTGACATAGAGGTCTCTTTAAATCGATTTCTGTACTCCTCCCCGACGAGGGGAGTAGCGCTAAATTCGACATGGCCATGTCGAATTAGGGTTAGTGTGGACGGAATTCGACGCTAATAGCTCCGGGAGCTATCCCACAGTGCACCACTCTGTTGACGCTCTGGACAGCACTCTGAGCTCGGATGCTCTGACCAGCCACACAGGAAAAGCCCCGGGAAAATTTGAATTCCTTTTCCTGTCTGGCCAGTTTGAATCTCATTTCCTGTTTGGACATCGTGGCGAGCTCAGCAGCACTGGCAACGATGCAGAGCTCTCCAGCAGAGATGGCTGTGCAATCCCAGAATAGAAAGAGGGCCCCAGCATGGACTGATCTGGAAGTCTTGGATCTGATCGCTGTGTGGGGCGATGAGTCCGTGCTTTCCGAGCTGCGCTCCAAAAGACGGAATGCGAAGATCTACGAGAAGATCTCAAAAGCCATGGCAGAGAGAGGATACAGCCGGGATGCAACGCAGTGCCGCATGAAAATCAAGGAGCTGAGACAAGCGTACCAGAAGACCAAAGAGGCAAACGGACGCTCCGGATCCCAGCCCCAGACATCCCGTTTCTACGAGGCACTGCATTCCATTCTAGGTGCTGCCGCCACCTCTACCCCACCACTGTCCGTGGACTCTGACGATGGGGTATTGTCAACGGCCGCTTCCTCGGAGCTGTTCGCGGACGGGGAAGATGAGGAAGGAGATGAGGAGGACGAGGCAGTCGACAGCGCTTTCAACGCTGATTTCCCCGACAGCCAGGATCTCTTCATCACCCTCACGGAGATCCCCTACCAACCCTCCCAAGGCGGTAACCCGGACCGTGAATCAGGGGAAGGATCAGTAGGTAAGTGTTTTAAACATTTATTTTGAATAGACTAGACATGGTATGTTAGCAATGGGTTTTTAATGATTAGTTTGCCCTAGGCGCTTAACTTTTTAGTCCTTGCCAGTGCAGCTACTGGAAAAGTCTGTTAACATGTCTGGGGATAGAGTAGAAATCCTCCAGGGACATCTCCACAAAGCTCTCCTGGAGGTAATGTGAAAGCCTTTGCATCAGGTTCCTGGGGAGAGCGGCCTTATTGCCTCCTCCATGGTAGGAAACTTTTCCGCGCCAGGCTAGCAGCAGGTACTCAGGTATCATTGCCTGGCAAAGCATGGCGGCATACGGCCCTGGTGTTTGCTGGCATTCACGCAGCATGCGGTCTTTCTCTGTCTCCGTAATCCTCATCAGAGTGATATCACTCATGGTGACCTGCTTTGAATTAGGGGAATTTTAGTATGGGGACTGATTGCCTGTTCCTTTAAATAACTGTAACCGGTGGTTTACAGCCACGCGGTGGGGGCGGGGAGGCGAACCGTTCATGCTGAGTGGTTCACCGGCAGCATGCAGGGATCTTTCCCAGGGACAGCCGCAACGGGGGTGGGACAGGGGCAGAGTTCATGCCGGCCGGATTGCTGGCAGCGTGCAGGGATCTTTCCCGAGCCCAGCCACGTGGTGGGGGCGGGGAGGCGAACTGTTCCTGCTGAGCGGTTCGCCGGCAGCATGCAGGGATCTTTCCCGGGGACAGCCGCGAGGGGGGTGGGACGGGGCAGAGTTCATGCTGGCCGGATTGCCGGCAGCAGGAACTGGCCAACGCTAGGAGCATTGCTTGGAACGTGAAAGGAGGGCACTGCTGTACATTAAGCTTTAAGCAGCCAAAAGTCTACGGCTTACCATGGCTGCCTGCTACCCGAATTCCACTGTCCTGCCCCGCTTGTGTGATCTGTACAGCAAGACCCCAGGTACTCAATGTGAAGACAGAAAATTCGACCATGTACTGAGTGCACATGTGATAGGTACTGTGCATGGTCTTGTTCACAGAGAAAGACTATATTCATTGTTTGCAAAAATGTATCTTTTTGAGGAATTCACTCCCTTTTTCCCATCCCACAGCTGCGAGTGTCTCCCGAGCTACCCCGGCATCCCCCTCCCAGAGGCTGGCGCAGATCAGGCGGCGAAAGAAAAGGACACAGGACGAGATGTTCTCAGAACTTATGGTCTGTTCCCGAGCCGAGGTGGCACAGCAGACCCAGTGGAGGGAGAACATGTCGCAATACCAGCGATCACACAGCGAACGGGAGGACAGGTGGCGGCAGGAAGACCAGCAGGCGACTCAAACGCTGCTTGGACTAATGAGGGAGCAAACGGACACGCTCCGTCGCCTTGTAGATGTTCTGCAGGACCGGAGGCAGGAGGACAGAGCCCCGCTGCATTCTATCGCTAACCGCCCTCCCCCGCCACAAAGTCCCATCCCCCCCTCACCCAAAGTCCCAAGAAGGAGGGGCGGCAGGGGCCGTGAAAACAGTCACTCCACCCCTGCAGACTGCTCAAATTGCAGAAGGCTCTCATTCCCAAAGATTTGATACGTCCTTTCCTTCCCTCCAAATGCACCTCACCCAAGCCCCCGTCCCAGTTTCATCCCCTAACTGTGTAGTTCTTAATAAAAAATACGTTTCTGTTAATTACTGTTTCCGTCATGTTCTTTTAGAGGACAGTGTGTTTGAAGGGGGGGGAAGGGGGTTGGTAATTGGAGAGGACAGTCACCTTTACCAGGGTACAGACACGGGGGCAGGTTCAGCAGAAGGTCACACACACATTGCAGTCACTAGGCACCCTGGTCAGTCTGGGAGGTGGTTTTCATGTTCTGTGTGGGGGGGCTATGTGAGTTTGTGGTGAGGGAGGGCGGTTACAGATCTTATGCAGCGGTTCTTAGCCTGGATGACAGAGCCACGCAGCAGGGGATCTGTAACCGCCCTCCCCCGCCACAAAGTCACATAGCCCCCACACACAGAGTCCCGAAAAGGAGGGGTGGCAGGCTCCATTGAAACAACCAGTCCACCACTGTGGACCGCTCTAGGAGCAGGAGCCTGTCACTCCTCGAGTTTAGAAGTGTCCTTTCCATCACTACACCCGCTCCCCACCACAGTCTGCGTCCCAGTTTCAACCCTTTACCGCGAAATCCTTAATAAAGAAAATGGTGTTAATGAACAAAGTTTCATTTATTTTATTTTTAAAGGTGTGTTGGAAGGGGGGGAAGGGGGTTGGTAACTGGAGAGGATAGTCAACATTAACTGGGTAAAGAAATGGGGGCAGGTTCAGCTTCTGTTTAAACAAACGTAATAGTCACAGGTTACCCTGGTCACTCTGGAACCTAGCTTTCAAAGCTTCCCGGATGCACAGTGCGTCCCGCTGGGCTCTTCTAATCGCCCGGGTGTCTGGCTGGGCGTAATCAGCAGCCAGGCAATTTGCCTCAACCTCCCACCCCGCCATAAACGTCTCCCCCTTGCTCTCACAGAGATTGTGGAGCACACAGCAAGCTGCAATAACAATGGGGATATTGGTTTCGCTGAGATCAGAGCGAGCCAGTAAGCTTCTCCATCTCCCCTTGAGACGTCCAAAAGCACACTCCACCACCATTCTGCACTTGCTGAGACGGTAGTTGAAGAGTTCTTATTCAGTGTCCAGGGCGCCTGTATAGGGCTTCATGAGCCAGGGCATTAGCGGGTAGGCTGGGTCCCCGAGGATCACTATAGGCATCTCCACATCCCCAACAGTTATTTTGTGGTCCGGGAAGTAAATACCTTCCTGCAGCCGTCTAAACAGACCTGAGTTCCTGAAAACGCGAGCGTCATGAACCATGCCCAGCCATCCGACGTTGATGTTTGTAAAACGTCCCCTATGGTCCACCAGTGCTTGCAGCACCATCGAAAAGTAGCCCTTTCAGTTAATGTACTGGCTGGCCTGGTGGTCCGGTCCCAGGATAGGGATGTGAGTTCCATCTATAGCCCCAACGCAGTTTGGGAATCACATCACCTGCACATTTCCCAGGGTCACTACCTTTGAGAGCAGTAGCTCAACGATTGCGTTGGCTACTTGCATCACAGCAACCCCCACGGTAGATTTGCCCACTCCAAATTGATTCGTGACTGAATGGTAGCTGTCTGGCATTGCAAGCTTCCAGAGGGCTATGGCCACTCGCTTCTGGACAGTCAGGGCTGCTCGCATCCGGGTGTCCTTGCACTTCAGGGCAGGGGACAGCAACTCACAAAGTTCCAGGAAAGTTCCCTTACGCATCCGAAAGTTTCGCAGCCACTGTGATTCATCCCAGACCTGCAGCACTATGCGGTCCCACCAGTCCGTGCTTGTTTCCCGGGCCCAGAATCGCCGTTCCACAGCATCAACATGACCCATTGCCACCATGATGTCCACGGCGCGGGGTCCCGTGCTTTGTGAGAGGTCTGTGCCCCTCTCAGACTTAATGTCCTCACCGCGCTGCCGTAGCCTCCTCACCCGATTTCTCAGCATCTGCCTCTGAAAAAGGTGGATGATAAGGCGCGAGGTGTTGACAACGGCTATAACTGCAGCGATGATCGCAGCGGGCTCCATGCTCGCGGTGCTGTGGCGTCCGCGCTGTCAATCACCAGAAAAGTGCATGAACTGATTGCCCGCCGGCGCTTTCACGGTGGGAGGGCAGGAGTGAGGGTTGAATGACGACAGTTACCCAAAACCACCCTCGACACATTTTTTGCCCCAGCAAGCATTGGGGGCTCGACCCAGAATGCCAATGGGCAGCGGGGACTGCAGGAACTGTGGGATAGCTACCCACAGTGCACCGCTTCCAATGTCGACGCTTGCCCCGTTAGTGTGGACTCACAAAGTCGAATTACTGTCCTTAGTGTGGATACATACGTTCGACTTTGTAATATCGGTTCCACAAATTCGTTTTAAGCAAAATCGAACTACTCTTGTAGTGTAGACATACCCGTAGTCTGCAGTATAAATGTAACTGGAGAAAGAGTATCAAGTTTCAGGAGAGGATCCTAAAACTAGCAACAGACCAGGGAGTCAGCAATGCAAGCCTAGGGCTTATGGCTGGGACAGAAACAGTCTCCACCCAAGTACAGCAGATCCTTGCTAAGAATGTTTACAATATAAAAATGGACAATGCAATATGCCATCATATCTGACCCAAGCTATGGAAGGCATTATGTTTGAAAATTAAGCAGCAGTGCAACAAATAAGTCGATATAAGATTGGCACATGGCTAGAGGTGCCACCATTGCAGGGATACGTGGGAAATCAGCAGACTAAAAACCATGTAATGCATTTGCTAGAAAAATACTGTCAAAAAACAGCAAAGCCTTGGCAATAATTGGATCCTCCTTGACCACCTTTCATCAAGTCCAATTTAGCACATAGGAAATGGATTGTGACACCTAGTTAATAAATTCTCTTCCATATGTGGCATGGACTTCTGATAACAGGAGTTGCTGTCCAGATCCCGCCTCAGTTGTTACACATACTAAGTCACGCTTTACGCATTTAATTTTCTCTTCTCCTCCCATACAGTTTAATGGGTCAGCCACTCTAAAAATATATATATCTTTCTCTGTGCAGTCAGTTTTGCTTTCCAGCTGGTCAGAGGAGAAGACAAACCCCAGTGTTACCATGTCCTTATCTTTCCTTCTCCTTATCCATTCTCTCTTGCTCATTCTCTCAGCTAACAGGGTTGGAGCAGAGAGTGCAAATAGCTCAGCAGGTGTTGGAAGTGTGCGTGTAAAAGGAAAAAAGCCCTAACTGCTATACTGCTGATGGGTATTTCCCCATTAATCTGCTTTGTTACACCCGCTGTCTGCATGGAGAAAGTCTGACATTGCTTGAACATTTCTCCTCTCTCTTGCTTGCTGCTTATTACTAGCTATTCTGCTGTACCCTGTGTATGACCCTTCTGGGGAGTGCCAAAGCCAAGAAGATAGGGCAAAAATAGGGGCGCATTCTGATGTAAAGAGCAAATGCACTTCTTCACCTGGGAGGACAAAAGGCAGCAATGTAAGCGCAATACTGCCCCAGGGCAGCTGTAACACATGCCTGTGCCATTTAGTAACTTGATTTTTTTTCCCCCAGTGTATTTGATACATAGCTACACCCCAGTCTGACATGACATGCATGCAATCTCTGACAAACATTTTCCCCACCAACCCTTCCACTGCCGGGAAGATCATAAACTAAGAATCAGCAGTTTTACAATTCTCCTGAAAGGGAAAAACATTTCAGAGGAAATGTAAGAAGACATTTGCGCCACTGTAATGCTCATTTGGGCAATTTTGTCTTATGCCAACATTTGTGTCTTTCATTTGCATCTCTCCTCTTTTAGGAATTTTTGTTTGCAGAGAAAGGATTTGAGACAGGACAGTGGACGCCAGGAGAGGGTAGGAGGATGTGGTGCTTCTTTGCTGCACTACCATTTTGTTGGAACTGTGACAGCGCAGTAAAATGGTGGTGGCCCATCTCAATGATCTGCAGTGTTTTCAGGAGAGAAATTAGCATCAGTCTTTACCTGAGCAGAAGAAGGGTGGTGGGGGGGTTGTTTCTAAAGATGGGTGAACTGCCTTGGATTTAAAATAGGAATCAGGCTGAACCTACACTCAAAATTCAAATCAATAACCACCAGTATTTTGATGAGGTCTGTAGAAGTTTAATTCAGGAGAGCTTACTGCTCTGAACAATTACTCCATTAGGACACTCACAGTGTCTATGGAGGAAAAGCACAGAGTGTCACTTAAAGATGTCAGAGCAGGAAGCCCAGAGACAGCCAGTTCTAGAGAATGTGACCCATGGGGCACCCTCTTGACCAGTCACATATTTACATGACATCCATTGTATTGAGCCAGGAGGAGAGGCCTCAAGATTCAGTTGGCTTTTAGAAAGCTACCTATTTTTCACTGCGTAATGAGCATCCTGCTAACTCTTCCTGCTGCTGGAAATTTTATAGTGTAACTGGGTATTTTACTAGCTCCAAAGTCCACTATAAAGATTTCCATGAAAAATCTCTGTAATAAACCACATGACAAGGTCAGCTTTTCTATTCCCAACCATTTTAGTTCATAATAATCCAGCAAACAGTATAAACAAGCAAGAAAATGGATCTCTAGTGTTTGCCAATCTTTTGGGAAAACATGGTTAAAATACCTTATAGTCTATTGAGAAATAATTCACCAGAAGACTAAATATAAAAGGTATATTAGAGCTTTCTCATCAGGTGTTAAACTGTATATTATATATATATATATATATATATATATCTTATTATTTGAAAACATGACCAAAAATGCCAAATAAGAGTTTTAAAAATGAAGAAATTCATGGTCATTTGAAATAGATTTTTTGACTGGGTTTGTGTGTATTTTAGTCAGCTATGGTGTATGCTTATGAAAGTATCCAGAGCATTTTCAATTAAACCATGAAAACAAGTTAGTTTGGAATGCTGAGGTACTTTTATCACACTCATTATGGCCTATTTTTAAAATGGGGACTCTTGCGGAAAACTCTCAGACAGATGTTTGAAATGAGAGTAGGTTGAAGTGTTCGCTACGCCATGGTTCCAAAATCATACCTCCAACTGAAAACATCAAAAGGGCAGCCCTAGAACGATCATTTTTAGATTGTACTTGGTAATTTAAGGCCAGCCTAGTCTGCTTGCTACTAAAACTGCCCCATCAGGTCTGGAGTTGTCACAGAATGAAAAATGTTGGTTACTTGAAGGTCCAAATCCAGCATTTTTGTTCATCCCAAAGTCCTACTAAAGTCAGTGGGCTGTATACTGAGCCAAGGAATGCTTAGCACAGCTCTGCAGAGAGTTCCAAAAATGCCATGTGCACCCGCAATGCTTATTCTTCTTAGCGTTGGCCAGTCCCTCAGACTGTAGCCGTTTGGAGGCTGCTTCAAACAATGCCCCTCTACACCCATTACCACAGCCATGATTGAGAGAGTGCTCTTTGATGCCGTGTGTTTCCCATCCACATCCCTTACACAAGCAGCTGGAAGGAAGCCACTATGGTGGCACTATGATACCCAAGGATCCCCCTACCCCTTACAGAATTCTAAAGTAGACGGGTAAACCAGGCTTTGGGCAGCTCTGTGCCACCACAAAGCTGCCACTGCAAGCCAGGGGCCTGGTCCATCCTATTGAAACACAGGAGAATATTGAAGTCATTGGGAGTTTTGCATGCACAAAATGTGGGGGATCAGTCCTTAAGAGACTAGACCCAGGGTATGTCTCAACATTGCAGTTGGGAGATGTGACTGCAGTATCCGTAGAGCAAAGCTAGCTCGAGTAACAATAGCAGTGGAGCTGCAGCAACATGGGTAGTGGCCACTCAAGTATGTGCCCAGGGTCCTGGGCAGGTGGGGCTAGCCTGGGCAGGTGTAGCTTCACTGCTATTGTTACTCAATCTGGCTGCGATCTAGTTAGATCAAAGCTATCTGGGATATATCTACGCCTGGTGCAATCATACCTCCCGATTGCAGTGCAGGCATAGCCTTCATTTTATGGAAAAAGTCTGAAAACACCTTGGGCCTCATTCTGATCTCACATACACTGGTATAAATTGGAAGTGACTCCAATTAAATCAAATGAGTTCCACTAATGTGATAAAAATCAGTCCTATAAGGCTTATAAAACATACATCTGTTTAAATATCATACAGTTCATTATTTCCCTGATCCTCTGCTCATTTTAAAAGAAAATGACATGAAAACTGAATCAGGGCTCATCATCTCCCATGTAATATCCCTCAGTTTGTGGAACATATTTCCATGTCAACCAGTTATGATGCCACAGATGAGAGTTATGATATAAACAATGGGAGCAGATCAACCACTGTAGTAATAATAGTTCTTATATATGTCTAATAATAATTCTTGCGTAGCCCTTTACATCAGTAGATCTCAAAATACTTTACAAAGGAAATCAGTATTGTTATCCCCATTTTACATGTAGGGAAACTGAGGCATAGAGAGGTGAAAGAGCTTCTCCATAGTCACCCAGCAGATCAGTGTCAGTGAGTGCCAGAAATAGAACCCCAGGTCTCCTGAGTCCCAGTCCAATGCTCTATCTTCTAGATATCACTTCCTCCCCCTATTAAGGCCTAGTCTTGTAGTCTCTACTCAGGTAACTCTTCTACTGAAAACAGCAGGCCAGATTCTGATATCATTTACCACTTGCGTAAATGCAGAATAACTCCTCAAGTCAGTGGAATTACTTCCAGATTTACACCAACCCAACCAAAATCAGAACCTAGTAGATGCTTGTCCTGACTAAGGACAACAAAACTGAGCCCTTAAAGAGGATCAAAAACCAAGAAAAAAAATGTATGCAGAAATTTCCCCTGGCCTGTATTTTGCCGTGTTCGCTTAGCAATGATTGAACAGCCGTGGACTTTTGCTTTCACAGCTTGATCTGACAACGAAGTCATATCCTCTGCTTATAGCATCATGATCTCTTTAGAAGCTATGATGCTATGCTGCAACAAATTCAGCATTATTATTTCACAGAAGGAACAAACAGGACTAAAGGATGGGCTGTGAGGAAAGCACCTTATTTAAGGGCTGCTTTCCAAACCTTTGGTACTGATTAGCAAAACAAAATAGATGGGGGGGGGGGGGGGAAGTGTGAAAGACACAAACATACATGTTGAGATCTTAACAATGGGCAGACTTCTCCAGTGTGGAAAGTTCTTTTTTTAAGGAAACAAAGATCATGTTTTCAAGATGATAAAATATCGTGGAAAGTGACAAAGAAAAATGGTTTCCTCAAAAGCTCTTTGACCTTGTGAAAAATAAATTCTGAATTCTTTAGATCCTGGCCCTGATCCTAAAAGGCAGCTAACAAGAGCCACCATGGTGGGCAAAACATGAGCCTTAATTGTAGAGGTGAATTCTCATCTCACAGCAGTAAACCTTTTAACATTTACAAAACTGACATTATACTGTACCAATTCAAGGAAAAATTAGAAAAGGTTTACTTTATGCATAATAGCATTTTTATGCTGCCCTAATTAGCCTAGTTCGTTTTTCATACAAATAATTGCTTACGCAGAACAGTCTGCAATACTGCTCTACTTATGAGCCAGGTAGACGTGGGACAGGTTTGCTTTAAGAGAGGGATCGTATCATTTTGAACGGAGAAACAGTTACAATATACTTGATATCCTGGTGTGAAACTGCCATCCGAGCAAATCTACAGAGCATCACTGGTCATCTACGAGTAAACAATCTGTTCTCAGTGGCAAAACACACAACACAGCTACTATTGAAGATCCCAGGCAATATGCTTGTGCAACCATAGACAGAAGCTGGCCCTAATGTAGCAAAGTCTCTTCAGAAGGACGCAAACCTAACAAAAGGGATGCTTGATTAAGACATCACAGTAATCTGGAAACTCAGCTCATTCACAGTGTTTCTACCCATTTGGACAACAGTGGGTAAGATGTGTCAATAGCATTTTGGCTTGTATATCAAATAGGATTTCCAGTCATATATAAAATACAATGTCATTTCAAGGGCACACACTAATTCTAGGTAGAACTAGTTCATTGCTAAGGGCAAGGATTTTTTTTATATATACATATATAAACATACACAGGAAATAAGCAAACAGTAGGCAAGGATTAAGAGAAAAGGGAAAAGGTTAGTAGGTCAGTGTTAGAGAATTTTTTTTTAAAGGAAGGGTTAAGGTATTTCTGCGTGTGCCTAATTTTAAGCACGAGTGGTCTCATTGAAGTCAATGAGTTAAAGTTAGGCATGTGCTGACATACCATACCAAATCAGGGCTTAAAACAATAGGAAAAAAAAAAACACTAGGCAACTTAAAAAAATGCTAATGAACAAAATGTGATATTAGGCACAGGTTAATTAACAAAAGAATAGGAATAAATCAATAAGTAGGTTAAATGTACCTATGCATATTAAGTAGTCAGTGATCACAGTCACTAAGAGAGACTAACAATGGCTAGCGGAGGGATTGTTTAAAGGAAGTTTATATAACCATTAAAAAAATATACAAAGAAACTAACACCATGTGTGCAAGGCATCACCCTAGCACTAAGGGCTGGTCTACACTACGGGGGGGGGGGGGGGAAATCGATCTATGATACGCAACTTCAGCTACGTGACTAGTGTAGCTGAAGTCAAAGTATCTTAGATCGATTTACCTTGGGTCCTCACGGCGCGGAATCGACGGTCGTGGCGCCCCCGTTGACTCCGCTACCGCTTCTCACTCTGGTGGAGTTCTGGAGTCGACGGGGAGCGCGTTCGGGGATCGATTTATCGCGTCTAGATGAGATGCAATAAATCGATCCCCAATAGATCGATTACTACCCGCCCATCCGGCGGGTAGTGAAGACATACCCTAAGAGCATGTTGCAGCATGAAGGCCCACTAGCCAGGTCTCTGCTTGTTTTATCCCTCTCCCCTCCCATTTTATGTCTTTTCTATAAAGGTCATGGTCTTGCAAACACTTGAGTTCAAGTGACTACTCACATGCATAAGGCTACTTGGGTGTGTAAGGATATTTGTCTACAAAATTACAGACTGGGGTCTGAACTCGGGTGGCTCGCCCGTGCCTCCACCAGTGCCACAACCTCCACACTGGATTTTAACAATCTATCTTAAGCCTGCTAGCATGAGTCTGTCTACCTGGGCGGGGAGGCTCACTCCCAGCTGCAGTGTAGATGTACCCTACGTGTTTGGAGGATCCAGACCTCAAACTAAGATCTTCAGGGGAGGGAATGTCTCCTCCTATGCATCTTTACAGGGTCCTTGGGTGCTACTGAAATAAGGTGGCTGTAACTATTTGTTATTCAGAAAAGGAGAGCTTGTGGAATTATTTTCCGTTTAACCCTGAAAAAACAGGCCTCAGAGAGAGACCGCGCACAACAGACAGTAAATCATGGCAGTATAAATGAGGGTTCAAAATACTCTCTGGAATCACACTCAGATTGTTCAACAGAAATAAATCAATATGTTAGCGGAACTAGCTAGTTAACAAGTGTAGATCACAAGAAAGTAAAATATTTCACATAAAATATACTCAACCGTCAGCGCCTTCACAGATAGTCAATACAGGTGTCCTGTCGCCATTTACAACATGACAGGATGCGGCCTCCAGTTACTGAACCTATGAGGAATTTTTCACCTTGTGCTCGCTGTTTATTAATATGTGGTTTAAAGGGGTTGGTTCATGATGTGACGCAGCAGTCCCAATACCCATACCTGTAAACCATTAAGACGGGTTTCTCTATCGCTGCAGTTCATTCTGTGGTCAACTCTGTAACTCTGCTGATCATTAAAAGAAGAAATTATGGCCCTGAAACTTTGACCAATGGAGATACCATCCCTATCTCTGACAGAAACTTCCCTGGGATTGTTTCCTTTGAAGGGAAGTGGGAGGTTTACTCATTGATACTTTCCATAGAAATCTCCATTAGGGATTAGCCAAATTGTTTCAGCAATATCCTAACTGTAATGGAACATTACATATTACTACTGGATGACATGCTCTCCCATGGAAGTTGTCAGAGGCTAGCCAGATCTCCAGGTCGTATTCCTAGCTCTCCTACAGACTTGCTGTGTAATATAAAATGAATCACTTAATAACAGTGCCACAGACAATCTATAAAATGGGCATACGACCACCAGTGTCGTGAGACCTTATTAATTGACTAACATTTCCATGGTGCTTTGAAATTCTTAGCTGTAAGTCATTATTCATTTTGTGTCAGAATGATTCCCTTGCTCCGAGGCATCTTTTCCCACTCCTTCCTCTTCCTCCAAGTTTGTTTGAATATATAACAGACTAGACAAACACTACATGTTACCTTTGCCAATTAATTAGAACTTTAAAACTAGCCACAGACCACATGTTTAATTAGTTTTGTTTGAAGTTTGAAGCTTCTGCATATGTTGGGTTAAACTGCAGAGTAATCAGTGTCAAGTCAATTCAACTACTATATCATGCCCTTTTTGCAAAGTGAACAAATTGGCAGCCATATTACATACCACATCCTGCACATTTTGACTTGCAACAGATACTGGATGAGGACTGCGTGAGCAGTGTGGACTAGGAAGAGATAAGAGGATGATTTCTTTAACATACCCGTGGACATAGAAAAAATATATAGTGAATTACTTTCATGCATGTTTGATGACAAACAGCACAGGTAATAACTATACTGACTTCCACAGAAAACCTTGGCCTCAGCATTTGCACCATCCACCACAACCTCATAAAGTGTTTGTTATCAGAATGCTGATATATGAGTGGAAAACATTCTGTCTAATGAGTATGTGTATATTTGCTAGAATCCCCAGGAGGTTCCCATAAATGAGGTGCTCACTTCAATGAACCTATCATGGTAATTAATAAGCTCACTAAGTAGACTCTGCTGCCGAAGGAAAGATAAACAGAATTCAAGGAGGCAGAGACATGATGGCAGAAAAGATTTTCATAAATATTATAAAAAAAAATACACAGAAGGAGGGAGAGAGAAAGAGAAGGAGATTTTAAAAAAGAAAGAATGGTTAAAAAAAAAGACAAAAAGTCAAAAAACAGCCAACGAGATACAGCAAGCTCCCATATGTTGGCAAGGAGATTATAGATCTATACTTGAGCCAGGGCAGCAAAGCCTAATACATAAAATAATCCTCCACTTTCTGCACAGACTTTTTTTGTCTGTGCTTAATTCTCATTCTCAAAAATCAACTTCAGTGCTTATTATATTTTACCCACTGTGAAATGAGGATTGCTTCCTATGAATTGTATTAGCCACCATTTCTTTTTGTGAAATGGTGACTTCTTTCCAATTTTGTCAATAAATTGGATTCACAAAATTATGCACAGCATTCTTGTCGATCATTTAAAAAATGCAATTATGACAACTATTGAAAAAATATTAAGTGTTAGGAGGACATCATCACATTATCGCTTGGTGAGTAATTTTTTAATTTTAGATAGATACCATAGACTTGGTGTTTTTCTTTATGATATGCTGGCCAAAAACACCATTCAAAATATGAGTAAATAAGCCATTTCGACTGTAATGTTGCAAAATGGCAATGTATTACTGTAGAGATCTGTATAAAAAGGGAACAGTCTGAGCATTTGATGGGCGTTAATTTTGACTCTGTCTTCTCTGTATAGCTGTTTTAGGCTTACTCTTCAAAATCACGATATGTCTAGAACTTCTTGGAGCCCTCATCCAGATTTTCCTCCTTTTCCCCAGCTCCCACATGTGCTTTGAACACTATCAAGTTGGCTAAGTCCAGTGGCCCCCTGGAAGAGTTATCCAGGGTTGTACTGTACATAGTTTTCTTCATCCACAGCATGAGTGAACAAATAATATGTATAATATTCATTTATTAACTATTTCAAGTATCACCTAAAACCAAATAGATGGTGCAATATTTCACCTTTAACGGTTGCAGAAAGTCACGTATGAGAAAACTCCTCAATAGAAGTCGCTTTGTACAGAATGCGCAAGGAGACAGCAGTATTGTTTACGACATGCAGCATCTCTCTCAGGAAAGTGAGAAGCATGTCACCCTCTGGCTTTTCAACCTATGGATGCCAGGTTGGGATAGGCCTTTAGTTCAATGAACTGCATGCTACATACGATAATGCCACAAAGTGCTGAAAATCTCACTGTAATTGCATAATGTTGCAACATATGTTGGAAAGACATATGGCATTTATGGGTTATACGGAATTTGTGATTGCAGCATCAGGCAAACAGACACTGAGACCCACATCTTGGTTATCTCGGTAGCTAGATTCCCAACTAGCCCATCATTACAGAGAGGTGCAATGGCAGAAACGACAAGTTCCCTGATGCCTGAGGGTTGGAAGGTTCAATGCTGCCCAAAAAGTCAGTGGCAAGAAGACATGGCCAGGATGCCCACAGAGTGATTGGGCATCTCCCCACAGTAGCTCCAACTCACAGAATTCCTATGGAGCTCTGAGCAGATCTAACACATCTCTCCCTTTGCTGAAATCCCAACAGAGCACGTTGTAAGTAACACAGCCTGCCCTCTCTTCGGTTGACTCCCTTCTGTGCAAAAAGCAGCCTCGCTAATTCAATGGGGTAATTATTTACAGCTCTGTGTCCGCGTGTAAAGAATCTAGCCTGTAACCCAGACATAGTCTGGAGTACAATTCAAGAAGACTTGGAAAGAAACGCAAGGTAGATAAAAATCTTAGAGACCCATACACGGGTATAGGGATGGTATAGGTTGAAAATGAACCACACTTGGCAAAACAAAGATGTGGGAGCCCACCCCACAGCCAGACTTGCACATTCAAAAATGCAACAGTAGAAGAAGTGAGTCCTTGAGCACATGCAAGGAGATACCCCTACATTTTACAGCTACTTTTTTCCCCTCCAAGGAAATGGTAGAATCAAACCCTGCATCTCTGAGTCACACATGCATCTGCATAACTTGCAAACAAAAGTATTTCCCCCCCACCATCAACACTGCAGGGCCAGTACAGGGCCGGCTCTGGCTTTTTTGCCGCCCCAAGCAAAAAGCACCCGGCTGGCTGGAGCAGCAAAGGGGGGGGGGGGAAGGAGAGGAGGAAAACAAACCTGCCCCCAGCCGGAGCGGCGAAAGGTGGGGGGAGAGAGAACAAACCAGCCGTCCAGAGCGGCGAAGGTGGGGGGGGGCGGGAAACAAATTTACCCCCGGCCGGAGCGGCGGGGGGGAGGGGGGGGGGAGAGAGAGAACAAACCCGCCAGCCGGAGAGGCGAAGGGGAGGGGGGGGAACAAACTGGCCAGCCGGAGCAGCAAATGGGAGGGGGAACCAACCGGCCAGCCGTAGCAGCAAATGGCGGCGGGGGGGGGGGGGGAACCGGCCAGCCGGAGTGGCAAATGGCGGGGGGGGGGGACGACAAACCGGCCAGCCGGAGCGGCAAATGGCGGGGGGGGGGGGGGGGGGGACAAACCGGCCAGCCAGAGCGGCAAAGGGGGGGGGAAAACAAACCTGCCCCTGGCCGGAGCGGTGTGTGTGTGTGTGGGGGGGGGGGGGAACAAACTGGCCAGCGGCGAAGGAAAGAAAAAAAAATACCTGCAGGGCGGCGGGAGCGTGGGTGCAGGGGGACTCCCGGCCCTGCAGACCCCGGGCAGCGGAGTGAACACCCCGGCTAGCGGGGGGGGGAGGGAAGAGAGAAGGGGGGCGGCCAGGGCTTCCTTAAGCGGGGTGCTTGCCACGCGGCCCCTCCCGCTGTGCCGCCTGCCGGGAGGGCTCCGCGCCGCTTCGGTCGGCAGGCAGGGAAGGACGCGGGCTGCCCTGCCGGGCTTGCAGCAGGGCGCTCCCCTCCTCCGCCCCCTACAGGGCAGCGGGAGCAGCAAACTAAAAAGAAAAAACCTGCAGGGGCGGCCAAAGCAGTGAAGCGCAAAACAAACAAACAAAAAGGATTAGATGGAATGCCGCCCCGTACAATCTGCCGCCCCAAGCACGAGCTTGCTCGGCTGGTGCCTGGGCCAGTATAACCTGCCGCAAGAGCAAGGTGTATTCTATCCCGTCTCATGTGTCTTAAGCTTAATTGCCAGCTAAATTCCTATTCTGAAGCTTTCCTGTTTGTGATAGTTGGCAATGCTATATGGAGCAGAAAGCACACCTTGATTCCTTGGATACCAGGTTACAGTTGCAATGCTGGCCATTAGGACAACCTTGTTCTGAATTGTAAAAAACAGAGCTCATTTGCTGTGGAAGTAATTGATGGAGAGAAAATAAATACGAAACACCGAGATGTAGTAGGTAGAGAGTCACTTTTCTTAGCATGACCACACTTTGAGAAGCACTGCTTTAAAGTCGGGCCGCCGCTTGTTCAGGGAAAGCCCCTGGCAGTCCGGGTCGGTTTGTTTACCTGCCGCGTCCGCAGGTTTGGCCGATTGCGGCTCCCACTGGCCGCGGTTCGCTGTTCCAGGCTAATGGGGGCAGGGCCAGCTCCAGCATTTCTGCCACCCCAAGCAAAAAAAAAAAAAAGCCGTGATCGCGATCGGCGGCGGCAATTGGAAAAAAAAAAAAAAAAAAAGCCGCGATCGGCGGCGGCAGTTCAGCGGCAGGTCCTTCGCTCCTAGAGGGAGTGAGGGACCTGCCGCCCCTGAATTGCGCAGGTGCCGCCCCTCTCCGTTGGCCGCCCCAAGCACCTGCTTGTTAAGCTGGTGCCTGGAGCCGGCCCTGAATGGGGGCTGCGGGAAGCCCGGACCGCCCGGGTCTTTCCCTGAACAAGCGGCGGACCAGCTTTGAGAAGCATTGCTTTAAAGTACCCTGTTACAGCTCTGCTTGGGAATAGTCTCAAAGTAATTGTGCAGTTCTGCAGGGATTTCAAAGTGAGACGATTGCCTCCCTTCATGTCAGTGAATCCATGAAGCTTAATCATTCCAGAGCATGAAAAGCTCTGCATCTCTCTAGGATGTATACTGTATGTTACAGACATTTTAATTTTCTTTGGCAAGGAAAGTTCCATCCCCGGCCTCCCTTTTTAAGGCCCATGCTCAAAGAGCAACTGAGGCTGGTTTCCTTCCACTTAGATCAGTACAGAAGCAGCTCTTTGAGGCAGGGACTGTCTTTGTTCTGTTTGTACAGCGCCTAGCACAATGGGGTCCTGGTCCATAAGCTCCTAGGTGCTACAGTAATAACTAAGAGGTTGAGACAAGACCAAAGCTCTTATGCACTTAGTAAGCCTACATTTTGAACTGTTTCATGCCCTCAGGAAGTCTGATGAAGTCAGCATTAACTTTTGGATGGAGTTTCCAATGGATAAACGATTTGAACCCTGACTTCCTCACTACGCAACTTTCTATGGTTTCTTTCCCCCAGTGTGAGGGTATTAGCCACTGTTTGGTGTTGCTGCCTGCTTGGCCGACGGATTGCGGCAACAACCGACACCCAGCGTGCACCGGTGACTTCATCGAAGGCCTCGGCGGAGACATGGTTTGATCGACCCCGGAGGGCACAACGGTGCAACGCGCTCGGATAGTGAAGAAGCGGTTGCGGGCGACGGTGAGGAACCGGTCCCTTGGATAAGGTAGGAACAGTCCAGTGGTGTGGACTTTTGCCTGTTAGGACCTGGGGACGCCCAGTGTCACCCTAGGCCATGGGGCAGGGACAGAGTACAACAGGCAGGGCACGGTGTACGCCCTTAGAATGCATTCTAGCAAATTGGAAAGTGTTTGACGCAAATCCAATAACTAAAAGTAGATTAAAAAGGTTCTGTACAGTAGACTGGCCTCAATATCAGCTAGAGGACCAGGAAAGGTGGCCACCGGAAGGATCACTTAATTATAACACGATCCTTCAATTACTCCTGTTTTGTCAGCGAACGGGTAAATGGAACGAACATATGCATGCGCAATTGTTTATGGCTTTACGAAATAGAACAGATATTTTGCAAAAGTGTAATTTGACTCCGACAGGTTTGGTAGTAGCTACTGTTAGTCCCCAGAACCTCCCCACAGCTGTAATGGCAGGTCCGGTGTCCCCTTCGGCTATAACACCCCCACCATATAAAGAAAGGGTGTCTCGGGTTCCAGAAATCGCCCCCTCGGTGGGATTTTATCCGTTGATCACCGAGACCGTGGTGTCCAGACATGGCTCGGAGAGGAATCAGGCCACTACTATGCAGGTTTACACCCATGTGCCTTTTAACCCAGTCGACCTAGCAGCCTTTAAGGCACAGGCAGGGGAATTCTCCACGAACCCAAGCAAGTTTATCTCAGTTTTTGAAGGGTGTCTGGCCAGCCACAAGCCTGACTGGGATGACTGTAATATCCTCATGAGGACCCTGTTGTCTGAGGTGGAGCGGAATCAGGTTATGTCCAAAGCAAGGGAGGAGGCACAGCGGAGACATGACCTGTATCCAAATCACGTCCCGGTGCCCGCGGACATGGTCCCCCTAGCAGATCCTAGGTGGAACCCTAATGACCCTGCGGGCCAAATCCGTCTCACCTCCTACAAAGAACTGCTTTTACATGGTCTCCGCCATTCGGCTGTCCGACACAACAATTGGGCCAGGCCGTATGAGCTAATACAGGAGCCAAAGGAAAGTCCAGTTGCTTTTCTGCAGCGTATTAGGGACACTATCCGACAAAATACTAATGCAAATCCCGACGATCAAGCAACTGAGGCAATTATAAAAGGGTATTTTTACCAGCCGTGCGGCCCCTGACATTAAAAGGAAACTACAGAAAAAGGAGGATTTAATGGGCATGTCCATGGCACAGATCCTGGAAACTGCAAATAGGGCTTATACCCTTAGAGAGGGAGAAAAAGAAAAGAGGCAAGTTAAAATGATGGTAGCGGCAGTGCAGGCCGGCACTAAGGAAAGGCCACGAGAAGGTGGCAGGGGCCAGGGAGTAAGGGGCCGTGGACGCAGGCGCCTTGACCCGCAGGAAAGGCGTCTGGGTAGCAATCAGTGTGCTATATGCCAGCAGGAGGGACACTGGAAAAATGACTGCCCCGAGAGGGAAAGCGCCCCTATGATGATGGCGGAGGATCACGAATAGGGGTGTCAGGGGAGACAGACCATCCTGCCCCCGGAACCCCGAGTAAAAATGCGGGTGGGAACTTCGGAAATAGACTTTTTGGTAGACTCTGGGGCGGCACGAACCGCCGTAAACCAATCCCTTTATCTGCCTGTGGCAGAGTCCCTCACCGTGATGGGTGCCACAGGGAAAGGAACCAAGTGTCCAGTGTATGCCCCAGCGGAATGCGCTTTGGGAAACAGAACTCTATCTCACAAACTGGTCTACCTCCCCGATTGTCCAACGCCTCTACTGGGACGGGATCTGCTTTGTCGCTTAGGCGCCACCCTGCATTTCACCCAAGATGAAGTAACCCTTACCTTACCCCCCAAGAATGCCTGGATAATGACCCTTGCAATTGAGCCCTCAGCCATGCAAGCCCCAGAGTGGAGCCAGTGGGAGGACCAGGTTTTTCCTCTAGTATGGGCATTGGGGGTCCCAGGAAAGGCAGCCCATCAAACTCCTGTTAAGGTTCAGCTCTTGCCAGGAAAAGGCCCGGTGCGAATCCGGCAGTATCCGATCAAAAGGGAAGCCAGAGAGGGACTGCAAGAGACTATAGACCAGTTCCTAAAGTACGGGGTACTTCGAGAATGCCAGTCAGCTTGGAACACTCCCATCTTGCCTGTACAAAAGCCCAATGGCACATATCGGCTGGTCCAGGACCTGAGGGCGGTTAATGAACGGGTTAAGACTCTGCACCCCCTTGTCCCAAACCCATATACCTTGCTGGCCTCTATAGGGGGTCAGTATACCCATTTTTCGGTCCTAGATTTAAAAGACGCTTTCTTTCACGATTCCGGTCAACTCCCAATCTCAGGAAATTTTCTCCTTCGAGTGGGAGGACAAAAGAAGGGTTAAAAAGCAGCTTTGCTGGACAGTGTTGGCCCAGCGATTTAAAAATTCCCCCACCCTTTTTGGCCAGGCCCTGACCAGAGATTTGGAGGAGTGGGACAATGAGGACAAGGTCCTCCTCCTGCAATATGTAGATGACTTGTTAATTGCCGCTGTGGGTCTAACCCCTTGCCTTAAAGCCACCGTGAGCCCCCTGAACTTTGTTGGACTCCGAGGATATCGAGTAGCACGGAGTAAGGCTCAAATTGCCCTCCCAGAAGTACAATACTTAGGGTTTCACATAAGGCAGGGGGAGCGTCAGCTTTCAAACGAAAAGAAGAAAGCTAGCTATCTGCCAAGTTCCTATCCCAAGCAATCGTAAACGGCTTAGGGCGTTTCTGGGTATGGCAGGCTTCTGCAGAATATGGATCCCAGAGTTTGGACTGTGGGCTAAACCCTTGTACGAATGCATTAAGGGAGCGGATCACGACCCCTTTCACTGGTCCTCAGAAGCCAACAAGGCATTTAAAGTTCTAAAAAGGAAACTGATGGAAGCCCCAGCCCTGGGTCTGCCAGACCTCTCTAAGCCATTTCAACTGTACGTACATGAACGAAAAGGGGTGGCCCTGGGAGTGCTTGCTCAGTTATTAGGCACCTGGAAACGTCCCATGGCCTACTTTTCCAAACAACTGGATCAAGTTGCCCAGGGGTGGCCGGCATGTTTATGGGCGGTCGCAGCAACCGCCTTGGTGCTTGGGGAAGCTGAAAAACTGACACTGGGGGGAATTGTGCAAGTGTATACTCCCCATATGGTCCAAGCCCTGCTGGACACTAAGGGTGGTCTCTGGCTTACCCAGGCTCGGGTAGCCCGGTATCAGGCCAAAATTTTAGAAAATCCTGAAGTTACCCTACAGACCTGCCCCCCCCTTAACCCAGCCACCCTGTTGCCGGAGACAGAGGAGCAGGAACACGACTGCTTGGATGTAATGGATGCCCAATACTCCAGTCGCCCGGATTTAAAAGATCAACTACTCCCAAATGCAGATTGTGAGTGGTATACCGACGGCAGTAGTACTGTTATAGACGTGCAAAGGAGGGCGGGCTATGCTGTCGTGACCCTCCACGATACCGTGGAAGCAGAGGGTTTGCCTGCTGGGACATCAGCCCAGCTGGCTGAATTGGTAGCCTTAACCCATGCACTTGAACTGTCAAAAGGGAAAAGAGTTAACATTTTTACTGATTCCAGATATGCTTTTGGAGTGCTACACGCTCATGCAGGTCTGTGGAAGCAGAGAGGAATGCCGACAGCCCAAGGCTCTCTGGTCAAGCATGGACCCCAGATTCTCCGGCTCCTGGAAGCTGTACAACTCCCCTCGGCAGTGGCGGTGGTACACTGTAAGGCTCATCAAAGGGAAGATCGAGATGTGGCTGGGGTAATGCCAGGGCGGATAGGGAGGCCAAGCAAGCTGCTACCCTGGAACCACTGGAAGCTGAAGATGCCCATATGCATGCTCTCATCCCATCAGTAGGTGAGCTTGCAGCCCCTCAGTACTCCCATGATGAAAGAAAACTGGCCGACAAGCTCAGTCTCCAGGAAAAGGAAGGATGGCTCCACTCCACGGAAGGAAAAATCCTCCTACCAAAGGGCCTGATCCGGCCGGTGCTGCAGCAGTTGCATCAAACCACCCACGCTGGCAGGGAGGCTCTTACCCAGCTTATGAGTAAATATTTTCTAACCTCTGGACTTAGACTCATAGCATCCCAGGTAGAGGCTGAATGTCTCCTCTGCCAAAAGAATAACCCTCGACCGGGAGTGTCAGTGCCACCAGCCACTCTGGAACCTACCCCAGGCCTGGGATTGGTTTGGCAAATAGATTTTACTGAGTTCCCCCGGACCCAAGGGTTCAGATACCTTCTCGTCTTGGTGGATCGATTCAGCGGATGGCCCGAAGCCTTCCCATGCCGTAACAACACTGCCAAAACGGTGGCCCTCAAATTTGTCAAGGAAATCATTCCCCGCTTCGGGCTCCCCCAGTGGATGGAATCTGACAACGGAACACACTTCACGTCACAAGTCGTTCAAAAGATATCGGATGCCCTACAGATCCCCTGGAAGCTCCACACGCCATGGCGACCGCAGGCCAGTGGGGTAGTGGAGCGTACAAATCAGACTCTTAAGCGACACCTCTCAAAGGTCTGTCAGGAGCCTTCTCTTCGATGGCCTGATGCTTTGCCCCTCATTTTGCTCCGCGTCTGCGCTCTCCCTAAGGGCAGATTAGGGCTCAGTCCCTTCGAGATTATGTTTGGAAGGGCATGGCCTTTGAACGGTACACCGGTTCTGGCAGGGGAGTGGGAAATGGGGTACGGTTTCTTATCTCAGTACATGTGCTCTCTGTCTGCTGTTCTTTCTTCTCTCCACAGGTACACCAAAGATTCACAGCCTCTTCCGCTGGATGCCCCGATCCACTCCTTGCAGCCAGGCGATTTCGTACTCGTTCGGACCTGGAAGGACGAGCCTCTCCAAGAGCAGTGGAAGGGACCCCACACCGTCCTGTTAGTTTCCCATACAGCAGCAAAGGTCAAAGGACACAAGAACTGGATTCATCACTCCCGTCTGAAAGCAGTGCCCGCTCCTGAACAGTGGACCGTCCAGCCTGCTGAAAAAACTTCCAGCGACGATCTGGGACTTAAACTGTTATTCAAGCGACAATAAGGTTTGCTGGGAATGCCTTGTGCTCCCTTTGGACAGTCGCAGCGCGCTCTCTGCGAGAACTCTGAGCATTGGTTGTGTTTGTTTTCAGGTGGCCAGCCTAACCTATTGGCCTGGTCCCTTTTGTTTCTAATCTGTCTGCTGTTGGTAATTATTCTTTTGTGGGCATTTGGGGAATTGTAATTGCAGCATGGGTTCAGGTCCAGGGTCTGCCACCATGCTGCTTTGTGCCATGGGAGCATTCCTCCCGTTAACTCCCGTTTCCCCCCAAGCACATGCGGGATGGGGAGGAATCCCTAACAACTTGGAAACAAACACGTATGAGGCCCTGAAGGTTGCCTTTGCCTGGGAATTCAATCTCTCCAATTGTTGGATATGTTCCCAAATCCCTCACCATTTGGCAGGGCTACCCTGGAGAGCCATTCCCCACAATTGGTCCGACACCTGTCAGCTCTGGCTGGCGTGGAACTCTTCTAAGCTTGGGGACGAAGCGGTAAAACAAAACTGCACCATAGAAGCCCCCTTTAGCCTGCTAGGAAATGACACCTGGAGGCCATTTAGTAATGCTACCACCATTCCACAAACCATTAAATTAGCCTCATCCCCTGTGGGCCTGTTAGGTTACCAAGAATCTAAGCAAAACAACACCGGCACCCTTCCCTGGTGGTTTGCCGGCAACAGTACCTGCCAATACTACCTGTCCCCTGATGCTAACACCAGTATGCCCCTGTATAATGCCACAGGTCACCGGGTGGGCGACGTGCCCCGAACCTTTTCACAATACACGGCAAGCCTAAGTAAAAGCGGCAACAATTCCACGTTAGGGAATGGCCGAATGTATTATATATGTGGCCACAGCGCCTATAAGACACTGCCCAACCGCTGGTATGGTAGCTGTTACCTAGGGTTTCTGGCCCCTCCTCTGCGAGTTCTCCCCCAGGTCCCAAGTGGCCGTCCCTGACGGCGGCGGTCTCTATATGCCACCCCTGAACCTATTAGTGAAGGAGATCGACTTGGTATGATTCTCCTCCCATCCTATGGCATGGGACGACTGGCCCAGCTCTATAAAAGGCTCTCTGTATTCCTTACCCAGTTTGCCAATGACACCCTGGCCATAGAAAAAGACATAAGCTCCGAGCTGTACCAGCTTCAATTGCTGGCTCTGCAAAATCGCCAGGCCCTGGATTATGTCCTGGCCTCCCAGGGCGGAGCATGTGCCCTTATCGGTAATGAATGCTGCACATATGTCCCAAATAACACAGAGGACATTAACAAGCACATCCTGTCCTCTGAACAGGCCTTCAATCAGTGGAAGGCCCAGGAACAGGAACCCACTCTATTTGATACCCTCTGGAGCTGGCTCCCTAGCCTAGGGGGCTTGGGAGGTGGTCTTGTCCGCCTCCTGCTTACTGGTCTCGTACTTTGTTTCCTCACCCTAGCTCTCTTCTCATGCCTAAAATGTTTAATGGTTAAAGTATGTACCACGTCTAGAAGTCAAGACACCTCCTTTTTCCCTTTAATCAATGATCCTAAGACCATGGCCTTAAATCACATTTTGTCCTCAAATTATGAGAAAACTCAAGCCAGTGCCTTTTGAGTGTTCTCAAAGGAGGGAGTTGTTGGTGTCACTAGGCATCACCCTAGGTAACTCAGGGGGGTGGAAGACCACGAGAGTCGATGAAGCCCCCCCGCTCTAGGCCAAAGTGAACCAAAGCCCCCCATGTTAAACTTTACTAACCTCACAGGCCAGCAGCTGGGAAGCGGTAGTGATAAGGGGAACCTACATGCTTCCATCTGAAGGACAAGATTACTTGCAGAAAGGAACAGTGCGAACAAGCTGCACAGCCAAGGTCGTTTAATGTAACTGCTGCAGAGGGAGGAAGGGAGGGGTAGGGAAGAAAGGGGGGAGGAAGAAAAGAATAAAAAGGGAAAAACTGCTTGTATCAGTGCGCTTGATTTGAGACATGCTGGTCTCCTAGTGCCTATTCAGAGCTCTTGAATAAACTTTGTCTGCTTCTCCACCCTGGTGTGTTCATTGGCGCGAAGCACACCGGGCAACGAACCCCGCTGTTGCCCCCCTCGGGCCCTCTGTGCCGGCAACACTGGGGTGTCCCTGATTGGCCGCCCTGTCCTTCCCAGGCTTCAGGCAGGTTCTCTGCTGCTTCACTTTGTGAGGGCCTCTCCGGGCTGCCCCTCTCTCTCCCTCTCAGCTTCAGAGTCACCCCCTGGAGTTTCCCTCCTTTTTTCCTCACTCTCCCGCTTCCCCCTAGGAAAAAGATTTAAAGGGGCCATGCTCTCTAAACCCCAAAGGGGTTACACACATATTCAAAATCTAGGGTTACCATCCGTCCGGGTTTCCCCGGACACGTCCGGCTTTTTCAGCTTTAAATGGCCGTCCGGGGGGGGATTTCTAATAAAGTCGAAATGTCCGGGATTTCCCCCTTCCCCTCATGCAGAGTGAGGCGCGGCTGATTGGACGGCTGTGCCTGATTGAAAGCCGCTCGCAGCCACGGGGGCCTCTAGCAGCCAGAGTCCCTCCCCCTCCCCCGCTCCCTCCTCCCCCGCAGAGCAGCGCGGAACAGTATTTGGATCCATGTGGAGCCCGCAGCTCAACCTCTGCCGGGGGAGCGGGGGAGCAGGGCAGGCGGGGGGGTGCAGAGGCTGCAGGGCGAGGAGGAGGAGGGCAGGCAGGGACATAGAGGCTGCAGGGGCAGGGGGGTGCGGGGCGAGTGGGGAGCAGGGGGCATAGAGGCTCCAGGGGCAGAGGGGCGCAGGGGGCTGCAGGGCGAGTGAGGAGCAGGGAAGCACTTAGCAACCCCCAACCAAGATCAGAGCGGGAGGGAGGAGGGGGAATGCGGGGTGCTCGGGGGAGGGGGCAGAGTTGGGGCAGGGACTTTGGGGAAGGGGTTGGAATGGGGGTGGAGAAGGAGCGGGGTTGGGGCGGGGCCGGGGCCCCGTGGAGTGTCCTCTTTTTTAAATGTTTGAATATGGTAACCCTACAAAATCAGAATTTGGCCTCTGGGTTTTGGCCATTACCTATTGAATGGAAGTTTATGATTTTCAGTTCAGAAATTGATTGCCTACAGTGGAGTTGGACCAGCTTCCCCACAGGCTGGGTTTGGCCCAGGATGACTAAATATTATACATTCAGAAAAATTATATTCTTGATTGTTCTGGTTAAAATTATTCATCCCCCATCACTCAGAACCAAGCAGAGGGAACCCCTCTAGGGCACCACCTGCATCCAGTGCAGATGGTCCCATGTACACCGCTCTCCCACACAAGCCATCAGGGTTTGGGGAGGAAGAAGCTCTCAAGGATACAGAGACTCCCCCCTTATCTCTGACAGGGATACAGAGACTCCCCCCTTATCTCTGACAGGGGCCAGGAGAGCCAGAGCAGCTGCAATGAAAGGAGGCAACATTGGACTCTGGTGATGTCATCAGAACCCGCTTTATTTCTCCCCTCTGTTTATTGGCTGTTTATTACAACCTTCTGTTTGTTACAACCTGAATTGCAGACTTACTCCCCCGACCTTTCAGGCTCCTCTCCATCACTCATTTCTCTCTTCTCTCTGTCTCCTCAATGCCGCTCTTCCCTTTCTTTCCTTATTCCTGTGCTCCCATTAACTTTTTCAAAATCTGTCTGTTTAATTTTAATAAATAATATTAATAAATATTCACTTCAACCTGATTTTTCAAATGACTTTTCAGTTTGCTGAAATGTTCTAAAAAACATTTGTTTTGGGTTATCCCCCCGCCACCTTTTTTAAAATCAGCCATCAAACCAAAACAAATCATGTATTTACACAAATCTAGTCACAAGACTCATGATATTTGATACTTTTCTTAAAGCTTCAGCTCTGTGATTATGGAGACTCTCAGTTTTAATTAAAAAAAAAAAAATTCTAGCTCCCATTGTTAGGGAGGAAATCTTGAAAAGAAAAAAAAAAGAGAGAGAGAGAGAGAGAGAGACCTAATGGCTCAAACAACTGACCGCTAATAAGAACCCAAAATTCACTATTTTTTAAAATTTCATTAATTTCGAACACATGGGGTTGACAATAAAGAGCAAGTGGAATACAAATGCAAGAGAAAAGGGATGGGGGTGTGACATTGCACCCCATAATGCTTTATGGGAATAGGCTTATGAATGTATATATGACATAACCGGAATATGTTTTTTGCTACACATGCCATGTAACATATCTCTGTAAAGGCTAGGATCTACTGAATACATTCCTCCTATTTGTATGCATGTATCATTTTTGTACTTGAAGTTATGAATATTGGCTGTATACTTGTTTGATTTTAAGTAGGTCTTAGTAAGGCATTCGGTCAGCATCTTTAGAGAGGAATGTGCAAGTTAAGTGCCCAATCAAGAAACACTTAATGGACAATGGATCTTGGAAGGCTCCAATCCACATAAGAAGTCTACCTGAGGACGTTCAAGGTAGCATGTAAACAATGGCTGCTGCCTGTAAAAACAGTCATGCATGGACATGTGACTTGCCCATGTGACTACAAAACTCCATCTTGGAGCTGGACTTTGCATAGGAGAGAGGAGGGGGTCTCCACCGACAAGAGAAAGTCTATTTAAGCCCCTGGGAGACCCCTCCATTTTGTCTTCAGCTAGCTCAAGAGTTAGTCTTTCAACCCCCAAGGATACCTGAAAGAAACTGGAACAAAGGACAGTAACTACAGGGGGTATGAGTGATTGCTGGACCCAGACTAGAAGGAGACTAGTCTGCAAAAGGAAGCTTACTGGAACACCTCTGAGGGTGAGGTTTATCTGTATTCAGTTTTCTTACTGTATTAGACATAGACTTGCGAGTTTTATGCGCTTGGAAATCCACTTCGTTCTGTTTGTTACTACTTGGAACCACTTAAATCCTACTTTTTGTATTTAATAAAATCACTTTTTACTTATTAATTAAACCCAGAGTATGTATTAATACCTGGAGGGAGGCAAACAGCTGTGCATCTCTCTCTATCGGTGTTATAGAGGGCGAACAATTTATGAGTTTACCCTGTATAAGCTTTATACAGGGTAAAATGGATTTATTTGGGGTTTGGACCCCATTGGGAGCTGGGCATCTGAGTGTTAAAGACAGGAACACTTCTTAAGCTGCTTTCAGTTAAGCTTGCAGTTTGTGGGACGTGGTTCAGACCTGGATCTGTGTTTGTGGCTGGCAAGCGTGTCTGGCATGACCAGGCAGGGCTCTGGAGTCCCAAGCTGGCAGGGAAAGCAGGGGCAGAAGTAGTCTTGCCATATCAGTTGGCAGCCCCAAGGGGGTTTCTGTGATCCAATCCGTTTAGGTCTCTGTTGCTGTGTCATGGTCAGATCTAACTCAAAGACAATGACCACAGGCTGCCCTTGTCTGAGGAAAAAAGCACTACACAGCATCAACAACTTTGAAAAACCTTTGGTCTGCATTTCGATAGATATGGGCAGAATTATCTTTAAACAGAACATTTTTCAAAGCTTTCCATGATGCACTGAGGTGAATCTTTATTGAATTGTAATTGGATTTACAGCAGCAAATGGTTCTACTATTCAGAAACTAAATAAAATGATGAACATAGGACACAGAGGGGAAATTCCCACTTCATTTGCTGTTTACTGGGTAGATTTTTGGGAGGGAGGTCAGAGAACCAGTATCTACTGAGACGACCTCTTCTGGAATTAACAAACTGAATTAATTTTGGATTGACATCTTTCTTGTTTTTGGAGAGTTTAAAAATTCCCTGTCAAAACTATAACAGCTTGTAACACAATGGAACAGACCTCAAGATGTATTTTACTGTAGAACTTCATAACTAGAGCTGGGCAAATAACAGATTTTTCAGTTTGCTGATGATTCAAAAAATAAAAAAAAATCTGTTCAGATCAAACAAAAAATGAAATTTTTCCAAAAGTTTTTGAAATTTTTGGTGAGTCATAGACTAAGAAATGTT